>NC_143150.1:47787500-50618750 GCF_059928025.1 Delphinapterus leucas | reverse complement strand
TTCTGAAGAGCCTAGGGGCAGGACAGGAATAAAGATGCAGACGTAGAGAATGGGCTTGAGGACATGTGGACGGCAAAGGGTAAGCTGGGACGAAGTGAGAGAGTGGCATGGACATATATGCACTACCAAATGTAAAATTGATAGCTTGTGGGAAGCAGCCGCATAGCACAGGGAGATCAGCTCAGTTCTTTGTGACTACCTAGAGGGATGGGATAGGGAGGGTGGAAGGGAGACGCAAGAGGGAGGAGATATGGGGATATATGTATATGTATAGCTGATTCACTTTGTTATAAAGCAGAAACTAACACACCTTTGTAAAGCAATTATACTCCAATAAAGATGTTAAAAAAAAAACAAAGCGTGTACATGCTTCATAGAATCAGGGTAAGGATTAAATTAAATAACCCATGCTAAAAACATAGAAGCAGGTGTTACTAGGCCTTCTATGGTAAATATTCAAATAAATTATCTGTTATATTATTATGGTTGTTATTTTATAATAGGAATAATCATTGCCTTTAATAGTACAATTTGTCTTGAACCATCCATGATTTGCATAATATTACACATATTAAAACAATAAATAAATAAATAAAGTGTGCTTTGTCCTCAGGCTGGCTTACTTCATAGTGGTGAAACGGCTACTGCAATTCCAGGGTTCACAATGCATAGCATATTTTCCAGACAAAAAAAAAAAATTCTTCTGTCACAGCATTTCCCCCTGCTTGAGCCTGCTTAGATTACATGCCGTGTACCAAGGATTCTGGACAGAAGGTTGTAAATTTCTGACAGGTATAAACTGGAAGTGGGAACTGCTTTACTGAAAGCAGAAAGATTTCATGGAGGGAGGAGTTTTGTGCCAGAAATCTGGATTCTGAATCTTGCTTTACTGATTCAAATTGGCTGTCTGTATTTCATAGTAATGTGTTCAACTATATTCTTGAGCTATCTGATATCAAAATCAACCTCACATGGGATGCTAGTTTCATATAAATCTTTCTTCTTGATTGCATCCATATTCAGCTCTTTGATCTATGATTGTAACCTCCTAGGTCTGTACTAGGATCTGTCTGCTATTGTAATGATCTGTCTCAAGAATCAGAAATTCTCCTCCCTCTAACTGAGAAATCAAAGTCAAAACTCTAATTTTTGTTTCTCAAGACAATTGTTCCCTGGATCCTTTCTGCAATAGCAATGTCAAAAAAACCCACAAGGTTTTGACTGCAAGGTAATTATTATATTTCCTATATTTGTTTTAAAAATAACATGAAAGATAGCTTTTATAAGAGTGCTTTGTAAAATTACTGCCTTTTCTATTTCTTTTTAAATACTATTTGTTGCTTTTTTTACTTAATTTTAACAATAGATGTATTTTCTATGATCAAAATGATGTGGATATAATAATATGCATCTACATCCTTCTTTTTAATTGCAATGTTAGAATTCATTTTAAAACTGGGCTGGTTTATTTCAAAGTATCTGAAAAGTGATTAGCATATAGGCAGCAAAATAATCTAATGTAAATTCAACACTCTAGTTTAGGGATATAGATGACTAATTTGCATTATACAAGGGGCATTAAAGAATAACTAGTAGGGATGAAAATAAACAAGGAGGCTAAGTAAACAAGAGCATAATTATGCAGACATTTATGAACCACTAAGCATAATCGTAGCTAGGGAAATAGCTTTCTGTTTGCTAGAGATAACCACTCTAAACTCTGATACATAATACTTTCAATGACGAATACAAGACTGCTTATATTACAAGCAGAATGAAAGGGAGTATCTATGCACAACATGATATGAGAAGCAAAAGAATAACAATGTCCACTACTAATGTACTTCTGACCAAAGGAAAAATGATTGAGTAATAATCTTGTTACAAGCATTTACAAGGTAAAATATATTTGAAAGATGTAGTTTTTCATTGAAAATTTTCTTCAGATGTCACTCTTGCTGTATATTTCAGAAGACAAAGTTGAAGGTTCCAGTTGAAACAAATTATCATAGTTTATAGACTGTCATCATTTCAAACACCAAACACCCACTGACTTCAATCAGAAGCATCATAGTCAAAACCACAGCAGGATATGACCCTCATTCTTTTTCTCTTGACACTAGATTTAATGACTATCAACTCAAAGGGAATAAATAATCACACTTTTATGTAGCTATATCAGTTAGACAATTTATAAAGATATGTAGATTTTAAAATGAATTTTGCATCCTTCCTTTTCATCTCTATACATAAGAATGTGCAAATATTTTTAAAATTCAGCATTAAATATAACTGTGAATGGATTTATTTTCTAGAGCTATCAGGGCCTCAGTAGCACTACCTTTTAAGAGAATAACTTGCTAGAAGAACTATATTCAGATTCAAAATTTAATGAGTATAATCGACTTACATTTTTTTCTTTTTTGATAATGAGCTATTTCTAGACAGTAAGGAGATTTCTATGGTATTTCTTAATTAAGAGTATTCCCAACAAGAGCATCCTGAATAATATACAGTAAATTTTCCTTTGCTTAATGGGAATTTAACCAAGTAAATGACAAAATGTAAACCATTGCTCAGAAATGTAATTGTTATTCAAGTTCACAAAAAGTATGTAATGATCATTTTCACTCTTACCACCCAGCCAACTACCCAAATGAGAATACATTAAAAGGCAGTCACTTTGTTGATTTGGTGCCAGAGAAAATTTTGCCATTTTTTTATAACAAGTTCTATCTGCTTCAGGCAAAATGCTGTTCACTGGCACAAATACAGGACTTGAATTGATTAACCTGCTATGTTTTACCAATACCTTTTACCATGTATATTTATCAAATATCTGGTCTCACCAGAGAAGTAGTCTGAGATATTTTAGGATACATTTACTGTGTCTTAAAAATTCCATTACTCTAAAAACTAAACATTAACCTAACATAAAGCAGAATACTCACTACAAATACCAGAACTTGCAATGTAAGAAAATGACCTAAAATGGATGTCTTATATCAAGAGGCATTTTTAAGCCAAATCATTGACTGAATGGTATTTATGGAAAACTTGATAGACACCAGGTGGTATTTATGATACACTACTATCGTTATCATCATTGTCATCACTTAATAGTTATTAAGCCCTTATATGTACAAACAGTTTGCTAAGGGTTATTCTTGTTGTTATTATTTATGTTTTTTTTTCATTTAATCCCCATAAACACCTTATGAGCTAGGTATTATTATTATCACCTTTTATATATATGTGAAAGAAAACCAAGACTTAGAATGATTAAGTAACTTGTTCAAGGCCATATAGTAAATGTTGAAGCCTGATTTTAAATCCAGGAAATTGGATTCCAAAACATGAATTTTTTTTCTTTTTATAATTTTTATTGGCATATAGTTGATTTACAATATTGTGTTAGTTTCTTCTGTACAGCAAAGTGAATCAGCTATACGTATATATATATCCCCTCTTTTTTAGATTATTTTCCCATATAGTCATTACAGAGTACTGAGTAGAGTTCCCTGTGCTATACAGTAGGTCCTTATTAGTTATCTGTTTTATATAAAGCAGTGTGTACATGTCAATCCCAATCTCCTAACTTATCTCTCCTTCCCTTACTGCCTAGTAACCATAAATTTGCAAAACACGAAATTTTAACCACTATACCATAACTGCTTACTGTCAAAGATCCTTCTTCAATGTAGATGAGGAGATAATATATGCATACACCCAGTTGCTTGAATAAAATGTATTCAAGTTAATGTTTTCCTTTTCTCTCCTATGACACATGCACTTTCAAGCAGAGTTGCTGCTACCTAAAAATATATCTCAAATCCATTACCCTGACTAGGTGACCTCCACCTGGTCTATTGTCATAGCTTTATCACTGGTCTCTTTGCTTTCACCTGTGCTTTTTTACCCATAAAGCTAGCATCTTATTTAATATGGAAACACTACAACCATTTCGACTATAATCAAGAATAACACAAAGGTACCCACTACTTACTCTATTATTCAGCATTATACAGAGGTATCACTCAATGCAACAAGAAAAGAGAAAATAATTAGAAGTAATAATAGCTGAAATATAAAAAGAAAAACTTCTCAAGGGAGTCAAAAGGTACAAACTTCCAGGTATAAAATAAATAAGTCATGGGGATGTAATGGATAGGCAACTGTCGTTAATAATACTGTATTGCATATTTGAAAGTTGCTAAAAGAGCAAATCTTAAAAGTTCTCATTACAAGAAAAGAATTTGTAACTACGTGCGGTGATGGATGCTACCTAGATGTATTGCGGTGATCATTTTGCAATATATACAAATATCAAATGATTTTGTTGTACACCTGAAACTATTATAATGTATGTCAATTACATGTCAATTAAAAAAAAAAGAAGGAAAACTACCTGTATTTGCAGACGATAGGATAACATATCTGGAAAAACCTAGAGATTCAACATTAAAACTAACTCAAACCCATAAAATAATCCAGTAAAGTAGCAAGATACAGAATCATCATATAGAAATCAATAGCTCTTACAAACACAAATAATAACAGCTAGAAAATATATTGGTAGAGAAATTCCCATTCACAAGAGAAACAAAAAGATGAAATACTTAGGAATAAAATTAACAAAAAATGTACAGACCTCTATGAGGAAAATTTTAAAACACTCCTGAAAGCTTTGACAAAGTACACTCAAGCAAATGAAAAAGTACCCTTTTTCTTGGTTAGAACGTCTCTACAACATAAAGACATCAGTTCTCTCTATGTTAATTTATAAATTAAGAAAAATCCCAATAAAAAATACCAGGAAGTTTTTTCTTTCCTGGAGCCAAGTTGATACTAAAATTCATATGGAAAAATAAAACCCCAAATTAGACAGTATACACTGAAAAAGAAAAACCTAAAAGGGAGGACTAGGGGGGACCACAAATTGAAACATACCATGGACTTCTATCATGAAAACAGTGCAGTACTTGTGCATAAATAGACCAACAGCCCTGTGGAATAGAATAGAAAGTCCAGAAATATATCCAAGTACACATGGAAATTTAGTACATAATAATGCTGGCACCTCAAATCACTGACACAAAGATAGACTTAGTTTTTTTAGTGGTGCTGGAACAACCAGTTAGCCATTTTAGGAAAACGTTAAAAAAGAGACTACTTTACACCATACATGAGAATAAACCCCAAATAGGTCAGAGGTCTAAATGTAAAAAAATGAAACCATATAAGTACTAGAAAAAATTCTGAGTGTAGGAAAAAACTTTCTACCAATGACATAAATCCAGATTTAATGAAATAAAAGGTTGATAAATTTGACTATATAAAAAATTTAAAAGCCATCACAAAATTTCCAAAAGCAAAATCAAAATATAACTCACGGGCTTCTCTGGTGACGCAGTGGTTGAGAGTCCGCCTGCTGATGCAGGGGACACAGCTTCGTGTCCCGGTCCGGGAGGAGCCCACATGCCGCGGAGCAGCTGGGCCCGTGAGCCATGGCCGCTGAGCCTGCGCGTCCGGAGCCTGTGCTCCGCAACGGGAGAGGCCACAACAGTGAGAGGCCCGCGTATTGCAAAAAAAAAAAAAAAAAAAATCAATCTACCTATCTATCTATCTATATATATAAATAACTCACAAACTGGGAGAAATATTCCAACATATATCACAGTTAAAAGACTAATATCTCTATCTTTATAACAACTCCAAAAAATTGAGGAGAAAAGACCAAAATCTAATAGAAAATGGGTAAAAGTCATGAATAGACTACTATATATATCATATAGATCATGATATATGTATCCCTTAAACATATGAAAAGATGTTCAAACTCATTCATCATACTAGAAACGTAAATTGAAAGTATACTGAGATACTATATTTCACCTATCAAATTGGCAAAAATCATGACAATGCATTCTGTTGGTGAAGCTGTAGGAAAACCGGCACTCTCACTCATTGTGGGTGGGAATGCAAACACATGCAACAGTTATGGTGGGGAATTCAGTAATATCTAACAAACATTATGAATGCATTTACATTTTGACACAGCAATCCCGCTACCATAAAGATACAATTCCAAAAACAGGAAAATATATATGCACAACGTTATTCATTGCAGTGTTGTATGAAGTTGCTGCAAAATATTAGAAGCAATTTAAATGTTCATACATAGGGAAGTGGTTGAATAAACTATGTAAAGTGAAAAGAGTATCTATAGTATGCTAACTTTTGTTTAAGGGAAAAGGGGAAATAAGACAATACATAGTCATCTACTCAGTTGTGCAAAAAGGAAACACAGGAAGGATAATTCAGAAACAAATGATATTTGCTACCTCCAGGGAGTGCATAGGTGTTAGGTAGAAAGGACTAGTGGTGATGATGGGATAGAGGTTTTGGAGTAACACTTCTCTCACAATACATCTTTGTTTATAGTTTTGGTATCATATCAATATTGTGGATGTTAAACAAAAATAAAACCAACCAGGATGGGGAAAGTAAAAACTAAAGTGGAGTACAAACAGAAAAAAAAAGAACCTAATGGTATTGTAAATAAATTACATCTCAACACTGAAGGGGAGGGAGGAGAATGACTAACCCAACTAACTTATTAACACAATATTTGGACTATACACCCTCAGGCTTCAGTCCATAAAAACCCTCTCTAAACAAACACTGAATTCCCGGCAGAAGGTGTATTTTTCCCTATGGGCTAGCAATTATGAAATACTCATGGGTGTGTATATGCTAGGATTGAGCAATGAGTATAGCATAATATACAGAAAGGGAGAGAGATTTCTTATTTCCTGAGAAGGGAGTTCCAAATCTGAAAAAAGTGGAGGTTAGAATGAATTTTGTGGTTTTATATCAGAATTGTAGTTAACAGTATGAGCTCATGGTTTTTCAGATAGATGATAGATAGGTATGAAGATAAAAAGATAACCAGATTTTAGGTAGATATGTATGTATATAGATATATGTATGTATGTACATATACCCACATATCTGTATATACACACATACATATATGATATACATGTATATAACACATACATGTATGTATATACATAGATATATATGTAAACATGTACATATGTACCTAAGTGTATAGACACACAAACACACAAACATATTCTAGCTTTGTCTATTAAAAGGATCTAAAGCAATGACAATGGCATCCCAGAAGTAATGAGCACCTAGTGTTCAGATCATGGTCTCTGCATATTAAGCTCCAGCAAAAGTAACCAGGACTTCTTAGAGAAATGACTGATTCCAGAAATGACTGGTACATGGAAAGAACAAAATGATCCTGAAACATCTTGAGGTGTCAGAAAGTAATGATGAGGTCATGTCAAAATGATATAGATAGCAGCTTGAAGGGGTTCTCAATGGCCAAATCTGGGACAATTTGAGCATCAAAGAAATAATGACAATAATGGTTAATAATCCATTGAATAAAATAAAAATGCATACGTTCATACTGATATACATATGAATAAATGGAGGAGTAGGGAAAGCTCTTCTTTGTGGTAAAATGGCAACTAGTAAACATAAAAGGAATCATAGAATTGTAAAATTAGTATTTGTCATCATAGGATGTAATAATTCAGGCAAGAATCATCAATGAATGCTAAATCTAGTGGGTGCAAATTTGGTGAAAAATGGCATATTAAATCATCTCAAAGTATCTCTCCAAAATATACTTATTAATTACAAAAGAAAACATATTAACTTTTGAATTGGGAGACATAACTGATACCATCTTAACCAAATGACCAAAGTTAACACCACATTTAATGGTATCTTCTGATAGGCTGCTTTGAAAGACACAGTATCACTTCTGTGGTGTTCCTGCCAAAGATGCTAAACTGAATATAATCATAAGGAAACAACAGCCAAATCTAAACAGAGGGACAAAATAACCAGCCAACCTTCTTTAAAAATATCAAGGTCATAATAACCTAAGACAAAAGGTCTTCAACAGGACTGAAGAACAGTTTTAGATTAAAGAGGACTAAAGAGACATAACTAAGTGCAATGTGTGATACTGAATTTGTCTTAGGCAGAGATTTCTTTCCTTCTGCTATAAGTCATTATTGGGAAAATGACAAAATTTGAATGAAGTCTATAGATTTGACACTAGGATTATATCAGCACTAATTTATTGATTTTGCCAAATCTACTGTGGTTATGTAAGTGGATACCCTTGTTTTTAAGAAATAAGCACTTAAGTATTTAGAAGTTGAGGGGGCACATGTCAATAATTTTTAATCAAACAATTTAGAAAAGATAATATGTATCTAAAGAAAGAGTGATAGAGCAAATTTGATAATATGTTAACAACTGGAAAATTTGAGTGAAGGGTATTCAGGTGTTCTTTGTATTAGTCTTGCAACTTTTCTATAAATTTGAAAATATTTTAAAATTAAAAGTTAAAAAGGAAAATATATATTATTTAAAATGGGGGAACAGACAAACTAACAGTGGACAAATATTGACAATGGGTGATGGCTTCATGGCAGATCACTAGACTGCTCTTTCTACTTTTGTATGTATTTGAAAAGTTTTTTTTTAATATATATTTATGGAGTATAACTGCTTCAGAATGCTGTGTTAGTTTCTGTTGTACTACAAAGTGAATCAGCCATATGCATACATATATCCCCATGCCTCCTCCCTCTTAAGCCTCCCTCCACCCTCCCTATCCCACCCCTCTAGGTCATCACAAGGCACCAAGTTGATCTCCCTGTGCTACGCGGCTGCTTCCCACTAGCTATCTCTTTTACATTTGGTAGGGTATATATGTCCATGCCACTCTCTCACTTTGTCCCAGCTTACCCTTCCCCCTCCCCATGTCCTCAAGTCCATTCTCTACATCTGCATCTTTATTCCTGTCCTGTCCCTAGGCTCTTCAGAACCATTTTTTTTTTTTAGATTCCATATATATGTGTTAGCATATGGTATTTGTTTTTCTCTTTCTGACTTACTTCACTCTGTATGACAGACTCTAGGTCCATCCACCTCACTACAAATAACTCAATTTTGTTTCTTTTTATGGCTGAGTAATATTCCACTGTATATATGTGCCACATCTTCTTTATCCAATCATCTGTCAATGGACACTTAGGTTGCTTCCATGTCCTGGCTATTGTAAATAGTGCTACAATGAACATTGTGGTACATGACTCTTTTTGAATTATGGTTTTCTCAGGGTATATGTCCAGTAGTGGGATTGCTGGGTCAAAGTTCTATTTTTAGTTTTTTAAGGAACTGCCATACTGTTCCCCATAGTGATTGTATCAATTTACATTCCCACCAATAGTGCAGGAGGGTTCCCTTTTCACCACACCCTCTCCAGCATTTACTGTTTCTAGATATTTTGATAGTAGCCATTCTGACTGGTGTGAGGTGATACCTCATTGTGGTTTTGATTTGCATTTCTCTAATAATTAGTGGTGTTGAGCATCTTTTCATATGCCTCTTGGCCATCTGCATGTCTTCTTTGGTGAAATGTTTATTTAGGTCTTCCACCCATTTTTTGTATATTTTGGAGATTAATCCTTTGTTCATTGTTTCATTTGCAAATATTTTCTCCCATTCTGAAGGTTGTCTTTTCCTCTTGTTTATAGTTTCCTTTGCTGTGCAAAAGCTTTTAAGTTTAATTAGGTCCCATTTGTTTATATTTGTTTTTATTTTCATTACTCTAGGAGGTGGGTCAAAAAAGATCTTGCTGTGGTTTATGTCAAAGAGTGTTTTTTCCTATGTTTTCCTCTAAGAGTTTTACAGTGTCCAGTCTTATATTTAGGTCTTTAATCCATTTTGAGTTTATTTTTGTGTATGGTGTTAGGAAGAGTTCTAATTTCATTCTTTTACATATAGCTGTCCAGTTTTCCCAGCACCACTTTTTGAAGAGGCTGTCTTTCCTCCATTTTATGTTCTTGCCTCCTTTGTTGTAAATTAGGTGACCATATGTGCGTGGGTTTATCTCTGAGCTTTTTATCATGTACCATTGATCTATATTTCTGTTTTTGTTCCAATACCATACTGTCTTGATTACTGTAGCTTTGTAGTATAGTTTGAAGTAGGGGAGCCCGATTCCTCCAGCTCTGTTTTTCTTTCTCAAGATTGCTTGAGTGCTTGGGTGATAGCTTCATGACAGATCATTAGACTGCTCTCTCTACTTTTGTATGTATTTGAAATTTTAAATAATAAAAAATTATAAAAACCTATAACTAATTTGATTCAGAAGTTTCAACTCACCAAAGTATGGAGGAACATACAGAAGTTTTTAGCAACTACTACCAACTTATCTCCATGGCACCTACTTCCTCTTGGGTAATGGGGAATAACTTAGTCAAATTTCATAAACTATCAGTCACTTTTGATTATTAGATGATTCCACTTTCAGGTAAATGTTTTTATAACATTAGATATTTTCATTTATCACAACCTGGTTCAACTTCTTCTTCCTTCTAGATGCTTAGAGCTCTCTACAACTGAGTTAGTCTGATTTTGGGGTCCAAATGTTGAGGGCATGTGGTCTATTCTTTTTCATCTCTCTATTCCTCCTCATCCCTCCCCTATCCTTTGTCCACTATGGAAGCAGTGGCTATGGGAAAGGGATATATTTGCTTAGAAAACTATCTGTATCTAGGGATCATCAAAACTATTTCAAAGTTACAACTAAGACTTCTTGGAATTTTAGACACAGAACAGAATGTAAATGGTGAAACCTTAAAAATGTAGAAATAACAGTCATTTAAATAACAAATTACTAGTTAGGACGAAGCAAATTAGAAGTAGTCAATAGCAATGGCCTAAGAATGAAACTGATCAAATTAACAACAACAACGACAACAACAGAAACCCTCAAACTTAAATTCTTTCAAAATCATTTTTCTTCTTTAGAAGGTGTTTTAGGTATTAATCTCTCTTGTGATGAAGAAATGTTTATCTGAAGTAAATCAATTCCTTCAGTTTTATTTCTGTTCCTCTTTGTTAAACTCAAGTAAAAGAATCATAAAACTTTTAAAATTATATACATAAGGTGTGATGTGAGCAAAGTGGTAAAATAAGATGTCATTAGCTCATTTCCCCCTCTTCAACAATAATCTGGCATCCATCCAGGACAAAAGTGCTTTGTTAACAGCTTTGGGACCCAGGTAGGGATTGTGAAACCTCAGTGCAGTCCAAGACTGAGGACAACCATTTTGAGAAGGCAGGCTTGCACCCAGGTGGCTGGCTCACTGACTGTGGTCCTGTTTACAGACCCTGAAACAGGTCCATATCCTTGAGAACTCAGCTACAGCCCTGTCTGACTTTGGGTCTATCACTAGCACCATATGCCAAGGAACCTGAGAGGAGTCACATTCAACCATGCATCAGTTAAGAGGCATACAGACTTCAGACCCAGCTGTGGACCCTGAAGTGGCCCATGAACCATCTCCAGACCCCCTGAGCCACAGTCCAGGAAACTCTGGATATAAGAACACCAAACTCAGTCAGACTATAGATTCTGAAAGGGCCCTGTATCTGGGCTCAAGCTGGACGCAGCCTCAGTCCATAAACAGTCTAGCTGGCACAGGGACCCAGAAGAAGATACTCCCAGCTATACCCCTGGAGATCCTGAAGAGCCCTATACTCAACTCCAGTCCCTCCCAACCACAGTCCATGAGAAGTACTCCTGGCCCAGGGAACCAGTGGGAGATACTCATGTCTGCACATCAGAAGATTATGGAATGGTTCAATACTTGGCTCTAGCCCTGCCAGCCACAGTCTGGGAGCAGCCCAGCTCACTCAGAGACCTGATGGGAGTCATGCCCATCTGTGCCTCCAGGGCCGGGTTTGTAGACCTCAATCTTCACTATGGAAATGGAAACAAGCTTAGGTTTCAGCCTGTGGTTCCATCGCCTTTTGGATGGAACACATTCCAGGGCCAGTCCTGCTTACTCAAAGACCTATCAAATGACCAGGCAGCAACTCTCCCAGGACCTGGCAGGTGACACACCTGCCCACACACTTGGTAATAGGCCTGCTATCTGAGGGCCCAAATGTGGACCCTAAAGTAGACCCTTGTTCCAGTGCCACCCTACTGAACAACGTACTGGATGCCATCCCATCCACACAGGGACCAAAGAAGATCCATGTCCATCAAGCCCCTCATAACAAGCCTGCCAACCAGGGACTCTGCTGCAGACTTAGCAACAGCCTTGTAACTGGCTCCAACCAAGCATAACAGTAATTCAGGAGGTAATCCCATCAGCCCAGGGAACATACAGGAAAAGATCTTTACCTGCTATAATCAGACTATAACAACTAGAAAAAGTGTTTGCTTCTCCAAATGCACAGGCACTGATGCAAGGCTACATGGATCATGAAGAATCAGGCAACTATGATACCACCAAAGAAAACTAACAAATCTCTAATAACTGACCCTGCAGAAATGGAGATCTATGAATTCCCTGATAAAAAAAATTAAAAATAATCACCTGAAAGAAACTCAATGAACTGCAAAAGAACACAAGCAACTGAACAAAATCAGGAAAATAATGCAGGCACAAAATGAGAATTTTAAGAAAGAATAGAAACCATAACAAAAAATCCCCCAGAAATCCTGGAGCTGAAGAATATAATCACAGAAGTAAAAATTCAATAGAGAGCTTCCACAACAGATTTTATCATACAGAAGAAAGAATCAGCAAATTTGAAGAGAGATCATTTGAAGTTAGCCAGTTAGAGGAAAAAAAAAAAGAGTAAATGAAGCCTACATAAAGTATGGGACACCATCAGGGAAACTAACATTTGTATCACGGGAGTTCCAGAAAAGAAGAGAGGGAGAATGAGACAGAAAGCATAGTTAAAGACACAATAGCTGAAAAATTTCCAAATCCAGGGAGAGAGATGGACATCCAGGTACAAGAAGTTCAAAGGACATCAACTAAGATCAACCCAGAGAAGATTACTCCAAGATACACTATAATCAAAATATTAAAAGTTAAAGACAAAGAGAGAATTTTGAAAGCAGCAAAGAAATATAACTCATCATATAGAAGAGAACCCCCATAAGGATATTGGTGGTTTTCTCTGCAGAAATCTTGCAGGCCAGGAGGGAGTGGGAAGATATATTCACACTGCTGAAATTTCTAAAATACCAATTAAGAACACTATACTTAGCAAGAGTGTCCTTCAGAAATGAAGGAGAAATAAGGACATTCCCAGACAAACAAAAGTTATGGGAGTTCATCACCACTAGACCTACCTTACAAAAAATGCTAAAGGGAGTTCTTCACATTGAAATGAAAGGACACTAAGTAATGACATAAAAACATGTAAGTATAAAACTCACTGGTAAAGGTAAGTATATAGTTAAATTCATAACATGCTAATACTATGATGATGCTGTATAAATCACTTTTATTTCTAAATAAAAGTTAAAAAACAGTAATATTAAAATAACAAGAGCTACAATAATTTGTTAATAGGTGCACAATATTAAAAGATGTAAAGTGTGAAATCAATAACATAAAATGTGGGGGGAGAAGAAGTAAAATTGTAGAGTTTACATATACAATTAAAGCTAAATTGTTATCTGATTAAAATAAATTGTTATATCTGTAACATGTTTTCTGTAAGTCTCATGTTAACTACAAAGCAAAAATCTATAGTAGATACACAAAAGATAAAGAGATAGGAATTAAAGCATATCACTACAAAAAATATATCACAAAGGAAGATAGCAAGAAAGAAAAGGAAAAAGGAACTAAAGAAACAGTCAGAAATAATGAACAAAACAGCAAAAGTAAGTCCTAAATTATCAATAATTACTTGAAATGTAAATGGACCAAGTTCTCCAATCAAGAGACATAGAGTACCGGGAGATATATATATATGTAAACTCACAACACCCAACTATATGCTACCTAAAAGAAACATACTTTAGCTTTAAGGAAACAGATAAGTTGAAAATGAAGGATGGAAAAAGATATTCCCTGTAAATGTTAACCAAAAGAGAGTAGGAGTGGCTATAGTTATATCAGATAAAATAGACTTTCAGACAAAATCATTCATAAGAGACAAAGTCACTATATAGTGATAAAAAAATCAATTCATCAAGAGGATATAACAATTATAAATATATATGCACTCAGTTTTGGAGAACCTAAATATTTAAAGTAAATATTAACAGAACTGAAGAGAGAAATAGCATAAAATCATATTTGGGGGCTTCACACCACTTTCAACATTGGATAGATCATGCAGCCAGAAAATTAATAAGGAAACAGAGGACATGAATACAGCTATAGAATAAATGGAACTCAGATATACAGAGCATTTCAACAAACAGCATGAGAATATACTTTCTTCTCAAGCACACATGGAACATTCTCCATGACAGATTATATGTTTGGCCACAAAGGAAGCCTTAACAAATCCAAAAAGATCAAAATCACATCTAGTTATCTTTTCCAACCAGAATGGTATGAAATTATAAATGAATACAGGTTGAAAATTGGAAAATTCACAAACATGGAAAAATTAAACAGCACACTCCTGAACAACCCATGGGTGAAATAAATTAAAAGAGAAGTCAGAAAGTATCTTGAATAAAATGAAAGAGAAAATACAACACACCAAAACTTATGGGAAGAAGCAAAAACAGTTCTAAGAGGGAAATTTATAGTGATGTAAAGGCCTACATTACAGAAAAAAAAGATCTCAAATAAAGAACCTAGCTTTATACCTCAAGAAATAAGAAAAATAGGGGCTCTGGTGGTGCAGTGGTTGAGAGTCCACCTGCCGATGCAAGGAACATGGGTTCGAGCCCCGGTCTGGGAAGATCCCACATGCCGTGGAGTGCCTGGGCCTGTGGGCCATGGCCGCTGAGCCTGCATATCCAGAGCCTGTGCTCCGCAATGGGAGAGGCCACAACAGTGAGAGGCCCGCATACCACAAAAAAAAAAAAGAAATAAGAAAAACAAAGTCCAAAGTTAGCAAAGGGAAGCAAAAAATAAATATTAGAGCAGAAATAAATGAAATAGAGACTAAAAAGACAATAGAAAAATCAATGAAACTGAGTTTCTATTTTAAAAAGAGAAATTGGACAAATCTTTAGCCAACTAACCCAGAAAAAAAGAGAAGACTCAAATAAAATTATACATGAAAAGGCAGACAATACAACTGATACCAGAGAAATACAAAAGATCCTAAGAGGCTATTATGAACAATTATACACCAACAAGCTGGATGACCTAGAATAAATGGATAATTTCCTAGAAACATAGACTAGGCTGAATTATGAAGAAACAGAAAATCTGAATAGAGCAGTAACAACAGGTAGTAATTTTGAAACACTCCAAAAAAGAAAAATCCAGGACCAGATGGTTTTACTAGTGAATTCCAACAAAAATTTAGAGAAGAATTAATGCTAATCCTCCTCAAACTCTTCCAAAACATTAAAGATGAGGGAACACTCCCAAACTCATTTTAGAAGGACAGAATTACCCTGATATCAAAGCCAGATAAGGACAGTACAAGAATAGAAAACCACAGGCCAACATCCCTGATGAATATATGTGCAAAAAAGCTCACAATATTCTAGCAAACCAAATTCAACAGTATATTAAAAGGATCATAAACCATAATGAAATGGGATTAATCCCTGGAATTCAATAATGTTACCACATATGAAAATCAATATACATGATACACAGCATTAATAGAATGAAGGATTAACATTACATGATCCTCTCAATAGATGCAGAAAAAGTGTTTGACAAAAGTTAACACTCTTTAATGATAAAAGCTCTCAATAAATTGGTTATAGAAGGAATGTACCCCAACATATTAAAGGCCATACATGACAAACCAACAGATAACATCATGCGAAGGTGAAAAGCTGAAAGCTATTCCTCTAAAATCAAGAGAAAGACAAGGGTACCCACTCTAATCATTCCTATTCAACAAAGTACTAGAAGTCCTTGCCAGAGCATTAGGCAAGTAAAAGAAATAAAAGGCACACAAATTGGGGGAAAAAAGAAGTAAAATTATCTCTGCAGATTACATGATCTCATACATAGAAAACCCTAGAGACTCTACCAAAAATCGGTTAGAACTAATCCATGAAGTTAATAAAGTTGCACGTACAAAATTAGCATACACAAATGAGTTGCATTTCTATATGCAAACAATAAAGTATCTGAAAAAGAAATTAAAAAAACAATCCCATTCACAACAGCATCAAATACAATCAAATACTTTGAAAGAAATTTAATCAAGAAGGTGACATATCTGTACACTGAAAACTATAGGACACTGATGAAAGAAACTGAAAAAGACATATATAAATAGAAAGATATCCTGTGTTTTTGGATTACAACAATTGAAGTTGTTAAAATGTCCTTAATACTCAAAGTCATCTATAGATTATATGCAATCTCTAACAAGATTCTAATGGCATTTCTTACAGAAATAGAAAAACAATCCTAAAATTCCTATGGAACCACAGAAGACCCCAAATAGCCAAAGCAATCTTCAAAGAATGGAACAAAATTGGAGCTATCACACTTGCTGATTTTAAACTATATACTACAAAGCTAGAGTAATCAAAACAGTATGATGCTGACATAAAAAAAGATGCATAGTCCTATGGAACAGAATTGAGAGTCCAGAAATAAACCTATACATATATGGTCAACTAATATTTGACAAGAGAGCCAACAATACTCAGTGGGGAAAACAAAGTCTTTTCAATCAGTCGTCTGGGAAAACCAGATATTCACATGCAAAATAATGAAATTGGACCTCTATCTTACACCACTCACAAAAATTAACTCAAAATGAATAAAAGACTTAAATGTAAGATGTGAAACAGTAAAACACTGAGAAGGAAACGTAGGAAAAAGTCTCCTTGAAATTGCTCTTGGCAATGATATTTTAGATATGATACCAAAAGCACAAGAAACAAACAAAAACAAACAAGTGGGATTACATCAAACAAAATCTTATGAACAGCAAAAAACAGTCAACAAAATGAAGAGGCAACCTACAGAATGAGAGAAAATATCTGCAAACTATTTATCAGATAAGGGGTTAATATCAAAAATATATAAGAAACTCATAAAAATAACAAAATAATAATAATAATAATACAATTTAAAAATGGGCAGAGGACCTAAATAGACATTTTTCCAAAGACATACAAACAGCCAACAGGTACAAGAAAAGATGCTCAAAAGCACCAATCATCAGGGAAATGTAAGTCAAAACCATGATAAGATATCACCTCATGCCTGTTCAAATGGCTAGTATAAAAAAAAAAAAAAACAGGAGATAACAATTGTTGGCAAGGATGTGGAGAAATGGGGACATTTATGCACTGTTGGTAGGAATGTAAATTGGTGTAGCCATTATGGGGGACAATACAGAAGTTCCTCAAAATTTTAAAAATAGAACTACTATATGACCAAGCAATCCCACTTTTGGATATATATACTAGGAAACAAAATCACTATTTCTAAGAGACATCTGCATCCCCATATCCATCACAGTATTCACAATAGCCAAGACATGGAAACAATCTAAGAGTCCATCAATACATAGATAAAGAAAATGTGGTGTATACATACAATGGAATACTATTCAGCCATAAAAAAGAAGGAAACCCTGCCATTTGCTACCACATGGATGGACCTGAGGGCATTATGTTAAGTGAAATAAGTCAGACAGAAAAAGACAAATACTGTACGATCTTAGTTATATGTGTAATTTTTAAAAGCTAAACTCACAGAACAGAGATAAGAATGGTGGTTTCCAGGGGCAGAAGAGAGGGGTAAATGGGAAGATGTTGGTCAAAAGGTATAAACTTTTAGTTTTAAGATGAATGAGTTCTGAGGATCTTACATTCGGCAGTGATTATAGTTAACAACAGTATATTATATCCTTGAAATTTGCTAAGAAAGTAAATTATAAATGTTCTCATCACAAAAAAATTGTAATTATATGAGGTGATAGACGTGTTAATTAGCCCTATTGTGGTAATCATTTAGCAATATATGGTGTATGAAGTAATTGTGTCATACATCTTAAATTTACACAATATTATATATCAATTATATCTCAATAAAGCTGGAAAAAATAAGGAAAATTATAAATGTATCATTTTATATGTCTATTCATTCTTATATCCTTCCATATTTACCCCTCTATGTAGATTTCTATCTTTTTACTTTTCAATCTGTATATTGCATAGATGAGATGTATATCTGAAATATTTTTATCAACTTAATAATATTTATTAAATGATGGAGTTTTGCAAAAAAAGTTTACATTTTCTTCATATTCTTCCATATTTCTTGAATTTTAAGATAACTGTCATCATTTTTTAAAAATCAAGTCATTATTACTTTTCAAAACAATCAATTTATACTATAGTGTCATAGCACTTTTCAGGTAGTTTGAAACCCACTTTAAATCACAATTCTAATTCCATGATGGCTTGCACCCAAACTCATAGAATAAAGGCACAGGCTCTTTGGAACAAAGCAATATACCATTATAATAGCCTTAATTTAAAGCACCTAAAATGTTGAGTGTAATATATTTAACTATATAATTGTAATGGAGTTTAAGTAGAATTTCTGAATTTGCTACTCATGGATTAAGCCAAATTATTAGCTGAGAGAGCCTAAAGCCCTTCACTATCATAAGCAATTCCCTTCCAGGAGAGTTAAGTGTAAGGAGGACAGGAGTGGAGGAATCTTTTAACTAGCAAGAAGAGCTCCAGTAAAGTCTACTTTGCTGCAAATTCAATAATACAGGAAGCTAGGATTAGTATCACTAACGAGAAAGTGTATGCCAAAATACTGTAAACAGACAGCACCACTAGCTGAGAGGAAATCATCTCAAACATAGAAGATAGGAAAGCAAAAATCAAGTCCCTGAGGATACCTGTAAAAAGCACATGCATATTACTAACAAGCTCTCTATTAGGGCATAGACTCAAAATTTAACTTATGCAGAATTCAAAAAGTATTCTAACATTCTAGGGTTTTAAAAAAAGTGATTAATAGTGATGACATTGTCTATTTGAAATATTACTAATAAACGTGGAAATGTATTATCTCCGAATTGCATTATTTATGGATCTTTAGACTTCTTACATATTTGGCAACTCAGACACCATCATAATGGCCTAGAATACATCTAATGAGGGACTTCCCTGGTGGTCCAGTGGTAAGGAATCTGCCTTCCAATGCAGGGGACGTGGGTTCAATCCCTGGTCAGGGAATAAGATCCCACATGCCGCAGGGCAACTAAGCCCACGCGCCACAACTACTGAGGTCACGTGCCTCAACTAGAGAGAGAGCCTGTGTGACGTAAACTACAGAGCCCATGCACCCTGGAGCCCATACACCACAACTAGAGAGAGAAAACCCGCATGCTACAACTAGAGAGAAGCCCACGCGCCATAATGAAGAGCCCGTGCCGCAATGAAAAGATCCCACATGCCTCAGTGAAGACCCCACATGCTGCAACTAAGACCCCATGTGGTCAAAAAAATAAAGAAAATAAAAATAATTTAAAAAACAGAATACATCTAATGAAATATGGTAATGTCGCCATAGGCCATCATGTAATGTCATTAAAATTATATTAAAGAAAACCAAAAAGGCATGAAAATTACAGCATTTGCTAAATGTGTCTTGAGTAAAGAAACGAATATGCTACTGAAATAAATGTGCCAGTTTCCAGCAAACATTAGACACCAATTTTCAAGATGATTGCACATAAGCTCAAAGGCTTAACAAAAATTATATAGACTGCTTGTAAAGAATAAAAACCAGTTAGTATAAACATACCTATCAACTTAAAATGTGTTTCTTTTATTGTTTCTGATCCTCTTATCATATCTGTCCACTCTCCCATTTTATTTTTCTTCTTCTAGTAGTTACCTGTTTCTTTCATTGCATCTCATATGTACCATATTGTATATCCTTTCAAATCTAATAGATCTTACATACACACTTGCTATTTTTTTTTTTTTTTTTTTTTTTTTTTGCGGTACACGGGTCTCTCACTGTTGTGGCCTCTCCTGTTGCGGAGCACAGGCTCCGGATGTGCAGGCTCAGTGGCCATGGCTTACAGGCCCAGCTGCTCCGCAGCATGTGGGATCTTCCCGGACCAGGGCACGAACCTGTGTCCCCTGCATCGGCAGGTGGACTCTCAACCACTGCGCCACCAGGGAAGCCCCACACTTGCTACTTTTAACCTCAAATTATTATTGAACCTGTATTTCTCTCTTCTACTGTAAGATGAAAAACTTACATGCCCATTTAATTCCCTTAACCCTCCTATCAACCAAAACCCATTTATGCTGGAAAATTGATATCACTAACACTTCAATTTACAAATTATGTTTTTATTTTCATGAAATGATATTCATAAAATTAGGTTGTGTTTTATTATATTTATCTATTTTCAGTGCTCACCACTCATTCCATATGCCATGACTTTCCTTTACTGGAGATGTTTATGTTTATTCATCTTTTTATTTCTCCCCATGGTCTCTAAGTAATGACTTGTACTTTTTGCCTTTTCTACTACATATTTTTTAATCCTAACTCTGAATAAGATAATATTCCAATCATCTCTTTCTTCTGCTTAGACCCTATTTGGGGCTTTTGTTAACAGTAGAAGTTTATAGTTTATGATATAGCTCTCTCTTCCACTTGAATCAATGGTTTCTTTAGACCACAACTAGGTCATGCCTAAATTTTTGGTAGTAAATTGACTATATGCACTTGAAATATACTTCTGACACAATTTTATCCATTAAAAAATAAGTTCCCATCAAATTCACTTTATATTTTAGCACAATTTTGCTACTTTATTTGACTATTTCATTACCTTCCTCCCACCCACCATCTGCACTTTGCCTCGTAAACGGTGGAGCTTAAACTGGTAAGTCTCACTGACAGTTTACCTCTTCCACATGCAGAACTGAAATATACCTGGTGGAAATACTTGAAGACATTCATAAGCTAAGTCATTAAACTGACTTTTTTTAAAATAATGAGAGATATCCATTCCCAGTCCTCTTATCAACAACATTTTTCAGAGAACAAGTCAATAACAATTTAATGTAATTTTTTGATCAATTTTATGTAAGTCTTCTATTATAAGAAGAGGAAATTAGATGTAATTCTTTAAGTTCACATAATATTTGATATTATAATTTTGCCTGGAATATTAATTGCCTTTCTTTGGGACTTTCAGGGATTGTATTTGGTAATCCAAGGGTCCTAGCTGATTTCAAAAGTTAAATTTGCAAACTAAATAATTAGTAGATTCCCATTTAAATCATCAATTAAAAGACACATTGTCTTTTAATATATACAGCTCAACAGAGATCAAAAATTAAAGAAAATATTTCTGAAAAGTACTATATTGAGAAACATTAAGTATGACACAACAGAATGTGATCACCTGTAAATGTATCAAATATGTTATTAAAATAACAAAGTATGCAAGGCTATATTTCTGCAATAAAATGTCCAGTGAGTGTGAATCATAAATATCAGGAAAGAAAAAATAATGACCAATACCAAAATATAAGAAAGCAACTCTTATCTCTACAAGGCCCTCCACAGGCATTCATCACACACATACTTCCATTTACTATACTTACCAACACACCAGAAAAAAAAATACAGCATCACCATGATTGCTTTGATTCCTAAATAGTAGTTTTATGATAACAAATAAAAATCAGTTTGTTGATGATTTTTTAGTTTGAGCTTATTTAAAAAATGGATAATAACACAAAGAGATTGAAAGATATACCATGTTCTTGAATCAGAAAGAAGAATCAACATTGTTAAAATGACCATACTACCCAAGGCAATCTACAGATTCAATGCAACCCCTATCAAATTAGCAGTGGCATTTTTCACAGAACTAGAACAAAAATTTTTAAAATTTGTATGGAAACACGAAACACCCCAAATGGCCAAAACAATCTTGAGAAAAAAGAATGGAGCTAGAGGAGTCACACTCCCTGACTTCAGACTATACTACAAAGCTACAGACATCAAAACAGTATGGTACTGGCATAAAAACAGACATATAGATCAATGAAACTGGAGAGAAAGCCCAGAAATAAACCCATGCACTTATGGTCAATTAATCTATGACAAAGGAGGCAAGAATATACAATGGAGAAAAGACAGTTACTTCAATAGGTGGTGCTGGGATAACTGAACAACTACATGTAAAAGAATGAAATTAGAACATTTTCTAATGCAATATACAAAAAAAAAAATCAAAATGTATTAAAGACTTAAATGGAAGACCAGATACTATAAAACTCCTAAAGGAAAGCATAAGAAGGACACTCTTTGACATAATAACAGCAATACTTTTTTGGATCCATCTCCTAGAGTAATGAAAATAAAAACAAAAATAAACAACTGGGACCTAATTAAACTCAAAAGCTTTGCACCACAAAGGAAACCATAAACAAAACGAAAAGACAACCTACAGACTGGAAGAAAACATTTGCAAACGATGAAACCAAGAAGGGATTAATTTTGAAAATATACAAATACCTTATATAGTTTAATATCATATAAACAAACAACCCAATCAAAAAATGGGCAGAAGACCTATATAGAAATTTCAACAAAGAAGACATACAGATAGCCAACAGGCACATGAAAAGATGCTCAATATTGCTAATTACTAGAGAAATGCAAATCAAAGCTACAGGGAGGTATCACCTCATACCAGTCAGAATGGCCATCATTAAAAAGTCTACAAATAATAAATGCTGGAAAGGGTGGGGATAAAAAGAAACCCTCCTATGCTACTGGTGGAAATGTAAATTGGTGCAGCCACCATGGAGAACAGTATGGAGGTTTCTTAAAAATCTAAAAATAGAGTTACCATATGATCCTGCAATCCCACTCCTGCGCATATACCCAGAGAAGATACATGAACCCCAATATTCACAGTAGCACTATTTACAATAGCTAAGACATGGAAGGAACCTAAATGTCCATTGACAGGTGAATGAAGATATGGTGTATATGTATATATGTTGAGATATATATATATATATATAAAATATATATATAATGGAATATTACTCAACCATAAGAAAGAACAGAGAGGTTTCCGGGAAGATGGCAGAAGAGTAAGACGTGGAGATCACCTTCCTCCCCACAGATACACCAGAAATACATCTACACGTGGAACAACTCCTACAGAACACCTACTGAACACTGGCAGAAGACCTCAGACCTCCCAAAAGGCAAGAAATCCCCCACATACCTGGGTAGGGCAAAAGAAAAAAGAATAAACAGAGACAAAAGGATAGGGACGGGAACTGCACCAGTGGGGGGGAGCTGTGAAGGAGGAAAGGTTTCCACACACTCGGAAGCCCCTTCATGGGCAGAGACTGCAGGTGGCGGAGGGGGAAAGTTTCAGAACTGTGGAGGAGAGCGCAGCCACAGGGGTGCAGAGGGCAACGTGGAGAGATTCCCACACAGAGGATCAGGGCCGACTGGCACTCACCAGCCCGAGAGGCTTGTCTGCTCAACCACCGAGGTGGCCGGGCTGGGAGTTGAGGTTTGGGCTTCGGTCAGAGCGCCGGAAGAGGACTAGGGTTGGTAATGTGAACAAAGCCTGCAGGCGGTTAGTGCGCCACGGCTAGCCAGGAGGGAGTCTGGGGAAAAGTCTGGACCTGCCGAAGAGGCAAGAGACTTTTTCTTACCTCTTTGTTTCCTGGTGCGCGAGGAGAGGGGATTAAGAGCGCTGCTTAAAGGAGCTCCAGAGACCGGCGCGAGCCGCGGCTAAAAGCACGGACCCCAGAGACGGGAATGAGACGCTAAGGCTGCTGCTGCTGCCACCAAAAAGCCTGTGTGTGAGCAGAGGTCACTATCCACACCCTCCTTCCGGGGAGCCTGTGCAGCCCGCCACTGCCAGGGTCCCTGGATCCAGGGTCAACTCCTCCAGGAGAACGCACGGCGCGCCTCAAGCTGGTGCAACTTCACACTGGCCTCTGCTGCTGCAGGCTCACCCCGCACTCCGTGCTCCTCCCTCCCCCAGGCTTGAGTGAGCCAGAGCCCCCGAATCAGTGGCTCCTTTAACCCCGTCCTGTCTGAGCAAAGAACAGACGCCCTCTGGCGACCTACACACAGATGCGGGGCCAGATCCAAAGCTGAGCCACTGGGAGCTGTGAGAACAAAGAAGAGAAAGGGAAATCTCTCCCAGCAGCCTCAGGAGCAGCGGATTAAATCTCCACAATCAGCTTGATGTATCCTGCAACTGTGGAATGCCTGAATAGACACCGAATCATCCCAAATTGAGGAGGTGGACTTTGAGAGCAAGATTTATTATTTTTTCCCCTTTTCCTCTTTTTGTAAGTGTGTATGTGTATGCTTCTGTGTGATATTTTGTCTGAATAGCTTTGCTTTCACCATTTGTCCTAGGATTCTATCCGTCATTTTTTTTTTTTACTTAAAGTTTTTTTTTCTTAATAATTATTTTAATAACTTTATTTTATTTTACCTTACTTTATTTTATTTTCTTTTATTCGCTTTCTTTCTTTCTTTCTTTCTACTTTTTCTCCCTTTTATTCTGAGCCGAGTGGATGAAAGGCTCTTGGTTCAGCCACCAGGAGTCAGTGCTGTGCCTCTGAGGAGGGAGAGCCAACTTCAGGACACTGGTCAACAAGAGACCTCCCAGCTCCATGTAATATCAAATGGTGAAAATCTCCCAGAGATCTCCATCTCAACACCAGCACCCAGCTTCACTCAATGACCAGCAAGCTACAGTGCTGGACATCCTATGCCAAACAACTAGCAAGACAGGAACACAACCCCACCCATTAGCAGAGAGGCTACCTAAAATCAAAATAAGTCCAAAGACACCCCAAAACACACCACCAGATGTGCACCTGCCAACCAGAAAGACAAGATCCAGCCTCATCCACCAGAACACAGGCACTAGTTCCCTCCACCAGGAAGCCTACACAACCAACTGAACCAACCTTAGCCACTGGGGACAGACACCAAAAACAATGGGAACTACGAACCTGCAGCCTGCAAAAAGAAGACCCCAAACACAGTAAGATAAGCAAAATGAGAAGACAGAAAAACACACAGCAGATGAAGGAGCAAGATAAAAACCGACCAGACCTAACAAATGAGGAGGAAATAGGCAGCCTACATGTAAAAGAATTCAGAATAATGATAGTAAGGATAATCCAAAATCTTGGAAATAGAATAGACAAAATGCAAGAAACATTTAACAAGGATGTAGAAGAGCTAAAGATGAAACAAACAACGATGAACAACACAATAAATGAAATTAAAAGTACTCTAGATGGGATCAATAGCAGAATAACTGAGGCAGAAGGACGGATAAGTGACCTGGAAGATAAAATACTGGAAATAACTACTGCAGAGCAGAATAAAGAAAAAAGAATGAAAAGAACTGAGGACAGTCTCAGAGACCTCTGGGACAACATCAAACGCACCAACATTCGAATTATAGGGGTTCCAGAAGAAGAAGAGAAAAAGAAAAGGACTGAGAAAATATTTGAATAGATTATAGTTGAAAACTTCCCTAATATGGGAAAGGAAACAGTTAATCAAGTCCAGGAAGCACAGAGAGTCCCATACAGGATAAATCCAAGGAGAAATACACCAAGACACATATTAATCAAACTGTCAAAAATTAAATACAAAGAAAACATATTAAAATCAGCAAAGGAAAAACAACAAATAACACACAAGGGAATCCCCATAAGGTTAACAGCTGATCTTTCAGCAGAAACTCTGCAAGCCAGAAGGGACTGGCGGGACATATTTAAAGTGATGAAGGAAAAAACCAAGATTACTCTACCCAGCAAGGATCTCATTCAGATTTGATGGAGAAAATAAAACCTTTACAGACAAGCAAAAGCTGAGAGAGTTCAGCACCACCAAACCAGCTTTACAAAAACTGATAAAGGAACTACTCTAGGCAAGAAACACAGAGGAGGAAAATGCCTACAATAACGAACCCAAAACAATTAAGAAAATGGGAATAGGAACATACATATTGATAATTACCTTAAATGTAAATGGATTAAATGCTCCCACCAAAAGACATAGATAGGCTGAATGGATACAAAAACAAGACCCATATATTTGCTGTCTACAAGAGACCCACTACAGACCTAGAGACACATACAGACTGAAAGTGAGGGGATGAAAAAGATATCTCATGCAAATGGAAACCAAAAGAAAGCTGGAGTAGCAATTCTCATATCAGAAAAAATAGACTTTAAAATAAAGGCTATTAGAAGAGACAAAGAACACTACATAATGATCAAGAGATCGATCCAAGAAGAAGATATAACAATTGTAAATATTTATGCACCCAACATAGGAGCACCACAATACATAAGGCAAATACTAACAGCCATAAAAGGGGAAATCGACAGTAACACATTCATAGTAGGGGACTTTAACACCCCACTTTCACCAATGGACAGATCACCCAAAATGAAAATAAATAAGGAAGCACAAGCTTTAAATGATACATTAAACAAGGTGGACTTAATTGGTATTTATAGGACACTCCATCCAAAAACAACAGAATACAAATTTTTCTCAAGTGCTCATGGAACATTCTCCAGGATAGATCACATCTTGGGTCACAAATCAAGCCTTGGTAAATTTAATAAAATTGAAATTGTATCAAGTATCTTTTCCGACCACAACATTATGAGACTAGATATCAATTACAAGAAAAATCTGTAAAAAATACAAACACATGGAGGCTAAACAATACAATACTTAATAATGAAGTGATCACTGAAGAAATCAAAGAGGAAATTAAAAAAATACCTAGAAACAAATGACAATGGAGACACGACAACCCAAAATCTATGGGATGCGGCAAAAGCACTTCTAAGAGGGAAGTTTATAGCAATACAAGCCCACCATAAGAAGCAGGAAACATCTCGAATAAACAACCTAACCTTGAACCTAAAGCAATTAGAGAAACAAGAACAAAAAAACCCCAAAGTTAGCAGAAGCAAAGAAATCATAAAGATCACATCAGAAATAAATGAAAAAGAAATGAAGGAAATGATAGCAAAGATCAATAAAACTAAAACCTGGTTCTTTGAGAAGATAAACAAAATAGATAAACATTAGCCAGACTCATCAAGAAAAAAAGGGAGAAGACTCAAATCAATAGAATTAGAAATGAAAAAGGAGAAGTAACAACTGACACTGCAGAAATACAAAAGATCATGAGAGATTACTACAAGCAACTCTATGCCAATAAAATGGACAACCTGGAAGAAATGGACAAAGTCTTAGAAATGCACAACCTGCCAAGACTGAATCAGGAAGAAATAGAAAACATGAACAGACAAATCACAAGCACTGAAATTGAAACTGTGATTAAAAATCTTCCAACAAACAAAAGCCAAAGACCAGATGGCTTCACAGGCGAATTCTATCAAACATTTAGAGAAAAGCTAAAACCTATCCTTCGCAAACTCTTCCAAAATATCACAGAGGGAGGAACACTCCCAAATTCATTCTACAAGGCCACCAACACCCTGATACCAAAACCAGACAAGGATGTCACAAAGAAAGAAAACTACAGGCCAATATCACCGATGAACATACATGCAAAAATTCTCAGTAAAATGCTAGCAAAAAGAATCCAACAGCACATTAAATGGATCATACACCATGGTCAAGTGGGGATTTTTCCAGGAATGCAAGGATTCTTCAATATACTCAAATCAATCAACGTGATACACCATATTAACAAATTGAAGGAGAAAAACCATATGATCATCTCAATAGATGCAGAGAACGCTTTTGACAAAATTTAACACCGATTTATGATAAAAACCCTGCAGAAAGTAGGCATAGAGGGAACTTTCCTCAACATAATAAAGGCCATATATGACAAACCCACTGCCAACATCATCCTCAATGGTGAAAAACTGAAAGCATTTCCACTAAGATCAGGAACAAGACAAGGTTGCCCACTCTCACCACACTTATTCAACATAGTTTTGGAAGTTTTAGCCACAGCAATCAGAGAAGAAAAGGAAATAAAAGGTATCCAAGTTGGAAAAGAAGAAGTAAAGCTGTCACTGTTTGCAGATGACATGATACTATACATAGAGAATCCTAAACATGCTACTAGAAAACTACTAGAGCTAATCAATGAATTTGGTAAACTAGCAGGATACAAAATTAATGCACAGACATCTCTGGCATTCCTATACACTAATGATGAAAAATCTGAAAATGAAATCAAGAAAACACTCCCATTTACCATTGCAACAAAAAGAATAAAATATCTAGGAATAAACATACCTAAGGAGACAAAAGACCTGTATGCCGAAAATTATAAGACACTAATGAAAGAAAATAAGGATGATACAAATAGATGGAGAGATATACCATGTTCTTGGATTGGAAGAATCAACATTGTGAAAATGACTCTACTACCCAAAGCAATCTACAGATTCAATGCAATCCCTATCAAACTACCACTGGCATTTTTCACAGAACTAGAACAAAAACTTTCACAATTTGTATGGAAACACAAAAGCCCCCAAATAGCCAAAGCAATCTTGAGAACGAAAAACTGAGCTGGAGGAATCAGGCTCCCTGACTTCAGATTATACTACAAAGCTACAGTAATCAAGGCAGTATTGTACTGGCACAAAAACAGAAAGATAGATCAATGGAACAGGACAGAAAGCACAGAGATAAACCCACACACATATGACCACCTTATCTTTGATAAAGGAGGCAGGAATGTACAGTGGAGAAAGGGCAGCCTCTTCAATAAGTGGTGCTGGGAAAACTGGACAGGTACATGTAAACGGATGAGATTAGATCACTCCCTAATACCATACACAAAAATAAGCTCAAAATGGATTAAAGACCTAAATGTAAGGCCAGAAGCTATAAAACTCTTAGAGGAAAACATAGGCAGAACACTCTTTGACATAAATCACAGCAAGATCCTTTTTGACCCCCCTCCTAGAGAAATGGAAATAAAAACAAAAATAAACAAATGGGACCTAATGAAACTTCAAAGCTTTTGCACAGCAAAGGAATCCATAAACAAGACCAAAAGACAACCCTCAGAATGGGAGAAAATATTTGCAAATGAAGCAACTGACAAAGGATTAATCTCCAAAATTTATAAGCAGCTCATGGAGCTCAATAACAAAAAAACAAACAACCCAATCCAAAAATGGGCAGAAGACCTAAATAGACATTTCTCCAAAGAAGATATACAGACTTGCAACAAACCATGAATGAATGCTCAACATCATTAATCATTAGAGAAATGCAAATCAAAACTACAATGAGATATCATCTCACACCAGTCAGAATGGCCATCATCAAAAAATCTAGAAACAATAAATGCTGGAGAGCATGTGGAGAAAAGGGAACCCTCTTGCACTGTTTGTGGGAATGTAAGTTGATACAGCCACTGTGGAGAACAGTATGGAGGTTCCTTTAAAAACTACAAATAGAACTACCATACGACCCAGCAATTCCACTACTGGGCATATACCCTGAGAAAACCATAATTCAAAAAGAGTCATGTACCAAAATGTTCATTGCAGCTCTATTTACAATTGCCCGGAGATGGAAACAATCTAAGTGTCCATCATCAGATGAATGGATAATGAAGATGTGGCACGTATATACAATGGAATATAACTCAGCCATAAAAAGAAATGAAATTGAGCTATTTGCAGTGAGGTGGATAGACGTAGATTCTGTCATACAGAGTGAAGTAAGCCAGAAAGAGAAAGACAAATATCGTATGCTAACACATATATATATAATTTTTTTTAAATGTCATAAAGGACCTAGGGGTAAGACAGGAATAAAGACACAGACCTAATAGAGAATGGACTTGAGGATATGGGGAGGGGGAAGGGTGAGCTGTGACAAAGCGAGAGAGAGGCATGGACATATATACACTACCAATCGTAAGGTAGATCGCTAGTGGGAAGCAGCCGCATAGCACAGGGAGATCAGCTCGGTGCTTTGTGACTGTCTGGAGGGGTGGGATAGGGAGGGTGGGAGGATGGAAGATGCAAGAGGGAAGAGATATGGGAACATATGTGTATGTATAACTGATTCACTTTGTTGTAAAGCAGAAACTAACACACCATTGTAAAGCAATTATACTCCAATAAAGATGTAAAAAAAAAAAAGAAAAAGAATGGAATAATGCCTTTTGCAGCAACATAAATGGACCTAACGATTATCATATTAAGTGAAGTAAGTCGGACTAAAACAAATATCATATGATATCACTTACATGTGGAACCTAAAACAAATGATATAAATGAACTTATTTTCAAAACAGAAACAGACTTACAGACATAGAAAACAAACATGGTTACCAAAGGGGATAGCAGAGGCTTGTGGGGGAGTGGTAAACTAGGAGTTTGGGATTAACATATACACATTACTATATATGAAATAGATAAACCACAAGGACCTACTGTATGACACAGGGACCTATATTCTATATCTTGTAATAACCTATAATGGAAAAGAATATGAAAAAGAATATATATATACATATGTATATATAAAAAACGGAATCACTTTGCTATACACCAGAAACTAACACAAGATTGTAAAGTAACTATACTTCAACAAAAAATATTGTTAAATGACAAAAAAAAAAAGTGTGATGGCAAGTCTTAAAAAAGATGGATAAAAATATTTAACCTCCATTGAGTATTGGCTTTGTGTCAGGGACTCTTTTTAAGTACCTTGTGTGGATTATATTATTTAATTATCACAACAACCTTAAAAGGTATATAGTCAAAATATTGTGTTAATAACAGAGAATGATTATTACCATACTACAGATGTAAAAATGAAGGTCCAATTACATAACTTACACAAGGAAAAATAACTAAGAAGTAATGCAGTTGGGAATACAACACAGGTAGACAGGTTTAACTTTATGTTCTTAAGCACACAAAATACTGCTTTACATTCTTTGTATGTTTGTTAAAATGCCTTTCAAAACTCATTCTAAATTCTAGAAAAAGGTGACAAGTCTTTCTTAACTTCATTTGCTTCCCAGGAAGACATTCAACTCTTAATTTTTTCTTACTCTGTAAGAAAATGAGAAATACCATAGGCCACATATATATGTCTGAAAATATCTTCTTTCCCCCTATCTAATTGCTATTTTATCTAGGTATAGAATTCCAAGTTCAAAATTGTTTTCCTTCAAAACTTCAATGTATTGTTTCATTCTCTTCTACTTTCTAGTGTGACTAATGAGAACTCTGATGCCAAAATAATTTATATTCCTTTGTAAATGATATATTGCTTATCTTGGCATACATTTAAGATATTCTCTTCATTCTTGATGTTTGACTTTAATCCTTGCTTTGTTGTTGATTCCAACCTGCAAACTTAGGTCTTGCTTTAATGCTAAGATCAGTTCTTCCAGAAATTGTTCTTTTATTACTTATTTGATTGTTACCCCCTCCTTGTTTTAGCTGTTTTCTCTTTGTTTTAGCTGAATTCCAAATAAATGTTGGAACACTTGCACTGATTTTCTAACTTTTTCTCTCATAGTTTCCATCTCTGACATTTTGTTCCATTTTATCTGTGCCTCAACTTTTTTTCTTCTAACTCTTTTAAAGATTTTCTTTAGTTTGCAATTATAAATTTAAATTTATAACACATCTTTTTATTTTGTATTTGCTCTTTTTCTATAGCTGCCTGCTCTTGTTTTATGGACTGTATTATTTCTCAAATATTTCTTTTTTATGAGGACAGAAATATTTGTTCTTTAGATTTTATGTGATTCCGCCAAGATCAATTATTCCATTTGTTTCTTTTTTTTTTTTAAGATCTTTTGATGTGGACAAAAGTCTTTATTGAATTTGTTACAATATTGCTTCTGTTTTATGTTTTGGCTTTTTGGCCCCGAGGCATGTGGGATCTTACCTTCCTGACCAGGGATCGAACCTGGACCCCCTGCACTGGAAGGTGAAATCTTAATCACTGGACTGCTAGGGAAGTCCCTATTCCATTTGTTTCTACTGGTCCCACAGAAAAGGGAAAAATGGTCTCCCTCAAATATGTACTGATCCTTAGTTGTTTATTTATATATGTGAATGGTTGACTAGGTAGCATAGATTTCCTCTGTGTTTACATATGTCTGTTTCCCCAACAGTTTTCTCCTCCGAGTGATAGAGGTCACTAGCGGCTCTATGTGTGCCGGGAGAGTATATAATGAGCAGACAGTCTTTGCTTTACAGTTTGTGGGTGTAAAGTGAGCAAGAACTCTAACTCCCTTTTACAAAATTAGGAAAGCTTTACTGTGAAATTCCAGTATCCATGTCAAGAGAACTAGATATTTTCAGGCAGATTGATTTATTTTTTTTTATAATTTAGATCTCTGATTTTAATCCAAGATTAAATTTCACAACTTCACATATGGAGGGCCTGACTGGTTTGAGTGTACCAAAATAATCATTTTAACAGTCACCCAACTTGCCACTCCTTGTACCTACTTTTCCTGAATTTGCAGCCTTTTTATTACCCTACCATCTGTTCTGTGTAGCATGTTTATACTGGGAAGTAGCTCTTGATGTAGTTTATCTATCAATAAGATTTATCTGTCTTCCACAATCCCAAACTTTACATACTCCAAATGTGTTCATGCCTACTGCTCTCACCCTTGGTGCTGTTATGAATGTATTCTATTTTGTACTCCTTTACTGCCATTTCCAATGAGGCATCAGGAAGAAGGGAAGAAAAACACATATGCTCAGTAAAAATCAATAAACTTTATTTTTCAAAAAAATCAATTCCCAGTTATCTACCTATTTTTTTAGAAGACCTGTATTACTGTAGGGTCTGCCAAGTACTGATTATGAATGCTAGTAAGTTCATTAAAAGCTGACACATCTCAATGATAAAGACAAAGGCAACCAAGTTGATAACTGTTTTGTTATGCTACCTTGTGCATGTATATGTAATTATATACCCCTGTAAAGAAGGCAAGAGAAATATCTCTATATTTGGACTACACATTTTATTAAATATGAGCCAAATGTAACTGTTTATCCATATTTACAGGCTAGGTACATTGCTACCACTGACAATCCTGCTTTGGAAACCATCTTGTCTCTTTTGCTCATTGCAGCTGAGATCCATGCACTCATTCATTCAACAAATGCTTATTCAGTGTCTGTAATGTGCCATCATTATATTAGGTGATAAGGATACAACAGTGACAAGAGAGATCTCTGATCTTATGGAATTTGCAGACCATGATAGAGATACACAATAAACATGTAAGCAAACAAATAAATAATGATAAATTTTATGAAGGTACATGAACAAAACAAGTTATATATGAAGAAAGCAAATAGGTTCCTGAGATAGAAAATACAGACTGTTATAAGAATAAAAATGACCCAATTTCCTACCACCCATGGTAGTAGAAAGTGAGGAATTGGAAAATATTACTAAAATGACCTTTCCCAGTCTAGAAGTTGTTCACCAAGCTTTATGTACCAAGCTTTGTGTGCCAGGTTGCAACTCAACATACGCCTAGATGCTAATATTATATCCAGTTACTTATCTTGAAGCCAATGTTAAATCTATATATCTCTCATCAAAATAAATATATGATCAGTAGTGAATAAAACAATTTTCACTTACCAAAAATGGGCCAGAGCAAATGATAGAGAGAGAAACATTCTGCAAATATATATTAATACAGAGACACAAATGAGCTTTAAAATGACGCATTGTGAGCTTACCCTGAGAAACTGGGCATCTGCCAGTCATAGTAATAATACCCCACATACCAAATGGCATATCTAAGGGTCAGAGAAAAGTTTCCATTGAAGCAGTCAATATTTGATTATTACTTTTGCTTTTATCCCTTAATTTTTCAAAGGTTTCCTTAAGCATGCTCTCATCAATCAGACTTAAGGTGTCTTGCTAGAATGTGTAAAGATATCAGGCTGATCATAAATTACAATTCTATAACACTGTCTCATTTTAAAACATTCTCAGCTTAAATGCAAATTCAGCACAAATTCATTTTTCCTTCCCCCTTTTCCCCTCTCCCCTCCCCCCTCCCCATCCAAACACACATACACTCATTGGCCTTAACTCTTTAGCTCTAAAACCATGGCCGTTTTATAAGAGCACACCAGGAATTTTATGTATTCTACAACTATGAAGTAAAGAAATTTTGATCCTTTCCTTACCTATATTTTCTTTCATAATTTCTACATAAATCTTGTCTGTGAAAAAAGGGTCAATTTGTTTCTTCATAACAAGATCTACTCGGAAGAAAAATCTCTGGGAATGTAAAGCTTTTAAGTAACTTTGTGATCAGCGTTTTAAAATACTCACATTTTTTTACCATGAAAGAAGCAAGGAGAGAGGGGAAGGTGACGTAAAACTGAACTTTTCAATTTTTAAATTTAATCTGGAGACAAATTCTTGAACTGTGCTAGAGTTCTGATGTATGTGTATCTGGTTATCTTTTGAATTTCACATTATTATTAAAATGCCTTAAATGGTTGCATTAAAGTTTGACTCTTGTACATGAATTTTGTTAATGTAAACAAGCTACTTGACTTAGATCTCTTATTTTCCAGTTGGCATGACATACTAATTTGTTAAAGTGCAATATATATTTATCCTATATATGTGCTAAATATTATCCATTGAGGGCATACTAAAAATCCTGTGATAATTATATTTTGTCTATACACATACAATTTATGTTGTTTAAATAGAAAAGATGTGTATATTCATTAGAGCATCATGCCTAATGGTGAAAATTTCTACTTGCTGTAGTTTCATTTAAACAAGCTTTAAAAAAACTTTTAAATTTTGTAATAATCACTGTAAAAACTAAAATAAAAATAAAAATTGTGTCATATAACATAAAAAAAGTTCATACTTAAAACTATGTTCGAAGCCTTTTAAAATCTCTGAGCTATTCTGCCTAGTAAATCTGCATCTGGGAATCTTTCCTTTACATAAAATTCTCATAATGCTTAGCAAATACTAAATCAATTTACATCTGAAAGAAATTTTAAGTACCAAAACTACATGTAATGTCAACATGACAGTTGAAGAAAATTGTGTTCTAGTGTATCTTAAAAATTAGAGACTATGATACCTAGGGATTACCAATACAATTGTAGCTTAGTTCATTTTTGCTGTAGAAAACTTGTAAGAAATACTTATTTATAAACTGAAACCTGGTTTTCAAGCCATAGTTATGAATATAAGATTACTTGATTTACCATCCTTGGTTAAATGTAATTAATTCTAGTAATACTTCTGGTGAGATGATTTCTATGAGTGACGCTATTTGTTTTACCAAGACTGGACTTGAGGGTTTTCACAGAGCTGTTCCTACAATAATTATATCATAACACAAGCTGCAGGAGTCTGACATGCCTAGACTTCCTAGAAGGTGGGATCTAGTGATGGTAATAATGATAGCTTTTCTTTCTGCCCCAGTCTTCCTCAGATACTAGTTTATTTATATTTTTAATTCCCATAAGAAAGTTTCATAGTATACATTATGCACCATTAGAAATTGCAGAAAGTCAATCAAAATACTAGAACATGAGGCAATGAATAAAACTGCTTAAAAACACTAGCTTTAGAATTAGACTGATCCCGTTTTTCATCCTATTCAAGAATTCCTTAACTCTGAGAACTTAGGCAAATTGCTTAACCTCTCTGTTTTTTCACTTGCTTCATCTCTAAAAATGGCTATTATAATTGTCATATGTTAGTTGGACAATTAGATAAAATAACAAATGTAAAATGCTTAAAATAATCTCTGCTGCATAGTAAATCCTTCATGAATAATACATACTACTGTTATGAACTGAATATTATTAGTTAACTCATAAAAACATATCAGTCTGTAGTATGGCAATAGTTAAAAATGTGGATTATTGAATCAGAGAGACTTCTCTGCCAGTTACTAGCACTATAAACTTGGGCAACTCACTGAAAATTTCTGTGCCTCAGTTTCTCTGTATACAAAATGGAAATAATAATACTAATTATCTCGTAGGGTTGGTGTGAGAATTTAAATGAGGTAATTCATATAAACTGTTAACATAGCAGCTAGGACATAGTAAACACTCAATAATTTGTTCTTGTGTTGTTTTTTTTTAATTCTTACTATCTTTCAGACTCTACGTAGCCAAGTAACATGGAAAAACTCTTATTGTGATGAATCAAACTGTTAACATTTTTAAGAAAAATAATTGTGTGTACCTTATAGAGATTATTTGCTATGAAAAGTCTTCCATATAAAGTATAATGAGTGGAAAAAGAATGAACAAAGAACAAGATCAAAGAGCACCAATATTTACCCTCTTTTAACATCTTTGTTAGTAGAGTCCTTGGGATAAATTTTAATAGTTCAATTTTACCTATAAGCCTAAATGATTTTAATATTACTTCCTTAAAAATGTACAAATGCATATATCCAGTTGTATCACTAAACTTTGCAACATACACACAAAATACCATAGCATCATAGGGTCTGATAAGGTCTGACAGTTTTTCCACCAGACATGCCCTTTTTTATTTCTGGTTCAATTTTATTCTTTTTAACATCTTTATTAGAGTATAATTGCTTTACAATGTTGTGTTAGTTTTTGCTGTAAAACAAAGTGAATCAGTTAAATGTATACATATATCCCCATATCCCCTCCCTCTTGCACCCTTTTATTTATACCTATCTAACAAAAGTTCATCCATTCTTCAAGACTCAGATCAAAAGCCAGTTATTCACTGTAGCCTTCCCAGATTCCTTCACAAAAATGTCATTTCTATAAATTGTCATAGCTCTTTCATTATTCATATTTTAATCACTTATAATACTCTACCTCTTACCATATGTTTGCATGTATGTGTGTGTTACTCTTATTTCCCATATAAATTATAAAAATCTCAGGGAAGGCATAGACTGTACATTTTTACTTCTGCTCCACAAATCATCTAAGCCAGTCTTGGACATAATGGGCACTTAAAAATACCTCATATAATTATAAAATGTTAGACCTAGAAAATATCATAAGTAATATATAATTCAAGGAACTAAAAATCCAATTATGACACTACAGAAAATAAAGAACAAAACCATCTCCTTTTATAATGCTCATGAACACAGATACTCTATTCAACTTGAAGTCCTCCTTTTGTATCATAGAATCCATTTTCACTCTCTGTGAAAAATGGTATTTTGGTTTGAAAAATGCCTATATACTTTGTCTTCTCCATTTTTAAATTCAGTCTTCAAAAATGCTTCCTTTCTCACTATCATTGTGGACTAAAATTATAAAAATTAGTATTTCCTACAGACATTTTTCATTTCCAGATGCTCTCATCAAGAATTATAGAAAGAAATCTTCATAAACAGGCTTGAGCTTCAGCTTCAAAAGCTGGTGTTTTTCTCCATAACAAGGTGATCCAACACAAGCCAAAAGTGTATGAAAAATATCTGGTTCTAGACGTGATGGAATAGCTAGAACCACATTTGCCCTACTAACATAAACAACTAGAAAACTAGAATATATATACATATATGTATATATACACACATATATGTATATGAAACCACCATTTTTAGAAATCAGTCAAAGGGCAGCACAGGACTAGGATCCTAGAGACAAGGGAAAGAAAACAAATGATACCTCAGTTCTACACTGAGACACATTTTTCAAACAAGGGCATATAGAAAGAAAACTTAAGCAGTGTGTGGCAGAGTTTCACTGAATTGAGGAGACAGAAATCAGAGTTTGACAGATTGCTGAGGTTGGAATTTGCAGGGCCCTGTATTAGAAAGGTGGCAGATTCACAGAAAAGAGCTCCAGAAATCTGCATAGGTGTCCACTTGTGTCTATTGCTGAATATTCAGCCATACATGCATAGAGTAAAACCACGTGAGGTGAGGCAAATAATAATTGAGAAGCTGTAAACTGAGAAGCTTATACAGATTGAGGAGATTTTCAAATTTTGACCAGCAAGATTGGATAGTCCTAAATGAATAGCCAGGGCATTCAGTAGGGACCAAAGGAATGTCATGCTCTAGTAGGAGGACTAAGCTAGCAGTAAACTCTATGTTAGAAGCACTCTAAAAAAAAGCTTAAAAGAGAAAAACTCAAAAGGATCAAGCTGTTGAACAACTAACTTAATTGCCTGCCACAAAAAGTCAAACATTTTTTAAGAGAAGATAACAAAAGCTAGCAATCAAAAAAGTGAAATTACAATGCCCAACATGCCATCCAAATTAATAGACATGTGAAGAAGATGAAGAATATGACCCATAGCAGGAGAAAGACCAGTTAATAACAACAGAACCTGAAATTGCACACATGATGGGATAACAAATAGGAATTTTTCAATAACTATTATAAATATCATCAAGGATCAAAGAAAAACGTAAACACAATTAGAGAAATGGAAAGCAGGAAAATAACCAAATGAGACTTTTAGGGGTGAAAAATATAATATCTGAAATAAAGATATGCTTTTAAGTGCTTTTAAAGATATGATTTTAAATTTAAACCCATTTTTTAATGGGTTTAAATCAGTTAAGACACTACAGAAGAAAAGTTCAGTAAATCTGAAGACATAGCAATAAAAGTTGTTCAAATTGAAGCATAGAAAGAAAAAAAAAACTTAAAACACTGAACTGAGCCTTAGTGACACACAGAAAAATATACAACAACCCAACTTACATGTAATTGGAATTTGCTTTGACATTTTGTAGTGAATATCTATCCTGAGGGACAAAGGTCCAAATAATGCTAGCCTATTGATTGAAATCTGCAATCCAGAAGATAGTGAATGATATCATCAAAGCACTGAATGATAGACAACTGTCAAACAAGAATTCTATATCCAGTGAAAGTAGCCTTCAAATATGAAGGCAAAATACCTTTTCAGACAAAAATTCGCTGAGAGAATTTTTAGTCATCAAATGTTTACTATTGAAATGTTAAAACAAGTTCTTTAAGCAGAAGGAAATGATACCCAACAGAAACTTGTTTTCTACAGTAAGAAATGAATAAGGGCCATAAAAATTGTAGATACATGGGTAAATGTAAAAGACTTTTTCTCATTTTTTGATTTCTTTAGAAGGTAATTGATTGTTTAAAAGTAATATCCAAATATTGTGCTGTTTGTAATAAATGCTGAGGTGAGAAGCATACTTTTATAAAGATCTCACATTATACATTAAGTGGTGTAATAGTATTTGAAGGTAAATTGTGAAAATGTAAAAGTACATATCATAAACGAGGGAGGAAAATATATGGGACATGTAGAAAAAAAGATGATGGTAGTTTTAAGCCCAACTATATTAGTAATTACATTAAAGATGAATAGTCTAAATATTTCAATTAAAAGATGGATGTAGTAAGAATGGATTAAAAAAAGACCCAGTAGGGGCTTCCCTGGTGGCGCAGTGGTTGAGAGTCCACCTGCGGATGCAGGGGACACGGGTTCGTGCCCCAGTCCGGGAGGATCCCACATGCAGCGGAGCGGCTGGGCCCGTGAGCCATGGCCGCTGAGCCTGCGCATCCAGAGCCTGTGCTCCACAGCGGGAGAGGCCACAACAGTGAGAGGCCCGCGTACCGCAAAAAAAAAAAAAAAAAGACCCAACAATATGACCTAAGACATGCACTTTAAAGATAAAATCACAGATAGCTTCAATGTAAAAGAATAAAGAAAGATAACACCATGTAAACACTATTCATAACATAAACAGAGTGGTTTTATTAATATCAGACAAACTAGACTTTGGGACAAAAAATATTGCCAGGAGAAAGAAGGATATTTCCTAAAAATAATAAGTCAATTCCCACGGAAGATATGATAATCCTAAATGTGCACGCACCTAATTATAGAACTTTAAATATATGATAGAACAGAATGGAGAAATAGAAAAAGCCCAAATTGTGGTTGGAAATTTCAGAATTATTTTCTTTGTAATCAATAGAACAAGTACATAGAAAATCAGGATGGATATAGAAGGCTTGAACAACACAATAAACCCACTTAACCAAATGGAAATTTTATAGAATACTTACCCAATTAAGAGAAGAACACAGATTTGTTTTAAGTTCACATGAAATAGCCATAAATGGAGCCATAAAAAAAAACTCAATTACAAAGTAGTGAAATCATAAAGACAATGTTCTCTGACCACAATAGAATTAAATTCTAAATCAATAACAGAAAGATATCCTCAGTCATGCATAGCTCCAGTGGCAGAAAACTAAAGCCTCATAGGCTTCAGGTGTCAGAGGACAGAGTTAGATGCCAGCAGAGTAGTAGGAAATTGGAAGTCAATCCCTAAAAGCAAGGAAGTCAGGGAGAGGAAGCTAAAACTCTGCCCAAATCATTAACTGACTGCAAAATTATTCATGTACAGTGGAGAAATTGGAAGAGCGAGGCTAAAAAGTGCAATCCTAGGAGGTCTTAAGAATGGAGCAGAAATATCGGCTGCTGTATACTGTAAGTGAGACAAAGTTTGCAGTTTGAGAGCAGGCAAAACCCAAACAAAGCAAAACAAATGCAATCATAAAACAACTCAATATCCATTCATGATAAAAAAAATTCTCAAGAAAATAGGAAGAGAAGGGAACTTCCTCAACCTGATGAAGGACAGCTCTGAAAAACTCTATGGCTAATACCTGAATTCTTTCCCTTTAAATAAGAAATAGGGTAAGGCTATCCACTCTCAGAACAAAATATGTACAAAACATCATTGAAAGGAATTAAAGAAAACCTAAGTAGAAAGATATGTGATGTATATGTGTTGAAAGATTCAATATGGATAAGATGTCAATTATCTAAGATTAGACATAAAGATCAATGAAACAGCTCTGAGAATCCAGAAATTGATCCATACTTAAAAGGTCAGTTGACGTTTTTTGCCAAAGGTGCCAAGGTAATTCACCGAGGAAATCCTAGTCTTTTCAACTACAGATGCCAATACAATTCAGATATACATTTAGGGAAAAAAAATGAACATCAACTTTTACCTCATACCATATATGAAAATTAACTTGAAATGGATCATAGGCCTAAACATAAAAGCCACAGCTATAAATCTATAAGTCTTTGAGAACAGAAGTAGGCACAACTACAGTGCATGGACCGTATTTGATCTATACTCTTTTTTAAGCATGGCACTTGAGCTAAGGATATTTTTTACATTTTTGTATGAGAGGAAGAGAGGAGAAGGAAAATATGCAGCAGTGACCATATGTAATCTCAAAGCCTAAGATATTTGTTATCTGACCCTTTAAGGAAAAAGTTTTCTGGACACATTATAGAAGGCAACAAAGGAGGAATTCTTTGCAACTTAGAGACAGGCAAAGTGCTCTTGTATAGTATACAAAAAGCACAAATTATAAAAGAAAACATCAATAAATTGTAATTCATAAATTTAAAAACTTCAATTCTGAAATACTGTCTAGAAAATGAAAAAGCATGCCATAGATTGGGAAAAAGATTTACAATTCACTTATCTGTCATGGGATTTATATCTAGAATATATAAATATTTCTAATAAATAATAAAAAGAGAGAACACAATAAATAAATTGGGAAGTTTTCAGAAGACTTCACAGTAGAAGATAGTATGTACATGAACAATAAACCCATTAGAAGGAAACTCTGTACATTGCTGTTGGGAATGTAAAATGGTATAACTTTGGATAACAGTTTAACAGGATTATATGAAGTTAAACACACACTTAACATAAGACGCAGCTAAGTTAAAGGAAAGCTCATGTCAATACAAAGACTTGTAAGTGAATGTTCATAGCAGCTTCATTCCTAATAGCTAAAACCTGGAAACAATCCAAATATCCATTGACAGGTAAATGGATAAAGAAATTGTCATAGAACTACAAATCAGAATACAAGCCATTATAAAGAAGAACAAACTACTAATGTAAATGTGTATGAATCTAAAAATATGCTTAGTGAAATGAGTTAGATACAAAATAGTAAATACTGTATGATTTCATTTTTATGAAATTCTAGATAAAACAACACTAACCTACAGTTACAGAAAGAAGGTCACTGGATGCCTATGGCCAGGTTTGGAGAGACATGAGTAGAAAGGGAATTTTTGAGTTATGAAAACGTTTTATATTTTGATTATTATGATGGCTACACAGGCATACACATATGTCAAACCTCATCAAACTGGCACTTAAAACGTACATTATTGTACATAAATTGTACCTCAATAAAGTTATTTTATTAGATGCATATGAGCAATACAAGTGAGGTAATATGGGTGACGTAAAGACAAAATTTCAGGGCCTTGTTTTAGGCCTACTTTCAAAAGCAATATAGGAAATTCTCAAAGGAAATTCCGTTAGCAAAGAATAAGTGAACAGGCTGCCAGGAATATCCTCATGGAAGTTTCTCAGGAAGAAGCCTAGGGGAGGTTGCCTGTTCCTAGAGACAGCAGACACTGTTGATCACCTACCTAATAGCTAGCATTCCCTTCTTACTTGCTGCTAGAACCATAATTTAATACTCCTCCACCATGTGATTCAGGGATAAGTCTTAAGTATTTTAATCTAATTACAATGATCTCTTAACTCTGGCCAATGTTTGATTTATAGGTGAGCATGTGATCCCCTTTTGGCTGATCAGACATAAACAGAGATCTGTTGGATGCTTTTCGTAAAGAAATCTTTCTTCTTAAAAAGAGACCCAAGGAAGAAAATTATTCCATTGGACATTATCCTTTCTGGGGCAGCCATGTTGTGACAATGAGGGAAAATAGCTTGAAGACAAAGCTGGTACACTGAAGATATCAGAACCGAAAAATGGAAAGGACCAATGTCCTTGATGCTATCACTGAGCCAATGTAATGACCTACACAGGCTACATCTACTACGAATTTCTTTTACTGAAGGAAGTAAATTTATTGTTAGTTCACTTTTGTCTAGGTTTTCTGTTACTTAAAGCTGAAGGCACTCTGATAATTGCACTGCTACTGCAGCCTTGGGAAGGAACTCGCTAAAGAATAACTAGGTAGCTCAGTGGCTGGACATTTTCCATACAGTAAATAGCAACTCAAAACAAAATTATTGATTCACATCAATTAAGAATGGAAGGTAAACTACTATAAAGACCCAGAGTAGATTTGAACATAAATTGGTTCCATTTGACAAAAACAGCTTAAAGGAAAAGAAAAATAATTCTTCAAATTTATGTGCACTCATGCAGTCTGAAATGGAAAATGGAGATAATTACCCAAACAATTCACTTTTGCTTGAATTACCTGGTCCAATTATGAAAAACCTGTGTTGTATATGATATGTTGTGAAAGCAAGAACATGAGTACATATGAAATGCATAAATTAATGAAATAATTTTATTATATAATACATGCAAATATGATTTTTAACTATAAAATTCTACCTTTAACTTTATGAGTTATTTAGTTGGGCTTCATTATTCACTTGATTTTGCACGTGTAGACACATGTAAAGTTTCAACTTTATAAGTAATATAAACAATATGGGCTGCTTCTAGCACTTATGAAAATTTAGCTATGCTAAATAATAGCGATCCTCACTATTTTTCATATACCCCTTAGGTACATATACAGTAACATTATTCTACCTACTTTGCAAATGGAGAAATAGAGAAGGTTACCCAAAAAAAGATCAACTCACCCACTCTGAAGTATTTGATAGAAATGACCAGATGGAATTCAAAACAGAATTAGAATTCAGGCACAGACTGATCTTTTGTCCTTTTAACAAGTATACCAAATCTCATTTCTTTCCAGAAAAGAAATAAAATGACACCATGCAATGTATTGAAAAGCAGGGTTAGTTAATCTGCAACTGTGAAAAAATACAGCAGGTTGTTTCCTAACACGTATCTCCTAAGAAAAGAAATGAGGCCAGATAAGCAAAAGGGCATTGTTCTTCTTCAGTGGTAGGAAATGAACTGGCTGAGTATCAGTCTTTGAACACTGAAGTGTCCCCTGAACAATACCTTTAAAAAGAATAAGAAGAAAGGAAAAAAAAAAGATATTCCAAAGCAGTGGGCTACATAAGCAGCCGAGAGAAGGAAGAGTCACAATTCATAATTAAACAATTGTGTGTGACTTATTTACGTGGGACCTGAGGCAAACTAATTTCATTTGCAGAAATGGATAAAGAAGATGTTACAAAGCCACATTACACGGTTATTTGGAGGAAGAAATAAAAGAAATGCAATGAAAAGTAATGCTTTACTAAAAGAAAATCAAAAGTGAAGAATTCAAAGGCCTAAACTCTTTGTGGTAAGGATAAGACAGAGAATTTAGAGCTCTACCTGAGAAGACAGCACATGTAAATTGTATAACCCCTCTAAGTTTCTAAATATAATTCCCCAAACAAAACACAATCCAAGATCCACATGCACAGTCACAGAGTACATCTTTCTAGGATGTTTATACAGAGCATAGCTGGGGTTCATCTAAATGACCGAAACAAAACAAAATAAAATAAATAAAATGTCTATTTCTAATTAAAAGTTATTTTGTGTGCTAGTAAAATATCCTAGGAATACTGACTAATATTTAATAAGCATATATTTCCTTAATGTTTATACTCTGAGTTAAAATTTTGTTTTTATTTGACTCTGTTCCTCAAGCCCTGTCTCCTTCCTCTCACATAAAAACTTCCATAAGTCAGGGCGCGGCTCTGTCCTGGATGACAGCTAGTGAAAGTAATTCACTCTATAGATTTCTGGTACTAACGGGATACTATGTTACTTCTCCCCTCCTCTCTGTCCCCATATAGGAGTCCCATTTGAATAGATGCTTCTAGATGCATTCAACTTTTAAAGAAGCTTGGATACCATAGAAAGTGCACTTAAAATTAAACCATCAATGTTCGAGCTTCAGCTTTTTCGTGACTTACGTGCCTGCCCTCAAGTGAGTAAATTAACCTCACTAAGTATTAGTTTTCTCTAGCTACAAAAATTGTATAACAGTACCTCTAAGCTAAAGTTGTTGTGAGAATTCAATGAGATAATGTATGTAAAAACACTTCGAAAATGGTAATATACTATATAGATGTAGGACACTATTGCCCCCCACCCCACAAGCCCGAAAGAGTAACTCCAATTAGAGGTAAGAATTCAAAGCTCTGAAAGTAGCCAGCAAGACAAAGGCTTGAGACACTTCTTATATTATACTATGTATGGGACAACCACATATTTCATCAGGCCTAACAACCTCTGTCCTGTACCACAGATTTTTGAAGAACATGATTATATGAATTAAAAAATGACTTTTAACTCTCTATCCTATTTGTATTGAAAATAACCTAAACTAAATATATCTTACAGAGAAGTTATTCAAATGAGTTTCAGATACCCACCCTCATGCATGAAAAATGCATAGGTCTGTGTGAGTGTGTGTCTGTGTATGTATTAGCACTGGAACATTGGTGCTGCTATACTATTTCCATGATGCCTGAAGCAGTTCTTAAACATATTAGAAATGTGCAAGAAACGGCATAGGACAATCTTCTATTCTTAGTTAAAATACATTTTTCCAGGAATTAACACAGTATTGTAAATTAACTATACTTCAATGAAACAAATAAAAATATTTTTCCAGATTTTATTAGTTTTATATTATTTAGTGATTAAATGTGGTTTTGTCTCTATTAGCTTTCAATTAGAATCCCATAGTCACAAATTGGCTCCATTACTGATAAACAGCCCCTGAAATCATCACAGTCTGGTTTTTACAAAGCTTTGTTAAGATGTAATTCACATACTTTTGAACTACAATTCAGTGAGTTTTAGTATATTCACAGAGTTGTGCAATCATCACTACAATTTAATTTTAGAACATTTTCATCACCCTCCCAAAAGAAACCCCATACCTATTAGCAGACATTCTCCATTCCCTCACAGCACCCCATCCCTAAGCAGCCAACAACCTAATATTGGTTTCTATAACTCTGCCTACTCTGGACATTTCATATAAATGGAATCCTTCAATATCTGTTCCGTTGTGATTGGCTTCTGTCACTTAGCATAATGTTTTCAGGGGTCTTTGGTGTTGTTTCGTATATCACTACTTCATTCCTTTTTATTGCCCAATAACATTCCATAAAAAGGATACACCATATTTTGTTTATCCATTTATCAGTTGAAGGTTATTTGAGTAGTTTCTACTTTGGGGCTATTATGAGTAATGCTGCAATGAACATTTGTGTGCACATTTTCGTGCGGAAATATGTTTTCATTTCTCTTGGGTAGAAAGGGAATTGCTGGATCATATGATAATTTTATGTAAATTTTTTGAGGAACTGCCAAACTGTTTCCCGCAGTGACTGCACCATTTCACATTCCCACCAGCAATGTGTATGAGGGTTCCTATTTTTCCATATCCTCATGGACATTTGTTGTTGTCTTCCTTTTTTATTATAAGCATCCTAGTGGGTGTGAAGTAGTATCTTATTGTGATTTGGATTTGTGATTGACTGTATTTCCCTGATCTTTTCTTGTGCTTATTAGCCACTTGTATATCTTCAGAGAAATATCTATTCAGATCCTTTGCCCATTTTTTCAATTGGGTTATTTGTCTTTTTTACCTTTTAGTTGTAAGATTTCTTTATATATTCTGGATGCGAGACTTTTTTCAGATATATGATTTACAAATATTTTCTCCCATTTTGTGGGTTTTCCTTTCATTTACTTGATGGTGTCTTTTGCACAAAAGTATTTAATTTTGATGAAGTTCAATTTATCTATTTTTTTATGCTGTTGCTTGTGCTTAATTATCACATCTAAGAAATCAATGATTGGTGGGGGCTGGGAGCTGAGGCTCGGGCTTCGGTCGGATCGCAGGGAGAGGACTGGGTTTAGTCCGTGAACACAGCCTGAAGGGGTTAGTGCACCACTGCTGGCCGGGAGGGACTCCGGGAAAAAGTCTGCACCTGCTGAAGAGGCAAGAGACTTTTTCTTCCCTCTTTGTTTCCTGGTGCGCAAGGAGAGGGGATTAAGAGCACTGCTTAAAGGAGCTCCAGAGATGGGCGTGAGTGGCGGCTAACAGCGCAGATCCCAGAGACGGGCATGAGACGCTAAGGCTGCTGCTGCAGCCACCAAGAAGCCTGTGTGCGAGCACAGGTCACTATCCACACCTCCCCTCCCGGGAGCCTGTACAGCCCGCCACTGCCAGGGTCCCGTGATCCAGGGACAACTTCCCCGGGAGAACGCATGGCGCGCCTCAGGCTGGTGCAACGTCATGCTGGCCTCTGCCGCCGCAGGCTCGCCCCACATCCATACCCCTCCCTCCCCCCGGCCTGAGTGAGGCAGAGCCCCCCAATCAGCTGTTCCTTTAATCCCGTCCTGTCTGAGCGAAGAAAAGACGCCCTCAGGCGACCTACACACAGAGGCAGGGTCAAACCAAAGCTGAATCCCAGAAGCTGTGCGAACAAAGCACAGAAAGGGAAATCTCTCCCAGCAGCCTCAGGAGCAGCAGATTTAATCTCCACAATCAACTTGAGGTACCCTGCATCTGTGGAATACCTGAATAGACAGCGAATCATCCCAAATACAGAGGGTGGACTTTGAGGGCAAGATTTATTGTTTTTTCCCTTTTTCCTCTATTTGTGAGTGTGTATGTTTCTGTGTGATATTTTGTCTGTATAGCTTTGCTTTCACCATTTGTCCTAGGGTTCTGTCCATCCATATTTGTCTGTTTGTTTGCTTGTTTTACTTTAAAAAATTTCTTTTTCTTCATAATTATTCTTTTACTTTTTTTTTTTAACATCTTTATTGGGGTATAATTGCTTTACAATGGTGTGTTAGTTTCTGCTTTAAAACAAAGTGAATCAGTTATACATATACATATGTCCCCATATCTCTTCCCTCTTGCGTCTCCCTCCCTCCCACCCTCCCTATCCCACCCCTCCAGGCTGTCACAAAGCAACGGGCCGATATCCCTGTGCCATGCGGCTGCTTCCCACTAGCTATCTACCTTACGTTTGTTAGTGTGTATATGTCCATGACTGTCTCTCGCCCTGTCACAGCTCACCCTTCCCCCTCCCCATAACCTCAAGTCCGCTCTCCAGTAGGTCTGCGTCTTTATTCCTGTCTTACCCCTAGGTTCTTCATGACATTTTTTTTTCTTAAATTCCATATATATGTGTTAGGATACGGTATTTGTCTTTTACTTTCTGACTTACTTCACTCTGTATGACAGACTCTAGGTCTATCCACCTCATTACAAATATCTCAATTTCGTTTCATCTTATGGCTGAGTAATATTCCATTGTATATATGTGCCACATCTTCTTTATCCATTCATCCGATGATGGGCACTTAGGTTGTTTCCATCTCCGGGCTATTGTAAATAGAGCTGCAATGAACATTTTGGTACATGATTCTTTTTGAATTTTGGTTTTCTCAGGGTATATGCCCAGTAGTGGGATTGCTGGGTCATATGGTAGTTCTATTTGTAGTTTTTTGAGGAACCTCCATAATGTTCCCCATAGTGGCTGAACCAATTCACATTCCCACCAGCAGTGCAAGAGTGTTCCCTTTTCTCCACATGCTCTCCAGCATTTATTGTTTCTAGATTTTTTGACGATGGCCATTCTGACTGGTGTGAGATGATATCTCATTGTAGTTTTGATTTGCATTTCTCTAATGATTAATGATGTTGAGCATTCTTTCATGTGTTTGTTGGCAGTCTGTATATATTCTTTGGAGAAATGTCTATTTAAGAATTCTGCCCATTTTTGAATTGGGTTGTTTGTTTTTTTGTTATTGAGCTGCATGAGCTGCTTGAAAATTTTGAAGATTACTCCTTTGTCAGTTGCTTCATTTGCAAATATTTTCTCCCATTCTGAGGGTTGTCTTTTGGTCTTGTTTATGGTTTCCTTTGCTGTGCAAAAGCTTTGAAGTTTCATTAGGTTCCATTTGTTTATTTTTGTTTTTATTTCCATTTCTCTAGGAGGTGGGTCAAAAAGGATCTTGCTGTGATTTATGTCATAGAGTGTTCTGCCTACGTTTTCCTCTAAGAGTTTGATAGTTTCTGGCCTTATATTTAGGTCTTTAATCCATTTTGAGCTTATTTTTGTGTATGGTGTTAGGGAGTGATCTAATCTCATACTTTTACATATATCTGTCCAGTTTTCCCAGCACCACTTATTGAAGAGGCTGTCCTTTCTCCACTGTACATTCCTGCCACCCTTATCAAAGATAAGGTGTCCATATGTGCGTGGGTTTATCTCTGGGCTTTCTATCCTGTTCCATTGATCTATCTTTCTGTTTTTGTGCCAGTACCATACTGTCTTGATTACTGTAGCTTTGTAGTATAGTCTGAATTCAGGGAGCCTGATTCCGCCAGCTCCTTTTTTCGTTCTCAAAATTGCTTTGGCTCTTCGGGGTCTTTTGTGTTTTCATACAAATTGCGAAATTGTTTGTTCTAGTTCTGTGAAAAATGCCAGTGGTAGTTTGATAGGGATTGCATTGAATCTATAGATTGCTTTGGGTAGTAGAGTCATTTTCACAATGTTGATTCTTCCCATCAAAGAACATGGTATATCTCTCCATCTATTTGGATCATCTTTAATTTCTTTCATCAGTGTCTTATAATTTTCTGCATACAGGTCTTTTGTCTCCTTAGGTAGGTTTATTCCTAGATATTTTTTTCTTTTTGTTGCAATGGTAAATGGGACTGTTTTCTTGATTTCACTTTCAGATTTTTCATCATTAGTCTGTAGGAATGCCAGAGATTTCTGTGCATTAATTTTGTATCCTGCTCCTTTACCAAATTCATTGATTAGCTCTAGTAGTTTTCTGGTAGTATCTTTAGGATTCTCTATGTATAGTATCATGTCATCTGCAAACAGTGACAGCTTTACTTCTTCTTTTCCGATTTGGATTCCTTTTATTTCCTTTTCTTCTCTGATTGCTGTGGCTAAAACTTCCAAAACTATGTTGAATAAGAGTGGTGAGAATGGGCAACCTTGTCTTGTTCCTGATCTTAGTGGAAATGGTTTCAGTTTTTCACCATTGAGGATGATGTTGGCTGTGGGCTTGTCATATATGGCCTTTATTATGTTGAGGAAAGTTCCCTCTATGCCTACTTTCTGCAGGGTTTTTATCATAAATGGGTGTTGAATTTTGTCAAAAGCTTTCTCTACATCTATTGAGATGATCATATGGTTTTTCTCCTTCAATTTGTTAACATGGTTTATCACATTGATAGATTTCCGTATATTGAAGAATCCTTGCATTCCTGGAATAAACCCCACTTGATCATGGTGTATGATCCTTTTAATGTGCTGTTGGATTCTGTTTGCTAGTATTTTGTTCAGGATTTTTGCATCTGTGTTTATCAGTGATATTGGCCTGTAGTTTTCTTTCTTTGTGACATCCTTGTCTGGTTTTGGTGTCAAGGTGATGGTGACCTCGAAGAAGGAATTTGGGAGTGTTCCTCCCTCTGCGATATTTTGGAAGAGTTTGAGAAGGATAGGTGTTGGCTCTTCTCTAAATGTTTGATAGAATTCGCCTGTGAAGCCATCTGGTCCTGGGCTTTTGTTTGTTGCAAGATTTTTAATCACAGTTTCAATTTCAGTGCTTGTGATTGGTCTGTTCATATATTCTATTTCTTCCTGATTCAGTCTTGGCAGGTTGTGCATTTCTAAGAATTTGTCCATTTCTTCAAGATTGTCCATTTTATTGGCATAGAGTTGCTTGTAGTAATCTCTCATGATCTTTTGTATTTCTGCAGTGTAAGTTGTTACTTCTCCTTTTTCATTTCTAATTCTATTGATTTGAGTCTTCTCCCTTTTTTTCTTGATGAGTATGGCTAGTGGTTTATCTATTTTATCTTCTCAAAGAACCAGGTTTTAGTTTTATTGATCTTTGCTATTGTTTCCTTCATTTCCTTTTCATTTATTTCTGATCTGATTTTTATGATTTCTTTCCTTCTGCTAGCTTTGGGGTATTTTTGTTCTTCTTTCTCTAATTGCTTGAGGTGCAAGGTTAGGTTGTTTATTCGAGATGTTTCCTGCTTCTTAAGGTGGGCTTGTATTGCTATAAACTTCCCCCTTAGAACTGCTTTTGCTGCATCCCATAGGTTTTGGGTCGTTGTGTCACCATTGTCATTTGTTTCCAGATATTTTTTTTATTTCCTCTTTGATTTCTTCAGTGATCACTTCATTATTAAGTAGTGTATTGTTTAGCCTCCATGTGTTTGTATTTTTTACAGATCTTTTCCTGTAATTGATATCTAGTCTCATGGCGTTGTGGTCGGAAATGATACTTGATACTATTTCAATTTTCTTAAATTTACCAAGGCTTGATTTGTGACCCAAGATATGATCTATCCTGGAGAATGTTCCATGAGCACTTGAGAAAAATATGTATTCTGTTGTTTTTGGATGGAGTGTCCTACAAAATTAAGTCCATCTTGTTTAATGTATCATTTAAAGCTTGTGTTTCCTTATTTATTTTCATTTTGGACTTGAGGATATGGGGAGTGGGAAGGGTAAGCTGTGACAAAGCGAGAGAGAGGCATGGATATATACACTACCAAATGTAAGGTAGATAGCTAGTGGGAAGCAGCCACATAGCACAGGGAGATCAGCTCGGTGCTTTGTGACCACCTGGAGGGGTGGGATAGGGAGGTTGGGAGGGAGGGAGGCGCAAGAGGGAAAAAATATGGGAACATATGTATATATATAACTGATTCATTCTGTTGTAAAGCAGAAACTAACACAACATTGTAAAGCAATTACACTCCAATAAAGGTGTTAAAAAAAATGCTTCCACCAAAAGTCGCAGACTGGCTGAATGGATACAAAAACAAAGTCCATATATATGCTGTCTACAAGAGACCCATTTCAGACCTAGGGACACATACAGACTGAAAGTGAGGAGATGGAAATGATATTCCATGCAAATGGAAAAGAAAGCTGGAGTAGCAATTCTCATATCAGACAAAATAGACTTTAAAATAAAGACTACTACAAGACATAAAGGAGGACACTACATAATGATCAAGGGATTGATTCAAGAAGAAGATATAACAATTGTAAATATTTATGCACCCAACATAGGAGCACCTCAATACATAAGGCAAATACTAACAGCCATAAAAAGGGAAATCGACAGTAACACAATCATTATAGGGGACTTTAACACCCCACTTTCACCAATGGACAGATCACCCAAAATGAAAATAAATAAAATAAAATAAATAAGGAAACACAAGTTTTACATGATACATTAAAAAAGATGGACTTAATTGATATTTATCGGACATTCCATCCAAAAACAACAGAATACATATTTTCTCAAGTGCTCATGGAACATTCTCCAGGATAGATCATATCTTGGGTCACAAATCAAGCATTGATAAATTTAAGAAAATTGAAATCGTGTCATGTATCTTTTCCAACCACAAAACTATGAGACGAGATATCAGTTACAGGATAAGATCTGTAAAATATACAAACACATGGAGGCTAAACAATACAATACTCAATAACGAAGTAACACTGCAGAAATCAAAGAGGAAATCAAAAACTACCTAGAAACAAATGACAGTGGGGACACGACAACCCAATACCTATGGGATACAGCAAAAGCAGTTCTAAGAGGGAAGTTTATAGCAATACAATCCTACCTTAAGAAACAGGAAACATCTCGAATAAACGACCTAACCTTGCACATAAAGCAAGTAGAGAATGAAGAACAAAAAAAACCCAAAGTTAGCAGAAGGAAAGAAATCATAAAGATCAGATCAGGAATAAATGAAAAAGAAATGAAGGAAACAATAGCAAAGATCAATAAAACTAAAACCTGGTTCTTTGAGAAGATAAACAAAATTGATAAACCACCAGCCAGACTCATCAAGAAAAAAAGGGAGAAGACTCAAATCAATAGAATTAGAAATGAAAAAGGGGAAGTAACAACTGACACTGCAGAAATACAAAAGATCACGAGACATTACTACAAGCAACTCTATGCCAATAAAATGGACAACCTGGAAGAAATGGACAAAGTCTTAGAAATGCACAACCTGCCGAGACTGAACCAGGAAGAAATAGAAAATATGAACAGGCCAATCACAAGCACTGAAATTGAAACTGTGACTAAAAATCTTGCAACAAACAAAAGCCCAGGACCAGATGGCTTCACAGGCGAATTCTATCAAACATTTAGAGAAGAGCTAACACCTATCCTTCCCAAACTCTTCCAAAATATAGCAGAGGGAGGAACACTCCCCAACTCATTTTATGAGGCCACCATCATCCTGATACCAAAAACAGACAAAGATGACACAAAGAAAGAAAACTACAGGCCAATATTACTAAGGAACATAGATGCAAAAATCCTCAACAAAACAACAGCAAACAGAATCCAACAGCACATTAAAAGGATCATACACCATGATCAAGTGGGGTTTATTCCAGGAATGCAAGGATTCTTCGATATACGCAAATCAATCAACGTGATATACCATATTAACAAATTGAAGGAGAAAAACCATATGATCATCACAATAGATGCAGAGAAAGCTTTCAACAAAATTCAACACCCATTTATAATAAAAACCCTGCAGAAAGTAGGCATAGAGGGAACTTTCCTCAACATAATAAAGGCCATATATGACAAACCCACAGCCAACATCATCCTCAATGGTGAAAAACTGAAAGCATTTCTAAGATCAGAAACAAGACAAGGTTGCCCATTCTCACCACTCTTATTCAACATAGTTTTGGAAGTTTTAGCCACAGCAATCAGAGAAGAAAAGGAAATAAAAGGAAGCCAAATCGGAAAAGAGGAAGTAAAGCGGTCACTGTTTGCAGATGACATGATACTATACATAGAGAATCCTAAAGATGCTACCAGAAAACTACTAGAGCTAATCAATGAATTTGGTAAAGGAGCAGGATACAAAATTAATGCACAGAAATCTCTGGCATTCCTACAGACTAATGATGAAAAATCTGAAAATGAAAGAAAGGAAACACTCCCATTTACTATTGCAACAAAAAGAATCAAATATCTAGGAATAAACCTACCTATGGAGACAAAAGACCTGTATGCAGAAACTTATATGACACTGATGAAAGAAATGAAAGATGATACAAATAGATGGAGAAATATACCATGTTCTTGGACTGGAAGAATCAACATTGTGAAAATGACTCTACTACTCAAAGCAATCTACAGATTCAATGCAACCCCTATCAAACTACCACTGGCATTTTTCACAGAACTAGAACAAAAAATTTCACAATTTGTATAGAAACACAAGACCCCTAATCGCCAAAGCAATCTTGAGAAACAAAACCAGAGCTGGAGGAATTAGGCTCCTGGACTTCAGACTATACTACAAAGCTACAGTAATCAAGACAGTATGGTACTGGCACAAAAACAGAAATATAGATCAATGGAACAGGATAGAAAGGACAGAGCTGAACCCACACACATATCGTCACCTTGACTTTGATAAGGGAGGCAAAAATATACAGTGGATAAAAGATAGCCTCTTCAATAAGTGGTGCTGGGAAAACTGGACAGGTACATGTAAACGGATGAGATTAGATCACTCCCTAACGCCATACACAAAAATAAGCTCAAAATGGGTTAAAGAACTAAATGTAAGGCCAGAAACTGTCAAACTCTTAGAGGAAAACGTAGGCAGAACACTCTATGACATAAATCACAGCAAGATCCTTTTTGACCCACCTCCTAGAGAAATGGAAATAAAAACAAAAATAAACAAATGGGACCTAATGAAACTTCAAAGCTTTTGCACAGCAAAGGAAACCATAAACAAGACCAAAAGACAACCCTCAGAATGGGAGAAAATATTTGCAAATGAAGCAGCTGACAAAGGATTAATCTCCATAATTTACAAGAGGCACATGCAGCTCAATAACAAAAAACAAACAACCCAATACACAAATGGGCAGAACACCTAAATAGACATTTCTCCAAAGAAGATACACAGATTGTCAACAAACACATGAAAGAATGTTCAACATCATTAATCATTAGAGAAATGCAAATCAAAACTACTATGAGATATCATCTCAAACCAGTCAGAATGGCCATCATCAAAAAATCTAGAAACAATAAATGCTGGAGAGGGTGTGGAGAAAAGGGAACCCTCTTGCACTGTTGGTGGGAATGTAAATTGATACAGCCACTATGGAGAACAGTATGGAGCTTCCTTGAAACACTAAAAATAGAACTACCATATGACCCAGCAATCCCGCTACTGGGCATATACCCTGAGCAAACCATAATTCAAAAAGAATCATGTACCAATATGTTCATTGCAGGTGTATTTACAATAGCCAGAACATGGAAGCAACCTAAGTGTCCATCAACAGATGAATGTATAAAGAAGATGTTGCACATATATACAATGGAGTATTACTCAGCCATAAAAGGAAACGAAATTGAGTTATTTGTAGTGAGGTGGATGGACCTAGCGTCTGTCATACAGAGTGAAGTAAGTCAGAAATAGAAAAACAAATACCGTATGCTAACACATATATATGGAATTTAAGAAAAAAATAAGTTCATGCAGAACGTAGGGGTAAGACGGGAATAAAGACACAGACCTACTAGAGAATGGACTTGAGGATATGGGGAGGGGGAAGCGTAAGCTGTGACAAAGTGAGAGAGTGGCATGGACATATATACACTACGAAATGTAAAATAGATAGTTAGTGGGAGCTGCCGCATAACACTGGGAGTTCTGCTCGGTGGTTTGTGACCCCCTAGAGGGATGGGATAGGGAGGGTGGGAAGGAGGGAGACGCATGAGGGAAGAGATATGGGAACATATGTATATGTATAACTGATTCACTTTGTTATAAAGTAGAAACTAACCATTGTAAAGCAATTATACTCCAATAAACATGTTAAAATAAAAGAGAAATCAATGATTAATCCAGTATCACAGCTGCCACTCATTTCTCTTTAGCTTCCTTTTTTTTAATACCACGGCTTTATTGATATAATTAATATACCACAAATTAACAACATAAAGTGTACAATTCAGTTTTTTTAGCCTCCTTCCTTTGCCTATTTTTTAACTGGGTTGTTTGTCCTTTTGCTCTTGGGTTATGATTACTTTGTATTAATATATCCTGGCTACTAGGCCTTTATCAGATAGATGATTTATAAATATTTCTCCTAGTTTGTATGTTGTCTTTTAACTTTCTTGATAAATCCTTTATTTGCCAAAGTTTTTAATTTTGATAAGTCCAAATTCTTATCTAAATAACTAAATCAATCATGGATGGACTCTGGGTATAGTCCATCCTGGGGTAATATTTTTTTCCACCTGTGGAACTGTGAAATCAGGAAACGAGCTATCTTCTTCCAAAATATAATGGTAAGACAGGCATAGGATCAACACTCCCATTCCTAAAGGGTTAAATAGGAATCAAATGGACCACACATTCCAAGCAAGTCCAAAACTCAGCAGGGAAAATTCCATTAGATCTCAAGACTTGAGAATAATTCTCTGTGGCTCAAAACTCTGTCCTTTGCATCCATGGCTCTGCCCTTGGAGTAATTTTTCCTTTGTTTTGTCCCATCTCTGTCCCTTTCAGTCCAGACTGGCAGCATTTTTGCTGGTAAAAAAAAGTTTCCCAAAACTTATTTGTCCCATCAAATTTATAAGGGTGCAAGCCATTAGACAAAGGGGTTCTCCACAGATACTTCCTGGATAACCACATCTCTGTTCCCAGCTTCTGATGAGATGGTTGATTGAATCTGTAAGTCACATGTCTAATCTCTTAGCAAGTTGTCCAGCCACACACTTGGCCCTGATTACAGAGCATACTATCTGGACAGGCAGATATCATCAGGGGCTGGTGCCCTTGTACTTAATTTATCTTTTTTCTTTCATTTTCTATAAGCCGCAAGGAGAAACCGGACTGAACTTTCCACACTTTGCTTATAAATCTCCTTGACTAAATAGCCAAGATTATTGTTTACAAGTTCCACTTTCCTCCCAATGATAGCACATAACTCAATCAAGCCTCTGCCACTTTATACCAAGAATCACGTCTCCACCAGTGTCCAAAGACATGTTTATCATTTACATCTAAGGCGTCACCAGAAGTATATTTAACGTTCGTATTTCTACCAACCATCAAGGCAACCTATGATTTTTCTATCAAGCATCTCAAAATTCTTCTGGTTTCTACTCATGACTCAATTCCAAAACCAACTCCACATTTTCAGGCATATTTTACAACAGCACCCCCTCTCCATGATACTATAATCTGTATTCGATTCCTAGGTCTGCCATAACTAATTAACACTAACTGGATGGTTCAGAACAACAGAAATTAGTTCTCTCATAGTTCTGGAGTCTAAAAATCTGAAACCAAGGTGTTGGGAGGGCCATGCTCTCCCCAAAGGTTCTGTGGAAGAGTCCTTCCTTGTCTCTTCCAGCTTCTGGGAGTCCTGACAATCTTTACCATTCCTTGACTTGTAGATGTACCTCCAATCTATGTAGTCATCATCACATGGCATTCTCCTTTTTTTATCTCTATGTCTCTTTACCTCTTCTTAAAGGATACCAGTCATATTGGATTAAAAGCCAACCCTAATCTAATATGACCTCATCTTAATTAATTACATTTGCAATGGCCCTATTTCCAAACAATGTCACATTCTGAGTGAGGTACTGGGAGCACTTCAGACTTAAATGTATCTTGTTGGGGGACACAATTCAAACCATAATAAATACTGGTTGGGTTTTTTTTTCTTTAGTAGATTCCATGGGATTTTCTACTTAGAGGATTATGTTATCTGCACATAGAAACAGTTTTACTTCTTTGCCAATTTTGAAGGCTTTTATTTCTCTTTATTGCCTAATTGCTCTAGTTAGGGAAAGGAAGGAAGGAAGGAAGGAAGAAAGGAAGGAAGGAAGGAAGGAAGGAAGGAAGGAAAAAAGGAAGGAAGGAAGGGTGGAAAGAAGACAGGGAGGGAGGAAAAATTCTTTAAAAGAATAAAAAGTCTCCTACTCTTTGCAAATTGGCTCTGTTCTGTGACACTTTAGAACTTAGCCAGGCCATTTACAATTCTGCCTGTCCTTCACTTCCTGTTAACATTGAGCCTAGAGTTCAGCCAGAAGTGAAAGTTTAGAGTCTTCTCAGTTTTTTTCCAATCAAATATTTTGTCCTGGGCATGCACATGACTTTCTTAATTCCCCAGAATACACAGGTACCTTTGAATACCTGGATTTCCCAAAGAAACTCTCTCTCCAGCTTTTCCTCCCAGACTTTGAACACTTTATCTGTTGCCTCAGCTATAATCTTTTGCCCCATGTGGCTACAGGTTGTTCTTGTGGCTTACAGTATTTTTAAGAAGCCTACCATTTTGGTACCCTGAGTGAGTTCCGAGTTGGAAAAAACAAAGGCCTTGTATCAGTCCTTCAGGTAGCCCCCAGACAGGTTAGAACAAATACAATTCTTTCAGAATAATGTCTGCTCTTATCCTTCTGAAAACAGGGACCAGGTTTCCAGATTAAGAATGTGACTACTGCTGTGCAGGGAAAGAATATGGGGTAAGGGCAAATAAAATGCCACAAAACTTTTCTACCATTTTAATTTGCCTTTTTCTTAATTCAGCATTTACTTGGTTGTTTTAAACTTTGTTCTCCATAGTTCCAACAAAGTTTATTCTGACAGTTTTTGTTTAATTTTTTGATAATTCTGTGGAGGAATGGGTCTTTGGAGATACCTACTCTGCCATTTTCACTGATGTCTAAAGTAAGACATTTTGATAACAGAAAAGAGGGATATAATCTCATAATAAATTAAATTTTTGTCCTTAACATTTAACAAATGCTGGAGATAAAAGATAAGTAATTTGGGCTTCCCTGGTGACGCAGTGGTTGAGAATCTGCCTGCTAATGCAGAGGACACAGGTTCGAGCCCTGGTCTGGAAGGATCCCACATGCCGCGGAGCAACTAGGCCCGTGAGCCACAACTACCGAGCCTGTGCGTCTGGAGCCTGTGCTCAGCAACAAGAGAGGCCGCAGTAGTGAGAGGCCCGAGCACAAAGAGTGGCCCCTGCTTGCCACAACTAGAGAAAGCCCTCGCACAGAAACGAAGGCCCAACACAGCAAAAATAAATTAATTAATTAAACTCCTACCCCCAACATCTTCTTTAAAAAAAAAAAAAGATAAGTAATTTTAATGAGTATAAATGAAGTTATTTTAAGCTTTACTTAGAGCTCAGTACATGGGCCTCATTTATCATTTATCACTGCCAACAGGAGGAAATATCATGGCCTATGAATGAGTGTCCTGCATTGGAGGTCAGTAGATAAATATTTATAATATTCTTATTTGTGCTTACATCCATCCCATATCCTTTCAAGAATTAAAAAATGCTGAAGATAAAATATAACAACTTTAAATGGAGTAAAATACTAAAAATATAGTAATCTAGGAAGAGGAATATAAGAAAACATTTTAACAGATAATCTACCAGCTGGATAATGAGCTGTACAATAATAGGTAATAAAAAATGATACTCTAAAAAACTGAGAATTGAAATGCAGCTGATAAGAGTCAAAGAGGTCACACTAGTTGGGGGGGGGGGAAGTGATACCAAAAGAGGTTAGAACTCTTCACACATGGGATGGACATATTGATAATCTATCATTGAGGAGGCTTTTGATACAAGTCTGTCATGGATGGTGGGAATGGTCTAGGCTTGTAAAGGCAGAAGTCTTTTTTAGGTAGCAAATCTGATTCCATTGCTCTGTTTATTTAAAATTAAATCAAAACATCTCTTTGAAAATATTCTTTTAAGTACATCTTACTATAACAGAGTCTAGTTTTCTAATCTCATATTAGTATAACACCCAAGGAGAATTACAAAATGGAAATACTGGGCAAAATGGGGAAAAAGTAAAAGAGACCTTTCTGGACTTCATTTCTAGAGTTTATTCTAAGGTCATTAAAAAGTTACATAAAAAAAAAAGTTATATATAAAAATTTGGTTTCGGGGACTTCCCTGGTGGCACAGTGGTTAAGAATCCACCTGCCAACGCAGGGAACATGGGTTCGAGCCCTGGTCTGGGAAGATCCCACATGCCTTGGAGCAACTAAGCCCATGCACCACAACTACTGAGCCTGCGCTCTAGAGCCCACGTGCCGCAACAAATGAAGCCCGTGCGTGCCTAGAGCCCATGCTCCACAGCAAGAGAAGCCACCGCAATGAGAAGCCTGCACACCGCAATGAAGAGTGGTCCCCGCTCGCTGCAACCAGAGAAAGCCCATGCACAGCAACGAAGACCCAACACAGCCAAAAATAAATAAATAAGTAAATTTTTAAAAAAAAAGAAAAAAATTTGGTTTCATTTTTAGGTAAGTAAAGACGTGTGTATGTTGTTGATATTCATATTCTTTGCAGTTCTGTTTTATAGATAGAACAAAAGGGGTTTTTTAGTTCAGGAATATATCACAATATTTAACATAGGCTCCAAGATTCAGAACAAATTGAATGCGATCAGAAAGTTTGTTTTGTTTTGTTTTGTTTTTTACAAGTGAGAAGAGCAATATCTAAAATACACTAGAGCTTCTGTAGAAACTAAAGAGCCAAAGGGGCCTAATTGATTTTTTTTCTAAATTGTGAATAAGCTATAAAAATCCCCTTTGTGCAGAGAGAGAGTCCACACATTATATTTAAGTTCTAAATCCCACTGCAAATCAGGATATTCAAAGAATTACTGACACACCTTAAACTATCTGGGCAGCAGTGTACATTGTTAATACTCATTCCTTTCATTTGCTTCACCTATAGATGACTCAGTTTCACTGTCTTCTTCCTATTACTTCTGTCTATATTATTTTCATCCTAACTTACATTTAAGCACTTTTCCCTTTTTATCAGTTTTGATAGTCATTCTTATTCAGAGAAATCTTTTTCCCTTTCCTTTTTCATTTCATAGAGCTCTGGTTTATATCAATATGATGAAATAGAGCTCAATCTTTTTGGTTTCAATTATAAAAGTAGTCATGGCTATCTTATTAAAACACTGCTTCTCTACTACAGGGTAAGAAATTTTATGAGAAAATGGTGATGAAAAGAACAAGATCTCAGGCAAAGTAACTATACTGCATTATGCCAAATACATATCAAATTCTGGTCCTCTGACATTCTATTTTTTTACATGGCAAATGCTTTTAGCATTTCATTGGTAGTAGAGTCTATTCATGCAACATATATTACACTCAAAATATTTTGGTTTTGTTGTTTTTGGTCCTGGCCTTATATTTCTTTGTTTCTTTATTATTCATTTCAATCTATATGTATTCAGTGAAAACTTAAAACTTGGCTACTTTTTGCTTGTCTCTCCTTTTCTACTCCTCTCTAGGATAACCTGCTTTTATTATAAATTGACCAAAACCAGGATGATCACTTCTGTGACTATTTCCTTATAAAAGATTGGAGTGATTCTTTTTGACTGATATTCTACATTTTAATTCATTCACCATTGTTTGCTTCTTTATACTGATGCTAAGCACTCTTTCAAACTTTTAATAGTTTTCTCCTCCATTAAGCAAGTTCTTCCTCTGATGGTATGTTTGGTACTCCATGACTTGAAGGGCAAATTTCACTTAATTTCTTTTTATTTATTTATATGTTTGCTACTCTAAAATTGGATTCCATTCACCATTTGCTTCCTTATTCATCATCTAGAGCAATAATTAAATTTTTTTTCTGTAGCATACGTACTGCATTTGCAGGCTTCAGAACCTTACATTGATTGACTTTAGGAATGTCACATCTTGAGCTAAAAATGGATGAAACCAGAAAGTATTAGTATTAGCATTAATACTAATTAGCATATGACTTTCAGCTAAATTTGTTTAGGCAGCAGCACTTACATTAAATCCTTGTCCAGAAGGAACCAAAAGGACCCTGACCTTTATGTGACCTCCACCAATGTGTGAGTGTTTGTGTGGATCCTTTGTGCCTTACCAATTATTTAGTACACACTGAACACAGTAAATAAAGGTTACTATCTGGAACATCTATTGCCCAAATTGGCAGAGACTTGAAACCTAATGCCTCTGGCAATATCCATAAAAATAAGGTAATCGATATAAAAAGTATGTCAAATACCCAACTCTTTAGAGACATCCATACATTCAGAAGTGGGGTGACCAGACCCTATTAATCAACAGTATATTTCCCTTTCCATCAAAAGGCATGATGTGAAGACACAAGAAACAGGCTGAGTGTGATCAGCTTGACACACCTTTGTGTATGCATGCAATCTGATCCTCATATTTGACTCCAAACCTTTTCTAAGAACAAAATAACCCATACATTGACTGCTACACACTTTGCCTGTCTGCTGCTATTTCTCAAACAATTGTACTCTTGCTTCACTTTGGTAAGCTGTACTTTAGTAAATCCATGCAAAAGTATGTTCTCCTAGCCTCTCTCACCTTCTGTTGCCAGTTTCAGCTGCAAGCTACCCCTCTGAAATTCATCACTGTCACGACTAGCCCTGCGGAATTTCAAGAAACCTTGTAAAGCTTCTGTGCCCATTGCAAAGCATTTTGGAAATCCTCAGCTGCAAATGAAGTCAAAGTGCAAAATTGTTTCTACAGTGAAACCTTTCAATGTGTTGAACTTGTGTACTTTTGAAGAGATCACCTTCACATACTTTTTTTTTTCCCCTTCTGTCTTCCTAAAAGATGCAGGATCCTCCTAGCTTGAGCAGATTCAGGTCACCTCTAAGCCTGATCGTTTCCTGATTATTCACAAATAAATCATCGTCAAAATAAAGGAAAAAGTCACACAATCCTCCTACAGCATTAAATTTGTAATCACACAAGACAGGTCATGAAATTCAGGATCACGGTTCCCACGGTAACCCTGCTCTTCTCCGATTGTGTATGCCCTACACCACTGTCTCTACATTGAAAATGTTTTTCTTACATTGTATTCCAACTCTTAGTATCAGCATCTTGCAAAAGCTGCCTGATTAAGTATTCACCTTACCATATGAACAAAGATTATTTAGTTTTAAAATCAAACTAAAATTAAATTAATCAATATAGCTAATGGGAATTCTAGCTAGAAAAGAAAATAAGATTCATGTGATAAGCAATTCTATAAATCTAACTTGTATTTCTTAATTTAGCCACTAGTTGTCTACTCTTTGAAGAATCGTCTCCTGAGGGGGTAGCAAACTCATAACCCAATGGGAAATGAAACTGGATTATCTTTTATGCTTGAAGTATTTTGTGACATCAGAAAATAACATTAAATGTTTAGAATTTTTCCAGAACAGACAATGTGTGTGGCATTTTTCAATTTTAGTTTTGGTTGTAAACAATCACACTTTGTCCAATTGTCTTAACTAAACTGTTAAATATAAGGTATATTCTTTATTCATATAGGAGTATGACTATATAATGTCAAAAGATTAGTACTTTCTCTTTAGTATGATATTTCTGGTTGTTAGAGATTCAATAGCAAATTAACAGACTTTCAGATTTCTGGATAATTGCCTGAAATAACATTTCAGTTTTGCTTAATCTCCTAAACCTTATTCAACATCCTGGACTCAGCCTATTTTTGCTTTGATTAATTTATGCAACCTATATTTGTCCAAGAACTGAACCAAAATCCCTGGATTTCTGGCCTCATTCTTTTATAATGACTTTTCCTTTGTTACTTATAACTTCTCTATAAGACACCTTGGCTCATCAGCATGGCTCAGATAAGCAATCACCACATTTCGATTCTTCTTCCATTGTGTGTATGGATTTGTCCCTTTCTCCATAGCCACCACTCTCCTTCATACTTTTACCACCTACTAATTAAATTACTATAAGATATCCATAAGCAGAAGTTTTTTTCTGTCTAGAGACAATTAAAATCCACCCTGAGTATGATTGCCTGAAAAAGTATAAGCTGTCCAATTAAATTCGAATTTCAGATAAACAGTAAATAAGTTTTGTATAAGTCCCAAATATCACATGGGATGTATTTATACTAAAAATTATTCATTACATGAGATTCAAATTTGCAATGGAGTCATGTATTTATATTTGCTAAACCTAGCAATTCAATGAGCCAGAATTTAATCCCAAATCGCACCACAAATAGTAAAGATTTTTCCTTTCCACAGAAATCCAGAGGGTAGTAATGAATTCAGGGTGAGTAGAGGAGGCAGGAGCCTCTGCAGTGCTATGAAAACTATCCAATCTCTTATGACCTTTGCATCTGCCAAGGAAGTACTGATAGCACCACAAAGCCAAGCTGTCCATAAAGGTAGGGGAAGTATGTAATTATCTACCTTTTTTGCAATTTGAGGAACTTTTAGAAATCTTACCTACTTAATATTTACCCAATCTCCTCTCCATGCATCCTCTTTGAAAATGCAAATATTTCTGGAAGAGTTAACATTTTCTATACCTGAAAGAATATATTTCTGAGAGGAATAACATAATATGTATTTTTAGAGAATATATTTTATTGTGCGCTTTCCATTAGAACAAAAGTATAGGGTGGCGGTAAAGCATGAGACACTGGGGTGGGAGGGCTGCTGTGAAAGTTAGGAAAGGGTGGAGAAAGGGATGATTGAGTTGTGCCAGACACAAACTGCACCAGCTCACAAAGATGCCTAAGCTGTGGTCTTGTAATAAGCCAAGTCAAAAAACACATAGCCTTGTTTTAGGAGCGGCAGTACCTCAAGCAATAAAGGGTGCAGACTCTGGAACCACCCTACCTAGGACTGAATCTCCAATCTGCCTCTTTTGTAAAATGAGCATATTAGTACCTAGCTCACAGAGTTTTCGGCACTCAGGCATACATGAGATGATAAATGTAAAACAGTTAGAAGAGTGCTTGGCACATAGGAAGTGCTATACGTGTTGGTAGTCGTGTTGGTATTGTCATTACCAAATACATTTTTTAAACTCATTGCATTTATTCTGTGTATATATTTTTTCTAATTACAGATATCATGAGGGTACACATCTAATTTATTTAGCAGACTAAAAAAGACCTTGAAACCACTTTGTTTCACAAAAAGTATTAGGGCAAAGAAGGTATATATATGTATAACTGAATCACTTTGCTGTACAGTAGAAATTAATTCAACATTGTAAATCAACTATACTTCAATAAAATAAATTTTTTTAAGTATTAGGGCAAATATTTATCATCTTCAGAGCATTTCATCCCCCAACACAATCCCCAGAGCTCAACAGAGGCAGATTGGTGAAATGGACACACATACTGGGCATAGTCTCTCAAACTGGTCTTTTTCGATAGTCTTAAAAGACAATATGTCAGCATGACCATTATTAAAACTATAATGAAAAGTCCTTAAAGGAATTCATTTGAAAGCATGTCCTTCAGATATATAGAGGAGATCATCAAAAGACAATTCCTTATCTATGTGCTAGTTTCCTCAGCAAACAAAGGTACAAACTCTGGCTCCCTTTGATGTCAGAACCCTGCTTCCCTATTATCCAATATATTCTAGCCCTGTCCATACTACCCAACATAGCCTCCCCCAGTCATTATATTCCCCTCAACTGTCTTCACTGTTAAACTTGCAGGGGCATATGCCTCCAGGAGACACAGTCAAAGTCACCACACGAACATGGATATATATGAAAATTAAAAGCAAAGACAAGAAAGGAAAGACAAATATATCATTATATGTTCTTTTGATTATAGCCTTTATAGTAAACTGCTCACAGTTTATATTCATGCCTGTATAAGATGATGCTTAATGCATTAAAAGAAGAAAGAGAGAAACAGGGTATCAGGTTTTAAATTTTTAAATGCTTGATTTATATTCATATCACTTTCTTTCTTTTGGGGTCATCTTGAGGTTTTGATTTTTAGGAGAAAAGTTCAGATATTAAAGCATAATTACAATAGGCACCACTGATTTTTTTTCTTAGAAAAGAAAGATTATGTCAGAAAAGAGTAATTCTTTTGACAAATAATAAAGAATTCGGATGGGGCTTCCCTGGTGGCGCAGTGGTTGAGAGTCCGCCTGCCGATGCAGGGGACGCGGGTTCGTGCCCTCGTCTGGGAGGATCCCACATGCCACGGAGCGGTTGGGCCCGGTAAGCCATGGCGGCTGAGCCTGCGTGTCCGGGGCCTGTGCTCCGCAACGGGAGAGGCCACAGCAGTAAGAGGCCCGCGTACCGCAAAAAAAAAAAAAAAAAGAATTCGGATGAACATTGCTAGCTGCTCCGAGTGTAGCTGTACTATACAGAGGGTACACCAAACAGTATGTTCTTTAAAAATCACCATGCTTCTAGTTGCATTGTCATTGATATGGCAACAGTCCATGAAGAGTTCACAGAAAAATATAAATTTAATATCTTAACCTCCCACTATCTCAGGACTAGGGCCCTGGGAATGACAGCTGTAATATTTCAGGAAAAATACTCATCATATTTTACTTCCTAATTCCCTCATGCTTCTATATAGAATCTCATGTTTGGGATAGAACTGTCTCTGGTTAAATCAAGAGTTGAGAAGCAGGATTCAAATTTATTTTCTGCTCAGTTCATGTCTTCTTGTACATCTTTGGTCTTCTTATATAGCTTCGCCATATTTCATCTGTTTACTGATCCATAAAGAAGCCATAACAGTACCTATTCCTCTGTTGTATTTGGAGGTTAATTTCCTTGTGCAGAAAAACAAAAACAAAAGTCTATTATTTCCATCTCCACTAGTCCCAAACTGTACAATGACAATTTTTGGTAAGCTGGCAATTCTCCAATTCAGTCATGATAATATGTCTCCCAAGTTGGCACTAAAGACTTATGAAAATTGAAAAGGCTTCAAAATGACAACACATACCATGCTCACATGAAACATAATTTTGTCCTATTTTATAACCTACCTACCTTTTATCTCAGCCTTATTATCTTTCCAGTCCCCAAAGACTGGATTTTCTGTATCCTATCTCCATGTTGCACTAGTCATTCTCTGCAACCCTCCAAAATACTAGGCCTGTTGTAAATGTGCTATGCAATTCCACAGTGTATATTGCCTACAGTTTGTCACCTCCCCCAGGTCTCTGCATCCTCACCACTTAAGTATGGTTTCCACCTGCGGTTCCTTCTATAATAGGATCTCAAATACCCCAACAATAAAGATTATCCAAAAATTTTCAGGTTAAAGGGTATAGAAATCTCCTATCCCTTAAACCCTGTTCAGTAATAAAAAGCCAATTTGTATGCAGTTTACTGAAAGTCAAAGATGTATTTATTGAAAAACTACTATCTGAAAACTATGTTGCCTGAAAGGCACACACAAAGCTTGCGAGAGAATAAGAGTGGTAGAGAATCACAGTTGCTCAGGCTATCAAATGATTATAAGTTTCGTGTGCATTGTAATGAAATTATATGAATATATTCACATGTATATCGTGTATTTCAAGGTATTAAAGAACTTTTGAAAAATATGTATATTCTGCTCCAGAACTGTTGCCTAAAGGAAAGGAAGTGAGTTTCTTAAGACGATCTGGGATCTTACTGCTTTTCTAGACTTTTAACCAATCTTCTTGCTTAATTTAAAAATCAAAACCAGAAAATCTGCCTCTAGGGGTACCTGCTGTCTTTAGTTTCTGAGCCTTTCTATTGTATTACAGGAATTCACATCTCCCTGTGCAGATATTTGAGTTTTATCTCTTTCTATTCTGTTCATAAATTACTACTCATCCATTTGCCTTCCATCTCCCAAAATGTGTGGATATACTAGTCTTCTGGGTTTCCTCTCCCATTCTCTTTGTCCTTGTGGTTTTATAACTTTTTAGTTGCTTTTACTATCCATGTTTTTATGGGCTTCAAGAAGTGGTTCAGATAAACACTCGTATAAACTCACATGTTTATCTAGAAGTCTCACTGAAGTACTTTAGTTATGGGAGTAACATGGTCAGATATACATTCCATAAAGGATAACTCAGGCTGTAGGGAGGACAGAATGGTTTTGAAGAAGGCAAGATTGGAAACAAGTAGAAGAGCTTGAAGAGAGATAAGTACAGGCTGAACTCAGTGAGGATGTAGAGGAGGTGCCACATCCAAAAAGTGCTAAGGAGGTAGGATTATTAGGAAGTGCTTTCAAATTGAATATAAAAGCCTGTATTTCCATTACAGGTGGACCTAATGGAAAGGGTAAGGATGTAGAGACCTGGGAGACATGGCAAAGGGAAAACAAGCTTGGGTAAAGAAACACATGATTTCCACGTTGGACATGTTGATTTAAGGGACCAATGGGATATATGGGAGACACCCAGTAGACAGTTGGCCATACCAAACTGAAATTCTGGGGAGAGGTCTAGGGTGAAAATATAGATTTTAGAGCCATCCAAATAGATATGCTGTAACTTATCAAAAATACAATTTCTCCATATTAATATTAAAAATACATTATTAAATAGAGATATGATATTTTTTTTCTCTATTTCAGTGACTTTAGATCTCCCTGAAATGGGAATACATGTATACAAAACATCATTTTAGGAAAGCAGTCTCAGGTGCACATAAAATCATTATGCATATCACACACAGTTTTGTATATGAATAACATCCATCTAATAACACTGTCATATTTTATAATCAGGTGAATCAAATGGAATCTGGCTCTCACCACATTGGTCACCAGGGCTGATTCTGATCATGTAACTAGCTAAGCAGGTGTTTATCTCCTTCCTCACTTCACTAGATGTCTCTCCCAAAGATATGTGCTCACTCAAATAAATAATCAGGTCGAAATTTAGTTAAGATTATATGTTAATTTTCTTATGGTAGCAAAATAATTGCATAGCCCTACTAGTCTTTGCTCTAATATTGTTTAGAAAGATTATAAAAAAGACACATCTTTTATGTTGCATAAATTCTGACTTCTCCCATGCTTATGAAAATATTTTTTTCCTTGAGGGAGAAACAATAAAACAAGTTCCACATTTTTCAAGGGGGTGGATTCTTCAGCTTTACTTATTATTATCATGAAGCACTTTCATGTGCTCAAAGGAATTTTCTTTTTTTTTTTAACACTTTTATTGGAGTATAATTGCTTTACAATGCTGTGCTAGCTTCTGCTATATAACAAAGTGAATCAGCTATATGTACACATGTATCCCCATATCCCCTCCCTCTTGCGCTTCCCTCCCACCCTCGCTATCCCACCCCTCTAGGTGGTCACAAAGCACCAAGCTGATCTCCCTGTGCTATGCAGCTGCTTCCCACTAGCTATCTATTTTACATTTAGTAGTGTATATATGTCCATGCCACTCTCTCACTTCATCCTAGCTTACCCTTCCCCCTCCCCGTATCCTCAAGTCCATTCTCTACATCTGCATCTTTATTCCTGTCCTGCCCCTAGGTTTTTCAGAACCTTTTTTTCTTTTTTTAAGATTCCATATATATGTGTTAGCATACGGTATTTGTTTTTTTCTTTCTGACTTACTTCACTCTGTAAGACAGACTCTAGGTCCATCCACCTCACTACAAATAACTCAATTTTGTTTCTTTTTATGGCTGAGTAATATTCCACTGTATGTATGTGCCACATCTTCTTTATCCATTCATCTTTCGATGGACACTTAGGTTGCTTCTATGTCCTGCTATTGTAAATAGAGCTGCAATGAACATTGTGGTACATGACTCTTTCTGAATTATGGTTTTCTCAGGGTATATGCCCAGTAGTGGGATTGCTGGGTCGTATGGTAGTTCTATTTTTAGTATTTAAAGGAACCTCCATACTGTTCTCCATAGTGGTTGTATCAATTTACATTCCCACCAACAGTGCAAGAGGGTTCCCTTTAATTTGTTATCTTTTTAGGCTTGTATCAAAGTCTTGGATTCTTGTCTCCCTGTTAACTTTGCATAATGAAAAATGACGGTGCTATCATTTCTACAGGTTTAGGATCAAAGTTCTCTCCTGATGATCATTACTTTCTTGTATATTTTGGCCTCAAAAACATCATTTCCCCAAATTCCAGCATACTAAGACATGATAATAAGGGATTATTCATATATAAAATCCCCAAAAGTGTTTTTTATCAGAATTACACATTTTTATCCCTATTACACCACACTGGGAGGCACGTCTTTTTCTTTCATTCCCTTCTTTCCTCTTCCTTTTTTCCTCACAATCTGTTTGTAATGTTCTATTTGTCCAGTTAATGGAGATTTTAATTAAACAAGAGCACAATTTCAGCAATGATTTCCAATTAAAATTATGAATTCCATACTACTCATGATCAACTGATTCCATAAGCTGATTTATTTTAAAACAAATGATTAAAATCATACATAACTCTACTTGGTTGAAATGAATTTGATGGCATATACAATTCTTGACATCAACGTGCTTATTCTTCCAACGCCTTATTCATTAAAGAACAATAGAATGTTCTTTTGTTGCCGATTGGCACGGAATTATTATCTTTTCAAGTGTCAAACTAAGGTCATAGTTATGAGTGTACATAGCTAATGTGTTTTGTGTAAGTGCACACTTTGATGTATTTGCTGTATAGATTTTCTGTAAGCTCATATATGCAGATCCTAATTAATTCAGAGAGTTGTGGATAGGGGAGCTTATAGTATTCTAGATCACAAATCATAGAAGAGTCACAGGTGATATGAGGTAAAAGAATCTGAAACAAAAAGACATATATGTACATATAACTGAATCACTTTGCTGTACACTTAAAACTAACACAACATTGTAAATCGACTATACTTCAATTTAAAAAAAAAAAAAGAAGAAGAAGAAGAGTCCCAGGTGAGAAAACACAGCCCAGAAGGCTGAAATTCTGAGGCTGAAGTCCTACTCTCATGCATACAAAACTAAATCTTTCTCCTTATTTATTTTTATTTACTGGGGTGTAATGCTCTAGAGAAAAATGAAATAAAATTAAAATCACTTCTGAGCCCAGTGTCAATCATTACAGCACTAAGCTTAAAAGAAATTTTTATCCACAATAAGATTTGCCATTTGTCTGTTTTACAAAACCAAACATTCCTCTCTTGTTTCTCTAACACCAAATAGACAAGCACAGCTTGAAAGAGTAGGATTAGTATTTCTGCTGTAAGGCCTTATTACTGAACCTCAGTTTTCACTAAAATGTATGCCGAGGCTGGAATGCAACATCATAATTATCTTCATACCTTTGCACATAAGGCAGGAGGATGTGAAGGGACTGAAAGACCCTTTTTACAGTGCAATGCTTTCCTTTTATCAGGATACAACTGATCAAATAGTGTTTAATCCCTTTCCTGAAGGAACACTACCAGTGTTCACTGGGGAATTTTGTCTTATTTTTATTGGTCCTTATACTTGAAAAGTCAAATACAAGAACTATGAATGGAAACTGAATAAAAACATATAGATATAAGAAAAATTCTTAAAATAATAGCTAAATCTATATGCAGAGCTGGCCCTAGACAAAACTTCAGCATATAAGAAAAAAATGGTGAGTGTCCTTGACCCAATGCTCGGCTCATGGTAATCTCTTGCTAAAATTTCCCCCAGAGACTTTATTTTTCTTCTTCCAGCTTTTTTCCCTACTCACAGATACGTTTACACCATCCTCCAGGTATCCCCACAGTATCTTTACTCTGCATGCCCCCACCACTCTCTAATCAAATTGACTCCCACCAGATAATTTCCTATATTCTTTCTTAGAAAACCTATTTTTGATAGATTATTTTGTTGGAAAGGACCTGACCAATTAATTCTCACTTAAGGTTTAACAACACTTCATAGCTTAATACGTTATTCCTCCCAAAGCTAAATATTAGCAACTTAATAGGAACCATCAAAATTTCAAGTCAAAAGAGTGATTAATGATTATTGCAGGCACCAGTAGGGAGCTATTTGGGGATGCAATACCATTATTGTAAGGAACACAATATCCTTACAATCCCTCTATCGACACTCATGGACAGCAATATATTCCAGAGGGCCTTTAAAACACTAAACACACAGCTTAGGATATAATAAAAAATTGGGCTAACACTGCATAGATTGTATTCAAATAATGAAATATATCATATGTTCCTTCTACTTCGCTTTGGGGTTAGCAGTGGCAGTCTTTAAGTTGTTCTGTTCCTCAATTCTTCCCCCTACGTTCTGAAAGTATTGTGATCAGTAATCCTGTTAATAGCTGGTTCTGTAGTTAATAGGTTTCTTTTTTTGGGGATATGTGAAAAAGTTTGCAAACATCATGGTTTGAGAGATGCTCTCAAATTTGCAGTGACTAAAATTTCCACTGACCCCACTGATACTCGAAAACTGCTAGTTTCACACCATTCTAATTAACACTAATACCCTTTCCTGAGTAAACTGATTGTACTTCCAACTTAATCAGGCTCTGGCAATAGGAATGGTAAACATAAAAGGTAATGTCTAGAGCTGATTTTTTTTTTTCCCTTCTTTTTGCGGTACGCTGGCCTCTCACTGTTGTGGCCTCTCCCGTCGCAGAGCACAGGCTCCGGACGTGCAGGCTCAGCGGCCATGGCTCACGGGCCCAGCCGCTCCGCGGCATGTGGGATCCTACCAGACCGGGGCACGAACCCGCGTCCCCTGCATCGGCAGGCAGACTCCCAACCACTGCACCACCAGGGAAGCCCTAGAGCTGATTTTTAAAGAGCCTCTTTCTTTTTCTTGGGATCTGCCTGCATGAGACAGAGATTGTTTGCTCTTCTGTTGTTTTTTTAAAATCAGATCTAAGAGTCTCCTTATATTACACCATTATTCTCTTGCTTGTGCTGGCCGTTCCTTCCAACTTCAAGTCCTCCTCTCTCCCAACTACTTAGTCAATTCAGCCTGTTGAGGCACCCTATAAACCTGAAGATGACTGCTGCCTTGCACTGGCATCTTTCACAGCGTACTGTGTTCTAAGATAAACTAAATGCCATTTGTTTTAATGCTTACTATATGCTCTATCTCATTTCTTTCTTACAGAAACCTGTGAGTTACATATTAACCTCATTTTACACAGATAAGGCTCAAAGAGGTTAAGTCATCACCCAAGGTCATAGGCCTTAGTAACAAGCAGGGCTTAGATTAAAACCCTGGATCTGGATCATCTGATTCTGTCTGACTATACATACCATTTACACAAATGGACTTTCTCCTGCCACCTGAATCTCCGTATTGCTTGCCGCATCTGTGCAAATGTATCCATCTTTCTCAAATGTTCTAATTCATTTAAATTACCCAAATTCTGGCCCAGCTGGATTCAGAGATAACCTAATGAGGCAGTTGTCTTTCCTCATTGCCCCAAGTGACTTGTAGAGTGTTTGGAAGAAGCACAGACTAAACAGAGCGACCTCAAGAGTTCCTGTGACAAGAGCCCTCACTCATTTGCTCCTCTGCTGAGGCAGGGATTTAAAGTGGTATCAATAAAGGCAACTGGTACTCTAATGTTCCAGCAGCCTCAGAGGCCGGTAGGAACAGAGTCTGGAAGGCAGTGAAGCATTTCCCTGGCACTATCAAATAGGTAGATGTGGTGTTACATGGGCCGAACACATGGACAAGAATTTTAACTTTTTATGCACATCGTTTAGCATCATATCGTAGGTTCCTACACTGGACAAACTGATGTGCAAGGAAAAAAATAAAGATCCATTTATTCAAAGTTGAAAGGTAATATCTCAGAAATGTTCATATTAATAAACTAAAGCAAAAATCTTCCTTATCACTAGCAATAAGTAAAAAGTGTTCCCATGATCAAGGCTTTCTTTTGCTTTTTCTCTTGCCTGGTACTCCATATCTAATTTCTGAAGATTACGCTGAATTCAACAATTATCATTCTCAGAATATGCTGCCCTCTATTTTTAGAGCACTTTCCCAGGAAACCTGTACAACATTGCTCTGGTGCATGTGATGACTAACTCATTCATTTGAATGAGGACCACCCAGCAGCATCGTCTTCATGACCACCTAAAAGTAATTTTTCACCAAGGTTGGCTCTACCATGTCATTATGGAGTATCCCATATGCAGACCGTCTGTCCAAATATAGAGGATTTTAACTTTCTCCACCACTGAAAATCTTCTATATCACACACTCTTCATAGAAAATATGTTAAACTGAGAAAAGAGAGGTAGTAGGAAACCCAAGAAGCATGAAGTCATAATAGATCATTCTTATAGTCTGTTGGTCTCTGTAACTTGCCTCCAGGCCTCTAGGATTGTCATTTGATGCCAGAGACCCAACATCCTCTTGTAGACCCTTATTGGAAGAGCATTATATCTGCTTCTTTTTTGAACATCAACTCAAAAGTGGGGTCACTGGTCCTTTGATGCTCATAGAAGGAGGCAAGAGGCTAAGAGTCCTGGGATATGAGGAAAGTGTTTTTTCAAGAAAGTTTCTCCCTATTCTGACATCCATGGTGAACATTGTTTATTTTGTCCCTTGATTTGACTTGTTACTTTTCCTTTTGGATTCCCTGGTTCTGGGTTTTTGGATAGTGTCTCTTATTGGCTACTTCTTGATCCTGACCTATTCTTTTCCAACAAAACGTCAGGACCTGGCCTGAGTGTTAGATTTTCTCCTTTCATGGTAATATCTTAAATGTAGGTAAGGTATATTATTCTGCATCAAGAATGGAAACAGAAGACAAAAATGAATGGTTGGAGGATATGGGTAGGTGTGGGGGCAGATTAAGGGGAGCCAAGGGAAATTACCATTGCTTATGCTCTCGACATGGCAGCCATTTTGGAGAGAGAAAAACAAGAGAGAATTCTGTTTGTTTATTTTAAATTAATGTAATGGCCAAAATTTATAAGCACCTTAATAATAGGATTTGCCTTCAACTATTTCAGTAATCATCATTGGATTTGCCTGTGTGCACCTGTCTTCACATACTATCTTTTCAACTCAAGGTGGAAATATTATAAGATCTTTTCTTCCTAGAGATATCTTTTCCTCAGTAGATTTATATGAATAATAAACAAGAGATACATGCTTTCTTACTGGAGATAATTTTAGCACCAATTTATGCAAATATTATTGCCAATGCTCATGTATGTAACCAGGTATCTAATCATCTGGTCAGAGAATTCTTTTTCTGAAAGTAAAAATTTAATACATTTATTGAGTGTTTATTTATATGTTGTTATTTATATGATAGACAATGTGTGCCAGACACCTTTGTTTCACCACATACACCAGTCAGATGTAGGTAATTTTGAGAGGCCATTTATGTTCATTACACAGAGTCAGCTATATCTGCATGGCTCAGGAGACAGGAAGAGAGTGGCATATTGACTCTATCTTAATATATACTTTTATAATGATTGTACTGTAAATATCCCAGGAGAATCATTATTAAAGTAGTATAGCTGCCACCTTTTACCATGTACAGAGTAAGATAATTAGTTTGGAAAATAAAGATTTTAAAAAGCAGATGCTCAGAGATGTTAAGTGACTTGGACAAGGTCATACACCCTGCACGAGGTCATGAGAAAAGCTTGACTGAATGAAAATTAGGGAAGTTACTTACATGCTTCTCACACATTCTAAAACACAAGACTAGAATGTCTTGAAACTGCTGTCATCACACTAGTAATTTAGTTACCTTTTGCTAACTCCTTTGTTTTTTGGGAAACATATGTTTTTGAAACTTTGGACAAATGAATTAAGAGGTTATTTTTATTAAATGCAAACAAATTAATGAGGTTTTCTAAATGAAAACCAATGTAATATGTTATTATTTTATTTAATTTAATCATAACTCAGTTTTAGTATGATATTTAATGGGAATGATTAAACATAATAGCAGAACCATCTATCATAGGCTGCCTCAGAAAATATTTAGTTGTTGTGGAGATCTGTAGAGGCAATTAAAATGCCCCACAAACAGATGGAAAGAGGGAAAGGTGCAGCCAAAAGATAAAGTACCATTAATAAGATCCCTAGTGTGATAAATATTAAGGGGAAGATGGTTCTAACAAATCCTGATAGAAATTTTAAAAATACATTGAAACTCAAGAAAATTAATCACATTACATTGGTGAGCTAGTCACTAGGCCCTGATATTCTGCCCCACCTTTTTTAACTCTACCAAAATCAAAAGCCAGACAATATTGACTTTTAATACATAAGGTATGTTTCATGAATCTACTTTGCTATTATTCAAAAGCATTACATATGAGGTCATTAAGACCCCATGAAAAATCTGCAAACATTCTTACTTATTGGGCTGAAAGAGTGTTGTCCACCTGCTGTAAACGCTTTCATATAAATCCAAATATTACTAAATTTCTTGAAATAAAAATAAATTAAGGGAGCTTTCTGAGTAAGTTGGAGGAGAGTAAGCTAAAGTAAAATTGAAAAACAAAGAGAAATGAAAACTAGTTATGTAGCTCTTATATTATGAATACTATCATAACCCAAGGTAACATATGCCATTATATATAAATTGTAATAACCGTTGCTACGATGGAGAAGAGACTGCAGAATAAAATAAAACCCATCTAAATACAGGCTACATATATATGGCACCAAATATTCTAAATTTCATTATAGGTAATGAAGTAAACAGTAATGTAGGGATTCACTATATGCTTCGAGAATTTAATTTGCAGTTTTTCAGTTTAATTCAACAATGACTAGGTATTGAGTATCATTAAGATAAAGAAGATTTGAGCTAGATATTGTGATGGACACTACTAAGAATGAATAAATTAGTCTCTGCTTTCAAAGATCTCTTAGAATTAGACTGGGTTAAGTTGAAATATAAGACATGCACATAAATAATTACATTACTAAACAAACCAGGATAAACAGCCAAGAATAGCTACGAACTACTTTTGCAAATTAGTAAATAAATAAAATGAGTTGAAAGTCTCTATATTAAAATGTATTTTTGAGTTGGTCAGTTATTGCTGCATAATAAGCAACCATGAAAATCTTACTGGCATTTATTTATTTCACATGGTTGTGAATCAGTTAGGGACTAGCTAATCTAGTATAGTACAGGCTATTCAGCTTTATGGGAATTGGCTGGGATTTCTTAAACATCTTTCAGTTGACTAATGGTTATCTACCCTAGGCTAAGCCTAGCTGTGGCAGCTTAGCTGAGGCAGCTCCTCTCTATATGTCTTTCATCCTCCTCCTGGGTCTAGCAGGGTAACTAGGTATGTTCTTCTCATGGCAGTTCTATGAGAACAAAGAGAGCAAGCCTAACTCTGGAAACACTTTTCAAGTCCCTCTCTCTATCACATTTCCTAAAATCACATGCGCCAAAGCATGTCACAGCCAAGCCCAGAATGACAGTAGGAAGGCACTGCACAGTTCATGGCAAACGATGTGATTATATAATCTTATCACTGGGGATAGAAGAAAGATTTAGAATAATACAATCTACCACAAATATAAAGTTTTAAAACCAAGTTGTATAGGTGAAGGCACTGGCAGGCATATCATTGGAACAGAACTTACAGGCCAGATTAAGACACGGGAATATCAATTTAATTTATGATACAGGGCATTATTCAAAACCAAAGTGGGTAAAGTGCAGGTTACTAAACAATAAACAAAAGACGTTGGGAACTTTAGCTCACAGTTTATAAAGAAATCAGGTTAGATCCTTACCTACATACAATACATCCAAATAAATTCCACATGGCTTAAAAAATGAAATATGAAAAATGCAATCATAGCATCTAGAAGAAAATGTAGGTAAAAATGAAATCAATCTTGAAAAGGGAAGGACCTTCTAATTCTCAAAGGAAAAGAAATCAATAGATTTCAAAACATAAATAAAATGAACACTAATAGCAACAAAATTAAAGGGCAAACAGAAAATAGACAAAAGCTCATAATCTTTATACATTGAGCTTTTTAAAAAAAATTCATAATAAACTGCTAACACTCAAACTAAAAATGGACAAAAAAACAATAACAAAAAGCAATTCATGAGTGACATGAGGGAAGTTGGTAGAGTAGGATATTTCAGGAATTCATCCTTCCATGGAAATAACAAATGAACTGTCAGAAACTATCTAAAGCAACTATTTTGGAACTCTGAATTGAATATAACACTTGCAGCATCCAGGGGAGAGCTTGATGAAAGCTTGATGAAGAGGATGGTAAATTTCAGTCAATTTTGGCTGTTATAGTTACTAGCTACTATCCTCCATCCACCAACTCCATGGCAGGCAGCTATGTAGACTATATCCCATGTTTCTGATACGACTTGCTAGAGTCAGATGGACAGTAAACATTTGTTCCCCAGGGATACATATTTTTCAATTTGATTGCTGATTGCTGCTTTTTATCACTGAGGGACTGGCATAGAGATCAGTCACTGTTTCAACACCAAAGGGCTAACGCGCCTTCCTAGCCACAAGGGGATTTAAAGACACAAGACTCCTCTTCCACCCTATTGAGAGCCAGATATTTAAGGAAATCTTGTCAGGTCACTGGCTGATTGCAGAAAAAAAAAAAAAAAGTGAAAGAGAAACTTCAGTGGCCACCCACAACAAAGATACACAATTTACAAAACTAGTTCATAAAATCATAAAAGGATGGTTCCAGCCCTCAAACGGCAAAAAAACATCAGGGAGGAATGAGAGAATTAGATTTCTAGAGTTACCACAACATAATACTCAGAATGTTCAAATCTCAACAAAAATTTACAAAGCATACACAGGAATTTTAAAGAATAGCCTATTCACAGGGAAAAAATAATTTGACAGAAACTATCACCCAGGAAGTCCAGACATCGGAAATATTAGTCAAAGAAGTTAAATCAACTATATTAAATATATTTGATAAAGGAAACCATGAAAAAAGAACTAAAGGAAATCAGAAACACAAATGTCTGAACAAACTAAGACATTAGGAGCAGAGTATCTTTTTTTTTGTGTGTGTGTGGTATGCAGGCCTCTCACTGTTGTGGCCTCTCCCATTGTGGAGCACAGGCTCCGGACGCTCAGGCTCAGCGGCCATGGCTCACGGGCCCAGCTGCTTTGCGGCATGTGGGATCTTCCTAGACTGGGGCACAAACCCACGTCCCCTGCATTGGCAGGCAGACTTTCAACAACTGCGCCACCAGGGAAGCCCACAGAGTATCTTTATAGTATTGAAATTAAGTTGGTATTATTTGAACTAGAATGCTCTAAATTTAAGATGTAAATTGTAATCCCCAAAGTAACCAATAAGAAAATAATTTTAAAACATACGAAAAAGGAAAAAAGAAAGAGATCAAAATAGTACACTATGAAAAGTAAATTTTATAAGGTCAGTAACAGAGGAAGTGAAGAACAAAAATATATGACATGCAGAAAAAAATAGCTAAATTGCAGAAATAAATCCTTCTTTAATACATTTAAATGTATTAAATGTATTAAATTCTCCTATTAAAACACAGAGATTGGCAGATTGGATTAAAAGGATAGAAAATAATATTCCATTCAAATACTAACCAAAAGAGAACTGTTCAGACAAAATAGACATTAAGTCAGAAAAGTTTACAAAACAAAAGAACAGGTCAATACAACAAGATATCTAAAAATTATAAACATGCACAACCTAACAAAGAAGCTCCAAAATATATGAAGAAAAATTGACAGAATTGAAGGGGAAAATAGAAAATTCTACAATTGTTTGAAATTTTAATACCCCACTTTCAATAATGTATAGAACAACCATACATAAAATCAATAAGGATATAGAAAACTTTAACTACACTATTAGCCAATTAGAACTAACAGAGAGAGACCATTTCACCCAATAACAGCAGATACACATTTTCCTTAAGTTCACATGAAAAATTCTCCAGGGTAGACAATACTTAGGCCACATAAATTTAAAATGTTTGATGTCTTAATAAATGTCTTAATAAATTTAAAATGTTTGAAATCATACAAATTATCTTTTCTGATAACAATGCAAAGAAACTAGAAATCAACAGCAGAAAGAAACAAAAATATCCACAAATATGTGGAAATTAAACAACACACTTATAAACAACCAGTGAGTAAAAAAAGAAATCATAAAGGAAATTAGAAAATACCTTGAGACAAATGAAAATGAAAACAGAACATATCAAAACTTATAAGCTGCAGTGAAAGCAGTACTATAAGAGAAATCTATAGTTTTAAATGCATACATTAAAAAAAGAAGAAAGAGTTCAAATCAAGGACCTAACTATGCATCTTAAAGAACTAGAAAAAGACCAAACTAAACCCAAAGGTAGCAGAAGGAAAGAAATAATAAAAGTTAAGTGGAGATAAATAAAATAGAGAATAGAAAAACAATAAAATATTCAACAAAACCAAAGGTGGTTCTTTGAAAAGACTAACAAAACTGACAAAATTTTAGCTACATTTAGTATGAAAAAAAAGAAAACTGAAATTATTAAAATCATAAATGAAAATGGGGATATTACTAACAAAATTACAAAAATAAAATGGTTATGAGAGAATACTATGAACAATTGTATACCAACAAACTAGATAAACTTGATGTAATGGAACAATTCCTAGAAACACACAAACTATGAAAACTGACTCAAGAACAAATAGAGGGACTTCCCTGGAGGTCCAGTGGTTAAGACTCAGGGCTTCCATTGCAGGGGGCATGGGTTCGATCCTTGGTCGGGGAACTAATATCGCGCATGCCACAAGGCACGTCCAAAAAAAATTAAAATAAATAAATTAATTAAGTAAGTAACACAGTACTTTAAAAAAAGAAAAAATAGAAACTCTGACTAGACCTATAACAAATAAGGAGTTTGAATCCATAATCAAAAACCTCTAATACAGAAAAGCCTAGGACCAGATGACCTCACTGTTGAATTCTATGAAAGCTTTAAAAAGGATATAACACCAATTTTTCTCAAATTCTTCCAAAAAATTGAAGAGAAGGGAGCACTTACTAATTCAATCCATGGGGACAACATTATCCTGATACCAAAATCAGACACAGTACAAGAAAAGAAAACCATAGACTAATATCCCACGTGAATATTGATGTAATACTTCTCAACTAAATATTAGCAAATCAATTAAGTAGCATGTTAACAGGATTATATATCATGATAAAATGAGAATTATTGCTGAAATGCAAGGATAATTCAATATACAAAAATACTACATTAAGAGAATTAAAGAAAAGAATCACATGATTATCTCAATTGATGCAAAGAAAGCATTTGACAGAATACAGCACCTATTTGTGATTAAAAAAATACTCAATAAACTAGGAATATAACTTCCTCAGCATAATAAAGGACACATATGAAAAACACAAAGCTATCACCATAATACTCAAAGCTGAAAGAAAACAAGCTTTTCCTCTGACATCACGAGCAAGACAAAGATCTTTCGCCACTTCTATTCAACATAGTAATGGAATTTCCAGCCAAGAAAAGAAATAAAAGACATTCAAATTGGAAAGGAAAAAGTAAAATTCTCTGTTTATAGATAACATGATCTTATATGTAGAAAATCCCTAAAGATTACACACACACACACAAAGTTAGAACTAATAAATTCAGCAAAGTTACAAGATACAAAATCAAAAGACAAATACAAGTTGTATTTCTTATACTAACAATGAAAAATCTGTAAAGGAAATTTAAAACGTTATTTATAATAGGATCAGTAGGAATAAAATATTTCTGAATAAATTTAAACAAAGAGGTGAAAGAGTTTTTCATTGAAAATTACAAAATATTGCTGAAAGAAATTAAAAATGACCCAAATAAAAAGAAAGACAACCTGGGGGTGGTGGCCAAGATGGCTGAGTAGGAAGGCCTGAGCTCAATTCCTCCCACAGGTAGACCAAAATTATAGCTATTAACAGAGCAACTATCTATGAAAATGACCAGCAAAAAAGATTTTCTGCAACTAAAGATATAAAGAAGGAATCATAGTGAGACGAGTAAAAATGATGGAGATGCAGTATGGTCAAGGCCCACACCCCGAAGTAGGCAACTCACAAATGGGAGAATAATCACAACTGCAGAGTTTCTCCCCCAAAAGTGAGGAATCTGAGCCCTATATTGGGCTCTCCAGCCCAGGGGTCCTGCACTGGGAAGATGAGCCCCCAGAATGTCTGGCTTTGAAGGCCAGAGGGACATGAAGACAAGAGAGTCAGAGGGCTATAGGAAACAAAGAGTCCACTCTTAGAACGGCAAGAAAATCTCACACTCTCCGAGTCGCAGTGCAGAGGCAGTAATTTGAAAGGAGCCTAGTCAGACCCAGTTGCTGATCTTGTAGAGCCTCCTAGAGAGGCAGAAGGCAACTGGGGAACCCCTGTGGACACAGACACTTCTACTACTGGAGCAGCCATTTGGGGGGGTTTGTTCTACCAGGAGGACACTGGTGCTGGCAAGCACCATACTGGATTCCTCCCTCTAGCATATTAGCACCAGGGCTTACCTGCCCAACAGCGGCCAGCAACAGTACCAAGGTGCCTGGGCCCAAGTAGGCAGCTGCCTGGGGACCTGGCCCCACCTACCTGTGGGCCAGCACCAGGCTTGAGACCCCCACCAGCCCAGCAGCCAGTGAGGTGTTGTGACCCAGCCTTGCCCACCAGTGTGTCAGCATAATCCCCAAACCCTAAGCCCTGCAGCCAGCCACCCCCAGAACCCAGTCCCATAAAACAGGGCGCCAGAACCAGCTCTGAGCCTTGGCCCACGGGCCATGCAGACAGCTACATGGGGAACCAGTTCCACCCTCCAGTGGTTGGGCGCCAACTCCAAGTCCCCCTGAGCTACACAAACAGCCATCCAACAAGTCTACCATGCCTTCTAGTGGGCCTGCAGCCACTGCATGAGGCAAAATCTTGCAGCCAACCAGGCCAGGGCCAGTCCTGCCTACCAGCATGCCCACATTAGTCAGCCCCACCACAACAGAAGGGCACACACAACCCACATAGGGAGAACCCCTAGAATACAAAATTCTGGTGACCAGAGGGGAACATGCTGCTAGGCCTCATAGGACGTCTCCTACTTAGGACCACTTCTCCAAGATTGGGAAATGGATCCTACCTATCACATAGAAATAAACACAGAGAATTGGGCAAAATGAGGAGACAGAAGAAAATGTTCCAAAGAAAGGAATAAGACATAACATCAGAAAAAGAACTAAGAGTGGAGATAAGAAACCTAACATGCACATGGACTGGAATAATTAATATTGTTAAAATGACCATACTACCCAAGGCAATCTACAGATTCAGTGCAATCCCTATCCAAATATCAATACCAAGGGCATTTTTCACAGTACTAGAACAACAAATAATTCTAAAATGTGTATGGAAACACAAATGACTCTGAATAGCCAAAATAATCTTGAGAAATAAGAACAAAACTGAAGGTATCATGTTAACTGATTTCAAACTACACAACAAAGCTATAGTAATCAAAACAGTTATGGTACTGGCACAAAAACAGACACATAGACCAATGAAACAGAAGAGAGAGCCCAGAAATAACCCACACTTATGAGGCCTGTTAATCTAAGACAAAGGAGGCAAGAATACAGAATAGGGAAATGACGGCCTCTTCAATAAATGGTGTTGGGAAAACTGAACAGCTACATGCAAAAGAATCAAACTGGTCTACTTGTTCAGACCATATACAAAAATGAAATGGATTAAAGACCTGTATGTAAGACCCAAAACCATAAAACTCCTAGAAGAACATAGGCAGTAAGCTCTTTAACATCAGTCTTAGCAGTATTTTTTCCAATATGTTTCCCCAGGCAAGGGAAACAAAAGGAAAATAAACAAATGGAACTTCATCAAAGTAAAAAGCTTCTACAGAGAAAAGGAAACCATCCACCAAACAAAAAGAGAACCTACTGAATGGAAGGAGATATTTGTAAACAATATATCTCTGATAAGGGGTTAATACCCAAAATATAAAAAGAACTCACAACTCAACATCAAAAAAACAAACAAACCACAATCGGGTTGAAAAATGGGAAGAGTAAACGAATAGATAGTTTTCCAAAGAAGACATGCAGATGGCTAACAGGCACATGAAAAAATGCTCAACATCACTAATCATCAGACAAATGCAAATCAAAACCATGTAAACTACCTCACACTTGTTAGAATGACTATCATCAAAAAGACAACAAATGACAAATGATGGTGAGGATGTGGAGAAAAGAAACCTTTGTGCACTGTTGGTGGCAATGTAAATTAGTGCAGCCACTATGGAAAACAGTAGGTTTCTCAAAAAAATTAAAAATAGAACTACCGTATGATCCAGCAATTCCGCTTCTGGGTATTTTTTCAAAAAAAAAACCCAAAACAATAATACAGAAAGTTATATGAACCTCATGTTCATTGCAGCATTATTTACAATAGCCAAGATATGGAAGCAACCTAAGTGTTCATTGATAGATGAATGGATAATGTAGACATGGTACAGACACACACAGACACACACACACACACACACACACACAATGGAAGCCATAAAAAGAATGAAATCTAGCCATTTGCAACAACATGGACGGACCTACAGGGTATCATGTTAAGTGAAATAAGTCAGAGAAAGACAAATACTGGATGATTTCACTTATATGTGGAATCTAAAAACCAAAACAAACAAACAAACAAACATAATAAAACAGAAACAGGCTCATAGATACAGAGAAAGAACTGGTGATTTTCAAAGGGGAAGTCGGTGAAGGCACAAGTGAAATAGGTGAGGGAGATTAAGAGGTACAAACTTGCAGTTATAAAATAAATAATTCATGCAGGAAAAAAGATAACTCATGTTCACAAATTGGAAGACTTAATATTATTAAGATGAAATTCTTCCCAAAGTGATCTACAGAGCAGACCATTGTAAAGTGAGCAGCATTCTAAAGTAGACAAATCCCCTACTTTTTCAAAGTGAAAAATCAAACCACCAGAGAAAAATGGATGACTATGTTTCAATCACATATCAGCTATATATTCTTTTGAATTGCAGTTGCAGAGATGGGTTCCTATCTGTAGATTAGGATGGTCCTTCTACAGGCTATTGCTGTATTCCTTGTGTCTGGCTAAGGGACTACTTAGAATCACCTTCTGCGCAGAGATTAGGAGAGTTACATCATTCTGATTTGACTTTATATTAACTTCTGTTGGGAAGTAGGGACATGGACCTCCTAACTATACTGACAACATAAATGATCTTTTCTCTTTCATTCCCCATATCCATTCTTATATTTGTCAATGCTTAGACCAATCATCTACATAATTGACTCAGTACCTTCCTTCCTTTTAATCAGCTTGTTGTAGTCTTGAGTGTAAACACTGACTATTCCATTTTCTAGTTGCTCATCCTAATAAAGTCTGAGATATGAAAGTAATCTGTACAGCTAAAGATGGCAAAGGGGGCCTCCAGTGAAGATGGTGGAGTAGATTCATGTTATTATAGCTTTGATAGGAAAATACAGAAAATCAAAAAGATATGGCTAAGCTCGACAAAAGGATCAATCATGCACCAGAAACAGAACTGAAATGTAATCAAGTGAGCAAAGCTGAAGTCACAGCACTTCAAGGCTCCAAGCCTGAAAGCAAGCACTGGTTTCCAGGAGTCAGAATAGTGAAGAGTGAGACTAAAATTGCTCTACTCATTATAAAGGACTGACAATGAGAAATACAAAATCTTTGGAAATGACCAATAGAAATACTAATTGGCAAATCTTGTGGGATACCGCTAAAATGGTATTTGGGACAAATTTATAGGAGTAAATGCATTTGTTAAAATAAAAAAAGTTGTAAAACGGAAGCTATAAAATTAACAGAATATACCTATAGAAAAATGTAACAGAAGGAAGTAATGGAATAGAAAACAAATAGTACTGAGAATTAACAAAACCAAAATCTGGTTCCCTTAAAAAAATAAAAAGACTGGTAAGAGTTTCACAAAACTAATAAAGAAGGACAGAAGTCATGCATTAAAAAAAATTAGAAACCAAAAAGGGAATATAACTGCAGAGAAAACAGAGCTAAATAATCATAAGAATATATTATAAACAATATTATACCAATAAATTTAAAATCTTCAACAAAATGAATAATTGCATAGAAAGTATAAATGACCAAAACTGACTGATAAAAACAGAAAGCCTGAATAAATCAATAACCATTAAATAAATTATATCAATAATAAAAAAAATCACCAGGCAAAAAAATGACACTAGCCCCTAGTAATTTTAACAGGTGACTTTTATCAAAAATTCAAGGGAAAAAGAATCTCTATTTTATGTGAAATATTCAGAGAACAGAGAAGTAAAGAAAACCCTAAGCCACCACTCATTAGTAAAGTTGTATGGCAAAGGGAAGACATACACTACCGTTGAGAATGTAAATAACTGCATGTACAAGTCTCCAACTTATGATGGTTCAACTTAAGAGTTTTGGCTTTAAGATAGTGCAAAAGTGATATGCATTCAGTAGGAACTGTACTTTGAATTTTGATCTTTTCCCAGGCTAGTGATATGCAGTGCAATACTCTCTTGTGATGCTGGGTGGCAGCAGCTCCCAGTCAGCCCGGAGATCACAAGGGGAAACAACCGATACATTTACAGCCATTCTGAACCCATACAACCATTCCGTTTTTCACTTTCAGTATATTATTCAACAAATTATATGAGATATTCAATACTTTATTATAAAATAGGCTTCGCATTAGATGATTTTGCCCAACTGTAGGCTAATGTAAGTGTTCTGAGCACTTTTAAGGTAGGCAAGGCTAAGCTATGATGTTTGGTAGGTTAGGTGTATTAAGTGTATCTTCAACTTATGATATTTTCAACTAATGATGGATTTATCAGGATGTAACCCTATCATAATACGAGGAAGATCTGTACATTATTTGGATGGCAACTTGGCAATATCTAGCAAATTTGATGATAGATATACCCTTTGATCCAACAATATCAGTACTAGGTATAAAACTAGAGAAACACCTCACACGTTTGTAAAATATATCCCTACAATACTTTTTTCTTTTTCCTGTAGAGCTGTTAGAAATACCTAAAAAATCAAAAGAATCTAAAATCCATCAACAAGAGAACAAAGTGTGGAATATTCAAACAATGGAACATAGTAATTAAAATGCAAGAAGTAGAGCTACTTGTATCAGTATGGATTTAAGCTCAAAAACATAAGTTTGAGCAACAAAATTAGGTTGCAGAATGATAGAATGATACTACTTATATGCAATTTATACACAATTTTAAAACATGCAAATAAATCTTATAAATTGGTATAGATACATGCATATGTATGAAAGTATATCAAATGAAGGCTGTTGGTCACCTCGAGGGAATAAGTGAAAGTAATAGGAACAGGAAAAACATCTCTTATATTTTACTTCTTTTACAAAATATCTGGATAAAATACCAAAAAATGGTAAGGCTTAGTGGTAAGCACAAAAATATTGATTTAGTTGTCATCTATTCCTTTCTAACAGCTAGATACATCTCAGAACTTTTAAAAGAGGGGAAAACACACAAGAGTCATTGATATGGACTGTATGTAAGTCAAAGCATGGCGCTTGACAATTAGATATACTGGGTATATTTGATGAATGAGTGAATGAATGAATGAACTAACCTATAAAACTCAGCCATATAAATTAAAATTATTCCTCTTATCTTACCTTTATCACCCACAGGTCTTAACTTTATGTCTTCCATCTTGCATAAACGATATCTTTAGGAGGCACTCTAATTGAAGAAATCTGGAAACAAAAGTAAGAAAGAAAAATGAATCCTTTGCCATTTCACACTGAGTAACTGGCGTCTCTACCACAGCACCCTTCCTTTGGAATAGTGATTTCTTTTTTTTTAATTTCCTACTGGGTTGTTCTATAGATTCCTCTGATTCTGATTCAAACACAAGTATTATTGTCTGAAACACGTTCTAAACCTCTCTCCTGAAGTGTGAGAACAAAATTGGATGTTCTTTATTGAAGGACATTAATGCATCACAGGAAAGAAAATTAACTCATACAACAATGAACTATTTCTCTTTTGTCAATAAAATCTGTCATCTTATTTATTACTGCACTGCTAAAGAGCTGCAAGTTTAAAAAAAGATATAATTATCATACTTCAATGCTGATTTGTTTCTCAAGATGACAAAAAAAAAAGAGGGCTTCAAAATGGCTGCTATAACTGTAAATAAATCGAAAATATTCTTCTAAAGATGTTGAAAACCGTACCTCATAACAAATGTTATTGTCTTGTAAAGGTAGTCTTAAAACAATAGATCACAGATATTCAGAGATAAAAAAGGAACATAAAAAGTCTAAATCTCTTTGTTTGTGTATGTGTGTGTAATATATCTGCTTTTCTTTCTCTTGCCAGTTTGACAATCTTTTTTTCTTTTTCGTTGAAGTGTAGATGATTTACAATGTTGCGTTAATTTCAGGTGTACAGCAAAGTGATTCAGTTATACGTGCATATATACCTATTTCTTTTTGGATCCTTTTCTCTTATAGGTTATTACAAAACACTGACTATAGTTCCCTATGCTATACGTCGGTCCTTCTTGGTGATCTATTTATATATAGCAGTGTGTATATGTTAATCCCAAATGCCTAATTTATCCCTCCCTGCCCTTCCCCTTTGGCAACCATAAGTTTGTTTTCTATATCTGTGGATCTATTTCTGTTTTGTGTATAAGTTCATTAGTATCCTTTTTTTACGTTCCACATATAAGTGATATATGATATTTGTCTTTGTCTGGCATACTTCACTTAGTATGATAATCTCTAAGTTCATCCATGTTGCTGCAAATGGCATTATTTCAATCTTTTCTTTTAAATTTTTATTGGGGTATAGTTGATTTACAATGTTGTGCTAGTTTCAGGTGTATAGCAAAGTGAATCAGTTAGACATACACATATATCCACTCTTTTTTAGATCCTTTTCCCATATAGTCATTACAGAGTATTGAGTAGAGTTCCCTGTGCTATACAGCAGGTTCTTATTAGTTATCTATTTTATATGTAGTAGTGTGTATATGTCAATCCCAATATCCCAATTTATCCCATCCCTCCCCTTTCCCCCCCGGTAACCATAAGTTTGTTTTCTACATCTGTGACTCTATTTCTGTCATTCTTTTTTATGTTAATCAAAGCTAAATACCTTCTTTTCCAAAGATAATATGGGGCCCAGTGAAGGAAAGTGACTTGCCTTACATCATCCATCCATTTAGTGGCAAAGTCTGGATCAGAATATTAGCCTCCTGATCCCTGGTTTAGTGCACTTTTCACAAATGTCTTATTCATAGTTATAACCATTTATTATTAGTTTTGAAAATTCAATGAGTGAAGAGGGCAGCCAGCAAGTATGCACTGTTGGAAGTACAGCACTGCATTTCAGACATTTAACTTCAATATAATCTGGGACTCAATTCAATTCATGCAGCACACAGAATAGAGTTTGGGCATCAATTTAAACTAAAGTAACCAGCTAGCTCCCAGAATAGTAGAAACAAACCTGGGCAATTTTACAGGCCTTTCATCAAAGAAAAAGTTCATTGAGGCTTCAGGGAAGAATGGAAATTTTGACTCATTTCATAACTTCAGAAATCTAACCCATGGTTCATTTGGTTGTATCTGCTCTCTATTTCTTTACTGTAGCAAATTTACTTTAAGAATGTAAAGGACCTTTTACTGGTCTCAAGCCTAGAAACACAGACACACACACATGTACACACAAACACACATACACAGAGAGTTGTCATATCAATTGTCTGATCTTACGCTTGTAAGGATTAAGGAGATATATCTAAATAGTCATAGTACTAGAAAGCTATTTTTTATTGGCCTTTGCTTAGTGTGATAAGTGTATTATCATGCAAGGGCACAATTATTATATCCAAAAAGAGGTGATGGGGTGAATGTGAATCTTCACGGCAATAGCATTTGCCTATGATAAAATGTGGAGAGGAAAAGTAATGGCTATCCCTTAACATCAGTGCATCAGAGCCTGGGTTGCTTTGTCTGACACTGAGATGAAATGAGCCAGCGAGTCATACAGTTATATCAATACAGGAGCTTTTGATTAGGGAAAACCAAGTAAGGCTCAGTGACCAAAACAGCAGCCACCTGCAGCCTATGGGGTCTAGGCACACGTCTAATGTAGAAATCCAAGAATCTTTCAAAAAAAACTTCTCTAAAAATCTAGGAATCTCTACAGACTAAAAACAAACAAACAAACAAAATAGGAATATGGAAATTTAAGATTATTTTATAAAATCCTTCATTTACATGCTCATTGATCGCACACTCCTGGCTACAGGAATGCACTACTCAGTCTACCCTCTGAGTGACATCAACCTAGGGTGCCAAGAGGTGCTTTAGTGAGTATAAATAATGACTTATTGGAAAGAGACTGAGTATGAGATTTTATACTAAGGCTTCCTCAATATGATGAGATTTTTTCTAGGTCCAAAATAAATATGAAATTAATTGGGAACTTCAAAAATTTAGAGAGTGTCTCACCAATGAAAGAATTATGAGGGCTTAAGTAAAGGTAAAATAGAAGCTGTGAAACTGAAATCTAGCAAACTGAGGTACATTTTTCAAAAGAAAATCCTCTGGTGCACATAAGTGCACAGAAATAAGGCACTTTCATGTTCAACTTTTAAATAGATGACCATGTCACAAGCAATCTGAGCCAAGACCCAGCCAGACATATCACACATGGTAAGAAGCCTATAAGATGCAGTTAATTGTTTTACAGTCAATACTTCATTCTGAGATTATCAGTGCTTCTTTGTATGTTTCAATATCATCATGCAATCACAAGGTCAATGGAAACTCATTGATATATAACGGCATTGCTGAATAAATGTTTTGGCTGAATTTTTTTGGCAAGATATACAGGTGTGAAGGAAAAAAGAGCAAAAACAAAACTAACAGACTATTTAATTGATGCCTGTTCATCAAACCTGTACTTTCATCCATTCTCAGTTAACACAAAGGGATACATTACTACTTACATGCTTTTTAAAATCCCATCACTTTCAATAACTCACACTTGTTACTGCTTTTAGGAGCTTTTACCATTATTCACTCTCAACAAGAACATCACACTGTCCTAGATTTTCTTATCAATTATATGACTAACCACAAACTGGGTATTAGAGTTCAGTGTAGAAGATATTCTGGTTAATCAAACTTCCCCATATATGTTGCGTAATTACTGGCTGTATGCCCCATCTGTCAGTAATGGAACCGTCATAACTGATGAGGTTATAGGTATTGTTTTTCTTCTGAAATGGCAAACTGTCTTTAAAGTACCTGTCCACTAGATTTAACAACATGGTGCACACAGCAAATACATTATTTTAGCATCGGGCTTGTATTAAGAACCCCTTAGAGGTTTTAAGAACTCTATTAAGGACTGGCAAGTAAATCTTTGGTTAAACCAGACATAAGAAAGGTAGGTAAAGCCATTCTCTTTAAGAGGACTATTTGGTGTAGAACTGTGTGTGTAGTAATATAGTTATAACAAAAGTATTTTGTGTTCCCGGCATTACTATTAACAAGCAACTCAAAGATGTAAATCACCATCTTTTCTAGGTAGGTGAAGATCTAGCACACAGGAATAATTTTTATTTCTCCTTTAGCTGGTCATCCCCCAACCAATTTCTTTAATAATGACTCCCAAACTTCCATTTTATTCTATATTTGCATAAAAATAAATCAGATACGAAGCTTAAAAAATAGGTCAGTGCAGTTCCCCTAAAAATTGTACTTTTATATGAATGGTGAAACCAGTGTTTCCAGATCTCCTGATCTTCCTCAAGTAGAACAGAGGTTCACAACATGGGGATCCAGGGTAGGCTTCAGGAAGGCCATGTTTTCCTAGAAATTGTATGCAAAGTTGTGAGTATGTGTGTGTTTGCATGTATGCATACAAATTTGCAGTTTTCTCAATAGTAGATTCATATATTTCATCAAGTTCCCAAAAAGATACATGAGGCCAAAAAAAAAAAAAAATGAAGAAGTATAAATAGTCCAGAGACCCAGCTGAGAACATGGTATGGTTTCCATATGGTTGTCATTTAGAACACATGCAGTTAAAAAGTTAGGGGCATGTGCTATAGAGTCAGAAAAACCTAGTACAAGGCCCTGCTTCACCACAATGTGATATTGGGCAAGTTACTTAGTCTCTCTGAGCCATAGCTTCCTATACTTAGTATACAAATAATAACTGTACCTAACTCATAAGTTGCTCTGAGGATTAAATGAGATAAAGTACACATAGTCCTTTGGGCTGCACATGTTAAGTGTTGAATAAACAGTTGGTATGACTGGGGAGGCTTTAAAACAATATCACTGAGAAACATTCATATGTCTAAACTTTTCATAGTGGACATATTGTCATAAATTCAAATATCAAAATCAAAACTGCCAAACTTCTCCTTGGTTAATCAGGGTCTTCTTCCCAGATTCTTCCTACACCTTTCATAAAGTCAGACTTAAATGAAGAATCAGATCTGATATAAGCCATATCTGAAATATATACATTTTCATTATGGATGATTCATTTGACAGAAAAACAACAATATACTATGGTTTGTACATAAGTTATGCATATACATGGTTTCAAAAGTTCAAAGAATTACATCATTACCTGTCCAATGAATCTTTTCTTCATATTATTTGCCCAGTTTTCTTTTAGATTATTAGACTTTTACTTTCTATTTTTTAATTAAGGCCTCCATCTATCAGGGATAGCAATCTCCTAAAAGTATTACAAATATTTTCTCAGTTGGTTTTCTTTTGACATTGTTCATGGTTTTTATTTTACTTTATTTTTGGAGGATATGAGTTTTGTTTACCTAGAAAAGTCAGTAAAAATTTCATTTATGACATCTGTAGTTCCTCTTTCACCTAAAGATTTTTTTGAAAACCACTAAACTTCCTTCTAATAGTACTATAATTTATTTCTTGACATTTATATCATCATTCCCTCTTGAATTAATTTTGTATATGTGTGTGAGATAAGGATATATATTTATTTTTCTCCACATGGATAACAAATTATGCCAACACCATTATTTTGGAGAACCATCATTTCCATACAAAATTAAAAGACAATATTTGTCAAATATTAAGTTCCAATATACTCACGTTTGTTTCTGGATTTGATGATGCCCTCCAGTTTCTATTGTTAAAGAAAACCAGAGCCTGACAGTGGTTAAAGCAGTAAAAATAGATTTTATTCAAGACTATTGCAATAAGGGAAAAGAAACCTCAGTATAGAACTGGGTTCAGTTCCAAATACACAAAGGGCAAGTGAGGATTTATAGGAAGGAGCAGGTTGCAGGGTGGGAGGGGGCTTGATGGATACAAAATTACTAAGATGAGACATCAAGGATCGGGGAATTCTTGCTATACTGACCTAATAGGATATTTGGTGAAGGCAGCCCAGGGTGAAGAGATATCACCTTGGTTATGGTGGGAAATGAGGAAGTTGGTCAGCTATCAAGGGTGGCGGACTCTCTCTAAACCGACTTAGCAGGATTCTTTCTAAAACTGGGCAATGCAGGCCCAATGAGGAGGGACACTAAAGCCCAAATTCAAGCCCTCATTGAGAAGAGGGCTTGGAGGAGCCTGACTAAAGTTTGGTCAAGGAGAGCATCAAGGTAGACAGATAATATCTATCTATCATCTATCCATCTATTCTGATGGTTTTATTAATATCCAACAAAGCTAATCCCCATGAAGCATTCTTATTTTCATAGGTTTCTTAAATATTCTCAGGCACTAATTCTTCCATTTGAACTTAAACAATTCCATCTGATTTCAATTTAAAAAAACATTCAGAATAGTGTGTGTGTGTGTGTGTGTGTGTGTGTGTGTGTGTGCATGTACGTGCATGTGTGCCTACACGTGTTTTGGTATATTACATTTGTATGGGATATAACTGAAAATTTTAAATATTCTTTTTATACAGAAACACAGTATAGCTTTCCATTTTGGGAGACTTATTTTAAATCCTTCAACAAGAAGTTATAGCTATCTTCACGTAGGTCCTATAGTTTCTTTATTAGATTTAATCTCAGGTATTTCATATTTTTGTAATTATTATGAATATGATATATTTCCATTTGGTTTTCTAACTGCTTATTCCTAGTTTAAACGAAAACTATTTATTTTCTGTGGTTACAGTTTATCCTTTTACTCTATAAAATTATCTTGTAAACACTTCTATGTTTTGTAATCTTTTGGATTTTCTAGGCATACAATTGCATCACATGGGACTTCCCTGGTGGCATAATGATTAAGAATCTGCCTGCCAATGCAGGGATCACGGGTTCAATCCCTGGTCCAGGAAGATCCCACATGCCGCAGAGCAACTGGGCCTGTGCACCACAACTACTGAGCCCATGTGTCGCATCTACTGAAGCCCGTGTGCCTAGAGCTCGTGCCCCGCAACAAGAGAAGCCACCACAATGAGAAACCTGCACACCACAACTAAGAGTACCCCCGCTCGCCGCAACTAGAGAAAGCCCATGCACAGCAATGAAGACCCAACACAGCCAAAAAATAAATAAAATTGTGTTAAAAATCATTTTAAAAGAACAATTGCATGAAATGCTTATATATGTCTCTTTATTTCCAAAATTTGTATCACTTGTTCACTGTCTCAGTGCATTAGCCAGATCTCCAAAATAATATTTACTACTGCTTAAAATGAGCATTCCTGACTTGATCCTAAATTTAATGGGAATTTAATGATTTTTTAGTATACCTCATTTTACAATAATTTTTCTATGGTTTATGATAAGTAGTTTTACCATGATAATGTGTTTCTAGTCCAAATATACCCAGAGATGGTCTTAGAAATGCTGGTTGAATTTTAGTAAATAGCATTTACACATTTACTGATTTAACTATATGGTCTTTCTCCTTCAGTTTTGGGGGGTAATGAATTATGTTCATAGATTTCCTCATGTTGAAGCATCTTTATTTCCCTAGAATAAATTGTTTGCAATTATGGTGTATTATTCCTTTAATGAACTGATTCAATTTGTTAGTGCTTCATTTAGAATCTGGAATTACAAGAATAAGGAACATTGGTCTGTAGAACATTAGAAATAATTCCCATGCCATAGCTCAAATAAAAAAAAATCAGAAACTCTTTGGTGGGGCCTAGGCATGAGCATTTTTCAAAAGCTCTCCAAATAATTATATTGTTCACCCAGCATTGAGAACCGCTGACCTACTTTTCTTTTCTTGTGTTTATCAGTTTTGATATTATGGTTATCTGCAAAAAATCAATCAGGGAAATTTTACCTTTTGGAAATAACAGGAATTATTTGTAAAATGGGAGCTTTCTCCTTTTGAATTTTTTGTGAAAACGATTTGGACCTGTTGCCTTTTGAAGAGAAATTCAAATTGGTCAATTAATGAAACACCGGATGCCCAGCACCTAGAGAGCCTGGAACCCCCAGTAAGTTACAAACCCTCCTTTTTGGGAGAAGCTATTAAGCCAATGGGGGGCTGGATTGTGGAGTTGCCCTTGCAGCTGCTTTTTGGGTAAAAGTGGTCCCCAGGTAGCCCAGCAACCCAAAAAGAGCTCCCTGTGGCATTCTTGGACCACCCACTCGCTACCCAAATGGGATCACACTATGCTGTGGCTTATTATTTTCATTTAATAACATATCTTAGATATCATCCCATATCTGCATAAGCAGATCTAATTCATTTTTCTACTGCTGCATTATATTACTATACCATAATTTATTTAACTAATTCCCTATTGATGGACATTTAAGTTTTTCAGTTTACTATTACTGCAGATAACACTGCAATAAACATCCCTGTGGGCATATGTGGCACACTTTTATGAGTGTATCATTTAGTTAAAATCTTAATAGTGGAATTGAGAAAGTCAAGTAGTTTTGAATTTTAATAGATATTGCAAAATTGCTTTCTAAAAATGCTGTCCCAATTTATACTACTATCATACATAGAGCAACTGCTTCCAATAATAGGTATTATGTTTTTTAATCATGATTTTTATTAATCTTTTCAAATCTGATACATGAGACATGGAATCACATTATTGTTTTACTTTGCATTTCTTTAATTATGAACAAAGTTGAGCATCATTCCATATGTCTCTTCTAAACTTATATTTCCTTTACTGTAAGCAGCCTATTTCTATCCATAGCCAATTTTATTATTTTGTTGTCCATCATTTTGCTTATTGGTATATAGGTGTATCTTGTAAATTAAAAAAATTGCCCTCTATCATATGTATAGCAATTGTTTTCCCAGTTTGATTTTTAGACTTTGTTCACTTTTGCACTACAATATATTTTAATTTTTTGTATTTTAATTTTTATATAGTCAAATGTATGGCTTTTGGGTTTTATGCCCTAGTCATAAAGGTCTACCAAACTTCAAGATTATAAATACATAAATTCACTCTTTTTCTGTTTCCAGTACTTTCATGATTTATCTTGTGTTTTAAGTATTTGATTCATCTGAAATTTGTTTTGGTGCAAACCAAGAGGTAAGAATCAAAGTTTCTCTCTTTTCCTCTTGTCTCAAAACCATTTATCCTTTCTCTGCTGCCGAGAAATGACAGCTTTAATATATATCAAATTTCCATATATTATTTTGGTCTATTTATGGACTCTTTATTGTAATCCATTTATTTCTTGCCTAGTTCTTCTCCAGTGCCCAGCTGTGTTAATTATTGCAGCTTCAAAATATGTATTAATATGTAGTAGGAATTCTCATGTAGTTTATATCATGTCTACATATACCTACTGAGGAAATTCAATTTTTTAAAAGATTTAATGCAGCAAAACAAGTTTTATTTCTCTGTTTTACAGTACGCCAAATAATTAGCTTAATTTTATAAACTTTTCAACCAACCGTTTTGTTTGACATCATATATAATTAACATCCTCAAGTATATTGATCCTTTATACAGTCCGCATATACAATTTATCCCTTCTAATATCAACATTAATCTTATTTTGTTCTGTTTTACTTCTGGAGAGCTCCTTAAGTGAGTTACAGTCTTACATATGTTGATGTGTAGAGCCAAAATGTTAAGACCTACAATTTCCTTTATATCAGTTACTATAAAGCAATTCTGAATTCCAATTGTCAGGTGTCCTGGAAGGAAAATTAATATCTAGTTATGATGCATAAGTTTGCCTATATATGATATTAAATTTATATAATAATCTTACTTAAATACAAGAGATGTCACTACCTTAAATATTTTCAGTCATCCAAAATGGACCATGTTGAATCACTCATCAAAAATACCAATATTGGGAGAGGTGAAGATGGCAGAAGAGTAAGATGCGGAGATCACCTTCCTCCCCACAGATACATCAGAAATACATCTACACATGGAACAACTTCTACAGAACAAATGCTGAACGCTGGCAGAAGACCTCAGACCTCCCAAAAGGCAAGAAACTCCCCAAGTACCTGGGTAGCGCAAAAGAAAAAAGAATAAACAGAGACAAAAGAATAGGGACGGGACCTGCACCAGTGGGAGGGAGCTGTGGAGGAAAGGTTTCCACACACTAGGAAGCCCCTTCGCAGGTGGACACTGTGGGTGGCGGAGGGGGGAACTTCGGGGCCGTGGAGGAGAGCGCAGCAACAGGGGTGCGGAGGGCAAAGTGGAGAGATTCCCGCAAAGAGGATTGGTGCCGACCAGCACTCAACGGCCCGAGAGGCTTGTCTGCTCACCTGCCGGGGCGAGAGGGGCTGGGAGCTGAGGCTTGGGCTTCGGTCGGAGTGCAGGGAGAGGACTGGCAGCGTGAACACAGCCTGAAGGGGTTAGTGCACCACGGCTAGCCGGGAGGCAGTCCGGGAAAAAGTCTGGACCTGCTGAAGAGGCAAGACACTTTTTCTTCCCTCTTTGTTTCCTGGTGCGCGAGGACAAGGGAATAAGAGCACTGCTTAAAGGAGCTCCAGAGATGGGCGTGAGCCGCGGCTAACAGCATGGACCCCAGAGAGGGGCATGAGACGCTAAGGCTGCTGCTGCCGCCACCAAGAAGACTGTGTGCGAGCACAGGTCACTCTCCACACCTCCCTTCCGGGGAGCCTGTGCACCCCACAAATGCCAGGGTCCCAGGATCCAGGGATAACTTCCCTGGAAGAACTCACGGCGCACCTCAGGCTGGTGCAACATCACGACAGCCTCTGCTGCTGCAGGCTCGCTCGACATCTGTACCCCTCCCTCCCCCAGGCCTGAGTGAGCCAGAGCCTTCGAATCAGCGGCTCCTTTAACCCCGTCCTGTCTGAGCAAAGAACAGACACCCTCCGATGACCTACACGCAGAGGCGGGGCCAAATCCAAAGCTGAAACCCGGGAGCTGTGCGAACAAAGAAGACAAAGAGAAATCTCTCCGAGCAGCCTCAGGAGCAGTGGATTAAATCTCCACAATCAACGTGAGGTACCCTGCATCTGTGGAATATCTGAATAGACAACGAATCATCTCAAATTGAGGAGGTGGAATTTGAGAGCAAGATTTATTATTTTTTCCCCTTTTCCTCTTTTTGTGAGTGTGTACGTGTATGCTTCTGTGAGAGATTTTGCCTGTATAGCTTTGCTTTCACAATTTGTCCTAGGGTTCTATCTGTCCGTTTTTTTTTTTTTAATTTAAAAAAAAATTTTGATCTTAATAATTATTTCTTTATTTTAATAACTTTATTTTATTTTACCTTATTTTATTTTATTTTATCCTCTTTCTTTCTTTCTACTTTTTCTCCCTTTTATTCTGATCTGTGTGGATGAAAGGCTCTTGGTGCTCGAACCAGGAGTCAGTGCTGTGCCTCCGAGGTGGGAGAAAAAACTTCAGGACACTGGTCCATAAGACACCTCCCAGTTCCACATAATATCAAACGGCGAAAATTTCCCAGAGATCTCCATCTCAACACAAACACACAGCTTCATGCAATGACAAGCAAGCTACAGTGCTAGACAACCTATGCCAAACAACTAGCAAGACAGGAACACAAACCCACCCAATAGCAGAGAGGCTACCTAAAATCATAATAAGTCCAGAAACACCCCAAAGCACACCACCAGACATGGACCTGCCCACCAGAAAGACAAGATCCAGCCTCATCCACCAGAACACAGCCACTAGTCCCCTCCACCAGGAAGCCTACACAACCCACTTAAGCAACGTTAGCCACTGGGGACAGACACCAAAAACAACGGGAACTACAAACCTGCAGCCTGCAAAAAGGAGACCCCAAACACATTAAGATAAGCAAAATGAGAAGACAGAAAAACACACAGCAGATGAAGGAGCAAGATAAAAAGGCACCAGACCTAACAAATGAAGAGGAAATAGGCAGTCTACGTGAAAAAAGAATTCAGAGTAATGATAGTAAAGATGATCCAAGATCTTGGAAATAGAATAGAGAAAATGCAAGAAACATTTAACAAGGAGCTAGAAGAACTAAAGATGAAACAAACAAAGATGAAAAACACAATAAATGAAATTAAAAATACTCTAGAAGGGATCAATAGCAGAATAACTGAGGCAGAAGAACGGATAAGTGACCTGGAAGATAAAATAGTGGAAATAACTACGGCAGAGCAGAATAAAGAGAAAAGAATGAAAAGAACTAAAGACAGTCTCAGAGACCTCTGGGACAACATCAAATGTACCAACATTCGAACTATAGGGGTTCCACAAGAAGAAGAGGAAAACAAAGGGACTGAGAAAATATTTGAAGAGATTATAGTTGAAAACTTCCCTAATATGGGAAAGGAAATAGTTAATCAAGTCCAGGAAGCACAGAGAGTCCCATACAGGATAAATCCAAGGAGAAACATGCCAAGACACATATTAATCAAACTGTCAAAAATTAAATACACAGAAAACATATTAAAAGCAGCAAGGGAAAAACAACAAATAACACACAAGGGAATCCCCATAAGGTTAACAGCTGAACTTTCAGCAGAAACTCTGCAAGCCAGAAGGGACTGGCAAGACATATTTAAAGTGATGAAGGAGGGAAACCTGCAACCAAGATTACTCTACCCAGCAAGGATCTCATTCAGATTTGATGGAGAAATTAAAACCTTTACAGACAAGCAAAAGCTGAGAGAGTTCAGCACCACCAAACCAGCTTTACAACAAATGCTAAAGGAACTTCTCTAGGCAAGAAACACAAGAGAAGGAAAAGACCTATAATAACAAACCCAAACAAATTAAGAAAATGGGAATAGGAACATACATATTGATAATTACCTTAAATGTAAATGGATTAAATGCTCCCACCAAAAGACACAGACTGGCTGAATGGATACAAAAACAAGGCCCATATATATGCTTTCTACAAGAGACCCATGCCAGACCTAAAGACACATACAGACTGAAAGTGAGGGGATGGAAAAAGATATTCCATGCAAATGGAAACCAAAAGAAAGCTGGGGTAGCAATTCTCATATCAGGCAAAATAGACATTAAAATAAAGACTATTAGAAGAGACATGAAGGACACTACATAATGATCAAGGGATCAATCCAAGAAGAAGATATAACAATTGTAAATATTTCTGCACCCAACATAGGAGCACCTCAATACGTAAGGCAAGTACTAACAGCCATAAAAGGGGAAATCGACAGTAACACACTCATAGTAGGGGACTTTAACACCCCACTTTCACAAATGGACAGATCATCCAAAATGAAAATAAATAAGGAAACACAAGCTTTACATGATACATTAAACAAGATGGACTTAATTGATATTTATCGGACATTCCATCCAAAAACAACAGAATACATATTTTTCTCTAGCGCTAATGAAACATTCTCCAGGATAGATCATAGCTTGGGTCACAAATCAAGCCTTGGTAAATTTAAAAAAAAATGAAATTGTATCAAGTATCTTTTCCGACCACAACACTATGAGACTAGATATCAATTACAGGAAAAGATCTGTAAAAAATAAAAACACATGGAGGCTAAACAATACACTAATTAATAACGAAGTGATCACTGAAGAAATCAAAGAGGAAATCAGAAAATACCTAGAAACAAATGACAATGGAGACACGATGACCCAAAACCTATGGGATACAGCAAAAGCAGTTCTAAGAGGAAAGTTTATAGCAATACAATCCTACCTTAAGAAACAGGAAACATTTCGAATGAACAACCTAAACTTGCACCTAAAGCAATTAGAGAAAGAAGAACAAAAAAACCCCAAAGTTAGCAGAAGGAAAGAAATCATAAAGATCTGATCAGAAATAAATGAAAAAGAAATGAAGGAAACAATAGCAAAGATCAATAAAACTAAAAGCTGGTTCTTTGAGAAGATAAACAATATTGATAAACCATTAGCCAGACTCATCAAGAAAAAAAAGGAGAAGACTCAAAGCAGTAGAATTAGAAATGAAAAAGGGGAAGTAACAACGTGACACTGCAGAAATACAAAAGATCATGAGAGATTACTACAAGCAACTCTATGCCAATAAAATGGACAACCTGGAAGAAATGGACAAATTCTTAGAAATGCACAACGTGCCAAGACTGAATCAGGAAGAAATAGAAAATATGAACAGACCAATCACAAGTACTGAAATTGAAACTGTGAATAAAAATCTGCCAACAAACAAAAGCCCAGGACCAGATGGCTTCACAGGCGAATTCTATCAAACATTTAGAGAAAAGCTAACACCTAACCTTCTCAAACTCTTCCAACATATAGCAGAGGGAGGAACTCTCCTAAACTCATTCTACGAGGCCACCATCACCTTGATACCAAAACCAGACAAGGATGTCACAAAGAAAGAAAACTACAGGCCAATATCACTGATAAACATAGATGCAAAAATCCTCAACAAAATACTAGAAAACAGAATCCAACAGCACATTAAAAGGATCATACACCATGATCAAGTGGGGTTTATTCCAGGAATGCAAGGATTCTTCAATATACGGAAATCAATCGTGATACACCATATTAAAAATTGAAGGAGAAAAAACATATGATCATCACAATAAATGCAGAGAAAGCTTTTGACAAAATTCAACACCCATTTATAATAAAAACTCTCCAGAAAGTAGGGATAGAGGGAACTTTCCTCAACATAATAAAGGCCACATATGACAAGCCCCCAGCAACCATCATCCTCAATGGTGAAAAACTGAATGCATTCCCACTAAGATCAGGAACAAGACAAGGTTGCCCACTCTCACCACTCTTATTCAACATAGTTTTGGAAGTATTAGCCACAGAAATCAGAGAAGAAAAGGAAATAAAAGGAATCCAAATCGGAAAAGAAGAAGTAAAGCTGTCACTGTTTGAAGATGACATGATACTATATGTAGAGAATCCTAAAGATGCTACCAGAAAACTACTAGAGCTAATCAATGAATTTGGTAAAGGAGCAGGATACAAAATTAATGCACAGAAATCTCTGGCATTCCTACAGGCTAATGATGAAAAATCTGAAAATGAAATCAAGAAAACAGTCCCATTTACCATTGCAACAAAAAGAAAAAAATATCTAGGAATAAACCTACCTAAGGAGACAAAAGACCTGTATGCAGAAAATTATAAGACACTGATGAAAGAAATTAAAGATGATACAAATAGATGAAGAGATATACCATGTTCTTGGATTGGAAGAATCAACATTGTGAAAATGACTCTACTACCCAGAGCAATCTACAGATTCAATGCAATGCCTACCAAACTACCACTGGCCTTTTTCACAGAACTAGAACAAAAAATTTCACAATTTTTATGAAAACACAAAAGACCCCGAATAGCCAAAGCAATCTTGAGAACGAAAAATGGAGCTGGCGGAATCAGGCTCCCTGACTTCAGAGTATACTACAAAGCTACAGTAATCAGGACAGTTTGGTACCAGTACAAAGACAGAAAGATAGATCAATGGAACAGGATAGAAAGTACAGAGATAAGCCCATGCACATATGGTCACCTTATCTTTGATAAAGGAGGCAGGAATGTACAGTGGAGAAAGGACAGCCTCTTCAATAAGTGGTGCTGGGAAAACTGGACAGCTACATGTAAAAGTATGAGATTAGATCACTCCCTAATACCATACACAAAAATAAGCTCAAAATGGATTAAAGACCTAAATGTAAGGCCAGAAACTATCAAACTCTTAGAGGAAAACATAGGCAGAACACTCTATGACATAAATCACAGCAAGATCCTTTTTGACCCACCTCCTAGAGAAATGGAAATAAAAACAAAAATTAACAAATGGGACCTAATGAAACTTCAAAGCTTTTGCACAGCAAAGGAAACCATAAACAAGACCAAAAGACAACCCTCAGAATGGGAGAAAATATTTGCAAATGAAGCAACTGACAAAGGATTAATTTCCAAAATTTCAAGCAGCTCATGCAGCTCAATAACAAAAATACAAACAATGCAATCCAAAAATGGGCAGAAGACCTAAATAGAGCTTTCTCCAAAGAAGATATACAGACTGCCAACAAACACATGAAAGAATGCTCAACATCATTAATCATTAGAGAAATGCAAATCAAAACTACAATGAGATATCATCTCACACCAGTCAGAATGGCCATCATCAAAACATCTAGAAACAATAAATGCTGGAGAGGGTGTGGAGAAAAGGGAACACTCTTGCACTGTTTGTGGGAATGTAAATTGATACAGCCACTGTGTAGAACAGTATGGAGGTTCCTTTAGAAACTACAAATAGAACTACCATAGGACCCAGCAATCCCACTACTGGGCATATACCCTGAGAAAACCATAATTCAAAGAGAGTCATGTACCAAAATGTTCATTGCAGCTCTATTTACAATAGCCCGGACATGGAAACAACCTAAGTTTCCATCATCGGATGAATGGATAAAGAAGATGTGGCACATATATACAATGGAATATTACTCAGCCATAAAAAGAAACAAAATTGAGCTATTTTTAATGAGGTGGATAGACCTAGAGTCTGTCATACAGAGTGAAGTAAGTCAGAAAGAGAAAGACAAGTACCGTATGCTAACACATATATATGGAATTTAAGAAAAAAAAATGTCATGAAGTACCTAGGGGTAAGACAGGAATAAAGACACAGACCTACTAGAGAATGGACTTGAGGATATGGGGAGGGGGAAGGGTGAGCTGTGACAAAGCGAGAGAGTGGCATGGATATATATACACTACCAAACGTAAAATAGATAGCTAGTGGGAAGCAGCCACATAGCAGAGGGAGATCAGCTTTGTGACCCCCTAGAGTGGTGGGATAAGGAGGGTGGGAGGGAGGGAGACGCAAGAGGGAAGAGAGATGGGAACATATGTATATGTATAACTGATTCACTTTGTTATAAAGCAGAAACTAGCACACCATTTTAAAACAATTATACTCCAATAAAGATGTAAAAAAAAAAAACAATATTAATGATTTTGTTTTCATACTCTGCAAATTGAATTTACTTTTACAGAGTATACTTCATTTTATTTTTTAAAGTTCACGCTACTATGTCATTGTCTCTTATCTGTTATGTTTATTAAGACAAAATGACTTTCATTTCTTAGTGCATTTAATTTCCCAGGCACTAACAATCAGGGTAGAGTAAAATTTTCTTGATTTAATCTTTCTAAATTAAATAACTATCCATATAACAAACCTAAAATATCCCAAAGAACTCCAAGATCTGATCAGCATACATAGGGAATTATTTTTATGAAGATATAACAAGGAAGAATAAATAAGGGAAATTTAGCAATTCATACTTTATTGTGCAAGGAACCTAGATTATAGCTATTCTTTTTTTTTTTTAATTTTTTTTTAATCTGTTTTAAAGGGCAGTTATTTCCTTCTGCCTCATTTATTTATTTTTTATTTTTGCTGTGTTGGGTCTTCGTTTCTGTGCGAGGGCTTTCTCTAGTTGTGGCAAGCGGGGGCCACTCTTCATCGCGGTGCGAGGGCCTCTCACTATCACAGCCTCTCTTGTTGCGGAGCACAGGCTCCAGACGCGCAGGCTCAGTACTTGTGGCTCACGGGCCCAGTTGCTCCGTGGCATGAGGGATCCTCCCAGACCAGGGCTCGAACCCGTGTCCCCTGCATTAGCAGGCAGACTCTCAACCACTGCGCCACCAGGGAAGCCCCTATAGCTATTCTTAATCAATTTGGTAATTACAGCTGTTCTTAGTCAAAATGAAGAGCACATCACCAAATGATTTTATCAATGTATACCCTTAAATTATTTTTTCCACGAATTCCTTTCTAATGAATTCTATACTTAATGAGAGAGATTAGCAGGCATGGTGTTTCCTTTCTCCCTTCTTTCCATCCTTTAATCAAATCTGCTTCCAATTCAACATGTGTCCTTTGTTAATGAGACACATTAAAATGTTGTACTAGTCTTCTCTATATGCAAAGGGGAGGACTCTGAATACTTCCCTTTTTGGGTGCTGTATGCAGATGGAACTAGAAACTGATCTAAGCTTTAGGGATCAATCTCATATATAACAACTATGATCTCATCTCTGATCCTCAAATCAACTGTCCTCCCAAGGTCACAGAGCCACAGAATCAAGTGTCATTTCCATTATACCCTACTGCCTTAAAATATCAATAATTAAGAACTGGCAATCTGTTTTTTCAATTATCTTTTGGTTTGATTACTCAGCAACATATATGATAAGATGTTGGGCAAGTACCCTATTTTACTCCATTTGATCACTAACAGTTTAAACTTCTTAAGAGCATACACATCTGAAAGAAAGCACCTGCGTGCAGAAGAAACCCAAATCCTACTTGCTGAAAATATCCCAGCAGTTTTTCATTACCTTCTTTTTAGGGTGTTAAGAAAGGTAGAAAAGGTCAGTAAATACACAAATCATCAGACCCTACCATAGACTACCCACTGACAAGATTGTTGTCACTCGCAGCCTCTCATAATAGAAGTACTGGAGGATGGGGCTCTGATCTTTGAGATAGGCAGCATATCTATTTGACACCAAAGTGGTCAGGCTTACTGAATTTTTGAATGAACTACCTGAATAATTTGATACCAAGTAAATTCAACCAAAGGGATCTGTAAGGGAGGAAGACTTCTCCTTTCTTCCTTTCTAGATTCTTTGGCTGGTCTAATAATTAAATTGACAAAATACATAAACAGGAGAAAAACCAATTTATTTTCATATGTACGAGAGAGCTCACAGAAATATGACATTCAAAGAAGCACCCAAAGCAGGCGGCTTTTACACCTTTTAGACAAAGAAACAATGAATTTGTGAAGAACTGACAAGACAAACAAGTTTGGGCTTCAGGTAGTAAATTAGTTAAGAAGTAACAAGGTTTGTTTATACAGCCTTCATGGCCCTAAATTCCCTGTCTCTGGTGAGAAGAATGCCTTCTACTCTCCTGGTACAGGGAGGGTACCTTTCACATAGGAGATTTATTTCCTGCTTTCAGAAGGACAAAGGAGGGTCAGAGTGCCTTTTTTGCACTGGCTGCTTCTTAAGTAAATTTACTTCAAAATAATCTATATGCCAAAATGGCATAGTTTAGGGTGGCATATTCTGCTCCCTTCAGATAGAATCACTAGTGGTTCTAAAAGTTTCTTAATGTCTCTGTGCTTTAGAGTCCTCTCCTAATAGCAACAAAAAGACCCTATATCATAGGTTGTTATGAGAATCAAATTTTATATATATATATATATATATATATATATATATATATGGTGCTTAACATAATGCCTGGTATAATAAGTACTCGATAAATATTGCCTAGTATCATAGTTATTGAGGTGCGATGGAATCAAGTGAAGAGCTTGTTAATGTGCAAATTCCAAGCACTGCACCACACCTTTGGGGAAAGAGCAGAAAATCTACATTTTTATTAAGCATCCCAGGGGATCCTAATGCAGATAGTGCAAGAAACCCACCCTTTGAGAAACATTGGACTAGTCACTGCATAGAATAGTTTCAGCCACAACCTACACCTATATGGATAACTGATAGATTATATAGTGATTGTAGACCTCCCCCAGTTCAATGCAACCAATTATTTGTCCAAGCTTCATTAAGCATCAACTTTGAGTCCAAGAAGAATAAAGAAATATGACAGAGGTGACGTACACAGAGCCATTCTATCTTGCTCACCTTTCTATTCCTAACACAGGAATCTACAGGTACACAGGAATCTACAAAGTATTGGAAGTTTATATCCTAGTAGCAAGGATATACTGATAGTGATCACCAGTAGCAGAATTGTCATCTCTAAAACATCTAGGGATGTGCATAGGTGTGTAATCCAGATAGTGCTCCTAGGAGGGCAAGAAATATCATAACAAAAGCTGGAATATTTTAGAGTTTAAAAAAAGCAACAGTAACAAAAATCATTGCTGTGAAATGTAAACAAGCAGTTAAATGCAAACAACACACGGAAGTTTCCTAGGGCTGATGCAATCTGAGAGAAGTGGTGAGCACTATGAAACAATAATCCCATAATGAAAGACATCTATGTATCTCCTACCTACACTGACTCATCATGCATGTTGAAACATGCAAACATTTCTATATTCAATAAAGTAAGTTTTGCAGGGTCTTAGGACAATATTTCTAATGGGCTGGGCACAGATCCATATGATAACATGGATACTGTCCCATAATCACCTTCTTCAAAGGAAATAAGACATGAAACCAGAACCTGATGAAAATGGAAAGGTACAGAATGCAATCCTGTCCATACACAGATTTAATTCTGAAAGTGAAATCTTATTTAGATGACTACAGAAATTCCTTCTTAAGATCCAGAACTTATAATACAATTACTTGCTATAGTCCTCCCCCCATCTCCCTCTCCCCCCAGAAGAAAACCCATTGAGTTACTATAAAGCTATCTTGACATTTCCCATTCAGGTAAAGATTGTATTTTTCCCTATGCCCCCAAATTCTAGTTTCAATAACTCCCAATCACAATATCAGAATCACATTAATAATTCAAACCACAACTATAAAAAGAAAAATCTTTAGCAGATGTTAACCTGCAAGTTAAGCGGAAGAGATATTTAACACCCCAGAAACTCTCCATGTTATCATCGATTTGCCTCTCCTCTACCCTCCCAGACTCTATGCCTGAAGTATGCAAGGTGTTCCTCTTTCCTCTCCTAACGCTTTTCTCTTAGATCCTTGAATTGGCTCATCAGTCTGATTCTTTTTTTTCTGTTTTATTTTATTTTTTAAATTCATTTTTATTGGAGTATAGTTGATTTACAATGTTGTGTTAGTTTCTGCTATACAGCAAAGTGAATCAGTTATACATATATACATATACCTACTCTTTTTAAGATTCTATTCCCATATAAGTCATTACAATCTACTGTGTTCCAGATCACACGTTCAACTTTTTGACAGTTCAGAGTTCTTGGTTAAGAGCAATGGTTCTGGTGGCAAGCAGATTTAGGTTTGAATCTCACTGACACCAATTTTTAGTTATGGAATTTGGGCAAATTATTTAACCACTCTAACTCAATTTATCACTAGTAAATTTTTTAAAAAAATAAGGCAAAGTGAAAATAAACGAGGTGATGTGTTCAGGACTTAGGAAAATGCCTCAATAAATGGTACTTATGCACTCCTCAAACCTCGTTCTTATGCCCAGCTTATTGCCTGACACCTAGCAATGCTCTGTGCTTGATTTGCTCTGACCTTTCTGATCCTCATCTCCTCTTTGATTCTGGCCTCCTCCTCTGACAGTGACTTGATAAGTTAAGAAATAATCCTTATCTAAATATATCCCCAAGGCTTTAAAGTATCTGGGCCAGGTTCAGCTTAACCAATGGCTATTTTCCAGACTCTTCCCACTGGTCCCTCAAAACCAGTTCTGAATCTTGGTTCCCATTAAATTTGAAGAAGCCAACTGCAGCAATTGCCAGGAATACCTTCCTAAAATGCTACAAATGTAGGTTAGAATGAACAGTAGCTTTCTCTGCAGTCAATATAGATAGTTAACCATTCTTTTTGACCTCCAGTAAACATTAATCCAAGAGAGATTCAACCAAAGGCTGATATTAAAAATCTTAAATTGTATAATTGGAGTTTCTTTTAATATATTTAAAGTGAGACATACCCTTTAATGTCTTATAAGTAGAGACACTGCATCGGCTACAATGCACGGGGACAAAGGCAACTTGCCTCATCAAGTGACAAGATAGATGAAATCAAACTCTAGCCATATGCTAAAATAAAATATCTTGAGTACCAGTTGAAAAAAAAAAGAAAGAAAATAAATAATCCTTAGAGCATGTTGGATGGCAATAACGTATGATTATCTCAAAACATATATCTAACTCCTGGTGGAGTTAACCAGCTAATCAAGATATGCAGCTCATTTATCCGGCTAATCCAAAATATCTAACAAATCACTAGACTGTGAACTTCAGAAACTATGGCTCCCTGGAACATGTATCTTTGCTTCAAAATTTACCCAGAACTCTGTCCTACCAATAGTACATAGTCTATTTTGTAACATGAATCTAGACTTTTTCCAGTTATTTGGAACTGCTGTTCTTGCTAACCCTCTAGTAAGGCTGGGATCTCAACTCAGGAATGCTCTTGGATATGGATCAATGAACTTCCCAAAAGATAACAATTCAAGAGTCAGAGGAGTTTTCATGTCATTTGGTATAGTAAGTACTCCGAGACTACTGGGCTCTGAACACAAAGTTCACAATTCTGTTATATGTGTGCATAATTGCCCTTCTGCAAGTGTCTTCTTGAGATAAGATTGGCTTTAAAAATATTTCTAAACCTAGGTATAGAATTCCTTCATTAAACTGTGAGTTTCCTGAAGTCAGGGAATGTGTGTCTTTTCATTTTTATCCTCGGGATTTAGCATGCTAAGTAAACATTTAATTCACTGAATTCATTTATTGAATTCTGGCTCAACTTGGAGATTGATTTTTCAGATATTCTCATGAAAAAGTGACAATAATTCTGAGAAGAGATTTTCCTGGCAGGCTGCTGCAAAAGTCTCTTTGAATAATTCCTAGGAGCTAAACTGGGATTGTTTGCTTGTTTTCCTTTTTTCTTTCTTAAAAAAATCTGGAGAATAATATTACTATGATGATCTCTATTTTTTTTTTTACTTATTTTAGCATTTTTTGCCAGAAACAAGTGCAACTGAAGCACTAACTAGCAATCTGTGGTTTTCTTGATGTTTCTGGTTCTCATCTTATGATTGCATTGTCTAGTTTTTGCAATAACTTTTTGATACATGAATTTATTCATATTAGGAGAGGGAGACTTTTAGCAAATCCTTTATACTCGCTATTGACAGAAAGGTTTAGAGGTTAGTTATCAAGTGTCTTGGGATCAGATATAAGCAATTGTTTGAAACTACAACAGTCTCTTTTGACATAAAACATCTGAGGCATAGTGGCTACACATGTGAATCTGATATAGTGGCAGAGAGCCCTACATGATGGAAGAAACCAGACTGTTTATTCCCAATGATGCCTGTTTCCTGGTCCATACCTGAATCCTGCCTCGTGTTTCTTCAGTCTTGTGAATCGTGTGGTTCCTAGTGTTTCCTCTCAGCCTAAACTGACCAATTACATCCTGTGATGTCCGTTAATAATCCAGTGAGAGGATGTTTTAGTTGTGCAGGGAATCTAATGACACTCCAGGAAATTTTCATCCAATTCTCACCTGTCTATACCACTAGCATATCAAAGTTAAGATGCCCAAAACAGATCTCAGCTTCCATTCCAAACTTATTCCTCCCTGCATTCCATATTTTCCTAGTATATAACCATATCCTCTCATTATTGAGGCTTAAAATAGCAGGGTAATCTTGGGCCTTTCTCTTTCCCTTACCTCCCTCATCCAATCAGTGACTAAACCCTGCTGATTTTCCCTCTTTCATATGCCTTTAATTAAAATTTACTTCTCATTTCTAATGCTACTATTATCCACTCAATTAATTAATATAATAAACATTTATTAGGTACATACTTCTGTCAGGTACCTTGGTAAGGGTTGAGGATGCAAAGATGCATATAACCAACTCTCTACTCTCAATTATCTTCCAGTGTTATGGATATTAGTATAGAAGTCTGAGAGTGAAGTGAGGCAGACCTGAGAGAATGGTCAATTCTCCCTGGGGTTGGTGAGAAAAAGTCTTCAGAAAGGACATAAAAATTGAACTGACTGTGTATACTATTATTCAATTAAAAGTCTAAATCTAGACAAATACCATATGATATTACTTATATGTGGAATCTAAAATATGACATAATGAAGTTACCCATGAAACAGAAACAGACTCACAGACATAGAGAACAGACTGGTGGTTGCCAAGGGGGAGAGAGGTGGGGGAGGGATGGATTGGGAGTTTGGGATTAGCAGATGCAAACTATTATATATAGAATAGATAAACAACAAGGTCCTACTGTATAGTACAGGGAACTATATTCAATATCCTGTGATAAACCATAATGGAAAAAATATTTTTATATATATATATATATATATTATACACATTGTTGTACAGCAGAAACTAACACAACATTGTAAATCAACTATACTTCAATAAATTTTTTAGAAAGTCTAAATATAGAACTGAAGATGGGGAAAAGGTAACCAAGGCAGGGAAAAAATACTGAAAGAATAATGTGCAACAGAAAGGCAATTTGGTAGAGATAAAGCTGGGAAAGTAGGCAGGAGACAGTTCATGGAGGGCCTTGCATGCCATGCTAGGAAGATTCTACTTCATCTAGTTGGTAATGTAAAGCCATGGAAGAATTTTAAGCAAGATAGTATTTCTTTCAGAAAAAACAGATTTCTATTCAGAAATACAACTGTGGTGACAGATTAGTAAATGGATTAGAGATGTGACAAGATTTGAAGTAGAAAGATTAGTTAGAAGATTATAGAAGTATTGCAAGAGAATGATGATTAGGGTCTAAAGTAAGTCTGTAATAATAAAGATTAAGAAGAGAGGACAGTTAAAGTTCAGGGGGTGGTCAAGTTCATAATTCCTGTTTAGTGTCTGTTCTGGGTCACATTAACTGAGATTGAAAACATAGGAAGGGAATTAGAAAAAATAACTTCATCTTTAAACACGCTGAATTTGAGATGTGCATAGGTATACATGAGGATAAATTTAGCAGGAAATCCTGAATCAACTGAAGTTCAGGAGAAAGACAGTGACCTGGATTTGGGAATCACTGGTGCATGAGTAATATTATAAGCCTTATAAAAATGCTTAACATTACTCATTATGTTAGTTAGAAGTTGGTGTAGCTAAAAGTGACAGAAAATCCAAAATAACAGCAGCTTAAATAAAAAGAAATTTATTTCTCTTTCCAAAGGCAAACAGTTCAGGGTAGCTAGAGTAGCTTCTCAAAATCATGAGGAATACAGGCTCCTTCCATGGGCTGCTCCATCATTCTCAAGCCATGGCCATTACTTCATAGGCCAAGATAACTGCTTGAGCTCCAGCCATCATACCTGCATTCCAGCAAGCATGAAGGAAAGATAGAAGGAATACCCCTTTCCTGTAAGAGTGCTTTCTGAACACTGCATGCAATATTTCCACCTAATTTCCACTGGCCAGGCACTTTGAATGGAGTCATGAGTAAGGGAATCAGGTTGCAGGGAGTTGAGGAGTAAATATAGGGAAGAAAATGGAGACAGCAAGTAAATAAGACACTTGGTAAATTTACCTTTAAAGAAAGAAGAGAAAGTGAAAGCCATAGATACAGGAATCTGTTTTATTTTTACATTGGGAGAGGCTTATGTGTATAAAATACTGTAGATGAGCCATTAGAAATAAAAAAAAACAAAAGAGATAGCTCAGCTAATAGAATAAGGTTATCATTTCAGAGAAAGCAGAAGGAAATAGGAGGAAGATGACAAGTGAAAAATCAAACTTGAACAGAAGAAACTGCTCTTTCTAGGACTGGAGGAAAATTTGAGCTCAGGTCTGGCATTTCAGAGGTTGAATGTTTCCAGTGTTTGAGTTCTGGTGTATTTTTAAAATGAAGAAATGCCAAAAAAAAAAAAAAAAAAAAGGACTTCCCTGGTGGTACAGTGGTTAAGAATCCGCCTGCCAGTGAAGGGGACATGGGTTCGAGCACCAGTCTGGGGAGATCCCACATGCTGTGGAGCAACTAAGCCTGTGCACTACTACTCCAGAGCCCATAAGCCACAACAACTGACCCCGCGTGCCACAACTACTGAAGCCTGCGCACTCTATGACCCGTGTGCCGCAACTACTGAGCCCGCATGCTGCAACTACTGAAGCCTGCACTCCTAGAGCCCGTGCTCTGCAACAAGAGAAGCCAGCACAGTGAGAAGCCCGCTCGCCGCAACTAGGGAAAGCCCGCGTGCAGCAGCAAAAACCCAACACAGCCAAAAATAAATAAATAAATAAATAAATTTTTAAAAGGAAGAAATGCCAAAACACAGCTACAAAACCAGTAAGGCTTCTTTTCTAACACTTAATAATTTAGTGGTAAGACTACCTTACTTTTAGTCATTGATCGCAGTATATACCAAGGATTTCCTTATTTCTGTACCTTTGCTCACATTATTCCCCATCTGGATTGCAACCTCAACACCTACTTAAAGTCCAAAATCAAACTCTAGTGTCCTTCCTCTATGCCTCCTCTGGCCCCTTAACTAGAAGTTATTTCTTCATCCTCTGAACGTTTTGAGCACTTACATGTACCTCTCTTCTATCACTTATATTTTTCAATCTTGTATTTATAGTTAATTACATATAGGATTTGTCTTCTTTTATATTAATCGCTTTGTCAAATTTGGGTCCTCATTAAGTTCATTCATCTATCTCCCACACCACTAGAATAGCTCTAGACTGGAAACTGACAATAAAAAATATTTATACAGTCAATGAAAGCACCAAGGTGCTCCTATCATGAATCCTGATCAATTTAAAAATTGACCATTAGCTTCTCCAAAACATAGCGCCCATCCCTAGGCTTTCCAAGTGAATCTCTAAGTCAAACACCTGAAGTAATATATGATTTCTCTTTGTCTAAATACAAATAACTCTTTCTTTAAACAAAAGCAAGTCAGAAGTCAAAAGTATGGACAACTTTAAGCAAAGGAATCCAATCTCATTACGAAACCACTTGCTGAATATCTGGCCCACCCTGGCAGTAGCACAAACACCAAGAACCCACTGATGTCCAAACTCAAGCAACATGGTGTAGCAGCCAACAGACAGGAAGCAGCAATTGCAGCTGCAGGAAGACCATGCTGTGATGTGACATTCTAAAACATAACGGCTCAGCTTGAACTTACAAGTTCATGCATCTGTTAGGTCAAAAAGGAGAGTGAGAACACAGTGCAATAACTGACACCAGATAAGAACATCAAGGTACAGCCATTCAGATATAACGAAAGGGTCTGTGGGTCAGAGATGGATCATGCCAATCACTCCCATCCTCACAAAATATCCATATAGAAGCCACATGTACTTGCAAGAAATTAGTCATATTTTCCCCCTTTTTATAAACCACAAAAGTATGGCAAATTATAACCATTTTATACTCACACAGAATCAGCCAGGCGAGAACATTTTAGAAAATGCCAGTATTTCTTTTCTATGCTGAGGCGAGAAAAAAGAAAACTTGAAGAAATACATGGTGGTATTTATTAAAGTTTCTGCTTATAATATTGGGGTTTATTAAAATCAGATATTTAAAAAATCATCATCTAATAAATCCAACAGGAAAAGCTAACGTTCACTGGAATCAAGACTTAGTCCTTGCTGAAGAATTAAGCTGAAATAGCTTAATTAATTTTTTCTTCTGATTAAAAAATAAAGGTGGGAGTCTAAGTACCTAATATAAATATAATAACTAATTTTTCCTTTTGGAATAAAATATAATTTAAAATTATAAAGCCAAACTCAGGAAATAGTTTTAGTTTAGTGATTCCTTTTTAATGCCTGTACCTATAAAGACACTTGTACAGTCACAGAATTTTAGAAATTTAATGATCTGATAAATCAGTTTCTTTATGCACTTCAACCCCTTACACAAACTGGCATTCCATAAATGTATGTTGAAAGAATGAGTGGATGAATAAATGTATGATTAAAGTAGTCTAACCAATATGACATTTTTCATATGAGAAAAAAATGTTTTCCAAGAAAGTGAAAAAACCAAAATCATGCAGCTAGTGGGAAGTCCAGGATTAGAAATGAGGTTTCCTGAGGTTTTCTTTGTTTTTCTTTAAAGCAAATCTTTTATTTATTTATTTATTTATTTATGACTGCGTTGGGTCTTCATTGCTGTACGCGGGCTTTCTCTAGTTGCAGCGAGCAGGGGTTACTCGTCATTGTGGTGTGTGGGCTTCTCATTGTGATGGCTTCTCTTGTTGCAGAGCACGAGCTCTAGGCACGCAGGCTTCAGTAGTTGTGGCGCACGGGCTTAGTTGTTCCATGGAATGTGGGATCTTCCCAGACCAGAGGTCGAACCAGTGTCCCCTGCATTGGCAGGCAGATTCTTTTTCTTTTAATTAATTAAATTATTTATTTATTAATTTATTTAGTTATTTTTGGCTGTGTTGGGTCTTCATTGCTGCGCGTGGGCTTTCTCTAGTTGTGGCGAGCAGGGGCTACTCTTCGTTGCAGTGCGCGGGCTTCTCATTGAGGTGGCTTCTCTTATTGTGGAGCATGGGCTCTATGCACGTGGGCTTCAGTAAATGTAGCACACGAGCTCAGTAGTTGTGGCTCACGGGCTCTACAGTGCAGGCTCAGTAGTTGTGGCACACGGGCTTAGTTGCTCTGCGGTATGTGGGATCTTCCCAGAGCAGGGCTCTAACCCATGTCCCCTGCATTGGCAGGCGGATTCTTAACCACTGCACCATGAGGGAAGTCTCCTGAGGTTTTCTTTCATAGGAGCATAAGGCGAGGAGATCTAAATCCTTAGGCACCTATCAGGGCACCACTTTAGCTACTGTCTTTAGAGATGTTAGAGGCTGTGTGTCAGGAGAGAGCAAGCAAACACCCTGTATTAATTAAAGTTTACACTTACCATTGCCATGCTACTGTCTTTTCTTGAACAATTATTAAACTATTATTCAACAGTAGAGTTGGAAATGACCTCACTCATTCAACAAGATTTATTTATTGAGCATCTACACTGTTCCAGACACTGTTCTGGGTGCTGGAGATACATCAGAGGACAAGAGAGACAAAATTCTTGTCCTGATGGAATTTATATTCTAGTGATCTTAGAGATGAAAATTCCCTCCATTTAAAAAAAAAATTATTGAAATATAGTTGATTTACAGTGTTGTATTAATTTCAGGTGTACAGCAAAGTGATTCAATTATACATACATATTATATATATATATATATATATATATATATATGTCTTTTCCATTATAGGCTATTACAAGATATTAAATACGGTTCCCTATGCTATACAGTAGGTCCTTGCTGCCTCTGTTTTTTTTAATAGATGTGACCCTCCTGCCCCCAACAGGTGAAGTGACTTACCTACATCACACAGGAACTCAGGTCCCCTAGTGCACTGCACTTTCCACTATGGCATGCCAGCTTACAAGCACAACCTGCCGAGACTGAACCAGGAAGAAATAGAAAATATAAACAGACCAACCACAAGCACTGAAATTGAAACTGTGATTAAAAAACTTTCAACAAACAAAAGCCCAGGATCAGATGGCTTCACAGGCGAATTCTATCAGACATTTAAAGAAGAGCTAACACCTATCCTTCTCAAACTCTTCCAAAATATAGCAGAGGGAGGAACACTCCCAAACTCATTCTATGAGGTGCTTTGTGACCACGTAGTGGGGTGGGATAGGGAGGGTGGGAGGGAGACACAAGAGGGAGGAGATATGGGGATATATGTATATAGCTGATTCACTTTGTTATAAAGCAGAAACTAATGCAACATTGTAAAGCAATTATACTCCAATAAAGATGTTAAAAAAATAAAAAATAAAATAAAATAAATTAGACCCACTGCTTTCCAATCTCTCATTCTCTTTCCCTTGGTCCCTCCCTCCTTCTTTCTCTCTCCTCCTCTCGCTCCCCTTTCTCCCTCCCTCTCTCCCTTCCTCCTCCCCTCTCATCATCCCAGGCCACTCTGTATCAGCATCACACTTGCAGTGAATTGCCAAGGTTTTGAATCACTATATGACAATAATAGAAAACATATAATTAATATAATTATAGAACCTAGCTACTTTTAAGACTATGTCTCTGAAATTGCTTAAATCTGGAGCAAGGGAAGCAAAAGAAAAAAATACGAAGGAAGGTAGGAAGAAAAGGAGAGGGATAGGAAGGTGGGAGGAGGCTAGGAGGAAGGAGGGAGGAGGCTAGGAGGAAAACCGAGCAAGCAATGCCTTAAAAATGCACACAAACTGCAAATAATCAAGTTTCTAACACTCTGCCAAAAGGTTGATCGCTATAGTTTAAAGGGGAAAATTACAGTCAGATACAAATTTCCTAGATCTAACTTGAGAGTGAAAGGCAGTTAAAAATGTAGGGACACTCTCATAAACAAAACACCCTTTACTATTTGGATGCTTATAACCCTAGAAGCATTATTTCCGTGATTTTCTTGTTTCTCAACTAAAATATTTAGAAAAACAGAACATGAATGATACAAATAGGGACTTTCTTTAGAACCTCAGTTTATATTGTAGGGGTAGTCATAACATTCATGAATAAACGTTCTAAATGGCAGAACTGGAAACTAGCTCTTTTTTTTTTTTTTTTTTTTTTTTTGCGGAACACGGGCCTCTCACTGTTGTGGCCTCTCCCATTACAGAGCACAGGCTCCGGAGGCGCAGGCTCAGCAGCCATGGCTCACGGGCCCAGCCGCTCCACAGCATGTGGGATCCTCCCGGACCGGGGCACGAACCCGTGTCCCCTGCACTGGCAGGTGGACTCTCAACCACTGCACCACCAGGGAAGCCCGGAAACTAGCTCTTTGAACCCAAATCTGTTGATCATCAATTTCATTTCTCTGCATTTCTTATGTTTGAAAATATTAATGTTCCTACATAAAAATTAAATGGATTATATTCAAAGAAGAGGAAATACATACAAAATTCAAAACACCTTTTAAAATGTGAAAAGAACATTTCCATTTCATCTGGGATCATAGCATTGAACAAAAGCCAACTGTACTGATGTGATAAAGAGCAATTAAACCAAATAGGCATTTAGAATAATATATATTACAAAGAAAAAGTCAGTTGACTCAATTCAATAAATTTGTTTCTGCTTTTGTTTTGCTTTGGGTTTTGTTGTATATCCACTCAAACCATTTTGCATTTAGCAAGTGTGAATGGTTACAGACCATTTTTACAAGTTTACTGAAAGTTTTGAGCTATCTTTTTTTGTAAAAATAAGCAGTCAACAAATAATAAAGTACATAAGATTCTTTAAAATGCTGAGCACTAGGCTTAATGCTTTAATTACCTAAAAAGAATGGGAAATGTTAATTAAATCCAACCCATATTTCCTAATTTTAAAAAGAAATAGACCATAAGTATACATAATTTTTGTCATGCAAAAAGCTTGAGAATCCTACAAAATGCTTTTTCACATTTTACTCAGCATTTCAAATCTAGGAATGGCTCAGATTATTTCTCTAAAATTTACTTACAAGTGAGGTCTTTTTTTGGTATTGAAGAAGTATGCTTCTAGATTATCTAATTGAAATTTCCACATAATTTAAACTATAAGGTTAAATATTAAAACTTAGTGTTAAATTTCAACCCATTTAAAGACAGGAATAAGAGGGAATTCCCTGGCAGTCCAGTGGTTAGGACTCTGTGCTTTCACTGCCAAGGGCCTGGGTTCAATCCCTGGTTGGGGAAAGAGCCCACAAGCCTGCAAGCTGCACTCTGTGGTCAAAAAAAAAAAAAAAAAGGATGCTCATTATCACTACTATAAGTTAGCATTTTTCTGGAAATGTTAGTCAATTAAATAAGATAAAGAGAAAAGGGAAAATACATTGCAAAGAAAGAGGTATTTACTACTATTCACAGGTAGTATCATTGTCTACTAGAAAATTCATGAGAATCAACTGCGTGAACTATTAAAATGAATGTGAGAGTTTAGGAGAGTGACTGGTGAGAGCAATAGCATATAAATATATAAAATGAATACAAACATAAAGGAAGGAAATATCCTATTCAAAACTGGAACAAGACATTATAAAATACTTAATATTGAACCTATGAAGTATCCAGGAAGAAGAATTCAATATTCTACTATCAGATATAAAAGAATATGTGTACAGATGCAAGGAGGTATTTATCTCCTTAATATTGACTCTCATAAATCATTAACAGAAAAAAACAAAAGAATTCAAAAATGAGAAAAGACATAAATAGAAAAATGAAAAGGGATATTAAATACCAACAAACATTTGAAAACAATTCACTGGTGATGGAAATAAAATATATCCTAGTTATTAAATTACAAACATAAAATCACGTTAACACTCACATAGCTGGGGGTACCACAAATGACTGCATCTTTCTGAAGGGTACTTTGGAAGTGTAAGACAAAGTCCTCTGAATTGTCCATTCCCTTTAATTCAAACATTCTACATTTATGGGTTTCAAGGAAATAAACTTATCTATATATAAGTATATTGTTTATAAATTGTTCTTCCCAACATTACTTAGAATTATGAAAAATTGGAAATAATCTGAACATTCAACCATATATGATTAGCTAACTAAGTTACTCGTTTATTTGGTGAATACCACAGACATTAAAGATGACAAAAAGTGGAGGAGTGGTTCAAGATGGTGGAGTAGAACGACATGCGTTCACTCCTTCTTGCTACAGCACCGGAATCACAACTAAATGCTGAACAATCATTGACAGGAAGACACTGGAACTCACCAAAAAAGATACCCCACATCCAAAGACAAAGGAGAAGCCACAGTGAGATGGTAGGAGGGCCGCAATCACAATAAAATAAAATCCCATAACTGCTGGGTGGGTGACTCAAACTGGAGAACACATACCACAGAAGTCCACCCACTGGAGTGAAGGTTCTCAGCTCCACATCTGGTTTCCCAACCTGGGGGTCTGGCAACGGGAGGAGGAATTCCTAGAGAATCAGACTTTGAAGGCTAGTGGGATTTGATTGCAGGACTTCAACAGGACTGGGGAAAACAGAGACTCCACTCTTGGAGGGCACACACAAAGTAATGTGTGCATCGGGACCCAGGGGAAGGAGCAGTGACCCCATAGGAGACTGAAACAGACCTACCTGCTGGTGTTGGAGGGTCTCCTGTGGAGGCAGGGGGCGGCTGTGGCTCACTGCAGGGACAAAGACACTGGCAGCAGAAGTTCTGGGAAGTACTCCTTGGTGTGCGCCCTCCTAGAGTCTGCCATTAGCCCCACCAAAGAGCCGAGGTAGGCTCCAGTGTTGGGTCGCCTCAGGCCAAACAACCAACAGGGAAGGAACCCAGCCCCACCCATCAGCAGACAAGTGAATTAAAGTTTTACTGAGCTCTGCCCAACAGAGCAGCACCCAGCTCTACCCAACACCAGTCCCTCCCATCAGGAAACTGGCACAAGCCTCTTAGATAGACTCATCCACCAGAGGGCTGACAGCAGCAGCAAGAACTACAAACCTGCAGCCTGTAGAACAAAAACCACATTCACAGAAAAATAGACAAAATGAAAAGGCAGAGAACTATGTACAAGATGAAAGAACAAGATAAAACCCCAGAAAAACAATTAAATGACGTGGAGATAGACAACCTTCCAGAAAAATAATTCAGAATAATGATAGTGAACATGATTCAAGACCTCGGAAAAAGAATGGAGGCAAAGATCGAGAAGGTGCAAGAAATGTTTAACAAAGATCTAGGAGAATTAAAGAACAAACAAACAGAGATGAGCAATACAATAACTCAAATGAAAAATACACTATACTACCCAAAGCAATCTACAGATTCAATGCAACCCCTATCAAACTACCAATGGCATTTTTCACAAAACTAGAACAAAAAATCTTAAAATTTGTATGGAGACACAAAAGACCTCAAAGCCAAAGCAGTCTTGAGATAAGACAATGGAGCTGGAGGAATCAGACTCCCTGACTTCAGACTATACTACAAAGCTAAGGTAATCAAGACAATATAGTACTGGCACAAAAACAGAAACATAGACCAATGGAACAGGATAGAAAGCCAAGAGGTAAACCCACACACCTATGGCCAAATAATCTATGACAAAGGAGGCAAGGATATACAATGGAGAAAAGACAGGCTCTTCAATAAGTGGTGCTGAGAAAACTGGACAGCTACATGTAAAAGAATGAAATTAGAACACTCTCTAACACCATACACAAAAATAAACTCAAAATGGATTAGAGACCTAAATGTAAGGTCAGACACTCTAAAACTCTTAGAGGAAAACATAGGAAGAACACTCTTTGACATAAATCTCAGCAAGATCTTTTTTGATCCACCTCCTAGAGTAATGGAAGTAAAAACAAAAATAAACAAATGGGACCTAATGAAACTTCAAAGCCTTTGCACAGCAAAGGAAACCATAAACAAGACGAAAAGACAACCCTCAGAATGGGAGACGATATTTGCAAATGAATCAATGGGCAAAGGATTAATGTCCAAAATATATAAACAGCTCATGCAGTTCAATATTAAAAAAAACAAACAACCCAATCAAAAAATGGGCAGAAGACCTAAATAGACATTTCTCCAAAGAAGACATACAGATGGCCAAGAAGCACATGAAAAGCTGCTCAACATCACTCATTATTAGAGAAATGTAAATCAAAACTACAATGAGGTATCACCTCACACCAGTTAGAATGGGCATCATCAGAACATCTACAAACAACAAACGTTGGAGAGGGTGTGAAGAAAAGGGAACCCTCTTGCACTGTTGGTGGGAATGTAAATTGATACAGCCACTATTGGAGAACAGTATGGAGGTTCCTTAAAAAACTAAAAATAGAATTACCATATGATCTAGCAATCCCACTCCTGGGCATATATCCAGAGAGAACCATAATTCAAAAAGACACATGCACCCCAATGTTCATTGCAGCACCATTTACAATAGCCAGGTCATGGAAGCAAACTAAATGCCCGTCAACAGACGCATGGATAAAGAAGAAGTGGTACATATATACAATGGAATATTACTCAGCCATAAAAAGGAACGAAATTGGGTCATTTGTAGAGACTGTCATACAGAGTGAAGTAAGTCAGAAAGAGAAAAACAAATATCATATATTAACGCATATATGTGGAATCTAGAAAAATGGTACAGATGAGCCAGTTTGCAGGGCAGAAATAGAGACACAGATGTAGAGAACAAACATATGGACACCAAGGGGGAAAGTGGTGGGTGTGTGGGTGGGATGAATTGGGAGATTGGGATTGACATGTATACACTAATATTTATAAAACAGTTAAATAATAAGAACCTGCTGCATAAAAAGAAAGTTAAAAAAAAATGACAAAAAGTGTTAAGTATGTTTTAAGTGTAAAAGCATATAAAATAATAATTCTATTTTTGCTTATTCATAGATACACTTTTTCCTTATTTATTAAATAAATTATGTTGAACATGTGTTTATATCTTCTCAATGCCTCAGAGTCATTTTCTATTAATTCACTGATCATTAATCATTAGTGAATATATATTAATATATTGATTATTAATAATTAATTCATAATTTGTCAACTATTATACTGGTCTATAAAAGTGACCTCTAGGTGACCTTAGAAGCTACTAAAGGGTATAATTTTATATAACCTCTCACTAAATGACATCAGTGGGTTCTCTCGCATCTCATCTCCCAAGTAAGCGAGAGCCAGGGAAACAGAAGCTTAGGCTGAAGTTTCCTATCTCAAGCACAGAGGTGGGCATTATTTTTTTTATAAATTTATTTTATTTATTTATTTTTGGCTGCGTTGGGTTTTCATTGCTGTGCGTGGGCTTTCTCTAGTTGTGGCAAGCAGGAGCTACTCTTCATTGCAGTGAGTGGGCTTCTCACTGTGGTTGCTTCTCTTGTTGCGGAATACGGGCTCTAGGCACACGGGCTCAGTAGCTGTGGCACACGGGCTTAGTTGCTCCATGGCATGTGGTATCTTCCTGGACCAGGGCTCGAACCCATGTCCCCTGCATTGCCAGGCAGATTCTTAACCACTGAGCCATCAGGGAAGCCCAAGGTGGGCATTATTTACCTAAGGGATACAGTGACTGGAGCCCAAGGTAAAATTCAAAATGTTTCATCTTGGAAACAGGCTAAACCAATATGTCATACAAACCAACCAAATTCAACAGAGAGAAATTCTGGACATGAAATCAACACGATGAAAACTGTGGGATAAACTTTAAAGCAAAGGGTTAGAACAGTCTAGAGTAATTTCCTAAGCCAAGTATTTGCCTCTGCAGTGGGGACTTTTTATGCCTCTATCGCTCAAGATGAGAAATAAACTACAACCTAAAGTGTTCAACTTAGAGGCACACACATACTGCTCTGCTTTTTAAGTTTTTAGATTTTATCATTATATTTTTTTTCCCTCTTTTCCTCTACAACCTGCCACTTATGCTGTCAGTGTGGTTTCCTTTTTTTCTGAACATTCTGTCTTCTTATTTGCTTCTTAGCATCTGCTAGAGACTGAAAAATCACAGAGCCAAGTATGTTTGAATGCCTTTAGTACCAAAAAAAAACCCAGTGATGATAAAGATGTGGCATTAGAAAATCACCATTTTGCAACCATTATATTAATAATTTGTTCTAAGAATCATCAACAGCCACTAATACTGTTGGGTGATATATGAAGAATGATATACTATATTTACATAGTATCGAAGCATTTCTCAGCAAATTACCTATTAATTACAAACAGCGGAGCAAACCAGCAGACATCATTTTAAAATCAGTTAACTTCACTGGTGATGGGAAATGTGATGTAGCTTAAAGGACACAACATTTCTTCTATGATATTCCTGCCCAAAATGCATAACCTGAATTTAAACATGAGGAAACATAAGATGAATACAAACTGAAGTACATTCTACAAAACATATGCCTATAATCTTTGAAAATATCAATATCATAAGAGACAAAGAGGGCTGAGGTAACATTCTAATTAGAGACTAAAGTCAAATGACAACTGAATGTGTGATCCTGCATTGCCAAAAAGGACATTATTGGGACATTACTGGAGCAACTGGCAAAATTTGAATATAAACTATTGCTAGATAATAATATTATGCCTATTATCTAAAAGAAAGTATGATTAAGGAAAAGTGGCAAAATGTTAACAACTGGTGAATATGTGTGAAGGATAATTGGAGTCCCTTGTGCTATTCTTAAAGTGATTCTGTAAGTTTGAAATTATTTCAAATTAAATTTTTAAAATATGTAATGATAGAGCACCTACTTTCATTTCCCTGGAAAGCTTGACTGATACATATTTTGGCTAATCAGATACTTTCTTGGCTAAATACCCTTATCTTAATTAAGACAAATAAGAGGAGTTAAATGTTGCTAATTTATAAATTCTTTATTGTTATGTACTGAGTTGAATGTATTTTATTGCTACTAAATCACACTCATACATTCTTTTGAGTCATAAGTCTATACATATGCACTATTCATGATTACTTACCAATAATGAACTAGAAATTACCTTGACAAAGGGGAAAATCTATAGACTAAATAGAAACATCCAAATATATTAGCCTAGAGCTTCATATACACGATTTCATCATTCAAACTGAATTAATTATAGGTTACAGTCAAAATCAGAGAGTTGATACTTTTCTATGTGTAAGGTCATAGCAGTTGTACTGTCTAATGGTGGGAAGCAGGCAGGAGTACATAATTCAATAACATCATAAAAAATAGCCCTGAAAAGTATTTATCCAAAATTAAGAGGCCTGTCTTAGAGAAATCATCAACCTTTTTACTGACAACTTAGAACTTCCAGTAGTTCTAGAAATAGCCACTCCTACTCAAGCTAAATAAGAAGTGGCTGTAGTGTTCTCAATCTCTACTGCAAATCAATTATTCTCCAGTAAGGAGAGAAAATGCTATTAATCCACCTTTGTTGTGATTCTGACAGCAAAATTAAATATAACTGGACTAGAGAAAGTATAGTCCATATGAATTTGCTGTTAATAGACAGAAATCATACAGTCTGAATGAAAGACTAACAAAATGAGTTGAGACTGAAATTATCTGCTTGATTTGACGTGGTAGTAAAAACCTATCATCAGAATAGAAGTGATTTAATCATTTTATTCCTGAGACTTGCTATTTTGTTAATGTAAAAAACGTTTAGGGCTTCCCTGGTGGCGCAGTGGTTGAGAGTCTGCCTGCCGATGCAGGGGACACGGGTTCGTGCCCCGGTCCGGGAGGATCCCACATGCCGCGGAGTGGCTGGGCCTGTAAGCCATGGCCGCTGAGCCTGCGTGTCCAGAGCCTGTGCTCCGCAAGGGGAGAGGCCACAGCGGTGAGAGGCCCGCATACCGCAAAAACAAAAACAAACAAATAAACAAACCAAAGTTTACCGATTAATCTGTATGCCTGAATATCTGTTTTAATTATGCAATAAATATGATAATATTTCTATTGCTGACCAAATTGAAATTGTAATTATTCTTTCCTTAAACTATAATTTTCCACAGAAACTTAATCATATATATTTGAAATAATAACAACAGTAATACTGTAAATATAACAACTACTATTAACATTAGTTGATCACTGACTACTGTTACTACTAATAAAATTTATATAATACTATTTCTTTAACATCTTTATTGGAGTATAATGCTTTACAATGGTGTGTTAGTTTCTGCTTTATAACAAAGTGAATCAGCTATATATATACAAATACCCCATATCTCCTCCCTCTTGCGTCTCCCTCCCACCCTCCCTATCCCACCCCCTAGGTGGTCACAAAGCACCGAGCTGATCTCCCTGTGTTATGCGGTTGCTTCCCACCAGCTATCTATTTTACGTTTGGTAGTGTATATATGTCCATGCCACTCTCTCACTTTGTCCCAGCTTACCCTTCCCCTCGCCGTACCCTCAAGTCCATTCTCTAGTAGGTCTGCATCTTTATTCCCGTCTTGCCCCTAGGTTCTTCATGACCATTTTATTTTATTTATGCCTGTCTCTGGTGTCCACGCTGATAGCTGTGGCTCGAGCCCATCTCTGGAGCTCATTTAGGCGGTGCTCTGAATCCTCTCTCCTCGCGCACCCTGAAACAATTGTCTCTTGCCTCTTAGGCAGTTCCAGACTTTTTCCCGGAATCCCTCCCGCCCCTTCAGGTTGTGTTCACACAGCCAACCCCAGTCGTCTCCCTGGGGTCTGACCTCCGAAGCCAGAGCCTCAGCTCCCAGCCCCGCCTGCCCCGGTGGGTGAGCAGACAAGCCTCTCAGGCTGGTGAGTGATCGTTGGCACTGATCCTCTGTGCGGGAATCTCTCCACTTTGCCCTCCGCACCCCTGTGGCTGCGCTCTCCTCCGTGGCTCTGAAGCTTCCCTCCTCCGCCACCCGCAGTCTCCACCCGCGAAGGGGCTTCCTAGTGTGTGGAAACTTTTCCTCCTTCACAGCTCCCTCCCACTGGTGCAGGTCCCGTCCCTATTCTTTTGTCTCTGTTTATTCTTTTTTCTTTTGCCCTACCCAGGTACGTGGGGAGTTTCTTGCCTTTTGGGAGGTCTGAGGTCTTCTGCCAGCATTCAGTAGGTGTTCTGTAGTAGTTGTTCCACGTGTAGATGTATTTCTGATGTATTTGTGGGGAGGAAAGTGATCTCTACATCTTACTCCTCTGCCATCTTGAAGGTCTCCCCCTATATAATACTTTTATGTGCTTGACACTGTTCAAAGCCTTTTGTATGTCAATTTATTCCTTCTAACGGCCATATGAGGTAGTTGCTATTATTAGCTCCATTTTTAAAATAAGGAAAGTGAAGTTAAATTACCTGCCCAAGATAAGATTCCTAGTAAGTGGTGCATCTGGAGTTTGAAACAAAGCAGCCTGGGTCTAGAGTCCACTCTTTTAACCATACTATGTTCATACACTGTGCTAAGCACTCTACAAATTTCTCTATTTTGGCTGCAAGTAACCTAAAACATTAGTTAAACTCAAACAATAAAGAAATGAGTAGAATTTGCATAAGACTTAGTTCAGAAATAAGACAAATTCAGGGTTGGTTGATTCAGCCTTTTACTGGCAACTTCAAGAAACCAGATCCTTTCCATTTCTCCACTGCTGCCTAAAATGTCTGCTTCATCCCAGAGCTTGTTTCTCCCTGGCTCTAGGAAGGCTTCCAAGAGGAAGTTGGATTACATGCTTCTACATTCATGTCTGTGTCATTTTGCTCCTCTGAGAAGCAGAAAGCAAGGTGGAATTGTATGTGCAAGATATTTGTTGGAGGAACATCTGTGAAGGACAAAGGGGAGGAAGGAAGTATAGGAGGATCCTTCAGCTCCATGTCCGTCTGGAGGACTCTTAAACAAAATGTGGTTCTGTCAGAAACTTGGAATGGCGAACAAATGACAGGTTGGCCACAACCAATATCCCCTACATATCCTAACAATTCTATGATGTTTGATGCTATGGAAACTACTGAATAGGACTTAAAAGCAAGGTAAAGTGGAACAGGAGAATCAAGATGGTGGAATAGTAGGACGTGGAGCTCACCTCCTCCTACAAATACATCAAAAATACATCTACACGTGGAAAAGCAAGGTAAAGTGAACAACCTTTCATTAAAGCCATGAACTTGTAACTTCTTTCATTGAAAATTACTTTTCATGAGAAGGAGCCAAATTATTCACTTTAACAATGATCAAATGGGAAAAATAGAATACCTCAAAATCTAAAGTCAATTTTTTTCTGATTTCTATCAACAGAAGGTACTAATTAGAGTTTAATATGGAGTTCATTGGAATACCTATTCTGAGGATACTCTTTCTCAGGTGCCAAAAGAGTTGCTTAACATTTTTTAAACCATCCATTCTCATCAGAATCTTAAATTATATTGCGTTTTTTAGTCTGCATATATAAATGCTTCCAAAAATATTTCCATAAGCTACCATAATATTTAAGAATTTTCTGAGTAAATGATAACTAGCTGTTCTGTGATTGAAACAAATAAAGACTTGGAGTATGAAATCCTGGACTCAGGCCATGCTTTCCAACTATGACTTTGGTAAGCCTTGTCACCTCACTTAGCTCAGTTTCTCTGTCTTCGAAATGGGAATCAATGCCCACCTCCTATATCTGTCACAAGGACTTAAAGTGCTAATCAATTTCAAAGCAATTTATAAACTGTAAAGTGTTAATTATCTATAAGTTGTATATAAATATATAAACTAGTAAATGATAGACTCTATTATACACACAGAAGTACATTTACATTACAAAGCTTCAAGACACTGAAGTTGAGTGCATGCTTAATGAAGTAAACTTAAAACCTGAGGTAAAAAACTATCCACAGACATCTTTCTATATTTGGGGGAAAGTGGCCTCTGGCATTTCTGGAATAGTTGTCCGGTCCAGTCAACTAGTTGATTTTTAAATTTCTTGTTTTAGCAGAAATTTTGTGGATAAAATGATAAAGGCTACACCATAGCTTCTATCAAGCCTGTCTTTCTGTGGTATACAGTAAGCTCCACCAACTTCTGTCACTACAGGAGCTATTCACAAACCACTACAATTACATAGGGTGCTATAATACCTATGGCAGTGCCTAATATTAAATCTGGAAAGTCTCAAAAGACTGTGCCTGTAGTGTTATCCGTTTGCAAAAGTCAATTTGACCATGCAGTCTGTTGGTTTTATCTATTCATCTTTATTAATGCTCAAACAAGGTGTTTTGGATCAGAGACAGATTTCTCATTAATTACCTTACAGTTAATACTAAGCATTTTCCTCCTCCTTACCTTGGGATGATACCATGAGAACCACGTCAAATTTCCTACTCAAGCAGCAGATATTTCATAGGTAAATGATGGCAAACAATGGATTTTCTCCATTTATATGCAGAAGAAAGATGTCATCCCTTTCCTCATGAAAAGAGAGGGTGGACACAAAACTTTTGCTCTTTTGAGCTGAAATGGAAATGAGCCTAGATTCTCACGTTAATCTTTAGGAATATAAACATATCTTTCCAAGAGTCAGATAAACCTTAGATGCTTCCAGTTTTTAAGTTCTAAAGATGTCTTCAAGGGAAAAACATGGGAAATGCCTAGGAATATGGAGCTCCAGGCTTTCTGGCACCCCAGGGCTTCACCTATGGACTTCATTTGGACTGTAACCATTTGTCCCCCTTGAATCAGAGCAATTAGCTACACAGGTGGCTACAGATCTACTTCTCATGGTATATGAACAGTAAAATGTTCCTAGGGGAAATGAAAGCAAACATGCTCGATCTTTATATAATATACATGTCTTTTGTGTCAGAAGGCTGGAGATTTTTACAGGAGCAACAAGAAATCCAAGGAAGTTTTCTTTCCCCACAGTCGTTTATTTAAAATATAAATTAGCCTACCTACTCATTCTGTTCCTAAAGGGCATGACTTTCTGGAACATATTCTTTTATGATAGTCTTATTTAAGTAACAGCAAAAAAGGAGGTGGTTTAGGAGATTTGCATCAGTCATTCAATAAACAATTTGTAAAGGGTGCTCCTCTTTCTACAGATTAAAATGTAGTTGATATACACACAAACATATATAAGTACATAAGCCACATTTATACATCAGTTTCATCCATTTTGTTCCTAGTTATTCACTCTAAAAGGACTGCTTAAATCCTGTAGTCCACTGCTATTACTGGAGCCATTAAGAAAACTGCCCTGCTCATGTTCATTGCCTGGAAAATAGACTTTTATTCCAGTGATTTTTTGTCAGAGAGAGTGATGGCTTAGCAAAACAAGAGTCACGTTGTTTGAATTAACTACATAAGTGGTCAGGGACTTCTGAGTACTTTCAAGCCTTTTATAATAATACGCTTGCATCCTAGTTGCTGGGGAATGAATGCACTCCATTATTTTATTTCACTCACTATATATCAATGAAGTACAGTAATCAAAACAATAGTTACAACAGTACGGAGCTCTCTGTGGACAGCAGATGGCACTACAAGAAACTTTAAAGTGGCACACCCAAAGGCTTCTTCTAGTAATGCTCCCTCCCACATAGACTAGTCTTCCCTCAAGCTCCTCAAAAAGTTTAAGAGGTGAGGTTGACCTAGTCTCTTGACATTCACTCCAACAGACTGCGCTTCTGTTTTCATAGCTTCAGTTTCACCTGCATACAGTGAATCTGCATCTCACCTTCCCCATCCATTTTTACTCCCTTGATTCTGATTGTCCATAAGATTTTTTCCTTGAATTATCTTCTATTACCTAAAATTAGACTGTGATTAGAATGTTTACACAACATCCCCAAATTCCTCATCAATCTCAGCATTACTCCTGATGGTGACTGGTTGCCCAGGAATCATCTTTGAAACCTCTATAATTAGCTCTATGAATTTCCTGGACTTACCACTGGTTTTACATTTTCACAGACATTGCTCTAATCTAAACACTAATCCATCCACTCTGAGGTTAACGTCACTTCCTCCTTTCTTCTAACTTCTCCCTATCAGTCTGCTCTACCATGTGATGTTCTTCTAGTCTTTCCTCTAATATCTTGCAGTTTCTCTTACAGCCTTCAAATTTAAGGATAAGGTAGTTTTACTCAAATAGCAAAAATTACACATTATCATTAAGTGTACATCTTTCATTCTCCCTCCTTTCAGTGATCCTGATGCTAGGCAAACATGGAAGTATTTGTATAGTTCAAGACAAATTTCACAGCTGAATGTGTCCCTGTGATTGCCTTGCTGAGAATCATGTTATTATTTTCCAAAATTTGTGAAATTTCTTGTCCCATGGTCTCAGGCAACCAAAGATAACACGAGAAAATTAGCATAATAACGGATCTATCCAAACATATCTACCAGTGGAGAAACCATAAAGATGTAGAACCAAGTGCTTTCACTAATCTGCATCGTGTTTCACAGTAACAAAGAAGCAACGAGACTGACTGTTGAATCACTGCATGGCAGATATGCAAATTTCATTTTAAAACCTCATATTCATTGAAGAAACCTTGTTAATGGAATGTTGGATAATGGAATGTTAGCCTCCCATCAAATACAGCATGAAACGACTGCTAAGGATTTTACCAAAATTAAAATCAGAGTATTTCACAGCCAAGATGGAAACATGCCACATGTCCTCTAATAAGAACAAGGCAAATTAAAATATTAATTCAAGTGGTTGCCCATTGTGTTGAGGCATCATGAGACTGCTGACAGTTTTGCTTTCAACTTAACAATACATTTCCTCACACGACTTAAAAATAATTGGAACTTTTCCCTGTGCACTGTTCAGTAGCTTTTTCAAAGTAGCTATAAATTCTCAAAGGCTTTTTATTGCTTAGATAAAGAATATATTTTTCATATTTCAGCATACTAGATTTCTTATACTGAAAATAAGTCTTTGTGAAGAATAAAAATATTAGGGACATTTTATAATCAGAGTAGTTAAGAGAGGAGTTTTCTTTATTTCCGAAGGTAAGTGGTAGATCATCTATTGTACTAATTACATACACTGAACATTAATTAAGGCACATGTTAGGGCTTTCTTCTTTTTGGTCATGGTAGAGGGTTGGATGGTCTTTGTTAATTTTAGCTTTGGGACAAAAGACTGGCATGGATTAGGCAGGCATTATTTTTTTGCTTCATACAGCTTCCACAGATGATGTATCATTGTCAGGAGCTCTTTTCAAGATTTGCGAAGTAGTATTAAAGTGCTCGATCTGTTCTCATAACAGAAAAGGTTTCATGTAATTTACCTGTTTCTGATTATTTTATTTTTAAGTCTGGCTTCCTTTCTGCCACGACCAGTGTTTTCAAGCTAACATGCAAAAATGTCTACAGGATCAATGATCCTATTTAAAAAAAAAACTTACCTTGTTGGACGTGGTGGTGGGTGGGGATAGCATGAGATTCTGTGAATTCCAACAATTAAATGTGTGACAGCAATTTCAAAACAAACTTCCAATGAAAATCTCCACCATAATGAATTAGACAACCCGTAGCCTATTTCTTCTAACAAAAAGTACACTCATTCTTTTAAATCTGAACAATATCATGACATAATCAAAGCAACTGCATTACCCCAGTCAACATTCTAACCTATTTTTAAGTAGCATTCTCCACATTCCCAATGTGCATTCTTTTGACATTTAAGGTAACAAATCACCTCTTCTACGCAGGATTTTCTTGCTCCTTTGAACAGTCTCTTAAGGCAAGCTGCAGTATAACAGATACTGACAAATGATGTCGCTATGCATCACTGGTGATGACCAGAGAAATATTAACATCTTGAATGAATTGGGTTTACTCAGCCATATAATAATAATTATACCTGTGCAGTGTGATAGACTCACAGGGCCACAAAGCCAAAAACAGCATGTGGCTGTCCAGTCTATTCCGCTGACTCTGAGCTGAAACAAATGTAAGATTCCTAAAGTATCCATCGACTTCTTCAGTTTAGAAGTCGACTTCTTCCTTTCCCCCTTACAGCACTTCTCCTATCTTCTACCTACAGATAGCAAAAGATGTCTATTTAGTGTTTCACTTTCTTTACACTTCAACGTCTTTTCAGTCCAGTAGCTGTACTCTCACGGCTTCAAGTGTTATCTCTTTTTTGAAGATGCTCCAGGCTTTAATTTCTGCATCAAACCGTTAGCTCTAATTTGTAATATCCAACTGGGCCTTTCTACCTGGATTACCTGCCACCAAATGCTATGTATCAAAAATGAAATGTCTTTTTCCTTCCACACCCAAATGCCTCTCATAACATGCCTATTTCATTCACCTGGCCCCAAGGCTTGGGAACTCTTCTGGGCATATAACTAATCAATTACCAAGTGCTATGAATTCCTTTGTTTTTGTTTTGAAACTCATTACTTTCTTTCCATTCCAACTACCTTTCCTTTTCAAACTCTCATCATTTCAGGTAAGATTTATTACAATCGTCTCCTAAATTGCCTCCCAACCTCCAGTCTTTATTTTCTACAAACCATAATGCTATTAAACTTTTTTTCAAAAAAAACATACCTTCTGTCATTTGAATTTCTGCCAAAAGCCATTTCAACATTTATAATTGCCTGATGTCATAATCCCCATCTGTTTCATAAAAGTCACGCTAGGCACACTATGACAAAGACCAATGAGAATGGGAAGGAATTTGGGAATACATAAGGACTGAGCTAAGGTCGTAGTTCTCAAACTTTAGCACTTCTCATAAGTGGTACTGACTATAGAATTTGTGGAGCCCAGTGCAAAATCAAAAAGCAGGCACCTTATTCAAAATGTTTAACAATCTCAAGAGAGCAACAGCAGAGCATTAAACCAAGTGCAGGACCCTTCTGAGTGTGGGGCCCAGTGTGATTGCACAGGTCACACTCCCATGAAGCCAGTTCTGTACATAAGACTCACCCGATTCACTTGTTTTAAATATGGATTCTTGGATAGCACCCCTTAGAAACTCAGCCTCAGCCTGTCTGTGTAGGACCTGAGAATCTGCATCTTGAACACACATCCTAGGAGATTTGGAAGTTATCATCAGGAGACTATACTTTGAGTAACTCTGGCCTAGGAGAATAACATACAGGGCTAAAGTTGTTCCACAGACAAAGGTCAACAGTTCCAACTGTAGTGTCAAAGGGTTTATGACCAATTTTGGCTAATCTGGCAGGGAGAACACAGTGAGAAGGACCTGAAGTAATGATGCTACTCTAAAACTGGACTGAGTGAAGCAAAAGCCAAATCAATTATCTACAGGATTAAATTCACCTTGTTAGCCTAAATCTCAAAGGCTACCACAATCATTGCCCCAAACTTGCCAGTCATTACTTCCAAACACGAACTCTCCTCTCCAGAAGATGTTGAACATTCAGACTTACTCTATGATGACAAGGCTCACATTGCCTTCCCTTCCAAGTATTGACTCCTTTTGCTCTACCATTTAACACCCAATTCCAACTTCATCTCCTATACATAACTGTCCCTAATTCATAGAACCACTGAATTTTAGAGTTGGAAATTTTCTTAGAAATAATCTAGTACAATGGTCTTGTCTATAGACGATGAAATCAAGACTTAGAAATTTAATGATTTATTTAAAATTACAGAGCCAGTGGGCAAATAATGACCAGAACCCCAAGCCTCCTTCTTGATTCCCAATTCTGTGCTCTTGTCACTGCAGCACACTATTCCCTTTGACACCTCTCTTCTCAAATCCTAGATCATATATTCATTCATTCATTCACTTATTCATTCAATATATATTTATTGGAGACCTATGATTTTCCAGGCAGTAGGTTAGGAGCCAGGAAAAAATGGAATGGGTATGGTCCCTGTTATCAATAATGCCATTATCCTTCCCACTTATTTTACATACTTCAGCAGTATCTTCTACTGTTACAGAATCTTTAGTATGTATGTCTTGCATCCACAATGAAACTACATACATATTGCTTTAAAGCAAAATTGTTTTTTAATGTTATGTTCCCCACAGTCTCTAGCAAATGTGTAGGACTGTTTTATGAACTGAAGGATATTTAATAACTGTAGCCCCCTTCCACAAAATGCCAACAGCATTCTAGTTATTGTGACCCTTGAAACTGTCCCTCCATATTTGTAAACACCCTTGTTGGCCAGAGTCATGTTCATGTATGTAGAACTATCCTTAGTTGAGAAATACTGCCCTAGCACAATGTTTTGCACATAGTATTCATAAAATATTTTCTTGGATAACATTGTTAGAGAAACTCCAAACAAGTTTCATAGATGATATAAGAACTCACAGAATGAAGAGTGGACCAAAAACTGAACCTCCTGAGAAAAAACTGAAGATAAAACAATTTTCTGTAAGCTCTTGCTAGCGATATAAGATATAAAAGTAGCAGTATCCCCACATTTGTTCAGGCTACTTACAAATAACTGATCTGTCATTTGAATTTGAATTTTACCTATTTGGAATTTTAAAAAGCCCTGAATATTCTGTAATCACATCCTTCAAGTTTCTCCTTCAAACTTTCCCTTTATCTTCCTCTTCCCTTCTGTTTTGGAGGAAGTTATGTCTAAACACATTTTCAAGGAGAAACTACATCGGTACCTTTGAACCCACCCTCTGGAACTGTGTCCATACAGTCACTATCACTCTTACTAATAATATCTATTCCAAAGAAAAAAGAAATCAATATTAATGGCCACTTATCACAGTTGTGCACCCAGATATATGATATATATTCATTCCTAACTGCACTTCTGCAAATATTATTTATTCAATTTTTACACCAATTCTTTAAGATATATATAGTAAATGTGATTATTCTGACTGGACAGATGAGTAAAATTGGGAACACAACATACCAAATGATTTGCCTATAAACATAAACCGGGACAGTGGCAGAGCCAGCAACTTCTTGACTATAAATTCAGCAACTTTTCCATCTCCAACACATTTCCTATCATATCGCCCCTTTTTTGATTTTTCAATCTTTTCTACAACATTGATAACTTCCCCCTCTCTTGTAAAAATACACTCAAATGTCACTATTAAGATAAGAAAACAAAACAAAAACCTACACTCTGCCAGTGTTTCCCTTAAACTCTCCTTTTCTCTCTCTTCTTTTCATTACAAACTACAGGAAAGAATCATCTACTATTTCTCACCATTGAGTCATTCCTAAATTGATTACAATCTAGCCTCTGACCCACAGCTCTACTGAAGCTGCTTTTCAATAAGGTCACCACAGATTTTTTTTTTGAAAGTAACTTTTAAAAAAAAATAAATTTATTTATTTATTTTTGGCTGTGTTGGGTCTTTGTTGATGCGCATGGGCTTTCTCTAGTTGTGGTGAGCGGGGGCTACTCTACATTGTGGTGGGCGGGCTTCTCATTGTGGTGGTTTCTCTTGTTGTGGAGCATGGGCTCTAGGTGCGTGGGCTTCAGTAGTTGTGGCACGTGGGCTCAGTAGTTGTGGTGCACAGGCTTAGCTGCTCTGCAGCATGTGGGATCTTCCCGGACCAGGGCTCGAACCCATGTCCCCTGCATTGGCAGGCAGATTCTTAACCACTGTGCCACCAGGGAAGCCCACCACTGATTTTCTAATCATCAAATTCTGTGGACTCTTCACTCTCTTAATAACCAGCCTCTCTATAGCAGCTGAGGCAACCACACCCTCTCCCTGATTCAAATATTCTCCTCCTTTGGCTATCATGAAACTACACTCTCCAGTTTTCCTCATACATCTTTTTTGCATTCAGTTCAGTTTCTTTAGCTCTTTCTTCTTCCTCCACTTACCCTTCAAATGTAGACAGAACCCAAGGCTCTGCCCTTCTTCACAGTCACCATTCCTCCCCTTAGATACTCTCATCCTCTCACATGGCTCCTATCATCACCTTTCCACAGATAAATTTAGACATTTCTTGGCTTCTTACCTCCAAATATATTGTTTCATGCTGCTCCATGAATAAGTTTAAATATGAATTTTTTTTGCCACTCCTCAAATTCACCTTTCTCCCATCTAAAATCTGCTCCTTTTCTTGTGATACTTATCTAAATTAATATTAATTGTATTTCAAAATGGCTTCTAAGACCCATCTATATTACCTCTGCAATTTTCCTTATATCTATCCAGAAATCTGCACTCTCACAGCCTTAATCCAGGCCCTCAACAACTCTGAACTGTGCCATCTATAAGACAGACATAATATCACCTATCTTACAGGACTATGGTTGAGTCAAACTAAGTGATACATATGAAAGATCATTGAAATTTGTTGAGTAAATGCCAATATAATTCATAGATTTTAATACTCACTTTGATATATCCCTTATTTTAAATTTAATAAAAGATTGTAATTTGTAATTTTGTTGAGGCATGAATTTGAATCAAGTATCCGTAGAGAATGTACTCAGTGGCCCTGTCCACCATCTGCGTCAATGTATTTTTTCCCCCCTCTACACTGTTAAATTTTATTAAGTAATTACAAATTTTGTTACTTTGCAGTGGGGAAAAAAAATCCCTGAAAAGAGAGCCAATCACTGTAGTTGCTGGAGAAAATAAAGACAAAATTAGGAGATGTAAGACATTGATGTCCTATATATGGAAGTTTAACAACAAATTCTGAAGTAATTCCTAGGTTAAAGAAGAAATTATAATGAACATTACAATATATTTAGAACTAAAACAATAAATGCATTTTATTAAACTAAGTGGGATGCAAATAAAGCAGAACTATGATAAAACATACAGCTTAAATGATGATATTAGAAGAAAAAAAAAAATGAGCCCAATCTTAGTAGCAATCAGGGAATGCTCATTACAAAGCAAAACTAAATACCTGTATACACTTTCCAGACTGGAGACACGTAAAAAGTTAGAGAAGACCAAGTATGGAGCTCCGAGAACTCTTATATACTGTACACTGCTTGCAGGATTGCAAATTGGTACCTGGTGAGAGTGTAAACTGGTACACTTAGATAAACTGTTTACCATATTCTATTGAAGGCTAACTTACACATACCTTATGGGTGAACAATTCTGCATCTAGTATATAGAGAAACTCTTGCTCCAAGAGAAATGTACGAGAATATTCATAGAAGGATTATTTGTGATAGCAAAAACTGGAAATAAGTCAAATGTTTAATAACAGCACACTGGATATCTAAATTGTGGTATATTCACAAAATTGATTACAGCAATGAAAGTGAAAGAATGAATCTAACATATATAATATCAGGTGAAAAAAATAAGGTTTATAAAGGGTACATTATGTTTTGTTCCATTAAATGTAAAGTTCAAAAACAGAGAAGGTTAAACTATATCATTTAGGGATGAATATTTAAGTAATAAAATTTTAAATAAACAAATTATATCTCATCACGGTAGTGGTTACATGTAGAGGGCAGAGGTTACATGATCAGGGACACAAGATGACGGCACAGAGGACTAATGGAGTTGGTAGTTCTCCATTTCTTGATCTGAAGAGTGGTTACTTAATAATTATTCATTAAACTGGATGTATATGCTTTTACAGTCTTCTGTATGTAGATCTTAATCCAAAAACTGTTTAAAGAGAAGAAAGCCTCAAAATTAATGAGCTAAGCATACGACTTAAGATGTTAGAAAAAGAGCATCAGAATAAATCAAAAGAAAACAAAATGAAGGAAATAAAGCTAAAATCAGGAATTAGTGAAATATAAGGTATAAAATAGAGATGATAAATAATGTCAAAATGTGGTTCTTGGGCTTCCCTGGTGGCGCAGTGGTTGAGAGTCTGCCTGCCGATGCAGGGGACACGGGTTCGTGCCCCGGTCTGGGAAGATCCCACATGCCGCGGAGCGGCTGAGCCTGCACGTCCGGAGCCTGTGCTCCGCAACAGTGAGAGGCCCGCGTACCGCAAAAAAATAAAAAATAAAAAATAAATAAAAAATAAATTTAAAAAAATGTGGTTCTTAGGAAAGACTAAAAGATGGTTCTTAGGAAAGACTAAAAGAAGACAACAAAACTTTGGCAAAATTAATCAAGAAGAAAAAGAACAAAAGTGCTATATTAGGAATGAAAAAGTGGGCATGTATCAGGTATAACAGAAGTAAAACAGATAAAAGGGAAGTACAAACAATGTTATGCCAAGAAGTTTGAAGACACAGATGAAATGAATAAGAAGCATATAAGCACCAAAAAAAAATAACTCACAGAGAAACAGAAAATCTAAATAGTCTTAGAATGATTAAAGAAATTGAAGCAGTAGTTTAAAAATATTTGATCAAAGAACAATCCGGGCCCAGGTGACTTGACAAGAGAGTTCTATCATACATTAAAGGCACACACAATTCAAATCTTACATAAACTATTGCAGAGAATAGAAAAATAGGAAACATTCTCCCATGCATTTTATGAGATACCAAAAAAAGACAAGTACAGTACAAAAAAGAAAACTCAGAAACTGATCACCTTCATGAGCATAGTAGAAATTGATCTAAATATCCAATGCAATTCCAGAAAAAATCCTAACAGGTTATTTGTGTCTGTGTGTGCGTGTGTGTGTGTGTGTGTGTGTGTGTGTGTGACTTGGCAAAGCAAAGGATCAGAAATAGACAAGATAGTGTACAAGAGTAAGGCAAGGCAACTTGCCCTACCAATTTTCAAGACTTACTATAAAGCTATATTAATAGAGATAATGTGGTATTAGAGCAAGAGTGGACATACAGAACAATGGAACAAAATGGACAGTCCAGAACAGACCCATGTATATGTGGAAACTTGATTTATGACAGAGCAAACATTGCAGATCAGTGTGGAAGAAACAGACCATGCATTAAAAGGTACAGGGATAAATGGTAATCGATATGGGGTTTAAAAAAAAAAAAAAAAAAGCCAGGAGAAGATATTTGAAAGACATATAACCAAGAAAGGATTACTGCACAAATATATAAAGAACTCTGACCAGTCAGGAAGAAAAGACAGCCGTACCAATAGAAAATTTGCAAAAGACATGGTCAGGCATTTTACAGAGGATGAAATACAAATGTCCTGTGAACATATGAAATAGTCCTCAGCTTCACTTATATTCAAGGAAAATCTTAGGAAAGTCAAGTGAGATGTCATTATTTACCCACCAAACTAGAAATACTAAAAATATAGACAACACCAAGTTTTGGAGAGATTGTAAAGCAACAGGAAGTCTCATGCAGTGCTACTGAAAGTATACACAGGTATAAACCACTTAGGAAAACAGCTTGACATTGCTTAGTCAATCTGAGCATTTACTACAACTCAGCAATTCTACAGCTACAACTATAGCTACAACTTAGCGATTCTATTCCTAGGTACATATTCTGAAGAAACTATTTGAGCATGTACTTGAAAAGAACAAAAAGTGTTAAGATGCCCATTGCAGCTGTGTAAAACCGGGTTCCCTGAAAAACAGGGGTTGAGGTAAAAGTTTACGTGCTCAGACTTTACTGGAGAATGCAGTGAGGGAAGCAGGAGGGAGAAAAAAAGTAAAATATCTAAAATAAGCCATAAAAAGTTTTTTAAAAAGTGAAGTGAGGTAGGAAAGATGGGAGGGTAAATATATTCAAAAGCTGGTCAAATGTAATAAATGGCTCCGTCTTTGAATGTCTTCAAAGAGGCTTATGCAACTACTTTGTTTTACAAGAGTCTGTTGGGGGGAGGGAAGAGAAAGAGAGATCGATGTATCTGATACCTCCTTCCTCTCTCTCAACTCATCCTGGACAAAGACTGCTTTGCAAGAAATTGGCTTCCCCCATTGCCATTTTGTGTCAACTGTTTCTTCCAAGGAATCAGTGTAGAAGCCAGAGCCCTCACGGTCTAGTCCCGATGGCACACAACACAATAGTCTCTTTTGCCGGTTAGTGCCATGCATGTGTGCTCATTTTAGTCTGTGATAATAACAGCTCCTGGGCTTGATGACCATAGAAATAGTATGAGTAGTTACTAGAGATGCATGAACATAGGAAAAGGTTGGGTGGGAGGCACTAGCAGATCAGTAGCAGGGCATGTAAACTGAGGCTGGTACAGCATTACTATCAATAATAGGAAAAATACTTGAAATAGCCAAATATCTATACCATGTTAGACTAGTTCACTAAATTATGGTATAGTCATATAATGGAATAGTATACAGCAGTGAAAAGGAATGGACTACAGCTATACATGTTAATGTTGGTGAATCCACAAATTATAATGAGATAATGAAGCAAATCACAGAAGAGTATGATTCCATTTATATAAAGTACTGAAATAGGAAAAGTAACATATTGTTTACGCAGACATACAGAAGTGATAAACAATAATTATAATCAAGAGAACCTGTATTAATCAGGGTAGTGGTTACCTCCAGGAGATGGATACAATTGGGGCAGAGGGCACTTAAGGGGATTCTAAGGTTCTGATAACAATCTAGGTCTTAAACAGAATGGCAGGTACCTGCCATTGGTTTTAACATTATTTTTCAAATGAACATACTCATTTTATTTCACAAAAAAAAAATCAAAAAAAAATTGGTGGTCCTTAGGCAGAAAAAAATTAAGTTTTACAAATTACCTAGACCTAGATCTATACAATCACTATGGTTCTAAATTGGTCATTAAACTACTGTTATATTTTACGGTACTTTTCCTAACAAATTATATGTCAAAGTTTATTTGCAAATTGAGCCACTTAACATGAATTGTAAGAATCATTGCCTTCTTTTTTAAAAAATTTTTTTAAATGTTTATTTATTTTCTTCTTAGTCATCCATTTTATACACATCAGTGTATACATGTCAATCCCAATCCTCTTTTCCTCTTTTATAGCTGTTAGCAGTTGCCTTATGTATTGAGCTGCTCCTATGTTGGGAGCATATATATTTATAATTGTTATATCTTCTTCATGGATTGATCCCTTGATCATTACATAGTGTCCTTCCTTGTCTCTTGTAACATTATTTATTTTAAAGTCATTTTATCTGATATGAGTATTGCTACTCCAGCTTTCTTTTGATTTCCAGTTGCATGGAATATCTTTTTCCATCCCCTCACTTTCAGTCTGCATGTGTCCCTAGGTCTGAAGTGGGTCTCTTGTAGACAGCATATAGGTGGGTCTTGTTTTTGTATCCATTCAGCAAGCCTGTGTCTTTTGGTTGAAGCATTTAATCCATTCACGTTTAAGGTAATTATCAATATGTATGTTCCTATGACCATTTTCTTAATTGTTTTGGATTTGTTTTTGTAGGTCCTTTTCTTCTCTTGTGTTCCCACTTAGAGAAGTTCCTTTAGCATTTGTTATAGAACTGGTTTGGTGGTGCTGAATTCTCTTAGCTTTTGTTTGTCTATAAAGCTTTCGATTTCTCCATCGAATCTGAATGAGATTCTTGCTGGGTAGAGTAATCTTGGTTGTAGGTTCTTCCCTTTCATCACTTTAAGTATATCATGCCACTCCCTTCTGGCTTGTAGAGTTTCTGCTGAGAAATCAGCTGTTAACCTTATGGGAGTTCCCTTGTATGTTATTTGTCATTTTTCCCTTGCTGCTTTCAATAGTTTTTCTTTGACTTTAATTTTTGCCAACTTGATTACTATGTGTCTTGGTGTGTTTCTCCTTGGGTTTATCCTGTATGGGACTCTCTGCGCTTCCTGAACCTGGGTGGCTATTTCCTTTCCCATGTTGGGGAAGTTTTCGACTATAATCTCTTCAAATATTTTCTTGGGTCCTTTCTCTCTCTCTTCCCCTCTGGGACCCCTATAATGTGAAGGTTGTTGCATTTAATGCTGTCCCAGAGGTCTCTTAGGCTGTCTTCATTTCTTTACATTCTTTTTTATTTATTTTGTTCCACCGCAGTGAATTCCACCATTCTGTCTTCCAGGTCACTCATCCGTTCTTCTGCCTCAGTTATTCTGTTATTGATTCCTTCTAGTGTAGTTTTCATTTCAGTTATTGTATTGTTCACCTCTGTTTGTTCTTTAATCCTCCTAGATCTTTGTTAAACATTTCTTGCATCTTCTCTATCTCTGTCTCCATTCTTTTTCGGAGGTCCTGGATCATCTTCACTATTATTATTCTGAATTCTTTTTCTGGAAGATTGCCTATCTCCATTTCATTTAGTTGTTTTTCTGGGGTTTTATCTTGTTCCTTCATCTGGTGCATAGCCCTCTGCCTTTTCATCTTGTCTATCTTTCTGTGAATGTGGTTTTTGTTCCACACTTCAGGACTGTAGCTCTTCTTGCTTCTGTTGTCTGCCCTCTGGTGGATCAAGCATCATTGCCTTCAAATTTACCTCCCTGCCTCCAATTTTTACTCTTCCAGTCCATTCTTCCTACTACTCCCATTCAGCTTCCAAAACAGTGATTTGATTATGTTATAGTCTGACTAAAACTTTCCATGGGTTCTCACTATTTTTCTAAAGTTTTGGAGGGACCTCATGCAGAATTCAACACTTCCATTCTTTCATAAAGGAAACAATATAGTTAATTAGGGTGCAGCTTTCTTTAGTTACAAATTCAATCTAAAGATATACCCTGATCACCTTGTTTAGGCGGTGAGAAACTGGGGAGCTATTGATTAGACTACTGTATTTTCTAAGACTCTTTAGCAATACATGGTGTCTGTGGATCAAGTCAATAAATAATCCCATCAATATAAGCTGATTTGAATTTGTTTCATTCTCAAATGGTAAGCTTTTCCTGACCTTTTTCTTAAAATCTCAGGGAACCTTACTACTGTCCCTTTCTGTGACTACTACCATCTCAACATACTTTTAAAATCTAATTCTCCTGAGAGAATGTTCTAGTTCTGACAGATTCATGTCATTGCTCCCTAAACAAGCCATTCCTACTTGTATGACATAGCTCATACATCCTCTTGATATGGGACGCCTTCCTCCATCCTTTTTACCCATCAAAGTCTTCCAAAAACTGTCTCTTATGCTACCTTCTCCTTCATATCTATATTTAACAAACATTACTATGTGCCAATGACTATGCTTGGTGTTTACCATGCATTATTTGATTAAATTCTCACAACAACCTAATGAAGTAGGCACTATTACAATCTTCATCTTACAAATGATAAAAATAGGCTCAAAGGGGTTACTTAACATGTCTACCGTCACACAAATAGTAAGTAGCACAGCCAAGAGTAATACAAGAAGTATTTGATTTCAAAGACCATGCAGTGTGAAGCAACTATAATCATCCTCATTAACACTAACCCATTCTTGCTTTGGCTTCCTAGAGAATTTAGAACATTGTTTGAATCATGCTGGCACTAGAATATATAGAGCCACATATGATTTAATAATGTTACATATACTCAATTTTATATCCTGAATAAAATGATAAGTTCCATGAAGATAGACTCTACATATCACATCTTTTTTCTCTCCCATACTCAAAATATACCTATTCTTATTAATTTCATTTCATCAAAACCCTATATTCTATCTTGTTGACTTCTATCTAACAACCCTTGAAATTGCTCCCTTATTTTTACCCTATGTAAACAGTTAATAAATATCAGGAAGTTGAAGATTCATGGCAAATAGGTCTTAATTTGAATCATTAATAATTCAAAATCAATGCTAAAATTGGGACATGCATGAATTGTATGCATTTATATAACTACATGAATCTGTAGTGGATCTAAATCACCACAGATTCTTTAAAGGCTTTCCCTTCCAACTTTCTCTTCCACCTCTATAAAATCTTGCCTCCTCTCAGGAGCAGGAAGTCTTGCTCTGACCCCTAGTGTTGTCACTTTCACTCTGTTCTCTATGCTTATAATAACTTTTGAGGGGTTAGTGATGAAGAGAAAGGGCCATAAAGATAAGGAAACATGAAGAGGAATAAACTTACCTGGTTGATATTTCAAAAATATTACCTTTATTCCTTGTTCTCTCCAGTAAATATTTCCACCTCCATGAAGAAAGATTACTTCTCATCTAGATGCCTATGAATGGACAGACACATGCAGCCTGTACCCAAAGGTGGAAACTGAGTCTCTCTCCTGAATTTCTTTCTACAGAATGCCATTATTTCCCAAAGGTTTTTCCCTCTTTAGACACTGTATCTCCTTCTACTACTCTGGGGATTTCACCCTCTCACACAGTTAGAATATAGCTGTGATAGAACTTACTCAAAAAGAGCAAGAGTAAGCAACTTAGCTTAAAAGCTGTAGGTTGTGTGGGCTCGTTCCTCACCCTGAATCTCCTGCCATGCCCTATTCTTTCTCAGAAGTATTGTCCAGTCTCTTGGCCCTGGCAGTCTGTTTCAAGAAGGGAAATCATTGGTGAATGAGGCTTAGATTCAAGGGAGATGAGTGATTATTATCAAGTTTCTGCACTGCCAGCTATGGGTTTTCTTTAACGGTAAAATAGTGCTAAAAATGCGGGAGCACAAAAAGAAGAATGCTTGCATTGACTTAATCTCTTAACTGTTTTAAAAAGATTCTTCTTCTCGTCCTTGCCTTGCTATGTGGTTCATTAAGCCTTTCTGCAATGCCTCAGGTGACTGTCCATGAGCATGCTAGTTTTGAGGTCTAAAGGAGTCCCTCTGTTTTGGAAGCCAGAGCTTGTCCCACTGGAGTAACATTTCCCTATTCAGAAAGAGGTTCAGTTCTTTTGGAAATTTAGTCCAAAATTGATCTCAATGGCAACCTCTAACAAGCCTTCATTAGACCCTCTTTTCCAACCTTCTGCTCACTGCCCTGCATCTAAAAAAGAAATTCAAAACCTTACTTAGTGAGCTTTAAAACCCATTGCCCTCTCAGCCCAGCAGAATTACTTTTGAAATCGTCAGTGTCTTCTGGGCATCTACCAATGACTCTGTCATCGCTTACCTGGACAGAGTAATATATTAATATATTCTGATAGTTCTGGTTCATGAAAGACCATAAGATAGTCTGTCTCTAGCCCATTTGTCTAAACATAGCACAAACTTACTTTTATCCTACTACTCCAATGCCATGATAGCATGCAGTGGGAAAATGGAATCTCAGATCTTAATGTTCCATGATTATTACTCAGGAAACAAGGGCAAAATACGATCCTGCCATATGTGAATGAATAATAAAATATTGCTGTTGTTCATTTCTAAGGTTGATTATACTACACTATTATTGATAGCATATGGTTTTAGTTATTTTTATAGTATTAGTAAAGGCTTAGTTCTAATTGGTCCCCGTTCTTTCTCAGTTTCTCCTTGTAGCCAAAGGTTTGCATGCCAGTCATCTGTGTAGGGTCAATGCAGATTGCCTTTGAATAGAGCAATATTCAATTGCCTACATGGTAATCAAACCAAATATCCTGGAGTCACCAATATAGTGGTCACAAATGAGCCACCAGATTTATACAGAAATATTATTTATCTACCTGCCTATTTTCAAAAATAACATATTTGAATTAGTTTATTATGCATGGCACCTATACAAAAAGGCTTTAAGGTTGAGGAAAGAAGATAACTATATGGGAAAACCACACACTGAGGTTAATTACTGCAATTCGTCACTACATTTAACTGTGAGCTTCCCGATAGTCAAGGCAAAACTAGAAATATAATGAATTATGTAGTGGTTATTCTTTTATTAAAAGTACCAATTCATCTGGATACAGATTTTCTTTATTTTTTGCTTTTGCCTGAAACTAAATAGTTAGAGGAGTTTTTCATGAAGCTCTTTATGTAAGAAACATTAGACCTAATAGGCAATGTTCTCAAGCAAAATTTTTCTACTGGCTATTTTAAAAATATATCCTCAATAAAAACTGGGTATAATATTAAATTATAATTTTGTGAAGGTGTTTCTACAAAGAGTTATATTAATAATGTCCAGGTAAGTGGTGACCTATCTTGATTCAGAGTTTTGAGTTCACACTAACCAGTCATTTCTCTACATCTTCTTTTTTTCTCAAATATCAAGGGCCTTAGCCTTATGCTTAAATCACTCATGTTAATGTGAGAAGTTACTATTACTGTATATCTTCCTCTGAACTTACAAAACTTGCACACATATGATCTCATGTGTCTTCTCAACACAACCTAGAGACACAGTTACTTTCATGCTTTGCAGATGTATCACCTACAACACAAAATGAAGTCACTCACCCAAAAGCCACAAACTTGACTGATATAGAACTAGGATTAGAACACCTCTCTTCCAGCCTGATGTTCTTTCCATTATTTTTCTCCATAGATAAAACATATAATAGGCAAATGTCCACATACCTTGGGAGTAAAACATTCTCAACAAGGTCACAGGCACAATATACTTACCAGGTATTATGTATAATAAATTTTCTCTATTGCCTAGGGTTACCTATTAGGCATGATGAGGTGGTTCATTTCCTTAATTTTTAAGCCAAGAAATTATACAATCTTTCAGAATCCTAATGTTCAAAATATGGTTACAAACCATGCTGCTAAGATTTTGCAAAATGAACAAATACTCTGACAGAAAAGACAGAAAGAACCAGGCATCCTGACACAACAGCTTACTGAAGCCTCCCTGGCTCTCCTCTGCCTTTTGTTAAGTATCATTTAAGAAACACACCTGAAAAGTATCCATTTAATAAATGATATTCTACGCCACCCCTCCACCCCCAACAGAGATTCATTCTCCCATCTAAAGACCAAATGTTTATTCTGTAAACGTAGGAAGCAAAAAAGAAAGGGGTGAAAACCAACTTTTAATACATTGGGTATGGGAAGGATGTACTCTCTCTTATCAGAGCCCAAAAGACTCTAGAGCCTGAAGATGGGTGGCTTACAGGGATGCTGTGGCTGCTGCCATTTCTTGCAGCTGCCACTCTCTCAAACAAAGCAGCAGTTTCATCCTTTGTGTCTGCCTGGGGTCTCACTTGCCTTTTCAGACTAATGACAAGCATTTTTCTAGTTCTTGGAGGTCAAAAAAGTTCCCTAAAAATGCAGATGGGAAATATCCTCCTTGCATAACCAACTTTCTCTGCTACATTCTGCTATGGCAGCTGAAGGAAAAGGAAGTCCATTTTTTTTTTTAACATCTTTATTGGAGTATAATTGCTTTACAATGTTGTGTTAGTTTCTGCTGTATAACAAAGTGAATCAGCTATATGTATACATATATCCCCACATCCCCTCCTTCTTGCATCTCCCTCCCACCCTCCCTATCCCACCGCTCTGGGTAGTCACAAAGCACCGAGTTGATCTCCCCACGTGATGCAGAGATATAGACGTAGAGAACAGACTTGAGGACACAGGGAGGGGGAAGAGTAAGCTGGGACGAAGTGAGAGAGTAGCATTGACATATATATACTACCAAATGTAAAATAGATAGCTAGTGGGAAGCAGAAAGTCCAGTTTAAATGTGTTGATACCAAGTAGTGTCAAGCACTTGAAGTAAGAGTGCTTTAACCTAGATTTTCTGGTTTAATCCTCGTAGCAAATATGAACAGTAAATATTATTATTTCCATTTGGCAGGTGAGGAATTGAGGCTCAGAAATGTTAACTAATGTCAAACTAGTAAAAACCTTAGTAGAGCTCCAGTGTGATTCCTCCCATGTTTTCTCAGGACCACAGCCATCGTTGTGTCTTGAAAGGCTTCTCAATTCTCTAGGATTCATTCGCACTGAATAGAGTAAAAGAAGCCATTCAGAGAACCCATGTATCAGTTAAGGTTTGGCCTTCAACTTGTCCTGAACAGAGATCAAGGACAGAAGGAACGGCAACAGAAACAAAGTAATGGTTGGAGCAAATCTTCAAGAGGAAGTAAGTAATATCCTGTGATAAACCATAATGGAAAAGAATATTTTTTAAAAATGTATGTATATGTATAATTGAATCATATTACTTTTCAGCAGCATATTGCTTTTTACACATTGTAAAATAACTATACTTCAATTTAAGAAAAAGAGTAAGTAGAAGAGACAGAAGAGACGATTATTTTCAAGGGTGAATTCAGGGTTTTTTAAAGAGCCTAAATCGTACGCAGCTGAAGGGAGAATGCTCTAAGGAAAATAATAGCAAATTACAAGTACAAAATGAAGTACAGGGGGAACTATGCTCAATATTTTATTATAACCTATAAGGGAAAAGAATCTGAAAAAAAATAGATATATATGTATGTATAACTGAGTCACTTTGCTGCACACCTGAAACTAACACAACATTGTAAGTCAACTATACTTCAATTAAAAAATAATAAAGTACAGGATCTTGGAAGGGCCAATGCAAGTAAGCAGCCCTGTAGCTTAAGCTTCTCTGGATTCAAAGTAAATCTGTCTCTGCTTACAGTATTTAACAAAGATAAACTTTGGAGCAAAGGGGGTCAAGAAGCTATGCATACAGGTAAAGAGATATGGGCTTATAAGCTTCTGGAGTAAAAGAGATAGCTCTGATTCAAACTTTCCACTTCAGCACAAAAAAGAAGAAAGACTTAGCAAGAAATTAACCTCTGTCAAGTAAAAGGAATGAGCAGAAATGGTCAAACACTCTCTTCTCTCCTATTGCCAGTCACCATTCCTCTATCTTCACTTGAGATCACCCACTACCCCGCTCACCACACAACATACAAGATGTCTCTGAAAATAAGGGACATAGAACTTAATACAAGATGACAAGAAGAGAAATAGAATGTGTATAATAATAAAAAATGGAGCAGAATGAGTAGAGAAGAAGGATTGGGTACACTTGGGGGAAAAGCAGTATTTACATAAAGATGATGTTATGTTTATATGCAGCTGTATCAACCATTCAACAGATCAAGCAATTGAAAAGTCATCTCTAAATATAAGGGTTACTATCACAGTAATGGTGCCGTTCATCTAAGTCCATCAAAATGGCTGCAAATACCATTTCTGTTGCTTTTCATTGCAATGCTTTGGTCATATAGATAAAGCTAGTGTGTGGGTGAAAAGCCACAGGGGCCTTGGGAAAATAAATATAGATTTGAGAGTATTATGATATAACAGTGTATCCAAGGTGTGACTATGGGCTTTTCAGACCAATTTGTCCACAGACATAACAGAAATGAGACAATCAAATGAGCACTGTTCTTCAAAGTGGTCACCCACTGATTTTAACAATGATGCTACTACACAAACATTTCTGGAATTACTAAGTGGGATTAGATACAGAGTTTGAGACACTGTCGTGAGTATCCTCACTGATGGCAAATCTTGGTCCTCTGAGGGGAAGATTTGATTTTCTGAAACAGCTAAAAGTCATTCAGAGTCAGATCTCATGAACAGGGTGAACGATCAAACTGCTAACAGTATTTGGGTCAAAAAATGAAGTGTGACTCTAAAATAATGAAACCGATCATCTGATGTAGCTCAGAATGTGATCTTGAATGCAATTCCAAAGCAGGAGTTTATAGATAACATCATACTTGCCAGGTTCCCATTCTCTGACAATGTCATTTCTAATTCTTTTTGTTAGCAACTATCCATCTGAGATTGTTAGTTGTGTTGATGGAAAGACAATGCTTGCATGACCTAGCTGGCTAAGGCTTGTTTGATTTCTACAAAGGGAAAAAAATCTCTTCCATATTCACAGAACTCACCCTAACACAACTTCATAAATATGTGTTGCAGATCACAAAATAGAACAAGAATAGCTCAGCGAGAGGAGAGGACTGAAGGGAGATAGGGAGGAAGAAGAGAAGGAAAGGTAATATATTCATTATAGTAGTTCTCTAGAACTTGTACTGGGTCTTCTGCTAGGAATCATGCTAATTTTGCACTAGGTACTTTAAATACCTTTTTCTCATTTAATATCATCCTTGTTACATAGAATATATAGTTTAATACACTGCTGAAGAATTACAATAAAACTAAGGGATATGGATCGTTATTCCAATGTGTAATAGAGCTGAGGCACAGAGCGACTGGGTAATATGTTCAAGGTCTTACAACAAATAAATAGCAGAACCAGGAAAGAAATCCCTGTCTGGCTAACTACAAAGCCAACGTTCCTTGCAGGATACTATGATGTACATGTCCTTTTACTGTGAGCATTTATAATGTCAGCTACCACATTTACTTATTCAACAAATATTTATTTGGCACCTATTATATCCTGGCACACTTCCAGATGCTAGAGATACAGCAAGAAACAGGACAAGGCCCTATACCTCGTGGAGGTTACATTGAAGTCGGAGGAGAGAGGCAATAGTGAGATAAACAGGCAAAGGAAATAGTGTGTTAGTCATAAATACTGTGTTGAAAAATAAAGGAAGGGTGGAGAGAGGAAGAGAGAAAGAAAAGTAGCTGGGCTCAGGGTATAGGGAGGTGATCAGGAAGCATCATATTCTGGATTTTTAAATTGAAGTATAATTGATTTACAATGTCATGTTAGTTTCAGGTGTACAGCACAGTGATTCAGTTTTATATATATATATATATATATATATATATATATATATACTCTTTTTCAGATTCTTTTCCCTTATAGATTATTACAAAATACTGAGCGTAGTCCCTGTGCTATACAGTAGGTCCTTGTTGGTTATCTATCTAGTGTGTATCTGTTAATCCCAACCTCCTAATTTATCCCCCCCCCTTTCCCCTTTGGTAACCGTAAGTTTGTTTTCTATGTCTGTGGGTCTGTTTCTGTTTTGTAAGCAAGTTCATTTGTATCTTTTTTTTCAGATTCCACATATAAGCAATATATGATATTTATCTTTCTCTGTCTGGCTTACTTCACTTAGTATGATAATCTCTAGGTCCATCCATGTTGTTGCAAATAGCATGATTTCATTCTTTTTTATGGCTGAGTAATATTCCACTGGATATATTTTGACAGTAGAAACAACAGGATTTGCTGGTAGATTGGATTTGAGATGAGAGAAAATAAGGAATCAGATGATCCCAAGTTTTTATTTTTTCAAAATTGTGTAATTGTGTATATATCACAGAACTATCATCCTATACCGTATTCTATGAAAAAATAGTCTGTGGTCAAATAAGTGTGGGAAATTCCAGATACTGTAGTATATCCTCCTCTTGAATACTAACCATACAATTAGCACATTATAGGCTCTTCGAATACTGATGTAAAAATAAATAAATGCATGGGCGAATGAGTTAATAAACATAGAATTTTCTCAATTATTTTAACCACAGAACACACTTTTTCTGATAGTGGGGTAGAGGAGGCACTTATTAGTATATCTTGGAACTACTGTCCTGAGAAAAGCACATAGGAATATACAACAACACAAAATATTATTCATGATCTTGAATTGAATTTTTTCAAGATACCACTCTGAGTGCAGGACTCCCTCTCCAGAGGCAAAATATACAGTCTAAGGTTTCCACAGGAATAGTGGCATCTGTTAATACTGCACTGTAGCTGTGATTTCTGGGAAAAAGTCCTCAATTGGGAACAAACTGTGAGTTATTAACAAAAGAATTATCACACTTTCTCCATAGGCAAATGTCAGGAGTTATAAGGTGTTAACAAGCAGAGTATGAGGAACATACCAAGAATACCCTTTTTTTTTTTTTTTTTTTTGCGGTACGCGGGCCTCTCACTGTTGTGGCCTCTCCCGTTGCGGAGCACAGGCTCTGCACGCGCAGGCTCAGCGGCCATGGCCCATGGACCCAGCCGCTCCACGGCATGTGGGATCCTCCCAGACTGGGGCACGAACCCGTGTCCCCCGCATCGGCAGGCGGACTCCCAACCACTGCACCACCAGGGAAGCCCCAAGAATACCCATTTTTAACTACTTAGAGCATTTGCTTTTTGGATCAGAAATTTCCCACAAATATTCAAAATGAATTTCTTACACAGCTGTCACCCTGAAAGAGTTCCTACATATCTGTCTTCCTTCTGGTTCCTCGGAAGCATTTTAGTATCATGGAAACTCAGAGATGAAAAAGACTTTTAAATTTCGACCCAACATAAGAATCGCTTTTACAATGTCCCCAAAAGACTAACCCTTCTTAAACATCCCAGTAACAGGAAGCCAGCTATCTGCTCTATGAAGCAATCCATTCCATCTGGGGACTGTTCTAATTGTTAGCAGAATTTTCTTCATATTAAATGTAGATTGCCCTCCCTTCCTTAACTCTTACAATGGGTCTTAGCCCAGTTTTCTGAAACTAAATAAAATAAGATTCCTCCTTAAATCACTTTAACTATTTGAAAACTGCTATCATCTCCCATTGGTTCTTACTGTGAAGGAAGACTTGAAGTTCTTACTGTGAAGGCTTGAGGAGCTAATTCAAACTCTCCATTATCTCCCCCTGACCCTACCGAGATTCCAGGACATAACATGACCTTTGGAAGGTGACAAACATCTATTTGCTTGAAAAAAGTTAATGAGCAGAACTTTCCCTTTTCAGAAATATTCCAGGTAATAAATGAAAAAGGAATGACAGAATTAGAATATAACCATTTTTGCAAGTCCTAATGGATAAAACAAAAAGCAAAGCTAGGTAATGTTTACCAATGGCTGCTAACCTTTAAAAAAAGAGATAACCGGAAATGAAGTGGCTCCTGATGGAAGAAGAAATTAACACTGCTTATGAAGCATTCTTTTTTTTGTTTTTCTTTTTTTGGCCTTGCAGCTTGTGGGATCTTAGTTCCCTGACCAGGGACTGAACCTGGGCCCTCAGCAGTGAAAGCACCGAGTCCTGACCACTGGACCGCCAGGGAATTCCCCTATGAAGCATTCTTTCAAACACAATAAACAATCTGACCAATCCTCAATATCCAACTACTAATTCATAGGAAATTCAGGGTCAAAGGAAAAAAACTGCACCACAAGAATTCAATCCACAAAATCCAAACTCGGGAAAAATCTACAGGACAAATGATCAATAAGTAACATGGATCATAAAAGAAAGACAAATGGAATTGAAAGATATATCATCCAATTACAATCTATGGACTTCTTATTGAGCTCTTGTTTCAAAACAAACTATAAAATAACATTTGTGAGACAACTAGGGAAATTTGTACACTAACTGGATATTTGATGATGTTAAGAAATTACTGTTCACTTTTTAGTTATGTTAATGGTATTGTAGTCATGGGTTTTTAAGTTCTTGTCTTTTAAAGATACATAGCAAAACATTTATAGATGAAATGACATGATATCTGAAATTCTGGGATTTTCCTCCAAATAATCCAGTTGGGAGGATAATAGATAAAACAATGTTGTCCATAAATTGAAAACCATTGCATCTGGGTGATGGGAGTATATGGAAGTTCATTATACTAATCTCACTGTTTTTGTAACTGCTTCAAATTCTCCATGATAAGCAGCTTAGGGGGAAAAATACTTCCCTTGATTTGTCTACTACCAATCCCCATCCCATAAGTCTTATTTTCTCCAGCAGAATGCTTTTCAATTATTTAAGCCTTTTCTCCTGTAACATGGATTCTAGACTCTTCACCATTGTAGTTACCCTCCTCTAGGAAAATCAAAGTCCTCCTTGAACACAGTCTCCCAAATGGGGTCTGAACACTACTGAGGGACTACTATCTCCCTTAATCAAAATACTATTATTTTATTGAAAATCTAAGTTGCATTAGCTGGCTTGTCATTAATATCATATGTTTGACTCATACTGACCTTAGAGTCAACTAGAACCATCAAGTTTTATTCACATGAGATGTAGTATATTCAGCTCCTCCATCTGTACAATTGATTTTCATCTTAACTGCTAAATTCCATCTTTAGTTTTAGCTCATCTTTCTGGTCTATGGAAGTAATAATGGTTGTATGAAATACAAAAATAATAAATAAATAAAAGCTACTATTTATTGTTTTCTGGGTGATCACTTGGTCTTCATGAGTTAGCAGAAATAATTCACCCCAGGTCACATAGCTAGTAACTGTGGCAGAGTTGATTCAAGCCTTCGATCTTACCAAACCCATGGTTTTATGCTTTCTGCACTGGGGTGCCCTCTACCATACTAGCTATTCTCCCTAGTGTCATCTGCATACTTTATAAGGATGTCTTCTGAGAAATCTTTAACCTTTGATAAAAATTGTTTATCAGAATATGACCAAGAGCTGAGTGTGGGGTATCATTAGCAGAAACCACCTGGTACTGATTTAATAATCAATGTACTCAGTTAACAATTAGTTGAACAATTATAAAACTTATTTAACTTTATTCTCACCCAGCCCACATATCCCTCCCTATCTATTCTAAATAAGTAACATGCTAAAGATTGTCAAATGTTTGCAAAAACAAGACAGCTTCCTATCAAACTAGTAACACAACAAAAAATCAAATGAGGTTATTTTAGTATGACTTATTCCTAGAAGAAAGCATCTGGTTCCTGGTGATCACCATATTCTTTTCTTAGTGTACATAAGACATCTATTTCACAATCTAGTCTAGAATCTTGCCAGGAAAACATATGTTGATTATAGTTCTGTATTGTCAGGAATCCATCTTGTTCTCCCTCTTAAATCACCACAGATGCCTATCTCCTGCCCCTTAAAAGTCTCAAAGATGACTGAAATGATTCTAAAATCACATTTTCAGATTATTTCAACACCCTAAAATGGAATTTTTCTGGCCCTCGAAACTTGCCCCCACTGAGAGTTTGCAGCCTGGTTGATTTAAAACTACATGTGATCTTTATTCATAAGGCATAATTATTGAAAAGGCAGTTCATGATATGGGGCTTAGAAATGGCAGAAAGGAGTCAGTGTGGACCAGAGGAAGAACATCATAGGGAAATGAGATTGAGAAGAATGTTGAGAAATGTGCAGAAGATGTAAAATGAGAACTGATTAATTTCATTTTTTTATTGCTGTCTGTGCCAGTCCTTTTAATTCTTGCTCCAAATACAGATCTTTAAGTATTTTATTGTCCTTAGCTTCTTAGAATTTTTCAAATAACAATTTTTGGCTTTATCTTTTATTATTCTACCTTTCCCCCTGGGCAAACAGTGCCCAGGGCCCCTTCTAGAGATAGAATTCTAGAAGTCAGGTGTCGGTAAAGAGGTTTACCAGTCCAGCATGCAATGGTGAAGTATACTTTCTGGGACAAAACCAGGTCAGGAAGTAAGAGCCAGGCCAAAGTGGAAAAGGCAAAAGAGTAGGACAAAAGCAAGAAATGATCCAAAATGAAGGGTGTGTAACCAGTGACAGGCATGACCTAGTAAGCAAGTTTGAGTGGCACAGACCAGGGAGAGTTCTTAAGAGAACAGTCAAGATAAGGAAGACAGCCTATTATATAAGCAAGAGAGGGCCTTAGAGTCCTCTTCAAACTGATTTGAACAGTCCTTACACTCACTATTCTTCAGGGTATAAATGATGTTTGTAACATTTAGTGTCTTAAAGTATTTACTTTTTTTTTAAATTGAAGTATAGTTGATTTACAATGTTGTGTTAGTTTCAGGTGTAGAGCACAGTGATTCCATTTTATATATATATATATATATATTCTTTTTCAGCTTTTCCCTTATAGGTTATTACAAGATATTAAGTATATTCCCTGTGCTATACAGTAGGTCCTTGTTGGTCATCTACTTTATGTATAGTAGTGTGTACATGTTAATCCCAAACTCCTAATTCATCCCTCCCCCCACCTTTCCCCTTTGGTAACCATGAGTTTGTTTTCTGTCTGTGGGTCTATTTCTGTTTTATAAATAAATTCATCTGTATCTTTTTTTTAAGATTCCACATATAAGCAATATCATATGGTATTTGTCCTTCTTTGTCTGGCTTACTTCACTTAGTATGATAAGCTCTAGGTCCGTCCATGTTGCTGCAAATGGATAGTATTTACTTTTAACCTGAAGGAATGGTAATTTAGAAAACCTACTATCAAGAATAAATATTATGGATTTGCTTGAGTAAGGTACTCTGTTGCTCAAAATAGTAAAATGACACCTGTAGCTCAGTCAATCAGCATACATTTCCTTTTGCCTACAATGTGCAAGTAATAGCAACGCACCTTTGATGAGAAACAATATGACAGATATGATAAGATGTTTAAGACACAAATCTGAGAAGCAGGGACTTTATAACATCAGGCAGATAAGATATGAATAATGAAATATTTGAATAAATGATATGAGGCTGTATATAAGGGTAAAATGACTGATATGAACAGTATGTTACAAGTGTTCAGACATGGGAGAAAATTCTGAGTTGGAGTAATCAGATGAGGCTCACAAACCCCGGTCCTGAAGAATCTAATAGGAAGAAAAAAATTAGAGAGAGCATTTCTCGAAACTCCTTACAGGCAATGTGAACACAAATGTCTCCTTCTAAAACATGCTTGACTAACCAGAATGAATTCTACACAATCCCTTCTTCATTTTGTACTCCAAAAATTGCTGTTTCCTTTTTGCCCCACAGCCAATATTGGGAGATGTTGAATGAGTAACTTCAAAGAAACAGAAAGCCTTCGAGAACATTTTGTAAATGAAGAAAAAGAACATGGTCACCCCGAGGCTCCACGGTGGTAATCACTACTAAATACAAAATTTCCATCTGTCCTTTGGGTATCACTTTCAACCTACAAGAAGGAAAACTTAAAAAGCTAAGGTTATAATAAAGCCCTTTCGTAGTGGACCACAAAAAAACAAAAGGGCTGTTCAACAGCTTAACATTTGCTTTTGTTTGCAACTCAAAGAAAAGCTGCTTTCTGACTTAATAAATTTCAGTGGGTGTCCTCTGCCTTTTACAATCCATCAGCGTTTCTGGGAAAACATTGAAGTAAATCATGTAGTCAAGAGCCTGGAGTTATCTATGCTTTGGCGTTCATTTCCTATATTACAGTTAATGGGGACAACAGATGCCAAAAAGAGCCATGCAATTAGTTTACTTCATTTCAGAGACTCTTCCATCAGTGGAATGTAGTGAATTTTACCTTAGTAAAGGTGGAGGCAACTTTCAGGTTTAGCCACTGTCATATTTAAGAATGAACAGGCAATAGTTTAGGAACAAGAAGTGATATATTATGATTTACCACTCTTTTTATTGACTTTTGAATCAATAATGCAGTGGTCTGTCTTACCACAGAGAGCTGTAGGACACATTTTTAAACCCAAAAGCAAGTTGAAACAGGTCATAAAACTTGAGAATCTATGAAAATCCCCTAGGGATCAATGTTAACCACTCGGATTTCTTCTTAAACAACCAGAATCTCTTTGAGTTCCAATGACAAGATTTACAAAAGTGTGAATTCCCAGCTTTTGCACATGAAATATTATCATTATAATTCCTTAAAGCAACATTAAGTAAGTAAGTGCATTTTGTGTTAAGATACCTGAACAGAAGCCTGGAAAAAGCTCAGCTACATCAAAGGATAAAAGAGAATCAAATCTGCTGTCTCTAGTTTTTTATTCATTCATTTGTTCATTCATTCATTCAAAGGCACTTATTGAACGATGATGTGAATATCTGAGATGAAAAGACATGTTTCTTCCCCTCAAGAAACATACAATCTAGTCAGAGAGGCAGAATATGAACACTTGTGATAAAAACAAAAAAGAAAGAAATGCTAAAAGAGAAGTGCATGTAAAGGATTTTCTAAGTACAGAGAAAAAACAAAACATAAAATAAAATAAATATTATGAGTACTTACCTTATACTAGGCCTGTGCTTGGTACTATTATTACACATATTAATTTAAATGTTCCACACAACAACTTGGTGACCTAGGTATTATTTCCCACGTTTTATATGTGAGAAATCTGAGGCTCATACAGGATGGATAACCTCCTCAAGGTCATGCAACTAATAAGTGGCTGAGCCACAATGTAAACCCAGCAATGCTTTACTCCAAAGCTTGCACTTAGTAGACTACACGTCCAGGTGAGGAAGCATTCTCAACCGCTGCTGAAATGCACACTGAAAAAAAGCACTGCTTACACATCTGAAAGAGTATAAACACATCTGCATTATGCAGGATGGTAGTGTAAGAAAAGCAACCTGATTACATACAGTAAGAGGGTGATGGCAACGCAAGTTGCATTAGGAAAGTAGCAAGGAGCTCAAAAGGGGGTAATTTGGATCCTATTTTAATCTTATATGCACCAAATATTTGAGTACCTAACAAGTTCAATTTTGAACACTTGAAATTGAGATGCTTGAGAGACATCCAAATGGACATGAAGAGAAGCCAGCTGGATTTGCGGGTCTGTAGATCATCTGAAATAGTTCAGTTAGAAATATTATTTGGGGAGTGTACAGAATAATTGAAGCCAAAGGTATGGATAAGACTGCCTCCAGGGAAAATAGAGAATATAGATAAGTGGGCCTGGAAGTGACGTTTAAGGACTGCCACACTTCATTACTTTGGGCAACGCTGTAAAACCATCCGTTTTGAAACTGTGGTGATGATACTGTAGAAAGGGGAGCAGAGAGGAGTTCATGAAGACTTTGATCAGACAGCAGTGCTGAGCTTTGAAGTATGAGTATTATTTCCCGAGCTTGTGAAGGTAGGGATGGGCAATTCACTCTTGAAGAAAGAGCATGAGCAAAGGCACAGAAGCATAAAATGAAATGGTATATTTGGAGAATAACAAGCAAAACTTTTATGGCAGCAGTATAAGAACCAGGGGGAAAAAAGGCCACAAAGATAACCTGAGACCAATTTGGGGAAAATTTAATCTATACCCAGTGGGGATTTGTTGAAGTTTGTAAGAAAAGCAATAGCTATATTTATATTTCAGAAAAAGAATTCTGATATCATTAAGAGGGATTGACAGAAAATAAGAGTGTGGTTTTTATTCCTATGTTATGGGATAATATGTCGATATTAAATTAATTTTCCTGTATTTTCTTTATTTTGAATTTCCCTTCTTCCAAATTCATGCAGTGCCTTTCACTGCCTTGGGGAACAGTAAAAGATTCAAATCATGGCTTTTGAATTTTAGAAGTTTATTTGAATTACAGAAATCTGGGATATTGAGCTTCCAAAGCCTCAACCTTGAAGAACTTGAAACTTCAAATTTATGTCACAAAAAGTAGATCTGGAGTAAGAGCCCATTTTCCCAGCCCAAATTAAAGATTCCACAGTCTGGAGAAGAAAGTCAGAAACAAAGCAAGAGAGTGGATGCTCATGGGTCTTTGAAAAATGGCCCTGAACAGCAATACTTCCCACTAGTTGAGATTTGATAGTTTAAGGGTATGAAACCACTGAAGAGTATGGAGAACAGGAGAGCAGAAATGTTCTGTGTTTCCCTTCCTGGGATGTCTTCCCATGTCCACTAACCCCAGCAGGAAATAGGAGGAGAAAATAGAGGTGGCTACATTCAGAGTCTAGACACATAAGTTTCCAGGAGATTCAGAGTTCCCCATTGTTCTGCAAATATGAAAAGGACCACGTGCTGTCCACGTTCTCAAGAAAAACGGGAAAGTAACTAGACTAATGAATCCTTAAGATAGAAATTAAAAGGACAATCAGTGATCTTCATGGACCAAGGCCGGGGTTTAGACAGGGATGGAGGCATATCAACATGGATAGATGACAGTATGATGACAGAAAAACAGATGATCCATCCCCCACCATTCCCCCCCAAAAAACAAAGAAAATTAAGGCAAGAGATAGGGACTCTGAGATGACTCAGGAAAACTTGAATTGTTGAGCTTATTTCTATAACCCAGTTTACTGGGACCAGAGACAAGAATTTTAAGTTCAGATATAGAAAAAAAAATAAAATTAACTACTCAAACTGAGAATTTATATCCACTACATCTTTGTCTTGAATATCCAACCAGGGTCAGGTATATTAAACACACTCAAAACTTGTTTGTAACTTATACAAGACATGTATTTTACAAATATAGCAAAGCAAGAAAAAAATAAAGGAACCATAATTTCCTTATTCACAAATAATCACTACCAACCTTGTGGTATATATATCATTCCAGTCCACTATTTTCCATAAAACAGATGCTGTACAAAATATTTTGCATTAAACATTACACTGTCAATATCTTCCTATGACATAAAACACCACTTGAGTGATCAATAATATTTTACCACATGAATATAGACTACTTTTTTTTATCATTTCCTTACTGATGAACATGTACATTGATTCTTTTGTTTTTGTAACTATAAATAATTTTGCATTTACTATCCTTATACATAAACCTTTGTGGCCATTATGACCAGCATCTTCGGATAATTTTTACAAGTAGAAAGTCAAAGGGTACTTCTGGTTCAAGGTTGAAGAAATGTTGAAATGTCCTTCTCTCAAACAAGGGAAGATATCAGAAATAGTATTCACAAGTATGTCACTGCACTCACAAATAAGGGAACTCTCTGAAGACCAGAAATGAAAATACTGAGGTTCATGAAATATTTCTGAGACATTTGGAAATGCTGATTTCCTCCAGAGTTTACCAAGAAAATATAAATTTCAGTATAAGTTTAAAATATGTAAGTTTAGCAAAAAATAATAAAAACAGAATATGTACCTTCAAAAAGAGTAGGGAAAAAAATCAACAAAGGAAACCATATTTATTCTAAGAATGTAAAGAAGAAAACAATAGCAAAGAGAAAACACACAAAGAAAATCATTGCAAATAGAGAACACACACCACAAAAAATATGATGGCTGAAATATATCCAAATTTTTTATGAATCATAATAAATGTTAAGTAACTAAACTTGTGTATGTATTTTTATACATAAACAATATGGTATTCATAAGGCTCACATCTAAAACAAAGTGATATAGATATGTTGAATATAAAGGATAACAAATGGTATTCCAGACAAATATTAATAGAAATAAAGCTGATAGTGTAATAATAACATCAGACAAAATAGAATTCAAAGCAAACACATTAAAAGGTAAAATGAGGGTCATCTCATATTCATTAAAGGGTCAATTCACTAAGAAGATAAAACAGTCATCAACTATGGTTCCTTCAAGAAACAGAGAACTTTTTCATATAAAATCTCACAGTTTATAAAGAAGGTAGAAAGCTTCTAAACTCACTTTATGAGACTAGCATATTTCCTTCCTATTAGGCAGGTGCCCCAGGAAAAGATAGTGTTTTTCCTCTGGATGTTACTATGTCTAATAAATGCAACTCTCAAAGGAGGATGAAACTTAGAGCAGGGTTTCTCAGCTTCAGTAATATTGACATTTTTGGCTGGATAATTCTTTCTTGTGGGGGGCTGGCTTATGCATTTTAGGATGTTTAACAGCATCCCTGGCCTCTAACTGCTAGAAACCAGTAGGATTGCCCTGCCTCTACCCAGCTGTGACAACCAAAAATGTCTCCAGACATTGCCAAATGTTCTCTGGGAGGCAAAATCACTCCCAGTTGAAAACCACCTAACTCATCTCAGAGAAAAGGAGCTGGAAAAACTAGATTAACTCAAAGCTTAACTCAATTTATAACTAAATTTCGAGTTATATGAGTCAATATTACTATTTAAACCATTTTAAGACTAATTTTCAGTTACTTGCAGCCAAAAGCATCAAAAAAGTTATACTCTGTCCCTACACCAAGTTCTCTCCAATTTTGTCCGAAATTATTTATCTCTTATAGTTAATTTTTCCCATTGAACTTTAGACTATGTCAGGCAAAAAAAAAAATTCCAGTCAGAACTTCTTTAAAACTATGATGTGTTTGGACAGAATTTCCATCAGTACAACATATAGGTTTTCCATCAAAGATCATGGTTTTTCATTCGATATTCATGTGACCCTTTCTACTCCTAAATACAATTGTATAATTTTGCCATATTGATCCTGCACATTTCCTGTTAAGTTTACTTAGGTATTTTTGTTTTGTCGCTATTAATGAATAGCATTATTTCCCTAATGTGATTTCTGATTGATAATATAATTTCTGACTGATACTGAAATTAGGATAATTTAATTGTCTGTTCCAAGGGTCAGGAAACTAAATCCTTCAAGACAAATCTTACAGGGGTGTGTTCTTGTAAATAAAGCTTTATTAGTACACATCCAGATTCATTCATTTACTTATTGTCTGTGGCTGCTTTCACACCACAACAGCAGGATTGAGTAGTTACAACAGAGACCATATGGCTCCAAAAGCCTAAAAGATTTACTATCTGGTCCTTTACAGAAAAAGTTTACTGGCTTCTGGTCTACTTCCATGAACTCTTATTAGTTTCAATCATTTTTTCAATTAAGTCTCTGAAGTTATCTAGATTACCAACCATCAGATAAGCATACTTTTATCTCCTCTTTTCCAAAGTTTATTCCTCTTATCTTGGGGTTTGCTTGGTTGCTTGGCTGTTATAAATGAACTGCCTAAAACTTTCTCTGATATTAATAAAAATGTCTTTAAAGTTTGATTATTGAGGATAATCTGACTTTGAATTTGAATAGCTTTTCTTTATTAAGAAAATATCTTTATATCTCTCTTGTTCTCACCCTTTTAATCATGAATGAATGCTGAATTACATTAACTTTCTTTTGATGATCTATTAATCTGGGTTACTTCATACTAGATAATCAACCATCTTTGCATTCCTGGGATAAATTATACTTATTAATCATATGTCATCCTTCCAGTTTATTCCTACATTTTCTCAGGAGCATTGCATATAGGACTATTTGCATCAATATTTAGAAGTATAATCAATCTGTTTACTTTTAGTGCTATTCTTGTCAGGTTTTATCAGAATTATACTATATTAATGATATAAATAAGGAAGTTATCCCTTTCATTCTAGGCTCTGGAATAGTTCCTATAGAAAATAAATGATTTGTAACTGAAATATTGAAGAATATTCCAGTACAAAACTATCTGGGTAAGCAGAGAGTTTTTAGAGCTAATTCTTCAACAACTCTTTTACTTTCTTCCACAGCTGCTGATCTCTTCTTTTTTTACATCTTGAAAAGCCATTTTAGTTTTTTGAAAAGTCAATACCTTGAGTTTTTCAAATCTATTAGAAGAGAACTGTATGTAGAAATCTGTTATTTTTAAAAGCCTCTCTGTGTCTATTGCTCTATATAATTTTGTATTCTTAATCTTACAAATTTTTTTTTCTTTTGATTTTTTCTTTCCTTCATCTTTCATTTTTCCTAATTACATTTTCCAGGAAGGTATCCTCTTCCCACTGCAACTATTTGCCCTTGAATTTGTTTTATTAATTCTATGTATTCAATTTTCTGCTTTATAAATTTCCCTTTTCAATTGGCATTAGAGGGTCATTAGTGAACCTTAAAAGCAGTTTATCACTTTCAGCAATCACATGATTTCCTTCTTCCCTCTAAATTCTAACCCAAACACAAATATTTGCAGGCAGATAAAAGTCCTTAAAACTTTGCTTCTATATTTTAGAAGTAACACAATGGAAAATAGATTAACATTTTCATAAGAAGAAGCAAAGAGAGAGTTATAGTAAAGTTTTCCAAAATTAAGAGATACTATTACATTTTACAAAGCACACAAACAGACCCACTAATAGAAAATGCAACAATTAACTAGATTTAAAATGTACAATCTCTCAAACAAAGAACTGTATGAAATAAAAGTGTACTTTTATTTATAAATTTGCAATGGTATTTTTTTATTTATGTTGAAAGAACAAAATGCTGGAAAGCATATAAACAGGCACTTTTCTGGCAATAGTGTAAATTTATATACCATTTCAGGAAATAATTCATAAGTATGAAGAGAAAGCTTTAAAGGGGTTATAATGGGCAAAATTACTTCTTGAATTCTATCTTAAGGAAAAAGTTCATCATGGTATTATGTATGATTACAAAATTTCAGATATAACCTAAAACTTTCAAAACAGAAAAATGTTTAATTAAATTATGACTGATTCACTTGATAAAACTTGAATGATTTTAAATGTTTACAAGTGTGTGATAACATGAAAAATATTTATGCATCACTGTTAAGTAAAAACGCAGAATTTAAAGACTGTGTAAACAATATATTGCATTGGCCAAAAAGTGTTTTCAGTTTTTAGGTAAAAATAAAAGACACATTTTTCATTTTCACCAAGAACTTTATTGAACAAAGTATTCATCCTTTTGTTCCACTACCTTCTGCCATTTTTCAGGCAACTTCATAATTCCATCTTCCCAAAACTTTTTATCTTTTTGAGCAAAGAACTGTTCCAGGTGCCTTTTACAGTCTTCCAAGGAATTGAAATTTTTTCCATTAAGAGAATTTTGTAAAGATCAAAATAAATGGAAATCTGAAGGTGCAATGTCTGGTGAATGCAGCAGATGAATCAGAACTTCCCAGCCATGCTGTAACAGTTTTTGCCTGGTCATCAAAGAAACATGCGGACTTGCATTATCCTGATGGAAGATTATGCATTTTCTGTTGACTAATTCTGGATGCTTTTCATGAGTGCTGCTTTCAACTGGTCTAACTGGGAGCAGTACTTGTTGGAATGAACCGTTTTGTTTTCTGGAAGGAGCTCATAATAGAGGACTCCCTTCCAATCCCAGCATATACACAACATCACCTTCTTTGGATGAAGACCGGCCTTGGGTGTGGTTGGTGGTGGTTCATTTTGCTTGCCCTACGTATCTTCCATTCCACATTATTGTACAGTATCCACTTTTCATCACCCATCACAATATGTTTTAAAAACGGAATGTTTTCATTACGTTTAAGTAGAGAATTCCATGCAGAAATATGGTCAAGAAGGTTTTTCTTGCTTAACTTCTGTGGAACCCAAACATAAAAGCCATTCACATAACCAAGCTGGTGCAAATGATTTTCATTGCTTGATTTGGATATTTTGAGTATGTCGGCTATCTCCCACGTGGTATAACATTGATTGTTCTCAATTATTCTTTCAATTTGATCGCTATCAACTTCAACTGGTCTACCTAACCTTGGAGCATCGTCCATCGTCCATGGAGAAATCTCTAGCATGAAACTTCGCAAACCACTTTTGACACATTCGATCATTCACAGCACCTTCTCCACACACTGCACAAATCTTTTTGTGTGTTTCAGTTGCGTTTTTACCTTTCTTGAAATAATAAAGCATAATATGCTGAGAATGTTGCTTTTTTCTTCCATCTTCAATATTAAAATGGCTACACAAAAATTCACCAATTTTTATGTCTTTTTTTAAATACATGCTGAATGACAGCTGTCACATATTATCTAACAAAATTGTTTCGAATGACGCTAAAGACAACTAAGTGCTACTAGAGCCATCTTATGGGGAAAAAACAAACGAATTACAAGATTATTTTACAATTTATTTTATTTCATATTTTAGTGCTGTACCTTTCCATATTTTTTACTGAGATATAATTAACATAGCACAAAATTCACCATTTTAAAGTGTACACTTCTAGGAGGTTTTAGTATATTCACTATGCTGAATATACTAAACTAACACTAATTACAGATTTTCATCAATACTGAAAGAATCCCTGTAACTATCAGCAGTTAGTCCTGTTAATCCTCTAGTTAGAGCAGTTAATCCCCCTCTCTCCCTTTCCACTAATCAACTTTCAATCTATATGCAGATTTAAATGGATTAATATTGACATTTCATATAAATAGAATATATGGCCTTTTGTGCCAGCCTGCTTTCATTTAGCATAACGTTTTTAAGGTTATGCTATATCCATGTTGCAGCATATATCAGTACTTTTAATCATTTTCATAGTTAGAATAATATTTCATTGTATGGATACCACATTTGCTTTATCTATTCATCAGCGAATGAACATTTGGGTTAATCCCACATTTTTGCTATAACTAATACTGCTGATATGAGCATTTGTGTACAAGGTTTTTTGTGAACAGAATGTTCTCAATTCTCTAAGAGTAGAACTGTTTGAGGAACCACCAAGTTGTTTTCCACAATATACTCACCATTTTGCACTCCCAGCAAAAATGTATGAGGGCTCTGATTTCTGCACATCCTCACTAACACTTGTTGTTACCAGATTTTTCTCATCATAGCAATCCTAGTGATAAGTAGGGGCTTCTCATTGTGGTTTTGATTTGCAATTCCCTAAAGTCTAATGATGTTGAGCATCTTGTGCTTATGAGATATTTGTATATCTTCTTTGAAGAAATGTCTCTTCAAATCCTGTGTCAGTTTTTAAATTGGGCTCTTTTGTGGTTTCCTTTTTTCTTATTGTTGAGTTAGGGTTAGGGTTAACGCTAGTTCTTTATATATTCTACATACTAGACCTTTATCTGCTATTTGATTTGCAAATATTATCTTCCACTGTGTAGATTATCTTCTCACTATCTTGATAGTGTCCTTTGACAAACAAAAGTTCTTAATTTTGATAAAGTCCAATTTATCTTTTTTTCCTGTGGTTGTTTGTGCTTTTGGTGTCATATCTAAGAAACCTTTGCCTGATCTGAGGTCCCCTATGTTTCCTTGCAAGAGTTTTATAGTTTTAGCTCTTACATTTACATTATTGATCCATTTTGAGTTAATTTTTGTATATGGTGTGAAGAAAGGATCCAAATTCATTTTTTGCATGTGGATATTCACTTGTAATAGCACTACTTATTAAAAAGAATATTCTTTCTACATTGAATAATTTTGGCACCCATGTTAAAATCAACCTGCCATAGATAAAATCAACTGGCCATAGACAAATTTTATTCTGGATTGTCAATTCTATTCCACTTATCTATATATCTATTTTAATGCCTCTGTCTTGATTACTGTAGCTTCATAGTAACTTTGGGTCTTGGAAAGTGTGAGTCTCTCAACTTCATTCTTCTTTTTAAAGGTTGTTTTGGCTATTGTGTGTCCCTTGCAATTCAATAAAAATTTTAGTATTAGCTTGTCCATTTCTGAAAAGAAAAGGCAGCTGGAATTTTTATAAGAATTTTATCAAACCTGTAGACAAATTTGGGGGATATTGCCATCATGACAATATTAAGTTTTCCAATCCATGAACATAAGATGTATTTCCATTTATTTAAATATTCTCTAATTTCTCTTAACAATGTTTTTAATTTCACAGTATGTCTTGTAGCTCCTCCGTTAAATTTATTCCTAAGTATTTTGTTTATGATATTACAGATGGAATTATTTCTTAATTTCATTTTCATATTGTTCATTGCTAGTGAATTAAAACTCAATTGATTTTTGTATATAGTAAGTCCCCTACCTACAAACCTTCTAGTTGCAAACTTTCAAAGATGTGAATGTGCACTGGTTCCAGCAAGGAACCAGAACCTGTGCCATCAACGTCAGGCGTGAGTGAAATTGCAGCTTGCCCTGTTTCCTATTGCTGATGATCCTTCAGCTCTACCATCTCCCACCTCCTCTCCCTCCTCCAGTCAGTAACTCTTCTTGTCTGTTCACTCAATGCCAGCCCCTGTATGCCAGCTGCTGTATTTTACCACTGTACTTTTCAAGGTACTGTACTGTAAGATTAAAAATGTTTTATTTTTTGTATTTGTTTTTTATGTATTATTTGTGCAAAAAGTATTATAAACCTATTACAGTACAGTACTATATAGCTGATTCTGTTAGTTGGGTACCTAGGCTTACTTCATTGGACTTACGAACAAACTGGACTCAACAAATGCATTCTCGGAATGGAACTCATTCATATGTTCAGGACTTACTATATTAGTCCTGCACTTTGTTGAACTTGTTTTTTAGCTCTAATAGTATTTTTGTAGATTCTTTAGGGTTTTATATATATAAGATCTTCTCATCTGCAAATGGAGATAGCTTTACTTTTTCCTTTCTATATAAGTTTCCTAGGGCTGCTATAACAAAATATCATAGAGTGGGTCATATAAACAATAGAAACTTATTTTCTCACAGTTATGGAGACCAGAAGTCCAAGATTAAGATGTTGACAGGTTTGGTTTCTCCTGAGGCCTCTTTCTGTGGCTTGTAGATGGCCACCTTCTCACTGTATCCTCACATGGTCTTTCCTCTGTTTGTGTGTTCCCCTAGTGTCTCTCCATGTGTCCAAATCTTCCCTTCTTATAAGAATAACAATTTGGATTAGGGTCCTCCATAAGGAGCTCATTTTAAATTAGTCACCTATTTAAAGACCTTATCTCCAAATACAGTCATGTTCTGAAGCACTTGGGGTTAGTATTTCAACATATGAATTTGGGGGGTGGCACAATTCAGTCCATAACACTTTCCATTATGGATGCCTTTTATTTATTTTTGTTGCCTAACTGCCCTTGTTAGAACCTCCAGTACAGTACTGAATAGAAAAGGCAAGACTGGACCTCTTGGTCTTTTCCTAAGTCTTAGGATAAAAGCTTTCAGTATTTCACTACTATGGTGTTATCTATGATTTTTCATAGGTGCCCTTTACCATGTTGAGAAAGTTCCCTTCTATTCTGAGAATGTTGAATATTTTAATCATGATTTGGTCAAATGTTTTTCTGTCTCACTGAGATGAACATGTGCCTTTTTTCCTTTAATCTACTAATATGGTTTATTAAATATATAGAGTTTTCATATGTTGGACAACTAAGCATAATATTAGTTTTATATTTGCATATGTAGTTTCCTTTATCAGAGGTATTTATTTCTTTTTATGGCTTTGAGTCACCATTTAGTGACTTTTCATTTCCAGCCTGAAGAACTCCTTTAGCATTTCTTATAGGGCAGGTCTACAAGCAATGGATTGCCTTAGCTTTTTTTTTTTTTTTTTTCTAGGACTGCCTTAATTTATCCTTCATTTATAAAGGATTGTTTTTCTGCATATAGAATTCTTGGTTGACAGTTATTTTTGCTTCAACATTTTGAATATGGCATCCCACTGCCCACTGGCCTCCATGGCTTGTGATAAGAAGTCAACTGTTAATCTTATTGAGGATCCCTTGTTGGTGATGATTCATTTCTCTCTTGTTGTTTTAAAGTTTCTCTCTGTCTTTAGTTTGTAATAATTTGATTATAATATTTCTAGGTGTGCACCTCTTTGAATTTATGCTGCTTGGAGTTCATTGAGCTTGTTGAGTATATGGATTTTTTCTTTCATCAAATTTGGGAAGTCTGCAGCTATTATTCCTTCAAATATGCTTACTACCCATTTATATTTTCCTCTCTTCTTCTTTAATTCTCGGAATGCATATGTTGATATGCTTGATGGTTTCCCACAGGTCTCTGAACCTCTCTTGACTGTTCTTCATTTCTTTCTATTTCATAGGCTGGATAATCTCAACAGATCTATCTTCAATTCACTGTTTCTTTCTTCTGCTTGCACAGATCTGTTTTTGAGCCTCTCTTGTGAAATTTTCATTTCAGTTGTTGTCCTTTCCAAGTCTAAAATTCCTATTTGATTCCTTTTCATGAATGCTATCTCTTTATTGATATTCTTTATTTGGTGAGAAATTGTTCCCATATTTTCCTTTATTTCTTTAGACATGGTTTCCTTTAGCTTGCTGAACATATTTAAAACAGTTATTTTAAATCTATTGTCTACAAAGTCCATAGTCTTGGCTTGCTAAAGCACAACTTCTAATGATTTCTTTTATTCCTGTGTATGATCCACATTTTCTTCTTTCTTTCTATACCTCCAATTTTCTTGTTGAAAATTATCTTCCAGTTGAAAACTGGATAGTTTGAATATTTTAATGTGGCAATTCCGGAAATCAGATTATCCTACCCATTATTTGTTGTGATTGCTGCTTGTAGTTATTGTTTGTGTAAATGACTTGCTGAATTAATTCTGTACAGTCTGTCTTTTCCTGTGTGGTCCCTGAAGTCACCTTTCCAATAGTTTAGTGGTCACTAAATGATTGGACAGAGATTTCCTTAAACATCAATAACGAAAAATCTTCCAGTCTTTGCCAGGAGGCTCTGTGTGTGTTGGCCACACCTTCAACACTCAGGCAGGTAGTTTACTACTCTGCCTTAGCCTTTGTTTCCTGCTTCTACAAAGCTTCAAGATGAGCAGGATATGAGAGCTTAGGGCCTTGTGAGGTCTTTCCTCAGCATGTGGAGGGTCCCTACCATCTACATGGAATTCTAGATTCCCAGGAATACATTGGAACTTTTAAAAGACATTAAAGATTTCTCATTCCCCAGTTTTTCCTCCCAATAATTTTGATTAGTCTATTATTTTCCCAAACTCTAATTTATGCCTCTGACAAAAGTAACTAATACATTAGCCTGTAAATATTTTAAACAAATGCCCATTGGGAAGCAGCTTTAGCAGTAGGCTAATTCTGAATTAAGGGGAAATAGAGACAAACCCTTTGAGCCAGTCTTCTAGGAAGTCACCAGACAGGTCAGAACAAATAATTACTTACAATTCTTCTGAATGATAAGAATCAATTAATTACAATTCTTCTGAATGAAGTCTGTTCTACTCCCTCAATTACTGAAAATATGGGTTGTTGTTCCCATAGACACTACTAAGCTTAGGAGCAGAAGATGGGACTAAGTTAAAATTTATTGCTCTTACTTCAAATCTACCATTTTCCTTGAATGAGCATTCTCTAGGTTGCTGCAAACCTCTGGTTAATTTCCACAGTTCGGCAAAACTTGATTCTCAAAAATTTTGCCCATTTTTTTATGGCTTTTATGGAAGAGCAGAATTTGGTGCTCCTTACTCTGAAATTTTTCTCAACATTGCTCCGTATTTTTTAAATTTATGTAGCACTTGCTTTTTTGTATTTTTAATTTACATATAATAGACAAGTCAAAGAACTTTTTTCTAGTTAAGTGTGTGCATAACGAGAGGGGAAAGTGAGTTTTTTGAACAATTCCATAAAATATGAAGTTGTTCTTTTCAAATATTTTGTTACTATTAATGATGTTCTATATATCAGATAAATCCTTTAGAGTAAAATATAAAGGATAAATTTATTCACTGTATTGTTCCAGAAATTTCCCAATTATCACCATTATCTTTATACAAATAATTTAGGGAGCACTTGTCTAATTCAATATAAAATAGGTTAAAACAGATTTATTACATCTAAGACTTAAAATTATGAGGTCACATCTGTGATAAAAAAAACATTGCCATGAAAAAATAAATTTATTTCACAATATTAATGATGAAAAATAAATTTAATGATGCAGAAGCAACAAGAACTTCAGTCCTGCAGCATGTGGAACAAAAACCACATCCACAGAAACATATACAAGATGAAAAGGCAGAGGGCTATGTACCAGATGAAGAAACAAGATAAAACTTGAGAAAAACAACTAAATGAAGTAGAGACAGGTAACCTTCCAGAAAAAGAATTCAAAATAATGATAGTGAAGATGATCCAGGACCTCGGGAAAAGAATGGAGGCAAAGATTGAGAAGATGCAAGAAATATTTAACAAAGGCGTAGAAGAATTAAAGAACAAACAAACAGATGAACAATACAAAAACTAAAATGAAAAATACACTAGAAGGAATCAATAGCAGAATAACTGAGGCAGAGGAACGGATAAGTGACCTAGAAGACAGAATGGCAGAATTCACTGCTGTAGAACAGAATAAAAAAAAAAGAATGAAAAGAAATGAAGACAGCCTAAGAGATCTCTGGGACAACACTAAACACAAGAACATTCATATTATAGGGGTCCCAGAAGGAGAAGAGAGAGAGAAAGGACCAGAGAAAATATTTGCAGAGATTATAGTCGAAAACTTCCATAACATGGGAAAGGAAATAGCCACCCAAGTCCAGAAAGCACAGAGAGTTCCATACAGGATAAACCCAAGGAGAAACATTCCGAGACACACAGTAATCAAAGTGGCAAAAATTAAAGACAAAGAAAAATTATTGAAAGCAGCAAGGGAAAAATAACACACAACAGAACTCCCATAAGGTTAACAGCTGATTTCTCAGCAGAAACTCTACAAGGCAGAAGAGAGTGGCATGATATACTTAAAGTGATGAAAGGGAAGAACCTGCAACCAAGATTACTCTACCCGGCAAGGAACTCATTCAGATTTGATGGAGAAATCAAAAGCTTTACAGACAAGCAAAAGCTAAGAGAATTCATCACCACAAAACCAGCTCTACAACAAATGCTAAAGGAACTTCTCTAAGTGGGAAACACAAGAGAGGAACAGGACCTACAAAAACAAACCCAAAACAATTAAGAAAATGGTCATAGGTACATACATATCGATAATTACCTTAAACGTGACGGGATTAAATGCTCCAACCAAAAGACACAGGCTTGCTGAATGGATACAAAAACAAGACCCATATATATGCTGTCTACAAGAGACACGCTTCAGATCTAGGGACACACACAGATTGAAAGTGAGGGGATGGAAAATGTTATTCCATGCAAATGGAAATCAAAAGAAAGCTGGAATAGCAATATTCATATCAGATAAAATAGACTTTAAAATAAAGAATGTTACAAGAGACAAGGAAGGACACTACATAATGATCAAGGGATCAATCCAAGAAGAATATATAACAATTATAAATATATATGCAGCCAACATAGGACCACCTCAATACATAAGGCAACTGCTAACAGCTGTAAAAGAGGAAATTGACAGTAACACAATCATAGTGGGGGACTTTAACACCTCACTTACACCAATGGAAAGATCAACCAAAATGAATATTAATAAGGAAACACAAGGTATAAATGACACAATAGACCAGAGAGATTTAATTGATATTTATAGGACATTCCATCCCAAAACAGCAGATTACACTTTCTTCTCAAGTGTGCATGGAACATTCTCCAGGGTAGATCACATCTTGGGGCACAAATCAAGCCTCAGTAAATTTAAGAAAACTGAAATCATATCAAGCATCTTTTCTGACCACAACGTTATGAGATTAGAAATGAATTACAGGGGAAAAAAAATAAAATACACAAACACATGCAGGCTAAACAATAGGTTACTAAATAAGCAAGATATCACTGAAGAAATCAAAGAGGAAATCAAAAAATACCTAGAAACAAATGACAATGAAAACACGACAATCCAAAACCTATGGGATGCAGCAAAAGCAGTTATAAGAGGGAAGTTTATAGCTATATAAGCCTATCTGAAGAAACAAGAAAAAACCTCAAAAAAAAAAAAAAACAATCAAACCTTATGTCTAAAGGAACTAGAGAAAGAAGAACAAACAAAACCCAAAGTCAGCAGAAGGAAAGAAATCATAAAGATCAGAGCAGAAATAAATGAAATAGAAACAAGGAAAACAAGAGCAAAGATCAATAAAGCTAAAAGCTAGTTCTTGAGAAGATAAACAAAGTTGATAAACCATTAGCAAGACTCATCAAGAAAAAGAGGCAGAGGACTCAAATCAATAACATTAGAAATGAAACAGGAGAAGTTACAACAGACACTGCAGAAATACAAAGCATCCTAAGAGACAACTACAAGCAATGCTATGCCAATAAAATGGATAACCTGGAAGAAATGGACAAATTCTTAGAAAGGTATAACCTTCCAAGACTGAACCAGGAAGAAATAGAAAATAAGAACAGACCAATCACAAGTAATGAAATTGAAACTGTGATTAAAAATCTTCCATCAGGGCTTCCCTGGTGGCGCAGTGGTTGAGAGTCCACCTGGCGATGCAGGGGACACAGGTTCATGTCCCAGTCTGGGAAGATCCCACATGCTGTGGAGTGGCTGGGCCCATGAGCCATGGCCACTGAGCCTGTGCGTACAGAGCCTGTGCTCCACAACGGGAGAGACCACAAGAGTGAGAGGCCCGCGTACCGCAAAAAAATAAAAATAAAAACTTCCAACAAACAAAAGTCTAGGACCAGATGGCTGCACAGGTGAATTCTATCAAACAATTAGAGAAGAGCTAACACCCATCCTTCTCAAACTCTTCCAAAAAATTGCAGAGGAAGGAACACTCCCAACCTGATTCTATGAGGCCACCATCACCCTGATACCAAAACCATACAAAGATACTACAAAAAAAGAAAATTACATACCAATATCACTGATGAATATAGAGGCAAAAATCCTCAAAAAATACTAGCAAACAGACTCCAACAACACATTAAATTCAACAACACATTAATCATACACCATGATCAAGGGGGATTTATCCCAGGGATGAAAGGATTCTTCAATATACGCAAGTCAAACAATGTGATACACCATATTAACAAACTGAAGAATAAAAACCATATGATCATCTCAATAGATGCAGAAAAAGCTTTTGACAAAATTCAACAACCCAGTTTTGGTAAAAATTCTCCAGAAAGTGGGCATAGAGGGAACCTACTTCAACATAATAAAGGCAATATATGACAAAACCACAGGAAATATCATTCTCAATTTTGAAAAACTGAAAGCATTTCCTCTAAGATCAGGAACAAGGCAAGGATGTCTACTCTCACCGCTATTATTCAACATAGTTTTGGAAGTCCTAGCCTTGGCAATCAGAGAAGAAAAATAAATAAAAGGAATACAAATTGGAAAAGAAGAAGTAAAACTGTCACTGTTTGAAGATGACATGATACTATACATAGGGAATCCTAAAGATGCCACCAAAAAACTACTAGAGCTAATCAATGAATTTGGTAAAGTAGCAGGATACAAAATTAATGCACAGAAATCTCTTGCATTCCTATACACTAATCATGAAAAATCTGAAAGAGGAATTAAGGAAACTCTCCCATTTACCATTTCAACAAAAAGAATAAAATACCTAGGAATAAATCTTCCTAGGGACAAAAAAGACCTGTATGCAGGAAAGTATAAGACACTGATGAAACAAATTAAAGATAATACCAAAAGATGGAGAGATATACCATGTTCTTGGATTGGAAGAATCAATATTGTGAAAATGCATATACTTCCCAAAGCGATCTACAGATTGAATGCAATCCCTCCCAAATTACCAATGGCATATTTTATAGAACTAGAACAAAAAATCTTAAAATTTGTATGGAGACACAAAAGATCCCGAATAGCAAAAGCAGTGTTGAGGGAAAAAAACAGAGCTGGAGGAATCAGACTCCCTGACTTCAGACTATACTACAAAGCTACAGTAATCAAGACTATATGGTACTGGCACAAAAACAGAAACATAGATCAATGGAACAGGACAGAAAGCACAGAGATAAACCCACACACAACTGGTCACCTTATGTTTGACAAAGGAGGCAAGAATATAACAATGGAGAAAAGACAGTCTCTTCAATAAGTGGTGCTGGGAAAACTGGACAGCTACATGTAAAAAATGAAATTAGAGACCTAAATGTAAGACGGGATACTATAAAACTCTTAGAGGAAAACATAGGCAGAACACTCCATGACATGAATCACAGCAAGATCCTTTATGACCCACCTCCTAGAGAAAAGGAAATAAAAGCAAAAATAAACAAATGGGACCTAATGAAACTTAAAAGCTTTTGCACAACAAAGGAAACCATAAACAAGACGAAAAGACACCCCTCAGAACGGGAGAAAATATTTGCAAACGAATCAATGGACAAAGGATTAATCTCCAAAATATATAAACAGCTAATGCAGTTCAATATTAAAAAAACCAAACAATCCAATCCAAAAATGGGCAGAAGACCTAAATAGACATTTCTCCAAAGAATACATACAGATGGCCAAGAAGCACATGAAAAGCTGCTCAACATTACTAATTATTAGAGAAATGCAAATCAAAATTACAATGAGGTATCACCTCACACCAGTTAGAATGGGCATCATCAGAACGTCTACAAACAACAAATGCTGGAGAGGGTGTGGAGAAAAGGGAACCCTCTTGCACTGTTGATGGAAATGTAAATTGATACAGCCACTATGGAGAACAGTATGGAGGTTCCTTAAAAAACTAAAAACAGAATTACCATATGAACCAGCAATCCCACCATTGGGCATATACCCAGAGAAAACCACAATTCAAAAAGATACATGCACCCCGATGTTCACTGAAGTGCTATTTACAATAGCCAGGTCATGGAAGTAACCTAAATGCCCATTTACAGGCAAATGGATAAACAAGATGTGGGTGGAGCTTCAAGATGGCAGAAGAGTAAGACACGGAGATCACCTTCCTCCCCACAAATACATCAGAAATACATCTACAAGTGGAACAACTCCTACAGGACACCTACTGAACGCTGGCAGAAGACCTCAGACCTCCCAAAAGGCAAGAAACTCCCCACGTACCTGGGTAGGGCAAAAGAAAAATCTAAAAACAGACACAACAGAGTAGGGACGGGACCTGCACCAGTGGGAAGGAGCTGTGAAGGAGGAGAGGTTTCCACACACTAGGAAGCCCCTTCGCAGGTGGAGACAACTGGTGGCCAAGGCGGGGAGCTGCGGAGCCACAGAGGAGAGCACAGCAACTGGGGTGCGGAGCGCAAAGCGGAGAGATTCTCACACAGAGGATCAGTGCCAACCAGCACTCACCAGCCCGAGAGACTTGTCTGCCCTCCCACTGGGACAGGTGGGGGCTGGGAGCTGAGGCTTGGGCTTCGGTCAGATCGCAGGGAGAGGACTGGGCTTGGCTGCGTGAACACAGCCTGAAGGGGGCTAGTGCGCCACAGCTAGCCGGGAGGGAGTCCGGGAAAAGGTCTGGAGCTGCTGAAGAGGCAAGAGACTTTTTCTTGCCTCTTTGTTTCCTGGTGCACGAGGAGAGGGGATTAAGAGCGCTGCTTAAAGGAGTTCCAGAGACGGGCGCGAGCCGCAGCTATAGCGCAGACCCAAGAGACGGGTAGGAGACGCTAAGGCTGCTGCTGCAGCCACCAAGAAGCCTGTGCACTAGCACAGGTCACTATCCACACCTCCCCTCCCGGGAGACTGTGCAGCCCGCCATAGCCAGGGTCCCGTGATCTAGGGACAACTTCCCAGGGAGAATGTATGTGGCGCCTCAGGCTGGTGCAATGTCACGCTGGCCTCTGCTGCTGCAGGCTCGCCCAGAATCTGTACCCATCCCTACCCCCGGCCTGAGTGAGCCAGAGCCTCTGAATCAGCTGCTCCTTTAACCCCGTCCTGTTTGAGCAAAGAACAGACACCCTCATGCAACCTACAGGCAGAGGCGGGTCCAAATCCAAAGCTGAACCCCAGGAGCTGTGCGAAAAAAGAGAAAGGGAAATCTCTCCCAGCAGCCTCAGGAGCAGCGGATTAAATCTCCATAATCAACTTCATGTACCCTGCATATGTGGAATACCTGAATAGATAATGAATCATCCCAAATTGAAGAGGTGGACTTTGGGAGCAATGATATACATACTATTTCCCCTTTTTCTCTTTTTGTGAGTGTGTATGTGTATACTTCTGTGTGAGATTTCGTCTGTATAGTTTTGCTTTTACCATTTATCCTAGGGTTCTCTCTGTCTGTTTTTTGTTATTTTCTATTACTTAAAAATTTTTTTTCTTAATAATTATTTTTTATTTTAATAACTATTTTATTTTATTTTACTTTATTTTATTTTATCTTCTTCTTTCTTTCTTTCTTTTTTTTCTCCCTTTTATTTTGAGCCATGTGGAGGAGAGGCTCTTGGTGCTCCAGCCAGGTGTAAGGACTGTGCCACTGAGGTGGGAAAGCAAAGTTCAGGACACTGGACCCCAAGAGACCCCCCAGCTCCACATAATATCAAATGGCAAAAATCTCCCAGATACCTCCATCTCAATGCCAAGACCCAGCTCCTCTCAATGACCAGCAAGTTACAGTGCAGGACACCCTATGCCAAACAACTAGCAAGATAGGAACACAACCTCACCCATTAGCACAGAGGCTACCTAAAGTCACAGTAAGGCCACAGACACCCCAAAACACACCACCAGTCGTGGACCTGCCCACCAGAAAGACAAGATCCAGCCTCATCCACAAGAACACAGGCACTAGTCCCCCCCACCAGGAAGCATACACAACCCACTGAACCAGCCTTACCCACTGTGGACAGATACCAAAAACAATGGGAACTACAAACCTGAAGCCTGCAGAAAGGAGACCCCAAACACAGTAAGATAAGCAAAATGAGAAGACAGAAAAACACACAGCAGATGAAGGAGCAAGATAAAAACCGACCAGACCTAACAAATGAAGAGGAAATAGGCAGTCTACCTGAAAAAGAATTCAGAATAATGATAGTAAAGATGATCCAAAATCTTGGAAATAGAATGGAGAAAATAAAAGAAATGTTTAACAAGGACCTAGAAGAACTAGAGAGCAAACATAGATGAACAACACAATAAATGAAATTAAAAATTCTCTACAAGAGATCAATAGCAGAATAACTGAGGCAGAAGAACGGATAAGTGACCTGGAAGATAAAATAGTGGAAATAACTAGTGCAGTACAGAATAAAGAAAAAAGAATGAAAAGAATAGAGAACAGTCTCAGAGACCTCTGGGACAAAATTAAATGCACCAACATTCAAATTATAGGTGTCGCAGAAGAAGAAGAGAACAAGAAATGGACTGAGAAAATATTTGAAGAGATTGTAGTTGAAAACTTCCCTAATATGGGAAAGGAAATAGTTAATCAATTCCAGGAAGCACATAGAGACCCATACAGGATACTTCCAAGGAGAAACACACCAAGACACATTTTAATCAAACTATCAAAAATTAAATACAAAGAACAAATATTAAAAGCAGCAAGGGAAAAACAAGTAACACATAAGGGAATCCCCATAAGGTTAACAGCTGATATTTCAGCAGAAAGTCTGCAAGCCAGAAGGGAGTGCCACGTCATATTTAAAGTGATAAAAGAGAAAAACCTACATCCAATTTACTCTACCCAGAAAGGATCTCATTCAGATTTGACAGAGAAATTAAAAGCTTTACAGACAAGCAAAACCTAAGAGAATTCAGAACCACCAAACCAGCTTTACAACAAATGCTAAAGGAACTTCTCTTGGCAGGAAACACAAGAGAAGGAAAAGACCTACAATAATAAACCCAAAACATTAAGAAAATGGTAATAGGAACATACATATCCACAGCAGTCAGAATGGCCATCATCAAAAAATCTAGAAAAAGTGAATGCTGGAGAGGGTGTCGAGAAAAGGGAACACTCTTGCACTGTTTGTGGGAATGTAAATTGATATAGCCACGGTGGAGAACAGTATGGAGGTCCTTAAAAAACTAAAAATAGAACCACCATATGACCCAGCAATCCCACTACAGGGCATATACCCTGAGAAAACAATATTTCAAAAAGAGTCATGTACCAAAATGTTCATTGCAGCTCTATTTACAATAGCAAGGACATGGAAGCCACCTAAGTGTCCATCAACAGATGAATGGATAAAGAAGATGTGGCACATATATACAATGGAATATTACTCAGCCATAAAAAGAAACGAAATTGAGTTATTTGTAGTGAGGTGGATGGACTTGGAGTCTGTCATACAGAGTGAAGTAACTCAGAAAGAGAAAAACGAATACCATATGCTAACACACATATATATAGAATCTAAGAAAAAATAAAAAAAGGTCAGGAAGAAACTATGGGCAAGATGGGAATAAAGACACAGACCTACTACAGAATGGACTTGAGGATATGGGGAGGGGTAAGGGTAAGCTGGTACAAAGTGAGAGAGTGGCATGGATATATATACACTACCAAATGTAAAATAGATAGCTAGTGGGAAGCAGCCACATAGTACAGGGAGATCAGCTCGGTTCTTTGTGACAACCTAGAGGGGTGGGATAGTGAGGGTGGGAGGGATGGAGATGCAAGAGGGAAGAGATATGGGAACATATGTATAACAGATTCACTTGTTACAAAGCAGAAACTAACACACCATTGTAAAGCAATTATACTCCAATAAAGATGTTAGAAAAAAACATAAATATCGATAATTACCTTAAACGTGAATGGATTAAATGCTTCAACCAAAAGACATAGACTGGCTGAATGGATACAAAAACAAGACCCATATACATGCTGTCTACAAGAGACACACTTCAGATCTAGGGACAGATACAGATTGAAAGTGAGGATATGGAAAAAGATATTCCATGCAAATGGAATCAAAGAAAGCTGGAGTAGCAGTTCTCATATCAGACAAAATAGACTTTAAAACAAAGACTATTAGAAGAGACAAAGAAGGACACTACATAATGATCAAGGGATCGATCCAAGAAGAAGATATAACAATTGTAAATATTTATGCACCCAACCTCAATACAGAAGGCAAATACTAACAGCCATAAAAGGGGAAATCAACAGTAACACAATCACAGTAGGGGACCTTAACACCCCACTTTCACCAATAGACAGGTCTTCCAAAATGAAAATAAATAAGGAAACACAAGCTTTAAATGACACATTAAACAAGATGGATTTAATTGATATTTATAGGACATTCCATCCAAAAATAAGAGAATACACATTCTTCTCAAGTGATCATGGAATATTCTCCAAGATATATCATATTTTCGGTCACAAATCAAGCCTTGGTAAATGTAAGAAATGTGAAATTGTATCAAGCATCTTTTCTGACCACAACACTATGAGAATAGATATCAATTATAGGAAAAAATCTGAAAGAAATACAAACACATGGAGGCTAAATGACACACTACTTAATAACCAAGAGATCACTATAGAAATCAAAGAGGAAATCAAAAAATACCTAGAAACAAATGACAATGAAAACACAACAACCCAAAACCTATAGGATGCAGCAAAAGCAGTTCTAAGAGGGAAGTTTATAGCTATACAAGCCACCTTAAGAAACTAGAAACATCTCAAATAAACAACTTAACCTTACACCTAAGGCAATTAGAGAATGAAGAACAAAAAAAACCCCAAAGTTAGCAGAAGGAAAGAAATCAGAAAGATCAGATCAGAAATAAATGAAAAAGAAATGAGGAAACAATAGCAAAGACCAATAAAACTAAAAGCTGGTTCTTTGAGGAGATAAACAAAATTGATAAACCATTAGCCAAACTTATCAAGAAAAAAAGGGAGAAGACTCAAATCAATAGAATTAGAAATGAAACAGGAGAAGTAATAACTGACACTGCAGAAATACAAAAGATCATGAGAGATTGCTACAAGCAACTCTATGCCAATAAAATGGACAACCTGGAAGAAATGGACAAATTCTTAGAAATGCACAACCTGCCAAGACTGAATCAGGAAGAAATAGAAAATATGAACAGACCAATCACAAGCACTGAAATTGAAACTGTGATTAAAAATCTTCCAACAAACAAAAGCCCAGGACCAGATGGCTTCACAGGCGAATTCTATGAAACATTTAGAGAAGAGCTAACACCTATCCTTCTCAAACTCTTCCAAACTATAGCAGAGGGAGGAACACTCCCAAACTCATTCTACGAGGCCACCATCACTCTGATATGAAAACCAGACAAAGACGTCACAAAGAAAAAAAAAACTACAGGCCAGTATCACTGATGAACATAGATGGAAAAATCCTCAACAAAATACTAGCAAACAGAATTCAACAGCACATTAAAAGGATCATACATTATGATCAAATGGGGTTTATCACAGGAATGCAGGGATTCTTCAATATAGGCAAATCAATCAACCTGATATACCATATTAACAAATTGCAGGAGGAAAACCATATGATCATCTCAATAGATGCAGAAAAAGCTTTTGACAAAATCCAACACCCATTTATGATAAATACCCTCCAGAAAGTAGACATACAGGGAACTTTCCTCAACATAATAAAGGCCATATATGACAAACCTACAGCCAACATCATCCTCAAAGGTGAAAAACTGAAACCATTTCCACTAAGATCAGGAACAAGACAAGGTTGCCCACTCTCACCACTATTATTCAACATAGTTTTGGAAGTTCTAGCCACAGCAATCAGAGAAGAAAAGGAAATAAAAGGAATCCAAATCGGAAAAGAAGAAGTAAAGCTGTCACTGTTTGCAGATGACATGATACTATACATAGAGAATCCTAAAGATGCTACCAGAAAACTACTAGAGCTAATCAATGAATTTGGTAAAGTAGCAGGATACAAAATTAATGCACAGAAATCTCTGGTGTTCCTATACACTAATGATGAAAAATCTGAAAGTGAAACTAAGAAAACACTCCCATTTACCACTGCAACAAAAGAGTAGAATATCTAGGAATAAACCTACCTAAGGAGACAAAAGCCCTGTGTGCAGAAAATTATAAGACACTGATAAAAGAAATTAAGGGTGATACAAATAGATGGAGAGGTATACCATGTTCTTGGATTGGAAGAATCAACATTGTGAAAATGGCTCTACTACCCAAAGCAATCTACAGATTCAATGCAATCCCTATCAAACTACCACTGGCATTTTTCACAGAACTAGAACAAAAAATTTCACAATTTGTATGGAAACACAAATGACCCCGAATAGCCAAAGCAATATTAAGAAAGAAAAATGGAGCTGTAGGAATCAGGCTCCCTGACTTCAGACTATACTACAAAGCTACAGTAATCAAGACAGTATGGTACTGACACAAAAACAGAAATATAGATTGATGGAACAGGATAGAAAGCCCAGAGATAAACCCACGCACATATGGTCACCTTATCTTTGATAAAGGAGGCAAGAATATACAGTGTAGAAAAGACAGCCTCTTCAGTAAGTGGTGCTGGGAAAACTGGACAGCTACATGCAAAAGAATGAAATTATGACACTCCCTAACACCCTACACAAAAATAAACTCAAAATGGATTAAAGACCTAAATGTAATGTCAGACACTGTCAAACTCTTAGAGGAAAACATACGCAGAGCCCTCTATGACATAAATCACAGCAAGATCCTTTTTGACCCACGTCCTAGAGAAATGGAAATAAAAATAAACAAATGGGACCTAATGAAACTTCAAAGCTTTTGCACAGCAAAGGAAACCATAAACAAGACCAAAAGACAACCCTCAGAATGGGAGAAAATATTTGCAAATGAAGCAGCTGACAAAGGATTAATTTCCAAAATTTACAAGCAGCTCATGCAGCTCAATATTAAAACAAACAAACAAACAAAACAAAACAAACAAACAAAAAAGAAGATGTGGTACATATATACAATGGAATATTACTCAGCCGTAAAAAGGAACGAAATTGGGTCATCTGCAGAGACGCAGATTGATCTAGAGACTGTCATACAGAGTGAAGTAAGTCAGAAAGAGAATAACAAATATCGTATATTAATGCATATATGTGGAACCTAGAAAAATGGTACAGATGAACCGGTTTGCAGGGCAGAAATTGAGACACAGATGTAGAGAACAAACGTATGGACACCAAGTGGGGAAAGCCATGGGGGGGGTGTATGTGATGAATTGGGTGACTGGGATTGACATGTATACACTGATGTGTATAAAATTGATGACTAATAAGAACCTGCTGTATAAAAAAATAAAATGAAATTCAAAAATTAAAAATAAAATCTGGACTGCTGGATTATAACAAAAAGTTGAAAAAATAAAGCAAAAAAAAAAAAAAAAACTATCCACAGGTGTCCATGCTGGTAAATATAAGTAACTGCATAGGGTTTTGTTTGTTTGTTTTAATGAGTAAGGTTGAATAGAAATCTCTTATGTAGAAGTGCAAATAATTGATGTGGACACTCAGCCAAAAAAAAAAAAAATGTAATGATGCTAGTGAGACAACCAATTTTTCAGAAATTGGATGAAATAGCTTTTGGCCCGATGTAAAAAAAAAATGGAGGGGAAGCAGGGATAGATATGATCCAACTGAAAAATGTTCACTTCCCTTGTTGAGATAAGCGGTTGTCAGGGACATTAAACAAACATATATACCTTAACAAAATTGTGAAACATACATTAACTTAAATAGGCACTCATGTGAATTGCAATAGTAAAAAATGTGCACTTAGTAAGGTGCTAATACGATCAAAAGGATGTCTTGATTTATTTTTACCATTTTTAAAAAGCTTCCTGTACTCACTGACTCTCTTGATGACAGAAAGTAGAGAACTGACTGAAATCAGCAGACTGCTGGTGAAGAATAGTAAAATGTTTCAGATAGAGATGGCACCTTGGGAGAATGGACACTGAATACATTTTTGAGAGGAAAGAGAAGAAAATTTACAGAAATTCCCAAATGGTCACAAACTTCATGCCAAGGTTATTCACAACATTTACTTATTAAAAATATGTTTCCTTCTTTTTGTTTTCTTACTTTACTACTAAAACTATTTACCTGTATGTCTCAATTCTAAGATAAATAAAATTTGTGCTTATTATGAAAATATATTAGTCAGCTCAGGCTGCCATAATTAAATACCACAGACTTGGTGGCTTAAAGAACAGACATTTATTTTCTCACAGTTCTGGAGGCTGGAAGTCCAAGTTGAGGGTGCCAGCATAGTCAGGCTGTGGTGAGAGCCTTTTTTCTGCCTTCTCAATGTATCCTCACATGGAAACTAATCCTATCACAAGGGCCTCACCCTCATGATCTCATCTAAACCTAATTATCTCCCAAAGGCCCTATCTCATTGGAGTTAAGACTTCAACATATGAATTGGGGGTGGCAGAATGACACAATTCAGTCTGTACCAGAAAAAAATGTTACCAGTTATAGTATATTCTTCTCCTAAGACTTCTATTATAATAAATATTAAGAAAAAATTATATGTGTGCATATATTTCTTCATGTCAGCTTAATTTAAAGATGGAGTCAGGAGAGATCATTGCTAATCAAATGAAACAAATGAATATCAAAGTCTTAAGAGGTTTTATATCTTGTTATCTAAGGAAATGATCCTCTGAGAAGCAGGTTAGCAAACATGAGGTTCTCGGACATGACTAGAGCAGGTATTGGCAGTGGAACCATTAAAAAGTGTTACTCTGAGCAGGCTTAGCAATCCATCTGATCTCAGCTGGGCTGTATTAAGAGGCTTACTGAAGCATTGTGATTTCTTCAGATTGCAGTTTTAATGAGCCAGTCATTTCATTTTTATCTTAATTCAGCAGTTTAACTCACTAATTGTTCCAGTACAATGATCAGTGGAAAGCTGAAGGAGTTTGCGATCTACAAGCTTTTGACATATGCATACATTTTCATCATAGAAATTTCTCTTACTTCCAGCTTGGGTGCTGCAAAAACATCTTTTAAGAACAGAATAATGACTCAAATTAATTAGATCAAGATTTCATCATTCCCAATATCACAGGGTGATTGTCTCATTTTGTATTTAAAAATTATTTGGCTAAGATTAAATATCTAGAGATTTTGTTAACCCTGAGGTTGAAATACTTAGTTCAAAGAAACTTTGATCCCTTAATTATTCCCATAATATTGTACATTAAAGGGAATTATATTTATCATTAGCCAAGAAAATTAATGTAGTAAAACTACTGATGTGCATCTCGATTACGATACGTTTGAAGAAACTGTTTTCCTTGCTATATTAAATGTCTATCTCTAAAAACAAGTGAAGTTGATTAGTGAGTGTGTGGAAAGCAAATATTTCTAAAGATGATTCATACTAGGTAAGGCTGTCCTCTTAGGATTACTTAATTTGAAAAGAGGGCATGAAGCCCTAGCCAATACATCCAGCAAGAGAGATGTTATTTGAGCAAAGTCACCATGTGACAGTAGGTAGGTCCTATGGTTCTCCTTGCATTTTCAGAAAACTTTGACACTTTAAACTGATTTTCCATGGTGAATGCTATGTTCTGTCAATTTTAACACTAACACTTCATTTATAAAATAATAAGTTCTTTATCTACAAAACAGAAACAGACTCACAGATATAGAGAAGAGACTTGTGATTGACAAGGGGGGAGGGATGGATTGGGAGTTTGGGAAAAGGAGATGCAAACTGTTATATACAGAATGGATAAACACCAAGGTCCTACTGTATAGCACAAGGAACTATATTCAATATCCTATGATTAAACCATAATGGAAAAGAATCTGAAAAAGAATATATATATATATAACTGAATCACTTTGCTGTACAGCAGAAATTAACACAACATTGTAAATCAACTATACTTCAATAAACTAAAAAACAAATGAAAATAATAATAAGTTCTTTGGGTGGAGGGGGAAAAAAACCCTAAATCTTAAAAACCAATATAATTTATGGAGGCATCTTTAAGTAAAGAGCCTGAAACCCCACTCTGAAGCACAGAGACAATTAGTAGTAAAATGGAGCCTGTGCAGAGAAAGTCTTGTTTAATTAAAGATTCTGCCTCCACTGATGGATGTAATCTCTATAGGTGAAAAATAAGACTGAAATTGAATTTGTTGACTTGGATCATATTGTTCACTTTTCCAAATGGCTGGTTTGGCTCTATTATATGCAACTGATACATCTGGGAGTCAGAATTATGTCAAGCAAGAAACAATTGAAATCTTTCAAATGAATCATTAGCTCACTTTTGCAACCTAGATAAAATGCCAAATATGTATTCTGCTATGGACACTATAATGTCATTTTACCCCAAAACGAAAACTGTTGAACCAGTAACAACATTTAAACAAATGCTGACCCCCTTCACAAGTATCTTAGCTTCAAAAACAAGGTTTGTTTTGTTTTTGTTTAAATAAAGCATTTATTTCAGCAGATCTGGACATACGGCTGGTAGCCCTCTTCTTGTCTCCTTCAGATTATGTATTCCTCCTATTCATCAAATATAGTACATTGTAGTAAAAATGGCAAAGGTTTTTAAAAGGAGACTAATCAAGTGTATCAAAACTGAAAATCAGCAGATTTGCTTTAATGCTACCTGTGTAGTATGCTAACTGAATTCTACTGATTAATAAACATGCACTTTGACCCTACAGGAAATCAAACTGGGTCTTAATGTCAGGTGGAAGTCCTAAATGAAATTGAATAAAAATTATATAGACTAAAGCTCTCAACAGAATGCCGTTTTTTTGTTTTTGATTTTTTTGTGTGTGGTACGCAGGCCTCTCACTGTTGTGGCCTCTCCCGTTGTGGAGCACAGGCTCCGGACGCTCAGGCTCAGCGGCCATGGCTCATGGTCCTAGCCGCTCCGTGGCACGTGGGATCCTCCCGGACCGGGGCACAAACCCGTGTCCCCTGCATCGGCAGGCGGACTCCCAACCACTGCGCCACCAGGGAAGCCCCAGAATGCCATGTTTTTATAATTGTCTGTTTGGATGAAAGTTTACCCATTAGACTGGAGAGCATGGACTGTATCATTTATTTTTTGTATCCCTTATTTATTTTGTATACAATACAAATATTTTGAATTTAATTATTTTGCATACCTTATTTTTTTAACATAATGTCTGGCTCATCATGAAATATTTAACACATGTTTGTTAACTGAATGGCTTAATAGATCCAAAACAACTGGTGGAGAAAATAAAATTTTAGTTAAACCTGGGTTATGCATGTGTTGGATTATACGTTTTAAAATTACAATGTTTACCAACTGGATCATGTATAGTAGAATCAGATGTTTGTTGATGAAGTATTTGATTGAACTTCCAGGGGCACTGTGGCTATGTCAACCCTCCAAATGATAGAGCCATAATAGAATATTTTTCAACACGTCAGTTTGATCTAATCGGCTATGCTATCTACATGGCAGCAGAATGGACATAGACCCAGAAGTATCAGTCTCTCTGTAGGCATCACCAGAGTGACAGAACACAGCTGATTCTTTTCACTGAAAGAGACGGGCAGAACCATTCACTAACGTCCCTGCTCCTGAGTATAAGGTCACTTGAAACAGGCAGATCAGCTGTACACACACATATTACTTGGGCCTAGGGGGTAATCTGAACTTCTGCTATAGGCAAATGCTTGTCTTTTCTGTGTCTAGTAACTAGGGAGGATGTAACATTTTAAGAAAAGTGAGACAAAGTTAATGATTGTGGTGTGGATACTACAAATAACAAGAATCAGTGAAAATATTATTTAAATCCTTGGTGGTTTTTTTTGTTTGTTTGTTTGTTTTTTTGCAGTACGCGGGCCTCTCACTGTTGTGGCCTCTCCGGTTGCGGAGCACAGGCTCCGGACGCGCAAGCTCAGCGGCCATGGCTCACGGGCCCAGCCGCTCTGAGGCACGTGGGATCTTCTCGGATCGGGGCACGAACACGTGTCCCCTGCATTGGCAGGCGGACTCTTAACCACAGCGCCACCAGGGAAGCCCCAATCCTTGGTATTTTTTAATGCATTTGTATCATCACTGTTTGAAATGCTAACTTAACTATTTAGATGTAAAGAAGCCATAATTCATGCTTCCATCTTTCAGATAATTACCCATTAAACATGTGATATTTCAGAATGATACTGCTCAGCAGAAGAGTATCAAAGGCTTTCCTAAAATTTTGGCATGATAACACTTGTCCTGAGAAGTGATATTTAATGAGATCTCTTACCACTTTGCCATTTATCAAAGGAAAGATCATAGAACTAGAAAGGACCCTAAAAGCTCCTTATCTTCAGACACTATGCAAACTTTATAAGGTGAAGTAACTAAAGCCCAGAAAAGTTGATACTTGTTCCATATATTAAAATGTATAAGTGGTAGAAAGCAAAGATGGACTAGAATATATGTGTGTATGTGTTGTAAATGTTTATTATTATTATTAAAACTATTTGCATCCCTCTTGTCCAAGATTAAGTGGCTAATGAAGAAAAGACACTGGTTACTCTGTATTTTTCCCTACTCTCATGCCTAGTAGTAACTTTTCAACTATCCCCAGGACATCTGGATTTCATAAGAGGAAAAAAGCTTAGCTCAATTTAAATTTCAGACCAAATAACACCACTGAAATAATTTTGCTATCAACATCTCAATACTGATTCAACATATTGTGGTTCTTCCAAGGTCATATTTCTGTACCTCATTGGAATAATATGTGTAGGAATCCATCATTCTCATTATCATATAAGCAAGGCACTCTGCTCATAACCTTTCTTCTTCTATGTGTACAATAAAGCCAAAGAACTAAGCCTAGCATTCTGAACAAATAAAACTAAATAAGCACACGAATCAAGCTTGTCTACTTAATAGTGCAGTTGGGTAGCTTACCTAAAATTCTCTTTCGGTGGCTAATCTTCAAAAAATGTCCCTCTGCCTAAGAGCTCATGATTTAGGCAATGAGTTATGGCAATCTGAACTAATTTATAGAAAATGATACCAATATTCGCAAATAGTTTTTTCTCTTGCCACCCCCATCACTCAAACCAGTCTAGTTTACATCGTACATATTAAAATTTTCGATGACCATAAAGGAAATTCTTGCTCTGAGTCTGGGTTATCAATAGGTACCTAATGCAAACTGACTTTGCTTTGTAAATATATAGAGCCATCAATAATTCCTCTGCCACTCACATAGATGTAACTTAGGAATCCACTTCATTTCTCAAAATTCAATCTGTGTCGAATAGCATCAAATTTCCTGAGTGCCAAATTATTGAATTATCTAACAGTTCTTATTTTCTAACTATTAACATCTTTTAGCATTAGATGCTACAGTAAAGTCACAGGAGTTTCTTTTATCTTTCAACCTTTTATGCTAAAATGAGTCATTTCAGGAAACCTAAGTCCCTACCCTAATTATATTATAAATCCAAGTCTAATTAACCATTGCACCTTAAAATAAGCATAAGTTTTAATCAGGATTAATAGCCATAAAAGAATACATTTCTGCAATAGATGATGAATATCCCATTGTATATAGAGATATTAGTACTTTCTGATACAGAGGCCTACAAGGGTACATTAGGAACATTGAAAGATCTCCCTTAAACAGACGACTCATGCCAAATGCATATTCCTGGTTTGCAAACTTTCAGTTCAATCTGATCTAACATATTTTTATGTGCTTAGTCTGCATGACATAAATAACCACATGCTGATATCCACCTTGTAATTACATGAGAACTTGAGCCCCCTATGGAAACTATAAGTTGATTACTATCAACTATACCATAAATGAGATTAGATTTCTTCTAATTTCTTCTCAAATGGGGGAGAAAAGTTCCCAGATTTATGGTTCTCAGGAACCTTGCTCCTTTTGTGCAATGTCTTTCTTGATTAGCTTAACAAAATGAACACAGTGACATATACAAAATGCAGTGAAATTACTAACTTGTTCCTTGTGTAGTACTTAAGGCAATCTCCAAAATTCCCTGTAGCAATTAACCAGTACAAGTATAAAAGAAAGGGATGGAGGAAGGGAAAACGAATTAAAATCATAATTAATATTAAACTTAATTTCTATCTTGTATCTGTTCACATGCCGTAATATAATATATGACTGAGGAATTAAGACAAGTTCATCAAATGTTAAAAGTTCTTATGAAATAATTTTATCTGTGCTGGCTAAGGTTACATTTGGTAAATTATGCCAAACATTACAATACTCTCTTGATATTTTTCTGAGGAGAGTTGGAAAAAACTGCTGAGCAAAAAATTTAAATTACTTCTATTCATGACAGGATTTTCATTATATGAAACGAGTTTCCAAATTGTCAGTTATTTTCCTTCTAATCATTCTGGACTGAAGATCATCTAATGTGAAAGCTAAACTTTATTTAAGTCCAAAATGATTCAGAACCATAGTAACTAAAGCTTCACAACTACTAATTGAGACTTGGAATCTTCCAAATAAAAAACCTTTCATCAAAAGTTTCTAAAATGATTTTATACATGCTCTATAATCCATATATAGAATCGCTTCATTCATTATGATGTGAAAAAAAATGTGAGGTGAAGACTAGAGGCTATTAGTATTTTGGATATTTTGCTCATAAGTTGTGGCAAAATTCTCTTTTATCCTTGTGATCCAAAATTGTCATATAAAATTAAATTTTACTTGAATATTGAAACTAATCATTCACACTATTTTGGGGAATCATTCACTTCTAGTTATGAAAGGTTACACCCCTGGATGGTGAAGTGAAAGAATAGAAAAAGCACACAATGTTAAGAAACCTTATGCCAAATGAATTATATTGTTGTCTGATGTTTTTTCCATGGTAAACTTGAATATGAAAAGGAATGCAGAGATATATCCCTCCTGTAGAGAAGATTATGAGGCTCAGTTAATTGCATATTAAAGTCAAGTTATTAGAGGGTAATGTCTTGCTTCTATTGTGTCAGTACATTTCTCAAAGCAGGGATCCTTAGATATGAAGGATCCCTCCAACTTTCAAGCCTCTCAGTTGCTTTAGCGTCTTAATTCCAATTATCCTCATTCTACCTCAGTCAACACTTCCAGCCACACCTAAGATCTTGTTATCTCCTGGAACTCACCAATTCTTGAAATATATAAAATATCACATTCTTAATAGCTACAGTGCCTTATTCTTCTAACTTGCTCAATTGTGTACTCCTGCTTTTCTCCAACCACATAGCTAGTGCTTTTCTTCCTTAGCCAGCTTAGATCCCATCGGACATCACATTAAGCAGTCTCATGCCTAAATCCCAATATTCCTTTTACAACAGTTCTAACGTGTCATCTGACTGGCAAAACAGCAACCATGGATCCATCTCTGTCTCCAGGGCTATACCTGGTTGCTGGAGAAAAATAAGCAATTATGAAAATCAGTGGCATTATAAATGCATGGTCTTCAACTTCGAGTGAAGTCTCATTGATATCTGATAAAATATCATTCTTACACTACATAAACCTCTCTTCCAGTCTCCACAGTAGCTATTTCAAACCTTCTGCATTTTTCTCAAATGTCTAATGTCACCATATCTTCCCTACTCTTCGCAAAAGACCTTACCTCCTGCTTTCCAGTAGAAGTTAGAAGATACCAAACAGTAGGAAGTAGCAGGAAAGTAGTAAAAAGTAGCTTGAAAGTAGCAGAGTGACTTTTCTAAACTATAGTCATGATATATCAACCCACCTCCTGTCCAAGCCTCACCGGAGGACCACATAAATGTCACGCTGCTCACCCTTTGTCAGGGTAAGGGCTGTACCATCTAATATCTGTAGTACTGCCTTGACCTATTTACTTGTCACTCAGCTGAACATCTACTTAAAAAGAATCAAAAACTAAAAATATTTTCTAATAAAATGGATATTTATAAACTAATAGACTCACTGTGAATGTAAGAAATACATATGTATCAGTAAAACAGAACTAAATTGAACTAAATTTTTTTAAAAACTGAGTGATTAGAAGCATTGAATAGAAAAATACTTGCCAAAAAGACAGGTAACAATTGACCAAAAAAAGAATAGACAAAAATTGACTATAGGCATACCTCAGATATATTGCAGGTTTGGCTCCAGACCACCACAATAAAGTGAATATCTCAATAAAGCAAGTCACATGAATTTTTGGTTTCCCAGTGCATATAAAAGTTATGTTTACACTATACTTTAGTCTATTAAGTGTGCAATAGCATTATGTCTAAAAAAACAATGTACACCTTAATTAAGAAATACTTTATAGCTAAAAAATGCTAACCATCATCTGAGACTTCAATGAGCCAATCCTTTTGCTAGTGGAGGGTCTTGCCTCGATGTTGATGGCTGCTGACTGATCAGGGTGGTGGTTGCTGAAGGCTGGGGTGGCTGTGACAATTTCTTAAAATAAGACAACAACGAAGTTTGTCACATGGATTGACTCCTTTCATGAACGATTTCTCTGTAGCATAGAATTTGGTTTCACAGCACTTTATCCACAGTAGAACTACTTTCAAAATTGGAGTCAGTCCTCTCAAACTCTGCCATTGCTTTATCAACTAAGTTCATGTCATATTCTAAATCCTTTGTTGTCAACAATCTTCACAGCTTCTTCACCAGGAGTTTTTCCATCTCAAGAAACCACTTTATTTGCTCATCCATAAGAAGCAACTCCTCATCCATTAAAGCTCTATCGTGAGATTGCAGCTATTCAGTCACAGCTTCAGGCTCCACTTCTATTCTAGTTCTCTTGCTATTTCCACCACATCTGCAGTTACTTCCTCCACTGAAGTCTTGAACCCCTCCAAGTCATCCATGAGGGTTGGAATCAACTTCTTCCAAACTCCTGTGAACACTGATATTTTGACCTCTTCCCATGAATCACAAATGTTCTTAATGGCATCTATCAATAGAATGGCGAATCCTTTCCACAAGGTTTTCAATTGACTTTGCCCAGATCCATCCAAGGATACTATCTATGGCAGCTATAGCCTTACAAAATGTATTTCTTAGGTGATAAGACTTGAAAGTTGAAATTACTTCTTGATTCATGGGCTTCAGAATGGATGTTGTGTTTGAAGCATGAAAACAACATTAATCTCATTGTACATCTTCACACCAGAGCTCTTGCATGACCAGGTGCATTGCCAATGAGCACTAATATTTTGAAAGGAATCTTTTTTTTCTGGGCAGCAGATCTCAACAGTTGGCTGAAACTATTCAGTAAACCATGCAGTAAACAGATGTGTTATCATCCAGGCTTTACTGTTCCATTTATAGAGCACAGACAGACTAGATTTCTCATTATTCTTAAGGGCACTAGGATTTTCAGAGTGGTAAGTGAACACTGGCTTCAACTTAAAGTCACCAGCTGCATTAAGCCCCTAACAAGACAGTCAGCCTGCCCTCTGAAGCTTGAAGTCAGGCACTGACCTCTCTCTCACTATGAAAGTCCTATCTGGCATGTTCTTCCAATAGAAGACTGTTTTGTCTACATTGAAAATCTGTTGTATAGTAGAGCCACCTTCATTAATTATCTTAGCTAGATCTTCTGGAAAACTTGCTGCATCTTCTACATCAGCACTTGCTGCTTCAGCTGGAACTTTTATGTTATGGAAATGGCTTCATTCCTTAAACCTCACGAACCAACCTCTGCCAGCTTCAAACTTTTCTTCTATAGCTTCCTCACCTCTCTCAGCCTTCACAGAACTGAAGAGTGAGCTTTGCTCTGGATTAGGCTTTGGTTTAAGGAAATGCTGTAGATGGTCTGGTCTTCTATAGAGACACTAAAACTTTCTCCATATCTGCAATAAAGCTGTTTTGCTTCTTTTTTTTTTTTTTTTAATCAGTGTATTCACTGGAGTGGCACTTTTAATTTCCTTCAAGAACTTTTCCATTACAATCACAACTTGGCTAACCATTTGGCACAAGATGCCTAGCTTTCAGCCTGTCTCAGCTTCAACATGCATTCCTCATTAAGCTTAATCATTTCTAGCTTTTGATTTAGAGAGTTGTGTGACTCTTTCTTTCACTTGAATACTTAGAGACCATTGTAGGGCTATCAACTGACCTAATTTCAATATTGTTGTGTCTCAGGGAATAGAAAGGCCCCAGGAGCGGGAGAGAGAGACAGGTGAATGGCCAGCTGGTAGAACAGTCAGAACACATAAAATTATTAAGTTCACCATCTTATATGGCAGGATTTGCAGAGCCCAGAAACAATTACAAGAGTAACATTAAAGATCACTGATCACATATGACCACAACAAATATAATAATAATGAAAAAGCTTAAAATATCGTGAGAATTACCAAATGTGACACAGAGACACAAAACAAGCAAATGCTGTGTGTCAGAAAAATGGCACTGATAGCCTTTCTGTATGCAGGGTTGCCACAAACCTTCAATTTGCAAAAAAAAAAAAACCCAATAAAAACCAATATCTGTGAAATGCAATAAAGCAATGTGCAATAAAAAAGTATGCCTGTATATGAAATAAGAAAAATAATAATGACTAAATTTGAGGATAAAAAATCATAGTGAAACTAAAATATGAGACAGCACTAACATTTAATAAGGCATAGGGTTAATCAAGGTTAAAGTAGTTTAAAGTCCACTCTATTTAGGGACAAGAGTAGAGATGTTGATTAAAGTTTATTCTTTTCTAACTATTCATAATGATAATTTAAGGGTAATCATTAAAATAGTATAAATTTAATGTTTAACTTCCAAATCAATAGATTGTGGAATATGCGGAAAAAGGAAACTCAATAATTCAAATAAAAGGAGAAAAAGCAGAAAAAAAATCAAAGAAAAAAAACATGGTAAATAGAAAAGACATAATATTATGGTAAAAATATATACAAATATATCAGTAATGTAAGAAATGCCTATGTATTAAACTTACCACTCAAAAAACAGATTATTAGAATATATTTAAAATAAATCTGCAACGTTGATGGCAGGAATATAAAATGGTACAACCACACTGGAAAACAGTTTAACATTTTCTTCTAAATTTAAATATACCCTTACCATGTGATTCTGCAATTATACCCCTAAGTATTTACCTAAGGGAAATGAAAACACATATTCATAAGAAGACTTGTACATAAATGTTCATATCAACTTCATTCATAGTAGTTGAAAACTGGAAAAAAAACAAATGTCCATCAACAGGTGAATAGGTTAATAAAGTGGGATATATTCATACAATGGGATAGCGCTGAGCTATTTGTAAAAACTCATTGAACTATACCCTCAAAATGAGTGCATGAAATTTAATATGTAAATTTATTACAATAACTTTTTATCCATTCACATTGTTCTGACCACCTTCTATGTACCCATTGGTAAAGATGGGATTCCCCCACGCTGAATAGTATAAGACGGCTGAACACCTGCCGCCAACCCTGGAGACAGATGAGACTGACAGCAGTTCATTAGTCACAAACACAGCCTGCAAGAAGAGAACACTGCACACTATGCAGAGTTACAAGGGGGTTGGACTCAGGAGAAGAAAGAACTGGCAGGGGTGTGGTATGCCCTCCCACTTTAGAAACAAGGAGTGAGATGCCCCCTGCACAAATGGACAACTATAGACCTCAAGAGGAAACAATGGCAATCCCTAGGGAAGGAGGAGACGATTTCCAAAGTAACTATATTATAGTATTCAAAATGTCCAGTTTATAGCAATAAATGCCTACATTAAGAAAAGGTAAAGAGCTCAAATAAACAACCTAACTTTACAGCTCAAGGAACTAGAAAAATAAGAACAAAAATAAGTCCAAAGTTAATGGAAGGAAGGAAATAACAGAGATCAGAGAGGAAATAAATGAAATAGAGCCCGAAAAGAGAATAGATCACTGAAACTAAGAACTGGTTCTTTGAAAAAATAAACAAAACATATGAATCTTTAGCCAGACTCATCAGGAGAAAAAGAGAGGATGCATAAAAATAAAATCAGAAATGAAAGGGGAGACAAAATAACTGATAGCACAGAAATACAAAGGATCATAAGAGACTAACAAATTGGACAACCTAGAAAAAATGGAAAAAATTTCAAGAAACATACAAACTACCAAGACTGAATCATGAAGAAATAGAGAATCTGAAAAGACAAATTACTAGTAAGGAGATTGAATCAGTAATCAAAAACCTCCAAACAAAGAAAAGTCCAGGACCACATGACTTCACTGGTGAATTCTACCAAACATTTAAAGAATTAATACCAATCCTTCTCAAACTCTTCCAAAAAATTAAAGAGAAGGGAACATTTCCAAACTCATTTTATGAGACCCAAGTATCCTGATACAAAAACCAGACAAAGAGACCACAAGAAAAGAAAAATACAGGCCAATATCCCTGATGAACACAAATGTAAAAGTCCTCAACAAAATAGTAGCAAACCAAATCAAACAATACATTAAAAGGATCATACATCATGATCAAGTGGGACTTATTCCAGGGATGTAAGGATGGTTCAACATCTGCAAATCAATGAATGTGATACACCACATTAACAAAATTAAGTGTAAAAACCATATGATCATCTAAATAGACTCAGAAAAACCATTTGACAAACTTCAACATCTATTTATGATAAAAATTCTCAACAAAGTGAGCATAGATGGAACATACCACAATATAATAAAAGCCCTATATGACAAGCCCAAAGATAATATCATAAGCAATGGCAAAACCTGAAAACTTTTCCTCTAGGATCAGGAAAAACACAAGGATGCCCACTCTCATCACTTCTATTCAACATAGCACTGGAAATTCTAGCCAAAGCAATCAGGAGAGAAAAATAAACAAAAGGCATCCAAACTGGAAAGGAAAAATTAAAACTGTCTCTATTCGCAGATGACATGATATACTATATAGGAAACCATAAAGATTCCACCCAAAAAATGTTAGATCTAATAAATGAATACAGTAAATTTGTAGAAAATAAAATCAATCTTAAAAAATCTGTTGTGTGACTTATATTTTAATAACAAGCTATTAGAAAGAGAAATTAAGGGAAAAAACACAATTACAACTGCACAATAAAGAATAAAATACCTGGGAGGACCTTCAAGATGGCAGAGGAGAAAGACGTGGAGATTACCTTCCTCCCAAAAAAATACATCTACATGTGGAAGAGCTCCTACAGAACACTGACTGAATGCTGGCAGAAGACCTCAGACTTCCCAAAAGGCAAGAAACTCCCCATGAACCTGGCCGTATGGCTGACAGGGTCTTGGTGCTCCAGCCAGGTGTCAGGCCTGAGCCTCTGAGGTGGGAGAGCCAAGTCCAGGACATTGGTCCACCAGAGACCTCCTAGCCCCATGTAATAGCAATCGGCAAGAGCTCACCCAGAGACCTCCATCTCAATGCTAAGACCCAGCTCCACTCAACGCCCAGCAAGCTCCAGTGCTGGACACCTGATGCCAAACAACTAGCAAGACAGGAAAACAAACCCAACCATTAGCAGAGAGGTTGCCTAAAATTATAATAAGTTCACAGACACCCCAAAACACACCACCGGATGCAGTCCTGCCCACCAGAAAGACAAGATCCAACCTCATCTATCAGAACACAGACAGCAGTCCCCTCCACCAGGAAGCCTACACAACCCAAATAACCAAACTTACCCACTGGGGGCAGACACCAAAAGCAACAGGAACTATGAACATGCAACCTGCAAAAAGGAGACACCAAACAGAGTAACTTAAGCAAAATGAGAAGACAGAGAAATATGCAGCAGATGAAGGAGCAAGGTAAAAAACCACCAGACCAAACAAATGAAGAGGAAATAGGCAGTCGACCTGAAAAACAATTCAGAGTAATGATAGTAAAGATGATCCAAAATCTTGAAAATAGAATGGAGAAAATACAAGAAACATTTAACAACGATCTAGAAGAACTAAAGAGCAAACAAACAACACAATAAATGAAATTAAAAATTCTCTAGAAGGAATCAATAGCAGAATAACTGAAGCAGAAGAATGGATAAGTAACCTGGAAGATAAAACAGTGGAAATAACTACCACAGAGTAGAATAAAGAAAAAGGAATGAAAAGAATTGAGGTCAGTCTCAGAGACTTCTGGGACAATGTTAAACTCACCAACATTCAAATTATAGGGGTCTCAGAAGAAGAAGAGAAAAAAAAAGGGACTGAGAAAATATTTGAAGAGATTATAGTTGAAAACTTCCCTAATATGGGAAAGGAAATAGACAATCAAGTCCAGGAAGTGCAGACAGTTGCATACAGGATAAATCCAAGGAGAAACATGTCAAGACACATGGTAATAAAACTATCAAAATTTAATACAAAGAAAAAAATATTAAAAAGCAGCAAGGGAAAAGCAACAAATAATATACAAGGGAATCCCTATAAGGTTAACAGCTGATCTTTCAGCAGAAACTCTGCAAGCCAGAAGGGAGTAGTGGACTTATCTAAAGTGACAAAAGAGAAAAAACTACAACCAAGATTACTCCACCCAGAAAGGATCTCATGCAGATTCAACAGAGAAATTAAAATCTTTACAGACAAGCAAGAGCAAAGAGAATTCACCACCACCAAACCAGCTTTACAACAAATGCTAAAGGAACCTCTCTAGGCAGGAAACACAAGAGTAGGAAAAGACCTACAATAACAAACCAAAACAATTAAGAAAATGGTAATAGGAACATACATATCGATAATTACCTTAAATGTAAATGGATTAAATGCTCCAACCAAAAGACAGACTGTCTGAATGGATACAAAAACAAGACCTGTATATATGCTGTCTACAAGAGATGCTCTTCAGACCTAGGGATCCATACAGACTGAAAGTGAGGGGATGGAAAAAGATATACCATGCAAATGGAAATCAAAAGAAAGATCGAGTAGCAATACTCATATCAGAAAATGCAGACTTTAAAGACTATTACAAGAGACAGAGAAGGACACTACATAATGATCAAGGGATCAATCCAAGAAGAAGATATAACAATTGTAAATATTTATTCACCCAACATAGGAGAACCTCAATACATAAGGCAAATGCTAACAGCCATAAAAGGGGAAATCAACAGTAACACAATCAGAGTAGCAGACTTTAACACCAAACTTTCACCAATGGACAGATCTTACAAAAGGAGAATACATAAGGAAATACAAGCTTTAAATGATACATTAAACAAGATGGATTTAATTGATATTTATAGGACATTACATGCAAAAACAACACACCTTCTTCTTAAGTGATCATGGAACATTCTCCAGCATACATCATATCTTGGGTCACAAATCAAGCCTTTGTAAATTTAAGAAAATTGAAATTGTATCAAATATCTTTTCTGACAACAACGCTATGAGACTAGATATCAATTACAGGAATAAATCTGTAAAATATACAAACACATGGAGGCTAAACAATATACTACTAAATAACCAAGAGATCACTGAAGAAATCAAAGAGCAAATCAAAAAGTACCTACAAACAAATGACAATGAAAACACGATGACACAAAACCTATAGGATGCAGCAAAAGCAATTCTAAGAGGGAAGTTTACAGCAATACAATCCTACCTCAAGAAATAAGAAACACCTCAAATAAACAAACTAACCTTACATCTAAAGCAATTAGAGAAAGAAGAACAAAAAAACCACAAAGTTAGCAGAATGAAAGAAATCATAAAGATCAGATCAGAAATAAATGAAAAAGAAATGAAGGAAACAATAGCAATGATCAATAAAACTAAAAGCTCATTCTTTGAGAAGATAAAAATAATGGATAAACCATTAGCCAGATTTATGAAGAAAAAAAAGGGCGAACTCAAATCAACAGAATTAGAGATGAAGAAGAAGTAACAACTGACACAGCAGAAGTACAAAAGATCATGAGAGATTACTACAGGTAATCTATATGCCAATAAAATGGACAACATGGAAGAAATGGACAAATCCTTAGAAAAGAACAATCTTCCAAGACTGAACCAGGAAGAAATAGAAAATATAAACAGACCAATCACAAGCACTGATATTGAAATGGTGATTAAAAATCTTCTAACAAACAAAAGCCCAGGACCAAATGGCTTCACAGGCGAATTCTATCAAACATTTAGAGAAGAGCTAACAACTATTCTTCTCAAACTCTTCCAAAATATAGCAGAGGGAGGAACACTCCCAAACACATTCTACGAGGCCACCATCACCCTGATACCAAAACCAGACAAAGATGTCACAAAAAAGAAAACTACCATCCAATATCACCTATGAAAATAGATGCAAAAATCCTCAACAAAATACTAGCAAACAGAATACAAAAGCACATTAAACGGATCACCACCATGATCAAGTGGGGTTTATCTCAGGAATGCAAGGATTCTTCAATATACACAAATCAATCAATGTGATACACCATATTAACAAATTGAAGAATAAAAAGGATATGATAATCTCAATAGATGTAGAAAATGCTTTCGACAAAATTCAACACTGATTTATGATAAAAACTCTCCAGAAAGTAGGCATAGAGAGAACTTACCTCAACATATAAAGGCCATATATGACAAACCCACAGCAAACATCAGTCTCAATGGTGAATAAAAAAACATTTCCACTAGTATCAGGAGCAAGACAAGGTTGCCCACTCTCATCACTATTATTCAGCATAGTTTTGGAAGTTTTAGCCACAGCAATCAGAGAAGAAAAAGAAATTAAAAAAATCCAAATTTGAAAAGAAGTAAAACTGTCACTGCTTGCAGATGACAAGTTACTCTAAATAGAGAATCCTAAAGATGCTACCAGTAAACTACTAGAGCTAATCAGTGAATTTGGTAAAGTAGCAGGATACAAAATTAATACACAGAAATCTCTTTCATTCCTATACCCTAATGATGAAAAATGTGAAAGAGAAATTAATGAAACACTCCCATTTTACACTGCAACAAAAAGAATAAAATACCTAGGAATAAACCTACCTATGTAGACAAAAGACGTGTATGCAGAAAATTATAAGACACTGATGAAAGAAATTAAAGATGATACAAACAGATGGAGAGATATACCATGTTCTTGGAGTGGAAGAATCAACATTGTGAAAATGACTCTACTTCCCAAAGCAATCTACAGATTCAATGCAATCCCTATCAAACTACCAACGGCATTTTTCACAGAACTAGAATAAAAAATTTCACAATTTGTATGGATACCCAGAACATCCTCAATAGCCAAAGCAATCTTGAGAAAGAAAAACAGAGCTGGAGGAATCAGGCTCCCTGATTTTAGACTATACTACAAAATCTACAGTAATCAAGACAGTATGGTACTACCTAAAAAACAGAAATATAGATAAATGGAACAGGATAGAAATTCCAGAGATATACCCATGCACATATGGTCACCTTATCTTTGATAAAGGAGGCAAGAGTATACAATGGAGAAAAGAGAGCCTCTTCAATAAGTGGTGCTGGGAAAACTGGACAGCTATATGTAAGACAATGAAATTAGAACACTCCCTAACACCATACACAAGAATAAACTCAAAATGCATTAAAGGCTTAAATGTAAGGCCAGACACTATAAAACTCTTTGAGGAAAACACAGGCAGAACCCTCTATGACATAAATCACAGCAAGATCCTTTTTGACCCACCTTCTAGAGAAGTGGAAATAAAAACAAAAACAAACAAATGGGACCTAATGAAACTCAAAAGCTTTTGTACAGCAAAGGAAACCATAAACAAGACCATAAGACAACCCTCAGAGTGGGAGAATATATTTGCAAATGAAGTAATTGACAAAGGATTGATTAATCTCCAAAATATACAAGCAGCTCATGAAGCTCAATATCAAAAAAAACAAACAACCCAATCTGAAAATGGGCTGAAGACGTAAACAGACATTTCTCCAAAGAAGATATACAGATTTCTAACAAACACATGAAAGGATGCTCAACATCACTAATCATTAGAGAAATGCAAATCAAAACTACAATGAGGTATTACCTCATACTGGTCAGAATGGCCATCATCAAAAAGTCTACAAACAGGGCTTCCCTGGTGGCGCAGTGGTTGAGAGTCCACCTGCTGATGCAGGGGACGTGGTTTCATGCTCCAGTCCGGGAAGATCCCACATGCCACGGATCGGCTGGGCCAGTGAGCCATGGCTGCTGAGCCAGCGCGTCCGGAACCTGTGCTCTGCAACGCGAGAGCCCACAACAGTGAGAGGCCCGCGTACCACAAAAAAAAAAAAAAGGGAACCCTCTTTTACTGTTGGTGGGAATGTAAATTGATACAGCCACTATGGAGAACAGTATGAATGTTCCTTAGAAAAACTAAAAATAGAGCTATCATATGACCCAGCAATCCTACTACAGGGCATATACCCTGAGAAAACCATAATTCAAAAAGAGTCATGTACCACAATACTCATTGCAGCAGTATTTACAATAGCCAGTACATGAAAACAACCTAAGTGTCCACTAACAGATGAATGGATAAAGAAGATGTGACACATATATACAATGGAATATTATTCAGCCATAAAAAGAAATGAAATTGCGTTATTTGTAGTGAAGTGGATGGACCTAGAGTCTATCATACAGAGTAAAGTAAGTCAGAAAGAGAAAAACAAATACCATATTATATGGAATCTAAAAAAAAGAAAAATGGTTCTGTTGAACCTAGGGGCAGGATAGGAATAAAGACATAGACATAGAGAATGGACTTGAGGACACAGGGAGGGGAAGGGTAACCTGGGAAGAAGTGAGAGAATGGCATTGACATATATACACTACCAAATGTAAAATAGATAGCTAGTCGAAGCAGCCGCATAGCACAGGGAGACTAGCTCAGTGCTTTGTGACCGCCTAGTGGGGTGGGATAAGGAGGGTAGGAGGAAGACACAAGAGGGAGTGGATATGGGGATATATGTATATGTATAGCTGATTCACTTTGTTATACAGTAGAAACTAACACAAAAACATAATACAATTATACTCCAATAAACATGTTAAAAAATACATATATATATATGTATAACTAAATATTAAATAAATACTAAATGAGAAAATTTGGGCAAGGAGAAAAGAGCCACATATATGGCTATAAGGTTTCATGCAAACAAAGCAAATTGAACATTAGGATCCCCATTCAATTAAATGCCCATGAGATAATAAAAGAATTATTTTCTGCTCAAAAAAGAGAAGAATAGAATACTTAGGTACAAATTTACCCAAAGAAGTAAAAGAACTGTACACTGAAAGCCATAAGAAATTAATGAAAGAAATTAAAGACACAAAAAATGGAAAGATATTCCAAGCTCATACATTGCAAGAATTAATATTGTTAAAACAATCATACTGCCAATGCATCTACAGATTCAATGCAATCCCTATCAAAATTACAATGGCATTTATCACAGAAATAGAACAAAAAACATTTAAATTTGTATGTAACCATAAAATACCCCAAATAGCTAAAGCAATCTTGAGAAAGAAGTACAAAATGGGAGGCAGTACACTTTCTGATTTCAAACTACATTACAAAGCTATAGTAATCAAACAGTATGTTATTAGCATAAAAGCAGACACATATATCAATGGAACAGAGTAGAGAGGCCAGAAATAAACCCACGCATATGTGGTCAATTAAGTTACAACAAAGGAGGAGCCAAGAATATAAAATGGGAAAAGGACAGTCTCTTCAATAAATGGTGTTGGAAAAACCAAATAGCCACATGCAAAAGAATGAAACTGGTCCCCTATACTACACACAAAAATCAACTGAAAATGGATTAAAGACTTGAATGTAAGACCTGAAACCATAAAACCCCTAGAAGAAAACATAGGGGGTAAGTTCCTTGACATCAGTCTTGGCAATGATTTTTTGGACTTAACACCAAAAGCAAAGGCAAAAAAAGAAAAATAAACAAGTGGGACTACATAAAAATTTAAAAGCTTCTGTACGGCAAAGGAAGCAATCAACAAAATGAAAATGCAACGTACCAAATGGGAGGAAATATTTTCAAATCATATGTCTAATGAGGGGTTAATATCTAAATAAAGAACTAACACAACTCAGTAGATAAACAAACAAACAATCAGATTTAAAAATGGGCAGAGGATCTGCATAGACATATTTCCAAAGAAGGCATACAAATGGCCAACGGGCACATGAAAAGTTGCTCAACATCACTGATTATCAGGGAAATGCAAATCAAAATCACAATGAGATACCATCCCACATCTGTTACAATGGCTATCATCAAAGACAAGAAATAACAAGTGTTGGGTAGGACATGAAGGGAAGGCAACCCTGATGCAATGTTGGTAGACATGTAAATTGGTGCAGAAACTATGGGAAACAGTATGGAGGTTGCTCAAAAAATTAAAAATAGAACTACCATATGATCCAGCAATTCCACCTCTGGGTATCTACCCAAAGAAACTAAATCATTATGTTGAAGAACCCATGTTCACTACAGCATTATTTATAATACTCAAGACATGGAAACAACTTAAGTGTCTATTAATGAATAAATGGTTAAAGAAAATGTGATATATAATGATATACAATGGAATACCTTTCAGTCAATAAAAAAAAAAAAAAGGAAACCCTGCTATTGGCAACAACAACAACATGGATGGATCTTGAGGGTATTATCCTAAGTGAAAAAAGTCAGACAAAGACAAATACCATGATATCATGGTACCACGGTATGATATCATTTATATGTGGAATCTAAAATAAAAAAGAACGCATAGATACAGAGAACAGATTGGTGGTTTCCAGGGATGGGGGTAAAGGGTGGGCAAAATGGGTGTAGATAGTTAAAAAGTACAAACTTCTAGTTTTAAAATAAATAAGTCCTGGGGATGTAATGTACAGCATGGTTGTTTGGGTTAACAGTACTGTATTGTATATTTGAAAGTTTCTAAGACAGCAGATCTTAAAAGTTCTTATCACAAGAAAAAAATTTTGTAACTATATGTGGTGATGGATGTTAACTAAATTTATTGTGGTAATTATTTCACAATATATACATAGATCAAATGTGTACACCTAAAACTAATACATTATATGTTAAGTGTATCTCAATTTAAAAATATTAGTTTTAAAAAACAAACAAACAATGACAAAACAAAAAGCCCTCTATATGGCAATCTCAATTTCTGACTCTTACAAATCAGACCCAGTTTCAAATATTTTATCTCAGTTCCCTACATGTACAGACAGTCCATGACTTATGATGGTTTAACCTGGGATTTCTCTACTTTACAATGGTACAAAAGCAATACTCATTCAGTAGAAACCATACTTTGAATTTTGATCTTTTCCCAGGCTAGTGATATGCAGTACCATACTCTTGTGATGCTGGGCAGCAGCAGTGACTCACAGCTCTCCGTCAGCCCCGTGACCACAAGGGGAAACAACCAATACACTACAACCATCTGTACCCATAAAACCATTCTCTTTTTCACTTTCAGTACAGTATTCAATAAATTACATGAGATATTCAACACTTTATGTAAAATAGGGTTTGTGATAGATGCTTTTGCCCTACTGTAGGCTAATGTAAGTGTTCTGAGTACTTTTAAGGTAGGCTAGGCTAAGCTATGATTTTCAATAAGTTAGGTGTATTAAATGTATTTTCCACTTGCAATATTTTCAACTTCCAATGAGATGTAGCCCCATCTTAAGTTGAGGAAGATCTGTACATTCAAGACTATCAGAACATGTCTTCTGACTGTAGGTTTGGAAAATGGGGTCACTTTACTCATTAAGTCACCTTGAGCTTACAGGGAAAGGTAATGTAGCATGGCTTTAAAATCTACTGAATTTTGTTGTTAAAGTAATACATGCTTGCTACATAAAATTCAAACAATACAAAAAGGTATAAATTGAAAAATGAAGGTCCTACTCCCTAGATAACCACTATTGTTTCTTGTTGGCTCCTTATAGATATTTTCTACACACATACAATCATCTCTCTATCTACCCTCCTTTTTTCCACGAATGAAATTGTACTGTACAGATTGTTCAGTATTTTGCATTTTTCAGTTAATATAGTTTAAATATATTTTTATGTCATGACTATGTCAATAATCCACATGTAGAACAGGGTTATCAATATATCTATATTTGCCAGGTGGATAACATAAATTAGAAAAGTGAGTTGGATAGAAGAAAAATAATTCTCCTGTATAAGAAAAATAAAAAACAAACAAACAAGAATTTAAAACTTCTGGGCATCAAAGGACATTATCAATACATTGAAAAGACAGCTTACAGGAAAGGAAGAAAATATTTGCAAATCATATATCTTATAAGGGTCTAGTATCCAGAATATATAAAGAACTCTTACAACTCAAGAACAAGAAGACAGCTCAATTAAGAAATGGGTAATGGAGTTGAATAGACATTTCTCCAAAGAAAATGTACAAATGGCCAATAAACACATGAAAACATGTTCAACTTCTTTGGTCATCAAGGAAATGCAAATTAAAACCACAGTGAGATACAACTTCACACCCACTGGAATGGCTATTTTTTTAATGGAAAATAACAAGTGTTGGTGAGAATGTGGAGAAATAGGAAACATCGTACACTGTTGGTGGGGATATAAATGCTGCAGCTTCTTTGAAAAACAGTGTGGCACTTCCTCAAATGATTAAAAGAAGTGTTACCATATGATTCTACAATTCCACTCCTAGGTATACCCCAGAGAAATGATAACATGCGTCCACACAGAAACTTACATACTAATATTTATAGGAGCATTATTCATATTAGCCAAAAGAAGGAAACAACCCAAATGTCCATCAACAGATGAATGGGTAAACTACTTTTAATTTATACATACAATGGAATATTATTCAGCAATAACAAAGAATGAAGTACTGACACATGCTACAACTTAAGATGAACCTCAAAAACATTATGCTAAAATAAAGTAGCCAAACACAAAAGGTTATATATTGTATGATTCTTTTTATATGTAATATGCAGTATAGGCAAATCCATAGAGACAGAAAGCAGATTAGTAGTTGCCAGTGGTTGAGGTGGGGAAGGTGTTTTTCTGGGGTGACAAAAAAGCTTTGACATGAGAGTGAGGTGGTAGATGTAACAACATTGTGAATGCACTAAGTGCCACTGAAATGTACACTTTCAAATGATTAACTGTATGTTACATGAATTTCACTTCAATTTTTTTTTTAAAAGTTGCAAGGGGAATGTTCAGTTTGCTCAAGAGTACTACTATCCTCAAGGACCCTGGTCCATTAGCTTTTGTCGAACTAAGGACAAGTGAGTTTTCCATACTCTTTAAAGCAGACTTGGGATTTGGTGTGAGGGGCAATGAACTAAAGAGGAAATAGCACAGGACTCATGAGGAATATTCTTGATTACTTGCTGTACATTTTGCAAAAGAATAAAATACTATTTTCCCATTTTAAAAAAAGGGAACAAAAGAAAAAACAGGGTAGCTGCTTATTTTAAAAAAAACTAGTCTGAAATATTTTCAAAGAGTAATAAGAATGATTTTTTCAGTAGAAAAAAAAAAAGTTGCATTGAGCAGATAAGAACCAAGATGAGACAACGTAAATTCTCCCCCTCCTAAACATTTTAAAAGCCTTGAACCACACTGTTTATTTTTTAATGGTCTTCATGTGGAGGAGATTTTCAAACTGTGCCAGAGAGTCATTTCATCACAAATGGCACAGCTTATGAGCAAACACCCTGCAAGGAATGCCTACCTTCTCATTCCTCTCCTTTCTTCAGCCTGACAGAAGTTTTCATTGTGGATGTAATTCTGTTTCCACTCTGTGATAGTCCCAAAATGGTGAGCCCATTACCTAGAGCTGTTGAGCTTTACATTATGCTGGGGGCAGGGAGTGGACACATTGAGCAATTTGACAAGGACCGCCATTGGCAACTGGTTCTCTTCTTTTCCATTGCTTGACCCTGACAATAAAGCTACCTCTAGCTACATTGATGTAGCTCACAAAGGAACAAAGAAAAATGTTTCAGGTACAGTTTCTATAATGATAGAGCCCCATCTGATGATTTCCCTTGTAGAGTGTTGCCAGGTAAGTCAATTTTACTTTCTAAAAAGTAAATTCAAATAGGACCTCTAATTCAGTTGTGTATTTACCACCAATTTAACACTGGTGTTTGAATTCAAAGTATTTGAGTATCTATGTTTAATTTAACATGATCACAACTGTTCTATTATTCCCCTTCCTCACTTCTCTGTTAGGTACAGCCAATCCTTCTAAAACCACTAGCATTGACATCAAAGATGTCAACCACAAGAAAAAAAAAAACAGTAAAAGAAGGAAAAGTTTTTTTCCCAACATCCTGGTAAATCACATGCAAAGGGAATGCCTTACCAACTTGCCTCATCTAATAAACATAGCACCTGATAAATGCAATGCTTAAACTGCTAACACATAAGGACCACGGGGAGACAGATGTTATCAATGGACTTACTCCCGTCCCTCAAATGTATGTTAGGGAGTGCTGACAGACCCTCATTGAGGTAGCTAAGTATTTTTTTAAATCCTAAGAAACTCCTGATAATCATCCCAGAGAAAGAATGAATAACCAGGTCTGACAGGAGCAAAATGTGACTTAAAGAATAGGGATAATAAGAAACCCAAGGTTTTTTGTTGTTTTGCTTTGTTTTGTTGGTGAAAGAAGTTGGCCCCAATCACCACCCACATTATGTAATTCTCAGTTGAACATAGGTGAGCTAGATATAATTCTGCTGTGTCTTATACTATTGATCTGTCCATATGTAGGTAATTATACAAAAAATGTTGGGACAGACATAAGGTCTTGAGGTCAGATTCTATCCTATAACTATATATAGATGCTTCCTAAATCCAACTTTAAGCTTTTATTAGGCTGTATTATAATCATGTGACCCCATCTTATTATTCTGTAGTTACATTTGTTCAATAAATACTTTTCCAGAATATAGAAGTCCCATAGACTTGCATAAATACTGTCATCTCTTTCTATCCTTCACTCCAAAAAATCACAACTTTCTTCAAGATGCTTAGAACCACAAACACACAGTGTTCTTGCTAGTATATTCAATTGTAGTCGCGGTGCAAATTTTGGTCCATTAAGTTTTTTCAGCTTATTTATGTAGCCATGCCACACTGCAGAAATCTACAGAAATAATCCTACCGCTTGTATAGCATTAAGTTAGCCTAAGCCAGCAAGCAATAAAGACCCCATCAAGTTGACTGTGGACATACACATAAAGTTGCAGTTTCCCACAATTATTTTTGAAAGTGAAAGTGATCAAGAAAATAAAAGTGTAGGTACAAATAAATAACATTAGGAATAAAAAGAATGTTGGGACTTCCCTGGTGGTGCAGTGGTTAAGAATCCGCCTGCCAATGCAGGGGACACGGGTTCAAGCCCTGGACTGGGAAGATCCCACATGCCTCAGAGCAACTAAGCCCCCACATGCTAAGATCCCACATACTGCGCCACAACAATAGAGCCTGCACTCTAGAGCCCACAAGCCACAACTATTGAGCCCGAGTGTCACAACTACTGAAGCCTGTGTGCCTAGAGCCCGTGCTCTACAACAGGAGAAGCCACCACAATGACAAGCCTGCACACCCCAACAAAGAGTAGCCCCCACTCGCCACAACTAGAGAAAGCCCACACACATCAACAAGGACCCAACACAGTCAAAAATAAATAAATAAATAAATTTATATTTTTAAAAAGTCATGATTGCAGTTACTGTAAAGATTTAAAAGATAGTATTATGAAAAACTATACAAATAATTTGAAAATTTAGATAAAATGGATAAATTACTAGAAAAAATTTAACTTTGCAAGTTGAGTCAAAAAGAAGTAGAGGGCTTCCCTGGTGGCACAGTGGTTGAGAGTCCACCTGCCGATGCAGGGGACATGGGTTCGTGCCCCAGTCTGGGAAGATCCCACATGCCACGGAGCAGCTGGGCCCATGAGCCATGGCCGCTGAGCCTGTGCGTCCGGAGCCTGTGCTCCGCAACGGGAGAGGCCACAACAGTGAGAGGCCCGCGTACCACAAAAACAAAACAAACAAACAAAAGAAGAAGTAGAAAATCTTAAAATAATAATTACTTGTAAAGACCAGCAGTTAAAATTTTCTACACAGAAAAAAGACCAGGCACAGATGGTTTTACAGATAAACTTTTGGTAAGCAGGATTTAGGCCTCCATGATCTTTGCCCTTGGTGTTATGCCTGTGAATATGCTATATGACAAGTCAAAAGGGACTTTGCTGATGGAATTAAAGTTGTCAATAAGCTTATTCAAGAAAACAGGAACCTTAGTCCTTCAGCTGCATAGAACTGAACTCTGACCACAATCTCATGAACCTCAAAATGAATTCTACCCCAGAAGCTCCAGAAGGGAATGCAACCCTGCAAACACCTTCATTTTGGCCTGTGAGACTCAAAGTAGAGAAACCAGCCATGCCCACTTGACTTCTGACCTACAGAACTATGGATAATAAATGGGCTCTGTCTCAAGCTACTACATTTTTGGTAATTATTTACCACAGCAAAAGAAAACTAATATAGAATTTTCCTCTAATGCATAAGGAACAGAGAAATAAATCACATAGAATATATTGCACAGAAAAGTAGAGATCACTCACAAATTTCATTTATGAGGCTGTTACAACCTTGATACCAAAACTAGGCAAAAAAATAGTGTGAGAACTTACAATCATCAGCCTATTTCAAGTAGGAAATAAAGAATGTAAATAAAATAGTAGCAACCTAAATCCGCAATGGATAAAAAGGATAACACAGCCTGACAAAGTTGTGGTTATCTCAAGAATGCAAGGCTGGTTTAACATTAGGAAATCTATAATGTAATTCGCCATGTTAACAGAAAAAAAGTTGGAATGAAAGAATTATTATCTCAAAAGAGCCAGGGAAAAAAAAGGATCTAATCAAGTTAGCAATTGTGTAGGATTAAAACAATAATAAGAAATCTCAGTAAACAGGAATGGAAGGATATTTCTTTTAAATAAGACTGTCAGATACAGATGGCTCGCTGGACACAAGGATCTACTTTCATTCCCCCCTCAAACCTAACTAAAACATCAAAGATAAACAAATTGTTGTCTGTCCATAAAATGAAATATTACCTAGAAAATAAAGGCATGAACATGAATTAATATTAAAAATATGTGCATGTTCTATGATTCCATTTATATGAAATTTTAGAATAGACAAACCTATTCTGTGGTGATAGAAAGCAGATCAAGGTTTTCCAGGGGAACAGGGAGCAGATTAACTGAAAATCTTTTGGAGTGCTGTAATTGCTTTACATCTTGATTACAGAGGCAGTTCAGGTAATCAATATAAAGTTTTAATTTTCTTTAATGTACATGAATATGTGTTATTTTTACTTTTAAGAAAACTTTATTTTTGGAAAGGTTTTGTATAAAACTATTTTACAAGTCCATTAATAAAATAAAACCAATTTGCTGATCAATCAATCAATATTTCCAACTATTATTTAACTTGAATTATTTTTAGAGCCACCTTTCACTCTCACATGTGCCTCAATTTGGATAATAAATTATACGGCTCAACTTACAATTATCAGTTAGGGAAACAGGCTCAGAGAGGTTAAGAAACCTGCCCAATTGGTGCAGCTAGGAATTAAGTCCAGGTTTGTTCCTTCCCATAGTCCTCCCTGGCCTGTGCCTCAGCAGAATGACCACTCTGCCAGCAACTCAGGAATAAATAAGTGATATATTGTGGTACATGTGCTTATAGAGATATAAACAAGTGTTGGGAAGCACAAAAGAGCAAGTTATTTTTCCTGGGAGATCATGGCAGGCTACACAGAGATGCTGATATGTATAGTCAGATTGGTGGAAGGAGAAATTTACCAGGTAGAGAGGGAAATGCAGTAGAGGGAAAGGAAAAAGCACCGCCAAAGGCAGAGAGACTCAGAAAACCAGAGATGGAAATGAGAGGAGTCCTGAGCAAAAAGAATGCAACACCACAGAGGCAAATAAATAAGGAAGAAGGCACAGGAAAATAGAGAAAAAGAAAACCCAAGAGAGACTGGGATACTGAGAAAACCTAGTAGAGACAGCAAGGAGAGAGGGAAATCTGTTAGCTTGAGCTGCAGAGGGAGAGAGAAGAAGATGCGGGGGAGGAGGAGGACCTTAGGAGGAGAAACACGGAAGAGTGTGGAGAAAGGGAAAGAAAGATGGGGAGAAATTGGAGAAATATAAAGGAGAGAAACAATGATTGGCATGGGAAAGGAGTGAGAGAAATCAAAGAGATGTATGGACTTTGGGAGGGTGAACATGGAAACTGAAAGCAAAAGGGAAAGAGAGAAAAAGGGAAGAGAGAAATGGAGAGGGGGACTGAAAAAGAGGTGGACTATAAAGAAAAATACATATGAGGGATTAAAAGATTATACATTTATATAATTATACATATACACACACACATTCATATACTTGTGTATGTATATACACGTGTGTGTATGTCCCTGCATATGTGTGTGTGAAGGGAGAGAAAAGAGACAGCAGGGGTAAAGAAATGATTGAGCAAGAAATATTTCAGAGATAAATGAAGAGAAAGAAGATATCCATAAAGTTGTCTTTCTAGGCTATATAATAGCTATTCTTATATTCTTATAATAATATAAGAATATTAATATAGGAGAAATATATATAGGAGAAATCTCCTATATAATAGGAGAAATTATTTAAAATCATATAATTGGGTCATTCTAACAGATAATAAAATTGTTTATTTCAATCATTCTTTTTTAAAAATTTACTTTATTGAAGTATAGTTGATTTACAATGTTGTGTTAATTTCTGCTTCAATCATTCTTATATTCACTCAAAAATTATTTATTGAACTTCACAATGGACCATGCAGTGAATTCCAAAAATACCTGTTATAATTTTCTCATAGTAATAAAGTAAAAAAATAAATGCTGTATCCCAGAGTCTTAGAACAGCAAATATAAGAAATCCTAGTACTATAGTTAAATACCAACTTTGGGACATATTTCTCCACCAAAAACTCTGTAATTTCAACTATTCTCCTCCCTCCACGTTTCCCTGGGAGGCAAGAACAGCAGGTCAAAGAGACTGAAGGAAATGTCACTCCAAGGGATAAAAGAGGTGAGGAGCAAGGCTGTGGGCTATGAGTCCAGAATCATGGCCACTAGGTTTCCATTATCCCTAAGCACCTTGCCCTGCTGAGTTCCCCAGAGAGTATGAGCTGTGTGGCCTCTGGAAATGTAGATTACACAGGCACACAGCAGGCTGACACATTCATTTCTTCATAATTGGAAAAGCCAAAACTCTGACTTAGATTTTGATCTGCAGTCCTTGGGAGTCTTCCCACAGAGACTTTATAAATAATCAACTTTGATTCTTCCCAGACCTGAGACTCTGCCTTCCTAACAGCTTATACCAAAAAAAATGTGCAGTTCTTAGGAACTCTGTGACTTCATCCCCTTTAATTGTCAGAACCTTAAAAGTTTGTCAAAAGGTATATTAAGTGTAGTGGAAATTTCTGTAATATTGAATAAAGTATATAGGTAAAAATTATTTTAAACACCTAAGTGTTAGGATTGCAAGACAGCCCATAGATTCACAAAAACTTCATAAATCTGAGAGCTGCCTATCATCTTTTTCTTTAATTGAAGTATAGTTGATTTACACAGTTGTGGTAGTTTCAGGTGTGCGGCACAGTGATTCAGTTTTATATATATATATATATATATATATATATATATATACACACACACATACATATATATTCCTTTTTTCAGATTCTTTTCCCTATTGTTACTGAATCCAAGCTCGGTCTGCTCGCTGTATGACAGGCCAATAATTAGGAGACGAGGTGTTGAGGCAAGGAATAGTGACTTTATTTGGAAAGCCAGGCATCCAAGAAGATAGTGGACTATCATCCTAGAGTACCATCTTATCAGGGCCTGGATGCCAGTTTCTTTTATAGAACAGAGATGGGGAGGAGGTGAGGAAGTAAAGTAAAAAGGCCATAAGTCTTGCAAAATATCTCCTGACTTGGCCAGCATCAGGAAGGGGATATGTTCATTCCTTCTTTTCTGCAGCCATTCACAGGTGGGCAGGGTCAGAATGTCTCCCTGTGAGCTGAACAAAAGCACTTTAGTTTAACATTCAGGCAGAGGGGCAGGGTTCCCAGAGGCAGGCCATTATGTATGCTTACAACTATAGACAGCATCCTTTTAGTGATTATAGTAACAAAAAGCAATGGAGAGCAAAGGTTAAAGTAAAAGAAACAGATCCAACATGAAGTCAGATTTTGTTCTTCCCTGTTACATTATAGGTTATTACAAAATACTGAGTAGAGTTCCCTGTGCTATACAGTAGGTCCTTGTTGGTTATCTAGTTTATATATAGTAGTGTGTATGTTAATCCTAAGCTCTTTTAAACAGGCAATTAGAATTTCTAATTAGTTCCTTCCTACTCCTCTTCTTTTCTCCTATGTCCACACTGTCACGTTCTTCCCACTCATCTTTAACAAAATGACTAGGCCTATATTTTCCAAGACCTACCTAAACAGTATAATTTAAGCCTGTCTTTAAAAAAGGTTCATATCACCAATAGAGCTTTTGCTTTTACCATCATTCTAAATATGAATATTTTAAGACTAAATCTGGTACCACCAAAGATTCCTGAAGGCCAGATGATTTCACTTAAGTCTTTTTTCAAGAACCTTTAAAGATAGCTACCCACTGTATTTCACAAAGTTAGAGTAACCCTCATAACAAATCCTGATGATTACATTTCAAAAAGGATTCATTTCACTTCTGAACAGAGATATAAGACCCTGAGTAAAATCCTGGAAAAGAAAATTCAATAATAAAAGAATCACTCACCACAATCAAGTAAGGTTTATCTTACCAATGAAAACAAGATACACTACTGGGCAATCTATCAATATAATAGATGGTGCCAATAGGTCAAATAAGTCATTTTTTTACAATTGCAATAGACACCAAAAACAACATTTGGTATATATTCCTTATTTTTAAAAATATATAACCACTAAAAAATGTATTGGAATGAATAAAATCAAAGAGACTGATAATACTAAGTGGTGGAGATGATGAAAAGCATCTGGGACTCTCCTCTAACTAATCACAGTGATTGGTCCAGGGATGGATATGCAAACAAGCTAAACTGTCCAAATTCCTTTCCTTAAGCAGAGTTGCTTAACTGCTTGTGGCCATTTAGAGGAAACCTGTCTGCAGTGGGAAACAATGGAGCCAAAGAGGGATAATCAGAGTTGAAAAAATATATAAAAACACTATATAGTTTTTAAACACACACACACACACACATACATATAGGAAGGAAGGAAGGAAGGAAGAAAGGAAGGAAGGAAGGAAGAGGAAGGGAGGGAGGGAGGGAGGGAGGGAGGGAGGGAAGAAGGAAGGAAAGAAGAAAAGAAAGTGCAATAACTACATGTATCTGTCAGGGATGATATTTTACCACTGTCCTTAAAGTTTTCAAAGATCATTGCTGGTACCTCTCTGAATGAACAGACTTCACCATGCCAACTGCTAAGTATTTATATCCTCAATACATGGAACGGACAGTGGATACTGCAGTGCATCAAAATATACAATCCCCAGTCTATGGCCATTTTTGGTCTACCTTTAGGAGTTCAAATATAAATGAACTTTTTTCATAAACCCGCAGTTCCTTATACATTAATATCTATCATTATCTTTCCTTCCAGTAACACCTTGAACCTTTAGCAATGTGGATTTGTTAAGGAAAAGGCTATGTCACATTGGATTTTGAAATTTCCCCGAATAATGTAGCGTGCCAGTCTTGCTGACTTTTTAGACTGAATTATATTCACATTACCTTTCTTCTGGTTCACTTTGCTATTTCCGGTAGAGTGGTTCTGTCTACATGAGTAAAATTTTATTACACTCTTAGCCTTCACCGTTGGCTCTACCTTGGCAGTCAAGTTTAATCGTGCCAGATGTTGCTTTTGCAAAACTCACTCCTTCTGCACAGATAATAGCCATTCTGACCAATTCCTCCCCTCAAAGTACCACCCTCCCTCAGAAAAGTGTTATATTCAGGGAATAATTCCTGACAATGAAGTAAACTAACCTGCTTTCAATCAATTTGTGGGCTGCTATTTTACCAAAAAGATCTGGTCTTCATACTCCAAATGGCAACTTTTTATCCAGGCAAGTCTAAAGTGTTCATAGTTTACTGCTTTTGTCTTACTGTATGCTTCTTGAACTACAGAATCTCATACAGAGAATAGAACCATGAATGGCAATTATAAAACAATGAAACAGATTTTCCATATGAAACATAAAATTGATCACATTGCTTTTTTGTATCAGCTACATCTATGTTAATTTTTTTTCACTCTTCAAACACAGCAAAGAAGTAATTGTTTACACCTCCAATGATTCATCTCCCCCCAGTAGGGGCTGCAGTCATGAAGAAATCCTATTCTTACCAAGTGCATATCCCTCTGCTCTTAGATTTCCTTCTTTCTTCTATTTCTCTGTCTCTGCACATAAATGTATCCCTTTCCAAAAAAGGCTTATAGAGGTACATGTCACTTATCCAAAGAACAGACTTCTAGTAACTTCAACCATCAGGGAAAAAAAGCCACAAACCTTTATAAAAAAGATTTCTAAGAGGCCAGTTGTCAGAAAGCACATACTTATTTCATAAGAATAAAACTCAAAATGAGCCCTCCTTCCCCTGAGTTCCCAAAGCTTATTATCTGTTCTTATGTCATGGCACTTACAATTTCTCCTTATTATTCTAGTTATTTATGTAAATATGTTATCTTCCTTACCAGCCTGGAAGATATTTGCCAGCAGGGTCCAGATCTAACTTATCCTATTCCCCCAAATGTCAGTTGCTTCATTTATGTTCTATAAAGAACTGTTTCTCCATCCTTTAAAGCCCCGTGAAGGTTGCAGAAAGGTCAAGGTAATGAGGACTAGGAAAAGGCTATTTGATTTGTCCAGTGTCTGACACTTATCACATGCTTTCATTATAGGTATTTTTATACACCTTATATAAAGGTGTATAAAATATAAGGTGTATAAGAATATAAGGTCTTATATTCCCAACTGCTCCAACTAAAAAGGAAGCTTTATAAGCTCCTTGAGGGAAAGTTCCATCTGTTGCTCATTTTGTATCTCAAAACTTTTAAACAGAACCTTGCACATAATAGGCACAGAGATATAAATGAAAGAACATAAATCAGATTACAAGGATAAATAGCAGACCCCCATAAGATATAACAGCAATGAAAAGCATTAGAATATAAAAAAGGCACTTTTATTCATTAGACATTTATTAAGTATTATATACTAAGAACTGTGCTATGTACTGAAAGGAATAAAACATATAATTTCCTCAAAGAACATCTAGGTGGGTTAACCAGGAATGAAGTCAATATCAATAAATATAAGCCAAAATTATGAGATTACCCCCTATTGATACACTCATTCCCTGAGCCTTGCCCAGAGCACATTATATTGTAAAAAGACTTTTTAAATGAAAAAATAGTTTAAAGCCATAAAGCTGTGAGTACGAAAACAGATAAGATTACATTAACTGGAACACCTCATGTTAAATACGTAAGACATTACTTACTATATTACCACCATTTCTTAAATGCTTATAATCTAAATTAGATTGCCTTCCCAATATTCTCTTTATGCCATATCCCAAACAATAATAGATACGAAGAGTTATTTTACATGGATTATTGTATTTTAGGAAATATTTTAAAATACACATAAACAAGTGTCAACATTATTAATAATATTAAGCATTTAAATTTTTTCTCTATTTTCTTTTTTCAAAGGCAAGATTTCTCTGAGTGTCCTATATAGTTTCCACAAACCTTGCTAGGTATTTCATTCAAGCAGTTAGACAATTTCCAACAGTTCATGGAACCATTAAGGGGCTACCCCAATATTTGATCGATTATAGTAGGAGTACTAGCTAGTGATTAAAATATTCAAGCAGAGCCTTTGAGAATAATTTTACTCAACTTTTAGGTACTCAGTAATTTAGCCCACTATCGTCTTCTTTTCTCTGGAAATGACTGACACCCTCGCTGAATACCAAATAAATTTCATTTCCTTTCCTATGGATAATTAGGGGAAAAAAGGAAAGGGAGAATTTTACCACTGTTTACAGCCTTAAAGCGTTAATGGGCTCAAGGCATTTAGCAGCATTATTTAGGCAAAAGAAGACAATGAGAAAATGGGTCTGATTTAGGTACCCTATACACAGTGCTGGATTGTATACTAATCCAGCTAGCCATTTGCTATTATAGTTAATATTGTTGATATTACAGTTGATAGCTGACTAAAAAATAACAGTAAATGGCAATGTATATTGCAGGGTATGCTCCCACTACGGATGTATTAGGTAAGGATTATATTAATATTTTAGGAGCAGGTTTTCTCTCTGCTTAAAAGAAATACATATTCATTATAGAAATTTGGAATATTAGAAAAGAATAAATAATATTATAAAAACCATTCATTATCCCAAAACTCGTATGTTACAGGTATCAACATTTTGCTGTATTTCCTTCCAGTATATGTACATTGTGTGTGTGTGTACGTGTGTGTGTGTGTGTGTGTGTATACGTGTGCACTCACACATGCTTTATATGGTATACACATGGATTCCTAGTATGTTTTTTCCCACTTCAGATATGGAAATTTTCCTCATAGGTAGATATTCTAATTTTAAATAGTTACACAGGGCTTCCCTGGTGACGCAGTGGTTAAGAATCCACCTGCCAATGCAGGGGATACGGGTTCAAGCCCTGGTCCAGGAAGATCCCACATGCCGTGGAGCAGCTAAACCCGTGTGCCACAACTACTGAGCCTTCACTCTAGAGCCCATGAGCCACAACTACTGAAGTCCGTGAGCCTAGAGCCCTTGCTCCACCACAAGAGAAGCCAACACAATGAGAAGCCCGCACACCACAATGAAGAGTAACCCCCGCTCGCCGCAGCTAGAGAAAGCCCGTGCGCAGCAATGAAGACACAACGCAGCCAAAAATAAAATAAATAAAATAAACAAATTTTTAAAAATAAAATAGTTACTCAGAATTCCATAGTATAAATGGACCATAAAGCATTTAAGCAATGGCCTACTGTAGGCCATTTAATCTATTTCCAAATTTTCATTATTATAACTAAATATATAATAAATATATGTCCTTTGGTACATCACTGGGATTTTTTAGGTAGGTAGGTAGGTAGGTAGATAGATGATAGATGAGAGATAGATACATAGATACATAGATATGTACATGCATACATACATATGTAGGTGAAATATTCATTTTATGTGAATAGCAGTTACTTATATTTCTGTTTTTTTAATTTTTTCTTAAATATTTGCCCATTTTTCTATTGACTACAGAGTGTATCTCAGTTTCCTAATCAACTGTAAGTGCTGCTTGAGTATACAATATTGATATGTTATCTGCTAATGAGGGTTGCAATTTTATTAAGAAAATGTATAGAAAACTACTAAGAACAATTATAATTATCTGCCCCCCAGAACTAATAAACATCAATGCTATCACAACCACTCAAAAACTTTTCTTTTTCTGAAAATAAATAAAATATTACAGATGGAGTTAAAGCCCCTTTGTATCCCTCCCCAAACCAATTCCCCTCCCTCTTTACCCAGAATCATCAATAATCATGAATTTGATGTATATTTTTCCCATCATGTCCCATCATGTTCTTACATGTTAACTATTTTCATGAAAAATTATATATTATTGTTTGGGCTGTCTTAAAAAAAAGTTAAATATCATATGCACCATTCTGCAGCTTACTTTTTAAAAATTATTTATTTATTTATTTTGGCTGTGCCAGGTCTTAGTTGCAGCACACGGGATGTTGCTGTGGCATGCGGGATCTTTTAGTTGTGGCATGCGGGCTTCTTAGTTGTGGCATGCAGACTCTTAGCTGCAGCATGTGAACTCTTAGTTGCGGCATGCATGCAGGATCTAGTTCCCCAACCAGAGATCGAACCTGGGCCCCCTGCATTGGGAGCACTGGATCTTACCCACTGGACCACCAGGGAAGTCCCTGCAGCTTACTTTTTTAAATCAACATTATGTTTTTGAAATCTATCCATGTTGATACGTAAAAACCTAGCTCATTAATTTGTACCAATTTATCCATGCTATTTATATAACATTCATTCATTTTAACTGCTATATAATATTCTGTCTCATCAAGACATCATCACTTATCCATTCACAATGATAAACATTTAAGTTGTCTCCTGTTTTTTGTATTACAAAAATTGATTTAGCAACCAACCTTGTGCATATGTGCACAAATTTCTGTATATCATATATCTAAATATTGAATCAGGATATTTCAATTACTGAATTGAATACTGAATTACTGAATCACTTTCAACCTTATTATATATATTGTCATATATCTTTCAATTTTCTAATGTTTAAATAGGATTTTTGTATTTATGTTCAGAAAACAGACTGAATTATAATTTTCTTTTGTTATACTTTGTCTATTTTTCAATAGTAAGTTAATAATTTCATAAAGTGAGTTGGGGAGAATATCCTTATTATCTAGACTCTGAAAAATACTTCTGAAATTGGGATTATCTATTTCTTGAAGGTGTGATAAAAACCACATGCAGTCAGGCCTGATTCCTTTAGAATGGAGTCAGAGTGAAGGCAATATTTTTTCCACTTTCAGTTCTATTTCTTTAATGATAATCAGCTTATTTATATTTTCTATTTCTTTTGGCTTCATTCTGATAATATTTGTCTGGAAAATTTAGCAACTGTTTAAGCCTAGGATTATTCTCTATATGGTGAAGCCTGAGACAAGAGCTTGTGTACAAATAATATATCTGGGGGGCATGAACCCAGGCACTTGTTATGTGGTACCGGAGAAGAGTGAAAAAAGGAAGGAAGAAAAGCCTATTCAATAAATAAAGAAGATGTTGTACATATATACAATGGAATACTACTCAGCTATAAAAAAAGAATGAAATAATGCCACTTGCAGCAATATGGATGGACCTAGAGATTGTCATACTAGGTGAAATAAGTCAGAAAGAGAAAGACAAATACCATATATCACTTATACGTGGAATCTAAAATATGATACAAATGAACATATCTACAATACAGAAACAGACTCACAGACATAGAGAACAGATTTGTGGTTGCCAAGGGGGTGGGGTGGGGGAGGGATGGGGTGGGAGTTTGGGACTAGCAGGTGCAAACTATTATATATAGAATGGATAAACAACAAGGTCCTACTGTATAGCACAGAGAATTATATTCAATATCCTGTAACAAACCATAATGGAAAAGAATCTAATAAAGAATATATATATATATATATATATATTATATACACACACACACATACGCACACATATGTATAACTGAATCACTTTCCTGTACACCGGAAACTAACACAACATTGTAAACCAAATATACTTCAATAAAATAAGTTAAAAAAAAAAAAGAAAAGCTTATTCAAGGTTGTATAATTGAGCTGATCACTACTGTGGCCAGCCAGGGCTAGTTTCCACTAGTGACTTTATGAGGAGCTGTACAGAATGTACTTCAGAATTGTTCGCCATTCACCCAATGGCTCTTGCTCCTCATTGGTCAAGGATGGCTCCATGGGCTATTAAATCCCTCTTACTTACAGGCTGCATATGCATATGAGTGCTATGGGTTCCCATACATCAGAAAAGAAGATGAAGTAGCCAAAACTATTAGGTCACACCTGTGCAAATCCGTTTGCCACAACAATGACTAGAGTAAACAGTGGGTTGTAAACATAAGAGGTGGAGCACAGAAGGTGTCCAATATACCATTTCATCTTAGTTTTCAAAATTATTTACTCTCTTATGATTTCTTGTATCTATCCTTATGCTCCCTTTTTATTTCCAATATTATTTGTGCATTTTCTCCTTATTCCTCTTTCTCAGGGGTTCCTCTTGTCAGTTATTTTTAGCTTCTAGTTTTATTGATTGGCTTTACTTCTTTTCTAGTCATTAATTTCTGCTTCTATTTTTATCTCTTCCTTCAACTGACTTTAATATGTGTCTGTTACATCAAGCTTCATAGTATTATCATCCAGCTCTTCTACAATTTGTTGTCTAACCAGACTTTCCTTCTCTCTTCCCTTAATTGCTCTAATTTTTCCTGTGGGGAACCCATGTCATGTGGTTCTGGTCCATCTAATCTTGCCAGGACAAGGCCTGGTCAAGCAGAAGACTCCAACTCCTTGCCCTCAAAGATGGTTCTAGCATGGGCATATAGTCTAAGCAGAACCACTTTGTTCCCTAAGAACTGCCAATGTGGATGCTAGGAGAGAAAGGGGCTCTCTTACTTAAGTGGTTTTAACAGTAAAATATTTATGTCAAATGAATGAATTATTCATATATAAAAATGTTTGGTAGAACACATAGGATTTATGAGGCACCAATTTATGTGAATATCCTCTTTTCCCACTTCTCTGGTGATTATATACCTTAAATGCAGGGTGAATCTATGAAAAAGAAAAGAAAATCCTCTTCACTATTACATATATATATATAAAGTATATATAAATGTAAATTTATATATATAAAGTGATGTAGTAACATTATATTTGCCCAAGGTGTTTGTGTTTTAAGTAACATTAGAAAGTTTTCTAGAGGAATTTTAATCATTAATGGTGAAATTATTTGAGGTTTTATATATATATTTTTACTATGTTTGGTGCAACCTAAGACGGCTAGATGACCAAGTGCCCTTAAGGCTGACTCTGGCTGCTGGGGTAAATGAGGCATTTAACTCTTATTTAGCCTAAGAGAAACTAGAAGTTACTACACTTTCGGGAAATGTGTTCAAGGTGATTATATTTTCTGACTTGCCCATGTATTTTCAGTCCATTCAGGCCAACACGGTCATCAAGAAATAACTTTGCAGCTTAAAAGTAGTAAATCTGCCTGCATTTCTAAAATAAACTGATTGGTCATCATAACATGCATTCACGAGCATCTGTCCAAGGGCAGTTTCAAACACAAGTGAAGTTTTGGTTTGCTTCTCTGTAATTCAGAAATGCAGGCCATTCAGTAGCCAATACGTCAGTTCTTGAAAGTGAAAAACAAAGATCTGGACAAAGTTTCGAATTCAATATGAGTCTTTGCACAGGAGGAGTCAGGAAGAAATCTATATTATTTTAAGTTCTCTTGAGTGCAAAATATAGCAAACATTATTTACGAAGTTGTAACTGTTCAAAGCTGAAATGCAAGTGGCCTGACTATATCACAGCCCAAACTATCCAGAACTTTATATTCTTGCCAAATCCTAATAACAAAAACTTGATTTGGAGTGTTTATAATAGGGTGTATGACATTCAATGTTGGGCTGATTAACAACTTCAACAAAATCGATCCCTTATGTGGTGCTGAAAAAGAATAATGACTGATTTCCTTGAAAGGTCACTGAGGATCCATTCAAAGTACAATAAGATGTTCAATAATACTTAGCAATATATTTGGCCTCATATTTCTATATTTAGCCTAAATTACCAAGTATTTACACTGATTTGAGCTAAATTAAATATACCAGGCCTACACACAGTGGTAAATTATACTATCCATGAATCAGTCACGCTGAGGCTTAATCTTACCCTGACTTATCTTGCCTTTCATGTTTCGGCCACAGGTTTATAAAAGAGATAACACTTGTCTATATTTTCCTCACCGGGCAGTTGTGAAGATAGTTGAGTCAGGGAATGGTTTCAACTTTTGGCCTTGCTAAGAACTTTTGTCCTGTGGTCAAGTATCAATTCTTGCAAATCTTCTGCAAAGCAATTTGGTAATCTGTGTTAAGACTTAACATAGTTCTCATCTCTCAGAGGAAAATCAGAAATGCCCACAAACATTCATGCTTCAGAATTTTCATCTCAATGATATATATAAAAGTGAAAAGTCAGAAATACTGCTAATATTTAATCTTAAGGAAGTGGTTAAATAAATTATGGGACATCAGTAAAATGAAATAACATGCTATCCTTGGAAAACATTTTTTCAAAAATTATTACTTATGGGAGTAATGGCTCATGTTTAAAAAAAGGATTAAAAACTATATGATTAATACATTCCCATTTGTATATAAAAAGATGAAGTACATGCAGTGAAAATGATCGAAAGGAAATGTACCAAAAGTTAAACAATTATTTTTTTCTAGTCAGATTTAAGTGACGATAATTTTTCTTCTTTACACTTTTCTATATTGCTGGGCAATATTGTGAACATGAATTGCTTTTATAATCATTAAAAACAATAAACGTTATTCTTAAAAGAATCAAAAAAAACACAAACTTTTGGCCTAAAGGAGCAACACAAATTCAACTAGGAGAGTAAACACAAACTCACCTGTTCAATACCTAATATCCATTAAAGGGAAGACCCAAGAAGATATTTGATGAATACACTGTCACTTCCTCTGAAGTTTACCTATGATTTTTCAAGGGGGAAGAAGGTACAATATAGCATACTAAGTTTCACGTCTAGAGTGGGACAGCCTGGGTTTGAACACTGGCCCAAATACTTATTAGAAATGTGGCATTTTCTATGTTGTTTACACTTCCAAAGCCTCAGTTCTCTCGCTAAAAATGGGCACAAAAACTGTGCCTCACTCATAAGGTTATTGTGAGGATTAATTTTTTTGGTTATGTCTTAATACACTTAACACTAGTGAATGGCATATTATAAACACTTAACACATGACTAATTACATTATTATAATGGTGTGTGAGGGTTCTCCGGAGAAACAGAATCAACGGGATGTATGTATCTATAGAAAGAGATTATAAGGAATTGGCTCATACAATTATGGAGAGGCTGGCAAGTATTAAGATCTGTAGGTTGAATCAGAAAGCTAGAGACCCAGGAGAGTCCAAAGACAGGACAAAAGTTGATGTCTCAGTCTGAAAGCTGTCAGGCAGGAAGAATTCTTCTTTTAAACAGCTTTATCGAGGTATAATTGATATAAAACATTGTGCCTATAGTTAACAATTAGTATTGTAAACTTAAAAATTTGTTAGATCTCATGTCAAGTCTTCTAACAACACACACATACATACACACACACACAAAGGGGCTCTCAGGCAGGAAAAATTCATCTCACTCAGGTGAGAGCCAGCCTTCTTGTTCTATTCAAGCCTTCAACTTATTGGGTGAGGCCCACCCATGTTAGAGAGAGCAAACTGCTTTACTTAGCCTGACAATTTAAATGTTAATCTCGACCAAAAACACCCTCACAAATACACCCAGAATAATGTTTGACCAAATACCTAGGCACCCTGTGGCCCAGTCAAGTTGACACATAAAATCCACCATCCCATATGAATGTAAATAAAATTATATACTATGCATATATGATGCTACCATGATTTATTAAAACTGCAAAACGCTAATGTTTTATGTTTCTATGTAATACCAAACAACTAATTTGAGTGAGGATTTTGTGTGTGAGTTTAGTACTGTTTTCCTTTGTTTTTTAACAAAGTGTCCAGTTGTTTGACTAAATTGGTCAGTCTTGTCTAGTCAGTTGTGGCTACAGGCAAATTGAGTGGAATTCTTACAGCCTAGTAATTCTTGAAAAGGGGCAAAGCTCTCAAACACAGAAGGTTGTCCCTATACAGTACTAGGTTTGAAAACCTATGAGCAATCTTTCCCACCATTAATCCTTACATTGGATTAAAGAGCATTATGGAGTATATCAGATAAATAGAGGAATAAAGTGACACCAATACAAAATTTTATTTTATTTTTCATCAGCTCAAGTCAATGATTTAAAGTGAGAATTAAATGAATTAAAGGAAAAATAACTTATGGAATTAAAAAGTAGGCTGGAATTTTCACAGAGGTAGCAAGAGTGGGAAAGAATGCATGACATAAAAATCACAAGTAAATTTTCTAAGCTTTAATTGCAATTAATATTGCCCAGTACCAAAGCTGCATTCAAATCATTTTCTTTTAATTGACCACATTATGCTTTCTTACAAATTTTTCAACAAGTAGTCATGAAGATTTAAATTTTGTACAGATGGTTGATTATACTATAATGCCTAAAACATGGTATTAAAGGAACATTTTTAAATCAAGTGCAGTATTGAACAAAACCAAGAAAAATTATATACCTTTAAATCTAGAAAATTGTCCTATACATGACAAAACACAATCTATCGCTTTTCCCTTGCTCTCAGTTCATTTGTTTGATAAATGAACATTTAGCTGAAAATAAAGGGTTAAACAAATACCTAGAGAATGCCTTGACTCTATTCCTGAGAGATTCTAAAACTGAATACTTTTGAAAACAATTTCTATTATTTAAGCTGTTCTAGCCTTTAGTGCAGGGATAACATCTGGGAAGATATCAAATGTGTAGATAATATTTTTAAACAAAGAGCAAAATCCAAATGCCTTAACAAAATATATAATGTAAATAAATGAACAAATAATGGCTATCATTTATTAAGGTCTTACTATGTGGCAGGCACTTTAGCAATATTATTTCTAATTATCACATTCACACAATGAGGAATCTGAAACTCTGAGATATTAGTAAGGTATTAAGGGCTAAGGCCTAAGGCCACAAACCTGAATGGATTTAAAACCAGTTTTGTGTAGCACCAAACCTCATGATGCCATTCTACTTCTAAAGAAATATTCAAGTCCCAGGACCACAAGCATTTCTTTTCTAAAGCAGTAAAGCAATTTTCTCTTTGAGAAAAAAAATTATTGACTTGTTTCTAACATTGTTAACATACATGTTTATGGTAAAGCATTTGTAAAATATAAAGAGGCAAAAAAAAAAGAAATGGAAATAATCAGTAATCACAACAGTAGCATTATGGTGTAAGTTGCGGATGCTGGGCTGTGCCAACCAGATCCCCGTTTCAGGAAAAAATGATTTATCCTTTATGCTAATATCTGTTTCAGACTCTGCTTTCTTGGGAACCCAACCTATAGCAACATATATCTGTCCAGGCTTGGAGGATGTATGTGTAAAATATAGGACAATAGCCTATATTGTACCTACTGGATTGTAATCAACTTTTATTTTCACTTAAAAATATACAATAAACATCTTTCCACAATCTAAACTTTCTTTTACAACATTATTTAGATTGGCTGCATTGTATTCCATTGTATATGCCATAATTTATCTAACCAGTCTCCAATATTGAAGTGATTCCAAATTGTTGGTTCTAAACAAGATATTTACATAGTCTCAAAGTATATCCTCACAAGGTGCTTGTTAATTACTTCATGGCAGAGATACCTTGTAGACACTGAAGGGGAGTAGAATTTGTCACCCCAAAATATGCCTCTTCGGCATATGGACTATTTTAAGCTGGTTATTTTTAAGAAACTGCAGACAAAGGAGAAGCTCTGAAAACAGAGTAAAAGCTACCCTTTTGTAAGAGACATTTATATTTATAAGGGAGATGTCTATTTTAAGGGTATCTCCCTCTGTACCAGGAAGAGGAAAGACTAAATCTCTAGAAACTCTTATCAATGGAGAAGGCTTGGTCTTAACTCTGCATGACTACACCCTTGTTTACTGTGCTTTTCCTGGTCACCTCCCTTAACTGGCCTCCCCCCTCCCCAGCATCTTCTTTTCTGTCTTTAGCTGGAAATAATATTTAAGGCGGTGACTTGGGCCATTTGGGAGAGTTACTCAGTTTTTCCTGGGTATCTCCCAAGTACAAAGGAGTTATACATGCTATTAAACTGCTGTTTGTTTTCCTCCTGTTAATGTTTTTTATTATAGACTGGTCTCAACCAAGAACCTAGAAGAGTGGATGGAAAATTATTTTTCCTCCCCTTCAACACCATCTTAACAAAATGATGCAATTGAATATTGCCAGTAATGGGCCTCAGCAACAGCACATGTTCTCCCGACATGATGCACGAAGAATTCAGAATGCTTCTATGTTATTTCTACCAAAAGTGCTTAACCTGAAACTAATCATGAGAAACATCAGATAAACCAAACTAAGGGACATTCTACAAAATTACAGGCTATACACTTCAAAAATATCAATGTTATAAATACAAATAAAGGCTGAGGAAATTTTCCATATAAAAGAAGACCAAAGAGGGCTTCCCTGGTGGCACAGTGGTTGAGAGTCTGCCTGCCGATGCAGGGGACACGGGTTCGTGACCCGGTCCGGGAGGATCCCACGCGCCGCAGAGCGGCTGGGCCCGTGAGCCATGGCTGCTGAGCCTGCGCTCCGCAACGGGAGAGGCCACAACAGTGAGAGGCCCGCATACCGCAAAAAAAAAAAAAGAAGACCAAAGAGACATGACAACTGAACACACCACATGATGTTGTTTTTTTGTTTTTTTTTTTTTTTTTACTATAAAGGACATTACTACGACAATTGGCAAAAGTTCAATAAGGTCTGTATACCTTATAAGGCATTATATCAATGTCAAGTTACTGATTTTGATAAGTGTGCTGAAATCATGTACGAGAATTATTTGTTTTTAGGAAGTATACACTAAAGTGTTTAGAGATAAAGGGGAATTGTGTCTGCAAGTCACTCTCAAACAGTTCAGGAAAAAAAAGATGGTGTGCGTGTGTGTGTGTGTGTGTGTAGAAAAAGAGAGTGACAGAGGGGTGAATAGAGAAAAAAAGAATGAGCTTGGGTGAAGAGGGGAGGTAAAAGGGAGGGAGAGAGAGACTAAAGCAAATAAACAAATACAGAAAATATTGACATTTGGGGTATCTGGGTGAAGGATATATAGGAATTCTGTATACTGTTCTTGGAACTTTTCTCTAATATCAAAATTATATTTTTACAAAGGAGTATTAATTCTTTATCACATATGTCGCAATTTTTTCTAAGTGCGTAACTTGCATTTTAATTTTGGCTATAATAATTATTAATGTATAAAAGTTTTGTGTTTTATTTTTTTTTGTAGTACATCTACCAGTGGTTTTCTGTACAGCATCTGGCTTTGGTGGCACACTCAGAAAGACCTTCTTCATCCCCTGATTACATAAATAATCACTTTTATTTTCTTCTAGCATATTTGCATTCTTTTCTTCCATTCTAATATAGATTTAGTATTGAATTTATTTGAGAATGATGCAGGGACTTACTTTAATTTTTATTAGAGTTAGCCAGTGGTCCCAATACCATATATTGATTAATTTATGTTTTCCCAATTGGTTTGAAATATCGTAAATATTACATTCTACTTTCTTCTATAGTTTTTTCTAGGCTTTCAGTTCAACTCATGACACTGTCTATTCTCTTATTACACTTTTTAAACTGTTTTAGTTAATACCTTTTAATATTTTGCAGTATAAGTTTGTCCTGCATTATCTTTATTTGTAAAAATCTCTTCAGTGTCTGGGGATACATTGCCATTCTCATTCCTAATGTAAATTTGAAGTTTACCTCTTTTTTCTTGATTAAAATTGTGAGAAATAACTCTGTCCAGAGAATTAGTTCTTAGATTTGTTCCTTGAACTTACAATTTTCTAATTCATTTAATTGTACCTTCTATTATTATTACTTCCTTTTGCTTTACTTAGGCTTATTTTGTTACTCTTCTTATAGACTGCTGAGTTAAATGCTTCATTTATTTATTTGTATTCTTTCTCATTTAATAAGAAAATTTTTAACTACTATGAATTTTCAAGAGTACATCTTTGACTACATCTCACAAGTTTTTATATGTAATGTCTTTATTGTTGCTTTCTAAACAGTCTGAAATTCTAGTTTTCATTTCCTCTTTGACCCAACAGCTATGTACAGAATATAGTTTAATTTTCAAGTAGTTATATATTTTTTATTGTTATTTATTTCTAGCTTTGCTGTGTTGAGATCAGAGAATGCTGATTGCATGATTTCTACTCTTTGGAGTTTACTGAAATTTTTATATCACCTTATAAGCAGTCAATATATTTTAAAATAAATGTTCAATATACAGTTGAAAATAATGTGATCTCTTTAAGGGTATACATTATATTCCATTAGTAAGTCCTTCAATGTCACTATTTTTAGTCAAATGGACTGAGAGGTATTCCCTCCACTCTGATTTCTGTTTTGTAAAAATTTATCTTTGCAGTTTTAACAATATTTGCTTTAAATATTTCAATATAATATGAGGTTCATAAAAGTTCATAAGGTTCATCTTCATTGCAAATTATGCTCTTTTCAATATAAAATATACCCCAGAAACTGTGAATACTCCCATAAGATATATTAATAATATATACATATATATTATTATCTTTTTTATCATGTTGGTATATTTATATGTAAATACAAAACTGTACTGCTATATAATATTGAATAAGAACATTACAATTATTTTCTGAATCAGACTCAGTCCATTAACATTAAATACAAAATAAAAAGATTGTAAAAATAAGAATATATACATTCAAAGACCGTAATACAGTATAAAATTATTATGGTCTGATCAACTGCCAACCTCATCTGTGATGAGGGAAGTTTTAGGGGTTCCTGGAATTTTCTTGGAAAAATATCTTCCTCTTAAAAAAATGTGCTTTTCTTACCACAGCTTTCTAGTGGCTGTTATTTGAAATTAAAATGCAGTAAACTGTGTTGTTTGCAAATTTAACAGTTTCTCTTCGGCTTTCTTTTTGTAAGTTTCAATTATGAATACAAACTACCTTACCTAGAAAATATTTTTCTTAAAGCAACACTTACAGAGAAATCTTAGCAAAATTTAAGGCAGCCTCTTGCAAATGTTATTCTGTTGTCGTTGCTTTAATCATAGAGGAGTAACACCACTATAAGTCAAGAACAGAAAATACCTAAGTGGGAAATCCTTAGCTAAAATGCAAAACAGCACCTTGGGTAGTGAAGAAAGCAGGAGTTCTAAGAAGGAGACATGGAAGGAGTAATGATGAGATTAATAATAATAACAACAACAATAATAGAAGAAGGGGAAGAGGAAGAGGATGAGTTAATGATAGCATTCATTAGGCACTTACTGTATCTGCCAGGCACTGTTCTAAGCTCCTTACATATAATATCTAACTTTATCTTAACCATTACCCTATGAGGTAAATACTATTAATATCCCCACTTTGCCAATGAAGCAACTCGGACACAGAGAAATTAAGTAATTAGCCAAATACTGGGCTGGGATTTAAACAAGGGCAGACAAACTCCAGAGCCGGCACTCTTATCACTATCTATAAAGACTGTTACAGAGAAAATGAGAAAGCAAATTGTATCTACTTTTAAAACATTGCATAAGGGTTAAAAACACAGGTTTTGGAGCTGAATATACTGAGCCTGAAGACCCATTCAACCATTCACTAGGTCTGTGACCTTGGGCAACTTACTTTCCTCCTCTATGCTTCAATTTCCTCATCCATAAAATGAGAACGATAATAAAACCTACTCAGAGTTATGAAAGTTCAATAAAAAAAAAGTGCATAAAAAGCACTTAGGGCAGAATGTGCCCCTGAAACCTTGCCTATTGTCCTATATATATAACAATATTACATACTGTCAAATCAGATAGCAATAACAAGTTAATAAAGTATAACGTGGAGAGTTATGGTGTGTTGCCTAAATATCTCAAGAATGTACTTTCATATATTATTAAAGAGAAAGTTGAATTTACTTTAAAGTTGACTAAGTGTATTTTTAATATATGGTCTATCGATAATATCACTACACAAAAATTTCCTTCAGAAACAAAAGTCTGACTTCTAAATATGTCAAAATTCTTCTAAATGTCTTCACAGAATATGACTTTAAAATGTGCAAAATTGCCAAGATATAATTATGTTCATTAATAAAACATTCTTTGTTTCTTTATCCTAGTGAAGTTTCTTTTGAGCTTGATAAAACTATACAATGACAACTGCCAAAAGGATGTTCTTAATATAGTTTAGTATCAACAGCTTCTAGGAGTCAGGAAAAACACTAATATCTCATAAGCCTTTTGACCCATTTGATTTTATAACATATTGATTTTACATATCAGAGACAGCCCTCATTACCACCAGATATATAAATGAACAATTACTACTCAGAAGGGTCAAGATTCATTCTTATATTCATACTGTAGATAAGAGGATGAGAAGACTTTTCCAAAAGGGGATTTTATGGTCTTAGCTGAATTGTTATGTAGTGTATAGAATCTGTAAATTCTCTGGAATTCATCTTCAACCTCCCTCTTTTAATTATCATTAGAATAGATTGCTTAGATTAAGCAATGAAGAAATGGTTCTACTTCTCACATAATCCAAAGATATTAAGTTAGTAGCTCACCTAATCCAAAGATATTAATTAGTAGATATTCCACTAGTTTTCACATTACGCAATAATAACTGTATTTTTAGGTAAATCTGCCTTTTCTCTCACTTTTATTTCAAGACTTTGAGCAACATGATATTTTAAAAATGCAATTTAGAGATAGATTTCCTGGGTTCAATCCTACTTCTGATGTTTTATTTGTTCCTTGTCTTGGGTAAGTCATAAAACTTTCCAGAACCTTGAGTTCAACAGAAATGGTACCTTGTAGGGTTGATATGCAGTTTTAGTACAAATATACATGAAAATGCCTTGTACACTATAAAGATTTATAGGAATGCAAAGTAGCTTTATTACTGCATTTAGAATATCTGTTTCAGTAAGATAATAGCCTATTTTTTGTTGAAACAAAAATGTGCATTTATAGACAACCATATACCAATGTAATTTCTATTTAAACACATAAGAAGGAATTAATTCTCTCATTTTTAAAGGAATATTTAGGTAGTTATGTTGATCAACTCACAGAGTAAACTCCTATTTTAGGTTCAAAGTGGCTTAGTCTACCCTTTCTTCAATTTGAAGTCTGAAAAGCATTTCTGTTTGTTCTCCTCCCACTAACCCTTTCCTTAGACCAACTATTTTTGAGTTTAAAATTAATTTTGAAAGAAAAATGTTTTCTAGTTCATAAAAGCAGTTGTATTTCAACCATCAGGGCTTAATACTCTTCCATCCCTATAAAAACTTATTTTTAAGTTTGAGAGGAAACTAGCATAGATAAATCTATACTTTTGATACTTGATTTTGTCCATAAGTACCTTCGTTCCTGCTTTTGAATTTTGAAGAACTGGATCTGTAATGGGGAGAATCCCTGCCCTTTTTCATTCTCAAGAGTTGAGAAGGGCAAATAAATTCTTCTATCAACCTCTGCCCCTCTAATCCATATAAAGTGATCTTTTGTGTTTTGAGGCAGCTGAACTTCTAATACACAGGTCAGTCATTAAGCAAAAGAAGAGACAAATAATTCATGACACATCCATATTAGTTCACTCAAGCCATTATCACTGAGGTTGGTTTGCTTGGGGAGATTCAATCATATCACAACCTAAGGTTCAAATTCAATATAGTGTGAGCTTTCTTTGACCATATTGAGCCACGTCAACACTCATCAGGATTTTCAGAAAATACATGGTAGGAAATTATTTTAAATCAGAAGTTCTCATCTGTGCTGAATATTCCCATTGTCACACACATGTGCGTGCACACTCACACACAAATGATGCTGATTTGATCAAGTGATAACATATAACCTCATATCATTTCATACAACCTCATGTCCTTCCCTTGATCTTCTCCATAGCCTAATTTTTTTTTTTTTTTATATCTTACAGAGCTGGTTATTTATTGAGTCCAGGGCCCAATCAAAGTTTACACATTACATTGTTATTTGTTTTTTTTTTAATATCTTTATTGGAGTATAATTGCTTTACAATGTTGTGTTAGTTTCTGCTGTATAAGAAAGTGAATCAGCTCTACGTATACATATATCCCCATATCCCCTCCCTCTTGCATCTCCCTCCCACCCTCCCTATGCCACCCCCCTAGGTAGTCACAAAGCACGGAGCTGATCTCCCTGTGCTATGTGGCTGCTTCCCACGATCTATTGACTTTATATCTGGTAGTGTATAAATGTCAGTGCCACTCTCTCACTTCATCACAGCTTACCCTTACCCCTACCTGTGTCCTCAGCTCCATTCTCTACATCTGGGTCGTTATTGCTGTCCTGCACCTAGATACTTCAGGACCACTTTTTGTTTTTGTTTTTTTGATTCCATATATATGTGTTAGCATATGGTATTTGTTTCTCTCTTTCTGACTTACTTCACTCTGTATGACAGACACTAGGTCCATCCACCTCACTACAAATAACTCAATTTTGTTTCTCTTTTTGGCTGAGTAATCTTCCATTGTATGTATGTGCCCCATCTTCTTCATCCATTCATCTGTTGATGGACACTTAAGTTGCTTCCATGTCCTGGCTATTGTAAATAGTGATGCAATGAACATTGTGGTACATGACTCTCTTTGAATTATGGTTTTCTCCAGGTATATGCCCAGTAGTGGGATCGCTGCATCCTATGGAAGTTCTATTTTTACTTTTTTAAGGAACCTCCATACTGATCTCCATAGTGGATATATCAATTTACATTCCCACCAACAGTGCAAGAGGGTTCCCTATTCTCCACATCCTCTCCAGCATTTACTATTTGCAGATTTTTGGATGATGACCATCCTGACTGGTATGAGGTGATACCTCATTGTAGTTTTGATTTGCATTTCCCTAATGATTACTGATGTTCAGAATCCTTTCATGTATTTGTTGGCTATCTGTATATCTTATCTGGAGAAATATCTATTTAGGTCTTCCCTCCATTAATTTTGTATCCTGTTACTTTACCAAATTCATTGATTAGCTCTAGTAGTTTTCTGGTAGCATCTGTAGGATTCTCTATGTATAGTATCATGTCATCTGCAAACAGTGACAGCTTTACTCTTTCTTTTCTGATTTGGATTCTTTTTTCTTCTCTGATTGCTGTGGCTAAAACTTCTAAAACTATGTTGAATAATAGTGGTGAGAGTAGGCAACTTTGTCTTGCTCCTGATCTTAGAGGAAATGGTTTCAGTTTTTTACCATTGAGAATGAAGTTGGCTGTGGGTTTGTCATGTATGGTCTTTATTATGTTGAGGTAAGTTCCCTCTATGCCTACTTTCTGAAGGGTTTTTATCATAAATCGGTGTTGCATTTTGTCAAAAGCTTTTTCTGCATCTACTGAGATGATTTAATGGTTTTTATCCTTCAGTTTGTTAATATGGTGTATCACATGGATTGATTTGCATATATTAAGGAAACCTTGCATTCCTGGGATAAACCCCACTTGATCATAATGTATGATCCTTGTAATGTGCTGTTGGATTCTGTTTGCTAGTATTTTGTTGAGGAATTTTGCATCTATGTTCATCAGGGTTATTGGCCTGTAGTATTCTTTTTTTGTGACATCTTTTTCTGGTTTTGGTTTCAGGGTAATGGTGGTCTTGTAGAATGAGTTTGGGAGTGCTCCTCCCTCTGCTATATTTTGGAAGAGTTTGAGAAGTATACGTGCTAGCTCTTCTCTAAATGTTTGATAGAATTCGCTTGTGAAGCCATCTTGTCCTGGGCTTTTGTTTGTTGGAAGATTTTTAATCACAGTTTCAATTTCAGTGCTTGTGATTGTTCTGTTTATATTTTCTATTTTTTCCTGGTTCAGTCTCGGAAGGTTCTGATTATCTAAGAATTTGTCCACTCCTTCCACATTGTCCATTTTATTGGCATAAGGTTGCTTGTAGTAATCTCATGATCCTTTGTATTTCTGCAGTGTCAGTTGTTACTTCTCCTTTTTCATTTCTAATTCTGTTGATTTGAGTCTTCTCCCGTTTTTTCTTGATGAGTCTGGCTAATGGTTTATCAATTTTGTTTATCTTCTCAAAGAACCAGCTTTTAGTTTCATTCATCTTTGCTATTGTATCCTTCATTTCTTTTTCATTTATTTCTGATCTGATCTTTATGATTTCTCTCCTTCTGCTAACTTTGGGGTCTTTTTCTTCTTTTTCTAGTTGATTTAGGTGTAAAGTTAGGTTGTTTATTTGAGATTTTTCTTGTTCCTTGAGATAGGATTGTATTGCTATAAACTTCCCTCTTAGAAATGCTTTTGCTGCAACCCATCAGTTTTGGGCCGTCATGTTTTCACTGTCATTTGTTTCTAGGTATTTTTTGATTTCCTCTTTGATTTCTTTTGTAGTCTCTTGGTTATTTAGTAGTGTATTGTCTAGCCTCCATGTGTTTGTATTTTTTACAGTTTTTTTCCTGTAATTGACATCTAGTCTCATAGCACTGTCATCAGAAAAGACACTTGATATGATTTCAATTTTCTTAAATTTACCAAGGCTTGATTTGTGACCCAAGATATGATGTACCCTGGAGAATGTTCCATGAGCACTTGAGAAGAAAGTGTATTCTGATGTTTTAGGATAGAATGTCCTATAAATATCTATTAAGTCCATCTTGTTTAATGTGTCATTTAAAGCTTGTGCTTCCTTATTTATTTTCATTTTGGATGATCTGTCCATTGGTGAAAGTGGGATGCTAAAGTCCCATACCTGATTGTGTTACTGTCGATTTCCCCTTTTATGGCTGTTAGCATTTGCCTTATGTATAGAGGTGCCCCTATATTGGGTGTATAAATATATACAATTGTTATATCTTCTTCTTGGATAGATCCCTTGATGATCATGTAGTGTCCTTCTTTGTCTCCTGTAATAGCCTTTATTTTAAAGTCTATTTTGTCTGATGTGAGAATTGCTACTCCAGCTTTTTTTGATTTCCATTTAAATTGAGTATTGTTTTCAATCCCCTCACTTTCAGTCTGTATGTGTCCCTAGGTGTGAAGTGGGTCTCATGTAGACAGCATATATACAGGTCTTATTTTTGTATCCATTCAGCCAGTCTGTGTCTTTTGGTTGGAGCATTTATTCCCTTTACATTTAAGGTAATTATTGGTATGTATGTTCCTATTCCCATTTTCTTAATTGTTTTGGGTTTGTTATTGTAGGTCTTTTCCTTCTCTTATGCTTTCTGCCTAGAGAAGTTCCTTTAGCATTTGTTGTAAAGCTGATTTGATGGTGCTGAATTCTCTTAGCTTTTGCTTGTCTGTAAAGGTTTTAATTTTGCCATTGAATCAGAATGAGATCTTTGCTGTGTAGAGTAATCTTGGTTGTAGGTTCTTCCCTTTCATCACTTTAAATGTGTCCTGCCACTCCCTTCTGGCTTGCCGAGATTCTGCTGAAAGATCAGCTGTTAACCTTATGGGGATTCCCTTATGTGTTACTTGTTGTTTATCCCTTGCTGCTTTTAATATTTTTTCTATGTATTTAATTTTTGGTAGTTTCATTTATATGTGTCTTGGCATGTTTCTCTATGGATTTATCCTGTATGGGGCTCTCTGTGCTTCCTGGACTTCATTGACTATTTCCTTCCCCAAATTAGGGAAGTTTTCAACTATAATCTCTTCAAATACTTTCTCAGTCCCTTTCTTTTACTCTTCTTCTTCTGGGACCCCTATAATTCAAATGTTGATGTGTTTAACGTTGTCCCAGAAGTCTCTGAGACTGTCCTCAATTCTTTTCATTCTTTTTCCTTCATTCTCCTCTGCAGTAGTTATTTCCACTATTTTATCTTCCAGGTCACGTATCCATTGTTCTCCCTCAGTTGTTCTGCTATTGTTTACTTCTAGAGAATTTTTAATTTCACTTATTGGGTTGTTCATCATTGTTCGTTTGCTCTTTAGTTCTTCTAGGTCCTTGTTAAATGTTTTTTGCTTTTTATTTTTTTCTCCATTCTATTACCAAGATTTTGGATCATCTTCACTATCATTACTCTGAATTCTTTTTCAGGTAGACTGCCCATTTCCTCTTCATTTGTTTGGTATGGTGGGTTTTTACCTTGCTCCTTCATCTGCTGCATATTTCTCTGTCTTCTCATTTGGCTTAACTTACTGTGTTTGGGGTCTCCTTTTCACAGGTTACAGGTTTGTAGTCCCGTTGTTTCTGGTGTCTGCCCCCAGTGGGTAAGGTTGGTTCTGTGGGCTGTGTAGGCTTCCTGCTGGAGAGGACTGGTGCCTGTGTTCTGGCAGATGAAGCTGTATCTTGTCTATCCGGTGGGCAGGACCACGTCTGGTGGTGTATTTTGGGGTATATGTGAACTTATAATTTTTGGCTGCCACTCTGCTAATGGGTTGGGTTGTGTTCCTGTCTTGCTAGTTGTTTGGCATGGGGTGTCCAGCACTGGAGCTTGCTCATCGTTGAGTTTAACTGGGTCTTAGCATTGAGATGGAGACGTCTGAGAGAGCTCTCGCTGATTGATATTACGTGGGGCCAGGATGTCTCTGGTGGTCCAGTGTCCTGAACTCGGCTCTCCCACCTCAGAGGATCAGGCCTGACACCCGGCCTGAACACCAAACCCTTACATGTAAATGAGTTAAATCTCCAATCCAAGGGCATAGGGTGGCTGGCCTTCTGTGCTCTGCTCTGTCTTCCAGCTGGGCAGTTTCCTCTGGGCTTGGTTGATATGGAGACCCTGCTTTGGATCCAGGTCCACCTACATTCCCTAGTGTCTAGAAGAAGCAGCCAATGCTACCATCCTCCCTTATCCCTGCCACAGCTCATCGTGATCCTCTAGTGTAATTTTTTTTATGACATCAGGCACCTATGGATGCCAATTTAAGCTACTTGATTATCCTGGCCCTGTCTAACTAGCCTCACTAGATTTATTGATTCTGTCACATTCAGATAAGGAAACTCAAGACCGAGACCCAGATACCTCAGGAGTTTGAAAGGTAGGCTTCTTTATCAATGTAGTCATCCACATAGAGATGGGCAGCAACCTAATTCACAGTGACACTGAAAGACTCAACCACACCTCCTTCTCCAGAATGATCCCTCTTTAGGCCCCTTACCACTTTTAAGGTGTCAATAACTAACACATTTAGCCTTGGAGAAAGGGAAAGTATCTACATTTTAAAAGAGAAGCTTTTACTTACTCAAAAATTAAATCTTATCTAGTCTGAGTGAAAAAAATAATTAACGTAACTTCCTGCAATGATCATTCCTTCGTCTTTTCTACAAGAAAATCTGCTAGAGTGAAATACAAAGCATCCTAAGAGACTACTACAAGCAACTCTATGACAATAAAATGGACAACCTGGAAGAAATGGACAAATTCTTTGAAAGTTATAACCTTCCAAGACTGAACCAGGAAGAAATAGAAAATATAAACAGACCAATCACAAGTAATGAAATTGAAACTGTGGTTAAAAACTTTTCAATAAACAAAAGTCCAGGACCAGATGGCTTCACAGGTGAATTGTCAAACATTTAGAGAAGAGCTAACACCCATCCTTCTCAAACTCTTCCAAAAACTTGTGGAGGAAGGAACACTCCCAAACTCATTCTATGAGGCCACCATCACCCTGATACCAAAACCAGACAAACATACTAAAAGAAAAGAAAATTACAGACCAATATCACTGATGAATATAGATGCAAAAATCCTCAACAAAATACTAGCAAACAGAATCCAACGACACATTAAAAGGATCAAACACCATGATCAGGTGGGGTTTATCCCAGGGATGTAAGGATTGTTCAATATACGCAAATCAAGCTATGTGATACACCACATTAACAAATTGAAGAATAAAAACCATATGATCATCTCAATAGATGCAGAAAAATATTTGACAAAATTCAACACCCACTTATGATAAAAACTCTCCAGGAAGTGGGCATAGAGGGAACCTACCTCAACATAATAAAGGCCATATATGACAAATCCACAGCAAACATCATTCTCAGTGGTGAAAAACTGAAAGCATTTCCTCTAAGATCAGGAACAAGACAAGGACGTCTACTCTCACCGCTATTATTCAACCTAGTTTTGGAATTCCTAGCCCTGGCAATAAGAGAAGAAAAAGAAATAAAAGGAATACAAATTGGAAAAGAAGAAGTAAAACTGTCACTGTTTGCAGATGACATGATACTATACATAGAGAATCCTAAAGATGCCACCAAAAAACTACTAGAGCTAATCAATGAATTTGGTAAAGTAGCAGGATACAAAATTAATGCACAGAAATCTCTTGCATTCCTATACACTAATGATGAAAAATCTGAAAGAGAAATTAATGAAACACTCCCATTTACCATTGCAACAAAAGAAATAAAATACGTAGGAATCAACCTATCTAGGGAGACAAAAGACCTGTATGCAGAAAACTATAAGGCAGTGATGAAAGAAATTAAAGATGATACCAACAGATGGAGAGATATACCATGTTCTTGGATTGGAAGAATCAATATTGTGAGAATGACTATACTACTCAAAGTGATCTACAGATTGAATGCAATCCCTATCAAATTACCAATGGCATTTTTTAAGGAACTAGAACAAAAAATCTTAAAATTTGTATGGAGACACAAAAGACCCCGAATAGCCAAAGAAGTCTTGAGGGAAAAAAACGGAGCTGGAGGAATCAGATTCCCTGACTTCAGACTATACTACAAAGCTACAGTAATCAAGACTATATGGTAGTGGCACAAAAACAGAAACATAGATCAATGGAACAAGATAGAAAGCCCAGAGGTAAACCCACACACCTATGGTAAACTAATCTATGACAAAGGAGGCAAGGATATACAATGGAGAAAAGACAGTCTCTTCAATAAGTGGTGCTGGGAAAACTGGAAAGCTACATGTAAAAGAATGGAAGTAGAACACTCCCTAACACAATACACAAAAATAAGCTCAAAATGGATTAGAGACCTAAATGTAAGACTGGACACTATAAAACTCTTTGAGAAAAACATAGGAAGAACACTCTTTGACATAAATCACAGCAAGATCCTTTTTGATCCACCTCCTAGAGTAATGAAAATAAAAACAAAAATAAACATATGGGACCTGATGAATCTTAAAAGCTTTTGCACAGCAAAGGAAACCATAAACAAGACGAAAAGACAACCCTCAGAATGGGGGAAAATATTTGCAAATGAATCAATGGACAAAGGATTAATCTCCAAAATATATAAACAGCTCATGCAGCTTGATATTAAAAAAACAAACAATCCAATCCAAAAATGGGCAGAAGACCTAAATAGATATTTCTCCATAGAAGACATACAGATGGCCAAGAAGCACATGAAAAGCTGCTCAACGTCACTCATTATTAGAGAAATGAAAATCAAAACTACAATGAGGTATCACCTCACACCATTTAGAATGGGCATTATCAGAAAATCTACAAACAACAAATGCTGGAGAGGGTGTGGAGAAAAGGGAACCCTCTTGCACTGTTCGTGGGAATGTAAACTGATACAGCCATTATGGAGAACAGTATGGAGGTTCCTTAAAAAACTAAAAATAGAATTACCATATGATCCAGCAATCCCACTACTGGGCATATATTCAGAGAAAACCACAATTCAATAACACACATGCACCCCAATGTTCATTGCAGCACTATTTACAATAGCCAGGTCATGGAAGCAACTTAAATGCCCATCGACAGACGAAAGGATAAAAAAAATGTGGTACATATATACAATGGCATATTACTCAGACAAAAAAAGGAACGAAACTGGGTCATTTTTTGAGACGTGGATGGATCTAGAGACTGTCATACAGAGTCAAGTATGTCAGAAAGAGGAAAACAAATATGGTATATTAACGCATGTATGTGGAACCTAGAAAAATGGTACAGATGAACTGGTTTGCAGGGCAGAAATTGAGACACAGATGTAGAGAACAAACTTATGGACACCAAGGGAGGAAAGCGGCGGGGGGGGGGGGGTGGTGGTTGGGGTGGTGGTGTGGTGAATTGGGCTATTGGGATTGACATGTATACACTGATGTGTATAAAATTGATGACTAATAAGAACCTGCTGTATAACTAACTAACTAAATAACTAAATAAATAAAATACCACCAAAAAAAAAAAAATCTGCTAGAGTAAGTCATATTTAGACAAAGAGTGAGTCAACACACCATGTTTTGTAGTATTTGAATCAATAACTAGTTACTCTGAAAGGTTGAGGGTATTTTAAAATTTCTTTTGTGTTACACATAGTGCCTAGAACCACAAGGTTACATTTTACTCAACTGAATCCCTCTAAAATAAGTATCTGTTTCATATAGAAAATTCTACTAACATTACTGTGAAAATCTCCATAGTAGGGAAGTAAATTAATTAACTAAGAGAGTGAAAAACAGAAGAAATTCTGGGCCAATTTTATGTACATTCCATCCAAGATTCTATCTGTGTCAAGGCATTCAGAGACAATTTGTGGAAACTATGGCAGCAGTCCTGTAAATTTTCTCCAAAACCTTCATAAATTACTAGTTTTTTTTGTGAATTAATCTAAATTAACAGATGGTTCTTAATTGGGAGTGGAGGGTTTAAGCCTTTGGAGAATCTGACAATTCATCTAAACTATTTCTTCACTCTTTGGAAACGTAAAATCTAAGGAAAGCTACATACTTTATCCAAGAAAACATGTGAATGTGTGTGTGTTCATGAACACACAAATACACACACACCACAGATAAAGAATTCTGTATATAAGTTCACAGAGTTTATGGAACCAGCCTAAGAACTACTCTGCAGAGAATTATCTCAGGATGACCCTACTCTATTACAGAACGTAAATTGATAAACACACTCAGTCAGTTTTTAAGGTAACTAAGAAAACTGTATTTGATAGCGTCGTATATAAAACAATGCATGATTGGAAAAATAAACCATGTAGACTATGCATTTATCATAAAGAGGGTGAATAAAAGCACAGCCTTTGAAAATTAGCATAAACTAGATAAACTTAGCCTTGAGAGATGTAAGAAGCTCTAATGGTTAGTAGGTGAAAAGGAGGGAGATGATAATGGATAAGGATAAAGCTGGAGATATAGTAATAAATACAGATGGAAATAGGGGAACTGATTAGTCTCTGAGAGGGTGGAAATCTGGCTTAACAGGAGAAACACAGAAGTTTCTATGTTGTTTGCACGTATCTTTACATGTTAGTCTGTAGTTTCCCTTTTTTTTTTTTTTGAAATTTTTTTCAACTTAGATTTCAAGGTTATATTAATTTGTTAAAGTGAACCTGGAAGATTTCCCTTTTTATGTATGCTCTGCAGTAGGTTTAATCACCAGGTTCACTAACTATTAATACATGTAACATAATGATCTGATCCTTTATGGTTTAATAGAGCTTCTCTGGTACCTTGTAGACCATAGATCATTTGAGAAGTATATATTACGTTTATAATCAGGAAAAATTAAGTATATTCCCTTTAAGAATCTAATAAAATCTATGAACATCTCCCTACTGCCCAATCCAATCAGAAATAAACACAAAACTGGGTTTACAATTTCAGGGTGGTTCATAGAAGCCTTAAAATCTATCTGTGAAGTCCCTAAAGATCGATATAGGTTAGGAATCCCTTCCTTACCTTTCCTGACTCTTTATATATTTAGTTGTTCTGTCCCTTGGGATAAAACTCAAGATATGTTTATCATCTTGTGTATGAGTCATGTTCTTCCAGTTTGAAATATCTAAATCCAGAGTGACATCAGCAAAATGGCACACTAGGAAACTCCAATCCATTGTTTTCCCATGGAAACATCAAAAAAACAACCAAAAAAATGACTAATAAAACTTTATAGGAAGGAGGAAACAAGGGACAAAAAAAGCTATATGACATATAGAAAACAAATAACAAAATGGTAAATGTAAGTCCTTCCCTATCAGTAATTACTTTAAATGGATTAAACTGCCCAACCAAAAGGCATAGCTTAGCAGAATGGTTTAAAAAACATGATTTAACTAATGCTGTCTACAAGAGACTAACTTTAGACCTAAGGACTGAAATAGCTTGAAAGTGAAGAATGCAGAAATATACTCAATGCCAATAGTAACCAAGGAGGGCTGGGGTAGCTATACTAATACCAGATGAAATAGGGGTAAAATAAAAAACTGTTAGAGACAAAAAAGTACATTGTATGTTGGTAAAAGGGTTAATTCACCAAAAGGATATGGCAATTAAAACCATTTACACATCAAACATCAGACCTCCAAAATATATGAGGCAAACATTGACAGAATTAAAGGGAAAAAGAGATAGATATACAATAATTATTGGAGACTTCAATAATTCACTTTCAATAATTGGAGAGAAAAAACAGACAAAAGATCAACAAGGAAACAGAGGACTTGAACACATTTTAAACCAATTGGGCCTAATAGACACATACAGAATACTCCTCCCAACACCAGAATACATATTTTTCTCAAGTGCACAGGCAACATTCTCCAGGATAAACCATACATTAGGCCACAAAATAACTTTAAATAAATTTTCAAAAATTGAAAATATACAAAATATCTTTTCCAATCACACTGGAATGAAACTAGCAATCAATAAAAGGAAAATCAGGAAACACACAAATATGTAGAAACAACACACTCTTAAACAACCAGTGGACCAAAGAAATCACATGGGATATTAGAAAATACCTTAAGACAAATGAAAGTGAAAAAACAATATACCAAAACATACAAGATGCAGAGAAAACAGTGCTAAGAGGGAAATTTATAGCTATATGTGTTTATATTTAAAAAGAAGAAAGATATCAAATCAACAACCTAACTTTACATCTTAAGGAACTAAAAAAGAACAAACTAAACCCAAAGCTAGAAGAAGGAAGGAAATGATGAAGATTAGAGTGGGGATAAATAAAACAGAGAATAGGGAAACGACAGAGAAAAGCAAGGAAATCAAACATTCTTTGAAAAGATCGATAGAGTATACAAATCTTCACCTAGTTTGAGAAAAAAAGAAAGAAGACTCAAATTACCAAAATCAAAAAATGAAAGTGGGTAAACAACGAGGTCCTACTGTATAACACAGGGAACTATATTCAATATCCTGTGATAAACCATAATGGAAAAGAATATGAAAAACAATATATGTATATGTATAACTGAATCACTGATGTACAGCAGAAATTAACACAACATTGTAAATCAACTATACTTCAATAAAATAAATTTTTAAAAATGAAAGTAGCATTCTACCTATTTTACATAAATAAAAAAGATTATAAAAGATTATTATGGACAATTGTATGCCAACAAATTGGATAACTTAGGTAAAATAGAGAAATTCCTAAAAATATACAACCTACTAAGACTGAATCATAAAACAACAGAATATCTGAATAGACATATAAATAGTAAGGAGATTGAATCAGTAATCAAAAACTTCCCAACAGAGAAAAGCCCTGGACCAGATGGCTTAACTGGTGAATTCAACCAAACACTTGAAATAGAATTGACATCAACCTTCCTCAAACCCTTCCAAAATACTGAAGAGGAAGGAACACTTCCTGACTCATTCCATGAGTCTAGCATCATCCTGACACTAAAGCCAGACATAGACAGTACAAGAAAAGAAAATCACAGACCAATATCCCTTATGAGTATCAATGCACAAGTCCTCAACTGAATACTAGCAAACTAAATTCAGCAGCATATTAAAAAGGTTGTACACCATGAACAAGTAGAATTTATTCCTGGAATGCAAGGACATTTCAACACCCAAAAATCATTCAGTGTAATATACCTAAATGTAAGCATTAATACTATAAAACTCTTAGGAGAAAACAGGGGAAAAGCTTCATGACATTGGATTTAGCAATGATTTCTTGGATATGACACCATAAATATAGGCAACAAAAGAAAAAATAGATCAATGGTGTTCATCAATATTAAAAACTTTTATATATCAATGGATACTAAGAAGAGAGTAAAAAGGCAACCTACAGAATGGGAGAAAACACTTGCAAATCATATATCTGATAAGGGATTAATATCCAGAATTTATAAAGAACTCCTACAACTCAACAACAAAAAAATAAACAACTCATTTCAAAAATAGGCAGAAGACTTGAATAGACATTTCTCCAAAGCAGATATACAAATGGTCAGTAAGCACTGAAAGTTGAGATGTTCAACATTGCTAATCATTAGGAAAATGCAAATCAAAACCACAGTGAGATACCACTACACACCTATTAGCATGGCTATTATATATATATATAAAAAAAAAACAGAAAATAACAAGTGTTAGGATGTGGAGAAATTGGAACCCTTGTGGGTTGCTAGTGGGAATGTAAAATGATGAGCCATAAAAATAATATAGCAGTTCCTCAAAAACGTAAACATAGAATGACCATATGATCCAACAATTCTACTTCTGGGTATACATCCAAAACAATCGAAATCAGGGACTCAGACAGATATTTGTACAACAATATTCATAACAGCATTGTTCACAAATAGCCAAAAGTGAAAACATTCATTGATGGGTGAATGGATAAACAAAATGTGGTGCATACATAAACTGTAATATTATTCAGCCTTGGAAAGGAATGAAATTCTAATACATGCTAAAACCTGGATGAACCTTGAAAACATCATGCTAAGTGAAAAAAAACAGACACAAAAGAACAAATATTGTATGATTCCACTTATATGAGGTACCTAAAATATAAAATTCATAGGGATAGAAAGTAGAATAGTGGTTATCAGGGGCTGGAAGGAAACAGGTATGGGGAGTTATTGTTTAATGTAAGTTATTGATAGTGGTAATGGCTGCACAAAAATATGAATGTATTTAATGCCACTGAATTTTACAGTTTAAATTATTAAAAGGATTAATTTTATGCTATATATATTTTAGCACAATAATAAAAGTATCTTAGACTCACTCATAGACTCCAGGGGAAAAACACTAAATCTATGCAAAACATGACATGATAGAAGTTGGAGAAAGTGCCCATTTTGTTGGTTCTTTACATAATGTTTGTCACACTTTAACAGAATTTTTACATTTACATGAATGCCTATAAATGTACACAGGTGTCCTCCTTTATTGCAGGCTCAACCACAAAGAAGACAGAAAATAAAAACCAGGGACCTGGATAACCTAGGGACATATGTTTAGTGTGGGTGTTTTTTGTTTATTAAATTTGATTTTGCTTCAGTTTTCACATACACAAATAATTATCTGTCTTAACAACATAAAAAAATAGAAACACTCAATTTTCAATCTAGAATGTTGCGGCTTTCATTCCATTTCAAATCTTCTCAAACCTAAAAAGAAAGAATCTACTTACTATATCACCCTTCATTACCTTTCTTTTCCATTGGTATCAATCTCATGTGCAGACTTGCACAGGTGATTAGCAGAATTTTCATGGATATAACTTGTTCTATTACAGCAAAAAGTAATTCTACCAGTTTTCCCCAAAGATTGCATTTGTGCTCCCTTCCTTTTTTTATTTTAAAGCCTACTAATGTTACATATGTGGAAATAATAACACCTATCTCATTAGGTTGTGAGGACTTAATGAGACAACAGAATGCAAAATATTTAGCATAGTATCTGGCACACTAATACATAAATAGTAGTTCCCTTCCTACCCTACCTATGCAGTATAATATTATGCCTATGATGACCGTATAACTTGGAATCTCCAGTATAGTACCAATATCAGGTATGTGTCTCTCCTAACACCATAATAGATTTCTATAGATCATAACCCTCAAGTCAGTATTCAGAATAGAGTATGCGCTCATATGATATATACTCCTTAAGCAATAATAATAATTATTAGATTTTAGATGCTGAGTATGTTAACCATGTCAGGTGTTCTGCATACACTATGTCATTTAATTCTCACAACATCCCTATGAGATGGATAGTATCACTGCCATTTAATACATGAAGAAATACAGAGATCAATTAGCTTAGTCAAGGTCATATACCTGTTAGGTGGTATAACCAGATCCCCTGACTCCCTGGCTGGTGCTTTTTCCACTACCTCAGAGTTTCGTGGTTCTGGTTAATCAACACACATGAAAACAAACTTTTTTTAAGTAGTGCTACTTAGAAAAAGAACAGACTACTTTTAAGCACTGCTAGATATTTGATTAGTTGTTGTGCTTTGTTGTCTGAATGTTTGTGTTCCTCCAAAATTCCTTATGTTGAAATCCTGATACCCACAGTGATGGTGTTAGTAGATAGGGACCTTTGAGGGTGATTAGGTCATGAGGGTGGAGCCCTCATGAATGAGATTCATACCCTTATAAAAACAGGCCCGAGAGAGTTCCCTCGCCCCTTCTGCTATGTGAGGACACAATGAGACGTCTTCACCCGACCATGCTGGCACCCTGATCTCGGACTTCCAGCCTCCAAAACTGTGAGAAATAAATGTTGGTTGTTTATCAGTCACCCAGTCTGTGGCATTTTGTTATCGCAGTCCGACTGGACTAAGACATGTTCTGAACAAAGGAAGCCAGTAAGCATTATGACAGAATCATTCTAACACAATAAAAACATTTAAGTACTTCAGTTCCCTTGTCTCTAAATTAGGATTGATTTGTTTCACATGAGAGCAAAGACTGGGGAAATTGTTAATAAAGAATCTTCATATTTGAAGCACAAATCCTCAGTAACAGAAATACAGATACAGAGCAAGATATCCTGAATACTTAAGCTCATTCTTTGAAAAGGGATTGACAAGAAAAAGCTTGATGTTGAAAATGGCTTAGTTATAATCAGTTGCTGAAGTTATTCTGACAATCAGGCACAATGCAGAAGGGCAGACATTCTCAGGAAAGGTTAAGGTTTCCTTGGCAACTATCAAATGCATTGTTAATATCCCCTAGGAAGTTTTTGGTCAATAATGACTGAAGTGCTAGAAAACTATTTTTAAACTATCTTTTGAGTTAATTCTATTCTTTCAAAGTTCTTTTTTCTTCAAATTTATTTTAATTGCTTAATTAATGGTTATTTGGTGAAGGTTACTGAACATTCTGTTGAAGGAAAGGTTTTGACTCTTTCTGTCAAATAGAATTAAAGATGTCAATGAACAAGGAGCTGTTTTGAAAAGATTTGAGCAAACTCTAATGTAAAGGAGGAGTCAACCCTTGAAGTATTTACCCAAAGTTACAATTACAAGTGTCTATCTAAAATTACTATTAATATCTATTACAGAACTTTTGTATTTGCAAACCTCTTAGTAATTCACTTGTATTGGTTATTCCACATATCAATCCACTAAGACCTTCAGTGTCTATCCCTATTCTAAGGGTGAAAAACTTGAGACCAATTATAGACAGCCAGATTTTTTTGACCATTCATTAGAAGATAATCATTAACACGTATTGATCAGAATCAGAAGAGTTGAAATAGCTATATCATTAGTATTGGTATATTACATTACTTGCAACTCTATCAAGTAATACTTGATAGGATTCTTGGTACCACAAGAATATGATGGTTGAACAAGCTAAAATCAATCAAGCCTTGACACAAACCAAAGACATGTTAGAATATTTACAGAGCCTCTGATATTAAAATAACTAATGACAACTTCATTCATTGTTCCCATCAGTTGGAGTCTTTAATGTTTGTGGAGTCTGCTTTCAGCTCTACCAGAAATAGTCAGTTATTTTAAATTACATCCTTCAAAAAATATACTTTACCCACTTGCTTTTCTCACTGGTTGGGGACATTCAAAGTACAGATCTTTTTACTAAGCAGAACAACTGTTGGTTAAAATGAGTTGTAATATTAATTAACTGTTACCAAGATATTGCAAAGAACACTAGTGATTTTTAAAACTCCCTAGTACAAAGGTAATTATCTTAGAAAGGTAATTGAGAAAGCAACTTCAATAATGCAATTCCAGGTTTATATCTATGTCTTAGTGACAGGCACCATAATAGACAGATAGAAATAAACCTGTAAATGAATTGTGTGGTTATTTAAGAATAACCTTGAGACAGATATTGTTTTACTTACAAGTGGTCTTATCTCTATCACCCACCCCTTTTTTGTCTTACAAATCAGCCTGAGAATCCTATCTGCTTCCTGGGTTGGAGCTTTTTTCTTACTTTCTGAAAGTAAATTTTCTTCAACTAATTTCTATGTCTGGAAATCAGCCCTCATAGCATTGCAAACAATTTTTTAAAATTACAAGATTGGATGTTTTAATTACTTCAAAATATAACTCCCCTAGAAAGTACATGTTCATTTCAGCACCTGGTATATTCAGGATGCACACAGAAACTAAACAATCAGAGAAAGTAACAAGGAAAATAACTACGCTAAGGATTTCTTTTTATCTTCCTTATTTATAAAAACAGGAATGAAAAGTTCCAAAGTGAGTCGGAAAGGGGCTAAAACAATGTCATATTAAGAGTATCACTCTGAACATATTTTGACTACTCTCAAGGAAAATGAATCCCATATACAATTTAGCACTACAAACACAAATAACAACAAAAACACTTCATCATCATAATCACCAAAAATAATTTTTAAATGCCTGCTATGGCTACTTTTTCACAACAAACTGGATAGGCATGATAGCTGCCTCTAATGGTGCTATTTTCTCACCACATAAAGCACTGGGTACAATGCCTACTATATAGTAGTTACTGAATAAATGATAGTTCTTCCTCCACCTACTAGTACACCCAAGAAAAGTTCCAGTGGTTGGACACACATCTCCCTTTGCCATGTTTTGACCAAGGGAATAGAATGGTCATGATCAGGGTAGAGAAACGGGGAAGCATGATAAGTTAGCTAATCATGGTAGTACATAGGGATGAGGATTTGGGTAAGGAGACTGCTAGACTTGGGGAGGGCTAGTTAGCCAAGTGAAAATGTTTGGAAAATGGAAGAGAAAAAACTAGTAGAAGAAGAAGAAATCATGACATCATCTCAAGTATGTGTACTTCTATGGGAGGTCAAAAAGAAGGGCATATTTCTCTGGTTCATGTTTTCTCATCTCCTAATGTACTATCTAAGCCACGATGCCATGATGCTCTGATATTCTAAAGCATTTGCTACATGTAGTCATCTTCTGCATGAAACATCCAGAAGTAGTTTCCTGTGAGAAAACCTCCATGTTTTGTATTATATGATACTGCAAACTTGGCCACACTTGAAACCGAGGACAGTCATCAGCTAGATCCCTTAAATCATACTTGCTTAATAAATAATATTCCGTAACCTGCCTTCACGAATCAAGTTCGCCTTAACTGTTCTTGCAAATTGCATACCCTCCAAACTTCACATAGCTTAGACAATATATCACAAGACTCCTTTGACCGCCCCCTATAGATGATATGTATGGCTCGCTATAGTAAGTTGCTTAAGCTGTTTTTCCAGGAACATGGGCCTTGTCTTGCCCAGTTCAAACCAATTGAGACCACCAACTGTTCAACTGAGCCTGTATAAGTATCTGATGGATGACCTTTCGACATTAGAGGGTCAAAAACTCCACCCTCAGATCATGCTAATGCTGCCATTTTCTGAACACATTCCTCTGTGGAACACTAGTTTTGTATTGGATAATGGCACCATCTCAAATATGAAGACAGGTTCATACTGGAGATGAGGGTATTATTATCTTACCTGGGGATTTGAAACTCTAAAGACCATGGAAAGGATCAAGAGACACAGACAACAGAATAGGAACAGAAGCTTAAAGGCAAATGACAACAATACAGTAAGCAGAGTCTACAAGGCAGTGGAAAGCCATTAAGTTGAGAGCTGAGGGGATGTGGCAGCAATAGACATAGGCAGAATCACAGTAGGAAGAAGTAGAAGCAGAAGAGAGAACCTGAATCCTGAGAATTATTTAGTACTAGAGTTGCTTTGGGTGCACTAGGGTTGTACAGTATTCTGAATATGATCTTTCAGTCAAATGAAAGATGAAATGTGCAGATGGGTTATCTGAGTACTGAAATGGTTTCAGTGCTTCCTCACTTTCTCACTTACCTTTACAATAGCCACACTGACTAAAATTGAGATTGCTGCTGTTCCTTGTGAAAGGGATCAGAATTTGTCACCCCAAAATATGCCACTTTGGCATGAGTATTATTTTGAGCTAAAACCCAGCAGATTCAGGGAAAGCTCTTTACCTCCCCCTCAACTGCCTAAATTTACATTGGAAAGGGGACCTGGACCAGGCGTAACTTTTTACCTAAGAAACTTATCTGCATAACAGGGTAACCTTTGTTTTCTGAACATCTTCTCTCATCTCCCTGTAAGTGGCCTTCCTCCCCTTTGTATCCCCAGATCCCAACTACTGTCCTTAGCTCAGGATATTATATAAGCTTCAATCCCCTGGCTGCCTTTTGAGTCTTCATATTTTTACGGGGCTCCGGTATGCTACAAAATTGTGTTTGTTTTCTCCTGTTAATCTTTCTTATATCAACTTGATTATTAGACCAGTTGAAGAACCTAGAATGGAAGGAAAATTTTTTCTGCCCGTACACTTGCAACCTTAAGTTAGAAAAAGCATCCCTAGACATAGGGGAGTAACCATCAAGTCATGGTTTATGGCCTCCTCATCGCTGCGCTAGTGCTGAAACCAAGCAGGACACTGTGGGGCCCACCGGGGTACAAATCCTTTCCATGTCCCCTGGTTCTTATTCGTAGGAAAAGGTTTCAGCCTCCTAGACCTTCCTGAATACCAAAGGGCAGATTCAAACAGTTGCTAACCAAGGAAGGGAGGGAATGCAGAAACAAAGGAAGAGCAGTCAAGAAACAATAGTGCAGCAATTAAAGCAGGATCCTGGTTCCTCCTCAAGAGATATACGTAACAACATCTTTGAGTTATTCTGTAGGAACTAAGGCCCTCACCCAGGTGGAGGATGGCAACTTGAGGCTGAGCACAAGATTCCTGGAGCACCACCCTGCCTCCTCACCACAAACCAATCAGAAGAAAGTCATACACCCTGTAGCCCTCACCCCAAATGTTGCCTATAAGAACTTCTCACTGAATAATCACTGGGGAGTTCGGAGTTTTTGAGCATGAGCCACCCATTCTCCTTGCTTCGCTCTACAACAAATCTTTCACTGGTCCAAACTCTGACATTTTGGTTTGTTTGACCTCACTGTGCATCGGGCACATAAACTTACATATGTTAACAGTGCCATCTGTCAGAGAAGGAGGGACACCCCAATGCCAGTCAAGAGATGTGGGAGCTGTAACAGTTAAGTTGCCTTTGTTTGCAAGTAACAGAAAACCCTGCATCAAACAGACTTTAAAAGCAAGATGTTTTAAATCTTACATAGGTAGGGCAGACACTAGTATGGTACGTCAAGGCTCTGTATCTACTTCTCCGTGGTTCCTTGTTCTTGGCCCTTCTCTATCTGTGGACTTCCCCCCCCAGGTGTGTAGCATGACACTGGCAATAGTTCTGAGAGGCAGAATAAAGAAACATTTTCCAGAAGGCTTTCCTGAATTATTTCATATACTTTTGCTTCTACCAATCAATCTTTGGCAAGGAAAATAGGCCTATCAAGACTATCTTAGATCAATTAGGACCCAACTCCTATGGCCTGAAATGGGGTTGGCCTTATCAAAGAGGATTGATAACCTGGACAAAATTTGAACTTCATTAGAAAGAGTAAGGCAAGTAGGGAGCACATGTTGGGTGAACAATCAACAGTATTTGTTTCAAGAGTCATATTATACCATACTTGAAAGGCAAGGAGAAGGAGCTCACTGGATATCTTTTCTGAGATTCTGAAGCATATAACTTTACCTCCTATTTTATTTCAACCAGTAACAACAAAGTTTCTGACAACAAAGTCTGTAATTAGAACGCTTCTTCCTTGTCACTATGTTGGCAGTCTTCAAATTATGGTATATCAATTTCCAGTGATCCATCGATTCTTCCCGTAGTATTAACTTATGGCATTTAAAGCTACAGGGCACTAACCAATCTTAATCAAATGTTGATTAAGTGGCTACTATATGCCAGCCACTGTGCTAGGTGCTAGAGATAGAGAAGTAAACAAGGTACAGTTCCTTTTCCTACTTTTAATTTCAAAACATAATACAGGAACTCCTGGACTTATAATGAATTTTAATGCTGGAGAAAGTGCTGTAAATGAAAATTAAATTAAATCTGATCTTCCTAATTAAACAATGAAGCCCTCCTAACCAAGGATCTGTTCCCTTTTTTTTAAATAATCACAAATTTCATACTTTATTAACTAAAATTATGGACCTTGATAGGAGACCAGAATGTGCTACCCCGAATATGCCCTTCTGGCATAAGGATTATTTTGAGGTGATTATTTTGAGAAACAGGAGAAGCTCTGAAAACAGCATAAATTACTCTTTTGTGAGGGAAATTCACATTTACACAGAAAATCTCCCTTTGTAAGAATGTCTCCCACTCTGTACCAGGAAGAGAAGGATTACCACAAATCTCTAGAAACTCTTATCAATGAAGAAGGCACAGACTTAAATCAGCATAACAAACCCTACTCTTGTTTACATTGTCACCTGCTTACTTTCCCATAACTTGCCTCCCCCATACCCTTCTTCCTTTGTTTTGGCCTAACATGGTATTTAAGTTCAAATTCTAAGCCACTTCTTTGAGTTACTCAGTTGTTCTGGGTTTCTCCCAAGTACATATTAGATATATTTATTAATAAACTTCTGCTTGCTTTTCTCTTGTTAATCTGTCTTTCGTTACAGGCACCCCAGCTGAAAAGTAGAAAAGTAAAGGGAAGAAGACTTTTTTCCTCCCTTATGCCTGCATATTATAAAGATTTTTAAAGAGTATGTAAATTGATTAGTCAGGATAATATATAAAATTGTATTTAGTAATACATTTACATCTCTTAGCTTACTCTTCATAATTTCCACTTTATATTTATGACAAAAAAACATTAGAATTGGAAATAATACCTTCATTAGAAGAGTTTATTCAGATGTTCTGCCTTGGGAGATTTTCACAGGCATTTTTAAGGAGTGTTTTGGGGAGGGGGTACCTAGGGCCCCTTGATGATTTCTTGTGAAATGATCATAGAGGTGTCTGCATTTTTTTGCTAAGGCAAATTGCCATACAGCAAACAATTTCTTGCTTCTTCTGCTGCCTTCAAACAGAAAGGCTAAGTTGAACTGCCATCTCTTCAGTACCAACCTTTTCATTCATATCCTGATGTTTCACAAAAGCAGACCTTATGAACAAACCTTGATTTGCACTGAAATTTTCATCCTTTGATCCCTTACCATGTTCCTGCTTCTCATTGTCAAAAAACCTCAAAGCCTTGGTTTGGCCAAACTTAAAGGCACCCAGGGCTGAGCTTGATCCCAAATCCACAGAAAAAAATCTTTTCCATCTCAGGCACAAGTTCTGCATATTGTCATTTAATGGTAGATTGCAACTGTCACTAGAGTACTGTTTTTCCTTTTTAGAAACAATTTTAAGGTTTGAATACAATAATGTAATGATACTTTTTTGGTGACAAATGTGCCATAACTTCTACATTCAAACGGATATTTTCCTTAAAAGTAATTACATTTGGCCAAGATAAACATTCAAAATGCTGTTATCATAGTTCAAACACTTTTTAAGCCTTTATTAAATTGCTTTCAGAGGTAGTTTACCAGCAACACAAAAACAATAAATCCAGTCTCATTACTTTCTAGTAATAGAATTAGTCTTTTGGTCTCTGATCCTCTCGACTTGTTTTATAATTCCTTTATATTGCTCATCCTTTCAACAATCAATAAATATCAAATGGGTTAGGTTCTGGGGATACAATGGCGAATAAGCCTCTCCCATACTGAGAGAGAGAAGAGATGGAGAGAGAAGATATGGGCCCCTCTGTAAGCTGACTGAAACAAGTACTACTGTTATTGAATGCAAGTTCTTGTGCCTAACACATAGTGAGGTCAAACAAACCAAAACATCAGAGTTTGGAGCAGAGAAAGATTTATTGCAGGCCCAAGCAAGGAGAATGGGTGGCTCGTGATCAAAATACCCAAACTCCCCAGTGGTTTTCGGGGAAAAGTTTTCATAGGCAAAATTTGGGGTGAGGGCTTCAGGAGGTGTGGCTTTCTTCTGATTGGCTTTCTTCTGGGTGGTGAGATAGCAGGGCAGTGCTCCAGGAATCTGTGCTCAGCCTGAAGTTACCATCCTCCACCTGGGGGCGGGGGGGGTGCTTAGTTCCTGCAGAAGAGCTCAAAGATACTGTCATGTATATTCCTTGAGGAGGAACCAGGACCCTACTTTAATTGTTGTACTATTGTTTCTTGATTGTTCCTCCTTTGTTTGTGCATTCCCTCCCTTCCATGATTAGCAACTGTTTGAATCTGCCCTTTGGTACTTAGGAAGGTCTAGGAGGTTGAATGAAGCCTATTTCCTACAAACAGGAAAGGGGAGACATGAAAAGGATTTGCACCCAGGAGGGCCCTACAGGGTCCTGCTCAGTTTCACCCTCCATCTAAGAGTAGATAGCTCTATTTGACTGCAGTCCTCTCCATTCATGAGGAAGTATAGTATTCCCTGAATCACCTCTATCCTAATGAAAAATAAATGTTGAAAACATTTTGGCCCAAATTTTAAAAGTAAAAAGAACCTCTGGACCCTGGAATCAATGCCTTCCTATTGCCTTCTTCCTTCCTTTTAGTCCTCCCTTTCTTTTGCTCATTCAATTTTTTCATTGTTAAGTATGCCAGGTACTATTCAAGGCACCAGGACTATGACAAATGAACATGACAAGCAAAAATCCCTACCCTCAAGGAACTTACATTCTAGCTGGGGATACAGGCAATACACACACACACACACACACACACACACACACACACACACGTTTATATTCTACATAATGATACATGCTAAGAAAACAAAAATAAAGCAGGGAAAGGGATATGAAGTGTGTGTGTGGGGGGGGATGACAAGTTAAAACGTTAAATAGGATGCTCTCCAATACCTCAGTATAAAGATGATGTAGGGGAGCAGAATTTGCCACTCCAATATGTCTCTTTGACATAAGGATTATTTTAGGCTGATTATTTTAAGAAACTGCAGACACAGGAAAAGCTCTGAAAACTGATTAGAAGTTACCCTTTTTGTAAGAGACAATACACGTATAAGGGAGATCTCCATTTGTAAGGTTGTCACCCTCACCATACCAGGAAGAGGGGTATGACCTTATCTCTAGAAACACTTATCAATGCAGAAGGCATCAACTTAAATCTGCATAACAGTACAGTAGACACTAACACAACATTGTGGAACAACCCTAATTAAAAAATAAATAATAAATTAAATTAAATTTTAAAATGAAATAAATTGATTGCAATATCATCCATAATTGGATCTAATTAACTAAAAAAAAATATCTGCATAACAACCTTACCCCGTTTACTGTGCTTTTCCTGGTCATCTCCCATTACTGACTCTCTGCCCCCAACAGCTCCTCTTGTCCTTAACCAAAGATGGTATTAAAAGTGAGGGCTTCTGCGACTTTGGAGAGTTACTCAGTTTTCCTGGCTCTCTCCCACATATACATGTTATTAAACTTTTGTTTCTTCTCCTCTTAATCTGTCTTATATCAATTTAGTTATTAAACCAGCTAAAGAACCTATAAGGGAAAAAGGGAAAGTTTTCCCTCACCAACAGTTGGCGTAATTGGCAGGATACTTCAATGACTGGACACTACCCTCTCCAAGGGTGCTGCAGCTGATATCCTGTCATAAGGTAAGATTTCTTACCATGTCAGTCTACTGGATCTCTGCCTGCAGGGTCTAATGGAAGTGAGAGTGTTACAAATCCTTTTTTTTCCCCTAAATTTACATTAACAGGAGAAAATATTTGTGGAATTACTTTCTTGGGTATAGAGACTTTGGTAAAAATTTATGAGTACTCTTTTTTGCTATGATCTTTATCCTCCCAGAGATGGTCATTGCTTTCTTTGGTCTCTGTTGTCTTTTCATATGTCCTGAGAGCTTGGCTTTATGACAAGCGAGAATATTCTCTCTGGTCTCCACCAATTGAAGTATGCATGTACCAGCGTGCATCTGGCGGGCATCCCAATAGGCTGCAGATCCAAGAAGCATCATTCCATTTGTTCAACTGTGCAGGCTCTCAGAGGAGTTTGTCATAAGGGGTACCAGTCCATAAAGGGCCTTTGTGGTCTCAACCTTCATTGTCTCACTAGTGCTGGAAAAGTCCCATTTCAGTAGCACCTGCCTCTTGTCACAGGTTAGCAGGTCTGTGAGTGGAGGCATCTCACATTCTTGTGGGAAGCCAAAGATACACTTACACTAGTACACTGTTCTTAATGCCTGTGACAATGAAGTCTTTGCCTTCTTACTCTAACTCTGGGAGTGAACTTTCTGGACCTTGTGAGGGATGCTATTTTTTGCACTCTCTTATGAAACACTTCCTGCATCCTTGGTTAAGTCATAAAAAGGCTTATCAGTTTGAGTTGCTGTTGAGATTAATAGAGCTTACTTGTCAATGGCCAGACAATGGATCTTTTGAATTGGAATATTTAAAAACAAGTTTTTTACAGACCTCTCAGCCTAAAAAATTGTCTCATTTGTACCTATGGAAAGACCAAATTAAAACGTGGATACAGGGAGGGACTTCCCTGGTAGTCCTGTGGGTAAGACTCTTCACTCCCAATGCAGAGGCCTGGGTTTGATCCCTGGTCAGGGAACTAGATCCCGCATGCATGCTGCAACTAAGAAGTCTGCATGCCACAACTAAGACCCAGCGCAGCCAAAATAAATAAATATATTAAGAAAATAAGTGGATACAGGGAGTTCCCTGGTGGCCTAGTGGTTAGGATTCCGGGCTTTCACTGCCATGGCCTGGTTCAATCCCTCATCGGGGAACTGAACAGCAAGCCATGTGGTGTGGCCAAAATAATAATAATAATAATAAATAAAAATAAAATTTTTAAAAAGTGGATACAGAGAAGTATAATAGCTAGCCCTAGGGACTCCTTTAATAAAATGAAAAAAAAAAAATTACACTCCCCATCCAATGTAAATCCTCCCTTCTTAAAATCCAAAGAGTTAAGCACACCACCTTCCAACACACCTGGTTATCTTTTGTCTAAGAACTGCACTCCTAGAAGGAGTAGATATCTACAAAAATGGCAAAATCTTACCAAGCTTGTTTTGTGTCCTGACAACTTGGCTTGGTAACTTCCAGGTTGGAGGTTCTAAAATATGGCCAGATAGAAATGTGGACTGCACCCCATTTGCGGCTAGATATGGCTAGACAGAAAATGTGAGTTAAACTCCATTTGTGGCTAGGGTCCTACCAAACTGCTGCCAGTCCTCAGGGTCATTACAATCTAGAATTACAATGGCCATTATGAGGAAGTTCCAATTGGATAAGATCATTTAAGAAGTGCTCTTAAAATCAAGGGCTTCCAATTCAAACATAATGGGATATGCAGAAGCCTCCAAAAGGCTTCAAAATTCCAAAATAGCTTCATTGAAAGATTTGTTGTAAAAGATCAATGAAAAATTAAAGATATAAGAGGTACCCAAAACAAAAGACTAAAAGATTGATGTAACTCCTACTAATCCCCTCTATCCTCCTTTGAGTGCTCATTCTAATAATCCTTTGTCTAAATTGCCTTTACACTCTGAAGAAACTACTAAACAGTTACCTTTTAAAATAAGATCACCAGAGGTGACAGGCGATTCTCTTAAGTCAGAGCCCAAACTAAGGGCTGTACTTTAAAAATTTCTTAAGCCCAGGGAGGATCCTAAAAAGCTTTTATAAATGGATTACCTCCTGAGATTAGTGGATAGATAAAAAGGCAGAGAATAAGATGAGAGGTTACCAGTGTGTCTGAACTCCTGACCATAGCTGATATTCAGAGCCTGAGAGGATTTTTTTTTTTTTGGCCTTCTTCCCCAAGCTAAATACAATAAAATTATGTACCCAAAGGAAAAGAAGCACATTGGAGATAATTTAGATAGGTGGGTCAGCCCCTAGATATTCAGGCAGCAGTCCAGTTCTTTAGGGAAATGGAAACAAATGTCTTTGTCTTGCAAATCCCTACAAAACCAGAAATGTGGCTCTAGGAGCAATTCAAACCCCACCTATCTTTACCAATCACCGAACCTCCTCTATTCATCTCAAAATAGGCATTGAGACATTAGAAACAGAATTGTCTTGGACTTTAGAAAAAAAAAATTAAATAGTAATTACCCTAGACCTTTGATAATAGGCAAATATGCCCCCAAAACTCCATCTTGGAAGAAACTTGGATACTTCCTCTGTGCCTCCATATGTAGATTTTTCCACCCCCATTTTCTCTAGGACCTAAGAGCCATACTTTTTGTAATTCAAACCGTAGGAAGATGTTTCTCATCCAAAAAAAGGGGTGGTTATTTGAAAACTGGGCAAATGAAAAATCTTCTCCACAAATATTAGTAACTATAAGGTCTCTGTTTGTGTCTGTGTGTTTACGTGTGTCTATATATGTATGTTATAGATGTGTGATATTTTTCTACCTTCAAATGGCATTGCCAAAATTCATCTATATTTATAAAGAGTTCTATTTAGTTGGATTGAAGGCAAGTGCTTGTAAAGACTGGGTATTCTAAAACTCTCAGAAATACAGAAACTAATCCAAATGTTTTTCTAGTTCACATGATCTACAATAATTTTGGTAAATAAAGGCTAGTTTGAGTTTGTTGGTTTAACTCAAATAGACATCTCTTTAGAATTATCAACATTGAATATAATGCAGACTTACAACCTTTATTCTGCATGGGTTTATTAGTCAAATAAGTTCATCTTACATCTCACAAAATTTGTCAGCAAGAAAAATAGCTTGGGGTGATGGCTGACTTTGTCTAATGTCTCATAAAGTTTTTGTGAGTAGTCTAAACATAATTGTTGGGAGCAAATGATTTAGATAGATGTAAATGTGATAAGATTTTTAAGCCACAATAATTATGTTTTATGGTATGTATACTTAAAAATAGCATCCAAAATCTTTTTGGTAACTTGAGACTTTGGAGCTTTTCTAAGTTAATTTAAATGATGGGAATTTGCTGAATACCTAGATCATTTCCAAATAAAATAAAATAGTGAAACATTAATTACTAAACATAGGTTTATCTACTTTTGGCTTTCTATTACAGAGGAAATAAAGATATTTGGGTATATTAGTAAACATTTCCTGTGCCACACTGAAAGACTGTGCTATTAAAAAGGGTACATTCATAAATGTATGCATTCATAAATTTGCCAATCTAAAGAATACTGGTGTAACAGACAATCCACAATTGTTTACTATTCAGTTTTCACTAAAAATTAAAGTTTCTAAAGGTAAAGAATTATCATATTGTAACAGGGAAGAACAAAATCTGACTCCATGTTGGATCTGTTTCTTTTACTTTAACCTTTGCTCTCTGTTGCTTTTTGTTACCATAATCACTAAAAGGATGTTGTCTATAGCTATTGGCATACATAATGGTCTCCCTTGGGGACCTGACCCCTATGCCTAAATGTTAAACTAAAGTGCCTTTTTTCAGCTCACAGGGAGACAATCTGACCCTGCCCATGTGTGAATGGCTGCAGAAAAGAAGAAATGAACACATCCCCTCTCTGATGCTGGCCAAGCCAAGAGATATTTTGCAAGACTTATGGCCTTTTTACTTTACTTACTCACCTCCTCCCCCTCTCTGTTCTATAAAAGAAACTGCATCAAGACCCTGATAAAATGGTACTCTAGGATGCTAGTCCGCCACCTTCTCAGATGCCTGGCTTTCCAAATAAAGTCGCTATTCCTTGCCTCAACACCTTGTCTCCCGATTTCTTGGCCTGTCATATGGTGAGCAGAGTGGGCTTGGACTTGGTAACAATATATGTAATTAAAACTACTAGAACTAATAAGGGAAACATCTCTGTATGCAAGGAAAGTAGGATGTGTGTTTTCAGTAAAAGAAGGTATGAAGAAGAGAGACGCATTTTTGTTGAAAGAAAAGAAAGTTGCAGGGGGGTGAAAGGGAAGATGGCGGAACAGTAAGACACGGAGATCACCCTCCTCCCCACAGATACATTGGAAATACATCTACACGTGGAACAACTCCTACAGAGCACTTACTGAATGCTGGCAGAAAACCTCAGACCTCCCAAAAGGCAAGAAACTCCCCACGTACCTGGGTAGGGCAAAAGAAAAAAGAATAAACAGAGAAAAAAGAATAGGGACGGGACCTGCACCAGTGCGAAGGAGCGGTGAAGGAGGAAAGGTTTCCACACACAAGGAAGCTCCTTTGTGGGCGGAGACTGCGGGTGGCAGAGGGGGGAAGCTTCATTGCCATGGAGGAGAGTGCAGCAACAGGGATGCGGAGGGCAAAGCATAGAGATTCCCACACAGAGGAGAGGTGCCGACAAGCACTCACCAGCACTGGGCTTCGAGGACTGGCGGCGTGAACACAGCCTGAAGGGGGCTGGTGCACCACAGCTAGCTGGGAGGGAGTACAGGAAAAGGTCTGGACCTGCCGAAGAGGCAAGAGACTTTTTCTTCCCTCTTTGTTTCCTGGTGTGCGAGGAGAGGGGATTAAGAGCGCTGCTTAAAGGAGCTCCAGAGGCGGGTGCGAGCCGTGGCTATCAGCGCGGACCCCAGAGACAGGCATGAGATGCTAAGGCTGCTGCTGCCGCCACCAAGAAGCTTGTGTGCGAGCACAGGTCACTATCCACACCTCCCCTCCCGGGAGCCTGTGCAGCCCGCACTGCCAGGGTCCCGTGATCCAGGGACAACTTCCCTGGGAGAATGCACAGCGTGCCTCAGGCTGGTGCAACATCGTGCCGGCCTCTGCCGACGTAGGCTCGCCCCGCACTCCGTGCCCCTCCTTCCCCACGGCCTGAGTGAGCCGGAGCCACCGAAGCACCTGCTCCTTTAACCCTGTCCTGTCTGAGAGAAAAACAGATGCCCTCTGGTGACCTACATGCAGAGGCGGGGCCAAATCCAAAGTTGAACCCCGGGAGCTGTGCGAACAAAGAAGAGAAAGGGAAATTTCTCCCAACAGCCTCAGGAGCAGCGGATTAAATCTCCACAATCAACTTCATGTACCCTGCATCTGTGGAATACCTGAATAGACAACGAATCATCCCAAATTGAGGAGGTGGACTTTGAGAGCAAGATATATTATTTTTTCCCCTTTTCCTCTTTTTCTGAGTGTGTATGTATATGCTTCTGTGTGAGATTTTGTATAGCTTTGCTTTCACCATTTGTCCTAGGGTTTTGTCCATCTCTTTGTTTTTTTTTTACTTAAAAAATTTTTTTTCTTAATAATTATTTTTTATTTTAATAACTTTATTTTATTTTATCCTCTTTCTTTCTTTCTTTCTTTCTTTCTTTCTACTTTTTCTCCCCTTTATTCTGAGCCGTATGGATGAAAGTCTCTGGGTGCTCCAGCAAGCAGTCAATGCTGTGCCTATGAGGTGGGAGAGCCAACTTCAGGACACCGGTCCACAAGAGACCTCCCAGCTCCACGTAATATCAAAGGGCGAAAATCTCCCAGAGATCTCTATCTCAACACCAAGACCCAGCTTCACTCAAAGACCAGCAAGCTATTGTGCTGGACACCCTATGCCAAACAACTAGCAAGACAGGAACACAACCCCACCCATTAGCAGAGAGGTTGCCTAAAATCATAATAAGTCCACAGACACCCCAAAACACACCAGAAGACGTGTACCTGCCCACAAGAAAGACAAGATCTAGCCTCATCCATTGGAACACAGGCACTAGTCACCTCCACCAGGAAGTCTACACAACCAACTGAACCAAATTTAGCCACTGGGGACAGACACTAAAACAACGGGAACTACGAACCTGCAGCCTAAAAAAGAAGACCCCAAACACAGTAAGATAAGCAAAATGAGAAGACAGAAAAACACACAGCAGATGAAGGAGCAAGATAAAAATGCACCAGACCTAACAAATGAAGAGGAAATAGGCAGTCTACCTAAAAAAGAGTTCAGAGTAATGATGGTAAAGATGATCCAAAATCTTGGAAATAGAATAGAGAAAATGCAAGAAACATTTAACAAGGACCTAGAAAACAAAAGAGGAAACAAGCAATGATGAACAACACAATAAATGAAATTAAAAATACTCTAGAAGGGATCAATAGCAGAAAAACTGAGGTAGAAAAATGGATAAGTGACCTGGAAGATAAAATAGTGGAAATAACTACTGCAGAGCAGAATAAAGAAAAAGAATGAAAAGAACTGAGGACAGTCTCAGAGACCTCTGGGACAAGATTAAACGCACCAACATTCGAATTATAGGGGTCCCAGAAGAAGAAGAGAAAAAGAAAGGGACTGAGAAAATATTTGAAGAGATTATAGTTGAAAACTTCCCTAATATGGGAAAGGAAATAGTTAATCAAGTCCAGGAAGCACATAGAGACCCATACAGGATACTTCCAAGGAGAAACACGCCAAGACACATATTAATCAAACTGTCAAAAATTAAATACAAAGAAAACATATTAAAAGCATCAAGGGAAAAACAACACACAAGGGAATCCCCAAAAGATTAATAGCTGATCTTTCAGCAGAAACTCTGCAAGCTAGAAGGGAGCGGCAGGACATATTTAAAGTGATGAAGGGGAAAAACCTACAACCAAGATTACTCTACACAGCAAGGATCTCATTCAGATTTGATGGAGAAATTAAAACATTTACAGACAAGCAAAAGCTGAGAGAGTTCAGCACCACCAAACCAGCTTTACAACAAATGCTAAAGAACTTCTCTAGGCAAGAAACACAAGAGAAGGAAAAGACCTTCAATAGCAAACCCAAAACAATGAAGAAAATGGGAATAGGAACATACATATCGATAACTACCTTAAATGTAAATGGATTAAATGCTCCCACCAAAAGACACAAACTGGCTGAATGGATACAAAAGCAAGATCAATATACATGCTGTCTACAAGAGACCCAGTTCAGACCTAGGGACACATACAGACTGAAAGTGAGGGGATGGAAAAAGAAATTCCATACAAATAGAGATCAAAAGAAAGCTGGATGGCTTCCCTGGTGGCGCAGTGGTTGAGAATTCGCCTGCTGATGCAAGGGACACGGGTTGATGGCCCGGTCTGGGAAGATCCCACACGCCACATATCGGCTGAGCCTGTGAGCCATGGCTGCTGAGCCTGCACGTCCAGAGCCTGTGCTCTGCAACGGGAGAGTCCACAACAGTGAGAGGCCCGCGTACTGCAAAAAAAAAAAAAAAAAAGAAAGAAAGCCGAAGTAGCAATTCTTATTTCACACAAAATAGACTAAAAATAAAGACTATTACAAAAGAAGGACACTACATAATGATCAAGGGATCGATCCAAGAAGAATATATAACAATTGTAAATATTTATGCATCCAACATAGGTGCACCTCAATACATAAGGCAAATACTAACAGCCATAAAAGGGGAAATCGACAGTAACACATTCATAGTAGGGGACTGTAACACCGCACTTTCACCAATGAACAGATCATCCAAAATGAAAATAAATAAGGAAACACAAGCTGTAAATGATACATTAAACAAGATGGACTTAATTGATATTTATAGGACATTCCATCCAAAAACAACAGAATATACATTTTTCTCAAGTGCTCATGGAACATTCTCCAGGATAGATCATATCTTGGGTCACAAATCAAGCCTTGGTAAATTTGAGAATATTGAAATTGTATCAAGTATCTTTTCCGACCACAAAGCGATAAGACTAGATACCAATTACAGGAAAAGATCTGTAAAAAGTGCAAACATATGGAGGCTAAACAATACACTACTTAATAATGAAGTGATCACTGAAGAAATCAAAAAGGAAATCAGAAAATACCTAGAAACAAATGACAGTGGAGACACGATGACCCAAAACCTATGGGATGCAGCAAAAGCAGTTCTAAGAGAGAAGCTTATAGCAATACAATCCTACCTTAAGAAACAGGAAACACCTCAAATAAACAACCAAAACTTGCACCTAAAGCAATTAGAGAAAGAAGAACAAAAATTCCCAAGTTAGCAGAAGGAAAGAAATCATAAAGATCTGATCAGAAATAAATGAAAAAGAAATGAAGGAAACTATAGCAAAGATCAATAAAACTAAAAGCAGGTTCTTTGAGAAGATAAGCAAAATGGATAAACCATTAGCCAGACTCATCAAGAAAAAAGGGAGAAGACTCAAATCAACAAAATCAAAATGAAAAATGAGAAGTAACAACTGACACTGCAGAAATACAAAACATTATGAGAGATTACTACAAGCAATTCTATGCCAATAAAATGGACAACCTGGAAGAAGTGGAAAAATTCTTAGAAATGCACAACCTGCCAAGACTGAACCAGGAAGAAATAGAAAATATGAACAGACCAACCACAACCACTGAAATTGAGACTGTGATTAAAAATCTTCCAACAAACAAAAGTCCAGGACAAGATGGCTTCACAGGCGATTTCTATCAAACATTTAAAGAAGACCTAACACCTATCCTCAAAATCTTCCAAAATATAGCAAAGGGAGGAATACTCCCAAACTCATTCTACAAGACCACCATCACCCTGAAACCAAAACCAGAAAAAGACGTCACAAAGAAAGAAAACTACAGGCCAATATGACTGATGAACATAGATTCAAAAATCTTCAACAAAATAGTAGCAAACAGAACCCAACAGCACATTAAAAGGATCATACACCATGATCAAGTGGGGTTTATTCCAGGAATGCAAGGATTCTTCAATATACACAAATCAATCAATGTGATACACCATATTAACAAATTGAAGGAGAAAATCCATATGGTCATCTCAATAGATGCAGAGAAAGCTATCAACCAAATTTAACACCCATTTATGATAAAAATCCTACAGAAAGTAGGCATTGAGGGAACTTTCCTCAACATAATAAAGGCCATATATGACAAACCCACAGCCAACATCATCCTCAATGGTGAAAAACTAAAACCATTTCCACTAAGATCAGGAAGAAGACAAGATTGCCCACTATCACCACTCTTATTCAACATAGGTTTGGAAGTTTTAGCCACAGCAATCAGAAGAAAAACAAATAAAAGGAATCCAAATCAGAAAAGAAGAAGTAAAGCTGTCACTGTTTGCAGATGTCATGATACTATACATAGAGAATCCCAAAGATGCTACCAGAAAACTACTAGAGCTAATCAATGAATTTGGTAAAGTAGCAGGATACAAAATTAATGCACAGAAATCTCTGGCCTTCCTATACACTAATGATGAAAAATCTGAAAATGAAATCAAGAAAACACTCCCATTTACCACTGCAACAAAAAGAATAAAATATCTAGAATAAACCTACCTATGGAGACAAAAGACCTGTATGCAGAAAATTATAAGACACTGATGAAGGTAATTAAAGATGATACAAATAGATGGAGAGATATACCATGTTCTTGGATTGGAAGAATCAACACTGTGAAAATGACTCTACTACCCAAAGCAATCTACAGATTCAATGCAATCCCTATCAAACTACCACTGGCATTTTTCACTGAACTAGAGCAAAAAATTTCACAATTTGTATGGAAACACAAAAGAACCCGAATAGCCAAAGCAATCTTGAGAACGAAAAATGGTGCTGGAGGAATCAGGCTCCCTGACTTCAGACTATACTACAAAGCTACAGTAATGAAGACAGTATGGTACTGGCACAAAAACAGAAACATAGATCAATGGAACAGGATAGAAAGCCCAGAGGTAAACCCACGCACATATGGTCACCTTATCTTTGATAAAGGAGGCAGGAATATACAGTGGAGAAAGGACAGCCTCTTCAATAAGTGGTGCTGGGAAAACTGGACAGCTACATGTAAAAGTATGAGATTAGAACACTTCCTAACACCATACACAAAAATAAGCTCAAAATGGATTAAAGATCTAAATGTAAGGCCAGAAACTATCAAACTCTTAGAGGAAAACAGGCAGAACACTCTATGACATAAATCACAGCAAGATCCTTTTTGACCCACCTCCTAGAGAAATGGAAATAAAAACAAAAATAAACAAATGGGACCTAATGAACTTAAAAGCTTTTGCATAGCCAAGGAAACCATAAACAAGACCAAAAGACAACCCTCAGAATGGGAGAAAATATTTGCAAATGAAGCAACTGACAAAGGATTAATCTCCAAATTTACAAGCAGCTCATGGAGGTCAATAACAAAAAAACAAACAACCCAATCCAAAAATGGGCAGAAGACCTAAATAGACATTTATCCAAAGAAGATATACAGACTGCCAACAAACACATGAAAGAATGCTCAACATCATTAATCATTAGAGAAATGCAAATCAAAACTACAATGAGATATCATCTCACACCAGTCAGAATGGCCATCATCAAAAAATCTAGAGACAATAAATGCTGGAGAGGGTGTGGAGAAAATGGAACACTCTTGCACTGCTGGTGGGAATGTGAATTGGTACAGCCACTATGGAGAACAGTATGGAGGTTCCTTAAAAAACTAAAAATGGAACTACCATAAAACCCAGCAATCCCACTACTGGGCATATACCTTGAGAAAACCATAATTCAAAAAGAGTCATGTACCAAAATGTTCATTGCAGCTCTATTTACAATAGCCCGGAGATGGAAACAACCTAAGTGCCCATCATCAGATGAATGGATAAAGAAGATGTGGCACATGTATACAATGGAATATTACTCAGCCATAAAAAGAAACAAAATTGAGTTATTTGTAGTGAGGTGGATGGACCTAGAGTCTGTCATACAGAGTGAAGTAAGTCAGAAAGAGAAAAACAAATACCGTATGCTAACACATATATATGGAATCTAAGAAGAACAAAAAAAAAAGGTCATGAAGAACCTAGGGGTAAGACAGGAATAAAGACACATACATACTAGAGAATGGACTTGAGGATATGGGGAGGGGGAAGGGTAAGCTGTTACAAAATGAGAGAGTGGCATGGACATATATACACTGCCAAACGTAAAATAGATAGCTAGTGGGAAGCAGCCGCATGGCACAGGGAAATCAGCTCTGTGCTTTGTGACCACCTAGAGGGGTGGGTAGGGAGAGTGGGAGGGAGGGAGACGCAAGAGGGAAGAGATATGGGAACATATGTATATGTATAACTGATTCACTTTGTTATAAAGCAGAAACTAACACACCATTGTAAAGCAACTATACTCCAATAAAGATGTTAAAAAAAAAAGAAAGTTGCAGAATATTTATGGAAAAGGAATCTTTGGAAACGACTTTTGGTATGGTCAGGACTGGCTAAGAGTAGAATGAATGAGTCTTAATATCAAAAGTAAGCTGGTACAAAATTAGAATTTGGCCATCTCTCTTAAAAGTTTAAACTCTTCTTAGACTTTTGGTCTGCTTTTGATAACAGATTGTGAAAGTTTCTTTATCTTTTAATTAATATCTGCCTAGGAAGCAAAGATTTTGTTTTATCAAAATAATTTCCTGTGTTGTTTATATCAGGTTATTGATTATTTAGGAAAACTGAGTTATTAAATGTTAAAAGAGGTAAGTTTTGCTTACAGCTATGCACCCTTTTATATTGCCTTTGAAATCTTTCATAGTCACTTTGATTAACTGGATAATTGAGTATTGTTTCATAATGATCTGTGATCCTATTTAGGCAAGTGTGCAAAACTCTTTGATATTTTCTATAAACTTCCCCAAATCAAATTCTAAATGAAGTCTTTCTTGACCTCAAAAGAACTTTGAAGTTTCCAGAGGGCACCTAGAACATTTCAAAAAATTCGTTCTCTCGCCTTGTAAAAAGGAAGGCATTACACTAATCAGGTTTATTTAATATGTTAAATTACATGGGAAGCATTGTCAAATAAGAAGTGACCCTAAGCCCTCTTTATGTTGTATTTGTTTGTAAGCATTCCAGAAATTGTACGTAATACCTACAAATATAGAATGTCCTGATATAATGTTAATCAGTCATATTTCTAGTTATTAGCTTAAAATATGTTACAGAAATTACCAAATTTCCTTGTCAACTGCATTGTAATGAACTCTCATCAGATCTTTTACCATGGCCATTTTTAAGTCTTTTTGTCATTTACACAGTGTTATTATTTTACTCAGATGCTTTTACAAAAGTATTCCTGCAAAAATGCTTTATCTTCAAGAAGACTCATAGAAAGAACTTTCAACAAATACACGTTCCTGATAACCTTGAGATCATAAAACTGAACTGGGCAAGAATTTGCAGAACTCTAAGGGAAAACTCGATTCATAAAACTGCTAACAAAAGATCAAGATCACAAAGAATTCATTACATGGGACTGAATTAACTGATGAGGATGATTAATAATTTTTTCTGGTTTTTTGCTTTATTGCTAGTTCTCTAATGTTTTGCTTTTCCAGATGTTAGGAAACCTTTTTCTCTTTTTTTCTTAAGCTATCAAAAATTTGGTAAGATATATCTTTGTGAACAAAGATGAAACATTTACTTTTTCTCCCTACCTGAGCCCTCCAGCTTTCAGAAACTCTTAAGTATTCTTTCCGTGGCAGTATATTTCTTAGCATAAGTTCAATAAGAATGTGTTGGCCTTGAAACAAGACACAATTAGAAACATTTGGTTATATTACCAAGGCTTTGACTGGAATGTCACATTTGAGAGAGGTATACATAGACTCAAATATGATGAGACAGCTTTAAGGAGCTAAGGTTGACTTTATGGAGCCACTAAAGGCCCTTGGAAAAACAGCCTGGTACCTTCCTTACAGAGCTCCCAGCAGTCGTTTTTTTGGTTGTGCCAGGTCTTAGTTGCAGCACTCAGGATCTTTGTTGCAGCATGTGGGATCTTTAGTTGCAGCATGCAGACTTCTTTGTTGCAGCATGCAGATTTCTTAGTTGTGGCATGCAACCAAGGGATGCAACTAAGCATCAAACCTGGGCTCCCTGCATTGGGAACGTGGAGTCTTACCCACTGGACCACCAGGGAAGTCTCCAGAGTTCCCAGCAGTCTTACTGAGTAAGTAAGGAAGGTCATTTCCTGGCAGGTGTAGAAACCTTAGGATATTTGGGGACCTCAAGAAGAGAGGAATTCACCCAAACCTATAAGTATTGCAGGCAAAGTCTGATGGCAAGTATTTGGCTTTGCTTCTTAGCCTTGAGAGGCTGTTAACAGTTCAATCTGAGATTCCTTATGAGAAGTTCCAGCATAGGATATATTTTTTTAAGAGTTATTTATTAATTAATTATTTATTTTATTTATTTTTGGCCACGTCAGGTCTTGGTTGCAGCACGTGGGATCTTCATTGAGGCATGCGGGATCTTTCATTGTGGCACGCAGGCTTCTCTCTAGTTGTGGTGTGTGGGTTTTCTCTTCTTTAGTTGTGGCTCATGGGCTCCAGGGCGCATGGCCTCTGTAGTTGTGGCATGCAGGTTCCAGAGTGCATGGGCTCTGTAGTTTGCAGCACACAGTCTCTCTCTCTAGTTGAGGGTGCGAGCTCAGCAGTTGTGGCGTGCAGGCTTAATTGCCCCACAGCATGTGGGATCGTAGCTCCCTGACCAAGGATTGAACCTGCATCCCCTGCATTATAAGGCAGATTCTTTACCACTGGACCACCATGGAAGTCCCACCAGCACAGGATATTTAAAAGAGCCTATATGATCAATCATTATTCTTGCTGTACTTATATAAATAACCAGGCCAAGTTTATCAAATCTAACTTTATTTTGCAAACAAATTAGTATTAATTTGGTTATCTTTGGTAGAAATGAGGGTAATTTTAGAGAGGAAAAATTATGTTTCAATAGCATACCTTTTTGGACATTAGATTCTAGTGCTGTTCATTGTATTTGAGACTTTGTTTACTTGTAAACTGGATTGGATCCTGAATTCTTCTAGTTTCCCCAAATATCTGACTACAAATCTCCAAACTAATATTTCCAATTTTCTCCCATCTTTCTGACTTGGAATCACTGAAAACTAAAGCTGCCCTTTTTCCTGAAGCCCTGAAAACTGAAGCTAGATGACTTGATATAAACTTCAGTGAAATCATCATAGTAACTTATATTTAGATAATCTTCTTCATGCCTGCTGCAGTATGAACCACTCAGAAACTTTACCCAATGGTATCGTCAGAGACATTCAAACTACAAACCAGGAAAATCTGTCAAATTGCCACTGCCTGCACTCCCTCCATCTGAAGATGCTTTGAACCTGACATCTAGAACTCTTCTCAGCTGGCAACTCTCAGGACTCAGACGCTGGGTTTATAATTTGTGCCAATCATTAACCTTTGTTTCCAAAGAATTCCTCTTATTAAATACCTGATTTCTTACACAATACAGGCCTAACTTTGGGAGCTCAGCTGCCTCACTTGCCTCCTAAAATAAGATACAACTGTTTAACTGAACTGACCTACTCTCAAGGACTGCGAAACCAGTTCAATGAGATGGAGCAATCTATCAGCTTCGCTTCTGAACTGTAAACCTTCCCAGGGAAGTTTCAAAGGCAAGACTGAGGGGAGCAGAATTTGTCACCCTGATATATGGCTCTTTGACATAAGGATTATTTTAGGCTGATTATTTTTTTTAAAAACTGCAAACACAGTAGGATGTCTGAAAACAGCAGAAGTTGCCCTTCTGTGGGGGAAATTTACATTTATAAAAGAACTCTCCGTTTGTAAGGGTGTCTCCCTCTCTGTACCACAAAGAGATGAATGAGTAAATCTCTAGAAACTCTTATCAACGGAGAAGTCAATGACTTAAGCCTGCATAACAACCTTACCATTGTTTACTGTGCTTTTCCTGGTCATCTCCCATTACTGATTCCCCACCCCCAACAGTTTTTTTGTCTTTAGCCACAGATAGTATTTGGCCATTTCAGGGAGTTACTCAGTTTTCCTGGGTATCTCCATGTGTATAAGAGGTATACATGTAATTAAAATTCTATTTGCTTTTTTCTTGTTAATCTGTCCTTTATTATGGGGTGGGGGGTGGTCTCGGTCAGGATCCTAGAAAGAGGAAGAATTATTTTTCCTCCCTTACACTGACATTCCATATTAGCTATTAGTTTTCAGGTAGCATCTTTCAGTCTGAAATTTACTCTGTCACTTATAGGCTATGTGCTGTAGACAGCTGTCAATGAGACAAGGACTGTAATCTACCACTTGTCCAAAGATGGAGTAAGTATCCAGGCCAACAGACTTGTCTTCTCTGACAAGTGCTAATTAACTGTTGGGCCAGAAAACCCTCCCCAGGTACGAGAGAACCTAACCAGCCCTTCAAACACAACTTGATGAAATGCTCAATTGTGTGGTTATAGGTTAGTCATTAACACAAACTAACAATAGCACATATGCTTACATGTATTCTCTGTTAAATCAGTTATCAACACTGAAAAGTATACACATTTTTTAAAAGGCAATTACTTATCATATATGAGCATTTGGAGCAAATGACATGTTCTCGAGAAAGTTTCAGGATGAAGAGATTTAGCCAGCTATGGATTTCTGTCCATAAAAAAGTACCACTTCTATTTGGTATTATTTTTCTCCAATAAATATGTGGGTGTAATAATCTGTAACAAATTTTTTAAACTGTTGATTGTGTTCACCACCAACCACAGAACTTCCATCTCTAATTATCTCATGGTAATCAAATGTGAAATCACTAGATTAAATGAAGAGGAGAATACATACTTAACTCCTAGGTAAATTTAGCAATGTACAATCAAATCTCACATAATTTAACTAAGAAGAGTAGAAAATTAAATCCTATAGCTTGTCCAAGAGCACAGAAGGGACCCTGACAAAGCAGAATACAACCAGAAGTGGGGACACAGAAGTTCTAGTTAACCGAGTCAACCATACATGATAGTTTTTATCCCTATCATATGATTTTATGTTTAAAATTTCTAGGTAGTGAGACCAAAGTCCTAACCTACAACTACTTCTCTAATGAAGAAGGTATGTACTGCTTCAAACCTATGTCATGTCTCAAAAGGTGCCATGTTGTCTGCTCAGGCTGAAATAAAATGAAAACACAAATATATTCCAAGTCACGTAGCTGTGAAGGGATGAAATGAAACCACTGCTGCACTAGTATATGGATTAATGTTGCCTTTTGCTGTCAATTCCAGCAACACTACATCAAATTCGTAGCCAGGACTGATTCATGTTATAACATTCACTCTCAGGTTTTTGTCTCCAGAAAGCCTATTCCACAGTTTATGAAGCTGGAGAGACAAGAGTTATGCATAACCTCAGAAAAGCTAAGGGGCATCACGTTCACTGGTACGGATCAGTGGGCAGATAGTTAATTATGTTCCTCACAGCCAAGAAGGAAGGTTTTCCCATTTGAAGATTTTTACCCTATATATAGTAGGTTTGGAGAATGTGCAGTTCTGTGCATCGGTTGGTTTAAAAAAGAAAAAAACTGTTGCAATCAACCTCTTGAAAGCAGGCATTGCAAAGGTTTATTACATTATTTTTAATATTTCTAAAATTCTATAAAGGAACAGATACAGCTCGGTTAAGAACAAATTCAAAGTCCTAGGCGTATGAATCATTAAACATGCATACATAATACCCAGACAGCCCCTCAAAACACTGGGATTAAAGAGAAGAGTCTATGATTTCTACAGAGAAATGTGAAAATCAAAAACACTGTCTTTTATCTGAAGTACAGACTACCAGAAGCATAAGCCAAAGGGATTCTTAAGCAGCATAAGTCAGTCAGGCAGACTAAAGCAAACTGACCTACCTGTCAGGACCACAGCAGAAGGTACTGCCGAGGCCTAAGGGGGAAAAGGTGGAAAGGCGGGAGATGCTTGGGGCCAGAGCAGGTGGCAGCAACTTCACTGCTCCCCTGCTGAGCTGCAATACAAGATGGAGCTCAGGGAGATGGGGAAAGATGTTTGTTGCTCACTCCACTTAAGTTCCAAGAAGTAGCCAGATAGCTCTCTTCTTAGCACTGCCTGGCTCTGTGCCTGCAAGGAATGCCATGGTTTATATGGATATTATCTGATTAAATCTCCCTCCCAAAATAATCCAAGCTGATTTGAACACAGGCTGAATATACCTTTTAGAAACTTAGGACCCAGCTATAAATCTAAAAACAAAGTAAATTTTTTTAAAAACTACATAATTCCTACAAAAGGTTTTGTGTTTAGTTTGGCAGTGGTTCCTGTTTGTCGTTTCTGGCAGGAATGGTGCAAGTAATCCTACAGCCAAAAGATTTGGCTACCTTCCCACTAGGGGGAGCTACAGGAACAAGACTGAAAATGCTTCGGTTATCAGGCTGTAGTTTATAAGTGTATCTTCCAATTTGCTTCAAGTAGGCACTGGTCAGCATTATTTTGGAGCCCCACAAATACATTTCAAGTCATTCCAAACAATATCCTTTGAGCACCTACTATGAGTAAGCCTCATGGCTAGATGCAATGAGGGACACAGAGATAAATGACACACAACCCTGCTCTCAAGTGGCTTACAGATTAGTGGCTTTCGGGTGTGTGGGTGGGGAAGAGGTGAATGAAATGTCTTTAGTACTACCTATATTAAGAGCTTATAGTGTAATAAACTATACCATAAATGTGAAAATAAAGTGATATTCTATTGATAGGGAGGATAAATCATACTTCGGTTGAGGGAGACCTAGGAATTAAGAAAAAATCTTATGGAAATCTCAGCACCGTGATTGATGGGAAGTATGTCCGTGCTTACAGTAGCGATCTCAGGGACAGAAATCACTCACGACTTTAGGATCTACTGTTGCTGGATGGTTTCTGAATATCCAAAAGCAGGAGCAGATGGTCTCTTCTAACTATAAAAAGATTCCATATGCCAGGCACCTGACTCCAGTGGATGCCTTGCAAGGCCTATTGCCCCACCCAGAGCTGGTCCTCCATAATAGAAAAGGGAAGACCATGATTTAGATGGCTGTGATGGTTAATTTTATGAGTCAATGTGAAGGGTTTTTGGATGAGATTAACATTTAATCAGTGAATGCTGAGTAAAGCAGTTTGACCTCCATAATCTGAGTGGGCCTCATCCAGTCAGTTGAAGGCCTGAATAGAACAAAAAGACCGGCCTCCCTGAGCAAGAGGGAATTCTCCAGAAAACTGCCCTTGGACTTCATCTGCACCATTGGCTCTCCTGGATCTCCAGCCTGTTAGCCCACAATACAGAATTTGGACTTGCCAACCTCCATAATCGTATCAGCCAATTCCTTATAATAAATCTCTTTCTATATATATGTACACATTCTGTTGGTTCTGTTTCTCTGAAGAACCCTAATACCATGACTCTTTGGCATACAGCAGGTAGCTCAGATTTGTGTATAAGAGTAGCATATTATAAGAGTTTAGTAACTGCACCGTATCTTATCATATGTGGCTCTTACTATGACACCAACTAAACAGAAATATTTTTTTCAGCACAATCATGTTCCCACTGGGAGAAGTTCAGTCCCTAGGGGTATAACAGAGCCCAGCAAGAGCAAGCACTTTCACCTACAGTGAACTTTGGGAGTCAGACAAACTTAAGCGCAAAACCATAGTTCTACTATTTATTCGCTGTGTGTATATAAGCAGGGTTCTCTGAGATTACATTTCCACTATTAATACTTATAGCACATAAATAAGATAATGTACATGCAGTATTTGGTGTCTGGAAGGCTTGCTCTAATTTTTTTAATTGTCCATATACCCACCACCCACATTCTACAAGTTACATTTTATTATATTGTTTCAATATATCCTTATCCATATATCCATCAATTTTTAATAGTTATAATCCAGGGGCATACAAGTAGGAAACTCCTGCTATCCCCAAATGTTAAACAAAGTTTCCTAACAGCCCTGTTGATCCAGTTTTCCAAGAATGGGAGAGTACATCTTGAACTGCAAGTGAAGTATATTTACCTTCTGTCCATCTTTCTGTCCAATCATTCATCATCTCCCTTGCAGAGATCTCACCTAACCTTCTTGGAAAATTTCTGAGGAAGGGAGATACCATAAAACAGCATATGGGTCCTTGTTTCAATAATAAAAATGATTCCTTCATGGACAGAGAGAACAAACTTATGGTTGCCAAGGGGGACGGGGTCAGGGGAGGGATGGAGTGGGAGTTTGGGGTTAGCAGATGTAAGCTTTTACATATGGAATGGATGAACATCAAGGTCCTACTATATAGTACTGTATATACTGACTATATTCAGTAACCTATGATAAACCATAATGGAAAAGAATATAACAAAAAAGAAGGTATATATATGTATAACTGAATCACTTTGTTGTACAGCAGAAATTAACACATTGTAAATCAACTACACTTCAATTTTTAAAAAATGATTCTTTATGAGAAAAGCTTGAATTTCCTGTTGCTTTATCCTAGATATGCAAAAGAAACAGATGCAATAAGTAAATTCACTAAATTGAGACTTTTTATGGTTTCCGTTCATTTTGGGGACATCTGAGAGAATTTGTATATTGACTGCAGAGGAAAACAAGACCTAAAGGAGCCATATGCGGTAAGTGATTGTGGATGTGGCTCTGGAGCCATATAGTGATGAGTACCACTGCCTTATTTAGGAGTTATCTTTGGCCTTTTCCTTCTTTCTCATTCCTAGATGGCAAGGTCCTACTCCTTCCCTCAAGTGCCTACCCTGTGTTCTTCTTTTCTCGACAATGTTTCTCCAAGTGTGGGATATACCTCAGACTCTCCTGGGCTCCAAGGTTCCACGGCTCCAACTCAGATCTACTGAAACTGAGGCTCGAAGGGTAGGCCTTAAGAATCTACATTTGTAAAGAAACTCCCCCTTATGCTTCTAATGTACCCTAAAGTTTGATAATCACTACTCTAGACTAGAGGTGGATGCACCATGAAGTTAATGAAGCTCTAGGGCCCCTAACTTGCCTGGATCCCTTCCCAGAACCTTAATCTAATTTTTTTAATTAGTAAATGTTTATTCTTCTTTCTTAAAGGGCCCTCCTCTTTAAGTTTCAGGTTAAATAAAATACTTGGATGCATCCCTGCTCTGGACTCTACTTGCCAAGAAAGTCAAACTCAAATCAGTTGAATTATTAGATAATAAGAAACCTTATCACACCCCCTCTTTCTGTGGGGTATTTGCATTTTAGTAAAGATCTTTGGAGAGACTGAAATCTTCAAGTTCCAAAGAATAAATTCCCAGCAGAGGAAATACTGGTAAATGCCAAGCATTGGGGGGACTACAGGCTCTTATCAACACATCTCAGACCAAACTGGGTTTGCAGCAGATTTTCTGCCTTCTTGGGAGGCTGGTCAAAGACCCCCAGCTACAGAACCTGTTCAAGGAAGTTCATTAACATTGAGTTCTTTGTACCTGCTATCTCTTCTTCCATCCTGCAAAAGAGTTAGGAAACAATGTGGAGACAGGTTTAATGAAATGATATTCTCAACTGGGAAGTCTGCCTGAAGCCAATGATGACATCCTTAGAGAGGAAAAGGAGCAACCATGTCCAACAAGTATAAATTAACTGGATGAGAGGGTGACCTGTGTTCTGAACAGATGTCTCCGCACACGAAGGCACACTGACATTAATTCTGACAACTGAAACATACCACCTCACAAGTTTAAACTCTTAATTAAGAGGAATTTTGTCCTTGAAAGGTGACTAGAGAGAAGGGAAGAAGACCGTAACATTTGTAAATTCTCGTAAGGAAAAGTACCTCCAGACCTACTGGTTTGAGTGATGTAAATAGGACTGGTAAGCCTTGCCATTTAATGTAAACAGATGATTTTTCTTTGTGTTAGGAAAAATGCAATTGCTGAGAGAGATCTGAGGACAAAAAGAACATTTGGGGATTTAAAAGTAATGTTTTGTGGTACTTCAAGGAAAGGAATTCATTTGAATTTCAGAAGTGAATTGTATGGAAACTCACTGCTATTACTTAGGCTTTGAAATTGATTTGGGTTTCTATTTACACTGATAGAGAACATGCCATGACGACCAGGGTGGCCCAAGTATGTCTCCCTTCTCACTGTGGCCACCATCCTAGCACCCATTACCTGAAATTGGTTGAAACGGTGCAAGTCCAACAGTTTTAGGATGTCATATTGATGTGCCATATCAGCTCACAGACCTTAACAAATTAAATTACATTAGTTTTGCTCTGCTCATTCTAAAGCAGATCTACTTCTCCACACTCAAAAATACATGAATGCACAGTTAGCAGAACTTATATTTTAAATTTTATGTCTATTAAGGCAGCACTCTCCAAGCCATGTTCCATGGAACACTAATGTCCGGCAAGGTATTACCCCCACTATACCATTTACAAATAGTCAAGGAGTCAACGATCAGATAAGGTTGAAAAGAGGACATAACCTATGCCCATCTAGAAAAGTCACACTTCACATCATCATATGAAATACTGTGATAAGTGATGCAGTAAACAAATCTATTTAACTTTACTTCGCATCGGCCTTCTTGCTCTAACGTCCAATTTACACTCACTTCTCTAGGTTTGCCCCTTGACATTCAGGCTTTTTGATATTTGTCCATTAGCACAGTGTACCACAGCTGTGGTAGAGAAATCCTCCTAACTCCCGCTCCAACTCTGGGGAGCTCCTCCAAGCCTTCCTCAGCTTCCACACCAGGAAAGAAGGATCAGAGTAGAGGTCATGAATTTACATAGAATTCCCTGATGTCCAACATCACATAGCCACATGACAGCTAGATGCAGTTGTCTAAATAGCCTGTAGATAGAAAACAGATTATTTTTCTGTGGGAAGGAAAAGCCACAGGGGAGGGTTTAAGAAAAGGTAAAGGGTGTAATTTGTATTAGTAAAACTTATAAAATGTAGGCTTGAGAATTATGGATCAGGAGATGGATTTTCCAGTCCAAACACCTACTATCCTGCCCCCTATGATATAACCAAACCAACATTAAGGCTTTCAGTTATAAAAAGGAGAACAAACTAACCTTCCAGTTTCTAATCTGAGCTGAAAAGTATACTTTGGAAGACCAAATGGAAAACATTGCACGGTAAGCCAATTAGCCCTTCGCAATTTATTAAAAACAAACAGCCAAATCTGGATCAATTTCAAAAGTAGAAGAATAAAAAACAGTATCATACTTGCTCCTGTTTTTATCCTAGTCTTTTCCAAACTCAACTGTTGAATATTTGGCTTAGCAATCCTGACACTGATTCTACCTCTAGACTTGGTATTTGTTTGCACTTTTCTCAATGTTTAAACTCCAACTTATCCTCCACAGAATTGTCCTTGGCTCTCTAATCCTGTTCTTTTCAACTCATTTTCTCCTGGGCAGGAAATGCCCTGCTTCAGCTCAAAACACACAGCACCCAACCCTCACCGTTTCCCATTAATTGGCGACCATCTCATCCAGCTTTCCTATGCCCACCTCCCATAAAAAACTTCAAGGCAAAAACAGAAGGAGGGGGGCTTCCCTAGCGGCACAGTGCTTAAGAATCTGTCTGTCAATGCAGGGGACACGGGTTCGAGCTCTGGTCCGGGAAGATCCCACATGCCGCGGGGCAACTAAGCCCATGCACCAGAGCTACTGAGCCTGCACTCTAGAGTCCACGAGCCACAACTACTGAGCCCACATGACACAACTACTGAAGCCCGTGTGCCTAGAGCCCGTGCTCTGCAACAAGAGAAGCCACCGCAATGAGAAGCCTGCACACCGCAACGAAGAGTAGCCCCCGCTCGCCGCAGCTAGAGAAAGCCCACGCGCAGCAATGAAGACCCAATGCAGCCAAAAATAAATAAATAAATTTGTAAAAAAAAAACAAAACAAAAAAACAGAAGGAGGGTGGTCAAAAATGCTATTCCATACTACTGCCATTTTAGGAACAGCCCACCTAAAATTACAGGCTCAGATTTGGAGAGTCAGTCCCGAGAACCACTTTAGGAATTAAATCAACAAAAGCAAGGAGGGGACAATTTAGAGGTGTCAAGCTCTAAACCAGTGATTCCCAATCTGAGTACCATCGATGCTAATCAGTTCTTATAAAGAGCTTGTCAATCCATGTGTATACTGATCTGCTAACTGAATAATAATATTTTTAACACATGCAGAAGTTTTCATGGTTATTAATAAAATTCAAGCTCATTAAAACAATACTGAATTAATAGAAGCTATATGACAGTATAAAAGGAAAACAGAAAATGATAGCTATTTTCATGGAGGCAAGGGTGAAGAGGGGATAGTCCAAAGAACTATCTTGATATGTACAAGAAATCTTCATCCTTGAAAATTTGGGGACCACTGCTCTAATCTTAATGGAAAAGGTCAACTATTTAATAAATGCATTATCTGATAGACTTATAGACAATATATTATGCACAGTGTGAGAAAACGTAAGTCTCAGTATAATGAAAAAGATGAGAAATGAAATGAAATTTTGTTTCAAAGAAACTGAGGACATAAAGGCCCCTAAGTAATATATGGTAAAAATTGATAAAAAGCTTTCTACAATTGCATAACCAATCATTTCAAAGAAGAAATGTATTCAAGTTGCTATGACAACCCTAACACTAAATTTGGAATTTAGGCAAGCAAAATCAACAGATTTTCTAATTAATACCTTCCAAATATTATTTAACCATATAAACACCGTTCATATGTAATGACTCAATTTCTCCTATTAGTTTTTGAGAACTCCACCCTCTTTTCTGATTATTTCCAGAAACTTTCTCATTAACTTAGTCTCTTGTGATTTATTATACCTTTCTTTCCTGGCATGAGGCCAACCACAATTGCCATGTCAGGCTCTTATATATAAACTTGTAAATCTCTAATTCTAGATTTCTGTTTCAAACCCTGTCCTTTCTTTTACAAACCTGGTTTCTTTTAATGAAAAACTGAAAAGAAAAGGGGGAAAAACCCTGAATCTGCAAGGTGAATAAAGAGGAGGAAAAAAAAAGAAGTGAGAAAATGAGAAAGAATAGAGAAGCTGTCAGAAGAATAAATTACAGTAGATGGAAGATCTTTTGACTCTACAATCATGCAGAGACACAATTCAATAAGGATAAAGGAGGAGAGGCAAAAAAATGGAAGGACCCTGCATATGGGTAGGGATTTTTCAAGCATGAATATAAAGTATGTACACATTGTGGCTACCATTGTAATTCATACTATGCATGAAGGTTGAACAGAGGAGCACAGCTTTCTAGAAATTACACTTATTTTACCTGAAAACAAATCCCTAAATATCTTTCATCACAACACATTTTAGACTCACACAAAAATCCTAGCTTCATAAAAAAAAGCAACATATAACAGGTACTTCACTAGAAGGCAGTCCTGTTATTTTTCTCCTAGCTGTGTGTTTTCTTTCCTGCTAACCCTTTGTTGTTAAAGAGAATTTAGGCCAAAAATATAGTTTACAAAGAAAGGAAGCCACCTATTTTGTAAGCTATAAAGGTTAAAATACTTCTATGAAACATTCCCCCTAGAAGCTTTGTAAGTAACATTTTTCTCCAAAATTTTATGACAGCTGGTACAGCATGAAACCATATGCCTTTTTATATCTTCTAAATAAAAATGACTAATTTGACTTATTAGCGCTGATTCTCTGGACACGGAGTTAAGAGAGTCCCTGCAGATTTATCTGGTTCTTATTATCTTTTAACAATGTCTGCTTTTACACCAGAAACAATTATGCTAGCCAACTGTCTGCAAATATTTGTGAAAAAATTTACAAACTATACCTTTACGTACTTCAGATATCTTTTTAGAATTGAGCATTTTGGGTGAGTCACATTACAAAACTCCTCAGAGTGATATGGTATTACCTACTAGAGAGAGGAGATGACATCCCCATAGTGGATTTCAAATAAAAGAATCACTGAATGTTAGAGCTAGAAGGACACTCAGAGACTTCTACTGTCCAACCCTCTCCTTTTAAAGCTAAAACCCCGAGGACCAAAGAGGTTAAACAACTTGACCGTGCTCACAATGCTATTTTCCAACGGAAACAAAACTAGAAGCCAAGTTTTCTGACAACATGTCCACTGTTATTTGCATTAACCCCACCATCCCACTGGGAGCCCCTCCTCTGTAGAGAAACCCAACTGTGGAGCTATAGCTGATGATGCCCAGAAGTTAAAATCAGGACTGAAGGTCCACTAAGAAACTCAGGATTCTATCTCATATAGCACCAATTAGGTGAGAGAGGGCTCTGGCCACCTCCATCAGGATAACTGCTCACTGGATACTCCAAGCAGGAAGTAGTCTCCAGAACAGTCCCTGTCCATCCTGAGAGCCTAATGTCAATTCTATTCAGTCAAAGACCACCAAGAACACACTTGTAAGTTGAACAAGTTGGGCACATTACTTGTTGCAGCAGGGGAGAACATATGGCAAAGGGAACATCTCAGGAAGAGGATGTTAGAAAGAACATATTACAGGATTTGGGATTAGGATGTACAATTTGGGGGAGGGTCTTAGGAAGCAGAAGTTCCCTCTAGATTTGAAGCGAGCAGAAAGCAGGACAATTCTATGATTGGGTGCCTCAATGAATCCTATCTACAGGGTGGGCAAGCTGGACGAGGTTAAGGCTATACATTTGACCCTTGAACAACGCAGGACTTAGGGGTGCTGACCTGCTGTGGGGTCAAAAATCCGCATATAACTTTACAGTTGGCCCTCCATGTCCGGGATTCTGCATCCACAGATTCACCCCACACGCATCACGTAGCACTAGAGTATGTATTTATTGAAAATGAATCTGCATATAAGCGGACCCGTGCAGTTCAACCCCGTGGTGTTCAAGAGTCAGCTTCACTCATTGTAGCTGAGAGAGAGGGAGGCATTTGGGGTTGTGCGGGCTGCACAGTGACCTTGTTTTGTTCTCACTCCATGATAGTCTCCTAGTGACCTTGTCTGGTGTTGGTGTCCATGTCCTGTGATGTTCTCCAACAGCAGAACAAGGCCTAGCTGTGAGTCACAGTCCAAGCTGAAGTAGCATACGTAAGACTCACATATGCTGTCTTCAGACTGATTTCTTGATATCGGGGCTTACTAAGTGGATGGGGCAGATGAATAGATCGATGACTCCGAGGTACCAATCTTGCCTAGCCCTCCAAAGGAATGCCTGAGTCACTGTAAATAAAACTTGGAAATCCACTTTTACAAGATCAAACAATCAGATCAAAGTGGCATGAAGCAGCATTTCCTCTCTACTACAGCCACAGTAACTGTAAATTGGAAAGCAAGATGAATTTGACACCTGAAAGAATCAGGTTTGAGTCTTGGTACTGTTTCTTTCTTTCTTTCTTTTTTTTTTTGCAGTACGCAGGCCTCTCACTGTTGTGTCCTCTCCCGTTGCGGAGCACAGGCTCCGGACGCGCAGGCTCAGCAGCCATGGCTCACGGGCCCAGCCGCTCCGCGGCATGTGGGATCTTCCCAGACCCGGGCACGAATCCGTGTCCCCTGCATCGGCAGGCGGACTCTCAACCACTGCGCCACCAGGGAAGCCCGGCACTGCTTCTTGATAACTATGGGACTTGGTAGATAAGTGACTCTGACACCCTCAAAGCCACAAGGATTAAAAAGATAATGTAATTTGTCTCAAGAGACTCACCATTGCCTCTTCCCCAGTTTCTTAGTCCTAAGGAATGTTGCCCTTGGCAAGCCTCCCTGGCTATAACCAGGGAGCACTTACCCTCACAAACACTGCATGGGCCCTGATCACTTTTTACGTCCCCTCGTGACTTATAACATAGAGTAGTTAGACTAATCCTTTCAGTCATGCTAAAACTTTACCTTTACTTCAGGTTCACACTGAAAGAATCCAGACTGTCAAAAATTAAAAAGAATGATTGATAAGGAAAAAATTAGCTGGTAGGGAGAATGACATGAATAAAGATAAGACTGGAATTAGCAATTGTGTATGAAAAAGTCAAAGGATAAAATGTTCAAACTTATTGAGCTAATTCTAAAATACTGATCCTAGAAGGATGAGTTTTAATAGCATTGATTGATGAAACAGTCGAAATTTATTATTAAAGTCAACACTTTGAAATGTCTCTGACCTATAAAGCTTTTCTTGACCGACCTAAATTAGTTCTCTGGCCTGAAAGAATTAGCAAAGAAAAAAAAAGTAAGGATCACCGAAGTAGGTAACAGACACAAAGAGTATGTTTCAAGTCCTAACAATTCTAAAACCTCTTTTACAGAAGGTTATGAAGAAACCTCCAGCCAGAAAGCAGGAAGGAAATGGCATTTCTGGCAACAATTACTTAAAACAAAGGGACGGTCACTAACCTTTCCAATTGCCTTTGGTCATTTGGCTACCTTGAGGCTCAGGGGAAACCTGAAAGTTTCACAAATATCTCTTGACATTTTCACTTAAGTGGAGTCTTGTTTACCTTTCTAACATGATTATAAGGTTCCTAATAAGTAGCACTGGAGATTCTTCTCCAGTTCCTTAACTATTAGTATCCTCAAACTTCAGTTATCCATGTACACATTTGAGGGGCTGTCCAGATACATAACACAAAATGTCAGTCTTCTGCAGGAAATTCTTTGTTGGCATTACAACTTTAAGTTCCTGAGATACATACATCAACATAACAAGAGATGCATGGACCTGGAACAGAGTTTGAGAGAAATTCTATTTATTTATTTATTTTTCTTTTTCATTATGGTTTATTACAGGGTATTGAATATATTTGCCTGTGCTATACAATAGGACCTTGTTGTTTATCCATTCTATATAAAATGGTTTGCATCTGCTAGTTATACACACATATATGTATATATACATTCTTTTTCATATTCTTTTCCATTATGGTTTCTCCCAGGATATTGAATATAGTTCCCTGTGCTATACAGTAGGACTTTGTTTTTTATCCATTTTATATATAATAGTTTGCATCTACTAATCCCAAACTCCCAATCCATCCCCACCCCGGTCCCCCTCCCCCTTGGCAACTGCAGGTCTGTTCTCTATGTCTATGAGCCTGTTTCTGTTTCGTAGATAAGTTCATTTGTGTCATATTTTAGATCTCACATATAAGTGATATCATATGGTATTTGTCTTTCTCTTTCTGACTTACTTCGCTTAGTATGATAATCTCTAGGTCCACCCATGTAGCTGCAAATGGCATTATTTCATTCTTTTTTATGGCTGAGTATATTCCTTTGGATGGATGGATGGACAGATAGATAGATACTACATCATCTTTACCCATTCATCTATTGATGGACATTTACGTTGTTTCCATGTCTTGGCTATTGTAAATAGTTCTAAAATGAACATAGGGGTGCATGTATCTTTTTGAATTATGGCTTTGTCCGCCCATATGCCCAGGAGTGGGATTGCTGGAGGGAAATTCTATAAAATGAGGTAATTGAAGTTGCTCTGTGAGGACCATGCTCTCTCTCACATTGTTTGACTTAATAACCACTTCAATGGAATATAAAGTGGAAGAAACAAATGTCAAGAGAAATATAATGTCAAGAGGTTCATTAGCTCAGTTGGCTAAAATCCAGTGGTAAAGACTCCTAGAGCATAGGGTCACAGATGTGATTGTTTCCTGGGCCAGTTGGCTGCGACATACCTTCCCTATGACTCTGCTTAATCTCCCCACAAATCCTTCCTTTTGATCATGGGGGAAATAGCATGGGTAAATCAGTAAAATAAATCATCCCTGGAAGGAATAGGGTAGAAATCTGCATTATCCATCTCGTTATTAGGCATTTTACTAAAGAACTGTCCTTCAGATGAAAGAAACAGCACACAAAATACAGCCCTTGCCTAACTCATCTCCATTCCCATGGCATGTTGAATACACATAACCAGGAGATTCTCACAGTTGTGGCTACCTGGGCAATTCTGCTCCCACCAATTGACTTATACATTCACCAAGAGCCAGTATCATTAATTATTCACAAGCTTGCTGATGCCAGCTCTACTTTGCACATTACATAAAACAGTGATGGTAGTATATAAATGCAAAGAGAAAAAAAAGACATTTATTTCCATGAAAATTAAATTGTAATTCAATAAAGATAAATAACTAAAACATTTTTTCTTTTAACTAAAAAGATGTCAAATTAGATGTGGGTGAAACAACCATAAAAGATCGGTTGAGAACAGGAGTCATAAACATCCAGAAGGACTCCACACTCAAATTTCATAACAAGTGTTTTTTAAATTGCTCTTTTACTTCAAAGAAACCAAAACTGGAAATCATAGAGGATGCATTATGTTGTGGTTTCAGTGAAAGACAAAACCAGTAGTGTGCTAGAGCCAGCTGGGACTGGTTCACAAGAGCCAATTATCAAGTTTTCAGGAATTTGGTGAGCCTGTTGTTAAAATACCACCATCATTAATAATAAAGTGGTACAAACTTAGAAATAAATAAATTACATTTTAAAACAAACTTATGAAATACTGAAGGTCCGTCATTTCCTAAATATTTTACATTTTACAGTTATCTGTACTCTTGAGGTTATTTACACTTATTCTTTCTGTACAGTGGAAATATAGTATAATGGTGTGCTGCTACCCATTTCTTTTCAGTTCCACTTTCAGTGCCATGGTAGTAGCTTAAAAGTGGACACGATGAGAGTATTCACACCGCGGAAATCATCAAACACAATAATCAGAGCTATTTTTTTCCAGAGAGTTGGTTGTTAAACACTTATCAGCATACCACTAAACAAAAGTGAAATTGAGTAAATGGGAGCATATTCAAAGAAAAATCCTTGACCATATAGCAGAAGGCTGACAAATGAACACATGTATTTACAAGTTTTAAGTTAAAATAAAAATGCTACAATATGTGTGTATATACATGTATGTGTATATAAATACACATATATATATATATATATATATATATATATATTTATTCTCTACCTTAATTTTTTCAGTTAACCTACAACTATTGGTCCTGATTCAGATTAGGGCTTCTACCAGAGACAATAAAAAAGTAGAACAAATTTTTACAACTTTCTAGAAAGTAGTTTGGCAACATTTATTGAAAGACTTGAAAATTCATACCTCTTCACCCCAAAACTTCCCTTCTATTACTTTAATGTAAGAAAATCATAAAGGATATAGTCAAATATGTACCAAAATGTTCTTCATATTGTTTAAAATAACAATACACACATACATAAATAAGCAACCTAAATGTGCAGCAGTAGGGAAGTGATTAGATAAATCATAATACCTCTATATAATAAAACATGATATAACAAGTAAAATCATGTTTTCAAAGAACATTTAGTAAGTAGGAAGAAATCCACCAAATATTAATAGTGGCTATCACTGGGTGGTAGGACTTAAATTGATTCAGTGTTTTATACAAGTAATGCACATGCATTATTGAAATGTTAGAAAATAGAGATAAATAAAAATAAGAAACTAATATCATTCCTAACTCCACAAAACAAAAATAACTATTTTAAATCTCTTGGTTTTTTTTCTTGCAGATTTTTTTCCTTGTATGCACATACACACATTTTTAACCCAAAGTGGTATTATAAGGTGCATATTATTTTGTAATTATTTTTTTCATAATAAATCTTAAAATATTCCTGGATAATTTTTACCTTATTTTCTTATTTACAATTTTCTGCATTTTCCAAATCTTTTTTAAAAAATAAAGAGCATAATGGGACTTCTCTGGTGGTCCAGTGGTTCAGACTCCTCACTCCCAATGCAGGGGGGCAGGGTTCGATCCCTGGTCAGGGAACTAGATCTCGTATTCTGCAACTAAAGATCCCACACACCTCATCGAAGATCCTGCACGCAGGCCACAACTAAGACCCGGCACAGCCAAATAAATAAATAAATATTTTTTAAATAAATAAAGAGCATAAGATAGCTTATCTCCTAAGATGATCTCGGCTGGCTGGGTGACTCTCTCTTTAACCAAAGAATGAAGCAGTAGAGGCAGTGTGTAAGTTACAAAGCCTAAGATTTAAAAATGCCTAATAGCTTCCATTTTTGTGCTTTTGGGAGTCCTGAGCCACCATGTAAGAAACTCATATAGGAACCGAACAGAGAGATCAAAAAGAGAGAGAGAAGCACGAGATTACATGGAGAAAAGAGGCTCAGCCTTGCCAGTGTCCTAAGGGGAGCCCAGCCTTCCAGCCACACCCACCAAGGCATGGAAGTGGAGCCATCTTGGATTCGCTAAACCAGTGAAGCCCGAGATGACTGCAGCCCCAGTACATGGAACAGAAGAACCATCCATTTGAGGCCAAATTATCCATAAAAAGCTATTAAATAATAAAATGTTGCTGTTTAAGGCACTATGTTTTGGCAGTTTGTGAAGCAGCAAGAAATAACCAAAACCGAACATGTGTTATTCATACAATAATATGAAAAAACGTTAATTTTAAAGGCATTATAATGCACTTGTGCGTGCACTTTTGCGTGCACCCGTACACACACACACAACATACACAACCTATTTCCTGCTTGAATATCTAATTGCTGCTGCCCAGTACATATTCTATTCTATCCGATGTGCACCTAATTTCACAATTCAGATGCAATCTGTGTAGAGAAAAGATACGTTGCTGACACTGTAAATTATCTATTGAATGTCAATCTAAAAACCACATAGACTGATGTGGATATTTCTTTTCACATAAGGAAACTGAGACCCACCGAGAGCAAGTGACTATTCTAAGGTTACCAAAGTCACGTAAGTAGTTAATAGCTGAGTTAACGCTGGTTCCCAGGTCAATGCCCCTTCCTCTACACTGCATTGTTTCTTTCAAAAATGTACCACTGTATTTCAGACAACAGTGGAATTGAAAATACTTATCTACCAGAGGATAGATGCAGTCCCTACTTAACTAAAAGCGAGAAGAATCGTAAATCTTACAGAATAGCCAGGTCTTCAGGGATTTCTAGGCTGAGATATTTGGGCAGGCCAGAGAAGTTCAGATAGGTTGCAAAAATCTATGGATAAGCACTGAAAATATTATTGCTTGGAGTGGAGGCCACAGGACAATCTACTTGCTTATCCACCGAGCACTACTCATTTAAATTTATGAGCCAGCCATGCCCATGTGAACACAGCTGGAGGTGACATGAGGAAAGCCAAAAGCTGAGAGGGGCAGAAGAAGAGACTGGAAAGAGAGAAAAGGAAAAATAAGAAAAAAAAAAAGTGTATATATATATATATATATATATATATATATATATATATAATGAACTAATCCTTACTTCTTGCTGTCCTGTGAACCATGACACACCAAAAAATACTTCTAAGGAAAGGGAGTCTGATTCACTGACAGGTAATCCATGAACCGTGACATACTAAGACAGCTCTTTCATTTTATAGCCTCTTCAAACTAACCTAGTAAAGCACTGCCGAGCTGGAAGGTACCGAATTCCAACTTTCCCTCTGCTTTTCTTCCCAGGGGCAATATCTAATGTTAATGTGTTAAATAAGCAGTATACCCTTTACAGGACACAACTAGAAAAAAAAGGCCATTCCCATTTTCTTAGTTCTTCTATACCGAGAAATCTACTCATTTCATTATGTAGATCTGGGAAGGTCAAAAGGTGCACTGGTTGGTAAGAATTCTTTTCCTCTGTCCTCAAAATGAGATTGTCACCACAATCACTGATCTATACAGCCACCAAGAAGGGGCTAAGAAGGTCAGCAGGGTCAAAGGCAGAACATTCACAAAATATTTAGACCTGATAAAGAGCTCTCTGGCTTCCGAAAGCCGTCAGAGATGAATACAAACCTTGACAGACACGTGCACGCTTCACTGATGCCAACGTACTGGCTCCATCATGGGGAACTTTCCTTGCTGCAGTAACAGCTGGTGCTCATAACATAGAGCCCACACTGTTTCCAAAATCAGCTAGGAAAAATCGTACATTCTTTAGGATAGCGAAATTCAAGTTATTTGCCTTCATTTTCTCAGTACAATGAGTCTATTAAGTTTCCACACACTACCAAATAAAATCATGTAACACAAATGCCATGCCCTTATCAGGCTGCTGAAGGGAAGATTCTAGGCCTCCTTTGGTGCAGTCCTGATAATCAGACGGCAGGTGCTACCTGTAGTTTTCCCACCTTTCCTGACCTTTCCCTGTGGCTTAATTTGTGTGGGACTTCCGGCCCAAGGTTCCTTAAAAATGGCACTTACATTGACCACGATTTGTCATGTCCTATGTTTTTCAGACTTGTCAGAGCAAAGCTCTTCCTAATCTCGCCTGTTTGTGCATGGTTCCTATTAATAGGAGAGAAACTGCACCTAACCTAAGAGCTCCAGGTTTGGGGCACAATGAGGTGATTTATTATACAAAGACAATTAAACTCAGTGACATCTTCTAGCTTTCTCCCAGGAAAGAAAAACAATTGCTTTAACAACATGTGCTGCCCCTCCCACTTCTGAAAAGGACTCTGAGTTGTATCTTTCCAGGTTGTTTTTTTCGATACAGATCCTTGAGTTTCTTCATCTTTTCCTTAAGAAACAAGGTGAGTTTTCTAAGAGCCTTCTGAATAACATCAGGAAAAAAAACAGACAGTTTGCCTGTGTCAAATCTCTCACAGACATAAACTAGCATGGAAAAAATAGGCTTCTCTTCAAGAAAGGAGTCACTTCCCACAAAACAAAAGAATTCGAGGTTCAAAATCTGCTGCATGCATATACTTTAGTGAGAATACAAAATGCTTAAATTCACTTTATTTGTGAATACTGTAAGAGGCGTAATTAAGGTATTGTACAGCCAGAGTCTCACTTTCTACAGGGACAGTTGAAAGTAATCAAAGACTGTGCTCTCTATGCCATGTCTAGTTGACTCAGTTTCTCATTTAAGAAGAAGAAATGAAACACGGTCCTACAATTATAGCGCAGGGAACTATATTCAATATCCTGTGGTAAACCATAATAGAAAGGAATATGAAAAACAATATATATACTTATAACTGAATCACTTTGCTGTACAACAGAAATTAACACAACATTGTAAACCAACTATCCTTCAATAAAATAAATTTGAAAGAATAAATAAAATAGAAGAAGACATGATCCATTCCCTTTATCCCAGAGCAAGAGTTTCATCATGAAATCACAGAATTTAGAGTTAGAAGAGCCACAGGAGCCTCTAAGCACAGATAAAACCTTGTAACCCTGTCCCCTAAATTCTCTTAATAAAAAAAAAGTTTTTTAATTGTTATTTTCATTATTTCTTTGAAAAATTATAAGCTTTTCTGAGGGACCTGCAATGACAACCCTAGAAGGGCAAAAATGCTGTTTATACATCGGACAAGTATCACAGGAATAGAATACAAACATCCTTGCAGTATACTTGAGTGCTGACCTGGAGGGCTGCATTTATGAGAAAGGGCAATGACATATGTACTAGATTTGTAAAAATAAATCCATCATCAAAGGCTCCAGGGTGTGTGTATGTGCAAAACACTAAAGCATGACAAAAAAAGGCTTCAAAAGGAACATGTAATGCTTAATTCCAACCCTAAAAAGCACTGGATCTACATTTTCAAAGAAACAGAGAGGAAGAGCACTTCCCTGGTTTTTTAGAGCCATTCTCAACTGTGGGATTATGATACACCCTTGTATCTCAGATCAGTTTTGAGGTGTGCCACGAGTAACATGTTCCAAAAATATTTTTTGAAAAGGAAAGGCTGTAAGTGATTTATTTGTTGAGCCAATTCATAATTATCTTCATTCACTTGCCTTCCAGTATGCTTTCTGGATGAGTCAAGGAAGACTCCGCACAATTAGGTTAGTTGAGCTAAGTCTCACAGAATTACTAGGAGTTTACTCAGACAAAGAGAGAGGGGACTTTATAATTTACTCTCTAGGAAGTGAGAAGACATTGAAGTTGTTCTTTTTGTGGTAGCTTTTGACTTTTTTTTAAAGTAGGGGAGCAGCATAACCAGATTTGTTTTTCAGAAAGCTAATCTCAATGATAATATGGAGGGTGTCTGGGACAGGAAAGGAACTGGCAGCAGGAATTCCAGTTAGGAGGTTATTGTAAGAGTCAAGGCAAGAGATGGTGACATGGAAAGAACCTAAGTGTCCATCGACAGATGAATGGATAAAGAAGATGTGGTATATATATACACAATGGAATAATGCTCAGCCATAAAAAAGAAGGAAATAATGCCATTTGCAGCAACATAGATGGACGTAAAGATTATCATACTAAGGGAAGTAAGTCAGAGAGAGAAAGACAAATACCATACCATATCACTTATATGTGGAATCTAAAATATGACACAAATGAACTTATCCATGGAACAGACTCACAGACACAGAGGAACAGACTTGTGTTTGCCAAGGGGGAGGGGGTTGGGGGAGGGATGGATTGGGAGCTTGGGAGTAGCAGATGCAAACTATTACATAGAGAATGGATAAACAATAAAGAGAATGGATAAACAATAAAGTCCTACTGTATAGCACAGGGAACTATATTCAATATCCTGTGATAAACCATAATGGAAAAGAATATGAAAAAGAATGTATATATACATATATGTGTGTATAACTGAATCACTTTGTTGTACAGCAGAAATTAACACTATATTATAAATCAACTGTACTTGAATAAAATAAATTTTTTTAAAAAGAGAGAGAGATGGTGAGACCCCAAACTAAGCAGTGCCTGAAGGAATGAAAAGGCTGAAACAGAACCAAATGATATTTAAGGGACAGGATAATCAATAAGACTTGATGACTGATTGGATTCAGGAGCTGATGGAGAGATAAATTAGTCAAAATGACTGCACGTTTTCTAGCTTGGGTGATTTAATAGGCATTGATATTATTAGCCAAAGAAAGAATGCAGAAGGAAGAAGAGGTTTCATGGAGAGAGAGAAGATAGTTTTTTTTTGGACATTTTAGGTTTGAGATGTCAATGGTCATTCGAGCAGAGCTGTTCTGGAGAGACAGATGCAATCAGATTTCACAAAAGAAGTCTGGGTTACTAACACAGATTGAGAGTCATTGACATATAGGTTGCATCTAAAAGTGTAGGACTGGGTGAGATCACCCAAGAAAAAAGATGAAAACATAAAGGAATCTCAGCTAGAACTCCAACCAAGCCTTGGGGTGGGGGGGAGGGGGCTAGAGGGGCGGGGAAAGCCGAGGAAAAGACGGCACTAGGCACAAAGAAACAAAAGAGATGCCGTGCTTTGAAAAGAGTTTTAGAAAGGAAATTGTCAACAATATAGAATACCAAAGAAAATTGGAATGAGCATGGGGGGGAAAAGCCACTGGATTTAGCAAACAAAGAGTTAGGAAACGAAATTAGAGCAGTTTCAATAGCGTGATGGAAGCAGAAGCCAGGAATCCATTAGGCCAGAAGGCATAAAGGATATCCTCTGAAGATCAGGAAAGGGGGTTTGAAAGATAAGATCTGAAAAAGAATATATATATGTATGTGTGTGTGTGTATACATATATATATACAGACATATATATATATATAAAACTGATTCACTTTGCTGTACACCTGGAACTAACACAATATTGTAAACCAACTATACTTCAATTTTTTTTAAATGGTAAGACACTACCCACCTGCTGTAGAAATAATTGTTGCTTCCGCCATAAGTCTCAGGGATGGTTACAAACATGTTAGTGGCGGAGAGGGGTGCAGGAGAGGAAAGAACCTTATCCTTTCACTACGATCCTCTGTGCCAGTTATTAAGCTGCAGATATTAAGTTATAGTCTCTCACACTCACCTTCTACTTTGTGATGATGCCTTGCGATGCCGCGCTGCTGGGACTGCAAACCGCAGGTCCCCCGGGTTCGTTTGCCGCCGGTTCCCTGCTAGATGCTGAGACTAGGGGGCGCTTGAGGGAGGCTGGGAGGATGCAGGGAGGGGTAAAGGCAATACTCCTTCCGGTTTGGTTTCTGGTTCAAACCGTACCCAAAATGACCCTTCACCGAGGCTGAGGGAGGCATTGGCTTCAGCCTTATTGTGCTCAGAAGACACCAGCAGACACTGTTCCGCACCCCCTCCTCCAGAATCCTGGTGCCTGCTCTATATGGACCCTGCTCCGAGATGACAGGTTCGGAGAACCCAAATCTTTTCCTTCTGTTCTCTGTGCACTAAGAGTGGTAACTACTTCCCGAGATAGGGAGTAATAGGGAAGGAACACGTTCGGAGGGGAAAACTTCAGCGTTCTGTTTGGGACACGATAGTTTGATACCTTTGAGATTAATATTGTGCTAACAATGCTCTGATGCTCCAGTTGTGTTTGAGTTCTCATTTATTCAATTGACCTCAGAATAATATTCTATTATATATTCTCTATATATTCTATTATATATAATATATATACTCTATTATATATAATATATATATATTCTGTTATATTGTATATTATATATTATATATAATACATATATGTATATGTATTATGTATCAATATATATATTCTATTATATCTTATACTATATATTCTATATATATTCTATATAGATAGAGAGAGAATATATATATATATATATATATATATATATATATATGTATAGCTCATCATGAATAAGAAACTACCCACTGTGTTGTAAGTTTTGTTTTCTCTTTAGAGACGGCACTGGACTGAACAACTGAACAAGCAGATTTGTGCTGGTACTTGTACTGTTTCCGATTGGTTATCTGTTTCCGATTGGTTATCTGACCTTGAACAAGTCCATTCTTCCTTCTCTCAGAGTTAGTTTTCATATTTTGAAAACGAGGACGTTCATTGTCCTTCAGTGGTCGCCCTGAAAAATCATTATTGCTGATTGTGGCGGGAGGTAGAGAAATAGGGCTGAGGACTGGAATTGGTAGTAGAGAGGTAGGGGTGGGGAAAACTTGTATGACTACTTCTAAGAGTGCAAGTTGGTATCTTGTAGAAAGGGGCACGCTGCTGAAATGTTAAGTCACTTTTTGCTTGAGAAGTAAGATAATGCAGTGGTTAAGAACACCAAGATGTCAAACAAACTTGTTATATTTTTTTCAGAGCAACTTTTCCATCCTGTGTCTACCACCTCTTGGTTCTGGGGCAATAGGTTGATCATTTAAGCTTCCTCATTCTCAGCTTCATCATCATTAAAATCAGTATACACCTCTTTCATAAAATGGAGGCCTGGGGTTGCTGGATATGAAACAGTCAGAAGAACTGCATGCTGCATTAGGAGATTTATCTGTTTATTGACACTACCTTAAAAAGCAACACCTCCACGGCCCCATGTGGAAAGATACGTTTCAGCCCCTCGTCTGAACAGGGGCCCACAGACAGATAGTATTATTTTTAGGTTATTTGATATTCTTCCGGTACTGAGGAATGTGTCAGAACCTTTCTTACCCATTTCATTTGGAAAGAACAAAATGTTTCTGGATTTTATTAAATTATGTATAGTAAAAGCAAAAATCCTGGTGAATACTGAGTTAATATATTTGCTTTCCTCACAGCTGTATTAAGAGGAAAGCACTTTAAGGATTTTTTTTTTTAATTGCTAGGATATACTGCACAGATGTCAAGGGGGAAAAAAAAAAGGACAGTACAGCAGGATCTATACTGAATATAAGAAACTATATTCATAGATGCGTGAGTGATGGTTTTTTCCATTACAGGATTTGTTTGCATTGAATACTATGGCACACAGACCAATTTTCCCCCTGAAGATACTGCGTTTCTTAGCATTTCTAGCCAGTGAAAGTGGATGGAAAAAATTAAGAGCAAGACCATTTTTCTGACATAAAGGACACAATTGTTTAAACTTCCCATGCTTACTTTCTAAATATTATTGTGCTGTGCTAGCTTATCTCTTGGCCTTAGAATTTTGCAAGCACCATTTACATCCTCATGTTGGTCCTTCACTACAAAACAAATGAAAATTAAACATACAAACCTTGGGTTCAAAAACTTCAGGATAGATTTCCAAGACCCAGAGTAGGATGATGGTTCATACATAGGTTCTCCACCCATCCCACACCTACATACCCACTGTCACAGGCAAATTTCTCCTTATCATTGAAATATTTAAATAATACAGCTGATTCTAGGTCCTGAAGGTGCCAGGATATAAAGTAGGCTTCTTTAGAAATTGCATTAGCTTTTTCAGATCACACAGATTATTATTTACGTGTCTGGTTCATCAAAGATAATATGATATATAAGGAAAGGAGTAGGAGGAAAAAGGTGGTAGAGAAAGTATCTGAACCAATTTTCAAATATATCTCCTTTGAATGACTAATGCGATGTTCCAAGGTTGAATTTTGCCATTTCTTAAATGCTTTGCTCTAACAACATATTTACAACCTATACTCAGAATGAAAAGTTGACTATGTGGAGGATATGAGACAGTGACAAATCTTTATTTCAAAACTTTTACGCAGGCTTTTAAGAACCAGCCTTAAAGTTAAATGCTAGCTCTTACATATTCTAGGTGGAATAATAAGTAGGTTTTCATGTTCTTTGCTAAGAAAGAAAAAAATCTGTGATTTTAATCATCAAAGAGAAATCCTGTGGTGGGATATTTAACTGTAACAGTTTGGGCACAGGCTTTTGCTTTTCCAGTGTCTATGCTGGTCGACTGAATAATGTTTCTTTGTTTTTTAAAGAAAACATAATCATAGTAAACAATATGTTTTTGTTTTCTTGGATGAAAGACACTAATACCTATCCTCTTTTTTACAAGCATTTATAGTTGTCAAAATGCTCTCACTTATATTTCACATATAGATGAGCCTCCTAATATTCCCTGTGTGTAGGTAATAGAGGATTCTTCCCCATTTATGCATGACCTGAGCCTCAGAGAGACTGTGAATGACTTGCCCAAGGTCATGTGATATATCTATTTACTGTTATTTGATTACAAGCAAAATAAACTCAAATTGACTTAAGGAATAAACAAGTTGTTCATTGGCTCATGTAACTCAAAGTCTGAGGGAGTAGAGGATGAAGAAAGAAGGGGGTGAATTGCCTTCGCCTATGGCCAGATCCAGAGGCTGAATTATGTCATCATGTCTCATTTGCCTATCTCAGTCACTCACTCTGCTATTCTCTGCAATGGCTTTGTTCTTAGGCTTGATCCTGGTTGTAGAGAGGTGACAGCCAGCAGTTTCAGTCTTACATCCCATCCTCTCAACAGACAGAGGGTTTTGTATTTCCCAGTTGAGTCTCATCAGCCTGGCATTAGCCAGAGATAAGGAATATGGCAATTGGCCAAACCTATGTACCATACCTTCCCTTGCAACTGCAGGGGAGGATCGAGGAGGATTGTTAGCCCTACCTCAAGCCTCATGGATTAATAACAGGAAAGAAATAATTCTCTAAAAGGAAAATCAGTCTGAAATTACCAGAAGAAGAGGGAATAAATGTTGGGCAGGCAACAGAGTTACACATAGCTATTAAGTAGGACAGCAAGGATCCAAAGTGAGGTCTAGTGAAATTCAGTGTTCCCTCTTTCCACTCTATTATGCTACCTCCATATATCATATGGCAAATATTATACTTATAAAATGATCGTAAGCTCTATTAGTGCTACAATAGGAAATCACTACACTGGATATAAATAGTGATAATGGAAATTACCAGCATGTGTCAAAAATTAACATATCAAAAATTAACATTAAAGATTCGATGATTCCATGTTTCAAAGAGATCACCAAGACAAAGGCTGAGATAGCTTTTATTAGCAACAGCTTTCACTGATACCTCCCCAGCTACATCCACCCCTCATCTCATTCTAATTCTACATCAGTCCGCGTCAAGAACTGTTTATGCTGGGTTCCAAAGGGAATAAAAAATGAGCAGTATCCAGATACTGTCACCAAGAAATTTGAAGTTTAGTGGGGGTTAGAAGATAAGATTGGGAATTAGGTGACCTTACAAATAACTACAATATAAGGTACATTATAAGTTTATATGAGTTCCCAAATGCTATGGAAATTAACAGAAGAGAGAAAATCCCCCTGGTGGGAAGGGGCAGGACAGACTTTATGGAGGAGGTGCTGGCATTGGAAATAGGTCTTTAAAAAGGGGGTAAGATTTTGACACAGATCAAGGTAGAGATGGAGTTAATATCATGAGCAGAGGAATGGAGATTAGGAAGCACATAGCATGATCAGGAAACACTTCCTAGTTGAATTGGCAGAAGTATGTGATATTGGATTGGCCAAAAAGTTCGTTTGGGTTTTTCTGTAACATCTTATGGAAAAACCTGAACGAACTTTTTGGCCAACCCAATATGTATATGGTATAAATTGGAAACAAGCCTGGAAATGTTTCAACCTTACTTGTGAATTTCTTTCAGTGCTAGGCCACTGAGTCTATGTATTAGTTGTGTAGGCATTAGGGAACCATTGAGAATTTTTGAGCGGGGGAATAACATAATTGTATTTTGACTTTAGAAAGATGGATCGGGAAATTACTACAGAATGGAATTTCCTGACTTTCATTCCAGATTAGACTGAAATGCCTAATTTCACGTTTAATTTGGCAGGACGCTGTCCAAAACGAAAGACTCCTGAACTCCCAGCCTCCTGACACAGGTTCAAGTCCCTTTCTCCCTTGGATCCTTCTGTTTCTAAATCTCAGCAACTTCTTGAATAACCTCCTGCTGATTTTCTACCATATTTCCTAAAGTGGTCAGATCTTTCCAGTTTGCCGTAAGGTCACTATCCAAGACCTGATATAGAAAATGCCCACCTCTAGTTTATTGCAAAATCTGTATTTAAATCCTAAGCAACCATTAAGGCCCAGATAATGACTCAGCTCCTTTATGAAGCATTCCCACATCAGTTCAATCTACAGGCACACTTCCTTCCTTTTAAATCCGGAAACATTTATTAGCAGCAGCACTCTTTTGGAAATTACCATATACTGCATATATAATGTGTTTGTTCCCAGTTGTAAATTCCTTGAGACTAGAGATATCAAACAACCAACTTCTGTTAATTGAGCACCTATCATGTACAAGATGCCATTAGATACTGTGGGGAATATCAGAAACAAAATAAGACAAATGAGATAACCCAAGCTTCCTTCCCTGAAAGAGGCTTTATTTTATTGAGACTATATACTACTTTAGTGGGTGTTGTTAATTTTGATTGACTGAAAAATCAATGTCAACTGCCGTGAACTCCCTAAACTTTCTGCCAGTTCACTTCAAAGTTTCTCTGTCACTATATCTACTCTCTCACCCTTCTCTCCAGTCTCAGAGGAAAGAGAGTCTTCTTCCTTTAAAATGTAACAGTAGCACCTGTGATCTTGGCCGCACCTCTTTCAATGTGCTCCAGGCTCTTGGCCTCTAAATTATTCCTTAATATTTCAAGCCTTTTTCAAATATTTTCAGTTGCCTCCTTTCATCTCTCCCACCAGCCCTCCACTTCTCTTAGCCCACACCCAAATCCAACCTCCCACAGGTCTCCATTAGTCTGAAAAGACCTTTGCTTGAACTTGCTACTTCTTCTACCCATCATTCTACTTTATAAGGATTTTTTAAATTGAAGTTTAGTTGATTTACAATATTATATTAGTTTCAGAGGTGCAGTATAGTGATTCGGTATTTTTATAAATTATACTCCATTTAAAGTTATGACAAAATAATGGCTATAATTCCCTGTGCTGTACAATACATCCTTTTTGCTTATCTATTTTATACATAGTAGTTTGTATCTCTTAATTCCATACCACTATCTTGCCGCTTCCTCCTTCCTTCTCCCCACTGATAACCACTACTTTTCTATATCTGTGAGTTGGTTTCTATTTTGCCATATATATTCATTTGTTTTATTTTTTTAGATTCCACATATGAGCAATAACATACACTATTTGTCTTTCTCTGTCTGACTTATTTCATTAAGCATAGTACTCTCTAGGTCCATCCACATTCTTGCAAATGGCAAAATTTCATTCTTTTTTTATGGCTGAGTAATATTCCAGTGTGTGTGTGTGTGTGTGTGTGTGTGTGTGTGTGTGTATACCACGTCTTCTTTATCAATGGATGTCCATTGATGGATGGACATCTTCTTTATCAATGGATGGACGTCTGTTGATGGACACCTGGGTTGCTTCCATATCTTGGTTGTTGTAAATACAGCTGCTATGAACACTGGGGTGCATGTATCTTTTCGAATTAGTGTTTTCAGTTTTTCTGGATATATACCCAGGAGTGGAATTGCTGGATCATATGGTAGTTCTATTTTTAATATTTTGTGGAACCTCCATTCTGTTTTCCACAGTGGCTGCACCAATTTACATTCCCACTAACAATGCACAAGGGTCCCCTTCTCTCCACATCCTCTCCAACATTTGTTATTTGTGTTACTTCTGATGATAGCCATTCTGACAGGTGTTAAGGTATCTCATAATTGTTTTGATATGCATTTCTCTAATAATTAGCAATGTTGGGCATCTTTTTATGTGCCTGTTAGCCATCTGTATGTCTTCTTTGGAAAAATGTCTAGTCAGGTCTTCTGCCCACTTTTAAACCCATCATTCTGCTTTATCCTTCCACTGACTAATACATTCTCAGAAGTGTGGTTTCTACTCACTGCCTATAGCTTCATTGTTCTCTATGAAAGTTACACTTTCAAAACGTTTCCTATTCCCAAATCTATACACCTTTTTCTCAGACTTCATTCCTTCCTCACAATCTTTTCCACATGTAACAATGTTGACCAGAGTCTTTGGTGAAAGCTTCTCTTTCATGGACTTCCATGACACCTTTCCTGCTTCTCTGAACATTCCTTTTTCTCTTGGCTGGCTCCTCCCTCTCCCATCATATCCTAATGAGGAGCATTTCCTAAGACTCAGCCCTCAGCCTCTTATTTCTGTGTTTATTCTCTCTTCTTCTGAGAATGCCTGTTTTCAATGCTTTAACTATCTGTATTTTATAGTCCAAAGGAATTTTAAAGGTAAATTTTATCATTTTATTGTCCCCAGTTAAAACCTTTCAATAACTTCCTATTCTAAAAAGAATAAATGTCAAGTTCTTTATGGGGCTTTGAAGATTCTGCATGATCCAGCTTCTGCCTTCCTCTCCAGCTTCATACTGTGCCACTGTGTCCCTTGCTCAGTAGCTGCAAGTCACACTGGGCTTCTTTCTATTCCCACAGCACACCAAGTTCTATCCCACATCCATCCAAGGCTGCTGGTTCCCTCTTCCTAGATTGCTCTTTTTTCCACTTTGCCTGGCTGGTCCTGTCTCATTGATCAGCTCTCAGGTTAAATAGCACTTCTTCAGAGGCTTTCATTGACCACCTAATCTAAAGCAGGCCACCCTTCATAGCACTTGTCGGGGAGGAAGAAATTTTCCTCTACCCTTCTAAGTTCTTCTGGCTGGTCTAAGAATTAAATTGACATGAGACCGAATAACAGGAGAAAATCACACAAAAGTTAATAACATGTATACATGAGAGAGACCTAAGAAAACTGAATAATTAGCCAGAATGGCTAGAACCCTCACCTTAAAGGCAATCTTCAGCTAAACACAGAAGAGGATGTTGGGGGTAGTGGTTTGGGACCTCAAAGGTGGTGGTGGGCAGATGACATGGAGATGGAAAAGCAAATGTTTGGTAAACAAATGTTTGCTGAGCCAAGCAGACAATGGGACACAGAGAGGAATTTTAACACTTTGCTACATTCCTCCCCTGTTTACAAACCTAGTTCATACTATAGTTATCTATGGCGATAGCTCCCTTTCTAGAACAGGTCCTCTGTCTGCATTCTTTAGGCAATTGCAGGAAGGTCAAAGTTTCCTGAGTCTTTTGGGCCTTGACTGTTTTCAGCTCAAAATAATCCACGTGCCAAAGAGACATTTTGGGTGACAAATTTTGCTCCCCTACACACTTATCATGATTTGTAATTATATGCAAACATTTTCCCTGTTGATTGTCTGTCTCTCCCTATTGAGTATAAGATAAGCATCTTTGGGGCTTCCCTGGTGGCGCAGTGGTTAAGAGTCCGCCTGCCGATACAGGGGACACAGGTTCGTGCCCTGGCCCAGCAAGATCCCACATGCCGCGGAGCGGCTAGGCCCGTGAGCCATGGCCGCTGAGCCTGCGCGTCCGGAGCCTGTGCTCCGCAATGGGAGAGGCCACAACAGTGAGAGGCCCGCGTACCGCAAAAAAAAATAAGCACCTTTTTTTCATATATAAATTTATGTATTTATTTATTTTTGACGGTGTTGGCTCTTTGTTGCTGCGCGCGGGCTTTCTCTAGTTGCGGAGGGGGGGGGCTACTCTTCGTTGCAGTGTGCGGGCTTCTCATTGCGGTCGCTTCTCTTGTTGTGGAGACTGGGCTCTAGGCACGCAGGCTTCAGTAGTTGTGCCACACAGGCTCAGTAGTTGTGGCTTGCGGACTCTAGAGCGCAGGCTCAGTAGTTGTGGCGCACGGGCTTAGTTGCTCTGCGGCATGTGGGATCTTCCCGGACCAGGGTTCGAACCTGTGTCCCCTGCATTGGCAGGTGCATTCTTAACAACTGTGCCCCCAGGGAAGCCCCAAGATAAGCATCTTGAGAGTTGGTGTGACATCTCTCTTTTTCCTACTCTAGCCCCAGTGTCTAGTATGGTCCCCGGCACAGAGTAGGTGCCTGTGAATGTTTGATGAACCAATAATGGGAATGGTTCTCAAATTTTAACTCCTACCCTGATTTCTTCCAGAGTTCCCATCTCATATCTCCAGTTCCCTATTGGTCATATACCTATGGATGTCCCTTCTCTAATTTGTTATTTACCCAAAATTATCTTACCTCAAAAAACTGCCTTGCTCTCCTCAGGATGACCTTATAGGTCAATGTTACAGTAACCTCATCCAGTCTTAAAATCTAGAAGGCACCTTTAACTCTTTCTTCTCCATTGGCCCTTTAATCCTTCGGCTGCGATATGGCTTGAAGATATCTTCTTCATTTTCCGTAGTCTACTTCACTAAGTGAGCTCCAGTTTCTTTGATCCTGTACCCTACCTAGCTTATTAATACATGAGCACTTACCTTCAATATATGTCTTTATATATTACGTACATGTAATCCAATAATAATATACTGCTACTCCCCATTCTCCTACCTATTCTACTCCCTCTCCTTTAGCAATCCAAATATGCTTTATAGTTCCTGAAACATATCAAGAAAGTTATACTGTATAGCACAGGGAACTATACTCAATATCTTGTAATAGCCCTATGATGGAAAAGAATATATATATATGTATATATATACGCACATATATATTTATATATATATACACATATATATGTGTATAACGGAACCACTTTGCTGTACACTTGAAGCTAACACAGCATTGTAAATTAACTATAGTTCAATTAAAAAAAAAAGTTATACCTCTGCACCTTTGCAAGTGTTCTTTCTCCCTGAAAATTCCCATTTCATCTGCCATTGCCACAGAATTCTGTTGAAATTGTGCCACAACCACCACCACCATGCTGACAAAATCACGAAGTATTAGCCATTCCTTTATCTTTCTTCCTGAAGTACTTTGTCTAGACATCTAATAGCAGGTAGAATGCTGAATTATAGATATCTCTGTATGTTTATTTCTCCCTCTGGACCACAGGTCTCCAAGCACAACTAGCAGTAAAAATGTTTAAGCATCTACCCACCCCCACATATACATACATATGTATATTATTATATTACTGTGTATATTACATTACTGTCCATATTATTGTATATGTTATATATTACTATATTATATATATTATGCCATATATATTACTGCAATAATGTGTACATTATAAAATATGACAACCAAAATTGAAAAAGAATGAGCTAAAACAAAAAAAATGATTAAAAATTCTAACATGTTTTTTACCCCTCCCAATGTATTATTTTGAACACACCCCTGAGGTGTATGCACTCCTCCTTTTTGGAGGTCTATAGTCTACACTATTCTTGTAGCCTCCAACCTATGGTAATCTCTCCCACTGGTCAACCCCTGTAGCACTCATTTGGCACTTTTAGTACTTCTTGTACAACTATCTAATTTGAAATTAACCAGAAAACTTTCATGATTGATTATTTTAATGCAATAATATTTAATGAGTTTTCACAATATACCAGAAACTTTTCTGGGCTCTGGGGTTACAGTACTGAATAAGAAAGACAAGGTCCCTGTTCTTATAAAGCTTACATGCTGGGGTCAGGAGAGAGAGAAATAAACAAGATAATTTTATCATATAAGTGTAAGCAGCTGGAAGATCTGCAGTCTATTGTATATAGTGAGAAAGAGGCTTTAGAATTAGGCAGACCTGGATTCAAATCCAGGGTTGACCACATACAAGATCTGTGATTTAGGCAAAGAACTTCATCATTCTGAGTTTGTTTCCTCATCTGTAAAATAAGATTAATAATTCTCTCAAAAGGGTGCTTGTGAGAATGAATAATATATAAACTTTCTAGCATAAATGCCTGACCAGTGATATTATTAAATTATATTTTGGAAAATCTTCATAGCTAAAACAGCATCTATGTTAAAATATGGTTCTATCTAAAGGCATTTACAGTAATTCTAGAAGTAGGATATGGGAATTCTTTTCTCAGTTCACCTTAATTGGATAGATTTGAGGGCAGATTTGAATGTGAGAGGAAAATACTGTGGAAAATATTAAGGAAGGGGTGTTCAGAGCTAATTATCTACTTAAGATCAGAAAAATAATTGCTGTTGACAGTTTACTTACCTGACAACTTTCCCAGAAGGTGAAGAATTGGCAGTTCATCTTTACTGAATAGTCGGTGCTCTTGAGGCAGCCTTGAGTTCCACAGATTAGAACGGAGTGGATAGAAGCAAACATAGAAGAACAAAAGGAACCCCAAACTATCTTTCATGTTCAATCCCCTACCTTCCTGTATAAAATGGTCTCAGCCTACAGAGTTAAGACATTCACCATTTGCTTCCTGTGAATTTTCCATTTGAAAGGTGTACATGGATATAGCAAAGCCTAACAGCCTCTTTTCCCAAACTGTGAAGTGGAAAACCACAGAGAGAGATAAAACTTAACTAAATACCAGTAGCAGGGACATTAAAAGGCTACAATACCCGAGTTCAGTTAAGCAAGAAGTGGTGACTGACACAGAGAGTTTATAAGTTCCAACATGACTTCTGAGAATATATTAGCGCTTGATGAAGAGTACTCACAATTGTCAATGTGCACATTTAGGTGACAAAAAAAAACACACTGAAAAGGCATATGCTGCTATTTGCTTAAAATCTTGCTCATAGGCAATGTTTCCTTTGATTACAATTACGTGATTTTTATTAAAACATTTTATTTTCTAATAGCAATTGAATCAGAACTGACAGGTCCATCTTATTACCTTGGCAATTAATGTCTTTTGGATGTTTCATAAAATATCCAGACCAGAAATCCACTGGGTTTTTTCCCCCTCTCATTCCTCTTTTTAACTGTTTTTCAAAAAACCTGAAACTCAAAAAATAAAATAAAAATAGCAATTACAGTGGTGAACTAGCCCGGGTTTCTCTGAGTCCTATCTGTCTTTGCCTGATGATTTGTATATTTTAAATTCTGGCTTCTTTTCACTCATCTGTAAGGAAATATTTGATAAAAATTCACACCTGCCAAAGAACTCTTTAAAGTTTTAATATTCATAAGCCTTAACCTTTATGGCTAACGTCTTGTCACCTAGGTAATTGTGCATTAAACTTCATAAATAGTAGACCAGTCCTTTGAAGTTCAGTCTCTCTAGGTCTATCATGAGTGATCAACACCAGAAAACAGAAATGAGTAACTAAAAACTGCCCTTTCATACTCCAAGAATGATGACTTATCTGGTAACTCATACGATGTTAGAAGAAAATTACCAATACAGTCAACAATTCATTCCCATTGATAGGGTAAACGGGTTCACCCAAAACATAAAACAACAAATGGAAGGTCGACTTTTATTTTTATTCATGAATGCAAGATAATCACCTGAAGTTCAAACATAGCTGGGAAGACTTTATATGGTACATAGTTGAAAGAGGGTGCAGCACACACACAGCCGTTTCATTTGAAGTCTCTGTTGATGGATTTTGACCATGTCTCAACAGCATACTTTAAATGAACCATGGTTTTATGTGATAGGAAATGATAATATAGAAAAGTCATTAGCCAGGAATTAAAGGAGAGAAAATAAACTATTAGCAATTTTAATTCCAGTCTCACCACAGAAGTGACTTTTGACTCTCTGCACATACTAGTGTTACCCTTTATTAGTCATTTGAATATGTCATTAAGTATTCCTACTTAAATTAAATATTTGGTGTGCATTAATTAAATTTATTAACATGGTGCTTTCCCACTTTTCCTTTCCACTGCCCTACTCCAGCCTAGCACTTTGACTTGCCTGGATAATCACAATAGCCTCTTAACAGATCACCAGGCCTCTAGTTACTCACAGGTCCAATCCAGAGTTATTATCACCATCAGAGTTGTAATAATAGCAGCTGCTATCCTTGAATGAGTACATATGATGTGCTGATTATATCGTGCGGAGTTTTAATTTAATCCTCACAATTCTCTAAGGTCAGTACTATTCTTATCCCCTTTTTACAGATGCAGACACTGAGATGAGGTTAAGTAATTTGTTCAAGGTCAAATAACTAGAAAACAATAGACCTTGAACAAGTTTTGCCTGTTCTACCTTTAAAACATAGCCTGAGTCCTCCAATTCTATCTATACCCCATACAAATTCTCCACATTGGCCAGAGCCACCTTTTTTAAAACATAAATCATATGATATCAAACCCTGCTTGAAACTTCCTCTAATGGCTTCCCATTATAATTAGAATAAAAAACAAAATCCTTACCGAGGTCTACAAAGACAAATGTTATCAGACCCCTGCCTCCTTCTAGAGCCTACTTTCATGAAGGTGTCCCCTTTACTTACTGCAGTCCAGCCACGCAGGCCTTCTGTCTGTTTCTGGAACACATCATGCTCATTCCCACAAGGGCCTTTAAATCTGCTCTTTGCTTTGACTGGAAGACTTTGCCTCAGATATTCCCGTGGATCATCCCATCATTTAATTCAGGTCGGTCTCAACTCAAATTTCACCTCATCAGTGAGGCCTTCTCTAACCACCAATTCTAAAGTCGTTTCCCTGGTCCCACCAGTCATTGCCCTATTTTATTTTCTTCATCACACTTATCACTATCTAAAATTATCTGGAAAATGTCCTTTTGCGTGTTATTGTCATTTGTCTCTCCTGTCCATAGCTAAAAAGTAAGTACCATGAGAGCAGAGGTCTCGCCAATATACGTCACTACTATGGCCCCAATTATTAGAATAGTCCCTGGTAAGTAGGAGCTTGATAAATATTCATTGATTGCATCCAGTTTTCTGACTTCAGAGCACCAGCTCTTAACCATATGCTAAACCACTTCCTAAAGGATAGATTTCTTCACCTTACTTCTTTCTTCAAAAATCATCAGTATTGCCATTGTCTACAAAATTAAGTTCAAGCTGCTCAGTTTTGCTTTTGAGGACCTTCACATCTAGCATGTCTTTCTGTCTGACCTCCTCCTGCAGCCTACCTTATGTGTTGTGACTGAAATACAACATGGGAATCTGAATACACCCTACACTTCTCCTACACCCTGAACTCCCACCATTTCTACCTATAAAATATTAGATACATCCTTCACAGCCAAGCTCAAATCACACCTCTTACATAAAACTTTCCTAACCCCCCTGCAATATTGTGATTTATAAGAAATATGTATGTAATCATTCAAGTGATCAAAATATATTTCTCATATATATTTGGTCTTTGTCCAAGGCTCCTGGCTCACAGCTCCCCAAACCCATGGAATTTCCTGAGTGGTAAGAGCAATGGGAGCATCTTTTGTCATAATATTTGCTCTCTTGACCTCAGTTCCAGAAATACCTTCAGAGCCATTACAGTGAAATAACAAGCCCCCTTTACACTGCAACTGAGTTTATGTTAATGAGGTGACTTTTGGAAAGCACCTGAAGATGGGGGTTGGTTGCCAGGAGAATCAACCCGGAATAGAAGGTTGGAAATTTTAGTCCCACCCCTGGAATTCCTGGGAGGGAAGAGGGACTGGAGGTTGAATCAATCACCAATGGCCAATGAGTTAATCAATCATGACTATGTAGTGAAGCCTCCATAAACACCCAAATGGAGGGAGTTCAGAGAGCTTCTGGGTTGGTGAACCTGTGGAAGTGCTGGGAGAGTAGGGCACTCAGAGAGGGCGTGGAAGCTCTACACACTTTCCCCACACCTAGCCCTATGCATCTCTTCCCTCTGGCTGTTCCTGAGTCATATCCTTTTACAATAAACTGGTAATAATCTAGTAGGTAAAATGTTTCTCTGAGTTTTGTGAGCTACTCTAGCAAATTAATTGAATCCAAGGAGGGACTTGTTGGCCATCTATACTTGACCATCAGAAGCACCTAGACTTGTGATTGGTGCCTGGTGGGGGGTTGGGGGTTAGGGGGTTACAGTCTTGTCGGACTGAACCCTTAACCTGTGGAATCTGTTGCTATCTCTGGGTAGATAGTGTGAGAATTGAGCTGAATTGAGGGGCACCTGCCTTGTGTCAGAGAATTGCTTGTTGGTGTGTGGAAGCGCTCCCCATACACACATTGGAATTGAGCACAGAACCCTTACCCCCTCACTCAAAATGTTTCCCTTCACAATTTCCCTCATGGTACTTTGTTGATCTTAAAACACTCAGCACAGTGTACCTCATAATAAAGTTATCTGCAGCTATGTCTGCCTCCAGAAGGTTACCTCTTATTTTCCATCATATTTTTGATACAGGTTCTAGCACATAATGTGTGCTCAAATGGTGAACTGAATTAAATATTTGCAGTTCTCCCATCCCTGTCAACACCTATATATACTATTTACATTATTTTATTATTTTTGCCTGTTGCTTTTTAATTGCTTCCATTTATTTGACTAAGGTATGTAATTTTCCCCCAGCTAGACTTTAAGGTAGGGAAGGCTTCTGTTTTTTTCTTTAAAGATTTCTTATTCCTTGCCCTTTCTCTTATCAACACTACTCGCCTCCCCTTTACACCTAGCACTTTGCTGAATATATAGCAAGTATACACTATTTATACAAACAGTGAGTGAAGACCAAACAAATAAGTGAATAAAAAGATTCCACTAGGTTTAGTCTGAGAAGTTGAAAAAATAGCATGAGAGACTTCAACTAGTTTTTCCCTTTCTCTGTTTTGAGTGGAACAGTGGCCAGTTGGGGAGGAGGGCATATGGTGGTAGCCCTGGGCTGCTAGCCAGAGGCAGGAACAGGAAATTGGAATCCCTTGGGTGATAATTTCTGACAGATCTGCACAGAGATTTAAGAGCAAAGAAAGGACCAAGCAGACAAAGCAGGGTCATGATATTACTTGCCTTCTTTTCCCTGCATACCTCCCACGTCCCCCATCACAGAGATATGCACAGCTCTGGTATGAGTAAACGCACTATTTGATTTTTCCTTAGCATTGTTCTTTCAAGTTACTACGGAAGGCTTAAAAATGGCTACTTGTCAAGGATAACCATTTGTTCGGCAAATAACAGAAAACTATTGTGTTTATGAACTTTATTCATATCCTCGGAAGGAAAGATGACTAAAAAAATATTAGTGGACTGATAAATCTTTACTGATTAATTAAGAGGTTGCAGTGGCCACAATTCTTTGGTTTTTAAACATAAAATTGAGTCTGGACAGGCATCAATATTTAAGGCATCTTCTCTTTTTTGCCCAAGACGGCTTATGACATAGTCTAGATGAGTCAGACCAAACAAATGTCTCCTGTGTTTTTCCAGAATAAACATTTCCCAGAGGCAGAACTCTGCCTTCAGCCTTGCCTATTAAAGCACAGAGCTGCTTGAGCTTTTCTTATAAACAGAAGGCAGAGGAAGAGATGGAGAAGGAGGGGGAGAAACACAAGGCAAATTTCTAAATGAATAAACTAAACATCGAGCCTCTTGAGAAAAACCAGCAGGTTTGACTGATTGTTTTTGTGTTTGGTGAGTTGTATGTTTGTTTCAGAAAGACCTCTCCAGCCACAGACAAAAGCAAACAAACAAACAAAACTAACAACAACAGAAATTGGAGAAGTGACTCAGCCTCTGAAGACTATCTAGAACAATCATAAACTGATGAAGCTCTAATTAAATGACCCTCTGACAAGTAAGAAAAACAAACAAAAAAAATGAAACAATACAAAAAAATCACCATCATCAAGATGTCCAAGCATGTGCAATAAAGTCTCCAAGGAGACTTTCCTGGATCCAGACTGTAGAGCAGAGGAAGCAAAAGAATGATGAATAATGAACAATGAAGCATGTCAATTCCATGGTTGCTAAAGAAAGGAATTTCACCCTGGGAATCAAGAACAATCTCTTGATAACTTAGATCTTGAACAATCTCTTGATAACTTAGTATAATTATATCATCAGCCAGTAGAAAATACTTTTGATTGGAACAGGTCTTTAATATACTAGAAAGGCCTTCACAGAGGAACTGTCTAAAGTACAGTAAATAACAGCAGCTTTTGAAAGTCTGTCTTTTTGGTTTTAGAAATAAAATTCCCCTTACTAATGCAATCACTTCATGCAAGGGGGCTGTGATCTATTCCTTTTTTCATACAATGAATAAATTGAGATTTCTTTTAAAAAAATTTCTGACATATTTTACTTCAACTCCAGGTATATAATAGTTTCACATAATAGCCTCTTATAATCTATAGCTGGCAACTAAATACACAATCCAATACCCAAATCCTTGAGGTATCTTTGACTGTCATGCTACAAATACTGTCTCATTTACATATGTCTTTCTCTGAATGGTAGAAAAGTTCCTTTTTATATGTAACTTACAAAAGCCTCTTTAAAGCAAATACATTGAAATCGTGGCTGATCAGAAAATATGAAGCCCAATGAACTGTAATAAGTCAGGAATGGCATAAGCCACTTTAACAAACTGATGTCAAGGTCATTTGGAAAGAGAAGAGATACACACAAACACTCCCTCGGACAGATTTTGTGGAAGAATGGATTATACCTGTATGTTACAAAGTAAATTATATTATTAAGAAGATTGAAATCCATCAAACTCAAAACTTCCTTAGAACTGTGTGAAATAATGCATTTAAAGATCTGAAGGCTGTACATCTAATCCATTTGGTTCTCGAAATTTCTGAATTCTAATATGGAAAGGCACTTGCTGACAGACCAAGAATGTGGAAGTTACAGTGGTATAATTCAAAGCACACTATATAGTAAGTGAACTGTATGCATCAGAATCACCCGAAGTATTTAGTAGGAAGACCGATATCATCATTAACATTTGAGAAACACTGATTTAGTATTTATTCTGGGTTATTCCCTTGATGCTCAAGTCTTTCTAACCTCTTTGTGTGAAAAGTTATTAAATATGCTAAATCAACGTGTTGCCCTCTTCTCAAATGACAGCAACAAACAAGGTCTTTATGGGATTTTAAAAAATAGTACTTTTTTGTATTTTGCAAACCCCTATATCCATTGTCCGCATTTATTTATGTAAAGGTCAACTCAAGGCCTTTGGGGAACTTCAATCAAAAAGGTTTGATGAGACATAAAGTGGTGAACTATTGATACTCTTTTAAGCTATAATTTCCTAGAGGGCAGAGAATGTTTAACTGAACCATGAACATATGGGAAAATGTTTAAAAAGACAAACGTTTTTATGATAATGACTATTAGCAAAAATAGAAAAGTACAGTTTAATATTGACTCAGTAGAATATGAGAAACACTCAGTGAATGTTTTATACCCCCCCCACACACACAAAAGCCAGTTAACAGTTTTTGCTGAGCATGGGGGAAAAAAATTGCTATATCTTCCAATTTAGACACTGCAGTCAATGAAATCTGCAGAAGGTTCACAGAGTCGTGGTTTACAATAAGTCTTTCTGGTGAACTTAATTGTCACAGTGTTTTGTTTTTTTTTTTTTTGAGTTTAATCTGTTTGGGTTTTATTTTATTTATTTTTTAATGCTTTTTTTTAACATCTTTATTGGAGTATAATTGCTTTACAATGGTGTGTTAGTTTCTGCTTTATAACAAAGTAAATCAGCTATACATATACATATATCCCCATATTTCTTCCCTCTTGTGTCTCCCTCCCTCCCACCCTCCCTATCCCACCCCTCTAGATGGTCACAAAGCACTGAGCTGATATCCCTGTGCTATGCGGCTGCTTCCCACTTGCTATCGGTTTTGCATTTGGTAGTGTATATATGTCCATGCCACTCTCTCACTTTGTCCCAGCTTACCGTTCCCCTCCCTGTGTCCTCAAGTCCATTCTCTAGTAGGTCTGCGTCTTTATTCCCGTCCTGCCCCTAGGCTCTTCATGACCTTTTTTTTTTTTTTAGATTCCATATATATGTGTTAGCATACGGTATTTGTTTTTCTCTTTCTGACTTACTTCACCCTGTATGACAGACTCTAGGTCCATCCACCTCACTACAGATAACTCAATTTCATTTCTTTTTATGGCTGAGTAATATTCCATTGTATATAAGTGCCACATCTTCTTTATCCATTTGTCTGTCAGTGGACACTTAGGTTGCTTCCATGTCCTGGCTATTGTAAATAGAGCTGCAATGAACATTGTGGTACATGACTCTTTGAATTATGGTTTTCTCAGGGTATATGCCCAGTAGTGGGATTGCTGGGTTGTATGGTAGTTCTATTTTCAGTTTTTTTAGGAACCTCCATACTGTTCTCCATAGTGGCTGTATCAATTTACATTCCCACCAACAGTGCAAAAGGGTTCCCTTTTCTCCACACCCTCTCCAGCAATTATTGTTTGTAGATTTTTTGATGATGGCCATTCTGACTGATGTGAGGTGATATCTCATTGTCGTTTTGATTTGCATTTCTCTAATGATTAATGATATTGAGCATTCTTTCATGTATCCCAGTGTCTTTCAAACCCCATATGGGCAATTTCTATTGATTATAATGCTGCCTCCTGCTGAGAGCAAAACTGATCCACTGCACACTCCAGAGTGGGTAATCCTTGCCAGCAGGTCACTTATGCCTCCCAAGGTTTCCTTTTAACACAATTAATGATGATGATGATGATGGTGGTGGTGATAATAATAATAATCCTTAATTCTTACTCAACACATTCTATTAAGATAGCTGCAAATTAAATAGGGTTCATAGAATGTCAGTTCCTTGACAGGGAAAACATAGGGTAGCCCAGTTACATTTTGATGGTAATTTGAGACTGTTTTCGGAAACTAGATCCTAAAGATATCCTTGAATTAAAAAGAGACTCAAAACACTTAACGAACAGCTATAAGACAACTGTAGATTTACTGTAAAGTTATGTCCTCTACTGTACAAAATTTTGCTTTCTATTTCCCATAACTCATATCAAAAGAATTCCCAAAATGTATATTTGTGGCAGGTGGCTTCTGTTCAGTAAAGGAGGAAAACAACCTCATAGTTCTTATGAGTTTTGCAAAATATACCTGCTTACTATTTTAAAGAAATAAAAGGACTATACCAAAAATAAAACCCCACAAAACCCAACTCTACCAATTATCAAATTTTCTAATGCATCCTTGTACCCTCAGTTGGTTCAAGAGTGAAGACAGCAGCTTTCATTTCAAAGATAAGATGAGGCCAAACATGTTTTCTGAAGCTCCAGTTGTAGATGGGTCCAAAGTTGAACTCAATTTCTCTTTAAGAAGATAAATATAAAACCTAAATCTATCTAGTATTCTCTATACACTTTTTGTCTTCCTATATGTTTCCTTTATTTTTTAAAGGTCCACTTGCATCACCATTTTTTTAAATGTCATTTGGTAATAAAGCTATAGTTATTCTTTCATTCTTCCTTACTTCCTTGGAGAAGTAAAATGAAAGGGCTGGACAATCTGACCTTTATGATCCCTTATATAAGTCTATGATTATGGCATGACCATTAATGAACTACTTAATTGCCACTTCAATTAGAAGGAAAATACAGGCTGAGAGGAAGCACCTTCTGTTGGAACACAGATATCTCAAATGCGCTTGAACCAAACTATAAAGCTGTTTCTTATGAAGCAAAATTTATGATAAGGTACTTTTAATTGTTTGGAACCCATACAAGGATAGTTATTCTCTAACTATAAGGCAGTATCATTTCAAGAGGAGGAACCCAAGAGCAGTAAAAGCCTTTATACCATCATAAAAAAAACAGGTATTTAGAACTATCATAGTCAGCTCAGGCTGCTATAACAAAATGCCATTGTCTTAGTGGCTTAAATAACAGAAATTTATTTCTCACAGTTCTGGAAGCTAGAATCTCCAAGAGCAATGTGCTGGCAAGGTAGGTTTCATTCTGAGGCCTCTACTCTGGCTTGCAGATGGCCACCATCTCTCTGTAAGGTCACATGACCTCTTCATTGTGTGTGCACAGGAAAAGAGAGAGAGCAAGCTCTCTGGTATCTCTTCTTATAAGGGCACTAATCCCATCATGAGAGTCCCACCCTCATGACCTCATCTAATCCTAATTACCTCCCCAAAGCCCCATCTTCAAATACTGCCACATTAGAGTTTAGGGCTTCAACATACACATTTGCGGGGGACACCAAAATTTGGTCCATAACGATCAGGTTACCTGCCAGCACAAACTTTTGTCATCTTTGCTAAGAGACACAGATTTAAAGGACTAAGAGTCAATACATTGAATGCAATACGAAGTAAGAGTTGAACAGTAGAAGCATCTAATCTGAATAATTCCTTTTCACTGTGAAAAAAAAGTACCACCCCATCCCACCTCTGCCAATAAACTTGTTTTTTGCCCAGGCTGGCTATTTAAATGCCCTAATTCTTTACTCCACCTTCTCTATTTATGCACTAGCATTACAATCATTTCTGTGGTGAAATCGACTGAGAAAGTATTTTTTTCCAAGTTGGCTTTAGTGTCTAAAGACCTCCCTTCAAAAAGTGAAAATGCAGTGTTCAGGAGGCCTGTTTCATCACTAGACATGAATTACTCCACCCAGTTGGGACTGTGATGTCCTCGTATTAACTAAAGGTCCAGATTCACCAGTACACTGTGGAAACAGTAAACTAAGGCACAAATGTTGTCATTGTTTGTCATCATGGTGCATCTCTTTTCCCACTTTCAGAAGGTACCAACTCTTAGGAAGACTCGAAGGGCAACTGCTATGGTCTGAATGTTCATGTCCCCCCAGAATTCATTTGTTGAAATCCTAACTCCTACGGTGACGGTATTAGTAGGTGAGGCCTTTGGAAGGTGCTTAGGTTATGAGTGCAGAGCCCTCATGAATGAAATGTGTTCTTATAAAAGAGGCCCCAGAGAGACCCTATGCCCCTTCCACCAAGCAAGGATACATGAAATCTACAGAAGAGAGCCCTCACCCCACCATGATGGCACCCTGATCTCTGCCTTCCAGCCTCCAGAACTGTAAGAAAAATTTCTGTTGTTTATAAGCTACCCAGTCTGGTCTTTTGTTATAGCAGCCCAAGCAGACTAAAACAGTACTTCGTTTAAGAAACATTCCACAAAGCTCAGATTTCACAGAGCAAAATATAAAATACAATTTTAGGATAGTAATATTAGGTATCTGGTTTTCTTAAAATTTCTAACTATAATTCAACATGATTTTGGATTCTGGTCATCTAAATACATATTTCTTGGTTTTGTTTTCTGTTTAAGAAACCACTGAACCACTGCTGACTCAGTGGTTTGTGCACAAAACTCTTCTTTATATTCTAGAATGGTCAGTTCAATAATCTCTGCCTCCAATGGTACCCCAAAACTTCTACAATAAAACAGAATAGATTTATTTTTGCCCTTTTCAGTTATTTCAGTCCCTGATGTGGTCACCAGTGGCCCCTTTCGTTAATCATACAATATTATAAATTCACATACATTGGGACCACTGGAGCTACTTTGAGATAAGCAGATTTCAAATTAATTCATGCCTACTAATTTTGAGATCTGAGTTGAAGTTTCTTAGTCCTGTGTCACTCCACGGATATGACAATCATAATCAGTTTCTACACACAAAGTATGAGCAATTTAGAGATCTAAAATTAGTGTGTGCAAATTATTTAAATGAGTGCTGCATAAGAGATTAATCAGGCCGCAGGAATGGCTAGAGTGTCTCAAATCCGAGTTCTCATTTATTTTCTTCTCTACTAATTATCTAACCAAAGGTAGCACAAATTTCATTTAGTGAAGTTATAGTACAGTGTTTTGTTTTTTTTCAAACCTACAGTGATCTAGCCTCCATAGGTGAATTTAAACATTTTCGTCCATTTTCTGACTGAAGATTTTTTCAAAAGGAATGTGCAATAAAGTTTAGCATGCAGTGGAGAATTAATAAACATTGCTGATCAATAGGAACATGAACTAGATGACTTTGTCTTGCTAATCCTATGTTTTAATCACTTGGTTTATGACTTCTACCTACCCTTATTACATGTCCTTTTAGTCAATCAAAACCAGGGCAATTTTGAAGCTTACAATTTAGTTTCAGCTATTTTTACAAAATAGAAAACTTATGAAACTGTTTACCTGTCCTAAACACATAAGGAAGAAAATCTAAACACAACCCCACAATCCATGTCATTCACATATAATTTCTATTTTCATCCTTTTTAATACCATATTATAAAATAGAATTGCCTTTATTGACAAAGTTTAACTAACTGAATTTTGAGTGAGTGTTGGTTTCTGGCTTTATAATTGTTTTAACATTATAACTTTATAAAAAGGTGTTTTCTTATAACATCTCTAATTACCAAAAACCATTGTAAGATGCATTTTGGAGTTGTAAACCCAATAGCATGTATCAGTCATGTTTTAAATACTTAGTTGATGAATGAATCAAGGAGTCTTCCTCTTCCACATTCCAAGGAAGATTTCCAGTACTTAGTGGGCAAAATGGTTATAGCTCATAATCTCTACTGTTACATCAATGTCTAAGCCTGTATAAGGTTATACCTACATCTCAAGCAAGAAATGTTGATCTTCGCATAGTTTCCATAAAGAAAGGCAAGATCCAATGAGGCAGTGTGCAAATTGTATACCAGAACGCTTGTAGTTGGATTGTGAAAGAACTTCAGGGTCAGATTTGGCTGATCACCTAGTAGGTGTTGGGAGGCACACCAACTTTCAATCCTAGCTAGGGTCAGAGAGCCTGTTCCTAGGTAGCACATATTTCCAAGCCCCATCACTGTTACCTTCCACCTCCTTTTAAAAAAACATTTGCCATAAGTAAAGCCAACAAGACACTCAGAGAATCCAGGCATAAATGTTTATGCATTTGGCATTATTATACAAGTTTGGGAGAAAACAAAAAGTGAGTCAGAATTTAATTGAGGGTGTTTATATAACACAGCTGTACATAAGCAAGTATGTTACCACAACATTCTACATTTAGCTTTCTGGAGCCCAAGGCAGACTTAAGATCTAGAATGGGCCTCTTCTCTGGAAAATCCTTCTCAAGATCTTTTATCTTTATCAAACAGGATTATTTCCACCTCCATCCCATAGCTCTTATGGGTGCTAGATAACACACGCCTACTCAAATAGGCTTCAGATATTTGGAATCTAGGCAAATGGGGCCTTAATTATTATTCGGTGGGCTTGAATTTTACTCTGCTAATTTTGAGTGAATGAAGAGCATTCAGGAAAACTCTTGCCTGTTTCATTTTTGTAGTTTTCTTCTGTTTCTCCTTTCCGTTTCTTGAGCCCTGCCTTTCTTTTTATATCAGGCAAGAGATTCACTTAAAGTGAAGGAAGGGAATTGTGAGAGAGAGACTATTTCTGCCCCAATTTCAGCTTCTGGGTTCAGATATACTACCCTATGACCCACCACTTTAACACTAATTTATGTTTTAGCTTCTTAGTGAATAGCCAATTTGTAGCTCATCAAAATACTCTCTCCTCCTCCAAGACATAAACTCTACTATGAAGTTCTCAGCTACAAGTGGCTTAGAGGAGAAACTGCCATTTCCTCCAAAATAGGCTCTTGCATACTCAAAACTAAACAGTATACAAACGTCTTGCGTTGAGTTCCTAATATTGGCAGAATATTTGTTCTCATTGTTGTTCTAGATACATGTGTTTGGTGAGTGAGGGGCGACAGAGGTGGAGATGGTGCTGTAGGCACCTGGTATAAACTTGTAAGCTGAACGCCACACAGAAAGTCCTAAGAGGGCAGGCCGGGCAGCATTCTGGGTCCTGTAACACTGGATTGGGAAGCGAGTCTGCGGGAGTCGCATCCAGGGCTGGCGGCGTCCAGCCACCCTGGAGGCTTGCTGGCCGGAGGTCCTGGGCGGCACCGGCAGCGGCGCCTGGGCTCAGCACACATCATTCAGGGCTTTGCGGGCAAACTCGGACAGGATGAAGGGTGCCCGATGTACATCAGAGTTGTAGTATTTCAGCTGTATCTGTTCCACCTGCTTCTGCGTCAGCTGCTGCACGGGCTCCAGGAAGTTGGTGCTTGGATTTTTGCTGCACAGTATGAAGCCAATTTGGCAGCTGGGGTAGGTGGGGATGGTGCAGTAAGCGTAGCCGACCACCGGGAAGAGTGATTTGCAGAACTGCCGCATCACCTTGATGAGGTCCAGGTGCAGTCACTGACACTCGCCCTGGCAGCAGAGGATGCCACCCTCCTTCAGGGCCGTCTTCATGAGCCAGTAACAGGAATCCTTGAATAGACTCTCAGCAGGGCCCAGGGGGTCTGAGGAGTCAGTGATAATGACAATGAAAGCATCCTGGTTCTGTTTCATGAACTCAAAACCATTATCCACACGTAGGATGAGCTTTGAGCTCGAGTAGCCAACGGCCATGCCCGGCAGGAACTTCTTGGAGACTTGAACGACATCCTCGTCGATCTCGCACTGGACCACGGACTCCACGGAGGAATGCTTCACCACCTGCCGCAGGACACCCCCATCCCCGCCCCCGACGATCAGCACCTTGCGTGGATTGGGGTGGCTGCAGAGGGGCAAGTTGGCTATCATCTCCTGGTAGGAGAACTCGTCCCTCTCTGTGCACTGGACAACGCCATCCAACACCGGCACGTTGCCGTAGCTCTTACTGCGGAAGACAAGGATATCCTGGTACCGCGAGCACTGATGGTGTAGCAGCTGCTCCGCCTGCAGCGACAGGGCCTGGCCGGGCCATGCGCTGCATGCACGTCTAGCGGAACCAGATGGCGGCGGGGCCGTCGGGGCCGGACTCCATGGCTGGCAGGCTGGCGGGCGGGCGGACTCGAGGCCGGAGCAGCGGGATTCCGGCCCGGGACTGCAGGTAGCACAGAGCCGCAGCACAACGGGACCAGCCCCACCCAGCTCCAGCGCCTCGCCCTAACCCCGCCCGCGCCCTACCACCACCGACGGGGCGGAGCCTGCTGGCAGGGGCGAAACCCGAAACCTTTTTGCAGAGGCCTTTGGTATCTTTTTATCTCCTAGCCATTTCTTATCATTAACATTCTACCCCATGTCTCCAGATCACTGTGTCACTTCTGTACGGCATAATCCCCTCCCAGCACTTCTGGGAACATCCACTAGAGAGCACAAGCTGTGCTGTGCCCACTTACCAAACAAACACATTTAATACAAATTTATAAAAATGAGGGCTTCCCTGGTGGTGCAGTGGTTGAGAGTCCGCCTGCCGATGCAGGGGACACGGGTTCGTGCCCCGGTCCAGGAAGATCCCACATGCCGCGGAGCGGCTGGGCCCGTGAGCCATGGCCGCTGAGCCTGAGCGTCCGGAGCCTGTGCTGCGCAACGGGAGAGGCCACAACAGTGAGAGACCCACGTACCGAAAAAATATATATATATATAAAAATGATATTTCATTACCAGAAAATATGCGTGTCCTAGAATAAAATTAGTTTTCACTATGAAGGAGGAAAGCCTTGTGAACTTCTGTTCCCCACTGCATAGCTTGACAAACTCAGCCAATGTCATGAAGACCAAATAGACCCAGGCCCATTTTGACCCGGACGGAGGAGTTTGCCAGGATTTGGGACTCTCAGTGTTAAAATTGGGGAAGTCTCCGGCAAACCAGTGGGTTTGATCACCTGAAGACCAACTAAAAGTACTGGATAGCGCTACTGTCAAGAATATCAAAGCGTCTTATCTGCTTTCTGCTGGAAGGTACCTTTCTCATTAAACTTGAAGTCACTGATGATTTCCTCTCTTACTATATAACATTGCTTCCTACCTGGTGCTACCACCTTCTCCACAAAGACAAAATTCTGTGTCCTCTAGTTTTCTTGTTATTGTGGTTGCTGTTTTGACAAAAATGATATGAATTTCTTTTGAAATTGTCACCTTAAAGACTCTCATGATAGTTTCTGGCATCATGGTACCATAATTCCATTTCCCCCTTCATCTCACCAATGAAAGTAGCTTGGGTTTTGCTGACTACCTCATGACACTTGCACGCGCATTACATTTATCTTGCCATCACAATAACAGATATTGTTCCCATTTCCTGATGAGAAAATAGAGGCTAAGTGGAATCAGGTGACTAGCATTGGTTGTAGAACTAGTCACAGGATAAGCCTACTCCGTATCATGGCCTTGGCTTTCCATATTAATAATGACTCTCCTTTTTCTAGACTATCTGTCAAATATGCCTAACACCTATAATCACAGAAGAAATGTGACCCAAAGCTTGTAGATTAAAAGATCTACTGGAAAATATTTTCTCAGCCCTGTCTTGTGTATAGCTTAGATAGCTTCATGGTTGACTTTTCTAATTACTCTCATGAGACCATAAAATCCAACTCTCTGACAGAATGCTATTGAGTTGCTTTCTTTTATTTTTACCTTGAATATGCCGTTTGTGTTTTAAATGTTCATGGCAAACATTACTCAGACCATAATATTTCAAAATATTTCCCATATTATTTCAAAATATTCCCATAATATTTCAAAAGAAAACCATATTCAGGAGCCTGAAAAATGAGGTGGGGAGAAATAGCAGTCCTGAATTTTCATTTTACTCAAAGTACTCCTGATCAAAGATTGAATTTCAGGACACCAGACCAAATAATTTTTCTTCAAAATTGAAGATAAAATCCTCTTTATTTTTCTTTTCTCTTTGCCATGCAAGGAAAAAAAAAATATGTGCCAGTAATCCATAATTCACTTTATTGGAAGAAATTTCTTGGGAATTATATTCTAGAAATGGCTATAGTCTGGCAATTCTAGAATCTATACTAAAGAAGTCATTTCAAAGGAATTTTCCAAATAAAACCTTTTCACTTTGAAAAATGGCTCTGCTTTAGTCAAATTCACACAATGAAGGGAAAATAAAAGCCTAAAGTTAATTCTGTAAGAGTATAGGAATACATGCAAGCTTTGATACAAATTAATGGCATGGAATCAAAACACAAACTTGAACAGTTTATTGGGCAGAATATCTGCAAAGTTAAAATATACACAAAGGCAGTAGTTATGAATGTGAAGAAAAATATCAAAACAAAGATCACTGAAAGACAGACTTGTAGTTCAGCTTTAACTGCCTACAGGGAGGTTTTTATTTGAATTCAGTTCATCCTAGACGATTCCAAAATGGGAGTTCAGTGAACCCTAACTTACAAAGAGAACTGACAGCCAGTCAGGTACATTTCACTCCAGTCAGTTAGAGCTGATGTTGCCTTCATGGATTTATGGTACTCCCAGCGATCTGTCTATCTATACAGCTCAGGCCAACTGTAGGGAAATTAGTATAAACAATATAGACTTCCAATCTACAGGTATAATGTATAAATGATTAACAACCTTAACCCCCTCAATTTTATTTCTTATATTGTAATACTTGTGTGGCTCAGATTTACATAACAGAACTATACAACGTTTGTTGTAAGAAACATGCATGTCCCTAACAATTCTCATAATGTGCCTCTTTATTTAACACTGTTGCTTTAACATTTACAAACTATATGTTGTTCAAACTAGTATCCTATTAAACTGTAACTTTAAAAGTACAAAACATAACTTGCCATGATTTATAAATCAATGATTACCATTTGTATGGACAGTGCTTGGTAAACTGAATAAGATAAATAGGTGTTTAAACATCTACCTTTACACCTCTGGTACTTTATGATCAGTTTAGGAGGGAATGATATCACAATCACTTGTGAAATAGCGTCATCAAATCATTAAAGCCATCAGGTTCTAACATTCCCAGAAAAATGGCCTTATTAAAATAGACTGATGAACTATATTGTATCATGAACCTGGGTAGCCCCATTCTACATTTAACATATCCAAAAATATCATAGAGCTGAAAAGACATTCAAATGAAATAAATATATACTTTCCATTTGATTATTATAGTAATCTATCACATTGAAATAATGCAGTGTGTCCTATCAAAGCAAGGTTCCTGCTATACTTCAAAGACTATAGCTGAGACAGTAAAATACCCTTCATGTTTCACATATATTTCCTATCATCCACTAGGAACATCTATGTTTATAGGTTTACTTATATCTTTGGGGTAGAAGAGAACAAAGTGGTATTATTAAAGTTGTAAGATTGTAAGAAAAGATTTGATGATTTTAGCACAGTATTGAGAACTATTTATTGGTTCTTTTAAAAATTATATCTCTTCAACTGTTAATGATGCATACTGAACTACTTATGGATGAAATATGATGAATTTGCTTTAAAATATTCCAGGCCAAAAAAAAAAATGGGTGGGATAGATGAAGCAAGATTGGAAAGGTGTTAATAATCGTGTAAATTGGGTGATAGTTACGTGGAATTGATTATATTATTCTACTTTTGTGTGTATGTGGAAATTTCTGTAACAAAATTTTTTAATTATTATTATAATTCATCCTATCTTCATGGGACTTAACTCTAGTAAGTGTGATTTAGTGATGTATATGAACTTTATGTAAAAACACCATGTTTTATTCTTTTCTAAATCCAAACATGAAAAAAACTGACCTGTAAATGATATGCTACCACAAATACAGAACTGCTGAAAGTGTAAAATCAGCAAGATTTTGTGAGACCGATTCTTGAAGTGATTTAACTGATGCCTTTATGTCTCAAAAGTAGTAGGAGAAACAAAGGATCAAATTTAGGCATAGGTTCCCTGATATGAATCAATCAACTATTTAGTTAGAAACACACTAGAGGCTGTAAAGCATACAATAAAATAGACAAGACATTGCCCCACCTGTCAAAAAGTTTCCAGATCAGCAGAAGAGACGACATTAGCACACACCAAACAGCAGATAGTTGAAAGCTGAAATGCATGGTCCAAGTAGTAATTATAAAGGAATTTATCAAAAGGAGAGTTTTGTGAAAGTCCCACGTAAAAGATCAGAATTGAAATGGTCATTTTAAAATGGATAACATTTGGGGAAGCAGGATAAGGTATTATGTTGCATGTAGAGAGTTCAACACAAGCGAAAACATTAAAAGTCAGCATGGTATGTAGATATTAAAGAGAGCATGTACCCTAGAGCAAGGGACACATGTAAAGGAATAATAATAATGACAACAGTAATAATAATAATAGCAGACATTCTGTGCAAGGCACTATTAATAATACCCCAATTTTGCAAATGAGGGAACAGGCACAGAGAGATTAAGAAATGTGCCCGAGGTCATAGAGTTTATATAATGATGGAGCAAGGTTTTGAACCCAGTCTAGTTTCAGGATACATGCGCTGACTCCCATGGCATACTACTCAGTAGGAAATAGGACTTGATAGGTAGTTTGGGAGCAGATAATAAAAGTCAGACAGAGGACTTTCCAATTGATGCTAACCATATTGGTGCCTGACAGGCAAATAACATGGGGACAGAATTGTGGCTGCACCATCCATTCATAGAGCTCATTTCTGATCCTAAAGCTGACTTCTCTCCATCTTCACTTCAAATAACCACTACTTTTATGGACTGTCCAAAATTGTTCAGCCTAGAAGTTGAGAGCTAACTTTTGCTCTCTCAAGTCAAAGAATCATAAAAACGTGGCACTAAGTTTAAGCAACTTGGCTGAAAGCACATAACTTTGTGTTGGATCAAAGAACTAAAAATCCAAAGACTCTTGGTCTGAACCCCAGACTTCACATACAAATGTACACTTCTTCTCTCAGAACTATAATTCCATAGGCTGAAACTAGAAGTGCATGTAACTGGATTCCAGCCATTTGTCTCACATCTAATGACACAATTTGGAAACTATTACACGATAATTCACAGCCTGTTGTGCTGGGTTTTGCACATCAAGCACATAAAAATAAATAGTGCAAATATTTCTCATAATTCTTTCCATTATTATTAAGCTCAATATACAAACCCCACTGTTTAACACTTGGAATAGATCCTGGGACCCAGAATAAAGGTATAGAATCTAAGATTATGATTATTAATAGTCTCCTCTCCTCATACTTTTCCTGTTGCCTCTGACCTTGACACCTGACTTGTTCTCAGACCTGTTGACTAAATTATGATTTTCACTCCTTTATTATCTATGAGAAGTATTAAGTTATCTTACCAAATCTCCCCACCTTTAAGTCCAGAATTAACTCTTGAGGAGTAGAAAGCTTTTACATTGTCATACAGGAATGACTTTCCTGAACTCAGGTCACCAACCATGTTGGTTGGCCCCAGACTTTCCTGGTTTGGGCACTGAAAGTCCTGCATTCAAGGAAAAGCCCTCTGTCCCAGGCAAACCAGAACAGCTGGTCACCCTAGTGTCTGGCACACTGTCTAAAATGTTAGAAAAAGCAGGTGGGCCTGTCTCCATAGAGCTATTTGTGTATCTATGAGTTGTTTGATGAAACCAAAGGAATATGTGCAGATGAAAAAAAAAATAGAATAAAAAGTGAAACCCTCCCTCAGCCTCCTGGAGAGACATGAAATCCTAGCATGAGAACTCCTGCCACTTGGAAGAGAAGTCAGCCTTTTTCCTAAACCTGATATGATCTGTTGATAATCAGCTACAAGAAAGGTAAAAACACTTCCTAGTAACTCTTCAAGTTGCAGTAATGCTGCTAACGTGCTGTGCTGGGGAAGTAGGATACCAATTTACCTGAAAATCAAACTAGCTCTTAATAAAACTAATCGTACAACACAGAATTTCTACATTGTAGTACACTGGCCCATGACCCACTTTTCAGGAACTATAACAGTTTAGAAATGTTTTCTTTTATTGCAGCCGAAAACCCAGTATTAGCATTCAAGCAAAATGACTCACATTTATTATTAAGGTATTCTCTGAGAAAGTCACCGTTTTACTGAAAGCAAAGCAGGGCAAAAAGAGGAAGCTGGTATTTGAGTAAAACACCTTCTCCTTAGATCCTTACTGAGTGTGGTCATGGCTTCTCAACACACACTGTAGTCTCAAAAATACTTGAGAAAGGATCTGCGAGTAAGAGTTCCCCTTCAGAAAACTAAGGAACCATTTTCCCCTCTCATAGACACTATGTTTGTGGGACAGCCAGGGATGAAATGAATTTTACGTTAAAAACATCCAAAGATGTTTTGAAGACACTTCTCTTTTCTTTGAAGAGAAGTTGTTTGGAGGACCGAATGATACACAGGAAATGTATTTTAAAATTACATCTCATTTACAAAATATGATATGTGATTAATTATGAATTCTCTTAAGAAGTTCCCCAGCCCCACCGAATAGTTTGAATGAGTCTAATGAAAATAAAAATCATGACAGTCAGAACTGGATTTTACATTGGAATTAATTATTTTATTTGCTCACTATAATACAGGGAAGATGACAAGAGTAGTATATTTATAAAGAAAACCAAGCGGAGATAGTACATTTTATCATTACAGAACTTTCCTATAGAGCAAACACATTTGAGATTAAAAACTTAAATTATACATCACACTTTTGTAAATGCAGAGCAGAAGGTAAAAACAGAAAACCTGGTTACTTTCAGATTTGTATGTCAAAATGGAGAGTTGATGTGTATTGTTGAGGTTTTGTGAGAGACCTTAAGCTTAGAGGGCTGAGGTGATGGATAATTTTCTTAAGGGTATACAGAAAATCAACTGCTATACACATTCCCTTACAAAATTTCACTACAGATATACTGAGAATAGCAGTTGAAAACAAAACCAAGCAAACAAACAACCAGAAAAGCTAGGAAACAAAAAAGTGGAGGGTGTGTGTGTGCGGGGGGAAGAGTTACTTTGTTTTTGATGAGTTGGTATTTTCATGTATTTGACAATGAAAGCTATTACTAATAGAACTTAATGTTCCCTTCTTGCACCCTGTGTGCAAAGGGCAGTACTGCTAGATAGGGCAGTATCCTCCATGGGGGAACCTGCCCTGTGGCCCTTCAAGGACAACAGAATCAGGAAAAGAACTTATTGTGCTCGCAATAGCAAGATAAAGGAAGGCTAGTACATCCAGAACCTGCTGGATATATGGCCTGGCTTTGTTGTTTTCAGTATGTCATATCACTAGTTTTGTTTTCCTTGCATGCGTCTTTAACACTGACTTGAAAGTTAGGGACCTGGGTTTTAAGTCTTGACTCTGACACTAACTGGCTATCTAATCTTAGGCAAGCCGTTTCACCTCTCAGAGCCTTGGGCAAGAATAGTCACCAGATGACCCCTATGGGCATCATTCAGTGACTTAAAGTCAAAGTCAAAAGTGAAGGCAGGGCTTCCCTGGTGGCGCAGTGGTTGAGAGTCTGCCTGCCGATGCAGGGGACACGGGTTCGTGGTCTGGGAAGATCCCACATGCTGCGGAGCAGCTGGGCCCGTGAGCCATGGCCGCTGAGCCTGCACGTCCGGAGCCTGTGCTCCGCAACGGGAGAGGCCACAACAGTGAGAGGCCCGCGTACCGCAAAAAAAAAAAGAAGGCAATTTTTTGAACAATGTTATCTTAGATCAAATCACCCCAACTGTTCCAAGGTATACTGAGAGGCCATATAGAAAAGTATTTATTCATGTGGCTGTAGAACCAAACTGTCCAGACCCATACCCTTCTTATTACCTGTGTGATCTGTAGCAAATTTCTTCTCTGTGCCCCCAGCTCCTGATCTATAAAAACAAGAATGATAATAGAACCTAGCCCACAGGGTTATTATGAGGACTCACTGAAATAAGTCACATACAACCCTGACAGCACTGCCTGTTTAATTCTAATACAGTCAGGAAGAATTACTGAATTAATTAAGCTAGCTCCTCTCCGGTAGAAGATGAGTTCAAGGGCACACATGGAAGAGTGAGGCTTTTTATTTTTTTAACTTCTTTATTGGAGTACAATTGCTTTATAATTGTGTTTTAGTTTCTGCTGCATCACAAAGTGAACCAGCTATACATATACATATATCCCCACATCCCCCCCCTCTTGCATCTCCTTCCCACCCTCCCTAACCCACCCCTCTAGGTGGTAACGAAGCACCGAGTTGATCTCCCTGTGCCATGTGCTGCTTCCCAGTAGCTACCTATTTTACATTTGGTAGTACATATATATGTCCATGCCACTCTCTCACTTTGTCACAGCTTACCCTTCCCCCTTCCCGTGTCCTCAAGTCCATTCTCTACTTCAGCATCTTTATTCCTGTCCTGCTCCTAGATTCGTCAAAACCACTTGTTTTTTTGGTTTTTTTAGACTACATATATATGTGTTACCATACTGTATTTGTTTTTCTCTTTCTGACTTACTTGACGCTGTATGACAGACTCTAGGTCCATCCACCTCACTACAAATAACTCAATTCTGTTTCTTTTTATGGCTGAGTAATATTCCATTGTATATAGATGCCACATCTTCTTTATCCAGTAATCTGTCAGTGGACACTTAGGTTGCTTCCATGTCCTGGCTATTGTAAATAGTGCTACAATGAACATTGTGGTACATGACTCTTTTTGAATTATCGTTTTCTCAGGGTATATACCCAGTAGTGGGATTGCTGGGTCGTATGGTAGTTCTATTGTTAGATTTTTAAGGAACCTCCATACTGTTCTCCATAGTGGCTGTACCAATTTACATTCCCACCAACAGTGCAAGAGGGTTCCCTTTTCTCCACACCCTCTCCACCATTTACTGTTGTAGACTTTTTGATGATGGCCATTCTGACCTATGTGAGGTGGTACCTCATTGTAGTTTTGATTTGCATTTCTCCAATGATTAGTGATGTTGAGCATCCTTTCATGTGTTTATTGGCAATCTGTATATCTCCTTTGGAGAAATGTCTTTTTAGGTCTTCTGCCCATTTTTGGATTGGGTTGTTGGTTTCTTTGATATTGAGCTGCATGAGCTGCTTGTATAGTTTGGAGGTTAATCCTTTGTCAGTTGCTTCATTTGCAAATATTTTCTCCCATTCTGAGGGTTGTCTTTGTCTTGTTTATGGTTTCTCTTGCTGTGCAAAAGCTTTTAAGTTGCATTAGGTCCCATTTCTATATTTTTGTTTTTACTTCCATTTCTCTAGGATATGGGTCAAAAAGGATCTTACTGTGATTTATGTCATAGAGTGTTCTGCCTATGTTTTCCTCTAAGAGGTTTATATTCTTTGGCCTTACATTTCGGTCTTTAATCCATTTTGAGTTTATTTTTGTGTATGGTGTTAGGAAGTGTTCTAATTTCATTCTTTAACATGTAGCTGTCCAGTTTTGCCAGCACCACTTATTTAAGAGGCTGTCTTTTCTCCATTGTATATTCTTGCCTCCTTTATCAAAGATAAGGTGACCATATGTGCGTGGGTTTATCTCTGGCTTTCTATCCTGTTCCATTGATCTATATTTCTGTTTTTGTGCCAGTATCATACTGTCTTGATTGCTGTAGCTTTGTAGTATAGTCTGAAGTCAGGGAGCCTGATTCCTCCAGCTCCGTTTTTCTTTCTCAAGAGTGCTTTGGCTATTTGGGGTCTTTTGTGGTTCCATACAAATTGTGAAACTTTTTGTTCTAGTTCCGTGAAAAATGCCACTGGTAGTTGATAGGGATTGCACTGAACCTGTAGATTGCTTTGGGTAGTATAGTCATTTTCACAGTGTTTATTCTTCCAATCCAACAACATGGTATATCTCTCCATCTGTTTGTATCTTTAATTTCTCTCATCAGTGTCTTATAGTTTTCTGCATACAGGTGTTTTGTCTCCTTAGGTAGGTTTATTCCTATGTATGTTATTCTTTTTGCTGCAATGGTAAATGGGAGTGTTTCCTTAATTTTCATCATTAGTGTATAGGAATGCAAGAGATTTCTATGCATTAATTTTGTATCCTGCTACTTTACTAAATTCATTGATTAGCTCTAGCAGTTTTCTAGTAACATCTTTAGATTATCTATGTACAGTATCATGTCATCTGCAAACAGTGACAGTTTCACTTCTTCTTTTCCAATTTGTATTCCTTTTATTTCTTTTCCTTCTCTGATTGCTGTGGCTAAAACTTCCAAAACTATGTTGAATAATAGTGGTGAGAGTGGGCAGCCTTATCTTGTTCCTGATCTTAGAGGAAATGGTTTCAGCTTTTCATGATTGAGAGCGAAGTTGGCTGTGGGTTTGTCATATATGGCCTTTATTATGTTGACGTAAATTCCCTCTATGCCTACTTTCTGGAGGGTTTCTATCATAAATGGGTGTTGAATTTTGTCCAAAGCTTTCTCTGCATCTATTGAGAGGATTATATGGTTTTTCTCCTTCAATTTGTTAATATGGTGTATCACATTGATTGATTTGCGTATATTAAAGAAACCTTCCATTCCTGGGATAAACCCCACTTGATCATAATGTATGATCCTTGTAATGTGATATTGGATTCTGCATGCTAGTATTTTGTTGAGGAATTTTGCATCTATGTTCATCAGTGATATTGGCCTGTAGTTTTCTTTTTCTGTGACATCTTTGTCTCGTTTTGGTCTCAGGGTGATGGTGGCCCCGTAGAATGAGTTTGGGAGTGCTCCTCCTTCTGCTATATTTTTGAAGAGTTTGAGAAGGATAGGTGTTAGCTCTTCCCTAAATGTTTGATAGAATTCGCTTGTGAAGCCATCTTGTCCTGGGCTTTTGTTTGTTCGAAGATTTTTAATCACAGTTTCAATTTCAGTGCTTGTGATTGTTCTGTTTAGAACATTTATTTCTTCCTGGTTTAGTCTCAGAAGGTTGTGCTTTTCTAAGAATTTGCCCATTTCTTCCAGGTTGTCCATTTTATTAGCATAGAGTTGCTTATAGTAATCTCATGATGCTTTGTATTTCTGCAGTGTCAGTTGTAACTTCTCCTTTTTCATTTCTAAATTTAATGATTTGAGTCCTCTCCCTCTTTTTCTTGATGAGTCTGGCTAATGGTTTCTCAATTTTGTTTATCTTCTCAAAGAACCAGCTTTTAGTTTTATTGATATTTGCTATCATTTCCTTTATTTCTTTTTCATTTACTTTCGATCTGATCTTTATGATTTCTTTCCTTCTGCTAGCTTTGGGTTTTTTTTTATTCTTCTTTCTCTAGTTGCTTTAGGTGTAAGGTTATGTTGTTTATTTGAGATGTCTCTTGTTTCTAGGATTATATTGTCATAAACTTCTCTGTTAGAACTGCTTTTGATGCATCCAATAGGTTTTGGGTTGTTGTGCTTTCATTGTCATTTGTTTCTAGGTATTTTTTGTTTTCCTCTTTGATTTCTTTAGTGACCTCTTTTTTATTTAGTAGTGTATTGTTTAGTCTCCATGTGTTTGTATTTTGTACAGTTTTTTCCTATAATTGATATCTAGTCTTATAGTGTTGTGCTCAGAAAAGATGTTTGATACGATTTCAATTTTCTTAAATTTCTCAAGCTTGATTTGTGACCCAAGATATGATCTACCCTGGAGAATGTTCCATGAGCACTTGAGAAGAAATTGTATTCTGTTGTCTTTGGATAGAAGGTCCTATAAATATCAGTTAAGTCCATCTGTTTAATGTGTCATTTAAAGCTTGTGCTTCCTTCTTTATTTTCATTTTGGATGATCTGTCCATTGGTGAAAGTGGGCTGTTAAAGTCAGCTACTATTTTTGTGTTACTGTCGATTTCCCCTTTTATGGCTGTTAGCATTTGCCTTATGTGTGGAGGTTCTCCTATGTTGGGTGCATAAATATTTACAATTGTTATACTTCTTCTTGGATTGATCCCTTGATCATTATGTAGTGTCCTCTGTCTATTGTAATAGTCTTTATTTTAAAGTCTATTTTTTCTGATCTGAGAATTGCTACTCCAGCTTTCTTTTGACTTCCATTTCCATGGAACATCTTTTTCTATACCCTCACTTTCAGTCTGTGTGTGTCCCTAGGTCTGAAGTGAGTCTCTTGTAGGCAGCATAAATTCGGGTCTTGTTTTTCTATCCATTCAGCCAGTCTGTGTCTTTGGGTTGGAGCGTTTAATCCATTTACATTTAAGGTAATTATCGATAAGTATGTTCCTATTACCATTTTCTTAAACGTTTTGGGTTTGTTATTGTCTTTTCCTTCTCTTGTGTTTCCTGCCTAGAGAAGTTCCTTTAGCATTTGTTGTAAAGCTGGTTTGGTAGTGCTAAATTCTCTTAGCTTTTGCTTGTCTGTAAAGGTTTTAATTTCTCCTTCGAATCTGAATGAGAACCTTGCTGGGTAGAGTATTCTTAGTTGTGGGTTTTTCCCTTTCATCCCTTTAAATATGTCATGCCACTCCCTTCTGGCTTGCAGAGTTTCTTCTGAAAGATCAGGTGTTAACCTTGTGGGGATTCCGTTGTATGTTATTTGTTGCTTTTCCTTTGCTGCTTTTAATATTTCTTCTTTGTATTTAATTTTTGACAGTTTGATTAATATGTGTCTTGGTGTGTTTCTCCTTGGATTTATCCTGTATGGGACTCTCTGCACTTCATGGACTTGATTGACTATTTCCTTTCCCATATTAGGGAAGTTTTCAACTATAATCTCTTCAAATATTTTCTTAGTCCCTTTCTTTTTCTCTTCTTCTTCTGGGACCCTTATAATTCTAATGTTTGTGCATTTAATGTTGTCCCAGAGGTCTCTGAGACTGTCCTCGTTTCTTTTCATTCTTTTTTCTTTATTCTGCTCTGTGGTAGTTATTTCCACTATTTTATCTTCCAGGTCACTTATCCATTCTTCTGCCTCAGTTATTCTGCTATTGATCCCTTCTAGAGAATTTGTAATTTCATTTATTGTGTTGTTCATCATTGTTTGTTTGCTCTTTAGTTCTTCTAGGTCCTTGTTAAATGTTTCTTGTATTTTCTCCCTTCTATTTCCAAGATTTTGGACCATCTTTACTGTCATTACTTGAATTCTTTTTTCAGGTAGACTGCCTCTTTCCTCTTCATTTGTTAGGTCTGGTGGGTTTTTACCTTGCTCCTTCATCTGTTGTGTGTTTCTCTGTCTTCTCATTTTGCTTAACTTACTGTGTTTGGGGTCTCCTTTTCACAGGCTGCAGGTTCGTAGTTCCCATTGTTTTTGGTGTCTGCCCCCAGTGGCTAAGGTTGGTTCAATGCTTTGTTTAGGCTTCCTGGTGGAGGGGACTGGTGCCTGTGTTCTGTTAGATGGGTTGGATCTTGTCTCTCTGGTGGGCAGGACTGCGTCTGGTGGTATGTTTTGGGGTGTCTGTGAACCTGCTATGATTTTAGGCAGCCTCTCTGCTAATGGGTTGGGATGTGTTCCTGTCTTGCTAGTTGTTTGGCATGGGGTGTCCAGCACTGGAGCTTGCTGGTCATTGAGTGGAGCTGGGTCTTAGTGTTGAGACAGAGATCTCTGGGAGGGCTCTTGCCAATTGATATTATGAGGGACTGGGAGGTCTCTGGTGGACCAATGTCCTGAACTTGGTTCTCACACCTCAGAGGCTCAGGCCTGATACCCTGCCAGAGCACCAAGACACTGTCAGCCACATGGCTCAGAAGAAAAGGGGGAAAAGAAAAAAATAAGAAAGAAAGAAAATAAATAAAATAAAGTTATTAAAATAAACAGTTAAAAAAGTATTAAAATTAAAAAGTAATTTAAAAATAGAAGGGAGCAACCAAACCAATAAATAAATCCACCAATTATAACAAGCACTAAAATCTTTACTAAAAAAGACAGACAGACAGACCCTAGGACAAATGGTAAAAGCTAACCTATACAGACAAATCACACAAAGAAGCATACACACTCAGAAAAAGAGAAAAAGGAAAAAAATATATATATAAAAAAAGGAAGAGGGCTTCCCTGGCAGCGCAGTGGTTGAGAGTCCACCTGCTGATGCAGGGGACATGGGTTCGTGCCCCAGTCCAGGAAGATCCCACATGCCGTGGAGCGGCTGGGCCCGTGAGCCATGGCCACTAAGCCTGCACATCCAGAGCCTGTGCTCTGCAATGGGAGAGGCCACAACAGTGAGAGGCCCATGTACCAGGGGAAAAAAAAAAAAAGGAAGAGAGCAACCATATCAATAAACAAATCTACCAGTTATAATAAGCTCTAAATACTGAACTAAGATAAACATAAAACCAAAAACAAATTAGGCTGTGTTCGCAAAGCCAACCCCAGTCCTCTCCCTGGGATCTGACCTCCGAAGCTAAGCCTCAGCTCCCAGCCCCCACCCACCCCAGTGGGTGAGCAGACAAGCCTCTCAGGCTGGTGAGTACTGGTCGGCAGTGATCCCCTCTGTGCAGGAATCTCTCTGCTTTGCCCTCTGCACCCCTGTTGCTGTGCTCTCCTCTGTGGTTCTGAAGCTTCCCCCCGCCCATCCCCCCTTCTCTGCCAGTGAAGGGACTTCCTAGTGCATGGAAACATTTCCTCCTTCACAGCTCCCTCCCAGAGGTGCAGGTCCCTTCCCTATTCTTTTGTTTCTGTTTTTTCTTTTGCCCTACCCAGGTATGTGGGGAGTTTCTTGCCTTTTGGGAAGTCTGAGGTCTTCTGCCAGCATCAGTAGGTGTTCTGTAGGAATTGTTCCACATGTAGATGTACTTTTGATGTTATCTGTGGGGAGGAAGATGATCTCCACGTCTTACTCCTTGAAGGTCCTCCCAGGAGGTCCTCCCAGGAGTGAGGCTTTTAAATGAAAAAAGATACTTCTTCCTGGCCACACCCACACTCCCAGTTATTTTCTAGCACAGTGATTCTCTCACGCTATCTGGCATCAGAATCCCCTGGACAGCTTATTAAAACACAGGCTCTTGGACCCCAGCCCCAGAGTTTCCAATTTGCTAGGTCTGGGCTGGGGTGAGAACATACATTTCTAACAAATTTCCAGATGATATTGATGTCACTGGCCCAGGGAACATATTTTGAGAACCACTGAACTAAATAATATCTCTCTGATTTTTCGTAATCAGAGAACCATTGGGACCTGCATAATTTGGATTGGACACCTGAGGACACCATCTCTTATCCAGTGAACTCAACAGTACAGCTTGCCAGCCAATGGTATTAAGGTATCTGAGCACACTTAAGAATCACTGATCTATCAGATCACACTAATTGTTTGTTACCTTGCCTGCTTATATTCCAGCCACACTGGCCTTTTTTTCTACTCTTAAAACCAGCCAAAGACCCTACCTCAAGGTTCTTATGATTCCTATGGTTTACACTTGGATGTCTGCCCTTCTAGATCTTCATGTATCTGGCTCCTCATCAGTTTAGTTATCACCTCCTCTTTATACAATATATCTATTTATAAAGAAAATCAAGGAGACGGGCTTCCCTGGTGGCGCAGTGGTTGAGAGTCCACCCGCCAATGCAGGGGACACAGGTTCGAGCCCTGGTCCGGGAGGATCCCACATGCCATGAAGCAACTAGGCCTGTGTGCTGCAACTAATGAGCCTGTGCTCTAGAGCCACAACTACTGAAGCCCACATGCCTAGAGCCCGTGCTCCGCAGCAAGAGAAGCCACTGCAAGGGCCCATGCGCAGCAATAGAGATCCAATGTGGCCAAAAGTAAATATTAAAAAATTTTTAAAAATTAAAAAAAAAGAAAATCAAGGAGAGATCTTATGTTTTCTTAATATAAATTTCATTATAAACATATCTGCTATTAGCAACTTAAATTATAAATTGCACTTTTTCGATATTTATTTATTTGGCTGCATAGGGTCTTAGTTGCAACACATGGGACCTTCATTGCGGCCTGCGGAATCTTTCATTGCAGTGTGCGGACTCTTTGTTGTGGTGCCTGGGCTTCTGTCTAGTTGTGGCACGTGGGCTCTCTAGTTGTGGTGTGCAGGCTCTAGAGTGCGTGGGTTCAGTAGTTGCGGTGCATGGGCTTAGTAGCCCTGTGGCATGTGGGATCTTAGTTCCCCAACCAAGGATCAAACCTGTGTCCCCTGCATTGAAAGGTAGATTCTTAACCTCTGGACCACCAGGGAAGTCCCATATTGCTCTTCTTAAATATAAAGAACTCCCCACTCCCCTTAGTCATTCTCCAGCTTATCGCCTTGTTTTAGTTCCTTGATATTGATTATCCAATCTGTAAGCATATCATTTATTCATTAATATATTTACCTGCCTATCTCCTTCCCCCATAAAATGTAAACTCCATGAGTTTGGAGATTTTTGTTAACTCTATTCCAAACATCTCAAAGGGTGCTAGGGATATAGTAAGCACTCAATAAATATTTATCAAATGGATAAACAGACCAAGAAAGAATGAGCCATTTGCATTAGAACCAATATTACTGCTCCACCCAGAGTGAAAGTTTCTCTAATTATGATGCCTACCAAACTATAAGAGGCCCAGCTTTCCTTCCAGAAATGATATCATTTTAGTCCTCCTTTATCCTAGGGTGTGAAGACTTAAAAAGGAAACTCGAGAAAAGAATGTTCTGTAAGGGCAGTGTTGTTTTGTACTAGTTTTCTAAATATAAGTAAACTAACTTCTTAGAGTGACCTAAAACAAAAAATATGCAGGATTATGCTAGTTGCAATGTTACTTAAGCCAAGAACAGACTGTTACAGGGAGTAGAGAGAACACAAAAGAAAACAAAAACTAGTTCACAATGTGAACTGTTCTCTTCAACAGTGATGCTGCCTGCTGACAGAGTTTGTTGTTAACAAGTATTCCATTTTACATCCATAGTCAACAAAGAACCGAGCCCTGGTCCCACTGGGTGAGCCTGTGAAATGGTTCTCATGGTCAAACACAGTAGGGAAACGCTGCAAATTCTAGCTTCTTCTTAAAGACTCACAAAGCACATGGGAACAGAATAAAGGTTTTGAGAAATCCTACATTCAAAAGCCTTTGAATTTGTTTCATCCCTGTTTCCTAAATTTTGACTGATCCATGTGTGCAAAATACACTGTGGGAAAAACTACTTGGTGGTCCCCAGTATTGATTTGTTTGCTTGTTTTGTTTACAGTGAATGACAAACTCCTAGTGGGACGGTTAAACAGTACACAAGCTCATTAAGACTGTGCCAGGATCTGGACCTTCACTGAATGAACAGTGGCTGGTTCATTTGACAAGATACTTATTATTCAAGTTTCTAGAATAATCTTCTAGCTCTTTAGCCCTCAAATTGCCTAGGGACTTAATAAGGTTGAATTCCTTCATACCTAGTTTGCAGCTCTTAATCAAAGCCATCAGAGACAAGAAGTTGTTTTTAAAATATCAGAGAATTTGGCACAGCTTTAGGGGAGATATGCATGGAGCAAGGAGAAAGGAAGGCGACATGCCGCCAGTCAGCCTGATCAGCTGTGTCACTCCTGAGGTCAATAGGTGACAAATATTGCTGTGAGACCACCCACACAATCAGATAATTGCTCTCCCCCTCCCCCCACCCAGAGAGGGACTTCTAAGAAACCCACAAATGACCAACTTCATGGAGTTTTCCCTTTAGAGAAGAACATGGTTCTCCTGTAAAGAATGCCAAAAGAATTGGTCTTTTGTCACTTGTGTTTATTTCTCAAGAGGATTTTAAGCCCTTGCAGGTCTACAGTTCAGTGTAACAATAGTGCAGGATGCATTTACTTTTTTTTTTCAAGGGGAAGTCAGCCTTCAAAACAGTGACATCCTGGACAGTTTCCCGAGAGATTGCAAAACTTACACCTGTGGTACTAATAGACATCAATTGCCCTCTGGTGGTGGCCTGCCAACTTAACTCACCAAATAAGCAAGGAGGAGAGCTCTTAAGCCTTTATTCTAGTGGCCATGACATTTGCTTTTAAATAAGTCAAGAAATGCTAAATAATACCTTTTTTTTTTTTTTTTTGGCGGTACGCGGGCCTCTCACTGCTGTGGCCTCTCCCGTTGCGGAGCACAGGCTCCGGACGCGCAGGCTCAGCGGCCATGGCTCACGGGCCCAGCCGCCCCGCGGCATGTGGGATCCTCCCGGACCGGGGCACGAACCCGCATCCCCTGCATCAGCAGGCGGACTCCCAACCACTGGGCCACCAGGGAAGCCCTAAATAATACCTTTTATCAGTGGGAGATCGATAAACCCTTAGACAATTGAAAAGATTATTCTGAATATTGTTGGCACCTGAGGCTTGAGTTCTGGGATTTATGCTAATTTTGCTTGAAGCTAAAGAGAGTCTTTTATCTCAGGTCTGCTGGTGTGGTTATATTGATGTCTCTAAGGCTTCATTTCATGCAGAGTCCCACATTCTATGGGCTAAATTGATGGTTTGGTCATTCCTTCAAATGTCTGAGGGGACTACTTCCTGCTGTGCTCTGTCAACTTTAACTATTGATTCAGAAATTTCACTCCTTGTTCCGGACTCTTGTTTTTCATGAATGAACCTGATGTTTCCATACATACTAAACATTACATCTCAGATGATGAACAGCACTATCATCTCTAAGTTACCTGGTTCCTCTAGTTTATGGAAAGAAAGGTTGCTACAACATTAATTCCCTTAACCAGAAAAATGTGGATATCTAAATGTTATTAAGACAGGAAGGTTCAGAGGTCCAGTGGTGGATATGAGAGTTCATTCTCATCATTCATGGCAATCAGCATGTACAAGGAAGGTTGCTACAGTGCTTTGGGATTATAAGGTATGTTCCTGCAATTAAGGAGCTATTGTGAGGGAAAATAATAGTGAGGGGAAGTAAGATCTAGAAACTATAATAAATGGGAGACATAAGACTGTGAAACATGGAGCATTTAAACTGGGCCTCAAAATATAGGTAGAAATGAGGTGTGAAAGGAAAATCAAAATGGAGTCAGTGTTGCTAAGTGAGTTCTCTTAAATGGAGCCAGAAGGCCATTGAGAGTGTGATTTATGCAGGTCTCAGCCCCAATGGAATCTGCACTTTGACCATTTCTTGTCTTAATATAGGCATCCAGAACATCTGCCCAGTGTTCCAGAAACTCAAGATACATATCAGACCCTTACCCTAAAATGAGTCAGGACAGACTATCCCTTAGACACAAATAGTTCCTTTCTTGCATCAGTGTCAATCATTATTCTTGAACAACCTTGTGTGTTTTGCCTTTATAAGCCCCTGACTCTCTCTTCCCTGGAACAGTCTTTTGGTTTTACCTGGATCTGTGTGTGCTGAATTGCAATTCTTAAGACCCCCAAGTAAAGTTCTTTGTTCTTTGCAGCCTCAACACTGGTTATTGCTCAACCGAGGGATTGGATGGTTCAGGTGGAGAGTATTATAAGAACACAAGCAGTGTCAATGGGAAAGGATCGACATGAGTGTGTATGCATATGTATCTGTGTGTGTATGTGTGATGTGTAAAGTGTGTGAGTTTGCTTGAAACATAAATCCACCCAAGGGAGTCATTAGTGACAGGCAAAGCTAGAAAGATGAATTGGAGCCAATTCATGGAGGGCCTTGAATGCCAAACCAAAGAGATTAGGCAGACAATGAAGGTTTCTTAGGAGAAAGTGATATTATCCATTTAACGAATCTGAAAATGTGTCTGGTTGTGATGTGGAGGGAAACTGAAGTTTAATAAAACACTAAGACAGGTAGACTACCTAAATGGTTATTGCAGGGAAAACTATAGAGAAAGAATTGAAATGTAATCCCATAGCAATTAAAATATAACCTGAATACCAACATGCAACATGTCACAATTGCCTCTTCCAGCTTAGCACCCTCTATGTGGATGACTTATGAAGACCTAAAGCAAAATTATGATGCTTTGCAAGGTTATTTTTTAGAATGCAAAAGTGATTAATCACATGCATAAAAAGTACCATTTCATTTCATAAATTTTACTGCTTGGAACATTAATAATGGAGGGCATATAAAGAACTGAAATTAAGCATCTTTACTACACGATGTTAAAGATGCATGTGGTATCTTCCAAATGTTAAAAAAAATAAAGAAACCATTTTTTTCAGACTTCAAATCTAGCATTTTTCTGTGACCCAAGTCATGAATAAAAACATAAAAACAGTCCTAAGTACTGCTGTTCCACTTTATTTGATGGAAAAATCAGTTAAACTCTAAAGCTTGCTCTTGAAACAAAGAAAAAAATGAAAAGAAAAAGAAAGGCACGAAATATGTTTCTATTGTGCAGCAAGGCAGCTACACAATGCTGAAGAAAAAAAAGAATAACTGTAATATAAAAGCCTCGGATTCTGGCAAGCTTTGGATTATTCATAATGTTTGGTTCTGAGGGTCATAGATTGAACCGTATGTCAGTAACAGCATGCGGAATGCCATTTTATTCAAGCCTAAACAAAAATCCTCAAAATAATTACTTTCAAGTCTTCTTTGTTCCTTTTGCCTTTTGCTCCTTGGCTTTTTTTTTTTTTTTTGCTTTTTTTAAAACCAATTTGGTAAATATGGAGTATATGTTGAGTCTAGTCAACAGAAGGTATTTTCAGAACATAGTTCTTAGAAGTGATAATAAACAAGGCAATGTGTGTCAACTGAAAGAAAAAGGCACAACGTAAAAGTTGTGAGTTAAGTTTTATTCCGGGACCTTACTGAGAACTATAGTCTGGGAGACAACCTCTCAGGCAGCTCAGAGGAACTGCTCCAGAGAGGTAAGGGAGGAGCCAGGATATATATGAATATTTTTGCTAGGAAAAAAAAAAACAACATGTAGTTGAACATCAAAAGATTACTGCTAATCACAAAGAAGTCTCAAGTTAATGATTTTAGTGATTTTCTATGTATGGGAAGATGCAGGAATCTGGGGGTCATTGAAATTATTCCTTAGATATGCATCTTAACTATCTTGGGGCCAGTATATCCAAAACACAGAATGCTTCCTGTTTTTCTCCATCCTGAACTTCCCTCAGGGTGCACTGTCAGTGGGTGACTGCAGTGGTTAATGACTTGATCCTTGTAGGACCAGAATGGTGGGCAACATTCTTTTCTCTACACATGGTATATAAAAATAACATAAGAAGAGGAAAATAAACATCGTTTTAAAATTCTGGCATCTTTGTATGTTTATTTAACAGCATCCACTTTAAGAATCAAGTATTATCATTGTCTTTTGCTTTCCTGTTATGATTTTCAGCTCAATAAATTCCTGCTTCCTGATTTTGTCATACTAGGAATTCTGCTGCACTCACTCATCAGATCTGTTTTTTGGCAGCTGTATCCTCTCTCCATCTCTAAGGGCATATTATCAAATTCTTCAAACTGCCTCGGGGTGCCTTGTGACTTTTCAGACAGTTTGGGCAACTCAGTGGGACATTTAACCATTCCAATAGCTATACCAGAGGAGAACAAATTGTACCCTTATTTTCTGTCTGGAGGTTAGCATTACCAAAGTTATTGTGTCTACATTTTCTTCTGTGGATGTTTAACTATATTTTCCATGTTCACTAGATCCCTTTCCCCAAATTATTCCAAGCTCAGGGGCTAATGTTCTTTTTCAGTGAAAAAGAAGCAAGATATCCTTCATGAAGGAGCAGGCCCTACCCTTTTTGTTGGGTTTTCCAGTAGTGGGAATGAGTTGTGCTGCATGGTCCCACATGTCTCTGCATATCTATCTAGACGCTAAAACATGAGCTCTCCCACCCAAATGGAAATACAGTTGCATTTCTTATTTTTTTCATACAAATTTGTTCAACAAACATTTGTTGAGCAACTACTGTATACAACAGACTACATGCTATAGAGAGGATACAATGATAAATGGGCCACAGCCCCTTGCCCTCAAGAAGCTTCTAGTTTTTCAGGACACAAAGGAGAGGAGTACAAATTAAGTGTACAAATAACTGCAATACAAGGTAGAGTATGATGAGGGCATAAGGAAATGTTCTAGAGAGGGGCAGATTATAAACAGTGACTGGATCAGGGAAGGATTCAGGAAGAAGTAGCAGTGGAGCTATGGAATTTAATAGAGAGGGTCTCAACAGGCAGAGATAAGGGAGGAAATAATCCTGGTAGAGGTAACAGCACTCACAAAGGTGTGGAGGCAGGAAAACACATAGCAAGTTTGGAGAAAGGCAAGTAATCCAGTTTGATGGGTCATAGAGTGGACATCCTTGGAAAGTGAACAATAAAACTGAAAAAGTGGGTGGAGGCCACATCAAGGAGGATATCAGCTAGATGTAGAAGTTCAGAGTTTATTTAGTGCACAAGAGAGAAAGCAATGAAAGCCTTTAAGAAGGAAAATGACTTGCATCTATTTGCACCTTTCCACATTCCAAAAAGCACTTGATGAAACCAACAAAAATAAACATCACGTAATAAGATAAAAATGTGTAAAGAGACCAAGTAAATAGTCAAATGACATCAGGAGTAGTTAGTGCACAAAACGTGTAAAGAAGATCCTGCACAGTTATTAACAGTAGGGCTCACAGTCAGCCTTGGGTTTCCAATTTGCCAGAGTAATGGCAGAGATGTAACATGTGGGCCAAGGGCACGATCAAAGCTGTGCTTCATAAAGGTCAATCTAGCAGTGGCATGAAGGATGGATTGGCATGTGGACAATGTCAGCAGACGGTAGACTGATTAGGAAGTTATTACAATATCAAGGGTCTCAACAAGGTGATAAAAAGAGAGTTTCCTATGGAATTTTGTACTCCCTTAATACAAGTCTGGTAAAGAAGATAAACTATTGCTCTAGTATATCTATGGCCCAGAACATGTTGCCAATGACAAACCCCAAAGATGTATAAAACTAATTTGGTGCTATTTTCTGTCTGCTAGAGGTGTTTTCCTTAGGGTGTGTATGTTGTGCAATTCATTTCTTTCAAGAGATTCTTCTTTAAGTGGCCCCAGGCGTTCGGCAGATTCAAGTCCTCCGTGTCCTCTGTGTGCTACAGTGACATCTTTAACTGTGAGACTGTGTGGTACATTTCAGAGTGGATTTCCCTTTTGCAGTCTGAACACTGGTAAGGTATTTAAGAGTAAATGTTCACTTAATAACATGTTTCTTTCAAAATAAATAAAGACTGCTTTTTTCTCCTTTGTGTGATTGTTCAGTTTCAATATGATGATACGTGATGCTAGTAGCAGGGAAAAGAGCTTGCAAAGGCAACTGTAGCTCCAAAAAAAAAAATGATACAGATTTTTGATACAGATTCATTTGATACAGATTCATTTCATTTTAGAAGGCCTGACCAAGGCAGCAAGATTTATTTGAATAGCAGCAGTTGAGTCCTGTGGTGAGAGTAAGTTATTCCCTGCTGGGTCTAAATTATTCAGAAGCAGGGGTAAGTAGAGAGGGGGAGTAATTATCTCTACCAATGGGACATGCTAACCTTTTCAAGCAAGGTATCATTCTAAGCGCGCGCGCACACACACACACAGGCGCACACAGATAGGTACGTATATTTCAAAGTGTACTCTATATATTTTCAACCACACTCTTTTCATAACATACTAAAAAGGACTCCCTCTTATCTTACCTGCACCTTCCTCCATCATTCCACTCTTCTCTCCTTTCTTCCTACCATTTTCCCTCCTGACCAAATAGCCTGCAAAAAGAATTGCTCTCAAATAGCTCTATTATGTCCACAGCTCTTTATTTTTGGTTAGTTACTGCTCAGATGTTTTCATTGTATTTTGTATTATATAATATGAGAAAGAGACAGAGACAGAGAAGGAGAGAAGTTTTGTGTTAGTTATAAAGCGTAATCCTCCAGCAGTGCTTCTCCAACATCAGAATCACCTACAGAGCTTGATACAACACGATTGCTGGACACACTCCAGAATTTCTGATTCAATAGAACTAAGTAGGACTTGAAAATGTGAATTTCTAACAAGATCTCAGGTGATGCCGATGCTTTGAGAACCCCTGCAATGAAATATTATTAATAGTGTTAAAGCTGCCCTGAGGCTTCTTTCTAATTCCATACCCCTCTCTCCCCTTAAGAGGTCATTACTATTCTGATTTAAAAAAATCATTTCCTTATTTTTTAAAAAGTGTCAGAAAGAGGGGCGACGAGGGGAAGATGGCGGAAGAGTAAGATGCGGAGATCACCTTCCTCCCCACAGATACACCAGAAATACATCTACACGTGCAACAACTCCTACAGAACACCTACTGAACACTGGCAGAAGACCTCAGACCTCCCAAAAGGCAAGAAACTCCCCACGTACCTGGGTAGGGCAAAAGAAAAAAAGAAAATACAGAGACAAAAGAATAGGGACAGGACCTGCACCAGTGGGAGGGAGCTGTGAAGGAGGAAAGGTTTCCACACACTAGGAAGCCCCTTCGCTGGCGGAGACTGCGGGTGGCAGAGGGGGAAAGCTTCAGAGCCTCAGAGGAGAGCGCAGCAGCAGGGATGCGGAGGGCAAAGCGGAGAGATTCCCGCACAGAGGATCTGTGCAGACCAGCACTCACCAGCCCGAGAGGCTTGTCTGCTCACCCGCCAGGGTGGGAGGGGCTGGGAGCTGAGGCTGGGGCTTCAGTATGAGCACAGGGAGAGGACTGGGGTTGGCAGCGTGAACACAGCCTGAAGGGGTTAGTGCACCACGGCTAGCCGGGAGGCAGTCCGGGAAAAGGTCTGGAGCTGCTGAAGAGGCAAGAGACTTTTTCTTCCCTCTTGGTTTCCTGGTGCGTGAGGAGAGGGGATTAAGAGCGCTGCTTAAAGGAGCTCCAGAGACGGGCATGAGCCGCAGCTAAAAGTGCAGACCCCAGAGACGGGCAGGAGATGCTAAGGCTGCTGCTGTTGCCACCAAGAAGCCTGTGTGCGAGCACAGGTCACTCTCCACACCTTCCTTCCGAGGAAGCTGTGCAGCCCGCCACTGCCAGGTTCCTGGGATCCAGGGACAACTTCCCCAGGAGAATGCAGGGTGAGCCTCAGGCTGGTGCAACGTCACGCTGCCCTCTGCCGCTGCAGGCTCGCCCCGCACTCCATGCCCCTCCCTCCCCCAGGCCTGAGTGAGCCAGAGCCCCCGAATCAGCGGCTCCTTTAACCCTGTCCTGTCTGAGCGAAGAACAGACGCCCTCCAGCGACCTACACGCAGAGGTGGGGCCAAATCCAAAGCTGAGCCCCTGGGAGCTGTGAGAACAAAGAAGAGAAAGAGAAATCTCTCCCAGCAGCCTCAGAAGCAGTGGATTAAAGCTCCACAATCAACTTGATGTACCCTGCATCTGTGGAATACATGAATAGACAACGAATCATCCCAAATTGAGGAGGTGGACTTTGAGAGCAAGATTTATGATTTTTTCCCCTTTTTCTCTTTTTGTGAGTGTGTATGTGTATGCTTCTGTGTGAGATTTTGTCTGTATAGCTTTGCTTCCACCATTTGTCCTAGGGTTCTATCCATCCGTTTTTTGTTTTTTTAAAAAATTTTTTCTCTTAATAATTATTTTTTATTTTAATAACTTTATTTTATTTTACTTTATCTTCTTTCTTTCTTTCTTTCCTTCCTTCCCTCCTTTAGAGAATGAATCATCCCAAATTGAGGAGGTGGACTTTGAGAGCAGTATTTATGATTTTTTCCCCTTTTCCTCTTTTTGTGAGTGTGTATGTGTATGCTTCTGTGTGAGATTTTGTGTGTGTAGCTTTGCTTCCACCATTTGTCCTAAGGTTCTATCCGTCCATTTTTTTTGTTGTTTGTTTTCTTTTTAAATTTTTTTTCTTAATAATTATTTTTTAATTTAATAACTTTATTATATTTTACTTTATTTTATTTTACTTTATCTTCTTTCTTTCTTTATTTTTTCCTTCCTTCTTTCCTTTCTTCCTCCCACTGTCCCTCCCTCCCTCCCTCCCTTCTCTCTTTCTTTCCTTCTTTCCTTCTTTTCTTTTCTCTCTTCTTTCTTCCTTCCTTCCTTCCCTTCTTTCTTTCTTTCTATCTTTCATTCTTCTTCTTTCTTTCTTCCTACTTCTACTAATTCTTTCCCTCTAAATTTTCTCCCTTTTATTCTGAGCCGTGTGGATGAAAGGCTCTTGGTGCTGCAGCCAGGAGTCAATGCTGTGCCTCTGAGATGGGAGAGCCAACTTCAGGACACTGGTCAACAAGAGACCTCCCAGCTCCACATAAAATCAAATGGTGAAAATCTCCCAGAGATCTCCATCTCAACGCCAGCACCCAGCTTCACTCAACGACCAGCAAGCTACAGTGCTGGACACCCTATGCCAAACAACTAGCAAAACAGAAACACACCCGACCCATTAGCAGAGAGGCTGCCGAAAATCATAATAAGTCCACAGACACACCAAAACACACCACCAGACGTGGACCTGCCCAACAGAAAGACAAGATCCAGCCGCATCCACCAGAACACAGCCACTAGTCCCCTCCACCAGGAAGCCTACACAACCCACTGAACAAACCTTAGCCACTGGGGACAGACACCAAAAACGACGGGATCTACAAACCTGCAGCCTGCGAAAAGGAGACCCCAAACACAGTAAGATAAGCAAAATGAGAAGACAGAAAAACACACCGCAGATGAAGGAGCAAGATAAAAACCCACCAGACCTAACAAATAAAGAGGAAATAGGCAGTCTACCTGAAAAAGAATTCAGAATAATGATAGTAAAGATGATGCAAAATCTTGGAAATAGAATAGACAAAATGCAAGAAACATTTAACAAGGACCTAGAAGAACTAAAGATGAAACAAACAACAATGACAACACAATAAATGAAAATAAAAATACTCTAGATGGGATCAATAGCAGAATAACTGAGGCAGAAGAATGGATAAGTGACCTGGAAGATAAAATAGTGGAAAGAACTACTGCAGAGCAGAATAAAGAAAAAAAAAAAATGTAAAGAACTAAGGAGAGTCTCAGAGACCTCTAGGACAACATTAAACGCACCAACATTCGAATTATAGGGGTTCCAGAAGAAGAGAAAAAGAAAGGGACTGAGAAAATATTTGAAGAGATTATAGTTGAAAACTTCCCTAATATGGAAAAGGAAATAGTTAATCAAGTCCAGGAAGCACAGAGAGTCCCATACAGGATAAATCCAAGGAGAAATATACCAAGACATATAATAATCAAACTGTCAAAAATTAAATACAAAGAAAGCATATTAAAATCAGCAAAGGAAAAACAACAAATAACACACAAGGGAATCCCCATTAGGTTAACAGCTGATCTTTCAGCAGAAACTCTGCAAGCCAGAAGGGAGTGGCATGACATATTTAAAGTGATGAAGGAGAAAAACCTACAACCAAGATTACTCTACCCAGCAAGGATCTCATTCAGATTTGATGGAGAAATTAAAATCTTTACAGACAAGCAAAAGCTGAGAGAGTTCAGCACCACCAAACCAGCTTTACAGCAAATGCTAAAAGAACTTCTCTAGGCAAGAAACACAAGAGAAGGAAAATACCTACAATAACGAACCCAAAACAATTAAGAAAATGGAAATAGGAACATACATATCGATAATTACCTTAAATGTAAATGGACTAAATGCTCCCACCAAAAGACACAGATTGGCTGAATGGATACAAAAACAAGATCCATATATATGCTGTCTACAAGAGAACCACTTCAGACATAGAGACACATACAGACTGAAAGTGAGGGGATGGAAAAATATATCTTATGCAAATGGAAACCAAAAGAAAGCTGGAGTAGCAATTCTCATATCAGACAAAATAGACTTTAAAATAAAGACTATTAGAAGAGACAAAGAAGGACACTACGTAATGATCAAGGGATCGATCCAAGAAGAAGCTATAACAATTGTAAATATTAATGTACCCAACATAGGACCACCTCAATACATAAGGCAAATACTAACAGCCATAAAAGGGGAAATTGACAGTAACACATTCATAGTAGGGGACTTTAACACTCCACTTTCACCCATGGACAGATCATCCAGAATGAAAATAAATAAGGAAACACAAGCTTTAAATGATATATTAAACAAGATGGACTTAATTGATATTCATAGGACACTCCATCCAAAAACAAGAGAATACACATTTTTCTCAAGTGCTCATGGAACATTCTCCAGGATAGATCATATCTTGGGTCACAAATCAAGCCTTGGTAAATTTAAGAAAATTGAAATTGTATCAAGTATCTTTTCTGATCACAACACCATGAGACTAGATATCAATTACAGGAAAAGATCTGTAAAAAATACAAACACATGGAGGCTAAACAATACACTACTTAATAATGAAGTGATCACTGAAGAAATGAAAGAGGAAATAAAAAAATACCTAGAAACAATTAACAATGGAGACATGAGGACCCAAAACCTATTGGATACAGCAAAAGCAGTTCTACGAGGGAAGTTTATAGCAATACAAGCCCACCTTAAGAAACAGGAAACATCTCAAATAAACAACCAAACCTTGCACCTAAAGCAATTAGAGAAAGAAGAGCAAAAAAACCCCAAAGTTAGCAGAAGGAAAGAAATCATAAAAATCAGATCAGAAATAAATGAAAAAGAAATGAAGGAAACGATAGCAAAGATCAATAAAACTAAAGCCTGGTTCGTTGAGAAGATAAACAAAATTGAGAAACCATTAGCCAGACTCATCAAGAAAAATAGGGAGAGGACTCAAATCAATAGAATTGGAAATGAAAAAGGAGAAGTAACAACTGACACTGCAGAAATACAAAAGATCACAAGAGATTACTAAAAGCAACTCTATGCGAATGAAATGGACAACCTGGAAGAAATGGAGAAATTCTTAGAAATGCACAACCTGCCAAGACTGAATCAGGAAGAAATAGAAAATATGAACAGACAAATCACAAGCACTGAAATTGAAACTGTGATTAAAAATCTTCCAACAAACAAAAGCCAAAGACCAGATGGCTTCACAGGCGAATTCTATCAAACATTTAGAGAAGAGCTAACACCTTTCCTTCTCAAACTCTTCCAAAATATAGCAGAGGGAGGAACACTCCCAAATTCCTTCTACGAGGCCACCATCACCCGGATACCAAAACCAGACAAGGATGTCACAAAGAAAGAAAACCACAGGCCAATATCACTGATGAACATAGATGCAAAAATCCTCAACAAAATACTAGCAAACCGAATCCAACAACACATTAAAAGGATCATACACCATGATCAAGTGGGGTTTATTCCAGGAATGCAAGGATTCTTCAATATAGCAAATCAATCAATGTGATACACCATATTAACTAATTGATGGAGAGAAACCATATGATAATCTCAATAGATACAGAGAAAGCTTTTGACAAAATTTAACACCGATTTATGATAAAAACCCTGCAGAAAGTAGGCATAGAGGGAACTTTCCTCAACATAATAAAGGCCATATATGACAAACCCACTGCCAACATCATCCTCAATGGTGAAAAACTGAAAGCATTTCCACTAAGATCAGGAACAAGACAAGGTTGCCCACTCTCACCACTCTTATTCAACATAGTTTTGGAAGCTTTAGCCACAGCAATCAGAGAAGAAAAGGAAATAAAAGGAATCCAAATCGGAAAAGAAGAAGTAAAGCTGTCACTGTTTGCAGATGACATGATACTATACATAGAGAATCCTAAAGATGCTGCCAGGAAACTACTAGAGCTAATCAATGAATTTGCAGGATACAAAATTAATGCACAGAAATCTCTGGCATTCCTATACACTAATGATGAAAAATCTGAAAGTGAAATCAAGAAAACACTCCCAATTACCACTGCAACAAAAAGAATAAAATATCTAGGAATAAACCTACCTAAGGAGACAAAAGACCTGTATGCAGAAAATTATAAGACACTGATGAAAGAAATTAAAGATGATACAAATAGATGGAGAGATATACCATGTTCTTGGATTAGAAGAATCAACATTGTGAAAATGACTCTACTACCCAAAACAATCTATAGAGTCAACGCAATCCCTATCAAACTACCACTGGCATTTTTCACTGAACTAGAACAAAAAATTTCACAATTTGTATGGAAACACAAGAGACCCCGAATAGCCAAAGCAATCTTGAGAACGGAAAATGGAGCTGGAGGAATCAGGCTCCCTGACTTCAGACTATACTACAATGCTACAGTAATCAAGACAGCATGGTACTGGCACAAAAAGACAAAGATAGATCAATGGAACAGGATAGAAAGCCCAGAGATAAACCCACGCACATATGGTCACCTTATCTTTGATAAAGGAGGCAGGAATGTACAGTGGAGAAAGGACAGCCTCTTCAATAAGTGGTGCTGGGAAAACTGGACAACTACATGTAAAAGTATGAGATTAGAACACTCCCTAACACCATACACAAAAATAAGCTCAAAATGGATTAAAGACCTAAATGTAAGGCCAGAAACTATCAAACTCTTAGAGGAAAACATAAGCAGAACACTCTATGACATAAATCACAGCAAGATCCTTTCTGACCCACCTCCTAGAGAAATGGAAATAAAAACAAAAATAAACAAATGGGACCTAATGAAACTTCAAAGCTTTTGCACAGCAAAGGAAACCATAAACAAGACCAAAAGACAACCCTCAGAATGGGAGAAAATATTTGCAGATGAAGCAGCTGACAAAGGATTAATTTCCAAAATTTACAAGCAGCTCATGCAGCTCAATAACAAACAAATCAAACAACCCAATCCAAAAGTGGGCCAAGACCTAAATAGACATTTCTCCAAAGAAGATATACAGACTGCCAACAAACACATGAAAGAATGCTCAACGTCATTAATCATTAGAGAAATGCAAATTAAAACTACAATGAGATATCATCTCATACCAGTCAGAATGGCCATCATCAAAAAATCTAGGAACAATAAATGCTGGAGAGGGTGTGGAGAAAAGCGGACACTGTTGCACTGCTGGTGGGAATGTGAATTGGTTTAGCCACTATGGAGAACAGTATGGAGGTTCCTTAAAAAACTACAAATAGAACTACCATATGACCCAGCAATCCCACTACTGGGCATATACTGTGAGAAAACCAAAATTCAAAAAGAGTCATGTACCAAAATGTTCATCGCAGCTCTATTTACAATAGCCCGGAGATGGAAACAACCTAAGTGCCCATCAATGGATGAATGTATAAAGAAGATGTGGCACATATATACAATGGAATATTACTCAGCCATAAAAAGAAACGAAATTGTGCTATTTGTAATGAGGTGGAGAGACCTAGAGTCTGTCATACAGAGTGAAGTAAGTCAGAAAGAAAAAGACAAATACCATATGCTAACACATATATATGGAATTTAAGGGGAAAAAAATGTCATGAAGAACCTAGGGGTAAGACAGGAATAAAGACACAGACCTACTGGAGAAAGGACTTGAGGATATGGGGAGGGGGAAGGGTGAGCTGTGACAGGCCGAGAGAGAGTCATGGACATATATACACTACCAAACGTAAGGTAGATAGCTAGTGGGAAGCAGCCGCATGGCACAGGGATATCGGCTCGGTGCTTTGTGACCACCTGGAGGGGTGGGATAGGGAGGGTGGGAGGGGGGGAGACGCAAGAGGGAAGTGATATGAGAACATATGGATATGTATAACTGATTCACTTTGTTATAAAGCAGAAACTAACACACCATTGTAAAGCAATTATACCCCAATAAAGATGTTAAAAAAAAAAAGTGTCAGAAAGAGAAAAACAAATGCTGTATGCTAACACATATATATGGAACCTTAAAAAAAAAAAAAAAGGTTATGAAGAACCTAGGGACAGGACTGGAATAAAGATGCAGACGTAGAGAATGGACTTGAGGACACGGGGAGGGGGAAGGGTAAGCTGGGATGAAGTGAGAGATTGGCATGGACATATATACACTACCGAACGTAAAACCGATAGCAAGTGGGAAGCAGCTGCATAGCACAGGGAGATCATCTCGGTGCTTTGTGACCACCTAGAGGTGTGGGATAGGGAGGGTGGGAGGGAGACACAAGAGGGAGGAGATATGGCGATATACGTATATGCATAGCTGATTCACTTCTTCGTACAGCAGAAACTAAGACAGCATTGTAAAGCATTTATACTCCAATAGAGATGTGAAAAAAAAATAAGAATATAAATATTCCAATTTTGTCACTTATATATGTACCCCTAAACTGCAATAAAGAAATAGTGGTATAGCCAAACAATAGAATATTACATAGCAGTGAAAATGAATGAACTACAAGTACACAGAATAATGTGATGAATCTTAGAAACATAATTCCATGTGAAAAACTGTTGCTGAAGATTACATGTAGTAATTTAGCATTTTAAAATACTCCAATGCTTTTCATTCCCAGTTCTGGTTGATGATGTCCCCAGAAAAGCCTTTATAGTTGTTCACAAGTATATTGAATATACAATACAACTTCCTTTTAAGGATCTCTATGCAAATCACACCTTCTTATTTAATCTAAATGTTGTAAGGTAGGTAGGAAAAGACATTTCCTTTTATATTTTAACAAATAAATGTGAAGTACAAAAAGGAGTCATCTAATGGGAATGTTTTTGGAAAAATAAAGCCTAAAATTCCAGATTCTTGGAGACTTTTATTGAGGGCAATTGATTTTAGATCCACAAGCAGTAGGAGAGCATAATAAATTTTAAAAGTTCTGGCTAGGATTTAGAAGAGGGAGATTCCAGTCCTGATTCTTCTCCAGACAAGTCAATTCATTCCTCTGTGTTTGATCCCTCATCTACAAAATGGTGAGGTTCATAGTTTAGAAACCATGCTCAAAGGAGCCCTAGGGATTCCTCACAGATGTTTCTGGAACTGCATTGGGCAATGAGGAAGATGTGCAGGTGTAGGGAGCAAGGATGATAATGTTTAAGGCTCAGGACCTTCTCTCCACCTCTTCCATCTGAGCCATTGAACTCTCTGATTTGCATATGCTAGACTTCTAGAAAGAATTCATTTGGAGAACTGGTTCTGATGATTAAAAAATAAAAGTTTGAAAATCACAGAAGTAAGAGATTTGTAAATGCCCTTCCAGCTTTACTGGATCCTTCTATTCCAAACCTTTGCCAACTTTCTCAAAGTTATCTGTACCACCACTACTGTCACAAAAACTCCCTTTTATCTCAGCCTTGCTTTTTTCTTTAAAGAGAATAAAATATCAACTCCCTCAACTTTCCATCTCAACACCCCAAAACCTATTTATTACTCTACACCCTACAGTCTTTAATGCAGTCAATGAAGAAAGGTCTCACTTCTCAGCTTCAATACAAATCTTTCCATCCCTGTTCTTGACCCCATTCCCTACAATTCTTAAGACCTTCCCTGTTTGTTATTCTCATTCATATTCTCTCTCTCTGTCTGTCTGTCTCTCGTTCTCCTCACCATCTCCTCTCTTTCTCATTTTCAAGATATTTCTCACAGGCTACAAACATGCTCAAGAATCTCTCCTAAAAATAAACAAAGCAAAAATCCTGCCTAGAGCCTGCATCATCCTCTAGTTACTGGTCCCCTCTCCTTTCCTCTAGAAGAGTCTGGCATTGTTGTTTCCAATTTTTTCCTATTTCATCACTTCTCAATCTACTATAGTTTGCCTTTTGCTCCCACCATTGCAATGAAAATGTTCTGGAAAATCCTCCACCAATGGTCATCTAACTTCTCTATCTTTGCATCATTTAGTACTTGTTCTATGTTGGCTCAGTACCCTTAGCAACTTCTTTGCCACCCTCCACCTCAGCTGCAGGTGTTGTATGAAAGGCCCTGGTGGCGCTGCCCCAGGCCTCAGGGAACCTCCCCATGTGACGTCATCTATAGTATTACACTCTGATCGCTGCCCTTGGTTTGTCATAATCATTGTCTCATGCTCAGATTCTCTCTCTTTGCCTCGCACCTTCAAATTGACCTTTTAGTTGGGATTATCTGAGTCTCTACTATTTCACTTTCATCCTTCGACACTGCTTCTCAGATCACTTTGAGCTCCGTGCTCTGCAGTCCATGGAACACTTCAGCCCAAACCCACACACACTCGGTGCAGGCATCTAGGAACACAGCATGCTGGTTCCTGGTTTGTTCAGAGGTGATGAGGGACATAGATCCAAGGAGCTTGTATTTCTTCTCATGCTGCAAGTTCTGCCTAGGTGATAGTATCCTCTCTCTTTGAGTTCAACTACCACCTCTGTGCTGATAATTTTCAGTCTTCTTACTTCAGATTCAGAACTTATGTATCACAATTGCAGCAAGATATTGCCACTTGGGGATCCAATAGTTACTTCAGACTCAATATGCCCAAACTAAAGTCATCATCTTCCCTCTAATACTTGAGGTTTCTCCTGACTTCCCTATTTCAATGAATGATACCCCCTTCTAACCCATCATTCACATTGATGTCAAAGTTGTCTTGTAATAAAGCAGAATGAAAGAAGTAGAGGTACACAACTGACACAGAGTTGAGATCGTAGATATCTCTATGTCCCCTATTTATGCTGCTCATCCCTGTGAATCCCGATGAATCGAGCTGGAAGTTAAAGCTAAGTAATCAGTGATGTTATTAATTATTTTTTGCTTACTTCGTGTAATAGTAAAGTAATTCATAAATGTATAACTGAATCACCTGCATGGGTATCTAGAGCATTCAGAACAGAGGAAACAGTTAAGTGCAAAGGCCCTGAGGTGGGAAATTAATTAGCAGGTTTGAGTACAGCTAGAAGATCCGTGTGGCTACTTGATCACATTACCTTCATTTGCATTAATTCCTTCTAGAAATCTTCATTGATGATCTACTACGTTTTAAGCACTGTTCTGGAGAATAGGGATGAAAGCCATGGTCTCTGCCTACATGGAGCTAACAGAAACTGTAACGAAGTCCTTTTTCTCTACTTAAATTAGAAAAAAGGAAAAAGTATACTGCAGAATTTGGACTCCTGTAATGTACGAGGTCAGCCAGACACTTCCATGAACCTTGTTCTAATGTTTATACATCAAATTCAAGATCCACTCATTCATTAACTTATACATTCAACACAGTCACAGCTACTAAAAAGTTTAAAGATGGTTACCAAAAAGAAAATATAAATAAATACTTAATGCTATTTTAAAACAAAATTGCTACATTATGATAGCAAAGTATGCATATTGGTAACCAAGTTTGGAAAGGATAAGAAGAAATTGGAGGATGTCTTTTAGAGACCTAACATTTTTTTTATTTTATGATGAAGTACAAACATAATAAAAGAGATAGAAAAGAAGTCCCACAACAAAAAGAACAAGAGGAAAGGGTATTGGAAGTAAGATATTAGAAGAACCCCTTCATATTGAGAGTGACAAATATTAGAGCTGGCCATGGAAGCCTCGGTCTCCTGGTTTCCTTAAGAAAAGGCAAACTATCTGTCATGAATGAAATAGACACTGATGTGCATGAAGAAAACATAGATTCATCAGGTTATTCATTCATGCAAACAACATTGATCAACTGTGTAGTAAGTACGTGCCACTCTGCCCAGCCTCTGGGGAATAAAAATGATAAGGAAGCTATGCTCACAGTCCTGAAAGTGCTTGTGAGGAGAGAAGACAAATACACAAAAAGAATGATCAGATGCAAGAAAAAATCAGTCCAAGAAGGCACTATTTTCCGTCATCTAGCTCTTAACAAATTTTTAGTCAGATAACGTCCATGAAGGACATTCCATTAATACTACACTTAGAAAAAAATTAATAAAGGTAATGGGGAGGGGGTTACAGTCAGCATCCCTCACCTCACTTATTCCACATCTAATTCTCTAATCCTCTAATCCTTTCCCTTTCCTTTGAGTGTATTCCATACAGGGGCCAGAACAGAGAAGTCACCTTTAGGAATTTTCAATCTATCAGTATGGCTGCGTTCATTCTGAAGAACTTTTTTCTACACGTTATCCAGCAGCTGATGAAATAGATTGAAAATATATAATGTCTCATGGGGGGGGTCTAAATTCTGTATGGCCAATATCTATAGTAAGAGTGAATGGTATTCAATATTCTTCGCGAAGAATTCCCAATTAGCTCACCCAGTTGAGTGCTACAAACTGATGCAAATAAGGTTGGTAAATAACCTATGTTGTGAGAGGAACTTTTGCAATGCCTAAGCTATTCCACATGAGCACAGAAGCACCTGAAATCTACTATATTATAGCTACGTGTTTTGCTTTTCATTCCATGCAGTTATTTCCTCCAGAAAGTCACCTTGCTGGTTATATTTTGTTGAATCTAGATACCCATCTAAGTGGAAGTTTCCAAAGACCACAAAACTGATAGAGGGAAAAGGTGAGGCTGGGTAACAAAGGAAAGCTAGCCAGTGATGAAATTTAAAATATGTCATGGGGTGTGAATTACTATACATAGATAATCAGAAACTGATTGTATCTTCCAAAATCCCTTTCATTCCTGGGCTTCCATAGCAGCTGTATATTTCTGTATCCTCCTCTACTCTGTACCACCAACCATAATTAACCAAAATAATTGTTATAGCCCTTCATTTATATCAGCAGATACCGTTATACTAATTATCCAAAAAAATCTGGTGCTAGTTTGATCACAACCTCTTCAGTTAGAGTGATTATTTTCTACATTTTGGATATGTTCCTTTTAAGATATTACTATATCCCTAATGTTTGAAGCCTTCATTGATGCATTTTCAAAGTTATTTGAAAGTTATTTAAAAGTCATTTAAAAAGGAATTCATATCTCCATGAACTTACCAATGCGAACCAATGATTTACATAATAAACAATATATCAAAGTGTACAAGTCACAGAACTTCTATATGTTTCTACCAAGGAAAAATAACTTCCACACTTTTTATTGGATGCTAAATAGTTTTTCAAATACCCTTTGCCAATATAGAGGCTACCCAAGAACATTGATGAACATGTTGTTCCGATCATTTCTATTAAGCTCCTATAGTATACATAGCCATTTTCTAGACACTATAGAAAATGCAAAACCTAAAAGAGAGAGAATGCCTTATTTAGAATGAGATCTAAGATAGACAATGTAAAAGAAAAGAATAAAAATATCTGATAACGCTTTCAAATTGTATGTAAGATGCTTCGGGATGCAAACAAAAGGAGAAATCAACTGGGATAATGATAATTAGGGAAACTCCTTGAAGTAGATGACTGTTGAGCTGGCTTTTTCCTTATTTGAGAAAATCTGGTCCAATCGTTTTTGAAAAAGTAAACTTTCAGCTTGGTGTGATTTGGGAACTGGGTGAAAACAACTGAATCTGTTCTTTTATAAGAAAAAAGAGGGACAGAAGAGATCCATCACCTCTGCAAGGGGAAGAAAAACTATACTTCATCTTTAGGCACCCCCTCTTCTCTGAAATATAATTCATATCTTCCACCACAAATAGTCTGTTTTGCCTTGCATTGTTCTACTGAATGATGGAATAAGATGATGAACATTTCATCTGAGGATGCAGAACAGCGACAGGTTAGGTTATACATTGAGGTTATTGGGATACAAATGTGATTGCTCAGGGCACCCTTTTCAGGAAAAGAAAACTGATGATCTTTTATATTTCTTGTAGGAAGCAGCAATTTTGAACACATAAGTCTTCGCCAGCCCTAGTCAAAAGACACAGGGTCCCATTACAAAAAATAAAGTTTCTTGCCCAGTTCTTCTGGGGTCTGTTAACAAAGAAGATTCATCTCTGGCCTCAGCACACTGCTCCACTTTGAAGGTCTTTGAAAAAATGATTCTACATGATGTTCTTGACATTTCACAGAGGAAAAAGTCACGCAGCTGATTCAACCAACTATTTAATAATTAGAGCTGACTTGTTAGTCACTGTAAGATATGATTATGTCCAAAGGAATAGTTACCTTTCTGACAAACAATGACAATCTGCATTTATTTAAAATCAGAGCCATAGATCTGCTGTCCTTGGTATTATAGCAGGATTTTTCTTTGCTCCATCTTTATCCAGAGCCAGATTCCCCAAATTTAGAGAGAAGCTTAGACTCTGAGCCAAAACATTATTTTTGAATTGCCAGAAGCTGCCTGTTAATTTTTCCCATGTACTTATAAATTCAATTAAAAGCTGAAGCTTAGATCAAATTAAAATGACTTGCTTCGTTATCAAACATTCAGCCATCCAGCTGTTCACAATATTAACATTAATACATTTCATGTACAATAGTATTTTCTAATGTTCTCTGTAGGTTCCCTCACGTCTGTAGTCAATTAATTATTTGTTATTCATGTGTTTATGGCAGCCTGGCTTCCTGTTTCCACTACCTCTTCCGCTCCCACAAAGCCCTAAAACACTTAAATCCTGACATTCATGAATCATAACTAAATGCAATATCCTTTCTTTTCTTTTCTCCGGAAACAGGTCTCATACTAGAAGGGAGTGAAGTCTAACATCTCTAAAAACCTTAAATAGAATTCTTCGCCATTATCAAACTTTATGACCACAGTCTATCTACCAATATATGTCTATCATGGCAGATAACTGGCATCTTGACAAAAATTGTAGCACCAAATGTGAATAAGGAGATGGCAAGATATGCTGCTTCCTTGAGCTGAAGATTGAAAAGAAGTAGTGGTGATTGAAGTAACTGCAAAGCATCGTGTTTTTATTTTCAGAAGGATTAAAAATAAGTGCTTTGATTGAAATCTGAAGATGTATGCCGACCTGGTAGAAAGAGCCATCCCATTCAGTCAGTAACCAGTAATCATTATTAATGCACAGTAAAGTACTATTGCTGAGACAGACCCATACAGGTAGGAAAATTAATAAAAAATGAATGAAGTTATTACCAACACACAGGCAAAGCAGATTCAGTGACCAGCAAAATTCAATGAGGTGAAAAAAGAGTATCTTGGAAACAGCACAATTTCAGGTACTTCTCTTGCTCATAGTAATACTTTCCTGAACTGCTATATATCTGTAGCTTCCTGGATCACCTGAGTCCTTATGAACCTGCCATGGAATTTCAGGCTATCTTTATTTATTTAATTATTTTTTTAAACATCTTTATTGGGGTATAATTGCTTTACAGTGGTGTGTTAGTTTCTACTTTATAACAAAGTGACTCAGCTATACCTATACATATATCCCCATACCTCCTCCCTCTTGCATCTCCCTCCCACCGTCCCTATCCCACACCTCTAGGCGGTCACAAAGCACCGAGCTGATCTCCCCATGCTATGCAGCTGCTTCCCATTAGCTATCTATTTTACACTTGGTAGTGTGTGTAAGTCAATGCTACTCTCTCACTTGGTCCCAGCTTATCCTTCCCCCTCCCCATGTCCTCAAGTCCATTCTCTACGTCTGCGTCTTTATTCCTGTCCTGCCCCTAGGTTCTTCAGAACCTTTTTTTTTTTTTTAGATTCCATATATATGTGTTAGCATACAGTATTTGTTTTTCTTTCTGACTTATTTCACTCTGTAGGACAGTCTCTAGGTCCATCCACCTCACTACAAATAACTCAATTTCGTTCTTTTTATGGCTGAGAAATATTCCATTGTATATATGTGCCACATCTTCTTTATCCATTCATCTGTCGTTGGACACGTAGGTTGCTTCCATGTCCTAGATATTGTACATAGAGCTGCGATGAACATTGTGGTACATGACTTATTGAATTATGGTTTTCTCAGGATATATGCCCAGTAGTGGGATCGTTGGGTCATATGGTAGGTCTATTTTTAGTTTTTTAAGGAACCTCCATACTGTTCTCCATAGTGGCTGTATCAATTTACATTCCCACCAACAGTGCAAGAGTGTTCCCTTTTCTCCACACCCTCTCCAGCATTTATTGTTTCTAGATTTTTCTATGATGGCCATTCTGACGGGTGTGAGGTGATACCTAATTGTAGTTTTGATTTGCATTTCTCTAATGATTAGTGATGCTGAGCATCCTTTCATGGGTTTGTTGGCAATCTGTATATCTTCTTTGGAGATATGTCGATTTAGGTCTTCTGCCCATTTTTGGATTGGGTTGTTTGTTTTTTAGATATTGAGCTGCATGAGCTGCTTGTATATATTGGAGATTAATCCTTTGTCCGTTGCTTCGCTTGCAAATATTTTCTCCCATTCTGAGGGTTGTCTTTTCGTCTTGTTCATGGTTTCCTTTGCTATGCAAAAGCTTTTAAATTTCATTAGGTCCCATTTGTTTATTTTTGTTTTTATTTCCATTTCTCTAGGAGGTGGGTCAAAAAGATCTTGCTGTGATTTATGTCATAGAGTGTTCTGCCTATGTTTTCCTCTAAGGGTTTTATAGTGTCTGGACTTACATTTAGGTCTTTAGTACTTGTTTCAGACTAACATACTATTCCTGTCCCAACAACTACACATCCGCATGTACTTTACTAGCCTCAATCATCACCCCTTTAGCTACATAAATGTCATGCCCATTCTAAAGAATCCATACACACTCATACTCAACAGAGAACAAATTAGCATGGGAAGAAACAGGGGAAAGGACATTTCAGACAAGGGGAACAGCATGAGCAGAGACATGAAGCACAAAATACCATGCTCTAGAGAACTGCAATCATTGCCAGAAGAGCAAGTATAAGTTGAGGTTTATCAAGGGAAGAGGAATCTTCATGGCTTTCAGTTATGTGCCACATGATCAAAAGTGCAGATTACACAAATATTTTAAGGCAATAGGGAGTCAGGGAGTCCATGCTTGGCCTATGAGTATTAAAGATGATTAATATATGTCAAGTGAATGTAGCATCTTTATCCATACCTAATTGCCCTTTTGTCAATAAATTTTCATAATGTCCCAGTCACAACAGGTGATATCAGTGTTATTAAATTTCTGGTTTCAAAGTTATATAATTAATTACATTAATCTTTTCTTATTTATTAACTGACCCAAGCTTTCTAATATGGTGTCTCTCAAAGTATCAGCTCTAGACACCTACATCAGAAGCCTCACTTGATGCTTGTTAACATGCAGATTCCTGTAACTCGGGCCAGATTTGCTGTATCAGAGTGCCGGCTAGGAATCTGAATTTTGACAAACATCCCCAGCTGATTCTGATGCACAATGAACTCTAACCACGTCATAGCATGACACCTATCTGTGGTGAATTAGACTAGAGTAACTGCTGACAGAAAGTTAGTACATACTGGCTTTTGTCTGCTGAATGCGCTGTCAGTGTTTGTCTAGGCATATTCCTTGGAGCCCTGCTCACTGGAGATGCTCTAGAACAAAATGTCTGTGGTCAAATGCATTTCTGATACCACCAAATTATATGTTTTTATTAGAGAGTCCCAGTGACTATTAACATATTAAAGGTTCTGAGAAGTCCTGCATTAAAGGAAAAACTTTAACCCAGCACTTCCCAAATTTATTTGACTACGAAACCCTTTATTATCATAAACCTATTACTATACAGTAGAATGAGTATGCTAATGTGAGTATACTTCTAAAATAATGCTCTAATGTTTCACTGTTAAATATGGAGTTGGTATTTATCATATTATCGAATTATTTTCCATTTCCAGTTTATTAAGATTTTTAAAATTCAGGGGTATATTGGGATATATTTAAAAATCAGGGATATAACTGATGGTGGTGAAGGGTCAGTGCACTGATGAAAACTAACATACATTGAAATTCTGTGTGGTTTTTCAATAAATTGTTCTATTTATTAACTTGTTATTTATGATCTAAATATCTTTATAATAAGAAATCCACCAACAAAACTTAGTTGACAGGACTTCCCTGGTGGCGTAGTGGTTAAGAATCCACCTGCCAGTGCAGGGGACATGGGTTCAAGCCCTGGTCCGGGAAGATCCCACATGCCGCGGAACAACTAAGCCCATGCACAACTACTGAGCCTGAACTCTAGAGCCAGAGAGCCTCTACTGAAGCCCATGTTCCACAGCTACTGAAGCCCGTGCACCTAGAGCCCGTGCTCCACAACAAGAGAAGCCACCGCAGTGAGAAGCCTGCGCACCACAACAAAGAGTAGCCCCCGCTCGCTGCAACTGGAGAAAGCCTGCACGCAGCAACGAAGACCCAATGTAACTAAAAGTAAATTAAAAAAAAAAAAAAAAAACTTAGTTGACAAATTGTGAGTTGGAAAACAGGGTAAAACATACCTCAGTTCTCCTGTTAGAATGTTAAAAAACTTTGGTTAGATAACTAAGTGAGAAATCATTTGGAGGCATTAGCAGATCAAACGTAACTTGCAAAGCAAACTTTAGCAGTTGTAGTTCAGATGGTTTTCAATGATTGCCTCGTTATAACGTGGCATCTCCCTTCTTGTCACACACATGATGTGCTCTCCATTATCTGGACGTGGGTTCAATGCAGTGTGGATTTATTTGTGAGATTCTGAGCACATCTTCATCACCTCACACCAGAGTACTGAACAGCTCCCCCCCAACCCCAGGACACTGGAAACACACTAAGAACAACTGACTCTGTCGCCTCAGATTTTACCCAAGCAGCCTTCCTTCTACCTATTTACAAATTAGAGCCCAGAGAGCAAACTTTCACCTTTATAGAAATAATGCTTCCAGAAGGTACAGTTTACTATACTTATGTGTCAACTCACTTGACCCTACTGAGACCACTTTTACCTGTTTTTCTATCATAACTTTCGTATTCCCTTGGGAACCTCTAACTTCTCTATAGAGCTTTAAATAAAATCAAGCCCATTTAGGAATGTACAGACATGGAATCTTTTTAAACCTGGGAACGAGTATGATACAAGCAGTAATAATATAAGGTAGAGATCATTTGCTTTAAAGACTGTATCAAATATTATAGAATGTCCCATTGTGAAAAGCAGTTTAGCACAGAATTAGCAATCAAAGCTTTTTGCCAGTCTCCTTAGCAGCTGTTAAAACGTGTTCAGAACCTCAGCATGAGAAAGGCTGCAGCAACTGTAAACTACAGTGGTCCATCTGAAATACATTTATGGTTATGAAAAGCACAGCAAAACATCTGCAAAGGAAAGCAAGCACTAGGAGGTTAGAAGGGCAAGTTAGTAAAGCTTCCCAGAATTATCTCAGGGCCTGTCAGGGAAGGTTAAAAAAGAGGCTTCCCCAGCAGCTGCCAGAGACAGAACTGAAGCTGCCAAGAGTTAAAAGAAGCGAACAAAGCATAGAGGGACTCAAGGGATTTCTATCTTGTAGGCTCAGTGTGAGGAAATGTAGAGAGGCGCTAACCTCCAAAGTAGAGGAATATATGAAGAAATAGAATGGGTTGAGCCTTGTATGATCAACACAGTCTGTACACAAACAAGAAGGTAAATTCCATAAAGTGCAAAGTACTCATTACAGTGATTTCCAAAGAGTACCTTCTCTGCTGCTCCTTTAGATGGGATAAAACTGAATTTCCACTTGTGCTAATAAATTAGGAGTTTGATCAGAAAGATTCAAAACTGCATTTGCAAAAGAAAATAGAACATTTGAGTGGATAGTCAAAGAAGGCAGCATGGAGAATTCCAAGTAATTAATACTCCTAAAGATTGACAAGTATTTGAGTCAAGTTCACAATAAATTCAGAAAAGCATATTCAGGAATTTAAGAAGACATCAACTATTATCAATGGGTTATTTTGTCCTCCATTTACACTGGCCAAGTGATTTACCCTCTCATTCCTCTTATAATCTTCTAAGTCATTCCTAGGTCAAATCTATGTTAAATGAAAATTTATAGAGTTTTTTTTTTTTTTTTGTGGTACGTGGGCCTCTCACTGTTGTGGCCTCTCCCGCTGCGGAGCACAGGCTCCGGACTCGCAGGCTCAGCGGCCATGGCCCATGGGCCCAGCTGCTCCGCGGCATGTGGGATCCTCCCGGACCGGGGCACGAACCCGCGTCCCCCGCATCGGCAGGCGGACTCCCAACCACTGCGCCACCAGGGAATCCCATATAGAGATTTATGTTAAAAACTTTCACAATAAAATGTAAATCTCTGTTGATTATCTTTCCACCATTACGTGTTTAGTAGTAACCTTAGACATACTGTAGAAATAATGTACAGAATGTTCAATGCTTTTATTCTCTGAAGAGTTATAAATCTAAGATTGTACTGGGTAGCTGTCATGTTCTTCTAATGTATTACAAGACAGCGTTGGTGATTGCTATGCATTTAAAAGATTGTTTTTCTACCAAAAAAAGCTGGATAAATGGATATTAGAGAGCTTACTTAAAGCCACACTCCTTGAAGTCAATAAAACATAGAAATATTTTTAAGTTGCCATATAGTTCATATTACTTTCTACATCTTACTGTTAGATTAAGTGGACTCCTAACTAAGTTGAGTGATAATCTTAATAGGGTGATGATAATATGTTAACATTAGAATAATTATCCAAGAAGAAGTCAGAACAAAGTAAAAACTTCTGTGTTATACATTCTGTGTGTTTATACAGAACATTTCTTAAGGAGGTCCATCCTGTATTGATATAATATATAGCTTTCCTTAACATTAGGACCTCCACACTCCAAATCCCTCCATACCAGGTCAATCTACCATCAACTAGACTTCTCAGAGTCACTGCTATCTCTGCACCTTCATCCATGAGGTCCCCCTACTTTAAATATTCTCACAGTGCCTCCCCAATCAATCCCCCATCCTCCAATCTCTTTATAAATACTTTAGCTCAATTTTCATGTCCTTTCTGAAGACTTCTGATGAGTCCCAGTCTATACTTAACTTTCCACAACTTCAAATTCCTCCAGCACTTATTAATAGTTTATATCGCAAGATAATAATCTTGCTCATATATAGGAATTATTCTCGGGGACTGATGCAAAAAAAATAAGGCTTGTTCTTACAACTAGATCTCAAATTTCTTCAGGAGAGGGTTCAAACAGTGCATTTGATCTTCCATAATATCTATTCATTGCTATCATTCAGCCAAAAGGACTTCATGGGCATTTCTTTGTGTCCTTAGCACTGTCCAATGTATTACGTGTATAGAAGTGCGTAAAGATTATCGTCCATGCATAGAGTAGCCTGCGAATAAATGTTTCTTGTACAAATGAATACATGCAGTAATGGATTGTGTTTACCCACACTGTGGATCTTTCTTGGATTTGGGCATCTTTCCCCTGCGTTCTAGAATTTCTGTGGCAGGGCCACCTTTCCAAGCATACCCTTTTAAATACATCTTCCAATGCGAAGAGAAATTTGCAACTCTTACCTAAATTTAAGTTCAACAATTATAAGCACTTCAAACTTTGACTCATAAGCCAAATAATAAATAAACTCTGATCTTCAGAGTAGTTTGAAGGAATAGAAGGGGCACTAGGCTAAGAGCTAGGAATCTGGGCTTTATCATTAGTTTGTTGTGTGATATTTGACAGGCCATTTGACCTCTTTAGACCTGTTTCTCACATATTCACCCTCCAAATCCTTGTATCTCAAAGTGTGGTCCACCTGCGTGGGCATCACTTAACAACTTGTTAGAAATGCAGACTCTCAGGCCCTGCCCTAGACTGACTGGATTATGCATTAAAGTCTACATTTTAACTGGCATTTCCCAGTTGATCTGTATACATATTAAAGTCTGAGAGGCACTGCCCTGGATTATGAGATTTTTGAGAACAGAGACTATTGTATTCACCATTATATCCCCTAACATCTATGAATGAGCCTGGCACATAATAGGCATTCAATAATTGGTCCAAAGGATGAATGAAAATATAAAAAGGAAAGGCTAAGATTGGTTGTTTCTCTGGTCCTTTCTAAATCTCATACTCTGTAACTGGAGACCAAGCTTAAAATAGTTGATTTTAACATAGGCACAATGGGAATTAGACTAAATCCTGCTTGGGGGCTAATGTTTCTGACCTATTTTTTCATCTACAAAATGATAAATTATACACCAACTTATAACACGGTATTCTCAATTAAATGAGATGAAAAACTCTGGAGACTAAAGGGTGTGTGTGTGTGTGTGTGTGTGTGTGTGTGTGTGTGTATGTACCTTCTAAATCAATATTTGTATATATAGTCACTGAGATCCTGGATCTTGGCATTTAAAATGTTCAGTAAGTTTCTAGAAGTGAAAAAAAAAAGTTTTCCTGGCCAGCTGTTTTTATAGCTCCTGTCTACTAGCTGGCTTTAAATAATAACAACAGAAAGAGAATGTATAACCATTATTTACAGATACTGTCAAACCGTGTGCACTGAATTTCTTGCCCTTCTTCCTTTCTTCCTTCTTGTCTCTTGCTTTCAGAGAGTTTAAATAATCTCATACCCACTCCTGGGCTTCTGACTGTCACAACTCACGTGGCTTTCACTTTTCTCTAAGTATAAATTGCTTCAGTTCGTATCTTTTCTAACAAGACTCAGTTACTACAGTCACATTCTAAGTAAAACCAAAAAATGCAGAAATGTTCATATTGCAGTTACATCTTCTAATATGATTCTGCCATTGCAGTTTGAAAATATAGGTTTTATTATTCAATTAACAATAATGCCAAACAGAAAATATCTGTATCTGGAAACACTAGATGTCGAATTTGCAACCTTCTGAAATATATAGGTTTTAATTTATTTCTGCAAAAACCTAATAAATTACCTACTTTAGTTCCTAGTTGTTTTTATTGAATAAATTGATTCCCTACAAAAGTGAATGTAAATGTGCTACTAGCATAATTTCTACAACTAATTATCTCCAAAAATCTCCAGCAAATTCTCGTCCCCTGACTTTCTGAACCTTCTAACCCCTTATAATTTCTAAATGAGTGAACCTCCCATCTTGGGAACACCTGGTGTTATGAGCAGTGATGGCCAGAGAAGCAGAGTAATGGAAATGGGAAAAAAAAAAAAAAAAGCCCATATGTGTCCTACAGTTGCTCCTGCAGGACATAAGGCACTGAAAGTCAAGATATGACAAGGAGGTAATATTTCTGTAGGATAAGGCTTTACATTTCTGTCTCTTTGTGTCTGCCAATAAAATGAAATTATGAAATTAACTACCATGTTCCCTACTACTATCTTAAGAGATCTTAACATTTGTAATACAAGCTCCTCAACTGTTTATCTCTAATGTTATTATAAAGACTCCCATAATAGACCTTTCTAATTGAATGGTGAGCAAGTGATCACTGATATCAGACTGCTAATAAATCTACCATGGATGAAAACAATAATGCTTTTTTATTTACTAAGATTTTAGCAGAATCTGTGCTAGAATCTGTAACAACTAATAGTTAAAACTCTTGCTGGGGGGAAGATATAGCCCAGATTGCCACAAATGGATTTGAAACCTGCTCAAAAGTCAAGTAGTTTTCCTGTACTTTTATGTGGTAGGTTAGGTCTCTGTGGCATCCCCATTCCCAGAAGCCAAACCCCCAAACTCAGCAGTAGCCAAAGATCTTAAAAACTGCCTGGTATGCTCTAAAATCTAACTGACCTTGTTTAAATACAATCCTGACAAGAGATACAAAACAGTGTATTCATTTCCAAGGGCTGCTATGAAGAAAAGCACTACTAACTGGGTGGCTTAAAACCACAGAATCTTATTCCCTCACAGTTCTGGAGCCAGAAGTCTGAAATCAAGGTGTTGGCAGTGTCATTCTCCTTCTGCAGCCTCTATGAGTGGATCCTTCCTTGCTCCTTCCAACTTCTGGTGGCCCCAGGCTTTCCTTGGCTTGTGGTAGCATAATTCCAATCTCGGCCTTTGTTTTCACATGGCCGCCTTCTTTGTGTCTGCATGTGTCCAATTACCCTCTTGTCAGAACCCCAGTCATCCATTATGACCTCACCTTAAGTTGATTACATCTGCAAAGACCTTATTTCCAAATAAGGTCACAGTCAGGTACAAGTCACAGGGATTAAGCTTGACATATCTTTTTTTTTTCTGAGAAGGGAGGGCCACAATTCAATCCATAACACTGGGCAAAATGATGTCGGGATGCCCCCGTTCAGGTTCTATCTTTCCTTAACTCTTCTACTCAAACATTGAACAAGAAATCCAATTACATTCTATATTGTTAATTTTGATATATTTTTTGTAAAACACTGACTAAATGTGACACAGAGTAAATGCAAGCACAGAGATTCAATTTACTTATTTTTTTTTAATATCACTTTTTAACTATCTTCCAGATCCCACACTGGATAAATACACATCTCGAAACTAGAATCAAGTACACAGTCATTAAAGACCAAAAACCACAGATGTCACAGGCTCCATGTGGCCAATGCCTTTAAGCAGACAGCTGCTCCAATCTGTACCAACTGACACTTCCAGGTGGTGGACAAATGAAGCCCCAGGGAGGCTACATTGCTTCGGGATAACTAGCCTCGGGATAACTTATATCACAGAAATCAACTTTTATTATCTTTAAAAAATTTTCCCCCTTAGGTGATCTAGGTGATTCTCAATTGCCTTCCTTCTCCTTAAATTTGTCCTGGGGAAAAGTGAGTAGTACATAACTTCTATCATTTGGTGAGACTTGAATCTTTACGTGATGGATGAAATCACTGCCCCTACTGTGGGATGACAACCAGTCACAGTGGCAGGATTGTATAGGGGTGTCTTACGGAAAGTATAATATCTAGGACAAGCTCTATTATAGGCTAGTGATAAACTCTTTTAAAAGAAAATGATGAATCAATTCAACACTGTCAGAAAAATACTTTTCTTAAAGCATTTTTGAAATGTTTTGCTGCTAGACCTGATTAACTTAAATGCAAAAACAAAATAAACAGATGGCAATGACATTTGCCATCCTATAGGGAGGAATGGTGTACCAGGTCCCTTGCATTTAAACCTTTCTGAGCCTTTTAACTCTCGAATTTAGGTATAAAGCTCCCTCAAACTCTGAGATGGATGAGGCTCCTTGGCAGGAGGAAGAAAGGGAGTCCTAGGCCAGCCAATAGCTTACCTGCCTTGCTGGTGTCAAAATTAAGGTGCCTTGCTGGTGTCCCCACGCTGACCTGTACTCTGGTTCTCACCCTGGTATCATATTGCAATAGGTGGCCTAGTTCCTATAATTAGATCTTGGTCTTCTGCCTATCTAAGTCTCTGCCTGGATTTCTATACCATTACTCCAGGTCTAGAATTCTGACTGATCACTGAGTCCTGGCAGAACCTCGGTTCCATCCTAAATCCCAGTTCTTATTGCTGGCTGAGTAATGTGTACTTGGGGCTAATTTGCTGCTCTTCGTGTCTGTACTGTCTGTCAGAACCAAGTGGCAGACCTCCTTGGGTCTCATCTTATATTCTCATATCCTATATTCCTGTCCTGCCCTTCTAGCGATCAGTCAGCTATGGGTTCCAGTCAACCTTGGTCTGACCCATTCTAAACTCCAGTTATGAATTGGGATAATAGTTTGTTGAAAGTGATAACTCCAAATAAGTAATCAGTAAAAATATAAGCACCCTGTAGAAATAATAAGTATAGTCACATATTAACTTGCTTCAGAGATTAACTGGGATACTTCTGACATTTTCCAGTATTTCTTTTCTTGTGTATTTTGAAGGTTTGGGACTTCCATTTCCCCCTAGGTAATCTAGTTCCTAGTTCCTTCTTTTTCTTTTTTTTTTGAATTGTATCTTATTTATTTGTTATAAAGCAGATTCTTATAAGTCATCAATTTTATACACATCAGTGTATACATGTCAATCCCAATCGCCCAATTCATCACACCACCATCCCCACCCCACCCCCACTTTCCCCCCTTGGTGTCCATACATTTGTTCTCTACATCAGTGTCTCAATTTCTGCCCTGCAAACCAGTTCATCTGTACCATTTTTCTAGGTTCCACATATATGAGTTAATATACGATATTTATTTTTCTCTTTCTCACTTACTTCACTCTGTATGACAGTCTCTAGATCCATCCACGTCTCTACAAATGACCCAATTTCGTTCCTTTTTATGGCTGAGTAATATTCCATTGTATATATGTACCACATTTCTTTATCCTTTCATCTGTCAATGGGCATTTAGGTTGTTTTCATGACCTGGCTATTGTAAATAATGCCGCAATGAACATTGGGGTGCATCTGTCTTTTTGAATTATGGTTTTCTCTGGGTATATGCCCAGTAGTGGGATTGCTAGATCATACGGTAATTCTATTTTTAGTTTTTTAAGGAACCTCCATACCGTTCTCCATAGTGGCTGTATCAATTTACATTCCCACCAACAGTGCAAGAGGGTTCCCTTTTCTCCACACCCTCTCCAGCATTTGTTGTTTGTACATTTTCTGATGATGCCCATTCTAACTGGTGTGAGGTGATACTTCATTGTAGTTTTGATTTGCATTCTCTAATAATTAGTGATGTTGAGCAGCTTTTCATGTGCTTCTTAGCCATCTGCATGTCTTCTTTGGAGAAGTGTCTATTTAGGTCTTCTGCCCATTTTTGGATTGGGTTGTTTGTTTTCTTACATTGAGCTGCATGACCTGTTTATATATTTTGGAGATTAATCCATTGTCCGTTCATTTGTTTGCAAATATTTTCTCCCATTCTGAGGGTTGTCTTTTCGTCGTGTTTATGGTTTCCTTTGCTGTGCAAAAGCTTTTAAGTTTCATTAGGTCCCATTTGTTTATTTTTGTTTTTATTTTCATTACTCTAGGAGGTGGATCAAAAAAGATCTTGCTGTGATTTATGTCAAAGAGTGTTCTTCCAATGTTTTCCTCTAAGAATTTTATAGTGTCCAGTCTTACATTTAGGTCTCTAACCCATTTTGAGTTTATTTTTGTGTATAGTGTTAGGGAATGTTCTACTTTCATTCTTTTACATGTAGCTGTCCAGTTTTCCCAGCACCACTTATTGAAGAGACTGTCTTTTCTCCACTGTTTACCCTTGCCTCCTTTGTCATAGATTAGTTGACCATAGGTTTGTGGGTTTACCTCTGGGCTTTCTATCTTGTTCCATTGATCTATGTTTCTGTTTTTGTGCCACTACCATACTGTCTTGATTACTATAGCTTTGTAGTATAGTCTGAAGTCAGGGAGTCTGATTCCTCCAACTCCATTTTTTTCCCTCAAGACTGCTTTAGCTATTCGGGGTCTTTTGTGTCTCCACACAAGTTTTAAGATTTTTTGTTCTAGTTCCTTAAAAAAATGCCATTGGTAATTTGATAGGGATTGCATTGAATCTGTACATTGCTTTGGGTATTATAGTCATTTTCACAATATTGATTCTTCCAATCTAAGAACATGGTATATCTCTCCATCTGTTGGTATCATCTTTAATTTCCTTCTCAGTGTCTTATAGTTTTATGCATACAGGTCTTTTGTCTCCCTAGGTAGGTTTATTCCTAGGTATTTTATTCTTTTTGTTGCAGTGGTAAATGGGAGTGTTTCCTTAATTGCTCTTTCAGATTTTTCATCATTAGTGTATAGGAATGCAAGAGATTTCTGTGCATTAATTTTGTATCCTGCTACTTTACCAAATTCATTGATTAGCTCTAATAGTTTTCTGGTGGCATCTTTAGGATTCTCTATGTATAGTATCATGTCTTCTGCAAACAGTGACAGTTTTACTTCTTCTTTTCCAATTTGCATTCCTTTTATTTCTTTTTCTTCTCTGATTGCCATGGCTAGGACTTCCAGAACTATGTTGAATAATAGCGGTGAGAGTGGACAGCCTTGTCTTGTTCCTGATCTTAGAGGAAATGCTTTCAGTTTTTCACCATTGAGAATGATGTTTGCTGTGGGTTTGTCATATATGGCCTTTATTATGTTGAGGTAGGTTCCCTCTATACCCACTTTCTGGAGAGTTTTTATCATAAATGGGTGTTGAATTTTGTCAAAAGCTTTTTCTGCCTCTGTTGAGATGATCATATGGTTTTTATTCTTCAATTTGTTATTATGGTGTATCACATAGATTGATTTGCATATATTGAAGAATCCTTGCATCCCTGGGATAAATCCCAGTTGATAATTGTGTATGATCCTTTTAATGTGCTGTTGGATTCTGTTTGCTAGTACTTTGTTGTGGATTTTTGCATCTATATTCATCAGTGATATTGTTCTGTAATTTTCTTTTTTTGTAGTATCTTTGTCTGGTTTTGGTATCAGTGTGATGGTGGCCTCGTAGAATCAGTTTGGGAGTGTTCCTTCCTCCACAAATTTTTGGAAGAGTTTGAGAAGGACGGGTGCTAGTTCTTCTCTCAATGTTTGATAGAATTCACCTGAGAAGCCATCTGTTCCTGGACTTTTGTTTGTTGGAAGATTTTTAATCACAATTTCAATTTCATTACTTGTGATTGGTCTGTTCATATTTTCTATTACTTCCTGGTTCAGCCTTGGAAGGTTATACCTTTCTATGAATTTGTCCATTTCTTCCAGGTTCTCCATTTTATTGGCCTAGAGTTGCTTGTAGTAGTCTCTTTGGATGCTTTGTATTTCTGTGCTGTCTGTTGTAACTTCTCCTTTTTCATTTCTAATTTTATTGATTTGAGTCCTCTCCCTCTTTTTCTTGATGAGTCTGGCTAATGGTTTTTCAATTTTGTTTATCTTCTCAAAGAACAAGCTTTTAGTTTTACTGATCTTTTTTATTGTTTTCTTTGTTTCTATTTCATTTATTTCTGCTCTGAAATTTATGATTTCTTTCCTTCTGCTGACTTTGGGTTTTATTTGTTCTTCTTTCTCTCATTCCTTTAGGTGTTAGGTTAGATTGCTTATTTGAGATTTTTCTTGTTTTTTGAGGTAGGATCGTTCAGCTATAAACTTCCCTCTTAGAACTGCTTTTGCTCCATCCCTTAGGTTGTGGATTGTCATGTTTTCATTGTCATTTGTCTCTAGGTATCCTCTGATTTCCTCTTTGATTTCTTCAGTGATCTTTTGGTTATTTAGTAATGTATTGTCTAGCCTCCATGTGTTTGTGTTTTTTACGTTTTTTTCCCCTGTAATGCATTTCTAATCTCATAACATTGTGGTCAGAAAAGATGCTTGGTATGATTTCAATTTTCTTAAATTTACTGAGGCTTGATTTGTGACCCAATATATGATCTATCCTGGAGAATGTTCTATGCACACTTGAGAAGAAAGTGTAATCTGCTGTTTTTGAATGGAATGTCCTATAAATATCAAATACATCTATCTGGTCTATTGTGTCATTTAAAGCTTGTGTTTCCTTATTAATTTTCTGTCTGGATGATCTGTCCATTGATGTAAGTGAGGTGTTAAAATCTACCACTATTATTGTGTACTGTCAATTTCTTCTTTTATGACTTAGCGGTTGCCTTATATATTGAGGTACTCCTATGTTGGGTGCATATATATTAATAATTGTTATATCTTCTTGGATTGATCCCTTGATCATTATGTAGTATCCTTCCTTGTCTCTTGTAAATTCTTTATTTTAAAGTCTATTTTATCTGATATGTGTATTGCTACTCCAGCTTTCTTTTGATTTCCATTTGCAAGGAATATCTTTTTCCATCCCCTCACTTTCAGTCAGAATGTGTCCCTAGGTCTGAAGTGGGTCTCTTGTAGACAGCATATATATGGGTATTGTTTTCATATCCATTCAGCAAGCCTGTGTCTTTTGGTTTGAGCATTTAGTCCATTCACGTTTAAGGTAATTATCGATTCGTATGTTCCTATGACCATTTTCTTAATTGTTTTGGGTTTGTTTTTGTAGGTCCTTTTCTTCTCTTGTGTTTCCCACTTAGAGAAGTTCCTTAAGCATTTGTTGTAGAGCTGGTTTGGTGGTGCTGAATTCTCTTAGCTTTTGCTTGTCTGTAAAGCTTTTGATTTCTCCATCGAATCTGAATGAGATCCTTGCCGGGTAGAGTAATCTTGATTGTAGGTTCTTCCCTTTCATCACTTTAAGTATTTTATGCCACTCCCTTCTGGCTTGTAGAGTTTCTGCTGAGAAATCAGCTGTTAACCTTATGGGAGTTCCCTTGTATGTTATTTGTTGTTTTTCCCTTGCTGCTTTCAATAATTTTTGCTTGTCTTTAATTTTTGCCAATTTGATTACTATGTGTCTCAGCGTGTTTCTCCTTGGGTTTATCCTGTATGGGACTCTCTGTGCTTCCTGGACTTGGTTGGCTATTTCCTTTCCCATGTTAGGGAAATTTTAGACTATAATCTCTTCAAATATTTTCTTGGGTCCTTTCTCTCTCTTGTCTCCTTCTGGGACCTCTGTAATGTGAATGTTTTTGTGTTTAATGTTGTCCCGGAGGTCTCTTAGGTTGTCTTCATTTCTTTTCATTCTTTTTTCTTTATTCTGTTCCACAGCAGTGAATTCCACCATTCTGTCTTCCAGGTCACTTATCCCTTCTTCTGCCTCAGTTATTCTGCTATTGATTCATTCTAGTGTATTTTTCATTTCAGTTATTGTATTGTTCATCTCTGTTTGTTTGTTCTTTAATTCTTCTAGGTCTTTGTTAAACATTTCTTGCATCTTCTCAATCTTTTCTTCCATTCTTTTTCCGCTGTCCTGGATCATCTTCATTATCATTATTCTGAATTCTCTTTCTGGAAGGTTGCCTATCTCCACTTCATTTAGTTGTTTTTCCAGGGTTTTATCTTGTTCCTTCATCTGGTACCTAGCCCTCTGCCTTTTCATCTTGTCTATCTTTCTGTGAATGTGGTTTTTGTTCCACAGGCTGCAGGATTGTAGTTCTTCTTGCTTCTGCTCAGGGCATGTTTTAATTGTTCTCTTTTGACCCTGCTATCCCACTTCCAGTAATCTATCCTGGGAAAAGGGCTCCAAACTCCAGAACTCCACAGTCCAGAGGCCTCTACTTCCTTCTTAATTCCTTCTTTCTTCTTTTCTTTCTACCAATGGGTATAGGACCAAGCCTGTGTCTGTTTATTAGCACTCTTCATTTCAAAAATTGTCTCAAGTTTAAATCTTCACTGGGTTTCTCTGATTTTATACAGGGTTTCATACTGATGTTGTGGACTTTTTAAATTTGATTATAGCTCTCAGACCCATCAGATAAAGGAGCATTTGCTTAATAAGAAACCACCTGCTGTGGACTGAATTATGTCCATCCAAATGTCATATGTTGAAGTCCTAACCCCTGGTACCTTGGAATGTGACTATTTTTGGAAATAGGGCCTCTGAAGAGATAATTAAGGTTAATGAGGTCATAAGGATGGGGCCCTAATCCAAATAAGATTGGTGCCCTTATAAGAAGAGGAAGAGACACCAGGGATGCGCACTCAGAGAAAAGGCCATGTGAGGACACAATGAGAAGACAGCCATTTGCCAGCCAAGGAGAGAAGAAGAATGAACCCTCAGGAGAATGAACCCTGCTGACTCCTGGATCTTGGACTTCTATCCTCCAGGACTGTGAGAAAGTAAAAATCTGTTGTTTAAGTCTCTCAGTTGGTGGGCTTTTGTTATGGCAGCCCTAGCACACTAACACACATCCTTTAAAGTCACAACCCTCAAATCAAGAACAAAGAGAAAAGAGGACAATCTTTGACACTTTGTAATATCTTGTTCTTGATATTTGTTGCTTTCTTAGAAAGTAATCCATGGGCTTCTACAATTTGTGTTAAGAATAATATATTTTAACCATCTTTTTTCAACCACTAGTTGTAGCTAGAATTTTTAGCAAGTTGATTAATAGTCAGGAAACCTGATTGTAACCTGTCTAGCCAATTTACCAGTCATGAAATCTTGTTCAGGTCATTTAACCCCTCTGAACCTTGCTTTATTTATCTAGATAAAGGAGATAACAAGCGCTGTCTTGATCACCACAAGAAGCGTGTGAAGATCAAAAGTGAAATTATTCTGAGGTTGCAAAGCTCTATAAAAACATAAGGTCTTTGTTTTAGTAAAGGGCAAGGATTGCTGAACATTTATAAAGGGGCCTTTTTTTCCCCCCCAATTTCACCTAATGTTGAAGAATAACTATAAGGTAATGTACTGTATACCCAACAAAAACTGCAGGGGAGAAAAGACCTAAGAAGCCCATAGTCTTGATATACTTTGGTAATTAAAAGTACCAACTTTGGGGGAGGGGGCGGGATAAACTAGGAGTTGGGGATTAGCAGATACAAACTACTGTATATAAAATAGATAAACAACAAGGTTCTACTGTATAGCACAGGGAACTCTATTCAATATCTTGTAATAAACTATAATGGAAAAAATCTGAAAAAGTATATATATATATATGAATCACTTTACTGTACACAGGAAACTAATACAACATTGTAAATCAACTATACTTCAAGAAAAATATAAAAATAAAAGTAACAGTTTGGGGGGCTTCCCTGGTGGTGCAGTGGTTGAGAGTCTGCCTGCCGATGCAGGGGACATGGGTTTGTGCCCCGGTCCGGGAATATCCCACATGCCGCGGAGTGGCTGGGCCCGTGAGCCATGGCCGCTGAGCCTGCGCACCCGGAGCCTGTGCTCTGCAACGGGAGAGGCTGCAATAGTGAGAGGCCTGCGTACCGCAAAAACAAACAAACAAAAAATAAAAAAAAAGAAAAGGCAGTACTGGGGCATTACAAAGGGCATTGATAGCCAGATTACACTAGCCCCAGTCAGTTAAGCCTCACTGCCCCTTTAAGACTCTCTTTTCCTACCTACCTCAACACTGGAGGAGCCAGAAGCTGCAGAGCAAGTCGGGGAGGAAGTGGAGCCAGGAGAGTGAAAGAACAGACCAAGTCACTTTTTTTCTTTGGAGATCTGTGGGATCTCTAGTCAAGCTGCACTGGAGGTTGAAGGCTGAAATAATGATGTTAAAATGTTTGCTTGGGCTTCCCTGGTGGCGCAGTGGTTGAGAGTCCGTCTGCCGATGCAGGGGACGCAGGTTCGTGCCCCGGTCCGGGAGGATCCCACGTGCCGCGGAGCGGCTGGGCCCATGAGCCGTGGCCGCTGGGCCTGCGCATCCAGAGCCTGTGCTCTGCGGCGGGAGAGGCCACAACAGTGAGAGGCCCGCGTACTGAAAAAAAAAAAAAAAGTTTGCTTGGGGTTTCCCTGGTGGCGCAGTGGTTGAGAGTCCGTCTGCGGATGCAGGGGACACGGGTTTGTGCCCCGGTCCAGGAAGATCCCACATGCGGCGGAGTGGCTAGGTCCGTGAGCCATGGCCGCTGAGCCTGCGCGTCCGGAGCCTGTGCTCCGCAACGGGAGAGGCCACACCAGTGAGAGGCCAGCGTACCCCCCCCCCCAAAAAAAGTAACAGTTTGGACCCAGAAAAACTTGAGTTTAAGCTCTGTTCTGCCACTTTCTTTCTTACTAATGCGATTCTTCCAACCTTAGTTTCCTCATCTATAAAATGAAGAAAATAATGTTTACCTCATAGGTTATTTACCACAGTAACTGAGATAAAAAATGAATGTAGAGGATGTAACAAAATATTAGTAAAATATACGGTAAGCACTGAATAAATGTTATCATTATTGCTGATAATATTTTTATTGTCACTAAAAGCCTAGCACTATATTTCAACACCCTGAACCCTCACAGATAAGTCTTGCAGAATAACTACAGAAACGCAAAACCTAGAAAGTGATCATGGAAAGGAAGCTGGTTAAAAAGGAAAAAACACATGTGGTTTTCATTTTCCTGAAAGAGAAGCCAAAGTCTGAGTTGACAGTGTCAAGCCAAATTGAATGACACAATCCAAATTTGGATTCTACATGGGTGATGCCAGGTGGCCAGGCATAGACTGGACTGAATCTGATCAGATGGTCACAGGTCAGCATTTAAGCGTTGAGGTTCAAACTGGGTTTAAATAAGGAAACAGCAGAATTGAGGCCAGGAAATGAGGAATAGGAGAACAGATGGGGTGGTTCACACAAAAGCAGAGCTGGGGTAGGACACAACAGTTGCCTGTCTGATGGCCTGCTCTCTGTGTTGATTCAAGCATCCTTGTGAGTTCCAGTGATTAAGGACTAGCAGGTGTGCACAGTATCTGTGAATGAGGCAGTGACCTCCAGGTAATGGTGACTACAGAAAGGTTCTTGATCAACAAGAATTCCTATGAGTTCTAAAAGTCCCCTTAGCTATTTTTTCATGTGTATGTGAGTCTGAAAAATTATCTTGTAAATGTCTAGGTACTGTGTTAATCAGACAAAGTGATAGGAACTGGCCTGAGGTTCTAGACTTTCCTTATTTTGATCTTGGTATATGGTATCTATGCTAACTGTACCCATCATGCAGGTTACAGATATTCTTTTCTGTTTATGTTAGGATTGGCTAGGGGAGAGGATATGCCGGAAAGGAAAAATGAAGCCTTGATGAAAATAACGAGTAACATATAGAGTGTTTATCATATGTTGTTCTAAATGCTTTACACATGATTATCTCATTTAATCCTCCCAACATCCCTGTGAGGTAGGTATTGTTTATTGTCCTTATTTTCCAGATGGTAACCCAAGGCATGGTGGGGCTAAGTGACTAGTAAATAGTGAATCCAGGATTCATAACTAACCAGTTGATCCCCAATTTCCCTAGCACCAATATTGAGCCTCAATCAATGTTTCTCCAATCGATGAATAAATAAATGTTGAGTGTTAGAAAAGGTTGTAGTTGCATGTATACACCCTGACCGCCTTAGTTTGCAAGTACACTGGCTGTAAAGAAAATGTTTTCTATGCTTCTTGTACCTACCACTTTCTCCCCTACAGTCAGTGCTTGCAGATCATTGGTACTGATGATGGAAATAAGAATTGGATTTGATGTCTAACAGAAAATTACACTTACCATGTCCACAGCAACAATCTTTATTTTATTCCCCAAACCTGCTCTACCTTCAGTCTTTCTGATCTCAATTAACCCTGTTAACTTTATCTTCAAAATATTTCCAAATCTGACCACTTCTCACTACTCCCCCTCCCACCACCAGTGATCTCCTGACCACCCTGCTTCTGTCCTGGCCTCTTTTCAGCAGCCATTATTATTTCATTAATAATTTAAGTCAGATCATGTCATTGCCCTGTTCACCTCAATGGCTCCCATCTCACTATGAGTAAAAGACAAGGGCCTTACAAATGGCCTCCAAGGCTCTATAGGACTATCTCTCTGACCGCATCCTCTGAATGCCTATCCTGCCCATGCTCACTCCCCTCCAGCCACACTGGACTCTGCACTGCTTCTCTAACCCATGAGGAATGCTCTCCACATAAGGGTTACATCTCTGCCTGAAATTTTTCTTCCATCATACCTGTATGGCTCACTCCTCACCTCCTCTAATTCTTTTCTTGTATGTCAGCCCAGTTCAATATATCCTGACCACCCTATTTACACTCTCACCCTCTATATATCTGAAAAAAACCCCACTAACATGCTAATTCAAAAAGATACACGCACCCCAGTGTTCATAGCAGCACTATTTATAATAGCCAGGACATGGATGCAACCTAAATGCCCATCGACAGATGAATGGATAAAGAAGATGTGGTATATACATACAATGGAATATTACTCAGCCATAAAAAAGGAATGAAACTTTGCCATTGGCAGAAACATGGATGGACTTGGAGGGCATTTTGCTAAGTGAAATAAGTCAGACAGAGAAAGATAAATACTATATGATATCACTTATATGTAGAATCTAAAAAATAGTGAATATAACATAAAAGAAGCAGACTCACAGATATAGAGAACAAACTAGTGGCTACCAGTGGTGTGGGGGCCACAATATAAGGGTGGGGGAGTGGGAGATACAAACTCTTGGGTGTAAGATAGGCTACAAGAATGTATTGTACAACACAGGGAATATAACCAATATTTTGTAATAACTGCAAATGGAAAATAACCTTTAAAATTGTGTAAAAATTAAAAACTTAAAGTAAAAAAAAAAACAAAAAATAAATAAAATAAAATCTCACCCTCACCCCTGTACTTCAGATCCCCCACTAGAATGTTAACTCCATAATGGCAAGTATTTTTATCTGGTTTGTACACCGATGTATCCAAAGCACCTAGGATGGAGCCAGGCACCGAGTTAGCAGTCAATTAATATATTTTTATGGAATTAGATAGGAGATTCTCATATGCAATATTGATGAACAGGCCTCAAGTTAAAGAAAATCTATGTGGTTGCATTTAAAGCAATATTTCAAGATAATTCAAGTCACAATAAGCTGTTTAAGCAGGTAAAACTCACCCCCGAACCCCCTAGTATAGGGTATATTCTAACTGTACTGGTATATTCTAATTATATTCAATAAGCACAAATGCATATATGTGGAGTCTAGAAAAATGGCACATATGAACCGGTTTGCAAGGCAGAAATAGAGACACAGATGTAGAGAACAAACATATGGACACCAAGTGGGGGAGGGGGTGGGATGAACTGGGAGATTGGGATTGACATATATACACTAATATGTATAAAACAGATAACTAATAAGAACCTGCTGTATAAAAATAAATAAATTAAATTAAATTTTTTTTAAAGCACAAAGCAGAGCCACCTTCCAGAACAAACTGTAAATCAGCACACAAAAAAGTCAACATAGAATAGTACTTCTAAAAGTCTGCCCTGAAAATGAGCAAATGAAAATGGACTGTCCCAAATGTTAACAGCAAAACTGATACATTCATGAAAACCAACACATTTGCTAAACCCATAAAAACATTCTTTTACTTTGAGATTTTGTGTTTATTTTTTCATTGTTGGTAAAAAAAGAACTAGATCATATCCTTCAATAGGTGAAAGGATAAATAAACTGTGGTACATCCAGACAATGGAATATTTTTCAGCATTAAAAAGAAATGAGCTATCAAATCATGAAAAGACATGGAGGAAACTAAATGCATGTTGCTAAGTGAAAGAGGCCATTCTGAAAAGACTACATATTGTATGACTGCAACTCTAAGACATTCTGCAAAAGACAAAACTATGGAAACAGTAAAAAAAACAGTGGTTGCCAGGGATTAGGGGGAAGGGATGAATAGAAGGAGCACAGAGGATTTTTAAGGTGGTAAAAATACTCTGTGTGATACTACAATGGTGGCTACATGTCATTGTACATTTGTCCAAACCCATAGAATGTATAATAACACGAAGAGTGAACCCTAATGTAAACTGTGGACTTTGGGTGATAATGACATGTCAATGTAAGTTCATCAATTGTAACAAATGTGGGGGAGTATATGGGAAAGGTCTGTACTTTCTCCTCAATTTTGCTATGAACCTAAAACAGCACTAAAAAAATTAAAGTCTGATTTTAAAAAATGAGAAGCTAAAAGGCATAATATGTTCCATAAATTTCCATTTGCCATGAGTTTAAAAAATACCATTTATTATTACAGAAGTAGTATATATGCATTGTAGAAAATTAGAAAATGCAAGTTAGCAAAAACTTAAAAACTAAGTCTTCACATTGCCAACTCCAGAGATCCCCTATGTTAACTCTAGTGCATATGCTTCTTAACTATCTTTAAGTGTGTATATATACAATACATGGGCTTATATATTTTTGATCAAAACAACATTACTGTATACTGTTTAACACCTGCTTTTCATAAGTCAATGATCTTCATCTTTCCATTTCATTAAGATTTCATCTCATCTAATACCCAAGCTACATTGAAATCCCCCACCCCACCAAGTGAATGAAGAATGGCATTTCTAGGTAGTTTGTCAAGACCAGTATCCAATCCAGGACAATATACTGAAAAATCACTTTTAAAGTAATAGTAACCCAAACTTCTTTAATTGTATTATTTTATTATTAAAGAAATGCAAATCAAAACTACAATGAGATATCACCTCATACAGATCAGAATGGCCATCATTATAAAGTCTACAAATAATAAATGCTGGAGAGGGTGTGGAGAAAAAGGGACCCTCCTACACTGTTGATGGGAATGTAAATTGGTATAGCCACTATGGAGAACAGTATGGAGGTTCCTTAAAAAAACTAAAAATAGAGTTACCATATGATCCAGCAATCCCACTCCTGGGCATATATCCAGACAAAACTCTAAACCAAAAAGATATATGCACCCCAATGTTCACAGCAGCACTAGTTACAATAGCCAAGACATGGAAGCAACCTAAATGTCCACTGACAGAGGAATGGATAAAGAAGATGTGGTACACATATACAATGGAATACTACTCAGTCATAAAAGAAGAATGAAATAATACCTATTGCAGCAACATGAATGGACCTAGAGATTATCATGCTAAGTGAAGTAAATCAGACAAAGACAAATATCATATGATATCACTTATATACGGAATCTAAAATATGATGCAAATGAATTTATTTACAAAACAGAAATAGACTCACAGACACAGAAAACAAACTTATGGTTACCAAAGGGGAAGGGGGGGAAAGGGATAAATTAGTAGTTTGGGATTAACATATGCACAGTACTATATATAAAATAGATAATCAACAAGGTTCTACTGTATAGCACAGGGGACTATATTCAATATCTTGTAATAACCTATAATGGAAAAGAATCTGAAAAAGGATAGATAGATGACAGATAGATAGATAGATGATAGCACTTTGCTGTACACCTGAAACTAACACAACATTGTAAATCAACTATACTTCGTTTTTTTTAAAAAAGGAAAAAAATATATTTCCAACTATGGAAACACTCTCTAATCTGAAAATATTTATTTTTATTGCATTTGTCTGAATGTGATTTAAACTTTGTTCAGTATAAACTCATCAGTGATTTGTTGAATAAAATTGTAGAATACATATTAAAATGTATAAGACATTCAAATATAAAAATGGGAGAAAACTCATTTAATTATAAGAAATGCTTTAGCTCATTGGGACTGTTCAAAATATACACAGTACCTTGAGACAACTCATTTTGGCTGAGTTTTTATTAGTGTGGTCATTATTCATCTGAAACTGATTTTTTAGTTGGCTTTTCTCTTTTTACTATATAATAAACTGCTCATATTCTGTGGCATTTTATTAAGCATTTTTAGTCAAAAAATGAATCTTATTTCTGTTACTCTTAGTGACAACAAAGGGTTATGTGGTAAAATGACAAAGACCCTAGAACTGATGGAAAATATAAACTACTTGTATTCAACAAATCTTTTTCGTCAGTATCCTTTAAATTTGAATATATATTTTCCTTAAAAACAATTAATGGTAGACTTACCATGGTGATTTTCTAAATGAATCCTCTCTCTGAATATAAAGTACAAGCACATAACATTTATAAACTTAATAAATCCATCCATCTGTACAGGCTCTAATGTGTCCTTGTGTGTTTGAGATTTGAGCATTATGTGAAGAGAACTGAAAACTCTCATTCAGCATAATGTTTTTAAAAATTCTGGAAATATGGTCTTGACATCTTTGTCAAACTAGAGGCATATCCCCAAAGATAAAAGTAACATGTGGTCAGTTTGAAGTGTTATTTACTGGAAAAGAGTCTGGCAATTTCTTATAAAACTAAAAATGTGACTATCATACAACTCAGCAATCACATCCCTTGGCATTTATCCCACAAAACTGAAAACCTATTTTTACACATAAAGCCTGTACACGAATGTTCATAGCTTAATTCATAATCATCAAAAAGTGGAAACCACCCAAATGTGCTCCACTAGGTGACTGTATAAAGAAACTTTGGTTCCTCCATACAATGGAATACTATCAGCAATAAAAAGAAACAAACTACTGATACACAAAACTACCTGAATGAATCTCCAGAGAATCATACTGAGTGAAAATAGTCAATCCTAAAAGGCTATGTGCTATAGGATTCCCTTTGTACAATATTCTTGAAATGACAAAATTATACAGATGGAAAGCAGACTAGTGGTTGCTAGGATTTAGGGACAGGGCACGGTATGGGGAAAGTAGGAATTGTTACAAACAGGAGAGATTCATGTGGCAATGGAACAGTTTTATATCTTGTCTGTGATAGTGAATACAGGAACCTATCCATGGGATACAACTGTGTAGAAATAATACACACAAATGAGTAAAAGTGAAACTGGGGAAATCTGAATAATATCAATGGATTGTATCATGCCAAAATCCTGATTGTGATATTTTACTATAGTTTTACAAGATGTTACTATTCTACCAAACTGAGTAAAGTATACATGAGCTCTCTCTGTATTACTTCTTACAACCCCATGTGAATCTACAGTTATCTCAAAATATTGACAAGTGAATATTTACAACAAACTTTTTTCCACAACTGAAAAAACAAAAACAAAACAAAAGAAAAAGAAAAAAAACGTGTCATTTATTGTCTCATGAATTTGCTTTAAACAAGCTTTTTGGGGAGACTAGAAGGCACCATTACATTCTGTATGAATAACTATATTCATTCCCTCAACCTCAAAGAATACATGAAAGTGAAAATAATTTTTTTTAATGACAAGAATAAAGTCAACCTTGATTTTATTTTTTATCTTCTTTAGGGATATTGGGAAAAAGAAAGTTACTTGGCTATACATTCTTTGAAATACAATTATTCAACTTACTCTTTTCACGTGAATATTGCTTAGGTAGTCAGAGCTGGACCCACTTAGGGCCTGTGAACCAAGGGGAAATCAGAGTAGAGGTAATTGGTCTCAGTTAATGTTGATTGAGGGAGAAATAAAATAGCACCCTCCCCTGGATGATCCTGCAAGGGTGACGGTATGAGCAAAGAACATTCTGGGAAAAGAAGAGTTCAGGCAGGCATGTCAGGAGGATCACTGGGCAGGCCCACCTCCTGGTCTTTACTTCTTCTGGAAAGTTGTGTCTCATAACCTCACTATATCAGACACATCCAGCTTAGATCAGTTCTCCTTCAACCAGTCATGCTTGGCTCTGCTTCCAGATCTTTATTTTGCCTAGAGTTTCTGTTCTCATTCCCCTTGCCTCCACCCTCATAGAAACCTGAAGTGGAGACAGATTATTTCTTCTAGAAGTTTCTGTGCTCATACTCTCACTTTATCAGAAACCCAGGGAAACAAGCTTACCTCAGATCTCTTTCAACCAACAATGTTGCAAACTGCTCCCAGATATTTACTTTTCCCAGAATATTCTGTCCTTTTCCCAGCCCCAATACAGCAACCTTCTGTGAAGTGAGCTATTTAATTCATCGCTATCTAATCATGTTCTGAGCTGACCCAATGACCTTTACTTCTTCCAAATAGCTTTGTCTTTATCCCCTCACCCACTGTTACAGAAATCTCACTGGAGGAACTTAGTTGATTCAACCAATCACATTCTGTCTCCACCTTCTGACCTTTACATTTTCAGGAAACATCTGTCCTCATACCCTTACTGTATCAGGAACACCCAGGGTAGCAAGCTTACTTTAGTTTTCCTTCAAATAATATTTGGATCTGCTCCCAGACCTTTACTTCTTCCAGAAAGTTCTGTTTTTACCTCCCTCCTCACAAACTCACCCTTACAAAACCCCAGAGGAGGGATTTTAGTTCATTTCTCCTTCAACCAATCACTTGACTATACCTCCTGACCTTGATTTCTTCCAGAAAGTTCTGTTCTCATAACTTCACAATATCAGCAACCCCCCAGGGGAAGGACTTTAGTTCAGTTCTCCTTCCATTAATCGTGTTCTGACCCCCTCTTGTACTTTCATTTTCCCTAGAATATTCCCATCCTCATTCTCTCCACACTGGAAGTTTCTGTGAGGATGGGTGAATGAAGGTTATACCTAGGAAAAGTACAAATCTTGGATGGTGTATGAACATGATTGCTTGAAGGAGAATTGAAATAAGTTCCCACTTCTTGGGGTTTCTTTGAATATGTCTGGGGTGGGCAGCGATTGAAGCAGAACTTTCTGGAAGGATTAAAGGTCAGGAGGAAGTCTCAGAACATAACTGGAAGAGGGAGGATTGAAGAAGTCCCCACTCCTGGGGTTTCTTTTAGATTGCTTAACATAAGAACTGAACACTCTAGGTCAAGTAAAGCTCTGGGGAGCAAAACATGATTGGTTGAGGGAGAACTGAACTAGGATCTCTACCCAGGGTGTTTCTGATATAGTGACGGTATGAGGATGAAATTTATGATGTCAGAATGTGACTGATGGAAGGAGTACTGAACTATGTTGCCTCCCATGGGATTTTTGAAAGGGTCTATATTGAGGTGAAGAGTAATCAGAGAACTTGCTGGAAGAAAGACTCGCTCAGAATGTGATTTAATGGAAAAGAACTGAATAAGCCCACACCCCTGGGTATTTCTATGAGGACAGGTTTGAGAACAGAATATTCTGGCAAAAGTGATTGTTTTGGAGCAGATCTGAATGTTTTGGGTTGAAGGAAAATGGAACTAAGAACCTTCCTCTAGATGTTCCTGATATAGTGCCATTATGATCACAGAACTTTCTAGAAGGAAATGCCAGGAGGTGGGTCAGAATGTGATTAGTTGAAAGACAACTGAACTAAGTTCCCTCCTCTGGGGGTTCTGTTAGGGTTTTTTGTGTATCTGTGTGTGTAAAGGGGTGGAAGGGGTATTATGACAGAACTCTCTTAAAGAAGTAAAGTCAGGGGTGGGCTTAGTACATGATTGGATGAGGAAGAACTGAGTAAATCCATTCTTTTGGGAGTGTTCTATGAGGGTTGGGGGATAAGAACACAACTTTCTTGAAAAGAGCTATGTAATAGAAGACAGAGCCAATCAGAGATCATCACTACAAGGGGACAAACATTATTATATATGATAATGAGCTTCAAGTTATAAATAGATTGGGGGACCAACTCCTTTAATTTTGTGAATTTTCTTGGTCTATTGTTTCAAAGTTGGCTCCCTTTGTTGACTTCTGATTTTAAACTGTATTATGGGACCAGTTTCAATATACTTTCTTGCTCCTCTGCTTCGCTTCTCTGTCTTTATAGTTTTAAAATATTGACTATGTACATTAAGCCTCCATGATAAAGTACATGGAGTTCAGACTCTTCTTAAACTAGACAGTCAAGTGATTTATGGAGGTCATGTCCAAGAAGGTGTTCTTACAGGGATGGAAATGGAAATAGGGCAGTAAAGGAAAAAATGGGAATGGAACTAGGTTTAGGGGAAGGATTCAGTTTGGGTTTGGACAAAGAAACTGTCAAAAAAATCAAAGCTCAAAATCAAAACCACAATGAGGTATCACCTCACACCGGTCACAATGGCCATCATTTAAAAGTCTACAAATAATAAATGCTGGAGAGGGTGTGGTGAAACGGAACCCTCCTATACTATTGGTGGGAATGTATTTAAATTGGTGCAGCCACTATGGAAAACAGTATGGAGGTTCTTTAAAAAACTAAAAATAGAGTTACCATATGATACAGTAATCCCACTCCTGGATATATATCCAGAGAACTCTAATTTGAAAAGATACATGTACCCCAATGTTCATAGAAGCATTACTTACACTAGCCAAGACATGGAAGCAACCTAAATGTCCATTGAGAGATGAATGAATAAAGAAGATGTGGTATACATATACAGTGGAATATTACTCAGCCATAAAAAAGTACGAAATAATGCTATTTCCAGCAATGTGGATGGACCTGGAGATTATCGTACTAAGTGAAGTAAGTCAGACAGAGAAAGACGAATACCATATGATCTTAGTATTTGGAGGGAATCAGGAGTCGCGTTTCATTGTTCTAAGCAGTTAGCTCCCGTGAGCTGGTAGTTGCAATGCACTAAAGGAAAGAAATCAGAGTGTCCTCAGCCATGCCATACTCTAGACTTTTCTCATGGTGGTAGGAGGATGGGGTTTGAATATTAATCATGCAAACTAACAGGAAGCATTTTCAATCCAGAGAATTTTTTTCCTACTGGAAGCATTTTTTGTATTCAATAATTTTCTAGAAATGACATTGCTAAGCATATAGAATATAAATATTGTTATTTCCTATGGTGACTTGTTAAGACTAGGGTGAAAATCTGACCCTGAAATTTATCTGAAAGTGAATTCTAGTTTAACACACTTCTTTGTTGAGCATTTCTTTATATAGCAAGTCAATGATTTTCCACCTCTTTAGAGAACAATTTCTGGTTGTGTCTACATACATGTGCTAGAAAAATATCTCACAAAGAGCAGATTCTTGGAGTAGTAGTGATAGTATATGTAGTTAAAATTTATATTTAAAAAAAATCCTTAAAGTGCCACTTTATCTTAACTTTAATCTTAGAGCACTTTTCAACTACAGTTAACTCTTTGTGAAGAGCACTTAAGCTTTACCTTCTAAGTCCAACAGGAGAGAGTGCTACTCAAAGTCAATTTATTAAAGACTCAGATATAGAGCTTGAAGAAAATGGAGCTATGGCTGTCATCCTCCAAGGGAACAGGCTCAAAGTTTTAAGCGATGCACTTAAGGACACACTAAAGAAAATTAGCAAAACTGGGACAAACCCAAATCTCACTTTCAGGTCAATTCTCTTTCTGTTATCCATATGGATTGAACTTTAAAGGACAACTATAAGATTACAAACTTAAACTTTAGAAGATGTTAAGAATTTTCTGGATAGCATTGTTGCTTTTGTTAGCTTTGGTATTCCATAGGCATGGATGTTACTGGTTTAAGGATGAAGCTGGAAACTTAAACTTTAGCAAGATATTAGACATTTTCTGGATAGAGGTGAAGGATTTTGCTGGATTTGCTCTCCTGTAGGCACTGGTGTACTGGCAGGTTTTGGTTGGGTCTTTGTGTTTGCTGTTTTCTTCAAGGATTCTCTACTGCTGACTCTGTTGAAAGCATTTTTGAAATGAAAATAATATAATGCATAGACTTTTCTCCAAAATAATCTAGTGAGCAGGAGGATTGGATAGGTGTATAAATAAAACAAGATTGGCCATGTGTTGATAATTGTTGAGATTGCATGATGAGTACCTGGAGGTCCATTATACCACTATATCTACTTCTGTATATACCTGAAATTTTCCATTATCAAAAGTTTAAAAAATATTATTTATATTATAAAAGACAAGCCTGATGGGTAATAGGAGCTAGCTAGTAATAAAGTAATGAAGCTAAGGGCTTCTTTTGAAAGTCAGGCTGGATATAAAATCTTTGGCTCACATATCTTTCTTTAGCTATATTGAGTATGCTACTGCTTTTTCTGCTGGCATAAACTTTGCTGTCAAAGTCTGACTATAACCTGATTTCCTTTCATTTATGAATGATCTTGATCCTTTTAGCTGAAAGGGTTTTGTTTCTTTTCCCCTTAAAGTCCAGGAAGTTTACTAGAATATGTCTCTCTCTTGGTTGATCTGGGTCAATTTCCTCAGAAATTTGTGAGGAGATTTGTGCTCTTTTTTTTTATTGGAGTATAGTTGCTTTACAATATTGTGTTAGTTTATATTGTACAGGGAAATTTGTACTCTTTTAATATGCACTTTAAAATATTATTTCAGGGAATTTTTCTTGCATTATGCTTTTGAGAATTTGTTTTGCTTTGTTACCACAATTTTCTTCTTTGGGGATTGAGAAACTGTGGAAAGTAAAAAAGATTTCGAACAGCTGCTGAGGACATCATCACAGGGATGAATGAAGAATTGCCAAGTAGTATTGAAGGCCCAATTGAGATTAAATGGCCTAAATTTGTAGTGGAGCCAATTGGCACTGTTCTCCAACTTTCAGTGGCAGAACTTAAAACAAGCAAACAAAACAGATTTTTGGGTTTTCCAGTGCTATCTATTGGCAAGGCACAGATAGAGTGTAAGGTCAAGGGGATGAGGTAGGAGTTGAAATGTAGTTGAAATAATTATCAAAATGTCAATTGTACAAATAAGACAGAAATACACCCTGGAATTTCTAGGACAGCTCCAATTATATGCTACTTTTTTCAATAAAGAAAATTTAAATGTGTGACTAAAGATAACTTAATTCTTACTCTTTTGTAAGAATGTTTACAACACATTATCAAATCAGAAAAAAAAGTAATGCTGATAAACCATGTGTCCCCAATTTTTATCTGGATAGAAATATTCCATATCTATATGTCTTTGGCCATAAAAAATACACATGGATTTTGTTGTGCAGCAATGATATCAGTGAAAATAGTGCTTGAGAAAAAAAGACCCTTTAATTTGACACACTTTTTTATCAGTCATGCAAAGCAGTGTCAGTAAGTTTCAGATTCTTACTAATATTATTTCTGCTAAATTCTAGGCTTGTGGAGCTGAAGGTACCACCAACGTAGGAAATGAGGAAAGTTGCTATTTGTCCATAGATTCCCTTTCTGAAATGGAAATCCATCAATGTTTGTATTTTCTGCATTTACACCCAGCTTAGGGTAATTCTAGACAACACTGTAATGATGAAAATGATATCATTTTCTTGGTCTCTCTTTCCTTGTAGGAGTGGTAAAAATGCCCATTGATCAAATCCCTTCTTATTCTCCTTTAAGTTTCTCAGTGTTTCCTGCTCTTTACCTGTGATCCTGTCATATTTGACCTCATGTATGCTCATTGATTGGTAGACTTTCTTGATCATTTTCCCTTATCTTCCTATTAATTATTAAGGGGTGATGAATGAATAGAGCAAATGTTTATCTCCACATGGTGGTGGCCTCAATTCTTTTAAAGCTAGATATACAAGTCCCATTCATAAATCTGAAGAAATTCTGTGGTCAACTTTAGAATCTCACATAAGGTTTCATTACCTCTAGCTAACCTCTCTTTCCTCTTTTTGTCTCTAAAAAGCCCATCCTTCTTTCTTTTTTTTGTTTTTTGTTTGTTTTTTTGCGGTAGTCGGGCCTCTCACTGTTGTGGCCTCTCCTGTTGCGGAGCACAGGCTCTGGACACGCAGGTTCAGCAGCCATGGCTCACGGGCCCAGCCGCTCCGCAGCATGTGGGATCTTCCCGGACCGGGGCACGAACCCGTATCCCCTGCATCGGCAGGCGGACTCTCAATCACTGCTCCACCAGGGAAGCCCCCATCCTTCTTTCTTAGTGCCCGCCCTTGAAATCGTCTGGTCAATACCCATTTTATCATCTTTGTCCCACTTTTGTTTGCCCTAACTAATATGATGAAATGTATTTGGGATGCACTGGGATCAGCTAGTCAGGATCTTAGCGTGAGCTTCTTGACCATTTACCCAGCTTGCAGCCCTTATAACAATCTCCTGTAAAATCTCACCCATTTCCTGTTTCCAACTACCTTTTCAGGACCAAGGCAATGTTACAGATGCTGGGTCCTTCTTCATGACAGTGCTGCAGATGCCTACACTGAGATTACTGATTGTAATGGGTTGAATAATATCCTTCCCAAATTTCTATCCACCCAGGACCTCAGAATGTGATCTTATTTTGAAATAGGGTACTTGAAGATGTAATTAAATTATGGATTGAGATGAGATCATAGTGGGATTGAGGTGGGCTCTAAATCCAATCAAAGTGTCATTATAATAGATAGAAAAGAACACACGGAGACACACAGAGGAGAAGGCCGTGTGAAGATGGAGGCAGAGACCGGAGTTATGCTATCACAAACCAGGAAGCGCTAGGGGCCACCAGAAGCTGGAAGAGCCACCAAGTTTGGGGTAATTTGTTATGATAGCCCTAGGAAACTGCACCAAAAATACCACATCGTATTACTGCCAAGACTGGTGGCACCAATGCTGCTGATTCTTTGACTTTGAATGTCTCAAGGAGATTTATTCTTTTAACTGTAGGCTCTTTGCTAAAAGATTCAGACTTAAGACTCTTGGGCCTGACCTAGAATATTATCTGATATCCACCATGTTATACTTCGAGTCTCCTGGCACTCTGTTCTCCAACACTGGTATGTTTCCAGAGTTGAACTTGTTCATCTTGATTCTTCCCATATAACTCTTTCCCAGAAGAATCCTTAGACTCTAGCATAATATAAATGGATCCCTTGCTTTGTTGTTGGATCTCAACAACTCTGAAATGTTCAAAATGTGTATGGCATTCCTGCTATATTCTTTGCTTCTTCGTTACTCCTGAATACAACTTGCCCTGTCTATTTAAAGAGTCTATCTCTACCCAATAATGAGCCCTTCTTAGAAAGGTGGAGAAATTGACACTCCTTCAGGTAATTCTAACTCAATACCAAGGCATGGGGAAAATGAAAAGGTGGCGCCATCTGGTTCTTGCTCATCAGTTCACATAGCTTGCCACTGTTAGTTGCTACTGTCCCTGTCTGGTGGCCTATGGTAGCCCATGAGGTCCAGAAGAGAGCTGCTGTTCAGTGCCTGCTTAGCCCATGGTAATCTTTCTATTGCCTCTATGCCACATTTGAGGCATGAGTATAATTTATGAGGTAGCTTATAGTCCCATATTAGACAACACAACACAGCCACTTCCTCTCTGGAGTCATCAGACATCACCATCCACACCCCAAGGCATCAGAGTGGAGGACCCCTCTCTTCTTCATTCTTACTAATACTGCTTCCTTTTCATTTCTTCCCTCTGCAAGCTAAGGGGAATATCAAGACTGCAGGGAATGCCTTTCTCCTCACCACTCACTTACCCTTATGGATTCATCTAATTCCACAGACTTCTCCATAGCGCCTGGCTGGGGAGCATGTGGAGGTGTGGTTAACAGAATCGGTTTAAATATTTGTTAGAAAGCCTTAAGATAAGAAAAAATTCCACCATGAAATGCAGTCTTCCCCCTAAGATAGCAAGAGGACAGGTACTTCCCTGTCTCTTATCTGTTGCCTAAGAAACATTCTGATTCCAAGGCTGGGGAGGGTCCTTTCTAGCACCCTGAAACACAGACCTACTGTGATCTTGAATGGATAGCACTGTGCAACAGCCTCAAGGGAAGACTGGGCAGAATACTGGGTAATGAGGAAAATAAAAAAAAGGGATGGCGTTTTATTGTATAATAAGACAAACCAAGGCTATCTGCTTAAGTTGCTCCCAGTCATTGTAAATGCATCTGGTGTTAGCACAGAATTCCTGAACAGGAATCAAGAGCTCCTGTGGCTCAGGGATAAAAATACCTTGGGATCTTGCTAGGGATACATAAAGAAGGACAGGAGATTGGCACCGTACAAGATACTAGACAGCTTTGAGAGTGGCCTGTTACTATTGTGGGCTACTCTCCTCTTTTGAGGGAGTAGAGTAGCCTATACATGGAAGTGATTCCCAATAAGATTAAAAAAAAAAAAGACGCATTCTGATTTCAGGATAAGCCTGGAGTAGTGGGTTAAGTAATCAGTTCCCATTAATACATTGGAACCACAAAGGCAAATATATGAATTCTGCCTTTGGGTGGAGTGCGCAGTGCTGCCATGAATGTTTCCTGTTATACAATGATGAAGTTGGCAGGACTGTCCTTTGTGATAATATACAGCAATCACAAGATTCACATCTGGATTTAACACTTTTACATATCGTAAGCTAAAAAGGAGGTCCATACTTTTTCTCCTACTTTGTAAGAAGATTCTTTTTTTTTTTTAAACTGTTTCGTCAACTTCATGGTTGATTTTATTTATTTATTTTTAATTTAATTTTTATTTTATATTGGGGTACAGTTGATTTATAATGTTATGTTAGTTTCAGGTGTACAGCAAAGTGTTTCAGTTATACATACACATATATCCATTCTTTTTCAGATTATTTTCCCTTATAGGTTATTACAGAATATTGACTGGAATTCCCTGTGCTATAAAGTAGGTCTTTGTTGATTATCTGTTTTATACATAGTAGTGTGTATATGTTAATCCCAAAATCCTAATTTATCCCTCCCCACAACCTTTCCCCTTTGGTAACCATAAGTCTGTGCGTCTATTTCTGTTTTGTAAAATAGGAATAGAAGGTATAGATCAATCCGCTTATGTTGAGACTTAGATAAAAGAAACTCAGGCTCACATGTGTCCAGGTCCCCACAGAAGAAGAAGGCATAGACCAAAGTTCTATCTCAAAATAAAGTTTATGTCCCTTGAGTTTCTTCTGTGTATATATCCTTTCTGATTCTCATGAGTCAGATATGATAATATTCCTTTCATAAATTTAGGATAATAAAGCACTAGCTTCCTACTGAACAGTCCTAAGGCACTTTATATTTGGGGTTCTGTGCAGTCTTAATATGTGACTTAAGAGCATATTAATCCACATGTGTTAGAATCTTTCCAGATTTCTTACTACTATGGTTACATGCATATCAACAGTGGGCTTCAGGAATGATCCTATTCTCCAAGATTTCATTGATTATGATTCTCTAGCACAGCCTTCTTCCTAGATTATTCCTAGAATGGCCTTGAGTCATTCAACTTTACAATGTGCTGCTCCTTTTGTGGTCACTCCACATCCTAGGCAAACAGAGAAACACCCTGGTCCTCACCTGAAATTTCCTCTTCAACCTCTCCTACCCTCAATCCCAGAAAGTCTCCGAAATGCAAGTCATTTTGATTTATGTTTTGTTATTTCCTAGAATGATTGTCAGAGGGAACAAATTGGAATTGGGAATTACTTTCTTACTTGCTCCTATCTTATAAACTTTTATGAAATGTGTGGAGGGTGTGCTGGTAAATAGCAATTCACAACCTACTGCTGGTATTCCTGTGTCAGGTATTTAAAGTGGCTAGAGATAGTCCCAAATCCTGCCACACTTCCTCCATGCCCGTCAAATCAGGATAATTCCAGTAGCCGGTTCACTTTAATTTCGACAACGTCTTATAGAAATTCCAACCTGACAGTTAAGATACTAATTATCTTCCTAAAAGACATTCTCTACCCTCTTCTTCCTGAATAACAGAACTTGATTTTTTCAGGAAGTAGGCAGAGATCTCTTCATCTCGGGGTAGAGAGACCCCTAACCCAGCCCCAGTGGATAAACTAATTGCTCCAGTCACTTGAATTCTGTTTTCTTCCACAAGTGCTTTGTCTAGGATTGGGCCCAGAGTTGAGTGACTTCTGACCACTGGGATATAAATGGGAGTCCGGTGGGCTGTTTCTGGGAAGTATTTTGCTTGCTGGTAAAGGGGACAGGGCATAAGAAGAGGGCTTGCTGACACTGTCTCTTCCCCCTTCTTCCAGCCATAAACTAAAAAGACAAGCCTGCAGCTCTGTCAGCCATCTTACAACTATGAGATGACAATCATGAGGATAAAAAGCCAATGGAACAGGAATGAAAAGAAAGAGTTTGGCAGAAAAAGGCAAATACCACATCATATTCTCTCTTTTATGTGGAATCCAAAAATAAAAGCTGAACTCATAAAAACAGAGAGTGGAATGGTGGTTACTAGGGGTTGAGAGATGGGGGACTGGGAGAGATGTTGTTCAAGGGTACTCACTTGCAACTAGTAGATAAATAGGTCCTGAAGATCTAACATACAGTATAGGGATTACAGACAACAAACCTATACTATAAGCATTAAACTTGCTAAGAGACTAGATCTTAATTGTTCCCACCACTAAAAGAAATAATTATGTGACACAACAGAATGGCAATCATATTGCAATATAAATGTATCAAATCAATATGTTGTATGCCTTAAAATTACACAATGTTATATGTCAATTATATCCCAACAACAACAAAACAGAATCTGGGTCTTTGTTGAGCAGCTGAACCAATACTAGCAACTGCTTACCTGTAGACCAGCAGATCTCAAACTACTGCTCTCAGAATCCTTTCCAATTATACTCACTATTGAGGAATGTTAATTTCTTAGTTTTGATAAATGTGCTGTGGTTATGTAAGATGTTAATATTAGGGGAAGCTGGATAAAGGGTATACAGGAACTCTTTTATCTCTGCAACTCTTCTTTAAATCTATTTCAAAGTAAAAAGTTTAAAAAAAAATTATTGAGGACCCCCCAAAAGCTTTCACTTCAGTGAAATATATCTGTTGATATTTATCATGTTATAAATAAAAATGGAGTTTTAAAACAAGTTTTAGTTATTAATTCATTTAAACACTAAAAGTAATATCTATTGCACATGACATAAGTAACATATTTTCATGAATGTTATATTTTCTGAAACAAAAGTAAATTTAGTGACAAGAGTAGCAATGTTTTATATGTCTGCGAATTTCTTTAATGTCCGGCATGATAGAAGACAGCTGGAATCTCATCTTCTGCATTCAATCTGTTATGATATATAGTTCTGGTTTGATTATATGAAGAAAATCTAGGCTCACACATGCATTCCTTTTGAAAAAAAATAAGTATTTCGATGGCCTTTCCAGATAATTGTAGACATTTCTCTTTGATACTTCACTGAAATTCAAGAAGTGGTAGCTCAAAAAAAAGTTCGTTGCAACATGGAATCAGAAACCATATCAATGAGCTTTGCATGCTCCCGCACATTAAAATCTATTTGTCTATGCTGCATTTTAATGGATCTTTTACCCACTCATATTTTGTAACATGATGTATTCATTTGTCATTTGGAAAATAACTGGTTCACTGAGTTTTATACAGGACTTCCAACTGCTGACACATTTCATTATAGAATATGAAAAAAATCATGTTTTTTTCTTAATACCACCATTGATCTCATCAGAAAAGTCTTTATGTTGGGAAGCTGACAAGCTCATGATGGCAGATATAAGTTTTCCTAAACTCTAATTTTCACTTGAAAGCACAAATGTTATTATTGGTAACAAATACTTTGAGTTGTTTTCCTTAAAATGACAGGCTCACTTTGTTCATTTTCAAGAAAATATCTGCCAAATACCCAAGTCTGTGTAACCATACTTTACCTGTCAGTCATTCTTTCAAGTAAAAATGATGCTTCTTAAAAAAAGCAGCCAACTCAGCTCATTATTGTACAAACTCTTTTTTTGGAGACAACCATTCAACTCCAGTACTTAGCAGAAGTACTTCATGCAAACTCCCCATTTCATTCCATAGAATATTAAGAAGATGAATACTCAGGGGTTGAGAGTCAATAAAATTTGCATTCTTTACTGCTTCTTCAAGAGCATTCTAAAGTGAAACTGGCTTTTTTTTTTTCTTCAAGTGCATGGCAATGAAGACTATAATGGCTACTACTAGTACAGTTTGGTACCACTCTGTTGATCTGTGCTAAGAAGTTAGCAGTTTTAGCTTCTGTTGCTTTAGCACCAACAGTGCAAATGTCAACAGAGTGGAAAAGGCAAATAATATCTCACCATTATTATTAAAATTGTTTTGATCTTGCAGAAACCTGAAAGGTCTCAGGAACCCACAGGGTTCCCTGGGCCACACTTCGAGAACTATAGTTAGACTTATGTGGGGAAAATAAACCCTTATTTGCTTTATCCTCTCTTAATTAGGTTTTCTGTTATCTGCAACTGAAAACATTCCTGATACATTCAACATAATATATTCTTGGCTATTCCTTTGAATTCAAAGCATCCATGCTTTCACTTCTTTTTCCTTTTTATCTTTATGTCTGTTTTACATGACTTTTTTTCAACTTTTTATTTTATATTGGAGTATAGTTGATTAACAATGTTGTGCTAGTTTCAGGTGTACAGCAAAGTGACTCAGTTATACATATACATGTACCTATTCTTTTTGAAAGTCTTTTCCCATTTAGGTTGTTTCATAATATTTAGCAGAGTTCCCTGTGCTATACAGTAGTTCCTTGTTGGTTATCTATTTTATTTTATTTCACTTTATTTTATTTTGTTTTTTTGGCCTTGCCACATGGCATGCAGGATCCTAGTTCCCCAACCAGTGATCGAACCCATGCCCCCTGCAGTGGAAGTGCAGAGTCTTAACCCCTGGACTGCTAGGGAAGTCCCCGGTTATCCGTTTTAAATATAGCAGTGTGTACGTGTCAATCCCAAACTCCCTAACTATCTCCCTAACTATCCCTCCCCCTGACCCTTTCCCCCTGGTAACCATAAGTTCACTCTCTAAGTCTGGCTTTCTCTTCTTCTTGAGGCAAAAAGTTACCTTTTTGAGTTGAGTCTCTTCTTGTGTGGAGCCAGAGATAGTTCACTCCTCAACACCCTGTGGCTTTTTCCTGACTGGCCCATGAGGGCTATACTTCTCTAAGTACTGGAACAATGCTAAGAAACTCTCACACTGCATGTGGTCAGACAGCTTTGAAATATTTCCCGTGACTTAATTTCTGGAATAGGAATCTTAAATGATTAAATTACTGAGCAGTAATTCTACTCATTTCCATAGTTGTAATTAGAGTATCTTCCTTGGCATTATTGCCTCAGTCTAGAGAAGCTGCTTGTCCCAAGAGAGTTGAGTCAGAAACAGGGACAAGCCATTGCCAAAGGTGTGGCCTGGAGACCTTGGCAACAGGTACATGGCACTTTTCAAGATGAAGGAGAAAGAGAAAAGACCTAGGAATAAAGATAAGCTTCTGGGAATTCCCTGGTGGTCCAGTGGTTAGGACTTCACGCTCTCACTGCCGAGGGCCCGGGTTCAATCCCTGGTCAATCCCACAAGCTGCGCAGCAAAAAAAAAAAAAGAAAAAAAGAGATAAGCTGCTCCCTGCTTCTATTTTGGGGACATATTGAAGCAAGAATGTTGGTTCCATTTTAATTTATTTTACAGTTTGGTAGTGGTAAAGAAAGTCACTTAGTATTCTAAATCTTCCTTCACTGCAATATGTAATCATAACACTTTACATTTGAATATGTTGTATGCAATAAAACCAGTAACATAGAGAAGGGTTTTGAGAGATTTGAGAACAGAAAAATAAATTTGACCACAATTTAGCCACAGGCTAAAGGTTAGGAAAAAACTTTTTAAAAAGTCTGATGTGTTAGTAATGGACAAATCGTATTTTATTTATTTATTTTTGGCCACACTGCACAGCATGTGGGATCTTAGTTCCCCAACCAGGGATTGAACCCGAGCCCCCTAGCAGTGGAAGCACGGAGTCCTAACCACTGGACCACCAGGGAAGTCCCGAGAAATCATATTTTTAAAAATGCCTAAATTTAGTTGCATATATTTTTATCTAAAAGATATCATTTCTTAAGCCAGTCACAGAAAGACAAGTCCTGAATGATTCCACTTATATGAAGTAGTTTTAAAAAATTTTTACTGAAGTATAGTTCATGTACAATGTTGTGTTAGTTTCAGGTGTACAACAAAGTGATTCAGTTATACATACACATGTATCCACTCTTTTTTAGATTCTTTTCCCATAGAGGTCATTACAGAATATTGAGTAGAGTTCCCTGTGCTATACAGTAGGTCCTTATTACTTATCTATTTTATATATAGTTGTGTGTATATGTCAATCAGAATCTCCCAATTTATCCCTCCTCCCCCCTTTTCTCCCCTGTAAACCATAAGGTTGTTTTCTACATCTGTAGTATGAAGTATTTAAAATAGTCAAATTCATAGAATCAAAGAGTGGAATGGTGATTGCCAGGGAGTGGTGGGAGGGAGAACTGGGGAATTACTAATCCATGGGTATAAAGTTTCAGTTAAGCAAGATGAATAAACTCTAGAGATCTGCTATACAGCATTGTACCTATAGTCAACAATAATGTATTATACACTTAAAAATTTGCTGAGTGTAGATCTTATGTTGTGTTCTTACCACAATAAAATATGATTTTTAAATAAATATGTAAAATAAAAGATATAATTTCTTACTAGGAGTATAAGGGGACTTCCTGAACTAATAAAGGGCATCTATGAAAAACTCACAGCTAATATCACATTTAATGGTGAAATACTGGATGTTTTCATCCCAAGATCAGGAACAAGACAAGGATGTCCATTCTTGCCATTTGTACTTAACATTGTACTGGAGGCTGTAGCCAGGGCAATAAAATAAGAAAAATAAATAAAAGGCATTCATATTGGAAGAAAAGGAGAAAAACTATCTTTACACATATATGACATGATCTCATATGTAGAAAATACTAAGGAGTCTATTTTTTAAAAAACTATTAGAACTATTAGATCAGCAAGACTGCAGGAAACAAGATTAATATTAAAAAATTCAATTGTACTTCTATACACTTGCAGTAAAAAATCTGAAACGAAATGAAGAAAATTACTGAATTTACAATAGCATCAAAAACAATAAACTACTTAGGAATAAATTTAACAAAATAAATTCAAAATTTAAACTCTGAAAACTACAAAACACTGTTGAAAGAAGCTACAGAAGATGTAAATAAATGGAAAAACATCTCTTGATCTTTGATTGGAAGACTTAATATTGTGAAGATGTGATACTCCCCAAATTGATCTACATATTCTATGCAATTCCTATCAGAATCCCAGCTGGCTTCTTTGTAGAAATTTATAAACTGATTCTAAAATTCGTATGAAATTGCAAGGGACTCAGAATAGCCAAAATCATCTTGAAAAAGAAGAAAAAATGTTGGAGGACTCATACTTCCAACTTTCAAAACTGCTACGAAACAACAGTAATCAAAAATTGTGGTACTGGTATAAGGATCTAACATAGATCAATGGAATGAAATTGAGTGTCCAGAAATAAATCCATGTCTCTATCGTCAACTTATTTTCAATAAGGAAGCCAAAACCATTCAATCAGGAAAAAAATATTTTTAACAAATGGTGCTGGGACAAATGGATATCACATGCAAAAGAATGAAGTCGGAACCCTATCTCATATCATATACAAAAATTAATTCAAAATGGATCAGCAACCTAAATATAAGAGCTAAAACCACAGAACTCTTAGAAGAAAACACAGGGGTAAGTCTTGATGTCCTTGGATTTGGCAATAGATTCTTAGATATGAAATGTAAAGCACAATCAAGAAAAGAAAAAATAAATTATACTTCATCAAAATTAAAAATTTCTGCATCAAAGAACATTATCAAGAAAGTGAAAAGACAGCCTATAGAAGGGGAGAAAATATTTGCAAATCATATATCTGATAAGGGTCTAGTATCCAGAATATATAAAGAACTCTTACAAATCAACAGAAGACAAATAACCCAATTGAAAATGGGCAAAGGACTTAAACATTTCTCCAAATAAGGTGTAAAAATGGCCAATAAGTACATGAAAAGATCCTCATCATCATTAGTCATTAGGGAGATTCAAATCAAAGCCACAATGAAGTGCTTGTTCACAGCCAGTAGGATGGCTATAATTGAAAAAACAGACAGTAGCAAGTATTGGCAAGGATGTAGGGAAACTGGAATCCTTAGACATTGCTCCTGGGAATTTAAAATGGTTTAGCTGCTGCAGAAAAGTCTTTTCCCTCAAAAATTTAAACATAGAATTACTGTATGACCCTGAAATTCCATCCTTGGTTATATACCCAAAAGATTCAAAGCAGGTATTCAAACAAGTACATGTATTCTTATGTTCATTGCAGCACTATTCACAATAGCCAAAAAGTGGAAACAGCCCAAATATCCATCAATGGATGAATGGATAAACCAATTGTGGTGTATCCATATAATGAAATATTCATCCATAAAAAGGAGTGAAGTACTGACACATGCTACAATATGGATGAACCTTGAAAACATTATGCTAAGTGAAAGAAGCCAGTCACAAAAGACCACATATTATATGATTTAATTTATATTAAATGTCCAGAATAGGCAAATCTGGAGAAACAGTAGATTAGTGGTCACTTAGGGCTGGGGAGAATGAGAGGACAGAGGTGATAGCTAAAGCTATAGGGTTTTTTTGAGGTGATGAAAATGTTCTAAAATTGACTGTGGTGACAATTGCACATCTCTGTCATTATACTAAAAAAGATTAGCATATACATTTTCAAAAGGGTGAAGTATATGGTTTGTGAATTATGCCTCAATAACCCTATAAAATAAAAATGATATATTTTCCAGAAAAATACAAAAATGCAGTTCATATTTACTTTCTATTTCCTTAATGTCTCTCAAGCAAAACAGATTTTTTATCACTGTATTTGAGGGCACTTCTCTAACAATTCTTGTCAGTCTCCTTGTGCTTACCATCCTAATACAGAGAGCTAAGAAACTAGGAAACTACTCATGAAAAGAGCGCTTGGCAATGCTCATTACCAAAAAGTATTTGAACTTGGGGCAGAGTTGACAGCACTGAATAATCACAATATAGTGTGATAAGGGTTATAATGGTTGTATCTAGTAAGATAGAAGTTGGATAGGTAGGTTGAGAAAAAGGCATTGAAGACCACTATCTGATCCATGAGTCACAGAGGTCAAACATCATGGTTTGTATGGGAAGATTTCTGGGAGTTTCCATGGACTGAGTTAGCAGTGGGGCTGGAGGTGGCCAGTATATATGGACTAAGAGAAACAACCAAGATAACTGAAAACAGGAATCACTAGGTGATTTAATTGCAGGAAGTGATTTTCTTTCTTTCAGTGAATCTTACACTTGCCAGCATCTTAAAGAGGCTGCTTGTCATTTGAAAAGAAAATTACGGGAGTCCCAATTTTAATCTGTGTGTGATTCACAAAGAATAGATGTATCTTATACTCCAATAAAGATGTTAAAAAAAAAAAAAGAATAGACGTATCTAGCACACTAGTCGAATGAACCCAATAAGTGTATGAGTTCTGAGGAGCCTCTTGGAAGAACTCTTCCTCAGGGAAGAAGGATCTGGGAGTACAGTCTTAGTCCTCTAATGGGTGCAGTGATATTGAGCAGAAGATAGTGACTGTCATTTGTGTTGATCTCCTGATCCCAGCCCGAATATGACGCATAGTTAAGTCCTAAATTCTTAAGTCATTGGGGGTACAGGCAGAATTGCATGGGTTCCCTTATTAACAGAGAATAATGCTAGAGACATATAAGAACAAGGAATAGCAGCAGGTAGTCTGGTGGAGGCGCTGCTGCATTCGGTGGAAGCCACCTTGATCTGGAATATACGAGAGATCCCATGAAACCTTCCAGAAACACTTAGGGGAGGACCTTTGAAGAAACCGGAAGTCATGTGTCATGTAGATGGGGGCGTGAACAAATTGTTGGAGGTATTACTGTTTATGTCATACCCACAGGCTGGTGAGGACAGAAGAAATAGGAAACATGGACAAAGCTCCTAATCCTTCTGGAACAGTTAAACGCAATCTTAAGGTGGAAGTGACCGTTGACCCATGCTTTGAAGGAGTACAACGTGTTTACCACACTGAGAGAGGGTCCGAAGGGCATTTCAGATTAAAGCAGAGGGGATGTACAAATACACAGTTGCTCATTACGCCTATTCATGAGGAGTTGTTTTCATGGACCAAATGTTTTCCATTTTGTGGCTACACGTGTACATACTTAGTGGGGATCCTGCCATTTGACCACAGTCACCACTGAGAGTAGCTCAACTATTTCCTATAACTGTTGGAATTATTAAAATATTAGAACTTAAAGGAACCACAGATGCCATCTACTGTCACTCTTCCTCCCTGTCAAGTGCAAGGGATAATTGTAAAGCTATTAGCAAATTCCAAGGCTCTATAATCACCTTGAATGTATATACAACATCTGCTTTGCCATGTAAACTTAGAGGAGCTAAAAATTCCTATAAGATTTATAAGGCTGAAGGGATGCTAAAAATCTGGTCAGCAGGTCATTAAGTGTTTCTTTTGTTAATCGAATGGTCTAGTAATTCGACACACAATGGAAGGCAGAAAAATTACCTCTAATTCTTTGAGGATCAGATAGCATTTATACTTATGAGACAAAAGAAAATGGCAGTGAGAGTGTTAATGCTTAATTGTTCGTGGATCACATTGTTTAGCTCTAGCATCTAAATGTCATGATAGTGCTTACAAACTAAACATTGTGATTCTAATTTAAATTATTTTTGTGTCACTTTACAATATTTATTTCTTTCACATTGTCTCAACTAAGTGGCTGCATTTATTCATCAGGAAATATACAAAGCAGAATTCACTTTATATCTTTCAAATAACCTAGAGTAAGCCCTGAATACAGTACCAAATGTGATTTCTTTGAAAACCCAGGTCAAAAAAAAAAAAGGGCAACTCTAAAATTCAGTAAACAGATTACAATAAAAATGTAACATTTCCATAGCTTTTGCTTTCCAATACAACTGTGGCATTTTTTCAGAGACTATAAATGAAAACATTGGTAACATATACAAAACTTTAATGTAGTCGACCCTTGAACAATTGGGGGTTAGGAGCACTGACCCTCCACGTAATTGAAAATCCACATATAACTTTATAGTTGGCCTCTGTATCCAAGGTTCCGCTTCTGGGGATCCAACCAAAAGTGGATGGTATGGTACTGTAGAAAAAATCCACATATAAGTGGACCCACACAGTTCAAACCCACGTTGTTGAAGGGTCAACCATACTTATATACGAAGGTATGTGCATTATATTTAACCTTTCCATTGTGAGATTATCAAAACCACATTGTTATCAAAATTAAACACTAGGGGAGGGTGGAAGGAAGAAAAAAAAATTAAACACCAAAAATAGTTCTGTGCCAAAGCTAAAATAGTCTCTAATATTTCATTTTTAGTAACTTTAACTTTAAACAATGCATAGCTTCATAGTGTCATATTACCCAGATACTCTTTCATTATTGTCAGGCATTATAAGCGGTAAGATTACTTAAAATAAAATCTGTGTATTATGCACATTGCAGTAAAACTCTTAATTAGCACCACCTACACAAAAAATTGTTGGAAATGTAAAGCGTAAGGCCTTCCCCTTGAAGGATCTAGGATCTAGAAGAAAGGAGATACAAAATGTTCAACATATGACAGTACCCCTGTGTCAAATGAGTGTGACAGTCAATAACAGCTATAAGAGTTCAGAGGAGGGCCTGAGATTCCTAGGTACATATGGCTTTGCAAGGCTAGAATTTCTAAAGTTTTCTTTATGCTGAGCAGTTTGGCTGCAGTTAGAGCTGAGATGCTATTTGTGAGACTATAGTGTATGGGTGATTGCCTCTTAACCCTGGGATGGTTAATTATATCAATTGCAATTGTTTCATACTACCATATATGACCATATATATTTCTAATGACAGTATTTTCCAAAAATATATATTTGGAGCAAAGTTTAACCTTTTCTGTTTTTTTTTTTGGCTGTGTGACATGTGGGATTCTAGTTCCCTGAGCAGGGATCAAACCCATGCCCCCTGCATTGGAAGCATGGAGTCTTAACCACTGAACTGCCAGAGAAGTCCTGGAGCAAAGTTTAAAGAAATTAAAATACCTAAATATCATATAGTCTTAATTTCTTAACAGCTGCACATCTTTTTTTCTCTCTGCTCTTTTTGGCACAAGGATTATCTTGAGCTGGTTATTTTTAAGAAAGAGTAGACACAGGAAATGCTCTGAAAACTGAGTAGAAGTTACCCTTTTGTAAGAGAGATTTACATTTATAAGGAAAATCTCCATTTGTAAGGGTGTCTCCCTCTCTGTACCAGGAAGAGAAGGATGACTAAATCCCTAGAAACTCATCAACGGAGAAGGCAAGGCCTTAAATCTGTATAACAACCTTACCCTTGTTAACTGTGTTTTCCTGGTCACCTCCCTTAACTGGTTGCCTGCCCTCAGCACCTTCTTTAGCTTAAGATGGCATTTAAGGTGATGGCTTTGGTCATTTTGGAGAGTCACTCAGCTTTCCCATGTATACAAGAGATATACAGGTTATTAGACTTCTGTTTGTTTTTCTCCTGTTAATCTGCCTTTTTATTACAGGGGTGTCTCATCTAAGAACCTAGAAGGGTAAAGGGAAAATTGTTTTTCCTCCCCCATGGCACTTTTCTTGAAAAACTGGTTTTCTCTTAGTTCCATACAACAATTCATTGATTTACTAACCAGCCCCTCTCAGTCTCTTTGAAAACAAGCAGGACACTGTGAGTCCTCCCAGTACAAAAGCATTTTCATGTCCCCCAATCCTTGTTTGAAGGAAAAAGGCTTTCAGCCTCTTAGACCTTCCCTGAGTTCCAACGGGCAGTTATAATTAGAGGAGTGAGGGAATGCAGAATAAAACAATAGTGCAGCAATGGAGCAGGGTCCTGGTTCCTCCTGGGGGATCTGCATAATTATCTGATACATATCTCTGAGTTCTTCTACAGGAACTAAGGCCCCCACCCAGGTGGAGGATGGTAACTTCAGGCTGAGCATAAGCCATGGACCCCAGACTGACTGGAACCAGAAGGCTGATGATTGAGATTCCTGGAACACCACCCTGTTACCTCCCCACCAACCAGTCAGAAGAAAGTCACATATCTTGCAGCCATACCCCCAAAGTTTGCCTATAAAAACTGTTCCTTAAAAACCATCTGGGTCCCCCCCCCAAAAAAAAAAAACATCTGAGAATTTGGGCCTTTTGAGTACAAGCCACCCGTTCTCCCTGCTTGGCCCTGCAATAAACCTTTCTCTGCTCCAAACTCCAACATTTGGTTTGCTTGGCTTCACTGTGCGTCTGGCACACAAACCTGAGTTCAACTACATCTTTGCTTGTAGGAAAAAATCTGCCTGTTATTTAAATAAATATGGCTTGACAGACACAATAAGAAAAATGATAACCAGATACAATCTTATCCTTTTTTCTGTAATAACTGTGTTCTTCCAATCATAAGGAAGTCATTTTTCTTTTACTTCACTAATTCAACAAGCATTTACTGAGCACTTACTATGCACCTGGCACTATACTAGATACCAAGGATACAAAAAGGAAAAGGAAAAAAGTCTCCTTGATCATGTATGCAAATAATTGCAACAGAATGGGGATAAACAGAAGTGTTCAAACACCATACTATGGCCTCCAAGGCCCTTGCTTATCTTTCTAATCTCTTCTTGGCCACGATGTTCCTGCCACACTGGCCTTCTCTGTATTTCAAATACACTAAGTTCCTTTTCACCTCAGGCCTTTGCACTTATTTCCTCTTCCTGCACTGTTTTTTTCCCTACATTCATCAGCTGGCTAAGTCCTATTCACCTGGCAGTAATCAATGTGAATATCATTTCCTCACAAAAACTTTATCCCCTCAGATGAGGTTTTTTCCTGTTGTATACTCTCAATGCCCCCCTGTAATTTTAAATTTTAGCTCTTGCAAACTAAAGAATGTCACTCCACATCTGGTTCTACAAGAATGAAGTCACTAGCCACTGCAGTCACTGACCTTCAACACACCCTGAAAGGAGTTCAGGGTGGAGATCAAGAATGAGACACCCTCTGCTTTGTGAAAATCTGGCAGAACCGGCCTTCAGATAGTTAGATATTTTCAGGAGAAAATTTTATGAACCCAATTTCTTGCATCTTCTCATACCTAGAAAAGCTCTAAAATTATTAATGGAGGCATCTGCTCCTTGTGACTAGCAGCAACCTTCTACCAAGATGTGTGTGCTTGATTGCACATATCTCCTTCTCCAAAATCACTTATATACTGACCTCCCCCTCTACCTCTTCAGAGCAGTTCCTCAGAGCTATCTGAGAGTCTGTCTCCCAGGCTAAAGTCCTCAGTAAGCCCCAAATACACCTGAACTCACAGCTCTCATGTTGTGCTTTTTTTTTTCAGTCTACACCCAAATCTCATTGCAATTAAATAATTATCCATGTAATTGGTTATTGTCTGTACCTTCCACTAAACTAGACTATAAGCTTAATGAAGGCAGAACTACGTCAGTGTTGTTCAGTATTATATTCCTAATGGCCAGCACAGGGCCTGGAATATAGAAGCTTCTCAATGAACATTTGTGGAAGGAAGAGAGAACTAAAGGAGAAAGGAAGATGGAGAGGAAGGGAAGGAGGGAGGGAGGAAGGAAGGAAGACAAGAAGACTGAATGTGTACTAAGAAGAGAGTGGCTTATCCCTGTTTATGGGAGTCAGAGGCACTAATTTTTGAGGTTTCTCTTTTCATCAGAGTTACTTATTCTTAGTTTCTTAATCACCCCCTTTCTTTTTTTTTTAATTTTTATTGAAGTATAGTTGATTTACAATGTTGTGTTAATTTCTGCTGTAGAGCAAAGTGACTCAGTTATATGCATATATACATTCTTTTTATATTCTTTTCCATTATGGTTTCTCCCAGGATATTGAATATAGTTCCCTGTGCTATACAGTAGGACTTTGTTTTTTATCCATTTTATATATAATAGCTTGCATCTACTAATCCCAAACTCTCAATCCATCTCTCCCCCATTCTCCCTCTCCCTTGGCAACCACAAATCTGTTCTCTATGTCAGTGAGTCTGTTTCTGTTTTGTAGATAGGTTCATTTGTGGCATACTTTACATTCCACATATAAGTAATATCATATGGTATTTGTCTTTCTCTTTCTGACTTCACTTAGTATGATAATCTCTAGTTGCTGCAAATGGCATTATTTAATTCTTTTTTATGGCTAAGTAGTATTCCAGTGTGTGTGTGTGTGTGTGTGTGTGTGTGTGTGTGTGTACCACATCTTCTTTATCCATTCATCTGTCAATGGACATTTAGGTTGTTTTCATGTCTTGGCTATTGTGTATAGTGCTGCTATGAACATACAGGTGCATGTATCTTTTTGAATTATGGTTTTGTCCAGATATATGCCCAGGAGTGTTCATCACCCCTTTCTAATAACTTGTATCTCTACATTCCAGACCAGGAAGCTGTGCTAGCTCCAACCACTTTCTGACAATGACTGTACCACTAGCATGAAGTTTTAAAGTGATCTCAATACAATACAACCCCAGTGGTTTTAATATGGGGCCTGCTGAATGCAATTCCATACTCATCCCAAACTCCTTCCCTCTTTAGTTAAATCTTTTTGTGTTATATCTGCATTTGTGTCTGTACCTCTATCTTGGTGATGCAGAAAGTAGAAATGAAACATCAAAAACAACAAAACAACAACAACAAAAAAATGAAACATCAAAAATTAGATCCTTTAGGTCATTTGTAAAGCATTCCCTCCATTCCCACAGGTAATTATGAATTGCTGGTAGAAAGTTATTGCCATCAGTCTTAGAGAGATTAATATGAGCAAAACTAACAGGTCCCTTCTCTCCTACTTAATGACTGCAGTCAGAGGTTTCTTACATTAATATAAAAGAGAAGGCAGACAAGATGAAATCGGTCTTCTTAGAAGCTTCAACAGCAATCTAGTCTCTTTCAAATATGAAACAGCAACTCCCCTCTCCATACTTCAAAAAATTAATATAGCATTTGAAATTATCTTTTCATTCTACTTTTATTATAATGCTCCAATTTTAAGTTACTATAGTAACCATTTTGGATTTGAGTGAAAAATTCATTATTGTCACTTTAATTGTTTGGTTTTTGTTTTCTACTCTAGCTACATTGGAGTTTAAAAATGGAAAATAGATTTATCTTGTACTATTCTCTAAATATTATGGAGCACAAAGACAATTCAGACAATGATTCTGTATGACTATTATTGGAACTATCTGTTTATATACCAATCATTGATGTCTGTTTTAGAAACATTAGATATTGTACTAAGGTAGACCACTGTTCGGTATAATTAAATAAAAGAGTGTGAATAACTAATATTCAACACTCCACTAAAAAGCATACAACATGCAACTACTTCTGTGATACTTAATTATTAAAGAACATTTATTTGTTACTTATATTGAGGAATATAAAGATGGTGGTCATGATATTTACATCATAACACAATGTGTGCTTTAGGAGAGAGGACCCCATAATGGATTAGTCTGATTTTGTCATAATATTCATCAAAATTACCAATTAATGTAAGTTGTCCATGTCTGATTATTTTTTAAATTTCCTAAGCGCCTAATTATCTTCAACTGTTTTACTGGTTATTGCCCTTAAAAAACTGTTTGTGGACTTTGGGTCCAACATCTTAGCAAGGCGGCAGTGGTAGCAACTGCTCTTTGAGTTTCGCTACACTGCCCAAGGATGACAAAAAGAAGAAAGATGCCAGAAAGTCGGATAAGAAAGACAAAGCCCAGGGAACAAATCCGGGGGCAAGGCCAAAAAGAAGACATGGTCCAAAGGCAAAGTTTGGGAGAAGCTCAATAATGTAGGCTTGTTTGACAAAGCAACATATGACAAACTCTGTAAGGAAGTTCCCAAATATAAGCTTATAATCCCAGCTGTGGTCTCTGGGAAACAAGATTTGTGGTTCCTTCACCAGGGTAGCCCTTCAGGAGCTCCTTAGTAAAGGACTTCTGAAACTGGTTTCAAAGTACAGAGCTCAAGTAATTTACACCAGAAACACCAAGGGTGGAGATGCCCCAGCTGCTGGTGAAGATGCAGAACAGGTCCCACCAACTGTCCATTTTGAAAAATAAAACTGTATTAAATCAAAAACAATCATTTGTGGAGATTCCACAAGGCTTGTAATAAGTGTGCTTTCTTCCTTCTGGCTGTGTTTTTGGGGCTCTACAAGTCGGAGATCACATCAAACCAAATTCACTGACCATCTATGCTATATGATCCTAGGGTACAAATCTGTATGAGGGCAGGTGTTCTCAGGTTTATTTTACCCCCCTTCCTTTCCCTTTTCCTGCTCTGCTTAGGTCCAGAGAAGCCTTCTCTCTGGGTCTGTGGGGTTGGTAGGATCAGAAAGTGACCGATTAGTTGTGGTTCATCTTAATACTCACTCTTACCCCTCCAATGTCTTCAAGGCAAAAGCAACTTCGGCACTCAAATAGTCCTCTGGCCTCTTTGGTCAAGCTTCTCCTCAAAATGGGTCTGCTAGGGCTGCATAATCTTTACAACTCCTCAGTGTTTTTTTTTTAGGGTTAGTTTTGTAATGCAGATTTATTTATTTATTTATTTATTTTGGGCCACACCAAGCGGCTTGAGGGATCTCAGTTCCCCAACCAGGGATTGAACCCAGGCCATGGCAGTGAAAACCTGAAATCCTAACCACTAGGCCAACAGGGAACTCCCACAACTCCTCAGTGCTTTTATGGTGATTTATTCAGAGTTGTTTTCAGCCAGAGAGTTTGATTCAAATAACCCACTACCTAACCTGCCCTTATGGGGAATAGCTATTACATTTTTATTGTATGAAATTATGCATTTGTGTTTAACAACTGTGATACTTGCTTTTAGGAACTTCACAGTGCAATAAGATGAAGGAAATGTAGTCACACAGTTTTTGTTTTGAGAGATTAGTAACCATATGGAAGACTGCTCTGTCGTAGACTTTTGCGGGAAAAAGGTGTGAGACTTTTGATGGATTGTCCCATTAACGTTATGAAACTGAAGAGCCCATTTTGCTTGATGACAATTGTTCTTTCCTCAAGGGGTAACTTCAACTGGTTGGCCAATAAGTTGCATCCTTGCCTTGAAGAAATAACCACCAAAGGAAAATCACTCCTAGCTGGTTTCCCAACCACCTCCAACTGGTCCTGAGCTGCCCTGTAGTGGCCAAGGTCCAGCCTCGTGAGGGGAAGCTGTGAGGGCAGCTAGTTGATTCAGACTGTAGAGACAGCATTTAGTCAACAGCCTTGTCTCTCATACCCTGATGCCTTAGAACTCCAACGTGTGTCTGTGAAAATGAAGGCAGATTCCTGACTCCGGCTACGGATAAGTGGATAACCTTGGGCCAAGTTTGTGACTTCATAACTTTTTAACAACAGCTCCATTTATGGCTTAGTGCTTAACTAGCCAGGACAATGGATCTGATTCCTGAAAGGCCAAATCAATAACATTGGACACCACAGCTTTGAGGGCAGGATTATGGTGAAAGTGATATTTTAGATCTTACAGAGGAAAACTAAGTTCACATTTACTAAAAACACAATTTAGGTATTAACATACTTCCTAATATACACTTAAAACTTGTCTAAATTACCCAAGATTAACCAAAAGGAAGAATAGAAATGCATTGTAAATATGAAAAAACATTAAACTTAAAATCACAATATCATGCTATTCTTCTTTTAGCATATTAAAATAGAGGTCATCTGAAATTCATTGAGTATTAACTCATAGTTTTTGCATAAACATAAATAGCATATTTTACCTAAGACACTGGAGTTTTTATGAAAATAATTAGTCCATTAAAATTAGTTCAGTGCCTTTAGAAATGAATAGGCTAAAATGCAAAGCAAGATCTATTTATCCAAGAACAAATTGAACCAAGATTTTAATTTATTTGTTAGTGAAACAAAATTGTTAATCTTCTATTAAAAATTATTTGTATTTGTATAATATCCCATGGTTTATAAAGTACTTACTCACCCAACATCTTATTTAATCCTCTCAACAGCCCTGTGAGGTAAGCATTATCACCACTTTACAGATTAAAAAACAAACTCAAGACTCATTTAGAATATAGGTCTTCCTAAGTTCACAGAGTGAATCAGTGGCAAATAAGTCTTAAATTCAGTCATCTGACTTACAATCCAGTGCTTTTTCCACTAAGTTCACAATTTACATTTTTCTCATCATTGTAGAATCATTACTAGTTTCATCCTAGGAAAAAGACCAATCCTTACAACTCTAGGCCATGTGTGCAGATAAACAATGAATAAGGACAAATTCCATGAACTTTCAGTTCAGGTTTGTCAATCAAAAGATTCTGGGCTTCCCTGGTGGTGCAGTGATTCAGAGTCCGCCTGCCGAGGCAGGGGATATGGGTTCGTGCCCCGGTCCGGGAAGATCCCACATGCCGCGGAGCAGCTGGGCCCGTGAGCCATGGCCGCTGAGCCTGCGCGTCCGGAGCCTGTGCTCCGCAATGGGAGAGGCCACAACAGTGAGAGGCCCGTGCACCGCAAAAAAAAAAAAAAAAAAAAAAAAAGATTCTGTAACTACATACAGAGGCATTCCCCAATGATGAACTCGATGCCTAGAAAATACTCTCCAAGTCTAAATGAACAATCTTTCAACTGTTTAATAAGGGAATTTCACCTTCTAACAAAAAGATTTTTTCCCTCCTTACGAGTAAAGTTAAATCCTAACTCAAGGCCAAATAAATAGTTAAATTATTTTTCTCATCCTTTAACCTAGAAGTTGCTTTTCTTAGCTAAATTCATGGAAGCAGTCTACATATTTTAAGAATTTTCATTTAGTGTTACATCGACTTTCACCTTTACTTTATGGCTGAAACTTTGAACAAGTGCCAATAAATCATGACTGAGATGAAACCGAGCAAGATCCTTAGAAGCAGAATAATCAAGACATATGCATTTGAGAGACCAGTAAAGTAAATGCCCCTTCAATTCTGTATGTATTAAATTTATATTCATTCAGCTTAAAATTATTTAAGACTTGCATTTGATATAATTCCACACAAGGAAATATGTAAACATTATGTAAATATTGATCTATAAACTACACATATTTGTAAGAACTTCTCAATACAGTTAACAATTCTGTTAAATCCCAGTGCTTCTATTTTTTTATACAAACTATAACTTTCCAATGACAGATCTCTATTCTCAATATATTCATTAACAATTTGAGACATTTCATATTTGTAAATTAAAAGTTAATTTTACAGTACATATTCCAAGTTAGCAGGCCAAAAGGAATATTTTTCTCTAATTGACATTGAAACAAATGATTAGCATGCTACAGTACTTGTCCAACTCTTTTATATTCATTAATTATTCAGGATTAATTCTGCAAAAATCCAGAGAATGCTTATGACGATGAGTTTTTAAGATAAACAACTGTTCTAGGATATAAGAAATGTTCATGAATTTATCATGTGTTGAAATATACTATGAAGATCTCGACTGCTAGAAATGTCTCCTACCTTTTTAAAAATATAATTACTAAATATTGGTGGAGAACACACATTAACATTCGCCAATTAAAACTCAATTACAATTTTCTGAACTATTAAGATTTATTAACCTTGTGCAAGGTTATATACAAATTATTCAGATGCTTTTAATTTGTGAAGTACTTTAAATACATTACTTACTTCACATGCATTGTCTCATCTGGTCCTGTCAACAATCCTGGGAGATAGGGGGAGCAGTTAGTAAGCCCACTGTAAAGGAAGAGAAGACATGCCCATATTAGAAGCCAAGCAGAGGAAGTGTCAACACTATGCCAGGTACAGTACTAGATGCTGAGGATATAATGAACGAGCTGCATAATCAGAAAGCTTCTGATATAGCAGAGAAGACACACAAGCATTAAGAATGAGCTGTGATGAACACTCTAATGGGGAAATCAAAGATGCTATGGAAGCTCAGAAAAGGGCAACCTAACTTCACCTTAGAGGAGTCAGGAAAGTGTCCTTGAAAGAAGATATATTTGGCAGGCACAAAATCAGAAACTTCCTTGCAAGATATGCTCAATGGTTTGTATCTTATTGTGAAGGCTGTGGGAGCAGTGGGAGAAAAATGAGGGGAAATGCTGGAAACATAGGTCTGAGATAGAAAAAAATTTTTTAAATTATACTAGCATTCATTAACCACTTAATGGGGGGGCAGGGATTGCGGTGAATCTATTTCTGCAATCTATATTTTATTAAATCTTTACATTAACCCTAGGAGTTAGTTACTAATGGTATTGATATTGGTGTTACTGTTACTATTATTATTTCTAGTAGCTGTAGTAATAGTCTAAATTGTTGACGATTACTTAAATACCACATAACAAGTCACTATACAGCAAACATGGTAAAATCCCATTTTATATAAAATGAAAGAGAAAATGTCACGCAAATGGCTAATGCTCAGAAAAGTAATGGGGTGATTGTTATGGATTGATTTGTGTCTCCCCCAAATTCATGGTTTGAAGCACTAACTCCCACTGTGACTGTATTTGGAGATAAGGCCTTTAAGGAGGTAAATGAGGTCCTAGGGCCTCATCCAGTCTGACTGGTATCCTTCAAAGAAAAGGAAGAAACACAAGGAATATGGATGCACAAAGAAAAGGCCATGTGAGGACATGAGAAGATGGCCATCCACAAGCCCAGGAGAGAGGTCTCAGGAGAAACCTGCTGACATCTTGATCTTGGACTTCTAGCCTCCAGAACAGTAAGAAATACATTTCTTTCGTTTAAGACACCCGGTCTGTGGGATTTTGTTATGGTGGCCTGTTGCGCTGTACCCCACAGTCCTGCACTCCTTGCAACTGCCCAGTTGTGAGACCGAAGGAAGAACCCGGAGCCAGTGACAGAGACATCAGTGATTTGTTGGACAGGGTATCTTACAAGTCAGAGGCAAAGGTCCTGGAGCCACACCCCACACCCCACCCTGTATGGGTGTACGGCCAAGGGCAGGCAGGACACAGCAGCAATCTTTGCTACACAGGGGCGGGGAGGAGGAAGCTATCAGTTATAGGGGCAATGACTTCAGAAGAGCTCCCTCCTTGCCAGGGCGACTGGGGCAAGGGCTGCTGTTTTCCTGTTGATGACAGAATATACTGGAGCCTTTCTGGTCCAGGGCTAGAAAAATTGTTAGCTGGGGTTGGGCCAATCACACAGGTAGTTACTGATTAAAACTTTCAGCTTAGGAGGGGGAGGCAATCATGCTCAGAAGGGTGAGGTGGGGCCAGGTAGAGTAAGGGATGCACAGAGAGCAAGAGAGCAGCCATTTTATGGGGCTTGAACATACCTGGCCCGAGCAGACCAATACAGTTATATTATTTATTTTCAACCAAGTCATCATATTGACCAAACTACTTTCAGCAAAAAGAAATTGTTTTGGTTTGGGGTAACATTTTGCTTATCTGTTTGCTTTGGTTTTTAGTGAGAGGAGGGTGGACACTCTGCCCTAAGCTTCAGTAGAGTGTTATCCCACTGGTGCAGTTGTGGGAGCAAAGGGAACCAAACCTCTGTCCAAGGCAAGACAGCATAGTAAAGCAAGGGACCATCAGATCCTGGTTGGCACCAAGGTGGGGGATAGACATTGGTCATTGGCAAGAATCAGATCTGAGTTCCATATAGGAGGCACAAGATGGAGGGAGTAGGTTGAGAAGGTAAAGTTTGGTGAGATTGCCTGAAGCAAAAACCTACATAGGGGATATTTTATAAAGAATCAGCTATTGAGCCTGTGGGCTAGTAGAGGCCTTAAAAAAATTGTCTGGAAAAAAACATGAGAATCCTTTCTGAGGAAGGAAGGAAGGAAGGAAGGGAGGGAGGGAGGGAGGGAGGGAGGGAGGGAGGGAGGAAGGGAGGGAGGGAGGGAGGGAGGGAGGAAGGAAGAAAGGGAGGAAGGAAGGAAGGGTTATTGTGATAACACATTTGAATTATCTATCCATAATTATTAGCTATCAACTGAAATGTAAAGAAAAGCTAAGATTGTTACTCATTACTTCACATTCTGTCCCAAGCTGCCACAGACAATATTTCAGATACTCTTACTTAACTGCATATTTATCCAACCAGAATGCCCCTGCATCTCAGACCCATCTCCAGTTATATTATATAGTTACATCAATGGTCTTGATATTTTTTTGTCCATTGTTTTTTTCTTTTGCAATAAGGGCATAAGTATGGGGATTAAAAGCCCAGGTTCTGTAAACAAACTGCGAGGATTCATATCCAGAATCTATTAATACTTTTATTTAGCTGTGTAACCTTGGGCAAGTTACTTAAACTCCCTGTGCCTCAGTTTCTGAGCAAACGTTTTTGTGAGGTTTAAAGGAGTTAATACATGTAAAACGCTTAAATTCATGCCACACACATGGTAATGCTCTATAATTCTTGGCTCTTATGACTGTTAATTGTGACATTAAACTGTGAAAGGGAGTTTAGTAAAGGAAGACTGGCGTTGCTCAACCACATTCTATTTTACTAGAATGCTTTTATTTTCAGTGATAAAACATAATCTAGTATGATTTTGTTTCTGTTTTTTTCATTTTAATAATATAATATTCCATCCTAATTATAAAGCATAAAAAACATAGAAATAAAAATATAATACATACTAATATAACTATAAATAGCTAATATAAAATTATAGAATGTTTTGAAATACTATCAAGGATTTTTTTAAAATTAAAATAGTAAGTAGCTCCTATACTCAAAATAACCACTGTAAGTTTTTTTCAATTTTCCATGAATTCTTAAAAACTATTGTACAAATTTTAAATCATGAGACGATATAAGTATTATTTTTAACTTGCAATGTAGTAGGAAGCTTTTCTGTCATAAAATATGATCTGTGAATGTAATTTATCTTAACATCTTTATTGGAGTATAAATGCTTTACAGTGTTGTGTTAGTTTCTGCTGTATAACAAAGTGAATCAGCTATATGTATACATATATCCCCATATCACATTCCTCTTGCATCTCCCTCCCACCTTCCCTATCCCACCCCTCTAGGTGTTCACAAAGCACCGAGCTGATCTCCCCGTGCTATGCAGCTGCTTCCCACTAGCTATCTATTTTACATTTGGTAGTGTATATATGTCCATGCCACTCTCTCACTTTGTCACAGCTTACCCTTCTCCTTCCCCGTGTCCTCAAGTCCATTGTCTAGTAGGTCTGTATCTTTATTCCTGTCTTACCCCTAGGTTCTTCATGACATTTTTTTTTCTTAAATTCCATATATATGTGTTAGCATATGGTATTTGTCTTTCTCTTTCTGACTTACTTCACTCTGTATGACAGACTCTAGGTCCATCCACCTCACTACAAATAACTCAATTTCGTTTCTTTTTATGGCTGAGTAATATTCCATTGTATATATGTGCCACATCTTCTTTATCCACTCATCTGTCAAGGGCCACTTAGGTTGCTTTCATGTCCTGGCTATTGTAAATAGTGCTGCAATGAACATTGTGGTACATGACTCTTTTTGAATTATGGTTTTCTCAGGGTATATGCCCAGTAGGGGGATTGCTGGGTCATATGGTAGTTCTATTTTTAGTTTTCTAAGGAACCTCCATACTGTTCTCCAGAGTGGCTGTATCAATTTACATTCCCAACAACAGTGCAAGAGGGTTCCCTTTTCTCCACACCCTCTCCAGCATTTATTGTTTGCAGATCTTTTGATGATGGCCATTCTGACCGGTGTGAGGTAATACCTAATTGTAGTTTTGATTTGCATTTCTCTAATTAGTGATGTTGAGAAGCTTATCATGTGTTTGTTGGCAATCTGTAATTCATCTTTGAAGAAATATCTATTTAGGTCTCCTGCCCATCTTTGGATTGGGTTGTTTGTTTTTCAGATATTGAGCTGCATGAGTTGCTTGTATATTTTGGAGATTAATCCTCTGTCAGTTGCTTCATGTGCAAATATTTTCTCCCATTTTGAGGACAGTCTCTTCATCTTTTTTATGGTTTCCTTTGCTGTGAAAAAGCTTTTAAGTTTCATTAGGTACCATTTGGTTATTATTGTTTTTCATTTCATTTCCATTTCTCTAGGAGTGGGTCAAAAAGGATCTTGCTGTGATTTATGTCATAGAGTGCTCTACCTGTTTTCCTTTAAGAGTTTTGTAGTGTCTGGCCTTACACTTAGGTCTTTAATCGATTTTGAGTTTATTTTTGTGTATGGTGTTCGGAAGTGTTCTAGTTTCATTCTTTTACATGTAGCTTTCCAGTTTTCCCAGCACAACTTATTGAAGAGGCTGTCTTTTCTCCATTGTATACTCTTGCCTCCTTCATCAAAGATAAGGGGATGAGATGTGTGTGGGTTTATCTCTGGGATTTCTATCCCACTCCATTGATCAATATTTCTGTGTTTGTGCCAGTACCATACTGTCTTGATTACTATAGCTTTGTAGTATAGTCTGAAGTCAGGGAGCCTGTTTCCTCCCACTCTGTTTTTCTTTCTCAAGATTGTTTTGGTTATTCAGGGTCTTCTGGGTATCCCCACAAACTGTGCAATTTTTTGTTCTCGTTCTGTGAAAAATGCCATTGGTAGTTTAATAGGGATTGCATTGAATCTGTAGATTGCTTTGCGTACTAGAGTCATTTTCACAATGTTGATACTTCCAATCCAAGAACATGGTATATCTCTGCATCTGTTTGTATCATCTTTAATTCTTTCATCAGTGTCTTATAGTTTTCTTTTGTCTCCTTAGGTAGGTTTATTCCTAGGTATTTTATTCTTTTCATTGCAGTGGTAAATGGGAGGGTTTCCTTAATTTCTCTTTCAGATTTTTCTTCTTTGGTGTATAGGAATAAAAGAAATTTCTGTGCATTAATTTTATATCGTGCTACTCAACCGAATTCACTGATTAGCTCTAGTAGTTCTCTGTAGCATCTTTAGGCTTCTTTAATGTAAAGTATCATGTCATCTGCAAACAGTGACAGTTTTATTTCTTTTATGATTTGGATTCTTTTTATATCTTTTTCTTCTCTGACTGCTGTAGCTAAAACGTTCAAAACTATGTTGAATAATAATGGTGAGAGTGGGCAACCTTGTCTTGTTCCTGATCTTAGGGGAAATGGTTTCAGTTTTTCACCATTGAGAACAATGTTGGCTGTGGGTTTGTCATATATGGCCTTTATTATGTTGAGGTAGATTCTCTCTAGGTCTACTTTCTGGAGAGTGTTTATCATACATGGGTGTTGAATTTTGTCAAAAGTTTTTCTGAATCTATTGAGATGATCATATGGTTTTTCTTCTTCAATTTGTTAATATGGTGTATCACATTGATTGATTTGCATATATTGAAGAATCCTTGCATCCCTGGGATAAACCCCACTTGATCATGGTGTTTGATCCTTTTAATGTGATGTTGGATTCTGTTTGCTAGTATTTTGTTGAGGATTTTTGCATCTATGTTCATCAGAGTTACTGGCCTGTAGTTTTCTTTGTTTGTGACATCTTTGTCTGGTTTTGGTATCAGGGTGATGGTGGCCTCGTAGGATGCGTTTGGGAGTGCTCTTCCCTCTGCTATATTTTGGAAGAGTTTGAGAAGGACAGGTGTTAGCTCATCTCAAAAGGTTTGATAGAATTCGCCTGTGAATCCATCTGTTCCTGGGCTTTTGTTTGTTGGAAGATTTTGAATCACAGTTTCAATTTCATAGCTTGTGATTGGTTTGTTTATATTTTCTATTTCTTCATGGTTCAGTCTCAGAAGGTTGTGCTTTTCTAACAATTTTTCCATTTCCTCCAGGTTGTCCATTTTATTGGCATATAGTCACCTGTAGTAATCTCTGATGATCCTTTGTATTTCTGCAGTGTCAGTTGTTACTTCTCCTTTTTCATTTCTAATTCTGTTGATTTGAGTCTTCTCCCTTTTTCTCTTGATTAGTCTGGCTAATGGTTTATCAATTTTCTTTATCTTCTCAGAGAACCAGCTTTTAGTTTCATTGATCTTTGTTATTGCTTCCTTCATTTCGTTTTCATTTATTTCTGATCTGATCTTTATGATTTCTTTCCTTCTGCTAACATTGGGGTTTTTTTGTTCTTCTTTCTCTAATTGCTTTAGGTGTAAGGTTAGGTCGTTTATTTGAGATTTTTCTTGTTTCTTGAGGTAAGATTGTATTGCTATAAGCTTCCCTCTTAGAACTGCTTTGGCTGCATCCCATAGGTTTTGGGTCTTTGTGTTTTCATTGTCATCTGTTTCTAGGCATATTTTTGATTTCCTCTTTGATTTCCTTGTGATCTCTTTGTTGTTTAGTAATGTATTGTTTAGCCTCCATGTGTTTGTATTTTTTACATTTTTTCCTGTAACTGATATCTAGTCTCATAGCGTGTGGTTGGAAAAGATACTTGATACAATTTCAATTTTCTTAAATTTACCAAGGCTTGATTTGTGACCCAAGATATGGCCTATCCTGTAGAATGTTACATGAGCTCCTGAGAAGAAAGTGTATTCTGTTGTTTTTGGACGGAATGCCCTACAAATATCAATTAAGTCCAACTTGTTTAGTGTGTCTTTTAAAACTTGGGCTTCCTTATTTATTTTCATTTTGGACGCTCTGTCCATTGGTGAAAGTGGGGTGTTAAAGTCCCTTACTATGATTGTGTTACTGTCGATTTCCCCTTTTATGGCTCTTAGCATTTGCCTTATGTACCGAGGTGCTCCTATGTTGGGTGCATATATATTTATAATCGTTATATCTTCTTCTTGGATTGATCCCTTGATCATTATGTAGTATCCTTCCTTGTCTCTTGTAACATTCTTTATTTTAAAGTTTATTTTATCTGATATGAGTATTGCTACTCCAGCTTTGTTTTGATTTCCATTTGCATGAAATACCTTTTTCCATCCCCTCACTTTTAGTCTGTATGTGTCCCTAGGTCTGAAGTGGGTCTCTTGTAGACAGCATATATATGGGTCTTGTTTTTGTATCCATTCAGCAAGCCTGTGTCTTTTGGTTGGAGCATTTAATCCATTCACGTTTAAGGTAATTATCGATATGTATGTCCTATGACCATTTTCTTAATTGTTTTGGGTTTGTTTTTGTAGGTCCTTTTCTTCTCTTGTGTTTCCCAGTTAGAGAAGTTTCTTTAGCATTTGTTGTAGAGCTGGTTTGGTGGTGCTGAATTCTCTTAGCTTTTGCTTGTCTGTAAAGCTTCTGATTTCTCCATCGAATCTGAATGAGATCCTTGCCGGGTAGAGTAATCTTGATTGTAGGTTCTTCTCTTTCATCTCTTTAAGTATATCATGCCACTCCCTTCTGGCTTGTAGAGTGTCTGCTGAGAAATCAGCTGTTAACCTTATGGGAGTTCCCTTGTATGTTATTTGTTGTTTTTCCCTTGCTGCTTTCAATAATTTTTGTTTGTCTTTAATTTTTGCCAATTTGATTACTATGTGTCTCAGCATGTTTCTCCTTGGGTTTACCCTGTATGGGACTTGCTGCACTTCCTGGACTTGGGTGGCTATTTCCTTTCCCATGTTAGGGACGTTTTTGACTATAATCTCTTCAAATATTTGCTCTGGTCCTTTCTCTCTCTCTTCTCCTTCTGCGACCCCTATATTGTGAATGTTGTTGCGTTTAATATTGTCCCAGAGGTCTCTTAGGCTGTCTTCATTTCTTTTCATTCGTTTTTCTTTATTCTGTTCCACAGCAGTGAATTCCACCATTCTGTCTTCCAGGTCACTTATCCCTTCTTCTGCCTCAGTTATTCTGCTATTGACTCCTTCTAGTGTATTTTTCACTTCAATTATTGTATTGTTCATCTCTGTTTGTTTGTTCTTTAATTCTTCTAGGTCTTTGTTAAACATTTCTTGCATCTTCTCGATCTCGGCCTCAATTCTTTTTCCGAAGTCCTGGATCATCTTCACTATGATTATTCTGAATTCTTTTTCTGGAAGGTTGCCTATCTCTACTTCATTAGGTTGTTTTTCTGGGGTTTTATCTTGTTCCTTCATCTGGTACCTAGCACTCTGCCTTTTCATGTTGTCTATCTTTCTGTGGGTTTTTTTTTTCCCACAGGCAGCAGGATTGTAATTCTTGCTTCTGCTGTCTGCCCTCTGGTGGGTGAGGCTATCTAAGAGGCTTGTGCAAGTTACCTGATGGGAGGGACTGGTGGTGGGTAGAGCTGACTGTGTGCTTCCTGGACCTGACTGACTATTTCCTTTCCCATATTAGGGAAGTTTTTGACTATAATCTCTTCAGATATTTTTTCAGCCCTTTTTTTTTTTCTCTTCTTCTTCTGCGACCCATATTATTTGAATGTTGGTGTGTCTAATATTGTCCCAGAGGTCTCTGAGACTGTCCTCAACTCTTTTCATTCTTTTTTCTTTATTTTGCTCCCTGGCTGTTATTTCCACCATTTTATCTTCCAGCTCACTTATGCATTCTTCTGCCTCAGTTATTCTGTTATTGATTCCTTCTAGAGTATTTTTAATTTCAGTAATTTTGTTGTTCATCACTGTTTGTTTGCTCTTTAGTTCTTCAAATCCTTGTTAAATGTTTCTTTTATTTTCTCCATTCTGTTTCTGAGATTTTGAATCATCTTTACTATCATTATTCTGAATTCTTTTTCAGGTAGGTTGTCTATTTCATCTTCATTTACTTGGTCTTGTAGGTTTTAACCTTGCTCCTTCATCTATAACATATTTTTTTGTTGTTTCTTTTCTTTTCTTTTTTTTTTTGATGGGTGGTGCTGTATTCCTTTCTTACTGTTTTTTTGGCCTGAGACGTCCAGCAGTGGAGTTTGCACCAGTTGTATAGAGCTGGGTCTTGGTGCTGAGATGAGGACCTCCAGGAGGCCTCACTCTGATTGATATTCCCTGGGGTCTGAGGTTCTCTGTTAGCCCAGTGGTTTGGACTTGGAGCCACCAGCACAGGAGCTCGGGCCTGATCTCCAGCCTGGGAACCAAGATCCTGCAAGCTTTGTGGCCTGGTAAAAAAAAAAAAAAAAAAAGGAAGAAAGAAAGAAAAAAGAAGCAGTACAATATCAAAGAATAAAAAACAAAATAAAATTAGAAAGATAAAAATATAGTAGGAAAAATAAAACTATAACTGAAACAACTGCAACAAGATAAAATAAAACCACAACAGAAAAAAGAAAAAAAAAAAAAAGGAGGGGGTAACAAGCCAAAAGGAGAGATCACTAACAAATTACAAAGAATAAAATAAAATTAGAAAAATAAAAGATTTATTAGGAAAAATAAAAATATAAAAGAATCAAGAATAATGAATCAACAAGGTAAAACAGAACCCCAATCTAAAGGAGGAAAAAAGGGGACTTCCCTGGTGGTGCAGTGATTAAGAATCTGCCTGCCAATGCAGGGGACACAGGTTTGAACTCTTGTCCAGGAAGATCCCACATGCTGTGGAACAACTAATCCGGTGCACCACCACTACTGAGCCTGCTCTCTAGAGTCCGCGAGCCACAACTACTGAGCCCACGTGCCACAACTTCTGAAGCTCACGCGCCTAGAGCCCATGCTCCGCAACAGGAGAAGTCACCACAGTGAGGAGCCCACACACCGCAATGAAGAGTAGCCCCCGCTCACTGCAACTAGAGAAAGCCTGCATGTAGCAATGAAGACCCAATGCGACGAAAAATAAATAAATAAATAAATTGATTCTTTAAAGAAATAAAAAATAAATAAGTACAAGAGGAAAAAATAAAAGTAAAAAAAAGCTTTGCCTATGGGGGTGGAGTTTAGGCAGGGGGTGGAACTTAGGCAGGGGCGGGGTTTAGGGTGGGGTGGGACCTAGGCAGGTGGGGGGTGATGTTTTAGTTTGGGGTGGGGCCTAGGTGGGGCGACGTTCAAGCATGGGGCGGTGCTTTTGCTTAGGACCTGCACAGAAGGGGAGAGGCAGCATGTCAAAAGGAGGGCCTCTGGAGTGTGGAGTTCTGGAGTTTGGATAGGGCCCTGAGTGAGGGTGTGTGGGTGGGGCTTAGGCCCAGCTCACTGGGGGGGGTCTCTGAGTGTAGGGGTAGGGCCCTGAGTGGGGGTGTAGGGGTGGGGCTTGGGTTCTGCACGGCAGGAGGGAGGCTCTAAGGGCAGAGGATTAGGCCCGGGAGCTGAACAGGCTCCCCGGTGCCTAAGTGGACAGGGAAAGCACTGGTCCCGTTCCCTTTCGCTCCCTCATTCCCCTCCCCGACTGTCTCTCCCAGGGTCTCTCCCCTTCGCTGCTGGACCCCTAACCATAGGTGGGTCCCGCTGGGTGTAGGAACTCCTCCCCTCCCCAGCCACCCCTCAGGGATGCCAGTCCTTGAGGTCCGGTCTTTCCCTTTGCTCCCCCTTCCCTCCCTCCCACTCCCTCAGGACCACGTGGCTGGAGGGGGCCTCAGTGGGCAGAAGATCAGGCCCAGGATCTCAGCAGGTTCCTGGGGCCCCAAGTGAGCAGAGGAAACCTGGCCACACTCCCTTTTGATCCTCTGCCCTACCAGTGGTTCCCCAATTTCCCCCTTTGGGTGTGGGATCCCTTCCCCTCCCCCAGACACCCTTCAGGGCCGCCAGTCCCATCCCACCTCCACTTCTCCTCCCCCTTCACTCCCCCCCATGCCCCACATCCTACCTGGTCACTGGGGGTTCCTCCCATCCCCTTAGGTGTCCATGGTCCCCCACCAGTGCCTGGTAGGTGCCCTAGTTGTGAGGAGATGTGAATTCTGCATCCTCCTAGTATGCCATCTTGACTTCACCCCCCGTGAATGTAATTTTAATTATTGTATAACATTCTATTGAATAAATGTACCACTACTTAGCCATTCATATTTTTAGGCATTTAGGCTGCATCCTCCTCCTCCTTTCCTTCCTCTTCCTTCTTTTCCTTCTTTGCTATTGTAGTTAACACTTAGATATGCATCCTGGTACCAAAATACAAATAAATATATTGATAAATGAAAGGATGGATAGATAGGTAGATAGATAGATGATAGATAAAGCTGCTTTGAACATCTTTAATACTAATATTTGTCATCATCTCTGATTATTACCTTAAGAAGAATTCCTAGAAATAGAATTCCTGGATCAAATTTTTAATATTATATTATCACTTTCCACCAAATATGTTGGGCCAAACAAATATTCACCCACAGCATAAAAGGGCTCTTATTTCCCTGCTTTACTAGTAACAGTGTATATTTAACTTCTTCATCTTTGCTAATTTTTATGGGCAAAAAGCATATGCCATTGTTTTTTTAATTTGATTTTTTGATGACTAGTCAAATTCAAATATATGCATTGACCCTTTGTACCTATTTTATGGACTATCTTTTAATAACTTTAGATCACCTTTCATTTATTTATTATGTTTTATATGTATACACACATATTCAAGTTTATATGTTATAAACAAAACCATATCATACACAGTTGTAGCTTTAATGAAGTTTTCCTTTTTTCTTCTTTCTCATTTTGCTTTACATACACCTATATCACCTTCACCCCCATAGCCTATGTTAATAACTTAGCATGTATCCTTGCAGAGTTTTCTCCATGCTCATATAATCAACCACCATAAGACAGAGACAGAAAAAGACAGTGTGTGTGTGTGTGTGTGTGTGTGTGTGTGTAAGAGAGAAAGAAGAAAGGAGAGGGAGAGAGGAGAGAGGAAGGGGAGAGGGAGGAGAATTGTTGGGACCATGACACTAGAGCCAAAATGTCCATGTTGAAATAAGATTTCTGCCATTTACTAGCTGTGTGAACTTGGACAAGTGACTTTACCTCTCTATACCTCAGTTTCCTCATTGGTAAAACAGGCATCATAGTAATACCCACCTAAATACATACATGTAAATTCCTTATAAGATTTCTGGCACATTGTACGTATAGTATAAATATTAACTGTCATTATATACAAGAGTTTGGGGTCATCATTTGTTTTACAAAAATGGTATTGTAACATACACATCCTTTTGGAAGGAGGATCTTGTTTTCCTGATATGTGAGACATAATAATTAATATATTTCAGTAAGTCTTAAAATGCATTTGATTGAAAGATGCATTATTACTTTATGCCCCACTAAGAAAGAAAAAGTGTTACCAGTTAAATACAACACAATGTTTTCTTATTATTAAAGTCTTCATTCTTATTGAAAGGGTTCTTTGAGACATATTTATACATAAAATTTTATCGTATATTATTCTTGTGTATATGTTTTAAAAAACTATAAAAGAACTAAATTGGTTACAGTAATCCCTAAAAAAAAACTTTCCCACATGAGTCCAATTCTTCTGCACACTCTCAAGTCAGAGTTATCATCACCCATGGATTTGCACACATTTTTTTCTGTGTCATCCAGAACATTGGTGGTGAGGCATTTCTTTAAAAAGGGCTTTACTATCATCACCGGGATTTTATTTGAAGCCATGTACACCCATTCTGCAATTCTTGATGCTGGAGTCTTCTTGATCATATCAGAAAGTGTCAATACAAGGTTTTCAAAAAATAGGGGAATTCCCTGGTGGTCCAGTGGTTAGGACTCTGTGCTTTCACTGCCAAGGGTCCGGATTTGATCCCTGGTCAGGAACTAAGATCCCATAAGCTGTGCAGCACAGCCAAAACAAAAACCAGTCAGGACTCATATTCTTTTCTCCAATTATTTGCTTGAGTGAAACACTGAGGGATTGTAATAGTTTTCAGCCATGGTATCGGGAGCAACAACCATATTTGTGCCAGCGCAGTGGGGGTAACTATAGCATGACTATTACCTAGCCCACAGCAACTATAGAATGTCATCAATTCTAAGGCACATCCCAATTTTAGAAATGAAAAACTGAGAGAAAAAATGTGTTTTGAACTAATAGGATATGGTAACCCATTATTTTGATTAAAAAGAAATTTTCCCTGACTGCCACTGAGCTTAGCATATTTACATTTTGTGGGGAGGATTTAGTCTTCTGTGATTTGCTTTTTTATATCCTTCATTTTTCTATTGGGGTATTTTCTTTTCCTTATCATTTTGTAATACTTCTTATATATATGATAGATATTAATTCTTAGTGATCATCAGTACCAGAATTTTCCCAAATCTATAATTTGTCTTTTGCCTTATTGGATTTTTTCTCATGCCAAATATTTTCATTTTTATATAGTCAAATACATTGCTTTTTTTTAATATAACTTTGGGTTCTCCTGCCTTGCCAATGTCTTTTTGATTTCTAAGCTGTAAACATAGTCTCTTTATTTTTCTTCCATAATTTTTATTTTTGTTTATACTTAGTATTTCACTCATCTATCTGTTTTTCTGGTGTTTTTCTAACATGATTTGAGAAAGGAGTCTAACATTATTTTATTCTATGTAGATAGCCAGTTGTCCCAGAACCATTTATCAAATATTTCATCCTTTCCCCACTGAATTTGAAATAACATTTTTGTTATATATTATCTTTTCATATACTTTAGGATCTATTACTTGGTAAATTTTATTCTTCAATTTATCTTGAATTTAATCTTGTGCAAATGGTTATTCAGGTGTTTAGAATTATTTATTGAATAATTATGCCTTCCCCACTGATTTGAAATACTGTGTGTGTTTGTTCCATTCATCTTTCTGCTTTGGCACTAGCATCACCCCATTTCAATTTTTGCAGCTCTATAATATGTTTTTATATCTGGTAGACAAATCATCTCCTCTCATTTTTTTTCTTCTTTATCAGAATTTAATTGGATATCTTCTCATGTTTATTCTTTCAGATGAACTCTCAGATGCTCTGATCACATTATATCTCTCTCCCCATACACATGGATACTAAATAAATAATAAATACAGTGAAGTGGTTTTGATTGAGTGTGTTGCATGAATAGATGGATCTCTCCATAAAGATATACTTTCTATAATATGTTCCTCCATTTACTAAAGTGTTCTTTTATGCCTTTAGTAGAGTTCTGTAGTTGTCTTAATTTGGTGGTGCACATGTTTTTGTTAGCTTTATTATTGGGAGATTTTTTTTGGTTAGTATTGTGATTTTTTTCCTTAATTTTATTGTCAAATGGATTATTGTTAAAATATTTAAAAATATTGATTTTAGTATATTAATGTCATAGTTTTGTACTTCATTTTCCTGGAGTTTGCATATAGAGAATTACACCACTTATGAATAATAAAATTTTTCTATTTTTTATTTATATTTGATTTGTATATTTATATTTTAGAAACTCATTGACAAACATGTCCATATTATGTTAAATAATAGAGATAGTGGTGAACAATCCTATTCATTTTGAATTTTAATAGGAATGCTTCTGGTATTTCCTCATTATGTATGATGCTAGTTTGACTTATATTAGTTTTTTATCATGTGAAGAAATTCTCTTTCTATTTCTGTTTTACCAGGGGTTTTCTTTAGGAATGTCTGTCAAATTCCTCCCCCCAAAAGATATTTAAGCATCTGTTGAAATATTTTTCTCCTTTGATTTATTTTGAATTATTATTAGTTTCTTAAATTGAGCCATCTATGAATTAATGGTATAACATTTACTTAATCAGCAAATATTAGTCTTTGAATATATCACTGGATTCAATTTGCTTTGTCATTTAGGATTTTTGCACCAATAGTTACAATTGGTATTGGACAGTTATTTGCTATTTTTGTGCTGTCAAATTTTGGCACCAGATTTATACTAGCTTTGTAGAATAATTTGTGGAAGCTTCCTTTCTTTCTCTATGATCTTTTATTTGGAAGTTTGAAATAACTTACTATGAAATTGTCTTGGCAGGTGGCTTTCTACAAGGGGTTTTCTGTGACAAGTCTCAATTTTAATCAAGTTTTCTACCTCTACTTGGGTTGATTTTAATAATTAATATTGCCCTAAATATTCATGCATATGTTGAGATTTTCAGATTTTTTAATACTTTTTTTAAAAGTGTATTTCTACCTGTAGTTATATCACGTAGTTACTTTCTACTCTTGCATATTTATGCTTTCTTTTTTTTTCTCGTTTAGCCTTGCTAAAAGTTTATCCATTTTATTGCTCTCTTTGAAGAAAATAGCTCTGTAATTGTTCATTAATAAAACTGTATATTTTTTATTTAATAGACTTTTATTCTTAATTCATTTATCCAGTTTTTCTCAGTTTTCCTTTTCTTTCTGTTCTTTTTGAGCATAAGGGATATTGCTCTTTTTTCCAACCTCTTGAGATGAATGTTATTTTCATTCTGTCCTGTTTAAAAATAAATGCATTTAAAACTAGTAAGTTTCCTCTGAATACAGACTTGGTTTCAGAAATTTTCATAGTATTGTTTTCACTGGCAATATTTTCTGAATGGTGATTTAAGCTAAGCTTGATTTTCTCATAGATCCAATATTTATAGGAGAGTGATTTTTAGTTGCTTAATGGTTTTATTTTTTCAATTTATAACTCTGCTATTAATATCTGGTTTTATGCATTTTTTTCAAAGAATGATTTATATAATTTCCAATTTGGGGAAAGTAGTAAGATCCTTTATGACCGATTTTGGTAAGTGTTCTGTAGACACTTGAAAAAAAAAAGAAAAGAAGTGTATTTTCTGTAGTATAAATGTGTGTCAAATTGATAGCATTATTAATCTTATTACTTTCTTCTATTTCTATTTAATTTGTCAAATATTATGAGAGACATGCTAAAATCTCTCCTAATGGTTGTGCCTTTGTCAACTTTCCCTTATAGTCAACAACTTTTGCATTATATATATTCTGACGTTGTCTTATTTAATACTTAAGCATTGCTTTATCCATAAAAATTGGTTTTCTCAATGTAGTTTTATCCTCTTTGCTTTTAATTCTACTTTGCCTGGTGTTGAAGTTGTGAATCTTTCTTTTCTCTCATTTTCATTTGCCTGGTATAGCTTTGCTCTTCACTTTATTTTTAACCTTTCTCTGATCTCTTCTTAAAATATTGGTCTTGTATTAAGGGGGTTTCATCCATTCACACTTATCATAATAAGTGATATATTTGGTCTTAATTTTGGCATTGTATTTGATACTTTCAGTGCTTAATATGTCCAGATTTAATATGGTCATTGCTTTTTAAATTTGTTTCCTCATTTCTCCAGTTTTCCTGGTGCTTGTTTTCTGTCTTTCTCTTTTTAATCTAGTGATATGGAAGTTGTATATGGTAGTATTATTATGTGATGTTCTAGTAAACTGGTCTCCCCAAAAAGCTGTGATTTGTAGTGTTTTTGTAGTATTTGCCAATTGCTGATTTTGATGGCATAAATACTCCCACTATGGCCAATTTCAAGTCACCAACATGATGCAACTGAATGCAGAGATAGCTCCAGCCCACTACTGGATTTATGCTACAAATGCTTGTGTTTACATGTTAAAAGTTGACCTCTATATCTCCACAAACATCAAAAATATGTGTGGGGCTTCCCTGGTGGTGCAGTGGTTGAGAGTCCACCTGCTGATGCAGGGGACACGGGTTTGTGCCCCGGTCTGGGAGGATCCCACATGCCGCGGAGTGGCTGGGCCTGTGAGCCATGGCCGCTGAGCCTGCACGTCCAGAGGCTGTGCTTCGCAATGGGAGAGGCCACAACAGTGAGAGGCCCACATACCACAAAAAAAAAAAAAAAGTGTGAATTGATCTCCTCTATATAGGATGTCTTAATATGTGTTTATTCTGTTACCACCAATCCCCACCAACACTCATGTTTTATTAAAATAATCTGATCTCTTGAACTGAGATTATTCAATCCTTTTTCTTATATAATTTATCCTTTAGTAGTTATTTGATATTACTATCATTTTATAACCACACCAATAATAATTATTTATTATTTATATAATAGATGTGTGGTTTTCTAATTAAAGCACTCATAACCACATTTTATGATATTCATGGGGAATGATTCAAATTATATTCAGTTCCCTCACTTTTCTGGATATTTTAAATTCTGCTCTTGGATTAAGCTAGGCTATCAGGATGGTATGTCTAAGGCCTTTGCTACCTTAGCCCTTCAGAAATAACCTTCACCAAGTCAAATGTGTGTTAACATCAGGGTAATTTTCAAAGAACACAAGAAACAATAAGAATTTCACTACAAATTTTGCTGTAGATGGAAATGGTTATCCACTGTATCTCTCAGTATTCCTAACAGAAACCTCCATGTGTGTGGAATTTTGTTTAGAATCCAACTGGTACTTTAAAAACTTTTGTGAGGATCATGAAAATGACTATGTTTCTTTTTTCCTTTTGATTTCCAGGAATCTCAGGCCTAAATTTGAAGCTAAACTTCAGGAGTTATGCAAATTCTCCTGGCCTGATTTTCCCCAATCTTGGCTTTCTGTTCATGATTTTATTTTGGCCCTGATAGTTCCTATTTATATTTTCTCATTACTTTATTGTATGTGCTCCTCAACAGGCTGCTTTACATTCCTTGCAAACAAGGAGAGTAAATAATAATAATAATAATAATAATAATAATTTCTATAGAAATTCTATCATTTTGTTTTGTGGTTCCTGATCATTAAAATGGAAGCTAGGGCTTCCCTGGTGGCACAGTGGTTGAGAGTTCGCCTGCCGATGCAGGGGACACGGGTTCATGCCCCGGTCTGGGAAGATCTCACATGCCGCTGAGCGGCTGGGCCCGTGAGCCATGGCCGCTGAGCCTGCGTGTCTGGAGCCTGTGCTCTGCAACGGGAGAGGCCACAACAGTGAGAGGCCCACGTATCGGGAAAAAAAAAAAAAAGGAAGTTAATGTTGTTTTTATTTCTTCAAGGTCTTTATATGAGTGGAAAGTTACCAAAGAAAATTTGTTTTGGATTATCAGTATTTGGGTGCTTGTCCATCAGCTGATTTCTTCCGTAATCAGTGGTCAAAAAGAGACAAAATAGGCTCTTCATCCCTTATGTAATGTGTTTCTTTGACTGCTTCAAATAAAATTGGAATTTAGATTAATTTTGGTTTTGTTTTCATGCTGATGTTATAGTAGTTTGCCTGATAAACTACACTGAATTTAATAAAACTTTATAGTTGGTACTGAAGTCTTGTTTTTAGTGATTTGAGTAGTGGTACGGTGTATTAGAATGATCCCAGGATTAAGAGTTAGGAGTCTTGTTCCCAGTTCTAGTTAAGGTTCAGCTACAAGTTTGCCTTTTGATTTGTGGTAAATCACTTTACCTGAGTCTTAAAATTAAGGGATAAAATGATATGCATTTTAAGGTCTCATCCAGTTCTAATGTCTTATTATTTGAATTATGAAAAAATAGCTCGTGAATACTTACTGATAAAATATGTTCATTATACCTTTATTGTATCTACAGTATTCCAACTTTGTCCACGCCTTAAATTTATATGACTAAGTGTGCATATTAATATAGTGAAAATAAGAAGCAATAAAAAACGAACATCTCATTCATGCATGCAAAATTCTTGTTCTGATGACATTTTTGAAATCCATGGTATTACGACAAGTACTCTTTTTCCTGTTTCCATAATGACAAAATAACATTAATAATACATTAATAATACATTAATAATAACTATGTTGTGCTAGTGAAAAGTTTAAAGGCTTAAAAAATGCTAACAAATAACTCATGATTGTGTTTTCTGAGTAGTTTATTCACTTTTGTTGCTAAGATCATCCCTGAAATGCTCCAGGATCCTAATGGTTTGACTCCTACATATAAGATTATCAGTCCTACAATAACAAAAGGAAAAGACAACCTATGGACTAGGAGAAAATATTTGCAAATGATGTGACCAACAAGGGCTTAATTTCCAAAATATATAAATAGTTCATACAACTGAACAGCAAAAAAAAAAAACAACCCAATCAAAAAATAGGCAGAAGACCTAAATAGACATTTCTCCAAAGAAGACATACAGATAGCCAACAGGCACATGAAAAGATGCTCAACATCGCTAATTATTAGAGAAATGCAAATCAAAACTACAATGAGGTACCACCTCACACCAGTCATAATGGCCATCATTAAAAAATCCACAAACAGAACTACCGTATGACGCAGCAATCCCACTACTGGGCATATATTCTGAGAAAACCATAATTCAAAAAGAGTCATGTACCACAATGTTCACTGCAGCACTATTTACAATAGCCAGGACATGGAAGCAACCTAAATGTCCATCAACAGAGGAATGGATAAAGAAGATGTGGTACGTATATACAACAGAATATTACTCATCCATAAGAAGGAACAAAATTGTGCCATATGCAGAGATGTGGATGGACCTAGAGTCTATCAAACAGAGTGAAGTAAGTCAGAAAGAGAAAAATACCATATGCTAACACACGTACATGGAATCTAAAAAAACGGTACTGATGAACCTAGTGGCAGGGCAGCAATAAAGAGGCACACATAGAGAACAGACTTGAGGACATGGGGGGAACATGGAAGCTGGGACAATGTGAGAGAGTAGTGTTGACATATATACACTATCAAATGTAAAATGGATGGCTAGTGGCAAGCTGCTGCATAGCACAGGGAGATCAGCAGGATGCACTGTGATGATATAGAGGGGTGGGATAGGGGAGGTGGGAGGGAGGCTCAAGAGGGAGGGGATATGGGGATATATGTATACATATAGCTGATTCATTTTGTTGTACAGCAGAAACTAACACAACATTGTAAAGCAATTATACTCCAATAAAGATATTTTTTAAAAAAGTAAAAGAAGAGGCAAGGAACAGAAATCAGAATTCACAGAGATTGAACCAGGTATATTGGACAACTCCTCGCAATCCCTGCCCCCTCCCCACTTTCTGTTTAACGTCATCAATCCTCAGTATCCCCATCTGTAAAATGGAAATTGCAATAGTAACTACTGCATACGGTTACCATGAAATCTAAGTAAAGTGGTTAACAGAAAAAAAAAATCCACAAATAATGGACAGGATGTGGAGAAAAGGGAACCTTCCTACACTATTGGTGGGAATGTAAATTGGTGCAACCACTATGGAAAACAGTATGGAGGTTCCTCAAAAAACTAAAAATAGAGTTGCCATATGATCCAGCAATCCCAATCCTGAGCCTATATCCAGAGAAAACTATAATTCAGAAAGGATACATGCACCCCTATGTTCACAGCAGCACTACTCACAATAGCCAAGACATGGAAACAATCTAAATGTCCATCAACAGATGAATGGATAAAGAAGATGAGGTACATATATACAATGGAATATTAGTCATAAAAAAGAATGAAATAATGCCATTTGCAACAACATGGATGGACTTAAAGATTATCATACTAAGTGAAGTAAGTCATAAAGTGAAAGACAAATACCGTATGATATCACTTATGTGTGGAATCTAAAATATGGCACAAATGAACTTATGAACGAAACAGAAACAGACTCACAGACATAGAGAACAGACTTGTGGCTGCCAAGGGGGATGGGGGTAGGGGAGGGATGGACTGAGAGTTTCGGGTTAGCAGATGCAAGCTATTATATATAGAATGGATAAACATCAAGGTCCTATTCTATAGCACAGGGAACTATATTCAATATCCTGTGATAAACCATAATGGAAAAGTATGAAAAAAATGTATATTCATGTATAACTGAATCACTTTGCTATACAGCAGAGATTAACAAAACATTGTAAATCAACTATATTTCAATAAAATAATTTTTTTTAAAGATTATTATTCCTGGGACTACGTCATAGAAAAGCAGGCTTGTAGAGGTTATTGTTTCTTATATTGAAGACAGCTGCATCCTTTCACTAAGTACAGTGTTAGAAATGCTCATATGACAAAAAGTACTTTCCTACCATATATAAAATATGAATGGAATTTGAAAACAAAGGTTTTCCATTAATACTGTCATATCAGTACCCTATCCTGGGGCCTACCACAAGGAAATAAATTACATTACTTCTAAGATCAGTGATAGAATGATAAGTCAATTTATTTCTTCTGTACTGCCCATTTAGGTAGTCAGCCACCAAGGTGGTCCCCAGTGTTGCTAACCTTCTGGTATTCACACTCCCCTCCCAGATTGTACCAGTGTTGGTCTGTATGACCAATAGTATATCGCATAAGTAATGGTATGTAGCTTTCAAGATCAGGTTACAAAAGACTATGACTTTTGTCTTAGCCACTTCCTCCTCAGAGCACTCATGCCGGGGAAGCCATGGATACATCCAGGTGGCAAGGAACTGTAGCCTTCTGCCAACAGCCATGTGACTGAGCCATCTTGGAAGAGAATCCTATAGCCCTAGTCAAGTCTTCAGAAGCTGCAGCCATGGCCAACGATTTGACTGCAACCTCCTGAGAGGTCCTGAGAAAGCACCCAGCTGAGATGCTTCCAAATTCCTGAACCCCCGAAAATGTATGAGATAATATCCTTGTTGTTTTCACCTGATAAGTTTTAGGCTGATGCACAATAATAAATAACTAATACAGCATAGTCTACTTTAATATTAAATGATAGGTTAAAAATTATTTTTCATAATGTTCCTTCCCAGGTCTTTCACAACCTGTCTACACATTGAAAGACAGTAAGCCCATTCTCCAGAAAATGTAATTGTTTCTAACTAATTTTGCAAATAAAATTGCTATGTCCTGTAATCGACTCAGATTTTTCAACAAATAAATGGCATGGGGGAGAAGAGGGTGAGGGGAAATTTTTATTGATTAAAATAGATCAAAGAAATATCAACAACTTCAATGTTTTCTTGATTGGATCCTGATTCAAACAAGCCAATGGTAAAAAGACATGTTTGAGGTCATTGGGGAAAAGTAAACACGAACATATTAGATGATATTAACAAATTATTGTTACTTTTCTTGGGATGATAATGATATTGTGATTATAATTTTTAAAGTCTTATCTCTTAAAGATATAATATGAAGCATATATGGTTGAAATGATATAATAGCTGAAATTTGTTTTGACATGCTCCAACACAAACAAGCAGAATGAAATGTTGGTGCAGAAGGGTTAGATAAATCAAGCATAGCAGAATAGTGATAACAATTGAAGTTAGGTGATGGATACATGAGGATTCATTATATTAATATCTCTTACTTTTCTATCTGAAGATTTGTATAATAAGTTTTTAAAATATTGAGCACCTTATACTTTATTTAAAAGTAATATGACAGTATGAATATGACATTGTAATGTTTGTTGTTGGAAAATATGACACAGTTCAAAAGGTTCTCCAAATAAAAACTTATTTTAAGCTATTTCAAGAGTAAACAATTTTACAGTGGTTATCCAAAGTCCAGGAAGTTTTCTTTTGTACCCTAAATAATTGTAATAATTTATTTTGAAAAAATTAAGTAAAAGTAAAATTACAAATAGTCAAAAAAAATTTTAAAAGACTTCAGGTGAAGTGGCACAGGTCACAATTTGATGTATCTCCAATGCTCCAAACACATTGCAATTGTAGATAAAATACAGAAAAATAAAACTAAGACACAGCTAAGCTTAAAAGTAAAAACAAACAAATAAACAAAAACCATCTCTGTGGACCAGAAATTACATAGAAATGAAAAGTGATAGGGTGCCCTTGAGCCACTGGCCTGCTGGTCCTAGGTTTTAGAAGCAAAGTAGGGATGGCTAAGAGTTTACCTCCAGTGGGGTAACATGGGTTAAAAGTGCTATAGAAATAAGAAAGGAAGTGAGCAAAGTTTATTGTTTAAATCCGGGATCTAGGATGGATTTATCATGATCTAGAAAGAAGGCTAGAAAAAATAAACTGCCAGCAGATAGAGCTCAAAAGAAGCTGCAAGTCTAGTGAGGTGAGGAGCAAATATGGCTGAATATTTGTCTATCCAAAAGACTTTTTCTTTTTACCAAGTAATTTTAGAGACGAGTTTGATAAATATTTTGAGGATGTTCAGAATACTAAAAATAATAATAATCATCATCATCAAGATTTCATATTGATTAAAAAAAAACCCAGCAAATTATGGAAAAAACCAAGTGGAACTGAAACATGAATAGGCAGATGTGGAAAAGAACCAACCAGAAATTCTAGAAATGAAACATCTAAACTTTAAAAACAAAAGAAACCCGATAAGTAGGATAAACAGTTGGATAATTAGTGAATTGGAAAGTGATACTGAAAATTTTACCTGGAATGAGACACAAAGACACAAAAACAAGAAAATTGTGGCCAAGATATAGAGAATAGATTGGAAGACCACAGCATCCCTTTAATGGAAGTTCCAGAAAAAAAAAAAATGGTAAAGGAGAGAATGATACAGAATCAATATTTGTAGAACTTATGATTAAGGTTTTTCCAAAATCTAAAGACACAAAGCTTTAGATCTAAAGTATACTCTGACTACTGAGTAAGATAAGTATAAATAAATCTGCATCTAGACACATAGTAGTAAAAAAACAGCATAACACCAAATACAAAAATAAGATCATAAAAGTTACCAGTAAAAAAGACAGATTATCTTAAATGGGAAGGAAAATTAGACTGAGCAGCTTCTTTTTTTTTTTTAGCAATATTAAGTACTAGGAAAAAATAAAGTAATATTTTCAATGTCTTAAGAGTAGTGCTATTGCCCCTTAAGCTACCATTCAAGAGTGATAGCAAAGGGGGGAAGAAAAGGAGGAAGGTAGGAAAGGAGACAAAGAGGAAAGGAGGGAGAAAAAAAGAAGAAAGAAAGAAAGAAAGAAAGAAAGAAAGAGAAAGGAAGGAAGGAAGGAAAAAAGAAAGAAAGAGAAAAATAGAATCCAGAAGGAAAGCATTAGATCGAAAAAAACAAAGCTAAACAAAGAGGTTGTCAGTAAAACAAATTAATTTTGTATTATAAAAAAGAAATATCAACTGTCTTTAAGTTTTAGAAAAAAGCTTGATACAACAATAGCAAAAATGCACTTTAAAGTCCTTATTGTTGTCAAAAGGAAGAGAAAACCTGAATAACCTGTTAGAAAAAGTATGTATTTTGAAAAATTTAAGGTCCAACATACATTTCTACAAGTGTGGCAGACTAGATAACCTGCAAATTTCCCAACCACAAAACAGCTAGAAATGCTGGAATAATAAGATTTAACTGACATCCTTTTAAAAGCATAGCTGTGCTCTAATGAAAGGAAAGGAAATCACCAGTGGCAAAGAATGAAGAGGAAGCTGAAAGCCAGAGAAATAAGTTTCTGAGCTGATACTGCAGGCATGTTGAGGAAAGTTGCTGGTCACAACAATTTAGAAGTTTGGATTTTAAAGTCCAAGTAGGGATAGGACATCAAACCTAGAGTATACATGAAGTGTGGAGAGAATTCTCCTCACAGAGAATGGGTCTCCAATGGCTACAATTTGAATAAAAGGAAGAAGTAGAAAAATGTAAACAACTGGCATAAGGAGAAAACAAAGACAGTTGTCTGTATTGTCTTGCTTGCTTCGTGGGGAGAGGGGTAGGCCGGGAGTCTCCTTTAAGAATTCCTAACCACAGGCCTGCCTTTAAACAATGAGTTTGTGGTTTGAATTTACATTACCTATTTGACCTAATTTAAAGGAATTAGCTCATGTGATTATGAAAGTTGCCAAGTCCAAAATCTCCAGAGTGGGCAGGTTGGTTGGAGACTCAGTGAAGAGCTAATGCTGCAGTTCAAGTCCAAAGGCCAATAGGCTGAAGACCCAGAAAAGAGCCAGGGTTACAGTTCAAGTCTAACGGTCATCTGTGCAGAACTCCCTCTAGCTCAGGGGAGATGAGTGTATCTTCTATTCAGGCCTTCGACTGATTGGATAAGGCCCACTCATTATGGAGGGTAACCTGCCTTACCCTTAAATCCATTGATTTAAATGTTAATCTCATCTAAAAACACCCTCACAGAAACATCCAGAATGTTTGACTACATATCTGGGCACTGTGGCCCAGCCAAAATGACACATAAAATTAACCACTACAGTTAGCTAACTCAACAGCCATCTCCTGCTTTGTTCTCCCTTGCCTCTTACCCACAAATACTAGAGATGCTAGAGAAACTATATGCTTGCTTTTCCAGTCTCTGGGAATGGCTATATGACTGAGATCTGGTCACTGAGACTTAACTAGAAGTTGGTTATGGCAAAGGGAGTGGTTTCTTTTTGGGGTAACAAAAAATGTTCTAAAATTGATTGTGGTGATGGTTGCAGAATTCTGTAACACTTAAAATAGGTGAGTTGTATTATATCTGAATCATATCTCAATAAAGCTGTCACCAAAAAATACTTGTTTCTTCATATAATTTTCCACTTTCTTTACACTATGATAAAGGTATAGAAATCCCTGCTCAAAGAAAGAAAGACAGAAAGAAAGAAGGAAGGAAAGAAAGAAGGAAAGGAAGAAAAGAAGAAAAGTCACCTCTGCCAACTCCTTTCAGGCCCTTGAGAGAGCAGAAATCTAAACAAGGCTATTTCCAGCTTTCTGTGTAATAGTGACTAACCCAACCATACAATAGATCAGATTTGATTGCCCTGTATTTTTTTACACTTTACTGCCTAGCTCCTAGCTGAAACAATCTCTGACGCCCCTACCAATATGCTTGGCAAGTAACTCACTCTTAGGACAAAGAAAATCCTCTTTATTAAAAAAAAAGGGGGGGGGGTTGGTCAATGGGCAAAAGGAAAGAAAGCCACCTCACTTTGCCTTTCTTTGTGACAAATATATATTAGTAAAATGAGGTTCCTTCAATCCTTACAAAGGTTCCAAAGATAGACATGTACAAAGCAATTTTAAAGACAGATTTCAGAGAAATACATTCTCCAGACTGGCCACTTTGGACTATGCTTCAAGAGTTACTAAAAGTGCATGTGTGACAGGCAGCTTCTAAAATGGCCCCCAGTGATCTCCACCTCTTGATATTCACAACTACTGCAGTTCCTTCCCCTTGGGTGTAAGCTGAACTTACTATCTTTCAACAAATAAAATATGTCAGAAGTGATGGGATGTCACTTCTAAGTCACAAAAAGACTATGGCTTCCATCTTGGGCTCCTTCTTTCACTCTTTTGCTCTAAGGGAAGCCAGCTTTGTGAGTTGTGCTGTGGAGAGGCCAATGAGGCAATGACCCTGAAGCCTGCAAACAGCCATGTGAGTGAGCTTGGAAATGGACTCTTTCCCAGTTGAGCCTTGAGATGATGGCATCCCAAGCAGACACTGTGATGGCAGCCTTATAAGAGACATTGAGCCAGAGACTCTCAAGTGAGCTGCACACAGACTCCTGACCCACAGAAACTGAGATAATATGTGTCTGTTGTTGTAAGGCTCTGAGATTTGAGGTAATTTGTTAGGCTCTAATAGATAACTGATATAGATGTAAAATAAATAACACCTCCCATCCAATTAGCTACAAAATAAACTATTAAGATCCTTGAAGTATAGTTGATATACAATGTTGTGTTAATTACTGCTGTACAGCAAAGTGATTCAGTCATATATATATATACACATTCTTTTTCATATTCTTTTCCATTATGCTTTATCACAGGATATGGAATATAGTTCCCTGTGCTATACAGTAGGACCTTGTTGTTTATCCATCCTATATATAATAGTTTGCATCTACTAATCCCAAACCCCCAGTCCTTCCCTCCCCCATGGCAACCACACGTCTGTTCTCTACGTGAGTCTGTTTCTGTTTCGTAGATAGGTTCATTTGTGCCATATTTTAGATTCCACATATAAGTGATATCACATGGTATTTGTCTTTCTCTTTCTGACTTACTTCACTCAGTATGACAACCTCTAGGTCCATCCATGTTGCTGCAAATGGCTTTATTTCATTCTTGTTTATGGCTGAGTAATACTGCATTGTATTTATATACCACGTAAGATCCCACACTTTTAAAGTTGAGTCAAAGCAATGGAAGTGGGGATGGGAACTAGCTTACTTTAAGGATTTGGGGGATGTACTGTTACTTTCTGAACAACTTTAAATGTTTAGAAACCAAAGAAAAAGAGAGTTGTTTAACTCAGCCCTTTTTCCTCTCTTCCAGTTTTGGGGATGATCACCAGCCAATTATGAGCTCCTTACTGACTGATGATTAAAACATCCAATACAGCCTTATCCCATGACAATCTTAATTTCCTCACATTTTCCAGGACTAGCCCATCACATTCCAGGGAATGCCCTGGAAAATACTGGCATTTTACTATGCTCGTCTCCATCCCTTTCAACAGAGGCAGTACAGAGCTGAGCCACAGTTTCTTTACTCTTATTACAACAATTGTCTTCCTTTTTCATACTTTATACTGTATAAAGCCATTTATGTAATGTTGGATATTATTCTTAGAATTAAGCACTTCTGAAAACCATATACACAAATCCTACCTTCCACAAAAGGGTCTGTGAACCTATGGGTACATAAATGTTAAAATTTCACTACATTGTAATAACTAGAAAAAAAAGCCATCTGGTATGGTGAAAAAGACCAAATTTTTAAGTATTTTTCAAAATACATGTTTTCTACCTTTAGACACATCAATAAGAAATTAAGATACAAATGATAGTACATATCATGTAAAACACTCACGAAACATTGACCATAGTCAACTACATTACATAACAGTGCATCATAAATATTGGCCTTCAGTTTCAGACCAAGAAGTGATTTATTTCACATGCCTTAAGTTTTTGATACCATGGTTATATACACTACTGAATTCTAATTCCTCTTAATCTGTAGTTAAACCTTAAAGTTGTAAGTGGAGGAACTTTGGAAATTTTTCCTCAATTAAAAATTATGCTGAGCACAAATTATTAGAAAATTTAAAGTATAAGTGATATTTTATTAGCACATAGGCTTAAAAGCTCTCACCCACAGCTGATTTTGTTCAGTCTCATCTGCTTTCCCTTTTTCCTTAATATCTCAATAAAATGGAGGAAAATGAGTGGTAGCACCTAAATTAATACAGAATTTAAATTTGAGGAGCAGCAAATGAGCAGCCAGGGTACATAGTATAGGCTTAATGTGCTTGGTACAGCTCACTTAAGGAGAGTGATTATTGGATTCACAGACATAGCAAACCAAAGGGGAAATGGAGGGGGAGGAATAAATTAGGAGTATGGATTAACAGATACACACTACTACATATAAAATAAACAACAAGGACCTACTGTATAGCACAGGGAATTATACTCAATATTTTGTTTTTGTTTTTGCTTTTTTGCAGTATGCGGGCCTCTCACTGTTGTGGCCTCTCCTGTTGCAGAGCACAGGCTCCGGATGCGCAGGCTCAGCAGCCATGGCTCACAGGCCCAGCCACTCCGCGGCATGTGGGATCCTCCTGGACCGGGGCACGAACCCGTGTCCCCTGCATTGGCAGGCAGACTCTCAACCACTGCGCCACCAGGAAAGCCCTATACTCAATAGTTTGTAATAACCTATAATGGAAAAGAATCTGAAAAAGAATATATATATATATATATATATAAAACTGAAGATGACTGAATCACTTTGTTGTACACCTGAAACTAACACAACATTGTAAATCAACTAGACTTCAATAAAATAAATTAAGATTAAAATTTTAAAAATAATAATAGGACTGGTTATTGTATGTCCAGGAATCCCTTTAATCCAGCTAGACTTCTAGAACAGATGGCAATGTATTATAACTTATTGATGTATGCAGATACATCAACTATATAATTTATTATGTGCATTAGTCCCCTTTACACACTCCTTTACAAACCCATCCGTGATGGGAGCAAAATGGTGACGTTTACCCTTTAGTTTTACACAAGACTGATGATCTTAGCATTGCTGTTTCACCCTCTCCCTCAGTTTGACATGCATACAACTAAGGGAGTGATTTTTCCGTTATTAAGAATTATATATAAACTGAATTTCTTTGGTATTGTAGATACTCCTAGTGAATTATGCATGGGTCTTCCAAGAAAGTTATAATTCTGTCATTCCAAATACATTGTTCAACCAGGAGGCCGGGACTGATTTAAAAGTATACTGTGGGGGCTTCCTTGGTGGCGTAGTGGTTGGGAGTCCGCCTAACGATGCAGGGGAGGCGGGTTCGTGCCCCGGTCCGGGGGGATCCCACATGCCGCAGAGCGGCTGGGCCTGTGGGCCATGGCCGCTGAGCCTGCACGTCCGGAGCCTGTGCTCCGCAGCGGGAGAGGCCGCAGCAGTGAGAGGCCCACGTACCGCAAAAAAAACAAAGTATACTGTGATTGTAAACCACTTTGGTATTCTTTGGGATGAAGCACAATGTATAATAATGTTATACATATGAGAACGGGTAGGAACAAGAATGACAGAACATATGAGGTGTTAATCATTTAATATTATTTCTAAATTATTCAAAGTGATTCCCAAGACAAATGTTATCTTCATTTTGACATCAAATCCATGTTAACTTGACAGGTAGAAAGCAATTGCTGCTTTATATTTTCCCTGCCTTTTTTCTTGAGATTCAATAGGCAATAGTAAGTTTGCTTATTTACAAAAGACAGAACTGCATCAATAGATATCATCCATGAAATAAAACTCAGATGGTACCCCAGGGAAACAGATTTTCCCCAGATACTCTTAAAATCCCCACAGTGGTCAACCAACTGTTCTACCCTGTCTGTCTTTTGCATGGACAGAAATTGCTTTCTTTCTTGAATTCAACAGAGATTTGGCTTTTTCTAAGGCAGCCCTCAGGGACATTCTGAAAGCTTTCTCTAGATGGTATCATTTATTTATCTGTCACAAAGAAACTCAAGCAAAAAGCTACGCTGTAAGTAACAACTAGAATTACATCTGAAGTCCTTCTCCCCTTATGCTTAGGTCAAGGTCTGGCTGTATAGTTCTCAACCAGAGAGTAAGTCATTGTTACTATTTGGTAGAGGGAAGCAAAGTGGGGAAAAGTGAAGCAACTCTTTTAGGGAACAAAAATAAATCAGTGAAACTCAATAATCTGCCTTCTTCAGTTGGAGAGCATGCTTTTATCTTCCCTTTCAAGAATAGATATGGAAGTGCTTATCTTTCCCTTCAATCAAATCAATGAAAATTTTCCTCATGTTGCTAATGAGAATTCTGAAGACACTTCCAAATGAGTTTTGACATCATCTTTAGGATTAAAGGAAATACGTTTAAATAAAAGTTGGGAAGATTGCAGCAAAAAAAATCATCAAAACAAAATTTAGCATTTCAGCTTAGGAGGCATCTTCTATTAGTAGACTAAAGATTGTATTTTTAAAGTCCTGCCTATTATAAAAACCACCAACTTCTGTGAAAAGTTTTATTTCAAAGACTTGGTGGGGCTTCAAAGAACATGCACCCAGCACAACACAGGCAATTGATCTACTGGATGACTCAGTGAGTTAACACCAGATTTTAGTGTTTCAGGAATTCATTAAGTAATACTTTGTCTCAATCATGTGTATAAATCTGTATCTCTCTGCAAATGAATATACACTGATGGCGTATGTCTGTACAAGTGAATTATACATGAATTATAAAGAATTAATAAGCAGAAACCTCAATTAGAATTGGGAGATCAGAAGGGGGAGCTCTCATGCCCTGTGATGATAGCAGAGCCCAACAGGAAGAGGAAAGACTCCCCTTCTTTCCTGGCAAGGTCTCAGCCAATGAAAAGACGTGGACTCTTTGTTCACTACAGCCCTCCCAATTTTCTTTTCCTCTCTATAAAAAATGTTCCCCTTCTTTGCCCTGCGGGGACTTGCACGTGGCTTCCCATGGTTGCAGACCCTGAATGGCAATTTTCTGCTGATCCTATCTTTGCTGGAAAGATATCTGGCAGTCTATTTGTTTCTGGTCAACATTTTGGTGCCCTTTACAGGCACCAGAGAAGACTCCTTATGGCTCCAGAGCAGGTGAGCAAACACGTGTAGTACCCACAATTGAGCCCCTTGTCGCTCACTGCTTTTCTTGCCAACCCTAAAGTTTGAAGTTTGAAGGTACATCTTTCTCCTAGATCTGAGCTTATGCCCCCTTTGCATTTGAAGCTCCCCGGCCTTTACTCGGGATCCTTTTTTTTTTTTTTCGTGGTACGCGGGCCTCTCACTGTTGTGGCCTTTCCCGTTGCGGAGCACAGGCTCCGGATGCGCAGGCTCAGCGGCCATGGCTCACGGGCCTAGCATGTGGGATCTTCCCAGACCGGGCACGAACCCGTGTCGCCTGCATCGGCAGGCGGACTCTCAACCACTGCGCCACCAGGGAAGCCCACTCGGGATCCATTTTTGTCTTTCTGGTTAAGGCCTTGCTCTGTATGCAAGAACTTGCTTGGCACTTCAGTCTGATTTGGGATCAGACTGTTTGACTAAAGCTGGCCAGCCTTTGACCCTCTCAGGAACAGGGGTTGTTTCTCTGAAACAGTGCTGGGTTTTTCAGTCTTTGGCCTAGTCCTTTGGATACTAGCTTTAAAGAAACAAAAATTTTTTTTTAAAAGCCTTTGGCCTGGCTCTGGGACCAAGCTATCTCCTTAAGACTGGCTGGGATTGGCTTGCAAACTATTTGAATTGAATCCTTTGTTGCTGTAAGCCATTTAAGCTGTTTGAAAATTGTTCCTTAGAGGAAAAATCTCTAGGAAATGGGATCACAGTTATCTAAGCATTTTGAGGGCACCTCCCTACAGGGACCTCAAGCAATTTTATGTTTAAAAACCTGGGTCCTTCCTCATGCATATTTCTAAGTAAATGGACCAACCTGACCAAAGGCAATTTAGAATATCAATGGCCACTATGGGGAACTTCTCAAATCCCCAGACTTAATTTCCCTAAAACCAAAGTGCACTACGGTAGCTCCAAACATCCCAGAACTGAGTGGAATGCTTATTGCAACTGGTATTTTGAGACTAAAATTGCCTCTCTGCAAAATAAGATTTTAAGATTAGCTGAGGCAAACAGATGATTAAAGAAAGATAAAATGGCTCCCGAAGCCTCAGGCTCTTCTTCCTTGGCTTCTTTGTTTGAGATTTTACCTCCTTCCCTTCTAGGGCTCCTAAAAGAAACCAAAACACTCCTAGATTCTGCTATTATTGCAAAGAGCCAGGACATTGGAAAAGAGATTGTTAAAAAATTTAAGAGTTTTAGGCCCCTTCAGGCCTCTAACCAGCCTTTGCACAATGTCCTCCCAATTCTCCAGGGAACTACAAGGGCTCTTCCCAATCTTCCCTCTTAATCTGCTTGGAAAAACATATTTCTGTACTGGGGATGAATCTCTTCCAGTCCTAACTGACACTAGAGCCATAAGCTCAGTGCTCAAACCCTCTACTGTAAAGCAGCCACTGCTGCTTTAAATCTCCAGAAGTTCAAATCAAGTCTTGGTAAATTTAAGAAAATTGAAATTGTATCAAGTATCTTTTCTGACCACAACGCTATGAGACTAGATATGAATTACAGGAAAAGATCTGTAAAAAATAAAAACACATGGAGGCGAAACAATACACTACTTAATAACGAAGCGATCACTGAAGAAATCAAAGAGGAAATAAAAAAAATACCTAGAAACAAATGACAATGGAGACACGACGCCCCAAAACCTATGGGATGCAGCAAAAGCAGTTCTAAGAGGGAAGATTATAGCAATACAAGCCCACCTTAAAAACAGGAAACATCTCGAATAAACAACCTAACCTTGCACCTAAAGCAATTAGAGAAAGAAGAACAAAAAAAACCCAAAGCTAGCAGAAGGAAAGAAATCATAAAAATCAGATCAGAAATAAATGAAAAAGAAATGAAGGAAACGATAGCAAAGATCAATAAAGGTAAAAGCTGGTTCTTTGAGAAGATAAATAAATTGGATAAACCATTAGCCAGATTCATCAAGAAAAAAAAGGAGAAGACTCAAATCAATAGAATTAGAAATGAAAAAGGAGAAGTAACAACTGACACTGCAGAAATACAAAAGATCATGAGAGATTACTACAAGCAACTCTATGCCAATAAAATGGACAACCTGGAAGAAATGGAGAAATTCTTAGAAATGCATAACCTGCCAAGACTGAATCAGGAAGAAATAGAAAATATGAACAGACAAATCACAAGCACTGAAATTGAAACTGTGATTAAAAATCTTCCAACAAACAAAAGCCCAGGACCAGATGGCTTCACAGGCGAATTCTATCAAACATTTAGAGAAGAGCTAACACCTATCCTTATCAAACTCTTCCAAAATATAGCAGAGGGAGGAGCACTCCCAAATTCCCTCTACGAGGCCACCATCACCTTGATACCAAAACCAGACAAGGATGTCACAAAGAAAGAAAACCACAGGCCAATATCACTGATGAACATAGATGCAAACTCCTCAACAAAACACTAGCAAACAGAATCCAACAGCACATTAAAAGGATCATACACCATGATGAAGTGGGGTTTATTCCAGGAACGCAAGGATTCTTCAATATACGCAAATCAATCAATGTGATAAATCATATTAACAAATTGAAGGAGAAAAACCATATGATCATCTTAAAAGATGCAGAGAAAGCTTTTGACAAAATTCAACACCCATTTATAATAAAAACCCTGCAGAAAGCAGGCATAGAGGGAACTTTCCTCAACATAATAAAGGCCATATATGACAAACCCACAGCCAACATCATCCTCAATGGTGAAAAACTGAAAGCATTTCCACTAAGATCAGGAACAAGACAAGGTTGCCCACTCTCACCACTCTTATTCAACATAGTTTTGGAAGTTTTAGCCACAGCAATCAGAGAAGAAAAGGAAATAAAAGGAATCCAAGTCGGAAAAGAAGAAGTAAAGCTGTCATTGTTTGCAGATGACATGATACTATACATAGAGAATCCTAAAGATGTTACCAGAAAACTACTAGAGCTAATCAATGAATTTGGTAAAGTAGCAGGATACAAAATTAATGCACAGAAATCGCTGACATTCCTATACACTAATGATGAAAAATCTGAAAGTGAAATCAAGAAAACACTCCCATTTACCATTGCAACAAAAAGAATAAGATATCTAGGAATAAACCTACCTAAGGAGACAAAAGACCTGTATGCAGAAAATTATAAGACACTGATGAAAGAAATTAAAGATGATACAAATAGATGGAGAGATATACCATGTTCTTGGATGGGAAGAATCAACATTGTGAAAATGATTCTATTACCCAAAGCAATCTACAGATTCAATGCAATCCCTATCAAACTACCACTGGCATTTTTCACTGAACTAGAACAAAAAATTTCACAATTTGTATGGAAACACAAAAGACCCCAAATAGCCAAAGCAATCTTGAGAACGAAAAACAGAGCTGGAGGAATCAGGCTCCCTGACTTCAGACTACACTACAAAGCTACAGTAATCAAGACAGCATGGTACTGGCACATAAACAGAAAGATAGATCAATGGAACAGGATAGCAAGCCCAGAGATAAACCCACGCACATATGGTCACCTTATCTTTGATAAAGGAGGCAGGAATGTACAGTGGAGAAAGGACAGCCTCTTCAATAAGTGGTGATGGGAAAACTGGACAGCTACATGTAAAAGTATGAGATTAGATCACTCCCTAACAGCATACACAAAAATAAGCTCAAAATGGATTAAAGACCTAAATGTAAGGCCAGAAACTATAAACTCTTAGAGGAAAACATAGGCAGAACACTCTGTGACATAAATTACAGCAAGATGCTTTCTGACCCACCTCCTAGAGAAATGGAAATAAAAACAAAAATAAACAAATGGGACCTAATGAAACTTCAAAGCTTTTGCACAGCAAAGGAAACCATAAACAAGACCAAAAGACAACCCTCAGAATGGGAGAAAATATTTGCAAATGAAGCAACTGACAGAGGATTAATTTCCAAAATTTACAAGCAGCTCATGCAGCTCAATAACAAAAAATCAAACAACCCAATCCAAAAATGGGCAGAAGATCTAAATAGACATTTCTCCAAAGAAGATATACAGACTGCCAACAAACACATGAAAGAATGCTCAACATCATTAATCATTAGAGAAATGCAAATCAAAACTACAATGAGATATCATCTCACACCATCAGAATGGCCATCATCAAAAAATCTAGAAACAATAAATGCTGGAGAGGGTGTGGAGAAAAGGGAACACTCTTGCACTGTTGGTGGGAATGTAAATTGATACAGCCACTGTGGAGAACAGTACGGAGGTTCCTTAAAAAACTACAAATACAACTACCATATGACCAGCAATCCCACTACTGGGCATATACCCTGAGAAGACCATAATTCAAAAAGAGTCATGTACCAAATTGTTCGTTGCAGCTGCATTTACAATAGCCCGGAGATGGAAACAACCTAAGTGCCCATCATCGGATGAATGGTTAAAGAGGATGTGGCACATATATACAATGGAATATTACTCAGCCATAAAAAAAACGAAATTGAGCTATTTGTAATGAGGTCGATAGACCTAGAGTCTGTCATCCAGAGTGAAGTAAGTCAGAAAGAGAAAGACAAATACCGTATGGTAACACATATATATGGAATTTAAGAAAAAAAAATGTCATGAAGAACCTAGGGGTAAGACAGGAATAAAGACACAGACCTACTAGAGAACGGACTTGAGGATATGGGGAGGGGGAAGGGTAAGCTGTGACAAAGCGAGAGAGAGGCATGGACATATATACACTACCAAACGTAAGGTAGATAGCTAGTGGGAAGCAGCCACATAGCACAGGGAGATCAGCTCAGTGGTTTGTGACCGCCTGGAGGGGTGGGATAGGGAGGGTGGGAGGGAGGGATATGCAAGAGGTAAGAGATATGGGAACATATGTATATGTATAACTGATTCACTTTGTTATAAAGCAGAAACTAACACACCATTGTAAAGCAATTATACCCCAATAAAGATGTTAAAAAAAAAAAAAAATCTCCAGAAGTTCCTGTCTCTGAACCCATTCCATTTTGTTTAGGCCCTTTGAAAGGTACACACCTTTTTCTCCTTAGTTCCTCACCCCTGTCCGTTTATTAGACAGACTTCTTAGAGAAGTATCATGCCAGAATTTATTTCTCCAAAAATGGGGAAATCATTTTAGAAACTGACAGGAGTCGTCAAATAACCCACCAGATGAATTAAATGACCCTTTGGCATCTTTTATTTGTTTCTCTCTGATAGCACTAGAGCTGATTCTGGAAACACTGATCATTTGTCCCGATTGAATCAGCTACCACTTTCCTTATGGACAAAATCTCCAACTGATGTTGGCAAAATTCACTGCATACCTTCCATTAGACCCCCAAAACCTCTTCCCAGAATTCATCAATACTCTATAAGTAAAAAGCCCTCAAGGCATGAAGCCCATAACAGAAGATTACAAGGCTCAAGGCCTCGTTATTCCTTGTACTAGTCCCTGTAATACCCCTATCTACTGGTGAGAAAACCTACTGGCTGAGGGTGGAGGTTTGTCCAGGACCTCTAAGCAATAAACAACATTGTTATCCTTCCACATCCTGTTGTTTCTAACTTTCATAGGCTACTAACAACCACTCCCACTGGAAGCAAATTCTTTACTGTAATTGATTTATGCAGCACATTCTTTAGTATTCCAGTTGATGAAGCTAGCCAATATACCTTTCTCGCCTTCACTTGGGAAGAAAAGCAATTCACCTAGACAGTAATGCCTCAGGGTTGTACCGAGAAAGTCCTTATTTCTCGCAAATCCTGAAGGCTGATCTGAATGATATAAAGTTCCCTAGGGGTTCTGCTTTGTTGTAATATGTGAATGATTTGCTTCTTTGCTCTCTTTCTCAAGTCTCCTTACAGGAGGACACATCACATATTAAAGCTTTTAGCCTTAAGGGACACAGAGTCACCAAAGAAAACTGCAGTTTTCCCAAACCCAGGTTTGTTATTTAGGATATCAGGATAAGGGCTACAGCTAGATCCAGAGAGTTTCCTAAGTTTCCCAAAACTAAGCACCAATTGCAAGGTTTTCTCAGCCTAGTTGGTTATTGCCAAAATCGGATTCCAAATTTCTCTCTTATGGCCAAACCTTTATATGTTTTACTAAACAGTTAAAATTGTAACCCAATTTTATGGGAAAAACCAGATGACATAGCCTTCAATGCCTTAAAGGAGAGTTTGAAGAACCCACCTGCCCTTGGACATCCCAATGATCAGATTCCCTTTTTCCTTTTTGTATATGAAAGGGAAGGGAATGCACTTGGGGTACTCACCCAAAAACATGAGGACCACCACTGACCCATAGAGTATTATAGCCAGAAACTGGGCCCTGTGGCACAGGGATACCCCCTTGCATTAGAGTCATTACGGCCCCTGTCCTTTCAGTTAAGGCCACTGAAAAAATCATTGTGGGATCCCCTTTAATCATTTTTGTACCTCATGTAGTAGGAGCTCTCCTGATTTCTCATCACACTCAACATTTCTCAGTCAGCTGCCTCACCTCCTATGAAGTCCTTTTGTTAACTGCTCCTCACATAACTCTTATGTTGTAATAACCTTAACCCGGATACTCTTCTCCTCTCTGTCACCAGCTAAGTCCCTTAGGACAGCTTAAGGCTGACAGACCACCTCCTGACTCCTCGTAAGGATCCACAGGAAATTCCACTGGGTAATGTTGACTTCTCATGGTTCACTGATGATTCTTATTTAAATGGTGACAATGGCAAATATTGTGCTAGGTGTGGTACTACAAATCCTTTTGAAGTTGTTGAGGCAACATCTTTACCTATGATTACTCTGGCGCAGCAGGCTTAATTATAAGCTCTTACATGGGCTTGTGTTTTAGCCAAGGACAAAACTGCCAATATTTACACTGATAGCAGATATGCTTTTGGAGTAGCCCGTGGTTTTGGAATGTTGTGGAAACAACATTGGCTTCCTTACTTCCAGAAAAAATAAAATTTAAAATGGCCCCTATATTTGGGAATTATTGAATGCAATATTTTACCTGCAGCTTTAGCTTTTTTTTAAGGTTTGGGGGCATTCTATACTTGACTCTCTGGAAGCTAAGGGAAATTACCGTGCCAATATTTGTGCTAAAGGGACCAATAGCAGCCAAACCTCTGTCATGGTCCAAAGGGATATTTCATAAAATTGATATTGACATTTATAAGAGTGATACTGGAAAGTAACAGATCCCAAACATGGAACTGGTTGATTGCAACTGAAACGTGGGACACTCAATTCTCCTGTCTCCAGCCATGAAACTGGCAAACTCTTATTTTGCAGTAGTTTATTAAACTGCCCCTGTTGCATCTTAGGACTCAGACCTTGGGCTTACCAAAGTTTAGGGGCTTGATATAAATACTTTAAGATATTGGATTTCATTGCCTACTGCCTTTGTCCTTGAATAAGTGCCTATTCAAGGAGGGTAAAATGTATGGTCCAAGCTGGTATGTCTGAAAGAGGACAGGGGAGAAAATAGAGATACTTTCAGCTTATGACCTGAAATACAAAATGGCTGACAGATAGATAATCATGAATCTTACCAGGTTGGAAGTACTGTATGTGTACCCTGCTCCAAGCTAAACGTAGTGCGAACAAGTTTTGGGGAATAGCAGATATAGCAGGAGATAAGACCAGTACTGATCCCCTAGCTCCCTACCAGAGACCTCATCCTGTGAGTTCCCTATGTGACAGAGAGCACAATTATCTGCATTTTAAAGAACAGTCTATTAGGATTCTGCCTTGGGCAAGGAGCAGATTAACTGCACCCCCATCATACCCTAACCTACTATAACTTGTTCCAAGAAAGAACAAGATGCCATTTAACTAAGGGCTGTGTCAATGAGCATAACATCTTGGTTTGTTGCGTAAAGGCAGAAATTCTGAGGCCCAGATTCAAGGTCTATGACTCTAAGAGAAATGTGTCTTTGGTTACCAGACCATGAAACCGGCCAGATGTAAACTGGCAAAAAGCCGATTAAGATTTTAAAAGGATTGATAGTCTGCCTGAAAATAAGCCAAAACAGTGGAGGGCAGTGCCAAGAGAAAGAAAGATATTCTAATGATATTGGTGGAACCCCTTGAATTTCCCAGTTAAATGAATGAACATATTCCTTTTTTTTTTTTTTTTTTAAGGCTGTTTAATGTGGATTTCCATCACTTGTAACTAAGAGTTCTGACTAACACAAGGCTAAAGTGAATGGGAAGAAAATTAAACTGTATTGAGAAGTTTTGATATGCCAGAAACTGTGCTAGGTGCTTTCCAATATTCTTATTTAATGTTCACAATAACCCTGGAATGTATTGAGTATCTTCCCTTACTTTGTGTAAAGGAAATTGAGGCTTAGAGACTTAAGTACACATTAAATACCCATGGCCACATTGTTAGTAGGTGGTGGATTCAGGATTTAATCTAAGTCCGTTTCATGCTAAAATTCATACTATTTTTACTAAACCACACTCCTCCTCAATAAAACGAGGATCATAATAGTGCTTGCCTCATAGGGTCATTATAAATACTTGGAATATTGTTGGGCACATAGTAAGTGCTAAATAGTTAAACAAAATGCATAAAGATAAAATAAATAAATAGACAAACAGTGGATCAAGGCATTCCTCCTTGACATCAGAATTTAATATAATCCACGAATGACATGCCGTTTGATCCTGGCAAATCCTATGATGTCTAATGGCCTTGATTATTTGAAATCTGTAATCAGAAGACAGTTATAGTCACTCACCAGCTTAAAAAAGAATAATTATAATTGCTGTAAACTTTTAAAATATAAAAGCTACCAAAGTCAAAGTAGATTTGGTTATTTTTTTCAGGAAAGCTAAAATAATTAAAATATATTTACTATAAAAACGCTATTTGGACATTATAATTCTTTCAGGGTCCCAAGCTGGGAACTTTTAGCAAGAATATTATAAATTAAGAGACATTAAATGCAGGACTCCTGTAATGAGATTTCTCACTTAATATGCAATACTACACATAGGACTTGAACTTACTCCTATCTTGACTAGAATCTGCTTGAAAATTTAGGTAACAACAACTTTGCTCTATGCCGAGTTTCAAGGTATAAAATAAATTATTCATAATGAGTTAATTATCATCTCAGTGTGCCATCATTCCTATTTTTAAAATGATATTCAAAAGATTAAATCCTCAGGAATTTAATCATAATTTGCATACACTAGTTTTAAAAATAAGTAACAGTCTCTCGATCAATGCAGAATTACAAAATCTCCCAGATGAAAGATAACCTTCACACCATAATACAGATAGAAAAATAATTTTCCTGTCAAAAAAGCTAACAACCACCCTCAATTGCTTGAGGACATTTTACAGGTTATTTTAATAAATTGCCTCACATTCCCCTTTCCTATGAAAAGAGGAAAAAATTATATTTCTAATTCTATGTGGGCCTTTGATTTTCAGCACATGGAGGACTGGGCTTCAATAATTGAGCCCATGCCTCTGCTCTTTTCCCTTGAATATATAGGTGGTTGATCATCACTGAATCTCTTAAACACAAAATAGTGACCGACACATAGTGCCCTCGTCCAAATTTCTTAGACTTGCATAGACGAGAAACTACCAGGTCATCACAGGAATTATTATTTTCTCCCTGAAGCCACTGTGAAACACAATGGCTGAACAGTATAAACTCAGGCATCTCTGTTTCCTCCAGACCCCAAAGCAAGCCTTTGTGATAACCAACCCCCGACACGTAAAACAAGAAACAAGGACCAAACATTACCTAATAGCAAACACAACATCCCTTCCACTTTGAAAATAATCAATAGATATAAAAACTTTATGATTTCTCATATTTAGTTTACTACCAGATTATATTTTGGTCTAGTACTTCTTCCTGCACAGAAATCCATATAACTAACATATTGAGAATTAACAAATAGAATTAAACCATTTCACCTTACAAGCATATTTATTGTTTGGTTGAACATGTTACAGACCACAATAAAGTCTAGTTCTTACAATTTATTGCTTAACTTAATAAATGTGTTTTCCCCAAATTTATTACAAACTCCAAGTGTTAGTGTCTGAAGACGCTATGTAACACTTCTGTATTCCTATTGTATAATTTATCCCAGCATTGACACCGTATTCTGCACTGCTTCTTCAAAAACAAAACATGTTTGCTATGATTCTAACCAAATAGTGTCTAGACATCAAAAGAAAGTTTTCTCTAATCTTTCCACCTTTTCAAATACTCAGAGAATTTACTGGAGAGGCAGAGAAGAAAACAAGATCAAAGTTTTAACATTTTTTAAAACTATATGTTCCCATTTCTTGACAGATAAAGAGACAATGAATAAGATCTGCATCCTGTGATCAATAGAAATGTAGAGGTTTGGGTTTTATTATTTTTTTTGTGCTTGCCTTTAAAAAATAAATAGCGCTTGCCAATGACTTCATTACACCCAGCACTTCAAGGTAAACATAACAGAATTCTACTTTTCTGGCACACTGTGATGGCATGGTCTTCTTGGTAAGTAAAAGATGACATTGAATTAAAGAACTTATTTCTTTATAGGAACTCAGTTATAGCCTTCTCTGGTATTTTCCCGAATCAAATCCAGGACTACATCTTGTGTTAAAATTCTCATATACTCCCTTGGCACAGAGGTAAAGAAACGCTTCTCTGCCTCCCTCTTTGATTTTCCTCTTCAACCAGGTTAAAATCCAACCCAGGATTTTTAACAAACACAGCTGTATATAAAAAACAATTGCTAGAAGACAACAGAATTCTTGACTTGAATAACAATTAAAAAAACAAAAACTGCTCGAATACCCAAATGCTGCCAAGTTCTCCAATCTTCTGAAGCCACTCTTTTCATGTAATATCCAACTATAAAATGATGTAAATCACCATTACTTATACGATGAAAAGTCCAGCACCCTCCCTAAAATCCAAGGATTCCTGGGGTGGGGGTCTGTGGCTGCAGACGTGAAATCTCATCCCCAAATACATCCCTCACTGATTCTCTATCCCCTTATCATCATATGTCCGAAAGCTGCTGACCTCTTATCTCCCCTACTTTGTGGCCCTCCATCCCCCCTGCCCCATCTAGCACTCTTCCTCCTTGATTCCCCAAAGTGCCAGTAACACATGGAGTATGGAGTTCAAGGAAGTCATGTGGAATCAAACGAAGCCAAAACGAGGTGTGGAATTAAACTGGAGAAATAAATGAATGTATGTAGCAAAACAGAAACAGACTCACAGATATAGAAAACTAGTGGTTACCAGCTGAGGGAGGGAAGCGGGGAGGGACAAAGGTAGGGGATTAAGAGATACAAACTACTATGTATAAAATAAATAAGCTACAAGGATGTATTGTACAGCACAAGGAATATAGCCAATATTTTATAATAACTTTAAATTGAGTATAATCTATAAAACTTTTGAATCACCATGTTGTTACCTGAAGCTAATATAATACTGTAAATCAACTACGCTTCAATTAAAAATTTTTTAATTAAAAAAATAATAAAATGTTGCACCAAGAAAAAAAAAACAAACAGGAGAAATGTCAAACCAATAAGCCCAAAAGTGACAATGAAGACAGAGGTGTAGCTCAGAAATTATAAGAGAGATGGCCTCTGCCTTCACGGAATATATATACAGTCTATTGGGGCATTTTGAAACATACTTGAGCACCATTTACGCTTAAGCTGGGGCCTTTGTTACACACTTAATGTCTTTCTATGATGGTGTTTTTTCCTTTAATGAACCCAATGATCAGAGATCTGTCAAAGTAAATAGGAAGCCAGAGAGTAATCAGGTAGCTAGTGGTGTGTTTTATAATTGGCCAGGTGATTGAAGACCTGTCTTGAGTGAATAACTGGACAGGAAGTGGCCAGGGAGGGATAATGTTTTCAGAGGATCTGACTGTGGGAGAGCTGTATTTTCCATTGTCTTAATACTTGCCAATCATTACACATCTGTCAGTAAGAAGAGAGTTTGTTCAGCCCGTTCAGTGCACCTGTGTGATCATATTCTAATTCCCAATCAGAGTTCACTTGCTCTAGAGGAAGCCATTTCCAAATGAAGTGTTACTATTTCATCCTCCTGGTTTTATTCCTTGGTTTTTAGGGCCAAAGAAGTGCTGCTCAAAGGGTAAAATTTTCTGAAATATCCAGTGAGCTGAAAATTCAAATAAGTGCTGGATCCTAATTATAAATAGAAAGAATGGTAAAGAAAGTACATCTGAACATTGGATAATAGAAATATGTAATCAGAGTTGGTAATAGAGATGTAGAAATAGGCGAGACTATCAAAAAAGAATCTTCCAGGCACCCTTGTAATCTACTTAGATATTTCAGTATTTGGCCTTGAAACAACTTCTGGCAAGTTGGATGGCATAATTTCCTAATGAATAAATCCATTAGCCCAATGACCCTCACTTGGCATTTTCAAAGAAATTTACTGCCGGTAGTGATAAGGTTTCGAACACTAAAAGCTGCCTGGCTGATGAAAATCCTGTTTGAAAAAAAAAAAAATCTAGGCAGATTTCACACAGGAGTTCCACCAGATACACTCACACACCCATACTGTTAAAGTGCATTAAGGTCTCAGGAAATCATGGGTATTACAAATTCTATTTCTTCTATGAAAATATTTTTAATCCAGCAAAAATGTTTTGAGACCTACTATGTACAAGGCATATGCTAGGTGCTTAGGGGAGCATAGAGAGGAATAAGAGAATCCCTTCTTCCTTCTAGTAACAGATAAGACAATTAGGCAAATAACTAAATACTAGAGATAAAAATACCCTACTGGGAGAGCTCAGGGAAAGAAGCAATTGATTCTTCTTTTTTTTAAAATTAATTAATTAATTAACTTATTTATTTATTTTTGGCTGTGTTGGGTCTTTGTTGCTGGGTGCGGCCTTTCTCTAGTTGTGGCAAGCAGCGGCTTCTCCTCCTTGCGGTGTGCGGGCTTCTCATTGTGGTAGCTTCTCTTGTTGCGGAGCAAGGGTTCTAGGCTCGCAGACTTCAGTAGTTGTGGCTCACGGGCTCAGTAGTTGTGGCTTGTGGGCTCTAGAGCATAGGCTCAGTAGTTGTGGCACACGGGCTTAGTTGCTCTGCAGCATGTAGGATCTTCCCAGACCAGGGGTCAAACCTGTGTCCCCTGCATTGGCAGGCTGATTCTTAACCACTGTGCCACCAGGGAAGTCTAAAGCAATTGATTCTGACCAACAGGCTTAGGGGAGGCTTAATTGAGGTGACAACTGATTCATAGAAACCAAATTAAGCCACATCCTTTGTGGAATCAAACTTGAAACCACATCCTTTAGCTGGATTTAATACACGGTGGGAAACCTGTTTAAAGATTATCCTACAAAGGGAGAAATGTTATTAATGAAACAAAAGAGTTTTCGGCCATGTCATCACAAATCACACAACCTAAAATGCTATCACTGAATAATATCTGTCCTCATGGGAACTGCAACGTGTTACAAACGTATATTTAATTCAAGAAGGACAACGTCATGACTCTTAGTTGTAGAAAGACATTTTGAGCAGTGGCTAACAGAGCAGGAGGACATAAACATTCTATTGCTAGAAAGATATGCTGTAGAGTAGAACAGGAGTAGTTTGCTTGGCTTAAACATGCCTGTGATGCACTCTTCTCCCAAGACTATCAATTATTTTGCTTTTATTCCACAAATACCTAGTAGGCCTTTGATTACTAATGTACAGTTGTCCCTCGGTATCCACAGGGGATTGGGGAACCCCACCCACACCCCACAGTTACCAAAATCAGAGGATGCTCAAGTCCCTTATATAAAATAGCATAGTGGGACTTCCCTGGTGGCACAGTGGTTAAGAATTCACCTGCCAATGCAGGGGACACGGGTTCGATCGCTGGTCTGGGAAGATCCCACATGCCGCAGAGCAACTAAGCCCGTGGGCCACAACTACCGAGCCTGTGCTCTAGAGCCCGCGAGCCCAACTACTGAGCCCGCGTGCCACAACTACTGAGCCTGCATGCCACAACTACTGAAGCCCGCACACCTAGAGCCTGTGCTCTACAACAAGAGAAGCCACTGTAATGAGAAGCCTGCACAGCAATGAAGACCCAATGCAGCCAAAAATAAATAAATAAAATAAATAAATTTATTTTTTAAAAATAGCATAGTATTTGCATATAACCTATGCACATCCTCCTGTACACTTTAAATCATCTCTAGATTACTTATAATAGCTAATACAATGTAAATGCTATGTAAATAGTTGTAAATACAATGTAAAAGCTATGTAAATACTTGCCAGTGTACAGTAAATTCAAGTTTTGCTTTTTGGAACTTTCTGGAATTTTTTTCTCTGAATATTTTTCATCCACTGTTGGTTGAATCCACAGATTTGGAAACTGTGGATAAGGAGGGCTAACTGTAAGCATGCATTTTAATCCCAGAAAGGAAACTGTTTGAAGAACAGCACTAATCTTTGAACTCCTTGAGGGCAGGGACTATATGCTGGTTAGCATAGATCAATATGGCAGTGCTTGATGACCCCTTAGGTAAACTGACAAAATTGCAAATTCGTAAAACTATCAAAAACCACAATTCTAAGTACCAGCAAAGCAAAATGGACTCTTAATTGTCAGTTAACTCTTACACATCCTACCAGACTTGCAAATTTAAATATTATAGCCATATTTTTCAAAATAAAAGAAAGCCAGTAGAAAAATTATGGAAGAATCCACATAAAGTAATCTGATATATACCATGGGCCTATATTTTCAGTTTAACCACAGGTATTTGATCAGAATGAAGTGGAAAGCTAGATGATCAAGGATCTGTTTAAATTTTTTAAAAATCATATCAGAAATATTTTAATAATAAATATGATGAGAGAATGCAGAACATTTTTCGAGTAGGTCAAAACTAGAGCACAAATGAATTTAGGAACAAAATCTAATGAAATGAGTATATCTTGACTTGGTTAAATTTATTTGAAGTCTTTTGCAGTTCAAGTATTTAGAAATACTTCCTGTTTAGTAAAATTTTAATCCTTTTATTCATTTGAGAAATGTTTACTAAACAGCTACTTAGTACTAGGCATTGGGTGTACAGTAGTGACCAAGACAGGCACTGTTCATCTTTTTGAAGCCAGGGCCAGCTTATCCATTAGGCATGGTGAACACAGTGCCTAAGACCCACAATACTTTTTAGGGGTCTACAAAATATTTTAATTTCCTTTAGGATGAGAAGGAAAAAAATGAATATAATCCTGGCTGGATTGTATTAGTCTTTATACTAATGCAGTCATAAAATATAATTTTAATATTTGTTATGGAGAAAGAGGCCCACAAAGGCAAAAGTTGCTAGGATGGGCCTATGGGGAGTTTACATTCTATTAAAAGAGACTGGCTAATAATTACATAAAGTAGAAGACTGTAAAAAGTGCTGAGATCAGGGTAAATGCAGGGCGCGCGACGGGAACCCATCTTGAGAGTCATGGAAAGTTTCTCAAAAGCCTCAACAGAAACATAAAAGATGATAAGAGTAGGAAAGGAAATGTACAGGAGCAAGAATATGCATAGATCTGAGCAGTGTGCTCTGCACTCCTGGGGATCTGTCTCTTGCTTCAACAGTGTTTGGATGGAACAGAGACAGGGACAGCCCCTTCCTCCAGCCTCCGATCACCCTCCAACCTTTTTTCCAGTCGCAACCTTCAGAACCAGCAACTCAGCTATCCTCGGCCTCCAGGACAAGCCAACATTATTTTTTGAACTTAGCTCCTTATTACCCTTCAACCATGAGCTCCCAGATTCATCAGAATTATTCCATTGAGGTGGAGGCCGCAATCAACCGCCTAACCAACATGCATCTGTGTGCCTCCTGCACTTACCTCTCTCTGGGCTCCTATTTCCACCAGGACGATGTGGCTCTGGAGGCCACTTTTTCCATGAATTGGCCGAGGAGAAGCTCAAGGGTGCCCAGCATCTCTTGAAAAATGCAAAACCAGCACGGCGGCCGTGCCTTCCTCCAAGACATGCAGAAGCCTCCCGAAATGAGCAGAGTAAAACCCAGGACGCTATGGAAGCCATCCTGCTCATGAAGAACCTGAACCAGGCGCTTTTGGATCTGCATGCCCTGGGTTCTGCCCGCGCAGATCCCCAACTCTGTGACTTCCTGGAGCGCCACTTCCTGGAGGAGCAGGTGAAACTCATCAAGAAGATGGGCGACCACCTGACCAACCTCCGCAGGCTGGCTGGTCCGCAGGCTGTGCTGGGCGAGTATCTCTTTGAAAGGCTCACCCTTGAGCAAGAACAGGAGTCTCTGAAGTCCAGCGGCCTCTGAGGAGCTCCTCTGGCGTCAGAGCTTCTGCCTGAAGCCCTGCTCTGCAGCCACTAGGCAGCTTTTTAACCGCCCTGGAGCCCTCTCCCAAGCCTTGGAACAAATGGAAACAATAACGCTTTTTGCAGAAGAAAAAATAAATAAATGTGCACAGGTATGAAAGTAAGAGAGGTGACGGTGAGTGGGAAGAAGGCCAAGTACCTCCGTAAGTTTAGAGCAGTGGTTCTCAACTCAGGGCAATCTTGCCTCCCAGAAGACATTTGGTAATTCCTGGAGACATTTTTGGCTGTCACAACAGGAAGGGGATGTTACTGGCAGCTAGTGGGTAGAGGGCAGGGATGCTGCTAAACATCTTACAATGCACAGGACAGCCCTCCACAACAAAGAATGATCCTGCCCCAAATGTCAACAGTATGAAGTTTGGGAAACTGTTAAAGAATTAGAACTGGAGATTTTAAAATTTTAGTCTTTGCCAATTTGATAGCTAGAGATAGTATCTTGCTGCTTAGATTTACATTTCCTTGGTTACTAGTAAGCATAAATGTTTAAAATGTTTAAATATATTAGCTATGTATTTCTCCTTAAATACATTTTCTGTTTGTGCCCTTTGTAGATTTTTCAACTGGTTATTGATTTGTTGCTTAGTGTCCTGGAAGAACTCTTTATAAATTACAGATAGAAACCTGTGTGTCATTTATGTTGCAAATATTTCTCCTACCTTATCATTTTCCTTGATGTTTTATTTTTTCTGTGCAGTTTTAACTTTTATTCAGTCAAATCCATTATTCTCATCTTTTCACATTTTCTGCTTTTATGTTATAAAAGCTGTTTTCAACCCAAATTGCATAAACTGATTACTTTAATAAAATGTGATAAACAATACAGTAGAATGGTACGTCCCATACCAACAGTGTGGAGGCACACAAAAAATAGCCAATTAAAATGGGCAGAAGGAGCAGAATTAATTAATTTATTTTTATTACGCTATGTATCCTAAGTGCCTAGAAAAGTGCCTGGCACATAATAGGCTACCAAGAAATATTCGTTAAATGTTGAATAAATTAATAAGTGGTATTTAATTGGTGATATAGTTGCAGTTTATGAAACAGTATAAAATATTCATCCTTGCAAACATTCTTTGTGGAATTGGATAATGAGTAGAAGAGATCATATGCTTTTGCTTTTCTCCTAGTTTATCCCCTTCAAAGCTTTGTTTGAATTTAGGGCTTCCAGGCTCTAAGTCATCCTAGGAATATGCATCAGGCTTAGGGCTGATCCAGATGACTTTGAAGATATCTATGCATCTCCAGATCCTCTTCTCAACCCAAATTGACTTTTGTTTTTGTTTTGAAAGTATTATTATCCTTACCCCCAGATACACACACATACACACATACATTTTAAGTAAAAAGTGAAAGCTCCTCTGAACCCCATCCCACTTCCCAGAGGTTAGATGCATCCTTCCATTTTTAAAATGTATTTGTGATAGGCATGAATTTGTTCCTGATTGCTTTAGTACAAGAAATAGCACATTTTTCGGTTTTGTTTTTTAAATTAAGTCCAACTTAGTTCTGAGCTCTCATATTCCTAGTTGACAGGGCACTCACTCACTATCAGTCATTCTTGGAGCTTCCACCCCTATCAGCTTTTATAGGGATCTCAGAGCTTACTAAGTCACAAGAAAATGAGAGAGAATGGCTAATCCTTAATATCTGGTGGACACCATCATTACTGATGATTCTGCTACCCAATGATGCCATTGAATTCTGATTCTCTACCATCTGCCAGGTGCCAGTGCTCCGTAGAGTATATGGCAGGAAGCAAGGTGACAGACCTGCCTCGCAGCCATGTTTTCTCCATGCCTCCACTGACTCTACGATTTACCCCAGGGGATCCTCACTGTCCTCTCAAGGCAAGACCGAGGATCTTTTTTGATCCGTCCCCAGCATATACCCCCCCCACCAACAGTAGTATTGCCACCTCCCTGACTACAGTCTTAAGGAACCTCTTCCTATCCAGCAATAACCACTCACCAAATTGACAGCAAGTATAAACTTCTATCCATCCTTGCCCTGTAGGGCAACTCAAGACTTTACCAACAAAGACCTGGACAGGTGTTATTGTTTGGGTTTTCTTGGAGTGGTTTTGGTTTGTGTGTTTCCTGCTAGGGCTGCTCCTAATAAAGAAAGAAAAGAAGGAAGGAAGGAAGGAAAGAAAGAAGGGAAGGAGGAAGGGAGGAAGGAAGGAAAGATGGATGGATGGATGAAGGGAAGGAAGAAGGAAACAGCTGTTAACTTTACTTACCCTTCCACCTCCCATCCCCCAGAAAAAGATTGATTCCTAGAAAAGCAAAATAGGTTTAAGACTCCAGGAGTTGTACTCAATGTGAGGAAGATCTTAGGAAGACTCTGAAATAAAGAGCATCTTTAATAATCCTCATGTAACACATTTAAAATTTATTCAGAGGAAGAACTCAGAAGGTAGCAAAATATCTCCATCCACTAGGTCCTCTAGATATAAAGCTCACTAATTTTAACAGGTAATCACATCCGTTTCTCTTTCCTCCCGCATGTTGGCAGTGACCCAGATGCTTTTTGATTGCTGAATAGGATAAGATCCTGTGACCTGCCAGGAGGTTTTTAATCAATGAAAAAAGAACAGCAGGCACAAATGTCTGGAGTTCATCAAACACTGGAGCAGCAACTTAAGATTTGATCAGAGTGGATTTCCACTTAAAATGACAACATCAAGCTACTGTATTATTGGAAAACCATTACAAGTTAGGATGAAGCAGAGCATAGGCTACTTTAGGGAGAGTATACTTTAGAGTCCTTTAGCAATAAGTGTAAAAAAGTTATTTTATATTATTTTCCCAAAGCTTTGCTTTTCTGAAAATACTCAGTTGCAGTCCTCTTTAACATGAATTAAAATATTTTTCCAGAATGTTCTGACACTAATTTTTTTAATCAAACATTGGGATAGTTTTGCAACCCTAGAGTATCAGTTCCATGATCACACTGCCATTTATTTTATCTTTTTCTTAATATTATTTATTTAGCTGCATCAGGTCTTAGTTGCAGCACGTGGGATCTTCGTTGCTGTGTGTGGGATCTTTTAGTTGCAGCATGCAGGAACTTTAGTTGCGGCATGTGGGATCTAGTTCCCTGACCAGGGATCAAACCCAGGCCCCCTGCATTGAGAGCACAGAGTCTTAACCACTGGACCACCAGGGAGGTCCCCACACTGCCATTTAGGTTGTCTGCTGTTGAGCATTGCACCAAAAGTTAGATTGGAAAAGCTGAGGGAAATATTCCGCCGCCTTAAGGGAAAAGAGGCCTTATTTATATTAGTTAGCATGTTACAAAGATTGTGTAAAAGAAATTGTTAAACACTAGATGCTGTATAAATAATCAGTCTTCACATCTTTGAAGGAGCTGAAAGAATGTCACCAAACACAAACACACACTCAAATCTCTCTGAGGAGTAAGTACTTGCCAATACCCATGTGCAATCACAGCAACATTCTTTTCCCTGTTTAGAAGTGGTTGCAGACTACCTCAAGACCTATTTTTTTCTTATTTTTCTCTTTTTTTAAATGGAAGTCTAGTTGATTTACAATTTTGTGTTAGCTTCAGGTGTACAGCAAAGTGATTCAGATATACATATATATATTCTTTTTCAGATACTTTTCCATAATAGGTTATTACAAGGTATTGAACATAGTTCCCTGTGCTATACAGTAGGACCTGTTTATCTATTTTATATATAGTAGTGTGTGTCTGTTAATCCCAAACTCCAATTTATCTTTCCCTCCCCTCCCCTTTCCACTTTGGTAACCATAAGTTTGTTTTCTATGTCTGTGAGCTCAAGACCTATTCTTTTTTTTCTTTTTTTCTTTTTAACATCTTTATTGGGGTATAATTGCTTTACAATGGTGTGTTAGTTTCTGCTTTATAACAAAGTGAATCAGTTATACATATACATATGTTCCCATATGTCTTCCCTCTTGCGTCTCCCTCCCTCCCACTCTCCCTATCCCACCCCTCCAGGCTGTCACAAAGCACCGAGCTAATATCCCTGTGCCATGCGGCTGCTTCCCACTAGCTATCTACCTTACTACGTTTCTTAGTGTGTATATGTCCATGACTCTCTCTCGCCCTGTCAAAGCTCACCCTTCCCCCTCCCCATATCCTCAAGTTCGTTCTCCAGTAGTTCTGCGTCTTTATTCCTGTCTTACCCCTAGGTTCTTCATGACATTTTTTTTTCTTAAATTCCATATATATGTGTTAGCATACGGTATTTGTCTTTTTCTTTCTGACTTACTTCACTCTGTATGACAGACTCTAGGTCTATCCATCTCATTACAAATAGCTCAATTTCGTTTCTTTTTAAGGCTGAGTAATATTCCATTGTATATATGTGCCACATCTTCTTTATCCATTCATCCGATGATGGGCACTTAGGTTGTTTCCATCTCCGGGCTATTGTAAATAGAGCTGCAATGAACATTTTGGTACATGACTCCTTTTGAATTTTGGTTTTCTCAGGGTATATGCCCAGTAGTGGGATTGCTGGGTCATATGGTAATTCTATTTGTAGATTTTTAAGGAACCTCCATACTGTTCTCCATAGTGGCTGAACCAATTCACATTCCCACCAGCAGTGCAAGAGTGTTCCCTTTTCTCCACACCCTCTCCAGCATTTATTGTCTCTAGATTTTTTGATGATGGCCATTCTGACTGGTGTGAGATGATATCTCATTGTAGTTTTGATTTGCATTTCTCTAATGATTAATGATGTTGAGCATTCTTTCATGTGTTTGTTGGCAGTCTGTATATCGTCTTTGGACAAATGTCTATTTAGGTCTTCTGCCCATTTTTGGATTGGGTTGTTTGTTTTTTTGTTATTGAGCTGCATGAGCTGCTGGTAAATTTTGGAGATTAATCCTTTGTCAGTTGCTTCATTTGCAAATATTTTCTCCCATTCTGAGGGTTGTCTTTTGGTCTTGTTTATGGTTTCCTTTGCTGTGCAAAAGCTTTGAAGTTTCATTAGGTCCCATTTGTTTATTTTTGTTTTTATTTCCATTTCTCTAGGAGGTGGGTCAGAAAGGATCTTGCTGTGATTTATGTCATAGAGTGTTCTGCTTATGTTTTCCTCTAAGAGTTTGATAGTTTCTGGCCTTACATTTAGGTCTTTAATCCATTTTGAGCTTATTTTTGTGTATGGTGTTAGGGAGTGATCTAATCTCATACTTTTACATGTAGCTGTCCAGTTTTCCCAGCACCATTTATTGAAGAGGCTGTCCTTTCTCCACTGTACTTTCCTGCCACCTTTGTCAAAGATAAGGTGTCCATATGTGCGTGGGTTTATCTCTGGGCTTTCTATCCTGTTCCATTGATCTATCTTTCTGTTTTTGTGCCAGTACCATACTGTCTTGATTACTGTAGCTTTGTAGTATAGCCTGAAGTCAGGGAGCCTGATTCCTCCAGCTCCTTTTTTTGTTCTCAAGATTGCTTTGGCTATTCGGGGTCTTTTGTGTTTCCATACAAATTGTGAAATTTTTTGTTCTAGTTCTGTGAAAAATGTCAGTGGTAGTTTGATAGGGATTGCATTGAATCTGTAGATTGCTTTGGGTAGTAGAGTCATTTTCACAATGTTGATTCTTCCCATCCAAGAACATGTATATCTCTCCATCTATTTGTATCATCGTTAATTTCTTTCATCAGTGTCTTATAATTTTCTGCATACAGGTCTTTTGTCTCCTTAGGTAGGTTTATTCCTAGATATTTTATTCCTTTTGTTGCAATGGTAAATGGGAGTGTTTTCTTGATTTCACTTTCAGATTTTTCATCATTAGTATATAGGAATGCCAGAGATTTCTGTGCATTAATTTTGTAACCTGCTACTTTACCAAATTCATTGATTAGCTCTAGTAGTTTTCTGGTAGCATCTTCAGGATTCTCTATGTATAGTATCATGTCATCTGCAAACAGTGACAGCTTTACTTCTTCTTTTCCAATTTGGATTCCTTTTATTTCCTTTTCTTCTCTGATTGCTGTGGCTAAAACGTCCAAAACTATGTTGAATAAGAGTGGTGAGAGTGGGCAACCTTGTCTTGTTCCTGATCTTAGTGGAAATGCTTTCAGTTTTTCACCATTGAGGATGATGTTTGCTGTGGGCTTGTCATATATGGCCTTTATTATGTTGAGGAAAGTTCCCTCTATGCCTACTTTCTGCAGGGTTTTTATCATAAATGGGTGTTGAATTTTGTCGAAAGCTTTCCCTGCATCTATTGAGATGATCATATGGTTTTTCTCCTTCAATTTGTTAATATGGTTTATCACATTGATAGATTTGCGTATATTGAAGAATCCTTGTATTCCTGGAATAAACCCCACTTTATCATGGTGTATGATCCTTTTAATGTGTTGTTGGATTCGGTTTGCTAGTATTTTGTTGAGGATTTTTGCATCTATGTTCATCAGTGATATTGGCCTGTAGTTTTCTTTCTTTGTGACATCCTTGTCTGGTTTTGGTATCAAGGTGATGGTGGCCTCGTAGAAGGAATTTGGGAGTGTTCCTCCCTCTGCTATATTTTGGAAGAGTTTGAGAAGGATAGGTGTTAGCTCTTCTCTAAACGTTTGATAGAATTCACCTGTGAAGCCATCTGGTCCTGGGCTTTTGTTTCTTGGAAGATTTTTAATCACAGTTTCAATTTCAGTGCTTGTGATTGGTCTGTTCATATTTTCTATTTCTTCCTGATTCAGTCTTGGCAGGTTGTGCATTTCTAAGAATTTGTCCATTTCTTCCAGATTGTCCATTTTATTGGCATAGAGTTGCTTGTAGTAATCTCATGATTTTTTTTATTTCTGCAGTGTCAGTTGTTACTTCTCCTTTTTCATTTCTAATTCTATTGATTTGAGTCTTCTCCCTTTTTTTCTTGATGAGTCTGGCTAGTGGTTTATCTATTTTGTTTATCTTCTCAAAGAACCAGCTTTTAGTTTTATTGATCTTTTCTATCATTTCCTTCATTTCTTTTTCATTTATTTCTGATCTGATTTTTATGATTTCTTTCCTTCTGCTAGCTTTGGGTTTTTTTTGTTCTTCTTTCTCTAATTGCTTGAGGTGCAAGGTTAGGTTGTTTATTCGAGATGTTTCCTGCTTCTTAAGGTGGGCTTCTATTGCTATAAACTTCCCCCTTAGAACTGCTTTTGCTGCATCCCATAGGTTTTGGGTCGTTGTGTCTCCATTGTCATTTGTTTCTAGGTATTTTTTTATTTCCTCTTTGATTTCTTCAGTGATCACTTCATTATTAAGTAGTGTATTGTTTAGCCTCCATGTGTTTGTATTTTTACAGATCTTTTCCTGTAATTGATATCTAGTCTCATGGTGTTGTGATCAGAAAAGATACTTGATACAATTTCAATTTTCTCAAATTTACCAAGGCTTGATTTGTGACCCAAGATATGATCTATCCTGGAGAATGTTCCATGAGCACTTGAGAAAAATGTGTATTCTATTGTTTTTGGATGGCATGTCCTATAAATGTCAATTAAGTCCATCTTGTTTAATGTATCATTTAAAGCTTGTGTTTCCTTATTTATTTTCATTTTGGATGATCTGTCCATGGCTGAAAGTGGGGTGTTAAAGTCCCCTACTATGAATGTGTTACTGTCGATCTCCCCTTTTATGGCTGTTAGTATTTGTCTTATGTATTGAGGTGCTCCTATGTTGGGTGCATAAATATTTACAATTGTTATATCTTCTTCTTGGATCGATCCCTTGATCATTATGTAGTGTCCTTCTTTGTCTCTTTTAATAGTCCTTATTTTAAAGTCTATTTTGTCTGATATGAGAATTGCTACTCCAGCTTTCTTTTTGTTTCCATTTGCATGGAATATCTTTTTCCATCCCCTTATTTTCAGTCTGTATGTGTCTCTAGGTCTGAAGTGGGTCTCTTGTAGACAGCATATATAAGGGTCTTGTTTTTGTATCCATTCAGCCAATCTGTGTCTTTTGGTGGGAGCATTTAGTCCATTTACATTTAAGGTAATTATCGATAAGTATGTTCCTATTCCCATTTTCTAGATTGTTTTGGGTTCGTTATTATAGGCCTTTTCCTTCTCTTGTGTTTCTTGTCTAGAGAAGTTCCTTTAGCATTTGTTGTAAAGCTGGTTTGGTGGTGCTGAACTCTCTCAGCTTTTGCTTGTCTGTAAAGGTTTTAATTTCTCCATCAAATCTGAATGAGATCCTTGCTGGGTAGAGTAGTCTTGGTTGCAGGTTTTTCTCCTTCATCACTTTCAGTATGTCCTGCCACTCCCTTCTGGCTTGTAGGGTTTCTGCTGAGAGATCAGCTGTTAACCTTATGGGGATTCCCTTGTGTGTTATTTGTTGTTTTTCCCTTGCTGCTTTTAATATGCTTTCTTTGTATTTAATTTTTGACAGTTTGATTAATATGTGTCTTGGCGTATTTCTCCTTGTATTTATCCTGTATGGGACTATCTGTGCTTCCTGGACTTGATTAACTATTTCCTTTCCCATATTAGGGAAGTTTTCAACTATAATCTCTTCAAATATTTTCTCAGTCCCTTTCTTTTTCTCTTCTTCTTCTGGAACCCCTATAATTCGAATGTTGGTGCATTTAATGTTGTCCCAGAGGTCTCTGAGACTGTCCTCAGTTCCTTTCATTCTTTTTTCTTTATTCTGCTCTGCAGTAGTTATTTCCACTATTTTATCTTCCAGGTCACTTATCCGTTCTTCTGCCTCAGTTATTCTGCTATTGATCCCATCTAGAGTACTTTTAATTTCATTTATTGCGTTGTTCATCGTTGCTTGTTTCATCTTTATTTCTTCTAGGTCCTTGTTAACTGATTCTTGCATTTTGTCCATTCTATTTCCAAGATTTCGGATCATCCTTACTATCATTATTCTGAATTCTTTTTCAGGTAGACTATTTCCTCTTCATTTGTTAGGTCTGGTGCATTTTTATCTTGCTCCTTCATCTGCTGTGTGTTTTTCTGTCTTCTCATTTTGCTTATCTTACTGTGTTTGGGGTCTCCTTTTTGCAGGCTGCAGGTTCGTAATTCTGAATTCTTTTTCAGGTAGACTATTTCCTCTTCATTTGTTAGGTCTGGTGCATTTTTATCTTGCTCCTTCATCTGCTGTGTGTTTTTCTGTCTTCTCATTTTGCTTATCTTACTGTGTTTGGGGTCTCCTTTTTGCAGGCTGCAGGTTCGTAGTTCCCGTTGTTTTTGATGTCTGTCTCCAGTGGCTAAGGTTGTTTCAGTGGGTTGTGTAGGCTTCCTGGTGGAGGGGACTAGTGCCTGTGTTGTGGTGGATGAGGCTGGATCTTTTCTCTCTAGTGGGCAGGTTCACGTCTGGTGGTGTGTTTTGGGGTGTCTGTGGCCTTATTATGATTTTAGGCAGCCTCTCTGCTAATGGGTGGGGTTGTGTTCCTGTTTTGCTAGTTGTTTGGCATAGGTTGTCCAGCACTGTGGCTTGCTGGTCGTTGAGTGAAGCTGGGTGCTGGTGTTAAGATGGAGGTCTCTGGGAGATTTCCGCCGTTTAATATTATGTGGAGCTGGGAGGTCTCTTGTTGACCAGTGTCCTGAAGTTGGCTCTCCTACCTCAGAGGCAGAGCCCTGACTCCTGGCTGGAGCACCAAGAGCCTTTCATCCACACGGCTCAGAATAAAAGGGAGAAAAAGTAGAGAGAATTAGTAGAAGTATGAGGAAAGAAAGAAGGAAAGGAGGAAAGGAAGGAAGGAAGAAAGAAGCAAAGAAGGAAAGAAAGGAGGGAGGGAGGGAGGAAGGAAGGAAGGAGGGAGGGAAAGAAGGAAAAAAGACAGAAAGAAAGAAGATACAGTAAAAATAAAATAAAGTATAATATAGTTATTGAATTAAAAAATATTTAGAAAAAAAAAAGGGACGGATAGAACCTTAGGACAAATGTTGGAAGCAAAGCTATACAGAGAAAATCTTACACAGAAGCATACACATACACCCTCACAAAAAGAGGTAAAGGGGGAAAAATCATAAATCTTGCTCTCAGAGACCACCTCCTCAATGTGGGGTGATTCGTTGTCTAAAGGAGGGAAGGAAGGAAGGAAAGAAAGAAAGAAAGAATGAAGGTAAAGTATAATAAAGTTATTAGAATTAAAATTAATTATTAAGAAAAAAATTTTTTTTAAAAAAACCATGGACGGATAGAGCCCTAGGACAAATGGTGGAAGCAAGACTATACAGACAAGATCTCACACAGAAGCATACACGTACAAATTCACAAAAAGAGGAAAAGGGAAAAAAATCATAGATCTCGCTCCTAAAGTCCACTTCCTCAATTTGGGATCATTCCTTGTCTATTCCGGTATTCCACAGATGCAGGGTATATCAAGTTGATTGTGGAGCTTTAATCCGCTGCTTCTGAGGCTGCTGGGAGAGATTTCCCTTTCTCTTCTTTGTTCTCACAGCTCACAGGAGCTCAGCTTTGGATTTGGCCCTGCCTCTGCGTGTAGGTCGCTGGAGGGCGTCTGTTTTTTGCTCAGACAGGACGGGGTTAAAGGAGCCGCTGATTCGGGGGCTCCGGCTCACTCAGGCCGGGGGTGGGGGGCGAGGGAGGGGCACTGCGTGCGGGGCGGGCCTGCGGCGGCAGAGGCCGGCGTGACGTTGCTCCAGCCTGAGGCCCGCCATGCGTTCTCCCGGGGAAGTTGTCCCTGGATCCCGGGAACCTGGCAGTGGCGGGCTGCACAGGCTCCGCGGAAGAGGGGTGTGGAGAGTGACCTGTGCTCGCACACAGGCCCCTTGGTGGCGGCAGCAGCAGCCTTATCGTCTCCCGCCCGTCTCTGGGGTCCGCGCTTTTAGCAGCGGCTCGCGCCAGTCTCTGGGGTTCGCGCTTTTAGCCGCGGCTCACGCCCATCTCTGGAGTTCCTTTAAGCAGCGCTCTTAAACCCCTCTCCTCGCGCACCAGGCAACAAAGAGGGAAGAAAAAGTCTCTTGCCTCTTCGGCACGTGCAGACTTTTCCCCGGACTCCCTCCCGGCTAGCCGTGGTGCAGTAACCCCTTCAGGCTATGTTCAAGCCGCCAACCCCAGTCCTCTCCCTGCGCTCCAACCGAAACCGAAACCCGAGCCTCAGCTCGCAGCCCCGCCCGCCCCGGCGGGTGAGCAGACAAGCCTCTCGGTCTGGTGAGTGCCGGTCGGCACCGATCCTCTGTGCGGGAATCTCGCCGCTTTGTCCTCCGCACCCGTCGCTGTGCACTCCTCCGCGGCGCCGAAGCTCCCCCTTCCGCCTCCCGCAGTCTCCGCCCGCGGAGGGGCTTCCTAGTGTGTGGAAACTTTTCCTCCTTCACAGCTCCCTCCCACTGGTGCAGGTGCCGTCCTTATTATTTTGTCTCTGTTTTTTCTTGTTTTGTTTTGCCCTACCCAGGTACGTGGGGAGTTTCTTGCCTTTTGGGAGGTCTGAGGTCTTCTGCCAGCCTTCAGTAGGTGTTCTGTAGGAGTTGTTCCACGTGTAGATGTATTTCTGGTGTATCCGTGGGGAGGAAGGCGATCTCCGTGTCTTACTCTTCCGCCATCTTCAAGGTCCCCTCAACACCTATTCTTAAGGGCAATTACCGACAATAGATGAGCTCCCTTACCCCGTTTTCACTAAATAGTTATAAGTTTTAGTAAGTTAAGTTAATTTTAGTAAGTTAATTCATCTCTCTGGATCTTTGTCTCCCCATCTAGAAAATGGGGATAATAATAAACTACCCTATCTACTAGTCCATGAAGCTTATGAAAGGCTGAAATAAGGTGATGTATATACAAGTTATTCACAAAATATAAAGCTTTGGTTTCACCTATTTCACATTCATTTAGCCAGGAAGTGTACTAGACGCTCAAGAGATAAAAATGAAGTCAACAGAGTCACTGTTCTCATGGGTCTTTATAACACAAGGTGTTCAATCGGCAGGCCTATTTCAGCGCCTAATATTATGGTAGTCACTGTGCTAAGTGAGGGGGTTAATGAAGATGAAAACCAATGTTAAATATAACATTGCAAATCAATTATACTTCAATTAAAAAAAGAAAAAAAAGGAAAAAAGAAAAGCAGGGTCCTTACTTTCAAGAAGCACACAGTCTATGCAAGAGGCATGCCCATAAACCAACAACTACAAAATAGCACAGTTAGTGCCATGACAGAAAAAAAGCACAAAAGAGGAAAGGCTCCCATGCATTTCTAATCATTTCTAGTGTTCTCTGCCTGTGATTAGGAGACGCTGCCACCCTATCATCAGTACTGATCCAGCTCTTTTGACTTGAACAGTTCTGTTCCCCATATGTGTGGGTAACTGAGAAAGAAATTAGCATGCTTTATACTCCATTATCCGTTTTACAGTTAAAAAAAACAGAAATCTTTATTACAATAGATTAAGCACCAACATTAAAGAATGAAGCAGATAGTCATCCAAGGCAACTTTTTAAAAAGACATTAACTCCTAAGTTCAATTTGTTATTTTTCTCACTAACGGTGAACAAGCACTCAGGGCAGATCCATATTTTCGGCATTGTAGTCCTCAAAATCAAAATACCTGTTTATGTTTGGAAAAACATCTTAGAAGTGCTCTTATTAATTACATAATTTAATCTTACTTGAAATATTTAAGCAAAATAAACTTAAAATTCCCACTAGAAACATATAAGATTCACCAAAGGAAACTTCTGCTCTAAGCACTTAACTGACATGAGATATTGTTGTGTATGAGCTCTTTTTGTTTTTTCAATAAAGTATCAAGTTTTCCCAAGATAACATCCCATGGGAGCTGGGAAATTTATTTTTAAAGGATGTAATTTTTTTCTTTAATATGCTGCTATAATTCTAGGACAGCAGTCTCTCTCTGGGAAAAGAAAAAGGCCTTTCAGTGGGTTGCCATCTGTATAGCCCCATTCCAAATGATGGAAACAAGCTGGTTCAGAGGCTGAATGACAAATATGAATTTTGAACAAATCTAAACCTGCCATTCTCCTCAGCTCGGATGCTCAAGAAATCATTTAAAACATTTGATAACCATGTCATTGCACACCTGCGAGGTGTTTTGATTTCAGGGATTACAATTACCTGAGAAACACACAACCATTTGCCTTGCAGAAGCTATTCAGATTTGAAGACCTCTTCGTCACAGCCCTGAAACTTCATCTTACATCATCTCCCGACGTGAACTGACTATTATGTAGTTTGGATCTGCATTGAAAGCTGCAGGCGTGTTTTACTGACAAGTCTTGCAGACAGCATTAGTATGATAAGCTATGGCACATACAGGAACTTTTGAGAAGAGAGGTTAAATCCTAGAGGGAAAAGAGTTTGGGGAACAAGTGATTTAGTAACAGGAAGAAATCAGTTAGCCAGCAAAGCAGAAGGACTGAACAGGTATTTAGCTCTTTAGGGAAACATGCAACTATGTATCAAGGTCAAGGAAAAGCATGAGATCAATTACAGTAGATATTTACAGACACTTAATATTTGATGATGCTGATATTTAAAGAGAAAGGACAAGGAATTCATTGTTTCTGTGTGCCATTAATTTATAAATATTCTGCATTTAAAAATAAACTTTTTCACAGAAATGATGTCCTTTTATCATCTTCCTTTTTTGAAACATATTTCTTGTTTGATTTGTTTTCAATAATTGAACTATATCAGAGCACACCATTTAAAATGCTTCTACATTTAACCCCAAAGTAATTAAATCAGCAAAACACATGTATTATGAATAACTTTATCAATCAATGTCAGCATTTCAAATGTTTGAAATTGTTCGGTAATATCCAAGATAATGATTTCAGAAATACAGGGGAGGCATCATGATTCTTAATGTGTATTATGACATTTAGGAAATGTTAAGGAGAAAAAAATGAGAAAGAAAAAAAGGAAAATGAGCTATTAAATGCATGCATGTCAATTTCATGAAGTGGTTCAAGATTAGCATTTTATTCAGAATAAACTAATTATTATTTTATAATCCTCAGACCAATAGGCCAGTCTCTACTTCAGAAATGTTCAGATAACATTTTTCTAATTTAAAGTTTACCTATGTGAAGAATAATATTTGTAACAATTACAAGTTTCATCTAATTTACCTTGCTTACAAGTAATAGTCTCAAAATATTTCTTGTCTTCAGTGGATTGTTTCTTCCAAGACTTTAGTTATCAAAGTTTTAAATTGTTCCTTGGGATACGTGAGGATAATTAGATCACTGCCCTCAAAATCTGCATTCAATGGCAGTGATTTTATTTCAAGTTTTGAAAGAAGTAAAAGAATAGTTATCTCATTAGAAGTTCATTGGATAGACCTTTATCAAAAAAAAACACTTGTTTCAGGGGCCATTTTATCTTTTATTAGAAGCCTAATGGATTCATTCTAAAATCCAAAAAGCATAAATCCCTTTCCAAATTCTCAAATATGTTTGTAAGAAAAAAGGTTTTTTTTATGTCCAATTGGTTTCAACTATTAAATCCTTATTTTAGAAAATTCCCTCCTCTGTCTTTTATATACAATTACATATTGTAAAGATGATATATACAGTAATCTTTGTATATATTTGTGTATAATCTTTGTATACATTGTGTTATTATTATAAACTTGGGATGTCAAGGATATTGTCAGTCTTTAAGGTGCTTTGCTGATCTCTTGAATAATAAAGTGAAACAGGCTTACATTATTCATTATCATCCCCTTTTTCTCTATTTCTGTACTTAACATGAATCATTCATTCAATAACCTTCTTTGCTAAACATTGTGGGTAACACAAAAGAAGTGTAATGTATAGTCTTTACCCTCAAAGACACACACATCTTCTAGGAAGTCAAGACACATACACCGTTAAGGAGAAAAAATAAAGATTAAGTGCTAATACAGCAGGAATTACAATAGAAATTTAAAGAAAGATGAGATTCATCTTCACTGAAGTGCATGTAGAAGGTTTCATAGAGGTGATAGGACTGGGTCTTAAAGGATATTGGATTAAGTTGAAATGAGGGGAGAGGGTATGCACAAGGAAGAGTAAAGAAACAAAAGAATGAACATGACCGGGAGACAGTGAATGGAGACTGATTAACATAAGTGGGAAGATCTTGATGAGCAGTAGGGAAAAATAAGTTGGAAATAAATTTTGGAGGGCCTCAAATACTAAAAGGGAGATTTGGGGCTCGGCTAACCATGGGAATTGGGTAGGAAGGGTGAGTACAAAAGGCCTAGGGAAGGAAGCATCAATAGGGCTTTCGTCCATTCATTCTAACAAGCATTTGTTGGGTACTGTTTCGTTGGTAGAATATTTGGGGGACTAAAGATTCCAAAATGGCTTCAAGCCTTTGAGATTTCAAAAACAAGTGTTTATAGTTAACAGAAATTTTACTATACCTTCTGGTCCCTTTAAAAATAAGATTCTAGCCCCCAGAAGTTGCTTGAGCCACATAAGAAGGAGGGGGAAACAGATGAACCAAATTTGTGTAATTAGTTCCTGAACTGACCTTCAATTCCATTGTGCTTTTCCTTGCTTTAGAATCCTTCAGTTTCCAAAGCTTTCTGTCTCCAGCTCCCTTCCTGCCTCACCTCTCCAACTTCCCAGACCCTAGCTAGTTATTTTCTTTCTAGATGCTGTTCCAACTTGGAGGTTTAGATCACTTTAGGCAAAGCCTAAGACATCTTTCCTTTTCTGGTTTGCACTGGGAAAAACTGGCTCGGAGAAAAATTAGGAAGTTCAGGAAGAAAAACAATTGGGGTAGGAGAAAGGTGATCAATTTGACTATGATTCTATTGACTTGGTAATGATGGTGGGATTCACTATCATATGTGTGATTCCTGATAGACAGTTGGAAACATCAAATTGGAAATTAAGGTAGGAAACAAGGTTGGAATGCAGATTTGGGAGTCTTCACCAATGGCAATTTAAGGTCTCAAAAAGGCACTGAAGAGTGTGCCCTTCTCCTTACCCCAGAGTGGGCATCAGTGCTAAGGATACAGGTCTATGGTGTTATTCATGGTCAACTGATATCAATGTGTTGAGTCTTATTAAGTCCCTGCAACAGCTCTGTGAGGTAGGAAGGTGAGACAGATTATATATCATTTCCCATTAGGATTTCTTTTCTAATTAGATTAAGAATTTTATTCATATTAAGATTTATATACATATTTATCCCAGACTGATTTCTTCTAAGGCCCTACACACATAGACCAATCCTTTATTGCCATGACTGGTCTAATTATTCCTAAAATTAGCTGACACTGCTGTCTTTCCTATCAGCATGTGCAGTCTTGCTCTCACAAATAACTGTGATTAGAAAAATTGCATATGTTAAAAGAAGGCCAGCTTGAGGAAATTTGGTGTATAACACACAGATCCTCTAGTCAGCTAAAAATAAAGCAAATATGTAAGGGAAAGCTTTAAAGAGAAAAAGGCTTGTTATTCTTTGAAGAATATGTTTTGAAACCATTGGTAACTGTGCCTGGAAAAACAATAGACTGTGAAAAAAATCTGCCTTTTTATTCTTTATTTACTAATTTTCTACTGAACATACTACACTGTATTCAAGCTCTTCTCTTTCTTCTAAATCATTTTGTTATATACCATCAAAAGGAGACATAAATATAAATCCCAGAGGATGGGAGAACATTCACTAACTATAAGACATGAGTGGAAAATTAGAAATATAGAGGATTCTTATTCACTCCTTTGGATCACTGGATCATAGAATTGAAAGGAATTTGAAAAAAAATTAGTTTAGACAACTTTGTTTTAAAGAAGAAACCCCAAAACAGAGAGATTGTGAAAAGCTTAAGGTCCTACAGCTGGTAAATGGTAGAGCGCTCATTCTGTGGCACCACACTGCTGATACTTATCCCTACACCTTGACTAAATGAATGAATCCAAAAGTAAATTTTGAGTTCCTACTATATGGTATGTGTTGAAGGGGAAGCTAAAGTTTAAAAGAAAAGGGTTTTACCCTCAGAATGGGAGAAAACATTTACAAATTAAGCAACTGACAAGGGATTAATCTCCAAAATATACAAAGAGCTCAGGCAGCTCAATATCAAAAAAACAAACAACCCAGTCAAAAAAATGGGTGGAAGATCTAGATAGACATTTCTCCAAAGAAGACATACAGATGGCCATGATGCACATGAAAAGATGCTCAACATCACTAATAATTAGAGAAATGCAAATCAAAACTACAGTGAGGTATAACTTCACACTGGTCAGAATGGCCATCACCAAAAAATCTACAAACAATAAATGCTGGAGAGGGTGTGGAGAAAAGGGAACCCTCTTGCACTGTTGGTGGGAATGTAAACTGGTACAGCCACTATGGAGAACATTATGGAGGTCCCTCGAAAAACTAAAAATAGAGCTACCATATGACCCAGCAATCCCACTACTGGGCATATACCCTGAGAAAACCATAATTCAAAAAGATACATTCACCCAATGTTCATTGCAGCATTATTTACAATAGCTAAGACATGGAAGCAACTTAAATGTCCACTGACAGATGAATGGATAAAGAAGATGTGGCATATATATACAATGGAATATTACTCAGTCATAAAAAAGGAACAAAATAATGCCATTTGCAGCAACATGGATGGACCTAGAGATTGTCATACTAAGTAAAGTAAGTCAGACAGAGAAAGACAAATAGCATATTATATCGCTTATATGTGGAATCTAAAAAAAAGGGTACAAATGAACTTATTTACAAAACAGAAGTAGAGTCACAGATGTAGAAAACAAAATCATGGTTACCAGGGGGTAAGGGGGTAGGGATAAATTGGGAGATTGGAATTGACATATACACACTACTAAATATAAAATAGATAACAAATGAGGACCTACTGTATAGCACAGGGAACTCTACTCAATATTCTGTAATGGCCTATATGGGAAAAGAATCTAAAAAAGAGTGGATATAGGGCTTCCCTGGTGGCACAGTGGTTGAGAGTCCGCCTGCCGTAGCAGGGGACACGGGTTCGCGCCCCAGTCCAGGAAGATCCCACATGCCGCAGAGCAGCTGGGCCCATGAGCCATGGCCGCTGAGCCTGCGCCTCCGGAGCCTGTGCTCCGCAACGGGAGAGGCCACAACAGTGAGAGGCCCGCGTACCGCAAAGAAAAAAAAAAAAAGAGTGGATATATGTATATGTACAACTGATTCACTTTGCTGTACACCTGAAACTAATATAACATTGTAAATCAACTATACTCCAAAGAAAATTTTAAAAAAACGACAACAACAACAAAAATTTTTAAAAAAGGGTTTTACCAGCGTATATGTCCATGGACAGATGAATGGATAAAGAAGATGTGGTATGTATATATATATATAAAATGGAATACTACTCAGTTATAAGAAAGAATGAAATAATGCCATTTGCAGCAACATGGATAGACCCGGAGATTATCATACTAATTGAAGTAAGTCAGAAAGAGAAAGACAAACACCATATGATATCACTTATATGAGGAATCTAAAATATGACACAAATAAACTTATCTATGAAACAGAAACAGACTCACACACATAGAGAACAGACTTGTGGTTGCCAAGGGGGAGGGGGGTACGGGAGGGATGGATTGGGAGTTTGGGATTAGCAGATGCAAACTATTATCTAGAGAATGGATAAACAACAAGGTCCTACTATATAGCACAGGGAACTATATTCAATATCCTGTAATAAACAATATTGGAAAAGAACATGGAAAAGAATATATATATATATATATATATATATATATGAATCACTTTGCTATACACCATAAACTAACACAACATTGTAAGTCAACTATACTTCAATAAAATAAATTTTTAAAAATTAAAAGGGTTTTAAATTTGAAGACACTGACCCTGTTGCCGGGAGCTTTGAAATTGATGTGAGGTCAGCATACAAGAGGCAGTTAACAAGTACTATCAGAATGAATCGATAATCAAATGTTCAATGGTGGCAGGGCATTGACTGGGAAGAGAAATTGGAATTGGATACAGCAGAGTAGAGAAGCATCTATTATGCTCCAAAGCTACAAGACAGGTCTCTGCGGAGTCATTCTTTGACAAAGCCATGTGTCACCACCAACATACCAGGAGTAAAAAGGCATTCTGTAGTCACCTTTGTCACAGGGTACATATAGAAAAGTTGATGAAAGTTAAAATTTGCTGAGGTATTTTAAATCCTTGCCCCCCAAATAAGCTGTATTTTCTCTTACTGTGAAATTATTAAAATTCCTGCCAAAGCATTAAAAAGCAGTTTCCTCCACTTTAAGATCTTCCATCTCACTAACATATGATAAATATTATAGTCTCCTTTTTATGTCAAACAGCACGTAACTCCAGAAGAATGTAGAGTAAGCTTTGAGCAGAAGTCCTCATTGAAGTAGAAGCATTCATTGCCCCAAATTGCTTTAAATTAATGGTTACTACCAAAAGGCTAAGATACAAATTTATACTTAGCAAATGGTTTGAGGCATCCAAAAGAGAAAAACAAAAAAAATGGGCAAGTAATATTACTCTTTGGTTTTACTCATTTACAATAATATCATTATACTGCAGATATTAAACCCACAAATGTATATAACCTGTTTCAAGGAAAAATTACATCATCTATAGAGGAATTTTAAAATGCATGTTTCATTGCCATTGGATCACTTTTTAGTATAAATATATACTTTTTTGTCTCTACTTTTTTGTATGCATTTTTTACTGCTGGGTTTCCCCAGGGCCTGTAATTACACTGACACATAGTAGGCACTCAATAAATATCTGTTGCATTTTTCTAGATCAGGCCCTTTTCTCTCTCTAAATGTAATAATATTTAACCTCAGTTGTTGCTTAGGCCACAAGGGCTACACAAAGAGACTAACGACAATTTGAAAACATACTTTCAAAGTCATTGCATAAACAATGCTAAAATTAGATACAGTTCTGTGAAAAAAAGCCATTTCTCTTCTTCCTTTGGAAAAATTAAGGACTACAACTGGCAAGATCTTTCAGAGTCTCAGTGTGAGTTCGAATAACAAAAAAAGAAAAAAAGAATGAAAAAGAAAAAAAGCAAGTCAGTATGACACAGAATAAGAGGATCAGAAACTACTTTTATCACTAGAAAAATGTGAATAAATGGAGCAAAAATAGGGTAAATAGTGTACCCCAACAACAGAAAACTGAAATTGTATAAGGTTGCTGCCAGCTGATATTCCTTACCTACTTGGCTTGAAACAAATTAGAGGCAGAAGAGTTAAATGAGCTGGTGTCACAGAACCAAACTTGGGTCTGCTTACCCATGCACAGTAAAACCAATCTATTGACAACGGGTTGTGATGAAGGAAAGTGCAGCATTTACTGCAGGGCACAAAGGAAGGAGTCCAGGGCAGCTAGCGCTCAAAAAGCCCAAACTCCCCAATGGATTTCAGGAAAGCATTTTTAAAGGCCAGGTGAAGGAGGGGTGTCTCAGGGTGTGTGATCAGTTCGTGCATGATTCTTGATTGGTTGATGGTGAGGTAACAGGGCAGTGTCATGGGGTTAACATTATCAATCCTTAGGCTCCAGTAGGCCTGGGGGGCTACGTGCTCAAAGTCACTGTGTAGTTAGCCTCTTCCATTTGGTGGGGGTTTTAGCATCTGTAAAATAACCCAGGAAATGTGCATCAGATACTGTTATCTAGGTATAACAGTAAGGAGAAGAGCTAAAGCAGAGGGTGTGGGGAGCAGTCCGTCCCAGGAAGGTCCATAGGGTCCTGCTTGGTTACATTGGCTTTGGAGTCAGACCAGGATATGCATTCCAGTTCTGCATCTTAACAAAAGCGAGACTTTCAGGGTTACTGTGACATTAGAGACAATTTCAATAAATAGAAGTTCTCAATAAGTATAGCTTTTTCAGTTTCTTAAGTATGGTTATAATTAGTGTTTCGATTGTGGACAACCATGCTGAATTTAGTCCTAATAAGGCAATTTTTCTGCTTAAAACAAATACCCACACCATTGGCACTATGAACATGCCAGTGAAACCTTGTTGGAATATTTTTAAGCAAAAATTTTTATCACACTAATAATATCCCTCGAGTCAGTCCAGACAAAAATTGTTGCTAAAGTCCAATCAATTGTTAAAAAAATATACATGAAACAACTGCCTACTACGTGACATGCTATGCCAGGCACTGAGGCTACCAAAATGAGTAAAGCTTAATCCTTGCCCTTAGGGGAGTGAGTGGAAGAAGAGTGCTGTAAACATTTATAAAAGGAGTAAGGAGGAGGTCCATTGTTTTCAACTCAACATGTCATGTGGCAGAAAAAAACTTGGGATCAGAAATTGGTCTAAATATCCTTGGTCCCACTTCCCATAATCCTGCTAACCACAACTGGAGATTTCAAGTATGTCACCACTAAAATGTGGGCCATCTAAACTCAATGAAAACAATCACAATTAGAAAGAAAACAGAGTCCATATATCAAATCATGAAATCAATCACTCTTGAAAAAGTAAGAGCTAACAGAAATTTAACATTTTATAGAGTATACAATTTACCGAGCGCTTTCCTTTCTATAATCTCATTCGGCCCTTAGCTGATAAATTCATGAGTTAAGCAGCTATTCTTTGGCACATTTTATAGGTAAGGAAACTGAGGTTTCAAAAAGTGAAGCAAAGAATTTGAATCGCTGTGACACGCTGAAAAATAAGAACAGGTGCTCTTGAGGCCTGGAAAAAGAAATGCCCAAAAGATAGAAATCAGGTGGGATCAAATAAAAAAAGGAAGGGAAGAAGGGAGGGAGACAGAGGGAGAGAAAGAAAGCAAGGAGGGAAGGAAGGAAGGAAAGAGGGAGGGAGGGAGGAAGGGGAAGAAGGAAGGAAGGAGAAAGAAAGAAAGAAAGAAAGAAAGAAAGAAAGAAAGAAAGAAAGAAAGAAAGAAAGAAAGGAAGGAAGGAAGGAAGGAAGGAGGAAGGAAGGAAGGAAGGAAGGAAGGAAGGAAGGAAGGAAGGAAGGAAGGAAAGGAAGGAAGGAAGGAAGAAAAAGAAAGAAAGGAAGAAAGGAAGAAGGACTTACTTGACTTGTGGTATGGTCTGAATGCTTGTGTCCCCCAAATCCATACGTTGAAATCCTAATGCCCAATGTGATGATATTAGGAGATGGGGCTTCTGGGAAGTGCTTAGGTCATGAGGGTGAAACCCCCATGAATGAAATTAGTGTCCTTATAAGAGAGGCCCTGCAGAGCTCCCCTAGCCCCTTCCACCACATGAGGACACAGCAAGAAGTTGGCAGTCTGAGACCCGGAAGAGGGCCCTTACCCAACCATGCTGGCACCCTGATCTTGGACTTCCAGCCTCTAGAACTTTGAGAAATAAATTTCTGTTGTTTATAAGACTGCTAATCTGTGGTATTTTGTTATGGCAGCCCCAATAGACTAAGAGAATTTATCAGGAAAATTGAACACAATAATTGACATCTCTTCCTCCATATCTGAGAGACAGTTCAAACTCAAGATATTCAAATTTCAACTCATGGGCTTCTCCCCAAAACTACTCTACCTGCAGACTTCTTCATCTCAGTGAATTGCAATTTCATCTTTCCAGTTGTTCAGGCCAATAAAAACCTTGAAATTATTATTTTTTAATTCTTTATTGAAATAAGTGTATTTATGGGCTTCCCCAGTGGCACAGTGGTTAAGAATCTGCCTGCCAATGCAGGGGACACAGGTTGGAGCCCTGGTCCGGGAAGATCCCACATGCTGTGGAGCAACTAAGCCCATGCACCGCAACTTACTGAGCCTGCACTCTAGAGCCCATGAGCCACAGCTACTGAGCCTGTGTGCCACAACTACTGAAGCCCGCACACCTAGAGCCCATGCTCTGCAACAAGAGAACCCACTGCAATGAGAAGCCTGCACACTGCAATGAAGAGTAGCCCCCACGTGCTGCAACTAGAGGAAGCCCACACACAGCAATAAAGACCCAATACAGTCAAAAATAAATTAATTAATTAAATTTAAAAAAAAAGAAAAGAAATAAGTGTATTCATTAGCCATCTAATGCTTAAGAATTTTCACAAATCGAGCAATTGCATGTAACCAACCTAAGATCAAGAAACAGAACCGAGAGTTCCCTGAGTGGCCTAGAGGTTAGGATTCCGGGCTTTCACTGCCATGACCTGGGTTCAAACCCTGATTGGGGAACTGAGATCCTGCAAGCTGTGTGGGAAAGAAAGAAAGAGAGAGAGAGAGGGAGGGAGGGAGGGAGGGAGGAAGGAAGAAAGAAAGAAAGGGAGGAAGAAAGAGAGAAAGAGAAAGGGAGAGAGAAAGGGAGAGAGAAAGGAAGGGAGAAAGGAAGGGAGAAAGAAAGAGAGAAAAAGAGAGAGAGAAAGAGAGAGAGAGAGAAAGAGAGAAAGAGAGAGAGAAGAAAGAAAGAAAGGGAGAGAGAGAGAGAAAGAAAACAAGACAGAAAGAGAGAAAGAGAGAGAGAAAGAGAGAAAGAAAGAGAAAGAAAGAGTGAAAAAGAGAAAGAAAGAGAAAGTGAGAAAGAGAGAAAGAAAGAAAGGAAGAGGGAAAGAAAGAAAGGAAGAGAGAGAGAGAAAGAAGGAAGGAAAGAAGGAAAGAAAGAATGAAGGAAAGAAAAAGAAAGAAAGGAAGGAAGGAAGGGAGGAGATTGGTTCAAGATGGTGGAGTAGAAGGATGTGTGCTCATTCCCTCTTGCGAGAGCACTGGAATAACAACTAACTGTTGAACAATCATCGACAGGAAGACACTGGAACTCACCAAAAAAGATACCCCACATCCAAAGACAAAGGAGAAGCCACAGTGAGACGGTAGGAGGGGCACAATCACAATAAAATCAAATCCCATAACTGGTGGATGGGTGACTCACAAACTGGAGAACACTTATACCACAGAAGTCCACCCACTGGAGTGAAGGTTCTGAGCCCCACGTCAGGCTTCCCAACCTGGGGGTCCAGCAACGGGAAGAGGAATTCCTAGAGAATCAGACTTTGAAGGCTAGCGGGATTTGATCACAGGACTTCAACAGGACTCGGGGGAAACAGAGACTCTCCACTCCTGGAGGGCACACACAAAGTAGTGTGTGCATCAGGACCCAGGGAGAGGAGCAGTGACCCCATAGGAGACTGAACCAGACCTGCCTGCTAGTGTTGGAGGGTCTCCTGCAGAGGCGGGGGGTGGCTGTGGCTCACTGCAGGGACAAGGACACTGGCAACAGAAGTTCTGGGAAGTATTCCTTGGCGTGAGCCCTCCTAGAGTCCACCTTTAGCCTCACCAAAGAGCCGGGTAGGCTCCAGTTCTGGGTCATCTCAAGCCAAACAACCAACAGGGAGGGAACCCAGCCTCATCCATCAGTAAATAAGTGGATTAAAGTTGTGCTGAACTCTGCCCACCAGAGCAACACCTAGCTCTACCAACCACCAGTCCCTCCCATCAGGAAGCTGGCACAAGCCTCCTAGATAGCCTCATCCACCAGAGGGCAGACAGCAGAAGCAGCCTGTGGATCAAAAACCACATTCACAGAAGACAGACAAGATGAAAAGGCAGAGGGCTATGAACCAGATGAAGGAACAAGATAAAACCCCAGAAAAATAACTAAATGAAGTGGAGATAGGCAAACTTCCAGAAAAAGAATTCAGAATAATCATAGTGAAGATGATCCAGGACCTTGGAAAAAGAATGGAGGCACAGATCGAGAAGATACAAGAAATGTTTACCAAAGACCTAGAAGAATTAAAGAACAAACAGAGATGAACAATACAATAAGTGAAATGAAAAAGACACTAGAATGAATCAATAGCAGAATAACTGAGGCAGACGGACAGCTAAGTGAACTGGAAAACAGAAGGGTGGAATTCACTGCTGCAGAACAGAATAAAGGAAAAGAATGAAAAGAAATTAAGACAGCCTAAGAGACCTCTGGGACAACATTAAACGCAACGACATTTGCATTATAGGGGTCCCAGAAGGAGAAGAGAGAGACAAAGGACCAGAGAAAATATTTGAAGAGATTATAGTCTAAAATTTCCCTAACATGGGAAAGGAAATAGCCACCCAAGTCCAGAAAGCACAGAAAGTCCCAGGCAGGATAAACCCAAAGAGAAACACGCCAAGATACATTGTAACCAAACTGACAAAAATTAAAGACAAAGAAAAATTACTGAAAGCAACAAGCAAAAAATGACAAATAACATACAAGGGAACTCCCATAAAGTTAACAGCTGATTTCTCAACAGAAATTCTACAAGCCAGAAGGGAATGGCATGATATATTTAATGTGATGAAAGGGAAGAACCTACAACCAAGATTACTCTACCCAGCAAGGATCTCAGTCAGATTCAAGGGAGAAATCAAAAGCTTTACAGACAAGCAAAAGCTAATAGAATTCAGCACCACCAAACCAGCTCTACAACAAATGCTAAGGGAACTTCTCTAAGTGGGAGACACAAGAGAAGATAAGGAACTACAAAAACAAACCCATAACAATTAGGAAAATGGTAATAGGAACATACATATTGCTAGTTACCTTAAATGTGAATGGATTAAATGCTCCAACCAAAAGATACAGGCTCGCTGAATGCATACAAAAACAATACCCATATATATGCTGTCTACAAGAGACCCACTTCAGACCTAGGGACACATACAGACTGAAAGTGAGGGGATAGAAAAAGATATTCCATGCCAATGGAAATCAAAATAAAGCTGGAGTAGCAATACTCATATCAGATAAAATAAACTTTAAAATAAAGAATGTTACAAGAGACAAGGAAGGACACTACATAATGATCAAGGGATCAATCCAAGAAAAGGATATAACAATTATAAATAAACATGCACCCAACATAGGAGCACATCAATACATAAGGCAACTGCTAACAGTCATAAAAGAGGAAATCAACAGTACACAATAATAGTGGTAGACTTTAACACCTCACTTACATCAATGGACAGATCATCCAGACAGAAAATTAATAAGGAAACACAAACTTTAAATGACACAATAGACCAGATAGATGTATTTGATATTTATAGGACATTCCATCCAAAAACAGCAGATTACACTTTCTTCTCAAGTGCTCATGGAACATTCTCCAGGATAGATCACATCTTGGGTCACAAATCAAGTCTCAGTAAATTTAAGCAAACTGAAATCATATCAAACATCTTTTCCGACCAGAACACTATGAGATTAGAAATCAGTTACAGGGAAAAAAACGTAAAAAACACAAACACATGGAGGCTAAACCCAGGTACAGAAATTGAGACACAGATGTAGAGAACAAACATATGGACACCAAGTGGGGGAAAGTGAGGGGTGGGGTGAGATGAATTGGGAGATTGGGATTGACATATATACACTAATATGTATAAAATAGATAACTAATAAGAACATGCTGTTTAAAACATAAATTAAATTTAATTTAAAAATTTTTTAAAAAGAGAAAGAAAACTTCAATAATACCCCAGAAGCCTTCCTTAGACTGCTCCCTTCTAGTCACTAGCGCCCCTTCAATAAAACAAGTGTCTCTCAGAATGTAGTGCAGAACAAGAAAGAAAAGTTAGGAGACACAGAGTGTATATCCAGATGTTCCAGCATTTGTCTACAATCAGTGCCAAGAGAAAAAGAAGAGATTTTTATTTTTTTATGTATTTATTTTTTTGATGTGGATCATTTGTAAAGTCTTTATTGAATCTGTTACAATATTGTTTCTGTTTGTTTTTTTGGGCTTTTGTGTGTGTGTATTTTGCTTTTTGGCTGTGAGACATGTGGGATCTTAGTTCCCCAACCAGAGATTGAACTTGCATCCCCTGCATTGGAAGGCGAAGTCTTAACCACTGGACCCCAGGGAAGTCCCAGAAGAGATTTGCAAAAAGTAGAGAGGAAGGAGAAGAGACAAAACAATAATAAAAGAAAAATTCTCAGAACTATAAGAAAGACATGAGTTCTCAGATTTAACAGGCCCATCAGTTGTCAAGCAGTGTTACCAAAAGTGGGGGCCCAACCGCTCGCCACTCAAAAGCCAATAAAGAGGCAAGGTCGATGGAAAGGAAAGTTTGCTTTATTTCAGATGCCAGCAACTGGTGGGGCGGGGTGGACTCCTGTCCAAAGGTCAACTCCTCCCCCTGCCCCAATCAGTAGGCAAGAGCTTTTATAGGTGAATGGAGGGGGGTACATGGAGAAACAGCACAGTCAGCTCTGACAGTCATTTTTTTTCTTTTTTCTTTTTTTTTTTTTTTTGGCCGTGCTGCACGGCTTGTGGGATCCTAGTTCCCCAACCAGGGATTGAACCCCGGCCCTTGGCAAGGAGAGGGCAGAGTCCTAACCAATGGACTGCCGAGAAATTCCCGTCTTGAGAGTCATCTTGAAATTGGTCCTGCAGTGGTCTGACCAGCATCATCTTGATTGTTTTAGGTATAGTTAATCTTCAGTTCCAGGGTCGGTTTGTTCCCATTTCCTTGAGGCCAGTTCTCAGAATTGTGGCAGCTTATGTCATGGCTACAGTCTGGTCATCATGTAGTTAACTTTTTCCACCTGGTAGGGGTTTCAGTATAAGCTCAAAGGATATGGCTCAGAATATTATCTATAGTCCTTGAGAAGGAACTAAATGTCCTTAACTATGTTTAATGACTAAACTATTATTATTTAGTCTTGTTGGACTGTTTTCCTTTGTTTCTGCATTTTCTCACTTCTCTGATTAAACTTATTCTTTGGTTAAAGTTTTTCCACAGCCAAAAGGCAGGCAGAGGAAATGGTGGTGGGGGGAAGGACCATAGGGCCCTGCTCCATTTAAGCAGGATGTATGGATAAAGAACCGCACCTAGACACACTGTGGTGAAATTCTAGAATAAAAAGAAAAAACAAAACCCCAAACCTCTTGGTTTCCAGAGAGTAAAACATTGCCCTAAAGGAGCAATAATTAATGACACCTGAATCAATGACATCGATGTTATCTGAATTGTCATAGGCAACATTGTGAAGGAAGAAGATGGGACAATATTAAAAATTAAGAAAATAAGATTTTCCTTAATGTTCTGATCATGTTTATATTTATGAAAATTATTGAAAAAAAATATTAAAAAGTCTGCATTCCAAAACAAAAATAGTCCACAATTCCATCACCTAACAGGGTCAATGTTTTCCTTTAGCCAGGTTTTCTTCCAGTCCTTGTATATATGCATTTTCAAATTTCACATATTTGCAGTAGTATTAAAGGTAGAAATTATATTCTACAGGCTTCGTTTATAATATATCATGGAAATTGTTCTAGTTGGTAGCCTTTCTTTATTTCTCACCTTCCCCCATCTCTTCTCCTTTCCTCCCAAACGTTTCTTCGTGGTAACATTACCACTCCTTCTTTGTTATTTTTTCAAAATTTCTCAAATTTTCTTGCTTATTTTCTCTACCTCTTAAAAGTTAGAATCAGCCTGTCAAACTTCTTTAAAAATTTCTCTTGGGCTTTAATTGGAACTCCATAGGATTTACAGATTAATTTGATGAGGACTGCCTTCTTTAGAAAATTGAGACTTTCCATCTAGGGACATGACATATCTCTCCACTTATTCCAGTTATCTTTTGTGTAGAGAAACTACTAGCATCACTCTCACAGACATTTGGGACAACAGTTTGGCCATGTCTATCACAGGAAAAATGCACCCATCCTATGACCCACGAATTCCTTTTCATCAACTCTGGAGAAATATCCATACTCAAACATGTCCTATGGTATTCTCTATATAGGAAAAAAAAAAAAAAAGGAAATAACCTAAATGTCCATCAATAGGGGAATGGATAAAGAACATATTTCCATCCATTGTTAAACAAACATAGTATATCATGGAATACATACATGCTTATGTAAAGCATACATGCATACACACAAAACACATATTTCTACCACTCATCAGCTTTATAATCTCGAATTTACCTGATACTTACTTAACTTCATTGTTATTTTTCTGATGTGTATAATTTGAATAGGATTGTAGAGAGGGTTAAATAGATTAATACTTGTGAAGCCCTTAAAGCAGTGGCTGGTACAAAGTAATTGCACTCAATGCTAGCTATTATTATTATTATTAGTCTTAGTTAAATTCAACAAATATTCATTAACTAGCCACCATGTGTCAGACACTCCATTAGCCATTGGTGATACAGAGATGACGAAGAATCAGTCCCCATCATTGAAAACGCTGACACAATGTGGAACAAATAGACATATACGCCGGCAATGGGAATACGATGTGGTAAGCACTTTGAAAGAATAATTGCAGGGTGCTCTGAGCATACAGAGGAGGCTCAGTCAACACGGGATTGGGGAGGGAAGGGTGGAAGAGTGGGGCACTTTTGATATGGAAAACTCTAATGACAACTTTCTTCCCATCCCCTGTCGTCATTAAAGGAGACAAAGTCCTTGGTAGATTATTTATTCCTTTCCAAGCCTAAAAGTGACGCACCACAATTTATGTTACCACAAGATTTTCTGATTACCACTCAAGCTTGGCAACCAAGAGTATCCATGATGAGACACGACAGGGTTGTTTGGCAGGACAAGTTGGGAAACAACTATAAATCTTGCTGTCAACCTTGCAGGGAATCTACTTTATTTTGCAGGGTGCCAGCCTTTCAAAACATAATTTCCACTTTCAGAGAGCATTTTATGGTAAGTTTCCAAAGATTGTGCTGCACAACAAATATCTAAATCCCCTGCCAAGGATTTAAGATTGTATGAACTCAAGATAAACATAAGTCAGCATTGCATCGCTATTTTTTAAAAAAAGCGGGGGTGGGGTGGGGGTGGGGCATGGCAGCGACTTGTATTAACTAGAGTAGGAACTATTAGGTAAGTTTCCAACTATAGACCACAATCTTACAAGATTTACACTGAATATTCAAGAGAGAGATAGAAAATCTGATACTGACTAAAAGACCAGCCTATAAGACTGCAGTGGGTTAAAGGAATAAAGAATGCTTTCGAACTAATTCAGCAAGAACTGCTCACTCCAGGTCAACCAAAAGTAAGAGATTTCCTGCCCGTAAGAGCTCATGGTCTAGAATAAAAACAAAGTGCAAACACAGAAAATAGGATGCTATCAAGTCTTTTACAATATGAACTTTAAGTATAGGCTTGAGCAAGTGGGATTTTAGCTAGATTTTTAACAAGGATTACACATCCCTCGTGAAAAACTTGTCATGGCTTCTTATTGCCGACAGGATAAATCTGTTTTCCTTACCTTGTCCCACACACTACATACCAATGGTAATCCTCTGGTCCAGCTAGAATGCCTTAGCAGTATGCCTCAAATTTCACATCTGGAATACTTTTCTGTACAAATCCTAACCATCTCCATGTTAATCCCATCTCTTCCATGAAACCTTCGTGGCTACAGCACTTTATGCCTTCTTCCTTCACTGAATACTCTGACCACTTATCTGCAGTCTACAGTCTGATATCTCTTGCTAACCTCCATCTCTACCACAAGAACTTGGTCATGAATGAGGAAAATTTACAAAATAGATCAGAACAGAAACACGCAAAGTCCCCTATTATGGTCAGAATGACTCACAGACCTCCAACACGTGACTGCATCCTAACTGAATAAGTTTATGTCTCTAAGGAAAGCAAGGGTCGATCACTAAAGGGATAACAAACCTCAAAAGCTAGAGCTTTGTCCAAATAGCACCTTCCTGGGGAGGGAGGCTTGGGCCCTGGACTTGAATGTTTTTATTCCTTAAGGTAAGACATCCTTCATGGGGAGAGGGTACAGGAACATTCAGCCAATACACTTCACATATTTCTAACCCCACTGGTGCCAGCATTTCCTACCTACTAAAAGAGAAACTTCAGTGGAAAGTGCCCTATAATCTGCATTTTTTTAAAAGTCAGCTTTATTTCAGGATAATTACGTACTGTAAAAATCACTCCTTTTAGGGGTATAGTTCTATGAGTTTTGACAAATGCACGTGGATGTATAACCACCACCACAATCTAGATATAGATGACTTTACTTCTTATGTAAGTTTGTCGACAAGGAGGAAAATGCACTGTTCCTAAAGACTTGCCTGAAATAATCATTTTTCAGTAAAAAAATAATAATAATACTGTAGTGTTAGCTTGCCTAGAATGAGTCCATTTGCAATGTACTAATTCCTGAAAAGAAGAGAAAGAAAATTGTCCTCTAGGACCTAAATTATATCAACACAACGTATCAGAACAGAAGGACAAAAAGTTACCTTAAAGAGACAGAATATTTCACAGGCCTGAAGTCTTGTTGACCATAACCTGATTGCAGATTTTGTATTAACCTGGTGTCTTGAGGGACTTCTCTGGTGGCACAGTGGTTAAGATTCAACGCTCCCAATATAGGGGGCCTGGGTTCAATCCCTGGTCAGGGAAATGGATCCCACATGCATGCTGCAACTGAGAGTTTGCATGCCACAACTGAGGAGCCCATGTGCCTCAACTAAGGAGCCCACAAGCCACAACCTGGGAGCGTGCCTGCCACAACTAAGACCCGGTGCAAGCAAATAAGTAAATAAAATAAATATAAAAAAAAGAAAAGTAACTTAAAAAAAAATCTAGTGTGTCGAGCAAGGGAGGTTGGTTCAGTTAGACATTTTTTAGACAAGTGTTACTCAAAGTATGGTGCTTGAGCTGGTGCCCTTATATGAACGGTTTGTTATGGCTCCATGATGAGATAAGTACCAAAACTAAGAGTAGCAATTAGAAACTTACAGCAATTTGACAAAGTGATTTTATATTGGTTGAATTTAATACTAAAAACTTTGGGCTTGTATTTTGTATGTCTTTGTTTCATGTTTCTAATGATTTATTTTTATTGTATTTTTTAAAAGTCCATGATAAATTGGAGAAAAAAAACAAACCTGCCTCTTTCTTACACAGATTGAGAATCACGTCCTACAGGTACCTACTAAATGTTGACCACTCCATTAACCCTTAATCATTGACTGCCTTAGGTCAGCAAACTTTTTCCATAAAGAGTCAAATACTATATATGCAGCTTTACAGGCCATGCAGTTTCAGTCACAAAGGTACAACTTGGGCAAAAGTAGCCCTAGACAATCTGCAAATGAATGAGCTTGTCTACGATTCAATAAAACTTTATTACAATAGACACAGGCTGGATTTGGTACGTGGACTTTACTTTGCCAAACCCTGCCTTATATTATCATTTAATTTTGTCATATTAGATAGCAAATTCTTCATCAGGAAGAGACCGGGAGCTTAACTTTTTTTTTTTTTTTTCATTACAAGCAGTGACTCCAAGTTCCAGAAACCACTTTTGAAATGAATGGAAAATAATGGTGAATAATAAACTGGAAGGGTACAAGAAAGTATTCCAGATAGTGGGGACAGAAAAAATAGAGCTAGGAACACAAGTGAAGATAAATCAACAAAAGCTAAGAAGGCTGAGAATAATTTCAACACTACCATCAATGATACAAAGTGGTTTTTTGTTTGCTTAGTTTTGGTTTTTGGGTATTTATTTTTTTTGTACTACTGCCTCATTGGGTTTGGGGGGGGTTGTTTGTTTAATTTCTTTTTATAACCATTTTTTAAATTGAAGTATAGTTAACTTACAATGTTGTGTTACCTTCTGGTGTACAGCAAAGTGATTCAGCTTTATATACATATATGTGTGTGTGTATATATATATATATATATATTCTTTATTTTTTAAACATCTTTATTGGAGTATAATTGTTTTACAATGGTGTGTGAGTTTCTGCTTTATAACAAAGTGAATCAGCTATACATATACATATATCCCCATATCTCCTTCCTCTTGTGTCTCCCTCCCACTCTCCCAATCCCACCCCTCTAGGTGGTCACAAAGCACCAAGCTGATCTCCCTGTGCTATGTGACTGCTTCCCACTACCTATTTATTTTACATTTGGTAGTATATATTAGTCCATGCCACTCTCTCACTTCATCCCAGCTTACCATTCCCCCTCCCCGTGTACTCAAGTCCATTCTCTACATCTGCACCTTCATTCCTATCCTGCCCCTAGGTTCTTCAAAACCATTTGTTTTGTCATTTTTATTTTTTAGATTCGATATATATGTGTTAGCATACGGTATTTGTTTTTCTCTCTCTGACTTACTTCACTCTGTATGACATACTCTAGGTCCATCCACCTAATGACAAACAACTCAATTTTGTTTCTTTTTATGGCTGAGTAATATTCCATTGTATATATGTACCACATCTTCTTTATCCATTCGTTGGTCGATGGACACTTAGGTTGCTTACATGTCCTGGCTATTGTAAATACAGCTGCAATGAATATTGTGGTACATGACTCTTTTTGAATTATGTTTTCTCAGGATATATGTCCAGTAGTGGGATTGCAGGGTTGTATGGTAGTTCTATTTTTAGTTTTTTAAGGAACCTCCATACTGTTCTCCATAGTGGCTGTACCAATTCACATTCCCACCAAGAGTGCAAGAGGGTTCCCTTTTCTCCACACCGTCTCCAGCATTTATTGTTTGTAGATTTCTTGATGATGGCCATTCTGACTGGAGTGAGGTGACACCTGATTGTAGTTTTGATTTGCATTTCTCTAATGATTAGTGATGTTGAGCATCCTTGCATGTGTTTGTTGGCAATCTGTATATCTTCTTTGGATCTGTATATCTTCTTTGGAGAAATGTCTATTTAGGTCTTCTGTGCATTACTGGATTGGGTTCTTTGTGTTTTTTTTGATATTGAGCTGCATGAGCTGCTTGTAAATTTTGGAGATTAATCCTTTGTCAGTTGCTTCATTTGCAAATATTTTCTCCCATTCTGAGGGTTGTCTTTTAGTCTGGTTTATGGCTTCCTTTGCTGTGCAGAAGCTTTTAAGTTTCATTAGGTCCAATTTGTTTATTTTTGTCTTTATTTCCATTTCTCTAGGAGGTGGGTCAGAAAGGATCTTGCTGTGATTTATGTCATAGAGTGTTCTGCCTATGTTTTCCTCTAAGAGTTTTATAGTGTCTGGCCTTACACTTAGGTCTTTAATCCATTTGCAGTTTATTTTGGTGTATGGTGTTAGGAAGTGTTCTAATTTCATTCTTTTACATGTAGCTGTCCAGTTTTCCCAGCACCAGTTATTGAACAGGCTATCTTTTTTCCATTGTATATTCTTTCCTCCTTTATCAAAAATAAGGTGACCTTATGTACGTGGGTTTATCTCTGGGCTTTCTCTCCTGTTCCATTGATCTATATTTCTGTTTTTGTGCCAGTATCATACTGTCTTGATTACTGTAGCTTTGTAGTATAGTCTGACGTCTGGGAGCCTGATTCCTCCAGCTCCATTTTTCTTTCTCAAGATTGCTTTGGCTATTCAGGGTATTTTGTGTTTCCATACAAATTGCGAAATTTTTTGTTCTACTTCTGTGAAAAATGCCATTGGTAGTTTGATAGGGATTGCATTGAATCTCTAGATTGCTTTGGGTAGTAGAGTCATTTTCACAATACTGATTCTTCCAATCTAAGAACATGGTATATCTCTCCATCTGTTTGTATCACCTTTAATTTCTTTCATCACTGTCTTATAGTTTTCTGCATACAGGTCTTTTGATTCCTTAGGTAGGTTTATTCCTAGGTATTTTATTATTTTTGTTGCAGTGGTAAATGGGAGTGTTTCCTTAATTTCTCTTTCAGATTTTTCATCATTAGTGTACAGGAATGCAAGAGATTTCTGTGCATTAGTTTTGTATCCTGCTACTTTACCAAATTCATTGATTAGATCTAGGAGTTTTCTGGAAGCATCTTTAGGATTCTCTATGTATAGTATCATCATCTGCAAAGAGTGACAGCTTTACGTCTTCTTTTCCAAATTGGATTCCTTCTATTTCTTTTTCTTCTCTGACTGCTGTGGCTAAGACTTCCAAAACTGTGTTGAATATTAGTGGTAAGAGTGGACAACCTTGTCTTGTTCCAGATCTTAGAGGAAAGGGTTTCAGTTTTTCACCATTGAGAATGATGTTGGCTGTGGGTTTTTCAAATATGGCCTTTATTATGCTGAGGAACGTTCCCTCTATGCCTACTTTTGGAGGGTTTATTTCATAAATGGGTGTTGAATTTTGTCACAAGCTTTCTCTGCATCTATTGAGATGATCACATGGTTTTTCTCCTTCAATTTGTTAATATGGTTTAACACAGTGATTGATTTCCATATATTGAAGAATCCTTGCACTCCTGGGATAAACCCCACTTGATCATAGTGTATGATCCTTTTAATGTGCTGTTGGATTCTCTTTGCTAGTATTTTGTGGAGGATTTTTGCCTCTAAGTTCATCAGTGATATTGGCCTGTAGTTTTCCTTCCTTCTGACATCTTTGTCTGGTTTTGGTATCTGGGTGATAGTGGCCTTGTGGAATGAGTTTGGGAGTGTTCCTCCCTCTGCTATATTTTGGAAGAGTTTGAGAAGGAGAAGTGTTAGCTCTTCTCTAAATGTTTGATAGAATTCGTCTGTGAAGCCACCTAGTCATGGCTTTGTTTGTTGGAAGATTTTTAATCACAGTCTCAATTTCAGTGCTTGCGATTGGTCTGTTTATATTGTCTATTTCTTCCTGGTTCAGTCTCAGAAGGTGTGCTTTTCTAAGAATTTGTCCATTTCTTCCAGGTTGTCCATTTTATTGGCATGTAGTTGCTTGTAGTAATCTCTCATGATCTTTTGTATTTCTGCAGCGTCAGTTGTTACTTCTCCTTTTTCATTTCTAATTCTATTGAGTCCTCTCCCTTTTCCTGATGAATCTGGCTAATGGTTCTTCAATTTTGTTTATTTTCTCAAAGAACCAGCTTTTAGTTTTATTGATATTTGCTATTGTTGCCTTCATTTCTTTTTCATTTATTTCTGTTCTGATTTTTGTGATTTCTTCCTTCTGCTAACTTTGGGGATTTTTTGTTCTTCTTTCTCTAATTGCTTTTGGTGTAAGGTTAGGCTGTTTATTTGAGATTTTTCTTGTTTCTTGAGGTAAGATTTTATTGCTATAAGATTCCCTCTTAGAACTGCTTTTGCTGCATCCCATAGGTCTTGGGTCATCGTGTTTTCATTGTCATTTGTTTCTAGGTATTTTTTGATTTCCTCTTTGATTTCTTCAGTGATGTCTTGGTTATTTAGTAGTGTATTGTTTAGCCTCCATGTGTCTGTATTTTTTACAGATCTCTTTCCTGTAATTGATACCTAGTCTCATAGCATTGTGGTCAGAAAAGATACTTGGTCCAATTTCAATTCTGTTAAATTCCCCAAGGCTTGATTTGTGACCCAAGATATGATCTAACCTGGAGAATGTTCCATGTGCATTTGAGAAGAAAGTGTATTCTGTTATTTTTGGATGGAATGTCCCACGAATATCAATGAAGTCCATCTTGTTTAATGTAGCATTTAAAGCTTGTGTTTCCTTATTTTATTTTCATTTTGGATGATCTGTCCATTGGTGAATGTGGGGTGTTAATATCCCCTACTCTGATCGTATTACTGTCAATTTTCCCTTTTATGGCTGTTACCATTTTTCTTATGTATTGAGGTGCTCCTATGTTGGGTGCATAAATATTTACAATTGTTATATAATCTTCTTGGATTGATCCCTTGGTCATTATGTAGTGCCTTTCTTTGTCTCTTGTGATAGTCTTTATTTTAAATTCTATTTTGTCTGATATGAGAATTGCGACTCCAGCTTTCTTTTGATTTCCATTTGCATGGAATATCTTTTTCCATCCCCTCACTTTCAGTCTGTATGTGTCCCTAGGTCTGAAGTGGGTCTCTTGTAGACAGCATATATATGGGTCTTGTTTCTGTATCCATTCAGCCAGTCTAGGTCTTTTGGTTGGAGCATTTAATCCATTTACATTTAAGGTAGTTATCGATATGTATGCTCCTATTCCCAGTTTCTTAATTGTTTTGGGTTTGTTATTGTAGGTCTTTTCCTTCTCTTGTGTTTTCTGCCTAGAGAAGTTCCTTTAGCATTTGTTGTAAAGCTGCTTTGGTGGTGCTGATTCTCTTAGCTTGTCTGTAGAGGTTTTACTTTCTCTGTCGAATCTGAATGAGATCCTTGCTGGGTAGAGTAATCTTTGTTGTAGGTTTTTCCCTTTTATCGGTTTATATATGCCCTGCCACTCTCTTCTGGCTTGCAGAGTTTCTGCTGAAAGATCAGCTGTTAACCTTATGGGATTCCCTTGTGTGTTATTTGTTGTTTTTCCCTTGTGGCTTTTAATTTTTTTCTTTGTATTTAATTTTTGATAGTTTGATTAATATGTGTCTTGGTGTGTTTCTCCTTGGATTTATCCTGTATGGGACTCTCTGCACTTCCTGGACTTGACTGACTACTTCCTTTCCCATATTAGGGAAGTTTTCAACTATGATCTCTTCAAATATTTTCTCAGCCCTTTTCTTTTTCTCTTTTTCTTTTGGGACTGCTATCATTCAAATGTTGGTGTGTTTAATGTTGTCCCAGAGGTCTCTGAGACTGTCCTCAATTCTTCTCATTCTTTTTTCTTTATTTTTCTCTGCAGTAGTTCTTTCCACTATTTTATCTTCCAGGTCACTTATCCGTTCTTCTGCCTCCATTATTCTGCTAGTGATTCCTTCTAGAGAATTTTTAATTTCATTTATTGCCTTGTTCATCACTGTTTGTTTGCCCTTTAGTTCTTCTAGGTCCTTGTTAAGCATTTCTTGTATTTTCTCCATTCTATTCCCAAGATGTTGGGTCAACTTTACTATCATTATTCTGAATTCTTTTTCAGGTAGACTGCCTATTTCCTCTTCATTTGTTTGGTATGGTGGGTTTTTACCTTGCTCCTTCATCTGCTGTGCGTTGCTGTCTTCTCATTTTGCTTAACTTACTGTGTTTGGGATCTCCTTTTCACAGCCTGCAGGTTCGTAGTTCTTGTTGTTTTTGGTGTCTGCCCCCAGCGGGTAAGGTTGGATCAGTGGGTTGTGTAGGCTTCCTGGTGGAAGGGACTGGTGCCTGTGTTTGGTGGATGAGGCTGGATATTGTCTTTCTGGTTGGCAGGACTGCATCTGGTGGTGCATTTTGCAGTGTCTGTGACCTTATTATGATTTTAAGCAGTCTCTCTGCTAATGGGTGGGGTTGTGTTCCTGTCTTGCTAGTTGTTTGGCATAGGGTGTCCAGCACTGTAGCTTGCTGATCATTGAGTGGAGCTGGATCTTAGCATTGAGACAGAGATCTCTGGGAGAGCTTTCGCCATTTGATAGTACTTGGAGCCAGGAGGTCTCTGGTGGACCAATGTCCTGAATTCGGCTCTCTCACCTCAGAGGCACAGGCCTGACACCCGGCCAGAGCACCAAACCCACATGGCTCTGAAGAAAGGGGAGAAAAATAGAAAGAAGGAAAGAAAAAATAAAATAAAGTTATTAAGAAAAAAAATTATTATTCAAAATTTTAAAAATTAAAATTAATAAAAAAAATAGAAAGAAGAGAGCAACCAAACCAAAAAAGAAATCCACCAATGATAACAAGCGCTAAAATCTATACTAAAACAACAACAACAAAAACACAGTCAGAACCCTAGGAGAAATGGTAAAAGCAAAGCTATACAGACAAAATCACACAAAGTCCATGGCCTCAATTTTGGGATGATTCGTTGCCTATTCAGGTATTCCAGGTATGCAGGGTACATCCAGTTGATTGTGGAGCTTTAATCCGCTGCTCCTGAGGCTGCTGGGAGATATTTCCCTTTTCTTCTTTGTCCACATAGCTCCTGGGGTTCAGCTTTGGATTTGGCACTGCCTCTGTGTATAGGTAGCCTGAGGGCATCTGTTCTTCACTCAGACAGGAGGGGGTTAAAGTAGCAGCTTTGGCTCAGTCAGGCTCGGGGCAGGGGGTGGTACAGAATGTGGGGTGAGCCTGCGGCGGCAGAGGCCAACGTAACGTTGCCACAGCCTGAGGTGTGCCGTGTGTTCTCCCGGGGAACTTGTCCCTGGATCCCGGGACCCTGGCAGTGGCGGGCCGCACAGGCTCCCGGGAGGGGAGGTGTGGATAGTGACCTGTTCTTGCACACAGGCTTCTTGGTGGCGGCAGCAGCAGCCTTAGCGTTTCATGCCCATCTCTGGGGTCCATGCTGATAGCCGTGGCTCGCGCCCATCGCTGGAGCTCATTTAGGTGTTGCTCTGAATCCCCCCTCCTCACGCACCCCGAAACAATGGCCTCTTGCCTCTTAGGCAGGTCCAGACCTTTTCCCGGACTCCCTCCTGGCTAGCTGGGGCACACTAGCCCCCTTCAGGCTGTGCTCACACAGCCAACCCCAGTCCTCTCCCTGGGATCTGACCTCCAAAGCCTGAGCCTCAGCTCCCAGCCCCCACCCGTCCCGGCAGGTGAGCAGACAAGCCTATCAGGCTGGTGAGTGCTGGTCAGCACCGATCCTCTGTGCGGGAATCTCTCTGCTTTGCCCTCTGCACCCCTGTTGCTGAGCTCTCCTCCGTGGCTCCGAAGCTTCCCCCCTGCCAACCCCCCCATCTCCCCCATGAAGGGGTTTCTAGTGTGCGGAAACCTTTCCTCCTTCACAGCTCCCTCCCACTGCTGCAGGTCCCGTCCCTATTCTTTTGTCTCTGTTTTTTCTTTTTTCTTTACCCTACCCAGGTACGTGGGGAGTTTCTTGCCTTTTGGGAGGTCTGAGGTCTCCTGCCAGCATTCAGTAGGTGTTCTGTAAGAGTTGTTCCGCATGTAGATGTATTTCTGATGTGTTTGTGGGGAGAAAGGTGATCTCCACGTCTTACTCCTCTGTCATCTTGAAGGTCTCCCCCTCTATATTCATATATATATATATATATATATATATATATATTCCTTTTCAGATTCTTTTCCATTATAGGTTATTACAAGACATCGAATATAGTTCTCTGTGCTACACAGTAGGATGTTGTTGGTTATCTATTTTATACATAGTAGTGTGCATTTGTTAAGCCCAAAATGTTTTAAAAAATAGTTCCAGGCCAATTCCTTTGGTATCTTCACTGAATATAGAAAATAGGAAACAAATTGGCATTTTACCAGAAAGGTTTTAGATGACACATAAAGAAGAACCTCTGGTAAACTTTCAACTGGGTTACCAAAGGGACTTTCTCAGGTGGGGAATCTCTAAAAATAATATTAATTGAAATTAGTCTGAATTGTTTGAAGAGATTGTGATGGTTGTCCAAGAAATGTCCTGGATAATTCCTCAAGGTTGTTTTCATTTTCAAGTTCATGAATTCACCAGGCAACCCACTTTTCTCTGGGTATAAGCTCCATGCCTCTAATAAAAAAGTTCTAAAAGGGAAGTATAATATTTTGTTTAAACATAATTGATACTTCAAATTATATCATATATACTAATTATATATTTTCATGCTCGGTAAAAACAGACTGTCTAAAATAAAGATTTTAAGAAAATTATTCACTGTAATGGGTAACTAAGATTTAATCCAAATTTGATGGCTTTAGCCTTAGGTCATATAAATTTCCATTTGGCCATTAATGATTAAAGAGTTAGAGGAAGGAGAATAGGTTATAAATATTGCAGAGGTGGAATATGAAGAATGTTAAATAAGAGAATTTCCAGTCTTCGTTGCAGCAACAAAATTGTCATGTAAAGTCACATTCACTTAGCCAATATTTATTGAGTACCAACTATGTGCCAAGAATTGTGACCCACAGGATGAATCAAATGCAACCCCTGCCTTCAAGGTAGAGTGTAAAACATGAAGAACGAAATAGTCCAACGGATGTGTCCAATCTTACCACAATTTGTCAGACTATATTGGTGTTTTCCAAAAGCTGTCAAATGTGTCTTTCAAAAATTACTCAGGTAACTTTATTTACACATTTTATTGTCACTATATCTCCTCAGAGTAGAAGAGCTGTTGTCTTTGCTAAAGAAAAAAGCAGCCTTTTGGAGCAACAGAGAGTTAATTAGGCTGAGATTGCCTAAAAAGCATGTCTAGTGGAAGAAATGTAAGACAGAGTAAAATGAAAAAGTCTCAGACCTAAGAAACTCATTCCAATATGTTCTGATCTATACTTAATACAGAATTAGTCCACAGTTATTTAAATAATCATTTAAGATTCATAAAAGCCTCACTTCTTATAGCAAAATTCTTGGCAGTTGAAATATTCTACAAATGTAAAGTGAGTCATGTGAAAGAACTAGCTGCAGCTTCCTTAATTAAATCAATTGTATATTGATTTGTACATTAAAGCTCAAATGTAAAGTATATGATAAGGTCACTCCTTTTGGGTACTTAATGGCTTTATTAACCATGAAAATCACCATTAAAAAGAACCTTTTAAAGGACAATTTAATATGACAATTTTGATTTTTGTAACCATGTGTTGCATTAAGCTCACCTTTCACAAATAGGAGCACTTTGGTCTGCTCCTTAGATAGCAATGATGAATGCAAATATGGTTAATCCAGTGTAGCATACATCTGCATCTGCCAGGTCTCTAGATCTAACTCAGACTCACTAAGATTTTCTGTCTGACACAATACTTATCATACGTGAGGCCCAGAAGCCAGATGTGATACATCTTTTGGACATTCCCACTCAAGAGCTGGTCTAAATCTTCTCACCAAAGCCTGAGGGCCTTGACTGATTCGTCAACAACAGCATCCTTGCATGGTCTCTGTGTTTGGTACTCACAGTCTTAACCTTGTTCAGATTAAATTTTTCCTCTGGTTTATGAGCTTGGCATTTGTTCTATGTCCCTAGTATATCCTCCCATCTCCTGAGCCTTAAGTATGATCCCTTTGTTCTGCTCTGTCTTGCCTGATACTTGGATTCTAGTGAATTACTTTGCTTCCCTAACCTAAACCTCAGTCTCTGGGTGACATATGTTCCAATTTCTGCCCTGTGGTATGCTGGTCAGAATCTTAATGATAAAGTTTATATTCATTTGTTTATTTAACAAACAGGTATTTATCTGTGCAAAGCACCCTCTCTTAGCTTTGGCAATACAAAGATGAATGAGACAAAATCCTTGTCTTCAAGGAGCTTACAGTCTAGGGAAGGATACAGAGAAGTTAATCAACAATTGTAATAGAATGTGTTAGAAAAGTATCATGCCAAGGGAGCCATGCAAACACAATGGAGGATATAAAGGAAGGCCTCCTGGAAGAGGTGATATTTAAGCTGAGTCTTAAAGGCCAGGTAGGAGTTAGCAAGGCAGAGAAAATGTTTAAGTGAGAAGGCAGGAAGACTGGTCCAAACAGAGGAAACAACATAGGTAAGTAAAAGCCAGCATGACAGATTATAGGAACTATAAGTAGTTTATTGTGGCTGAAACATATTTGTGGCAAAGTAGTGAAATGTGAGGCTGATTGGAGCCAGATCATGAAAAGCCTTGTTGTGCTATATTCTTCTCTAGTAGGCAATAGGAACCCACCAAAGGGAATTTACCAGAGGAGTGTTGTGATCAGATGTATGTTTCAGGTTAATCTCCAGGTCTGTGGAAGATGGATTAGAGACAGGTGAAAGAGGGTGAACAGAGAGGAGACTCACTGTAATCCAGATAATATTCAATGAGGGACCAAAATAAGATGGTTGAAGAGGAATGGAAAGAGGGGGGAGTGAAAGTGAGAGTAAGAGACGTAGTATTTGATCATACAGAATTTGACAAATCACTGGGCACAGGATAAAAAAGTCTACACTAAACCTGCAGTTACATATTTGACGTATTAAGAGAAGAAACTGTTTGTAGTTGAAAGTTTGATGTAGAAGATGACGCCTTCTTTAACAATGCTGAGTGTGTGGTGCATATAGGTGTCTAAGTGGAGATAATCCACAGGCAGGGGAGAATGCCATTCTGTAGCTCAAGATAAAAGTTATGGTTGGGATATATATGAGGGCTGTCTATATAGAAGTGAAGTGTATATGAAGAAAATCTGGAAAGGTTTCCAAAGGAAACAAAATGAAATTTTAGATAAGGCTAGAGTTTCCACTAGGTTTAGCATTGTTGGTATCATGGCATGTACAGTGTCAGAAACAAAGTCATTATCTTACCTTTTCCTTTCTAAAAAAGTTTCAGCTAATTCTTTTCAAAGTACTTCCTCTTACCTAGTTTCCTGTGACCCTCTTCACAAGTGTTCTTTGAGTTACAGGAGTCAAGTATTATCCCCTTTATAAGAACTTCCTGGTAATCCTAGCACCTTTGTCCTTTCCCCCAGGCAGACTCTTGATCCCAGTCAAACCTAAAGACCATTGCCCTGCTGTCACCCATGTCCTAGCATGACACTCATTTTATAAGTGGAAGGACCAGGGCATTAGGTGTTCAAGTATTTGCCGAGGCCACACAGCCAAACTGCACCAGAAGAAAGTAAAGACCTCAGGACTTTTGACTTCATCTCTAGGGCTCTTTGCACTACATTTTATGATGAACTTCCCTGGAATTCATCTATTTTACAAAGCAAAGCAAAGAATCCTTATGATATTGAACTTGAATATACATGTATATTTATAAAAATATGTATATACATATGAGAAAAAATTTAAACATCTCATAACTAATATTTATTTTTGCTCTTTACTAATCAAGTATCACTCTGAACTTGAAATCAGTTCCCAAAGGAAAATTTTTTTCTCTTCCTCTCTCATCTAAATAAGAATGCACATTAGAAAAATATGATGAAGCTCCTAGCATTAAAGGACTTTAAAATTTCTATTAAAGTGACATAATATTACTCTAAAAATAGCCAGGGAGTTTTCACAAAGACCCAGAAGGCAAAAATTACAAAAGAGAGAATTGCGTCTGAAAACTAAGGAGGTAAGATTTTTGCAGACTGTAGAAAGTACCTGCAAGAAAGAGGGGAGTAAGATACCTTCTAGCAAGCTGAAAATTGTTTAACCCTCTAAGAGTTAAAACTATAAAATCAAGTCCTAATGGACCAGGTCATAGTCAGGCAAAGAGAAGCTAAAGAAAGAATGGCACCCAGATTAGAGCAAAACAAACAAAATACATGAAAATGCTTAAGGAAAGAATGGGTCCATGAGAAAGCAGGCTGTCAGACAGGAGTATAGGAAGAGAATGACAATAGCCTTGGCAATACTCATCCTGGCACTGCTCAGGGAACAGTGTCAAGGCCATAGGTTCTTTAGGCCCTTTCACAGGTATATGCCTATTCCAGAAATGGACCAATTGATCCTTCAGAACTAATTGTCAGTACTTATTAATTTCATCCCACTATTACTCCTTGCTTGCTCCTCAAACAGTCCTCCTGTTTGGTAGGGCTTCCTATAAGGAGAGAATACTTTGGTCATTCCAACGTTAGCATTCCATCCACTATGAGAGTTGTATATTTTTTGTTGTCAATCAATTTTTTGGCATTCTGGATTACTGCTTGTGAATTTAGTCAATATGAGTTCATCTTTGGACCATAGAGCTAATCTCAAGGTACAGACAAATCAAGTTTCTGAGGCTACCCTGTCAATTTTCCAACACCAACCTTGGACAGTGCCTTTTATTCACACTTGAAGGGGAAGAGATGTACATAATCAATAACTCAGTAATGGGTATATGGTCTACCTGAGAAGTCTGGGTAAGTAATAGAATCTTTGTTTGCCATTGATAGAAATGTGGTGCTAAGAAGCAGGAATGGTTTTAGATGGAAAGTTAAAAAAAAAATCACTGTTCAGGTATTAATGTGTCTTTGAGCTAAATCCAATGACCAGATGTAGTACTTTACCTCATATCTAATCTATCTCAGATATACATGTTCTGATAGTGCAATCACAAATATACATATGTAGCACTATATGGATTATGTAGGTGCATACACTCTTTTTTTTTAATTGAAGTATAGCTGATTTACAATATTTTGTTAGTTTCAGGTGTACAGCAAAATGATTCATATATATATATATATATTCATTTTCAGATTCTTTTCCATTATAGGTTATTACAAGATATTGAATGTAGTTCCCTGTGCTATACTGCAGGTCCTTTTTGTTTATCTATTTTATATATGGTAGTGTGCATCTGTTAATCCCATACTCCCAATTTATCCCTCCTCCCCTTCCCCTTTGGTAATTTAAGTTTGTTTTCTATGTCTGTGAGTTTGTTTCTCTTTTGTAAATAAGTGCATTTGCATTTTTTTAGATTTCCCATATAAGTTCCCATATAAGTGATATCATATTAATATTTGTCTTTTCTGTCTGACTTACTTCACTTAGTATGATAATCTCTAGGTCAATCCATGTTGCTGCAAATGACATTATTTCATTTCATGTTTTATGGCTGAGTAGTATTCCTCTGTGTGTGTGTGTGTGTGTGTGTCTGTGTGTGTAATATATCACATCTTCTTTATCCATTCATCTGTGTATGGACACTTAGTTTGCTTCCATGTCCTGGCTATTGTAAATAGTGCTGCTATGAACATTGGGGTGCATGTATCTTTTCAAATTAAAGTTTCCATTTTTTCTGGGTACATGCCCAGAAGTGGGATTGTTGGATCACATGGCAACTTTATTTTCAATTTTTTAAGGAATCTCCATACAGTTTTCCACAGTGGCTGTACCAATTTACACTCCCACCAACGGTGTCACTCTCCTTATCTCTTTCTCCCTTTCTTTCTGAAAAGTAGATGAGTGGAACAAACAGAATTTTGCAGTTAGATCTGGGCTGGAATCTCAGTTCTACTACTTCTCAGTTTATTTTCTCTGTCCCTCAGCTTCTTCATCTTTAAAATGTAGATAATAATAATACATATCTCATAGAATTGTTGTGAAAATTAAATAATGTGTGGAAGTACTTAAATTTGAGTTCTATTCCTATTCTTTTTCATGCCTTGGCCTCTTCAATGTGTGTTAAAAATCAACACACACACACACAATTATATTCCACATGACTATAAGCTTCATGAAAGCAGATAACAGCTGATTTATATTTACCACTCTATCCCTAGTGTGTGGTTTTTAGGGGATCCTCAAATCTATTTTGAATTATAAAACCAGATTAATTAAGAAAGTGAGGTTTTGTTTAAATAATGAATTTCCCAATCTGTTCAGAGATTTCTCTTGATTAAAAAACAAAAAACAACAACAAAAAAAAAAACTACCATATACACTAAAGTCCTTATCAGGTGTCACTTCTGTAGACTCTATTTTATGATATTTGATTAATCAATGTAAAATCTAAGTGACTTTTTTAAGTGTTTATTTTTGTCTGAAATTTCAGATAGGCAACTGTATTAATTTAGTAGGGCTGCCACAACAAAGTACCACAAACTGAGAGGCTTGAACAACAGAAATTTATTGATTTATTGTGTCACAGTTCTGGAGGCTAGAAATTCAAGAGCAAGGTGGCAGCACGGTTGCTTTCTTCTGAGAGCTATGAGTAAGGATTCTTTTCAGGCCTCTCTCCTTGGCTGTTAGATGACCATCTTCTCCTGTGTCTCTTCACATCATCTTCCCTCTGTGTGTGTCTGTCTCTGTGTCCAACTTTCCCCCTTTTATAAAAACACCAGTCATATTGGGTTAAGGCCCACCCTAATGACCTCATCTTAACTAATTCCAATTGTAATAGCCCTATTTCCAAATAAGGTCATGTTCTGAGGTCCTGGGGGTGAAGACTTTAACACGTGAATTATTGGGGGGGACATAATTCAACCCATAACAGCAACTTCTGAGTGATTTTTCTTTTCTTTTTTTAAAAATAAATTTATTTATTTATATTTATTTATTTTTGGCTGCGTTGGATCTTCGTTGCTGCGCGGGGGCTTTCTCTAGTTGCAGTGAGCGGGGGCTACTCTTCATTGCGGTGCACGGGCTTCTTATTGCGGTGGCTTCTCTTTGTTGCAGAGCACAGGCTCTAGGCGTGCGGGTTCAGTAGTTGTGGCTTGTGGGCTCCACAGCGCAGGCTCAGTAGTTGTGGTGCATGGGCTTAGTTGCTCCATGGCATGTGGGACCTTCCTGGACCAGGGATCGAACCCGTGTCCCCTGCATTGGCAGGCAAATTCTTAACCTCTGTGCCACCAGGGAAGTCTCCTGAGTGATTTTTCTTTAAGGCTTCTGGGCATAGCCTCTCCCTGGACTGCTTTTTTATTACTGCATATAGAGGAAAATACTTGACATTTACTGAATTAACATGTTAGGATGTTCTGACTATTCTCAAATAACCTTAAAATGCAAATAGTAGAGTGAGTTACTTCACTTGTGACGGTATCTAGCTATCTACACACATGTGTATCTTAATAGGCTTTGTTGTTTTCTACTCTTAAGCATGTTTTGTGCGTTGGAGAAGGAGGACGAGGAGGGATGGCTACCAACTAGGATAAGATTTTAGTGAATTTTGAAAAGCTTGTATGTGAGGATATGTCAAAGAAATGAAAATATATTTCAAGAGAAATGCAGAGGACTGCAAAAACATGAAAATATGTTCATGAATTTGGGAATAGGTGGACTGCAGAGGAATATCAAGGAATTTATGCACATAGGACAAGATTAAGCCTCAGTCATGATTATGTATTTCCACTAAAAATATCAAAGCGCAGTGGTTCCAATCATTTCAGTCATCTTCACAATGGATTTGGATGCAGGTGAATTGATCCAAATATTGTTCTTTAAAAGGGTTAAAGTAATTGCTTTTTTAAAGCTGGCAGAGAATTCCATTTACTGAAATAGAAAGGGGTTTTTTGAACATCTGTTCTGTTTCACATCAGATCATCCAGATCAAAATAAGGAAAGGGTTTGCTTTGCTTGATTTGGGGGAATAAAGGTGGACTGGTGCAATGGTCTTCTGAAGTATAAATTTTTTATAACCATGCCTCCTTTCCCATCAGTGTACAGGGAACATTTATGTGTTTGGTATTCTAGAAATTGTCATCCTTATGTTGAACTTGACTTCTAAGAATCTGGAGTGCTTTGTAAAATTGCACTTTTGTCTCAGATGTAAAGTAGTATGTTACAGAGAAATGAGTTCTGGACAAGGAGAAGAAAACTCTAGATTCTAGTTCCAGCTCTGCCTTGTGGCTTTGGGAAAGTCACACAGAGCTCTTGCTCTGCCTCAGCAAACTAAAGGGTTCAATCAGATGCTAGGTGAGGTCTCCTTCAACTCAGAGGGTGTATAATTTTGTCATATATAATTATTATCGCTCTAGTACAATATTTTCACTCAAATGCAAAGTATATCAACAAAAGCAGAACTTTTTGCTTTGCTGGATGTAGAATGTGGGAATAGAGACTATCCACTTGGAGAATCTCTTCCATCAGCTTTTCAGTCTGATTATTTTCATATTGTACTTCATCAGATGCCCTCACATAAGATGCTACGAGCTTTTAAATATGTTGTTTATTCCAAAAGATTAAACTTTCTTTGTTATGTCAACATTACTACAATACAGCTAGATGCCATGTAATTTTATTTTACATAAATCTTGGCAGGAATTACCTTGGTGCTTTTGTCTTGGCTAAGAACCAGGTACATTCATACTGGATCTATACCAACTGCTCTTTTTGTTTTAAAACTTTACATGGGTCCTATATAATTGATTTTCCTACCTATCTAATTACCCTTGTTGATATTATAATTATTTTAAATAATTAAATGGGCTATGACTAATTTTCATACTGATAACAAAATTTTAACTTGATCCTGCAAGTTTAATATTGGCAGTGCAATACTTGGAATATAAATGCATTTAGCCCACATTCTAAGTGTTTAATTTTGTGACACTATATTGAATAATAAAGTGTTCAATATAATACAACATTTGTAAATCTAGCTCCTTAATGAATATGGGGCCATACATTGAGCAGGGTTTAAATTTTGAGATACAATATTTGAAACTGAAGATTAAATTTTTATATTTTAATTCATGGAGAAATACATTCTATTACTATAGATCTTATTTTATCTTAATCTGATAACCAAAATTAAACATTTTCATTTTGTTTTCTTTGTTGTCTAATATGATAAGCAATGACCTCTTTGAAGTGGAATTTTGTTTTCATTTCTTAATATGTTTATCTTATATTCCCTGTTTGTTTTAGTGGCACTCAAATATTTTGTCGTATTTAAAAATAGTCCTTTAATTGGACAGGTTTAGTTTATTACAACATTTTTTGCAGTTCAAATTACTTGAAACTACATGAACTCAATCTATTTCTGTTTATATAATTTGTAAACTAAACAAAATCTATACAACTTTCTCCATCAGAGCAGAAAATAATGACCAAAAAAATAATTTCCTATATTTTGGCACAAATTCTTTGTGTCCTCCCTCCCTTCCCCTTTATAGAACATTAATATAACGTGTGTAGTTTTTTTTCTTTTAGAAGCAAGTTACCACTTCAGAATTTTTTTTTTTTACCTAATTTTTAGTATGTCTCAGGCCTTTAAGTCATAAGACCAAGGTTTAAGATGTTTTGTGAAACTGGAGAAGTCACAATTCATATTTTACCTGCTTTTCTCATCAGTAAAATGGTGATAATTATCCTTTCCTCGCGTACCTCATAGAGTTTTTGTGAGGTTCTAATGATATACACAAGGGCTTTGAACATATATAGTTAGAATGCTGTGCAAATATATGGGGTGATATTGCTGTTCTCATTGCTGTCATTGATATTATTATTCAGTTTAAGACGCCTGATATGGGAAAGGAGAGTAACTTTACTAGAAAATAGTCCTGTCTAGTTTTACTCCTGTGTCACAGTGAAATATTTCAACATATAATAATATCTAAGGATTCTGAGCTTCCTATATAGTAGTTACAAGATTTTTGGAGCATGAAGTAAACTAAAATAGGGTAAATCATAATATGGATAGGCTTAGAGGAGGACCAAGCCAAGCCTTTGGTGGCGGAAGAGAGGAAACTAATTAAGGACAAAATGAGAAAAGAACTCAGTTATGAGGCTGGTCCTCTCAGGAGAGCCAGGCAATTCACTGCAGTATCCACAGGCAGACAACTCTGAGGAAGTCCAACTAAGGAAGGGGTCACAGCAATAAGAATCTAGGTGACAAGTTGTATTTCAAGTTGAGAATGTGGTCCTATTATGGCTCTGGACAGCCTATAGATAACAGGACACTTCCAGAAATCTTTCTCTTTACCATGCTTTAATATAGATTCAGGGATTGCCTCCTCCAGGAAGTCTTCCCTGATCATCATCCATACTGTGTTTGAGCCATTCTTCTATGCTTCTATACTTTGTGCTGACCTATAACATACATTAGAATTATTCAGCCATTCATTCAACAGGTATTTATTAAGCACCCATTGTATACCAGGCATTGTATTAGGAATGGGGGATTCAATAGTGAACAAAACAAAGTCCCGGCCCTCATAGTGCTTACATTCTAATGAGGGGAAAGGCTACGGATAATTAAAATAAACAAGTAAATACAAAGTCTGTCATAGTGATAAGTACTATTAGCGAGAATAATGCAGGATATTGGGGATAGAGTGTGGGGAAAATGCTAATTTTTTTTGAAGAGACAAAGGAGTAACTTTATTTGTTCTTTTTTTTCCTTTTTTTAAATTGAAGTATAGTTAACTTACAATGTTATGTTAGTTTCAAGCATACAGCAAAGTGATTCAGTTATACATACGTATATATTCTTTTTCAGATTGTTTTCAATTATAGGCTATTACAAGATATTGAGTATAGTTCCCTGTGCTATACAGTAGGTCCTTGTTGTTTATTTTATATATAGTGGTATGTATATGTTAACCCCAAACTCCTAATTTATCTCCTTCCCCCCCCACCACCTTCCTGGTATCAGCCTTTGGTAACCATAAGTTTGTTTTCTATGTCTGTGAGTCTGTTTCTGTTTTGTAAATAAGTTCAGTTACAGTAGAACATGCTACTTTTACGCATTGTACTTTTATGTAATCTATTTAAAGTTAACTTTACCTTTGTTAACAAATATTGTTCTAAAACATTAATTTTATGTTTGCATATACATCCCCTCATATGGGTGTATGTAGCATACCTATATAACTATTCCCATATTGTTGGTCATTTAGCTTTTCTCTATTGTAAACAATATTGAGAAGAACATAAAAGTTATACTTTGGAGCACACTCTTGATTACTTCCATAGGATAAGTTCCTAGAAGTGGAAGGGTTATTACTCAGCTGTTGCCACACCAAGTAAGTCTGAGTCACCTCCAATCCTTTGGACACTGACATTGGCATTGGCGTTGATAGCCATTTTCTGTACTAGAGCTTGGCTACTCCCCCGATCCTGGACCCATCCATTCCCATTTCTCTTTTTTTTCCCCTGACCCACAAAAAAAGGGATCAACAAACTTAATGGTGGAAGCCACGAAGCTTATGATACTATTAGATGAAATTCCCTAAAACTTAAGGATGCTTTGTCTAACTCTGAAGGTAATTTTGCTTTAAATCATAAAATTTCCACTGCAGGTATGGATGTGTCAACCTTAAAGCTGACTGTAAAAGTCTCCAGCTTTACTTCAGCTCCATTTAGCTTCGTGCAGAACAAACTGAGGTTTCGAGCCTCCTCCTTGACTTTCACCTCCCAGAATGTGTGACTTCCCTTGTACCTCATTTCTACCAGACCTCAACTTTCCTCAACTCTAGTCTCCTGGCTGAATTCCTACCTCTGGTCCATAAGCAATACCTTGACTATGATTTCTTTTTTATCTACCATTAACAAGTGATTAACCTAGGTACTTTCCAAGTACTGATGAATATGAGCCTGGCCTTGGTGTTGGAACCCAGAATCGGATAACACAGCATTCCTCTTTTTCTCTTTACTCACTACGACCTCCTGCTTACTGATCAAAATTGTGCAGAATTGCTGTAGGGGATTCAGAACATCTCAACACACTGTGTGTTTGCCCACAAAGCTCCAAGAAATGGCTGGGAAATGATGTGCAGATTAAAGAATATAATAATAGTCAGTTTAGCTATTTATTGGCAGTTTTTTAAAGAACAAACAACTTGATGATTAAGGAGGTCAAGCTAATGATTAAAATGGTTTGAGGGCAAAGTTTGTGTTTTTCATTTGTCCATGACTATTTTCTTTTGTAAACACAAATGATTACAAATTATCTCTAAATAAACTATTCTATTTTTCTAAGAGAGTTTGAGTAACTCTAACTTAAGACTTTTGGGGAACTAGCAGTCACGTTAGCATAAAAGACTACTGACAGGAAATAAAAAGAAGAGTCAAGTGAAAATATTTAATTATCAATTGGATTTTAAACACACGGACCTCGGGAATTCCCTGGTGGTCCTGATGGTTAGGACTCCATGCTTTCACTGCCAAGGGCCTAGGTTCGATCCCTGGTCAGGGAACTACGATCCCACGTGAGTGATGTGGCCAAAAAAAAAAAAAAAAAAGGACCTCATTGCACAGACTAGTTCATTTTTACCAACTCAACCTTAAGAACTAGATTTTATGAAGTCACACCAAAAATGCAAGATCTTCCAGGCACAGGAACTTCAGAACTCTGGAGGAAACATGTCTACCTTAGAAAAAACATAGTCATTTTTCTTGATGTGAATTTCAGTAGCTGATGCTACCATTTTCTTTTTCTGGTTTGAATTAAATACACAAAGTTACCCATTTCAACTGGTTTTCTCAAGGTGCTAATGGGCAAATTGGAAGCCACAAAGCCACCCATGGATGTGGCTTTCCTACCGTCTGTGTATCTTCTCCCATTATTACTGCTTTCATCACGTGATGTTCTTCAAACAACCAGACCATGCTGTGCACCACAAGTTCACGTTTTCACTTTCAGCCTCCCAGACTGAGAACAAAAGTTACTGGCTCATGAGTTATCTTGTGCGCATCTTTTATTATTTTCCTACTTTCACAGATCAACAAAGGAAATAAACAACTTTAATAAGGATGTGAGGTTTACCTGACCTGGAAAACAACATACTACACAGCATGAACAAAGTCAGTAGGAATAACAGATCTTCCTAGAGATGATAAGTGGTGTCTTCCCACCTATAAACCATAGGTCACACAATCCAATCTCCTCTGTTCCTTGAATGATGGATTTCACAGGGTGTTGTCCATCATATAATCTATATACTACTATTTCTTTCACTTTCACCTGAAAATGGAGCTGGCAAGACCATCTGAATTTGGTATTGAGAAAAGTGGACATAGAAAACACACTGAGAGAATCAAGTTGTTGCATTCACATTAGCTGGGAAGCATTTTAGAATTTCCTTAAGTGATTGTTATACATGCATTCTCGATCGAATGTGACAGGTTTCCACTGAAGGAAAGACAGACCAAACTGGGGATGACCAAAGATCAAGAAACAAGACTGATTCATGAGGAAATAACAGAGATCCAAACAGCAAGCCACAGAAGGTAGTGCAGAGAGATGGACAGGTGGTGTCAGGAAGAGCCAGTGGGTGATAATAGATAAGATCCTTAAAAGCACAGGAAGTATGATATTAGGAATGTATGAATTAGGAATTATATTCTGCTATTACTACTAGACACCTAAAAAATACTGGTTTACATGAGTTTTTTTCCTTTCATGTAATTAAAAATCTGGAGATTTTTATACCAGGACTTGTATGGCAGCTTCCAATGTCATCAGAGAACCAGTTTCCATTACTGTCTTCATTTGTCATCCCTAGGATGTGTGACCCTTATCCTCATGGTTACATAATGGCTGCTGAAACTCCAGCCATTACATCTGCCTTCATATAGGAAGACAAGACAAAGTAGGGAAGAACACAGCAAACTCTTTAAAGGAGACTTCCAAGAAGTCCTGACTACTTCTGTTTATATATCTGCTTATAGCAATCCCATCTTTAAAGAAGAACAGGATATACTTTTTCATCTTGACATATTGACATCCTTGGCAGCAACTAGCAATCTCTACAACAGTCTAATGCAATATTCAGTGGGTGACCTTGCCTTCAGTGACTCAAGGACATAGGCTCCTTCCATCTTACAAGTTATTTTCAATGCATGGCTTCAGTGGTTACCACAGAGGGGAAAAGATAGGGTAGAGATGGCACCACTGCTGGGCAACAGAAAGTAGGAACCCCACCATAGATACAGGTTCAAAGAGCAGGACACTACTCCATGAAAAAGCTAGAGGAGTGTTTTCATACCTTGGCTGCAAATTAGAAGTATTAGACACATTGGAGCTTTTAATAAATATCATCACCTAGGCCTAAGCCAAGTGGAGTAGGAATGGGCATCAGTACTTTCTCATATCTTCCCCAGTGATTCTAGGGTTTGGCCAGAGTTGAGAACGATGTTCTTAGAAGGATACAGCTGGACCTCAGACCCAGGAGAACTGAATGCTAGACAAAGATGGAAGGTACAGAGTTAATTCTCCTCATACACAAATTCATGGAACTATACAGCAAGACAAACTTGATTCTTAATTCTGAGACCTTGAGGCTTGGTCTACTTAGCTTTATCCTAATGTCTGAGATAAGGCTAATGTAAATAGGAGTTATATGGTCCCAGCAGTGAAGTTTAGAGGACTCGCAGCCAGGAAGCCAATCACATCATTAAAAAAACAAAAACAAAAACAAAAAAACAACAACCTCCCAGAATCTTTGGAGTATATGCTACATAAGGGATAGACTTAACTTCACTTATTAGTATATCTCAGTGCCTGGAACAGAGCCTGGCACAGAGCCAGTATGCAGCAAATATTTTTTGAATTAATAAACTAAAAAGTATTTAGAGAGGCTATTCTATGTACTCAGAATGGTGATTTAAAATTTTTTTGGTTTGTATAGAAGAGTATAAAAATGATAATTGCCCTCATATGATGAGAGAGAGAGAGAAAGAGAAGGAGCAAGTCAAGATTCAACACATAGAGCCACAGAAATCAGACAAAGTGACAGAAATCAAACAAGTGGGTGCCTGCTGCTAGGGGATGAATTGATGACAAAGGAGCATAGCGAATTTGGGGCATTAATGTCCTATATGTTAATTGTGGTGGTGTGTTCATTTTTCACACTCATCAAACTATAAACTTAAAATGGATGTATTTTATTGTATGTAAAGTATATCTTGTATTAGTCCTCGAATGCTGCATAACATTATCCCAAATCTAGTGGCTTAAAACAACACTCATTTATTAGCTCACAGTTCTGTAGATCATAAATCTGGGTACCATACTGAGTGAGTTATCTGCACAGATTCTCCTCAGGCTAAAATCAAGGTGTCAGCTGGGCTGTGTTCTCATGTGGGTCTCAGGATCCTCTTCTAAGTTCGCAGGGTTGTGGCATCATTTGGTTCCTTGTGACTGTATGGCCTAAGTCCCAGTTTCCTTGCCTGCTGTAAATCCGGGGATGCTCTAATCTAGAGCTCATGTCATTTGCTGCATGGAACCCTCCATCTTTAAATCCAGTGATGAATGAAAGTCCCTTGCATCAAATCCCTGTCACGCTTCAAATCGCTTCTTTTAGGAAGAGTCCAGTTCCTTTCAAGGGTTCCTGTGAGTATTCAATTACATCTACAAAATCGCTTTTGCTATAAAATATGACATAATCACAGGAGTGATGTCTCACACATTCACAGGTTCCACACAGACTTAAGGGGAGGAGATCGTAAAAGAGTCATTGGGATCATCTTGGAATTCTGCCTACCACATACCCCAATAATATTTATTACAAAAGTACATTAACACAGGAAATTAAGGAGACTTGAATGTTTGCCTTTAACCACTCACTCCCATGGCTACATCTTGGAGCCGATCATCATCCAGAATTGCTCCACTTTTGAACTCTTACTCAACTTCTGAGATATGAAATGTGGATAGAGATACTAATTGTCAATAGAAATGGAGCAACGACATGATCAGCAGAGCCAGGTGACAGAAAGGCTCAGCTACTCCTTAAGCATGAATTTTACTATCATTACAGTTGACACTTTTTCATTCTACTGGGATCACATTCCACTTGTCAGAAGAGTGTGCGTAGGAGGTGGGATTTACCAGCACTCCCTTAACTACTTCTTACTCTGACACCAGGGACTGATCACTGGTGAATTCCTTTCAGTTGTCAAGAAGTTCTCTGTGTGTGTGTGTGTGTGTGTGTGCATGCACATGCAATGACTGCAAAAAGATGCATTTCTGGATTTATGACCCAATGCTAATGTAGGTCCTGCTTATTTGGGCAGGGAAAAAATAAATACTATATAATATTTATTGCATATATTCACGGATTTTAAAAATCAACATTTGGGAAATTTTTCTAACACTGTGCTTGTCACTCAGCTACTTTTAATTTATGCTTAGCAAACACTATACAAAAGAAGGTACTATATTATTTCATGGAAGTTATCGGGGAGTATGTTTTATGGATCTCTGTTCACAGTGGGTGTCTATTTTAGGAAAATGATTCACTTTTATATTTATACCTATGAGAGATTAATCGCTTTTCAGTATTTTTATTGGAAAGAATGATAAAACATAAGTACACTTGAATTTTCACAACTTAAAAACTTCAAGTTGGGCTTCCCTGGTGGCGCAGTGGTTGAGAGTCCACCTGCCAATGCAGGGGACACGGATTCGTGCCCCGGTCCGGGAAGATCCCACATGCCGCAGAGCGGCTGGGCCCGTGAGCCATGGCCACTGAGCCTGTGCGTCTGGAGCCTGTGCTCCACAACGGGAGAGGCCACAACAGTGAGAGGCCTGCGTACCGCAAAAAAAAAAAAAAAAACCTTCAAGTTCATCACTAAATATATTTAAATCTTTAGGAATATTTTTCCCTCAAAACACATGATGATGAGCTAATTCCAGATGCTTTAGGTTAAATTACTGTAGCATTTTTATTTAGTAAATTACATGGCAACTTTTAGATGCTATCATACTTTAAGACATAAATCTTGATAAGTGATTTGTGCTTTTTATATACGCCTACATTTTATCAAATATAATTAGACTGTGTCCAAATTTGAATATGATGTTAAGACTTAGGATAAGTGACATGCCTTTCCCACTAGCATATTATTCAAATGTTATAGGCTTCCTGCTTTTCTGGTCAGAATGATAGATAATGACTTTGTACAAGCTAATTTGAAATTGGATCCTTAAGTTTCATTCATTTAATTATAAAGCAGCATTATAAAATCCCTACCAAAATAGTTCACATAGCAGTCTGCAATGAGGAAGCTTTTATGTGAAAGCACATTGTATAAGCTTGGTCAGTCGCCAGAAGTGGTAGGATTTTGCTGAGCAAGTCATGGCATTATTAGAGGATGCTGGCATAAACAGAAATGCAGATCAGTAAATGAAATGGAGGATAGAAAGCAAGCAATAAAGATGGTGTATAAAAAAGTTGAATGTGGCTTATTAGAATACATGTTTAATAGTTCAGTGTGAGTAAAGACCTGAGGAAATGACCTTTCATTTCAGCATAAAAGAAATGTAATTATAATTTATTCCAACTGTGCTCTTTTGGAATAATATAGGATCATTTAGACTTGACCATGAAAATGGTTTTATTGATAGGCTGGTGCCAATGATAAATTAACTCTTCATAATACCAATGTGTTGACTAGTAGAGAACTTATAGAAATGAAGAGAAGACTCTTTAAGAGCTGTGTCCTCCAGGAGAATAAAGTAATGAGGAACCTATTCTAGTGAACACAATCCAGCTTTTTATGATGATATTTATATCTATTGCAAAACTCAGGCTTTACAGAAATAGTATGCAAATTTTCTTTTAAAAGATAAAAAGAATCCTACAACTTACCGATTCAATTAAAATAATGATATTATTTCATTTTCACAGAGGATTCATCTACTGAGATGTTATAATCAGATACTTTGAATGAAACAGGCTTCATCCCTACATAACTTGATACATAATAGATCACATATGTTAGTCATAAGCACTGATGGAAAGAGAGATGGCTGTGGTCCCAAATCATGCTAAGTGAAACGCCAGACAAAGAAAGACAAATACTGTATGATATCACTCATATGTGGAATCTAAAAAATACAACAAACTAGTGATTATAAAAGAGAAGCAGGCACAGATATAGAGAACAAACTAGTGGTTACCAGTGGGGAGAGTGGGGGAGAAGCAATATAGGGGTGGGAAGTGGGAGGTACAAACTATTGGGTGTAAGATAGGATCAAGCATGTATTGTACAACTCGGGGAATATCGCCAATAGTTTGTGATAACTGTAAATGGAAAGCAACTTTTAAAAATTGAATAAATTTTTAAAAATTAAATTAAAAAAATCTTCAGATTCCATCATGATGCCTGCTCCTCTGTGAGTTTCCTGAGGAGTATATAAAAACACATAGGAGACACTGGACAAACACTCACTTCATTCTATCTAGAGCTATGGCCTCAAATCTTTATATGGTCTCAGGTTAAACTGGGCTGGACCATATGTAAATGAAGATGACGCCTTATCTACCTGATCTCCATTCTAGCCTAGGGCCCAGACTAGAATTAAGAAGAGTGACTGGTCTTGACCCCTCCCTTTTCTCCACCCTCAGGTCTTACACTCTGATAGTGAGAAGACTGATAAAGAGAAAATCTTCCTCCAAAATCCTAAAGTTGAGCTTGCTTAAACAGTCTTCTGTGCTCCAGGCACTAATCCTATGATCATTTGGCTTTACATAAAAAGGAATGGGGGGGGGTCCCCGACATGGAGATGTCTCATCTTACCACACCTTTCACGTGTGAGCACACCTGACAGGTTTACTTCATTGTTTCCAGCACCCAAAACTCAAATTATGTGTCCTTTACCCTCGTTAGAGTTGTTCCTTCTGGAAGATGGTGTTGTGGGGGGGAATATTCAATCTTTCCCAGCAGTTAAGAGCGTGCTACTAAAAATAACTAGGACTAAAAGTGAAGAATAATTAGACACTTATTGTTGGAGTTACTCTTCTTAATTCAGGGACACAAATCCTATCCAACACTTCATTCACCTGGTACATATAAAGAAGCAGGAACTGAAATTTTTAAGTTCTATCTTCATTTTCATCACCTAGTTGTTTCTAATGAAATCATTAAATAATTTCTTTTGGATATAGAAATACATACACATAATGATACATATTTGGAAAAATGTCAGTTTGTTAATTATTCTGTCTAGCTTTTGAAGATCTAGTTCTGCAGCCAATTTAGTATTCAAGATAAACGCATTATATAAACAACTTATAAAGAAGAAACACTATGATAAATATTGTAAGAGATGTAGAGAGGTTATGAAATACATGTTAGAAAGAGGAGCTATTATTCTGAGGGAGAAGGACTTGCCAAATGGAAGAGGTAGGATTTAAAGAGAGACTTGAAATATATGTAATCTCTCAACAGTTGAATTTCAGAAATATAGTCTAATCCAGTTAGAAAATTGTTAGAAATTGTTAGAAATACAAATTATCAAGCCCCACACCAGATGTAATGAATTGTGAACTCTAGTGATAGGACTCAGCAATCTGTAATTTATCAGCTCTCCATGTGATTCTGATGCATGCTACAGTTGGAAGACCACTGAACTAACCAATCAATAAGCCTTTATCTATTGATTGGCTTATGTACAAGGTGCTAAATAGACACTTGAGGAATAGAAGTAATTGTAAGATATAGTACTTATTATTTAAAACATTCCAATAGAATTAGAATTGTCATCTTAGGCAACTATAAAAGAAACCTAACAACACAAAGTCATTGATAAGGCCCAAGGGACTCATGGTGACAGGTAGAGATTACAGAGACCTTCTACCTGAGTGAAGAGTTTCAACATGTACAAAGGGGGATTGTAGTCATAAACATCTCCTCCCCTTTGTCAACATGGACATTATAATTTCCCTGGTCCAGATGGCAATCAGTTTTGAGAAATCAGGAAAGATACCATATCAGGAAGCCAGAAATAAGGAAAATTAGAGCTAAAACTCAGAATACAATCCAGTTCATAAACCAGTATTCAGGAAACCATAAAACAAGTAAACACAAATGTCCACTTTATTTATCCTGCTTTGAGTTTTTTAAGCTTCTTGGATGTATAAATTTATAGTTTTCATCAATTTTGGAAAACATTTGGCCATTATTTCTTCAAACATTTTTTTCTCCCCCATCACCCTCTTTGGATTCCAGTTACAAGTATGCTAGACTGCTTGGTATTGTCACTGCTTGATATGGTCACTGAGCTCCCTTTGGCTTTTTTTAGTCTTTTTCTTTCTCTTTGTGCTTCAGTTTGCATAGTTTCTTTAACTATGTTTTCAAGCTCACTGATCTTTTCTTCTGCAATATCTAATGCTGTTAATTCCATCCAATGAAATTTTCATTTCAGATACTGTATTTTTCATCCATAGAAGTTCCATTTGGTCTTTTTTACCTCTTCCATTTCTCTTCTCATTATAGTTATGCTTTCCTCCTTAAATATATGGAACCTATATATTAAACATGTTTACATATACTAGTTTGCAAATTCTATCATCTCTCATTTCAGCATCTGTGTTTTCCTTCTGCTTATCAGTCACATTTTCATACTTCTTCATATGTCTAGTAATTATTTTACTGAACGCCAGGCATTGTTAATTTTATGTTGTTGAGGACTAGATTTTATACTAGTCCTTTAAAGAGTGTAGAACTTTATTCTAGCAGACAGTTACGTAACATGAAGATCATTTTAATGCTTTTGAGGCTTGTTTTTAAGCTTCTTTTAGCTCCACTACTAAGGTATGATCTTCTGAGATCACTAGTAAATGCCCTGAGTATTCAGCAATGCCTTCCTTTCTGGCCAGTTGGAACCAAAATGATTTCCAGCCCTGTGTGAACTCTTGAAACTGTTTGGTTTACAGCTTTCTGGTAATTCTTCTTTTCCTAACAATTTTTCTTTGCCCAGCCTGGTGGAGTTTCACCCTACATATGCACAGACTGGTTTAGCCAAAGACTTAAGGAGACTCCTGTGTAGATTTGTGGAGCCATTTCTCTCTGTAGCTCCCACTCCAGTAATCAATCTCATAAATTCTAGTTGCATTGGCCTCCCTAAATTCTGATGTCCTCCACTCAGTGAAATTGTTTCCTTGTGCTACTGTCTGGAAAGTGTCTCCACCAGAAAGTCAAGATGGTTGTAGGGCTCACCTCATTCATTTCCCTCCTCTCAGGGACTAAAATACTGCACAGCCTACTGTCCAAGGTCTGAAAACAGTTCTTTCATATATTTTGTGCATCTTTCTAGTTGTTTATGGTAGGGAGGCAAGTCCCACAGGAGATATGGGTGGAAACAGAAGTTCACAAAATGCCAACTGTAAGAACGTAAGAAAAATATAGCCACAGACAAAAGGGTCTTAAGGATGGGGAGATGAGACAGTTGTGCTGACATATATTTGGTAAACATCTTTTGGAGTAGATTGTTTCCCAAAGAACCCTGGTTGGTTTTAAAGGTGTCCTGACCCCAAGTGATTGGGCATTCCATACACACTGACATTAATAAATAATTGCTGTAGACATCAAGTGCTTCTGAAGGAATGACTAATTTATTCTCCTTATCAACAAGTCACATAAAATGCAGCATTCGCATTATCTAGTAGATTTCTCCATTCTTCTCAAGAGTGGCCTTTTTTATTATATGAGTAATGTATGCTTTATTATTTAAAAATCCAAGCAATTCAGAAATATACAAAACAGAGTAAAAATAAAATCTCTCCACTCTACCTCATTCACTGTTAACAGTTTGGTGTATATATCTATATCTCCGTATCACAAAAGTAGACTTCTCTATCACTGTCCAGTCCCACTGAAGAACCATGGACAGGACTTTTCCTGCTAAAACACCATCACCTCTCTGTTTTGGAAGACTTACCAGAGTCTTGGGCTATTGTCAAAAAGAAGCATCCACAAGACACTGTTTGGATGGGACCCAGAAAAGCTCAGGGTCTACTTCTGCTGCATAAGCAGCAGTGAGGACCACAGGCAGATCTTAAAGGGAAGTTCTAGCTCACATTTAAGAGGTGACATGATTCCTTGGCAGAGTTATATACTCTCTTGACTAGTGATGTATGTTTGCTCATACTGATTCAGCTTTTATTTGGCTCCCTGACAGTGACTACCAACAGAATACTTGGTGCCCCTCAGTCCCTGCTATCATCCATGTCCCCCAAGGTCCCGGTTTTTGTCTCTAGATTATGATAACTTCCAAGGACTTTTTCTTTACCCTCACAAACACACTCCCTCCTATTCTAATCTAATCTCCTCCCAGGACTAGGGAGGAGTGGGTAGACAGCGTCCTTTCTTCTTCTATTTGCTTTGTAAGCTTTGTACCATCACCAACTCTATGTTCTGCTTTCCAGAGGGCCTTTCCTTTTGTTTCTCTACAGACAGTTTAGAAGTTAAAAACAAAATAAGATAAAACAGCAAAGAGTATATATTAACTTTTTCCCTTTTAATTCTTGCTATAACTATGCTAATTTACCTCCAAGCCATACAGGTGACTATGACAAGGGAAAGGGCCAGGAAGTTCAGGAAGTGAAAGAAAGGAAGAAACAGTACAAGGATGAAGTTCAAGGTCATATTCTGCATCCTTACAGGCCACTACATATAGAAATGCTTCATAATATTAACATATTATTATACTGTGTAAATTATCATAATATAGTGAACCAGCCTCTTCATTTTTATATAGGAAAAATTTTATTTGATAAATATAATTTTTTAAAACCAGTCTCTTATTGATGTACACAATTAAAGAAAAACACTGCTTTGAACAGCACTTATTTGTTTATTTCTGTAGGAAAATTCCTGAAAGTAGAAAATCTGGATCAAAGGGTATGTACTATTTAAATTTAAAAGATAATATCAAATTGCCTTTCAGAAAGATTTACCAATCTATACTTTTATAAGTGTATATGAGATTGTCAGTACTAGTTATTAACAATCATATCAATATTTGCCAATCTAATAGGTCTAAATTAGATTTAAAAATCTACTTTTTAAAAATTCTATTCTTATGATTAACATGTTGAAGATATTTTCATATGTGTAGGAGTTATTTGTACTTCTTCCATGAATTGTCAGTTTATATCCTTTGTGCATATTTGATCTGTTATTCTTTTACTTAGTGATTTGTAGTAGCTCTATATGTGTACAGATATTAACACTTGAGATGTTATACATTACCTATATATTGAACATATTTTTTTCTAGTTTGATATTGGTATTTTAGCATTATTTACAAAGGTTTTTTTTTTTTCTTGCTATGCAGAGATTAATCCATTCAACAAATATTTATTGAACCCCTACTATGCACTAACCACTAGTCTGAGTTATAGGGATATAGTGGTGATAAAGACAGACAAGGTCCTTGCAGTCAGGGTGCTTACATTCTAATAAAGAAGCAGGAAAGTAAGTAAACAACCCATGTACAGGCTGTAGCTGTATGATAGTGAAAATAAACTGGTTAACAAAGAGTGTACGGGAGAAAATGGTCAGCTGAGATATTTCCAAGGAAATGACATTTGAGGTAAGACCTGAAAGATGAACATGAGACAAATGGGTAAAGCATATAGGCAGTGGAGAGGAGCTTTGGGGTTAGGGAAAAGTGGGGGTCGGGGTCTGGGGGTACAGCAATCCAAAGGACCAAAGGCAGGAAAGGGTGTAGTGTTTTCAAGGACAAAAAGAAAAGCATGATCACTGAGCCTAGTGAGGAACAGGGAAAATGGTATGAATGAGGTTGTAGAGGAGGGGAGAGGCCAAATGAGACAAGATCTTATTTTATTCCAAGAGCGAGAGCCACCGAAGAGTTTTAGGTATGGAACGGCATGATTTGATTTATGTTCTTAAAGCTCATTTGTTTTAGCTATGCAGAGAATAAATTGGCAAAGAGAAAAAGTACAAAGAGAAAGAATAGTTAAGCAACTATTGCACAAGTCTAGACCAGAGATGATAGTGGTTTAGATTACAGTGTTAGCCATGGAGAGAAAATAAAATGAGAAGAGCAATTCTTAGGCAATCCAATTTGCTCTTCTATCCCCTCTCCCCACACACATCTTCATCTAGTTTTCACTCATCCTTTCTAGTGCCAAGAAACAAGGTACCTCATCTCTTTTGTAAAACCAACCTCTCAAGATACAGCAAAAAATACTTATTCAAGAAGCCTTTCTTGCATAAACAGCAAGGTCCTATGTATAGCACAGGGAACTAGAATCAACATCCTGTGATCAACCATAACAGAGAAGAATATAAAAAAGAATGTATATATGTATAACTGAATCACTTTGCTGTACAGCAGAAATTAACACATTGTAAATCAACTATACTTCAAAAAAAATAAAATAAAATATACTGAGGGAAAATTAAATTAAATTAAATTAAAAATAAAAGAAGCCTTTCTTGAACCTTTGACTGTGCTAAGAGTCACTAATGTGTGCAAACCTCTACCAAAGCACTTAACATTATGTCTTAATTATATTCATTCATCTTTCTTTTAATTTGACCATGGGCTCCATGAGGTAGGTGATTATGTCTTATTCATCTATATAACAGAGCACCTGTGTCAGTATCTGATACCTAGTAGGTACTTAATTATTAATTATACTTCAATTGATGGAGTGGGTATTACATTTTGCCTAAGGCATATATGGAAATACTAATTTATTTGAATCTGTTGATGTTATACTTTATTGCTAAGAAATGCTAAACATCATCCGAGCCTTCAGTGAGCTGTAGTCTGTAGCTGGTGGAGGGTCTTGCCTCGATGTTGATGGCTGCTGACTGATCAGGGTGGTGGTTGCTGAAGGCTGGGGTGGCTGCGGCAATTTCTTAAAATAAGACAACAATGAAGTTTGCCACATGGATTGATTCTTCCTTTCACGAATTATTCTCTGTAACACGCAGTGATATTTTATAGCATTTTACCCACAGTAGAACTTCTTTCAATCCTCTCAAACCCTCCTACTGCTTTAACAACTAAGTTTATGTTGTATTCTAAATCCTTTGTTGTCATTTCAACCAAATTCACAGCATCCTCACCAGGAGTAGGTTCCATCTCAAGAAACCACTTTCTTTGCTCATCCGTAAGAAGCAACTCCTCACCTGTTAGTTTTATCATGAGATTGCAGCAATTCAGTCCCATCTTCACATTCCACTTCTATTCTAGTTCTCTTGTTATTTCCACATCTGCAGTTACTTCCTCCACTGAAGTCTTGAATCCCTCAAAGTCATCCATGAGGGTTGGAATCAGCTTCTTCCAAACTCCTGTGAACATTGATATTTTGACCTCTTCCCATGAATCATGAATGTTCTTAATGGCATCTAGGATGGTGAATCCTTTCCAGAAGGTTTTCAATTTACTTTGCCCAGATCCATCAGAGGAATCACTATCTATGGCAGCTATAGCTTTACGAAATGTATTTCTCTTTTTTCTTTTTTTGTAATCTATCTATTTATTTATTTTTGGTTGCATCGGGTCTTCGTTGCTGCCCACGGGCTTTTCTCTGGTTGCGGCGAGCGGGGGCTACTCTTCGTTGCGGTGTGTGGGCTTCTCTTCATTGCGGTGCGTGGGCTCCTCATTGTGGTGGCTTCTCTTGTGGAGCATGGGCTCTAGGCGCACGGGCTTCAGTAGTTGTGGCATGCAGGCTTCAGTAGTTGTGGCTCACGTGTTCTAGAGCGCAGGCTCAGTAGTTGTGGTGCACAGGCTTAATTGCTCCGCGGCATGTGGGATCTTCCTGGACCAGGGCTTGAACTCGTGTCCCCTGCATTGGCAGGCGGATTCTTAACCACTGTGCCACCAGGGAAGTACCACGAAATGTATTTTGTAAACAATAAGACTTGAAAGTTGAAATTACTTCTTGATCCATGGGCTGCAGAATGGATGTTGTGTTCGAAGCATGAACAAAACATTGATCTCATTGTACACCTTCACCAGAGCTCTTGGGTGACGAGGTGCACTGTCAATGAGCAGTAATATTTTGAAAGGAATCTTTTTTCTGAGCTGTAGGTCTCAACAGTGGGCTTAAAATATTCAGTAAACAATGTGGTAAACAGATGTGCTGTCATCCAGACCTTGTTGTTCCATTTATAGAACACAGACAGAGTAGATTTAACATTTCTTAAGGGCCCTAATATTTTCAGAGTGGTAAATGAACACTGGCTTCAACTAAAGTCACCAGCTGCATTAGCCCCTAACAAAAGAGTCAGCCTGTCCTTTGAAGCTTTGAGGCCAGACATTGACTTCTCCTCTCTACCTGTGAAAGTCCTAGATGGCATCTTCTTCCAATATAAGGATGTTTTGTCTACACTGAAAATCTGTTTTTTAATGTAGCCACCTTCATGAGTTATCTTATATATCTTCTGGATAACTTGCTGCAGCTTCTACATCAGCACTTACTGCTTCACTTTGCACTTTGATGTTAGGGAGATGGCTTCTTTCCTTCAAACTCATGAACCAACATCTGCTAGCCTCAAACTTTTCTTCTGCAACTTCCTCACCTCTGTCAGACTTTATAGAATTGAAGGGAGTTAAGGCCTTACTCCAGATTAGGCTTTGGCTTAAGGGAATATTGTGGCTTGATCTTCTGTATACACCATTAAAATTTTCTCCATTTCAGCAATAAGGCTGTTTCACTTCTTATCATTCATGTGATAAGCACAAATAGCTTTAATTTCCTTCAGGAACTTTTCCTTTGCATTCACAACCTGGCTAACTTTTGGGTGCAAGAGACCTAGCCTTTGGTCTACCTCGGCTTTCAACATGTCTTCCTCACTTAGCTTAATCATTTCTAGCTTTTGATTTAAAGTGAGAGATTTTCGACTCTTCCTTTCACATGACACTTACAGACACCATTGTAGGATTATTCATTGGTCTAATTTCAACATTGTTGTGTCTTAGGGAATAGGGAGACCCAAGGAGACGGAGAGAGACAGGGGAACGGCCAGTTGGTAGAGCAGTCAGAACACACACAATGTTTATTGGTTAAAGTTCACCATCTTATATGGGTGCAGTTAGTGGTGCCCCAAAACAATTACAGTAGTAACATCAAAGATCACTGATCATAGATCACCATAACAAATATAATAATGGTAAAAAAAAGTTTGAAATATTGTGAGAATTACCAAAATTCTTACACAGAGACATGAAATGAGCAACCCTTGTTGGAAAAATGGTGCCAGTAGACTTGCTCAATGCAGGGTTTGCCACAAACCTTCAACTTGTAAAAACGTGCTGTACCTGCAAAGAGTAATAAAGCAAAGCACAATAAAACAAGGTATGCTTGCAGTTATGTTTTAGTTTTATCTACAGTTATTGCTCTTCTCAAGTTGTATATAATTTTTAAAAATTATATTTTTTTTAATTTTTTTTTTTTTTTTTTTTTTTTTTTTTTGCAGTACGCGGGCCTCTCACAGTTGTGGCCTTTCCCGTTGCGGAGCACAGGCTCCGGATGCGCAGGCCCAGTGGCCATGGCTCACAGGCCCAGCTGCTCCGCGGCATGTGGGATCTTCCCGGACGGGGCACGAACCCGTGTCCCCTGCATCGGCAGGCGGACTCTCAACCACTGCGCCACCAGGGAAGCCCGTAAAAATTATTTTTTAAATGTACAAAAATAAAACACAAGCACATGCATGTAAAATGCAAACAATTTAGGTAATACACAGAGTAAAAAAGTGAGTTTCTCTTTTCTTCTCCTTGAGATAACAACTTCTGGCAGCCATTTCTCTATGCATTTACATAGAGAATGTGTATATACATAGCTTACATGTAGTTTTGTCTTTACAAAAAGTTTTATCCTAAACATATTACTTGATTTCTTTTTACTTAATAATGTCGATAACCAGGTCAAATTTCCATACCATTATATAGAGAGACACCACATTTTTTAAGGGCTTTGTGATGGTCCATTGTATGGATTAGCATAATGTACTTAGCCAGTAGTCTCTTGATGGATATTTAGGTTTCCAGTTTCTTGCTCTTACATATTATAATGCAATGAATATTCTTGTACCCTATATTTCCATATTTTTAGTCTATTTGATAGTTAGAGGCTAATGATGATATGTTAAGCTTTTGTAATCCTGTTTCTGTTCATTTCTCCACTTATTTTTAACATCAGCATCAAGTGCTTAATGAATTTTGATATTACTTTTTAGTGCACAAAATTCAGGACTAAAATACCTTCATTTTGGATATTTTTATATATTTATTTATTTGGCTGCGCCGGGTCTTTGTTGTGGCACGTGGAATCTTCGTTGCCGTGTGTGGGATCTTTAGCTGTAGCATATGAACCCTTAGTTGCAGCATGGGGGATCTAATTCCCCGACCAGGGATCAAACCCGGGCCCCCTGCACTGGGAGCACGGAGTCTTAGCCCCTGGACCACTAGAAAAGTCCCCATTTTGGATTTTTTAAATGAATATAAACTTATTTTGCCCCACTAAATGTTTTTTCTTAAATTATATTTTATCCAATACCAATATTGACAGCAGTTTTCTTTTTGGATGTGACTGTCATACGTACATTCAATCACACATTTCTTTTTGGCATTTCTAGATGGCTGAGTTTTGGGAGTCTCTCTCATAAACAACACATGGTTGAGTGGGCTATCCCTTTATTCAGTATCAGAATTCTCATCCTTCATGAGCCTGTCTCCCTGAAGTTGAAAGGGAGGGTTAGATCAGTAAAACAGCTCCATTCTCAAAAGAAGGCTGTAAGGAGTAGACATACCACCTCTTATTATTTAAATGAGCCAAAATAAAAGTTTTAAAATCAGTTGGCTCTAGCAATCCCACTCCTGGGCATATATCCAGAGAAAACTATAATTCAAAAAGATACATGCACCCCTATGTTCATAGCAGCACTATTCACAATAGCCAAGACATGGAAACAACTTAAGTGTCCATCGACAGATGAATGGATAAAGAAGATGTGGTACATATATACCATGGAATATTACTAAGCCATCAAAAGGAATGAAATAATGCCATTTGCAGCAACATGGATGGACCTAGAGATTATCATACTAAGTGAAGTAAGTCAGAAAGAGGAAGACAAATACCTTATGATACCACTTACATGTGGAATCTAAAATATGACACAAATGAAGCTATCTACAAAACAGAAACAGACTCAGAGACATAGAGAACAGTCTTGTGGTTGCCAAGGGGTCGGGAGGGATGGATTGGGAGTTTGGGATTGGCAAATGCAATCTATTATATATAGAATGGATAAACAACAAGGTCCTACTGTATAGCACAGGGAACTATAGTCAATATCCTGTGATAACCATAATGGAAAAGAATATGAAAAAGAATATAACTGAACCACTTTGCTGTACAACAGAAATTAACACAACATTGTAAATCAACTATAGTTCAATAAAATACATTTTTGAAAAGTCAGTTGGCCAAATTGCAGGAAATAGCAGTAACATAGATTGAATCTGATCAGGCTTGGTGCTTTAGTAATTCCTTTCCCACCCACAGGTAAGGTCATAGATGCCCCACAAAGGTTACTGCCTCTAAATGCTAACACAGAGAGGTGATATTTCCTAGAGACTTTTCCTCATCTTGCTTCTCAGCATGCTTGCTCTACCTTGGCAGTCTTCTGATTGCAGTCACACTACTTAACTCCTGCTTCCTTACCTCTCTTCCCTGCTCCTTTGACTTGGCTCTCTATATGAAATATCTGACCCCTCCACCAACTTGGGACCTATGAGAAATTTCAGTTTCAGCTATTAGTCAGTACTATTCCTGAACTTCTCCATCTTTTGGATGCTACTTTATATTTTGTGGGTATGTCTGGCTCCTTCACTAGGCTGAAAGCACCTGTGTCTTACCCACTTTTGTAATCCCCACCTGGCCTAGTAGAGTACTTTACATGTGCAGGCACTCAATAATGTAAAATAAAGAAGGAAATAATAAAACAAACTATGAGAAAAAAGAGAATCAAAAAAGGGGGAAAAGATGACTCTTTAAGAATTGTGTTTACATAAAATTGAGATGTGATCAATTGAATGAGGATTTGTCTAGATTGGTTGGTTTGGTTTTGGTAGTGATAGTAAAATAATTGTAAATATTTATAATATGTGTGTGACCTTAATCGTTTCTTTAGACTCTTCTAATGAAGAGAGGGAGGGGAGGGTCCAATCATAGTATAATCCAATCAATCTCTCACCCTCCAATAGTTGCATCTCTGGGATCCATTCTCCCTTCCAATTTAAGGGGGTGGAGCAGAATCAAGGAATGTGGTTCACATGGTTTATGAATGGCTAGTGATGGTTTTTCTCCTCCTTATGGCATTTGTCATCTCTGCCTCTGCTGCTCCAGACCTGTGCCCTAGCAGAAACTACTGCTTCTGTCATACCTCTGGATGTCAGCCACGATACTGTAGCCTTAGTTGCTTTTCCATTCCATTCCGACAGTCATTTCTGCCCTTACTTGTACATCAGTGTATTACTAAGCCACAAATAGCACTGCCTTGTGCTTTCAAGTTCTTAGGATGACTCTAATGCTAGAGCTCTTTTATTTGAATCGTTATCTATCAGAGCCAGCACCACCCCTGACACTGAGCCTTTAGCACAGCACAGCCCCATGCGTGTTCTACTCAACCACCCCTTCCTCTCTAACACAGACCATTTTTTTCCTAATCAAAGAAGTTTACCTCAATAATAACTTCCCTCAAAGTTGTTCTTTCCCATCTATTAAACTGAATTCTTACTCAAAGGAGGGCTCTTATTCTCCCAAAACTCAGGGAGGGGTATTATTGTTTGGGGCAGATGTTAATTTCAGCTTACCCAGTTATTATAACTCATATCAGAGTCCTTAAACCCTCATTTAAGTAAACCTCTGATGGGTCTGTCTTCCTGGGCATCTAGATATGCCTGGACATGTTTCCATCCACAGTGAGTACTTCTACAACCTAGCCGCTCACTCGAAGACTCCTGCTACACTTGAGTAGTTTTATAATTAAAAAATAATAAATGAACTTGTGAGAACCAAATGAGAGCAAGCCTGTGAAAGTGCTTTGCAAATGCAGTGTATTATAATTAGTTCCTTATTGTTTATTTGTTTAATAGAAATCCATATCCATGGTGGAAGTGAAGGCATCAAATAGCAAAGGTTTAAAAAATAAAATAAAAGACAGAACTGATTAACTGTGGGAGAAATCAAACTGACAAACACATGAAAATTAATTCAAACTCTATGTATAAATAGAATTTCTGTGGCCCTATTTGAACGTAGTAGACACTTGCCAAATTAACAGAGATAAAAGTTGGAAGATGGTCCAGGAGTACCTAAAAGTAGTCATACGCAGGCTGCATATGTTAGGCAACAGAAATCTAAATGAAACTATACAGCATGGAGGATTACAAAGCTTGACTCCAGAGGTCAACTGCTTGGGTTTAAATCTGAGCCCTGCCACTTAGGAGCTCTAGGTGAATTTTGACAAATTACCTAATCTTAATTTCTCATCTATAATAAATTAGAGATGTCATAGTACCATCTCCCCCAAGTATTACATGAGTCAATACATATAAAGCAACATGAATAAATTTTACAATTCATCTACTCATGCCATTGTTTTTTATGGAAGTAAATTGGGCTAGAGTTTACCCAAATTTTCACTAAAGTGGAAATTTGGGGACTTGTTTTTTCAGTTAGGTAGAATTTGGTAAATGTTATCTGTAATTGAAATGAAAATTATTTAGTTTTAAGCAAAAGTTAAGGAGTAATCTAGAATATTCAAGTGGCTTAAACAATCCCCTTTTATAAAACTAGTTTGTTTGCCCTTTTGCTCACAATATGGGCAAAGGGACACACTATCATAGGACAAGATCAAGAAATAACAGTTGATGTTAAAATGATTAAAATTCTCATTTACTCAAAACGAGTGCTATAAATGGAGATTACTTTCACAATTGCTATAGAAAACATAATTAATATTCATGTGCAGATACAGTTTTATTTACAAATATCAGATAGTTTACACTGTACTTTGTTTTAAACTACTGCCATAAATGGAAAACAGTTTTACTACCACTATAGTGAGCTGCATTCATAATCATATGTAGAAATAGCTGAAGCTCTGAATATTAGTGAATGTATCAAGCAATTTGTCCTAAAGTACAGCCTTATAAAAGGAAATTACTTTCATAACTATTTGAGAGCTTAATTACTAATCAAACATAGATACAGTTTTAGTTACAAATATTAGAGTTTATTGTGTAATACTTGAAAATAACTGCACTCTAAAAGCATTTATTTTCAACAATTCTTGAAAACCAAATGCTTAACATAAACCACAAAATGTTCACCATAACAATACTTTCAAAAAGCTGTTTACTAAAACATGAATTTGGAGCAATAATAAAAAAAAAAACAATTTGGATACCAGCAATGCTTATATTCTCTCCCAGAAAGGCATGGAAGTGAGTCAATCACATTCCCATTGGTCTAAAAGAAGGGCTGTCTGCCAGAGCCCTGACTCATACGCAGCCTGTTGGCCATATTTAGCCGTGGAGCCTGTAGTTGATTAGCTGTGCTCTGACAATAAATACCCTATCATTGCTGCCCAGGAAAATCACTGCAGTATAGAGAGTTTCTAAGACTATACCATAATTCATGTTAACCAAGATAGACTCTGTATACATGAACACCCTTAATATGAAGATCTGGTTTCATGATATATATCCTTGTAGAATTTAGTTAAGCAGATAATTAATAGCTGATCCTCACTCTAGTCAACTCAACAATTTCGAGGCTGATTATCCAGTTTCTGGGGTTATCCATGTCCTGCTTTTTCTCCTACCACTTCCTTTGGCTGACAGCCTTTTGACCACTTCACTGTTCATTAGCACCTGCAAAGGATAACTGAAAGCAGATGAACTCAAACCACTCAATTACGCTTCTCATTAGCAGCTCTACTGAGGGTTCTGTCCAGGAGGTGGTTGCAACTATTAGATAAAATTAGGTTTCCAGATTATCAGTGGATTTCAATTATCCACGTTGCTTCTGCCCCTCATGACCCTGCATAATCTAGAGTTGGCCATCTCTACATTATTTGCCTGGCCAGATGGAGAAAAAAGTGGATCTTTAATGAGAAACTTAAAGATACTGGCTATTTGTTCTCTCATTTCTGTTGAGAGTTTTCTCCCTAGTCCCTTTTTTGTATAGCTAATGCAAAAGCACACAAGGTTCTGTGAGAATGCATACTAATTGTTATTTGTTTAAATTATTACTGTAATTGGTAAAACCCTGAAAGTCATTTTATGAACATGTGGGTATTTAGCCACATTTCTTACATTGGAAGGGCTTTTTGTGAGTGTTTTAAATACTTAACTTGGCAACTCATACTAATCTCAACCAGAAATACTGTAGCCAGGGAGTGCCAGTAATAATATGCTGTTAGAGGTTTATCCTATGATGCATGAACAAGGGTGTGTCTCCAGGGAAAACAAGACTTGTTTATCTTTCTAAAGCATGAAATACTTTAATCTCTTGTAATCTTTGTTGTTCTATGCATTTGAACATTTTTATTATAAAAGTAGTACAAGTTTATTTTAGAAAATAGAGATAACCATAGAAACTGTCCATAATCCCACCATCGAAACCAGTTACCATTTTGTGGTATACACTTGCAGAACTTTTCTTATCAAAAATAGATTAACCCCACACCTCTTCAAGTGGGGTCATATGTAATATTGTTTTCTAACTTGTTTTTTTCACTCATGTGTCAGGCAGGTTTTGCTGTACTAATATGTACACTTCAACAATATTCTCTGAATTGGCTGCATAGTATTCCATTGAGTGAATGTGCATAAATTTTTAAAATCCTCTATATTTGGCTATTTAAACAGTCTCCAATTTTTATTATAACAAAAGCCCTGAGAAACATTCTGGGATGTAAACCTTTGTGCACATCCTTAATATTACCTCAAGAGAAATTAGTAGAAGTGGAATTCTGGATCAAAGGATATGGGTGTGTCTCCAAATATTTGTTTGCTTAACAAATGCCATAATATTAGCCATACTGAGTTTGTACAGATTTTTTACAAGAATAAAATCAGTAATACACTCCTTAAGATGTCACTTTCAGAAAGTAGTGTAACTTCTGAGTTGTGTGTGTGTGTAGCCTTTTTAGTTTAATATGGTGTGGCTGGTTGTCACTCTGATCTTGTTTTTGCTAGTGGTTTCCACCTGGTACACATATGTATATTTAATTTACAGTTTCCTGGTATCAGTCAATTTAAGAGGACCAATAGGCACCAAAAATACTTAGTTTCTCTTAGTGAATTATCACAGTAAAACACTAAATGAGTTTATCTTAATGTGCTCATTAATCTACTATAATAAAATCTATTCTGTCCTTGATAGATATTCTGAAGATTCTTTGTACTGTATCATATTCCATCTCAGAAGTAAAACCAAAAAACAACCCCCCAAATCCCCACTCACAGTTTTGTTGACTTAAACAAGCAACAATGAAATGATTAGTATCCACCACCACTGCTATCCTGCCCCCGCCAAGGAAGAAAATTATCTGAAAATGTATTGAAATCTCCAACCTATTTTTTTTTCTAACATCCCCAATCTTTCAACTACCAAGCCTTTTTCATCTCAATAAATATCTCCATCTTTCCATTTGCTCAGGGCAAAAACACTGTCATCATCCTTGATTCATTCCCCTTCTCTCACGCACCATGTCCTATCCATCAAGAAATCCCATTGGCTCTACCTTCAAAACATACCCTCAGTCTGATCAGTTCTCAAAGCCTCCACTGCTATCACTCAGGTCCAAACCACCATCATCTGTGTTTTGGATTACTGTAGTAGTGTCTTAACTGGTCTCCCTGCTTTGGCTTTTTTCCTCCTACAGTTTATTCTTCACACAGCAACCCAAGAGATTCTTTTAAAATCTATGTCAGATCAAGTCACTCCTCTCCTCAAAACTTTCCAATGGCATCCCACCTCACTTTGAGTCAAAGCCAAAATCCTTACAATGGACAACAGGATCCTACAGAATATATCACCCCTTCACCCTTCAGTATTCTCTGGACCCCTCTCCTGTTGCTCTCTCCTTTTCCCAGTTCACTTCAATGGTCTCCATTCTATTTGTCTAAAAAGCAGCAGCCATAGAGAACTTGTACTTTAAGATAGAGTCCACATGGCTATAGAAATAGTAGTTGATAAACAATCCACTGTAATGAGCTCAGTGTGCTTTGTACCCCTCACTCATCCACTCTGTAACATCCCATACTCATTTCTTAAACTTCACTTAGTCAGCAAATAGTTACTGAGAGCCTATTATATTCCAGACACTGTTGTATATGCATTCATCAGTAAACAAAACGTACAAAACTTTCTACCTTAGTAGTTTCCATTCTGTAGGGGGAGGGTGGGAGGGGAACATCATAAGTCAATTGTGAAGTATGTTAGGAAGTGATAACTCATGTGTGTATAAGTGCCGTGTGTGTGGGTAGTTGTACTGCTACTCCTTGCCACAATGTCGTATTTGAATTTGACATGTTTCTTGAGTTGTGTTTTGGATAGCTCATAGATTCTATCTACGTGCAATATCCTGGCTTGTGACGTGGTTCTCACATGAATTGGCTATTATATGTGGTGATCTTCCTGCACTTTCTAGCATGACCTGTTCCTTGAATTTACTTTTACTCATTCCATTGCTTTAACAGGTAATGCATTTATCTCCCTGCCCTCCAGGCCATTGGTAGAAATTATGGCTGACATCTTAAGAATTTGTTGGTGATCTTCTACCACAACCACTTCTTCCCTTCTGTTTGGTCTTCTCTCTTGTTTATGCCTCAGGCCTGCCAGTGGCAGTCAGTGACACCCATAATGCATTCCATCACCCCAAAAGTTTGAATGAAACTGCCATAGTCAGAAATGAATTATTGACCTGTAAGGAATTAGACACGGTGAGTTAACTGGTTATTTTCCTAGCAATATGTCCAATTCTAGTTAGAACCAGTGTATTTAGGTTTATATTAGTCCATCACTGACCCTGAATATGTACAAATATCCAGGATACTTCTGGGCTTCCTTGATTTCTCAATCTGAGATTTTGTTTGACTATGAGATAAGGCTTTGGGTTACCCCTAAGGGTTTCAGGCAAAACTGAATTTCTTAATCTACTGAACAGCCTGACTATTCAGATAGGCAGAATTTAATTGACACCTATTTAGGAGATTCTGCCTGGAGATGAGTTATGGAAAAATATAGCTCCACTAGAAACTTTTCATTTTTCTCTCTTCAAAACTCTGATTTTCTTCTAGCCCAGCCATGCTCACAGGGGTTTTAAGCGGATTAATTAGTGCTTGAAAAGCACCATTCTACATGAAAAGTAGCTAAGTACTAATATAATCTTTTAAACTCTGGATGTTTGCCTTTTTTTAAAATTCATATTGCAGTTCTAATTTCATACTTTTTCCATAATGTCACCAGATTGTAGGTGAGCTCCCAAAATAGACAGTTACTAGGACTAAAACTGTTGTATGACCCAATATGCAAAATAGCTCTGGGAAAGGAATGCTGAAATTGACTTGTTTGTAGCAATGGCCTATTCTTTTAAAAGGATTCCTGTTTATTCAATGTCATCACAAACAGCTTTTCAGGGATTTGGAAATGAGAGCATTTTGTATTTAGTGTAGAGAAAAAAAAGCTATTTATGTAACAGTCATCGCAGATTAGTTAGAATGCCATGGAAAGTTTGTTTCAAAACTCAGACTTGGAATTTGAGTTTAGCAATAGATTAGATTAATTTTCATGAAAATCTTGGTATTGTAAGTCTCTTCCTCCTTTCTTAAACTTTTCATTATATTCTCACAAATAAAGCTTAACAGGTTGTGATGAGATATTTCTCTTCCAAGACTGATTAAAAAAAAATATTCATTTGGATTTATAACCAAGTGTCTATGAGAAAAACAAGTCAGAATATTGTCTACAGGCAATACAGGAATACCATTGAATTGTAATGACTTTCTATCCTATTTCACCTTTCCATGTATCTTGCAAAAAAAAAAAAGAAAAAAAACGGTAAAAGCTAACAATCTGAGCTGAAGCTTCCAAGTTTTGAAACAGGCAGGTTACTGAAAGGTGGCTGAAAGAGCATGTGGGTGTACCATTGTTTTTAACTCTGAACAAGTTCAAACCTCCGTAGCTGTTCTATAATTAGTACCTAGACTCTATAATAAAGAAAGGTTTGACAAACAACAAGGTCTTACTGTATAGCACAGGGAAGTATATTCAATATCCTGTGATAACCCATAATGGAAAAGAATATGAAAAAGAACATATATATGTATAACTGAATAACTTTGCTGTACAGCAGAAATTAACACAACATTGTAAATCAACTATATTTCAATAAAATTTTAAAAAAAGAAAGAAAGATTTCTTAGTTTGTTGCATCTACCTGACAGAATGGGGATCTACTGTTCTCCATAATTTAGATAATGATTACTTAATGGTCTTCTGGACTAGCTCTATGCATTACAATGTTAAGGACGTCAAAAATTTAATTCCCTTGTCATGTTAATTATTAATTTTGCAAGCCTTACTTTAGGAAATAATGCTTTATTTGTTTTTGCCCTTTTAGGAATTCTGTAGTACAGTCTCTGAAAAATTAAGTGAAGAAAATTGATAGATTATATCACAAACAAAGATGTGTACATTAAATTCTGATGTCATTTTTGAAACTACTGTTACATAAAAATATGAGTTGAAACTTTATACCATAAAGTGTCTTATGAATATATGCCTTCAAAGATATCAGTTGCATTTAGTTAAAGCAACCATAATGAATACAGGAGGAAAGCTAGAATACTGGACAAACTATTATTAGTGAAAAAAGTCAAAGAAGTATCATCTATGATATTCAATAGATAAACTAAATGGCTAACTTCTAGAAAAAAAAGTGCTTCTATGAAAACAGTACTATCCTCACATCCTTTCGTGCTTACATTTTAAATTCAGTAAATAAAGGGTGAGCATGCGCTACTTTAGCTATGGATTATAAAGTGTTTAAGACGTGGAAGGCTAAGAGTAAGAATGAATGACCAAATCTCAGTGTATATAAAAGGTTAATAGGGAGGTGCTACAGTCCTATGTATGACTGGTGGGGTTGCAATTTCACCAGTTTATTAAGAACCAGAGAAGGATGAATATTAGAGTTAGTCAAGATGCAGGGGAGCGGAATTACAAAACACTCCTGGGGAACTAAGCAAATGTTATTGGGCAACAGATGAACACTGACAGATACAATTTAATATCTCTGCATACAATCAATGCACACTGGAAAAAATTAAACTGCTTGCATACCCTGAAAGATTCTGAATTAGTTCATACATCCTGAGAGGGGTGGAAAACCCTTAAATGTCCAACACAGACAATTCAGTGAGATTGTCTGCTCAGTGTTCAGCTGTGGTCAAATGCTAAGCAAAATGTTAAAGCATTTTGAAACCAGTGAAGAATTAGTCAAAAGATATAATGATACACCACATAAATATACCTAAGGTTTGTGAGCACAACACGCACAAAATAGTACATATGTACATACAGTAGTTATTTGGCCTTGTTTAGAGCAAACAAATATCTTTCAATTTTATTTTGGTGTCATGAAGCATAATTAAGGATATACTTAGCATTTCACTATGCCTTGGTGTCATAAAATAAAATAAGAAAATATACAGAACCACAAATGTTTAGCATTAAGTATGTCTGGAAGAGAGTGTGTAATTATAATAGAAGGTAGTATGGGATAGTGACTGAACATAGGCTTTGAAATCAGACACACCAAAGTTCCAATCCCACTGCATCTATAAAATGGCAATCCTTAGCACATGAGATTAACCCACTGTGTAGTTTACTAATTCCCAACAAGTGAGTGTTTGAAAAAATGTAGACTTCCTGTCATAGATATTCTGATAGCTTTTCTAGATCTCAGTAGGTCCAACTGAACTGCTTATACATTTCTTTAATAAATGTTTTTACTGAAGTATAACAATATGCATTCCAAAAAGTATACAAACCACAAGCATACAGCTGGATGAATTTTCACATAATGAAAAGACCTGTGTGGGAGTTCCCTGGTGCTCTAGGAGATAGCATTCAGCACTTTCACTGCTGTGGCTGGGGTTCAATCCCTGGTTGGGGAACTGATATCCCGTAAGCCGTGCAGTGCGGCCAGAAAAAAAAAGACCTGTGTAACCATCACCCAACTCAAATAGAACATTATCAAACTCAGTCTCCCTCATTCCCCTTCCCACTCATTATCCCCCTCTTATCCAAAGCTAATCACTATTTATTATCATAGATTAGGGTTATTGAACTTCATATGATTGTAATCAAAGACTATGTAGTCTTTTGTGTCTGACAGCTTTCACTCAACATTTTTTGTGATATTCCTCCACATTGCTGCCAGTGGTAGTTGTTTGTTCATTTTCATAGCTGTGAAGCATTGAATTATCTGAATACACCTTAGTTTATGTGTCCATTCTCCTGTTGATAAACATTTTCTGGCTGTCATATGATGTTGCTGTGAAATTTCTTGTACATGCCACTGGTGAATCTATGTATATATTTATGTTGAGTGTGGAATTCCTGGGTCGTAAGTTAAGCGCATATTCAGCTTTAATGAAGACAGGGAAGCAGTTTTCCAAAGTGGTTGTACCAATGTACTCTTCTATCAGCAGTGTATAAGGATTCCTGCTGGGCTTCCCTGGTGGCACAGTGGTTGAGAGTCCGCCTGCCGATGCAGGGGACACGGGTTCGTGCCCCGGTCCAGGAAGATTCCCACATACCGCAGAGCGGCTAGGCCTGTGAGCCATGGCCGCTGAGCCTGCGCGTCCGGAGCCTGTGCTACTCAATGGGAGAGGCCACAACAGCTAGAGAAAAAGAATTCCTGCTGCTCCACATCCCAGCCAACACTTAATTTTGAAAGTTGTTTTTTTTTTAATTTTAGTAGTTCTGGTGGGTATCATCGTTTGCTATTAAAGCATGTTATTTAGTGCTAAGAAGAAATGAGCTATTAAGCCATGAAAAAACTGGACGAATCTTAAATGTATATTACTAAGTAAAAAGAAGTCAATCTGAAAAGACTACATACCATTTGATTCCAACTCTGACATTCTGGAAAAGGCAAAACTATGGAGACTAAAAAGATCAGTGGTTGCCAGGTGTTAGGGTGGAGGGAGGGATGAATGGGCAGAGCACAGACAATTTTTAGGGTGGTGAAACTATTCTATATGACACTATAATGGTCGATACATGTCATTATACATTTGTCAAAACCCATGGAACGTACAACACCAAGAGTGAAGCTAATGTAAACTATGGGCTTTGGGTGAAAATGATGTATTGATGTAGGTTCCTCATTTGTAATAAATATACCACCCTGGTGGACAATGTTGATAGAAGGGGAGGCTGTGTGTCGGGGGGCGGGTAGCGGGTATATGGGAACTCCCCATACTTTCTCCTCAGTTTTGCTGTGAACCTAAAACTGCTCTAAAAAATAAAGTCTATTAAAAAAAGTAAAGTAAAAGCTAATGGTTCCTGGGGGGATACACTAAGGAAGTAGCCACTGTGGGCTTTATCATAAGAATACAGAAAGGCTGAGAACTGCAGAAATTTTTAAAAGCATGCAAGCTTTTACTCATACCCATCAACTTCTCAATTAAAATGATGTTTTTATTGTCTTCATTATGTAGGAATGGGAGGAAAAAATGGGAATACATTTCAGGGCCTCTATTTATTTCCTACTGAGTGGGGTAGGGCTGGTCTTTATGTAGGTAGTCACCTACCTGGTAGAATATGAGAGATGCTTAATGGCTACATTTGACCTAAAATCTCACCTGCTATCCTGTCATGGAATCACCTTCTTCCTCTCCTGGATTGAAATGTATCCTGCCTGCTTCTCATTTTTAACACATCTAGTATGTTGCTCATCACCAAATGACACATAGAAGGTGTTCAATAATTGTTTGTTGAATAAATTAGTTATTGATTCTGATTTTTTAAAAATAGGATAAACACCCCCCCACCATATAAAAGAAAAGTTGAGTTCTCTCTTTTTTACTTCTCAAACTTGTCAAATTCTTAAAGTCCAACTATCTCCCAACTTTCTTTTAAACTACTCTGTTTATTTTGCTTCTTACAAGGGCAAATAACATGACTTTGAAACAAATAGACTGTTTCAAAGGGGTTTGACAGTCACAGTCCAGTTGATTTTGAACTCATTGATGGTGCAGTTAGGAATGCTCATTCTCAGATGGGCTGATTTCCACATTTGGGGTATAAAATGTATATATAAATGAAAATTATTCATACCTTTTATTGACTGTTTCTCCTGTTAGAAATGTCAGATGGCACTCTAGAGCCTTTAGATATAATGAAAAGTAAAGTGGAAGCTATTTCTATGCGTTCAGCTTTATTTCTTGTTCTTTTCCTTTCTGTTATACTCCTCTTAAGGCATTATTGCTTCTTCCTGTAACTTCCTGCTTCCAAGCAAAGTGGCAACAGTGAAGATCTTCTGTCACTACCTCACCACCTGGTCCGGCCCCAAATCACTATGATGCCTTCACAGACAGACACCTATTTCATTCCTAGCTTTCTGATTGGTGAGCCTTGGATTTTGTACTGGTATATAACTAATCTGCTTTGGAATTAAAATAGTTTGGGATTCTGCAAAGTACTCTAGGAAATGAAAGGTAGAAACAGTAATTGAGGTAAATCAAACAAAAGAGCACACATTTGTATGAAAACCATCTGTGATGAGGTTGTGGCAGGGAAAAAGAAAAGTTAAAAGTGAAATGAGCCTTTGTCCTTCTGAGTATGAGATGAATGTAAAGTGGGCTCAGGAAAAAAATTCCCCTTGGAGTGTTTTATTATCCAATCCCAGAGTGTGGGATATAAACTTCCTCTCACTATTGAGCACTGTGTCAGAAAGATGTGAATTAAACATATAACTAAAAATATACTTGATGCCTAGGTATCTAGGCCTTGAAATGATAATTTAGCAAATACTATCCTAGTGTCTGACTACTCCAAGGAGTGTTTTCCAAACTTACTTACGAGCATGGTCCCCCCAAAAATACCTTTTATAAAGCAACCCTTTCTTTTTCAGTTTTTCCTTTGACATGCCAATAAAGCTCAAGTGACCATAGGCAACAACTTCCTAATCCATATTTCTAGCTCGTAAGAACCTAGTTATTCCACAATATCTGGTTTTCTCCCATCACACCAATATCCTCTCTTGTCTTAGAAGCAGTCTTCCACTGTTTAAGAATAGCAGCAGGGGGAGTTCCCTGGTGGTCCAGTGGTTAGGACTTGGCACTTTCACTGCCGTGGCCTGGGTTCAATCCCTGATCAGGGAACTGAGATCCCGCAAGTCTCGAGGTGCGGCCAAATACAAACAAATAAACAAAGCAGCAGAACATCTGTAGCAAGAGTAGTTTTTCTAAGTCTTTTAAGTGCCCCTTTAAATCCATTTAATTCAGAAGGCAGTAGCAATAAGCCAAATCCTACCAAGATGAAATGAATGATTACAGTTCTCTCATTACTTTTGTCCAAATATGGGCTCTTGGTTTATGCAAACAAGTACAGAAGTTTAGGCACAACCAAACCTTTCTAGTCATGGTTACTAGACTTTGGACATCACTATTTTTACTGTGAGACGGCTACACGGGCTGATAACAAGTGCCAACCTACTCTGCCCTTCAGCTCGACCAAACCAAAGAGAAGACATATAGATGGAAAAGAATGCAGGCAGTTTTGATTCCCTTTGCCACTGCAAGGGCTTTTTGTGTGAGTACTCTTTAGGCTAAATTGAAAGAGCACAGACACTGTGAACAGATTTTAATGGAAGTATCAAGTAAAACTCAAAATTGCCTCATTACATACCAGTGCCTGGAGCCTGCATCTTCCTGCCACCATTATCACAATAAACTCATAAAGGTGTAAAACTATGCAGAGCTATGTCAGACACATTAAAATAACATCTGTTAAATGTCTCTTATGGCACATTTCTTTCCCTCTTATTCTTTTCTATTCATCATTTTCTCCTTACCGAGCTGAACTGGGCTGAAATAGGAAACAAAGAAACAAAAAACATTACTATGGTTCCTGTAGTATAGCTGTTTTGGTGTTGTTATCTTTGTTTTCATATTTTGTTTCTGTTTCTAACAGTGTTCTAAGAAATATTAAAGAACAGCCTAAACATTGTATTGTATGAAGGTAAAATACCATTATCTCTATCTCAATCTACTTAGGAATTTTCTGAAAACACTAAGTTTATATAAATGTCAACCTTAAGAGTTGAGGCTGTATTATCACTGCTCCCGAGAGATACTTTTACAATTGGAAAAACATACTTAAATTCTCTCTGGTTATTAGAGATATCAGAGTTTGGATCATTACTTAACCATCTCCTCCTGTAGTACCAATCTTGGTGAACCATCTGGTCACCCAAGACAGAAACCTGAGAATCATCCTTGAGATGTTCTCCATTTCAAATTCATACATCCAATCTATATTGATTCTACCTCCTTGATATATTTCGAGTCTCTTCTAGAGACCTATAATTAATAACTCCAATCTGGTCTATCAATTTCCATTTCTACTACCTTAGCTTTGTTTTGTTTTGTTTTTTTTAGAAGATGTTGGGGGTAGGAGATTTTTAGTAATTTATCTGTTTATTTTTGCTGTGTTGGGTCTTCGTTTCTGTGTGAGGGCTTTCTCTAGTGGCAAGCAGGGGCCACTCTTCATCGCGGTGTGCGGGCCTCTCACTATCGCGGCCTCTCTTCTTGCGGAGCACAGGCTCCAGACGCACAGGCTCAGCAGTTGTGGCTCACGGGCCTAGTTGCTCCGCGGCATGTGGGATCCTCCCAGACCAGGGCTCGAACCCGTGTCCCCTGCATTAGCAGGCAGATTCTCAACCACTGTGCCACCAGGGAAGCCCCAGCTTTGGTTTTTAATCACCTGGATGATTATAAATCTCCTATCTAGTCTGCCTGCCATCAGTCTCTCCTTTCCCAAATGTTCCTAAATATTCTAATAAAATGTTCTCTCTAAAATGCAAAGGTTAAGTCATTAAAAAATCCATAAGAGATTCTGTATTGCCTTTACAACAAAGCCCACACTCCTTAATATGGGTTACAAGGAACTGGTCTTTACTTACCTCTCCAACTTCATCTCTGGTCTCCTTCCCTTCATAACTCCAACTAGTTTGGTTTCCTTACAGTTTCTTCATCCTGAAAGCTTCTCACTCCACACCTTTGTATGTGCCATTGTTTCCTATGCCTGGCAAATTTCTCTTGAACTCTCTACTACCAAACTCCAGTACTCTTCTTATTACTTAGAATTGTGTTTAACAGTACATAATAGAGAAGTGGCTACAATGGCTTAAACAAAAACCCAAAGGAAATAGAAGTTTTATGGTATCATCAGGGACCAAGACTACTATTATCTTTTTATTTTACCATTATTATAAGGAGGCTCTTGTACTCATGGCTGTGAGATGATGATTCCATCTCTAGGTTTCATATCTGCACTCCAAGCATGAAGAAAAGGAAGAGTGAAGAACCTGTCAGTTAAGTTCATTTTCATTGGGAAAAAATGATTTTCAACAAAGCCCCATCCAAGAGGCTTTCACTTACACGGTCACTCATACCTAGAATGGGGTATGAACGGGCAGGCAGTTTTTAACTAGACACAATGCTGCCTCAAAAAGTCAGGGTTCTATATGTATGCAGGAATGGGAGAATGGATAATGTCTGCCACATCCTTTTACCTGGCTATCTCTTACAAAATTCTGATCAAGTTTCACCTTCTCTTGGAAGGTTTTTATGACACCACAAGTTTGGACTCAGTGTTATCCTGTGTTCCCAGACCAGTGCCTGTAAAATAGAAGGCACCCCATACATTTGGTTGATTGAATGACTTCATGAAAGTTATGTCTATTCCTTGTGCTTTTAGCATACCATATTGTAATCATTACTTTAGATGCTTGCTCCTTCATGAACCTATACATTTTCTAAGGCCAATGGCTGTGTCTTACTCACCTCAGTATTCCACAGTATCTGAAATACAGTAATTTAATAAATGTTTGTGGAATGAATATGTAACAGAAGACATTTTAAGATGAGATTTTATAAGCAAGTTGCACTACTCAGAAGGATATAAAAATTAAGTTTTCCTCTGTGTTGGGAAATGGCAGCAGGCATCTATCTAAATAAAGTTATCACAGGAATATACTAATCTTAGTATCTAGCTTAGAACCCCAACAGCTAACTAATCCCAGCAGCTGAAGCCATTCTATTTCTGCCCATGGGTTCAACTTCATCTCCAATTCTGGAACCATAATCTCAATGATCAGTACTGCCACCTTCATTTTAGATCTCATTCTGACCTCCTGTCTTATCAGAACCAATCTTAGCTTCATTCCTAACCTAGAATTCATGTCCAAAATATGTCTTTGTGATTAGGTTCTATCTGCATTAAACCTTGTCTTCATGACTTGTTCCTTGCCATCTGTTACAAGACCTCTCCTATACCAATTGTTGGCCTGTCTGGATCTCAACATATCTTCTGGGCTCTGTTTAACTGTCTGGACCTTTTCCTAATGACTGCTGCTTGGAACTTTCCAGATTGCCTGCCTCTCTGGCTGCTTGACACCTGTAAGCCTATCTAGGTTCTCAGCCCCATCCTTCCCCTCTCTGGCCCATTCTGTCAGTTCAACCAAAGGCTGGTTCTGACACTTGTAGTGGGGCTGGGTTCACCTAAGAAGCACTTTATCAGAGAAGACCTGGAATCAAAAAGGGAAGCAGATATTTGATAAGAATTCTGAGAAATATTCACATAGTTGAATGAAACCAAACTCTTTATTAAATACCTAATTGTCTCAACTAATTCACATAATGTTTTCTGTTTCTTAAAAGTCTTAGGAATATTGCTTATATGTGGAATCTAGAAAAATGGTACAGATGAACTTATTTGTAAAGCAGAAGTAGAGTCACAGATGTAGAAAATAAACATGGTTTCCAAGGGGGGAAGGGGGGTGAGATGAACTGGGAGATTGGGATTGACATATACACACTACTATATATAAAATAAATAACTAATAAGGACCTACTGTATAGCACAGGGAACTCTACTCAATACTCTGTAATGACCTGTACGGGAAAAGAATCTAAAAAAGAGTGGATATATGTATGCGTATAACTGATTCACTTTGCTGTACAGCAGAAACTAACACAACATTGTAAAACAACTATACTCCAATAAAAATTTTTTTAAAAAGTCTTAGGAAGTCAACAACTGCATTTTCTTTTTCATATAAGTGGTGGTTAACATCAACCTTTCTATTTCAGATTTATGGTTGTAGCTGCAGGACACTGTAAGTTTAGTGTTTTTCACAACAGAGTTATCTTGTTTTCTCATGGCAATTATTAGTTAAGTGGAGGTGTCAGGAAGAAGGCAAAAAAAACCTAGCATATCTGCTTCTTATGAAATATCACTGTATGTAAAGTTGAATCCTTTCCTTTACAAAGAATGGTTCTACCTCTATGCCCAGTTGTCTACATAGGGGACAATTCCTCCTTACTCCTAGTGTACTTATACACAGATTCACCTGAAATAATATGTATAGATTCACCTGAAATAATATGTATAGAGGTAAGTAGCAGATAATTCATGTCTGCACAAATATTGTAGAAGTGGACAGATTCATTCAAGTTTCTATGACTCATACATTAGGGCCTATAGTCACTAGTTTCATTATTACAAAGCAGAAGGACGAGTCCTTCTCTTCAACTCTTGTGAATGAGACCTGCTAATTTTCTTAGTCTTCTACCCATTTTGCTAAAAGTGGTTCAGCTATCATCAACTCGAAATATCACAGCTTAAGGGTGCATAATATAAATAGCAAGCGCTGGGGCAGATTTGCCAGAATCGTACCATTCCTTATCTCATGCTGCTCTGTGTCTTAGAACTACAACTTAGCACAAGTGGAGTAGACGTGCACAATCCTGTCATTCCCATCTCAGTACTCTCATGTAAGTTCAATTGTTTTTTATTGAAGTATAGTTGATGGACAATATTATATAAGCTACAGGTATATAATAATGTGATTCACAATTTTTAAAGGTTATGTTCCATTTATAGTTATTATAAAATATTGGCTATATTCCCCATGTCGTACAATATATCCTTGTAGCTTATTTTATACCTAATATATAATACTCTTAATCCCCTACCCCTATATTGCCCCTTCACCACACCCTCCACTGGTAAAAACTCGTTTGTTCTCTATATCTGTGAGTCTGCTTCTTTTTTTGTTATATTCACTAGTTTGTTGTATTTTTTAGATTCCACATGTAAGTGATATCATACAGTATTTGTCTTTCTCTCTCTGAATAATTTCAGTTAGGATAATGCCCTCCAAGCCCATCCATGATGCTGCAAATGTCAGCAACAGACTAAATGTCCATCAACAGATGAATGGATAAAGAAGATGTGATATACACACACACACACACACACTAGAATACTACTTAGCCATTAAAAATGTTCAGCCTTTATTGAGAGACCACTATGAGCATGGTCCTGTGCTAGATAGAGGACTATAAAGAAGTCTGAGACAAGATGCTTGCCTTCAGGAGGCTTACCATCTAGTTGACTGGAAGAGGAGACAGAAGTCTGAGTAATATGTTAACAGTCAAAAGCTTAAATCACAACAGAAAATCACAGTATATGTGAAATCTCAAACTCAGTTTAACTGCCAGTAGGAGTTATACCCTCTGTGCCCCCTACTAACAGAAAAGCAACTAGCCCTACCTTACACGGCTTTTCATAGAAGAAGGACACTTAATAGGAAATCAGATGATTTCGCAAAATATACTGTATGACAAATACAAACATTTCCTTCATTTTTCAAATATCACAGAAAAAATATTCCTCCCTCACTTAAGAAAGAAAGTCTAAGGGCCTTGTCAAATAGTGTCTACATTGTACACCTTGTTCTTGCATTTCGAATGCATTCCTAACATAATTTAACAATGAATAATAATTTATGAGTCAATGCTGATACTGTTACAGAGGAAACTAGTTAAGCCCTGAGAGAAATAAATAAGAAAATGGGTTTGAGAAGTCAAAGGAAAAGTTCTTATATTTCAGGTCTCTCCTATACTTCTCATCCACATTCTCCAACTTAAAAAAGAAGTTGTGTCTGCCAATTGGTGGCCTGACCTTAGACCAAGTTTAATTAGTTAGCAGTCTTCTCTAGCTGTCATCTGGCCTCATTTACCTAGGCTGTAACCACAGGCCAGTACATTACTGAAGCGGAGACTCCAACCATGACCTTTTTGGTCTACTGAGCTGCAGTGACTCAACAGCTCATCTGATCTACCTCTTCTTTCTACTGTGCCCCAAACTGCATCGCTCCTGCCAACTTTCACTTCCCAGACTTAGTTCAGTATTTTTCAAAGTGTGGTTTGCAGACTAGTGCACTATAACTAACTATGGTGTTTGTAAAAATGCCGATCCCAGCACCCTCTTCTCAGAGATTCTGATCAAGTAGCTATGGAATGGGGACTGAGCATACGCTTTTTCACATGTTCCCCTTTGTGAAACTCATGCTCACTAAATTAAGGATGCTAATACAACTAGGGAATAGGACCTAAAGCCTGTAAGACCCAACTACTGTAGTCAATGGCCAAGATGGAAATAATTCAATTTGCTGATAACACATTTCATGTGAATGAGGATCACTCAGGAAGCTTGTTAAACATACATAGTTCTGGGTCCTACCTCCAAAACCAAAGGAGTTATAATCACAAGGTGGGCTTGGACATCTGTATGTTTAAAGGGCTCCCCTAGGTTATTCAGATGTATTTCATCAGTTGAGATCCACTGCACTAGATCAATTGCTTCAAGGTGTCCAGCAGCTGGCAGAGTGAAAGAGGTTACTTACAGAAGGCCCAGGCACCCGTTCCTCATTATTGGAATATACTTGTTTCAAAGGACAAAGCTACACACATTTAAGTGCTTAAGGGATACTTTACACTGAATGTGGTCGGAGTAAGCACTGCAGGTTTTGGGGATGGAGGGAAGCAAAGGTTTGCAATACTATGGAAGAAATGAGGGAATTAAAAGTGGTACAGTGAGAGGTAGGTGATGACAGGTCCTGAGAGAGCCAAGTGTTTCTTCATCTGGCCTCACTCCCTTTTTATTCACAGCAAATTACCCTCCCACCCTGCGTCATGAAGGGCTGAGGGCTGAGTCCTTAAGGAAGAAGCAAGCACCCACATGGAGATAGTAGGGTTCTCTCCTCAGCCATTTGAGCTAGTCCTATCAGTTCTGTAAAACTCAGCAGAATACCCTCTCCCTAGCTGGAGGAGCAAAGTAGGACAGCATGAATAGACACAGAGCCATCTCATTTTGCCACCTGTATTCTCATACCATTTGCTGTTGCTCTGTGCCCATCAGCTGGAGTAACCCATCTAGCTGGTAGGTGCTGTGCTCAGCTGGAAAAAGAGAACACTTCATCCCATTCCACTGCCTATAGCTTATGACTGTCTATTAATTCCCTCTCTCTTTTTCCTCTGGGTCTGCAAGGATGTCTTAGGAGTAGAGGTGACAATCAAGTAGAAGTGCGAAACTGATTTAAATCTACTACTGAGAGTCATGATCCCTTAACACAGGGTTCCAGGGTCTAACTGAAAAGGAACTCAGGGTTAAAAGGAAGCATATAAGAACTCTTCCCACAGAGCCTATTTTAGTCCATCTCCTGGAACACATCATAGTCTACCTCCAGGCTTTAGAGCACCAAACTCTTGCCAAATGTCTAGATCCATAATCCAATCACCTCCTGGATATCATCCAAATGTTGCACTAGCATCTCTAATGTCGACTGAAAAAAAATGCAGAACCTAAAACTTGAGAATTATGTTTTATTCAGCAGAGTTTCTGAGGACTTAAGCCCAGAAGACAGCCTATCAGATTGCTCTGAGGGAGTGCTCCAAAGAGGTAAGGGAGGAGCCAGGATACATAGGAGTTTTGCAACAAAAACAGGTAGTTGGAACATCAAAAGATTACTGTGAATTAAAGAAAAACAGACATCTCAAGTTAATGAATTTATCACTTTTCTATGTATGTATGGGAAGGTGCAAGAGTCTGGGCTCATTGAAATCGTTACTTCCATATGTACCTTAACTGTCTAGGGCCAGTATCCTGCTTTTCTTCATCCTAATACCCTCTGGGTGCACAGCTGGGACAGCTGCAGTGGCTGAGGGCTTCATGGCTGCAACATCCTTTGTTTACTGATATGGCAGGTGACATTTTTCATCCACACTAACACTGCATATCAAAAACTAAACCTATCTCCTCCAAACCATTTCTGGTAATGACATTACCATCCTTCCAATTAGAAATCTACAGGTCGTCTTCAGTTTCTCCCTTGACTTTATCCTCTACCTTCAATCAAGACTTTGGACCGTTACTGATCCAAGCAGTAATGACTAGGACACTGCAAAACAGAGAGGAAGGGATGTTTAAGAGATAGCTGATAGGACTCACCTCTTGGAACGCACAATAGCAACAGTATCCTTCACGTCTTCAGTACCCGGCTTCCGGCTTCCGGTTTCTGTCCTCCTAATGCTTCCCACTCACAGACTTGTTACTCCCCTGTCCACAAACCCTCAGTTGCTCCCCAGTCTTACCTTCAACCCCTCTTCCTGCATAGAAAATGATTTTTTAGCTTTCTCCCACTACTCCTCTACTTGTAATTTGAACTTTAGCCAAATCATACCATTCCTCTTTTCCTGAACACATCTCTTGTTTACCAGTGCCCTTCCCATTGTTTGAAAATTTCTTCCCCCCTCCATCTGTTAAAACCCTTATTCATCCTTCAGGGTCCAGCTCCAAGGCTACCTCCTCCAGCCTCGAACTGAATGCATTCTTCCCTTCTCTGAACTAAGAAGCACTTTATTTCTTCATGCTGCTCATCACCTTCTGCCTTACACACCCTTCCCCAACCCAGGGGCTGAAATGCTTGTATTTCCACCACAATTCCGAGCAGTGCCTTTCCCATAGTAATTACTTTAAAATTGTGTTAAATGAATGAATTTCCCCTTTTTCAACTTCTAGGGAGATTTCCGTAGAAACCTACTTTTATTAATAATAGAGAAGCTTTCCTTCCAGCCCATGCCTTGATCTCGTTCTCTGTCTGTGTTTGTCTGTCTCTGTCCTCAGGTCTAGCTCCATCTCTGCTGCTTTCTCTATCTTTGTCTCTCTCTGTGTCTCCCCACCCTTCCCCTTCCTCTATCTGGCACTGTCAACCTGCCTTTCTGTCTCTTTTTTCATGGTCATTTCCTTTTTACTGTTGATGTGTCTTTAACTTTTCCCTGCATTGTCTTCCTCTGTTCACTTCTGTTTCTCTGACACCCTGCCGCCTTCTAACCTGGAAGTCAATCTCTGAAGCGCTTTCAAAGCCTCGCTTAAACTGTAACTCAAAGTCGAGTGTTATTGGGTCTTTTCAAGTTGGAACTCAGACGGAAGACTAAAGTCTGAAAACCCTGTAACTCCGAGGCAAATCAACTTTTCAGGGACAGGTGACATCAGGGCCTATGGAAAAGGGTCTGAATAGAAATCCTCAGACATTCTGAATGCCTAATTTACATGATAAGGCATTAAGATATAAAAGGTGGCCCACAACAGCTAATCACAATAACAGTGCTAATTTCTCTAACTCTGGCTTCAAAGATAAGGACATGTCAGAAAGCAAACAAAAAGTTCTAGAAAATCATTGACCTCTTTGGCACCTTGCCCAGGAGACTCTAAGGATTCATATATAAGTATGAAAGAATTGAAACGAAAGACACTTGATAATAATAATGCCAATTCTTTTTTTCAGTGTCTAATGTGAGACAAATGTCTTGTACACATTAATTTATTTAATCCCCAAACATTTTATGGAGATGGAAACCAAGGTTGAGGGTGGTTAATTAACTTCATGATCAGTCAGCCTTAAGGAGAAGAGCTAGGATTTGAACCCAGGTGTTGTCTGATTCCAAAGCCTGGGCTCTTAAGCGCTCTGGTTTGGTTCAAACTTGTCAGGTTTTAAGAATCCCCTGAGTGGTCATTAACCCTTCAGATTCCTAAACCCCACCCTACATTTACCAAATTCCAGGGCAAGGGCCTGTGAGTCCGTTTGTCTAATGAATGACCCAGGTGATTCTTATTTTGGGAAAAAGTGCACTCCACTAAATAGCTTCCCTAGCCATAAGGTCGAGGAGAGTTCCATTTCCCTGGTAGCTCCTAGCACCCCTTGCTCCACTCTCCTCCATTCAGTGCCTGTCCTAGTCTCTCCCCAGAGAATTGAAAGAACCCTTAGATTCTTCATTCAATCTTTTTTTTTTTTTAGTGGACATTTATTTTTTTTTAACTTTTTAAAATTTCACCTGTCTTCAATCTATGGCTTGAGTCAGAAGTACCCACCCTGGTGACATCTGAATTTTGACTTGAATTTTGATCAAAGTCAATAAGGAAATGGAGCTTTATTGATGGAATGAAAGTGAGTAGTAGAGTACGCTGTATTTATGTGGGGGGAGGGGAAATGAAGGGGTTGGAATCTTCCTGATACTCTTAAAATCAAACCATGTAGATGATTGACTATTTCACCTTTTTAAAGCCCAACCTTTATTGTAAAAAAGGTTTTCACTTTTAATTAGTAGAATGGACCTGATAACTAACACCAAGAAAATGTACAGGCTGAAAGTACAAAATAACAAGGACTTACTATGTACTAATTGTCAGGCCCTATGCTCAATGATTTACATGAATTTTCTCACTGAATACTCCCAAAAACCTTGTCAAGTAGCTGCTTTAGTTACCTGCATTTTACAGATGAGGAGAATGAGACTCAGAGACATTACTTGTCCAAGATCTAAGATTCCAACCCAGGTTTGTTTGACTGCAGTTTGTACCCTTAAATCGGCTGCACAGACTCTACTACAAATAGGTCTAAGGAAGGTTTAGGAAATTCACTGATTGTAGATCCCTAATGAGATATGAAAGGACATTTTAGGATATACAGGGTGTTTTGAAAAACATTTTGAGGTTACTGCTTTGTAATGAAAGCACAGGGTACTTCCACCAAAATATCCCTTGGTATCTTGGAGAGAGTCACTGATTTGATCCAATAAGGCATTTCCTATGTTCTTACCTTCTTAGGTTTACCAGCAACTAATTCCTTTAGTCAGTTAGGATACCATTAGGAGCAATTGTTTCAAATTCACTGTGAATTCAGAACCATTTTTCTGAATCCTCAGAACCCCAAATTTCTCAAATTTATAGGCTTTTTAACATATTATAAAATATGTAAAAAATACATATTTTTCAAAATTTTCCTTTATGGTGGTCAAAGATTCTCCCAAAGTGATGAGGGAAGGAAGCATAAAGATATTCTTTTTCCTTTCTTGAATTCTCCCCTGTTCCTGAAATTTTTCTCTCCATTATGCAAAGAAGGATAATAGTGATGTAGAATATAATAAAAATACCTCTCAACTGGAAGTACAAGATATTTGATATATATAAGTATAAGCAGCATGTCAATAATTCTTTTCATCTCATAAAGCCTTACGAAAATTATATATTCTTAAACAAAACCTAACGGCTTTCAAATATCTGAGTACTTATAACCTCCAATTTTAGAATCCTTTTCTTCTACCAAAACTGTACAAATAAGAATAAATCAGAACTTTTAAAAAACTTCAGCTTTCAAAAATCAAGTGATCATCAAAATGGCTAAATTTACTGCATGAATCATTAACTGAGTTAAACAAATTAGTGACTTCGCATAAGGGAAGAAGAACACTTTTTTTACACAGGTCTGATGTTGACTTTTTGCAAAACTGTTTTTATTTTTAACAAAGCAATATACAAAGTAGGTACAAATTAAATCAATGGCTGCCCCTTTTCCCACAGTTCCATTACTGATAGGCAACCATTTTTGAATGTTTTGGGTTTCAGTTCTTCTGTTAACTCATATGCTAAAGCTAGTAACACATTTTCTATTTTAAAAATACCATATACCCATCATTCAGCTACACAAATTATGAACATTTTGCCAATATTGCTTCATCTAGACCCTTCTTTCTCTTTTTTTCCTAGAGCTTCTTATAGTTTCAGGTTTTATCTCCTTAGCTAACCAGTCCTTGGGGCAGGGGTCAAGTGTAACTTTTAGCTCCAATATTCAGCTCCTCTCTTCCTTGCTCAATGCCTGGAACTCTATGCCTTTGTTCTGTTGTTTGCAAAGGAAACAATTTAGGTTGCTGGGAACACAGGAGATACGGTGGAATTTGTAACACTGGGCTACCTTTTTCCTAAATGGCATTTGTTAGTTTTATGTTTTTTATATAATTGACATACAATGAATTGCACATATTTAAACATGTACAGGGACTTCCCTGGTGGTCCAGTGGTTAAGAATCCGCATACCAATGCAACGGACTCGGGTTCGATCCCTGGTCGGGGAACTAAGATCCCACATGCCATGGGGCAACTAAGCCCGTGCTCTGCAACTACTGAGCCGGCGCACTCCGGAGCCCACGTGCCACAACTAGAGAGAAGCCCGTGCACCGCAATGAAGAGCCCATGCACCGCAACAAAAAGATCCCACATGCTGCAACGAAGATTCCCCCATGCCTCAACTAAGACCCAGTGCAGCCAAATAAATAAATAAAGCTACATTACAACCACCATGATTCTGAAAAAAAAAAGTGTACAATTTCACAACTTCCTAAATATGTATACAGCCATGAAACCATCACCACAAAGTAAGGAATACATCCCTTACCCCAAAATGTTTTCTCATATCCTCTGCCTTTCCCCACACCCCTTCCTCAATCTGGAAACCACTGATCTGCTTTTGACACTATAGTTGACATTTTCTAGAGTTCTAAATAAATGGAATCATACGATATGTACTCTTTTTGTCTGGCTTCTTTCACTAAGTATAATTATTTTGAGATTTATCCACATTGTGTGGATCCATAGTTCTTTTATTTTGGTTGCTGAGTAGTTATCCATTGATAGATGAATATACAACAATTAGTTTATCTATTCACTTCTAGAAGGACATTTGGATTGTTTGCAGTTTTGACATATTACAAATAAAGCTGTTATGAACATGTATGAAGCCTTTGTACAAACACATGCTTTCTTTTCCCTTGGGTAAATATATGGGAGTGGGATGGCTGAATTGTGTGGTAGGCATGTGCAGAACTTCAAGAAACTGCCAAACTGTTTTCCCAAAATGGTTGTACCATTTCATATTTATACGTTCAGTGTATGAGAGTTTCAATTCCTCTACCTCCTTGTACTTATTATTATCAATCTTTCTAGTTTTAATCATTCCAAAAGGTACAAAACAATATCTCATTGTGGTTTATTTTGCATTTTCCAGATGACTAATATTATTATGCAGCTCTGAATGTACTTAGCCACTCATATCTTCTTTGGTGAAGCTTCTGTTCAAATTATTTTTCCATCGTCTCAAGTGTCTCAAGACCACCCTCACATTTGCTAATTTACTAGAAGGACTCACAAGACTCAGCAACAGGTTTTACTCATGGCTAACATCTGTTACAGAACAAGTGTATAGAGCACGAGCAATAGGAACAAGATATCTACTGGGTGGAGTCCAGAGTGGTTAGGCACAGGCTTTCCAAGTTCTTTCCCATCTGGAGTCCCAGAGGACATACTTTTTCTCTGGCTGTGAACTATAGGGACATCTGTGCAGGGAAGCCCATTGAAGTCTCAGAGTCCAAGGCTTTTATTGACGGCTGGGCACATGGATACATCCTGCTACGCAACCAGCTATGGCAACCAGAACTCAGGACGGAACAATGAAGTCAGGTGTACGTAATCAACTTGATGTTTGTGCAAAGCAATCTGGACAAGATAGTATGACATGGTCCACTGTTTCAGTATACACAATAAAATCCTTAATCGTTAACACAAAGAACCATCCAGATACCACATTCGCAAAGGGTGTCCAATATTCAGTAACGGCTCCAAGTTCTCCTGGAGATGTGTGAGGAGTGAGTAATAAGACCTGCTATGCTAACTCTTTTCTCACACCCATTTTATTATCAGGTTGTTTACTTATTATTGAATTTTAGGAGTTCTTTATATATTCTGTATACAATCGTTTATCAAATATATGCTTTGCAAAGATTTTCTCCCAGTGCTTGGTTTGTCCTTTTATCCTCCTAACAGTATCATTTGAATAGCATGAATTTTTAATGTTGATGAAGTCCAATTTATCAGTTTGTTGTTTTATGTATTGTGTTTGGGGTATCATAGCTAAGAAATCTTTGCCAAAGCCAAGATTTAAAATATTTTTCCTATGTTTTCTTCTAGCATTTTTATAGTTTTAGACTTTCACATTTAGGTCTATGATCCATTTTGAGCTAATTTTTGTATATGGTTTGACCTGGAGTATTTTAAAGCAAATATTTGACATTGTATCTTTTTACCCATAAATACTTTGGTATGTATCTCTACAAGATTGAGGAGAATTTTTAAAAACATAATCCCAATACCTTTATCATAATTAATAACATCCAGTACCCAATCTGTGTTCAAATTTTCCCAACTATCCCTAAAATATCTTTTTGTTTATTTAAATTAGTATCTAAACAAAATCAGCATATTGCATTATGTTGGTATGTTTCTTAAGTCTCTAATAATCTATAATAGTTCCCTTATCCCACTTTCCCATGCCATTTATTTTTTCTTAATAATCCAGGTCACTTGTGCTAAGGAATCTCCCACATTCTGGACTTGGCTCATTGTATTCTTGTGCTATTTTTAACATATTGCTCTGCCATTTCCTAATTTATCGATCTTAGACACTATTTATCTACTCCATGCTATGAAAGACGAGGATTTGGCTAACATATTACTCTGTACTTCCCTCTATCTAATTATCTTTTCAACATCTTTAGGAATGGAATAAATATGGAAAATTTTTTTTGAAGAATCCATATACATATACTTACTTGCTTTTTACCAAGTAACATGTTTATTTACTCTTGGCTCTACCGTAAACTACCATATACTATAATACACTATCTTTTATCCAATGTAGTAGCAGTGAGGGAGTGGAGAATAGAGATTCGAGAAATATCTCAGAAAAAGGTCTGACAGTATTAAATGAGGGAAGGAGTGGGGGAAGAATGATTGCTTCCTTAAATTGATGATTGCTTAATTTCTGCCTTCAACAACTAAGTACATGGTGGTGCCATTCAGAAGAATAGAGGAGGAGGAACAGGTTTGGGGAAGAGGTTGGGGACACAGGAAGAAAACTAATTCAGTTTTTGATACTGAGACATGGGATATCTATAAACAATCAAGTAAAGATGCCCAGTAGATCAATGGAAGTATGGATCTGGAGATTCAGAGAGATACATGAGCTAGAGTTACTGATTTGAAAGTCATTAGTTTAAGGGGTGATAGTTGAATCCATGGGCACAGATGATATTGCCCAAGGAATGTGAAGAGTAAGGAAAGAGGAAGACAAACAACAAAACCCTAAGGAACACTAAGATTTAAGGAGACAGAAGCAGTTGTTACCATGTATGATAAGAACCATAATAAACATATGCATGAGATACCCTAATGACTCAAAATAAGATTGATCAACTGGGTAGGGAGAAGTTAAAAAGGTTTTACTTTGGTTTGGATATTGATGGATGTATAGAAGTGTGCTAATGGGATGAGGGTCAGGAAAGAAGATAAATTCACCTATTTTACAAGGAAAACAGAGGACTTCAAATGAGGGTTCTCTCAACTATCTCCCACTATGATACACACCTGTCTAGAGTTGTGTTCCTCTAAGTGTGGTCAACAATTCACTTGCATAAGAATCACAGAGGGGCTTTATCAAATTAAATATTATTGGGTTCCACCTTAGACCTACTGAATCAGAATCATTGGGGTGGGGTGCATGAGGAATCCACATTTTAAACCAGTTCTCTATAAGTGATTCTGAAGTAGATGGTTTGTGTGCTAAATTTTGTACAAACTAGGGTGTGACCATGGGAACATTTGGCTAAAGTGGAATGGAGAGAAAAGGCTTTGGGGATGATGAAATCAAAGAATTGTGATCTTCAAGTTGCTACTCTCTTCTTGCCAGTTTTAGCAGGAAGGCCTAGTGGGAAAATGGGGAATAGGGAGATTTTGCAAAAGTATAATGACACCATCTGTTTTCCGTCATTAGAAAGGAAAAATGAGCCAGATAAGACTAAGAGGAAAGCAGTTTTCCTCTGAGCTGGTCCTAAGTCAAATACAGGCACCCTGATGAAAAAGAAATCAACAATTGATTTGGCTGATTGAATGTGGTCCTCAACACAATAACAACAGCCAACAAAAACAACACACTCATGAATTCCCCTGATTTTGTTTTCACATTTTACTGGTTACCTGGCACTTTATACTCAGCTCTTCCTAGTGAATTCCTCTTACCTGAAGTCACTAAATGTTTAGTTTTTCATTTGATCAGTAATTCCAGGAATAAAAATTTCCGTGTTTCCCATAATTTTTATCCTGAAAAGAGGAAATCTCAAGTTGATCCATTGTCTACTGTTCAATCAGAAAATATTTCTATCTATGTCTCCATAAAAAAGATAACTATATGTTTGGAAACACACAATTTGAAGTTCATTGTGAAATAGATTACTCTTGAGAATTAATTTGTGTCCTTATGGAATCCCAGGGATGTACTCTCAAACTAAATTTGATGGCCTATGAATATTCTGCTATGGCTAGAAATATTATTCTTCTGAGAAATTGGCTAATAGGTTTTGTATTTTGTCAAAGCAGCTATCTACATGGGTCTCCAGAGTTGGGTATATCTTGCTGGGAACACACTTTAACTTCAAAAGATTGTAACATATTACTTTGTTTTGAGGAAAGCTGTGACTATTTCTATTCATTCCTTGTAATTTTTCTAGGAGACAAATCACATCATAAAACAATTGCCTCCTTTGAAAAGACTACTATACAAGGCCCTTTCCTGTGATAAAATTAAGTCAATTCTGATTCTGAAATTAAACCTGAAGAATAATAAGATTTCATAAGAGAACTAACTTTTCTGTTTGTTGATCCACTAATTCCATTTATCATTCATAGTTTTCTAAGATACATTTCCTGGCTCACATACTGTGCTAGTAAGTCAGTAAGGCAGGAGTAGCAGATGACAGCTCCTGGTTACACAGAAGTTAGAAGATGCTTTAGAGAATATAAGAGGTGTGATGGGGAAATAAACTGTTACTTCTACTGTGATTCCACCCAGGAACTGAGGGATTATGTTGTTAAAAAAAAGAACCATGAAACCTAGAGAGAGAATAAGGAATTGTCAGTGTGTGTGTGCAAATTTATATAAAGGAAAGATACTAGAGAAAATAAATAAATACTGGGTTACTATAAAGGTATATGTTCTGTAGAGGAGAAGAAGCTCTAATGTAGTGTATATAAAATATTCCCACAGAACCATGAGATTTCTTTCTTTTTTTAAATTCTATACTTACCAAACCAATCTTTTAGTTACTGCATTAGTTTGCTAGCTATTGTATTAGTTGCTAGGGCTGCCTTAACCAAGTGCCACTGACTGGTGGATTAAAAGGAAATTTATTTTCTCACAATTCTGGAGGCTAGAAATCTGAGATGAAAGCATCGGTAAGGTCGGTTTCTTCTCAGGTCTCTCTCCTCAGCTGGAATATAGCCATCTTCTCTCTGTGTTCACATGGTCTTCCCTCTGTGTGTCTCTCTGTCCTAATCTCTTTTTATAAGAGCATGGGTCATATTGGATCAGGGCGCACCCTAATGACTTCATTTCATTTTATCTACCTTTATAAAGACCCTATCTTCAAATACAGTTATAGTCTGAGATACCAGGGGTTAAGACTTAAATACATGATGACACAAATGAACTTATTTACGAAACAGAATCAGACTCACAGACATAGAAAGCAAACTTACGGTTACCAAAGGGGAAAGGGAGTGGGAGAGGGATAAATTAGAAGGTTGGGATTAGCAGATACAAACTACTATATATAAAATAGATAACAAGGTCCTACTGTATAGCACAGGGAACTATATTCAATATCCTACAATAAACCATAATGGAAAATAACATGAAAAAGAATATGTATATGTATGTATAACTGAATCACTTTGCTGTACACCAGAAACTAACACACCATTATAAAACAACTATACTTCAATTAAAAATAAAAGACTTCAATATATGAATTTTGGGAGGATAAGCAATTCAGCCCATTAACAGTTATTATTTCAGGTTTCCACACATATTAATACAAAGAAAGGTCCCTGTAAATATATATCATCTAATATAAATTTAGAAATTGGATTTTTGGCAAAATCTAGTTGACTGTGAGTTACCTTTCTACAGGTATGATCTGCCTGGGGGATCGATGTTCATTTCTGGATGCCTACTCTGTTCCAGGCACTGGCATAGGTCCTAGAGCTGGAAAGACAAACACATTTCTTGTTCTTGAGGAGTTTGCCGTCTGGAGGAGGGGAATCAATATAAACAAGCAAGTACAATAAAATGTGCTAAATATTATTACAGAGGAGATGCAATGTTGAAGGAGCAAATTCAGCTAGACCCATGGTGACCCAACCAAGATAAAGGAATATATTAAGCTCTAGAATACTGCCTAATTAATACTATTGCATAAAGTATTAGAGCTTATTATTTTCAAGAAAATTTATTCATCTATTTAATTTTTGCCTAAAGTCTTAAGACCCATTCCATGTATATACTTTTTAATAAAAACTTTGTAAAGTGCTGTTTATATTTGTAGCAAAACCTCAGCAGAAATATGTTCATGTTTTGTCATAATATGATGATCATGACCTTGCAGAGTGTGTTACACAAATTAAAAATCTATTTTGATAAGGTATTATAAGCTAAGCCACCATTGAACACAAGGATATATGTAAGAACTCTGAAATTCAAGGACAGTTTTTAAAAAAATAAACAAACTATAATGAATTGTTTGCCAAGAACTAGAACAATCCCTAATGATATATAAGAATCAGGGTACAGGGGCTTCCCTAGTGGCACAGTGGTTAAGAATCCGGCTGCCAATGCAGGGGACACGGGTTCGAGCCCTGGTCTGGGAAGATCCCACATGCTGCAGAGCAACTAAGCCCGTGCGCCACAACTACTGAGCCTGTGCTCTAGAGCCCATGAGCCACAGCTACTGAAGCCCACATACCTAAAGCCCATGTTCCACAACAAGAGAAGCCACTGCAATGAGAAGCCCGTGCACCGCAACGAAGAGTAGCCCCCGCTTGCCACAACTAGAGAAAGCCCGTGAAGCAACGAAGACCCAACACAGCCAAAAATAAAAATAAAATAGTTATATATATAAAAAAAAGAACCAGGGTACAGAAGTAGTGAAATAACCCGATTTATTATCAAGCACTGTATCACTTAGCAGATACCTATTTTATAAAAGTTATCCTGAAGTTATGATACACTTCAAGAAACATCCAATGGTGTCTAAATTATTTTTCATAATACCACCATTTTCCGGATAACCAAGGATAAATTGATCACAGATCTCTACATATACCAGTGAATCTTCGTTATAGATCTCTTTTCTGTTTAGTCCTTCAAAGATACTATTACAAGTGGAAGAAGAAGGTTTTAGGTCAGCAAATACCACTAAAAAAGGTCAGAGAATCCTCTTTGGAGTCATGTATTTAAAATGGTACTTTAATATGAGTCTAACAAATAAAAAGAAATATGGCATGACAAATGCTAACAAATTAAGGACGAAGTTGTCAAGGGCTGATAAACCGATTCCATAAAGAAGCCAATTTTTTCTTCCTATTGATCTCTTCTTCCTTGGCTTTCTTGAAATAAAATACATAGCTATGTGATGTAGCTTTGAAATATGTAAAATGAGAAAGTTGAACTAAATTAATTTTACGGTCGTTTTCAAGAACTTTGAAGAGTCTGAGATTTTACCCTATGTACAAGTTAACAAGTTTGGCACAGTTTCATAGATGCTGGCAAAAGACGCTGGGGTCAGAGACAAAGGACAGTTTATTAACACCAACAATAGCATTTGCTACAGTATCTGCACTTGTACCAGGTCCCTGAGCACCATTTCCCACAGGGTGATGCAGAGAGGGCTGGAAAGATACCTGCCCATGCAATAGGGTGTATCTTAAGAGAGGAATCCTGAATTTGTCACCTTATAATGGGTAGTCATCTCAGGAGGAAAACACTATCTCTTTTCCATGGCTATTCACTATACAAAAATTCTTTTCTAAAAAATTGAGATATAATTCACATACCATAACCCTTCAACCTGTACAATTGAGTGGTTATGACTATATTCACAAAGTTGTACAACCAGTCAGTCCCCATCCCCCTCCCCCAACCACCAATGTACATTTGTCTCTGGATTTACCTATTCTGGACACTTCACATAAATGGAATCATACAATACGTAACCTTTTTGTGACAGGCTTCTTTCACTTAGCATAATGTCTTCAAGGTTTATACGTGCTATAACATGAAACAGCTCTTCATTTTTTATGGCTAACTAATATCTATTGTATGGATATAACACATTTTGTTATAGCTTACATCACTCGTAAGCTGATGGGTATTTGGGGTGTTTCCATCTTTTGACTATTATGAATAATAGTGGCACAAATATTCACGTACCAGTTTTTGTGAGGACATATATTTTTAACTTTCTTGAGTATACAACTAAGAGTGAAATTGTAGTGTCACATGGCAACTCTATGTTCAACTCCTTTAGAAACTGCCAAACTGTTTTCCAAAGCAGCTGTACCATTTCTTTTGTTTTCTTGTTTTTGTTTTTGCGGTATGCGGGCCTCTCACCATCGCGGCCTCTCCTGCTGAGGAGCACAGGCTCTGGAAACGCAGGCCCAGCGGCCATGGCTCATGGGCCCAGCTGCTCCGCGGCATGCGGGATCCCCCCGGACCGGGGCACGAACCCTCGTCACCCGCATCGGCAGGCAGACTCCCAACCACTGCGCCACCAGGGAAGCCCCAGCTGTACCATTTTATATTCCTACCAGCTATGTATGAGGGTTCCAATTTCTCCACATCCTTGCCAACACTTGTTATTTTCTGTCTTCTTGATTATAGCCATCATAGTGAGTGTGAAGTGGTATCTCATAGTGGTTATTATTTTCGTTTCCTTAGTGGCTAATGATATTGAGCAGCTTTTCATGTGCTTATTGGCCATTTTCATATCTTCTTCTGAGAAATGTTTATTCGAACGCTTTGCCCTTTTTTACATTGGATTGTTTGTCTTTTTATTGTGGAGTTGTAAGAGTTTTTTATATATTCTAGATACTAGATCCTTATCAGATATATGATTTGCAAAACTTTCTTGATGGTGTCCTCTGAAGCACAGAAGTGTTTAATTTTAATGAAGTTCCATTTTTTGTTTTGTTTTGTTTTATTATACATAAGGAACCAAAGTCAGAAATACTTATACCTATGCTTTCTTCGAAGAGTTTTATAGATTTAGTTTCTCCACTTAGGTCTTCAGTCCATTTTGAATTAATCTTTGTACATGATGTGAAGTGGGGATCCAACTTCTTTCTTTTTCATGTGTATACCCAGTTAACTCAGTGCTATTTGTTGAAAAAACTACTATTTTCCATTGCAAAGTTCTCTTGTCAAAAATCAGTTGACCACCAAGAAGAAGATATAACAATTGTAAATATTTATGCACCCAACATAGGAGCACCTCAATACATAAGGCAAATACTAACAGCCATAAAAGGGGAAATTGACAGTAACACAATCATAGTAGAGGACTTTAACACCCCACTTTCAGCAATAGACAGGTCTTCCAAAATGAAAATAAATAAGGAAACACAAGCTTTAAATGATACATTAAACAAGATGGACTTAATTGATATTTATAGGACATTCCATCCAAAAATAAGAGAATACACATTCTTCTCAAGTGATCATGGAACATTCTCCAGGATATATCATATCTTCAGTCACAAATCAAGCTTTGGTAAATGTAATAAATGTGAAATCGTATCAAGTATCTTTTCTGACCACAACGCTATGAGAGTAGATATCAATTATAGTAAAAAATCTATAAGAAATACGAACACATGGAGGCTAAACAATACACTACTTAATAACGAAGTGATCACTGAGGAAATCAAAAAATACCTAGAAACAAATGACAATGGAGACGCAACAACCCAAAACCTATAGGATGCAGCAAAAGCAGTTCTAAGAGGGAAGTTTATAGCAATACAATCCTACCTAAAGAAACAGGAAATATCTCAAATAAAAAAACTAACCTTGCAGCTAAAGCAAGTAGAGAAAGAAGAACAAAAAAACCCCCAAAGTTAGCAGAAGGAAAGAAATCTTACAGATCAGATCAGAAATAAATGAAAAAGAAATGAAGGAAACGATAGCAGAGATCAATAAAACTAAAAGCTGGTTCTTTGAGAAGGTAAAGAAAATTGAGAAACCATTAGCCAGACTCATCAAGAAAAATAGGGAGAAGACTCAAATCAATAGAATTAGAAATGAAAAAGGAGAAGTAATAACTGACACTGCAGAAATACAAAGGATCATGAGAGATTACTACAAACAACTCTATGCCAATAAAATGGACAACCTGGAAGAAATGGACAAATTCTTAGAAATGCACAACCTGCCAAGACTGAACCATGAAAAAATAGAAAATGTAAACAGACAAATCACAAGCACTGAAATTGAAACTGTGATTTAAAATCTTCCAACAAACAAAAGCCCAGGACCAGATGGCTTCACAGGCAAATTCTATCAAACATTTAGAGAAGAGCTAACACCTATCCTTCTCAAACTCTTCAATAATATAGCAGAGGGACGAACGCTCCCAAACTCATTCTATGAGGTCACCATCACCCTGACACCAAAACCAGACAAGGAGGTCACAAAGAAAGAAAACTACAGGCCAATATCACTGATGAACATAGATGCAAAAATCCTCAACAAAATACTAGCAAACAGAATCCAACAGCACATTAAAAGGATTATACACCATGATCAGGTGGGGTTTATTCTAGGAATGCAAGGATTATTCAATATACGCAAATCAATCAACGTTATATACCATATTAACAAATTGAAGGAGAAGAACCATATGATCATCTCAATAGATGCAGAGAAAGCTTTTGACAAAATTCAACACCCATTTATGATAAAAACCCTGCAGAAAATAGGAATAGAGGGAGCTTTCCTCAACATAATAAAGGCCATATATGACAAACCCACAGCCAACATCGTCCTCAATGGTGAAAAACTGAAACCATTTCCACTAAGATCAGGAAAAAGACAAGGTTGCCCACTCTCACCACTCTTATTCAACGTAGTTTTGGAAGTTTTAGCCACAGCAATCAGAGAAGAAAAAGAAATAAAAGGAATCCAAATCGGAAAAGAAGAAGTAAAGCCGTCACTGTTTGCAGATGACATGATACTATACATAGAGAATCCTAAAGATGCTACCAGAAAACTACTAGAGCTACTCAATGAATATGGTAAAGTAGCAGGATACAAAATTAATGCACAGAAATCTCTGGCATTCCTATACACTAATGAAGAAAAATCTGAAACTGAAATTAAGAAGACACTCCCATTTACCACTGCAACAAAAAGAATAACATATCTAGAATAAACCTACCTAAGGAGACAAAAGACCTGTATGCAGAAAATTATAAGACACTGATGAAAGAAATTAAAGATGATACAAATAGATGGAGAGATATACCATTCTTGGAGTGGAAGAATCAACATTGTGAAAATGACTCTACTACCCAAAGCAATCTACAGATTCAATGCAATCCCTATCAATCTACCACTGGCATTTTTCACAGAACTAGAACAAAAAATTTCACAATTTGTATGGAAACACAAAAGACCCCGAATAGCCAGAGCAATCTTGAGAACTAAAAATGGAGCTGGAAGAATCAGGCTCCCTGACTTCAGACTATACTACAAAGCTACAGTAATCAAGACAGTATGGTACTGGCACAAAAACAAAAATATAGATCAATGGAACAGCATAGACAGCCCAGAGATAAACCCACACACATATGGTCACCTTATCTTTGATTAAGGTGGCAGGAATATGCAGTGGAGAAAGGACAGCCTCTTCAATAAGTGGTGCTGGGAAAACTGGACAGGTACATGTAAAAGTATGAAATTAGAACACTCCCTAACACCATACACAAAAATAAGCTCAAAATGGATTAAAGACCTAAATGTAAGGCCAGAAACTATCAAACTCTTAGAGGAAAACATAGGCAGAACACTCTATGACATAAATCACAGCAAGATCCTTTTTGACCCACCTCCTAGAGAGATGGAAATAAAAACAAAAATAAACAAATGGGACCTAATGAAACTTCAAAGCTTTTGCACAGCAAAGGAAACCATAAACAAGACCAAAAGACAACCCTCAGAATGGGAGAAAATATTTGCAAATGAAGCAACTGACAAAGGGGTAATCTCCAAAATTTACAAGCAGCTCAGGCAGCCCAATAACAAACAAAGAAACAACCCAATCCAAAAATGGGCAGAAGACCTAAATAGACATTTCATCAAAGAAGATATACAGATTGCCAACAAACACATGAAAGAATGGTCAACATCATTAATCATTAGAGAAACGAAAATCAAAACTACAATGAGATATCATCTTACACTGGTCAGAATGGCCATCATCAAAAAATCTAGAAATAATAAATGCTGGAGAGGGTGTGGAGAAAAGGGAACACTCTTGCACTGCTGGTGGGAATGTAAATTGATACAGCCACTATGGAGAACAGTATGGAGGTTCCTTAAAAAACTACAAATAGAACTACCATATGACCCAGCAATCCCACTACTGGGCATATACCCTGAGAAAACCATAATTCAAAAAGAGTCATGTACCAAAATGTTCATTGCAGTTCTATTTACAATAGCCAGGTCATGGAAGCAACCTAATTTTCCTCAACAGATGAATGCATAAAGAAGGTGTGGCACATATATACAATGGAATATTACTCAGCCATAAAAAGAAACGAAATTGAGTTATTTGTAGCGAGGTGGATGGACCTAGAGTCTGTCATACAGAGTGAAGTAATTCAGAAAGAGGAAAACAAATACCGTATGCTAACACATATATATGGAATCTAAGGAAAAAAAAGAAAGGTCATAAAGAACCTAGGGGTAAGACGGGAATAAAGACACAGACCTACTAGAGAATAGACTTGAGGATATGGCGAGGGGGAATGGTAAGCTGTGACAAAGTGAGAGAGTGGCATGGACGTATATACACTACGAAACATAAAACAGGTAGCTAGTGGGAAGCAGCCACATATCACAGGGAGATCAGCTGGGTGGTTTGTGACCACCAAGAGGGATGGGATAGGGAGGGTGGGAGGGAGGAAGATGCAAGAGGGAAGAGATATGGGAACATATGTATATGTATAACTGATTCACTTTGTTATAAAGCAGAAACTAACACACCATTGTAAAGCAATTATCGTCCAATAAAGATGTTAAAATAAATAAATTAAAATAAATAAATAAATAAATAAATAAATAAATAAATAAATAAATAAAATCAATTGACCAGGGAATTCCCTGGCAGTTCAGTGGATGGGAATCAGTTCTTTCACTGCTGGGGGGACCAGGTTCGATCCCTGGTCAGGGAACTAAGATCCTGCAAGCCATGTGGCATGGCCAAAAAGAAAAAATCAATTAACCATAAGTGATTGGTTTATTTCTGATTTATTTTTATAAGACTACTACACAGTCTTGAATACTATAGCTTTCTACTAAATTTTGAAATCAGGAAGTTGACAAAATCCAACACTGTGTAGCCACTTGTTTTTTTTTCTTTTTGGCTGAACCATGGGGCCTGTGGGATTTTAGTTCCTCTACCAGGGATTGAACGCCCACCCTTGGCAGTGAAAATGCAGAGTCCTAACTGCTGGACTGCCAGGGAATTCCCTCTCTAAACACTTCTATTCAACATTATTACTAGTGGTTTTAGCTTGTGCTACCCAGCATGGAAGAGAAATTAAATACATCCAGATTGCAAAGGATTAAGTAAAACTGTCTTTATATGCAGAAGACATGATTGTTTATATTGAAAATTCAATAGAATTTACAAAAAAGCTACTAGAATTCATAAGTGAGTTTAGCCAAGTTGCAAGATATAAGACCAGTATATAAAAATCAATTGTATTTTTATATACTTGCAATGACCTATAGGAAGCTAAAATATTTAAAAGTACCATTTATAGTAGGCCAAAAACTATAAAACATTTAGGAACAGATCTGACAAAAGAAGTGAAACCTTTAAACTGAAAACAGAAACCATTACTGAGAGAAATTTAAAAAGACCTAAATAAATGGAGAGAGATACTTTTTCATGGATTGAAGGACTAAATTTTGTAAGGATGCCAATTCTTCCCAAATATATCTGTAGAATCAATGCATTCCTACAAAGACCCAGAAGGCTTTTTAAAAAAAGAAATTTACAAGCTGATTCTAAAATTCACATAGAAATGCAAGCAACTTTGAAAGAGAAGAGCAAAGTTAGAGGGTTAATGCTATCTAATTTCAAAACATATTATAGAACTACAGCAATCAAAACAATGTGGTATTGACCTAAGATAGACAAATAGATGAATAGAATATAAACGGTCCAGAAATAAACACACACATATATAGACAACTGATCTTTTACAAAGGTGTGAGAAAAGTGCAAGGTGGATAGAAGATGGTTTTTCAACAAATGATAGTGGAACAATTGGATGTCCATGTACAAAAACAAAAATAAAACCAGAATTTCAATCCCTTGCACCATTACAAAATTTAACTCAGAGGATGGATCATAGATCTAAATGTAACACCTAAAACTATAAAATTTCTAGAAGAAAACATAGGAGAAAAATTTCGTGAACTTGGGTTATGCAAAGATTTTTTAGATATCATACCCAGTGTACAGTCAATAAAATAAAAATCAGTAAATTGTAATTCCATCAAAATTAAAACATCTGCTTTTCAAAAGACACTGTTAATAGAATGAGAAAACAAGCCACAGATTTGGAAGAAAATATTTGCAAAGCATATATCTGATATAAGTCTCTTACTGAGAATACAAGAATGTCAAAATTCAGTACTGAGAAAACCGTCAACCCAATTAAAAATAAATATTGGAGCAGATACTTCAGACATTTAGATAGCAAATAAACAGTGAAAGGATGCTCAATATTACTAGTCATGAGAGAAATACAAATTAAAACCACGAGAAACCACCATGTATCTATCAGAATGGCTAAATTAAAAGACAATGGCATTAACAAGTAATGCCAAGGACACAGGACAACTGGAACTCTTATTCATTGCTGTTGGGAATGTAAAATTATACCATTTCCTTGGAAAACACTTCGGCAGTTTCTTTTTTCTTTTTTTTAAATCCAGTTTTATTGAGATATAATTGACATACAGCGCTGTATAAATTCATGGTATATAGCATAATGACTTGACTTACATACATCATGAAATCATTACCACTATAAGTTTAATGATCATCCATCATCTTGTACAGATACAAAATAAAAAGAGAAAAGTATCTTTTCCTTGTGACGTGAACTCTTAGGATTTATTCTCTTAACTTTTGTATATAACATACAGCAGTGTTAATTATATTAATCATGTTGTACATATTTTTTTGGATATCTAAAGAAAATTTTTATTTGTGACACATTTTTAACAGCTCTACTGAGGCATCACTGATATAAAATAAATTTTCTATATCTAAAAGTACAGTTTGATACCTCTGACATATTCATATCCTCATGAAATCACCACCATGATCAAGATTATTAACACACACCTCAGGCCCAGAAGATTCCTAAGTCCCTCTCTAATCTGTCCCTCTTGCCCCTACAGTCTCCCTCCTCTGATGCCCAGGCAACCATTGATTCCTTTCTGTCATTATAGATTATTTTGCATTCGCAAGAATACTATATCATGAAAATGAAATCATATACTATGCACTATTTTCTTTTTCACTTGGTATAATTATTTTGAGGCTTATCTATTTTTTTTCATATCAATTGTTCATCCTCTTATTGCTCAGTCATTCTACTGTATGGATTCGCCCTAATCATGGCAGTTTTTTTAACAAGTTAGATATACAGCTACCATATGACACAGCCAATTCCACACCTAGGTATTTTCTTGAAAGCCTATGTATACATGAAGACATACTTGAATACACAAACTGTGGTATATCCATACAGTGGAATACTACTCAGCAATAAGAATCCAACAGCTTGGCTGAATCTCAAAATAAAGATGCCGAGTGAAATAAGCCAGAGGAAAAATGAGTATATACTATGATTGCATTTATAAGAAACTGTATAAAAATGCAGGTTTGTTTTTTTTTCTGTCACTAATCTACAGTGACAGAAAGCAGATCATCGTTTGCCTGGGGACAAGCTTGGAGTGTGAAGGAGGAGCTACACAGGGGCAGGAGGAAACTCTTTTGGGCCGATGGATATGTTCATGTTCTTGACTGAGCTGATAGTTGCACAAGGTTATATACATATGTCTTTTTAAAAGTATTTTATTGTGGTAAGAACATTTAACAGGAGATCTACCCTCTTAACAGATTTTCAAGTGTACAATACAGTATTATCTATAGGCATGACTTTGTACAGCAGATCTCTAGAGCCTATTCATCTTGCATAACTGAATTATATCTGTTGATTAGCAATTCCCCTTTTCCTCCCTGCCCTAACCCCTGGCAACCACCATTCTATTCTTCATGTCTATGAATTTGACTATTTTGGATACAAATTTTATCAACTCATACACTTTAATATGTGTAGTTTGTTGTCTGTCAATTACACCTCAATAAAGAGTTCAGGGGGGCTTCCCTGGTGGAGCAGTGGTTGAGAATCTGCCTGCCAATGCAGGGGACACGGGTTCGAGCCCTGGTCTAGGAAGATCCCACATGCCACGGAGCAACTGGGCCCGTGAGCCACAACTACTGAGCCTGCGCGTCTGGAGCCTGTGCTCCGCAACAAGAGAGGCCGCGACAGTGAGAGGCCCGCGCACCGCGATGAAGAGGGGCCCCCGCTCGCCACAACTAGAGAAGGCCCTCGCACAGAAACAAAGACCCAACACAGCCAAAATAAATAAATAAATAAAACAGAAAAATAAAAAAAATAGAATTTATTAAAAAAAAAGAGTCCAGGGAATTGCACGTAACTGCGAGAAGTAATAATTGTAGTTAACAGTTAATGAGTACTTACTTTGTGCCAAGTACTGCACTAAGCATTTTCTATGCATTAATTAATCTCATTCTGAAAGCAACCTATGATGGAAGTATTATTCTTAACCCCATTTTATTTATGAGGAAACTAAGGCATAGTAAAGTTAAATTACTTGGCCAAGGTCATAATGTCTCATAAAATGTGGAGTAAACCATAATGTGTACTTCCTCTCATGATGATAGCTGAAATATATTCAGCACTTCATGTAGCAGACCCTGAGTCAATCATTTGACATGCACTATCTCATTTCAGCCTCATCAGCACTATGAAGTTGGTACTGATTTACAGAGGAGGAAACTGGCACAGTGGAATGAAGCAACATGATCCAAATTATATAGTAAGTAGTGGAGGAGCGGAGATTTGAATGAAGGAGCTTCATCCATCAGGTGAGTCCCAGGATAAAATAGGTTGAGAACTACTCTGTTAAGAAGTTGGATCTGTGGACCAACATGCAGATGGATCTGATACTTGCCTGATTAGACAGGTCACTCTTTGCCTGATGCTGAACACAGTCGTTTGTTGTGTGGATCCCTCACTGCTTTGGTCCACCTGTCTGAATAGATACTCAGGTACTGACTACAGCTTGCATTACAGTGGAGCCTGCCAAGCCTTACTACCTGACTGACTGCCTCCTTGCCCTTCCCCACCACCTTGTACAGATAAATTGGTTCTCCCAGATCCTTGACCTTAAGTACCTGGGTCTCTACCACGCCTAGTTAGTTTCCTCTCCTTACAGACTTGTGTTACTGATAACCATAAAGCCTCCTAGCAGAGTATACCCAAGTTATGACAAAGACTAGGTCACAAACCATCTTACTCAGATTTAAATGTATCTCCTTTCTTATAGATCCACTGATTTCTGTTCACATTAGAAATTCCATGCACAGCTGAGAGCTGTTAATGTGGAATAAGATGGTTTCATAAGCCATACTCCCTGCTGAAATATCAAGGGCCTGGATTACAGTAATGTCTTGTTTCCTTCATGTGTGAACTCAGATAATTTTTGAATATAAATATATCCCATCTCCTTGATCCCATTGCCACCCCTGGAGCTGCTTGTTCTCTCTGGTAGTACAATGTTGAGTGTCAGGGGCATCAGAGTTTTCCTAAACTATCAGAAGCAACCAATTTGCCTCTTTTGCTCATCTACCGCTGCTGTGCTTTGCTCTACTCCTGACAGCTCCTGCTGGTTTGGATTTGATCCTTCTACCATTTACTCCTGACTCTGTTCTCACCCTTCGTTCAACATTTGGTCTCTCATTCCATTCCATTTATTGCTATATTTTAAACATGCAGTTTAGCACTTTGAAAACGTCTGAATGGAAGTGTTGTTCTTGGGATGGCAGTCGGAGAGGTACAATTCAGGATTCCCCCTCCTTCATTCAATTCCATCTCCCTTGCTGGTACCTTGTTGTTCTCTCTCCTCTGTCCTATAACCCTCCGGCTCATGATTTGTTTTCTTTTACCCCAGTGGTTCTCAAACTTGAGCATGCATCAGAATCACCTGGAGGGCTCGTTAAACACGAATTGCTGGATTACACCATACAGCTTCTGATCCAGTAGGTCTGGGTTGGTGCTCGAGAATTTTCAGTTCTAACAAGCTTCCAGGTGATGCTGATGCTGTTGCTCTGGGGACTATACTTTGAGAACCACTGTTCTAGATCAACACTGTTCATACAGATCACCATTCTATCTCTATGGCTTGTCCACTAGGCCCTTTCTTGTGAACTGCCTTGATGTGCAAAGCTGGCAGGTGTGGCTAAGAATCCTGACCTCTGAGGCCCACATGGTAAACTCTCTGGATATGCCACCATCACCCAGAGGCAAGTCTTTAAATCAGAGCCCCTGATCTTGGGTTACTCTAAAGGTAGAAACTCACTGTGCTCTCTAGAGGTAAGAACTCAGAATCAAGATGTAAGATTTATGTGCTAAAGCTTCTGAAACGTATTTCTAAAATGTAGCTTGCTGTCCAAATTAAGCTAGTTCAGCTTTCTAGAAGTAACTGAGAGGAAGAATAAATTTAGAAAATGAGGTGCAACCTACTCCTGAATAACCAAAAGGAATGTGGTCTCTCATATTCATACTCATTCTCTCTGTCATTATTAATTTGGATATGTTTGCATGTGTATACATTAACAGGACAAATTAAGGATTACCTATGTGTCTATCTATTTGCATGCTTTGTGTGTGTTTTTTAATATATAAAGATACATCTAGGCATTTTTTAACTTAATGTAATTTACATGATATAAACCTCTAGCACTTAGAGCAGGCTTCCAGCACACAAATAAAATATGGCAGGCAGTCTCCTTTCTGATACATTCTGAGTACTGCTCCCCCTGGCTATTAGCTTCAACTTGACTCCTTGGACCTAGCCTCCACCTTACATAGTCCCTCTACCCTGTGTCTGGTCACAAGCCAACTCCAGCAGAGACTTTCATGGAGCAGTGAGGGGGTTAGAACTACTACATCTGGCAGGAGGGGGAAGATAATGAACTAAGCTGAATAAAGGAGAGAAAGGAGGGAAAAGAGAAAAGAGAGGATTCAAGAGAGAAAGAAGCCAAAAGAGACGCATGTGTATGTCAAGAGTGAGCATTCTCTGAAGAAACTAGACTGCTTTTATTGTTTGGTTGATGAACTGTCTCTGAAAGCCATCTCAAGGGTGGAGTTCTGAGCAACATTAGCTTTATTTTAACGTGTGTATAGTCTTCCAAGTGGGTATTGTTTCCAAGAAGAAATCTGCTCATCAGTTTCCCAATTTCTGTATTTATTATCACCAAAGGCTTCATCCTTTCTGACTTTTCTGCTGGCTACCATCTCTTTAATGTCTGGCCTCTGTGTCATTGTACTTTCCTGGATCCCATCCTACCTGTCCGAATGTTTTTTTAGCATCCCACCATCCAATATCAAAAATGTCTTTTTTTCCCAGATTCCCAATCTGCTTTCTAGTATCCTGCTATCACGACCCTCCCTGTCACTCAGTACTGAAATCAAAGAACCTACCAGGAGTAGTAAACTTTGTTAAGTGATATCCTTGGATGATTTCTTTCCCTCTGTCCACACTTAAAAATGAGCTTTCAACAAACTTCTTTCTTTGCTTCCCATAACCCTCTATACTCTCTTCCCTGATTATCTTACCTACTGCCACATCTTCACCTAATAGTTATGTAAATGACTGTAAATCTTCATGTCTGTCTCCAAACCTTCTCAAAAACACCAGACCTAATGTCTAATGCCATTTCCTTCTGCAGGCACCTGAAATGTGGTTTCTTTCATACATAACTCGGTATTATATTTTCCAAGTGTACTTCTCCTAGATTCCTAATCTGCATTGCAATATTATCATTCTCCCTGTTATTCAGTATTGAAACCTCAGAATTATCTTCTACTTTTCCCATTCCCCCATTGCCTATAACAGTTCATCAAATCCTGGAACTATTACCTGTGAGATCTGTTCCCATCTTTCCATTCTCTTTTCTACTGGTCTTATTATCGTGAGACTATCATCTCACGGTCTTATTATGGTCTTATTATCGTGAGACTATCATGGAAATATCTAACTAACTGCCCCTGGTCGCTTGAACCAGCCCAACACATCCATGCATCTCATATCCACCAAGCAATAAAGTTAAGCTATGGATGCCTCCAGGCTGTTTACTACTGATCCTCTTTTGTTTCTTAAGACACCTTCTCCCTACGATCCTGACTCTACCTTACAAACTCTTGGGTCTACAAGCCAAGTCTAATGGAGACTTTAGTCCTGTGCATTTTCTTTTAATTTTTTAAAATTTATTTAAATTATATTTTTTATTTTTGGTTGTGTTGGGTCTTCGTTGCTGCATGCGGGCTTTCTCTAGTTGTGGTGAGTGGGGGGCTACTCTTCACTGTAGTGCACAGGCTTCTCATTGCATTGGCTTCTCTTGTTGCAGAGTACAGGCTCTAGGTGCGTGGGCTTCAGTAGTTGTGGCATGTGGGCTCAGTAGTTGTGGCGCGCGGGCTCTAGGGTGCAAAGGCTTCAGTAGTTGTGGCACGTGGGCTCAGTAGTTGTGGCATGCAGGCTCTAGGGTGCACAGGCTTCAGTAGTTGTGGCACACAGGCTCAGTAGTTGTGGCTCACGGGCTCTAGAGTGCAGGTTCAGTAGTTGTGGAGCACGGGCTTAGTTGCTCTGCGGCATGTGGGATCTTCCCGGACCAGGGATTGAACCAGTGTCCCCTGCATTGGCAGGTGGATTCTTAACCACTGTGCCACCAGGGAAGTCTCAGTCCTGTGCATTTTTACATTAATTAATTGACTGATTGATTGCCGCACCGGCTCTCAGTTCCCCGACCAGGGATAGAACCTGGGCCACAGCAGTGAAAGCCTGGAATCCTAACCACTAGGCCACCAAGGAATTCCCTATTTATTTTTGACTCATTGGTTATTCTTAGCAGATTTTGCCTTGGGTCATCCTTCTAGTTCCTCCTTCTCTGGACTATCCTGGATGCCTACATGATGTCAGGTTCCTATTGCTGGCACTCAGGTTGAGCTAACATACTTATTCCCCAATAAGAGAATTGCTTTTGAAAGTGGTATCCTAATATATCCCCCACCTCTAGTTTCTCATCTTACAACCATCCTACATACCAAGGCCAGAGCATTTCCCTAAAACATAGGGTTACTCATGTGTTTTTCCTGTTCATATATCTCTCATGACTCTCCACAGCTTAAATAATAAATTCAGAGTTCAGGATGGCATTCCAAGACTTCCCACCTTGGTCTCATTGTGCTTTCCCAGCTTTATCTCCCACTAAACAATTAGAAAACCTACCCTCCAGCCCCATTAGATGACTAGTCAGTTTCCAAACTCAGCCCACATTTTCCTTTCTCTATGCTGTAGGTCATGCTGTTCCCTCTTTCTCAAATGCCCTTTTCTCTAATTTTCAACTTTTGGGATACTACTTAAAGGTCCAGCTTTTCCATGAAACTTCCCCTATTCTCTTCCTCCTATATGCTTCTGTAACATTCTTTTGCAGTTAAATGTATACTTACTTGTCAGTTGCCTTGACTACATCCTAAGCCCGTTGAGATCATTCATAGTGTATGTCACTTATCCTTAGCACCATGCCCTAGATATAGTTACTACTCAATATGTGTTAATATATTATTTAATTAAAATTATATGTATAAGTTCTAATATACTAGCTAAAATAAAATCTAATTACTTTACAGTTTTAATAATCGAAAATAGTATAAAAGGGAAAAAAGCAATCTTTTAATAACAGTTATATATTATCACAGGGCTGTGCCTGTGATGGAAAAGATTTATTCTGTAGATTTAGGATCAAGCTTGGCCCTGTGTGTCTTTGAATTTGGCCACTATCAAAGCCAAGGCTTTGAGGCATTTTGATGGTGTAAAGCAACAACATGGTGAGGGATTAAAGGATGGAAATTTTGATGCAAATCAGGGTTGGTTCATAGAGTTTAGAGGCAGGTCTGCCCTTGTATAATGTCAGGGTGTGAGGTGAAGCTGCTAGTACTGATGAGACGGCAGCTCACATTAGCCTTTCTGTTTTGAAGGCAGCAGAAAGCCAATGATACAGGGCTACTTGACAAAATAAATAAATACAATAAAAGTAGCAGCAAAATAGATATCCTAGAATCTAGTTTTCAATTAATCATCCAATGATGAAAAGTCTTTCCCAAAAATTTTCTTAAAAATTCATGTACAAATCTCAAAGAAGACCTCCTGAATGAATCTGATGTACATTTTAGCTTCTAAAATGTTATAATGGAACACTTGAAAGTAAAGACCTATATATTCTCTGCTACTGTATTAGTTAAAACACAATTTAATGTAATTGGTTTCTGGGTTTCTCTGTTGAATTCATTTATGTAAACTTCTAAGAGTTATTCTGGTACATAATGTATACTTGATTAAGTATGGTGCTTGTGGTCATTTCCATAAAACATTAGGCCCTGGGTCAGAAATAAATTCTTCTGTTATATCACTGTATAGGAAAATCAAACCCCAGATCTCCTGGTTTTGCCAGGAAAGGAGGGGCAAGGTTGGTGTTTGTGTGAAAATGTCAACTCTTTGGAATTTTAAGTAGGTATATGTCACTGTGTGTATAACAGGGGAGGTGGCTTAAACAACTGATCTGTATTTGCATCCAAGAAAAAAATAGGTAATAATGAACAAATAAAAACTGATGTGGGATGCTTGAACCTTGAAAGTATTATTCTCAGAGAAAGAAGCCAGTCACAAAACGCCATATATTGTATGACTTTATTTATGTGAAATGTCCAGAATAGGCAAATCTACAGAGACATAAAGTAAATTAGTGGTTGCCTTGGGCTGGGGGTTGAGGTGGGGGTCTGAGGAGTGGTTTGGGAGGACTGGGGAGGGAAGATGGCTAAGGAAGGGATCCTTTCTGGTGCAATGAAAAAATTCTAAAATTGATTGCAGTGATGGTTGTACAATTCTGGGAATATACTAAAAACCACTGAATTGTACATTTAAAAAGGTGAATTGTATGTTATGTGCATTATATCTCAATAAAGCTGTTAAAATTTATGTGGGAGAATATGTAAAACAAAAATAAACCTATTTCTAAGACTTGCCTAACTACTGATGCCCAGATATGAAAATGTTTTTATTGTTTACAGATGTCAAACATGTATTCCTTAATTTTCATGTAGTTAATTATATTTTGAAAAGGTCAGAAAATAAACACAAACCACAAAGTAAAAGAGACAATCAATTTTAATTGCATAATTGTAGTCTCAATTTTGAACTATACTCATCTTCAAGAGACTGTTTATACTGATTTAAAAAAAAACTCAATTTCATTAAATAGATAGCATCCCTATAACCACCAATGTGTGCTTCTGTGATCCACATAATTTAGCAAGCAATCCGAACGTTTTTCTCTCACTGTTTATTACTACATTTATGTCCTAGTAACTTATAGATTGGACAATTGCCATTTATGATCTGTTAAGCCACTCTTGAAAAGCACTCTGGGGGCTTTGGTTAATGTAGAACAGGAAGTCTGTTCTTTGTTAGAAGCATATTTTCCAGATAAAATTCAAAGGGTTGCTTTTCAGCATACTGTATAAAACCATAGATAGCACAAATCTGGGAATTCTCAGTCTCTAGCAGTCTCAACATTTTCCCCAAAAGGAGGCATTGGCACTATTATCTCTTAGACTGATTTTTGTTGGGCTATGTCTTAGCTACACCAAACCCTGTAATCATCACAACTCAACACATTAACCTTTACATCCAGGTAAGTGACCACTATTGGTCATTACTGTTTCCAGGCCTTTTCTTGTTGTCCACTTTTCTTCTACTGGGACCAATCCTGCTTCTACTCAGAGAGGATTTGAGGAGCAGTATTTCAGTAGTCTGGTGGCTTAGCATCCAGTGGGCCTATTGCTTCCGGTCCTACTTAGATCTCACAGACCAATTGAAGTAACTGGGTCTCTTGGGTGCCATTTTTATTCACCTGTCTCTGCCTTTTCTCGTGGACTTCACCTGACATGCCGATTCATTTAGGCTTGGTGCGCTGCCTTGTTTAGCACTGTTTTTCCAGACCTCTTAAGGGATTGTTCATTTGTTTCTTAATCCCAAACCCCCTGACTGGATTCCTACTATGTACTGCTTGCTTCATTCTCTGCCTAGTGCCTGCCACCAGACTGGATTCTATTCTCTGCCTGCCTGACAGGACATCCATCGTTAGGCTTCCAGAGTTTAGCTGTCTGCCTTCTTGCCTACTGTTACACAACCTTCTGCTTTACCAGTCTTTCCAGACTCTTTCTGTTGGTGACTACAGGAACCTTGTTAGCTTTCCTGTCCTGACCTAATGAGTCTCTTTAGTGTCTGGGTATCAGGCTCCTTGGTCTGGCTCTGCCTGCCAACGACATGTACCTGTTAAGATACTATCTCCCAGTTTACTACTAGGTTTTTATTGCCTTGGGCCAACGTTTTAGTAATTCTTGTTTACTTTTTCATTCCCTTTGTTTCCTGTATGTAATCTGTGGAGAGGAACAGTGTGTTCCTTTAAACATCTCTTGGATTCGTTCCTTTCTCTTTATTTCCTCTGGGGCTACTCTAGCTCCGATCCTCATGACTTTATCCAGCAGGACTCTATCTAGTTTTAGCTAGAGTTCAGCACTGGTGCCTCAAAGGGTCGCCTCAGAGGATAAGAGAGAAGCCAAGCGGTCATGAGGACTGAAATCTCCATTCCCACAGTAACTTCAAACAGGTCAGCTAGATTTGTATCTATTGTACATACTGAGCTTCTGTAAAGGTTTTGTTTGGGGGAAAAAAAATTCTGCACTGAGAGAAAAATAAGTTGGAGAATCAGTGTCCAGTTATTCTGCATACCACTGCTAGACCAGCTCCTTAAAATATTCCTTTATTTTACAACATTCCTGCTAAATATCCTTATCAGTCGCTACTATTATGTCTTATATTTAAATCTGTTTACATACTGGGCAAACGCTATGGGGAGAACCATGTTTCCTACTATTATTCAACATCTATATTCTCACCATTCTACTCAAGCCCCACTGGCCCCTCTACATTATTGGTCAGTATTGTTTCCAGGCCATTCCATATGTTGTCTTTTCCTTACTTCCTTTCTTTGCTTTGGCTATTCAAGTATGATTTCTGCTTCAGCCCTTGGCAGTTCAAGTTCTCCTTGAAAACTTCTTCTTCTATTCTAGGCCTGACAAATCTTACCCCTTCACCACATTATCCTGAATTTTGGGTCAGGACCTCCGAATCAGGCAGCCAATTTGCTCCTACTGTTCCACACATTCGTTTCCTTGTTTGTTTTCTCAAGCAGATTTTATAACTTTGATGGCAAAGAATTTATATTTTACACTCTGTTCCATTACAAGGGTTTGTGTACCACAAATAGCACATTAGTGATTGGTAAATAGGAGAATGGTGTCATTAAAATTAGGTGGAAGGCCAGCTGGTTCACGTGTGAAGTGTTTTAGCACTTTAAGTTTTGACGTGATCAGGAGCCAGCTTTCTCACAATTAAAGAGAAGGCTTCACAATATGAAGACTTTCAGAAAAAAAGAAGAATCCTGCACAAAACTGCCCCTTTTTTGTGACTGGTTTAGTGATTTCAACAACCTCTAAATTTCCCATCACATTAAACTAGCTGGTGAAGCTGTGAGTACTGATAATGAAGCTGTGAAGACCTTTCACTGTGTGATTCTGAAAAGTTGGTTACTCCTCAATTAGATTTTTAATTCTGATGAAAATGGCATCTATTAAAAGTAAATACCCTTGAGGATTCACATTGGGGAAAGAGGAAGCGTGAAGGCTACCAAGCATTGATGGCTGTGATGCTGGGTGCAGATGCCAGTGGAGATTCAACCTCCTGAGTGTTTTTATTAGGATGGTTATTGTTTACATTAGTGCTCTGATTACAAATTTGCATTGGGTTTAAGTGACCTTCCCTAACCACGTTTTCCCCAGGAGCCCTGTTATTTTTAGTGTGCAATTTTGCAGAACAGGAGATTCTTCAGGAAGACATGTATGCCTTTAGAGCAGAACATCTGGTACTTTTTGATTCGCACGACATCTAGTTTGGTGTTGCCCGTGTAGTATGTGCTTAATAAATACTTGTTTATTCTCAGGCAACCTTTAATTCATAAATATTTTTCCATAACCTTGGAGGTGTTTATTTCTTACTTTTGTCTAATCCATGTTGGCTTTAATTTCTCTATTAATGGCCCAGATTATTTAGAGGAGAACACGTAGCAGAAGGGAGACACAGAAAGCCAGGATGAATTGGGACTAACATATGCACACTAATGTGTATAAAACAGATAAATAATGAGAACCTGCTGTATAGCACAGGGAACTCTGCTCCACTCTACCCCAACTGAAAAAATAAAAAGAAACCTCTGGGGTAATGGATGGCTCTAAGATCAGTTTGAAGAAAGAGCCTAGCAGCCTTTTATCTTTCTTTTTTCCCAGGGCTGGCTTTTAATGTTAACCGGGTGCTAAACTCATGAGAGGCCAGAGGGAGAGACTACAAGGTCAGCGGGTCTAACACACACTTTTGAAGTCCCAACTGATGGTAGTAGCCTTCTTCTTTCTGCAGCATCAGAGAAAAGATGTCTCTCCATCCACCGGCCTATTTGTGTGTCCCAGGAAGGTAAAAATAAAGAAATGTAGTGGGATCAGCCCTAGGACTGCACTTGGTGAGGTGCCTGGTTCATAATCAGTGGACAAAGTGTCCTTGCAGGGGACCACTGGCTCCTTTTGTGTGTTAGCTTCCAAGAGAGGCCCTGGTATTTGAAGGAAGGGGGTTGGTTTGTTTGTTTGTAATGACTGTTTACATTAATTGGAACAAAATGCGGAAAAGAAAACAGCCAGAATTAAGATGGGGCTGAGATAACCACAATAAAGTCAAATGTAAGCCATCTCAGGGACAAACTTTCTCACTTTTTGCAGTACAGATTATGCATCTTTTACATGTACCTCTCACTTGACTTCAAATGTAGCTTCACCTGGCTTGAGGATGGTGAAACCCAGCCTTACACTCAAAATAATGTTGATCCATTTTCAAATATTCACACACTCAAAACAGAAGTCACTTGTATTACAACGCCTTCACCGCTTTTAAAACCAGACCAATGAGATCTACAAGTGGGGACCTTCATGATCTGGAAGCTGCTCATCTGTTCTGCTTCTCTTGCCAAGAGCAGCCCCTATCCGTCACCTCCAATTTCTTAACCACAGAGTCTCTGCACATGCTATGGTCATTTCCTTTGCCTGGGATGCTCTTCACTCTCCTTTTTTGCCTTGTAATTGCTCAATACTTTTTTGTTTAATATCCTTCCCGATAGCCAAAAAATTCCACAAGAGCAAGCCACATCCGTCTTGTTCACCACTGGAACCTCAATGCCTAGCAGGGTATCAAACACTTAGTAGGCTGTCAACAAATACTTAGTGTCTTCAGTCAGACCCTTAAGACTCAGCTCAAACATCATCCTCTTTGGTAAGGTGTCCCAGAGTCTCTGGCACTCCGGTGGTGACCCCCCTCATGTGCTCCTTGGGCTCCCTGTTCCTATGTGTTGCAATGAAGCACAGTCATTAACAACTGGCCTCTCCCAGTAGACTAGGAGGTTCTAAAGGGCAGGACTGTGAGCTTCATCCTCCTAACCCACAGCACTCTGGATATCACCTGGTATACTCTAAGGAGCTCAATAAAGATCTACTGGGCAGATTATTAAGCAACATTTGAGCTTGGGGGTTACTCAGCTATGGCTCACACCCACATCTCTCAAACAGGAATTACGTGAAAGCAGTGGATAACCAGGTCACATCTTACTGCAGCAACCACTTCTATGCCATTTTTCAGGAGGGGGGGGCATTTAAGTAATTCAAATCATACGTGAGTGAGTGTGTGTGTGTGTGTGTGTGTGTGTGTGTGTGTAGTGAGCTAAATTCAGAATATACATCAAATTTTAAGTCAAACAGAAACTTCAACAAAGCAAATTTACCTTAGGACTCCTTGCCCATCCTGTCTGGGAGCATGTATTCCCTCTTCTCTGCTGTCCTTGGGTAGTTTACCATCTGCATGATTAAAAAGAAAGTTAATGACAATGGCAAAGCCAGGATTAAGACCGCTTTCAGATGTCTAACATTCTTTTTATTCTACTTTCCAAGTTAATTGCCTCATCACAATCACACCTACAGCATGGTCAAATTTATCCTAATGCACTCTCAAAAAATATGTTCATAAACATATTAGCTTCGGCATAGCAGAAGTTAGGCTGAAGGGGAGAAGGGCAAAAGGGTCATAGCCTGAAGATACCTGAATAACAGGCACATGAGCATGTTTATAGACCTGGTATCTAAATTTACATTTCAGGTAGCTTCTCTAGATTGTATGATGGTGGTTCATTCAAGTTCTGCCCGGCCCCGCTAATGTTCTCAATGTGAACTTTATTTTTAAAGCGGCGTGGGCCTCTTCCTGACAACTGCAGGAGGAAAGATTACGAATACCAGCGGTGCCCTGTTGCTGCTGCTGCACCAAATCACCTAGCATTTGTCTAGAGATTTACATTTTTAACAAAGCTTTGACACACATGATCTTATTCGCTCCCTACAACAACTATAAACCTAAAGTAGCTCAGGAAACTGAAAATAGCACTCAATCCAATTGTTAGCTCTCCATAGGTGCTTTGGCTAAAGAGCCTTACACCTCCTTGGGATTAAGCAGTGGGCGCCTGCTGCTTCTACTACCTGGCAGCCTGGGAATAAAGGAACGACTGTATTTCTTTGGTCGCAACGCAATCATGGCAACAGAAAGCACCCACTTCTTCCACTTTCACCCGTACAGTCTGTCTAGGCAATTAATCAGCGCTCCCCTTGAGGGTTTTCCTACAGGATGCTAGTTGCCTTGCCAATCAACCCCTCCCACGGAGTGGAGCACAACCACACCCCCAGCGAGGCCTCGGCCAGCCGGGAAAGGTGCTCTGGCCTACACGAGTGGAAGCGGAGACTCAGGTAAAACTCACACGTGAATCCTGCCGGGCCTCAGTGTCCCCATCTGTAAAATGGGCTACACCTCCTCTCTCCTGGCTAGTTCCCTCCCATTTCACGCTAGGCCCCTAGGAAGGGAAATCAGTGCTTAACCGCAGCTTAAAGTCCTTTAGTTTGGCAGCTGTCGCCGTGCCGGGCATGCTCAGTAGCCCGGCCGGCTCGGCAGCAGGACTAGGAAGCAGCTTTCCGCGCCCGGGCGGCGGACTGCGGGCACTTTGATGAATCACGTGTGCGGAGGCCCTCTTAAAGAGATAGGCACCTACTTTCCCTCCACCCTAAACACCACCCTGAGGGCGGCGGCGGCGGCGACCGTGGTAATTGCAGCCGCTCGGGGGCAGGGCTTGCCCCAGCGCAGAGTAGTGGCAACGGCTTGTCGCGTCGGGAGCCCCGGGGACGTGAACTCGGCAGACCCACTCTCTCCCCCTCCCAGGAGGAGGTGCTGCCAAATCCACGCGGGGCAGCGGGACCGCCCCGAGGGGCTTCCTCAGTGGAGGAGAGGTGGGGTTCCAGGGCACAGGTGACAGGGCCGGAGAAAGATGGAGCAGCCCGGGGCGGCGGCGGCGTCGGGCGCCGGAGGCTGCGGCGAGGAACCCGGTGGGGGCCGAAGCAACAAGCGGAGCGCGGGGAACCGGGCCGCCAACGAAGAGGAAACGAAAAACAAACCTAAATTGGTGAGTGCTCCCGCAGCCCCCGCCGGCCTTGGGGACAGCGAGAGCCCCGGGATCCTCCTGCCGTTGAACACGGGGGGACCCGGGGCCCCCTCCCAAGGGTGACCGCGACCTCGCTGTACAACTCCGGGAGCCGCTAAAGCAGCGGCCACGCCGAGGCGCGGAGACGGCGTGGGGGCGGAAGAGCACCCCCTTCTTCACTTAACCCCTTTCTCCCTCTTGGCAGCCCGGGAGGCGGTGCGGGAAGGAGAAAGGCCCCACCCCAACTTGGGGAGACCCCGAGTACCGGGTAGGGGCTGTTGTTTGTCTAACTTGTGGGCGCGAACCTTCTTTGCGCGATTCCATTCCCCTCCCACCCTTGTCAGTTGCTGGGTTTTTGCCTCTTAAAGCTTAGGGTTCGGGCAGGGGAGCCTAGCTCTTTTTTTCAGTCCCACTACTTGGGAGCCCACCCACAGACTTACAGAAAAACCCCAAAACAACCAATTAACCAACCGAACAAAAAATTCCCAAAACAACAACAAAAAACACACAACGTAGGCCCCCAGTCTTTCTACTTGACCAGATATCTAAGGAAGAGGCGCCTACATGATTCTTTCCCCCTTGCCTCTCCATGTGCTCTTCCAAGAAACATTTCTTTGGAAGAGTGGGGGGAGCGTGGGAGTTAGAGGCTGGCTGAGGTACCACCAACTGTCGTGTGTGTAATCGTCAGAGTCGGCCAGTACTTCCAGTTAGTTGATTAAGAACGCTCAAAAGCAGTAGGCAGACCGCACAAATCTCCCCGTCCTGAGAGTGTGTGCCCCAGTGGGGAGCAGTCCATTTCCTGCCCCTGACTTCATGTGCAGAGGAATGAAATCTATGGGGCCTGGTATTAGATTGAGAAATACTGGAGTGTCTTCAACTCATCAGTTAAAACGGTTCCTCTTTTTTTTTTTCTCCTTCAGCTTATAGGAAAATGGTTTAATAATAGTGAAACTTAAAAACAGGTCAAATTCTTACAGTATATTGGCCAAAGACTATTTTTGCCAACACTGTCAAATATTAGGCAGACGTTTATCAATAAACTTTCTAATTTGGGTGGCAGAGGGGATATGGTTTTCTAGCACAAATTCAGCAAATACTCTGTCTGAAGGTTCTTCGTTTAGGTCTGGAGCACAAGCCCCATGTTGCATATCTAGTTTTCTGTTTTAACCAGCAACTTGATTATAATAAGGAAGGAGGCAGTGACGTATAACTATAGCCTTTTCTTAGGTATCTGGCCATTTGGTATGTACCTGTTGTGCTTCTCTCCCTTGCCTGCTGTTTGCCTTTCAATTATGAACTGTCCAGATTGGAAAACAGTGACCGAAGTGTTATCGTTGCAGGAAATATGTAGCCTTCCATTATGTGGAAAGGGACCTAGTGGGGTAGAATAAAACAACCAGTCTAAAGTCTCATCAATTCCACCCTAACTTGAGGCAAATTAAGAATTACTTGATGTGTCCTCTTATCCCCACCCCCCCCAAGTATTTACAAGTGAAGGAACTGAGTCACAAGCTCTTTGTGAATTGTCTATACTGGCAGGGGGTTAATGGGATTAATGGGTGTCCCTGTTATAAAACTTAGAAAAGTTTTGCGAGTGTATTACCAAAGTTTAATGTATTTAAAAATCCTGATGTTGAAATTTTATCAGTTTGCGGTAAAAGAGTGATCATGTTTCTTTCTTTCTTTTTTCTTTTTGGATCCAGTACAAAACTGGTTTAAACAGTGATTAAAAGTTTAAGCAAAAGTAAAAGCAAACTGATAGTTTCCACAAAGAGTTTGGTACATCTAGCAAGAGCCTTCCACTTGTAGGATGTGTGAGCTCAAGAAAAAGCACTTATCTCTGTCTGTTAGTAATGACACCTTGATTCTATTCTTCCCATCCTTTTGGTCATTTGTCCTGTTTCATCTTTTATGCTTTGACAAGGTAACTAGAAAGTTATGAGATGGTATCACTTTCAGTTCCTAGCTAACACTATTCGGTGTTGAGTATAGCTTGATATAGTAGAACAAGTATTTGAATCCAAGAGTTTGTGAATATCAATGGGAAATTGCTTTTGTACTCAAAATAATTTTTGAGCCTTACATGATTTTACAAGCAGATATGTCAGAGTTTATAAACATAAATTTAGGAAGACATTTCAGCACATTTAAAGGCAAGAAAGTTGACCAAATAATAAGACTTGGAAAACTTTTAAAGTAAATGCCTTACTCCTTATTTTGAGTTGTCTTATTGAAGTGCTCAACATGTTCTAAGGCCATGTAGAGAGGAGTTCATCTGGGATTCTTAATAAATATTGCTGGTAAAATAAAGCTTTACCTAGACTAAATTTTATTCTTTTGAGTATTATGTTGTTAACCACTGCAGTAGTCCTTAATTGTGTTTGTGTGTGTGTGTAAAGGAGTTGTGGGGGATTGTAAAAGAGAGCCATATGGTAGTAGAAATTATTTGTGTAGGTGATTATGGGGGTTAAGGGTTCTTAAACTGAAGTCATATGAAAAAATTTGAGTGTATGTAGGTACATTCAGTTTTCTGGGCCTCATAGTTTTCATCAGTTTCTCAAAGGCCTATGTCTCCTATAGAAGAATAAGAACTTTTGGGTTACCAGAGAGAGAGTAAAGGAAATGCCGGTTGATTCCACTTGAAGAGACTGGGGAGAGGAGGAGGTCACCGACAAGGGAGAAGGGAAATAACACTGACCACACTAGTGGTAGATATTGAAGATAGTGCGTCTGGGAGTAAGCGGTTAATTACACACATCTATATAGTATTAGCTAAAATGAAAGTTTTTACTGCATACAAAATTTAAATTGATAGCTATGGTATAGTGGATGCGTACAGTATAAGGCTTGTGATTCAGTTGTTTTCATTTAGTTTCTCATTGTTCTGGGAAACTGGAGAAGGAAGGCATGTTTTCTATAGAGAGGAACTACTTTCATTTATATCCTCAACCTTTTGATGGGTATTAGAATTTTTTCAGAGCGACATTTCAGGACTCTTAACGACTTCTGCTTGAGATTAATTAAATCAATTTGACAAAGCTTACTTCCATTTTCTTCATCTGTGCATCCTCATAATGACCCTTTTATTTTGGTTCTTTTTAATGAAGGCAACCTTGTTTTGGACTCATCACAGTTTGGATAATGCCTTAGTAGTAGAGCTTTGTATTTTATGTAACTATCTGGTTAGGCCCAGATTGTAGCATGTCATCAAACAGCATGAATCTTAATTAGTAATTTGATGTCAACCATGGAATGTATTTTGTCAACTCAAGTAGTACAGAGAGCTCTAGAAGTGTCATGAAGGGGACATCCTAAATCCCACGTTTTTAAGGCAGTGACTTAACCATTAATAGAGGCTAGTGTTAAGGTAGAACCAGCAGTCCTCACACACATACCATGGTGTAGAGTGGCTTAACATTCTTTGATGTTTTTGCATTTTGACTTTGTGTTTCTGTATAATTCCTGAAGGCTTTGGTTTAGATAGTAGAGTCACATTAGTAACTTGAAATAACAGAAGTTAATGTTCTAGTTCTTACATAACTTCCTGAGTATTTGGTTATTTGTTTTTAGTTGGATAAATCATGTTTTGATTTTAATTGATAAAGGCTGAGCACAGTGTGTTCCTGTATGACACACACTTACTGAGCACGTACTACGTTCTAGGCATTATTCCGAAGATTGGTGATACAAAGGTGCCATTGTCTAGCGAGGGAGACAGGGAAGTTAATTATTGACTACAGAGTGGTGTGATAAGGAACAATGGGAATATGTATTAGCAGGGTGATAATAGAAACGTGGAGAGGCATCTGAATCTAATTGGATGCTCGAGTGTGGTAAGGAAAGGCTTACCATAGTAGGTGACATTTGCACCAAGGCTTGAAGAATAAGGCATTAATTGAAGAAGGGGAGGGAAAGGCATTTAAGAGTGAAAGAACAACAAATACAAAGGTAGAGAGACGTGGTAGCATGTCCAGTAAAGAAGCTGTGGATAGATGTTAGTGGCTGAAACAAAGGTTCCACATGGTAGACCCGTTAGAAAAGAGAGTGAGTCCAGTTCATGATGGGTATTTGTATCCGTGTTAGAGTTTCAGCTTCTTTCTGAAAGCCATACTAAGTCATTGAAAAAATGCTAAGGAGGAGACTGAGCTGATCAGAATTGTGTTTCAGAAAGAAACTTAATACAATGGAGAATTTCTTGGACAAGGATGTCAGAATGGAGGCAGGAAGACCAGTTAGGAGGAGCAGAATGGCATAAGAGTTTGATGTTTAGGGTTAGAGACCTAGATTCTAATTGCAGTGCATCCATTCATCCATTTCCTAGCTCATCCATTTACTCGGCATATTTCTCTACATCTCGGTTTCCTCCTGCCGATCCATTGCCTCTCCTTCCTGCTACCCACCCTGAACATCTTCACCAAATTGGAAATGTCCACCATATTTCTCCTTTATAAATCTAACCCGCCTCTCACAGTCCAGCTGGTGCCTCATAATTCTCTCATTCTTCCATTAAACTTCAGCTTACTGAAGGCTCTTCCTTATTCTGAATTCCTATCGTGGGTCTGAATGTTATATGCTGATCTCATACCTCCAAAAGATTTTAAAGTGCTTCTGGGCAAGGGTCCTGCTTTATGCCTATTCTTGAAAACCTTGCAGACCGGTGCTGGTGTGCAGAGCTACTCAACAAATGATTATTAGCTGGGGATTCTTTCCCTATAGGCCACACATTTTGAGAGTGTAAATTGTTGAAAAGAGGCTTTTTGAAAAAGAAATGTGCCATTTTTTCTCTTAGAATATATGCTCCATCAAATGAACCTATCTGTACATTCTTCTGTGTCCTTTCTCTAATTTTGAAAGTCGAGAAACTTCTTGGCTGGACGATCTCATCCCTTACTGCCTCGTTTGTTTGGTTGGGTTCTTGTGATGTCACAGCCTGAACTTCCGTGTGGGGAACCAGTATCAAAAAAAAAAAAAAAAGGTACAAATCAAAGTATTTACAGAACAGAAATAGAGCCAGAGATGTAGAAAACAAACTTATGGCTACCATAGAAGAAAGGGGGAAGTTGGGGAAGGCGGGATAAATTGGGAGATAGAGATTGACATATACACAGTATTATATATAAAATAGATAACTAATAAGAACCTACTGTATAGCACGGGGAACTCTTCTCAATACTCTGTAATGACCTATATGGGACAAGAATCTAAAGAAGAGTGGATATATGTATATGTATAACTGACACTTTGCTGTACAGTAGAAACTAACACAACCTTGCAAATCAACTATACTCCCATAAAAATTTTTAAAAAAACAACTGATGATGACCCAAGTAATATTTTATTGGTATTAATAGGCGATATCAGATTATTGGCTAAAGAATACTGAATGGAGGACCAAAGGACCTGGGTTCCAGTATTTATTCTATCTTTTAGTTGCTTGTGATCTCTGATGAGCTGTTTAATACCAGAGGTTTGAGCCCTTGATTAACATCTGCCAGTCAGCGATAAACGCTTCCCTGATTTGCTTTACAAGGTGGTTTAGATAAAACACAGTAATGAATGAGAAAGCATATGGGAAATTCTATATTGCTATGCAAATATAGAGCATTATTGTTAACCCCTTGCATTACCTGAATCAAATGTATTGTGGTTGGATAGTTTAATGGCTTTCTTGCAATTTGATAGTTCTAAGATTATTATTGTATGAAGTGCCATAATATGGCTGCATGCTGATTGATTGCTTATTCTCTCTCCAATTCCATTTGTCCATTTGAAAGATTATACATTCTGTCCTTCTGCTAATAATTCTTTGTGTTTAATGAATACAAGATGTGAGTTTAACTTTTATTTTTCACTGTAATTTTTTTAAAAAAGAATCAGGCTATCCTTTTCTTTCCATGTATCAATTTGAGGCATTTAAAATTTCTGTTAAGAAAGCTTCACTAGATACCTATGACAATTCTGTCTTGTCAGGCAGCTTACTGCTGTTGTACAAATAAGAAAACTGAGTCACTGATGTGTTAAGGAGTCTGACCTAGAGATAAGTTTAAAAGCTCTCAGTTCTCTTGTCAAAGTTAGCTATAGCACTGAGTCATTATGCTTCAGGCACTCTGAAAGTGAAAAATTATTCAATCTCTTTTTTTGTTCCTTTTTGGAACAATTATCATTGTAATCCACCTAGATTTCACTCTGAGTGTCAAGAGCTCTGGCAATAGCAACATGTCATTGAAGTAAAATCATATTCTTTTCCAACCTGGTCTCAAAGAACACTGTAAATAACAGGATGCTCTGAAAATAGTACATACATAATATATGCTAATTTACATGAATAAGCACATTTGACTAAATAGCACTGGATATCAGTAGCACCATCGGGATGATTATTGAAGACCCAACTTTCTCCTGGTCCTATATTCCGTCTGCCATGCAGAAGAGACCAATTCCTTCTGTCAGATTTTGGCTGTTTGATATTTTCTTTTGTCTCATGACTGAAGAAACTAAGATGATGGACAGATGACTTGAAATACAGTTATATACTTGATATCCAAGTGGGCATCTTGTAGAAGATACTCAAGTGGAAGACAGCTCAAAAATGATGCATGTAAAGGGAGGCTGAGATACATTTTCACATAGCTATTTATTATGAATGTAGTAGAAATAAATCAATTCACACTAATTTAAAACTTATTTACCTGATCAGGCTGAATCCGTTTCAGTCTAAATGATTTACTTGGGCTGTAGCTTGAACAGACATTCAGCTGAATCCTGATCCTTGCTTGCTTTATGTGAGGTGGCCTGGGGAAAAGGGTATTGGTGCCTTTCTCATGAAAGAATGTAGAAAGCAAAATCTTACTAATCACCACTTACACAGGCTTTGGTTTAATGAAGGTTTTGCTGTATTGCTTTAGCGAGAGTCAGCTACACTGCTACCAGATACAGAACAGCAAATCGGCCTCCAGTCTCTCCGTCTGCTAGGGCTCTATGTCGTGGTGCCTAGTGCAAGTGAGAAGTTTCTCAGCTGGCTATTCAGGCAGGCCTAGGTAGGAATCTACGACTTCATTAGGAATGAATGATTTCACAAACGTTATTGATTCAATCACCTGGCAATTCTGGTGTTCGTCCAAGGGAGAAAAGATGTTGGGTAAAATCCTTAAAAAAAAACCTCTATTTGTTCTTCTGTGATAGATATCCACATGCTTTTGTAAAGATCTGCTCAAAATTATGAGGAATTTTTCTCTACCTTTAATTTGTTGGTCTTTCCCCTAGCTAAAAGTATCAATAAAAGAGCTAAAATAGAGTTTTCACTTTAGTTGTAATATGGGCTAGTTAATAAGGCTTTTTAAATAAAAGGTATGAAAAATTTCAACATACTAAAAAGTAAAGAGGATAGTATAATGAACCACCATTGGGTATTATACCATTAACTATGTATAGTAGTTATTTTGATTTTCAACATTTGCTTCATCCTTCCTTTATTTTTTTCCGTGCTAAAGTACTTTAATGCAAATCCCAGATATCGTCATTTTACTCCTGCGTACTTCAGTGTGCATCTCTGTAAAAATTACTGACTTTGTCACATCTTTAAAAATTAACATATTCCTTGGTATCATCTAACACTCAATTCATAATCAAATATCCCCAGTTGCCTCAAAAAACAGATTTTTAATCTCATGTGTGCCTAATTAATGTACATGTCATCGAACTCTTTAAACAAGTACAGCTTTAAATTAATGGTAAAATGTCGTTCAAAGTTGCTCCACATAAAGTGCTATCGTAAAGTATCAGCTCCAGTTAAGTTCACTTGTGTCTTTAATTCTGTAGAACTATCTGGAAAGTTTGACTGTACAAGTGTGGAGAGGCTCCTTAGAACAGCTACTATGTGTTGAGAAAAGAGACCAAATTAAGACTTTTGGCTCCACTCACTAATTGGGTAATCACTCATTCTTCATTTTGCAATTTGTGGAGTGGGGTTATATGCAAGAATTTCCCTCCCAGGGAAATTGTAGACAGTTGGGCAAAGGACCGTCTTCTTGAGTTCTGTCAGTAAAGGGTTCATGTAATTCTTTGATACACACGCATATAACTAAGTTTATGTTACTAGCTCTAGTTTCAATTTCCATACACAGGCCAATTTGGTGCTTGAAGTGTCTGTCTTTGTTTTTTAGCCTTTTTAATATACTTTAAGTTGCCGCATATGGATAATTGGGTGAGCAAAGGTTTACAAAGAAGTCTGAACTATTAAGTTTCCTTATTTAGACATTTGTGGGGTTAAAATTGAAAAACCAGGCTACACTAATGAGGTGATAGAGCTGGGGATGGGTGGAGTGGGTAAGTTTGAGAAATCGACGGGCAAAAGGCCTACACTCCACACAGATTTACTAAAGAAATTGTGTAACCACTACTTTCCAGACAGCAATTTAGTGCTGTTATTGTGCTGCGTGGCAATAGGCATATAATTTCTTGAGCTTTGCGGACTCAGGTAGCTTTAGGCTGGCAACCCATCTCCACCCTGCAACTTCTAAGCTAACCATTTACTGACCCAATCAGGTGGGTGATTTTTCCTCAAAACAGGAGATGAGTGATAATTGTTGGGGCTGGACAGGTGGCATTTTTCACCTTTCGTTTTGGTCGAGGGAGGGACAACTCTGGAGGTGGTGTTTTATGTGCTTCAAGATCAATCACTGATAAAATCTCAAAGGCTTAACAGCATATTATGCTGGCTGAAGCTGCTTAAGGAAGATTCTATGTGGAGAAAGCAAGACCTTGTGTAGACTGCACACTGACATTTTGAACTTAAACATGTAATCGAGACCAGGGCCGCTGTGTATGGTTGGGCCCCGCTCATGGGTGTGAGACCACAGAGGTCACATCACTTACCAAATCATTTGCCTATTCACAGGACTGTGACTTCCGGGGACCACTTTTCCTATTTCACACAGAGGTGCCATACGGGCTAGCTACTGCAGTTAAGACCAGTTGGATTTTATTCTCACACCAGATGAGAAATTCAGCAAGGCACAGAACTTAGTTTAATGTCTCATTTATCATAGGTGTTTTCCATTTGTCATTGATTCGGAGAAAACAGTATAAGGTGTCCATGTATGTACTATGTTGTCCTAAACCTGCTTGTGAATGATTGCAGCCCTCAAATGTAGAGAGCTGTGTCTTTGAAGATCTAGGCTACAGGTTCAATACGTTGATTACTTTCTCTGACCTAAGGCTCCTCCCTTTCTGCCCTCCTCCTAGTCATTTTCTTGACTTTCTTGTCCTGCAGTGCTTCACATGGTTACAGATTGTACAGGTAAGACTGCATTTTTTTGAAGTTTGTGTCATAACTCCAATTTCTCTTCACTTACATTGCCCACGATTCAAGGCAAGAACTTATGGAAAGTTAAGATGGGTTAAAATAAATTTGGCAGAAGCATTTCCTCTAATAATATGCTCTGCAGTCTAATACCTTGCATTACAAAATCAATGTGTTCCAGAAGAGTCAGTGTGTACACAGAACGTTTGTGAGTAGAAATAATCTTTTCTTGGGCTGACCTCACAGCTTGTTTTTCATTGGCAGTGCATTAGCTTGCATTTTTCTCCCCCTTTGGTTGAGTAGCTAATGGTCTTTAAACAAGCTATTAAAGGGAAGAATAATCTTACAATGCAAAAAAATAAAAGTAGCCTGGATTTTATCCATGCTGGTGGTTTGGCTTTTCATGTATTTGTTTTACTAAAGCAGGGCTAACTCATGTTCTCTGATCTCTGAATTCTCAGGCTTGCTGCGTATATCCTATGCTTGCTTCATCAGACCGTTTTCAGATGGTCTTGTGAATTTCTGAGAGCTCCAAATCCTCCATTTTTATATAAGCCGAGTAGGTCTGAGACCAAATACGAAGCTTTAAGTGGCCATATCTCTGTGTAAAATGGAATTGAGGCATTAGCTATACCTTAAAGTAGGAATTGTGCAGGGCTCCATGCTCTTTCTACCAGCTCTGTTGTAGCTAATTGTGGATCAGAATGTTACATTACAAACCCCTGCTTTCAGCCCTCCCTTTAAGTAATCTATTATCACTTGCATGTTTCCAACCCTGAAGATCATCACCATCATTTTCACTTGTTTCTGCATATATTATTAATGGTGTATCCTATGGCATTACAAAATCAGCAGTAACATACAGACGGGTGGCCAATGGATAGGAAATCAATGACTGAATGTGAAAGATTTATTTAAAAGCATTTCCTATCTACACCTGTCATCAACCATGTTGCCATAAACTAGTAGAAACTTCATTTTGATCTTAGTACCACTGCTTCGTGTTTTCAAGGTGCATCTTATTTTATAGAATCATGCTATACAGAGTTGAAATAAGCTAAATAGGATATCTAACTGATCCTATTAAGTTGTATTTTTTTAAGAGTTTCTTGGCAATTTAAAAAGGTTATATAGAGAGTAAGCTAACTACTTCTTAAAATGTAACGCTGGGCAAGTCACTTATCTCTTTTCTCTCTGGGTATCAGTTTATACTGTAAAATAAGGGAGTTGAAATAAAGTCTTCAAGGTTCCATTCAGCTCTGACATTCTGGGAGTCAAAGGTTATTGAGAGCTGTAATGAATCTGCCCTAACATAAATACATGACATCTGGGTTCTAGTTAGAAAAAAAGTTGGCAGTCATGAAAGATGACTGTTTAAGGCTGAATGCTAAGGATGAAAATACAAGTTAACTTTACTGTCTTGTTTCTGGAGTCTGAGTTAGCCTAGTTCAGTGAAGGTAACGTCAACATGGTTTTAACCATGCATTGTGTGCAGGGCCCTGCTGGCTCTCCTCTGGGTCATCCTCATCCTTGGGTGGTAGCCTTGGTTCACTGACCAAGCGCAGTACTCAAGCCTGCCCAGAGCTGATTCTCAGTAACCAGTAAGATCATACGTGCCAGCTGTTACCCTAAGTACCTTGCATGTATTGGGTTGGCTAAAAAGTGCCTTCAGTTTTTAAGTAAAAATAAAAGACACATTTTTCATTTTTACCAAGAACTTTATTGAACAACGTATTCACGCTTTTGTTCCACTACTTTCTGCCATTTTTCAGGCAACTTCATAATTCCATCTTCCCAAAACTTTTAATCTTTTTGAGCAGAGAACTGTTCCAGGAACCTTTTACAGTCTTCCAGGGAATTGAAAGTTTTTCCCTTAAGAGAATTTTGTAAAGAACGAAATAAATGGAAATCCGAAGGTACAATGTCTGGCGAATACGGCGGATGAATCAGAACTTCCCAGCCAAGCTGTAACAGTTTTTGCCTGGTCATCAAAGAAACATGCAGTCTGGCGTTACCCTGATGGATGATTATGTGTTTTCTGTTGACTAATTCTGGACGCTTTTCGTCAAGTGCTGCTTTCAGTTGGTCTAATTGGGAGCAGTACTTGTTCTAATTAATCGTTTGGTTTTCTGGAAGGAGCTCATTAATCGAGGACTCCCTTCCAATCCCACCATATACACGTCACCTTCTTTGGATGAAGACCGGCCTTTGGTGTGGTTGGTGGTGGTTCATTTCACTTGCCCCATGATCTTTTCCATTCCACGTTATTGTACAGTATCCACTTTCCATCGCCCGTCACAATTTGTTTTAAAAACAACGTTTTCATTACGTTTAAGTAGAGAATTGCATGAGGAAATACAGTCAAGGAGGTTTTTTTTCCTTAACTTCTGTGGAACCCAAACATCAAAGCTATTCACATAACCAAGCTGGTGCAAATGATTTTCAGTGCCTGATTTGGATATTTTGAGTATGATGGCTATCTCCCACGTGGTATAACGTTGATTGTTCTCAATTAATGTCTCGATTTGATCGCTATCAACTTCAACTGGTCTACCTGACCGTGGAGCATTGTCCAATGAGAAATCTCCAGAATGAAACTTCGCAAACCACTTTTGACATGTTCGATCATTCACAGCACCTTCTCCATACACTGCATAAATCGTTTTTTGCATTTCAGTTGTGTTTTTATCTTTCTTGAAATAATAAAGCATAATGCTGAAAATGTTGCTTTTTTTCTTCCATCTTTAATACTAAAATGGCTACACAAAAATTCACCAATTTTAATGTCTTTTTTTTAAATGCATGCTGATATGACAGCTGTCATGTACAATCTAACAGAATTATTTTGAATGAAGTTAAAGACAACTAAGTGCTACTAGAGCCATCTTACAGGAAAAACCGAATAAACCTTTTGGCCAACCCAATAATTGTCAAGACCCGTGCAGGGTCTGGAGTTTTATCCTGCTTACCGATCTGTTGCTGTTTCCCGGATGATTACAGAGGACTCAAGACTCCTGGGTCAGCGACAAAAGATGTTTTCTTATTCATTACAAAACCAGTAACCAGAATGTCAGCATGACATGCTGGTTCACTACAGTCCTAAGTCCCATGAGGTAGCCCAGGACGGATGCCTACCCAGGCAGTCAGTTGCACTGCAGGAGAGGAACACTGAGCTTGGTGGACGTCCCACTTTTTTTTTTTGCGTTACGCGGGCCTCTCACTGTTGTGGCCTCTCCTGTTGCGGAGCGCAGGCTCCGGACGCACAGCCTCAGCGGCCATGGCTCAACGGGCCCAGCCGCTCTGCGGCATGTGGGATCCTCCCGGACCGGGGCATGAACCCGTATCCCTTGCATCGGGAGGTGGACTCTCAACCACTGCGCCACCAGGGAAGCCCGACTTGCCACTTTTATGGTAAGCAGGAGCAAGCCTGCTCTTTGGGGAGGGTTGATATTAGTACCTCATCATCTCGGTCACTTGCTACAAACACAACCTTGGGAAATGGCCTGGCTGAAGTGTTGTTGGGCCTTTCAGCCTTGGCAAACCCAGCAAGAATGTGCAGGGATGCTTGGGTATTGATGGTGGATATCCTCCCACCATCAATAGTAATTCATTTGATCCTCACAACAGTTTTTTTTTTTTTACCTCTTTATTGGAGTATAATTGCTTAACAATGGTGTGCTAGTTTCTGCTTTATAACAAAGTGAATCAGTTATACATATACATATGTTCCCATCTCTCTTCCCTCTTGCGTCTCCCTCCCTCCCACCCGCCCTATCCCACCCCTCCAGGCGGTCACAAAGCACCGAGCTGATCTCCCTGTGCTATGCGGCTGCTTCCCACTAGCTATCTACCTTACGTTTGTTAGTGTGTATATGTCCATGCTTCTCTCTCGCCCTGTCACAGCTCACCCTTCCCCCTCCCCATATCCTCAAGTCCGTTCTCCAGTAGGTCTGTGTCTTTATTCCTGTCTTACTCCTAGGTTCTTCGTGACATTTTTTTTTCTTAAATTCCATATATAGGTGTTAGCATATGGTATTTATCTTTCTCTTTCTGACTTACTTCACTCTGTATGACAGACTCTAGGTCCATCCATCTCATTACAAATAGCTCAATTTCGTTTCTTTTTATGGCTGAGTAATATTCCATTATATATATATATATGTGCCACATCTTCTTTATCCATTCATCTGATAGTGAACACTTAGGTTGTTTCCATCTCCTGGTTATTGTAAATAGAGCTGCAATGAACATTTTGGTATATGACTCTTTTTGAATTATGGTTTTCTCAGGGTATATGCCCAGTAGTGGGATTGCTGGGTCATATGGTAGTTCTATTTGTAGTTTTTTAAGGAACCTCCATACTGTTCTCCACAGTGGCTGTATCAATTTACATTCCCATCAACAGTGCAAGAGGGTTCCCTTTTCTCCACACCCTCTCCAGCATTTATTGTTTCTGGATTTGTTGATGATGGCCATTCTGACTGGTGTGAGATGATATCTCATTGTAGTTTTGAGTTTCATTTCTCTAATGATTAATGATGTCGAGCATTCTTTCATGTGTTTGTTGGCAGTCTGTATATCGTCTTTGGACAAATGTCTATTTAGGTCTTCTGCCCATTTTTGGATTGGGTTGTTTGTTTTTTTGTTATTGAGCTGCATGAGCTGCTTGTAAATTTTGGAGATTAATCCTTTGTCAGTTGCTTCATTTGCAAATATTTTCTCCTATTCTGTGGGTTGTCTTTTGGTCTTGTTTATGGTTTCCTTTGCTGTGCAAAAGCTTTTAAGTTTCATTAGGTCCCATTTGTTTATTTTTGTTTTTATTTCCATTTCTCTAGGAGGTGGGTCAGAAAGGATCTTGCTGTGATTTATGTCATAGAGTGTTCTGCCTATGTTTTCCTCTAAGAGTTTGATAGTTTCTGGCCTTACATTTAGGTCTTTAATCCATTTTGAGCTTATTTTTGTGTATGGTGTTAGGGAGTGATCTAATCTCATACTTTTACATGTACCTGTCCAGTTTTCCCAGCACCACTTAATGAAGAGGCTGTCCTTTCTGCACTGTACATTCCTGCCTCCTTTATCAAAGATAAGGTGACCATATGTGTGTGGGTTTATCCCTGGGCTTTCTATCCTGTTCCATTGATCTATGTTTCTGTTTTTGTGCCAGTACCATACTGTCTTGATTACTGTAGCTTTGTAGTATAGTCTGAAGTCAGGGAGCCTGATTCCTCCAGCTCTGTTTTTCGTTCTCAAGATTGCTTTGGCTATTCGGGGTCTTTTGTGTTTCCGTACAAATTGTGAAATTTTTTGTTCTAGTTCTGTGAAAAATGCCAGTGGTAGTTTGATAGCGATTGCATTGAATCTGTAGATTGCTTTGGGTAGTAGAGTCATTTTCACAATGTTGATTCTTCCAATCCAAGAACATGGTATATCTCTCCATCTATTTGTATCATCTTTAATTTCTTTCATCAGTGTCTTATAATTTTCTGCATACAGGTCTTTTGTCTCCTCAGGTAGGTTTATTCCTAGAGATTTTATTCTTTTTGTTGCAATGGTAAGTGGGAGTGTTTTCTTGATTTCACTTTCAGATTTTTCATCATTAGTGTATAGGAATGCCAGAGATTTCTGTGCATTAATTTTGTATCCTGCTACTTTACCAGATTCCTTGATTGGCTCTAGTAGTTTTCTGGTAGCATCTTTAGGATTCTCTATGTAAACAGTGACAGCTTTACTTCTTCTTTTCCGATTTGGATTCCTTTTATTTCCTTTTCTTCTCTGATTGCTGTGGCTAAAACTTCCAAAACTGTGTTGAATAAGAGTGGTGAGAGTGGGCAACCTTGTCTTGTTCCTGACCTTAGTGGAAATGGTTTCAGTTTTTCACCATTGAGGACGCCGTTGGCTGTGGGTTTGTCATATATGGCCTTTATTATATTGAGGAAAGTTCCCTCTGTTCCTACTTTCTGCAGGGTTTTTATTGTAAATGGGTGTTGAATTTTGTCAAACGCTTTCTCTGCATCTATTGAGATGATCATATGGTTTTTCTCCTTCAATTTTGTTAATATGGTGTATCACATTGATTGATTTGCATATATTGAAGAATCCTTGCATTCCTGGAATAAACCCCACTTGATCATGGCGTATAATCCTTTTAATGTGCTACAACATTTATTTTGTAGGTGTGGAGAAAAGGCTCAGAGCCAATTAGTAACTTGCCCGAGGATATGTAGTGGTGAATTTGGAATTCAAGACCAGTGTGCCTATAAAAATCCATGTTTTTAACCAAGTTTTTGCATATATTGCCTAAGACCGTAAACTTCAGAGTAGCTGTAAAGTGACCTGAAGACCTAATGGTTCTCTAGACTGGTGATGGTTGGACTTGCTCTAGATTTGCATTATGCTTATGTCTAATTTGGAAGGGAGAGGTCAGGGCCCATTCATTTTAGTGCCACTGGTAATCAAAAGTTAAGATTCTTTGAATCACTGCCATGAAATAGTGGGTCAGATATGTGACCACTTACTTATTAGAAAAGAGCCATGAGAATGAAAGTGATGAGGCTGTGGATTTTAAGGATGCACACATGTAATTCTTAAAAATACCAGTCTGGCTTCTATCAAATAATGCCATGTTCAACATAAGGCCTCCTGTACTTTACTACTGTTGCATATTCCATATGATTCTGTCTCTCTCTCTCTCTCTCTTTTTTTTTTTTTTGGTCTGTTTTTTGTTAGCCATGAAGAGCGTAGCTTCTGAACTGGTTACTTTGCAAGCCATCCTGCCTGCTTCATCTTGTAGTTTCTATCTCTTCTCCCTTCCCCACTCTCCTTCTGTTTGTGAAATTCTGTGTGAAGTAAAACTGCTTTGGAAAAGCTAATGCTATCTCCTATTATACAAGTACACGACATGCATTGTTCCTTGTTGAGGGTAGTGCCAAGAACCACCTACCTTCTCCTGCTGCTTCCTTCTCCTTCCTGCTTTGCCTAAAGATTGGCTGCTAAAAACGTGTGGCATATTCAGCCAAGTGCTATCTTTTTTAATTAGGCTGCTCAAAGTGTTGTGACAAACTATTTTTGTGTTAACATGTTGACAAGTAATAGCGTCCTAAACTATGGGCTTAGGTGCCAAGTGATATGGAAGTTCGTAATGTGATTTGTGGTCTAGTTCCTCAGCCTTAACCATTATTCCTCCCCAAAGAAAAGGGATCCTTCAAACAAACTGTGATGAGTAAAATAGATTATGAATACACCAGTATATGCCTGGAATCAGGCTATTTCACACTTATGATCACTAATCTTAATGAGCTGAAATTTCTAGGTTGGTTCTTTTCATGGAACTATGTACCATCAGTATGTACCATAGAACTATGTACCATTCTTTTCATACAACTATGTATGAACTAGGAGGTAAAGGCTGTCTTAAGCTCACATGATGATATAAACAGAACTGGGACAGCAGATAATTAAGCAGACTGAGTATTTAAAAAATTTTTGTTTTTCAAATATCCCTCCTATCTCTTCTTACAAATTCATGTTTCCTCCAAATATGGTAGTGGTTGCTGATGTCCTTCTTTGGTTTTTGACCTCATCTAACACAAAGAGCTTTGTATTTTGGACAAATATTTAAGGAAGGATGTAGCATTCCTCTGTCCCCCAAAGTAGGTTCTTTTTCTTTACACCGGTGGTTCTCAGTGAGGTACAGTTTTACCCCCCAGGGGACACTTGGTAATTTTTGATTGTCAAATGTCCAGACATTTTTGATTGTCACAAATAGGGGAGGAGGATGCTACTGGTATCTAGTGAATAGAGGCCAGGGATGCTGCTGAACATTCTGTAGTGTGCAAGACAGCCCCCCATGACAAAGAATTATCCCACCCAAAATGCCAGTAGTGCCAAGGTTGAGAAACCCCGCTGTGGAACCTATGACTTTTTGTTTACCTAGCCTGAAAAATGCTTGTGGCTCCTTAGCCATTCTTTACTCTTCATTCTGTCCTTTCCTCTGTATTGAGACAGGGCCAGATCTTCAAGGAAGATGTCTTCAAGGAAGCATCTTTTATTTCATTGACTCCCACCAATTTTATTTTCATTTCTTTCCTTTCCATTACTGGATATCTGCTGGGCGGGAGTGTTTATAACTTCGTAGCTGTAAACGATGCCTCTTAGCGTTTATCTCATTTCTGACCTCTAAGAAAAATACTCATTCTCATCCTAATGCATTTAAAAGGCTGTTTTTCCATCTGCTGATTCCTTGATACGTCAACAACTTTTGACACTGGTCACTTTTTTTTTTTTTGCGGTATGCGGGCCTCTCACTGTTGTGGCCTCTCCCATTGCGGAGCACAGGCTCCGGACGCGCAAGCTCAGCGGCCATGGCTCACAGGCCCAGCCGCTCCGTGGCATGTGGGATCTTCCCGGACCGGGGCACGAACCCGTGTCCCCTGCATCAGCAGGCGGACTCTCAACCACTGCGCCACCAGGGAAGCCCCAACACTGGTCACTTTTAAGTCATCATCTATACGGATTTTAGATTCCGTGGTCCAGTCTTCTCTGGCAGCTTCTGCCTCTGAATCGGTTGACTACCAAATGTAACAGCTTTCCTTGCCTCCCACCTCAAAAAATTTTCTGCTCTTTTCCACGTCCAGTTGCAGGCAATCATATGCCCCTTCCAGTGCTACCTGAATACAGTTGATGCCAAGCCTTTCTAGTTACTCTGACTCTTAGTTCAATACTAAGTCATTGTGTGCTGGAAGACATCTCTTAACTATGGTGCGCTGCTACTAAAAACAGCATATAGTTGTTGATTCATTTATCTGAGACCCATCTGAAACCTGAAATACTTTATGGCAGTGGTTTTAATATTCTTCCTCTTTTCAGGGAAAGTAAAATTAACTTGACACCCCTACCCCTTTAACAGACAGGCAGACACACACACACACACACACACACACACACACACACACACACGGTATTTATTAAGCTTACTTATTCACAATGAAGTTTACTCTTGCCTCACTTATCACCAGACTGTATTACTATAATATTAGTCACTGACTGACCTTTACGGTTTCTGTTCCATTTGGGATCAAGGTTAACTTCCCTTTTTCACCAGTGAAAGTCAGTGACTACTTCTCACCCAACTCATCAGGACCAGGCTTATGTTCATATTTAGGGTTACTGTTAAGTTACCTAGTTTTATCTTCTTATCTTCCTTTTTATGTTTGCACATTTATTTAAGTGAAGCCATTAGCTGTGTTGGTCCATCTGCCTGAAATGACCTCTTATCCTTTTTTTCTCTTCACAGTGAATCTACGTACTTTCCTTCCATTTTTTCATAAATTCTTAACTGCCTGATTGAAAGTGTTATGGTCAACTTCTTCCCCTTCAACTTGCAATTTCCTATAGAGAACCAGTTCTTTCTGCTACACGCGTGGCCATGTTCACGGTTGTGCTCATTATAAATGGATGTTACGGTGTATGATCATTCCACACATCAAATCCTCATTACGTACGAGGCACCATACTGAGGGGATAAACACAACTACACATAGGTCTTACTCTTGAGGAGCCTGTGGCATAGCGAGAAAAGAGGGACAGGTAAGTCTCAAGTAGTAAGTCCTATGATACACAGGTGTGGGCATAGTGCTCTTGGGAATGTCACATACTGAGCCTGGCAGGGAGGGGAGAGACTTTGCAGAGGCCATACTGGAGTCTGAGTGCTGGAGAATGAAGAATAGTTTGGTAAGTTTAAAAGGGAGGACATTCTCAATAGAGGGATCATCATGTACAGCCGTTTAGAGTTATGGAAAAGCAGGTTTTTGTTTTTAAGAGTCGTTGATTTGAAAATGTCAAGATCTGGGAGGGAAGGAAGGCTGTGACAACTTGCTTTGTAACCCAATATGGATGATCATATGAAGCATATTTTCACCAACTCGTAAGTGAGGTGGAGAGAGGGAACTAACAGTCACTGAGCACCTACAGCGCTCCAGGCATTGTTTTGGGAGCTTTATATTACCACCTGACTTAATTTTTATCCTAAATGTATATGGGAAGTGTAGTTATTTCCCACATTTTACAAAGAAGGAAAATGAGTCTCAGAGAGGTTAATTCTGATTCCAAAATACACACTCTTTTATGATAACATGCTGCCTTCTCAGAAGTAACAGATTATATTTAAAATTTAGAAATGAACTATAATATTTTTCTACTTTATGAAAATCAACTTCGTATTTTAATATTTTATTTTTCCTCCTATCACAAACCTTACTAAGAGTCTAATAAATGTATCTTATCACATTTCCTCATTGTTAGACTAAGTTAGCTGAGAAAGAATAGAGCTTGAGGAGCTGGCTGGGAGTTGTCCACAGACATCTAATTTAGAGCTGAATACGGTTCGTTTTGCCACTGAGGATTTGGGCAGGCTACTCAGGTGGAAAAGTTCTAGCTCTGAAAGTCTTGTTCAGGGCTTAATCTAATTTAATAAGTGTTTCAGAGAAACCCACCCCAGGACTGTGCTAAGCATTATTAAGGTACTAAAATCAATAGTCCTGGCCTGCTAGGAGCACAGACCTAGGGTGGCGGGGTTGCGGGGGGAATGTGGTAACTGCTACTGCACAGGCAAAGCGCGCTGCAAATGTAGTGCCGACTTCATGGAAAGATTGGCAATAGAAGAGAGTCTTAAAGTACAGTGAGTCCTTCTTAAACAAACAATGGTGGAGAGTGGAGAGGGGGCATTCCCTGTAGTGAGAACAGTATGCACCACTGCCAGGAGGCTAAGGAGTTTGGGCAAGTTTGAGGCCTTAAGAGTTTTAGGCCAGGGAGACCCAGTTGTACAAGTGAGAGTGGTGGGCAGGGAGAGAGCCGCTCCATCACGGTGAGGCCAGATGCTTCTCTAAACAGTTTGGACCCCATTCTGTAACCCTGGAAGAGTATCTAAGCAGGGGAGTGAGGTGATAGGCCTTACAATCAGACCTTCCTTTAGACTTTTTATAATTCAAAGTATCACAAAGTCTAAAATCTTTTGTCAAGACTCCGTGGTAATTGGCCTGTTTGTAGTGTAAATAGAAAGGCATCTATTAATTCTGATACCTTCTGGCATGCTTTTATTTGACAGCTTTGAACTAGTGAAATTAAACATGTACTGTAAATAGGGCACTTTGATAACTTACAGTTTTGTAGCGACCTAATTGGCCCTCGCTCCCACCTTCTTCTGTAGATCAGTGCCTCTAAGTATACAGTGTTTTGTTTTTTATTTGCTTTTTAGTTTTTGTTTGTTTTTGTTTTGTTTTTTGCAAATTGATATTGCTGTAAAGGTCAGGTAGCTTACATACAACGCTGCTGCTGTCAGACTGATGTGTTCTGTTCTGGGCTGAATTACAGTCCCCAGAATAATCTCAGAGAAGCTGCAAGATTTATGATGCACAAAACTAGGTAAAATTACCCTCACTGAAGTGTTGTCATGATTTGGTTGTTTATTTCCATTTTCACGTATGAATCTCCTAGGACAGTGTAAGAAGAGATGCATTGCTACCAACTATGGCAAAGTCGTCTAAGGGCTATAATTTGAACTCAAGTCCCCTACTTAGGATAATTCACTTAAACAGGTGAGCTTTGTATTAAAAGACACTGTCAACTTAGTTTTATTACTACAGCTTTTAAAGCTTTTATTACTGCAGAGGCCCAAATGAATTTGAGATAAGAACCAGAGGAATAGAAATTTGTCCATATGCAAAGGATTTCACATATCCAGGATATCAAAGTATGTGTTAATCTGTGTTCAAATCTAGTTTCTGCACAAAACTGGTTTTGTAACATGTGACTGAAATAGTATCTATTATCATTGTTTTTATTATTATGTTGATTTGAACATAAAATTGAAAAAATATGTATAGGGTTTTGAGGTTTAGCTGCTCCCTTAAAAGTAAAAGTAAACTCTCTTTCTGTTATATACGTAACTGTTATTCAGTGTTTTCATTTAGTTGAGGGTAAAGCTATCGATACTTAGGCCAAAATGGAATGTTTTGTGGTTATTTTCTCTTTCTTGAGTTTAGAGATGTTACCTAGCATTTGTTTTACTGAAAGCAAATGATTATTTTTTGTGCAGTGGTTTGTAGCTATAGAAACAGGACATTATTTTGCAAGGTATAGGCTGGGAAATTTTTCAAGCTCCTTGTTGCATTACAAAATTATTCTAAAAAGACATCGGTCTGTAGGACATGAATCATCCTTTGCTAGACAACTTTCTCATGAGAGATTTGTAGTTCTTGCAGAATCCCTTTTGAGCCTCGAAGTGCGAAGAGTATTACTACCAAAGCTGAGGACAAGAATTCTCTGAGTTATAAATACATGGCCATATGAAAGGCGCTTGAGCAGGGTCTCCCCTGGTACGTGAGAGCCAAAAATATTGCCTGGCTTTTTGCCTCTCCTTCCCAGTGATGCTGCCTTGGGACTTGGTGACCCAATCCTGAGTAGGAATAAGTCTCTGTTTTCTTTCTTTCTCAGTGACCTCCATAAATGTGGTGGCACTGGAAACAATTTACTTCTCAAGTCTCTCTCCCACTTGCCCTACCATCTGACTTTATTGCCTAAATGTAGGGGCTGATGAGAGGCCTGAACTTCTTCCTTTGCTACTTGCCCCTCCCCACTCCTTGCCTAATAGTGGGGGATGCATTTTCCCTTAGACATTTTTCCCTTATTTGATAAATATTGTAGTACAGTTCCGTTTCCTAATATTCTATTTAATGCTGAAGGACATAGAGTTGTGAAATATAGGTGCTTGTCATCAAGGGTCTTACAATATTATAAGGAGAATATGACTTGTATACATGTCAGTATTTGATTAGTGCCATATGAATGACTGGGATTTAGAGACAGGAAAGATTAATAATTTGGGTTGAAATACACTAGGAACTGACTCACTAGGTACTTCTTCCTCCCTCCCCCCACATTCCTCATGGGGAAAATGCATTCAGAATTCAAAACAGATCCCGCATGCCGCGCGGTGCAGCCAAAAAAAAAAAAAAGTTATAATAAAAACCAAATAAAACTTTTAAAGTTGATTTTTTTAGTAAACAAAATGTTCCTGATTTTTTTAGAAGACCACTTTATATTTTAATGCTAATTATAACCATTGCCATACTATTAATGAGAGATGCCCAGTACATTGAAAAAAGTAATTTCTTGATAAGTCTAACTGGTTTCATATGTTACTTGAAAATGTGTTTATGAATGAGCACTATTGTTCAAAGTTGAAACAAGTATGATGCTAAGTTGTATTTCCCTGGGACAGCAAATGAGAATATTTAAAGTCTTTTAAATGCATTAGAAATACAGTTTCCATTCTTCTATTCTTCTCATTCCCTCTAATCCTCTAGATTCCCTTTCATACAGATTTGTGAAAAAAGTGATTTTAGGACCACTTGCCTGAAGGCCACCAGAAAAGCTTGCTAAAAAACATAGATTCTGGAGCCCCAGTGAACCAACCGAATGAGAATCCTTTTGGTGTGGGCCCTGCGAATCTGCACCGATAAGCTGCCCAGATGATTCTGTACCCTAAAGTTGGAGAACCAATAATCTCATGCACAGTTTGCAAAATGGCAGCCCTGCAAGTCACATCCGGCCCACAGATTTGTTTAGTTTGGCTTGCAGTCTTGGCAGTATGGTTTTGAAAATTTGATTTGTTTGCCAGCTCTTAAAAATTGGGATTTTACACATTTAAATCCAAATTTCTGGCTCCCCTTGAAACATCAGTGTAATTTTATAATACTGAACCCATGTTCCCATGTGACTGTCAGCAGTCCACTGTACCCATTTGAATGGGCTAGGTATTCCCAGATTAACCACAGTCCACCCTTAACCGCATTTCATCCTGGGGTCTAGTATTAGGTGACATTTACTTTCCTACAGTTGAGCTGCATCACCCAGTTATATCCCCTGCTTAGAATCTGTATGCATTTGAGTTTTTGACTCTGAATCCAAAAGTTAAAAAGTAGTGAGGAAAAATGATTGGAAAGAGGTGAAATTGGAGGCTGGGAGACCAGAGAATTTATTACAATAGTAGAGATAAGAAATGAACTGCTGAACTAGGACAGTGGTAAGACTGGTGGAGAAAAGGAGGAAGTTTAATTATGTAGAAGCTGCCAACCTTGGTGACTGACTGAATTGTGGTTGGATCTGGAAGGGAGAAGGAAGAACAGGCATGGTGGAGTAGGGAGAGAGGGAAGTAGGTGGGAAGAGGAGTTTGGTTTTGGACACAGTAACTTTAGGTGATTGTGGGACATCGTTGCTAGGTACTGAGGTATAGCTTGTTAGGGAGCAGAGACCCTCCCTACTGTGTTAGAGGAGAGGATGACTCTGAGAGGAGCATATAAAAATGTCCTGGATCTATGTGTTTTGACTGAAAAAGCATATTAAAAAACCTGCCTGCTTTCCTAATGCAAGCTGAAAAAAAAATCTACAAAATTGTGACTAGCAGGAATAGACAGAAAATAGCATATCGTCACCTTAACCTAACCCCAGAGGAGGCACTGAACAAAGAATCCCTTGGCAGAGGTGTATCCAAGTCCCTTGAGTGTGAGAGATTTTTATCTAAAGCATCAAAGGTTAGCAAAGGTTGACACATTGCTGTAGCATATCAAGATGACACAGTGATTTAATGACAACCACTGCTTTCTTGCAAATGGTAACTTTCCTTGATCTCTTCTACATTTTTAGTTTTGCTTTGTGAGTATTCTTTAGCACTGTGGACACTAGGAACACGCTGTATTCCAAAAAGTGTTTGTAAGACATTTTTCTTTTTTTATATCTCTGAAAACATTGTTTCTTTGGGAACATGTTATGTAGGGAGGTTAGGTTCCCAGGGTAGCTCCCCCTTTTCAAATCTGACTTAATGTACATTTCACATGACCTGTTTTATTAATAGTATGAGCCTGGACTCTGGGAGCAATCATGTACCATATAGTGTAGGAACAATGATCCTTCCTGTCTCTTTTCTAGGTACCGGGCTGACCGTTGGCAATATTTTGAAATTAGTGAATTTTATCTTTGGGATTCCCCAAATCCCTTTGTATACCCCTTTTCTATACAATAGTGCCCCTCCCTTCAGATGACACCCCTCCTTCTGTGATCCCCCCCTCGCAGATCTTCCATGTTCCTTAGTATTCCAAAATTCATTACCCCTTCTTCCTAAACTCCTCATTTCTGTCGTATAGCTTCTCTCTCCTAAGTATCAGAACGAACTAAGTTATGCTAAAATCATTTCTGCTGGTGCAACGTTATTGTTATTTTTAAAAGACGGTTGTTAACAAAAATTAATTGCTCGGTAAAATATCCAGCAGGTAGCACAGGAAAGTGAATAAAGTTAGATAATGAAAGAATGTTTTAGGGGAGTGGGTCGTTATATCAGCAGCCCTGATTTAATATTTTCACTTGGGAATAATTACCTCTAAGTTCTCTCTCCTTTTGAGAAAGAGGAAGTCTTGCCTCTTCACTTATGAGCCTATCTCTCTCAGAGCTTCTCTGTATTCATGACTGCTTCCATGAGAGCAGCAGAGAGGCTTCTGGAGTTGAGGGTAGGTAAACAGGGCCAGAAGAGTGACTCTTCTAAGTTTGAGACTGCTTATACGACCTTTTGAGTGAAGGGTATATTCCAAGATGGCTTAATATAAGCAACAATTAACTAATAAAAAATTGTTTCATATTTCTTACCCACAAATGGTGAAATGCAATTTCTAAGCTCAATTTGATTATTGAGGCAAATGATGGATAGTATTAAAAGCATTGGTTTCTAATAATTTATAAACAACCTTCTGTTCTTATCTGTTGAGTTGTATGCTTACCAAAGAGTCACTTTGTTTGTTTGCAAACCTATACTGCCAGCTGTAATTGCTATTGTAATTATATGATTTACTTAAACATCATGAAATTGATGAACTGTGAGTGTGAGAAAAAAGATATATTCCTATGAAAATTAAGTAGAAGTGTTTTGCATGAGTTAATAAAGCAGCTAAAAAGATTGCCCGTTGTATTAAGCACAGAAAGTCTACTTTCAGAGGCAACTGAAAGTCTAGGGAAAAATAACAAAAATCTAAAAGGATTCCTATGGCTTTGCAGCTATCTTTAAGTTCTCTCTTCTAAAGAAAATGCAAATAGTAGGGAATGCATTGAGGGTGCGGTTTATGAAAGGAAAACTGCTCTGAACTCTCGCTAAGGAGCCTCTATTAAAAGAAAAGGCCTTCGTTCTATGTCAGAAGATTAATGAATGAGGTATATTTCATGTTGTAAGTTACAATAAAATGTTGAAGATAATTTTTACTTTTAATGATTCCTCACTTTAATCAACTTTTAAAAAGTAACCACCCACTGGACCTTATCATGTCTGTACAATACTATACAGTAAAGGCTCATTTTCCATGCTCTGAAATGAAATTCTAGTTAGCATGTCACTTCTTTGTCATTTCTGGGCATAGTGAGGGACCAACATGCCTTCAAATTGCTTATTGAATGACCACGGTAGTCAAGCAGATTGTATTCTCATTTTTCAAAATTGACTGATCACAAATTAATTTATTATAACTTCCTTTCCATGAGAGATGAAGGCATTTTTTGAATGTGGAAATTTTATTTTGTGGAAATGAAAAAGTAGGCAGTGATTTTAATATATAGTGATTGAGTTCTTATCTAATTACAGAATTTTTTCAAGAATTTATCCAGGGGTAGACTTCCTGGAACTTTTGTGGTCTTCTTAGGTAGTCTTAAGGGATTCTATATATTTGTACATTGACATTTATCACAGTATTCTGCATTTTTGGTAGGATTTTTAGTAGGGAGGTTGCTAAGTGTCATTTATGAGTGAGGTCTGATGGGGGACTCTGGAACCTTTCCCATATCCTAACGGTTCTTTTCAGTCATTCAACTACCTAGGCTTACTCTGATCTGGCTCAGCCTTCAAGGGAGGATGAATAAAGCAATTTGTCCCAAGGAGTTTGCTGGATTGACTTTTGTCCCTACTGTATTGAAAAAATAACATACTTAACCAAGGATCCTTTATGTCTTTTTAATGTTAGAATGTATAATAGTCAAGTGGTTAGAATTCATATGCAGAGGAGTATACCATATCACAATTTTTACTGCAAATTGCTCCTTCACCATCCTGTCTGCCATGTTCTTCCTGATATTTAAAAATTTGAGTTGATTGCTTTTGATGAGCAAAAAAGAAATTTCCATTTTTCTCTTGTTCCTTTGTGTGGATTAGTGCCCTGGATTTGAAGGGCTAGTGCTAGTGAATCTTTGGATAACATATAACGCCCCCACGATTCCTCTCCTCAACTTCCCCACTGTAGGATGAGAGAAAATTAGCCACTGGTTGGGAAAGTAGTTTTATAGTTTGTGTATATGGTAAATATTTTGTTGATTCAAAATGATTGAATGCTTATGTGTTACCGTGCTAGCTGGATACTTAAATGGGTGAAATATCAGAGAAATTGTATGAAGTAGAGAAGAATGGGTCTCAGTTTTTAAAAAAATTCTCATTTTTTTCCTTTTCAGAAAGAACTTTTTCTTTTAGTTTACTACTGCTGTGTTTATCTAAGTCAGTTTTTGATGCAGCAGTCTACTCAAATGTCATAATATTTGCTAGCATTTTCTGTTCCTGCATATAATCAAGGTGGGCTTTTTATAGAAAACAAGTCTATAGTAAAAACAAAATTAAAACCCCCAAACTTCTAAATGGACAGCATTCTTGACAAACAGAAGTGATTATCTGGCTAGGTATTGAATTCTTAGAATTTTGAACTCTGCTAAATAAGCAGGTTTATTACAAAGCTGCTGTGAGGGTAACAACCTTGAACCTTCTGTGACTTTGGCCACATTACTTCACTATTCTGGCTCTCCTTTGTTCTCCATATCTGTCATCTTCTCTATAATCATGATATATTGTTTGTTGCAATTTTGTTTTATTTGACTTCCTTAAGCCTATCAACCTTGTTCCTAACTTTGTGTTTCAAATGTCTTATCCTCTTTATTGTTGTTGCCTCCTTTGTGGATTTTATTTACGATTTTTCATCTTTTCTTTCTAGAACTCTCCCAGCATGGTTTTTACTTCCTCCTTCTCTTTCATCATTTTTGTTTCTTAAAAGGATTTTATTTTCTTAAATTTTTTTTTCTTAAAAGGATTTTAGTTTTATCAAAACAGTATATGTATATAATTAAGGTCAGTGGTACAGAAAGGCTTGTAATAAATAGTAACCTCTCATGCCCCATCTCTTTCCATCCCTAGTGTTGTTTACCAGTGGCAACCCCTTTTAACTGTTTTGTCTGGTAGTTTGCTCCTTATCTCCAAGTAGTATGCTTATACTGCTGTGTCTTACCTTATCTATCTTAGTTACTATCTATTGACTTCTTGCTATGATAGAAGAGGATTGAGCTCATGCCACCCCTCACCATTCCATGCTTATCATCACAATACTGCTCTCACTGTTTTTAGTTCTTCTGGTTTAAGAATATACCTTCTTTGATCTCTTTTTACATGATCACATGTGATTTATTTGAGACCATGAAGAACAACATTTGAAGTCCATCTGGATTTTTTGCAAATTTTATGCATAGATTCTCTTTCGGTCCCTTTCTGATCATTTATCTTTGAATTGGTTTGGCTGCTTACCATGAAGAGTGGTATGGGTGTGTGTGTGTGTTCCTGTTCACATTCTTGTGTGTGTGCACATGCACACCCCAGTACATATTTCAAAGTTCATGCATGTGAGAAGAGATAATAAAGACGAGCTGGAGTAATTCACAGCCTGAACTTGAGTTTGTTTCAATGCACACATTCTCTCCTAATTTTGTTTTTATTTCCTTTGCTCTGAGAGCATGTCCTTCTTAGTTTTTGCAATCAGTGGTCTTGGCAGCAGTGCCAGGCTCATTCCTGCCTCAAGGATAGTGCGTGTTTATTTGATTTTAAAATAGACTTTATTATTATTTTTTTAAAGCAGATTTAGATTCACAGCAAAATTGAGCAGAAAGTATGGAGAGTTCCCATATACCCTCTACCTCCACACATGTACAGCCTCCCCTTCTATCAACCTCCTGCACCAGGGTGGTATATTTATTACAAATGAGAAACCTATATTGACACATCTTTATCACCCAAAGTCCACAGTTTACATTAGCTTCACTCTTGGTGTACATTCCATGGGTTTTGACAAATGTATAATGACATGTATTGACCATTACAGTGTCATAAAGAATCGTTTCACTGCCCTAAAAATTGTCTGTGCTCTGCCCATTCATCCCTCCCTCCACCCTAACACCCGGCAACCATGATCTTTTTACGGTCTCCATAGTTTTGCCTTTTTCACAATGTCATGTAGCTGGAATCATACAGCATGCCGCCTTTTCAGATTGGCTTCTTTCACTAAGTAATATGCATTTATATTTCCTCCATGTCTTCTCATGGCTTGATAGCTCATTTCTTTTTAATGCTAAATAATATTCCATTGTCTGGATGTACCAGAGTTTGTTTATCCATTCACTTACTTAGGGATGTTGTGGTTGCTTCCAAGTTTTGGCAATTATGAAAAAAGCTACTAAAAACATCTGTGTGTGGATTTTTGTATGGATGTAAGTGTCAACTCCTTTGGGTAAATACCAAGGAGTGGTAAGAGTATGTTTAGCTATGTTTAGTTTTATAAGAAACTGCCAAACTGTCTTCTAAAGTGGCTATATCAAGAATTTTGCATGGGCCGTTCCTACAGCCCCCACTTATTTTCTAGTTAACCTCTACTCTTCCTTAAGACCTCAGCTCAGTTCTCTCTCATCACCTCATTGACTCAGTAATTTCTTCCCATTGCATGCTGTCATAGCACATGTATCTCTCCTTTATAGCACTTATCATATTGGAAGTTTGTGCGTGTGATTCTTTAATGTCTGTCTTTCCCACAAGTTTGTAAGCTGTATGGAAGCATGGATCCTGTTTGATTATTTGCTCACCAATTTATCTTTAGCACCTAGCACAGTGTCTGGCATTTTAGCAAATATTTCTTAAGTATATATTGAATGAATGAATGAATGAGTAAATAAATAAATTGCATCAATGTTCTTTTTCTATGATGATTGATAATTATGTTTTGATTTGGCAAGTTTATTTTGCTTGAAGAATTTTACCTAGAAGACTGCAGAAAAAATAGGCAAAACCATTTGAAACTTCAGGTCAGAAGAGATGAGCCACAAAAGTTCTCTAAACTCCAAAGTCTGTGTCTCTGTGTTTATCCACACATAGGTACACATACTTGTGTATGTGTATTTTTAAGCACTAAAAATAGCATGTTTTCAAGCAAATTAATCAGTTTGTGATGGCTGTTGACCAAGCAAAGGAAATTATTAGGTAATTCTTTTTTTTCTTTTTGCGGTACGCGGGCCTCTCACTGTTGTGGCCTCTCCCGTTGCGGAGCACAGGCTCCGGACGCACAGCCTCAGCGGCCATGGCTCACGGGCCCAGCCGCTCCACGGCATGTGAGATCTTCCCGGACTGGGGCACGAACCCGTGTCCCCTGCATCAGCAGGCAGACTCTCAACCACTGCACCACCAGGGAAGCCCATTAGGTAATTCTTTTGGAGAAGTGAGTCGTTATTAAACAAGAGAGAATTCCTGACTTCTCTTGAGTGCCATGAATGGTTAAATCATGAAGTGGAAATTTCTGTGTGTTTTATAAAAATCACTATATTAAAACTTTGCTTGCATTCTTGGGACTTTCCTGGTGATCCAGTGGGTAAGACTCCGCACTCCCAATGCAGTGGCCCCGGGTTCGATCCTTGGTCAGGGAACTAGATTCCACATGCATGCCGCAACTAAGAGTTTGCATGCTGCAACTAAGAGTACACATTGCTGCAATTAAGAAGTCCACAGGCCACAAGTAAACATGCTGCAACGAAGGTCCTGCGTGCCACAACTAAGACCTGGTGCAGCCCAAATAAATAAATACATATTAAAAAAATAAAACTTAGCTTGCATTCTTACAGGATAAATGTATATTGCACAATAAAAAATACATATACTTTAAATCTTAAGACTTGTATGTAGTTTATTTTTGATAATCATTTGATTATATTTTAACCTGAAAACAAATATCTATGGAGCAAAGCATCCATTCGAATCATTCACTTTTGTGCACCACAATATCCTTGCAGTTGAAAGTGAATTTCAGAACAAAGATTTTCAATTCAGGGCAACAATTATTGAATAAGGATGCAAGCTATTAATGGAGCCAAATCTCATTGAAAGTCACACTCTAGGGACACTGATTGCAAAACTTCACTTGTTTTGGCTGGATTATATATGCTTCCACATGGCAATATCGATTAAACAGTGAAGATTGATTCTCTGTCATCATTGGAATTAAGCAGTCATAGTTAAGAGGAAGTGGGACATGTGTAAGATGTAATGTGATGCTTTGCCTCATGTTTATTTCTATTTTAAGCTTCCATGACCTAAGCCAGAGTATTTTTTGAGAAGTTTGATACATAATTAAAATAAGTGTCTTCATGTTTGATTATTGATGAGAAAAGATGAGGGTTTGAGGGAGTGACTGCTACTCAGTGTATATTTAAACATAGCCAAAAGTAGGAATCTTATCACAGAAATTACTTCATAAACATAACATTCCTCCATTGTCTCCTTTACTTTTGGGCTATCTTTTCTCTTTTTTTTTAAAATGTCTTCTGACATGGCTCCAAAACAAAAGGCACAACCTAGACCCTTTTATGTATTTTGGGTACCTTTCTTTTGAACTGGGTCAACCATAAAACTCTTTCAGTCATCTGGTTAGGGTGTAAAACCTGTTCTGTCAAAGTGTTAAAAAAAAATCTCAGATTACAGATGATAGACTAAGGCTATAATAGATTAAAGTCCACAAATCCTTGTAAATACGTTCAATTGTTGTCCCTCAGTGTGGTCACCCTGGGTGATAGGGGTTTTGTTTTTATTTTGTAATGATGCTGCTACCATTTTCTCAGAATGCCTTTTGGAATGTTTGGGAACTATATTCAGAACCAGTTTATAAGAGACATAGAAAGCCACATTCAAGGTCACATTTTACTTTGAGTCTGGCATATATTTGAGTACCTGCATTGGTAATCAGATTTTATGATATTTGAAAGGGAACAGGTGATTTGAATATGTACATTCTAGTATATTAAAGAATAAATTCAGTCCTGTTATTTTTTCATACCTTGTAAATGGAGGTAAGTTGGTTACTTATAGTCATTTATCTATCTGTCTATTCTGTCTGTCAATCTATTTAAATAGCTTTATTGAAGTGTAATTGACATACAACAAACCAGACATATTTAAAGTGTACAGCTTGCCAAGTTTTGCATATGTGCACACTGTGAAGCCATCACCTCAATCAAGATAGTGAACATGTGGGACTTCCCTGGTGGCGCAGTGGTTAAGAATCTGCCTGCCAACACAGGGGACACGGGTTCGATCCCTGGTCTGGGAAGATCCCACATGCTGCGGAGCAGCTAAGCCCATGCGCCACAACTACTGAACGTGCACTCTAGAGCCCACGAGCCACAACTGCTGAAGCCCACGTGCCTAGAGCCCGTGCTCCCCAACAAGAGAAGCTACTGCAATGAGAAGAGTAGACCCTGCTCTCTGCAACTAGAGAAAGCCTGTGCACAGCAACAAAAACCCAGCACAGCCACAAATAAAATATAATAATAATAAAAAAAAGAATCTCAACCTTTCCAAAAAAAAAAAAAGATAGTGAACATGTATCCACCCCTTCCCACAAAGGGGTTATGCCCTTTGTGAGTCCCTCCCTTTCCCCTTCGTCCCAAACCAAGAATCGGTTTGCATTTTCTTTCAATTTTCTGAAAGCATTTCTGTATAATTGATTTTGGTAGAATACACCAGTGAAGCCATAGTGTGGTGGGTCTCCTCTCTCTTTTTTTAAAAATCAGTTTTATGGATCTTCTTAAACAACTTTTGGTTTTATTGATTTTTCTATATTTTTCTATTTTATTGATTTCCATTTTGACTTTTATGATTTCCTTTCTTCTGCTTGCTTTGGGTTTCAGTTGCTCTTCTTTTTCTATTTGTTTAAAGCAGCAGCTAAGGTCATTCATTTGAGAACTCTCTTATTTTCTAATATAAATGTTGTTTTTGTTATAGATTTCCCCCTAGTTCTTGCTTTTGTAGCATCCCACAAATTCTGATATGTTGTGATTTTCTTTTCCTTTAGTTCAAAATACTTTCTAATTTCTCTTTTGCTTTCTTCTTTGACTCATCTGTTATTTAGAAGTGTATTTCATTCCAAATATTTGGAGAATTTCCAGAAATCTTTGGTTTTGATTTCTAATGTAATTGTACTGTGGTCAGAGAATATACTTTGTATGACTTGAATACTTTCAAGTTGATTGAGACTTTGTGGTAAATGTACCATGTGTACTTGAGAAGAATGTGTATTCTGTTGTTGGGTGGAATGTTCTAAAAATGTCAATCTGATCATGTTGATTGACAGTGTTGTTCAACTCCTCCATATTCTTGCTGATTTTCTGTCAACTTGTTCTACCAATTATTGAGAGAGGGATATTGAAATCTCTGACTAGAATTATAGATTTGTCTGTTTCTCCTCGCATTTCTATCAGTTTCTACTTCATGTATTTTGAAGTTCTGTTATTACAGGCATAAACATTTGAATTGTTATATCCTTCTGATTCATTGACCCCTTTATCATTATGAAATGACCTTTTTATCCCTGGTAAATGTGTTTTTGCTGTGAACTCCACTTTGATATTAAAATATAGCTACTCTAGCCTTCTTTTGACTTGTGTTAGCATGGTTTATCTTCTTCCATTCTTTTATGTAACATGTCTTTCTTTCCTCCCCTTAGCTGCTTTTAATATTTTCTCTTTATCACTAGTTTTCAGTAATTTGATTAAGATGTGCCTTGGTGTAGTTTTCTTCATGCTTCTTGTGCTGGGGTTCATTGAGCTCTTTGGATCAGTGGGTTTATAGTTTTTTTAAAAACATATCTGTAACATTTTTAACCATTATTATCTTTAAATATTTGTTATTCACCCACCCTCTTTTCCTTTGGGATTTCAATTACACATATATTTGATTACTTGAAATTGTCCCTCATGTTACTGATGCTCTTTTCATTTTTATTTGTTTTGTTTCTTTTTTCTCTGTTTTTCATTTTGGATAGCATATGTTTCATTTCTACAGCATATGTCTTCAAGTGCACCGATCTTTCCTACTGCAATGTCTAATTTGCCATTAATCCTATCTAGTGAATTTTTCTGCTCAGACATTGCAATCTTCATCTCTACAAGTTCAATTTGGGCCTTTTTTATATCTGCCATATCTCTACTTAACTTTTAAAACATATGGAATACAAGTTAAAAAATAACTTTTAGTGCCCTTATATGTTAATTTTAACAGCTGTGTCAGTTCTGGGTCAGTTTTCTTTTTGCCTTCATTATAGGTCATATATTCCTGCTTTTTTGCCTGCCTGGCAGTATTTGATTGGATGCCAGATTTTGTGAATTTTACCTTGTTGGATTGTGGATATTTTTGTATTGCTGTAATTATTCTAGAGTTTTGTTCTGGGATGCAGTTAAGTTACTTGGAAACAGGTTGATCCTTTTGGGTCCTGCTTTTAAGATTTGTTTGGCAAGACCAGAGCAAGGTTTAGTCTAGGGCTAATTATTCTCTTACTACTGAACAAGAGCCTTCTGAGAGCTCTATGCAATGCCTCATTAATTATGAGGTTTTCCAGTCTGGCTGGTAAAAACAGGTTTTCTTCCCGGCTCTGTGTGAGTGCCAGGCAATGTCCTCTCTCTGAGCTTCTTGGATGGTTCTTTCTTTTCCCATCCTCAGGTGGTTTTCTTACATACATGCACCATTCAGCACTCTGCTGAACATGCGGGGTGGACCTCCACAGGTCAGCTAAGTTTTGTCTCTGTGTAGCTTTCTCCTTTCTGACACACTGCCTTGTGAACTCCAGCAGTCTAGTATCCCTGGATTCTCAGTTCCTCAACTCAGGTGGTTGGTCTGTAGAGCTTTGCCTGGGTCCCTTCCCTGAGCCACGACCTGCCCACTCTCCCAAAGCAGTATGTGGGAGCAGTTGTAGGGCTTGCCTCATTTTTTCTTACTGTCTTTGGGGGATCACTGGACCTTCTTGCCTGATGTCTAGTGTCTTGAAAACCATTGTTTGAAATATTTATGTCTCTCTTTTATTTTTTGGTTGTTTCAGGCAGGATGGTAAGTCTAGGCAGAACTGGAAGTCCTAGACACATTGAAAAAAAACAAACCGGTTTGACATAGCTAATTAAAGTGATCGAGATTTTTATGGTTCTCTTTTTCACTACCTCTTGCCCCACCCCAGCACCTGGTCAGTCTTGGCTGAATGTTAGCTAACCCCTTGCAACTTTTTTACTTAGTCTCCAGGTATAATCTCTTGGATTTAGGTCAAAACTGCCTACCCAACAGTTACTTTACCTCAGTCTGGCAGTCTTCTTTTATTATGGTCAATAGTTGTTTGGCAATTCCTTCCTTTACTGAGCTGGGTTAGTTCAGAGAAATTGCATACATAAAGCTTGTCCCAGTTTCCAATTTTTTTCCTCCTAACTGTTCTCTTCTTGGTCATGTGATACATCTGTTCCTTTCTGGTTGTTTATTACAACAACCTTTCCAGCCTTGGTCAAAATTTTATCCTTCTGGGCTCACATATCAATGTCTCCAGCTGAAGCATGTATCATATTTTTACTAGAAACTTAAAACAGAAACAGAATTTTAGTGCTAAGGAGAACCTTGCAGTTTATCACTTATACGTAAGGAGATTGAGAGTGTACTTCTCAGTCTTTCTAGTAAGCTGCCATTGATGTTTTGCCTTGTCACACAATATTTAAGATATTTTCGTCCTTGATTTTTTAAAAAAATATTTATTTATTTGGCTGCGTTGGGTCTTAGTTGCAGCATGTGGGATCTAGTTCTCTGACCAGGGATCGAACCTGGGCCCCCTGCACTGGGAGCGTGGAGTCTTAGCCACTGGACCACCAGGGAAGTCACCATCCTTGATTATTGTAAACATTCAGATATAACCGTTTTAGAATGCTTTAAATACATAATATAATTTAGGGATTATTTTATTAGTATAACCTCGCGTATTCTTTAAGCTGGAACATTCTCATTGGTCCTGTTGGCAGGGAGAAGAGAAGGCGGAAGAAAATCCAAGTCACTGTTCACTAAGAACAAATGTTGCATTTGTCCTGTGTGATCACATCAACATGGATTTTGGCAGAAAATTTCCCATCAATTTGACAGATTTTATTCGTGATAAATGTACTTCTAGAGGGCTTGCAACAAACCACTCAGTTATAAATGGATATTTCTGAAGTAATCCTTTCTAATTCATTTTCAGTTCCAGGTTTTTCCCCCTTCCTTGAAACTGTACCCTATAATGATTTATTTAAAACATACTGGATGTAGAGACTAGAAGCATATTAAATACATGATCTCATTTTGTACTGGTTTTCCCCCTCCTGTTTCCATTTAGTAAGACTGTTAAGTTTGTGGTCCTACCTTCTTTCTGGAATTCAAGGGAAGCTTCTGTTTGACAAAGCTAGGTCAAAGGGAATGAATTCTTCATTGTTGACTGTCTCCTAAATTTATATTCCAGTTGTCAAGTCCTTGAGGGATTAAGTTAAAATACTCATCTTGTATGTTGCTGAAACTAAATTTAGGGGGATGAAAGCAGAAACTGGGAAGGTTTTTAATCTCTGTTGTAGGGCTTCTTATGTTAGATGGGAGTACCTAATTCTTTTTCTACATAATTTAAATAAAGAGAGTAAACATTTTTTAATGCAAATCCAAACTGAGAATTCATTTTATAGAGATCATTAACATTTATTTCGTGAAGTTTTCCTTCTGTATATTTTAAATGCAGACACCATGGGAAGATCTTCTCATATGTGCTCATCAGTGCATTTTTGTCACATACTGACTATTTTGTATTTTACAGTTGGTTAGTCAAGTGCTGACTAATGAACACCTGAAAAGGTCTGTGTGTTATTGGTGTCAGAAAATAAATTCAATAGCTTTTATATACAAGCTGAGTCATACCGGCTGAGTTCATGTGAGTGATCAGGGAGGCATGTGACCTTTGTGCTCCATAGCTCTCTGCTCGAATTCTGAAAGTAAACTATGTAAATGACCTAAGATGTCAGTTTAAAAACTTCCCTTGGTTTTCAACTATCGAAGATGGTAAGGTGCTGCCATCTGTACTGTGATGGATCACACCATCCCTAGTTCTATGTTTGCTAATTACTTTGTGAAGGTATATTGTTAGCTGGCGTGGCAATACTGCATACAGGTCAGAGAATATTATAAAATGGTTTTGTTTAAGTTCTGTGTCCCTCGGGTTTCTAATCAGTAAAATGGGGATAATACTAATATCTACATTACAGGTTTGTTATGGGGATTAATTAATTAAACTAAAGCACTAAGAATAGTGCCTGGCACATAGTAGGTTCTCAGTGAATCTTAATTAGTAGCACTAAGAGTAGTGATGGTCTGTCTCTCTTTAGGTCTAGCTTTTCTTTCTTTTTGTATACACATGATTAATTAACACCATTCCTTGTTAAATGGTCAACTCTACAATTTGGCAGTTAAAGAGAGTCTCATTCATTTCTATCCTTTCCTCCCTCTCCCTGCCCCTCCCTCTCCTTCTCATTTTTTCCCCCTCCTTCCCACTTTCCCTCCCTCCCTGCTTCCCTCCATTGCACTTCTTGTACTTGTTGCTGTCTAGCTGAGGCAGTAGTAATAGACTCAGATGTAAATACTGCACTTTGAACTGTAGCAGTTTGATTAGAAGATAGAATTTGAAGCCATATATCCAGAAGAGGAAAAGAGACCCAGATGTCCCTTTCTTTGGTTTCTAATTTATGTTTTTATAAAATTCAGATTAAATTTTGCAATGTATTTAAACACTGATTTTTAAAATAAACTTCCTATTTGTTTCTTGTTGTTTTATTCCCCCACCTAACAAGCAACCAGGTAACTAGGGTGAGGGGGGAGGTCACTTTCCAACAACCACCCCCCCAGGGTTTCTGAATATGTAACTTCCAGAGGTGTGTATATATAATAATTCCTTCCTGAATGATCCCCTCGCCCATCAACACACACACACACTTTTTGTTGGCCTCATAGGTAGGGATGTGGGTAAACTTAATCAGCTAGTCTGGTTGGTCAGTGGAAACCATAGAGATTACAGATATTTCTTAGGATATGTTTAAGTGAATGTTATGGCTATGTTTTGAAGGTTAAATGTTAATTTCATGTTTTTTAGGGTGCTGGTAATTCTTTGCTCGTCTGGATTTTTCTCTGTAGATTTATTTTCTTGGTTTTAAAATTCTTCTATATTGTTCTCTTTGATTACTAACTTCCTAACCCCCCACCCTCTTTCCCTCTAGCTGAGTTGGCTGTGGTGGCCCTAAATGCCTATTATATGCTCTCTTTTCTAAGGTCAGCCCTGTTTTTTCTTTGGCTACTGATATTTCTTTAGCTGTCATTGAGTTCTTAGGTGCTCTATTTCTCTGATATGTGATCAGAGAAATATGTGATTTCTCTGATATATTGTTTAAGAGCATTGAGTTTGGAGAATAACAAATCTGGATTATCTTGCTTCCATCTTTTAACATCTGTGAGCCATGATTAAGTTAAATTATATCTATAAGCCTTGGGTTCCCCATTTGTAAAATGGGGATAAATAATGGAATGTACGTTAAGGGTTGTTGCATAAATTAAATCTTCAAATATATGTAAAAATGCTTAGTATGGTACTTGGAACATAGTTACCCCTCAGTAAATGATAATTATAATTATGCTTTTGTTGTTGGCATCCATATTATAGCTTCCTATCGCTTCTCCTCTCTTACCATTTCAGCTTTGTGATAACCAGTGTTCTGTCTCAGAGGTTCTTTATGTGATGGACAGTTCCAGTAGTGGGAAGGGCTATTATCAAACCTGAGAGAGATCCTATTTAAATTGAGAAATTACCAGCTTCCAGTAATTCATTTAAGAAATGTGTAGCTGCTCCAAGGGCCATTAGCTAGGTATCGTATAGTGAATTTGAGGGATTTGGGGGCTGATCAAGGAAAATAGATATGACCACAAGATGACAGTAGTACACAGTGAGCTTTATTTGGGTGACGCTTTGGCAGATTTGCAGTGGGGGAAGCCCCCTCATAGCCTGAGACCTTCCAGAGACAACAGCAGGGGGGTCATTCACTACCCAGAAGGGGGGGAGGGCAAGGGAACACCTTGGGGTGAGGAGGATCAGAGAGGGAGCATACGTGTGTAGATGATGTCCCTCAGCAGCACAATGGGGAATCTTTGGGTCAGAGAGCTCCAGGGGACAGCAGTGATTGCGGTTTTTTATAGCTACAGGGATTATTTTATCTTTGGCCAGCAGATGTTGGGTGTAGTTTCACAGTGTATGCAAACCAGGCAGGTTCTAATGGCTGAAAAATCTGCTTATTGGGGTGATATTTAAAACAATTGGATGGGGCTTCCCTGGTGGCGCAGTGGTTGAGAGTCCGCCTGCCGATGCAGGGGACACGGGTTCGTGCCCCGGTCCGGGAAGATCCTACATGCCGCAGAGCGGCTGGGCCCGTGAGCCATGGCCACTGAGCCTGCGCGTCTGGAAGCCTGTGCTCTGCAACGGGAGAGGCCACAACAGTGAGAGGCCCGCGTATCAAAAAAACAAAAAACAAAACAAAACAAAAAAAAGCAATTGGATGTGTAGAAATTTGCATTTGGTACTTGTGGACTTTTAATGGGTCTTAGCTGCTGTAAAGAGGTAGACAACATAGGGCCAATATACAGAGGCCATCTTTTACCCATTTATATCACATACCCCAAACTATTTAAGAGCCAGTCCCTACCTTAGGAAATTCATACTCTCTAGTGGGAAATTACATACTTTGATAAAATGCTATAATCAAGGTTTGACCTAAGACCTTGGGAGTGACATCAAGAATGATACCCTCTAGGAATTAAAAAAAAAAAAAAAAAAAGATGCCACGTTTGTGATGTTTCCGGGTTCTTTAAAGCATACTCTCGCTGAGGCAAGCACTCAACGTCGTTGGCAGACACCATGCTTCATTGACTTTTGAGTTTTACAACTTTGCCTCCCTTTTAATGTCTATGGCTTACATGTTCATGTTTAGTCACTGTAGCTTTGGGCCTACATGAAGTTTCATTTCTGCATTTTATGTAAAAGAAAACACCTCTCTTGGCACATTATGTTATTACTAGAAAGGGAGGAGGTCATTCTAGTACCTTCCTAAAATAAATGGTTACTGTTTAAGAACTCACCTAGGAAGGCACTTGTGCATAGTTTGTGAAATTTGAGATATTAAGAACTCAGTGGATATCTGAAAATGGAGAGACTTCAACTTGGTAGGTCAGGTTTGTACTTGAACAGATTCACTGTAAGTACTCTAGAGGCAGCCTTTATGAAGAGAGTTAGGTCCCAGGACAATTTTTTTTTTTTTTAATGGAAGGGGTGCATATTGCCCTCGGTTTCCCAGTTAAGATACTCCAGGAGCTTCAACCCCTCCTGTGTTACTCTCTAAACCCTTATACTGAAGTAAGTGGCCAGTTGTCTCTCTTCTATCCCCTTAAGTACCATTGCTAGGTAGCTAGCCCTGCCTGCAGAAAGGGAAAGCCAAGTTTTTCACATCCTGGGTTAGAATATATATTTTCTACAGAAAGTGTTTCAAAGGAGGATGCAGTTGGAATACTACTACTAGTGCTAATCTGAAAATGTATTATAGATGAAATCAGAGTTTGTAAACTGAGTTGGGAATTCAACCATCATTGAGAACTTTGTCTCTGTAGCAAAATATAGTAGCAGAACTGAGTCTATATGTTGCTTCAGGGCTATAAAGGGCCCCTGTTTGGCCAAAACTTCAATATTATTGATGACATGGCGGTTAAATAAGTAATTTTGTTAAAAATAAGTATAACACTGTTAGCAAATAGAATGATACTTGAAGAGAACTCAAGGAATTTTGTAAAAAACCTGGCTATGGTTTTGATGCTGGCTCATTAATTTGGGGCTAGAATTCATGACAGTACAGTAAGAGAAATTCGATAAATCTTAAAGCACACCTATATTTGTACTTCAGTGATCTACTGATTATAAATCTTTCCATCAGTTGCATAGCAACGTTTTTCAACCTTCCCAATCTCTAATCGACTAACCTGTTATAAAGCCAAATTACTCAGCAGTGAGGAAAATAGAAATTTGAACAAATGTTATTAAAATAAGTTCAGAACTTCTCAAATTACCCTTTATAACTTAGACTTTCTCTGTTTTATCAAAGAGCACCTCTCATTGATATCTGAGTGTTAATGGCAAGTTTAACATGGCTGGAGTATTATGAGCAGAGATGTATATGTATCTCTTACTGGTTTTTAGGCACCCCCAGGAAAGAACTTGATTCTGCTGGTCAGCAGCCTTTGTTGGTCAAACAATTGCAGAAGAGGTTAATAGCCCCATCATATTTTCCAGCTTTGTGTAACATGTGATCTATATATTGATGGATAGGAGACACCACTGTTGTCTTAAAGTCTAGGTGAAAAGGGAAAAAAAGAATTCTTTTTTTAAAAATAAATTTATTTATTTATTTTTGGCTGTGTTGGGTCTTCGTTGCTACGCACGGGCTTTCTCTACTTGCAGCGAGCAGGCGCTACTCTTCGTTGTGATGCGTGGGCTTCTCATTGCAGTGGCTTCTCTTGTTGCAGAGCATGGGCTCTAGGCACACAGGCTTCAGTAGTTGTGGCTCATGGGCTTAGTTGCTCCACGGCATGTGGGATCTTCCTGGACCAGGGCTCGAACCCGTGTCCCCTGCATTGGCAGGTGGATTCTTAACCACTGCGCCACCAGGGAAGCCCCAAGAACAACTTCTTTTTTTAAAAATTTATTTATTTTATTTATTTTTAGTTTTGGCTACACTGGGTCTTTGTTGCTGCATGCGGGCTTTTCTCTAGTTGTGGCGAGCAGGGGCTACTCTTCGTTGCAGTGTGCGGGCTTCTCATTGCGGTGGCTTCTTTTGTTGCTGAGCATGGGCTCAGTAGTTGTGGCTCACGAGCTTAGTTGCTCCGTGGCACGTGGGATCTTCCCTGGCCAGGGTTTGAACCCGTGTCCAGTGCATTGGCAGGCGGATTCTTTTTTTTCTTCTTCGGTACGGGGGCCTCTCACTGTTGTGGCCTCTCCTGTTGCAGAGCACAGGCTCTGGACGTGCAGGCTCAGTGGCCACGGCTCATGGGCCCAGCCGTTCCGCGGCATGTGGGATCTTTCTGGACCGGGGCACGAACCCGTGTCCCCTGTATCGGCAGGCGGACTCTCAACCACTGCGCCACCAGGGAAGCCTGGCAGGTGGATTCTTAACCACTGCACCACCAGGGAAGCCCCCCAAGAACGGTTTTTCACATCAAAATTGTTTGACTGAAAAGTGTCTGTGATTTTGCAATATTAAAAAAAAAGAGACTCCCTCTTGTGAGAACACCAGAATCATAACTAGCTGCTGGACAATCATCGACAGGCAGACACTGGAACTCACCAAAAAAGATACCCCACATCCAAAGACAAAGGAGAAGCCACATTGAGACGGTAGGTGGGGCGCAATCACAGTAAAATCAAATCCCATAACAGTTGGGTGGGTGACTCACAGACTGGAGAACACTTATACCACAGAAGTCCAGCCACTGGAGTGAAGGTTCTGAGCCCCACGCCAGGCTTCCCAACCTGGAGGTCCAGCAACGGGAAGAGGAATTCCTAGAGAATCAGACTATGAAGCCTAGTGGGATTTGATTGCAGGACTTCAACAAGACTGGGGGAAACAGAGACTCCACTCCTGGAGGGCACACACAAAGTAGTGTGCTCATCGGGACCCAGGGGAAGGAGCAGTGACCCCAGGGGAGACTGAACCCGACCTACCTGCTAGTGTTGGAGGGTCTCCTGCAGAGGCGGGGGGTGGCTGTGGCTCACCTTGAGGACAAGGACACTGGCAGCAGAAGTTCTGGGAAGTACTCCTTGGCTTGAGCCCTCCCAGGGTCTGTCATTAGCCCCACCAAAGAGCCCAGGTAGGCTCCAGTGTTGGGTTGCCTCAGGCCAAACAACCAATAGGGAGGGAACCCAGCCCCACCCATCAGCAGTCAAGCAGATTAAAGTTTTACTGAGCTCTGCCCACCAGAGCAACAGTCAGCCTTACCCACCACCAGTCCCTCCCATCAGGAAACCTACACAAGCCTCTTAGATAGCCTCATCCACCAGAGGGCAGACAGCAGGAGCAGCCTGTGGATCAAAAACCACATTCACAGAAAGACAGACAAGATGAAAAGGCAGAAGGCTATGAACCAGATGAAGGAACAAGATAAAACCCCAGAAAAACAAGTAAATGAAGTGGAGATAGGCAACCTTCCAGAAAAAGAATTCAGAATAATGATAGTGAAGATGATCCAGGACGGCAGAAAAAGAATGGAAGAAAAGACCGAGAAGATGCAAGAAATGTTTAACAAAGACCTAGAAGAATTAAAGAACAAACAAACAGAGATGAACAATACAATAAATGAAATGAAAACTACATTAGAAGGAATCGATAGCAGAATAACTGAGGCAGAAGAACGGATAAGTGACCTGGAAGACAGAATGCTGGAATTCACGGCTGTGAAATAGAATAAAGAAAAAAGAATGAAAAGAAATGAACACAACCTAAGAGACCTCTGGGACAACATTAAATGCAACAACATTTGCACTGTAGGGTTCCCAGAAGGAGAAGAGAGAGAGAAAGGACCAGAGAAAATATTTGAAGAGATTATAGTCGAAAACTTCCCTACCATGGGAAAGGAAATAGCCACCCAGGTCCAGGAAGCGCAGCAAGTCCCATACAGGATAAACCCAAGGAGAAACACGCCAAGACACATAGTAATCAAACTGGCAAAAAATAAAGACAAAGAAAATTTATTGAAAGCAGCAAGGGAAAAATGACAAATAACATACAAGGGAACTCCCATAAGGTTAACAGCTGATTTCTCAGCAGAAACTCTACAAGCCAGAAGGGAGTGGCATGATATACTTAAAGAGATGAAAGGGAAGAACCTACAACCAAGATTACTCTACCCGGAAAGGATCTTATTCAGATTCGATGGAGAAATCAAAAGCTTTACAGACAAGCAAAAGCTAAGAGAATTCAGCACCACCAAACCAGCTCTACAACAAATGCTAAAGGAATTTCTCTAAGTGGGAAACAAAAGAGAAGAAAAGGACCTACAAAAACAAACCCAAAACAATTAAGAAAATGGTCATAGGAACATACATATCGATAATTAGCTTAAACGTGAATGGATTAAATGTTCCAACCAAAAGACACAGGCTTGCTGAATGGATACAAAAACAAGACCCATATATATGCTGTCTACAGGAGACCCACTTCAGACCTAGGGACACATTCTGACTAAAAGTGAGGGGATGGAAAAAGATATTCCATGAAAATGGAAATCAAAGGAAAGCTGGAGTAGACATTCTCATATCCAATAAAATAGACTTTAAAATAAAGAATGTTACAAGAGACAAGGAAGAACACTACATAATGTTCAAGGGGTCATTCCAAGAAGAAGATATAACAATTATAAATATATATGCATCCAACATAGGAACACCTTGATAAATAAGGCAACTACCAAGAGCTATAAAAGAGGAAATCGACAGTAACACAATAATAGTGGGGGACTTTAACACCTCACTTACACCTATGGACAGATCATCCAAAATGAAAATAAATAAGGAAACAGAAGCATTAAATGACACAATAGACCAGATAGAGTTAATTGATATTTATAGGACATCCCATCCAAAAACGGCAGATTATATATTCTTCTCACGTGCGCACGCAACATTATCCAGTATAGATCACATCTTGGGTCACAAATCAAGCCTCAGTAAATTTAAGAAAATTGAAATCATATCAAGCATCTTTTGTGACCACAACACTATGAGATTAGAAATCAGTTACAGGGAAAAAAATGTAAGGAACACAAACACATGGAGGCTAAACAATATGTTACTAAATAACCAAGGGATCACTGAAGAAATCAAAGGGAAATCAAAAAATACCTAGAGACAAATGACAATGAAAACAGGACAATCCAAAACCTATGGGATGCAGCAAAAGCAGTTCTAAGAGGGAATTTTATAGCTATCGAAGCCTACCTCAAGAAACAAGAAAAATCTCAAATAAACAATCTAAACTTACACCTAAAGGAACTAGAGAAAGAAGAACAGACAAAACCCAAAGTTAGCAGAAGGAAAGAAATCATAAAGAGCGGAAATAAATGAAACAGAAACAAAGAAAACAATAGCAAAGATCAATAAAACTAAAAGGTGGTTCTTTGAGAAGATAAACAAAATTGAAAAACCATTAGCCAGCCTCATCAAGAAAATGAGGGAGAGGACTCAAATCAATAAAATTAGAAATGAAAAAGGAGAAGTTACAACAGACACTGCAGAAATACAAAGTATCCTAAGAGACTACTACAAGCAACTCTATGCCAATAAAATGGACAACCTGGAAGAAATGGACAAATTCTTAGAAAGGTATAACCTTCCAAGACTGAACCAGGAAGAAATAGAAAATATGAACAGATGAATCACAAGTAATGAAATTGAAACTGTAATTAAAAATCTTCCAACAAACAAAAGTCCAGGAGCAGATGATTTCACAGGTAAATTCTATAAGACATTTAGAGAAGTGCTAAAACTCATCCTTTTCAAACTCTTCCAAAAAATTGCAGAGGAAGGAACACTCCCAAACTCATTCTATGAGGCCACCATCACCCTGATACCAAAAGCAGGCAAAGATACAACAAAAAAAGAAAATTATAGACCAATATCACTGATGAATATAGATGCAAAAATCCTCAACCAAATACTAGCAAACAGAATCCAACGACACATTAAAAGGATCATACACCATCATCAAGTGGGATTTATCCCAGGGATGCAAGGATTCTTCAATATATGCAAATCAATCAATGTGATACACCATATTAACAAATTGAAGAAGAAAAACCATATGATCATCTCAATAGATGCAGAAAAAGCTTTTGACAAAATTCAACACCCATTTATGATAAAAACTCTCCAGAAAGTGGGCATAGAGGGAACCTACCTCAACATAATAAAGGCCATATATGACAAACCCACAGCAAACATCATTCACAATGGTGAAAAACTGAAAGCATTTCCTCTAAGATCAGAAACAAGACAAGAATGTCCACTCTCACCACTCTTATTCAACATAGTTTTGGAAGTCCTAGCCTCGGCAATCAGAGAAGAAATAGAAATAAAAGGAATACAAATTAGAAAAGAAGAAGTAAAACTGTCACTGTTTGCAGAAGACATGATACTATACATAGAGTATCCTAAAAATGCCACCAGAAAACTACTAGAGCTAATCAATGAATTTGCTAAAGTTGCAGGGTACAAAATTAATGCACAGAAATCTCTTGCATTCCTATACACTAATGATGAAACATCTGAAAAAGAAATTAAGGAAACACTCCCATTTACCATTGCAACAAAAAGAATAAAGTATCTAAATAATAAACCTACCTAAGGAGACAAAAGACGTGTTTGCAGAAAACTATAAGACACTGATGAAAGAAATTAAAGGTGATACAGACAGATGGAGAGATATACCATGTTCTTGGATTGGAGGAATCAATATTGTTTAAATGACTATACTACCCAAAGCAATCTACAGATTCAATGAAATCCCTATCAAATTACCAATGGCATTTTTTACGGAACTAGAACAAAAAATCTTAAAATTTGTATGGAGACACAAAAGACCCCGAATAGCCAAAGCAGTCTTCAGGGAAATAAATGGAGTTGGAGGAATCAGACTCCCTGACTTCAGACTATACTACAAAGCTACAGTAATGAAGTAATGAAGACAATATGGTAGTGGCACAAAAACAGAAACATAGATCAATGGGCGAAGATAGAAAGCCCAGAGATAAATGCACGCGCCTATGGTCAACTAATCTATGACAAAGGAGGCAAGGATATACAATGGAGAAAAGACATTCTCTTCAGTAAGTGGTGCTGGGAAAACTGGACAGCTACATGTAAAAGAATGAAATTAGGACACTTCCTAACACCATACACAAAAATAAACTCAAAATAGATTTGAGACCTAAGTGTAAGACTGGACAGTATAAAACTCTTAGAGGAAAACATAGGAAGAACACTGTTTGACATAAATCACAGCAAGATCTTTTTTGATCCACCTCCTAGAGTAATAGAAATAAAAACAGAAATAAACAAATGGGACCTAATGAAGCTTGAAAGCTTTTGCACACCAAAGGAAAGCATAAACAAGAAGAAAAGACAACCCTCAGAGTGGGAGAAAATATTTGCAAAGGAATCAACGGACAAAGGATTAATCTCCAAAATATATAAACAGCTCATGAAGCTCAATATTAAAGAAACAATCAACCCAATCCAAAAATGGGCAGAGGACCTAAATAGACATTTCTCCAAGGAAGACATATGGATGGCCAAGAAGCACATGAAAAGGTGCTCAACATCACTAATTATTAGAGAAATGCAAATGAAAACTACAATGAGGTATCACCTCACACCAGTTAGAATGGGCATCATCAGGAAATCTACAGACAACAAATGCTGGGGAAGGTGTGGAGAAAAGGGAACCCTCTTGCACTATTGGTGGGAATGTAAATTGATACAGCCACTATGGAGAACAGTATGGAATTTCCTTAGAAAACTAAAAATAGAATTACCATATGATCCAGCAATCCCACTCCTGGGCATATACCCAGAGAAAACCATAATTCAAAAAGACACATGCACCCCAATGTTCATTGAAGCACTATTTACAATAGCCAGGTCATGGAAGCAACCTAAATGCCCATTGCCAGACGCATGGATAAAGAAGAAGTGGTACATATATACAACGGAATATTACTCAGCCATAAAAAGGAACGAAATTGGGTGATTTGTTGAGACGTGGATGTATCTAGAGACTGTCATACAGAGTGAAGTAAGTCAGAAAGAGAGAAACAGATATCGTATATTAGCGCATGTATGTGGAACCTAGAAAAATGATATAGGTGAACCGGTTTGCAGGGCAGAAGTTGAGACATAGATGTAGAGAAGAAACGTATGGACACCAAGGGGGGAAAGCTGAGGGCGGGGTGGGGATGGTAGTGTGATGAATTAGGCAATTGGGATTGACATGTTTACACTGATGTGTATAAAATGGATGACTAATAAGAACCTGCTGTATAAAAAAATAAATAAAATAAAATTAGAAAATAATCCAAATTAAAAAAAGAAAAAAAAGAAAGTTTGAACCATCTGCTTTGACCTGTTCATGTGTAAGGGCCATTATGGTAGTTCTTGAGTTGCCTATACTTTTTCAGGGAAAAGGACATACAGTTAATCTTTATTTTATCTTGTAATTGGTAAATTGGTTACACGTTACATACAAGGCTTCAGAGGCTAAGTATAGTTGCTGGTTTAGTTTAGTTTTATAGTTGTAGTTTTTTTTTAATATATATATATCTGAGTCACTTTGCTGTACAGCAGAAATTAACAGAACATTGTAAATCAAGTATACGTCAATAAAATTAAAAAAAACACTACAACTATGAATCTAAACTTATATAAGTCCCCTACATACAAACAAGCTCCGTTCTAGGTGAGCATCTGTAAGTCCAATTTGTTTGTAAGTCCAACAAAGTTAGCCTTTGTACCCAACTAACACAATTGGCCATATACCGCTGCTTTTACACTTGCTTCCAGACATCCTGGGCTTGAAATAAAGATACCATACTACTGTATCTATACAGTACTGTACAGTAAAGTACACAAAAGCACAACCACTTGTAGAGGATGCACACATGTGACAGTGTACGTCAGACATATGGTCTAACTTATGTGATTGGACATGCAAATGCATGTTTGCATCTTTGAAAGTTCACAACTTGAAGGTTTATATGTAGGGGACTTACTATATAGATACATACATACATACACACATATATATTATTTTCCATTATGGCTTATCACAGGATATTGAATATAGTTCCTTGTGCTATACAGTGGGACCTTGTTGTTTAATAGTTGCGGTTCCTAACTCCACCTCAGTTAATTCAAAACGTGAAGAGTCCATTGTGAAAAACACTGTTAGAGTGGAAGAAATTTGAGGTTTATCAGAATAAACATTAATACAATTGATGCTTTGCCTAAAATCACAAAAACAGTCAAGAATTTAAAACTACCTGTTAGTTTGTTATGATACTATTTGTAAAACAGTGACATAAATGAAATTTCTCTGCAATGTGTTATTTTGACAGAATTTCTGTCACTATCTTAAGATGGAATTCCTCATCTAAATGGAAACTAAGTAAAAAACCATTTAAGGAACGCTATAGGACAGAAGTTTTAAAGGGAGTTATCAGTAATCAGCATAGAATCTTAAGCCAATGGGGAAAAAATTGAAGGTTACCAAATTTGATAATTTTTTGCTAATCCTAAATTCTTCGAAAGATCTTTTTGAAGTTTTCTGAAATTTTAAATCATTTTTGTCTATCATATAATTATGTTTTGCTTAAGTTTTTAAGTGTTCAATATTTGTTATAATTAGTTATTTTAAACATCCTTCCTGTATGAGTCCAAATAAACTGTTTTGTTTTCTGTGGGGAGAAGGTTGTCCACTTTCACTTTGGAAGCCAGTTTTACTAGTTGCACCTTTGGAAACCTGTGTTCCAGGAGCTAAACAACTGCCACACAATTGAACTTTTAGACCACAACCTGTTCCTGAATTGGGAATTGTTTGCAAATTCAAGAATATTAATTAAAAGTACTAATTGTGAAATTAGGTTATTGGCTGACTTTAGTTATCTTTTCCTAAAGATATGTATGTTATTATTATGTTGTTATTATTATGATGTCATGTTAAGATATTATGTTATTATATGTATTATTACAATGTACAAAAAGTATGTTGTAATAATACCTTATTCACAACTCAGGTATAATTTTCAGCTTTAGGCAATTCATACTCTTGAATCTTTATAGAGGAGTGAATTATTTTGTTTTGTCAGATTAATTTTGCAGCTACGTCAGAAAACTAAATGATGTGGTTATTTATAAAAGGTACTTGAAGTAGATAAATGAGGTGAAATATCTCCAGAGTGATAATCATAGCCATTTAGGTGTTATAAAGATAGTAATCACAACAACAGATATTAAATTACTCCATTTAATACAAGCAGCAATCATATGTCTGGGTATAGTTGCCTCAAAAACATGCATAATTTTAAACAAAATTATATATAGTAACTGCCTTCTCTCTATTTCTATTGCTACTATCATAGTCTAAGCTCTTATCACCTCACAGCTGGATCTCTCTCTATCTCTCTTCTCTGTTTGCATCTCCAATTCAGTAAATCATGACAGGTTTGAGTGTAGCTCTGTGCTAGAAACAGTGCAAAAAACTGAGGACACAGTGGGGACCAAGAGAGACCTAGTCCTTACTACACTGAGTTTACAGTATAGCCAGAAGACTGGCATTGATAGGGAATTATAATTTGATAATTGGGGTAAAAGAAGTCAGGAACCATGGGAGACGATAACAAGACCAACTTCAGCTCAACTGAGACCAGAAAGGGTGAGTAGGAGATGGGCAGATGAAGGAGTGGGTGAGGGGTGAGCGCCTGAAGCAGAGCAAAGTCTACATGGAAAGGCCAAGATTGAAAGAGAACTTGCACTCTAACCAGTATTGTTATATATGATGAAGACACTTCATCATATATGTGTTATATAAGATGAAGATAGATTTCAGAATATAGATAGAGGTTTTAGAGCTTGGGTTCTACTCAGACCTAAATGCTAATTCCAACTGAGTAATTAATTATCTTTGTGCATTTAGGCAAGTAACTTAATGCCTGCAAACCTTGATTCCCTGATCTGCCAAATAGGACAATAAATTCCTATATCATAGGATTGCTGTGAGTATTTAAATGAGGCAATGCATGTAAAGCTCTTAGCATAGTGCCCGGCATATAATAAATGCTCAGTAAATGGTGGCTAGTATTTAGGTAGAATAGATCCAACTTGCTGATCTCTGCAAGCTGCCTTTTTAGCCTTTGATTCCTTCCTCAGTCTATCCTGAATATTACAGCCTACAACCCTTCTCGGAAATGCTAAAATCTGAAAGTTCTGAAAACAGAATTTTATCATTTGGCCCCGAAACCCAGCCTGGCTTGAGGCTGTATATAATCTTTACTTATCCTGTCTTGTGGAGTATTCATGTTTCCCTGCTAACCTTGAATGCATTTGATTTAGGGTGCCAGCCCAGATCGCACTGGGTGTGTTTTGTAATATATGGTACACATACCATATTCCTTTCTAAAATATGAAGCACTCTGAATTCCAAAACACATCTGGCTTCAAGGGTTTCAGATAAGAGATTGTGGACCTGTACCACCCGAAGTCATCTTTCTAAAATTCCACCTTCTCTATGTCTGTCTCTGAATCAGGAACTCATAAGGACCCTCGATGGTTGTCAGACATAGTCTAGACTACGCCTTGTGGTTTTCAAGACTGTCTCTAATCTGTCCCCACTGTCAACTGAAAAAAATGTACAACCTAAAAGTTGAGAATTATGTTCTATTGGGCAGAGTTTCTAAGGACTTAAGCCCGGAAGACAGCCTCTCAGATCGCTCTGAGGGAGTGCTCCAAAGAGGTAAGGGAGGAGCCAGGATACATAGGAGTTTTTGCAAGAAAAACAGGTAGTCAGAACATCAAAAGATTACTGTGAATTAAAGAAAACCTGATATCTCAAGTTAATGAATTTAGCGCTCCTCTAGGTATGGGAAGATGTAAGAGTGTGGGCTCGTTGAAATCATTCCTTCGATATGCACCTTAACAATCTAGGGCCAGTACCTGCTTTTCTCCATCCTGAATCCCGTCAGGGTGCACAGTTAGGGGTGGCTGCAGTGGCTGAGGGCTTGATGGCTGCAACATCCTTTGTTTACTGATATGGCAGGCGACATTTTTCAGCCCCACCACCCTACATGTTCGAAATTTAATACCCTCTAACTTGAACCCTTTGTTTCCTAAGGCTGCTTCCCTAAAGTAAAATGTTAACACTGCTCTCTGTCTCACTTCCTTTTCTTCCTCTCTTTCTGGCTATTCAAATCCTACCCAGCAATTAGGGCACAATTCTTTATAGTTTCTTAATGAAGCTATATTTATTTCTTCTCTGAATTCCTCTTGTACTTAATTTATTCACCAAATATTTGAGCAGGTATGATGTGCCAGCTACTGCTCTAAATGTTAGAGATCCAAAAGTGATTAAGACAGGAAAATTAAGGGCTCTGCTATTAGGGAACTGGTTTTCTAGAAGCTAGAACATAAGTAAGTAAATAGGTAAGTGAACAGATAATTTCAGGTAGCGGTTCTGCTATGAAAATAGTAAGACAGGACATGTGATAGTGCCCAGGGAGGAAGAGCAGGAATATACCTCAGAATCTCCTCTGTGGTTAGTTTTCATTCCCTGGTTAGATTGTTAATGCCTTAAGGGCAGAATCGCGTCTTAAACTTCTCTTTGCCACAAAGTGCTGAGCCTATGATGGGTTCTGAAACATTAATGTTTGGTGGAGACATCTGTCTTTTTTTTAAAACAGAGAAGGTAAAAATTTATTTATTAAATATTGAGCCCCACTTGGCTAACTCATTGATCTAAGAGTATCTATTATGTACAATTGCTGGGCAAAGCCGGCTTTCTTTTCATTTCTGTTGCTTTTTATTCATAGAGTTATAAAGAACTTTCACATCCCAACAGTTTTCCCATTTGAAATGGTTTAGTACCTACAGAAGAAGTTACTACTTGAAAAACCTGGATTATTCATGCAATTGTTTCTGATTAATTCAGGTACTAAGTGACTTCCTCTAATTCATTAGCATGAACGTTTTTTAAGACCTAAGTGGCAAACATACATTTCTTTAAAAATTTTATTTTTATTTCTCTATTAACTTCTTTTGATTGAGGTATAGTTGATTTACAGTGTTGCATTAGTTTCTGGTGTACAGCAAAGTGATTCAGTTTTTTTTCCTCTCCTTTTAATTAATTTTTATTGGAGTATAGTTGCTTTACAATGTTGTGCTGATTCAGTTATACATACATACATATATGTATTCATTTCCAGATTCTTTTCCTGCATAGATTATTACAAGATAGTGAATATAGTTCCCTCTGCTGTACAGTAGGTCCTTGTTGCTTATCTATTTTATGTATAGTAGTTTGTATTTGTTAACCCCAAACTCCTAATTTATCTCCCCCACCCCGTACCTTTCCCCTTTGGTAACCATAAATTTGTTTTCTAAAACGTATGTTTCTTGAGTGCTTCACCCCTAGTCCTTAAGCTGAACATTCTTTTTTTTTTTTCTGTGGTACGTGGGCCTCTCACTCTTGTGGCCTCTCCCGTTGCGGAGCACAGGCTCCGGACGTGCAGGCTTAGCGGCCATGGCTAACGGGCCCAGCCGTTCCGCGGCATGTGGGATCTTCCCGGACCGGGGCACGAACCCGTGTCCCCTGCATCGGCAGGCAGACTCTCAACCACTGCGCCACCAGGGAAGCCCAAGCTGAACATTCTTGTTACACAGAAGAGACTGCTGGATTTCCATATCATAGACATCCCTCTTGGCAGTTAAATATTGAAGTTCGTGGCAAGACAATTAATTTAAGCTTGAGAAGAACTTGTTGTGACAGATTTCTGAAACTTATCCAGTGAACTAACATGGTCTTTTGCTTCATGAAGAAAACTGAAGCCCTATACTGTGATGTCATATTTGATTTCTGGTAGATACACATTTTGTTCTTTATATTGAAAGAGTATCTTGAGAAGCAAATCCGAAAAGGAATTTTTTTCTTGTTGTAAAAATGGTAGAAAGAATTATGATTTGTAGTAGCCAAGAGCTCAGGTGGGTTCAAATTTGAGGCTTTTGATTTGACAGTGCTTCTGAGATGGTGTCCTTTTGGTTACAAAAATAGAAAAGTATAGAAAAGTATTGCTCTATTAAAATGATGAAATGGACAGTTTGAGATGCTCACAGTAGCAAAGTAAGGTGGAGAATTGGAGCTTAATGCCTGTAACTTCATCTTCTCAACTACTAGGCTTTTGCCCTTTGAGGTCAGGGCCATGTCTCTTTAAATCCCAGTGCCTCGCACACTGCCAGCTGATCTATCATCTATTCGGAAGTGCTAATGGTGATGGAAGAATGCAGTGCCTAAGAGGACATGTGGGTGTCTGAAAATGCCCCTTACTGTTAGAAAGGAGATGAAAAAATGTTTTAGAGTAATTTTAAATACAAGCAGTAATAGTTCAATGGTTTTGAAAGCCAATTTTTCTTTTCCTCCTGTCTTCTTAGAATCAAACCTCTATCTACGTTGATCTCAGTTCTAAAAATCAGATTATATATACCTTTGTTGGTGAAACACAGCGGAGAGGTACTCAACTAAAACAATCTTCATAGTAAAGGGATTTGAATAGCTGAACAGAATGTTCAGCTTGGTTGCCAGATGGTTAAATAGCCTTGAATTGTCTTGATTGGTCTTACTGATTTGTAAAGTTCAGGGTGAATCCAGGATCTGAAAAGTTGAAAGGCAGCACTTTGAAGAATAATTACTTCCTTCTGTGACTGCTGCTGATCTGAATCAGTATTGGTCAGGGATGTCATCTAGAGATTTCAAACCCTGGATCATTGGTTGAGATGGATGACCTTTCTTGAAGGCCCTTCTTACTTGGAAAGTATATGGAGGTTATGATAAGAGTACCACCCGAACAGTGCTCTCAGAATTCCTCTGTTGTGATTGTTCTTTCATTCATTTGATCTTTGACTAGACTACAGCTTCCGTAAGGTACATGCTTATCTTGTTTATGGTTGTATTCCTAGTGCCCAGCACTGAACAGGTGCATAGTAGATGCTCAAATATTTGTTCAGTTGAATTGAACATGCTTTTCTATATTATATTGCCTTGCCCTACTTAGAGATTAAGAAATTTAAGCTGGGTAAATAATTGACCCTTCATCTTTATTGTGATGGCCAACTTACTTTCTCTAAAAGAGAAGAAAATAGTCAAAGTTGAAGAAGTGTGGCCAAGTTTTTGAGTTGGTGGTGAGACTTTTGAATTGTATGCAATTCAGTTGTCCAATTTCTGTGGTACTGGAGTAATTTCAAGATGTTTATGAAACATTGTATTACCATGTAACATTAGCCATAAGAGAGTCGAATCTTTACATCTTGCTGTTTTTGTTAATTTCTGCCTGATTGAGAAAACTAAAACTTAATTTTCTTGCAATAATGGCTCCTGCATTTCAATCAGAACTTCAGCATTAGAGTTTGTAAGTAAATCATCCATTTCTCTTATTCTTAAGGGGTTGAGACTCTGGAGTGAAACTTTTATAATTACGCAGTACTCATAGAGTACTGTAGTAAGTTATATTTAATATAACTGTTCATAAATGAAGTTTAATAAACTCTAATTGCTTGACTATTCACAAGCGTATTGCTTTTCTAGAGTTGATTTTAATGAAAATATATGGTCACTATACTTATTGGTGTAATATGCCCTCATCCTAATGACCATTATAGATTTAGATTTGCAATACAAACTTACTAAAATGACTTTAATCAGTGCTTTTAATTCAGGGGTGTGACTCTGATAAACATTTTTTTGGTCATTTTTTGTTGTTGTTTTAACTCCATAGTAGCTCTATAGTTTTTACACAGGAGTAAAATCCATAATGTCTGCTTGCCAGTGGTGTGAGAGAGAGAGGTGCATGCACCTATATAAATTACATTCAGATAAAATTTGAGAGCTTGTCCCTGTAGAACATCATTATAAATGAGACTGTATCTTAATACAACCATTTAAAAATGTTTTACAGGTCAATTCACATAAAAATGACTGCGATTGAATCTTGTCAAAGAGATAGCTCTTTACAGCTCTCTGAACTTTTTTCATGTTGGTGGTGTTTTTGTTATTGTTCTCCTTTTGTAACTTTCTCTTTTTTTGACTAATGTATAAAAACAGTTGTGCAGCAGAAATAATTTATTTTCTATTGCAGATAATTTAAGTGTAATTTATACAATAATTTCAATGTATTTTTAATGTGCAGTGGCCAAAAATGGCCCCCTCCTAAACTCAATCTCTTCAAATGTCCTTAAAGATTTTTCTTTTCAATAGACCACATTTGTCTCTCTTTTCTGAATAGTTGTAGAGTTCTAAGTAATGGTCTCAAGAAGATATTTATGACAGCAGAGTTTTACATGAGGGAAATCTATGAGAAAAATATCCATATCAGTCAAATGTGCATAGTTATATAGGATATCCAGTCTGTAGTTGAATGAAACTTGTAAATCAAGAAATCATAAGCAGAGTGTTTTTCTTTATGGTTCTCTATTACAAGTAATTTGGATAATTTTTTACATGAATATAATTTCCTCTTTGTCTTAAGGTGCTCTATCATTCTTAAAGATGCCTTTTAGGAAAAAATAGTCTTTAAGAAGACACTAAACAAAGCATAGTTCTCCTCCATTTTTGACCATGGGTCCACATTTGGTTTATTAATAACCAGACTTTAAACTCAAGGGCAGCTCTAGAAATAGAAAGGTACCTAGCCAGATTGACATTCCAGTAGAGGGAAGAGTGGGTGCACAAACAGGACATAATGAGGCATGCGGTGGGAAAAGGATTTCCATTTTTCCATAGCGCACAGATCATTGAGGGAAGACGTAGAAGGTAGCCTAGGGCTGAATAATATAGGGCTTTGAATGCCATATTAAGGGTACTAGTCTTTATTCTGTAGGTCATCAGGAGCCATTGAATACAGATGGGCAAGTAATAGTCATTTATAATTTTTTATTGAGTTCTGTGTGCCAAACACTGATCTAGGCATTAGGGGTACATCCCTGAAACAAACAGATGAAAACCTTGGTTCTTATGGAGCTCACATTTTTAGTGGGAGAAACAGACAGAAATAAATTATAGACTATGTGAGAATGTCGTAAGTTTTATTGAAAAAAGGAAAGCAGAGCATGCTAAAGCAGGTCAGGAGAGTGTGGAGGAGGTGGGTGTTTCCATTTAAATAGGATGGACAGAGTAGGTCTCCCTGAGCAAGAATTTGAAAGGGGGAGGAGTGATGGAGGAAAGCATATGGATAACAGAAAAGAGCATTCCAGGCAGAGGGAAGAGACAGTGTATGTGGCTTATTGCCTTATGGGGAACAGTGAGGTGGTTGCTGTGACTAGAGCTGAGTGAATGAAAGGAACTGTAGTAGGAGATGAGGTCAGAGGGATATGAAGAGTATGCAGCTCCATAGGGCCTTGCAGGTTATTGTAACGATTTTGACTTTCACTGGGAGTGAAAATAGGGTGCCATTGAAAAGTTTTGAGCAGAGGAGTGACATGATCTGACTTGTTTTTTTTTTTTTTCCTGACTAAAATCCATGGTTTATTCAGATTTCTTTAGCTTTTTCTTTTCTTTGTTGTTTTTTTTTTTTTTTGACAGGAAAGTAGGATTTATTGGTGCACGTGAGTAAAGAGGGGACAGCCTCAAGGCTCTCATGAGTGCAGGGCCCGCCATGTGTCCAGGGGGCCACGATTAGGGATGTATTTGACCCCACAGCCATCCGGCAGGAGCCACTTATCTGCCGCCATGTTTTCAAATTCACCTGCATTAAACTTAGTAAATCCCCACTTCTTGGAGATGTGGATCTTCTGGCAGCCAGGGAACTTGAACTTGGCTCTGCACAGGGCCTCAAACACGTGCTCCTCGCTCTGCAGCTTGGTGCGGATGGACATTATGACATGGCCAATGTGGACCCTGGCCACTGTGCCCTGGGGCTTTCCAAAGGCACTGCGTATACCTGTCTGGAGACTAGATTGGGGGCAGCATGCCAGTCACGAATGTCCACTGGAAAGGGCTGTCTCCAGGGTCCCTTAGGGCAACACATACAGGCAACAGGCTGCATACACTACTGAGGAGGCTGCTGTTTGCAGCCATTGCACACGTGGCCCCCGCGGGGAAAAGAGCATAGTTGGTTTAATTGGCTGCAAACTGACTTGGGTTTTAATACTGTCACTTCCTCAATGTGTTCAGAATGAACTATAGCAGGGTAAAGGTGGAAAAAGGGAGATAGGTTAGGAGGTTCTTACAGAAATCTAGGGAAGAGGTGATGTGATGGTGACTTGAACCAGATCTTTGCTTGAAGAAGATGACTTTGGCAATGAGGAGAGAATGGTGGCAGAGGTAATTATTAGGAGGCTACTGCCAGTGATTAGACTCTAAACTGGGATGGTTTGTGCAGAAATGAAGAAGAAACTGCAGAAAGATCACCGTGGAACTTGACAACTGTTTTGGCTGTAGGGATTGAAGAGAGGGAGGAGACCAAGGTGACATGGAAGTCTTAAAATTGGATGGTAACCATTACCATAAACATGACCCTATTTTTGTAAGTCTGTCCTAACCCTCTGTGACAACCCTTGGTGCTCATGTAGTGTTTCCACTGGGTTATTAATTATATACCCACTTTTTCCTACTCTATTTTCCCTCCTATTACCCACCTAGAGAGCTGAGAGAACAGCTCTGATTCTTACAATTGTGGCAGTAGTAAGATATAATTAGGAATGAAGAATTATGAAAGACCAAAGAATCTAAATTTGTATATAGTTTGTATATGAAAAATAACCAGCCACTGGAAGAACATTAGTGTATATTGGTCAAAATGAATTTAGCAGGTGACACATAAGACGTGTTAGGGAAGGACTTTGGTTGCCAGGGGAATGCTCTTCGGGATGATGCTTGACCCCCTGGTAATGATGGCAAAAGGCAGTTACCCAAAGGAAAATGAAACTGATGGGGCTTGGGGCATATCTGTGAATTTGAGGTTACCATGAACTGTTTCAATTCAGTAGTTCAACCCTAATATCCTACAGCCGAATTATACCACCTGAAGAGGCCATATGTTGACTAAGAGTTAGTATCTAGTGACAACCAGATCTGTGGTCCGTGGGCGAGTCAGCCTCTTCAAGCTTCAGTTTCACCATTTGTAAATTGAGAGGTTTTGACCAGATTATCTCAAATTTCATCCAATTTAATAGTGTCTAACTCCATACTGTGGGATTTAATATGGACAAAAATATGTTAATTTCAAAAAAAAAAGAGAGTGGAGGTGGGAGAAGAGGAGAAAACTCAAGTCTCTTCCCATAAGACAAGGTGGAACTATTGCTAGCAATGCTTTTTCGTTGTTGTTGTTTCTGTCCCCCATGATTAAACTATCAACATATATTCAATTGAGATACAGACTTAAGGCATTCGAGACATATGTGTACCTTAACTTAGAGAATTTGACTAAAACCTTATTTTCCCCGAATTTACATATTCACTTTGAAGATTTATATGTTTCCAATCTTGAGTTTATAACCTCAAAGGATGGTAAGAAAAGAAAAGCAGGGGTTGCTTGAAGAACTGTATAATCTGTCTAATAAATAACACAGGTGGACAGGTACATATCTGGATGGTAGCAGGGTAGTTGAGGCACTTTTGAGACTTTGACATTTCTCACTCTGATTTTACATGACAGGAAATCATGAAGCTTGTCACTGTGCATAGAGCAGTTTTCTGTACCCCACAGGGAAAATTAAAGAGAAAATACCAGGTAGAGATAGTCCTAGGGTGAACTGATCTCTCTTAAAAAGGCTTCAGTTCTGATATAAGTAATCCCCCTTCTTTTCTTTTTTCTAGGCAGTAAAGATTGATTGGGGTTTGTGTCAGCAGGATGTGATGAAGTCATAGTACAAAAATGTAGAAGTGTAGATCCCTGAGGGAATAGATGTATTAAAAGTAGAAAAAGAACTACACATATAATAGTATATTTGTCCCAACTGCTGGAGGGGAGGATGATCTTTAACAGCATTTAGTTGGTGATATTTGAAGACAGTTTTATGAGATCCTGTGACGAAATAATTCTCACTTAAAACTCTTAATGGAATTCTCCCCACCAGTGATACGACCATATTTTTCTTAGTTAAAAGGGATGTGAGCATGCATGATGTACATCATTCAGCTTCTGTTTTGTTGTAGGAAATAAATATACAGGTTGTGGCAGAAGGGTTAATTTCAGTTCCTAACAGGCGATTTAAAAAAATATGGTTCTTTCCTAATCACATCTCTTAACTAGCACTACAACATATTTCAACATATTTATGATATAAAAATAACTGCTTTCGTGCTGATTGTATGTTATTGTAAGATCTTGAAGTATCTTCTGAATCCTGGAAGATTACTAAATTGTTAGCTGTTACTTTGCTTACTTTAATATTGCTTTATTACTCCAGTATTGTTTGTACTCTATGTGGTAGTTTTTATTAACCACTGTATTTTATTAAGTAGAGTATACCATTTCCAATGATTCTCAACATTAGAAGTAGAAAACCACATGCAAAAAAAAAAGAAAGTGTTGGAGTTTTTGAGAAATGGGCATATATTAACAGAATCAGTAAGTTCAATGTTATCTAGAATATTTATAAAGGTGTTCGTTAAATTATCTATCAGATGCAACTGAGTTCTAGACTGAGCTGTTTCATTATATGTCATTACTATTAAATGTGACATTTTTCCTGTTCATGTTTTTAAAAGTTTTATGTATCTCAAAAATATGATTATTCATTCTAAAACTTTGAAAAATCTTGAAAGGGCTTATGACTTTTTTATATCTGTTCTCACGTTTGAGCACTGTGGTAGTGATGTCTGTTCCAAATCTGACTTTGGGGACTTGGGAGTTATCTTCAAAAAAGAAGAGACACCCCCTTCACCAAACCTTCATTTTTAATCCTTAATAAGTTGTTTTTTTCTTTTGTAAAGAATGTGTTTATAGATTTAAAGTTTCTAATTCTCTTTGAAGAATTATAGTTGATAAAATAAAAAAATGAGAATCATTCAGTTATTTTCTTGTTTGATCTATGAATTTCTCTTACCTGACAGGTATTTTTTTTTCCTTTTTGGTTTTAATAGAACATTCAAATAAAAACTTTGGCAGATGATGTGGTAAGGTGGACTTAGCATGTTATTACTTACTTATGCATGTTGCCTTTTTATTAAAGTGGGTGGACATTAAAGCATTGATATATGTAAAGATATAAAAAGTCTAGATGTTTACAAAGTACAGTAGATGGAAGAATTGTCAATAGAGTGGCTTTTCTTTTTTTGATATAAACATAAGCAATTGTATGTGTTCTCAAAATAATTTTGATGTTACCATCCCGATATATACCTTAGCTAATTAAAAAAAATCAGTATAAATCTAACTCTGGAAAACACAAATGTTTCCTTTCTCAATAGCCATGTAAATTGACTCTGAATATGTTAAGCATTAATATTAACAGTAAAGGAAATTAATTTAAAATGGAAAGGAAGTTAAGTACATTATGTTAGAAATGTGGTATTTAAAATCCTCAAATATTTTTGATCTGAGTCTATCGTAGTAAAACTTATTAAAAGTTATGGGCTTAAAATTTAAATGTGCCCTTTTATAGCTAAGCTTTTAAAATGTGGTATTTTAAGTATTTTTTCTTTGTGAAATTACCTGTCTACAAATAATGTAGAATATCGTTCATGATTTAAGGAAGTGAAAGTATGTGGCTTAACTTTATTTTCTTATCAAGATATAGCTGAAAGCAAAAGCCAATTTTCTAGATCAAAGTGAAGAGCATAGTGGAAGATCAAATATATATGTAAATAATGCTACTCAGTGAAAAAGCCAGCACTGCAAAAGTAAATATTAAGTGATATGAAGGGAAAGGAACAGAGATATGTTGATTTAATGGTCGATTGCATATTTAAATGCTTTTGTGTCCACCATATCTTTTAGTGAAATTTGACTCTTGGTTATGTACTCAGCTTATTTGGGATTGCTTAATGTTTTTTCTTGAGTTGTTTGAGTTGGTTATTACATATCTAATCTAACTTAATTTTCCTCAAAAACATTCAAATTTAAAAGAAAATATGAAAATATAGAAGGTGATTCGAAGAAATGAATCTTTATGTGAACACTGGGCTAGGAACCAGGGACTCGTGAATTTAGCGAGTCACTTTTTCTGTGAAGTGAGAGAGTCGGCCTAGATGATTTTTCAAGTTTCTTCCCAGCTCTAAAATATTATGATTTACATAATCTCTTTGTAAGCAACCATGTACTAAGATCATTTTTGGAATCCTAAATAAGCTGCTTAAAACTGCTCATATTTCTTTCAAAGTACACCTTTTAGAAAAAAAAAGTGTTCTTTGAATCAAAAAAAAAAGTATGTTCTTTTAATGGGGGTCAACAGAAGTCGACATAATTGTGGTAAGAACTTCTGTGATGCTTTTTATACTGTTGAAGTGATTTATAAGGACTTGGTAATGTGGCAGTGACGAGGCACTGTCCTGATATCTAACATATCTGCTTGTTTAACGTGAGCTGACAGTATGCATGCATGTGCTTCCTAACAGAAACCAGAATAAAACTGAGTTGTATTCAGTTTTATGGTTATTACTAATTTTTGATGTCCAGTGTTCTGTGGTTTAAAACAGAATGGCCTATTTACATGCAAGTGGAGTCGTTAACTCACTTTATGTGAAATCGCAAGCTAATTATTAGAGATTGTACGTGGAATCAATGGTTCCAAGTCAATATCCATAAAATAGCAAGTTCTTCATAGTAGTATTTGTAGGAATAAGATATTTCTGTTTATGTTATATTTCCAGAGCAAAAAGGTAATGTTTTTAATTTTGTTGTGCTTCCTTGTTGGTCCCACGTTTTAGGGAAGAAAAAGGTGTGTGTAATAATAATAATAGTAATAGTAACAACAACAACAATAGTAATAAATAGTAGCTAAGTACACTAAACATATAACTTATTTAAATTTCACAATAACTGTTTCTTTGTTGCTTTCTCTGTCTCCCCTTCCTCCTTCCCTCCCTTCCTTCCTCCCTTCCTTCCTTCCTTCCTTCCTTCCTTCCTTCCTTCCTTCCTCCTACATACATTAACTTGTTATCCCTATTTTAGAGATGAGGAAACAGTCATAGAGAGACCAAGTAATTTGCACAGGGTAACTGACCTAGTAAATTGCAGATTCAAATCTAGGTAGTCTGGCTCCAGAGTCCATGCTCTTAACCACTGTATTCTACTACTACACTGCCAAAGTATTCATAGATACTTGTCACAATTATTTTGGTGCTTTGAAGAAGAGAAACATTACTATAATTTCCCCCTTAGAATTGGATATTCTTTTCTTTTGTTTTTTTTTTTCTCATAGTTTGAAAGTTGCCGCCAAAGACACGTTCTCTCTCAAACCACTATACGACTTTGAGGCCGGACTTTTCTGACCTAGTTACTGTGCAGAACAGAAATGACAAGGGACTAAGTTTTACTTTTGAGGAATACTTTTCACTCCCTAGATTTCTGCGGCTGCAGAGCTACTTCAAGGTTTCAAAATAGTACAATCTCTAACTGGAGCTTGCTGCTTAAAATAACATTTTGTCAAAAGACAATAATGATTCCTAAGTGCTATTTTGATGTTTCAGTTCTTCATGTTTGTTCGTGATTCTTGATCTCTTCCTTAGGGCTTCTTGTTTTTTTCTGTTTGCAGCGTGACCGAATTACAAGTTTTAGAAAATCTACTGTCAAAAAAGAAAAACCTCTTATCCAACATCCTATTGATTCTCAAGTTGCGATGAGTGAGTTTCCAGCGGCTCAGCCATTATATGATGAACGATCTTTGAATTTGTCCGAAAAGGAAGTACTGGATCTCTTTGAAAAAATGATGGTAAGTTAGACCCCCTGATTTTGTTGTAATTTTAAAATGCATGTGCCCAGAGTAGCACTGGGTTCTAAGTAGGGCTGTTTGTATGGACTGTGTTTATATCACATAAAGGAGAGACCAGAAACTTGTTGATACAACAGAACTGTTTTCGAAAGCATCTGTCTTTTTGAGCTATAATATGTCTGTCTCTTCCACTATGAGCTCCTAAAAGGGGGGGCTGTCTTACTTATTTTTGTTCTCTAGTATTCAGTAGTCTGTGGCACACTGAATCAATTTTTTTAACTACCTAACTTGTGTTTCTGTTTCTATAAAGCAAAACAGGCCTAAGTCCACTTTTCTGAAAATAATATAAGGCATCTTGTTAGGTATATGAAATAGAGTTGGGAGGACAGAGTGTAAAAAAACAAAACAAAACAAAACAGTAGAGGGGACAGAAGAATGAATTCCTCCAAGTTTGTTCTATTATCAACAGTCATACCATCTATATTTTCTAGCATACTTCTTATATTTTATAGCTTGTGATCTAGATTATTTCTTATATTAGATAATAAATATAATACTTTGATTATTCAGCAGTTTATACCAAGAGAGGGGAGAGATGAGGCATCGGGCCATCTTGGATTGGTTTCCTTGATCAGAGAAGTGGAGATCCTGATTCATGATTCATTAATTTCTAATTCTGTCCCACTTATCATGGCAAATTTTTTTTTGTGAATCTCTATTCATTTTGAGTTAAGGTCCACAAGAGTTTCAAAGGTCTCCTTACCCATACCAAAAGAAGAGGTTAAGAATACTGGAAATCTAGACCCTTCTACTCTGCCCATTATGGAACATCTTGTTACCACCCCGCCCCCAACCCCACTAGTAATTGAAAGTTGTTGAATGAATACAAATTCCCTTTATCTTTAAACTTTTCCTTTAATGTTCCTTCTGTCTAGCCAGAGCTGACATCCAGCTTTTCCCTTGTCACAAGTCCTGACATTCCCACTCTCTTCAGCCTTTCCTCCTAGTCCTATGGTACACCCTCTTTCCGGCTGCTCCTTCTATGTCAAATTCTTTGAACCATCTTTCAACAACCCTTTCTCTTGTAAAGTCTATTATCTGCTGACCAACCATGATGATGATAGCATCTGGCTATCCTTTTGACCCTCCCCTTGCTATTCGTTTTGGTGATTTCAACTATTACATTGATAACCTTGCCATCACATTGTTGCCCTTAGTTCCTTGGTTTCCTGAACTCTGACCTTTGCATCCATGTATTTAGCTAATTATAGACATGACTACACCTTGGACTGTGTCACTCTTTGGAATGATTCCACCTCTGAGATCTTTAGCTCTGAAACTCTTCTCGGAAGCTAAACAACCTATATTCCCTTTTCCAGGCCCTTAATTTTACAAGGCATGTTTGTGTAGTGGTTAAGAGCTTGGACTTTGGGGTCATTCAGCCTTGAGGCTGAGTTCTGCCTCTGCTATTAATCACATTACCCTGTGAAGGTGATACATCCTCTCTACACTTTATTTTCCATAACTGTAACAAAGGTATAAGAGGGTCTACCTCATATGGTTATTTTTAGGATTAGAGGAGATGATATTCCTAGAATAGTGCCTGGCATAAAACTTTCTATGAAAATAATTTTATAAATGTTTGTTGCATTTCCTTCCTTTAGCAAATAAAGCTCTGTTCTTTCTTCAGTTTCCCCTCAATTTGCAACTTGGTTGTCTTATCTTAATCACCCCAAACCAACGACGACAGAAACAAACATTCTTTGACATTAATCAAACTTTTAAATCTTATTTTAAACTCTTCTTCTCTTTACTCAAACTTCACTCAAATGATACTTACTCCTTTAATCAGCTAACCAATCGGTTACTAATTTTTGCAGTAGTGAAATAGTTATTTTAGTTTATCGTGGCATTGCCACCCTCCAGTTCACTTTAGCTCAACACTTACGGGCCTTCTTCCACGCCATTCATTTTCTCAGTCACTTCTAATTGCTTTCCAAATCCCATTGGTTCTGCTTTTGCAATGACTTTTACGTCTGTTTCCTCAGTTGTCCTCCAGATGCTCTTGCCCTGCTTTAGGCAGTATCTCTCTCTGGCTTTTTCTCGTGGGCTACGAAAGTAGCCTCCTATCTGGTCTTCCTCCTGTCCTCCAGGTTTTGCCTGTTCTAATCCAGTGGTGCTCTATTCATGATTCTGAAACAGATTCCTTTTCCAAAGCCCCAAGTAGGCCCTTCTGTTTTCACACAGTCATCTTCTATGTCCCTACTCCATTCCCTCCACTGTGCTTCTAGATGACTATTTCACACCTTTACTTTGCTGCTCAATCCTCAGAACTCTTACCCATCTTTATGCTCTGCTGATGAGCTTGCTGCGTAATTTACTGAGTAACCTGAAGTGATCAGAAGAGAACTTCCACAGACTCTCACCACCACATCTACCTAAGTTTGAGTATCTGCAGTCTTGCTACCTATCACCACCATAGATGAAGTTTTCATCTTCCAGTCCCTCCATTTGTGTACAGGGTTCCATTCCTTTAGACCTACTTACTCAAGGACATTGCTCCAATCATTTTTTCCTCTCTCTTCTGCCCTTCCCAGCAGCATACAAATGTGCTATCTCACTTTACAACTTTTTCATGACCTTATCTCCCTTGCCTGTTACCACTGTATTTTTACTCTCCTTTGAAGGAAGACACCTCCTAATAATTTTGTTTATATTCACTGCTTCTCATTTCTCTCGTCTTACTTTCTGTCTTAAACTCACTCTAGCCAGGCTTCCATCCCACCATTCCATCAAAATGGCTCTTATCAGTGTCACCAGAGATCTTTATGCTGCTGAGTCCCATGTTCAGTTTTCAGTTCTCATCTTAACTGACCTATCAGCGGCAGGTGATGCATTTGGTCATAAATCGCCCCCTGCTCCCCCTTTATTTGGTTTTCCTCCTATCTCTTTGGCTGCTGCTTTTTAATCTTCTTTGCGGATTCCTTTTCATGTCCTCAACCTTTAAATGTTGGAGAGGCCCAGGGATCCATCCTTGGACATGTTCTCTTCTCTATCTACACTGTCTTCTTTTGTGATTGCAACCAGTACTGTGGCTTTACATTCCACTGTTATTCTCACAATTCTCAAATTTATCTACAGCTTAGTCCTCGTGTCTGAACTCTAGACTTTCATAATCAAACTTCATAATTGACATCTCTCTCTGATTGGTCAGTAGACTTCTCAAAAGTAACATATCCAAAACCAAACTGTTGATATTCCCCTCCAAACCTGCTCCTCCCAGTGTCTCCCCCTTCTCAGTTGATGGTATATCCATCTGTCCAGTTACTCAGGCCTAAAACTTTGGAATTGTCTTTGTCTACTCTCTCTTTCTCACATTCCACATTCAATTGACTAGGAAACCCATGCACTCTTCCTTCAAAGTACGGTACTTACAAGAGCTGACCGTTTCTTACCGCCTTCACTGGTCCCATACTGGTTGAAGCCTCACCTAGGCTGCTACAATAGTGGTAGAACTATTAGGATTAACACAGTTCCTCATTGGTCTCCCTGCTTCCACCATGACCCTCTGCAGTATATTCTCAACACAGAAACATTACCCTTTTAAAACCTGAACAATGTCATGTCACTTGGGTTCTCAAATCTCTACTATGGCTTCTTGTTTCCCTCAGGGTACAAAAGCCAGTATCCTTATAAGAGCCTGTAAGGCCCTGTATGATCTGATCCCCACTTTACCTCTTCGATATCTTCCTCTACTACCCTCTTCATTTGCTTCAGTGACACACACATGCCTTTTACATGATGATAGCTGTAAGCAAAAATGATTCCTGGCACTTATAAACTTTTTCAATTTGTGTACAGCATTTACTATATTTTCAAACCTTTTACAATATTTCCGTTTTGTGGTTTGAATTTTAATTCTAATGTTTCATCAACAAGTTACCACTTTCCTCTTTAAATATGTTATGTTTTTAAAAAGATTTGCTTGTGGATTCATGAATGTGACTTAAAGAAAGGTACAACTTGGTGCCACATTTTCCTTAATGAGAATTTTTCCTTCCATGGGAATGTTGGAAAAGGAAATCAGACAATTATGATTTGCTTAAAAGTAACAACAAAAGATCAATAAAAAACTTTTTAAGGGTTGTATCTCTTCTTTGAGAGAAGTCTACTTGTACATTGAACATTTTGCATTTTCTTTATTATCTTCAGTTTGTCTGTAATCAGGTTAAGTGAACAACTTATTTTATGAATTTTCACAGCTTTCATTTACTGTGCACCCTTGGGCCCAGCATGTAACTGAGCAGCTTACATGTATTGTTTCAGCTGATCTTTGTGACAGTGCTGCAAAGAAGGCAACATAGTTATACTCCATTTTTCAGATAAGGAAATTAAAGCTTAGAGAGAGGCTAAAGAAATTGGTTCTGTAACTTGCCTTAGCTAATACGGGGCTGAGCTCAAACTTAAATTTAGGTACATAAAAATCTAAAAAATTGGCATTTTGGTAATCTCTATCTTTAATAATATTTCATTTAAGCTAAATGTAAAATTAATACACTTTCTTTGCCCGCATACTAAGTGGAAGTAGAAGGCAACTCTGAGATACATTGCCTTGCAGGTAAAGCGAGATGGATGGATTGTTTCCTATTGATGACAGAAGGTTGTCTTTTTCCAGAGCATCGATTGAAAAGAAAGAGGCCCACAATTTAGTTTTGGAAAACTGTTAAAATGCCATCTTCAAAGTTGATTGGGAGAAGACACTTAAGTCGTCAGAAGTAGATTTCCAGATATGAAATTTCCCTTTTTTATTTCATTCTTTGTAGGTGTCCTTCCATGTACAAATAATGTAATAGATGTACTTGTCCTACTTGATGGCTATTATGACAATCTTGTCTCTCTTGATTCTCATCCTTCATTGTGCTATTCCTGTTTTCAGACTTTTTACACTTTAGAGTACTACAAATGTTTAGACCATTGGGCCTTAAACACCTTGTATGTGTTTTAGGATAGCATACCTTGAGGAGTGAAACATTTAAAATAATTACATAAAATAGCACATTATAGACAGTAACAGAGTATGAGACGCTTGACAAGAAATATATTACATTAAAATTGCTAATATAATTTATTATTTGGAATTTCTGGGGGTTGATATATTTTGGTGAAACTTTTGGTGAAAGGCTTAAGTAATGAAAGGCAATATTCAAATAAATCCTCTATTACTCTGATAATTGAAACTCTTGTTATGTCTGAGGATCATATTTGTCAACAGAAGTTCTCCCTGTACAGGTTTGTAGATGTAGATAATAGGGCAATGTTGGGCTCAATCTGAAATTACTACAGATTTTTTAAAAAGTGTTAATTCTTTTATTTGATTACTGTAACTTGTATTTAACTACTAATAGCTCACTTTAAACATCACTTGACACTTTATAGCCAAGTAAAATCCTGGAATGAGTCCAGTTAACTGAAAGATCTGAATGGTTAGGTTTTACTTTACTAGTGAGTTAGTAGATTACTAACGTTCCATTGACAATGACATCTGTTCTACGCATTGATATGCCACTTTTCATATTGTGGCTGCTCAAGGAAACAAGTATAGACAGATCTTCTGAGTAAGGGTATCCATGGCTATTACTGATGGATGTAAAGCTCTAAATTTGAAACTTTTAGATGACTGCTTTTTTCACGGAGCACACACTATTTATTATCAGCATGTGTTCAGTAGTTTGTAAAACTGGATTTTGTACTTGGAGTGTGGTCATTGCCTATTAATTGAAAATTAGAAAGTGGTTCTTTTATTAAAACTTCCAGGAGTGGAAAAAAATACCCTCACTCGTTTTTATATGATTTTTATATTTACCTGCATGGGATAAACTATACTTGCTCTTTAAGATTCCTGTTCCCCTTTTCTGCCCAGTCGTGTTTTCAAATCTTCCACAAGTGGGTAAGGGTAGTAGGACCAAGACAACAATACTGCTTCCACATTTTTGGGAGGGTAATTTTAAAAGATGACTGAACTATTGTAATATTACATATCACCTTTAACCCCCAATTCAAATTTGAATGAGGTTCATATTTATCATCTTTTTCATGTTAATCAGAGACATTTTGTATTGCCTCTAATTAGGACTGGTGAAATATCTTCTCCCTTACACTTTAAATATACGGAAATTAATAATGCTGTAATTGAATAACTATTCAACATGTTAAGGTATCATAGCCTTTGAGCTTACTGAGAATAACTGAACTGATCTTTGTACATTGAGAATACTGCTTAAGGACTATTAAATGTTTAATAGCGATAGCTCATTTTTGAATAATGCAATCAGAGCAAGGAGAGAAATGTGTCTGGACACTGTCCATTTCCTTTTTTTTTCTTTAACTTCTTTATTGGGGTATAATTGCTTTACAATGGTGTGTTAGTTTCTGCTTTATAACAAAGTGAATCAGTTATACATATACATATGTTCCCATATCTCTTCCCTCTTGCATCTCCCTCCCTCCCACCCTCCCTATCCCACCCCTCCAGGCGGTCACAAAGCACCGAACTGATATCCCTGTGCTATGCGGCTGCTTCCCACTAGCTATCTACCTTATGTTTGGTAGTGTATATATGTCCGTGCCTCTCTCTCGCTTTGCCACAGCTCACCCTTCCCTCTCTGTCCATTTCCTTTTGAATATTATTTCCCTTTTGTATGCAACTGTTCTAAAACTTTTTTTTTTTTGCTTAGGGGATAGGGGATTTCCATTTTAAGCTTAAAAAAATAAACATACAGAGATGTCTTGGAAGTTCAAGTTGGAATTTAATTTCTTTTACCTAGTACAGGATCTGTTGAGTGGAAGTCCAGCTGATGTTGGTCACATTAGAGTCCTACAGATATGTCAATAAGGACTGTGTTTTAATATAGGTAATTAAATAGTTTAATTGTATACAAAAGATGAGGCTAGTGATGATTATTGATTTATGATTTATGATTAATTTCTAGGCACACTTCATTTCAACTTCCGTTATTAAAGGCAATGTTTAATATATGATTCCACGTGCAAATGTGATGTTTTATACTTTGTTTCTGTTCAGCAATTTACATTAATATATTTTGCATTTTGGGCATAATTTAATGATTGTACAGTCATATGCAATAAATATTAAATTATCTGTCCCATATTCCATCTGGTAGAACTCATAAATAATCCCAAAGCTTTTCATTTTGTTCTCTCACTTTTGCCTTTCATCAGTTTTGAGAGCCTGTTTGACTTTGGACCCCAGGTGCTGTCCTTGTTTTCCCCTGACTGCTGTCATGGGTTTCTTTCTCACCCAACAGCAGTCTTTTAGGAGTTGGTTAGCTTGGATGAGAACCTTTTAGTGCTCTCAGCATAAGTAATTTTAATTAAAGGTTAAGTTACTGTAAAATAAGTTATTGGTAACATAGGTCTTAAAATCTATAATAAGGCATGGAAATAATTTTCAGGAATGGCTAGATCCTTAGAAATTATCTAGATAGCCTACTTTCCATTTTTTACATTTATATTTCCAATATCCTTACTCTGTATCATTGGACTGAGAGAACGCCAGCATCATTTCTAGTCATTTTATTTTCTTACACACATTCCCAAGTAAAGCATATAAAGGAGGAGCAAAACTTACCCTGTAAACAGGTCTCAAAGTTAGCTAAATCTGGGTCACTTTTAAATTTCCTCCCGAAATATAATTCTCACCAAAAGTTCACAAATAAGGGAGTAGTAGGATAGAAGTCCCAGGAAGAGGAATTAAGGGAACTAGGTTTGTAAATTTACTCTGATTGTAGCTGATAAACTTCACAATTCACTGATTCTGTTCTTGATTTGTACATAGAAATGTTTCCTACGGTATTTTTTCTGTTTGAAAAGTTCCACTAGTGTTTTTTGCCATGAAGGCATTTTCACGACCGTGTATTGATATGTGCAGTGTGCCAGGTCGTGTGCTACATGCTGCAGGTACACAGATAAATCCAGTTCCTCCCTTGCCCCCAGAGAGCTCAGAATTTAGTCAGGGAGGCAAGCAAGTAAACACAGGATTTCCATGGTAATAGGACAGCTGTGAATAGGCTACTGTGAGTACTTAAGCCAGCACAGGGGCTCAGGGAGGAAAAAGAGAAGATCTGAATATACTACGAAACCCAGTGTCACTTCTGAATTTTCAGTCTTTATTTTTTTGACATTAAAGTGTTCTCAGAGTTTGAATGACTTAGTTCATCAAGGTCCAATGCCTTCTATATGCCAGGTACTGTTCTAAGTTCTGAGGAGGGAGGGAGGGAGGGAGGGAGGGAGAGAGAGAGAGAGAGAGAGAGAGAGCGCGCGAGAGCGAGCAACTCAAGGAAGATCCTTGCTGTCAAGGGTAGAGGTGATATAGCAGAACGTAAGGTGTAATTGTGGGGAAAAAAAAAAGGAAAAGCAAAGACATATTTCTGTATCATGGAGAAGTTTATTTGACAACTCTCTACTGAATGCCAGATACTTTGTTAGGTGCAGGGGAGCATAAAGATGGCAAAGACACTATCCCTGCCTCTAGGTTTTTATTTTGTATGACTCCCAAGGTAAGAATAACTTTTATATTTTTAAATGGTTGCAGAAAATCAAAAAAGACTGTTTCAGGGCACATGAAAATCTGAAATTCAGTGTTCATAAATGCAATTTTGTTGAATGCAGCCACAGCCATTTGTTTACATATTGTTGATAGCTCCTTTTACCCTGTAACTGCAGAGTTGGGTAGTTGTGACAAAGACCCTGTGACCCGCAAAGCCTAAAACATTTAATGTCTGGCCCTTTATAGTAAAAGTGTCAACATGTGGACTAGTGTAGTAGTCTCTAAACTTTCTAATTTCCTATCCTGTTAGAAAAAATATATATATATATATATATTTGAGCAAGTAACACCAATATGTTTTATTTATAAAATATACACATATATGTATGTACTAATACTATGTATAAAATGCAGACATAGAAAAGAATGAGAAAAACATGCAATGAACAAGATTTTAAAATGATTTAAAATGAGTTTATTTTATTTATTAATGGTGCAAAAGCCTTTGCTGTCACGATTAATAACTTTTTAGTGAGAGCAATGTCAGTGTGTCATTATTTTTTATGTCTTGTTTTAAAAAAGAGACTAATTAGAAGGTTTAGTTCCGAGTCCATTTTATTTTGATATTTGGTTTAATGTCTGTTGTAGTTGAAACATAAATCTGACAACGATGCATAGGTCCAAGTGGAACGAGAACATCATTAGCAACACTTATTAAATCATAGTATTAACTTTGCTCAGTCCAATCCATGAATCAAGCAAGAATTTCCTGCTGAACCACGGCTAGTAAATTTCCATCTCCCTTGATGACGGTCAGTTGTTCTTGGAACTAATCTGAAGTGTTGCGTTTTTATATTTGTGAATAAATTGGTTCAAAATGGGCTTTAAAAAACGGGCTTCACTAGATGTCATCAGGGACATGGGCTTTTTGCATTTTTCCTTCCATATACTTAATGTGTAGACCCCCGCCCCCATGTTTGTCTACTCATGTCCGCTGCAGACATTGTACCTAATACCCGGAAGAAGAAAGAAGAGGTGAGTCATGCAAGGGTGAAGGAGACCCACCTGGCAGTTGGGTCTGCCAGTGTGTGGCTTTTTCAATGAAGTTCATTTGAAAAGCAGTTTCTTTCTCACCAGTTGTTAACTCTTAAGGGATTACTTGTCCTTTTGTGAATGAAAAATGCCCAAGTCATGTGAAATTTCAGAAGTTTTAAAATACTTTGTCATGAAATAGCTGGAAATCTCTCTGTAAGATACATGTTTTCATGCTCACTTCCTGTCTCATTTTAAAATATTGTAAGTATTTACAGTATTTGAAATATCTTGCTTTTATAAAAAACAACAAAAAACACCTACATTCTTGACTCTGCATACCACTGTGTATTTTGATTTCAACTTCTTTCTTGCAATGGTTTAAATTTTATATGTGGGCTAACCTTCCTTACTCAGGAATGCTTCCCACTTACAGTTTTTTCATAAACATCCTTTTATTAAATAAATCATTTATTTTGGCAATATGTTTTCCCTGTTACATTGTTCCATTAGCAACTTAAAGAAAAGTAGTTTTTATATTTCATTATTGGAACAATCTAGCAAATAATATAAGCTGAGTTGTTTAAAAGAAAAAACAGCTGTATTTTCATTCAGCTGTATGATAAACCTCCCACACTGAGTAATTTTTCTAATACTTGTTTTAGCAAATTTTCAGCAATGATTTCTATGTGTCTTCTGACAGTATTTGCTGACAAAGGAATGTGTTTTAGTTTATTGCCATGTTGTTTTGCATGTATTATTTCAGCTGCTTCTACCAAGTGTTCCCCCCAGTGTCATGGGACCTTTTGTCTTTTGCTATTAAAGAAAGAAAACATTCAAAAGAGTCTTCTAAGCATGTGTCATTAAGTTTACAAAATTTCACTAAGTACTGGATTGCGTATCACATGATTCTAATTATTGCTGAGAAAGTCGAAAAAGCTTTCCTCATGGTCTAGATGTTTGGATTTTAAATGGTCTGCAAGTTTGAGGTAGCTTTATACTATCATTAGCTAATATTTTTAAGTGCAATATGCACATAAAATGAGAGGCATCAGTGATAATTGATACACATGCATATTTCAGATAGTTACCTTACTAATTTTAATCTTGTGGGACCAGCTTCTTATCAGCCTTATATTTTTATTACTTTTATCATATGATATGACTGATGAAAGGCTCAGACCTATGAGTAGGAGATATAACAGTCTAGTATTTTCTTGTTCCTCTGTACTTGCATTATTGGTATTATTATCCTCAATCTGTTGTCTCTGCAAGAATCTTTTAAAGCTACTTTTCTATTTTGTTGTTGTTGTTTTGAGGGTTGACTTAGTTAAAACTTGGTAAAATAGTCTGTAAGTCCACTTAACCAGGTACTTATAAACTGCAGTACGTTGCAGTACACTGACGGTGAAAAAATATGCATTGTGAATACCCCACTCCTCCCTTGAGATACCTCATGTACCATTTGGACCTACGGATCCAGTGAGGGCTTCAGTGTTATTCTCATGTTAAACATTGAAGCTTATTTTCTTGTATTTTGAATAAACATCAATATTTCACAAACCACAGTGGATCCTTTAAGTAATCTTTGGACTCTGGACACCGGTTCCATGTTGAGCTCAGGATTAAGGACTATGGGAGAGTAAAAATAATATTTGGGTTTCCTAATAGCTAAATACATGTTCTGAATTTACCTTATTGATGGTGAAGAGGTATATGTAGGTGTTCATAGTTGTAGTTTCCTCCAATAGGCCCTGAAAGTAGAAATAGCTGAAGACTTTTTGTGCAGTACTCAGTAACATTCACTTAATTTCATGCTTGCTTGCCCCGGCTTTTGGCTGCATACCATTTGTAGAGATAATGTATTTGGGCAATTTTTTTCCCCTTTAACTTTGTTTTCCATGTAAACTTCTATATGTTATGCTGCTACATTCTATATAGGTAAACTTAACTAGATCATTTGACGACATGAGGTAGTTAATTAATACCAGGTACAATTGGCCATTTATTTACTTATGTAGAAAATTCCTGATGCTTTTATTGGAATTTTAAAAAGAAATGTTCTGTCCTTTCTAGTTCTAGTAGAGGAATTATCTATAGAGCATATCTTTATATGAACGTTTCTTTAGAAAAGAATAAAGAAAGAAATGTAAAAATCCATTAATTTATAATCTTAAAATAATCAAAGATAACTATAATTGCTGTTCATGCTAGGGTATATTTTTAGGTACTAGGGTATCATTAGTTTATTCTCTTCAGGGGTACAGGTCCCCTCGAGATAGAAGTTAAAGAATACTTGAATAATTACTATTGAGAAGCAGAAGGAAGAGGGCAAGCATTAGATGGTGAAGTGAAGTTCAGATTTAAAAACAGCGAGTGGAAAATCCAGCCTTAAACTGGGATCAATGCATGTTGCAGAAACAGAAACAGTTACTTTATAGAAAATATACAGACATTTTTAGCAACTGCATAGAAAGAAGGAGAAAGTATTACTTCTTACAGAGGAGGAAAAGATGTAAAAACATAAAGGGTTGGCATTTACCTTTCATAAAACAAGTGAGGAAAACAGTGGAAGGGTTAGGAAAATAGAAAATGATGTTAGGACACGAGAAAGTTTAAAAAATTGTACTGTCACCTGTTTAAAGATTTACTGGCGGGTGAGAGGGAGAAAGAGAGAGAGAGTGAGAATGAATGAATGAAAGAGAATACAAATGAATGAATAGGCAGCTGGTTCAACTTTTAACCGTCTCATTTGACTCTATTCTTATACGGCTCCTCAGTTATAACTTTAAGAATACAATGTGTATTTGCTGAAGAAGTGAAGGAGTTTGTCTATAATAGGAAAATTGCATCATGGCATAAGTGGTAGGAGATAAAATGGTTTAGTGTTTACAAACATGGCTTGATACAAATATTATAAGTTGTCAGTTATTTACTTCAGCATTTCTTAAATTACAAAATACCACATTCTTCTCATGTATTGTGGAAGTACTAACTAAATGTTAAATACACTAAAAGCTTGCTTTTGTGTTTTGAGTACTATAAGAACTCAGTGTGTTTAACACTACTATATATAAAATAGATGACCAATAAGGACCTACTGTATAGCACAGGGAACTCTACTCAATATCTTATAATAACCTATAATGGAAAAGAATCTGAAAAAGAATATTTATGTGTGTGTGTGTGTGTGTGTGTGTGTGTGTGTGTATATATATATGTATAACTGAATCATTTTACTGTACACCTGAAACTTAACATTGTAAATCAACTATATTTCAATTAAAAAGAAAAATACTCAGTGTGTTTAGAAGTAGTTTCATATTCAATTACATTTTTTAGAATTAATATTGAATTATGAGTATTGCTCTATTTAGTTTTATGATTGTATTATAAAGCTGGAGTTAATGATTTGGAAGTATTAGCTGCCTAATTAGTAGTATGCTGCTTCTTTCTGTAAAAATAAGATGAGTCATTGTTCATGTGAATGGTACCTAGTCCCAATCAACCTATGCAGCAGATTTATAGGTATAAAAAATGATTGTGGCTTTGCTCTATAGATAATTCCTCTACTAGAACTAGAAAGGATAGAACATTTCTTTTTAAAATTCCTCACTTGTTTTATGAAAGGTAAATGTCAACCCTTTATGTTTTTACATCTTTTCCTCCTCTGTAAGAAGTAATACTTGCTCCTTCTTTCTATACAGTTGCTAAAAATGTCTATATATTTTCTATAAAGTAACTGTTTCTGTTTCTGCAACATGCATTGATCCCAGTTTAAGGCTGGATTTTCCACTCACTGTTTTTAAATCTGAACTTCACTTCACCATCTAATGCTTGCCCTCTTCCTTCTGCTTCTCAATAGTAATTATTCAAGTATTCTTTAACTTCTATCTCGAGGGGACCTGTACCCCTGAAGAGAATAAACTAATGATACCCTAGTACCTAAAAATATACCCTAGCATGAACAGCAATTATAGTTATCTTTGATTATTTTAAGATTATAAATTAATGGATTTTAAATTATAAATTAATGGGTTTTGTGGATTTTGTGTTTGTGGTAAAGCAAATTAAAATATTTAGAGAAAAGCTCCTAAGTATCACATTGGTTCAACAGATATTTATTAAATGCCTGGTGCATTCCAGGAACGCATACTCTTTGCTTGGAAATACAAAGAAAAAAAGAACCCAGTTTCTTCCCTCAGTTAGCTTATATTGATACAATATAGGAAATTAATATGGAAGAATAGAATGAAGATAGTCATTTCTAAATGAGATGCTTTGGGGGAAATCTGAAGAATTAGCAGAAGTACATGAGTTAGCCCAATATGGATTTGGGCGTGGTGGGGTGCGGTGAGGTGGGATAAGATGGGGGTTAATAGATGAAGAGGGTGCTGAAGTTGACAGCATTCTAGGCAGAGAGAACAGCATCATGAACAAAGTAATGGAAGTGTGTAACAGCATAGTGTATGTAGAAAAACTGCAAACAAGCTTGTATCATTCAAACCTAAGGGGTAAGATGAAAAGTGGTAAAAAAGAAAAAAAGGGCACAAATGAACTTATTTACAAAACATAAGTGGAGTCATGGATGTGGAAGACAGGCTTATGGTTACCAGGGGATATGGGTGCAGGGAGGGATAAATTGGGAGATTGGGATTGACATATACACACTACTATATAGAAAATAGATAACTAATAAGAACCTGCTGTATAGCACTGGGAACTCTACTCAATACTCTGTAATGGCCTATATGGGAAAAGAATCTAAAAAAAAAGAGTGCATATATGTATATGTGTAACTGCTTCACTTTGCTGTAAACCTGAGGCTAATACAATATTGTAAGTCAACTATACTCCAACAAAAATAAAACAAAAAAAAGAAGGGTCTAGGCCATTTACAGGAAAAAAAAGAAATGAGACCAGGGAAGTGATAATAACACTAATAGCTAGCATTCTTTGATGGCTAGTTAATATACATGAGGCTTGGGTTCATGATGACAATTAATCTTGACATTCCTCTGAGGTCTGTATTCTCCATATTCCCCTTAATGTCCTGCCTGCCTCCATGATTCTAGTCTGATAGCATGATCTTAGCAGTGTGTGCCATTAACAATTAGATTAGAGGTACATGGTAACATAGAAATGTCACTGGAAGGAGAGCAAACTCTCTACCTAGAGACTGCCAAAGGTGACACTCTTAAGCCTGGCTGTGACGTGTACGAATACAATCTTGTCACCGTTCCAGAGTCGATTCTACTTGGGGATGCAGATTCATGCTAACTACATTTGCAGGAGACTATAATTTAACCAGAATGTTATGAGATGGTAGGGATATAGTCCATTATACATGAGCAGTATTTAGGGGGTTTTGATGGAAACAAACACAATATGAGTCAGCAGAATGATGTACTTGCCAATAAAGCCATAAAATCTGAAGCTGAATTAATAGAGGTATAGTATTTCAAGGTGAAGGATGTGGAAGTCCTTTCCTTCCTTCATCTGCCTATCAAAGGGGATAGGTATATATACATGAAATTTATAAGTATTGATTGTGAATTAATCATCATAGGAGTCACTGCAGTGGGTGCAACTATAGATCATGAGATTCTTGCTGTCACTGAAGTTACTATTCAATTGATGCAGTTTGATTACTTTTTATGTATCCTTTGTTTTTTCCCCCACATTCTCACATATGGATCTTTAAAATAATTTTAGTATTTTTCTTTGTTGGCCTATTAGTTTACTTGATTAAAAAATAGTAATGGTTAGAATTACTAAGCAAGTAAAGGGATAAAAATACTGATTTCTTTTTCTGTTTTTAAAAAATTGAGGTACCATTCAGATGCAATAAAATTCACCCTATTAAAGTATACAGTTCAATGTGTTTTTTTCATATATTCAAATAGCTGTGCAACCATCACAACAATCACTTTCAGAACATTTTTTTCACCCCCAAAAGAAACACCGTATATGTTGGCAGTCACACCCCAATTCTCCCATCCCCACCTTACCCTGCCCCTGACAACCTCTAATCCACTTTCTGTCTCTATAGATTTGCCTGTTCTGGATATTTAATATAAATGGGATCTTACAATATATGGCCTTTTGTGACTGGCTTCTTTCATTTAGCATAATGTGATTTTAAGGTTCATCCATGCCATAGCATGTATCAGTACTTCATTCCTCTTTGTGGCTGAATAATAGTCAGTTGCATGGACATATGACATTTGTTTATCCATTCATCACTTGATGGACATTTGGATTGTTTCCACTCTGCTGCTGCTGCTGCTATGAACATTCATGTACAAGTTTCTTTTTTTTTTTTTAAAGATTTTTTGATGTGGACCATTTTTAAAGTCTTTATTGAATTTGTTACAATATTTCTTCTGTTTTATGTTTTTTGTTTTTCTGGCCCTGAGGCATGTGGGATCTTAGCTCCCTGACCAGTACAGGGGTCAAACCTGTACTCCCTGCATTGGAAGGCAAAGTCTTAACCGCTGGACTGCCAGGGAAGTCCCCATGTACAAGTTTTTATGTGAACAGATGTTTTCATTTCTCTTGGGTATAAGCTGAGTCATGTGGTAACTCTAAGTATAACTTTTTGAGGAACTGCTAGACTGTTTTCCAAAGTGGCTGCATCATTTCACATTCTCACCAGCAGTGTGTGAGGGTTCCAATTTCTCCACATCCTCACCAACAATTGTTATTACCTTTTCTGTCATAGCCATCCTAGTGGGAGTGAAATGTTATCTCACTGTGATTTTTTTTTTTTTTTTTTTTTTTTTGCGGTACGTGGGCCTCTCACTGTTGTGGCCTCTCCCGTTGCAGAGCACAGGCTCCGGACGTGCAGGCTCAGCAGCCATGGCTCACGGGCCTAGCCGCTCCGCGGCATGTGGGATCTTCCCAGACCGGGGCACAAACCCGTGTCCCCTGCATCGGCAGGCGGACTCTCAACCACTGTGCCACCAGGGAAGCCCTCACTGTGATTTTGATTTGCATTTCCCTGATGAATAATGATGTTGAACATCATGTGCTTATTGGCCATTTGTATATCTTCTTTAGAGAAATGTCTATTCAAATCCTTTGCCCACTTGTATTTGGGTTATTTGTCTTTTTATTGTTGTCTTGTAAGGCTTCTTTTTATAATTTATATACAAGCCCCTTATCAGACATATGACTTGTAAACATTTTCACCCATTCTGTAGGTTGTCTTTTCATTTGATGTTACTTTTTGAAGCATAGTCCTTTCCAACTTGATTTTGTGACCCTTCAAGGGTGTCTTAATATAGCGGTCCCCAACCTTTTTGGCACCAGGGACTGGTTTAGTGAAAGACAATTTTTCCAAGGACAGGGAAGTGGGGGATGGTTCAGGCCATAATGCGAGCGATGGGGAGCGGCAGATGAAGCTTTGCTCACCTGCCGCTCACCTCCTACTGTGTGGCCCAGTTTCTAACAGGCCATGGCCTGGGGTTTGGGAGCCCCTGCCTTAATGTGTTGCAGGGGTTAACATGAGTTTCAAAATGAAGAAAAATAATTTGTCTAGTGAAGATGTTATACATGTGTGTGTTTCACAATATAAAGGAAGATTTCCAACCAAATTAAAGCTTATTGAACCTCAAAACAGTGTGTTGTTGTAACAATATTTTTCTCTACAGTGAGTAGTTTTTGTTATCCCTATATGGGTAACTATGTTTCTGATTTTCGTTTTTCCAAATTCAGCAACTTCTCATGAATCTTTCTTCAGTGACATATTGTAGCTATATATTTCCTATTAATTTACAAATCATATTTGCTCTTCTAAATAATAATGATCCTACGAGAACATATGCCAAATAGTAAAGTGTTTGTTTATCTGTTTATTTTTGCTATCAGTGTAAATAAATAGCTTTGCTAAGGTATGATGTATATCTATACTATAAATTGCCAGTTTATTCTATGGAATAGTTAAAAGTTTTTTTCTTTCTGCTCATTTATTGAGTAGGTAGTGATATGAACCATGATTATATGGTAAAGTTTATACAAGATTATGGTATATAGAGTGAAAAATAATAGTGAAGGAGCCAGAAAAATGATGGTTGTTGTTAGTCATAGCATGACTTACTATTTTAAGATAAAAAATATTAATTTTTTTCTTTTTCTTTTTTTAAAATTTATTTTATTGAGGTATAGTTGATTTATAATGGTGTGTTAATTTGTGCTGTACAACAAAGTGATTCAGTCATACATATATATATATTCTTTTTCATATTCTTTTCCATTATGGTTTATTATAGGATATTGAGTATAGTTCCCTGTGCTATATAGTAGGACCTTGTTGTTTAATATTTACTAATCACTTTTGAAACTCGTAAGCAGAAATTTGCTAATGCTCACAATAAATGTTCTTTTTAACAGGAGGACATGAACCTTAATGAAGAACGAAAAGCTCCTTTACGAAACAAAGATTTTACCACCAAGCGTGAGATGGTCGTCCAGTATATTTCTGCTACTGCCAAATCTGTAAGTAGTGAGAATCTCCTGGCACCCACATAATGAGCTTAGCGTTATCTGCTTAAAAAGAAACAAATCTTGGCTCTCCAAGTTCTTGCCTCAATGTACTTATATAGACTTCGTAAAAGAAGCATATACATGTACTTTAATACATTTTGTATATATTTCAAAACTGTTCTTAATTAGAGAGACTTCCATTCTTATAAACAAGACAGACTAAGGATAGAGGGCTCTGAGTTAATCCAGTAAGTTTTGGGGCTGAGTTTTTGTGCACTTACTAACAAATGACAGCAATTTGCAGGTATTCCACTTAATACACAGTTTGTTACATGAACATTTCAGATTTTGAGGGAGAAGATACAAACATAGCCTAGTCACAAGATTTAACTAAGTTTACATTAAAGCTATATGTCCGGTATCTGCTTGCATGAAATTTTTAGCAATGTTTTTAATAAGCAGTTTTGGTTTTTTCCATTATTTTCTGTGATGCTAACTATGTAAACTACCTCATAATTGTTATTATACAGCTAAATTTAACATAAAGAAGGGTGTTTAATAGGAGCTTTAATGAAATCTGTGCGAGTCTCAAAAGACTTGAAAGTAGGGTTCATTGAAAAGACTTGTCTTCAGCAGGAAAATCTTCGTGTTTTAATGGAATGTGTTGCTTTGTTCATTTCCTAGGGTGCTTCCAAAAATAGTCTTCAGGTTTGATTTATTTTTGTAAGAAAAAATGTATTTTTTGAAATGGTGAAATATATCTTTTACATTTCTGTAAAGAAGAAGCTTTTCACATTTAGAGTTCATAACATCACTATATTTGTTATGTATTATATACATGTGTGTATGTATGTATGTATCACACACAGTGATTTTATGTTTGTGTAATATGTATATCACACACAAACACATTTACATTTAAGACATACATATTTTAAATGTAAAAACTTGACCAGTGAATAAAATAGCTCTTCAGTGGAAAAATATGTTCTAAAGTTATTTGGCTATCCTATTAATGCTATTTCAGTACAGTAATTGCAGTGGCAATTACTGATGCATTTTGCCCTGAATTCTACAATTGTATTGATTCCATATTGTACTTCAAGCAAGCTAAATCTGAATGCTGAACTATTTAAACATAACGCATTGCAGCTCTGCCAGAGCAGAGCAACAGCATGTTTTTTAATTTGCTTCTGGTATCCAAGGGCAGAAATATGTTTCAAGTGATAAGTGAAATTTGCCATGAGCATCGTTTTCAATAGAATTAGGTGAGGCATAGGTTTTGCTTTGAAATTCTGATGAATCTCCTCATTTTTGTAGTCAGCTTATTGTTCACAGTAAAATGCTTTAGGAAGTGCAGGGTGTACATTCAATGTTATTTTTCAAATACCTAAAGGCAAATACACTAGTAAATCTATATAGCTAAATCTGAGTGCAAAGTACAGATAATAATACATGAATAATTATGTGGTGTTTTTAATGGTAAGATTCTGTTAGTGTTTCTGGCTCATTTGTTGTTTTTGTTTGTGTAAGTGGGACTGAATATAATCAAGATTGTATGAAGCTCTTACTCCTTAACCTTTTGATATTGACTCTATCTCTATGTAGAGCTTGTTTTCACTTATCCTATTGTTTCCTCTTCAACTGACCAGAGAGATGCACACTTTTAATTTATAGACTCATTTTTAAGATTAAAATGCTAAACTTTGGGTAAACATTGGATGAGCTCTCTACAATTGCTTTATTTGAAACATGGAAATTGAATGTTTCTCAAAAGACATGAAAATACTATATTTAAGGTGTTAGGCTCAAAATCAGTACTATAACTATTTAGTATGTGATCCTTATTTGCTTCCTTTAGCACACATAGGAGCACCTGATGTGTGTACAGAACTTTCATTAGAGCTCTAAGGTTATACATTTTATTTGCAAATATTTTTCATGGACCAAATATTATGATGAAAGAAAGCCTGTTGATAAGCATGCTTTAAAGCTTTCTCACTTTGGGGAGACATTCATTAGTGCTGTGTTTTCTGTGGCGAAAACAAAGGAAATTGCATATGTGATTTCCTTTTGAAGGTGATAGGGATGCCATTCAGTGACAAACCATCCTCTCATCTTTTGACCTCTTCGTGATCATGACAATAAAATTTGCATAAATTATAACCTAACCTATGCCCATTTACCTATGTGTAACCAAGGTTTCCATCCTGCTGTTTTTTATTAGGCTTTAGATATGCTTTGCTTGTCATACCTTTTTATGCTTACTTTTTCATTATATTGATACACTGATTAAAAATGTTTCCACTTTTAAAGTAGATGTGATTGTAACCACTTCTTTATGAAAATGCTTTACAAGTAGCCAAAACTTTCATCTTGAAGTAAAAGCAAAGTTAAGGACTATAGTCCATGGTGGAAAAATGTCTTGTAGTCATATGTAAAATGTGTGAAAATTACAGTTAAATTTAAACATAAATTGTACATTTCCACCTTTAACACCTGCATTAGTCATTTTGTGTGGAATTGAAAAACAAATAAAATATGAGCTCAGTAAGAGATGTGGGTCATTCTCCTGGGTTTGTGGGTAAGGACCGTAAAGCAACATGAAACTAATACACAGGTTTGGGCTCAAAACCTGTTTCTAAAGCAAAGGAGAGTCTTTTATTGTGTAATTGACTATGCCAAAATTAGCCTGAAATAAGAGAATATAAAGGAAATTGAAAGATAATGATGAAAACTATTGCTTAGTTTTTTTCCTTTTCAAGTTCCTTAGTAGAGAATGTTAAGTTGTGTGAATGCGAAGGAAAAAGTAGCTTGAGTAACTCTGTCAGTGATGAATGGACTTTAAGGGAGTGGAAAAGAGCCTCTTCTCTGCTGGAGCTGTACTCATTTGCTCATTGTAGCAAGTGCGGTTATGGACCTGACCTAGGGTAGTTAGTATGTGTAGATAATTTGGCCACAGATAATCTGGAAGAGCCTTTGTTTTCAAAACACCAACATATGTTTTCAGAAATGGAAAACCAAGCTTTGTTAATATTGCAACATTGTCATATCAATTCATAATCCTGAGAGGCACAAGACATCAGTGACTTAGAGGGAATGTTGCATGTTATTTTTTAACAGCCTATATAGACATGTTATTTTTTAACAGCCTATAATTTTTCCTATATATGAGGAAAAATTAGTCACTGAAATCCTAACATTAGTTTGCCAGATGTCAATGTCCTTATGAAAATATTAAGAAACTAGTTTATTTCTAACTTAAATAGCAATCTTTGAAGTTGAGATTTAAAAATATGTAAAATTATATTTTCATGAAGATACATTGAAAGGTATCATTGATTTAAAAAACTCTCAATAGGAGATAATTCAAAATAGTGATACCAAATACATCTCTAAATTTTTTTAGATTGACCCATATATTAAGCATTTGAGAGCTGTAGTATATCTATTTGTATGTGTGTATACATATATTAATGGTTTTGCCTTTGCCATTATCAGATATTTTCTTTCTCAGATCTTTTCGAGGCATCACCTAGATATGGTGAAACAATTGAACCCAAACATGACCAAACCAGTTTCTTTTAGCTTTCCTTGTCTCATCTAATCTCTTTGCTGTATGTGCTTTAGCTAAATGCAATCATTTTGCAATCGGAATGAATCATTAAATGGGCCGTACTCTGGTCGTTTCACCGAGTATAGACCTGCCTTAATTGTTAAGAAGGCTTGCATTCATATTTTTAGCTTCATGTCTGTGCTAAATAAACAAGGGACAAATAAGATCTCTGTCGTTTTGGTGGGAGGAGATAATTTAGGTCAGTAGCATATCTTTCAATTCAGAAGGTGGTTAATGGCACCACAGAAGCTTTTATTCAACTAAATAATCACTGTCTGTAAATAGTCTGTTGAATGAATATTTAAGAAAGCTACTTCTCTATTTGGAGATTCATGGATTCCTCTGAAATAATTTACTGGGAAACTGTCATTATCTTTTTGTATTTTGCAGTATCCTGTTAAACTTAGAATTCTTATTGGGATTTCAATTATATTTGATTTTTATTTTTAAAGTACTAGCTGAAAAACAGCACATAGTGATAATAAAACTGCTATCAGATTAATGGTTTTCAATTGTGGATTAGGTCTTTTTTGAACATTGCTTGATATTCAAGTGTAGGAAACTGATAACAATGATTTGGATTGGATTTTAGTATAAAATTATGTTTTAGGACTATGATTTTACTTCTTGCTTTCTTAAACACAAATTCTCAGAAATTCTCTTTTCTCTTAACCATTAGAAAAGCTCACTCGAGGTTGTAATTTTTGAACTGTTTCCTCCTTATGAATAACTATGTTTAAATACAAACTACTTCTTTGTCTTTGCATTATATACAAAACTGTGCTCTTATAATAGAAATTCTAGGATGATCTAGAAAACTAGAATCATAAGCAATCTATCTGCTTTGTAATTTTCAAGTATAATATAAAACAATATTTTAAACCTTAAATTCATAACAATATAAAATATTCCAGTTTTCAACCTAAAGTTTATTTATTAACTTAATGCATGACTTTAAATGCAACATTTATATTCTAAAATACATAATTCCAACCTTAATAGTATACCTGTTAAAATAAGGAAAGAGGTAAAAAGCAATATTCGGAAAAAATTCGATTTTCTTGTGATAATTTTTTTGAGGGGTTGTGGGCTGATAAAATATCTGATGCCTGATTACACTTAATCTTGCATTACTTGATGTTTACACTGCACTAGCTGAGAAGCCCATTACAGAAAATTTAAAAAAAAAATCCTTAAGTTGTAATAATCTTTTATGTGGGAATCTTTATTCTGCAGACTTTACACATTTTTGAAATATGGTAGAAATCAATACTGATATATTTGTGTTAGCCTCTAGATCTAAAGTATTAAAAGTATACATGGGGGTAGCTATTTACTAATTTACTAAACACTTAACTTCTGTGAAAAGCTTCTGATTACTAATACTGTTGCTGTTTGTTTTTTTTTACACCATAACCACTCTCCGTTGACCACTGCATGCAGATAGTTGGAAGTAAAGTTATGGTGAGTACAAAAGATGTGTTTTACCCTTAGAAGTGAATTTGTGCTTTTGGGGATTGAGTGATTTTTGCTTATAGTATTTTATATGTTGGGCTCTTCTTTTGGTGTGTATTTTACCAAAACAGTGAGGTGAATATTAAGATCAGGTGAATAGAATTTAGCTATGGTAAGTATTTTTCCTGTGGCTTTGGGAAATGCTTTAGAAGTAGAATATGCTTGTATATTCTGTCTTAGAACGTTTTACTTCTTTTTAAAATTTTTTTCTTTTTTTTTCGTAATTGTGCCCATGTCAGTCTTTATGATTCTGATAAAACTGTGTGTTTTACCTCAGTTTTTCAGGATGGCAGGCAGAGACTCATAAAAGGTTGGTTTATGCTAACAGGAATTCTTATTGAAGTATCTGACTTTGACTTTAGTATCCCTAAGCACATAGTGTAACGAGAGCAACCGTTGATGTTCAGTCAGGAGACCTGCGTGCTTGTCTTTGTTGGGTGCTGCTCATCAGCTTTGTGACTTTGGGCAAGTCATGTAGTTTCTCTGAGGTTCAGTTATTAAGTGGATAAATTGAAGTGGTTGGCTTGCGTTATCTGTTAAGGTTCTTTCTGTTGCTGTCTTCTAAAGGTTCTTTTACTACAGACACTGCATTTCAGTGCCACAATTACATGATACACTATTATACCAATACACCAAAAGTGGCCTGTATTGTAATTAAGAGCTATTTGTAATTACCTTGCCTTCATGATTAAGCAGTCTGCATTTCAAAAACAGGCCAGGAAACATTATCTTTAGCATCATCAGGTACCATGGTATCTAGAATAGTAAATATATTTACATGTGTTTTGCTTTTAAAAATTGAAGTCCTCTTTTTTTTTTTCTTTTTGAATTCACGTGACATTTAAGGGAAAACAAAGCCATTCATCTTTTGGGATGATTTCAAAAATCAACAAATATTTCTTCGGTGCTTATTATGTGCCAAGAGCTGTGCTAGGCACACTGATGACTGGCAAATAAGAATGAGATAAGACCTTATAGTTTCAATAATATATGTTGAAATAATCAAACCTTAAATTGTGCCGGCTGATTGTAAGTGTAATAGGAATACATGAGCGGGAGAGAGAAGTAGGGTTAGAGTAATTAGAGAAAACTCCATGCACATTTCTAGACTTTCAGGATCTGGTGGCTGGGATTTGACTGGCGAGGAGAGATGATAGAGAAGCTCGCAGATTGTGGAAGTAATATTGAATGCAAAGGCTTGGAGAAAGAACCAAACTGTGTTTGGGAGGGGGTGGGGGGAGAAGAGGGAAATGAGAGATGAGGTTGACTTTGTTGGAACAAAGAACAAAAAAGTAAATTGGAAAGATTCAAAAATCAAGTTGAAAGAGGATCTTGAAGTCTGGGTAGAAGATTAGAAATTAGTTGGAGCAAGCAAGTGACATGAGGGAAGCAGGGTTTAAGAAAAATAAATTTGATAGTAGTAGGTAGGCTGGATCAGGCTAGTGGTTCCCAAAGTTGAAAGTATCAAAATGCAGGTTTTGCCCTTCATGGGGTCTGGGATAGGGCCAAGAACTCTGCCTTTTTATCAAGCACCACAGGAGATTCTGATAAGGTAGGCTCAAGAGCTGACTTTGAGAAATACTGGATTAGGATAGAGAGATTTGTTTGGGGTGCTACCTAGGAGACATGTGTGAGTCAGTGAGGACCTGCATTAAACTGGAGGCTTAGGTGTATAAGGGTGGGGTTAAATAACAGAGTTTGGGGCAATGAAGGAATCTGGAGCTCATTTTAATGTGGGCCAGAGCCAGCCTATATTTCTGGTCTTGGTACCATAAGCAATCCAATGGCTTATGCCAGAAGCTACTGAAAGATTACTGATTTCTCCACATCCAGTTACCAAGTTCTTTCTCCTAAATAACTCTCAGCTCTCTCCCCTAATCTCAGACCCATGATTTAACACACCTGTGGCTGCCCCAGTCTCCTCAATACTCTCCTAGTCTTGGCTCTCACACCCCACCCACACATGCTCTACATGGTTACAAGAGATGCTGCTGCTACCCCATCAAAACTTTCAAATGGCTCCCTATTCCTTTTGTGATCTTATCCCCGCTTCCTTTTCTAATTTCACCTCCAGCTGCATTCTTACATGTGCCTGTCCTCTGCCTGTACAGGAACACTTGGCAATTCCTTAACATCCTATTCTTTAATCCCTCTAAATCAAGCACATTCTGTTTCTTTGAGCCAGAATGCCCTTTTCTTCTTGAGTGTGCCCAGCAAGCTCCTAAATATCCATCAAAATTAAGCTTCATGTCAGTCTTTGAAGGAAAAGCCATCTTAGATAACACCTTCCTTTCCATAGCACCGTGTATATAGCTCAATTGTAATATTTAGCACATTTTATTATGATAAATTATATGTTTTTCTTCCCCAATGAACATAGCTGGTGCCCTCAAAATACTAGGTCTAATGGGGAAGGTAGACAGGAAAACAGAATATAAGATAGGGCCTGAAGATGTAATATAGGAAAGGTTGCAAAGTGGCTGCTTATGGTTTAGCGAACAGTTTCATCTTGTCTGAGAGTGTTTTGAAAGACACTATGAGAAAGATGTTATGATTGATCTACAATAGAAATGATTTCATACCCGTTGTTTTATCTGTGAGCTGCTTCTTACGTTGGAGTTTGCAAATCCTGCAATAAGGGGAGGATACTCTAGGGATCGACCAGCTTCTAGAGGAAGTGATGAGGGAATTAATTCTAGAGTTTAGGTGGGAAGGGTGCCTTCAGGAGGAAGGTTTTTTGTTGTTTGTTGAGACTAGAGAGAGGAGTGAAGAAAAATATTTAAAATCACCAGTTGAAAGTCAGGTACAAAAGGGCTTACTTTTCGTGGTCTCACTAATCTACAAAAGATGGGAAGTGTTTGTTGATAAAGTGGACAGGTAAGAATTTCATAAGAAGTGTTCAACAGAGAAGAAATCCTAGAATAGCCACTTTAAGTATTCTGGTTGCCTAAAGACTACATATGTTGGTCAAAAAATGAGTGATGTGGAAGTCAGACTGAAACTGGAAAGATGGAATATGTAATGAACCAGGTCTTCATGACCCTGTCTTCCTTTTCTCTCTCCAGTGTTGATTAGAAGCAGAGTTGGAGGCATTTGAGGTCCTCCTGATGTCAGACTACCATTAGCCTTAGTTTTCACTATTCTCTTTCAAAAATTTACTTTACAAATCAGGCTGTTACCTGAACATAACCACCCACTCAGCCTCAAGCAGTCTTGCTTCTGACTTGGCTCATTGGATCATTTTTTTTTTTTTTGCTTCGAATATTTTCCCTCCTGTGTCAACATTCTCCCCATCCTCAGCTCTTCCATGAAGTCTATCCCGATGACCTTCCCCCCCATTCCCCCACCTCCTGATTTCCTCCTGATAATTTCTCTGAACTTCTATAGCACTTTATTTTTAACTTTCTTTTGGAATCACTTTCTACTCTATTTTACAGTTTCTATTACATTATATGTTCTTTAAGGGCCTTTTTTATAATACACCTATATTACTTTAGTTTATAATAATGTATGTCCTTGAATAATACTTTCTGTTACCGTGCAGGTCTGTCTTTTTATGTCCACAATATAGACCCTATGAAGGGATACAAATTTTAGTAGAGGTCATGGATTCAGAGGCAAATAGACCTGAGCTCAGATTCCAACTCTGCTACGTACTAACTGTGTGACCTTAAATAATTAATGTCTCTGAACCTCAGTCTCCCTATTAACACAATGAGGATAATAATACTCAATTCAGGATGGTTTTGAAGTTTATTGTTTATATTTAATATATTTATTATATTAAGAACCTTGCAAATAGCAGGTCTAAATTACATTTTTTGGTTAAATGTATTAAATTTTATGAAATGCTTGGTATGACAGACATAAAACATGAAGATAACATGGTAAAACAAGATGAGACTTTGAGCTGCCTCTTTTTTTTTTTTGCTAAGTATTCAAGATGTGTGCTATTTAATAGAGTGATTTATTCTGGGTCAAGAATGGTGGGAAGGATTTGGCTGGATGGAAGAAAGAATGTTTTGCCTGTTTATTGGAAGCTATGTGTTATGTGGTATGGATTATTGCTGGGCTTTGAAAAAAAATAAAAATTCATATATGGTCTCAAGATAATATTGACAAGGTTATTTTAAAGATTTAATAAGATAGTTGAAGATTTGTTATAGATGCTATCTAAGAAAGGATAGAATATCTTCTTATCAATATCTTAAAATAGCAAAAGAGAACTTAGAGTGGGATAGAGATAGAAAGAACTGAATGACTTTTTCAATGGCTTCTAGTTATAGGTAAGTGTAAACTTTTTGAAAGAAAATAAATTGTTTTTATTATTTAGTAACACACTGCATGAAACAGGTTTAGGAATCAGCTAAAATGACTAATTTGATTTCACTGCAAACCAGGAATAATGTATCCACAGGAGAAAGAAGAACCATTCTTCTGTGGGAAAAAAGGGTAAAAATTGACATGATTACATATGATAATTGGAAAATAGAATTCTAATGACCAGACCTAACAATGTTAAATATAAAGTAACTTAATGACAGAAATAGTTGAGCGCCTAGGGCAAGCAGTAGGGTGTCTTTTGGGATAGTGTTTATTTTGGCATCATAAAGACCTGAATTTAGATCCTGATTCAGCACTCGTTCATTCTCTAGGTCTGGTTAATCTCTCTAGCCACAGATTCTTTTCTTTTTTAGATAAAAAGTTACTGCCCACCTATTATGTGTCAGACACTATTCTAGGTGCTTGGGTGATGAACCATTACAGATAAATTCCTCATGGAGCTTATATTTCTACTTGGGGAGGCAGACAATAAGACGCATATCAAATATAACGGCAGGTAGTGGTAAGAGCTATGAAGGAAAAAAAGCAAGATGAGAAAGCCGAGTGTGATCAGGGTTGTGCTGTTTTAGGTAGGTGAGCTCTCTGAGCAAATGACATTTGAACAGAGACATGAGTGAAACTGGGGAGAGCCAATGCAAATATCTAGGGAAGAGCTTTACAGGCAGAGAGAGCATCAAGTGCCCTGGCTTTGAGGCAGGAGTGTGCCTTGAGTATTTGAAGAATTGCAAAGAGGCCACTGTGGTTGGAGTGGAGTGAACCAAGGGGAAGTACGGGGGTGTTTTTGTTAAGGTGACTAAAAACATAGGTTAAGTATATCAGGGGGTTGTAAATGTGGAAAGGTAGGTTAAGGTCATTTTAGGAGGGATATGCCAAGGAGATGGTACTTTAATAGTCAGTGAGGAATCCTGGAAGGTTTTGAGCAATGGAATGACAAAATCTGAGTTACATTTGGGGAAGATTAATGGAGCAGTGGAAATGGGAGAGGTTAGAGACTGGGGCAGGGAGATCAAGCTGGGGGTTGTCGCTGTACCTGAAGTAATAAGACCCTGGAATGGAGAGTGGTTAGTAAGAACTAAATGGAGGTGGTAGATGAGAGAGAGAGATTGCAGAAGTAGACTATATCAGCCTCAGCAAATGATGAAAAAGGGCAGAGGAGATGTGTGACTCAATAATGAGTGAATTTGCAAGCATGGGTGACTGAAGTGATGGTGACTTGAGCCTTCATGGAGAAGTCAGGAGCAAGACTACGTTTGGAGTAAAACAGGATGAGTTCAGTTTAGACATGTTAATCAAGGAGAAATTAGTAAAATCACAGAAATAAGAATAAAGTTATTGCCACGCAAGACCATTTCTTTGGCACTCGTAGCATAGAGTAGAATTTTTATAATTAGGTTTTCTGTTTCAAACACCTACTTTAGCTATTGTAAATATATTCTCTGCACATGCTGCTGAACATATGTTGTTTATCATTCTAATAACACTTACCTGTTTATAAACCACAGCCTCATTTCCTGTACTAGGCAATGAAGGTCATGTGTGTTTCTTGTTGACTCAGTGGACCTGGATAGAAAAGAGCTAATCATTTTGGTGGCCTATAGTATTGCTTACTAGATAAGCCATTTTCTGTAATTAGGATGTCACATTTGTACGTTTTGCAGTGTTTCTAAATAATCTGAGTCAAAAGGACAGCCCCATCATAGGTGAAGGGTAGGTACACATGTATGTTTCTTTGTCCTAATTGGGGCATGGCAATTTTGGGCACGATTGAGTGAATATTATAGGACCTTTTTCTCAAAATAGAGCCAAATGAATTTGTTTCCCTAGGCTGTTGAAGAAGTTCATGCTGAAAGAAAGTTCCTGTTAACAGTAAACTTATAGCCAGGCTCAAAGTAATAAATTCAAAATGCTATTGATGTGTTTCTTACTACAAGCTACCTACTAATTATAATAGCCAAAAAATACCACTAAGCGTGGCAGTATGTATTTGTGGGCTGTTAAGCTGCTATTGCATTATTAAATTGAAGTTTTATTAGTTTACTGATCTAATAGTATCATCATGATTACTTCATGTAACGTTACACTTGTGTCAGACCAATTATTTGAATATATCCTGTGAAAAAAAGATCAAATCTTACTTTGCTGTTTCTTTTTCTAAAAAATAATTGTATGGTCCAGAAGGGGGAGACAAAACACTGATTATTGGAGTTTGAAGTAGCTGCTTCCTGATAAAACATGGCTTTTTCGGTATGCCAATTTGATTGTTTTTTGTTCCTCTTTCTCTTGTTATAGGTTTAGAAATTGTAGGATAGTTGCTACTGCAAAATATTTAGTTTTATGGTGGTGAAAATTTTGTTAAAAATCTAAATTCAATCAGAATAAAAATAATCAGTGCAATTATTTTTAACTAGTATATATAAAGTAGAAAAGCTCATTTGGTAATCAGGTGAAAATAAGACCTAAGACTGTTTAATGAGGGTATATTTTATAAGTGATCTTTTAAAAATAGCACAAGCAATATTAAAATTCCACTTTTGGTCTTTTCTAATTTCACATTCATTATGTGCAATGAGTAGCTTCCTTCCCATTTCCTTATATTTTGATACTGCAAGCTGGCTTGTGTATTATACTTGTTTTGGATAGGAATATCTGCATATGTTTTGAAAGGTTTTGTTATTTAAACCTCCATTCATTTTTAGAACAATTTCTTATCAGTCCCTTCCCTTCCAGTGCATTGTCATAAATTACATTATTTCATCATGCCAGATTAAATTCATTGTTTAAGGAATGCTAAGATAATGTCGATTATAAAATATTAGCAAGTCATCTTACCTTGGGCATTTGGAAACATCGAAAAGACAGTATGAATATTGACTTTCCTTTAGACATATATTTTGTAAATTGATGCATTAATATTTATGAGTATGGAGTAGTTATGTTTTATAGTGTGTCCTGATATTAGAAACAAAAAGATATCCTTTTCATGTAGGATTCTGCACTGCACGTTTATTTTCTGTGTATTTTGCTTGTGATCATGTTAAAAATTTCGATTGAGCTTCTTTCTCTATGTATATCATCAGGTAAAAATAATACATTTAAAATCTGATGCTTGGTATAAGACATTTAACACTCGTGTAGTTATTATTTCATATTTTTTAAAATTTTTATTTATTTTTTATTTTAATTTTTCATTTATGGCAACAGTTTTTTAGATTTATTATTTAAATTTTTTTTTTTATTTTTCAATTATGGCAACAATTTTGATCAGCCACAGAGCATGAGATAATTACATGAGAAGTGTTTTTTAATGTTTGTTTTGGTTGTTAAACAGTATGGTCTCTATACCACATATCCTTTAAAAGCTCTGTGTAAAATTTACTGTTACCATTATAAAACAAGTGGCATGACACAGGGATATTTCTTACAAGACAATGCTTTCTTGATCCAGGTAGTGTTGTCAGCAGGGGAAAAATTAGACACTCTAAGATGATGATCAATATTAAAGAGTTACCTTAACTTACTGTATATCAAATTTTGGCCTTTTTCTCACATGTCTGATTCAATTTCCCATTTCAGTTAATCAGATTTCTTGTTCTTGCTTATCTGTTAGGAAAAGACTGGTTGAATCATAATTAGCTCCTTTGAATGGGGTAAGGGCAGAATAAGATCATCTTAAAAATGCCACCTTAGATTTATAAAGTGCTTTAGAGTTTTTAAAGCCCTTTCACACATTTTCTCATTTGAGCTACATACTATATGTATTTCTGTAGGTCTGTGCATCATTTTTTCAGGAAGACGTTGCTTCCATCTCCAGATTCCTGGGGTCTGGCCATTTTCCATGGAGTTTTTTTGAGGGGTATATACTGCCGAGGGTATTTTGTCGGTGGTCAACAGATATTCATAACGTGAATTAGTATCCAGTTTATATGCTTGTATGAAATGCTTTTTGAGCCTAATGCTTTGTGGGCCTGCATCGCTAAATAATGGTCATGTGACTAGTAACATTTAAGGTAATTTTTTTTACTGTGGTCACCATAATTCAGATACTGGATTACTGCATTCATTGCATGTGCTATTCTAGTTGAGACCACAATTGCCTATCAAAACAATATCGAAAACAAAAATGAATTTTAAGAGCGTCAATCAAAGGTACAAAAAACTTTCCAAGCTCATTTTTTATGCTGATCTGTTTGTAAATTTTTACTAACCTGTCATGGTTCCTTTCTTCAATGAATTTGTGATCTAAGGAGAACATAATTGCTCATGCAGTGTAATTCTTGTGCTTTGAGTGTAGTAACTACTTTGTATACTTTAGGTGAATCATTTATTTTCATTGATGATGATGCTTTTTTGGCAGAGTGGTTTGCATCCAGAGAGCTGTTTTACAAAGTGTGATTGGCACCCGTATACTAGGTAGACAGAGTGTGTGTGTGCGTATGTGTCTGTGTATCTGTATATCCATCTATCTGTCTATCCTCTCAGAGTTAAATGAGGTCACATAGGTTCTATGTTCGAAAGCTGAGAAGTTATGAGAACTGAGACTTTTCCTCAGAATTATTTCAGATTTTCTTATTGTGTGGAATGTTTTCACGTAGAGTGAGGTAAGTATATGTTATAGGCTGAATTGTGTCTCCCATAAATCCTGTGTTGAAGCCCTAACCCCCAGTACCTGAGAATGTGCCTATTTGGAGATAGGGCCTTTAAAGAGTTCATTAAATTAAAATGAGGCTGTTAGGGTATACCCTAATCCAATCTAACTGGTGTCCTTATAAGAGGAAATTTGGACAAAGAAACACCAGAGGTATGCACAGAGGAAACACCATGTGAGGACACAGAGAGAATGTGGCCATATGTCAGCCAAGGAGAGAGGCCTCAAGAGGAAACCAACCCTGCTGACACCCTGATCTTGGAATTCTAGCCACAGGCTGTGAGGAAATAAATTTTGGTTGTTTAAGCCACCTGCTCTGTAGTTTTGCTTTTCTCATCTTCTTCTTCTTCTTTTTTTTTTTTTTTTTTTTGGTATGACAGCCCTAGCAAACTAATACAGTATATAATATTCATTCTGTTGTATTCAACACGTAATAATAGCTAATCTTTAGAGGGCACTGAGTGCCAGGGACTACGCTTAGTAAGTTTCATGTAAAAACCAATTTAATCCTCATAACAATTATCACCCCCATTGTTTGGATGAGGAAAGTGAAGCTTAGGAAAGCAAGTACATTATCTGGGGTTGCACAGTAAGTAGGTAGGAGAACCAGGACTTGAATCCAGTCAGACTGAGTCCAGAGCTTGGCCTCTTAACCAAAACCTGAGTAAGAATTTGGTGGATTCCAGGCAGTTATGGATAATGGTCATCACCATGGGTGCTTACTTTCACTAACATTATTATTATTTTTAAAATTTATTTTGTTGAAGTATAGTTGATTTACAATGTTGTGTTAATTTCTGCTGCACAGCAAAGCGAGTCAGTTCTACATATATATTCTTTTTCATATTCTTTTCTATTATGGTTTATCACAGGATACTGAGTATAGTTCTCTGTGCTATACAGTAGGACTTTGTTGTTTATCCATTCGATATACAATAGTTTGCATCTGCTAATCCCAAACTCCCAGTCTATCCCTCCCTCATCCCTCTCCCCCTTGGCAACCACAAGTCTGTTCTCTGTGTCTGTGAGTCTGTTCCATGGATAAGTTCATTTGTGTCATATTTTAGATTCCACATATAAGTGATATGGTATGGTATTTGTCTTTCTCTCTCTGACTTACTTCACTTCCCTTAGTATGATAATCTGTAGGTCCATCCATGTTGCTGCAAATGGCATTATTTCATTTTTTATGGGTGAGTAGTATTCCATTGTATATGTATGCCACATCTTCTTGATCCGTTCATCTGTCGATGGACATTTAGGTTGCTTCCATGTCTTGGTTATTATAAATAGTGCTGCTATGAACATAGGGGTACATGTATCTTTTTGATTTATAGTTTAGGACAAACACTTTTTTTTAAAATACTCAACAAATATTTTTATTGAGATATAATTGACATATAACATCCTATTAGTTTCAGGTATACAACATACTGATTCGCTTTATGTATATATTGTAAAATGATCACCACAATGAGTCTAGTTAACATCCATCACCCCACATAGTTACAAAGTTTTCATCTACTCTAAACAACTTTCAAATATACAATACAGTGTTATTAACTATACTCACCATGCTGTATATTACATCCCCAGGACTTATTTATTTTATAACTGGATGTTTGTCCCTTTTGACCCCCTTCACCCATTTTTGCACCCCACCCCTCCCTGCCCCTGCCTACCTCCGGCAACCACTAATGTCTTCTCTGTATCTCTGAGTTTGGCTTTTTGTTTTTGTTTTTTAAATCTCACATATAAGTGAGATATTTCAGTATTTGTCTTTCTCTGTCTGTCTTATCTCACTTAGCATAATGCCCTCAAAGTCCATCCATGTTGTCACAAATAGCAGGATTTCCTTCTTTTATATGGTTGAATAATATTTCACACTATGCATATGTACCACATTTTCTTTATCCATTCATCCATCGATGAACACTTAGGTTGCTTCCATGTCTCAGCTATTGCAAATAATGCTGCAGTGAACATCATGGTGCATAGACCTTTTACTGTTAGTTTTTTTTTGTTTGTTTGTTTCCTTCAGATAAATATCCAGAAGTGGAATTGCTGGATCATATGGTAGTTCTATTTTTAATTTTTTGAAGTAGAACAAACACTCTTAATCACCATTTAGGTCAAGAAAAGAGCTAGTTTGTTGTATTTTTTAGATTCCCCATATAAATGATATAATACAGTACTTGTTTCTCTCTGTCTGACTTATATCACCTAGCATAATGTGCTCCAAGTCTGTCCATGTTGTTGCAAATGGCAAAATTTCATTCTTTTTTGTAGCTGAGTAGTATTCTATTGTGTGTATATCTATATCTATATCTATCTATCTCACATCTTCTTTATCCATTCTTCTGTTGATGTGCATTTAGGTTGTTGCCACGTCTTGGCTATTGTAATAGTGGTACTATGAACATTGGGGTGCATGTATCTTTTCGAGTTATAGTTTTGTCTGGATATATGCCCAGGAGTGGGATCGCTGGGTCATATGGTAGTTCTAGTTTTAGTTTTTTAAGGAACCTCCATACTGTTCTCCATAGTGGCTGTACCAATTTACATTCCCACCAACAGTGTAGGAGGTTCCACTTTTCTCCACACCCTCTCCAGTATTTTTTATTTCTAACATTATTACTTAGTCCTTCACAGATTGCAAATAGGGGATTATCTTCCACCAGCTGGAGAATGCTTCTAATCACACCAACAACACAGAGAGAGCCCTCCCTATCACAGAGAATTAAGTGCCTCTATACAAATGTTTCTCTATGGGCCAAAAATGACTGAGTAGACATGGTCTTTGTGCTTTCATAGCAGATACTAAAAAACAGGTAACATTACCTCAGATGAACAGAATGCACTGAGCAACATAAATGTGAGGAAAGAGACACTGCTCCTTTGTAAACCAAACATAAATATTAGAAATAATCCCATTATTAGGTATTGCCTTTAATTTCTTAAAGCCCTTTTCCCTGTGTCTAAATTAGATTAGACATTGTGCTTCTTCAAGTTTTATATCATCAGTGTTCACCTTTCTTATGCATTATTTCCTTTTATAATTAATTTCAATTAAACATTAGTTTTGTTTAATTAAGATTGTGTAATTAAAATGCTTATAAGCTCCCAAAGGGCAAGGACTGTGTCTTAATACCCCTTAGACATTTTAAAATACACTAGGCTATAACAGCAATAAAATAATTAAACATCCTTTTGTTCAATCTCTGCATATTTACAATGCCTCTGACACTGAACTGTATAAAAACTGAAATAAGAAAGGTGCTTTCATAATGCTTTTCAAGAACAGAAGTCCTCTTCCATTGGAAATGCAGTCCAGCATCTTAAAATCTAATTTTTTTCAAGAACAAACTAAATTTCTCCTATTGAAGTTCAGGCCCCTTTCCTCTTGATACGTTTCCTACTTCCGCTGAGGACGGTTGTTCATCATCACCCACGCAACCTCTCTTAGGACCTTGTAGAGTTAAGTGGCCCCTCAGTTTCCTCTTCTCTCACTTGCTTTAACTTTTCCATATCGTGCTGCCTTCTTTTTAATTGCTTTTGGACTGTACAGTTTAGGGCTTCAGAAGTGTAAGTGCCACTTGATAATACACCCAGTTTAAATGCTCTCATTCTCATTGTACTCAGTGTGTGTAGTTTCTGAGTTTTAGTGGTGACACTGTTGATAGCGATTGATTTTTATGTACAGATGTGACTAAAATTAAAGACCGAGAACTGTCCCCCCCCATTCTTTTCTCATTATGTAAGAAACTCCAAAAATAGCTCCTCATCACATGAACTAGAAACATCCTGGATGTTTCACCTGGAGTCTTTCTCGAATTGTTTGCTCGCAGCCTGGTGTACAAAGTAAATCATACCCATCCGTAAGCCACCACACAAAATGGATGCTTAGAGCGTGAATTATAACATAGTAGAAATTACTGCATTTGGACTCAGAAGACCTGGGGTTTGGCTCATGGCTCTGTCTCTTAATGGCTAAGTGATTTGGGGTGAAGCACTCAACATTTTCTGAGCCCAGGTCTCTTTATCTGTAGCTCTCCTGCCATTCTAATAGAATTATGAAGTACTTGGTAAACTGCAAAACACACTGCACATAGAAATCATTATTATGGTACTCATGAAAGAAATGATTCTCACGGTAGTTCCTAATACACATTTTTTGGGAGAAAGCGCTAAAGCACAACTACTGCTTACAGTGACACATGCATGCAGGCATTCATTCCTTCATTCCTCAGGGTCAGTTTCGAAACCAGTTGTAGTTACAATTGTTGTAAAAGCTCAGGTCTTCCAAGAAGGCTCCCCGGACCACAGACTACATTTAGAAGTCACCCTTTTAATGAAAAGGCACAAGCAACCATGAGAATTATCCCCAGTCTTCCATCTAAATATTAAAATGTCTGCATTTGAAACTGCGCGGCCATGGTCTCATTTTCTCATTTCATTTGAACTCTTTTCTTCAGCTGAATATTGTATATACTCTACAAATTAGGGATTCAGCAACTTCTAAACTAAAGTCACATGAACTCAGAGGTGGGAAAGTTTCTGGAGTACTATTTTGATATTGTAGTAGTACTTAAGAATTTGGGCTTTTTTTTTTTTTTAAGTAATGCCAAATGTTTACATACAAAAGGCCATGTTTCCTTTAAATATGTTTTAAACCAAATATATGACTGAAAGCAAATGCTTTTCAAGTTTGTTATTTTCATTCTAAGAGTAATACAATATGTTTCAGAAAATTGGATAATGGAGTTAAGGAGAGGGAATTAAAAAAGAAAAAAAAAAAAAGACCATACCCTCATAACCCTAACATAAACCACTGTTAGTAATTTGGTACTGATAGCCAGTCATTTCTCTGCTGTGTAGTTTTATTTTTAACATGATTTCTATCACTCTTTGTAGCCATACTTCTTCAGAAATGTATCTCTATTTTATGATGAGGTAAACTGATACAGATGAGTTTTGGTAAATTGTACCTTCTGATAGCAAAGTCGTATTTTAACCAATCCTGGCACTCTCACTTCATTTAATTACATTCTGGTTACTGTAAACACAGTATCTAGAGGCATCTGATGCCTTGTATAGTTATGGCATGATTTTATATTTAGTAATGTTTGAGTATGTGGACCGTAATAGGCCATTTTTACGTGTTTTCCTGGGTAGCTTAAAAAAACCTAATGAAAAATGTCCATGATCTATCTATTCCATTATTGGATGAACATAATATACAGATTGCCATCAAGATATGAAACAACACTAAATCTCAATTTTCTCAGGTAACTATTTATAATACATTTTTCTTATTTATGAGATGTGAATAATTTGGAGAAGAATCTAGAGGTGTTGAGTGGATATTAAGTAGCAGAAAAGTGTATCAGTGAGTCTCATGAAATTGTGTAAACCTCTATATTCATTACTTTTGGGGGGTGTGGTTGAATTACTGTTGCAAATGAAGCAAGACCATTTGGAAAGATTACTTGTATTAAACAGATGACAAGGCTGAAGTAGCTGCAAAAACGATTTCATGCTTTTGTTTTTAATGTAGTCCAATTATACAGTGTCACATCAGATTGTGTGTGAGTATACAAGTGCATAATTTTAATTTTATTTCTGAGTTATCACATTTTAAGAAATTGATTAAAATCACCCAAAATATTTGATAAGCTTTTTCTATATAACAAATTAACCATTGCCACTAAGTTAAAGCAAGATTGAAAGTTTGGCAGTCAGTACCTTTATTAAAGGAACAGATCAATTACTTTATAGTTACCTATTTTGTCTTTTATAGCAAGGAATTCACTACCACATTTTATTATTTGCTTTAATTTCTTATTCTGAAGTTTCAAATCTGCAGAATCATTAAAGAATATTACAATGAATATTCACACCCGTCACCATGATTCTCTAATTTTTTCACATTGTCGTATTTGCTACATTCTCTTTTTCTTTTTCTCCTTTTCATTCTTTTCTGAGTCTTAGTTGCTGATAAATAACTCTTTACCCCTAAATGCTTCAGTGTGTATCTCTCTCTCTTTTTTTTAACATCTTTATTGGAGTATAATTGCTTTACATTTTTGTGTTAGTTTCTTCTGTATAACAAAGCCAATCAGCTATACGTATACATATATCCCCATATACCCTCCCTCTTGTGTCTCCCTCCCACCCTCCCCATCCCACCCCACTAGGTGGTCACAAAGCACTGAGCTGATCTCCCTGTGCTATGCAGCTGCTTCCCATTAGCTATCTGTTTTACATTTGGTAGTATATATATGTCCATGCCACTCTCTCACTTTGTCCCAGCTTACCCTTCCCCCTCCCCATGTCCTCAAGTCCATTCTCCACGACTGCGTCTTTATTCCTGTCCTGCCCCTAGATTCTTCAGAAACATTTTCATTTTTAGATTCCATATATATGTGTTAGCATACAGTATTTGTTTTTCTCTTTCTGACTTACTTCACTCTGTATGACAGACTCTAGGTCCATCCACCTCACTATAAATAACTCAATTTCATTTCTTTTTATGGCTGAGTAATATTCCATTGTATATATGGGCCACATCTTCTTTATCCATTCATCTGTTGATCGACACTTAGGTTGCTTCCATGTCGCAGCTATTGTAAATAGTGCCACAATGAACATTGTGGTACGTGACTCTTTTTGAATTATGGCTTTCTCAGGGTATATGCCCAGTAGTGGGATTGCTGGGTCATATGGTAGTTCTAGTTTTAGTTTTGTAAGGAATCTCCATACTGTTCTCCATAGTGGCTGTATCAATTTACATTCCCACCAACAGTACAACGGGTTCCCTCTTCTCTACACCCTCTCCAGCATTTACTGTTTGTAGATATTTGGTGATGGCCATTCTGACTGATGTGAGGTGATACCTCACTGTATTTTTTTTTTAATTTATATATATTTTTTGTGGTACGCGGACCTCTCACTGTTGTGGCCTCTCCCATTGCGGAGCACAGGCTCCGGACGCACAGGCTCAGCGGCCATGGCTCACGGGCCCAGCCGCTCCGTGGCATGTGGGCTCTTCCTGGACTGGGGCACGAACCCACGTCCCCTGCATCGGCAGGCAGACTCTCAACCACTGCGCCAACAGGGAAGCCCCTCATTGTAGTTTTGATTTGCATTTCTCTAATGATTAGTGATGTTGAGCATCGTCTCATGTGTTTGTTGGCAATCTGTATATCTTCTTTGGAGAAATGTCTATTTAGGTATTCTGCCCATTTTTGGATGGGGTTGTTTGTTTTTTTAATATTGAGCTGCATGAACTGCTTATATATTTTGGAGATTAAGCCTTTGTCCATTGCTTCATTTGCAAATATTTTCTCCCATTCTGAGGGTTTTCTTTTCTCCTTGTTTATTGTTTCCTTTGCTGTGCAAAAGGTTTTAAGTTTCATTAGGTCCCATTTGTTTATTTTCATTTTTATTTCCATTTCTCTAGGAGATGGATCAAAAGGATCTTGCTGTGATTTATGTCAGAGTGTTCTGCTATGTTTTCCTCTAAGAGTTTTATAGTGATTGGCCTTACATTTAGGTCTTTAATCCATTTTGAGTTTATTTTTGTGTATGGTGTTAGGGAGTGTTCTAATTTCATTCTTTTACATGTAGCTTTCCAGTCTTCCCAGCACCACTTATTGAAGAGGGTGTCTTTTCTCCATTGTGTATTCTTGCCTCCTGTATCAAAGATAAGATCACCATATGTGTGTGGGTTTGTCTCTGGGCTTTCTATCCTGTTCTATTGACCTATATTTCTGTTTTTGTGCCAGTACCATACTGTCTTGATTACTGTAGCTTTGTCGTATACTATAAAGTCAGGGAGCCTGATTCCTTCAGGTCCGTTTTTCTTTCTGAAGATTCCTTAGGCTATTAGGGCTCTTTTGTGTATCCGTACAAATTGTGAAATTTTTTGTTCTACTTCTGTTAAAAATGCCGTTGGTAGTTTGATGGGGATTGCATTGAATATCTGGATTGCTTTGGGTAGTAGAGTCATTTTCACAGTGTTGATTTTTCCAGTCCAAGAACATGGTATATCTCTCCATCTGTTTGTATCATCTTTAATTTCTTTCATCAGTATCTTATAGTTTTCTGCATACAGGTCTTCTGTGTCCTTAGGTAGGTTTATTCCTAGGTATTTTATTAGTTTTGTTGCAATGGTAAATGGGAGTGTTTCCTTAATTTCTCTTTCAGATTTTTCTTCATTCGTGTATAGGAATGCAAGAGATTTCTGTGCATTAGTTTTGTATCCTGCTACTTTACCAAATTCATAGATTAGCTCTAGTAGTTTTCTGGTAGAGTCTTTAGGATTTTCTACGTATAGTATCATGTCATCTGCAAACAGTGACAGTTTTACTTCTTCTTTTCCAATTTGGGTTTCTTTTATTTCTTTTTCATCTCTGATTGCTGTGGCTAGGACTTCCAAAACTATGTTGAATAATAGTGGTGAGAGTGGGCAACCTTGTCTTGTTCCTGACCTTAGTAGAAATGGTTTCAGTATTTCACCATTGAGAACAATGTTGGCTGTGGGTTTGTCATATATGGCCTTTATTATGTTGAGGTAAGTTCCCTCTATGCATACTTTCTGGAGGGTTTTTATCCTAAATGGGTGTTGAATTTTGTCAAAAGCTTTTTCTGCATCTCTTGAGATGATCATATGGTTTTTCTCCTTCAATTTGTTAATATGGTGTATCACATTGATTGATTTGCGTCTATTGAAGAATCCTTGCATTCCTGGGATAAACCACACTTGATCATGGTGTATGATCCTTTTATTGTGCTGCTGGATTCTGTTTGCTAGTATTTTGTTGAGGATTATTGCATCTATGTTCATCAGTGATAATTGACCTATAGTTTTCTTTTTTGTGTGACATCTTTGTCTGGTTTTGGTGTCAGGGTGATTGTGGCCTCACAGAATGAGTTTGGGGGTGTTCCTCCCTCTGCTGTGTTTTCGAAGAGTTTGAGAAGGATAGGTGTTAGCTCTTCTCTGTATGTTTGATAGAATTTGCCTGTGAAGCCTTCTGTTCCTGGGCTTTTATTTGTTGGAAGATTTTTAATCACAGTGTCAATTTCAGAGCTTGTGATTGGCCTGTTTATGTTTTCTGTTTGTTCCTGGTTCAGTCTCAGAAGGTTGTGCTTTTCTGAGAATTTGTCTGTTTCTTCCAGGTTGTCCAATTTATTGGCATATGGCTGCTTGTAGTACTCTCTCATGATCCTTTGTATTTCTACAGTGTCAGTTGTTACTTCTCCTTTCTCATTTCTAATTCTGTTGATTTGAGCCTTCTCCCTTATTTTCTTGATGTCTGGCTAATGGTTTATCAATTTTGTTTATCTTCTCAAAGAACCAGATTTTCGTTTTACTGATGTTTGCTACCGGTTCCTTCATTTCCTTTTCATGTACTTCTGATCGTATCTTTATGATTTCTTTCATTCTGCTAACTTTGGGGTTTTTTTTTGTTCTTCTTTCTCTAATTGCTTTAGGTGTAAGGTTAGGTTGTTTATTTGAGATTTTTCTTATTTCTTGAGGTAGGATTGTATTGCTGTAAACTTCCCTCTTAGAATTGCTTTTGTTGCATCCCAGAAGTTTTGGGCCGTCATGTTTTCATTGTCATTTGTTTCTAGGTATTTTTTGATTTCCTCTTTGATTTCTTCAGTGATGTCTTGGTTATTTAGTCGTGTATTTTTTATCCTCCAAGTGTTTGTATTTTTTACAGTTTTTTTCCTGTAATTGATATCTAGTCTCATAGCGTTGTGGTCAGAAAAGATACTTGATACAATTTCAGTTTTCATACATTTACCAAGGCTTCATTTGTCATCCAAGATATGCTCTATCCTGGAGAGTGTTCCATGAGCACTTGAGAAGAAAGTGTATTCTGTTGTTTTTAGATGGAATGTCCTAGAAATATCAGTTAAGTCCATCTTGTTTTATGTGTCATTTAAAGCTTGTGTTTCCTTATTTATTTTCATTTTGGTTGATATGTCCATTGGTGAGAGTGGGATGTTAAAGTCCCCTACTATTATTGTGTTACTATCGATTTCCCCTTTTATGGCGGTTAGCAGTTTCCTTATGTATTGATGTGCTTCTATTTTTGGTGCATAAATTACAATTCTTATCTCTTATTTTTGCATTGATCCCTTGATTATTTTGCAGTGTGCTTCTTTGTCTCTTGTAATAGTCTTTAAAGTCTGTTTTGTCTGATATGAGAATTGCTATTCCAGCTTTCTTTTGATTTCCATTTGAATGGAATATCTTTTTCCATCTCCTCACTTTCAGTCTGTATGTTTCCCTAGGTCTGAAGTGGGTCTCTTGTAGACAGCATATGTACAGGTCTTGTTTTTGTATCTATTCAGTCAGTCTATGTCTTTTGGTTGGAGCATTTAATCCATTTACATTTAAGGTAGTTATTGATATGTATGTTCCTATTACCATTTTCTTAATTGTTTTGGGTTTGTTATTGTAGGTCTTTTCCTTCTCTTGTGTTTCTTTCTAGAAAATTTTTAAATTCATTTATTGTGTTGGTCATCATTGTTTGTTTGCTCTTTAGTTCTTCTAGGTCCTTGTTAAACTTTTCTTTTATTTTCTCCATTGTATTTCCAGGATTTTGGATCATCTTTACCACCATTACTCTGAATTGTTTTTCAGGCCGACTGCTTATTTCCTCTTCATTTGTTTGGTCTGGTGGGTTTTTACCTTGCTCCATCATCTGCTGCGTATTTTTGTCTCTCATTTTGCTTAACTTACTGTGTTTCGGGTCGCCTTTTCGCAGGCTGCAGGTTCGTAGTTCCCATTTTTTTTTGGTGTCTGCCCACAGTGGGTATGGTTGGTTCAGTGGGTTGTGTAGGCTTCCTGGTGGAGGGGACTTGTGCCTGTGTTCTGGTGGGTGAGGCTGGATGTTGTCTTTCTGCTGGGCAGGACCATGTCCAGTGGTGTGTTTTGGTATTTCTGTGAACTTATTATGAGTTTAGGCAGCCTATCCACTAATGGGTGGTGTCGTGTTCCTGTCTTGCTAGTTTTTTGGCATGGGGTGTCCAGCTTTGGAGCTTGCTCATCGTTGAGTGGAGCTGCGTCTTAGCGTCAAGATGGAGGCCTCTGGGAGAGCTCTCGCTGATTGATATTAGCTGGGGCCGGGAGGTCTCTGGTATTCCAGTGTCCTGAGCTCAGCTCTACCACCTCTGAGGCTCAGGCCTGACACCGGTCAGAGCACCAAGACCCTGTCTGTCACATGGCTTAGAAAAGAAGGGATAAATAAAAGAAAGAAAGGCAAAAATTAAATTAAATAAAATAATTAAAATAAATATTTTTAAAAAATATTATTAAAATAAAAAATAAAAAAAGTAATATAAAGAAAAAGAAGAGTGCAAAGAAACCAGTAAATAAATCCACCAATGATAAGAAGCGCTAAAAACTAAACTAAGATAAATATGTAAGTCAGGAACTAGTCAGTCACGTACAGCAAACCCCAAGTCTACAGTTGCTCCTGAAGTCCACCATGTAAGTTTTGGGATGATTCGTTGTCTATTCATGTATTCCACAGATGCAGGGTACATCAAGTTGATTGTGGAAATTTAATCTGCTGCTCCTGAGGCTGCACAGAGAAATTTCCCTTTCTCTTCTTTGTTCGCACAGCTCTTGGGGTTCAGCTTTGGATTTGGCCCCGCCTCTGCATGTAGGTTGCCCTCTGGCATCTGTTCTTCGCCCAGAGAGGAGTGGGTTAAAGGAGCGGCCGATTAGGGGGTGCTGGCTCACTCAGGCCGGGCGAGGGAGGGGTATGGCATGTGGGGCGAGCCCGCGGCAGCAGAGCCCAGTGTGATGTTGCAATAGCCTGGGGCACGCTGTGTGTTCTTCCAGAGAAGTTGTCCCTGGATCACGGGACCTGGCAGTGGTGGGCTGCACAGGCTTCCGGGAGGGGAGGTGTGGATAGTGACCTGTGCTTGCACATAGGATTCTTGGTCACTGCAGCAGCAGCGTTAGTGTTTCATGCCCGTCTCTCGTGTCCACACTGATAGCTGTGGCTCATGCCCGTCTTTTGAGCTTGTTTAGGTGGTGCTCTGAATCTCCTCCCCTTGTGTACCCCAAAACAATGGTCTCTTGCCCCTTAGGCAGGTCCAGACTTTTTCCCGGACTCCCTCCCAGCTAGCTGTGGTGCACTATCCCCCTTCAGGCTGTGTTCACGCAGCCAACCCCAGTCTTCTCCCTGGGATCTGACCTCCAAAGCCCAAGCCTCAGCTCCCAGCTCTGCCCGCCCCGGCGAGTGAGCAGACAAGCCTCTCGGGCTGGTGAGTGCTGGTCAGCAGCGATCCTCTGTGCGGGAATCTCTCTGCTTTGCCCTCTGTACCCCTGTTGCTGTGCTCTCCTCCGTGGCTCTGAAGCTTCCCCCCCGCCACCCACAGTCTCCCCCCGTGAAGGGTCTTCCTAGTGTGTGGAAACCTTTCCTCCTTCACAGCTCCCTCCCACTGGTGCAGGTCCTGTCCCTATTCTTTTGTCTCTGTTTTTTCTTCTTTCTTTTGCCTTACCCAGGCACGTGGGGAGTTTCTTGCCTTTTGGGAGGTCTGAGGTCTTCTGCCAGCGTTGAGTAGGTGTTCTGTAGGAGTTGTTCCACATGTAGACGTATTTCTGATGTATTTGTGGGGAGGAAGGTGATCTCCACATCTTACTCCTCCACCATCTTGAAGGTTGTCCTCTTCTGTGTGTATCTCTTAAGAACAAGGACCTTCTCCTGTATAAGCACAGTATAATTTTAAAACGCAGGGCATTTATCACTGATACAATACTATTATCTAATATACAGCCCATATTCAAGTTTCCCCAACTATCCCTTTGGGAATGTCTTTTATAACTTCTTTTCTCTAGAATCCATTCAGAGATCACATGTTACATTTATTTGTCATATCTTTCTAGTCTTCTTTAATCAAGAACAGTTTCTAGACTTTAAAAGTTTTTTTCATTTCATTTCATTAATGTTATGATGAGGGCAGTTGTTTTACATTATGTTTCTCAATTTGCATTTGTCTAACTGTTTCCCTATAATTAGATTCAGGGTAAACATATTTTCAAGGATGCTACGTGGGTGATGTTTGTCCTCAGTGTATCACTTCCTAGGGCACGTGGATATCAATTTGCCCCGTTATTGGTGATGTTAAGGGTGGTAGTTTGGTCGGGAAGGTATCTTCCATATTTTTCTTTGCAATTAACAAATGATACATGGGTATACTTTGAGATCGCTTAAATAACCTGTTCCCCAGCATCATTTCACATAGTTTTAACATTGGTTGATGTTTCTTGTCTAAATCAAATTATAACTGGGGTTTTTATAAAATGGTGATTTCTAATTTTATCATTCCTTCTACATTTATCATCTAGCATTCTTCTATTTTTTTAAAAAAAATTATTGGAGTATAGTTGATTTACAATGTTGTGTTAGTTTCAGGGGTACAGCAAAGTGAATCAGTTATACATATACATATATCCACTCTTCTTTTTTTTTTAGATTCTTTCCCCATATAGGCCATTACAGAGTATTGAGTAGAGTTCCCTGTGCTATACAGCAGGTTCTTATTAGTTATCTGTTTTATATGTAGTAGTGTGTATATGTCTGTCCCAAGCTCCCAACTTATCCCTTCCTCTCCCCCATCCCCTGGTGACCCTAAGTTTGTTTTCTACATTCGTGATTCTACTTCTGTTTTGTAAATAAGTTCATTTGTACCCTGTTTTTTTTAGCATTCTTCTTTAAAGTAGAACTTTCCCTTGTTTCCCCTTCCCCTTTTAATTTTTAAAGAAATATTATTATGGAATAATGGATTCATTATTTAAATTCTGTTCACTGCCTTAGCTTATTGGTAGAAGCTCTGTTAAAACCTTTTAATTACTTACTGAAAATAACAAATAAAAATAAGCAGTTATTATCTGTTTTGTTTGAACTTTATGAGGTAATTATACACATACTAGTTTATTAACTCTCATCCAGGAGCAGTTCTGTTCCCCTCACCCCAGCATTCCAGAAGAAAACATTAGATAGGTATAGTGGAATCTGAAGTAATGAAATGTCTGACGTGATCCATTTATTCACTGCAATTGCTACATTTGGGCCCTACTTAGTTTCATTGCTGCATATTCCTTCTGAATATTCTAAACATTAAAATCTACTTTTGTATCTTATCAGACATAAGAAAGCTTATATCAGATTGCTATTTGAATCAGAATGCCTTTAGACATCTTTATTTTCAGAGTTCCAGGGTCTTTACAAAGTCATGACAGTTTACCTTTAGCTGTTATCAAGCATGAATCTATAAACACCCACAAATGTGTTTTCTGGAAAAATAAAGGCATTTGCATATAGGAATGTGGGTTTCCATAATGTTTGATCATCCAGAGCAATGCTTTTCAAACTGTCTCCCTTGCATGCTCTTCACCCGAGGCTTTGGTAGAGGTGCTTCATGATTTCTGCAGGTTTTTTCCCCAGTTCCATTTAAAAAGAGAGGTTTACTTATTTTAAAAGGTTAAAAAAATAACACCCATGTTCAAAGATATCCAGAAAGGTAATTTATAAGGCCAGATGCATTCATTTTTGTGTACACTTCAGAATGTAGCTTCTCTTAGCATCTTTAATTTGTTTATTTATTTATTTCCTTTTGGCTGCATTGGGTCTTCGCTGCTGTGCGTGGGCTTTTTATCGCAGTGGCTTCTCTTGTTGCAGAGCATAGGCTCTAGGCACGCGGGCTTCAGTAGTTGTGGCACGTGGGCTCAGCAGTTGTGGCTCATGGGCTCTAGAGCACAGGCTCAGTAGTTGTGGCACACAGGCTTAGTTGCTCTGCGGCATGTGGGGTCTTCTCAGACCAGGGCTTGAACCCGTGTCCCTTTTATTGGCAGGTGGATTCTTAACCACTGTGCCACCAGGAAAGTCCCATCTCTTGGCATCTTCAATGATAAAGTATTCTAAGATTGCAAGAGATGCTATTTTAAAACTCTTAACATGTATAGATATTTATTTGTGAAAATGTGGGTTTTCTTCATATAATACAACTAAAATGAAATGTGTAAATCATTTATATGCTTTGCTTAATAGAACTATAGCTCTTTTATAAAATGCCTGATGTTAGATGTTTCTGTTTATCCAAATAGTCTCATTGTTCTTCTTGATTGACCTATCAATTCCCACTAATGGAATACTATTTTAATATACATGGAAAAAAGGTTAGTCTTTGCAAAAAAGTTTGTAAACTACCAGTCTTAGAGAAAATATCCATTTCAATATGTAAATTTAGGAGACCCATTATTTAAAGTATATGTGTTTGTATGAATTTTAAGTGTATTTCCTTTCATGGAACATTGAATTAGGACTTTACAATTAGCTCTCCTTGATCCTAATAAAATAAAGGGTGGAAATTAGGAATTCGTGCTGCTCTTAAGTAAAAACAAGAATCCTTTTAGCGGTCTGGATCGAGGGGTTGTGAAAAACAGCAGTCACACTTACCTGTAAATCTGTGTGGCTGAAAAACGGATTGTGGCAAAATGGTCAAGGAACTATGAGGGGGACAGCAATCTCATGGCATTACTGTATCTTAGAGCTGACACTGGAGTTTGTATTGCCCATAAGATCAAGGTGAAGTTTAGCCAAAAGTTTTGTGGCCCTTCATAATCTATTTCCAGGTTCTCCTTATTACCTCTACCATATTCTACTGTTCAGTTTATATCTGTATCTTGATTTCTGCCCTTCCAATTAGTCTCTTTGAGTAATTGGGATAAGTGACTTCTTTTAAAAATTTTTATTATTTTATTGAAGTATAGTTGATTTACAATGTTGTGTTAATTTCCGGTATACAGCAAACTGATTCAGTTTTTTGTATATATATTCTTTTTCATATTCTTTTCCATTATGGTTTACTACAGGATATTGAATATAGTTACATGTGTTATACAGTAGGAGCTTGTTGTTTCTCTGTTTTATATACTACTCCCAAACTCCTAATTTATCCCTCCCCCACCCCCTCTCCCCTTTGGTAACAGGATAAGTGATTTGTGAAATTTCATTATATAAGCATTACTTGCTGTCTGGTTAGGGAAAAAAGCATATTCCTAATTGCCAAAATTATCCTTTGGTTCTACACTCAAAACTATTTTCCTAGAAATATTATGTCCTATAAATAAGAAGAGACTACATAAATATACATAAGCATTTTATGGATGAAGGTAGAACATGGGGTAATTTCCTTATGTAAGGAACAGCTGTTAATAAATTAATTCTTTAAAATCCTGTTTATATTACTTTATAATGCCTGGAGAATAGCTTAGGTAAAACGTTATACCCAGATAAGTGTTACATGTAAATAGTGAGAGAATGAACTAACACTAAAATATGTTAAAACACATATATTTATAAATTTAAGTACCTTATCTTACTTACCGATGTCAATTTTAAGAAATAAAATTCATACTATTGAAAACAGAGGCGTAAAAATGATCCTATAGTGCTTTTAAATTCAAAGGTGTGAAATCTATGACTTTTATCCTGCTATTTAATGTTATATAAGCCCTATTCTTTATCCTCAATATTTCTTATTTATTTATAAAATATATATTGAATGTACCAGGTATTTTTCTAGGTACTGAGGGGAGAAAAACAATACAGGAAGAAAGTTCCTTAGAACTTAAAGTCTAGTTGGGCTAGTGTTAGAGTAGATCACTGAAACAATATGTTTCTTTGGTAAGTCTCAATGTCTTCACTCTAAGGGGAGCAGAGGTCACATTTTCTAGTGTGTAAATTGATCATTTTATTTTATAAAACACAGTTGCTATTAGCCTCTCATAAAGTATTTTCTTTCCCTACAAGGGTTTATTTAATATTAACCATCGAGTGCATTAAATCAGACCACAGTGAAATCTTAGTAGTAAGCGAAGGCTAGATCTTTTGATACTCGTGAAACAATCAGAACAAATAACACTCTGCAAGTAAGGGGTGGGGTGGGGATCTGCCGTGGAGGGGAGAAAAGCCCAGAATATCTGAGTTATGACTAAAATGAGAGGCGGCAGGGAGAGAGAAAGAGACAGAGAGAAAGAGAGAAACACAAGAGTGCACCAGGCAGGGCCAGAGCTACAGCCAAAGGAGACTTAGAGATTCATTTTACACCTTAAGTCCTTGGTTTGATGGCAAGAGAAAAAGGCATGTTCTGTTTGCCTGGTAACTTACTAGAAAAGCCTAGCCTTCTTGCACAGAAGCTAAAAAGAGAAACTAAAAAGTGAGAGTGGAGGCGATCAGCAATAGCATCAGCATTTAGTGGCTTGTGGATGTTAACATCCGCAAGTCACTGAGACAGATGCAAACTAGAGATGATGGTAACAATCTTCCAGTGGACTTTAGAAGGAGTGATTGAGGTAGCTGGCTGGTGAGAGACGTAATAAAGACACGTGTGTGTAGAAGAGCTCTGTATAGCAGCAGGTCAAGGAGCAAAGAGGCTTTTAGACTAAGTCACAAGGCATGGCCCCTGTGGTAATTCTCAACTATAGATGAGGAATGTCAGCAGTTTGAGAACTACTCTCCCTCCTCCTACCCTTGATTCTGAGAACAGACACTTGCAACTAGAAAAAGTTCCCTCCCTTTCCCCTGTGGGAATCACTCCTCTATTCTGTGTGTTTTATGTCTGTCCAAAAAAATCCTGCTGGTACCTTAATAACTCTGAAAGGTATTGTGTGAATGTGGAACCCATGACACACACTGATCAGTCTTTTGGCCCAAGGTACCATCCATCTGCATCTGAATATCCCAATTTTATCGGTAGTATATTGTAATGTGTTCGGATCACTGGGGTCGATAGAGACAAATTTCAACGAAAAAACTTAAAATAGATGCATTGGAATGGAAACTTTCATTTCCCTGGAATACTTTTTTTCCTAGAATGTCTCATTCCCTACTTATTGTAGGTCAGGAGGCATTTTGCTTTATTGATCCGCTTTCTGGCTATTTGGGATTTCAATATTCCACATAGGTGCACTGGTTTTCTTTGTGAATAATGACACAGCCAGATTACATAATTACAGATACAGAATTATCTCATATGGCTAAAAATAATACTGGAATAGAATGAGTGTGTGTATCATCTTAATGAATAAGCCATTTATTTTTATTAAAATATTAAGATCCATATTCAGACTTCATTTAACTGATTTTTTTCATTGTCCATTGGTTTGAATCAAGAAACGTATTCTGGCTTTTGATTTCTTGTAGTTATACATGTATGGGATTGGCAATATTGATTGAAATATAATCCAGTCCTTCTAACTTTGGTATATTAGGAGGAGGCTCCTCCATACACTAAAACCCATCTTAAGTATACGTAAAAACAGTAGTGTAAATATAAGCATCCACAATTAAATGGGTGTAATTAAATTCATCAGTTTGACTATCAGGGTTTATAAAAGGTGTGCAGTTTGAAAAAATTAGTGTGGAGGTAGTTACATATCCCTGCACTATGTAGAGGACTTGCTTAATTAGAGACAGGAAGATGTGATGGTATATGGTCCATGAGTTTAGAGGGCAGTGAGTAGCATCAGGGCCCGGATGATAAAGCTGGGCTTCAGTGGAGTCTATTTGAACTGTCTAGATATTGGATTATTGTGGAGGAAATCATCAATACAGAATGGAGACCTTAGAAATGTTGGCTGGACTTTGAATGCAATTTGGAAAGTAGCCATTTCTGGAAGGTTGGCTAAATCATAGTCAGATAATCAAAGATATGGTGAGCAACAGTGGTTACGAAGGCAGCCCCTGGAGTCAGTCTGCCTAGGTTTGAATCCTGGCAGGCTGTGTAATCTTGGTTTTCTCATCCGTAAAATGGTGATGACAAAAAATAGAATCTACTTCCAAGCTATGTGGTGAGAATTAAATGTTAGCCACTGTGATGGTTGTCATTACTAGGGGAGTGAAATGGATATGGTTTTGGACAGAAAAAATGAATTCGGCTTGTAGAAGTAGTCAAATATAAGTGGAAATATCTGATTAGCTGCTGGGGAAGCTGAATAGAAATTAGGTAGTGGGGGAGAGTAAGAGTTGTTACTCTGTGGGTCTTCATATAGGAGCCATAGTCCAAACCTTAGAAAACATGGGCTCCCTGAGGGGGAGAGAGTGGACAGAAAAGAGTTGGGGGCCAAAAAGTGTATGCAGGGAAGTGCTCATGTTTACTGAGCAGAAGGATGAGCTGGAGCTAATGGCACAAATACAAGAGCAGAGGAGGATGTATCCTTGAGGAACAGACGTTAGCAGGGAGGTGAGCGAAGTCAAGTGAGACTTTCACAAGGTGGAGGAAACCTGTTTATGTTTGAAGAAACCAAGGGAGTTAATCCAAAATATGATTGTACCCACAGGCCCTTTGCCACAGAAAGGTACTATAAGTCCCCTGTCACCGTTGGTGAAACTTTACACCATTGTGTAGCATAAAAGTTATTTAGGGGCTTCCCTGGTGGTGCAGTGGTTGAGAGTCCACCTGCCGATGCAGGGCACACGGTCCGGGAAGATCCCACATGCCGCGGAGCAGCTGGGCCCGTGAGCCATGGCCGCTGAGCCTGCGCGTCCGGAGCCTGTGCTCCGCAACGGGAGAGGCCACAACAATGAGAGGCCCGCGTACCGCAAAAAAAAAAAAAAAAAAAAAGTTATTTAGTGCAGTAGTAATCAAGAATTTGGCAGCCCAAATGAACTAAACAGCCCCTTGATAACCTCTGAAGAAGTTAGTAGCCTACTGTAAGCGCTCACCGGATTACCAGGGAGTAATTAAGGTGCTGTGGAGAACGGGGCTTCAGGTAATTAGAACTTGGAATTAGTCAGGTCTGTTGTGAGTAGCTGGGATTGTAAGCAGGTTTGGGGAGAGTATTAAGTATGGTAACAAATATCGTCATCCCTTCGTGTCCACTGGGAATTGGTTCTGGGACAACATGCTCTCCCTCCCCCTCCCCCCACCCCACTCTGGCTGTGGGTACCAAAATCCAGAGAATGCCCAAGTCCCTTATGTAAATTGGCGTAATATTTGTGTATAACCTATGCACAACCTCCTGTATACTTTAAATCATCTCTAAATTACTTAAAATACCTACTACAATGTAAATGCTATGTAAATAGTTGCTGGTGCCTGGCAAATTTAAGTTTTGCTTTTTGGAAGTTTCTGGAATTCTTGTTTTCCCTGAATATTTTGGCTCTACTGGTTGAATCTGCGGATATGGAACCTGCAGATACAGAGGGCCACTCTACAATTTAGTTATTCAAAATGTAATTCCTGTTACAGAAAAGATAACAGATGTATTTAGATCAGTTCCTGTTTGTGTTTAAAAAAAGAAGTACAAACTATTGATTCCAGTTTGATGAGCACTGACAATGTTACTTGCATAGCTATCTAACAGAGGGAAGAAATACTTATAGTAAATAAAGGAGAGAGCCTCAAACTGAAGCATCTCATCCTGCTTGACTTCCGGTGATGACAACACTCATCCTTTTACTTTACTTCAGTAACAATTTAATGTTTTGTTTTGTGGACTAGACTCACTACAGTATTAGGAAGAATTCAGAAGGTAAAGGATAGTCCTGGTCAATACTGTGTATGGTATTGCTAGTAAATTTTCTTTTAGTATAGTGTTTTCCAAATTTTAGAAAATGTAATAATTGAACTTAGTATGCAAGCAGTAGCTTCTGTAATAAAATAATTGTATGTTATGTACTGTGATGTAAACCTTATTGCTTGCTTTGATTTATATGCAAATGTTTCTTATTCTTAGAGTTTACATTGCTTTCAGCTGCTATCTTAGTTTTTGTGTTCTAGACTATCTCCATTTTTTTCTATGGTTACGGTAATAAAATAGGCAAGCAGGAAAAATTATGGCTACTTCCTGTCTCATTTTATATATTTGCTTCAGTCATAGTACCAATCTTTTCAGCAACCAGTGTTGTTGATGTCATGAATTTACAGTAAACCTGTGGAATTTACATATATAAAACATAGATGTCATGCTGGTGAACTCAACTTACAAACCATGGAATAGAACTCTTGCAGTGAGGCTATTAGTTTCAGGTAATTTAAATCTCAGTGGGAGCCAAGAAATGGATTTTGAACTAATATATTTTTGAAGTCTTCAAAGAGAGGGGATTGTAATATTCTGTGTAAAGAAAAATAAGTTAGTGATTTTTTTAAGGTAAAGAGGTTTAAATTTTTTTAAAAAGTAGTTTATTTTTGGCTGTGTTGGGTCTTCGTTGCTGCACACGGGCTTTCTCTAGCTGCGGCGAGCGGGGGCTACTCTTCGTTGAGGTGTGCGGGCTCCTCATTGCGGTGGCTTCTCTTGTTGCAGAGCATGGGCTCTAGGCGCACAGGCTCAGTAGTTGTGGCTCGCAGGATCAGTAGTTTTGTCTCGCGGGCTCTAGAGCACAGGCTCAGTAGTTGTGGTGCACGGGCATAGTTGCCCTGTGGCATGTGGGATCTTCCCAGACCAGGGCTCACATGCCCTGGTCCCCTGCATTGGCAGGGGGATTCCCAGCCACTGCACCACCAGGGAAGTCCCAAGAGGTTTAAATTTAACGACGTGATTAAAAGTAATTTCAAGATTTATTTGCCCTTTATAAAAATTGTTTTCGTGGCTTAAAGGAAATTGGTTAAAAAATTAGGTTCCTTTTCAACATAATGCCAAATAGGATGGAACATACCTTTCAACACTGGGAACTGTTTTTAGTGGGAGGAAGGCAAAATTGTTTGTTGGTGAGGACGAGCACAGGGCCTGATGTCATTTATTCACCAATACCGTTTTTGATAAGGATGGTGTGATCACTCTTGGATATTTTATACTAAATGATGTTATCAGGAAAAATGATATCTTGATAAAATGTTTTTCTAAGTTTAGAACCTGAAGGAAAATTTAGAACTATTTTAAAGTGTAGTTAGTAGTAAGACTCAGTTAATTTTCAGACTCTGCCACTCAGGTGTTATAACTGTTAGCTCCTTTTCACACATTTGTTTTCTAATAAGAATGGTGTGTAATGGTAGCGATCATAAGTTTGCTCTTCGTTGACACTGCTACATCACTTCCTGCAAACTTCATAGACCTCTAACCTGGAATTCTAATAATTTGTTTACCTCTCTCTTTCAGGAGATTATGGGATCCTGGAGGGTTGGGGCATGTTTATGTTTCTATTGCAACAAATCTTGCATAGTGCTTGATACTTAGTTGATAGCTGATAAACTCTAGGAAGGTGCTGACAACTAACATTTAAAGGGTCTGGCGAAATTTAGGGGCCCACAACCCTGCCTTTTCAAAATATTTTGAGGAAAATTAACTAACGGCCCTAGTATTACCCAAGGAAGCATATAACTTGTGCAAGTCAAATTATGGGTCAGAGAAAATTGGAATGCCTATGATGGAGTAGTTAACATCTTTTTGTTTCTAATATTTCAGGCAGTGTCATTTTCAAGAGGGCTGTTTGTGACTGTGTCCTTTACACAAAGGCTGTGTTTAATTTTTGTATTCCTATTAAGCCTATTACCTAACATTGCCAGTGATGCAATTGATGATGCTCATTAAAATTCTGAATGAATGGTCAGGGTTTCCTGGTTTACTGCCAGCATACCCTCCCAGCTCTCCCACTAAATGATAAGCAGTTTGAGGGTGGGACCCAAGTATTAGTCATTTTTAAATTCTCCTCTGTCCCACATTCAAAACAGTTCCACATGTATAGTTGGAGATTCCCAAGACCACTCCCACATTCAGAGATACACTAGAAGGACTCACAGGACTCAGAATATAGTTCTACTAACAGCTAAGATTTCCCACAGTGACATAGTGAGGATACACCACCAGATCATAAGGGGCGAAGTACAGGTGAATTCTGGAGGAATCCATGGGCAGGCTTCCTTATGCTCTCTCTCTCATAAGGGGTCACATACAGTGTTCTCTTCCGTCAACAGGGAAAATGAAACAATATATCTGCAATATTTCCACCCAGGGAAGCCCATTAGGGAGTGAGAGCCCAAGATTTTTACTGGGGGCTAGTCATGCAGGCGCTATGTTTAGCATGTACCAAAATTCCAGATGCCCTAAAGTAAAGCAAGCACTCAGTATAATCCAAATTATTTGTACAAGCAGGCACAGTAAACCATCCTTATCAGTTAAGGAGCAGTGGGAACTCGCCACAAAACCAAGTTCCCAGACACCAGCCAAAGGTAAACCTTGCTAGCAAGCTTTGATCTTAGACCTGCTATGTTAATGCTTTTCTACATGGCGTGGATTTGTGTGAATACCACTTTGGGTAGGAGAAGGAACCTGGATGGCATTTCTTTTTATTACTTCATAATAGTCTTATGCTTAATTCGTTAGGGAGATTAAGGTTTCTGTTCTTTATTAGGGGTGCCTTTAATATCTTGGTGGTTTAAATGCCTGTTCATCAGCTTGGGTTGTTGCTAAATTCCCTTCTGGAGCTTTATGAATGCACCAGACATACCTGTCTTCCCCATCCCCACAACAGAGCTTGCTACAAGTACAATTGCTTATACTCCATGTCCTCTTGCAAATACAGTCAACTAGGCCATACTCTCTGTTGATTCCTGGTTACAGATAGTTGTTATAAACCCACATAATATTATAACAGCTTCTATTCTGAGTGTTTAATTTTCTTTATTTTGGTTGGTGGGTTAGGGTATTCATAAGATAGGAGCTAAGAAAGCAATAAAACAAAGGAAAAAGTGAGGATTCCAAAAAATCTGGGCATATTGTTGTAGTATCACGTCCTAAAGTGTTCAAAGCTTAATTTCTGAGCTGTTTAGATGAATCCCTGATAGATGGCATCTCCATGGTGATTGATAGAAAATCACCTTTGATTACTGCTTTATGTAGTTTTCTGTGATAACATGTTTTCTGATTTTAAAGGTTTCCATCAATTGGACTTTACCTTCCTGCTTTTTGGAATACAATTATGGCAGTTTTGTATTCAACAGAGGTAGCCTGATCAGAAACTCAGTATTCTGGCTGATCTCAACTATTTGCAGTATGACCTGCATTTCTGCAAATTAAGAGGGGAAAAAAAAGACTCTTGTGTGTCTTAGAGAATTGTGGTGTCACCTCAGGCTCTCACCCAGTTAATCTTGTGTTTTGAAAAGAAAAAAAATGAAAGGTGCTATTGACAGTGAGATGTGACAGCTAACAGCAGAAAGAGGAACTATAAAAATATAGCAGTCTTTGGTTATTTCACAGAGAGAAAAACAGCCCGCTGCTCTTCAGTGGTTTCAGAGGGCAACTCTGTATTATTGCACAGAATAGAAATTGATCTTGATGAGGAGTCATCAAGGGGAGATTGAATATACTCTTCATCAGTGCAGTCTAGGCATAATATATTTTCAGCAAGTTTCCATCAGGAATGGTTAGCTTCCTCCCCTCTCCCCCTTTAATTGTTATACTCAAAGAGATATCTTTCAAGTACCTATACAGCACACATTCATAGATCACTGATTGTGCTGGATAAGGGACTCGTATTTTGTTCTTCTTATGAAAAGCTTGTGGGACAAATGCATATCTGTGCCTTATTCAATAATATAATTAAAAAGGCTATGGCTATAACTACAGAAGCAACACACCAAGTGCAAGAGGGAAGTATCCAGAAATACCTGGTAAAATGTGGAATGCATTTTGCATGTTTTCCTCCTTGCTCACATTAATATTTCTGAGATTGATATTCAAAGAAAACAATTGGTCACAAATAAAATATATTGTTTTTCAAAGATGTTTCCTGTTCTCGATGAGGCAAAGAAGTCTTAAACTTGGTGGGGAGAGGGAAGACAATTAAGCCTAGAAATAGGATAAAAGATACTTGAACCCTCGTGCCATCTCGTGGGGAGGAAGAATCCTCCCACTTTTCAGACTTAAGGAATGCAGTTCTTTGGCAGGCTGGCAGTTTTACTTATCAACTGGGAGAGGACTTATGCCAGTTGGTTATATAAAGGTCCACCCCAGCCCCAGCATCTCTGCTGGGTAACTTTCTATATAGTAACATTTACTGACCACTTGCAGTGTGGACCAGGCACTGTGATAAATGGTTTTCATGGATAACCTCATTTAATCCTCTATAACCCTATGGGGTGGTCATTATTTTTATCTCCAGTTTAGGAAGAGGCTGATTCAGAGAAGACTAACCCACCGAAGGTTGGTTGTGCCTGATGCTAAACTAAGATCCTGTAAGCCGGGTGGCAAGGCCAAAGAAAAATTAAGGCAGTGCTGTTCTCCTCCCCGCCAGTTTTCAGGGCTTCCTCTGGACCCCATCCCTTGTTGCAAGGGAGTTCAGGGCTTAGAACTTCTGTTATTACAATAACACATTATTTTATGTGTTGACCGTGTTTTTCAGGATAGCCTTGGAACTTGAGCCTTTTATTTAAACTTGTTTTTCTTATTAAATACGTCCCAGCATTTTTTGCCAAATGATTTGCACACTGTCTTTAGAATACAACCCACTTGTAAATTGGGACTGCTTCTATAACACAGATAGGGTTGGGGATAGTTTTTCTATCAGATTAGATTGAATATTCCAGTTTGAATCCTGTGATATATAGGAAATTGTGTATGCTGCAGTTAGTTTAACACTTCAGTTGCTATAAAAGCATAATTTCAATAGTATGTAAATTTAATGTAACTTTGGAGACAGAGTTGCTTTGTTCATTTCAATGTTAATTTATTTAAATTTTAGATATTTTAAAATAGGTTTGTTTGTGTAGGCCTGGTAATGTTTTTTTATTTCAATATCATTACATTTGGAAATGAAAGTTACTTTAAAATAGGCTCCAAGGAGGTGTTAGTTAAATTATTAGTAACGAGTTTGGTGCTTTGGAAAAAACTATACTTGTCAATGAATACACATAATGAAACTGCAGTAAACTCTCTTTGTAATGCTGCCATTACAGGGTACACTACCTGTTAATGAGGACTAATTTTGCTATATCATGATTTTACTATATACAGTGATAGTTTCAGGAGCAGTAGGACTTTAACATATTAAAAGGTCTGCTATTTTGGGATATTGGAGTGTAGATTCTACCATATTAGAACTTTTGTTTGAGGAACGCATACTTGGAACCTGGTTCCAGAATCTTATATAACCATTGGAGAATGATGAAAGAGATCACTCTAGCTTATCTTTTTGATTTCACTCTCTATTGTGTACTTTATTACTGATCTTTCTTATTGTACTCTTTTCTTTGTATTCTATTTCCACACTTAAAAAAATAATTTTATACAAATAGTACAACTATCTTGTAGAAAAGTTAGTCAAGAAACCAGACTCCCCTCCCCACCCACAATGCGTCTTAATTTTACTATCTTGAGCAAAGCAGTGTTAGTATTTGTTTTATTTTTTATTTTTACTCAACAAGATAGTATGGTTATCTTTCCATGTCAAAATATATAAAGCTACATAATTTTGAATGACTCCATAGTATTCTTTTATGTCGGAGACTTGGTGGATTCCCCGTCCTCCAACAAACAGCAGACCATTTGGGGTGGAGGGAGATGCTCTTGGGCTTACCTGGGGGAAATAAAGCAGAGGTGGAAACATAGAGTTACAGAGGGCATGTCGGTCCAAGTCAAGAGGAGAAAGAAACAAGGTTGGGTCAGTGCATAAGCAGTGAACTCTAACTGAATAACTCTGTCCATGGAGAATGGAAGCTTAATGAGTGACAGAGTCCCAGCAATTGCATTAATTAGATAAATCTGCCCTTCCAGGGGAAGAAGGAAGCGAGGGCTTGGACAGGAGTATTCTAAGTCTTCTTCCTAACACTGTTCCCTTCCAGAGAGCAGAGTGAAAGTCTCCTCCCCTCTTTGGATGCATATCTCATACCATTCCACTGCTGAAAGACATTTGGATTATTTTCAATTTTTAACCATGATAATTCTAAAGTGAGCATCCTTATTTTTGCAACCTTGAAGAATTATTTAATTTTTTTGTCTTTAGATACAAGAAGTAGAATTTCTGGGTCAGGGAATACTCCTATTTGAAGACTTTTGATAGTTGTTACTAAATTGTCAACCCTCACTTATATCTTTTATGTTCCATTTTTATTAGGGAGGTTAGGAAAGAACTTTAGTATTTGAGTACTTACTGTGCGCTAGGCATTTACTTTTACTTCATTTAATCCTCACAATTCTGTGAGGTAGATGGAATTCTTGTTGTCTTAGAGATGAAGAAACTGAAGCTTAGAGTGATAAAGTAACTTGCCTAAAGTCACGAAATTTGTGGAATAGAATCAGGAGTCAAATTCAGGTCTGATACCAAAGTTCCTGGTCTTTCCACTGTGTCAAGATGCATCTTTTTTATTCTTCTTTCACATTTCTCTAATCATCAAGCTGAGTTTTGCTAAAGAATGGGTTATTGGGACTGAGGACATGATAGTAATTGAAATGAATGTCCCTGGATTTTATTTTTCTCTACCTCCACCCTGTTCCTGACATGAACCATTTAATATCTTATTGAGATCATCACTGTTCTTTGACCAGAAGCATCAGTCTTTACCAGTCATACCATAAGTTATCTTCTTTGTCAGAAAGATAAATATATAAGAAAGGAGATAAGGCAGAGCATAAAATACCATCCTATCACCTGATTAGGGGCATATGGCTTGAGGTAAAAAAAAAAAAAAAAAATTGTGGGGTCATTTTGTGCATTGGGCTAATTTCAGAAGGGACATATTGAACTTTCATGTGCAAAACACTGGACTAGCCACTGCAAGAGTAGTATGATAGAAATGGAATCTCATTCACATCAAACTTACAGTCTAGTTCAGAGAAGAAATATACATGCGTAGATATATATATATATGTGTGTGTGTGTGTGTGTGTGTGTGTGTTATTTTCATAAGAACTTAAATAATAGACAATATGTAAAAAAATAGTATAGTACACAGTCAATATTTAAGTGTCGTGGGGAGATAGAGTAGAGGAAAGCTGTTGAGGTAGAGAGACAGAGACAATATGTTGTTCATATGTGTCTCCTTAGTGCTGATCACAGTGCCTGGCTGACACAAAGTAGGTACTCAATAAATAATACTCATTTATCAATGGATAAATGAAAAATCATGGAAATAGACTTTTGAGTGGGCCGGGACTTTAGAAGTCAAGTCTAGTTTCCCAAACTAGTTCAAATCTACTTGGAACATTAAAATAACCAAATACCATTTCACACTCATTAAATTGCTACCCCCCCACCACCAATAGTCTGATAATATCAGGTACTGGAAACTCTCATTTTCTGCTCATAGGTGTTGTAAATAGGTACAGTCATGTTAGCGTGTAAATTGGCAGCATCAATTCAAATTGAAGATAAGTATTATATATCCTATGACATAAAAAAAATCTCCTTTAATATATAGACGCTAGAGAAACTCTCACCTATGTGATTGTATTAACTTCCTAGGGCTTCCATAACAAATTACCACAACTTTGGTGGCTTAAAACAACAGAAACTTACTGTCTCAGTTCTGGAGGCCAGAAATGTGAAATCAAGGTGTTGGTCGGGCCATACTCTCTACAAAAGCTCTAGGGGAGATTTCTTCCTTGCCTCTTCTGCTTCAGATAGCTCCATATATTCTTTGGCTTGTGGCTGCATTCCTCCAGTCTCTTCTTCTGACTTCACATAGTCTTCTCCTTTTCCCAGTGTGACTCTCCTCTGTGTGTCTTTTTTTTTTTTTTTTTTTTTGCGGTACGCGGGCCTCTCACTGTTGTGGCCTCTCCCGTTGCGGAGCACAGGCTCCGGACGCGCAGGCTCAGCAGCCGTGGCTCATGGGCCCAGCCACTCCGGGGCATGTGGGATCTTCCCGGACCGGGGCACGAACCCGTGTCCCCTGCATCGGCAGGTGGACTCTCAACCACTGCGCCACCAGGGAAGCCCTGTGTGTCTTTTATAAGGACACTTTTCATTGGATTGAGTACCCATCTGGATAATCCAGAATGATCTCACATCAAGATCCTTAACTTAATTATATTTATAAGAATGCTTTTTCCAAATAAGGTCACATTCACAGGTTCTTAGGGTTAGAATGTGGACATATCTTTTTTGGGGCCACCATTCAACTTACCATTTCAACAGAGGTTTAGAGCAGTAGTATTTGTACTGAAACTAAGCCTAACTTCCATGCTGTTTGTTCTGGTCTGCTAGTAGTTCCTGATACATGGCAGGTTATTTCATTACCACGTCAATAATTGAAAACTAGAGAGGAGTGATTATGACCTTATTGCATTACTTTTAAATTTATTAAGGCTAGTTTTATGATCTGGCATATAGTCTATTTTATTGAATGTTCCTGGTGCACTTGAAAGAGAAGATATATTCTGAGTTTGGTTAAAGTGTTCTATAAACATCATTTAGATCAAGTCAGTTAGTAGGGTTGTTCGAGTCTTCTATACTCTTAATGATTTTCTGTCGACTTATTTTATCAGTTACTGAAAGAGGCATGCTGAAATCACCAACTCTAATTATGGATTTGTCCATTTCTTCTTTAGTTATGTCAGTTTTTGCTTCATGTATTTTGGAACTCTATTATTAATTATATACACATTTAGTATTGTCTTCTCTATTAATTGACCATTTCATAATAATGGAATATCTTTCTTTATCTTTGGTGATATTCCTTGTCCTAAAGTCTACCTTGCGTGATATTTATTTAGCTACTCCAACTTTTGTATGATTACTATTTGCATGATATATCATTTTCTATCCTTTTACATTTAACCCATCTGTATCTTTATATTTAAAGTGTGTTCCTGGTAGAAAGCATATATTTGGGTATATATATTTTTTATGCTGTCTGATAATCTCTGCCTATTAATCTGTATGGTCAATACATTTACATTTAATATAATTATTAATATCGCTGTGTTTATGTCTGTAGTCTTATTTGTTTTCTGTTTCATCTGTCCTTTGTTCCTTTAATCTCTTTTCCTGCCTTCCTTTGGATTAAGTATTTTTTTTTTTTACAATTCCATTTTATCTCGTATTAGCTTATTAGATAAACTTCTTTATTTTAGTTTTCAGTGGTTGCTATAGGGTTTACAGTATGCATCTTTAACTTGTGACAGTCTAGCTTAAAATGATATTGTATATATTCCTGTATAATGTAAGAACCTTACAATAGCATACTTACGTTCTTCCCTCTCATCTTTTGTTTTATTGTTGTCATACATTTTCCTTCTACATATGTTATAGATCTGACCTTACATTGTATTATTTTTTTCTTCAAATAATCAATTATATTTTAAGGAAAATAAACTAGAAACAATGTCTTATCTATTTTCATTCTGTATTTCACAGACAGTTCTGCCACTCTTCATTCCTTTATGTAGATCTGAGTTTCTATCTGGTATCGATTTTCTTTAACCTAAAGAACTTCCTTTAAATATTTCTTGTAGTGCAGGTTCTCTTCAACTTGATTCTTTCAGATTATGTTTGTCTAGTAACATCTTTATTTTACCTTCATTTTTGACGGATATTTTCATGGGATACAGAATTCTAAGATGATAGGTCCCCCCCACTCCTTCGGTTTTCTTTTTTTTTTTAGCACTTTAAAGATGTCATCTCTTCTCATATGGCTTGAACTGTTTCTGATGAGAAGTCAGCAATCATTTTAAACTCTGATCCCCTCTATGTAACATGCTTTTCTCTCTGGCTACTATTAAGGTTTTTTCCTTTATCATTGGTTTTCAACAATATGATTATAATGTACCTTGGGGTTATTTTATGTTTATTTTGTTTGGGATTCATTGAGATTCTTACATTGTAAATTGATATTTTTCATCAAATTTGGAAAATTGTGGGTCTTCATTCATTCACATATTTCTTTTGATTTATCCCTTCACCATTTTGGGAGTTTCTTCTGTATTATATCACATTATATTGTCCCATATGTCATTGAAGCTCTCTGATAATTTTTTAACCATTTTATTTTTCCTTTCTGTGCTTCAGATTGGTAGTTCTTATTGACATTATTTCTATTTCACTCATCTTTTTTTTTTTTTATTGCAGTGTCTAATCTGCTATTAGCCCATACAGTGAAATTTTCATTTCAGATATTGTAGTTTTCAACTCTAGAGTCCTATTTGGTTCTTTTTTTTTATAGTTCCATTTCTATTCTCATGGTGTTCATGTTTTCTTTAAATCTTGAATATACTAATAATATCTGTTTTAAAATCTTTGCCAGCTTTTTCTGCCATCTCTGTCACTTCTATATTTGTTTCTATTGGGTGATTTTCCTTGTGTCTTTGAGTCATATTTCCCTGCTTCTTTGATTATCTGAGAATTTTTGACTGGATTCTAGATATTAGAATGTGACATTGTTGAATATTGTAATTTGGTTATCTTAAAGCGTGTTAGGCTTTGTTCTGGCTGTTAATTTATATGTAGATCAGCTTGATCATTTCAAGACTTGTTTTTAAACTTTGTATGTATCTAAAGTAGCATTTCCTATAGGGCTAGTTTGGCTCTACTTCTAAAGTGTGGACTTTTTCTGGTCTCTGAATACTCAATGAAGTCTTTTCACTCTGGCTGATCAGAATGTCTCCCAGCCCTGTGTGATCTCCAGCAGGTGTTATGTTTATTCTTTTTTGGTAGTCGTTCCTTCTCTAGTACAGTAGTGTTCTCTGCCCATCCTCATCAAGTCTCCCTTACCCTTGTTCAGATTAGTATTCAGCCAAAAACTCAAGGAGACTCCACTATGGATGTCTGGAACTATTTTTCTGTGGGGCTTTCTCTTCTCTGATACTGTACCCCATAAATTGAAACTGCCTCAGCCTCCCTGATCTTGCATCTCTCTCTCTTCAGCTCTGTAAGACTACAGTACTCTGCATAATTTCCCCCTCCCTGAACTTTAATGGGGAATGTGCCTCCACACACAAAACTGGTATGACTATAGGGCTCACTTTGTTTTCTTTGTCTCAGGGATCACAGCCCTGTGCTGCCTGTTGTCCAGTGTCTGAAAACAGTTGTTTCATATATTTTGTGTAGTTCCCTAGTTGTTTACAGATGGAGGGCTAGTCTAGTACCAGTTACTCCTTTATGGCCAGAAGCAAAAGAATTCCCTAATATAGCTTTTATAGATGGATGAGGGGTATTTGGTTGCCATTCTTTAGTTAATAGACTTTTGAATTTGTGTTCATTTTTTTCTTGGGTGTTACATTTAAAAAGTAACCTTTCTTAATTCAAGGGCAAAATTTTATATACATAAATATCTATATAAAACCATGAGGTAGCTGTCTAAGTTTAATTAGTCATACAGACTTGTTTGTGGGTTGTTTTTAGAATTCTTGTATGTATGAGAGACATTTATATGCTGAATTTGTATGTAGTCTGTTTCAACTAAAGAAAGTTATTACAATTGTGACCTACTTTTTTCCATTGTATTTTATTCACTAATAGCCAAGTGTTTTGATAGAGTGTAAAGCAACATTTTACTAGTTTCTCAAATCCCTTGCTATGTTCTCTTGCAGAATGACATTTTTCACTATTTATGTCATAGTACAGAATATAGAATATGAAAATATAATTGTCCACTTCTCTTAACTGCAGTTACAATTTGAATAGTCACACAAGATACATTTCTTTTTCCCCAGACATAAGTGAAGCCTCTTTTGAGTTCAGAGCAAAAATTAAGGACTGTTTTCGATTGAGTCCCCAGGACACTTGGTTTTTCATTCTAGGTAGCACTATCTCATTTTTACATTTCCTGTGTTGTCTCTGTAGACGGTTAGAAAAGCAATACTTCATCAAAACGAAGGGTTCCTGCCAGCACCCCTCTGTGAGATGGTTATTAAAAGCATGTCCTTTCCTCTCCAATTCAGAGTGCAAGATTTTCACTGAGGTTATATGCTTGAGTTCTTCTGACACAAGGGAGAGGGGAGCGAAAACAGCTCTCAAACCTGGGTTTATAGCCTTCGGTATCATTTGGTATTTCAGTGAACTAGGTGAGGTGGTTCTTAATCTTTTTCTACCTCTGTATCATTAACGTGGTTGATCGTCAGTGAGAGCCGCAGTCAAACAAAAATGGAAACTTTGTAATTTATGTATAGCTTTAAAAAGGCAAAGAAATGAAGGATTATTGCAGTTGGTGCAGTCTCTGATACAATTAATATCAAATGCATATAAATCCTATTAGAGATCTGTCATGGGTGAAAAAGGAATATGAAAAATGTGTGACCTATCTTTATTAGATTCAGTTAGAGAGACACCATACAGAGCTAAGGAGCTTTACGAACTGCATATTAATCATAACCAGTCTTCTGAGATAAACCTATTTCTTGTAACTTATCAAAGCTGTACAGAAGATTAGTCATTCCCTTTGGTAAAAGAATGTTTTACATATTGTTCTGAGTTTTGAACATCACAGCTTTAAAAACTGATTAACAGATATTTTAATACTAAAATATATCTCATTGAATTATATAGCTTAGGCAGCTATTATCCTGTAATGCCACCTCAATAGGGAGATGGGCTCTTTGTCAAAATCTCTACATCATTGTTTTGTTGCATATTGAACAAGACACTCTAGGGAGTTATATTAGAGACCAGACAAAAGAACTTTACTACAGCGAGCAATCATTAAGTCATGCAGAAATATTTCTTTCTTAAATCTTTACTTTAAGCAACAATTGGTAGTTGCCAGCACCATTTTTTTAATGTCGCTTTCAATTCCTGAAGTCTTTTATCTCTGAAAAGGAACAGAATTAGCTTATGGGGATGGTTAAGACCATCATGTTAATGCACAGTATTACTAAAGATAGGGGATGTATAACAGCTATAATCTGACAAAGATAATTAAGATAGTATTTTAAAAACATGTGAGAAGGTTTCATAAGATTATGAAACTTTTAGATAAAACATAAAGAGTAACAGGTTTAAGATGTATTTTCTATTGTTGGTTCACAAAACTTAGAGTTGTTGAGTGATTTAAACATTTAGTTTCTGACCTCCTGTTGTCACTTGTGAGTGCCCACAATGTATTAAGTCTTGTCGATAAAAATATAAAACCACATCATGATGAAGATATGTAATAATATATGTCATTTTATTACTTCATTTTCATTTTTCTAAAACAATAGGCTTATTTAAAAAGTTAAAAAATATGGAAGTATACCCATTAAAAATAAAATCTCTCATTCTTCCCATCCTATACTCTAGGGGTAACTACTGTTAATAATTTGGTGTATAATCCTTCTGCATATCTTTAAAAAAACTCATTTATTGAAGGAATACACATAAAAGTGCACAAATTATAAGCAAGCAGTTCAATGAATTATCTCAAAGGCAATTCACCCTCATAACCAACACCCAATTTAAGAAGTAGAACATTGCCAGTTCTTCCCAATTCCTGTTGCCTTCCTCCTCCCCAAAGATAACTACTAATTTGACTGGAAGCACTATAGTTTAGTACTGCCTCTTTTGTTTTTTGGCCGCTGCATGGCCTGTGGGATCTTAGTTCCCCGACCAGGGATCAAACCCACAATCCCTGTAGTGGAAGCGTGGAGTCTTAACCACTGGACCACCAGGGAAGTCCCTAGTACTGCCTATTTTTGAACTTTATATGAATTGAATCATAGAGTATCTCTTTTTCTGATTCTGGGTTCTTTCACTCAACCCCTTGTTTGTGAGACTCATTCACAGTCTTGAATGTAACTGTGGTTTTTCATTTTTTTGTTCTATAGCCCAGGTTGGCAAACATTTTCTGTAAAGGGCCAGACGGTAAATATTTTAGACTTTGTGTATGATTGTAGTCCCTGTCACAACTGCTCAGTTTGACTGTTGTAATACAAAAGTAGCCATAGACAGTATACAAATGAATGTGGTTGTATTCCAATAAAACTTTATTTACAAAAATAGGCTGCAGGCCTGATTTTGCCCATGGGCCATAGTTTGCCAACCCCTGCTGTACAGTATTCCATTATATAAATATATCAAAATTAACTTACCCATTCAAATATTGACAGACCTTTGTGTTTTGGCAATGAATACTGTCATACATGTGTTTTTGTATACATGTGCATGCATTTCTGTTTGGTATATAGAGTTGCCTCCTCAAAGGTTACATACCTAGGTTCAACATCAATAGTAATGCCAAATGGTTTTCCAAAGTGGTGGATTAATTTACACTCCTACCGGTAGTTACACTAATCATCAGTTGTTATTGTCAGTCTTTTTAAGAGATATTTTCCTTACTAAATTAAGTTATACATAATACATGATGATATTTTCATTAAAAAATTAAAACATTAGAGACTCCATATATCAACTTATATTATCTAATCACAAAAGTCCATATAGAAAATTTTGCATAATATGTTAGCCTCTCATTTAACCACTTATTTTCCTTAATCCTCATATGCTAAAGGAGCAACACAGCATTCATTGTGTAAATTATGTATTGAACTGATTGAACTGACTTTTATTCTCAACAATTATCTCATGGTAGCATTAGTGTGGCCATGCAGAACAAAGGAGAATACGTCAATCCTAGATAACATAATTTCTGCACATGTACTCTATTAATAGCCTTTTCTGAGGTTATCTATGACCTTTAACTTAGAGTCTAAATCCAAAGTCCTTTTCTCAAATGTCATCTTCTTGAAATTCTTTTTTGGCATTTGGTATCAACTACTATCCATTCTTTCTTGACTCTCTGGTGCTTTCTACCTATCTGTACCCTGTTTCTATTTCCTAGCTTCCCATTTTCCTGCCTCAATAATTTTGCCTAGTTCCTGGGTTTTTGTTCAAGGCCTTTATTCTCCTGCTGAAATTTGCCTGCTGTGATGAGTTCATATTATCATCCTTCTGTGTATGCTCTTTTTTAAAATTTATTTATTTATTTTTGACTGCGTTGGGTGTTCGTTGCTGTGCGTGGGCTTTCTCTAGTTGTGGCAAGCAGGGGCTACTCTTCGTTGGGGTTTGTGGGCTTCTCATTGCAGTGTCTTCTCTTGTTGCGGAGCACGGACTCTAGGCGTGCGGGCTTCAGTAGTTGTGGCGCGTGGGCTCTAGAGCACAGGCTCAGTAGTTGTGGCACATGGGCTTAGTTGCTCCGCGGCACGTGGGATCTTCCCAGACCAGGGCTCGAACCCTGGTCCCCTGCATGGTCAGGTGGATTCTTAACCACTGCACCACCAGGGAAGCCGTATGTGTATGCCCTTAAATTTACATCTTTGATCCAGACTTCTCACCTGCCTTCTGGTCTTATATTTCCAGATACCTAGAAGGTATGATTATTTCATCTCATCTTCTCAAATTTAAATATCTAAAGTGAAACTCATAATATTCACCATTTATTTTCTCTTTTCTCCTTCCCCCCAAAGTCCCAACCTCTTCTTTACTCCGTTTAACAAACACAGAGTAGATAGGAGTGTTTTATTAGGCTTTGATAACTAGGAAGGAATAGAACAATTTCTTATTTGGTTAAATGAAAGGAAAGGGAAGGAATGGCACATTTTATAAAACTCGTATTAGGAAAGAAATTTATAACTTATTCAAAATGATATGGAGTACTGTTAACTTGGATATTTGTTCACCAAATATAACTCGTTTTACAGCCACAGTTTGGGGTAATTAAGCAAGTTAATTTTGGAAAATAGTATAAGAGTAGTGCTAGATCATTCTAATTGAACAATGATCATAGTTCAGTTCTCTCTACTGTTCCAAAAATAAAGTTATAAATATATGCTAAAATTTAAAAATAATTTATTCAGCATAAATAAGTGATAACTATCATCTTAAAAAAGGGATTGCTTCTGGGTGGTTAAGAAAAAGCATGTCTTTCCAGTGAGGCACTAATATTCTCTGAATCTAAATGGAGTTAGTTTAAAACTTTTGAGAAAAGCACATAATTCATAAGCGTGTCATTACCAAATGTGGAAGCCCTTAATCTCATAGGGAATGGGGAGAGTCACTGAAATACTTTAATATCCTTGATATACTGCCAACATGTAGGGTACTTAGGTGAATTTGCTGGTAAACTAACATAGGTAAAATAACATATATTTGGGTGCCTGCTATGATGCAGGCATTATTGTAGCAGCTTGTAAGGACAAAGAGAAAAAAAATACACACATGTATGTTCATGTACATACACATGCATATATGTACACACACATATAGATAGATAGATAGACAGATAGATAGATAAAATCCCAGGTGTAAATGCTGTGGTGAAAAGAATGGAAATAGACCAGGGTAGAGAGTACCAGGGGTGAGGTTTACAATTTGAAGTAGGATGGTCAGGATAGGCGTTGTTGTGATATTTGAGTGAAATGAGGACAAGGTAAGGGAGTGAGCCAAACAAACACCTGATACAGTGTTTATCTAGTAGGTTTTTAATTTACTTCTCACTTCATTCCTGAAAGGATTTGGTGCCTAAATTAGTTAGTAGATCAAAACTGAAGTAAAACATGATACAGTGACATCTTCTGCCTTTGATAACATAAGGGAACCATGCTAGGGAAAACGTAGTTTACTCTGGGGAAGTGGTCTGCCTAGACTTTCGTTTTACTGTCAGTGTGCTCTCTGGGGTTCCATGCTGCCCACAGTCGTCACTGAGGGTAGGTATGTCACTGTAATGTTTCCTCGCCTGATGAAATTGACTTAGATTGGAACATCACCTCAGACCCTGAACCTTGTTCTTTTGGAGTGCAGATTTTCTAATCTAAATATCCAATGAGAAGGAATGCCAGAAAGTTTACTGGAAACGCCTACGTAATGTGAAGCCATTGTAACAGTGGTTGTTTGGAAATAATTCTTCCGATGTTATTATCTGCTGAGTGAAATAATGCTGAATTTCTGGTAAAGGTGAAGGCAGATAAGACCTAAAAGTAGTCCTCAAATCACACAGTATAGGAAATTACCTATTCCAGTTATGTAGCATCTGCTCTGGTTGCTGACTTTCCCCATTATTCACCATCACTGTAATTGAGAAACCTGGAATATCTAGAAAGTGAACTCTGAATAGATGGCTCTTAGTTTGTTATGTTACTGCTAAGTATCATTGGAATAAATAGAGGTGTTGTTTTCCAGGATGTTTGGTGATTATTCTACACAGAAACCTAATAATTGTATCCTGACTTTCCAACTCAGTATTCAGAATTCTAGACTCTGTTTGGGGAATTTTCCTTCTACTTTTATGTAGTTTTATAGATAAATCTTCAGTTTTCCAATATGGCAACGTATCACTAATATTAAAGTGAGAACACACAAGGCTTGTAATTTGAAAAATTAAGGATTAGCTATTAATTTTATAGGTTCTAACTATGTATGATCCAATGTACCTTCACTTAGTTTCCTGGCTTCTGGTTTCTGTTAAACTGGAATTGCCACTTTAACATTAAATGTTAAATGTCATATGTTTGTTTAGCTGATTGTATATATTTAACTCTCGCAACAAGGAAGGAGAGGTATTGACATCCTGGACTCATTAGTGAAGGAACCAGGTCAATAATAATCCAGCTGGGCCAGTGGGCAACTTTAAGTAAGGAAGGGAGTATAGGTAAATGTCATTGGTTTAGGCACCAAGGTTTCAGTGTTGAAGAGGAATCATTGATAGTCTAGGAAATTGAGAACCAGAGTCTGGGACCCAGGAACAGCATCTGGGCTAAGAAAAAAGTCCTAAATAGATGTCAGATATGCTCGGCAAAGGAAAGAGGATACCAGGAATTCATAAAACTTGATATGGAGCTAAAGGTTTTATAGACCATGAGCTTTTCTGCTGAGAAGCATATCAGCGCAGAAAGGACACTTAGAGGGACTCTGGTCCACGAAGCTCAGATTGGGAAGGAGGCCGCTCCTACATCTACTGTCCACCACAGGTGAGATTTGGTGTTGCAGAAAAACAACAAAATCTCCTTGTGGACCTTAAAAAATATGTGAGCCCTTTATGAGGTCCATGTTTCATGTAAATTAAAAATAACGTATCTCAAAGCACAATCGGTTTAAAAATTGTATAGTTTTTTGCCCACTCTTAATTGGGAAGATTTAGTTTCTTGACCTTTTGTATTACATATCACTCTCATTCCTAGATACTTTAATAAAGATGCCATCCTTCCCACTCTCTCCTATCTTCACAATGGGGCTGATTTAACAAATACTCAATAGATAGGCAAAAGTCCCACCAGCATTGATTGGTTAACTCAAAGGAGGTGTGGATATGGAATAAAGAATAGAATTATAAAATTTACAAAATGCCATCAATTGCACCAGTACCTGTATTACTCTAAAGACTAATCATTGTTCTGCATTTATAGTGGCAAAAGATTTTCTATTAGGCAAAAGAAAAAAAAAATGAATGTGCATTCTTTCCTCATCCCACCTCCTATTTTTTTAAAATATTTTCTTTCTTGCTTGCTTTCTTACTTTCTTTCTCTTTGGCTGCATTGGGTCTTTGTTGCTATGCACGGGCTTTCTCTAGTTGCGGCGAGCAGGGGTCTACTTTTCGTTGTGGTGCGCAGGCTTCTCATTGCGGTGGCTGCTCTTGTTGTGGAGCATGGGCTCTAGGCGTGCCGGCTTCAGTAGCTGTGGCATGCAGGCTCAGTAGTTGTGGCTTGTGGGCTCTAGAGCGCAGGCTCTGTAGTTGTACCTCACCAGCGTAGTTGCTCTGCAGCATGTGGGATCTTCCCGGACCAGGGCTCAAACACATGTCCCCTGCATTGGCACGCGGCCTCTTAACCACTGTGCTACCAGGGAAGTCCCCACACCTCCTATTTTGAATGTATGTGCAAGGCTGGTTTAAATCTTGCTCAAAAGTTTACAGTAAAAAAATGTATGTGCTTCACATAGACATGGTAATGCCTAATTGCCCATTAAAGAAGACATTTCACATTTTCAACATGAACGGTTTCCTAACTCTAAGCATTTTTATTAAGCCATTTATTCAACAGAGGAGGGCTGGCACAGCAAGCATTAGTGTAGATGTTTTTCAACTACTACTGTGTCAGGAATGTCCATAGAAATACATTTGAAATACCACATTGAGGAAAAAATTCTTTAACGGAAATCCAAATAACACCAAAAAATGATCATTACCATTGGACTATAAGATTAGTCTACAGTTTGATTTTGTGACTATTTAAGGATATCACCCTTTAAAGGTATCTTACCATTTTCTCTTAAATTTTCTTCTATTGATGATTGTTTTAAATTACACAATGCCAGGGATCTTCACTTTATCCTCTTTCATCACTTAAAAGTGGCTTCTTACACTACCTTGAACAGTATCATGTATTTTTTTTTGTTTTTTTGTTGTTTTTTTTGCGGTACGCGGGCCTCTCACTGTTGTGGCCTCTCGCATTGCGGAGCACAGGCTCCGGACGCGCAGACTCAGCGGCCATGGCTCACGGGCCCAGCTGCTCCACGGCATGTGGGATCTTCCCGGACCGGGGCACGAACCTGTGTCCCCTGCATCGGCAGGCAGACTCTCAACCACTGCGCCACCAGGGAAGCCCTATTTATGTGTTTTAAAAGTACTTAAAGATATGCTTGGTAAAGATGTTATTAATTGCTTATTGCATATTTCATTGATTGTTATATCAAATAAAAGAGTAAATTATTAAGTTTTTGGACACCCAGACACAAATGATGTTTCCTGATATTCCGTGGTGTCCTTTGGGTATTTGATGTAAACAAGATCTCCATCTCTCTCTCTGTCTCTGTCTCTCATTGTGGTTTTGATTTGCATTTTCCAGATGATTAGTGATGTTGAGCATCTTTTCATGTGCCTGTTGGCCATTTTCATTTCTTCTTTGGACAAATGTCTATTCAGTTCTTCTGCCCATTTTTAAATCAGGTTTTTTGCTTTTTTGATGTTGAGTTGTATGAGCTGTTTATGTATTTTGGATATTAACCCCTTATTGGACATATCATTTGCAAATACTTGGGTGACGAGAGGGAAGTGTGCTGATGGGAAGGGCCTATTGTTTCTTTAAGTAAGTTTCTGCCCTTTTTTCTCTCTCTTACCCCTTGGGACTGCTTTAATACATTTATTAGTCTTCTCGTTTATATCCCTTAGGTCCCTTAGGCTTTCTTCACCCTTTTTTATTCTTTTTTCTTTTTGTTCCTTTGATTGGGTAATTTCAAATGACTTGTCTTCGAATATGCTATTCTTTCTTTTGCTTGATCAACTCTGTTGTTAAACACCTGTAATGAAATTTTAGTTCAACTGTTGCATTCTTCAGGTCCCAAATTTCTGTTTCGTTCTTTTTTATATTTTCTACTTCTTTGTTGAAATTCTCAATTTGGTCATTTTTCTGAGCTTGTTGAGCATATTTTTGATAGCTATTTTGAATCCTTTGTCAGTAAATTCATATATCACTTTCTTTTTAGAGTCAGTTTCTGTAGATTTTTGTTCCTTTGGGCCATTTTCCCTTGGTTTGTGTGTATGTGTGTGTGTTCATTGAACTTTGTGTTGTTATCTGTGCATTTGAAAAAAAAAAACCACAAGTCTCCAAGTCTTTAGAAACTGGGAAAGGCCTTCACCAATCAGCCTTGCTAGAGATTCTGGGGGCCTCTCAAACCTTTTTTCTAGACATGTATTTTCTGGACTTGTGTGTGTAGATTTTTAATTGAGGGACTTTTCCGTTTTTTTTTTTTTTCAGGAACTTTTCATCTCTCACTCCCTCTGATATCTGTCTGCTGTTCCGTGGGTTCTGTGAAGCAGCAGCATGTCGCTCAGCTCTTTTTTTGTTCTCAATGGCCCCCAGCTACCTAGAGTATTCCACGTCTCATCAGTTCTCCAAGTCAGGCCCCACTCCCTTGGGCTGCCTCACCCAAAAAGTCAGAACATTGGATATATGGTCCAGTCTTCTCTTACCCTCCCCAGGGAGAAGCCAGGACCCGGGCATTTCCTCCAAACTTCATGGCTCTGTGTGGGGGATGGGTGTGTGTGTGTCTATGGTACTCACCTGGAGTGCAAAGCCTCTTAACTGGTTTCTGGATTTCTGACCAAGAAAATTGGTCCAGGTATTGTTGTTGAATCAGTGTCTCTGTGGGAGGAAGAGGAGTCTGAGGCTTCATAGTTTACCATCTTGCTGACATTGTTCCCTTATATGGCTGTCTTTTTTATCAGTGTGTGAAGTGATAGGAAATTAATTGAAGATGGAGAATAATGGTGCTTTTACTATTTATTTTTGTAAATTTCCAAATCATCAGATAAATATACCATATTTAAATGCAAACAAAGACATTAGCTTTTGACATATTGGGGACTATTTTTGTAACAAAGGAAAGTTGAATACCGTATTCCCTTGAAAATTAGTGAAGTGTGCTAGTATATTAAAAGCTGTAAAAAGTCTGTTGTTTAACTTTTTAAAAAGCAATATTTCTCAAACCTGCGTTATCAAGGAACCCCTTTTGGGATAAAGGGAATAATAACCACTAACATTTTGAATCAAGGCACTCCTTTTTTATTGTCTACAGCTAGGTAAATGCTGAATGTATGTTTAAGTATAAAATAGCCCTGATTCACATATGGCTATTTAAATTTAAATTAATTTAAATTAAATAAAGTTAGATATTTAGTTCCTCAGTCACATTAGCCACATTTCAAGTACTGGTAGCCACAAGTGGCTAGAGACTACTGTTATCAGACAGGAAACATAGAATAAAACATTTTTTATCATCATAGAAATTTCTAGTGTATAGTGCTAGTATAAATTAAACTTACTCAGTTTTGATACTTATTAGTAATTTAAAATGTCAGTCTTGCTATTTGCTTGTTTATCCTTTCAAAAACATATCTGCCCTTAATGAACAGCCTAGAAAATATGAACTATGGGCTCTGGAAAGAGGATGCAATTTTAATCTGCCAAGTATCCAAATTTTATCAAAAGCCCTATCAAGTAATACTATCTTTCTGGGAGCCTATTTGAAGGAATAGTAGTCCATCCATCCTTCTAAATCAAGGATCAGCAAATTGTGGACTGTGGGCCAAATCTGGCCTGCCACCTGCTTTTCTAAATAAAATTTTATTTAACCCTAACTATGTCCGTTTCTTTACATATCTTCTATGACGGTTTTCATGCTACAGTGACAGAGTTGAGTAGTTGCTACAGAGACTGTATGCCTTGTAAAGCCTAAAATATTTATGATTATGAGTATTATTTTTAACACAGTACTACAGACAATTTACCATGAAAGACATTGACTACAAATCAACCCAATTTGGTATGCAAAATGAAATCAATTTTCCGTATCCTATGTATAACCGTGGATCAATCCATACCCATAAACGAGTTACGTACTTGGATCCATTTTCTTGCTTATCCCCTGTGTCCCAGGAGAATTGTTTTTTACTGATTTGTTGTTCGTTTTTAGATTACCCTGAGGAATATTACAAGAACTACTCATCTAAAAATCTGTTACTACTTTTAATATAGCAATGCTATTGTAGATATGGTTCACTATATCATTGGGTGCATTTTATGAAAACCCACATGAACCATTTTTTTCAAGTGTAAATGCTAGAAAAAACTTTGCTTCCTTGAAAAGTAACTAACTGTACTTTCTTTCTTTCTTTCTTTTTTTTTTTTTTTGATTTGGCCACCAGAAAATACAGTTAAATCTTTTTTGTAACATTTTTCTTAATCTTGACCTGTTCTGATTTACATTTTTTCCTATTCCTGTTTTCTATTTTTTTTCTATTGTTTTCATAATCTTGCAAGACACTTCAAATTCCATAAGGACAAAGCAAAGTATAAGTAAACATTAGTGATTTATAACTGTTCAAATATTTTTACAAAATTCATGTAAGTGATCAATATCCTAGGCTGCCCATTTTTCTAGGGCATTTGATATTTGAGTCATTTTACCATTAGAGGCATTCCTAGTATCAATGATACGTTTTCTAAACTGTCTGTAAGCTCTTTCTTGCTCAATTACCTTATGATCAATAGCACATGGTATAGAATTCCTTAGAAGTAGGAATATAAAATCTAACTGTAGTCTGTGTTTCTCCATATGGCTTCAGAAGCAGAACAAACCTGTGCAATTAAGTATGTTTGTTTCTAAGTCAGTATTTGAAACTTACTATATAATCATTCATTTACTCTTCCATTCATTGATTCATTTAAGAAACATTTAGTGGATGCCTGCTGTGCACTGAGCTCTCTTCTAGGTGCTGGAGAAACAGCAGTGAACCAAAGAGACAAAAAGTTCCTTCCCTCAAAGAACTTACATTTTATTGAGACTAAACTTCAATGCCAGTTCAGTAAACTCTTAATTATTGAGATGATTAATGGGAAAGATTGTCTGTTCGTGCCTTCTCCTCACATACACCAAAGTTGCTTCATTTTCTGGTTGAGAACCATGGCCTTGTTTGCTGTGGCAATAAAAGAGACAAGTACGCCAGATCCAACTGGAGGCAGAGGCATGGACTCTTGTTCAACCTCATTGTATTGAGGAATATGGGCAAGAGAGAGCTGATTAGAAATATAGTTAGTTGATCCTAAAATATTCTGGGAGGGGGTTTGTGTTTCAACTAAGACATAGTTGAAGACATACTCTTTGAGATCTAATCTATTCTTAGAGGTAATCAGAATCATTCATAGGTGATTGGTTTTAAAAATAAAAATGCAAACCAGTTAAATGTATTTGCTAAAAAAATATCCATTGGACACGTAGCATGTAACAGTGTTCTAGGTGCTGCGGATAGAAGAGTGAATAAAAGGAACAAAAATCCCTGCCCTCATGGAGCTTGCAGTGAAGATTAGTGACCAAGTGAACAAATAATTGATTAAGAAAACAAGACAATCATAAATGATATGGAGACAAAGTAGAGAGGTATGATAGTGACAGAGTGACTTTTTTTTTTTTTTTTTTGGAGCAGAGAAAGGTTTATTGCAGGGCCAAAGAAAGAGAACAGGTGGCTTGTGCTCAAAAACCCCTGAACTCCCAGAGTGAATCTTTTAACTTGATATTCAAGGAAGGCTTTTCTTTCTTTTCTTTTCTTTTTTTTATGAGCCCAATTCTTGCATCTCCTCATATCTAGAAAAGCACTAAATTTCTTCATGGTGATGTCTGCTTCTTGTGACTCATAACCCTCACAAGACCTTCTGCAAAAAATGTGTGCTTGATTACATGTACTCCCTCTTCACCAAAACCTCATATATACTGACCTCCCCCCCGCCCCGCCACCTCTTTGGAGCACTTTCTCAGAGCTATCTGAAATGCTGTCTCCTGGGCTATAGTTCTCATTTTGAAAGAAGGCTTTTCTAAAGTAGTGATTTGTATTCTGAATCCTTAATGATATGAAGAAAACAGCCATGGGACCATCAAGCCAAATGCCCTTCCATGCTAAGGGAGCAGCTAATACAAAAACCTTAATGTTGGAAAACTCGGCATGGTGGAAAAACAGGAAGAAAGTCAGTTTTGCTGTGAAGTAGTGTGAGGGCCAAGGGATATGGGAAGGGAGCACACAGGGAAGCAGGAGCCAGATCAAGTATAGTTGTTTATGTGTACCAACTGAGTGAAACAGCTTTCTATCTTTAAAATAAAAACACTTCCTGAGTAGCCCTGAGAACTTTCCAGCTGCTTATAAGCCAGAAGGAAGTCATAATAATTTAGCCTTCACTTAGTCAACACAGGCAAACTCATGTTCCAGTCTTTCATTTTAACTTATTTGTTTTATATTCTCCTTGGCTCTTTTTTCCTTTTGGCTAAACAGCAGAACCCATTGACTTTTTGCTTTACTCTAGATTTCAATCATTGACTTCCTTGCATATGTGCACACAGAGGGAGTTGTGACAGCCCTTGAGCTGGGGCAATGAAGGCAGAAGAGAGCTTTTGAATAGCTGGATGGGTAGGTGATCAATGATGGTCATGTCTACATCTCTCAGGTGAATGCATCAAACATTTAACAATTTTGAACTTGTGAAAAAAAATTGGAATTAAAGTCGATTCTCTAAAGAATATATCGACAGCTTTTAAAATAGTATTTTTTGTTCTTTTAAGTTACCTTTTGGCCAAAGTGCAAGTTTTCAATCTTAAATCTAGCATCAATCACCCTCCCATAATTTTAAGACTGGGGTTTTTATTTGGCTCTATTATATAGCTTTTATTGCCTTTGAAAGTAAGAGACTGACTGTAACTCTGATAGTTTGCTGTCACTAATACAGGTATTGAGTCTTACTTTTAGCTCTTAAGAAAGTTATTTTCACCTTGGAAACACTTTAAAGATACATTGAGCTTTTTTTCTAAAGCTGTATAATCCATTTATATAAGACATTTACATAACACAAGTCTCCCACATACAAGGCTCACAACAGGCAAAATTCTATATGTCTGCTTTAGATTTTCCTGTAGAATACATTGTTTTGGCTGCTTTTAAAACATCAAAAGTCATTCTAGCTAGGTTGTGTTTTTTTTTGTCTTGACTTTTTGAAAGTTTCTATACTACCCTTTCCTAGGTTACATATATATTATAAAGTGCAGTTAAATCTCATGAACAATGGTCTTTTAGACCTGAGTATAAGAAACTGTCAAATTCACATTAAACTCTATTTCCTTGTATTGTCAATTTATTTCATGAATATCAAAAAAATTATTATATAATGATACAACTTTAAAACAAAGGGATATTGTGTTTGGTTTCCTGAATGTTGTGTTCCTCTCTTCCCTACCTTCCCAGTACCCACTGGCTTGCTGTTGGATTGTGCATGAAACTAAAGGGAGCTTGAATACATGAATGGTCCCCTAGTATTGTTTGAATGAAAGGGACAGTGTTAAATCAAGGGTGGTTTTTATACCCTTGAGCACATATTATTTAAATGTTTAATCAGATAGTTAGGTTGCTACTGGTATATTTCTAAGAATGAAATGTGACAGATAGAGGAAGAGTTATGGCAAGAATCCTTTTCTAGTTTGAGAAGTTACGTTGGATACTCCAAATCAGAAGGGGAAAGTGTTGCTGGAGCAACTGACAAATTATTGAATGGAAAATATAAATTGATCCCCTACCTCACACCATACATCAAAGTAAAATTCAGAACACCTAAAGAATTAGGTGTAATTATATAGAAGACAGAAAAGAAAAAATATTCTTGACTGTACACAAATTAGGAACTTTTGTAAGTCAAGAACACAGTATGCATTAGTAAAATGCAAATAATGAATTTAGAACAACTTTATAAAATTTTGATAATGGATTAATACTTTTCTGTATGTGTTCTTACTCAGCAAAAAGAAAAATAAATATCTTAATAGAAACATGAGCAAAGGTAATGAACATGATATTGACATAGCATAAGTTACATATATAATGTACGTGGTATGTATGGTATGTACGGGTGGGCTTAATGTGGGTGTGTATGGGCATGTATGGCTGTGCATTGGGTGTGTATATGTTCAGCCTTACTAGTGGTAAAAGAAATGCCTATTAAAAGAATTGTGCAATTTAATAAAAAAGATATAACATAATTATCTGATCAGTGAGGGTGCTGAGAAGCATGTACTTTCATTTCTTGATGGTTGATTTATAAAATAGTACAGCCCTCCTGGAAGGCAGTTTAGCAGAATGAAACATAAGTAATAAAAATGTTTATAATGACATCCAGCAGTTCTAATTCTGGATGGAATGTCCTCATGAAGCAGATGTATAAAGAAGATATCTGTACATGGATGTTCACTTCAGCATTATTTCTAATAGTGAAAATTTAGAGCATAGATGCCCAGTAATAAGAGTTTGTTAAGTAATTGTTACATGGTAATTAAAACTAATCTTCTATATATTTAATTATATGAAGAGATATTCATGATATATTAAGTGGTAAAAGCAGGATATGAAATGTATATACAACATATAGTATGACCTCAGTTTTGTTTAACACTGTATTGTACACAGGAAAAAAAAAACAAAACTGTGTTAAAATGTTAATAGTTCTCACTAAATGAGAAATGGTGGTGATTTTTATTTTCTTCTTTTATGTTAACTTTATTTTACAAATTTCCAACGAGTCTGTGTTAGTTTTGGAATGAGACAAAAGGAAAAAATTATCAAGAAGAAGTTGGATTACATTATTTGTATTCTCAGTGTTCACAGTGTAGCATTCATTGATAGAATTAATAAACTCTTTGTATCTGCCTTGTTTATCAACTCAGAGTTTAGCAAGAAGAAATATTATTTAAATTTCATTTTATTTATAAAGAATGAAAATATATTTTCTGATTTTTTTTATGATGTGAGGGCAGAGGATGAAGGAGCCCACAGCAATTCTTTTACCTACCATTTCTTTTAGATATTAAAAAAGACAAATATGTCATATGTCCTGTTGATCTGACTAAGGGAAAACAAGAAAACAGATACGTAAATATCTCCACCTTTCCTTCCAAACCCTGACCTTCTGATCATATCTGGATTTTACCTTTAGACAAGGCATCATATTAGTAATTTATTTTGACCACATTTAGGGGGTTTTATATTTGGTGAGACTATAATGACAATGGATTTAATGGGAGTTAACATTTAGAAATAGATTTGTAGCCAAGTTTTTTGTTTTGTTAATAGACTGGGAAGCTAAAAATAATGCCTTGTAAGGGAAAAAATTGCAAACAGATGAAATTTAACTGAGCACCAGACATCCAGAGTTGAAGAGCACACATGGGGGAAATTGTATGTCCTTAAATTATCAACTTATTGGGACTGAAATGCTCTGGTACAGATGTGAAGAGTAAAATAAAAACAAGTCTGATATTTGGTAACATCTTCCCATGTGCTGTCTGTATTACAAGTAAAAGTCCCACGGTCCACACTCATGGCAATAAGCTCTTGAAAAACAAACAAATAAATGCTTCGCAATTTCAGTTTTAGATAAGGTATTCAGAAAGAGATGATAACATTGTGCATCACTGTAAGGGACAAATATACTAGTTTAATTTACCTACAGATGTTCATCAGGATGCTTTTCCCTCAAAGTGTTTTTGATGTGTTCTCGAAAGACCAATCTCATGATCTATTTAAGAAAATGTCAGTTAATTTGCATATGCAAACAATTGGGTCCATGGACCATATGATTTTATCCCCTGATTATTTATGTAAAGGTTTAAATTGAACATATACCACATATTACAAACCTATACTGCATATTAGCAAATGCATATTAGCAAAGACAATCGCTTTGCTTAGGCATATCTCTTAAAGTGAGACATTTAATCCTTTGGTAAGTGGTTGTTTATATGTAACTAAATAAGCTTTTCTCTCCCTCACAAGTATTAAATACTTTTCTAATCAGATAAAGCTTTCATTTTGAAAAAATCAAAATTTTGATGTAAATTGTTTGATTACTACATTTATTTTCTTTCTTTCGTTAAAAAAAACTATTTTGCTAAAGAATATTGTCAGTTATATAGAGAACAGACTTGTGGTCACCAAGGGGGAGGGGGAGGGGGAGGGGGCAGGGTTGGATTGGGAGTTTGGGGCTAGCAGATGCAAACTAGTATATATAGGTAGGATGGATAAACAAGGTCCTACTGTATAGCACAGGGAACTATATTCAATATCCTGTAATAAACCATGGTGGAAAAGAAAAAAGCAATAAATAAAAAATAAAACAATATGAATGGAGAGGGAAAAAGTATTGTCAGTTATATCTTCATGGAGGTTTTTAGGTGTTTTTTTTATTGGCTGTGTTTATGTGGGTAGAAAATTATGCTAAATCACAAAACTAGAAACGAGCTATTTCTTGCTATGTAAGCAGGTCTAGTAGAAATCTAGATAACTATACTATTCTCTTAGATCAAATTTATCAGTTTTCTTTTGTTACAAAAGAACATGTTGTATTAGCTAGCCCGTAATGATGATTACTTTATGCTATACTTCAGTGTTCCACTGACACCTTATACTTAATATGTCTAATATAGATTCTGTCAGTTTTCCTTATTACCCATGTTAGCTTCCCCTCCTCTGCTCTTTCACATTAAAATGTGAAAAAATATATTTGCAACACGTGTGACAAAGGCCTCATGCTCTTAATATACAAAGACTTTACAAAATAAGTACAAGCAAACTAAAATCCCAATTTAAAAATGGCAAAACCTGTGACTTCGCTGGTGGTCCAGTGATTAAGACTCCATGCTCCCAGTGTAGGGGGCCCGGGTTTGATCCCTGGTCAGGGAACTAGATCCCACATGCCGCAACTAAGAGCCTGCATGCCACAACTAAAGATCCTGCGTGCCACAAAACTAAGACCCCGCGTAGCCAAATAAATAAATATTTTTTAAAAATGGCAAAACCCTTAAGTGGGCAGTTTACAGCTAAAGAAATATAAATAACCAATAAATATATAAAAGGTACTTTAAACAGAATTAAATAAATGTAGATTAAACTAGCAGTGGCATAACATTTAAAAAATGTAGCAAATTAAATTAGCAAGGGTTAAAACGTCTGATAATATGACAGTAGTGTAAGAGCTTGTATGGTAAACAAGCACTTTCTTCTACTCTTTTTTTTTTTTTTTTGCACGGTACGCAGGCCTCTCACTGTTGCGGCCCCTCCCGTTGTGGAGCACAGGCCCCAGACATGCAGGCTCAGTGGCCATGGCTCACGGGCCCAGCCGCTCCGCGGCATGTGGGATCCTCCCGGACCGGGGCATGAACCCGCGTCCCCTGTATTGGCAGGCAGACTCTCAACCACTGCGCCACCAGGGAAGCCCTTTCTTCTACTCTTGGCACCAGTCTTTTCCCTGTCATCTTTTAGAAGTGAAATTTCATGATGTCTATCAAAATTTGTCCCAGCAATTCCAGTTGGGATTTATCCTATGCTTAATCCTATATAGACATAAAAAGATGCATGTACAAGAATACTGGAGGCAACGTGTCTATCAGGGGAGGATTGGTAAAATAATCTGCCATCACTCTTTCCCTGGCTCGGTGCACTCCAACCACACTAGCCTTGCTGTTTCTTGAATACAGGCAGTCATTTCCACTTCAGGGCCTCTGCATTAGCTAGTCCCTCCACTTTGAAAGCTTTTTCCCCATATTTTTTACACGACCTACTCTTTCTTGTCAATTAGATCTCCGTTTAATTATCACTCCTCAAAGAAGCCTTTCCTAACTACCTACCATAAAGTCACTCCTTCTCCTCATCGTATTACTATGTATTATTTTCATCATAGTAGCTACTAGTATTTGATATTTTCTTGCATATTTTTGTATTATCTGTTTCCCCAGAATAGGGAAAGGCAGTATATAACTTGTTGATTGAAAGCATTGACTCTGGAGCCACAGCTGGGTTCAAATTCTGGCTCTACCATTTACTATCTGTGGGCACTTGAGGACAATTTTAACTTAATCTTGATGTATTTCACTTTCATCACCTGCAAAACTGTGGGCGAGGATAGAATCTACCTCATAGACTTGCTGTGAGAATTAAATGAACTTTAACATTTCAAGCAGTATTTGAGACATGGCAGATACTCACAAAATACTTGTTGATCAAGTGAATTAAATTATCATTCATTCATGCAAAAGAATATTATAATATATCTGAAACATTGTAAATTAATAATACTTCAATTTTAAAAGGATTTTAAAAAAGAATCATAAAAAAAGAATATTATGAAACCATTTCAGTGAATGAGGTAGATCTGTGTGTTTATATATGAATGGACTTCAAGATGTGATGTTAGTGAGGATAGGCTAGTTACACTGAGATGTTAACTTCAGAATTTAACCTCAGTCTTTAAACAGCAAAGGCTTATTTCTTACTCATGCTCCATGTCCGTCACATGTCACTGAGGGTCTCTGTCCCATGTTATTCTTACTCAGGATTCTGGCTCTGCCATATTACAAAAGGAAGTAGAAGATGTACCATCCTTCACTCTACTTACATTTGCATCAGCCAAAATAAGTCAGATAGTCACATCTAACTTCAAGGTCTAGGAAAGTACAATCCTATTATTTTACTCTAAAGAGAACTTGAAATATCCGTGATCAGTCATTAGTAACGGGAATATAATTGAGAAAAAAGGGACAGAAGAGCAGGTATGGTAAGAGCCTATCTTTTCAAAGATGTGTGTGTGTGTCTGTGTGTAAAGTTCTTGGATTTATATTATAAAAATGTGTGGAATGATCCACAAAAAACTCTTAACAGTGGTCTGCTCTGGGAAGTGGGATATTTACTTTTCACATCACACCTTTATGTACTGTTTGATATATTTTTCAATGTGCACATGTGTTACTTTCATGACTAAAAAAATTGTCTCTCAGCTTCCCCTCATCTATACTTTGACAATGTGCCATGACAAATGTTATTAAAATTGAGTCAATATGGGATGCCATATTGTACATCTCACGGAGAAGGAAACTGATTTAGCAATGAGGAAAAAAAAAAGGAGTAAATAGATGATTTTCTGCGTAGAGAAGTATAGAATGGGTTCTTTAAGGACCAGTGGCAGTACTAAAGTTCTATAAACTATCTGGTGGAGGGAGTTTGCATGGTAAAATTTCCAAGCTTACTAGTCTTCTGGGTAGGTATTAGCCAGGGAAGCAGGGGCAGACCACAAAAAGATTTTTATATCACTTTTCACTTGGTGAGAAACATGACACAGGGAGGTGATATATTTCTGATCTCTTAAAATTGCTGTTGGCAATCATTCCAGGGCTTTTCCCAGCTTGAAAATTCCTAACTTTCATACTTCTTAAAAAGTAATACATGAGAAGATACACCTGTGTATGATTTGCAGACAATCGAGGAAGCATTGATTTCAGGTAAAAATCACTTCTGTTTAGATTTTTTGTAATTTGTAACGACTTGGGTACATTATATGCCTAATTATTTCCCCTGTTGTTTACCTTTTTTGGGACTTTTTTGGAAATGCGTACTTTTTGAGGGGGAGACGCAAATCATGGAAGTTCTGTATGGAGGCATAGATTTAGCTTGTAAAGTAGATATAGTGGTAAGTTGAAGGACTTTTGAAATTAAAAAATTATTGAATAATTTACAGAGTGTCATAAGAGATTTATATACAGAAAACACTGTGAGGAAATTTGAAGGACAATTTTCTATTATACTTAATTGCTCTTTGTAATGTGTTTGTGAAACTGGTGCTATATTTTTATTTTAATTAGTATTTAAAGCTATAGTTAAGGTCAAAAGTTATGATTAAGTATATTTTAAATATGTATTTTGGTTCTGTTTTCATAGCCTTGTGTTAAAATGAGTAGTGTAGTACTTACATTTTACATAGGAAGGTAAACACAGTCCTCTCCAAGACTGGTCAAAAAATTTAAAGGGTTAGATTCAGGTATTAAAAAAAATATATATATATATATATATATATATCACTATATAAGAGTGAGTCCAGAAAACTCAGATGTGTCTGTAGATCTTTCACTTACTCAACCTGTTGACTTTTCAAGGGGGTTTATTACCATCCAGCAATATGCTTGAAAGCAGTACTTTATGTGCTTTATACTCTTACATGATCACATTGAAGACAACAAGATTTCCTCAGCATTACTGAGCATCTAGTCTGTCAAGGAATGTTTCAATGTAAATATTGTTTCTTTAAATCTGCTGCATTTAGATTGCACCATTCACCATGTACTTCTTGGCTGGTGGTCTGTATCAACTAGTGAGACTAGTATTCTGCTCAACAGTTTGAGATACATCTTGAAGAAGTATTTTGAAGTAGGTGTCATGTGCTTCCTTTCCTTAAATTTCTAGTAACTCTAAGCTTTTCCCTTTAGTAGTTATGCATGCATAATTAATACATTTAAGAAAATGACCAGATATGATATTCAAAATGGATATTAAAAGCAATATGGTAAAACACAGGAACATGTAATATACAAGCTTGCAGATCCTTTCTATATCTGATACAGATGGAAGCCCTCATTTAAATTTTAGTAGTATACTACATTAGGAAAACAAGGCATATTTGGTAAATATTACTTTTATCTTTTGATCATATTTTCAAAAAAATAATTCTTAATGGAAACGAAAACATGTTAGGTCATAAATAGTCAACTTTTCTTCCATACTCTATTGTAGAGCATGCTGGAAAGAAACAGAGAAGACAGGCCTACTGTTCAATTAACTGTTGTTTATTGAGTTCCTATTATTTACTCAACACTATAATTAGGTGTGGAGAATATAGGAAGAAAGTATAAAATACCTTGATTTCAAGGAAGTTAAAATTTTCTTGTTTGATCTTCTGAGAGAGGTTAAATAATTTGTCTAAGGAATTATAGCTGGTCAGGGCAGAACTGAGAGAGAGCCTTGTGATTCCAGAGGCATTTTTATTACTATGTTAAATTGCTTCTTCCATAGCAGGAAAGACTTCGTGGAGTAGATGACAGTTGAATTGGATTTTAAAGGATGTTACTGGGAGAGGAATAACAAAAATGGAATTTTAAAAATGGTAAGGAGGAAGCTGGTTCAATCCAAAAAGAAGGCGTGTGCTAGGAAGTAAGGAAATAATATAATAATAATAACAGCAGCAATAAAAATAGCTAATATTAATTGGACACTTACTATGTGTTGAGCGTTGTTATGAGTGCTTTTACTACATGAAATAATTTCACCATCACAACAACATGAGGTAGGTACAGTTATTATTCCCATTTTACAAGTGGGGAAACTGAGGTCCAGAGAGCTTGCTTGCTCAGAGTTCCACATGTAGTAAGTGGTGGAACCAGTGTTTGAAGTCTCGCTTTGGAGATCATACTCTATCTAATCTTTATGCTGTGCTGCCTCTGTGTAAATTAGTACGGAGTGGTAAAACCAAGCCAATGTAGCCAGTGTAGTGAATCCACTGAATGTTAAAAAGCCTCTGAGAATTGAGAGAGAGGAAGGGCAAGGGCAAGCTCTAGCAAGGTTCCTCAGTTTCTACTGTTACTATGTAGCCAGAGCATGGGCCCTGCCTTCTATCCTTTACCTGCCCCCTGCCAAATAGAGGTGAAAGAGATCTCTCCCTTCCCCCATGGCCACCTGGGCTGACCCCAGAAGGGCAGTAAAACCACCTAAAGATTCTTGGGTTACATGGAAAACCCAATCACCACCCATGTTTGGTGATTTTAAAGACTTTTCTAAAAGAGAAGGGAGCCAGGGCTTCCCTGGTGGCGCAGTGGTTGAGAGTCCGCCTGCCGATGCAGGGGACGCGGGTTCGGGCCCTGGTTCGGGAAGATCCCACATGCCGTGGAGCGGCTGGGCCCTTGAGCCATGGCCGCTGAGCCTGTGCGTCCGGAGCCTGTGCTCTGCAACAGGAGAGGCCACAACAGTGAGAGGCCCACATACCGCAAAAAAAAAAAAATAAAAAAATAAAGAGAAGGGAGCCAAAGACTTTTCTAATCACCTTTCACCCTCTCCTACCCCACCGGGGCTAATGCCAAAATAGAAGGAAGATATTTCTATATTTTATTAAAATTAAATATATTTTATTTAATTACTAAATTAAAATTAATTTTATTAAGATTTTAAATACTCATTGCTTTGGAAGTATATTGTCTTATCAGGTTTTGTTTTAGATTTTATGTTTAAAAGACTTAAAAAATTTAAGGTACTTGCTTTTATCCAAAAGAATGTTATTTAGTTATAAATACAGTTATCTACTTAACTCTAATACAGTAAGTTCTTTCTCCTCTACTGGGAGGGTAGTGTCTGAGTGTCACATTTGACATTGGCCTAGTTTTTACAATTGCACCACTATGGTTAAGCATGGAGTCTTAACTACAGTGGTGTTCAGGGCCTTGAAAGCTAGACAAGAATTTGTACCCAGAGTCCTTGCCTTATAGGATTATATAATCTAAATGATTTAGAGAACTTTTGTTGTCCAGAGTTTAAGGCACTCATAAAAGGCTGTTTGGTTCTGGAATGAATTTTTCTCATGATAAATGACTGTTCTCAAAGGCATATTGATTTCCATATAATTATATAGCTAGTTATACTCTAGTTTATTAGCAAAACAGTCTTGGATTTTGCATAATTTAATGATATAATTAATGACTAACTATTCTTCTTTCCTCTCATAGGCTAAGTAATCAGGCTGACCTAGACCAATTATTTATACTCATTACAGAATAGAAAAAAAAATAGCTGCAAAATATTATTTTGCATGATGACTCTATTTTTCTCAACTTCCAATCTTAAGGCACTTGATTAATTTCATTTTACAGCAGTACAGGTATACTTAATATAAGGAATAGAGACATTCTAGCCTAAAGAGTGGTAAAATAAAATTCACATGCAATGTATTCCTTTTCTTTTGTGCTTTAAAGAAAAATGATGTCACTGGGAAGCCAAGCACTCGTATTTTAGATATCAGTTATTATATATTAGGTAAGGGTGTTTTGTGAAGTATGGTTATAAAAATCTGAACTGTATGTCACATTAGGTAATGACCAGTTCCCAAAGGAACTGTATAAATAGCTTCATGGATGAACATGTTTACATCTTACTAGCAGCTTACTGTGTAAGAGTGTGTGTGTGTGTATGTGTAGCTGTGGGAGCAGCCAATGAACTTCAAGGTGAGGTAGTGTAGCCTCCCCGATTGATCAAGTCAAAGTAAAGTAACTAGTCAATTTAACTTTTTTGTTTTTGTTTTTGTTTTGCGGTAAGTGGGCCTCTCACTGTTGTGGCCTCTCCCGTTGCGGAGCGCAGGCTCAGCGGCCATGGCTCACGGGCCCAGCCGCTCCGCGGCATGTGGGATCTTCCCAGACCGAGGCATGAACCTGTGTCCCCTGCATCAGCAGGCGGACTCTCAACCACTGTGCCACCAGGGAAGCCCCAATTTTACTTTTTAAGGGCATTGTGTTTTCTTTTTCTCCTTTGGTGCCTAGAATAGTGCCTAGAAATAGTAGGTGGTCAAAAGTTTTGATTGTATTTTTGTAAGTAAAAAGGAGACTTGGATTTTGGTTATAAAAATATTTATGCTACCTTCAGGGACGTGTGTATGGTATCAAATAGGATAATTCTGTAATTAAAATGGAGCAGGAAACACATCAGAACTATTTTACTAAGGTTTTTCATGTGTGGCTTCTAGAATTTATTTTCCACAGTGTAAATACAGTGTGTTCATCTATTGATCCCTTACTTCTTATTAGGCACCATGCTGGTACTTTTACAGATGTCATCTTATTTACCAGATATTCTGACTCAGAATTTCAGCAAGCTGCCCAATCATTTGCTTGATAGTAAGCACCGAGGCTTTTATGTGAACTCAAGTGCTTTTTCTCTTGAATATCCATCCTTGCTGGTAGTAAATCTTCTTCTTCTGAGAGTGGAAGTAATCTTGAGAAACATCCGACATTTTATGCCTTAAATTTGTTGAATAAGATGGGTGACTAAATTAATCAAATCCTAGCCTTAAAATATAAAGCAATGAGACATGTTTTATTGTTTTGGGGGGTAAACTGTCCCTGAAGGTAATTCCTTCATCCAAAAAGGATGTTCAGAGATGTTTTCAGCAGTGGCAGCATAATTATAGTGCATATCTAGCCCCTGAGATAACTGTGATAGTCAGTTCACATTTGGAAGATTAAGTTCTGTTTGTTAAAAAACGAAACAGGATAGGTATTTTATAGTCACGCTTTGTGATGCCAAAGTAAATCATTTTCATGCCATTATCTAATTGTATACATTGTTTTAAGAGATGTAAAGAAATATTATATTAGAGTACAAAATTATATCGTTTATGGTAGTGTGGAACATTTGATCATTTCTAAAGGAAAATTTCAAAAGTGTTTAGTTCACCTCAGTTTCTATAGCAGAGCCTCTAAAGTCTCATTTCTTTAACAGGGCCTTGTGGGTGTTCTAAAGGAATGATTGAAATGAAAAGAAATGAGAGAGTCAAACAGTGTACCACAATAGATGAAGTGGAAAGTAATTATGTTAATGTTGACTCATTATGAAGCTCCAACCATTTTTACCTGCTCATTTCTGTGTGGAAACCTGTGCAGCTGAGATGCTGAATAAGAAATTCTTGTACAAATGAGCCTAGAGGCATATTTCTAATATTGGAACTAAGCCTATACAGAATTATAATGAATTTCCCTAAGTCAGTATTTAAATGTGCTACCAGAGAAGGTAGTTCTCCTGCCAGAAAATTTGGATTCTAATGTTTATCATCAAATTTTGAGTCATATATTTGAATCTTCATAGCTGCATATAATTCTCATTTGTTAATTACAGGGGAAAAACTGAAATCCAAAACCGCATCTACATCACATAGAGTGTCAGATTTCATAGGATGTATGCAGCTAGGAGAAGTATTTTAGAGAAATTATAATGAAAGGATTTATAAGGAAAAAATGTTAGCAGGCCAAAATGTTGTGGATAAATATATCTTGGCAAATATGTGCTAAGGAGTATTTCATAAGGAAGCAGTTGTCAATTATTTATTCAAGAAGTTTGGCCAAGGGGTGAAGAGCAGGTGTCTGTGTTTATATACAAATTCAGAATCATAATCATATATATATATCATATAATCATATATATATATGTATACACACACACACACACACACACACACACACACACACACACACGAAGATACATGAAATGCTTAAGACATTGGGATTTGGAGTTAGGTAGAGTAGATTTAAGCCAAGTCTGTCTGACTCCCAAACCAAAGCTTTTATTCATGGTCAGAGAAGTTTAAAAATGTCATTCCCCTAAGTGCTTACACTGCTCCCCTCGTTGCATAGATCCTTTTTTGCCCATGTCCTTTTTCTCTGTAGTACTCATCTTTCCGTCATCATGTATAATAAAGTTTAATGTTCTTACCTTCTTCAACTCAAAGGTCCTGCCTGTATTCAGGAAATAAAATATTGTAGAGAATATTTTTGACTATGTTAAATTGCCAACCATGATTTAATTACTTCTTAGAAAAATGGTACAGCGTCATTTTTAATTTTAAGAGACTTAATGTTTTTCCTACACCAATGAGCGGCTTCTAAAACAATTACGTTCCTAAAACAATTAAATATCTAATTTTTGTCAAATTATGTTCAACATTAATTTAAGAGTTTAATTGAAACAAAAGAATATTTTACCTTGGGCATGAACTTTTCTTTTTCTACTGTCAGTGTGCGAATGCTTTTAAGCAATAAACTTAAATTTCATTTTCTTAAAATTAATGTTGGTGCATATAATGTTCTTTTTTACATAGTGGTATTTAGTGTCAGTCTTTTATGTTTGGAACTTTTAAAACATTTTTGTGTTATTCCCCACAAAGATGCAAGAACTAGTTATACTTTTTATTTTACCCTTTTAACAGTGGAGTCATGATAGCACAGAATTATTGCACCAGAAGGCATGTAAAAATTTCAACTAGAGCAGAGCTGTCTCGAAGAAATATAATGTGAGACACACATGTAATTTAAAATATTCTAGTAGCCACATTTAAAAAGTAAAAGAAACAGGTGAAACTCATTTTAATAATATATTTTATTTGATCCAACATATTCAGAACATTATCATTTTAATATGTAATCAATAAAAAGTTATTAATGACATATATTACATTTTGGGGGTACAAACTCTTCAAACTCTGGTGTGTATTTTACATGTAAAGCACATTTCAATTCCACCTAACCACATTTCAAGTGATCGGTTGCCACACATGACTTGTGGCTACTGTATTGGACAGTGCAGATCTGGAGTGTCAATTTTTTTTCCATCCAAATGTCCCTGATGATATGGCATATGAGAGTAGTGCTAATGACTTACCAAGTAGGACATACCTCCCTGGTAAGGCATTATAAGAAAATCCGGGTGACAGGAGCTGTCTTCTGTATTTTTGTGGTGGGGGAGGGGCAGTGCATTTCACATGATCTGATGAGTATCCCACCTGAAGTAGGGGAGCCGCCTTCTCCACTGAGAATCATTGATCTTACTCGATCTGCTTATCTTACCCATGAGGAAATGAGGTCCAGATTCATTCCAGGGCCTATGTCCTGGGATAAGGTTGGCAGTCTCAGATTTCTTTCTATCCTGCGGTTGCCTTTCCCCATGTTTGTTTGTTCACTTTTTGGCATAAATCTGTTTTCCTTCTGCTCCAATCTGTATATCTAATGGAATGGAGACATCACATTTCACTAATGATGGTTCTACTTTTCTTTTTAAATGTCCATTGCCTCTATTCTCTTTGAATCTCTGCCTGTTATTTAAGTCACACCCTGTTGTAGATCCAACAAATCAGAACTAATTGCTTAGCATTTTGAAAATAAATTGCCAATCTATTCTCTGCTTTGAAAAACATCTCTCCTCCCCGTTATTAACTGGTAGTGTCTTTTTGTTCCTTTTGAAAGTGTATTTCTACTACACTACTACCACCAAGATAACAGTTACTGATCATGTGCTTAGTGTTCTTCCAAGCCCTTTGCCTGAATCATCTCACATAATTTTTTTTAAAAACTTTTTAAAACTTTTAATTTTTTTTAAACATAATCTTTATAACAACCAAAGAAGGTAGTTTCTCTTGTTCTCTCTCTTTTTTGAAGTGAAGAAATTGAAGCTCAGAGAGTTGAAATGACTTGCTCAAATTCATACGACCACTGAATGGTGAGGCTTGTGGGTCACATTCAGGGAATCAGACTCCAGACTCATACTTAATCATTATTCTTTGTGCAACCTCTTTTTCTTTATTCTTTACCCTGCTTTGTGTGCCATCTGGTAGGATTGTCCTATGTGTGTAGATGGGCTTGCACTCTCCATACTTTCTTCTTTATCAGAGGGAAACGCGTTACCTGTTTGCATGGTTCCTTGGGCTCTTCTAAGCATTTGTAGGGTCTCCTCTTCCCTTCACCTTCATGCTGGTGGTACCCTCTTACCAAATAAGGTCATGCAAAGCCCATCATGTGATAGCTTACTGGGAATTGAGAAATTTAGAATTGAGAAAAGGAGGACAAACACAAGAAGAACTCAGGAAGTAGATGAAGCTGGCTCACTGTGTTCCATTCATCTGTGTTTCACACTCTCTCCAATGAACTGTCTCTTGAAATAATCGCCTTCTTCTTTTTATTCCCTCTCCACTTCCATGTTTTTAGGCCAGGAGTTTTAGGAGAGCCTCCCAGGTTGTATGCTCTTACCCCTTGAAAGTGCCTCCAGAATTATTATTCAAAAAATAAATCGAATCATATTGTTCCTTGTTGTCTAGCAATGGTCCAGCTCAGTGTGACAGGCAGTCTCCTTAGCTGCCTGGCTTTCCATCCGCACTGCCTGTCATTCCCTTCCTCCCCACTCTCCATCCCCCACAAACCTGAACATTCAGCACTCTGGCCTAACTCTTTATATTTCCCAGTGCATTGCAAACATTCTTGCTTCTGTTTGTGATATTCCTCATACACAGAATGCCCTCCTCCCTCAAGCCACTGTAAAGGTCACTGTTTTACATAATGTCCCTCCCATCCATTGGAATTATTCTTTTTTTTGGCATTCTCATAACACATTTCTTTTCGCAGGTTTCTTGCTTTTAATATTGTATGGGAGTTTCATGTCTCTTTTGTTTCATAGTAAACTCCTTGGGCTGGAAAGAAACACAACTGGCATTTATTGAGCATCTAGGTTCCAGGCCCTATGCTAGGTATTTTTAATTTATATCTGCAATCCCAGCACCGATGTAGAATATAGTAGTGATGTAGTAAATATTTGTGGAGTTTTATGTTATTTACAGCTTTTAAAATCCATTAGAACTCCTTTTGGAGTTCTAACTGAGCAGTTCCATATGGGGAGGAAACTGACATGTATTAAATGCCTAGTAGGTGCTTTATACATATAATTTCATTTAGTATTGGCAATAACCCTGTGCGGTTGGTAGAGTTTCCGCATTTTAAAGATGAGGAAACTGAAGCTAAATGAAGTCAACTAATTACCCAAATCATGCACCCAGTAAATGGCAGAGCTAGGCTCTGAATCCAGGTGTGACTGAAGGTTGCCTCCTTAGATTTGAAAGTACAGACTTAGGGTAAAGAAAGAAACTTTGGAGGTGGTAGGAGGTAAAAGCTTGGCTAACTAGATCAACTGAGTCAAGCATGATGATGCAGGCATTTCGACCTGATAACTCTTACCCAAGGTGCACTAGTTTAATTAACTTGCTTATGTTCCTGTTTCCCTATGTTGATGTATACTAAACTTTGGAAGGGTTATTATTGGTAATGTACTTATGTGAAATGTAAGTTAGTAAAAGATGGCTGTAGAAGGACTCTTCTAAATTAGTAAAAAGTTTGAATTACAGAATTTTTCTTTGAAAGAAATATAATGATTGGGAGTAGGTTAACAGCATTGTCCAATAGAGGACCTTAGGAAACCTGATTTACTGAATGTATAAAAGCTTTTAGTAATTAGCATATCAATTATTTGTCAATAAGTAGGGGCTTTAGAAGTATTTTGGGAAGAGGTAGAAAAGTAGCATTAGTCGAGTGGCATAATTTATGCAGTCCTCATATGGCCCTATGAGGTCGGTAACCCGAGATTTGTAAATTGAGGTTTGAAGAGGTTAAAGCACTTGCTTAAATTACAAAGTGAGTAAGTGGTGGAGTAGCATTCAAATATATATTTTTCCAGCTCCCCCCAAGCACACGCCCTTTCAAATATGCCAATAACTAATTTCAGTATTCTTTCTGTACTCTGTTACTCCATTAATTTTATTAGCAAACATATTTCATAAGTAGTACAAAGATGAATTTCAAAATTGCTCTATCAATAGGCATCTAAAATCTACATTCATAATTCTTGACTACATATGCTAAATGAAAACATATTATAACCATTTAAACTGCCATCAATCAATTCCTTCTTTTCAGTTATGCATAAGCTTTACATAGGTTAAGTGGCTTATTTTTCATTAAACATACTTGCTTAAACGCACAATTTGAAGGTAATAGTCACTCTGTCACACCTTTTAAATGATATTAATATTTTTCACTAAGTCACTTATTTCACTTTTCCTTTACTCTTTGGAAAGTCAAATTTTTTTCTTTCGGCTTCAGCCGAAAGAAGATAACATAAAATAAATCCCATCCTTTTAATGTCAATAGTAAAATTGTCATTGATTTATATATAAACTCTGAAGATCTAAATGCTAAATTGTTTTTGGTAATCAAATTTCCTAACCCACCATAGTATATGGTGATATCTCTGTGTCATATGGTTTTGTGGATAACAGTAACCCCAGTGAGTCTAGGAGATTTATGTGGACACACAGATTTTTCAGGGATATTTAACATATTGCAGAGGAAGTGCTATTTCACATCAATATACTAACCCTCTCTGAACCCCCATTCATTGAAAACACTGATCACACCATTCATTACTTAAGCCAGAACTCTTAAAATCTAGCAAGCTTTAACAGTCTCCTTATAATTCAGTTGTGGTTATGAAATATGAAAAATAATATTTTAAGATTTATTTAAAGACACTTTGGTAAGGAAAACACATTTCTTCTTTCCCCATCATTAATCCTGACTTTATGTATAGACTGGTCCCACTTATCCTGGAGGCAGTTAATCATTAAACATTTTTAGTGGCAAAAACCTCTCCTTATAAAAAGATTTTTGTCTTCCTGTCATAAATTTCTCATTTTTTTCCTGGATTTTTAAGTTAGAAAATGCTGTAAATATCTTAAGGAAGCATTGCAGTCTTTCTGCCAAATTAAAATGATAGCTGTCTAATATCACCTGTTCTTCTTAGTAAGTGGCGTGTTTACTAGTTGATGACTGGTCTCTTCAGAGATAGTTATTCAGAGATAGGTATTCAACCCTTTGCAAATATACACTGTGTAGGGGAGGGGAAAATTTCTTTCTACCCTTCTAGGTTCTTCGGTTGGTCTAATAATCAAATGGACATAAGACAGATGAACAAGCGAAAAACTAATTTTGGATGTAAGGGAGTCCCATAAATGTGAGACCCAAAGGCAGTCAGGTAATTGAGACCTATATAACATCCTGAGCTAAGGAAAGGGATAGGGGTCTGGGGGATACAAAGGAGAGGAAGGCCATTCACAGGAAGAAGAGAGGAGATGTTTGGAAAACTAAATGTTGTCTTGCTATGCAGATAAGCTTCTTAGGTAAAAAGGTATCTCTGGTCAAAGCTCTCTTCTAGGTACAGGCCTTCCTTCCAATGTAAATTTAGGCAGTTGAGGGGGAGGGGGAGAGGTAAAGAGCTTTTCCTGAATCTTCTGGGTTTTGATTGCCTTTATCTCAAAATGATCCTCATGCCAAAGTGACATATTTTGGGGTGGAGATTCTGCTCCCCTTCAACTGACTACTTTTCACACAGACATTAGGGTGACTACCTGATTAAAATGACATTAATCCTATTAGCCCAAACCAAGGCTAACTGCTAGGGAAAAGAACAAGCCATCAATAAATTAAAGAACATTACCATCTTGATGGGCTCTCCCTTTAAGTATGTCAATTTAAGAAGTCGATTTATTGATGAGGCACCATTTCCATGTTCAAAAGACAGGGATGTGTTACTCTTTTCTTTAATGAGATGATTAATAATTTTCCCTGTTTCTGTTTTTGTTAAGCCAGATTAACAAATAATTATTCCATGAAGGGAAGCAGGGAAACTGTGCATTTACAATTATTATTTAGGATGAATTTTATTCAGTGAAGCTCTTGACACAGATTTGCATATAGCAAGAATATTTTTGTATTTCACCTTTAGTTTTTCTAATTTCACCTAATATAAAGTATAAGTTAAAGCAAAAGCACCATTTACAGTTGAGTGTGAAAAGTCCTGGCAGTGGTAGAAAGAAAAAGGATTTACTTCAAGCAGTGCATTTCTATGGATCTCCATGATAGCACTATATTTTATATATGTTTATTTGAGTTCCCTCAATTGTGAAACCTGCAATTTAAGAGTTAAACTTTGAACTAAAGCAAACGTATAAATGTATCCAATTATATTCATATTCATTGAGTCCAGTTTCTAAGTTAACACATTTAACAAAGCAAGGAAAGTTAAAATATGCATATCTTGAGTATTATAATTTGCATTTGAAACTCTGCAGAATCTTCTGGCTGAATGAATCAATAGTGCAAATATTTTTCTAATTATATATTTAGTGTTCTTTAATAGTATTTTTGTAAAGTCTAAAGTGTTATGTAAAAGATAGGTTTGTTTGTTTTTTTTTTTTTTAAGAGAATCTGGCAGAGATTTTGGTCCCATGTTTCAAAGTACAGTAGGAATTCTGTCTGAAATCTCAATTGCTTTTGGAATGCCTAACTTGAGTTCTACATTGTACCTATTTTAATGGTATAGCCACTGCAACTGCTGGACCATTCAGGCCTAATGGAATCAATAACTGTGTTAATAAGTGTTTCTTGAGAGAGGATATCCTGGCTTAGATACATTCCTTATATATGCATTGCCTTTTATTACTGACTTGTTGTCGTTTTAGTTGCTACCAGTCCTTTGTTCCCATTCCCACCCCTATGGCCCTCATCCTTTGCTGCTGCCTCTGTGGGTGAAAAGACAAAATATAAGAAGAAACTTGTAGCAGGGCCTTATAGCAATTTCTAGTATCTAAAGAAGTGTGGTGTAGAAACAGCAGCAGACTTGTTCTCTGTAGGCCCAAAAGGAATAAGTAGAACCAAGGAATACGTTACTGTGAGGCATGTTTCACATTAATAAAAGAACTAAGTGATTGATAACTCAAGATGCCCAGATGTGGAATGTCTGCCTTAAGGGATACTGAATGCACTGTTGACAAGGCAGTGAACAATAATGGAAAGAATGTGTGAGCTTTGGAATCAGACAGATCTGTATTCCAATTTTGGCTCTACATCTTAACAGCTGTGTGGCCATAAGCAAGTCACTGAGTGACAGAACCTTAGTTTCTTTATGTCTAATGTGGGAGATAGGGCTTACCTTGCAGGTTGATATAAAGGTTAAGAGATGGTGTGTGTTGGGCTTCCCTGGTGGTGCAGTGGTTGGGAGTCCGCCTGCCGATGCAGGGGACGCGGGTTCGTGCCCCGGTCCGGGAAGATCCTGCATGCCGCGGAGCGGCTGGGCCCGTGAGCCATGGCCGCTGGGCCTGCTCGTCCGGAGCCTGTGCTCCGCAACGGGAGAGGCCACAACAGTGAGAGGCCCGCGTACCGCAAAAAAAAAAAAAAAAAAAAAAAAAAAAAAAAAAAAAAGAGATGGTGTGTGTAAAGCTCCTTAGCATTGTGCCTGGCATGTAATAGGTACTCAATGAATGGTAGTTGCTGTTGTTACTGTTTTATTCATTTTATGAGTGATCCAAGGTTACTCTTTAAAACTGATGTTGAAGAATTGCACAAGGTAGTGAAATAAATTTGATCATTTGTGTTGTCCCATCTACCTTGCTGATATGATCCTATATCACTGTTAAAGATATGTGGTTGCCTGGTAGTGAGCACTACCCTTCTCTCTCTATGGTATGGTAACTAGGTCAGTAGTTAATGGAGAGAAAACAGGATTATGCCTTGCTCTCCAGACCCACCCCACTTCCCCCAGCATTTTAAGTGAAAATGTATGTTGTCAGGCAGGAATATTTTATTATGATGATGATTTTTTTTATGGCTATGTCAACCGCTACTCTTTTTTTTTTTTTTTTCTTCCCCCACTAATCTAATCTGGAGCTATAGTTCATGTAGATCTTCAGAGCATATTCCAAGTCTTTCTTTTTTTTTAAATTTAAATTTATTTTTTTTTTGGCTGCATCACAGCACGTGGGATATTAGTTGCCTGACCAGGGATCGAACCTGTGTCCCCTGTAATGGAAACATGGAGTCCTAACCTCTGGACCACCATGGAATTCCCCCCAAGTCTATTTCTGCCGTGCTCAACAATGTGTGTGTTCCACAGCAAGCAATGGTCAATGTTTTTGTTGAATACGTGGATACAGGGGTTGAGCTTTTGGGCAATTTCATGCATTTCAGCCTGTTGTAAGTAAATTGACCGTTTGCTCAAAATCAGTCAACATTAAATTCTTAAAGTAATTTTCATGTCTGCATTGCTGATAATATTTTTGGGAAAAAGTAGGAAATTGAGGAGGATCATGGTAAAATGCACTCACTTTTAGCTGCCATTTTGAAGAGAATCTTAAAAGGTACAAGCCTCTTCACTCGGAGGTTCTTAAGTGATAAAAGATAGTGACAGGAGTGGTGATGATTTTTTCCATAACAGTTTTGGGGATCAAGGTAAGAGAGAATTATATCCTAAACCTTAACTTCATTAAATGCCAACAAAACTGTCACTTGTCTTTTCTTTGGTCATCAGAATTATTATCTAGAACGTTATCAATTTAGGACAGTAGCATTGGGATAATGGGTTTCTGATTTTATGTTATATACTTTTCAGGCATTTTTTTAAAATTTCTTTGAATCTAGTATGTAAAGCATGAACATTGTTTTCAAAGTTTGCCTCACTTTGAGGTGCTTCTTTCCCCAGGGATGCCCATTGTTTGCATAGGGCCAAGAATTAATGATACTGTTTTTTCCTGATTTCTATTAAAGATATTTTTTGTATATGTGCTGCCGAAGCGAGCACTAAAGATATTTTTTGTTACCTAATCTGATTTAAACATTGGCTCCTTTTCTCAACTGTCATTTGTCAGGTGGTGATACCTGATAAAAATCTTTCATCATGAATGATGGAAGTTACCAGAAATTTGGAATACTTTTGGATTGAAAATAATTACACGGTAAAATATTGCAAAAACTATCTGTGAATGAATAATGAACCAATACATTTTCTATTCACTTAGCACATATGTAAAACAGTTGTTCAGAAGAATGCAGTAACCTTTATATTGCTTAATAGCTCAATAACCTTTTAGTGCCTCTACAAATGCAGAATACTTCCTTAAACTGTAGCAGAATAATCAGAAAAGCTTCTATTGTTTTTTTATTGTAGCACTAAAGGGATTCACACTTGGTGCTTTCCCATCATTTCTACTTCTGTTCTAGTAAAAAACCTGGGAAAAATTATTCCTCGACACCTTGTGATATTTCTGTCCTTAGGGTTCAGTTATTTCAACAAGCTCCTCCTGGTACAGTAAATACTGAACTCCATTGGATCAGATCCTTATAGTGTTAACTGTCACAATATAACATGGTGAATTTGCATCAAATTGAGCTCATATCTAAAAAAAAGTATTTCTTATTAAGTATAGACACAATCCAGAGAGAGATTGCCTGGTGAGATAATAATAATAACAGTATGTAATCCTTACTGTGTGCCAAACATTGTTGTGTGCCCCACCCACAAAGAGGCCAAACAAACCAAAAGGTCAGAGTTTGGTGCAGAGAAAGGTTTATTGCAGGGCCATGCAAGGAGAACGGGTGGTTTGTGCTCAAAAACCCTGAACTCCTTGATGGTTTTGGGGGAGAAGTTTTTATAGGCAAAATTGGGGGTGAGGGCTGCAGGGGGTGTGGCTTTCTTCTGATTGGTTGGTGGTGAGATAACAGGGTGGTGCTCCAGGAATCTTATGCTCAGCCTGAAGTTACCTCCTCCACCTGGTGGGGGGCCAGGGGGCCTTAGTTCCTGAAGAAGAACTCAAAGGTATTTTGTTATGTATATTCCTTGTGGAGGAACCGGGACCCTGCCCCTTCACTGCACTATTGTTTCTTGACTGCTCCTCCCTTGTCTCTGCATCCCCTCCCTTCCTAGATTAGCAATTGTTTGAATCTAGGAGACTGAATGAAGCCTATTTCCTACAAACAAGAAACGGGGAACATGGGGGACATGGAAAGGATTTGTGCCTGGGAGGGCCCCACAGGGTCCTGCTTAGTTTTATCACCACATCCCAATGAAGTAAGTAATATTTTTATTCCATTTTATAGAGGCCTAAACTGAGGCACAGAGAGGTTAAGTAACTTTCCCAAGAATATGTAGCTAGTTAAGTGAATCCACCCAGGTAATTTGACTCAAGGATCTATTCTCTTAACTATTATGTTATGCAGCTGGTAGATACTTTAAGAAGCTACCATGCTTCCTGCTTTTTCCCTATTTCATTTTCAATTGGCCTTCATTCATGGAGAAAGCATAGAAAGGGGAAAAGTAGAAGCTCTTCATTTTTGCCTGTTTATTCCATCCCCTAGTGTCTGCCTCTGTATGAACTGTCTGAAGTCAGTAAAAACTATTATTATGTCTTATGATTTTAATCATGGTAATTGCTTCGTTCTCTGAGGCATGCAGCACTTGAAGTTATTTTCAAACATATTGATTTTCTACATTTATAAATGCTGGTTTAAATAGCAATTGAATAGAAATTAATAAAGCAAATAATGTTTGGTTTGCATGGTATCTCAATTCTGAGATTAGGTAATAAGATGAGCAAAGATTTTGCCTAGATCTTATCTCCCCACCCCCATTCTGCAGTGAGGTACAGTGATAATTACTATTCATAATGATAACCCTGAGAAGGCATCAAGATCTTTGTTCCCTAGAATGTACTTTTGGAAGCAGGAATGTGGATGCTTCTTTTTCAGAAGTATTTTAATCAGCATGGGTTTAAATAACAATAACCAAAAAAGGTAGTGCAGTCATGAAAAGTTTAAAGTGAAAGTTAAATTTACTACAACATACCATCATTCATGCCAAACAGTCATTCTGGTTAATCAGTATTTGGATTTTGAAAGAGAAGTAATTGTACATGTGCTGTACGAATTCCACTGTAGTTGAGTCACAGGGCAGACTGATGATGATATTTTGTTTGGTATGGTAGTTAAAGCTTTTTAATTCAGATTCCTACTTAGTTCAAAGTAAGTAGGAGTTCAAAATATATATTACCTATCTGTAAAACCTCTTCTTATTTTAGAATGTCAGCTATCTTAGTCCATTTCATATTTTAAACCTGAAGTGGTAATTGATTTTAATTAAAATTTAACAGGTTGAAATAAAATAGACATCAGATTTCTCTTTTATTTCATTCCAATTCAGCCAAACATCTTTTGAATGTGCTAGGCACTGAACATTTCAAAGACCATTATGAAATGGTTCCCGTGCTTGTAAGCTTTTTCAAGTATCTTGTTGGTCAAATTGATCCAATTTACCAAAACTTAGTTTTAAGGAAAATTCTTCTTAAAATTATTAAATGACTGTTCTTCTTTTGAATGTATTCATGTCCGGTTTAACAGCACTTAAAGTGAATGCAGTGCTTTTTGGTAGGTGTTCATAGTTCTCGGAGATTTTACTTGTCTCATTTTCATGTTGTCTTTGTAACAGCATTTTGAGGAATATTTGTTTCTACCCAGCTCCTTGCTGCTAGAACTAGAGGGAGCTGGGGTGCCGAGGGGGACTCTCTGCAGAGGGAAAGATACAAAGGCAAGTTGACATATGAGCCTGGATTGGTAATCCTTAAGAACATGGAGTCTGAGGACCAGAGTGAGGGAGGAGATTGGGTGTGTTGCAAGAGAGGGAGATGTCTTGTCCTGGGACCTGCAGGAGTCCTTAGGACGGACCACCAAGTGAGAGTCCTTGGCTCCTCACAGAAAAGAATTCAAGAGTGACCCAGAGTAAGGGGAAAGCAAGTTTATTAGAGTTACACATTCCACAGACAGAATGCTGTCCTTCTCAGAAGGCGAGAGCAGTGCCAGGTCATGGGGTCGATGGTTTTTATGGGCTAAGTAATTTCATAGGCTAACGAGTTGGAGGAATATTCTTGCTATTTCGGGAAGGGTGGGATTTCCCAGGAATTGGGCCGCTGCCCACTTTTTGGCCTTTTATGGTCCTCCTGGAAATTGCCATGGCGTAAGGGATAGTGATATTTAGTATTACAGTGAAGGTATAATGAACTAAAGGCCAGTGACTGGACTATTCTCAAAGCCACCTTGGTTTCAGCTGTTTCTAGCCAGTCTTAATGGATCACAATAGCTGAGCCCCTTCTTCATTGTCTAGTGTTTGTGTCCTGTCCCTTCCCCTTCTGTCTCAGGTGGAAGAGTTAAAGAGTCTGAGGTCTCCAAAACCTAGAGCTCTGACTCCCCAGTTTTCTTTTGTTCTGCCAATCCAATGTGACTCATTTGAAACTTTAAAAATAATTCAGAAAAACATTTCCAATACACCTTGTAAATTCTGCTAATTGATCTTTCCGGGAATTGACATTTGGCAAATAGGCTTTTCTGTGATTTATCTAGAGCCCCTGCTGTCAAAGGGATCCCAAATGCAAATGGAAGATAATGATATTACCTACAGCAAGTTTCAGGTCAAAAATTGCCTTAACTAAATCTGGATCTCAAAACAACCCACTGAGGAGTGCAAGGATTATTATCCCTGTTTAATATCCCTACTTAATACTTGAAGGTTCAGAGAGGCTGAGTGATTTGCCCTCAAAAGGCAATGAAAATGGAGGCATCGGGACTTGATTCTGGTGTTGTGGCTTATAAGGCTAGTTAGTGTTTTTTCCCATTAAGCCATTCTGAAGACACACACTTTGTATAGATAATTTTAATTTTAGATTTCTGAGGCTAGGGGTTGGGGGAATGGAGGATGAGGGGTGAAAGGGTACTATAGTTTGCTTAATTGATGACACATTTCTGTATACTTGTGCTTAGTAAATCTGTCTTATAAGGAATTATTCCAAGAAGTTTTAAACATTTATTTTTATAGATGCAAATTAACTTGTATACTATTAGTTTAAACAATATTAGTAGAATGTTATTTTTGTATATGACAGCATTAGATAATACTAAGTGCTAATCCTTGGATTTTACTAGCTCACAGCCCTATTCTAGATGCCCTTTTCAAGTTTTCAGACTTGGCAGGATCACACAGTGTTTTCCTGTTTAAGACTCCTATTTATCTTAAGACAGAAAGAGGTTCTGTTGGTTCTCACATTAAAGAGAAATTCCCATTTCCCATTAATATATTTAAATACATTCACTTCAAAGATACCTATACTGCTAAATAGCTTCGCCACTGTGTCTTACTGTTCCCTATTTTAGGACTTTACTTTTCAGAAATAGCTGTAAAACTTTCTTAAGCATTATGAAAATATTTCTGAACCCGTCTTAAAACATTTACTATTTACTATATCTGTCATTAGTTATAGCTTCTAAAATGGGTTAATTGCACTTCAAGACTATAGCATTTTATTGGTTTTATTTTTTTGAAAGCTGCTTTGTTTCCTAGTTTAATGGAGGATAAGTCAGTCACATGTGTTGTTGTGCATATACTAGATTTAAATGTTTAGTGCTTGCTTTTGACAACTAGGTAAAGAAGATCTATATACTAGATCTAGATTTATTTTTGAAATTGAAGAATCGTGCTTTTAAAATTATTGTGGGTAGCTTCAGTTTGTATCATAGTGTACCAGCACTAATACATTACTGGTGTCACCTTATACGATGTATGAAAATATTAGGTACTATGGTATTGGTGAAATAGTTTTTCCCCGTGTATCTTTTTTTTTTTTTTTTTTTTTTGGCGGTACGCGGGCCTCTCACTGTTGTGGCCTCTCCCGTTGTGGAGCACAGGCTCCAGGCGCGCAGGCTCAGCAGCCATGGCTCACGGGCCCAGCCGCTCCGTGGCATGCGGGATCTTCCCGGACCGGGGCACAAACCCGTGTCCCCTGCATCGGCAGGCGGACTCCCAACCACTGCGCCACCAGGGAAGCCCTCCCCCTGTATATCTTATTCGATTTAATCCAAAGCTAAGTCTTTCTACTGGTACTAGATATGTCCTTTACATCACAATGAGAGAGTCTAATAATAGTGTACACAAATTTATATCGAAACTAACAAAAATACAAATGGCCTCGTTTATCTTTGCAGTAGTTAAAGGAGACAAACGAAAATGCAAAGTAGTAACATGCAGGATAAAAAACATGCAAACCTTATTTTCCTTGCCAAGCATAGCTTGTTCTATTATGGGTTTTATATGAACATACTTTGAAATGAAATGCCATTAGTTAAAAAAACAAAAGATCAGAAGTACTAACCAAGTGGCAGGCTCAAAACATAATCTTTGTATTTTAGGTATGTCTCAGAGGCATCTGAATTGAAAATTGAGGTATTGAGTGAATATTTTATAGCAGCTATCTGTTTTTTAAATCTAGGCTTCCTTCTTAACTCTAAAATTCTTAATCTAATTTGTGCTACGTTCTACACTTTAAATTTCTTAAATTTCAATTTTATATTTTATGATTATTCCCTTTCTGTTTTTTAGAATATCTCTCTAAGGTAATTAGAAATTTATACCTACTCAGAATTTCTCTGAACTGTTGGTACAGTCAGATGGTTTTCTTCATTTAATCAATTAGAGACACTATAGTATGATTAAATTTATGTTTAAACGTATGTTACCCAAATTAGAACTGAGAGCTGAGGTTCTAGCTTTGGCATTAAAACCCCAAACATTTCTAACCCTTACTGTAATACCCTTCAAATTAGGACTGGGTTTATTATGTATGTAGCTTATGAAAGCAAGGTTTATGTAGCCTTCTGGTTTCTAGATAAATATGATCCATATTGAGAAAGGAGTATGTTTTGTTGTATATTCATTTATTAAATATACATTTTTCCATTGAATACTGTGCAAGCAGATGCAGCAGTAGACAAGTACAGCATAGTCCCTATCCTCATGAAGACAGGGGAGACAGATATAAAACCGATATTCATTTTAATTATCCTAAGTGCTCAAAGGAGACATCCAGGAGATTAAAGGAACCTAGTTTGGGAACACAGGGAAAACTTCCCTGAGGAATTGATATTTAAGCTGAATCTTTAATGATGAATTAGGATTAGACAAACAAAGAAGGTAAGAACATATTTCAATGTGGGCAAGTTAAAGTCTAATATTTAAAAAAATTATATAAATAGAATCAGAGATGGAGGATAATTAAAGCTAAAAATTTAAGCTGTTTAAACATTGTGAGCTCTACAACAGCATGGAAATAAAAAAAAATATGCTAATGTTAGAACCTTGCTGACGATTAATCCTACTGAATCTAGATTTTATTTTGAATGAAGCTCTAGGCCACACTTTGGTTCAATTGCCTGTAACTGGAGTATTAGGAAGGAAATCTAGCAGCCAGCCAAATGTCAATGGCTACTTTGTCTTTTAGCTGTGCTGGGTCTTCATTGTGGCACGTGGTTTCTTCTTTGTTGTGGCGTGGGGGCTTCTGTAGGTGTGCTGCGCGGGCTCCAGAGCGGGCGGGCTCAGTAGTTGTGGCACGTGGGGTTAGTTGCCCCGCGGCGTGTAGGACCTTAGTTCCCCAACCTGGGATCAAGCCCGCGTCCCCTGCATTGTTAGTCGGATTCTTAACCACTGGACCACCAGGGAAGTCCCTCAGTGGCTACTTTAAGAACAAAATGTGGGGAGGAGCTTCAAGATGGCGGAAGAGTAAGACGCGGAGATCACCTTCCTTCCCACAAATACATCAGAAATACATCTACATGTGGAACACCTCCTACAGAACACCCACTGAACGCTGGCAGAAGACCTCAGACCTCCCAAAAGGCAAGAAACTCCCCACGTACCTGGGTAGGGCAAAAGAAAAAAAGAAAAAAACAGAGGCAAAGAATAGGGACAGGACCTGGACCCGTGGGAGGGAGGTGTGAAGAAGGAAAGGTTTCCACACACTAGGAAGCCCCTTCTCGGGCTGAGACTGCCGAGACTGCGGGTGGCGGAGGGGGGAAGCTTCGGAGCAGAAACTGACACACCACTGTAAAGCAATTATACTCTAATAAAGATGTTAAAAAAAAAAAAAAGGAACAAAATGTGGAAAAACAGACACTTAACAAAAACTAATCCATTAACATATGTGTGTGTGGAATGGAGGGGGAGGATAGATTCAAACATGAAAGACCCTTGTAAGAAGCCAGTGTGATACCGAATTCTCCATGTCATTTATTAACCAGACTACCCCACGGCTGGGTGTCTGACCTTTTGACCCAAGTAACTCATAATTGAAGTGTTTGCTAGATAATTTTCATCCAACAACAAATTTCAGTATTTCTGTTCTAGGTAACTGTATGCTTGGCCCCTGGGTGATAAAAGGTGTCTTATTAGCTGCCTTCATACGCCCCAGTTCTCACAAAGTTAAATAAGTTGTATGGCTGTCAAGTGAGTTAAGAGAAGATTTAAAAATAGAATTCAAGTTTGTGTGTGTGTGTGATGCACTCTTACTGTGGTGACACTGTCTTTCAAATTTGTGTTGTTTTTCAGTAGCACGTCCTAATTAGTTAGATTTGTATACTTCAAAAGAGTTGAATGTTTATTTGTTCTAAGATATTTTTAAAAAGGAGAAAAAAAAAAACTTTTTCAGAGGCAGAGGGGGAAAACACAGGAAACTTTCTGATAATTCAAAGCTGCCTGTACCAACTCATTCACTCTTTCAGCAAGTATTTATTGAATGTTTCTGGTGTACGGTATTGAAGGGATAGCCTTAAGAAAGAAAAAACATGGTCTTTTCCCTTGAGGAGTTTTCAGTATAACCAGTGAAATGAAAGATATGCACATTCTCATCAGACCATGAGATGGAAACAACAAGTATCCTTCTGAATTCAGGGTTGGTTTTGTTTTGTTTTGTTTTTATGTTAGGGAGAGATTGAAAATACCTTAGTATTTCATTTCTGATGTATTTTACCTGAATATAATGTGAATGCTCTTTGAGTATACACGTTACAGCACTTGTTGGAACTTTCTGCAAGTTTATTTACATCATCCGCAGGTGTGCATTCTTTCCATTTGTATAGGAAAGAGTGAAAAATACACTCAAGAATAATAGTTACCTATTTTTAAAAATGTTCAGAAATTGCAAATTATTACTTTAACAGAATGATTTATCATAGCAGTGAAGGTTCCAAACTCCTATTTCTAAAGCTACTGTCCATATCTCAAGGAAACACTTAAAATCCACTTAAATACAGATTTCTAAAAATTTTCCTGCAATGTATGTTAAATGCCCATAGAAAAATCCATCTTTTAAAGGTACCACACCAAGTAATCTTAATTGTGTTTCACATAGTTATTGAAACTTATGCTGATTTTATTTTGTAGTTAGACGTTTCTTCCCATTCAGACATCCCAATTTTTCTTTAAAAATGCTTTTCTACATGATGTAGAAGAAAACACTGACCAAGAGTAGCCGAAACAGTTGGGATCTGTTGTTTCCAGGGATAAGTTGTGTGAGTTCAGCATCACAATCAGCTTGCTTGGACATTGTTTTCTTTGTTCTGTTCTTATCTGCCCTGAATATCACACGTGGTTGTTATGAGGATTAAATGGCATAATATATGTGAAAATGTTTGTAAGTTATAACTTGCTATGTAATGTCAAGTACACTTATTATAAGGAAGCTAAGCTATAAGTGTTTTTATCCAGTAGAGGAAGTTAACCCTATGCATGCTATAAAACAACAAATCTGAATTTCTCTTCCTGTTAAAATGATTTATTATTATGTCACAGTAAATGTTTGAAGCAAAGTATATACCTATAAGAATTCTTTTTTGCTGATATACCAATGATAAAATCTTTGATGGATACAAAGGTATTTAGTAGCATGTGAAGTAAAATGACAATGTTCATTTGATTCTTTTGAAGCACATATATAGATAGCTTTAATTTTGTATTCCAGGCTACTAGAGAAAGTGATTCACAGTGTATACAAGTTATTTCTGCTACGTATTGGCCCATTTCAGCCTTGAGGCTACTGTGACCACTGATGTAATGGCCCATGGTGAAAAGGGAGTAAATTGACAGCCATGAGTCAAAGTTTTGGAACTTGGTTGAATTCCATGTGGGGTGGCTATAGATGAATTCAAGGTTCAAAGAGATGTGGGAAAGTGGCATTTGATCTGGCGCATTGACAATATCCAAGGAGTCTTCTGATGTGGTAGTTAGGATGCAGCTACTTGATCTTCTAGACAGACTTTGGCAGCATTGTGGTTCCAGGTGATCAGTGGTTCGGAGGAAAAACACTTGCCAAATTTTGGGGTTCATAATGTGGGGTGCTGTCTTCGATTCCTAGGGGAAAAGGTTAGCATGATGTCAAGTTAGCTAGGGTTCAGGGCAAGTTCCTATCCCAGCAGGGGATGTTTACCCTAAGTATATTGGGCTTTAGACTCAGGACAGCAAAGGTAAATCTCGACACCACTTACAGGCAGTGATGAGGATCCTAAATACTTCGAGTTTCCTTGGTCATAACCGAGCCTGCAGATTGAAGGAGTCAGTGCTTGGAAGTAGCCAATATAAACTTGATAGAACACACTAGCACCATGAAACATGCATCTGCAACATTACAGATATGTTTACTTCTCTCTGCTTTTGTTGATTTATAAGGGTATTGATTGATATAACCAAGAAAAACTTGAAAACTACCCCTAAAGACAATAGAACCCTGGACTAGAAATCAAAGAGGCTAGAGTCACAGGTGTTGTTTTTGTCTCATCTTCCAGTTGAAGGCTAGAATTTTTTTTTTTTGCGGTACGCGGGCCTCTCACCATTGTGGCCTCCCCCGTTGCGGAGCATAGGCTCCGGACGCGCAGGCCCAGCGGCCATGGCTCACGGGCCCAGCCGCTCTGCAGCATGTGGGATCTTCCCGGACCGGGGCACGAACCCGTGTCCCCCACATCGGCAGGTGGACTCTCAACCACTGCGCCAGGGAAGCCCCTGAAGGCTAGAATTTTGAGGGTCAGGAGGAGCAAGAGAGTACTTTGCTGACTATGTACCTAAATTAAATATTAAATTCTCAGTTTGATATTTAGTAAAGTGATTTGCTTCAATAGCATTTCTTTATGACAATAATAACCAGTTAAAGAACACAATGAAATGGTTAAGATGGTAAATTTTTTATGTTATGTGTATTTAACCACAATTTTAAAAAAAGAACACAATGAAAAAATCTCATTCAAAATAGTAATAAAGTATAAGATGACTTGAATGAACTTAAGAGATGTATATAATCTACATAAATAAATCTACATCACTTGGAGAGCTATAGAAAAAAATGAGAATACAGGTAAAGACAATACAATTCGAGACGGGATGAATAAAGACCATAAAGATAAAAATTTCTCTTTTTAAATTTATACATTTAACCTAATTATAATGAAGTAAAAACTGACATTTTAACTGAATTGAATATGACAAGATTGTTATATATATGGAAAAAGAAACTGGCAAGAATGTAAAATACCATTTTGAGAACCAGGGACAATATTTTGGTGGTAGAGGAGAAGAAAAAGATAGAGAGAGAGAGAGAGAGAGAGAGAGAGAGAGAGAGAGAGAGAGAGAGATAAAGGAAGAGAAAGTGTTTTGTAAGGGTATAATATAAGGAGAGGAGATAGGCATCCCAACACCGTTCATTAATCTGCCTATAAGTCTCGGGGAAAAAATAGGTCCATAAGTCATATTGTATACCAAAATCAGAGAGAGATTAAAAGTAAACAGCAAAGTGAAAACTTTGTAAGCTTTGAAGTAATTGAAGTTACAAAATAAAAGGTTTACTCCTTTGAATAAATAAAAGCTAAACTGTATGGAAAATATAAAAAATAAAACACTGAAGAAATATTTACAAGTTTATCACACAAGGGATCAATGTTGTTAGTATCTAAGTACTGCATAGAGCGTGATGGAGACATTTAGTTTTGGATAGATAAATCTGTAAAAGAAATAGATAATTCACATAAGTGGAAATAAAATCAGGAAAATGGGGAAAATTTTAACATACCAACTGAGAAATGCAAATTTTGAAAATGAGGTATCATTTTCCACCTATTCAATTGGAGCAATAAGATTGACATTACCTAATACGGTGAAATTTGTACCTTACTGTATTGTGCTGGTAGAATTAAATCCGCTTGAAAAGCAATTGGACAGAATATACAAAATGCTTATACCCTTTGACCCCTGTTACATAGTACTTCAGAGAATTTATCCTGAGGAAATTATCCAAAAGAAGGAAAAAGAGATTCCTTGCAGGATTGTTCATACTAATGGAAAATCAAGGTGGGTGGAAACCTTAATTCCAAGAAGAAGGGAATGCCTAAATTATGGGCCAGACCCTTAGGAGAATATTATCTAGGTACTAAAATGACTTATATAGGCTGTGTAGAAAAATGAAAGCATTCATCTGATACAATGGGTAAAAGAAATTACATGAGTGGTGTGATGTATGCTTTCAGCTATTACATTTTAGTAAGCCTATGATCAAAGATTAGATGACAGTGTAAAAACTAGTGTCTGGTATGGTGGGATTTTTAATGTTTTTTTTTTTTACATTCTCCTTGCCAAACTTATTTTTAAGGGGGTGTAGAGAAAATAAAAATGGCACAGACTTCTAAGAATAACATTGGGAATGCTAAACTGTGCTGCTCGACAACTTGTATTGATCATGTTCTGTGGACCAGGAACCACTTTAAGTGTTTTGCATGCATTCTCTCATTCTGAAATGAGAGAAAGCTGAAAAAGAGAAGGTTTTGGTGGGGTATACTTGTCTCCAAATCATTGAAGGGCTGTGACAGGAAAGCACAATTAGAATAGTCATCTTTTATTCCATCCTCCATGAAGCCTTTCTGGACATCTGGATCCTGTCCTTCTGTGTTCTCATACAACCCTATGCTACCCTCTTTCTTCTCATATTACTAGAAAGTAAGGACCACCCTTGTAGAGCTCATTGTCTACTTGGTTTACTCCCAGATCCTCAGTTTCAGCAGATTGGGCCCATAGGAGCTGCTCAATATGTATCCATTGAATGAGCCTCTCTGGTTTTGACCTACAGTGAATACTGTAAACTCCTTAAGATTTGTATTTTCAACTTCCAATTTGAGCACCGTCTTCTTAATCATCAGTTTGTTAACACCAAGCACAAATGCCATACACAGTGCATCTTCAGTAATGGTTTGAAATGAATGAATAACTCAGCATTTGAATGAATGAATCATTGTAATGGTGACACCTCACTGAGGTTAATAAGCATTCTTCCCTTCTTTAAGTTCCTTGAAGGCAAAGACTGTCTCATTTGTCTCTGTTTTACCTATGGAACCTAACATAGTGACTTATACATGGTAGACACTCAGTGGATAATTACCTTGAGTTCCCAAGATTGAACACTAGCTAGAAAGTTCCAACTAATGCTAGTATTAATTAGTTGATCTTGACCATGTCTGGAATTTGAACTTTAGCTAGATTTCTCTGTATATTTATGTATGTGTGCCTGTATGTATATCATGTCAACATACAATATTTAAAGGTAGAAGACTGGTTTCATATTCACTTGTACTACTTAGTGACCATTAAAATGATGCCCTCACCCTACAAATAGTCAAAATTCTCTTCTCATTGTTAGGTTGTTGATTTGTTTTACTGTGGCTGTTTTTGTGTTGATCTTGCAGGGGATCCTGGGTTGCTCTGTAACTTTTAAGGCAAAGTCCAGGGCTTGTCCTAATCATTCACTGTGTAATCAATGAGAGCGTATTAGGATTTGAGGAAGAATTTTTAACTGAAGGAAATATGTGTGGGAAACCCTTTATGGGGAAGGTTCTTTTTTCTTTTTTCTTTCTTTTTTGCTTGATCATAGAACTTCAGGTGACATGTAATCTATATTCCTTCACCTCTTCCTTCCCTCATCAATGTGTTTTACTTATAAATGTCTGCCTATAGAGATGTGTCTTGAAGCCTATTTTAACAAACAGAAGGTGATACATATTTGAATAAACATCCTCTTAGTGATTGAGGTTGAAAGTGTACAGATCTTTGGTTGAAGCAAGAGAGATTGTTCCTGCTTTGTGAAGGAAGGGTTTTCTTTTGTGTCCTCAAGTTTCTTTATTCCTTTCTTTTTTTTTTCTGTATTGTTTTGTGTCTCTCCTTTATTAATATTGTTTTCTTTCACCTCTTATCTCTTTTATTCTCACCTTTTGTTTACTCAAGCCTTATACCTATGTATATGAGTAAATTCAACCAAAGCAGATGGTAGAGCTTTCTTTTAAAAATATTTAATATATTTTAATTACAAAAGTAATCATCTTAAATTTAGAAAATCTGGAAGCACAGCAAGTTTTGAAGAGGAAAATGTACATCTAAAATTCTATTACTTGGGGATAATTACCATTAACATTACCATAGATTTCCATTTGAATGATAGAAACATTTTTACATAATTGAAATCATACTGTACAAAGAGTTTTATTTCTCATTTCACATAACAGTGACTCAAAGGTATATTTCCCCATCATGAAAACATTTTAATGGCTGTATAATATTCCATTTTAAGTAGATGCCATAGTTTACCTCTTCATTTCCCTACATTTGATCTCTTAAAGTGTTTACAAGTTTCCTTTTCAAAAAAATGATGTCTTTAATATCTTAGAGCATAAAGCTTGGTCTACAGTTCAGATTATTTCTGATGATAGATTCCTAGAAGCAGCATTACTAGGTCAAAGAGAATGCATACTTTTTCTTGTGGCTCTTGGTTCTTCTTACCAGCTGGCTTTCTAGGAAGATTATGCCAAGCCTTCATCTTGCTATCAGCATTGTGAAAGAATTTCTATCTCACCCCATGGGCAGGGCTTTTTCTGGGGAGGGGGGATGGACAGGCTTTTTAGTTGCTTTAATTGTATTCTGTGTCAATAAGTGCATAATTTCTGTATAGCTGTGTGTACTGAATCATCAAGTGAATCCATTAAACAAAGTATGTTATTTTACGAACACATTTGAATCTTACACAATGTATTTTGAAGGCAGTAGTCACCTGTTATGTTTTTTCTACACTTGGAATCTTTTTCTGTGCTGAGTTATTACTCTGTGATATTGTACTACTCTGTTAAATCCCAAACTAAAGCAATTAATTTTTTTCTAAGTTCAGTATCTTTGTGGCTTTGACAACTGAGCCAGGACTTTGAAGAGTCAGTGATCCTGGACAGTATTTTAGGACAATGAGAAGTGCCAAAGGCATAAGAGAGAAAGACTAATAGATAGAATACTGGACTAGAAATCAGATGCCCTAGGTTCTATTCCCAGTTCCATTTTTCATTGTGCATCATGGCCAAATTTGATGAAAGAACTTGCCCAATCTGTAAAACAGGGATAATACGTCTCACCTTACAGGGATGCTAGAGAGATTAATGCAATATATTTTTTATAATACATTTGTGTTCTTCAAAGAGAATTCTAACATTAGAGATCAAAAACTAAGGTCAATGTAAAATTTGAAAGTAGAAGTTAATTTTTATACTTTCAAACTTTTATATCCCTAGTTTAGTTTGTTAACTTAAAGCCTTTATTGGTTATTTATACAAAGTATAGATTGACTGCAGTATTTCCCCAAATGTGGCAAAAAGTGATACTGGGTTTATGAACAGTTAGTTTCCACTTTAAAACTTACATCATTTTACATATGTTCTTCTGTATTTATCATATATTACATTAAAATGAAAGAAGGAGAATCAATTCTTTAAAAAACCCACATGAGTTAATATGGTGAGCCTAACAATAGTAGACAAGTATTTTGCTTTACTAGTTTATGATATTTTTATTTAAGAAATGGTCTATGAAACAGTGGCATGAAAAAGAATTTCTTTATCCTCATTGCTTGAGTCAGTGTTTTTTTCTGAATTTGGCAAAGTTCTGTCTGTAAATTGATCTCCCTTTTTCTAATCTAGAATAAGTATTTTCTAAAAATAGTAGAAACCTTGGGATGAGTAGAAGAGTTAGGTGACAAATTTGAATAATCCCTAAGCCTCATTTAGAAATTTTCATTAAAAACGCCTGGTAAAGAAAATGCTATTCAACCTGACTTAGAGCTCCTTGAGGACAGGGGATGTTGCCTTAGACATCTTTGTATAGCCAGTGCCTAGCATATAGTGGTACTTAGTAAATGTTTCATGAGGAAATTAATCTGCGGGTTGAGATAAGATATAAAAGTAATGCATAAAGATCATCTGCTTCCAAGAAAAATAATATACAGTAGGAGCTAAAATGTTCTTTGAAATAATATCTTAGATAAAAATAACATTCCACACATGTACCACACTTTTCTAGAATTCAAAGCATTTACCACTCTTTAAAATTCACATTTCTAATGTGGAAACTATGCTGGGTGAGGATATTTCAGATTGGTTCTATTTTGACCACCAAGAGCTCATACTTTGTGTAAAGCCATACAAGTTATTATTATCTGGGAGAAGAGTAGCACTTTTGCTCTTTAATACTTGTTTTAGTTTTGCTTTCGGGGACTTAGCCAGTCTGATAGTGAGTCTGTAGCAATTTTCAGCATTCCAAGGGAAACTCTGTTTTTGAATGCTTTGGGATGTCGGTAATGTTTCAAACTGGTTTTAATTTGGGGGGCCATATTTAGTGGTAATGGCACGTACCATTTTTTTGAATTGTCACAAATTAGTTGTGATATCTACATCAATACATTTATTAGTGTATATGATATTTCTCATAAAAATGCTTCCCTCCACCCTGCATGCAGACTTGTGTGCTTCAATAAATGAAAAAATATAGTGGAAGAAAGAAGCCTCCTCCCTCAACCCTAGGATTTTGTAGAGTTCTAGTAATGTAAAATATATATCACACATTGAATGATAAATATATTCCTGAAGAATTACATAAACCATTACAAAAAAGTCACTGCCCTTGGGGAAGTCTGCTGAATAAATAAAACTTACAGTGGCTGGTGGATGAAGGAAAGAATTATTGAGAATAATAATGGGGCAGTACGTAAACTCGGGAGTAAGTAATATGTTTACCTCTGGACAGAGAATAAATTAAAAATTTGGCAAGTCATATGGGACTCAGGATCTCGATGGAATATCACTTTTGGGGAGAGACTTATGCTCTCAGGGGTGTGTGTGCTTCTACCCCATATTTGGTCTTGATAGTGGCCACTCTCTCTCACAGGCCCCAGGAAATATCTTTAATCCTTATTTTGTCCCAGAACTGTGGAATGTTCAAGCTGCACATGACATTAGAGATCATATTCTAGCCCCTCATTTTCATAAGAGGAAGAAACAGATTGGCCCGGAGAATCTGTGTGTGTCTCACGGCACAAAGCAAACGATGGCTGAGCCAGGTTTAAAATCTAAGTGTCATGACTTCCACTCCAGCAAGTTGCCCTCTTTAGCATACTGCCTCCTTAGTATTACTGGTGGTGTGTTTTAATTGGCAACTTAGACTAGCACAGTCTCTCGCACCACATTCTGCTCATCTAAAATGACACATGTGGGTTGTCAACTGGTCAGATCAAATGGACTGATTTATAGATCCCAGTGTGATGAAAAAGGAGAGTTGATCTTTGTGATCCTTACACAAAGGAGGTTTGCGTAAGATCAGGAATCTAGAGATTTGTTTCCAGGAGTAACAGAAGATATAGCTTTCTAAAAGTAAGGGAGTCTGACTGAAGGTGAGAAGTTTGTTCTCATTGCAGGTTAGTGAGTATATCGGATATATATATACTAGGCAGCATTTTAGGAAAACATGCCACAAATTCTATCAAATTTGTGTCTCATGAAAAATCACCTGTAACTCATCTATTTTCCAGATCTGGTGTACATCTGTGTTTATGTGTATGTATATTTTTGTGTATTTAAGCAGCGTAGTTGAAAGCTCTTGTTGGGTATCCATCCATCCATTATCTCCTGTGTTCTGAGCACTATGCTATGGACTGGAGATACAGCCCAAAAGAAGAGAAACAAAGCCCTTGATGCCATGGGATTTATATTTCAGTGAAGACGGACAGGTAATCAACAGATGAATAAATAAAGAATATGGCAAATAGTAATAAACAAAGAATATACCAAGTAGTAATAAGAGCCCCTAAAAGAGTGATGTGAGTTTTTTAGGTTGCTCTTTTGATGGTGGGCTACGTCATGTAGGATGGCCAGAGAAAGCCTGTGTGAGGAGGTGGTATTTGAATAATGGGAAGAAGATAACCATGCACACATTCAGGAAAAGGGCTTTCCCAGCTGAGGGAAGAACATGTGTAGAGGCTCTAGTGTGGGAATGGGCTTGAGGTGTTTGAGTGCCAGATAACAGACCGCTGTGGTTGGGAAGTAGTGGATAGGGATGGGATGGAATCAGATGAAGTTGTAGAGACAGGTAGGGGCAAAATTACACAGGGCTTTGTGGACCTCAGCAAGGAGTTCAAATGGACCAGAGTCTGTACGTCTACTACTTACGAACTGTGTGTGTGACTTCAGATAAGTTTCGTAACTTCTGTGAGCTTCAGTTTTCTCATTTGTGAATTGGGGATAATTATTCCTCTTTAGGATTGTTTACAAGGATTAGGATAATAAGTGTTAAGTGAGTTAGTACAGTGACTGGAGCATAGTACGCTCAAGACGTTGGATGTTGATGATAATACTAAGCAATAAATATCCATTGCATACCTAACTATGTGTTAGGCATAGTGCTGGATACCTTACATTTATTTATATTTAAATTTTCAAAGCAATTCTGTAATATATAATGAAACTCAGAAAAATGGTTACACACATTTAAACATTCCTAAGTAGCAGATATTGGATTCAAAATCAAATCTCCATGATTCCAAAGTCAGTTTCCTCCCACTATATTAAGGAAGTAAAGCAATTATAATGTGTTGGTTGGTTTTGTATGTAAATGCACTTTGTGACTATACACATGCTTTTAGAGATGAAATTAATCTCTGATGTTACATGAATATCTCTTGCCTCCGCAGGAACTTTAATACCCGTTGACATTCCTCTCACTGCTTAGGATAATGTCTTGTTCCCTCTAGAAATACTCTCACTGTGTTTTTTAACTAAGTGGATCTGCATAACAATATGAATACTTGCCAACAACATGCCACAACTTTTGAAGAAACCTAAGGAATCTTCAGGTTTTTTGTTTTTGCAAGATTTCTTATTTTTTCTCAAAGACATACATCATATAGCAGCCTCTTCTTTTGAAAATGTTTTGCCCTCAATTGTACTAGTTGGAACTGTCAGAATAGTGCATTAACCTACTGAGCTCCATATGGCTGGCTTTTTTGGGTTGTTTTGCCTCCTCTTGTTTTGTTTAAAGGAATGCAGAATTGGCAGCAGAGCCCTCAGACTGGTGTCAGATTTGGGTAGTGTAAATTGCTGTGTTTGGAGAGTAAACATGCACTTTAAGAAATCACGCGGTGTACTTTTTATTCTTTGATGTACAAAACCCTCACTGAATATATTAGAGAAGTTGAAAGGCTCATTCATTTTGTGAAGAAGTTTAGAAGGACATTACTGCTTGTCTAAACTATTGAAGAGATTTAACATCAATGTTTTACTTTGGGTAGGAGAAGAAGGAAATGAAGCCTTTTCGAGATGTGTGTATATGTTGGGTTGTTAGACTATATTCATTTTCTCTCTGAGAAGTAAATGACACACTAAAATAATAAACCATTGTAGGTGGACCGTGAAGAAATGTTATTTTTAGAATAATTATTTTGATGAAACAGGAATGTGGGTTCTCTTATAATCAAATTCTCAACTTAGGTCTTTAGAGGTAAGAATGCTACCAGCTGAAACAGATGGTTGGTAATCTATGAAAGTAATGCCATCATACTGGGTAATTTGATCCTGCTGCTTCTATTGGCATAACCTCAAACTGTAACATGATATATTATGTAGCGCTTATGAGCCAGAACATTGTTTGTGCTTTTATAAAAAACTCTACGAAGACTACATGCTCTAGTACTAGCTCGATATTCTTATCAGGGTGTTCTTTCAAGTTAGGCTAGGGCTTTGAACAAACAGTGTTTTGTGATATTCATTGTATATGATTTGAGAACTAGAATTGGTTCTCATGCTGCAGAGATGAATTATTTATCACCAGATGTCTTGAATAACTTGTAAATCCATCACTACTGTAGAAAATACAAACAAAAGTTTAACTTTGTTAGGTAAACTCAGTCTTTTGAAATGAAACCAAAAAAGATCAGCTTCCAGGTATTCTTAGAGTTTACATATACAAACCTAAACAAATCATTCCTCTTTTAAACACTAACCAGAAGACTGTCCTCCTAAAATACTATTTGATCCCAAAGACATCAGTTTCTTTAATTAAACTGAACATTTACGGAGTAGCTGATTTCATTGTAAATAAATTGTCATTTTTCATGTTGCAATTGGTTTTTTAGAGACCAGATCACAAAAATGGAAAATTGAGTATTCAGTTGCATATGTGCAAATTAAAATGTCCCCTCCCTTTCACATATTCTTGTCGATTTATAAAAGATTCTATTCTGTACTTCTTGCTGTCTGTTTCTAAATGTAAGCACTAATCAGATTTTCTTACTTGACCTTGTTTTCTCACTTTCTATATTTTCTGTGGGAATCTTGAACCAAACTTTATCACTACTAATATGGAGGCAGTGTTGTTCCATGTTTAAGCACACAGGCCTCAGAGTCAGGATTTGGGATCAAATTCAGGTTCTTACTAGTAATGTGACCTTGTCCAAGTTCCTGAAACCTAAGTTTCTTGATCTGTAAAAATGCAGATAACATTATCACTTAGCTCAGAGGGACTGCCTAAATCTGGGAAGCATGTTAATTTGTCCATCTTACCTGGCCTGGCATCCCCATTCACTTAGCTAGGTGAAGTAAGTCTAGGTCCTAAACAACCCTCTAATCCAGTCTTGTCTTTTTAACTGCAATGTTTATAGCTATCGCTTCATCATATTCTTCCCTAAACAAATCTACTGCTCCATTCTCTCCCCCAACTGCTTTTCTACACACTGCCCAGCTCAAGCCATCATTTACAATACAGATATATTTGTTATTCCACAGCCTAAATCCTTCCAGTGCTTTTCTCTCACCTATGGCAATTTCTCAGATTTGACCAAGATATAGCCCCCTTTTAAAGGAAAAGCCTTCTCAAAGACCCCAGTGTTGACTTAAAATATTTTAATTAAACTGTTTAAATGTGTGCCAATACAGAATAAGATTTACACTCTGCCAATAAGTCTTACACACTTTATAAAACAAATATACGTGTTAAAGAAAAATACAAAAACCAATAAAATTTAAATTAACATTATTTTAAGTGATAAATGATGTTCTGAACCTAAATTGCTATTTACAATGTGAAGATACTACAGTACAGGAAGGCATTTTTTTCATTCTCTGTGACTAGAGTGCCATAGGATGACCCAATTATACCATCCGTTTACTCCATCTGTGGTTAAATTTTGACTAGTCTAGCAAGCTGCAATGTCATTTGCTTTTTATTTGGTACAAATACATTGTTTTCATACTGAGACCATCTCTGTTCTCATTAGTCTGAGATAATGAAAGTCATCCTTCCCAGTAACAGTGTGATCCTAAATGCAAATGTGGATGTTGAGATTAGGTGGCAGGACTTGGGGGTAACATGGTTATCCCGATAATCCAGTTAATGCAGAGTTTTATCACATTATCTGATGAAATGAAACTGCAGAATTTTAAGTTATCTTATACAAGTCAGAGGCCATTAGGAATATGTTTGAGGATCTCAGTTTGAGAAACATTACCCCTGAGCTCCAGTTTTATTGATCTACTAGCAAGTTGGCAAACATTGTGTCTCATTGTTTATTCTGACTTCTTACTAAAATAACTTTATCTGCCTTGGGTGAACATGTACTCACCTTTTACAGCTTGCCTGACCATCTTCCCCCAAATAAAATCAGACCATCTATCCTTCAAATTCCCGTACCTCCCCATATCTACTTCTGTCACGGCACTTATCACATTGTTTAATAAGTCTGCTTATGGCCCCTCACCCTCACCCAAAGTGTAAGCTCTTTGATGGCAAGGGTATGTCTTGGCTTGTATCTGTACTCCCAGTTCCTGGAACCTCATGGGAACTCAATAAATGTTGAGTAGGACTATTCTAATATGAAAAAGACACCGTATGCAAAAGAGATAGATTATTTTGTGAAGAAACTGAAAACCTGACTAATCATGTGTGTGTGCAGAGAATATGACAGTCAATTAAAATTTTATATTTAAAAAAGAAAAGCTTGTGCTTTAGTACACAAATGGAGGCATATTCTGAGTCATAGATTCAAAAGGGCAGGACCTTCAAGATCATCTAGCTCAGTGGGTTTAAACTTTATTTAACATCAAAGCAGTTTATCCATAAGAAATCACATGTGGAATAGGAATATATAAAGCAGACAAATGTGCAAATGTCCTTATTCTTGGGGGAGAGAAGATATGGACACTCCCCGATGAGCCCTCCTCTGTACGCATCCCCTCTTCAGCCCCCAAAGCAGCCCCGAAAACAACTTAAGGAATTCTGTGGGCCCTCAGAATACAGTTTGAAAATAATCACCTTATCTACCTAAGGTAGAAATCCTTTCCTGAGCATTTCAGAAAGATAAGCAGCCCAACTCAGCATCACCTGAACAAGGTGACCAGAAACTACTCATTTCATACTACCAGTATTTCTTTCATTAGGCAATTTTAAAAGACATTTCTCATTAGATTAATGATAAAATAATATATAATGGCAGCAAACATTAATTGAGTACTTATTATATACCAGACATTATTGTATTTTACCTGGATTCTTATTTCATCCTTATAACAACTCTGAGGGTAGATACAATATTATTCCCATTTTGCAGATAAGGAACCTGAGGCCCAGGAGGACAAGTAATAACTTGATTAAATTCACACAGCTTTTGAGGGTAAGGAATATTTCTGAAACTTTTGCCCACCTTTCCTCTTTTTGTTATAATCCGACATCGAAAGCAAATTGTACTCCCTTGAAAATAGTTCTGCCCTGTCTTCCGAAAGGAACTCTCTATTTTAGATTCTAGCCGGTTTCTGACAATTATTTGCTAGTTAGACAGTCTCAGGCAAGTCGTGACTTCCCCATGGCTCAATTTTCACAGCTGCAGAAAAGAAAAATGGTTTTAGCAGTATCTTCCCCTGGTGTTAGATTCAGATGCAAGAGTATATAGGAAAAGTTCTGAAAGCTGTTTGTGCTATAGAAATTTAAGGCCTTTTTGATGTCTAAAGCTATGAATCTCATTCAGTGCCGATGACACACATCCATTTATTTACATGTCAATCAGTCATAGATCTTTTACTTTGTTTTTCTATGCTTTGGATATTTTACTATTGATGCACCATTGATAAAGGTAGGCAAGGAACTGAATAAAGTTCAGTGTGTTCATTTTGGCTGATAGCACTTAGTAAAATGTTTACAAGGCTAGGGGTCTAAAAATAATAGGGAAATTTTTTGTTTTGTGGAAGGAATTTTTCTTTATTTCATTTACGATTTATAGCTTCATTACCTCCTTAAGATGTAGTTTCTATCTGGGCTATAGGAAACATTTATAATCTGCAAAAGTATTATTAAACTAGCTTTGTTACAGTGTCTAAAGTTACTCTTAGAATTAGGTCTAAAAATGGTAAAGCAGGGAGGGAAAACATTATACTTAAATATCTTTTTTTAAATTAAAAAATTTTAATTGAAGTATAGTTGATTTACAGTGTTTCAGGTATACAGCAAAGTGATTCAGTTCTATTTGTCTATCTATCTCCTTTTTCAGATTCTTTTCCATTATGTTATAAGATATCAAATATAGTTCCCTGTGCTATACAGTAGTAGGTCCTTGTTGTTTATCTATTTTATATATAGTAATGTGTATCTGTTAATCCCAAATTTCCAATTTATCCCTTCCCCCTTCCTCTTTGGTAACCATAAATTTGTTTTCTGAATATCATAAATATCTAAATATCTTATTCTTAAATATGCTTATGGTCTTTGCGCAACATAACAAATGCTGATGAAGCTTTCCCTATTGTTCTTATCTTTAAATGGTACGTGAAGAAACTGGCTATGCAAATAGATTCATTATCCTATTGGACATTATCATTGGTCAAATTCTGTCCATTTTCTTGTTGTCTTTTGCATAGGTGAGCTTTCTCTGTTTGAAAGGGTAGCGTACATTTTCTCCCTTCATAGAGCAGAGGATAGAGTGAATATAGTGCCAGTACAAAATAGAGAAAACAGATGCCTGTAAGGGTTCTTAGCTTGTTTTGTACCGTGAGCCCCTTTGGCAGTCTGGTGAACCTATGGGCACCTTCTCAGAATCATGTTTTTACACGTAAAGCACAAGCTACATAGGATTAACAAGGAAACTAATTATATTAAAATATACTTATCGAACTATTTTTTAAACTTATGACACATTCCAGAGAAATAGAAACTTATGTTTGCACAAAAACCTGAGGACAGATGTTTATAGCAGTTTTGTTCATAATTGACAAAAACTGGAATCAACCCAAATGTCCTCAATGGGTGAATGGCTAAATAATTGTAGTATATCCATACCATGGGCTACTACTCGGCAATAAACAGGAACAAACTATTGATATGTGCGATTATTTGTATGAATCTCCAGGGCATTATGCTGAGTGAAAAAGCCCATGCCAAAAGGTTACTATTGTATGATTGCCTTTATATGACATTGACAAAATTATAGAAATGGAGAATGGATTAGTGGTTGCCAGGGGTGGAGGGTTGTGGGAGGGATTTGAGTGTGGTTGTGAAAGGTAACATGAAGCATCCTTGTGGCCGTGGGAGTGTTCTGTATCTTGATTTTGGTGGTTGGATACAAGAATCTACAGGTGATCAAATTGCAAAGAACTTAAATAAACACACACACACACACACACACAAATAAGTGCAAGTAAAACTAAGGAACTCTCAGGATAGGTGGGTTTTCTCAATGTCAGTATCCCAGTTGTGATATTGTAATATAGTTTTGTAAGACATTACCACTGGGTGAAAACAAGGGTTTCTCTGCATTTCTTTTATAACTGGGTGCATATTTACAATTATCTCAAAATAGAAAGTTTAATTAAAAAATTGAGACAGTAATGGGCTTCTTTACAAGCTTTTTTTTTTTTTTTTTTTTGCGGCCCAGCCGCTCCGCGGCATGTGGGATCCTCCCGGACCGGGGCACGAACCCGCGTCCCCTGCATCGGCAGGCGGACTCCCAACCACTGCGCCACCAGGGAAGCCCCTTTACAAGATTTTTTAAATAACGAGACAAAGTGGCAGCTCGCATAACTAGTGAAATTTTTAAGAAATGATGATATTTTACTCTTTAAAAAAATATTAATTAATTTTTGGCTGCGTTGGATCTTTGTTGCTGTGCATGGGCTTTCTCTAGGTGCGGTGAGCGGGGACTACTCTTCGTTGCGGTGCGAGGACTTCTCATTGCAGTGGCTTCTCTTGTTGTGGAGCACAGGATCTAGGTGCGTGGGCTTCAGTAGTTGTGGCACGCGGGCTTAGTAGTTGTGGCTCAAGGGCTCTAGAGCGCAGGCTCAGTAGTTGCGTTGCACGGGCTTAGTTGTTCCGTGCAGCACGTGGGATCTTCCTGGATCAGGGCTTGAACCCGTGTCCCCTGCATTGGTAGGCGGATTCTTAACAACTGCTCCACCAGGGAAGCCCCTGATATTTTAATATACCACCACAAATGTGGTGTGTGGTGTGATAGGAAAATATCTGTGACTTCTGTTAGTCACAGTGACCAAGTGGTAGGTGCTGCTTATACACTGTGGTCTGTTGCCTACATTCCTAATTGAAAGAGATGCTAAATTCAAATCAGCAGTTACTGAAAATAAAGATGTCAGTTTTCCCCTTCCAAGTTTGCATACTCCCTGAATGGGGACCCAGGGTTAAGAAGCCCCTGGGTTACTTTCTATCTGTTTACATTTCATTATCTGATATATCTCTAGGGCCTCTGTCAAATAAAAGATAAACATAATGCTTAAGCTTTCTCTTAATCAAGTACAGTGGGTGGTGATAAGATCTCATAAAAAATGCTAGTAGGCACACACTTTACAGTTTTAAAGATTTACTGGGTGTCCATTCACTCACATGCACGTTGTTCATTATAATTGCTAAATACTAGTTTTAAAAGGCAAGTATGAATAGATTTTAAATTTTTTTCTTTTGGCTGTGTTGGGTATTCGTTGCTGTGTGCGGGCTTTCTGTAGTTGTGGAGAGCAGGGGCTACTCTTTGTTGCGGTGCATGGACTTCTCAGTTCAGTGACTTCTCTTGTTGCAGAGCGTGGGCTTCAGTAGTTGCGGGGCATGGGCTCAGTAGTTGTGCACGTGGGCTCTAGGGTGTGTGGTCTTCAGTAGTTGTGGCACACGGTCTCAGTAGTTGTGGCTTGTGGGCTGTAGAGCACAGGCTCAGTAGTTGTGGCACACGGGCTTAGTTGCTCCGCGGCATGTGGGATCTTCCCGGACCAGGGATCGAACCCGTGTCCCCTGCATTGGCAGGTGGATTCTTGACCACAGCGCCACCAGGGAAGTCCCTGGATAGATTTTAAGTATGGAGTAGACCACATGTTTATTGTGTTTGATATGAAAAAGAAACATGTCAGACTGATTGCTAATTATACAGATTGGCTAATTTTGAATATCATTAAATATTTTAATTAGCTTTCTCTAAGAAATCATTTATTGGTGGTTTAGCTTCTCATTGTTAATGTCTCTAAGAGTGTCTAGATCAGATAAGGCTGTTGTTTTACGAGAAAGAAGTTTAGTGTTTGGGGATCAACATTCTACTTATTAAAATATCACCCGTTTATTTCAGTCAATGATAAAAATTAAAATTTATTGTGTGTTTAACTGAGTAATTATTTGGTGTCATTATGAAGTATTTTCTTCCATACTCCATAAATTATGTGTTTCACAACAAAAGAAATAACAATAAGGCCACAGAATTTAAATAAGTGTTTCGGGTTTCCTTGTGTACTTGACATTTCTAATAGTACGTGTGCTGAAAGAATGATTTAAGTATTCATTCTGTGATGGTTTTAGATTCTATAATTTGGGGGTGAAATGCTTAATCTGGTATTTAATATATAGAAGCTTCAATAAGTAAACAATAAATGTTTTCTCATAGAAAACCTTACACTTAAAACATTTTAGCTAATTATACTTAAATAAACTTAGTCAAATTCTTTTGAGACAAATGGTATGTATAATCTGAAGAACGATGATGCTTTTACATTGTACCTCTTAATCCCCTTCACCTATTTTGCCCATCTCCTACCCACCCCCACATGACAACCACCACTTTGCTTTTTGTATCCATGAGTCTATTTCTATTTTGTTTTGTATGTTTGTTTGTTTTGTTTTTTAGATTCCACATACAAGTGAAATCATACAGTATTTTTCTTTCTCTGTCTGACTTGTTTCACTTAGCATGATATCCTGTAGGACCAACCATTTTGTGGCAGTGGCAAGAGTTCATTCTTTTTATAGCTGAGTAATATTCCATTTATACTAGTAATCCATGTATTCAGATTTTCTCTTTCTTCATGATTGAGTCTGGGAAGGTTGTGTGTTTCTAGGAATTTATCCATTTATTTTGTTTAATTTGTTGGCATATAATTGTTCATAGTAATCTTATGATCCTTTGTATTTTTGTGGTGTTACTTGTACCTTCCCTTTCATTTCTGATTTTATTTGGGCCCCCTCTTTTTTTTTTGATGAGTCTGACTAAAGGTGTATCAGTTTTGTTTATGTTTTCAGAGAACCAGCTCTTTGTTTTATTGATCTATTTAAAATTTTAGTTTCTATTTTATTTATTTCCTCTTTGATCTTTAGTATTTCCTTCCTTCTACCAACTTTGGGTTTATTTTCTTCTTATTCTTCTAGCTCCTTTAAATGTAAAGTTAGATTTGTTTGTTTGTTTCTTGGGATAGGCCTGTATTTCTATGAGTTTTACTCTTAGAACTGCTTTTCCTGTGTCCCAAAGATTTTGGAATGTTCTGTTTGCATTTTTATTTGTTTCAAGTTATTTTTTGCTTTCTTCTTTGATTTCTTCGTTGACCCATTGGTTGTTTAATAGCACGTTGTTTAGTCTCCACGCATTTGTGTTTTTTTTCCAGATTTTTGCTTGCGATTGATTTCTAATTTCATACACTTGTGGTCACAAAAGATGCTTGATATGATTTCAGTCTTCTTAAATTTATTGAGACTTGTTTTGTTACCTTACATATGATCTAAACTGGAGAATGTTCCATGTGCACTTGAAAACAATGTGTATTCTGCTGTTTTTAGATGCAGTGTTCTGTATATATATTAAGTTCATCTTGTCTAATGTGTTGTTTAAGGCTAATGCTTCCTTACTGATTTTCTATCTGGATGATCTATCTATTGATATAAGGAGGGTAGGGGTATTAAAGTCCTGCACTCTTATTGTATTGTTGTCTCTTTCTTCCCTTACCTCTGTTAATATTTGCTTTGTATATTTAGGTGCTTCTTTGTCTGGTGCATAAATGTTATAAATGTTATATCTTCTTGTTGGATTGACTCTTTTATTATTATGTAATGCCTTCTTTGACTTTTGTTACAGTCTTTGTTTTAAACTCTATTTTATCTGATATAAGTATTGCTACCAAAGCTATCTTTTTATTTCCATTTGCATTGTATATCTTTTTCCATCCCCTCATTTTCAGTCTGTGAGTTTCTTTAGGTTTGATGTGAGTCTCTTGTAGGCAGCATATAGAAAGGTCTTTTTAAAAAAAATCTATTCAGTTATACTATGTCTTTTGATTAGAGCATTTATTCCATTTAGAGTAATTATTGATAGCTATATAATTATTGTAATTTTGTTAGTTGTTTTTTGGCAATTTTTGTAGTTCTCTGTTTTTTCTTCTCTCTCTCTTCCCTTGTGGTTTGATTGTTATGTTTAGATTCGTTTCCCATTTTCTTTTTTGTATTTATTATAATTTTTGTGTGTGTGGTTACTGTGAGGTTCACATATGACATCCTAAGTGTATAACATAGTCTTTTAAGTTAATAGTAACTTAATTTGGAACACATTCCAAAACTTTATATTTTTACCCCCCTCATATTTTATGTTTTTACTGACACAATTTACATCTTTTTATTTCATACATCCCTTAACTAATTACTGGTTTTTCAAATAGTTTTACTTCTTTTGTCTTTTACCCTTCATACTTGCTTTATAAGTGATTACTCCACTACCCTTATTATTTATTCATGTTTTCCAGTGAGATTTTTACCTATTTATGTTTTCTTATTATTAATTAGTTCCTTTCCTTTTTAGCTTACCAAAGTCCCTTTAACATTTCTTGTAAGGCTGGTTTAGTGGTGATGAATTCCTTTTGCTTTTGCTTATCTGGAAACCTCTTAACTTCTCCTTCAATTGTGAATGATTACCTTGTTGTGTAGAGAATTCTTGGTTGGCAGTTTTTTTTTCTTTCAGCATTATTAATATATCTTGCCACTCCCTTTCGGCCTGTAAGTTTCTGCAAAAAATCTGCTGATAGCATTATGGAGTTTCCTTTGTATGTAATAAATTGCTTTTCTCTTTCTCCTTTTAAGATTCTCTCTTTATCCTTTACTTTTACCACATTAATTATAATGCATCTCAGTGTATTTTCTCTTTGCATTCATATTATTTGGAATTCTCTGGGCTTCCTGGACCTGGATATCTGTTTCCTTCCACAGATTCAGGAAGTTTTCAGCCATTATTTCCTCAAATAATTTTTCTGGCCCCTTGTTTCTTCTCCTTCTGGGACCTCTGTAATATGAATGTTATTCCACTTGATGTTAGGATATGTTCTGAGTATTACTTTTGGCCCCTGAAAAAGGTCTTAATTATAAACTATGTGTCCTGCAATGGGATATGACAATATATGAATTTATCTCATGATACTACTGTTCTGTATAGGTTTTTATCTTACAGACCTTGAGTTGATAATATTAATATACTTTATACTATATTTTTCATGAAATTAAAATCAATTTTCAGTGCAAATTGCATATAAAATTATTTGAAACATTGTTATAATTAATATATTTATTTTAAAGTACCTTTTATATTTTGGGGAAATTAATTACTTACCTCTAATAACTTCCCTTTACAAGGTGTTTTTCTTATATAATAGGAGAGAAGCCATCTAAAGGTTTAGCAATATATTCAGCTTTGTATAACCCACCGAATACATCATTCTTAGAAAAAATAGGTAGATCAACTTCTGTCAGGCACTTGTTTTTTGTTTCCTTTGTCTACTGGAATTCATGGGACTTATGATGAGAAATTGGCTTTTTGATTTCTTATGCTTTTAAACTTACAGAACCCTCTCAGAAGCACACTGTGAACCTTTGTAGATATAATTCCAAATTTGTTAATCTATAACATTGCTTTTTTAAAAAAATATCTTTATTGGAGTATAATTGCTTTACAATGCTGTGTTAGTTTCTGCTGTAAAACACAGTGAATGTATATATGTATAACATATATATATATATATATATATGTATATATATATGTTATACATATGTCCCCATATCCCCTCCCTCTTGAGCCTCCCTCCCACCCTCCTTATCCCACCCCTCTAAGTCATCACAAAGCATGGAGCTGATCTCCCTGTGCTATGCAGCAGCTTCCCACTAGCCATCCATTTTACATTTGGTAGCGTATATATGTCAGTGCTACCCTCTCACTTTTTCCCAGCTTCCCCTTCCCCGCCGTGTCCTCAAGTCCGTTCTCTACGTCTGCCTCTTTATTCCTACCCTGCCACTTGGTTCATCAGTACCATTTTTTTAGATTCCATTTATATAGCATTGCTTTTTCAGAAAACTGTAGTGAACAATAACACACTCACTTGATTAAAGTAGCCAAAGAAACCTGACTACATTAGGGTTTATAAATCATGGTCGATAACAGTAAAGGCATAACTGTTTTCATGACAATAATATTGTCCTTCCTATTTGAAGATCATACCACTGATAGTAATCGTTATTTTGTGCACACTGTAGCTGAAAAGACCTGTGTGCAATCAATAGTTTTTCCAAGTGTCTGCAGCAAGACACCTTTAGAGCCTAGAACTGTGAAGCCTTTCCTCAATTTATAAATAAATCTTTATTTACATTAAAGAATGACAGGTCATACACAGACCAAGTCAATTTAAAATCAGAAGTGGTATCTCCACTGCAAACTTAAAATATTCTTTTTAGAATATTGCATGTTTGGTGTTTTTTGTTGTTTTTTGTTGACTCAGGAATTGCAGTCTTGGGCACTTATCCAAGAGACTTGAAGACATACAAAAACTGAACATGAATATTGATAACAACTTTGTTCATAATAACTAAAAAAATAGAAACAACTGCCATTCAATGGATAAATGGTTAAACAAACAGTGCTACGTCGATGCCACAGAATACTACTCAGCGATAAAAAGGAAAGAGTCATCGATTTGACAACTGGGATGAATCTCCAAGGAACTATGCTGAGTGAAAAAGCCAATCCCCACTTGGTCATGGTGTATAGTCCTTATTAAATATGCTGTTGAATTCAGTTTGCTACTATTTTGTTGAGAGTTTTTATATCTATATTTATATACTGGTCTATAGTTTTCTTTCCTGTGATGTCTTTGTCATCAAGGTAATACTGGCTCTGTAGAATGAGTGAGGAAGTGTTCCCTCCTCTTCTATTTCTTGGAAGAGTTTGAGAAGAATTGGTATTAATTCTTCTTTAGAGTTTCATAGAATTCACTATTTTTTTTTTTTTTTTTTTTTTTGTGGTATGCGGGCCTCTCACTGTTGTGGCCTCTCCCGTTGTGGAGCACAGGCTCTGGACACGCAGGCTCAGCGGCCATGGCTCACAGGCCTAGCCGCTCCACGGCATGTGGGATCTTCCCAGACTGGGGCACGAACTTGTGTCCCCTGCATCGGCAGGCGGACTCTCAATCACTGGGCCACCAGGGAAGCCCAGAATTCACTATTGAAATCATCTTGTTTGGGACTTTTCTTTATTGGGAATTTTTTAAAATTACTGATGCAATCTTTTTACTTATTGATGGTCTGCTGAGATTTTCTATTTCCTCTTAAGCCAGTTTTGGTAATTTGTATGTTTCTAGGAGTTTTCCATTTCATCTAGGTTATCCCATTTGTTGGCATGCAGTTATTCCCAGTATTCTCTTACAATGTTTTTACTCATGTAAGGTCAGTCTTTATGTCCCCACTTCCATTTCTGATGTCAGTTGTTTAAGTCTTCTCTCTTTTTTTTTTTTCTTAGTAATTCTAGCTAAAAGTTTGTAAATTTTGATCTTTTCTAAGAACCAACTTTTAATTTCATTGATAATCTCTATGAAAATAATAGATAATTCTATTTTCCATTTTGCTTCTCTCCTTTCTAATCTTCATTACTTACTTTATTCTGCTTGCTGTAGGTTTAACTTTCTATATTTTTTTCTATTTCCTTAGTTGTAAATGTAGGTTGTTGATTTGAGATCTTTGTTCTTTTCCCTTCATGATACTAACAATTTTTTATTGACACTAGTATATTGTTTTGAATTTCATTTTATTTATTTTTTTGTACAGCAGGTTTTATTAGTTATCCATTCTATACATATTAGTGTGTATATGTCAATCCCAATCTCCCAATTCATCACAGCACCACCACCCCCCTCCACTGCTTTCGCTTCTTGGTGTCCATACGTCTGTTCTCTACATTTGTGTCTCAAATTCTGCCCTGCAAACTGGTTCATCTGTACCATTTTTCTAGGTTCCACATATAAGCGTTAATATACGATATTTGTTTTTCTCTTTCTGACTTAATTCATTCTGTATGACAGTCTCTAGATTCATCCACATCTTTACAAATGACCCAATTTCGTTCCTTTTTATGGCTGAGTAATATTCCATTGTCTATATGTACCACATCTTCCTTATCCATTCGTCTGTTGATGGGCATTTAGGTTGCTTCCATGACCTAGTTATTGTAAATAGTGTTGCAGTGAACACTGGGGTCCATGTGTCTTTTTGGATTATGGTTTTCTCTAGGTATATGCCCAGTAGTGGGATTGCTGGGTCATATGGTAATTCTATTTTTAGTTTTTTTTGCGGTATGCGGGTCTCTCATTGCTGTGGCCTCTCACGTTGCGGAGCACAGGCTCTGGACGCACAGGCTCAGTGGCCATGGCTCACGGGCCCAGCCGCTCCGCGGCATGTGGGATCTTCCCTGAACAGGGCACGAACCCGTGTCCTCTGCATCGGCAGGCGGACTCTCAACCACTGTGCCACCAGGGAAGCCCTATTTTTAGATTTTTAAGGAAACTCCATACTGTTCTCCATAGTGGTTGTATCAATTTACATTCCCACCAACAGTGTAAGAGGGTTCCCTTTTCTCCACACCCTCTCCAGCATTTGCTGTTTGCAGATTTTCTGGTGATGCCCATTCTGACTGGTGTGAGGTAATACCTAATTGTAGTTTTGATTTGCATTTCTCTAATAATGAATGATGTTGAGCAGCTTTTCATGTGCTTCTTGACCATCTGTATGTCTTCTTTGGAGAAATGCCTATTTAGGTCTCCTGCTCACTTTTGGATTGGGTTGTTTTCTTTTTTTAATACGGAGCTGCATGAGCTGTTTATATATTTTGGAGATTAATCATTTGTCTGTTGATTCATTTCCAAATATCTTCTCCCATTCTGAGGGTTATCTGTTTGTCTTGTTTGTAGTATCCTTTGCTTTGCAAAAGCTTTTAAGTTTCATTAGGTCCCATTTGTTTATCTTTGATTTTATTTCCATTACTCTAGGAGGTGGATCAAAAAAGATCTTGCTGTGATTTACGTCAAAGCGTGTTCTTCCTATGTTTTCGTCTAAGAGTTTTATAGTGCCTGTTCTTACATTTAGGTCTCGAATCCATTTGGAGTTTATTTTTGTGTATGGTGTTAGGGAGTGTTCTAATTTCATTCTTTTACATGTAGCTGTCCAGTTTTCCCAACACCACTTATTGAAGAGACTGTCTTTTCTCCATTGAATATCTTTGCCTCCTTTGTCATAGATTAGTTGACCATAGGTGTGTGGGTTTTTCTCTGGGCTTTATATCCTGTTCCATTGATCTATATCTCTGTTTCTGTGCCAGTACCATATTGTTTTGATTGCTGTAGCTTTGTACTATAGTCTGAAGCCAGGGAGACTGATTCCTCATGCTCCATTTTTTTCTCACAAGACTGCTTTGGCTCTTTGGGGTCTTTTGTGTCTACATTCAAATTTTAAGATTTCTTCTTCTAATTCTGTAAAATAATGCCATTGGTAATTTGATAGGGATTGCATTGAATCTGTATATTGCTTTGTGTAGTATAGTGATTTTCACAATATTGTTTCTTCCAATCCAAGAACATGGTATATCTCTCCATCTGTTTGTATCATCTTTAATTTCTTTCATCAGTGTCTTATAGTTTTGTGCATACAGGTCTTTTGTCTCCCTAGGTAGGCTTATTCCTAGGTATTTTATTCTTTTTGTTGCAGTGGTAAATGGGAGTGTTTTCTTAATTTCTCTTTCAGATTTTTCATCATTAGTGTATAGGAATGCAAGAGATTTCTGTGCATTAATTTTGTATCCCACAACTTTACCAAATTCATTGATTAGCTCTAGTAGTTTTCGGGTGGCATCTTTAGGATTCTCTATGTATAGTGTCATGTCTTCTGCAAACAGTGACAGTTTTACTTCTTCTTTTCCAATTTGTATTCCTTTTATTTCTTTTTCTTCTCTGATTGCCGTAGCTAGGACTTCCAAAATTATGTTGAATAATAGTGGTGAGAGTTAGCATCCTTGTCTTGTTCCTGACCTTAGAGGAAATGCTTTCAGTTTTTCACCATTGAGCATGATGTTTGCTGTGGGTTTGTCATATATGGCCTTTATTATGTTGAGGTAGGTTCCCTCTATGCCAACTTTCTGGAGAGTTTTTATCATAAATGGGTGTTGAATTTTGTCAAAAGCTTTTTCTGCATCTATTGAGATGATCATATGGTTTTTCTTCTTCAGTTTGTTAATATGGTGTATCACATTGATTGATTTGCTATATTGAAGAATCCTTGCATCCCTGGGATAAATCCCACTTGATCATGGTGTATGATCCTTTTAATGTGTTGTTGGATTCTGTTTGCTAGTATTTTGTTGAGGATTTTTGCATCTATATTCATCAGTGATATTGGCCTGTAATTTTATTTTTTTGTAGTATCTTTGTCTGGTTTTGGTATCAGGGTGATGGTGGCCTCGTAGAATGAGTTTGGGAGTGTTCCTTCCTCTGCAATTTTTGGGAAGAGTTTGAGAAGGATTAGTGTTAGCTCTTCTCTAAATGTTTGGTAGAATTCACCTGTGAAGGCATCTGGTCCTGGACTTTTGTTTGTTGGAAGATTTTTAATTACAGTTTTAATTTCATTACTTGTGATGGGTCTGTTTATATTTTCTATTTCTTCCTGGTTCAGTCTTGGAAGGTTATACCTTTCTAAGAATTTGTCCATTTCTTCCAAGTTGTCCATTTTATTGGCATAGAGTTGCTTGTAGTAGTCTCTTAGTATGCTTTGTATTTCTGTGGTGCCTGATGTAACTTCTCCTTTTTCATTTCGAATTCTGTTGACTTGAGTCCTCTCCCTTTTTTTTTTTTTTTTTTTTTTTGCGGTACATGGGCCTCTCACTGTTGTGGCCTCTCCCATTGTGGAGCATGGGCTCCGGACGCGCAGGCTCAGTGGCCGTGGCTCATGGGCCTAGCCTCTCCGCAGCATGTGGGATCTTCCCGGACTGGGGCAAGAACCCGTGTCCCCTGCATCAGCAGGCGGACTCTCAACCACTGCGCCAGCAGGGGAGCCCTCTCCCTCTTTTTCTTGATGAGTCTGGCTAATGGTTTAGCAATTTTTTTTATCTTCTCAGAGAACCAGCTTTTAGTTTTATTGATCTTTGCTATTGTTTTCTTTGTTTCTATTTCATTTATTTCTGCTCTGATCTTTATGATTTCTTTCCTTCTACTAACTTTGGGTTTTTTTTTTCTTTCTCTAGTTACTTTAGTTGTAGTGTTAGATTGTTTATTTGAGATTTTTCTTGTTTCTTGAGGTAGGCTTGTATTGCTATAAACTTTCCTCTTACAACTGCTTTTGCTGAGTCCCATAGGTTTTGGATCGTCGTGTTTTCATTGTCACTTGTTTCTAGGTATTTTTCGATTTCCTCTTTGATTTATTCAGTGATCTCTTGGTTATTTTGTAACATATTATTTAGCCTCCATGTGTTCTTTTTTTGATGTTTTTTTCCCTGTAATTGATTTCTAATCTCATAGCGTTGTGGTCAGAAAAGATGCTTGATACGATTTCAATTTTCTTAAATTTACAGAGGCTTCATTTGTGACCCAAGATGTGATCTATCTTGGAGAATGTTCCATGTGCACTTGTGAACAAAGTGTAATCTGCTGTTTTTGGATGGAATGTCCTATAAATATCAATTAAATCTCTCTGGTCTATTGTGTCATTTATAGCTTGGGTTTCCTTATTAATTTCCTGTTTGGATGATCTGTCCATTGGTGTAAGTGAGGTGTTAAAGTCCCCCAGTATTGTTGTGTTACTGTCGTTTTCCTCTCTTATAGCTGTTAGCAATTGCCTTATGTATAGAGGTGCTCCTATGTTGGGAGGATATGTATTTATTATTGTTATATCTTCTTCTTGGATTGATCCCTTGATTATTATGTAGTGTCCTTCCTTGTCTCTTGTAACATCCTTTAGTTTAAAGTCTATTTTATCTGATATAAGTATTGCTACTACAGCTTTCTTTTGATTTACATCTGCATGTAATATCTTTTTCCATCCCCTCACTTTCAGTGTATATGTTGTTCCTAGGTCCGAAGTGGGGCTCTTGTAGACAGCATATATATGGGTCTTATTTTTGTATCCATTCAGCAAGCCTGTGTCTTTTGGTTGGAGCATTTAATCCATTCACTTTTAAGGTGATGATTGATATGCAAGTTTCTGTTACCATTTTCTTAATTGTTTTGGGTTTGGTTTTCTAGGTCCTTTTCTTCTTTTGTGTTTCCCACTTAGAGAAGTTCCTTTAGCATTTGTTGTAAAGCTGGTTCGGTGGTGCTGAATTCTCTTAGCTTTTTCTTGTCTGTAAAGCTTTTGATTTCTCCATCGAATCTGGATGAGATCCATGCCAGGTAGAGTAATCTTGGTTATAGGTTCTTCCCTTTCATCACTTTAAATATGTCATGCCACTCCCTTCTGGCTTGTAGAGTTTCTGCTGAGAAATCAGCTGTTAACCTTATGGGAATTCCCTTGTATGTTATTTGTTGTTTTTCCCTTGCTGCTTTCAGTAATTTTTCTTTGTCTTTAATTTTTGCCAGTTTGATTACTATGTGTCTTGGTGTGTTTCTCCTTGGGTTTATCCTGTGTGGGACTCTTTGCACTTCCTGGACTCTGGTGGCTCTTTCCTTTCCCGTGGTAGGGAACTTTTTGACTATAATCTCTTCAAATATTTTCTTGGGTTGTTTCTCTCTCTCTCCTCCTTCTGGGACCTCTATAATGTGAATGTTGTTATGTTTAATGTTGTCCCAAAGGTCTCTTAGGCTGTGTTCATTTCTTTTCATTCCTTTTTCTTTATTCTGTTCCACAGCAGTGAGTTCCACCATTCTGTCTTCCAGGTCACTTATCTGTTCTTCTGCCTCAGTTATTCTGCTATTGATTCCTTCTATTTTATTTTTCATTTCAGTTATTGTATTATTCGTCTCTGTTTGTATGTTCTTTAATTCTTCTGGGTCTTTGTTAAACATTTCTTGCATCTTCTCTATCTTTGCCTCCAGTCTTTTTCTGCCATCCTGGATCATCTTCACTATCATTCTGAATTCTTTTTCTGGAAGGTTGCCTATCTCCATTTCATTTAGTTGTTTTTCTTGGGTTTTATTTTGTTTCTTCATTTGGTACGTAGCCCTTTGCCATTTCATCTTATCTTTCTGTGAATGTGGTTTTTGTTCCACAGGCTGCACGATTGTAGTTTTTCTTGCTTCTGCTGTCTGCCCTCTGGTGGATGAGCCTATCTAAGTGGCTTGAGCAAGTTTACTGTTGGGAGGGACTGGTGGAGGGTAGAGCTGGCTGTTGCTCTGGTGGGCAGAGCTCAGTAAAACTTTAATCCACTTGTCTGCTGATTCGTGGGGCTGGGTTCCCTCCCTATTGGTTGTTTGGCCTGAGGTCACCCAACACTGGAGCCTACCCAGGCTCTTTTTGTGGGGCTAATGGCGGACTCTGGGATGGCTCACGCCAAGGAGTACTTTCCAGAATTTATGCTGCCAGTTTCCTTGTTCTCACGGTGAGCCACAGCCAACCCCTGTCTCTGCAGGAGACCCTCCAACACAAGCAGGTAAGTCTGGTTCTGTCTGCTATGGGGTCACTGCTCCTTCCTCTGGGTTCCGATGCGTACACTACTTTTTGTGTGCCCTCCAAGAGTGGAGTCTCTGTTCCCCCAATCATGTTGAAGTCCTGCAATCAAATCCCGCTAGCCTTCAACGTCTGATTCTCTAGGAATTCCTCCTCCCATTGCCGGACCCCCAGGTTGGGAAGCCTGACATTGGCCTCAGAACCTTCACTCCAGTGGGTGGACTTCTGTGGTATAAGTGTTCTCCAGTTTGTGAGTCACCCACCCAGTAGTTATGGGTTTTGATTTTATTGTGATTGCGCCCCTCCTACCATCTCATTTTGGCTTCTTTGTCTTTGGATGTGGGGTATCTTTTTTGGTGAGTTCCAGTGTCTTCCTGTCGATGATCGTTCAGCAGTTATTTGTGATTCTGTTGCTCTTTCAAGAGGGAGTGAGAGCAGTCCTTCTACTCCACCTTCTTGAACCAATCTCGAGCATGTTTGGTTTTGATACTAACATGTCATATCATTGTAGGGTGGTTGTGATTATTAAACTGACCAAAGTTTCTTTTGGTTCTTTGTGTAGTGTTTTAGAATAGTACAAACACAATCACACTGGCAAGTATCTCCATTCTAATGATTTTCAAATTAAGGAATTGTTTCAAATTATGAAAGCTCTTTGTTCACCTAGCTTTGCAATAGCATGATGTATGCTAATTGCTAACTTTGTCTGCATTTTTTTTAAAGATCAAATGGGCACAGTGGTTATTTTCATTAATCTCATACAGAGCAGCTAATTAAAATTTCCATTATTATCCACCCATTATCTAGTTGTTTCCTTTGTTCAGTATCAGAACAGGATGTTAATGATAAGCCATTGTTGTATTACAGCCCTATTAAGTACAGTGAGAATTAGTTTAATCTATTGCACTCTTTTGTTTTTAGGTGATTTCTTTAATATTATGTTCCACCATATTGATTTTGCTGAAGATACTTTGACATTTTGTAATAGAGATTTCAGAATTAAATACTTGTTGCTTTAATTTTTTACTCAATATTGAGAAAAGGTGACATACAGTAAAAAAAAAAGAAGTAACCCAAGGACCAGAATGTTAGTGTTTTATTCTTGCAACCTCACTAATTACGTGAACTTGGGAAATCAACTTGATTCTCTATTTATGTAATGAGAGCATTAGAACAGCTGGTCTTTTAGGGCCAGTCCAGCCTTTCCATGCTATCATGTTTTCATAATTTTCAAATATGAGGTTATGTTAAAACCCCAAAGTCCTCCTAAGCTTGATAAAAGGCATTTATTCTCTAAAGTTATATATCTTCTGTCTTGCTCCATTACATTGTTTGCTTCCATTCCTTATAACTGTAGAGTATCCTCAATTATATAATTTAAACCAGATTCTAAGGCTTGGATGAGGGGTGAGTCCCAAGGTGATAGGCTGGCCCAATTGTTCCATAAAGAATATCTCACGCACAACCATGTAGAAGAAAGGATCTAACATTTTCTGAGCATCTTACTCTGTCTATGAGACAACACATATGAAATGCCTGGTTTTGGCACTTGGTATGCATTGTTTTACTTAAGCCTCATAACAAATATGAAGGGTCAGTGTTTATTACCCCTGTGTCACGGATGAGCAAACAGGTTTATAGAGATCCGTTCAGTCGACTGATCAAAGATTACCTAGAAGGTAGGTGAAGGGCCATGATTCATACCCAGTGGCAGTTTGAGCCATCCCCAGCATACCATATACTGTCTAAGTTTACCTGTTCTATACAAGAATATCTGAGTATATTATAATGGAATGTCTCAGGACTGTAATATTCTGAAGTGAAACTAAACTGAATTTGGAAGCTTTGGCGTGTTGAAGCTCATCAGTCATTCACCTCTTTGGTTATTCACCATTCATAGATCCATCATTCATTCAAGAAATATATACTGAGTACTTAACTGTGTGCCAGGCACTGTGTTAAGATCTGGAGATACAGTAATGAACAAGATAGGCAAGTTTCCTGATTTGTGGAAACTATGTTTTAATGAGGAGGATACAGTAAACAAGTAAAGTGCTAAACGTCATAAATTTATATAAGACTGTTGGGCTGAGACTTAAATGATGAGAACCAGCAATGGAGAGGTCAGAGGTAAGAGTCTTATAGGCAGAGAAAACAGCAAATACAAAGGTCATTCTACAGGAATAAGCCCTATATATAAGCCTCTAGGGGAGTCAGTATGGCCTTGTCATCCATTAATTAAGAAAATAAGTTTGAGGATCATATGAAAGTGAAAGTGACAGCAGATCTGCAAAATTTTATACTATAAATGTTTTTTATTCCTTGTGGATCTGTAGCCTTGAGATGGGTAAATAAGTTATAGAAATGTGGAAATGATTTCACGATGATGGTTTTACTTACTGTGCCATCTGTGTGGTGATTCATTCAGTAGACTTCCTGAACATCTACTGTATATCCTACTAAAGCAAGAAAAATCAAGTCTGTGGCCATTACACAATATATGGGAGCAAAAAGTATGAAATTGTATTCCTTATTCTGTAATTTTTATGGACAGATTCAATAACAGCACATTTTTGTGGAGGCTCACTAAACCCCATCACTCTGTTAGATACTTGGCATACATGGAGTTCCCAGTCTGGAAGAGAAAGAGACACACATAATGACCTCTGCCCCAATGTCTTAAGTGCTATAGTAGTGATAGTGTCACAGTGGTATAAGGGAATAGAGTTCCTGTACAGAAGACTTTATCAGACTTTAAACATTTACTGTTTAATGGAATTTTTAAAAATTCAGACATTAAGAATGATTGACAATCTCTATATCAGGAGGCATTCTCAATAAAAAGCCAAATAGTATGAAACCCTAGGGAATCCATTTCTCATTATTAACATATTGTTGTTTTTTTTAAACTCTATATCCTCTAATGATATAACTTCTATCAAATTGGAAAACAATTGCTTTCCTTCTTCTAGCTTAGATACTTAGCAGAAACTGAGTGTAATTCATATGAATTTACAAAATTGGACTCAAGCTAGGGTTTTAATTCAGGGGGATACATTTGTAATACAGGAAAGGGGCAGTTATGATTATGTAGATCTGGAATGTGAAACTATGCGTTATTAGTACAATGAATGTGTTGATGATGTTTTCCTCCCAGCCTTTTCCCCAAACTACTTACATAGTTATGGCAAGGTGATGAAGCTAAGGAGCTGTGATGAGATAATGAGTTCTAGAAATAACCCCATGAATATTGGAAATTAAGCTAAAAACTAGTCGCTATCAGATAAATGCATTTAATGGCTTTTTAAGATTACTACGGCATGGGATTAACATAGTTAGGAAAGAATAGTTAGGAATTGGTGAATGCTTTACACTAATTTGTTAACTAACATACTAATTGGAGACTATATTGTTTTGCATTTTAATAAACATTTTCACTTGGTTTTCAGATAGGGTGATATTCTGACATATTTCAGTAGATTTGGGTTATGTATAATGTTTTGCATTAGATTTTGTTCACTGTAGAATAGAATATAAATAACTAGGAGAATTAATAAGATGACTTCTAAATGTTCATCCTGTGGGTTAAGGAGGACCAGCTAATGTTAATCCTAATGCCTGGATTGTAAATTTAAGCATCCCTGTCAGTAATACTTTATGCTACTGAAGTCCATATTCTGTTCAGGTTATGAGTACCATCAGTGTAATTTTCCTTTAAATGAGGCTGAGGAGAGTGTTGAGATATATACAGCATGATTTTACCACGTGAGTTTTATGACCAAAAGTTTTTAAGCGCCTGGCACTCTGTACACATTTTTATACGGTAAAATATTTGCATATTCTATGCATTATTGTATTTTAAAAGTTACAAAAAAAAACTGTTGTTTGTCTAAAATAATATCTTTTTTTTTTTTTTAATAGGGAGGGCTGAAAAACAGCAAACATGAATGCACTCTGTCTTCACAAGAATATGTTCATGAATTACGATCTGGTATTTCAGATGAGAAACTTCTTAATTGCCTAGAATCTCTGAGGGTTTCTTTAACCAGCAATCCTGTCAGGTAGGTGCTTTTTTACTGTTTTGGTATGATTCGTACAATTTGTACTGTATATAATTGTTGGGAATATAATCACTTACGTCATTTTAACCTCACGTTTTCCTGACCAGAAGTCTGATGTTAGTTAATAAAACAATGTCTAATTATGAGTTTGTAAACATTTAAAAATATATAGCTAATCTGATCTCTAATAACAAGCAATTTTAAGAATACAAATATTAGTCAGATGGTTAGGTCCTCTTTGATTATGTAAAATATGGGTCCAGAAGTTAAACATCCACATTTATATGAAAATCTGTACTCGGATAACAATTATTATATATTTATTTATAAAATAAATTAAGTACATTGGCTCTATGATATTTTTCCTTTTTAACTTGAGAAGTAAATATAGTTTTGTATTCTACAAGTTTTAGATATGTCATTCACACATTTCTGTAATTTGGGATAGCAAAATTAGTTAATTTTAACCAATAAAATAAATAAGAAAATATTAATAAACTCCTCAAAAATCTACACATTTAGGCTATTACCTAGGTACAAAGGATTTTTAAGGAAGAAGTTCTTGCCAATGGTGGATTCCAATAACTGATGTTCTTTTATTAACTATAAAAAGCCTTTCAGTTAATTACACCCCAAATAAAATGTTTTTATAGGGAAAAATAGATTTTCAGTGTAATATGAAAATATTCTGGGATCTGCTTACACAATTACTAAAATATTAAGTTCAGAAATTACTGGATAAGAGTATATAGAAACCATATTTTGATTTTATTCTTGTTTTTCCTAATATATGATGGGATTTGTACTTCCCTGACCTATCCACAGAGCCTTGAAAATAATTTAGAGCTCAGTTGTTTCATTTGAATTTATGTATAAATTGAAATATACTATTTATTTTTACCGATGATGCATTTGACAGAATAACTGGAAAAGTGTAATTCTACAATAAAAAATTTAAAAAGGTAATGGTAAGATATGACTTGCATTTGAATACGATAATTATTCAGAGGTGGCTGTCTTGCCATTTTTTCCAGAATGCTTCTGGTTTTAATGATTTGCAAAAGTTTACTGGTGGACAGTAAACGCGGTGTGTCGTCCCCCATACCCCCCTCCCCCGCTGCTGCCTCTGCCGCCTCCACACACAAAGTATACTGAACTTATTGCTCTGAAAATTGCTGTTGAGTGGTTGAGTGAGTTGAATAAATGAGTCTTTTAGAAGTGACTACAGAAGTCGTTACATTTAGGAATGAAGCAGGGGTGGGGGGAACCTGGTAAAAATGCATTTTTATAAAGATATCGGGAAAGGTCCGAAATTACATGCGGGTCCTTTAAGATGTAGGGGAGCCGCTACCCAACAGCTCCAAAGAATTGTAGGGCGAAGTGAGAAGATGGCAGGTCTTGATTGGTTAGAGACAGCTGCATCCTGGCAGGTGATTGGCTCCACAGTTGCATGGGGCTGCTTGTGTCGTCACAATCCCAGCATTCCGTTGTAGCCATCGTAGCCGTTGTAGCCTGCCTGTGGAACTCGCGGAACTTGCTGACGGGAGCCAAACCCCACCTCCTCGTCTGCCGGAGCTGCCCTTAAAATGAGTAAGAATGGGTTTGGGAGCTATGGCGGCATCTCTGCTGCAGGTGGAGCCATCGGAAGCAATGACCCACCGTCTCAGGGCAGGGTAGCTCTTGCTTTTAAGTCCATACGATACAGGTCCCGAATCCAGGATATTATACCTTGCTGTGTAAACCAGCTGCTCACCTCCATTGTGATTGATAATGTCTTCACGATTAGGGGAATCGAGGTTTCCCTAGTCGCTATCATGGGGATAATCAGGCAGGCAGAGACGGCTACAAATTACGTTCTTTACAAGATTGATGATATGACCACCAAGCCTATCAACGTCCGCCAGTGGGTCGGCAGAGATAGAGCAAAGCAGGGGATAACTCTCCTTCCAGTGAGAGTATACGCCAAAGTGTTAGGTATCCTCAAATGTTCTGCGGAGGTGAAGAGCCTTGAGGTGTTGAAAATCCGTGTCCTGGAGGACATGAACGAGTTCACCACACATATTCTAGAAACGGTTAACGCGCACATGATGCTGGATAAAGTGGCCTCTGGGCAAAGTGTCCCTGTTGTTCCCTCAGAAATGGATGAGGCCCAGATGCACAGCGAGTACCACCCCGACTTCATCCGGAAGGAGGTGCTGCGTTTGATTCAGGAGTGTCCTCGATAGGAAGGCAAGAGCGTTCGTGAGCTCCAGACCAAGCTTAGCAACCTGAGCATCGGGACCGTCAATCAAGCCATTGAGTATCTGACCGTCAAGGGCCACATCTACCCCACTGTGGATGGGGAGCATTTTAAATCTGCTGATTGAAGCAGTGAAAACTTTTTTCATTTTCTGAAGACGCTGCCTCCAGTTGTGACTGAGTTTGACTGTTTGACTTTTAGGAAGTAGATTTCTTTAAACAAAAGATTGGAACTGGCATCCTTTTGGAACTTCACTGCTTTTCCAACTGCTTTGAACTTTTCTATTTTTCTAACTATATTTGAAGCTCAGAGGGAGATGGCGATGGATAAATTGACTGGCCTTTTTGTAGAGTTTACCAGCAAGCAAATGAAAACACTCTTGGACAGATGATTTTGGGGGAGAAAAGGTATAGAAAATTGAAAATTATTAGTTGCATGGGAGCTTCTTCTGAAATACCTACATATTAGGAGAAAGTACATGCAGTCAAGGAGCCAGTTAAGAGACAAAAAAATATTCTTGTTTTTACATTAGACTTATTTTCTATGTTTGGATTTAGCATATTATAGTCATATTAGTATCTCTTGCTAAATATAGTAGTTGATTAATTCAGATGTGCTAAAGATAGCAGTTTATGAATTCAGGCACTCAGTTCAAATGTTCATTTAGTGATTTGCTCTTACACTGTAGGTTTATGTTTTTTTAAAAGATAAGATTATACTATGTTTAAATGGGAGGGTCAGCTTTGACTTTTTTCTTAAAATATGATTAATGATTGTTTCAAATACAATATGGAGATATTTGGATTAAATTACAATCTCTTGCAGTTGCATAGTACAGATACCAGACTTTATGTAAGTTTCATGCTCTGATGTATTATTTATAGTACTAAATGCTCTGTTTTATGTATAAGAAGGTTTTATTCTTGTAGGGTAGACAAACAAAAAGTAATAATAGGAATTTTATTAAACTTTGCAAGTTTAACCAAAATTTATTTAAACATTTTATTAAAGCAATTTTGCAAATCTTTACCTCCTGTGTGATATTTTTCTAAATTCATTTGAAAAGCCTATAGTTTTGTTTTTGAATATTAATATTGTAATTATCCAGAATAATTTTTTCTCTTCTCTATATGATATCAATAACATACATCTATTTGTAATAATACATTTTAGTATAGGTTATATGACTTATGTGAGGCTTTTAAATAATTGAACACACTAAGCACTCAGTTGTACATACACTGAAGATGGTATCTTTCAAGTTACTATCTCTGTTACATTAGTGGAAAGAAAAAATATATACATTCATATAGGTAGAAGAGAAAAGCATTACTTGTCTCAATCACAAAAAGAAGGTGCAAAAACAGAAAATCTCTTAAAAGCCAACAATCCATACTGTTAGAATGTGGCGTCTTTTTGCCAGTTCTTAGGAAAACTTATCAACAGTTCTTGCTTAAGCTTCCTGAGGCATAAATTTAACTTTTCTTCCCTTCAAAAGCAAGGAAGTCATAAATGACACTCTTTTGAAAACCACAAATGGTTAACATACTATGAACGTGTTTGTTATTTAAATTATCAGACATCTTTCCAAATTCTAGTCTTCATAAACATAAGAAATTCTGAACTACTCTTTGTCGAAAAGGTTGCCTGCCCTGGGAAAATCATACTGAAGGAGAGACAGATGAGGGGCATATTTCTTCCTCAAGATGTCAGTGCGGAAAGAAATAGTCTAAGACACGTAATATTCTTTTGTGGTATCACTTATACAAATGCTGGAAGCCTGAGATTAAAATCTGATATTTATGACTTCATAGGTCACTTTCCTAATTGTCAAGTTGATTCAATTGGCGGTTGGCTGGGTAGTCACCTTTCCCCTCACTCTAGGAATATTCCTAGAGCCAAAAAAGCTTTTTTTGGCTGTCTTTGTTGCCTGGGAACTGATGCTATATGTATACCCGAATTTAAGGCCAGGGACCACCCCCACTTCCTGCCCCATCCTTTGAGGGGGACTGTCCTCTATCTTTGTGCCTTGGGGTACTTTTTAGCTTTGTTAATTACCCTAGCAGCCCTCCCCCCCATTCTTCTTGTGCTTTACTGGGTTTCTGCTGCAGGTAAGGGACTGCGATGGAAGAATACTAAGTAGGTCTAGCTATAATGTGAATGAAAATCAAACATTTTGAGGCAGAAACAATTGCTAGATTGCCGTACGTGCATATTTAGTGCATGTTAGGGGTAGCAGATTTTTCAAATTCATTTTAAACCATCCACTTGGTATGCAGACTTCTTTTTCAATTTTGTTTAGATGGTGAATAAACTTGGTCAGTGCTCCCCTTCCTCTCCGGTTCTGCCCTGTATGTGAGCCAAATCTTTGAGGATAAGACAGAAATCCTGGGGAAATACCATTGACTATTTTCAGCAGGGACATTTAACTCTGAGGAACATGATAACTGATAATTATAAGCCACTGGGGGTTGTTTTTCTATGACTCATAGGCATAAGAAATGTATGCATTTATATTGAAGTTGATTCTAAATGAACGGAATAAATAAATTTGAAAATGTTTTCAAGTCAAAGCTAATACTGTCATCACAATTGTTAGTACTTGTTTTATTTTACCTACTAAATTTAGATTTATATTTTGAGTAAATTATAAATTGTATTTTTACAATTTCCATTCACTTATAATGAATGAAAAAAGGTAACCACTGAGAATTCTTTAGTCATTAAACCGTTAGTGAGCAACTACTATATGCAATAGGAGTTAACTTTCATTTTAATAAGCTTAAATTTAATTGACTTATGAAATGCTTATCAAAAATAATAATAGTTAATATTTTAACATTTATATAGTACTTATTATCTGCTAGGCACTGTTCTAAGAGAGAGAGAGAATGTGTATGTGTGTGTCCCTGTGATTTATAATCGAGGTCCCTGTGCCTCGACTTATATTTCCAGCTCAGACCTTTCTCTTGAAGTTCAGACCCAATCTCCAAATGTCTTCCCAGATGCCCTACAGACATCTTTAAAACATTAAAAACTAATAGCAAGGAACACTTAACATATATACCATTTTTTATCCCCCAGGAAATGTTCTAAGAACTTGAAATACATACAACTGGGGAATCATTATGATTAGTATTAATATTGTTCTCATTTTATAGATGAGGAACTTGAGGCTCAGAAAGGTTAAGTAATTTGCTCTCTTTTAATGTTACATGGCTAGTAAGTGTCAGAGCTAAGGTTCCAATCCTGGGTCCTTATCCACTTCTTTGTACTACCTCACAATAAGGAAAGTCTTTTAAAATATCCTCCTTTCATTCTTGTCACATACTAAATATTTTGACTTTATTCCTTTCATTAAAATTTGCCTGACTTGAATTTTTTAAAAAACACTATGAAATACTTCAGCAACAAGTATAGAGGAGAATATAAAAACACCTCTGTATTCATTACCAGTTTAAGAAACAAAACTTATTTTTATTATAGTTGTAGAGAACTTAGCCATATAACTCATTAATGTTTAATGACACTATAACATCCTTTGAGCCTGCATTTTCACTGATTAAAAAATCATCTGAAAGTCTACATCTTCTATAAACCAATGCATTTATTTTTTGAAGTGTACTATCTTAAGAATATATATCATTGCATTGAAAAGTCTTCTTATGACCTCATGGCTCTTTGTAGAGAAATTTGGGACTCCTTTGCTCTATATATTATGGATGATACCTCTAGTAATTCAAATGCCATCCATATGATATTATTCCTATTTACCATTATATGATAAATCAAGAAAGCTTTTTACTTTTACTATTGAGAATTACTATTTTTCTTTTTTTTGGTAATACCTTAGGTTGGAGCAGTTCAATGAATAGCACTTAATATTATGTAGTTTGTTTTTATATAGAAGATGGATATCCCAGAAAGGAATAACAAATTCCCCTTGTCCATATGGGGCCTGCATATGGAGCTTACATTCTAGTAAGAGAAGTCAGACAATTAAAAAAAAAAAATACACACACACACATACATACATACATACATACATACATACATACATACATACATACATACAATGTCAGGTTGTGATCTGTCCTGGGGAGGGAATGCTGCTATTTCATATCACATGGTCAGTGAAGGCCTCCCTGACTTTAGTGACATGTGAGCAGAGATCTAAAGGAAGTGTGAGAGTGAGCTGTGTTGTCCACTGGAGGAAGAACATTGTTAGAAACAGGAAGCAGCAGCAGCAGCAGCAGCAGCGAATGTCTCTTCCAGGAATGTCAAAGAGGCCAGTGTGGCTGGAGGCAGAGAATTGTGAGCCATTGGTAGGACTTTGGCTTTTACTCTGAGTGAGCTGGGAAGCTGTAAGAGGGTTTTGAGGAGAGTAATGGCCTGACCTGACCTAGGTTTTTAAAGGATAACTGGGTAGAAGCAGGGAGACCATGGAACATGTTGCAGTGAAGGAGCTAGAAATTTCACAGGAATTCTAGAGACAGCCGTATAGCTGTGCTTTGTGGAGGCCGATATGGAAGGTCACTTGACATCCCAAGGTAGTCCTAGAGCCTGATTATTTTTGTCGTGAGTCTTCAACTCAGCAGCAGAAATTCATGGTGCCTGTCCCTGATTTGTTCATTGTGAACATGGATTCTATATGAGTCTGCTTCTTTTCTTGATATTAACTGCCTGGCCTTTGCTGTATTCCTCATTTAGAATTCTTAATGGGGAGATGCTGGTCCCCATTTGTTTCTGCTCTGGCAAAGCTTTTCATGCCAGACCACCTCAGCCTACAGGCCCACCTACGTGCTGGCCACACCTCTGGTCAGGTGACCGTCCCTAATCGAGTCAGTCGTGTCCTTGGGAAGGGAAAGGGAGGCAAGGTGATGTCCAGAATTTGTCCATCTCAGAAAGTGTCTCTGGAGAGTGTTGCCCTAAGAAAAGGAGGAGGGGCTTCCCTGGTGGCGCAGTGGTTGAGAGTCCGCCTGCCGATGCAGGGGACACGGGTCGTGCCCCAGTCTGGGAAGATCCCACATGCCGCAGAGTGGCTGGGCCCGAGAGCCATGGCCGCTGAGCCTGCGCTCCGCGACTGGAGAGGCCACAACAGTGAGAGGCCTGCGTACCGCAAAAAAAAAAAAAAAAGAAAAGGAGGAAATCAATGTAAGAATAAACCCAAGGAAGAGAATAATTTGTATAATAATAAGTAAATTATACAGAAAACAAAGAAAAAACAGCGTGTAGAGGGAAAAATCACCTTGAATGCATCATGTCTTATTTGTTATATAACAGTAAAAGAATCCTTGAAATTGAACAGTAATCATTTAATATTATTCTTCCTTATGTAGAACTATCATTAATGAAATTAAATTTTGTTAGCCTTGTTCTCTTTATAAAGAAAATTTTTCTGGATACTAATATGAGAGAGAGCACGTTATATGATAGAGTACCACTAGAATGCCAGTCATGATATCTGATTTCCAGGCCTTGATTTCTCACTCTCTATGACCTTAGTCCAATCAGTGCACTCTTTGGGCCTCAGTTTTTCCATATGTAAATGAGATTGGAGCCTTCCAGCTCTAAACTTCTATGTTCTGTGTTCTCTTTTGCTTAGTTCCAATCCTCTTACTTTTGCTATAGGAACTAGATTATTAAGAAATTATTTTGAAGAGAAAAATGTTCCTCTATTAAGACTAAAAGATTTCCTAGCATTCTGTTATTTTCTTGCATTTGTAAATATATTTAACCAACTCTGGACAGGTATTTAGTTTTATTTTATTTTTTTTAAAGGTATTTAGTTTCCTTTAAAATATTGAAGGAAGCAGTTTCTGTGTCTCTGTTACATAACTATTTTCCAAAGCTGATATTCATTGGAATCTGGGCATTTGCCCTCTTCATGGCTGGTTTGCTTCTGTACCAGTTTTAACTGATTTCTTTTTGTTCAGCCCCTAGTAAAATAATAAATATATAGACACTCATACACGCACTGATAGCTTTACTAAACATTTTCAAAGCACAGTCATTTCAGAATATTAAACAGAGTCATGATTTTCAAATTCATACAGTATTTAATCACTTAGATGATAAAGGCTCTAAGAAAGTAATTTCTTTATATTATTTTTCTGCTAATGGCAAATATTTAAAAATTCCTTTTATAAGCCATCATTAACTGGCCATATCCCAAATCACTCCATTACTATACATTCCTTCAACATTTATTTTGTACTGTACACATTCACCTGCACCTGCTTATGCTGTGTAATAATTTCATGCATGTATGTCTGCTTTTCTCATTTCTATTTTAGACTCCTCTAGGGAAGGGAACCTCTTGCCCTCTTATTTGTTTCATGATGGCAGTTACGGTGTAATTTATATACAATAATGTGTGATTTGATGTAGATGTTGACCCACCATCAGTAAAAACCTATGCTTCTCCAGCCATGAGAATGAATTTGCATTAATCTGGCTCTATTTTGTGGCCATGCATTTTAAGATGTAATCGGAGAAAAAGAATGAAGCAAACTTCCTCCATACAAGAGTGAAACCTGTTGGTTTGATTTGAACCATATTCATCAGCTACAGACAACGTAGCATGCTTTCCACGATGGTCTTTTTATGGTTGCATGGTGAGTTAATGAAACTGAATGTTTACAACTCTATTTAACACCCTAAAAATCCATGAGTTTTGACTATAAAATAAATCCCAATCTGCCACCACAAATCATATTAGACTTTGCACATACCATGGTCTGTGTGTTTCAGAATGAGAACTATGTTATTTACAGATTTTTGTTCATATTCCTCTACTAAAGTTCATGAAAGGAAGCAGTGCCTGCTGAGAAATGACCAATGAGTTTGGACGATTTTATTCCCAGCCAACCCATTACAGGATGCATAGGTACTTGGCAATACATTTTATGAAGATCCAAAGAAATGTGTAGCAATAAATCATTGTCAGTAAGCTTTCTCAACACATGACAAAAACAAGAAATACTGGTTTGAAGAATAGTATGAGAGTTGTGATTGTGTAGAATTCTTTCAGAGTTGTTGCTGAAATTGCCTTATAGCTTGAAGGGTATGTTACCCCACTAGGAAACTGTTTTTTTCTGTTTTGCTTTGAATCTTAGTTATCTGCCAAACTCATGGCATAGTGTGTATATTCCCTTTCTGTGACGATAGCTTCCTCAGCCAATCTTTTCAAGCAGGTGAAAACAGATAAAATATCTTTTAGAGTTTCTGTAGATGTGGTTATTTGCATTACCTCTGGCATATTTGTTTTTACTTGATATTTTCGAACTTCCCTTTAGATTTAAACATATTTTTCTAGCACATTAATATGCATTTTAACATAATCATCGTAATGAAAATAGCTGACTCTTGACAGTAATACAAATTAGGAGTAGAAAGTACTTTCTGAATTATGGGTGTTAATAACTATTTGAACAGCCTATATTAAATGCATTAAAAGCTTGGCAAAGCAGCTGACAGTACTTAGAAAGTTAATATAACGTTAGATGCAGATCAATACTCTAAGAACATTTTGCATTGGACTACTTATGAAAAGCAGAATAATGAGGACAATTTTTTATGGTGCAGAAATGGGAAGAGGACTTAAAATTGTGAGCACATCTCATAAGGCAGCATTATGTGCAGTATTGCGAAAGCAGGGTTGTATTTTAAATTTGTTTACTTTAACTTTCAACTGCATAAATCGTTTCAGAAGACCCTAGTACATTTTTACATAGACTAGAAAATAGTAAATTCAGAGTAGTTATGTCAAATTGTATGCTTTCTTTTAAAATCTTGGTCAACAATTTGTATTAACAGCAACCATGTTGGCTCATTTAGCTAAGTTTGTCCCATAAATATTCAGTGACATTGAATTTTAATTATGTAATATTAGCTTCAAAACAGAATTTTAACTTAATGCAGATCCAATATTATATCTCATAATAGAACCAAACTAGATCTATGTGTCCTATATTATTTTCAAAAAGAAAAACATAGGAACAGCAAATACTGACTTGGGTTTCTGCAGTATTGTTTCAGTTGGAGAAAATGTTAGAGACATTAAAGTAGAATAAATGATGGCTCCTATGTTGGTATTTATTTTATTATTATATGATATAGGAAGCTCCACCAAGGCAATGCATTTTCTCATTTAAATGATGTGTTTTAAATTTGAAAACAAATATGTATATATAATAATTTTCTAAAATAATTAGAAACTTGTAACTGGACATGTAATTATAAAGGTATATAAAATCTAGCAGCAGAGTCTAAGCACAATAGTTAAATGGATTTCTAAATAGAAGGTGAACTTCTTTCCATTTAAAAATATCTTATATGCATTTTATTGTATTTTCTGTATATTCAAAACTAGCCTTGGGAAGAAAAAGCTTATAAGTATGCGTTGTTTGAGATATTTTTGTTTTGGTTTATATGAATTAATTTAACTAAAGGTCTTGGACACATACTAGAGTTTTATATACTTATTATTATGGGACTATTACTAAAGCAATTGCAGTTTTCAATAAGGGATGCAGATATCCCAATACCATTAAGATGAGGGTAAAAATACAAGCTCCAAGTAAGGTGGGAACGTGGTAGTTTTCAAAATCTAGGACAATGTCAGGTAGTGATTTGAGTATAAAATAGTTCCAATTTTTCCCATAGCCAAGGGGAAAAAAAGGCAGAGTATTGACAGACATAGCTGTTATCTGATGAATGACAGTGCATTTATTTTTCAGGGAAGGACATTCTTTCTGATTTTAAACTCAGAGAATTTTATTTTGTTTTTCTTTAAACAAGGGGTATTGAACACCGCAGTAGAGTGAGTCTTTGATAGTTTTCCATAAAGTACAGAGGATTTCTGTGAATGTCCATTTCCTCCATGGGGCCTTGAGTTAAAAAAAAAAAACAAACCCCAAAGTCATGATATTTCTACAAAGACCCAGAGTAATAGTACTGGTATACAGCTTCCCCATAATCCAAGCTGCTACCAAGGTGTACTTGAGTAGTGTCCCTGAGGCTCTCCCTCTGGAATATCTATCATCTCTGCTGGACTTTTGATAGGAGCTGGATAGCTGACAATTCACAATTAAGATGCCAGCTAGGGCTTCCCTGGTGGCGCAGTGGTTTGGAGTCTGCCTGCCGATGCAGGGGACGCGGGTTCGTGCCCCGGTCCGGGAAGATCCCACATGCCGCGGAGTGGCTGGGCCCGTGAGCCATGGCCGCTGAGCCTGTGCGTCCAGGGCCTGTGCTCCGCAAAGGGAGAGGCCACAATAGTGAGAGGCCCGCGTACCACAAAAAAAAAAAAAAAAAAAAAAAAGATGCCAGCTAGCACCTGGAGCACAGGTATTCTGTGTAGTCGATTGAAAGAAGATCCATGTGCACTAGATAACAGTGTTTGCTCTATAACCCCAGCTGTTTGATCGGTGTTAGATAATGGGCAGCTAATTTGGGGAGATTTCCCACCTGGTCAGTAAAGCTGCAGGTGTATGGCCTCTCACATCGGGCAGTTTAAACCTGAAAATCTTCTGTTGAGATGGAATCCATGAAGGGAGAACATAGAAGGCAGTATAACATTGTAGTGTACTTTGAAAAAGTAAATCAGCTTCAAGTGAGCTAGCTAGCTTAGTAGTCTGCCATATGAATGTGAATCTCAAACCTTCATACGCTCAGAATCAACCCACTCCTATTTGTTAGGTCTGTTCTGCAGCACCCAGCATTACTGAAAATACGCAGATTTGGTCTAATTCTATTTTGGAGGGTGCTGCCTGAGTACTGAGGATTGCTATAGGTTTTTTTAGGGCAAGGCTATGGTACCATACCACCCTTGATACCAGCTTCCAAGAGAGTTACCTGGATGTCGTTTCTTAAATTGGTGCATTCAACATTCATTCATCAAAAAGTATTAAAGACTAAGTGCTAAACTGGAGTGTTAAATGGATTTTAAAAAATTGAGTTATCATAAATTTCCATATGTGAATTAACATTTGTCAAAGAATAAGAATACCCTGAAATGAATCCAGCACTAAAACTATATTAAGCATTTTTCTTTGATATAGAAAATGTTTAAGAATTTTGTAATGTTGTTGAGGTCAACATTATAAGCATCAATTAAAATGGCAAAATATTTTAATTGTTAAGTGGTATGGGACATTGCCCTAGGGATATTCTCTGACCTTATGACATGTTTTGTATCTTGAAGAAAACTTCTGTCAGTTTATTTCCTCATCATTACTTTCTCCCAGGAATAGAATGCAGGATATACTGTGCTGTGTTATCATGTGAGCTTTTCATTAATTTTGGTTTCTGCTATTATTTAGTATTGTTTATAAATGACAGAATTTATTTTACATGTTGGAATCATGTGTTTGCTGATGACAGTAGTTTGATGCAAGCATTCACCTTCATGCATTTCTCAACTCTTTCAAATGATCTTGGAAAATTGGAGTAATAAAAGTTAAGAAGAGACAGCTATAGAGGAGTTAATTTCGAGGGGCAAGAACAAATTATACATGCATATGGATTTTTCAAATATGTGGCTGGAAATTTCTGAAACATATTGATAGGAGGGATGCTAGATAAATATGAATTATCAAATAATACTGTGGAGATACAAGCACCATGCTGAACACATACTGTGGAGCTTAGGTAAGCATGATTCTGGACTTAGAGCACTCGTCCATCTATTCAAGGATTTGGCTTTGAGCCCTGTGTGTATGATTTGGTGTCATCTTTGAGACTCCTTGTTCATCACACTTGCCCATTTTCTTATTTGCAATATCTCTTGCGTAGTTTTTACGTTTCTATTGTCAATACTCTAGTTCAGGCCTCATTCCCTTTGCAGACAGGAATTGACAGAGGAACTGATTGTCCAGCAAAGAGTTCACTGTTCACTGGGTTTGTTTGTTATAGCCAAAGTGAGCAAGGCAAAGCACAGAGGGATAGAGAAGTTAAGGAGGTTAGCAGGAAGTGTAGGGGAGGAAAAAGTTTTACTCGACCCTCTTAGGGTCCCTGGCTGTGACTGAAAATTAAACTGACAAAGATTAACAGGAGAAAGGCATACAAATTTTACTGAATTTTTACATATACATAGGAGCCTTCACAAGAGGATGAAGACCCAGAGAACTGAACAAAGCCAGAAGCTTTTATACCTTTTAGACAAAGGAACAACAAATTTGTGAGAAATTGACAAGACAAAGGGATTTGGGCTAGGGGTAGTAAATGGTGAAGAAGTAACTAGGACGATAAGGGTTAGTTTAACAAAGTTTCTTTATGCAGCCTTCTGCGCCCTCAATTCCCTGCCTCGGATGATAAGAATGCGTTTCCTTCACGTGGTACATACAGGCAGGATGGGTGACTTTTACATGGGAGATTTAGCTCCTGCTTTCATGGAAGAAGGGGCTGGGTTGGGGAGCAGTGAGGTCAGAGTGACCTTCTTGGTTCTGCCCTTTTCTCAGACTCCTTCAGCTTAAGATATTCATTATGCCAGGGCGCCATATTTTGGGGTGTTGCGTTCTGAACTCCATCGGAAGCAATCCGATGGCTGACCACTTCATTAGTGCTGGGTAAGGAAGCAAGTAAGGCTAACCAAGAACTATTATTCCCAGATTAAAGTTGAATGGCTCCATTTTTTCCAGGTGCTCCCTAATACTTGATTATTGTGTCAGGCTAAATATCAACTAACAATTGCTACATTTTTTGAAGTGGATGTTTACAGATCTGTGCTTCACTGGTATGTCTACAATCTATAATAATGAATTGCAATATGGCAGGGCTCTGCATCTGTGCTGAGCAAGTTAACTTTTATTTATTGGTATATGGGAAGAAGAAAGAAAATATATTTTTGAATATCCCCGATGTGTTTATTGTCTAAAGTTTCCCTTCTTGATAGAATCCGTAATAAATAATTTTAAAAAATTCCTCACTGGTATTGCTTTCACATCTAAATATACACATTGATGATATTTGAATATATTTTAACTTTTATCCAATATTCCTTCATGAAAGGAAAATAACCAAAAAACTTGTAACCACTAATTGGTGATATATTTGTTAATTGTTGATAATATAGTTGAATGGGAGGTATGTAAGGACTGAGGAATGATTGATTCCAATCATGGTTTTGCCATTAACAAGCTCTGTGATCTAAAACAAGTCAATAAAATTCTTTTATTTTCTTCATCTGTAAAATGAAGGAGCCAATATGGAGTAACAGTTTAATTTCACAACCAGTAAAGCTACTCTTGTGAGTCCATGTTCTTTCATAGAGGTTTGTTTATAAATGAAGATAAAACCTTGTTGTTAATTTAAGTTGTGTCTGTTTCGGTTTTTAACTGTTCCAATTGAAAAGAAAGTCCTTGCATTTTTTTTTTTTTTTTTGCGGTACGCGGGCCTCTCACTGTTGTGGCCTCTCCCGTTGTGGAGCACAGGCTCCGGACGCGCAGGCTTAGCGGCCATGGCTCACGGGCGCAGCCGCTCCGCGGCATGTGGGATCTTCCCGGACCGGGGCACGAACCCGTGTCCCCTGCATCGGCAGGTGGACTCTCAACCACTGAGCCACCAGGGAAGCCCGGTCCTTGCATTTTTGAAGGAGGTCAAAGTTACTTAAGCAGTTAAAGCATTACGCTTTCTTTAAAAAGCATTCGTATGTTTTGAAAGACTTATCAAATCTGTAACTTTAGGAGTAGCTATGTTTCTAGATTTTTCTGAAAGTGAGTGCAAGGCAGCTTGAATATAGTAGAAAGCTAATATTTCTTTCTTAGGGACTTTATACTGCATTGTAATCCTATAAAGATTTTATCTGTATGTCATATACAGTTTATTATTATTGTTTTGTTGTCATTGTTTTAGATGATTTATATCACTGTGGAAGAGAAAAATAGTGAGTTTTTTGGTTTAATTTGTGTTAGATAAGCCTTAACAATTCTCATGGTGTTTAATGTGGGGTTATTAAAGATTTTGACTGTTCATTGTTCAATGATTATGTTTTGAAAAAATTTATTAAAGTTGGATGTATTAAGATGTTTAACTATATTTAAGAGTGCATGTATGTACATACAGGTACACACATAATTTCCATAGTATCTTTATCAGTTTTAGGGGAAGGGGGTTTTAAAATATTATATAAAGATAAACTAGAAAAGACCAGAAATTTACCATTACAGATCACATTCTGAGACAATAAAACGTTTGAACTTGCTGAGATTTTTTGATATCCACCATGAGGACCCAAAGAAATGGTTCTTTGTGGTTTGGTTGCAGTTATCCTGTGCTAAAAATATTCAGGAACATTAAATTTCTTTGATCTTTGTCTACATAGCTATCACACTCTATAATGAGTCTTTAATTATATGTTTTTGGAACTGCACCTGGTAGGTGAGAAGGACTGTTGCATTTCTGTTGTTCAGTCATCAAATAGCAATTATCTTTCAACTCTCCTTACCCCTGTTACCATGAAAGAGCATTCACTGACCTTCTCTGCTGCCCACCAGAGCCAGTTAGTATAACATGCAGATTGGTGTAGGAAAAAATGAAATGTGTGGCGGTACCTGCTAATACCTCTCTGTTTTCCTCCTTGCATTCAAAGAACTTCTAACCTTATTCACAATAGATAAACTTGGTGTCGGCTCTCTTTCATTTCCAGGGTGTATAAATTAGGAATGTGATTTCCTGGAGTAAGTTCATTTTAACAAAATTCCACTACTAAAAGAAATTGGACGTCCTGTGGAGTGTGTGATAGAATTTTAACTTTATTACTTAGCTTAGGAAAATACATTTTTCCTGTGGAAGTTAACATTTTATTATAAGTTTGACTGGTTATATCACTAAGAAGATGACTTAAGTATGCTAACATAATTATATTCACAATTTCAAACGTACGAAGAAAATTTAAAACATGACTGGCTTTTGCTTGAATGTTTGGAATGCTCTTTCTCCCTGCTTCCCCTCTATTTACTATAGATTAAAGACTATTTTTAATTTCATTCACATTTTTGGTACATTTTGTTTTCATCATTACATTAGGCTAAGACTGTCTCTTATATTTTTCTAAGAATACTTTTTAAAGAAGGGTGGGGAGGAAAATATTCTTTGTTCGATAGCCTTTTGGGCATTTTAACAGATTTGGACTTAAGCCATTATGACTATCTCCAAAGTATTGATAATTTTGAGAGCTTAAGAAATTGATTTTAATAAATAAGAAACTTTTATCCTTTGAGGGAGAATTTTACTTAAACTATTGCCCTCAGGAGATTTTTATATGTAACTCAGGCATTTACAATTTGTTGTGAGCAACTCTTAAAAAAATGTGTGAGTAGCATGAAACAGAGCAGGATTTTTCCAATGAGACCTGATGGGGAGAATAAATGCAGCCAGGTAAAACCCTCTTAAGCAAAAAGCAGAGGATATAGGGAGAGATGGAGTGTCTTCTTTGGTGTTTTCTAAGGAAATTGTAACCTGTTTCAATACTGAAGTCAAAACCACTGAGAGCTGGAAAATTGACATATTCAACCTTTTTATGAATCAGGTGAAATAAGCGGTCAGTGAATATCATGCTTCAAAGGGATTTGTACAAATGTCTGGAAATGGCAGTGTTACAAATAATAGATATTCTAAATTGGTCAGAAATAGTTCATGTACTAATCTACCATGATGAATAGTTTCGAAGGACATTGAAATGCCCAAGGGTATTGTATTTACTTTCATGTAGACAAACCTGAGTGGATATATATTTTTTTATCTGGTTAAGACCAAGGCAGTCATAGCATATACAAATCCATGTTGTTTTTGTTGTTAACATTTATCTTTTTCACGGATGTATGTTATTGATAGTGGAATTATCTATGAAGTTGATTTGGCTGAACAAATTATCCTTTAAAAAGGCTGAAAATACTAGGTTTTTCTTGGCTACTGTTTGGAGATGTTGATATGTGGACTGAAGGTATGATACTGTTTGCATTGGGTTGTGCGTTAGTTTTAATCACCCAGCACCCTTTTTCTTTCCATAAGGACCTATAACTAAGGTTTGGTTTTAATTTCACTGAAAACATTACATTGGCAACATTAGTATTAAAATGAGATGTTTCTCTGGTATTAAAATATGTAAACACCATTTGCAATCATCTTTAAAGTCTCCTCAACCCTTTGAATTAGTTGTTTCGTGTCTTATAATTTTACCAATTTTATCAATTCCCCCAAGAAACTCTGGACTATCCTTCATTTTATTTGATGTTCCAGTAATTTGGGTTGTAGTATGAGATTACACATGGGAATAGAACACCATTAGAGAGAAATAAAATTCTTTGTACAAAACACGTAACCCTCTATACTAGCCTTTAGCACTGTACAAACAGTGATAAAGTGATGACATGACTAATATTGGACTTCGGCACATGAGACCAATTGCCTTTACTGCTTATGGGACTCATGATAGAACTTCCTAATTTTATCTTTAAGCCTTTTGAAAGAAAGACGTGAATCTGGACAGTCTAATTATAAATGTGCATGTAGTCACTACTTCCTGTTATATCTGTATTGCGTATAGTATACTGAACTCATCTGTCCACTAATCTGATTTTAAGTTATATTTACATGAACTGTAATTAAATCAGAGTCTGAATATCCAACTTACGGATAAAAGGTTGAAGTTTTTGGAATCTGTGAAGGATTTTCCTTTACATTTATGTGTGAGGGAGCAGAACATCATTTCCTCGTAAAATAGGCACATTTATAGAGTTTTCCTTACTTTGTTTTGCCCTGGAGAGCTAGAGAGGGGAGAATCTTGCTTTCTCGTGGACTTAGAGTTCAATGATACTTTCTCTCTGATACTTTCAATGATACTTTCTCTCTGATACTTTCATTAAATATAAGATTTTCTTTCCTTTGATCATGCCAATCAGTGTAAGTGGGCCCTTTAAAAATAATGACCTCAGAAGTTCTGAAAGCCTGGGGTAGATTTCTGTTTTAAAACCTTGATATATTTAGATATCTTTCTGTCAGAATTATGCATGAACTATAAATAGACTTCTCTCTCTCTGCATATCCCCCTTCCCCCACCATTGTAATTTCTATGTCTATTTCAATGTGAATTGGCCAGCATTAATATAGTAATGAATATACACAAAGTTGAATAATAGCAATAAGTTAAAGAAAGCACATGATGTGATATGAGTGCCAAATATTTAAATTATTAAATCTTTTCCAAAAAATCAATCAGTAGAAGTTTAGTGTCTATTTAGATTCTTCTGCATATTTCATACAATTAAGATACTTATCAATAAATGAATGGATGAAATGTTATTAAGTGTTAATATTTTTGAAAAGGAGTCTTTAATTTACGCCTAAAATCATACTGTATTTTGGACAAGAAGATTTAAAGAGCATTCAAGGTTTTGATTTTTAATATTTTCAGAAATATCTTAATACAAGTTCACTGTGCACGGTTTCATTTAATAGTCACAAAGGCCTTCTGGGCTACAGGTACTATTCTCCTCCCTATTTTAAAGCTTAGAGGTTTTAAGTAACCGATCAAAAATAACGCAGCTAGAATATGACAGAGATGGGATTGGAACCTAGATCTATCTTCTTCTAAAGCTTATGCACTTAACCATGTCACTCTGCGATCTCACAGAGATAGTCCATTGATGAATGGAGGCTTATTTTTCTGACCTTTGAGTAAACGTGGAAAAAGATCTCTAATTTTCTTTCTTTCTTTCTTTCTTTTTGTGCTACGCGGGCCTCTCACTGCTTTCGCCTCTCCCGTTGCGGAGCAACAGGCTCCGGACGCGCAGGCTCAGCGGCCATGGCTCACGAGCCTAGCCGCTCTGCGGCATGTGGGATCTTCCCGGACCGGCGCACGAACCTGTATCCCCTGCATCGGCAGGCGGACTCTCAACCACTGCGCCACCAGGAAAGCCCAATTTTTAACTTCTTGAGCAATATAGGGATGTTGGACTGCCTTATAGATATAGCCACACCTTTTATACCTAAGGTCAGAAAATACTGTCTCATTTTGGGTCAGTCCTCTTCTTCCCTAGAAAATTTTCCTGGCTTCGTTTTCAGTGTTCAGATCTAATCTTGGACTCTTGCTCACTCGTATGTTAACTGCCCTCACTGATCTTTCTATTGTTTTTGTTTGGGTGATTCATTTGTTCCACCTGGTCCCCTGTCAAGTCATGGTTACAAATATCACCATGTATTTGTAGCATGTGAAGACAACTCTTTAACGTAGGTAACTTGATAACATAAAATCACCAATATGTTAATACCAAGAAATGAGATTATGGAATCACCAATATGTTAATACCAAGAAATGAGATTATGGGCTATAGCCCATCTTTAAAAAAAAAAAATGTATAAGCTACATCTGGCTCTGTTCTTTCCAATAAGCTGCCGTACCTAAATTTGATTGGAAGTTTTAGTTGGAGTCTCCAGATATCTTTCTTTGACAGTATTTGGTAGATTTCTTATGAAGCTTAGGACTTTGAAAGACAAGAAAAATGTGGGTTGAAAATTACCTATCACACCTAAATGAATGAAGTAAGCTGTTAAATATTACAAAACATGTAATTCTGTGTCTAGACATAGATATGTAGGTTTAAGCCCAATATAGTACTGGAACAACCACTAATTCTTCTTCAATGAGTTATTGCTGGAGCCATGAGCCAGATGTTACAGGAAACCATGTACTGGTCCTGTTAGTAATTTCTAATGGTATGATTGAAATAAACATGGGCTTTGGAGTCAGACCTAAGTGTGGGGGTGTGAGTCCTAGAACTGATACTTGTTGAATGATGTTTTGCAAGTTATTTAGCTACTTTGCTTCTCAGTTTCTTTATGTGAAAACACTTTTGGGAATGGCTAAAGTCAAAAAAATTGACAATATGAAGTGTTTGAAGGATCTGGAGCAATTAGAGCTGTTACACTTTGCTGAAGGAGTCCCAAATGGTATAGCCACTTTGGAAAGCAGTTTTTAAAAATTGAAACATGCACTTATCATAAGACCCAGTAATTCTACCCCTAGTTATTTTCCCAAGAGAAATGAAAATATATGCTTACACAAATACGAACATGTGAATGTTTATAGCAGCTCTATTCATAATCATCAAAACCTGGAAACAACCCAGATATTCATCAATTGATGAATGGATAAACAAATTGTGTTATATCCATACGATAAAAAGGAATGGACTACTGATACATGCAATAACATAGTTGAATATCATAATATTTATGTTAAATGAAAGGAACCAGACACTGAAAGCTGTATACAGTATGATTCCATTTCTAATGACATTCTGGAAAAAGCAAAACTATAGGGACACAAACCAGGTAAGTGGTTGCCAGGCAACTGGGAGTAAGGAAAAGGGATTGACTACAAAAGGGGAATGAGGGAATATTTTGGTGTGGTGGAAATGTTCCAAATCTTGTTTGTGTTAGGGGTTGCACGACTATATTTTCTCAAAATGATGAACTTTACTGTATGTAAATCATATCCCAATATAAAGAAAGGGAAAAAACCTTGTGTTCAGAGTGGTTATGGAAATTATAAGAGATCATCTTCCTCGCCCATTTTTTCTGCTGCTTGGTTCTTCATTATCCTCTGTTGCTTCTGTGTCTCTTATAACTTTGGGGTCCATGATAAATTGCAATTTCTTATTTCAAAGCTGAGATACTACAGAAAATTGATGTCTTTATCTTTTTCTGCAATCTGAGTCAGATTTTAAACGGAGTGATCAACTGTATTTTTATACTTCTAGATATTCCAGTTAGTACTGCATAACTCAGAGCTGGAATTGGCAGACTGTAAAATATACCAAATGTACTTGCTTTGACTGGATTCCTCATCTCTGTTCTGTGGCAGTGGGAATGTACAGTATGGTTGGGAGGGTATTTAGAGCAATCTTGAATTTTGAGCCTGGAGTCCTGCTTGAGAAAGGCTTCCTCCACTTCTCAGCAAACCATTGTTCTGTGCCAGGGGTTCTCAAACTTGAGTGAACATCAGAATCACCTGGAGGAGTAATTAAAACACATTTCTGGGCTCCACCCACAGAGTTGCTGAGTCAGTAGGCCTGGGGTGGGACCCAAGAATTTTGTATTTCTAACAAATTTCCAAATGCTGTTGATGCCCCTGGTTTGGGACACACACCTTGAGAACCACCGATTTATACTTACCCTGGTGTTGCAGTATCAAAATTCCTGCCTACATACAGTAGCCAACATTTTGTTTATAAACCACTTAATCATTTCATGGCCACTTTTGTATTGGGTAAAACCTAAATATATGTATATTTATATATAGACTATATATATATATATATATATATATACACATATATATGTATATATAGAGAGACAGACAGACAGTAAGCATTTGGCTAGAGGCTACAAAGTATTTGATGCTTAAAGACAGAGAAATGGCAAGACAAAGGAAAAAAAAGGTATGTCTAGCTGTACCCCTTCCTCTTCACCTCTTGAGTGTCATCCTACTATATCATAATTATTTTATTCCCCTAGCTAAAGGCTCCTTTTGTACTCCCATTCTCTCTACTTTAAAAGCTCTGAGGACTCTTACCAGTCCTCCTCTGCGCATTGCCCTAACATATTCTCAGTTAAGACTTTTCACTTCCTACTTTGTAATAAATAGGCCCAGCCTCCTCACACTTAGGTTTCATGATTGTATCCTTTTATTTTTTTCAGACCGATAATAATTTTCACTGAATGAAACCAAAGTACCATCAGCTGCCCAAATTGAAACAGTCTGGGATGTGTGGGTGACTGATTTCAAGTGAACAAATAGAAATCATGGTCTTGTATCAAACACTTCCCTAGACCAAGAAGCAAATAATCCTAATAACTTTAATAGCACTAGGTATAAAAAGAAACAGGTAAAATTTAGAATCTTTAAAGAATTTGTGAGTGTTAAATTTAAGGAAATCATAGATTATTTCATCTTTCCAGATGCCAAAGCAGATACTGAGGGCTGTATATATAAATTTGTTCAGAATTTCTGTTATTTTAAGGTTGCTGTAGGGTATTTTCTGCTGTTAGGATATCTGCTGATTTCTGTCTGTGATAGATTAAATACAGTATTTTATGTTTAGAGAGCTGATGTCCATTTCTCCTTCTCCTGCCACCCCACTGATTATCGTCTTTAGAGAAAATAGCTCATTGTACTGGTTGATTACATGCCTCAATTGAATAGTAGCTTGCTGCCAATTATCATTACAATGCCATATTGATTTTTTCTCATTTCCTCTGTGGAAATTAAAGCAGAATTTGTTTAAAATGAGTTTCCATATATATTGTGGATGTGATTGGTTCCAAATATTTGAGCTATTTTTTAAATGTATTTTCTTCAGTGATCTGTTATTTCTTACTGATAGTCTCTTAGAAATTTAGGTGTCTTCTTTGTTGATAAGCTTTACCTTAGGTAGATATGAAATGTGATTTAAAACCTGTGGAATTGATCTATAGTCATGGTTTAAATATGTTGAGTATAGATTTTAATTATTGCTTCACAGGCATCCTGCTGTATGTTAATTTACGTTTGTAAAGTTCTTGGACCATATGATTCTGCTGATTCTCTTAACCACACAAGTCAGTAAATTTAATTAAATTTTAATTAGAAAATATTTAGTGTTGACTATATGTAATCCATTCTGCTAAGCATTATGGGAGACAGAAAGATGAGTGAGATCATATAACAGTCTTCAGAGAATTTATAATCCAGAAAGGTGGGTAAAGACACTTGGTATGAATCATAATGTCAAGTAGTAAGAGATGCACAAACACGGGCATTCAAAGAGAAAATAATGCATTTGGATGGAGGACTTACAGGAAGAAAACATTAATGGAGGAACTGACAGTCAAGTTGAGCCTTGATGGGTTGGGAGAGATGGAGTTGGAGTTACCTTCTGGGAAGAAAGAATGAAAAATGAGGTCAAGCAGAGAAATGCAGGGAAGACTCCAGGAAAGAGAATATGTCTGATTTTTATTGGAACATGTGGTCTAAGGCCTGAGGCTAGAAAGGTAGGTTGAGGCTTGATCAGAATCAGGACTTGAAATGTGTTAAATAGTCCAGAGAAAATTTTTGGACAGAAGACTGTGGTAATCTGGCATTTTATAAAATGAATAAAAGAAAAGAATGATGCCTCAGAGACCCTAGTTGGGAGGCTTCTGCCATATTAAAGGAAAGGTAACTAGGGCTAAATTAGAATGGTAGACAATGAAAGGGAGTCATTCTAGAAGTAGAGTAGTAGTAGAGTAGGGTCATGACAATAAGTCAAATCAAGTTCTCTGTGATCAGTCTTCAAGTCTTTTGTCACACATGGGACTTCATCTCCTGCCATTCTTGCTTCCAAGCCTGCTTGTTCAGCTGTGACCACACAGGTCTCCTCACAGATCCTGGAACATTCCAAGCACACTAGCTACCACCTCAGCACCCTATTTGCTTTTATTCCCTCTATTAGGAAAGTCCTTATTTCCTTCAAAGCTCTGCTCAAATATCACCTTATCAAATAATCTTTCTCTGACTACACATTAAAAAATAACATCCTGGCTCTCCTTATTCCATTTGCCAAGGTTTATTTCTCTTCATAGTACCAAAGCATTGACATTTTATTATATAGTTATTTATTTATCCTCTGTCTCCCTTTTAGTAGATGGTAAGCTACATGAGGGTAGGGGCTTAGTTTGTTGCCAGTTATATCTCTATCACCTAGAACATGCCTGGTACTTAGTGGGAACTCAATAACTATTTGTTAAATGAATGAACAGAATAAATGCAAAGGTGAAAGAGGTTGCGTATCAAGAAATTATGCCAGTATTTCAAGTCTGAAGGATGCAAGGGATAGTAGTATTATTATCAGAATATGGAAGAGGAGTTGATTTAGGAGAACAGAGACATAGGAGAAGAGAAATTTGGCTTTGTAAATTCAGGCTTAAGTATTCGACGCTGGTGAAACAACCAAGGCAGTGCTGTAGAATGGGCAATCTAAAATGTGAAGAGAAGTCTGGGATTGAGGTAAAGATCTCTGAGTCATCACCATAGAGTCAATACTCAAAGCAATGGGAGTGGAAAAAAGAAGGACAAGCAATATAAAGACAGGATTAACAGATCTGAAAATCAAAATTTAATTTGGGATATTTAATGTTTTAATTATATAAACTTATTTATACTTTTTTTTCTTGTTTATTTAATAGCTGGGTTAACAACTTTGGCCATGAAGGTCTTGGACTCTTGTTGGATGTGCTGGAAAAGCTTCTGGACAAGAAACAGTAAGAATAAACATGAAAAAAAATCACCATGGGGGACATTTTTAAGCACAGCATAATATGTTTTTTCCTTTTATTCAGGCAAGAAAATATTGACAAGAAGAATCAGTATAAACTTATTCAGTGCCTCAAAGCATTTATGAACAATAAGGTAAGTAGTATTTATTTCTGCCTCTGTCGCAAAAGGTGAGAACTTGCCCGACAGACACCATGAAACAGGCAAAATAGTGGATGCTTACTCAGTTTTCAAAAGGGTCTTTATAATGCAAATCATCATGAGTTTCATTTAAATATTATTTAAAATATACTTTGCTTCACAAAATATTTATTGGCAGGTTTTTGCAATCATGCAAACATACAAGTCTTGTTCCCAAATCAGATAATACTCTTTTTTTTCCATGGTAGTAGGAAAATTTAAATGGGATAGGTTGAATACCATTTCCTTACAGAGAGTTTTTATTCTAATGTAAAGGACAATTCAAAGCTATGATTTGATTTTTTTTTTTTTTTTTTTTTTTGCTGAGAACGTTATAAGGTTAAGATTTTTCTTTCTTTTTATGTTCAATTAATGTCAGTGAGTTAACATACATAAAAGACATTTCTGGCACATACCAGGGTTTCTTTTTTGTACCTGTGTGATACCAGTTGCATTATGAGGGACTCTAGGAATGCCAGACAAGGGTTTTTCTTCTAAAAGTAGTCTTTGCTCAAGTTATGAAGTTATAGTCATTTTTTCTATAAACTTGTTTTGTTACTCTCTTATACATGATTTGTGCTATATTCCTATAGGTAAAATACCACTGACTAATTCACTAATTGAATAATTCCTTTTATATGGTATTTTAATAATCTCAAAATATTTATTAAAAATAACTAATTATAACAATAACCCAAAACTTGCCAGAAGTAAAATATAGCTATTAATAGCCAATGCAGTAAGATTATCTACTTAAGTAATCTGCAGTCTTTCTTAAGTGTGTGGGATTATATATAATTATGTGTATATTATACACACATGTATCAGCAAAGAATTTTTTGGCATGTGGAACAGATGGATGCTTGCCAATTGACATGAGTCTCCCGTATAGAATATACTATTTGTGCTGTTCTTGGAAGTTTCTTCCAGAAAGATTTCCATCAGTACTAGTACCGAATTTCTGAACTTCTGAGCTCTTAGTCTTTGGTGACAGAGTTATGCAGAATCTGATACCTAACAAGAAAGCAGTTAATGAACATTGCTTCTCCACAGCTCAAGATGGTTCTCTTTTTTCAATTGAGGGAAACAAAGAAATAAAGGAAAGACAACACTGTACTAGAAATCAGGAAATATAGTCCATGATTTGCCACTAAGTTGTGTGGCCTTTAGAAAATCATTTGACCTCTCTGCCAATCAGTCCCCTCACCTGTAAAATTAGGACTCTGATCTAAATTCTTACTGACTTGAGTAGTCAACTCTTACAGCTTTCCAGGTTATAACTGTAATCAGTATAGTTACTAGAGAAAGTGACATTTCCTGTAGAGCCTTTTCCCACGAGACAGAAGTTGATATGTTCATACGTAATTATTTATTACTTAAGAGTTTGGCAGTTTTGAAGAACATGATGTTTTTTTTTTTATTAGAGTAGAGTTGATTTACAGTGTTGTGTTAGTTTTACAGCAAAGTGATTCAGTTATATGTATACATGTATCTATTCTTTTTTAGATTCTTTTCTCATATGGGTTAGTACTACTCTGTATTAACAGTGAAATCTGACAGCATTTCATTGGAACAAAATTGCCATTTCAAGCTAACCTTTAGTTAAACACCACACATTTGAATATTTTCATGGTTCCTAATTTATCTTCGAAAAGAATTCAGTGTAGCATTCCCTATGCTATGCAGTAGGTCCTTGTTGGTTATCTATCTTATATGTAAAGTAGTCTTCTGTGTGTGTTCATCCCAAGCTTCTGATTTATCCCTCCCCTCCCATGTTTCCCCTTTGGTAACCATAAGTTTGTTTTCCATACCTGTAAGTCTGTTTCTGTTGTGTAAATAAGTTCATTTGTTTCTTTTCTTTAAGTTAGATTCCACATATGAGTGATATATGATATTTGTCTTTGTCTGACGTACTTCACTCAGTATGACAATCTCTAGGTCCATCTGTGTTGCTGCACATGGCATTATTTCATTTTTTTAATGGCTGAGTAATATTCCATTTTATGTATGTATCACATCTTCTTTATCCGTTCCTCTGTCAATGGACATTTAGGTTGCTTCTATGTCTTGGCTATTGTAAATAGTGCTGCAATGAACATTGGGGTGCATGTATCCTTTTGGGTTATGGTTTTCTCTGGATATATGCCTAGGAGTGGGATTGCTGGGGAATGTGGTAGTTCTATTTTTAGTTTTCTTTTTTGTTTTTCTTTTTTGCGGTATGCGGGCCTCTCAGTGTTGTGGCCTCTCCCATTGTGGAGCACAGGCTCCAGACACGCAGGCTCACTGGCCATGACTCATGGGCCCAGCCGCTCCGCAGCATGTGGGATCTTCCTGGACCAGGGCACGAACCCGTGTCCCCTGCATAGGCAGGCGGACTCTCAACCACTGTGCCACCAGGGAAGCCCTTATTTTTAGTTTTTTAAGGAACCTCCATACTGTGCTCCATAGTGGTTGTACCAATTTACATTCCCAATAACATTGTAAAACACGATAGTTTAACTTAGATTATTCTATATTAAGATTAGGCTTTAGTTAGAGCATGTTAATGTCTTGCACATAGGTCCTAGGAACATGAGTAAATGATAGGTCATTTAAATTATAGGGGTGTGAAACAATGGGCATAAAGTACACATTCAAAATTAAAAAAATATACAGTAATATATCCATTTCATGTTGGAATGAATTGTCATAATCAAAGAATGAAACTTTCATCTGACATGACTCATACATCAAATTTGCTGGCCCTGAGGAGTTTTGATTACCTACTTCAAAAACTCTTTTTGCTTATACAATGCATGTAATAATAGGATCATAAAAAGCAACCCATTGTCCCTTAACTTCCATTGCTATAATATTGCTCTGATGTTTAGATTGATGGTTTTCCATCATTTCTCATATCTTCATTTTTATTTTGAGTATGTCCCTACACATTACAAACTACTTTTAATAATAAAATGGAAATTTGAAAAATTAAATGATTTTACTCTCAGTCTAACTGATTTTTAAAGTTATTTTAAGTTTGGTAATTGCATGGTAACCATCTCTCTCAGTTTTCCACATCACTTATTTTCCTTACTACTTATTATTTACCGGCTACCTTTATACTTATATAGTCCTTCTGTTTTTCTTTGCTTCTTTTTAATCTCGTCTCTTCCATTTCCTTTTTTTGTCTTGTCTGTAAATTTCCTTATTTGTTATGACCTCGAGTAAAGTCATATTTAAGAGCTTTAGCTATGTTTTTTTTAGCCCTGAATTCTTTTAGAAGATAAATTAGGAACCATGAAAATATTCAAATGTGTGGTGTTTAACTAAAGGATAGCTTGAAATGGCAATTTTGCTCCAATGAAATGTTGTTGGATTTCACTGTTAAACTGTAAAAAGAAGCAAACATTATTTCATAAGAAATCTGAGAAATACTTTGTGGGACAAAGATCAAAGAAAATATTACCTTCTTCATGTAGTGAAAACCTGAGTTTTGGGCTTTCTTCATTTTTTTACCTAGTCATTCTTATGATGCACATTTGCATGCATATATTCAAGCCTAGAAAATAAATGAAAATGGTGTCTGGCTTCTCTGCCTAGTTGACTGTGACACTTAGTAAAACCCAGGCTCCATTTCTTTCTGTTCATAACTTTTGTAATGCAGCACAACTGCTTGAAAGAGGGAGGCTAAGAGAGAGAAGGTATGGGAAAATCCATACAGAGGTCTACTGCTTCTTTAACTGGCATGTAGTATACAAAAGAGCTTTTCAATGTTTTACCCTTTTTGTTCAACTTAGTTTTCCATACAAACATATTGGAGAATTTAACCATGAGTTCCAGACATCTCCAGGGAGACCCAGTGACATAAGTAGAACTGCTTTAGAAAATCATATCAGTATGTTCTTTACATATTCTTCTTTGTTGAGAAAATATTGGTGGTTCCCATATTTCTTCCAAATTTTTATGGAAGTTTTAGGCAGGCTAATGGAGATCATATCTGACCAAAGGACAAAACTCCAAGATGCAGTCATTTCAAATAAAAAACAAACAACTGCATTTGAAGAACATTCATCTAATTAAGTAGAACCTCACTGTGGAGGTATTGGTTTTTAGAAAATCATTGTTTAGTTGCTTTTTAAAATTAAAGATGTGTTCCAAAAACATTTTGAATGAAAGTTCATTTTAAAAAATTTTTTTCAGTTTGGATTGCAAAGGATTCTAGGTGATGAAAGAAGCCTTTTACTGTTGGCAAGAGCAGTTGACCCCAAACAACCCAACATGATGACTGAAATAGTAAAAATACTTTCTGCTATTTGTATTGTTGGAGAAGAGAACATGTACGTATTGCTCTATTATTATATTAACTGTATAGAAAATGACACTTGAGAAATTAACAAGTCCTACTTTTGTGCTGTTTCTTTTGATAATTTGCATGAAAATGCTATTAAATTTTAGAAAAAAATATTGATATTTTTAGCTTATCTATTTGGATATTAGCTTTTTTTTTGATTCTTTGAAAAATAGGTTTAAAAAGATAGAATCCTAATGGAGAGTTCTTCAAAGTTGGATATTCAAAGTTAATGAATAGAATTTTGTCTAGTTGAAGGTAAAGCAATTATTAGAAAAGTGGGAAAAGGTCAGTTAGGGAGTAATTTTGGCTAAACACACACACAGGCACACACATATACATACCCTACACAACATACACCCTCACACATGCACATCACAAAATTTGATTTCCTTAACTGAATTAACTAGATGCTTTATTTTGTACTATAATTTTATTTTATTTTTTTAACATCTTTATTGGAGTATAATTGCTTTACAATGTTCTGTTAGTTTCTGCTGTATAACAAAGTGAATCAGCCATACATATACATATATCCCCATATCTCCTCCCTCTTGTGTCTCCCTCCCAACCTCCTTATCCCACCCCTCTAGGTGGTCACAAAGCACCCAGCTGATCTCCCTGTGCTATGTGGCTGCTTCCCACTAGCTATCTATTTTACATTTGGTAGTATATATTAGTCATGACACTCTCTTACTTCGTCCCAGCTTACCCTTCCCCTCCCCGTGTCCTCAAGTCCATTCTCTATGTCTGCATCTTTATTCCTGTCCTGCCCCTAGGTTCTTCAGAACCAATTTTTTTTTTTTAGATTCCATATGTATGTGTTAGCATACAGTATTTGTTTTTCTCTTTCTGACTTACTTCACTCTGTATGACAGACTCTAGGTCCATCCACCTCAGTACAAATAACTCATTTTCGTTTCTTTTTATGGCTGAGTAATATACCATTGTATATATGTGCCACATCTTCTTTATCCATTCATCTGTCGATGGACACTTAGGTTGCTTCCATGTCCTGGCAATTGTAAATAGAGCTGCAATGATCATTGTGGTACATGACTCTTTTTGAATTATGGTTTTCTCAGGGTATATGCCCAGTAGTGAGATTGCTGGTTTATATGGTAGTTCTATTTTTAGTTTTTTAAGGAATCCCCGTACTCTTCTCCATAGTGGCTGTATCAATTGACATTCCCACCAACAGTGCACGAGGGTTCCCTTTTCTCCACACCATCTCCAGCGTTTATTGTTTGTAGATTTCTTGATGATGGCCATTCTGACTGGTGTGAGGTAGTTTTGATTTGCATTTCTCTAATGATTAGTGATGTTGAGCATCCTTTCTGCCTATGGTAAGTGAAAAGATGAAGCAATATTAATGGAATTAAATTAACTGGTTGGAAAGAACAAAAGGCTGTTGGTAACTACTCAGAGTGCACATAAGTGCCAATTTCAGCAAGTTGTTGCTGACTATGCATTAGATCATTTCTTCTTATGGAAATAATATTGAGTTAGAAGCAAAATTAAAGATTTGATATCCAGTTGGTAAGAAACCATTGAGATAAAGAATGTAATACCTGCTACGGACATGAACTAAAATATTTCTTCTGAACACTCTGTGTGGCAGTAATCATTTCAGTTTGAATTATAATGGGGCAGGCAAAGATTTAGGATTCTTCTAATATGTTGACTTTCTCATACCTCTTGGAATAAAATGAGATGTTGCTTAGTGCTGGTTCATCCTTCGAAACCAAAAGACAAACACTGAACAAAAATATTATCACACATTAAGTCTTATCTCAGTGAGAACAAACTGAGCATGAGATAACTTATGCAGATAGGCTTCCTTCCTTAGGTTTTATAGAAAAATCAGTTTATACACAAGTAAGAAATATTTTTCTAGTCTGTTAGGTTTTCAGTACTTAATTCATATAATGTACCCTACCCTGGTATATTTTATCAGTTAATTATAATTTCAGATATAGTTTGATAATAGTAGTATACTACATAGAGGTTAATTTGATTCAGACACTGTACAGAGATAGTTTCCAATATTTTTGTTCAGGTGAATAAGTTTCTTGTGCTTGGTAATTATAGATGCTTCTCTAATTTACTGGGCTTTCTCTTTTAGGTTTTTTTCCTTGTTCCATTTTCAAAGAATCCTGGGGTTTTTTTTAAGTTCTTTAAGAAATATTTACGCTTTTCAGCACTTTATTATAAAATTACAGTCCATTTACATTTGAATAAACTTTGAATAATTGTAAATGCCATATCACGTTTAAGTGACATTAATATCTATGTTAACACATGAAATATCAAAACCTGAAACTTAAAATTTTAATGTTTATCAATTAAGTATTTTTTTTAAATGTCAACCAGAAAAATTATTTTCCTCAAGACTTTCAAATTGAATTTTAATTTTGGTGCCCTAAAGTTATTTAACTCTATCAACATTTGACTTGTAGATATATGTGGACAAGAACACAATTCTTAAATTGTGGTGGTCTATGTGAAAACATCAAGCACCAGAAAGAAAACAGGGAAGACTGCATAAGGGATAACCCATATTCATATAGTATGTGTAAGATGTATTTCTCATTTCTATTTTTTTTTCTATAGTCTAGATAAACTTTTAGGAGCTATAACTACAGCAGCAGAACGAAATAACAGAGAACGATTTTCACCAATTGTGGAAGGATTAGAAAACCATGAAGCTTTGCAATTACAGGTGAGTTAGTTTCCGGGGTTATATTTAGAGTACTGGTTTTGTATGACACCAACTCCATTTTAGCTAGCATTTAAATAGAAGGGAACATAAAAATGAAATTCTTCCTGTTGCTTGGTCATTCATAGAAGCTATGGTTTTGTCTGTGAAAATGACAATTTGTTTAAAATTAGCAAAAGTACTTTGAATTATTATAAATATGATGATCATAAATATTTGGATAGAAATTTAGTAATTATTGTAATAAGCCATGGAAATTAAAGCCTTAGCATTAATCAGGGCAAGAGGGCAAACAGTTCAGCCACTGCTGTTATCCTGAGGGTTAATGAAGTCTGTGTGGGCTTGTTGTAGAAATTTAAGAAAACTAAACACATCTCTTTTTTTGTGCCATTCACACAGCATTCAGAAGTTTCACTGCCCAGAATAGGGAGGATTGAATTGCAACTCTTAGGTCATGGTCTGTCTCATAGTCCTGTGTAGACCCAGCCTATATGTCTTCTTTAGAAAATGACAAAATTTGCTATCTTTTCTTAGATGGTTTCAGGAAATGAGCCATTTTATGAAAGATAACATTGTTCTTTAGTGATGAGAACTCTTATTTATTGACTGTACTTATCGTGTGAGATTCTGGACTAAACATTTGAATTTACATATACTATCTAGTTTAATCCTCACAATTCAGCTATGTAGGTACTATTATTATCTCCATTTTGCTTATGAGACAAATAGGCTGAGATTAAATAACTTGTCTAAGGTGCCACAGCTTGTAAGTGGGACAGTCAAATTCGATGCCAGGTTTGTTAGTCTGTGGTGCCCATCTCTTTCTTTTAGACAGTGTTTAGCATTTAATGTACCATGGGAAACACTTTCTGAAATATTTTTTAAACCCTTGTAGTGTCATTCAACAAAGAGAACATGGGTCCACGTTTATTTTATGAAATTATTTAGCAGTGAGTGTTTAAATATTAAAATTTCTTATCTGATATAAAAACAAAGAGTTTCTTTTCCCCTTTTTAATTTTATTGTTAAGTGTATTTACCTGTTTTCACCAGAGATTCAAACTACAGCAGATAGATAACTTGGCTTGTCCAAAGAAAATACTGTAGTGTTACAAAACTATAATCCCTTTCCAAATACTTGAAGAAATTTGTTAATTGTTACTTCTACTCCAGCTATGATGAACATTTCAGATAGACTTTTATGGTGTACCTTTTATGGCTAGTGTATTACATTTTTTAATGCTTGGGGGATTTCCTTTCAGTGTTTCCTTTTTTAAATATACTTCTTATTATACAATTTATTTCAATAAAATTTAACATCTCTACTGAAAGGTTTGGAAACTGTCTTTTTTAAGATGACTTCTTGAACTCTTTGTTCTTGTTTCTGTGCTTGGGCTTACCTAACTAAATCTCATTGACTTTCAGTTGTATGTAGGAGTTTGTACTTGTCTTGCAAAGTTTGCTTAGGAGGAATTAAGTGTTTTATCTATATTCAAAGTTTTCATTCCTCACTCAGATCATTCACTCACTCAAAATCACACAGCTGTTGAGAGGTAGAGCTATGATTTGAAGCCAGGTCTATGTGATGCCAACATGTGTATACTGTATTGTCTGACCTTTAAATGACACCCCTGACATAGAATAGATCAGCCCACACAATGAGGTGGGAATGACATTTGCTAGCCTTCATGAAGCTGGACTGAATGGAATGATAAAAGTGGCAAGTTTTTAACAAGTAACATGGAAGGATCATAGACGTCTTGCTAGGTATTCAAGAAATTGTTGAATACTGATTATAGATGCAAACATATGCAAATCACAATTTGAAATTTCCTATTTTAATGAGGTACGAAAGTTAGTGATTTGTTATATACAGAGCCTGGTACTCTCAGAAGAATTGTGAAGTGGGTTTGTTTATTTGGATTATTTCACGTGGATGAAAAAAATATCTAAAAGTTCAAAAATATATTCAGAATACAGAATGAAAAACAAAAGTTTAAAATCTGTTGTTTAAAGAATGAAATGAGTGCCGTATTTTAACAGAATTACTTTTCTATTTCTGTAGTATCCTGAGACTTCTCAAAATGTTATTACAGTCTCAGGAAGTAATTCTGTTAAAATACAGGACTAATTATATTTTTAAATAATAACTACATACCCCCCCCACCCCCCTGCTTTTTGGATTCCAAAAGAGGTTATTAAGTTCTCACAGAAGTTTTCTAGCTCATATATTTTGTACCTGTGATAGGAGTTTTATTATCTTCAGTAGTTCAAGAAATAGACAATAAATCATATATCTTCATATGTTCTCTGTTCATTGACTTTCCTTCAGCTGAGTAGCCTTCTCAAGTCTCCCCCATACTACAGTGCCTTCTTTTGATCCTAGTTATCCTTCAAAGTAGCTTCTCATCTTTCTTTTTCATTTTATAGTCTAAGTCTCTAAAAGAATCATCCATACTTGTTTTCTCTGTTTCCTAAATTACCTTTCACAACTCAACTTTTTCACAGTTCTTCAAAAGGTTGACAATGATCTTTGAATTTCAAAGTCCAGTGGCTTCTTTCCAATCCTGATTGCTTGGCTCTATTGGTCACTCCCTCCTTGAAAATTTTCCTGCCTTTGGCTTTCTAGGCACCATCCTCTCCTTGCTCGCTGAATACCTCTAACTGTTCTTTCTCTATCTTCTTCGTGCGTTTCTTCTTACTTCTTGGCTATTTTATTCTTTATGTTCTTTTCTTGGTCCCATTCTGTCATCATTTTTGTTTATACATACATATGGACACACATATACACACGTATATAAGCTCATATACATATACATCTATATGTATTGATACACACATATGTGAATACTCTCAATTGCTTCTCTAGCTTTAACGTCCAACTATGTTCTAGTGATTCCCCAGGTTTTAAGTCTGGCTCATATCGGTATTCAATCCTACCTGTCCAAATAGCTAACTGGATGTTTTAGAAGCGTCATAAAAATTCAAAATTAAAAATAGCATTTATAAGCCATGTGCCAGTGTTCTAAATACTTTAATATGTTACCTCATTTTAAACCTCACAGCAATTCTCTGAGAGAGATAGTAGTAGTATCCCCATTTTATAGATGAGTAAGCTGAGGCTCATAGAGGTTAGACAACTTTTCTAGGGTCACATAGTAAATAGGAAGTAAAGCTCACTTTAGACCCTAGAGTAATCTGTCTTCAGAGTACTTGCTCTTAACCACTATATGGTACCTCCTCTTAGTAAAATGAGCTCATTTTCTCTTTCCCTTAGCATGATTTCCCCCCTAAAAGAAGTCTACTCTTCTTCCTGCCTTTCTCATTTTAGATAATAGAGAGGTATCATTTTCTTCCTGATCTTTGGTTTTCCTCAAGACTTCATTCTTCTTTGTTCCCTGCATCCAATTAATCATCAAGTCTTACAAAAGACTATGAATCTATCCCAGTCTGTCTATCTCCACTGTCTTTATCTTCTCCCAGCAATATAATTCCAACAATTTCCTAATTAGTACCCCAAACTGATACATTCTTCCCCAAAACAGACAAATATTTTGTACTACTGTTGGTTATCCTTTAAAAATAAATCTGATTCTAACATAGTAGCATTCCTAGAAACCTATCTATGCTCATGACCCATTGCTTGATAAAAGTGAAAAGCCTAAGCATGATGAATGACCTTTCTCAATGTGGTCCCAATCTAACATTCTGGCCTTACAGCCTGTCACACTCCCAAATGTACCATATGTTTTAGCTGTATTAAACCTGGTGTTTCCCAGATATGCTGTAGCCTTTTAAATGCCCTCAAACATTTTATCATGCAGAACACTTTGCTTGGAATAGCAATGCTTCCCCAGCTATGTCCCTTTCCTCTTGGTAAGGTTTAATGAGGACACAAAGGAAGGCAAATTTAGGTATGTGCTGCATAAGTCAAGGAAGGCTTCAGTGATGAGGTGATGCTTTAACTGGGTCTTGAAGGATCAATAGAAATTTTCCAGAAAATTATCTTTACTGATACAAAACCAGTACTCTGGTAGGGTGGAAGGCAGGAGAACGGCTTCCAGTAGGTAAAAATAGAGGCCAGAGGGCTTTCCTGGTGGCGCAGTGGTTGAGAGTCCACCTGCCGATGCAGGGGACAGGGGTCGTGCCCCAGTTTGGGAGGATCCCACATGCCGTGGAGCGGCTGGGCCCGCGAGCCATGGCCGCTGGGCCTGCGCGTCCGGAGCCTGTGCTCCGCAACGGGAGAGGCCACAACAGTGAGAGGCCCACGTACCACACACACACACACAAAATAGAGGCCAGAGTAGTCTGCCAGCCCCTTCACAAAAGACAGAGTGAGGTAATACCAACATATAGTTGAAACTGATTTCTACGTAGCCCATCAGGAAAAGCTAGGGTACACTGAGCATTAGTAATAGTTGTTTTTTTTCCCCTTTAACTTTTATTTTTATTATTTAAAAAAATTTTTTTAAATTGAAGTATGGTTGATTTACAGTGTTGTGTGAGTTTCAGGTGTACAGCAAAGTGATTCAGCTATACATATACATATATATGTATGACTGTATACCTATGAATGTGTGTATATATATATTTTACATTCTCTTCCATTATAGGTTATTACAAGATATTGAGTATAGTTCCCTGTGCTATAACAGTAGGTCTTTGTTGGTGATCTATTTTATATATAGTAGTATGTATATGTTAATCCCAAACTCCTAATTTGTCCCTCCCAATAATAGCTGTTTATGGAAGGAGAAGGTCATAGAGTTAACCTCCAATGATGTATTATAAAAACCAGCCCCAGTCTTCACAGGCTGCTATTAGTCTGAAAGTTGCAATGTCTTAAAGTATTTCAGGAACTGTGTGCAGAAGTGTTTTTATTTTAGCATGATTTAATACATCTAAAAAATGTTGTCTAACATGCTGAAAATAATTTAAAAAATTGTGCATGTTATAATTAGATATGGTACACAAAAACATAGAAGTAAATATACAGTTGGTTCACTTATCCAGACCTCACCTATTTGAGAGATTTATCATTTTGGAATATAACTCAGAACCAGAAAAAAAGAAAAAAAGAAAATAATCTGAGTAGCCTACAAAATGTCACCAAATCCATCAAGTAAGCCTCATGATGACAAAGACCTTTTGGCCTTTAATCAGAGCCTATTAACTCTTTCTTCCTATGTTATCTTAATGGCCCGATTTTCTGTTTTCCATCCATAGCAGACTAGAAGCACGAGTTGGGAGGTTGGAAGACAATTTATTCCAGACTTGTGCACTGAGATGATGAAGAAGCAACAACTGACACAATGAAAGCAAGGGAGAAGGAGATAGAAACATAATAAAAGAGTGGAACTGGAATTCAAAAATTATAACATTTGGTTTCATTTGGCGTCAGAGCAAATAGCCCTGTATCTCTCAATAGCTCCTGAGGGCATCTATGTGTTCCATCATCTCTCACTAACTCACATATTTAATCATGCCCCTGAGTCAGCAAAAAAATAAAATAACAAATTATACCTAGGATATTTTAAGAATGTGGGAATTCAGGAATTCTCTTCAGAAAGAGTTCCATGCAAAAACAGATGTTCATGCTTAAATAGACAAACCCTCAGGCATATGGACTGATTCTCTGTAGCGCGATTCTTTCCACAGTGGTTCTCAAGTGTTGAGATTTTACTCTAAGCATACTTATAAATTAGCTATTAGTGCACTCGTACCATCACATATGAGAAAGTAGCTTTGGATAAATCATTTATTATTTGTCAGTAGAGGTACATTTATAATAAAACAAGGCACTGCAGCTATGGATAAGGAGGAAATTTGTGGAAAAGTAAATGAGTGTGTTAAATATTGTGTTGAAGGAATGTCTGATACTACTTAGGAAGCTAAATAACTATTTATTGACAATTTTATACTACTACCATTTAAAAACTAGAATTATTACAGTGGGGGGTTGTATAGAAATATTTACAACATGTAGTCATGTTTCAAGTACAAAAATAACTTCGGAGTTAAAGAAGGATGTCTTTTATTTTAAACCTGTTTCAAAGTTGAATAATTGCCAAATCGATCATTTTTGGTAACGGGGAATCACTAGTGACCTCTGTAATATAAAAAGCAACAGACACTTTGGAAGTCATCATATTGGTTTCCACAGCACCATTCAATGCTATTGGTCACTCTTGAACAAAGCTCTCTCTTCCCTCAACTTCTATGATACTAAGCTCTCCTCATTTTTACTTTACCTCTTTGTTACATTTAAAATCTCCTGTCTCTATGCTTGGCCTTAAAATATACTTATTCCTAGAGGTTGATCCATAGTCCTTTGATCCTTTGCTCTGGTCCTTTGCTCATTCTGTACATTGTCCTTGGCAGCATTATCCATCCTTATGACTTCCACCAGCACTTCTATGTGATGAATCTCTCTGAACTCTTCTATTCCAAATGCATCCTGACTCACAGATTCCATATATTCAGCTCCCTTCTGACTGGATTTCAAATTCAGTATTGTCCTTAACTGTACTTTTCTTCCTTATCTTCATCCTCTCCTTCCTACTCCAGTCCACTCTCCAACCTTAACCTGCCTTTCTCTCTTTTTTTAACATCTTTATTGGAGTATAATTGCTTTACAATGGTGTGTTACTTTCTCCTTTATAACAAAGAGAATCAGCTATACATATACATATATACCCATATCTCCTTCCTCTTGTGTCTCCCTCCCACCCTCCCTATCCCACTGCTCTAGGTGGTCACAAAGCACCCAGCTGACCTCCCTGTGCTATGTGGCTGCTTCCCACTAGCTAGCTATTTTATATTTGGTAGTGTATATATGTCCATGCCACTCTATCACTTCCTCCCAGCTTACACTTCCCCCTCCCTGTGTCCTCAAGTCCATTCTCTACAGCTGTGTCTTTATTCCTGTCCCACCCCTAGGTTCTTCAGAACCATTTTTTTCAAAGAGATATTCTTTCGTTGTTAGCGTATAGTAATCCAACAGGTTTCTGTGCATTAATTTTGTATCCTGCTACTTTACCAAATTCATTGATTAGCTCTAGTAGTTTTCTGGTGACATCTTTAGGATTCTCTATGTATAGTATCATATGCAAACAGTGAAAGTTTTACTTCTTCTTTTCCAATTTATATTCCTTTTATTTCTTTTTCTTCCTTGATTGCTGTGGCTAAAACTTCCAAAACTATGTTCAATAATAGTGGTGAGAGTAGATAACCCTGTCTTGTTCTTGATCTTAGTGGAAATGGTTTCAGTTTTTCACCATTGAGAATGATGTTGGCTGTGGGTTTGTCATATATGGCCTTTATTATGTTGAGGTAAGTTCCCTCTATGCCTACTTACTGGAGGGTTTTTATCATAAATGGGTGTTGAATTTTGTTGAAAGCTTTTTCTGCATCTATTGAGATGATCATACAGGTTTTCTCCTTTAATTTGTTAATATGGTGTATCATATTGATTTACTTGCATATATTGAAGAATCCTCACATCCCTGGGATAAACCCCACTTGATCATGGTGTGTGATCCTTTTAATGTGCTGTTGGATTCTGTTTCCTAGTATTTTGTTGAGGATTTTTGCATCTATGTTCATCACTGATATTGGCCTATAGTTCTCTTTCTTTGTGACATCGTTGTCTGGTTTTGGTATCAGGGTGATGGTGGCCTCGTAGAATGAGTTAGGGAGTGTTCCTCCCTCTGCTATATATTTTGGAAGAGTTTGAGAAGGATAGGTGTTAGCTCTTCTGTAAATGTTTGATAGAATTCACCTGTGAAGCCATCTGGTCCTGGGCTTCTGTTTGTGGGAAGATTTTTAATCAGAGTTTCAATTTCAGTGCTTGTGATTGGCCTGTTTATAATATCTATTTCTTCCTGGTTCAGTCTCAGAAGGTTGTGCTTTTATAAGAATTTGTCCATTTCTTCCAGGTTGTCCGTTTTATTGGCATAGAGTTGTTTGTAGTAATCTCTCATGATTCTTTGTATTTCTGCAATGTCAGTTGTTACTTCTCCTTTTTCATTTCTAGTTCTGTTGATTTGAGTCTCCTCCCTTTTTTTCTTGATGAGTCTGGCTAATGTTTTATCAATTTTGTTTATCTTCTCAAAGAACCAGCTTTTAGTTATATTCATCTTTGCTATTGTTTCCTTCATTTCTTTTTCATTTATTTCTGATCTGATCTTTATGATTTCTTTCCTTCTGCTAACTTTGGGGTGTTTTTTTGTTCTTCTTTCTCTAATTTCTTTTTGTGTAAAGTTAGGTTGTTTACTTGAGATGTTTCTTTTTTCTTGAGGTAGGACTGTATTGCTATAAATTTCCCTCTTAGAACTTCTTTTGCTGCATCCCATAGGTTTTGGGTCTTTGTGTTTTCATTGTCATTTGTTTCTAGGTATTTTTTGATTTCCTCTTGCATTTCTTCAGTGACCTCTTGGTTATTTAGTAACATATTGTTTAGCCTCCAAGTGTTTGTATTTTTTACAGTTTTTTTCTTGTAATTGATATCTAGTCTCATAGCCTTGTGGTCAGAAATGATACTTGATACGATTTCAATTTTCTTAAATTTACCAAGGCTTCATTTGTGACCCAAGATATGATCTATCCTGGAGAATGTTCCATGAGCACTTGAGAAGAAAGTGTATTCTGTTTTTGGTTGGAATGTCCTATAAATATCAATTAAGTCCATCATGTTTAATGTGTCATTTAAAGCTTTTGTTTCCTTATTTATTTTCATTTTGGATGATCTGTCCATCAGTGAAAGTGGGGTGTTAAAGTCCCCTACTATGATTGTGTTACTGTCAATTTCCCCTTTTATGGCTGTTAGCATTTGCCTTATGTATTGAGGTGCTCCTATGTTGGGTGTATGAATATTTACAATTGTTATATCTTCTTCTTGGATTGATCCCTAGATCATTATGTAGTGTTCTTCTTTGTCTCTTGTAATAGTCTTTAAAGTCTCTTTTGTCTGATATGAGAATTGCTACTCCAGTTTTCTTTTGATTTCCATTTGCATGGAATATCTTTTTCCATCCCTTCACTTTCAGTCTGTATGTGTCCCTAGGTCTGAAGTGGGTCTCCTGTAGGCAGCATGTATATGGGTCTTGTTTTTGTATCCATTCAGCCAGTCTGTGTCTTTTGGTTGGAGCATTTAGTCCATTTACATTTAAGGTAGTTATCAATATGTATGTTCGTATTACCATTTTCTTAACTGTTTTGGGTTTGTTATTGTAGGTCTTTTCCTTCATTTGTGTTTCATGCCTAGAGAAGTTGGATTTGTTGTAAAGCTGGTTTGGTGGTGCTGAATTCTCTTAGCTTTTGCTTGTCTGTCAAGGTTTTACTTTCTCCATTGAATGTGAATGAGATCCTTGCTGTGTAGAGTAATCTTGGTTGTAGGTTTTTCCTTTTCATCACTTTAAATATGTCCTGCCACTCCCTTCTGGCTTGCAGAGTTTCTGCTGAAAGTTCAGCTCTTAACCTTATGGGGATTCCCTTGTATGTTATTTGTTGATTTTCCCTTGCTGCTTTTAATATTTTTTCTTGGTATTTAATTTTTGTTAGTTTGATTAATATGTGTTGGCACGTTTCTCCTTGTATTTATCCTGTATGGGACTCTCTGTGCTTACTGGACTTGATTATTTCCTTTCCCATATCAGGGAAGTTTTCTACTATAATCTGTTCAAATATTTTCTCAGTCCCTTTCTTTTTCTTTTCTTCTCCTGGGACCCCTATAATTCAAATGTTGGTATGTTTAGTGTTGTCCCAGAGGTCTCTGAGACTGTCCTCAATTCTTTTCATTCTTTTTTCTTTATTCTGCTCTGCAGTAGTTATTTCCACTATTTTATCTTCCAGGTCACTTATCCGTTCTTCTGCCTCAGTTATTCTGCTATTGATTCCTTCTAGATAATTTTTAATTTTATTTATTTTTTTGTTCATCATTGTTTGTTTGCTCTTCAGTTCTTCTAGGTCCTTTTTAAATGTTTCTTGTATTTTCTCAATTCTATTTCCATGATTTTGGATCATCTTTACTATCATTACTCTGAATTCCTTTTCAGGTGGATTGCCTATGTCCTCTTCATTTGTTTGGTCTGGTGGGTTTTTACCTTGCTCCTTCATCTGCTGTGTGTTTCTATGTCTTCTCATTTTGCTTAACTTACTGTGTTTGGTGTCTCCTTTCCACAGGCTGCAGGTTCGTATTTCCCGTTGTTTTTGGTATTTGCCCCCAGTGGGTAATGTTGGTTCAGTGCATTGTGTAGGCTTCCTCGTGGAGGGGACTGATGCCTGTGTTCTGGTGGATGAGGCTGGATCTTGTCTTTCTGCTGGGCAGGACTGTGTCCAGTGGTGTGTTTTGGGGTGTCTGTGACCTTATAATGATTTTAGGCAGCCGCTCTGCTAATGGATGCGGTTGTGTTCCTGTCTTGCTAGTTGTTTGGCATAGGATGTCCAGAAATGTAGCTTGCTGGTCATCAAGTGGAGCTGGGTCTTAGTGTTGAGATGGAGATCTCTGGGAGGGCTTTCACCATTTGATATTAGATGGAGCCAGGAGGTCTCTGGTGGACCAGTGTGTGAACTTGGCTCTCCCACCTCAGAGGCACAGGCCTGATACCTGGCCAGGGCATGAAGACCCTGTCAGCCACACGGCTCAGAAGAAAAGGGACAAAAGAAGCATGAAATAAATAAAATAAACTTAAAAATAAAAAAGCATTATTAAAAATATAAAAATTAAAAAGGAAAAAAAGAAGGAAAGAAGAGAGCAACCAAACCAACAAACAAATCCACCAATGATATCAAGCACCAAAAATTATACAAAAAAAAAAACCCAACAGACAGAACCCTAGCACAAATGGTAAAAGCAGAGCTTTACAGACAAAATTACAGAAAGAAGTATACACATACACAGTCACAAAAAGAGAAAAAGGAAAAAAAAAATCTATATATAAAAAAAAGAAATAGGAAGAGAGTAACAAAATCAATAAACAAATCTACCAATAATAATTAACTGTATATACTAAACTAAGATAAACATAAAGCCAGGAATAAATTAGATGCAGGAAGCAAACCCCAAGTCTATAGTTGCTCCCAAAGTCCACTGCCTCAATTTTGGAATGATTCATCATCTATTCATGTATTCCAGAGATGATGGGTATATGAAGTTGATTGTGGGGATTTAATCCGCTGCTCCTGAACCTGCATGGAGAGATTTCCCTTTCTCTTCTTTGTTCGCACAGCTCCTGGGGTTCAGCTTTGGATTTGGCCCCGCCTCTGTGTGTAGGTCCCCTGAGGCCATCTGTTCCTCACCCAGACAGGACAGAGTTAAAGTAGCAGCCGATTAGGGGCCTCTGGCTCACTCAGGCCGGTGGGAGGGAGGGGTACAGAATGCGGGGCAAGCCTGTGGCGGCAGAGGCCTCCGTGACGTTGAACCAGTGTGAGGCGTGCCATGTGTTCTCCCGGGGAAGTTGTCCCTGGATCACGGGACCCTGGCAGTGGCGGGCTGCAACAGGCTCCCAGGAGGGGAGGTGTAGATAGTGACCTGTGCTTGCACACAGGCTTCTTGGTGGCTACAGCAGCAGCCTTAGCACTTCATGTCCGTCTGTGGGGTCTGTGCTGATAGCTGTGGCTCACACCCATCTCTGGAGGTCGTTTAGGCGCTGCTCTGAATCACCTCTCCTTGTTCACCCCGAAACAATGGTCTCTTGCCTCTTCAGCAGGTCCAGACTTTTTCCCGGACTCCCTCCCAGCTAGCTGTGGCACACTAGCCCCCTTGAGGCTGTGTTCACGCAGCCAACCCCAGTCCTCTCTCTGAGATCTAAGCTCCGAAGCCCGAGCCTCAGCTCCCAGCCCCCGCCCGCCCCGTGGGGTGAGCCGACAAGCCTCTCGGGCTGGTGAGTGCTGGTCAGCACCAATCCTCTGTGCAGGAATCTCTCCGCTTTGCCCTCCACACCCCTGTTGCTGTGCTCTCCTCCGCGGCTCCGAAGCTTCCCCCCTCCGCCACCCGCAGTCTCCCTCCACGAAGGGGCTTCCTAGTGTATGGAAACTTTTCCTCCTTCACAGCTCCCTCCCAGTGGTGCAGGGCCCATCCCTATTCTTTTGTCTCTGTTTTTTCTTTTTTCTTTTGCCCTACCCAGGTATGTGGGGAGTTTCTAGCCTTTTAGTAGGTCTGAGGTCTTCTGCCAGCGTTCTGTAGGTGTTCTGTAGGAGGTGTTCCACATGTAGATGTATTTCTGATGTATTTGTGGGGAGGAAGGTGATCTCCACGTCTTACTCCTCCACCATCTTGGTGGTCTTCCAGGCCTGCCTTTCTCGTTTGCCCATTCCTGGTTAACCTTAGCATTGTCCACCAAGTAGCATAAACGAGAAACATAAGTCATTTTCGAATATACTCTTTCTCCATCCACCATTCCCTCAGTCACCAAATCCTACCAATTATACTGCCTTAGTGCTGTACTCTCCTTCCTTAGTATAATAGTATCTACCTCCCGCCCCCGCTACTTCTTTGTTTCAGGGCGTTGTCACATCTCAATGTTTTATAATTTCCCTGGACTCTTAAATATCTTCTGCCCTTCATTCCAGCCCCTTTTAAATCATTTTCTACAAAGTTATACTTCTGAAATGCCATTCTTGTTATATCACTGCTTAAAATCCTGTTACATCTTCCCATAGCCACTAGGAGTAAAGTCTAATGCTAGTCCACACAAAATATCAATACTTCATCATCTAACTGTGGCTTTGTCTCTAACCTCATATTCCGTCACTCTTCTACATATAGTTTTTGATCCAGTCATACTGTACCCAGTTCCCTGAACATTTTATGCTATTTCATCTCTCTGCCTCCATACCTTTGTACTTGGCAATGCCATGCCTGGAATCTTCCATTTTATGACTTAATAACTTTCTCTGTACATTTGTATCTTTCTTCGTTGGTACGTATTTTGACTCAAACCATCTTTTTTCCTAACTCCTGCTGGGTTGGGATAAAGCAAGACCTTGTTAGTGTCAAGAAAGTACTTAGTAAGGTCAATGTGTGACAGTGTCAATAACATTTTAAAAGCACAATTTGTCACAGCTAATGGCAATATGGATAATCTGTCTGAGAATGTCCTAGAGTTGGCAATTATTGTACTATATAGCTCTGTGAATTGTGATCAAACAGATAGATATTTGTATAGTTTTCAAAGCTGGTGAGTTACAGTAAATAAAAGGTTCTAGCATTTTCCCAGGAATTTTGTGAAGATATTTTATGTTTAAATATTTTCCCCTCTATCACTTAAGAAACTGAATGCAATTTCTTTTTGTAGTAGTATATCTCGTCAATAAAATTTGAAACATTTAATGACTATTCACCCATTATATTTTAAACATTTTATTGGCAGCAGTTAGGGGTTACAAAGAAAACCCTAAGCAAATACAGAGCCATATCTTGAGGAAGCTTGAAATTTATTTTGTGATATTTCACTCTCTATACCACACCCCACACCCCAGGATGAAGACAATAGAACCCTGTGACTAAAGAATGTAGGTGATTATTATACAAAGAATGTATCCTATTATGGTAAAAGAAGGATTATAATGTTATAGAAAAATTGATAGTAATTCAGTTTAGTATAGTTATGCATGGCAGAAATTATTGGATGCTTTCTCATATGTGCAAAGTTGGTGGTTTTTATCTACATGTTTATGCATTTGTTAAATGGGTTATATAGATATCATGTAAAAATCTCCATATAATATAGGGAGATCATTTAATAACATTGCAAATACAGAAACTTTTTTTACTGCTTAAAAATCATAATCGTAGTTCTAGCCTAGTATGTTTATCAATAATGGAGAAAATTCAGACTTCCTATTATTTTTGAATTTTAGTTCTCATGGAAGCTGAATTTAAATCAAATAAATATGGCAGATCATTTTGAACCTTAGATACATTATAAAGAAACTAAGCAACAGATGAAATCTGGCTAGTGGACTCTGTGATTTCTATTTAAAGGCACTTGTTTTCTTTCCAGTACAGGGAAAAATGCTATTCAGCAATGCCTGATTTGTGCATTATAGTGTGGTAGAAAGATTCTACCTAAAAGATTCTACCTAAAAGACTAAAAGTCATGAGGCCTGAGTTCAAATCCAATCTTTGTGTTTTATTATTAGCTATACAGTCTTGGGCAAATCATCTAATCTTCCTAGGTTTTCAGTTTCCTTATCTTTAAATGAGGATATCGGACCAGAGTATTTTATGTTCTTTCTAGCTTTCAAATCCCGTAATCCTTTATTTTCTATCTCTGGAGTTGGAGTTTTGTTTTTTGAAAGTAGATTGATTTTTCTTTGTAAGAGGACAATATCGTTCAATCATGCTCTTAAAGATTTATATACTTGGAAGTCGAACAATGCCAATTTTGAAAGTTCCACTATTCAGAAATGAGTTTTATACTGCTTTGGAGCTTAGGTTTTAGATATTAGGCCAGAATCCTTTTTAAAGTGTCCAGTGCAGTGCTATTGAGTCAAACTTTCTGCAGTCTCCTATATCCGTGCTGTCCAATATGGGAGCCACTAGCCACATGTGGCTGTTCAACACTTGAACTGTAACTAATGAAACTGAGCAACAGCATTTTAAATTTTATTTAATTATAATTAAGCTAAATTTAAATTGTAGTCAGTGGCTCTGTATTGAACAGCATGCTCGTGTGTGTGTGTGTGTGTGTATGTGATGTGTGTATTTGTGTGCACATCTATGCTGAATAGGGAGTTGAGGGAGTAGGGTGGCAGGAAGTAAAGGAGAGTGAGAGGCCATTGTTTTGGATGATGGGATGCTGTCCATAGGTCACTGTTCAGGATATATATAAAGTGGAATGTAACACATTCCAGAAACCATTTTCTATCTCCCTTCCTCCCTTCCCCCCTCCCTCTCTCCCTCTCTCTCTTCCTCTCTCTTCCTTTTCTTTCTTTCTTTCTTTCTTTCTTTCTTTCTTTCTTTCTTTCTTTCTTTCTTTCTTTCTTTCTTTTCTTTCTTTCTTTCTTTCTTTCTTTCTTTTTTTCTTTCTTTCTTCCTTTCACATTCCATTATGTATTATGATAACCACTTTATTTTTATTGAGGTATACTTGATAACCATAAGATAACCATTTTATATACTAGACAGCATATTAAAATAATTATATGTTTTTCTAATTAACCTATAGTTTCAAAGTTAGGTACTCCCAATATTTTAAACATGATGCACTAGTTAAATTTTATTATCTTACCCATCCTTAAAATATTTTGTTGTGTTAATCTAGGAATGGAGTCTATGAGGCATCTGGAATGTGCTGGAAATTATACTGTATTTGGAGTAAAGTGATATGTTTAGAATCATGAATTTCCTCCTTGCTGTGTCACCTTGTATAAGTTATTTATCTGCTTTGAGCCTCAGCTTCATCATCTGTGAAATAAGGATAATAGTAACACTTATCTCATGGTTTTTGTGAGGGTGAGATTAGATGGTGAATTATGTAAAGCTCCTAAGTTGGTAACAAAAACTAATACAATATATTAATGATGATAATAGTTTGGAGGTTTGTATTTAGCTATGAATTCAGAATCCACACAATGGGTATTTCATATATATAATTAAATAATAATATACTCTACCCTATAAACTAATTACATTTTAAAAATTTAACTTTGTAAATAGTGACAATTGGATTGATTTTGTTCCTATCCTCTGAAAAGGGCAGTCATTGTGTAGTAGTATAAAGGAATGGAGATAATTAAGATGAGTTTTTTTGTTCTCCACATTCATACAATGTAAATATTCCTATTAAAGAGCATTGCTTTAGCAGATTATGTTGGAAAATGACATGATAGTATGAATATTCATCTTATGCTATTTGTAAGTAATTAAATATCTTTAAGAATTTGATAAACAGTAAATAGTACATTGATAAACCAGTGCTGTTACCTGTTTAAACTACTGACTTCAAAGTGTGTGCTATTTTTTACTATAGTCAATGGATGTAACTTCTTTTTTTAGCATTTAGTTATATATCATACATTGTGCGTTAAATGAGTATTTAAAAGCATTGCAACATTTATATTATTAAATGTAAAATTATTTTGATGTTACATTCATTAATTTTTTTGGCTTTTACTATTTTTATAATTTCCTGATCCAAATACTTTTATTGTATAAAGGTACAATTCCAAGACTCATTAACTTGTTTCTTATGGAAATGTTCTCTTTGCTTGTAGGGTATTAATACAAGCCATTAAGCTAGAATTTCTTCTGGCAAAAACAATCCTAGCAGATGGCAACTTTTCTCTCTATTAATTTTGGATTGGACATGTATTTTGGCTTGTTCGGTCAGGTCAAAGTTGTAACATAACAAGAATCATTCATGCAAATACAGTCATAATATACCTATGGACTCATACACTATGCAAACTTATATTCCAGCCTACTGAAACTATATGAATACTTAAACATTTTCTTACTGTAAACAGGAAGGTTAAGTAACCCATTAAGGCATAAGCATCATAATAACTTATCTGATATGACTTTTGAGGTAATGCCAAGTCAATGGCAAATATTTAGTCAGATGTCTAAGTGATTTAGCTTGACATTTGAGCATTCATAAGAATTGGACTGAATTGTTCAATTATCATTTAGATAGCTAGTAATGTTAGAGACAACCTCAATAATCCCTTTTAATGCATGCAACTTATGATTTTTGAACCTGGATGTGAGCTAGATAGGCTAATCTCCCCCAAAACAGCTTAAATGCATAAGATAAAGATATAACAATAAAAGCAATATAGCTTTTAATATTTGTCTCTACTTGAAAAAAATCACTATCATAATAACAGGTCTGGATGTGGTCAAGTCAAAATACATTTGAAATATTTTTCTTTTGCTGATGTGTTTTTCCATACTAACTATTGATTTATTTGTGCCCCTTTCTATATATACTTAACATATTTACTAAATCTGGTATTTTACAGTGGTCCCCTTGCAGTCAGCTCTTTGAACACTAGACTCATTGCGTACTTTAAAAATAATAAATTTCAATGTGCAGCTCTTAAACTATTAGCCAATTGCCTTAGACGTGAGCAGCATTTTCCAAAAATGAGGAATAATCTTTGGAACACTTGGCAGTTAGCATTTGGTTGACACTCTCCTAGCTTGCAATTACCGGAAAATAACTCCCTCCTCTTTTATAATAGGGAACCTCAATAACAGAAGAAAACCAAAACCCATTTTCCAGCATCAGTCTAAGTAATGAATCACCTTTACTTGAAAACAAGCTCTTATATTTACTTTACCATGCAATGCACATTAGTATTTGTGTCATAGTGCCTTCTAGTTGATCTTAATTCACTTGCATTTATTTTTTTATATAGTAAATTAATTCATCTTATTCATATAGTTTACTACTCTATATTTTGTGCAAATCTATCCAATAATAGAATGGAGAGAGTGTAACTCAGTGTAATAATATCTCTAAGTTATCACTGTTCCCTGTTTAACATCAGGGTACTTTTATAGCTTTGTTTGAGTTATTTTAGAAAAGTGTTTATAACCATATAGAATTGAGGCCAAGCGCCCTCTGAGGACAGCTGGATATGAAAGATACATTTCATGATCTTTTTAAAGGGCTCTATATCCACACTGTTGGAACTTGGAGTTTCTCAGAGAAAGTTTAATATTCCTTCATATTGTTTAGCAAAGCATAGCAGTACTTGACCAACCATCATATCTTCGTTAGAATTTCTCTGGACATTAGAAACTCTATTGTTATTTTTTTTGTTTCTACTGTAAAGTCATAATCATTATACTTATATAAACATTTGCATTTCTTGATGTATTTCATAATATATGTATGTATTCCTTTAGTAAATGGAAAAAAATTCTGAATGCATTATTTCTTTAATTTAAAAAAACTTGTTTTTAACAAAGTTTACTTTCTAATTGCAGGTGGCCTGCATGCAGTTTATAAATGCCCTTGTCACATCTCCTTATGAGCTTGATTTTCGAATACATTTAAGGAATGAATTCCTTCGTTCAGGACTAAAAACAATGTTACCAGTAAGTGGAATGTGCACATTTATTATGCTTATGAACTTTAATGTTTTTCTCTCTTTAGACAAAAGTACTTTCAGCAAAGTAAATAAATGTGCCTTGCCGTTTCCTTTTGTAAAGTACTGGACATTTTGTAAGCTTTTTGATATTGCAGTAGTGTTAGTCTCTACATAAAACTGATGATTTGGAATTCAGCTAATGATATGTCCAGAAGTGATGGCTTTTTTGGTCTTCTTGAAGTCGAAAGGGAACTTTCCTTTGACTTTGAGTACTGAGAACATAAAAGACTGCTATTTTTTTGCCATTTCAATTTTTCATTAAAATTTTTTGCTTTCCTCTTTGATAACTTAGATTGATTTCCTTTATATTCAGCATAAGTATGCATAAAATTTTGATTAGTATATTCTAGACACATAACATAAGGATGGTATTCTTGTTATAAATCCGTAGCATCTTTTCTAAAGAAAAACAATTTTATTTCTTAAATTGAGTGTGGATATCTGTGCTAATTGTGATACTGTTAAAAACATTTTTGAAATAACGTTATAGACTTGTTCTAAGATAAATGAGCACACTTATTTTATAAATAGAAATACAACTACCATGACTTTATACTTTGCTTAGTATGTTAACTAAAGAAGGATTTTGTTCAAGACCATGGCATTTTTAAAGGAGACAAGTAAAATCTCACTAGTTTCTTTATTTAAACTACTTAGACCATACCTGATAAACAAGAAGTAAATGTAGGGGTGGGGAATAAAAGGACTGAGGAAAGAAAAAACAAAATAAAACAAATGTCAATGAGCATGTATATAAGGTATTCCTAGGGTATTAGAAATAGCAAAATCAGGGATATTTCCTGGTGAGGGACTAGTGTGTAGCATGCGTCTGTAACTTGTCTTCTGATAGTCTTAACTGAAAGTGGTTGAAACTCATCATCATAAAATATACAATTGGGTCTATTGAAACCCATTTTAATAAGATATATGATTGGGTCTGTGAGGTTTTAGAAATTTCTATGTCAATTCCACTTTGAATGGTTCTTTCATCCATGACTTTAAAAAGCAAGGAATTGGTTGCAGTGAATCAAAGCATCATCATAAGTGACCCGAATAGAGGTTCAATATGCAGTTAACTTAGGCACATTCACTAGTTATAGTGTATGTAACACACATTCTTTTTTTGTCACAAATCTCTCCTCATGAAAAGTCTGTGGTCTTATGTAGCTAGAGGTAATATTACAGTCCTCATTCTAGCGTGCTTTTGAATTGCCTACTCAGTGTTTCCATCCTTGTCCTCTCGGAGCTGGTCCTCTGTTTCTGGGAGAGTAATCATGTCTTTGGACACTTGTTTGCCTCAGGGGCTCCTGAAGATCCTCTACTCGTTTACTAATATGCCATGTTTTTCTGCCTTAGTTACTGCTGTCTATTCCAGCTTTCATTTCCCTGTGTCTATTTATAATTAAACATTCGCTTTCTACCGTATGCTACTGAATGGCTGGTCAAGAAAACTGTGACTCTCAATTTATTTAAGTCCTCATCTTTTCAGAAAGGGTATGCACAGTAGCTCTTGTCCTTACCTTTTGCATGTTTGCCAGGGTGTGCTCATTTCTGCTGGGTTCAGTGGTCTCATGGTATTTTTCCTTTGGTTACATTGACAGCTAAGATTTTGCATCAGTGTTTCTTAGCTACACTTTCGCATTGGCCCTATAGCTGTATATAAAGCCCCTTGCGGTACCCTGTACCTCTTAACTTATGCTTCCAGCTAGATTTTTCTTTAACTATCACATCTCTTCAGTATGCCCTGATTCTTAGATCTCAGGGATCCTTCAGCAAGAGGAAAGTGAGAAGTGTCATGTTTCTGCCTCTTAAAGTTTTGGAATAGAACCTACAAGGATTCTCAATTTCTTTTTCTTCCTGTGACAATGGAGTGAAATATGGCTAAATAGGGCTCTGGTTCTCAAGAAGTTGGGCATGTCCCCCTAAAGAGAGTCTATCAAAATCTTATTGGGGGTAGGGCAGAGATGTTTGGTTTGAAAGAAAATAATCCTCCCCAGGTATTTCTGATATACAATATGAGAATCAGAATCTAGGCAGACAGACCCTGAGATTAGAGGTCCTTCCCTTAATACCATACATTTCACTACTGTTGCTGTTGTCCTTGTAGTTTTATTATCACAATTTGGAGCAAAAGTCAGAATGGTCATGCTTTAATGTATACTAGATGTACCTAACATGTCAACTGCTGTCTAGCTATCTAATTTACTAAATATTTACATTTCAACCACTAGAATTTATAGTAATATCAAACATCTTTTACACATGCATGGGAACCTAATAATATATTCATAGATGAGTCTTTAATATCCTGGCTTTTATCCTATTTACTCTTATGTTATACATTGTTCTAACAGGAGGAGCTTCCTAATTTTCTGGAATATATCATATTCAAAGCAGCAAATTAGACGTGGCTAGGGCTAATATAAATTGTTGATACATGGATCAAAAATTATAAATATCTGGAATCATTAGGTGTTGGGGAAGAATAGTTCTTAATAGTTCTTAGTATTTCAGTAATCCATGAGACCATCATTGTAGTAGAGTGAAACTTTTGTTTCATATAATTATTAGAATCCTCAAGACAAGGACAGTTATTTTAATTACATTCTGTAGAAATTTATTTTCAAAATTTGCCCTGTCTCTATAGATAAATTATGATGTTTAAAGAGAGTTTATATTTCACTTACATGGAAAATTTACTTTTTATAAATTTGCTTTAGTAATTTGGGACAAATGAATTATTAAACACTATATAGTGATTTTTAAAATAGTATTTTCTCTGTAGTTAACTTACATTGATTTCTTGTGAAGTTTTCTCCATCTGCCTTTTAGTTAGTTAAATAAATTAAGAAAATATTAGATAAGTCAGATATGTGAAGGAACAAGATAGTAAGAAATTGTGTCTGTAGGCAGCAGGCATTCTTAACTTCTTTTAAAAGACCGACAAACCCTTTCTTACTCTTTTGAAGAATCAATTTTGATTGCTTGACTGGTAATCAGTCATGTGCTGGTAATGGACTTTGATTTCCTTTGAAGTACACCATATTATAGAGACTTAATTATATGTTTTAGAGAATCTGCTGAAAATATTCCGTATCTGTACAGCAAATCTGTTTAAAAAATAACTGAAACATATTTACAGTATTTCACGTAATTATTAGTAGTGTAATTCAGTAATTTTATGCCATTCTTCATTTAAAATACAAACTTCAGTGATGCATTTCCCTTTTTTCAATGGGGTATCTGTCACATTTGTGCTATATGAAACTTTTATTAATTCATTAAATGTTTATTTTATCAAAATTTTTGAATATACCTTTCAAGGTTTGACATTTGAATGAAAGGAAGTTTTTATATATGTGTGTGTATGTAGATATGCATATATATTTTAATGGAGCATTATTAATGAACACTATGAGATATTTCATTTATACATATCTATATTTTTATATTGTGCTGTACATGTTCACATACTATATATCTTATATAAATAATGTGTTGTCCTAATTAAAAACTGAAATAAATATTTAACCAGTTATTTTCACTGAAAATATTTTAATCATGAAGGTTGAGTCCATGTTTTGTAAAGTTCTGATGCTGATTAAATGACAGTATTTAATTAACTTGTTTTTTCTATTTTTCAAACATATTTGAATGTGTTAAAGTCTGATAGTGAACATCTAAGAAAGAATATCTTATAACATAAGAATAAGGAAAAAATCCATATTATAAAATGTATTAAAGGTTTTTTTTTTTTGAGAGAATGAAAGTGTATTCTTATCAGCTCCTTACATTACCCATGAAGTTTTTTTTTTTTTAACATCTTTATTGAAGTATAATTGCTTTACAATGGTGTGTTAGTTTCTGCTTTATAACAGAGTGAATCAGCTATACATATACATATGTTCCCACATCTCTTCCTTCTTGCGTCTCCCTCCCTCCCACCCTTCCTATCCCACGTATTAAAGGTTTTTTCTGCAATGACCAGCATATTGGGTGTGTCTGGCTCCTGCTCTTTCCTGAATTGAGTTCATAAATCACCTGATAATATAACTCACCAATGTTAGATAACTTTAATTCCAATAAATTTCTTCATTCCCTTTCAAAGTGGAAAGTTAGACCTAAAACAAATTATTACTCAAGAGGAAACTAAGTTTAAATACATGTATTTGTTATGTATTTTATATGCAATTATATAGAAACATATTAATATTTTCATATGCTCTGTAGGTAAATTATTATGTATGTGAACGTTAGAAAAAGAACACCTAGAAATTGCATAAATTTGTGTTTGGCTTCAGTAATAGCGGTTGCATCTCCATTTAAAATCGTCCTATTGAACAAAAATAGAAACAAAAAAATGGATCCGAGTTTGTTTAATCGACCTAATTTGAAGTACACCGTGCTTGCATTTCCTTTTAGAGTTCAAGCTCAGCTCTGAACATCCTAGTCTCTCTTTCGGTATCACCCTTGAGCATCCACAGTTGTGATTATCGATTTGGGTTTTGAAAGCGGCAACTTAATGGACACATATTAAAAGATATTCCAGGTGATATATATTAAGCCCAACAATCTCTAGTGTGGCATGCTTCCAAAGATTTTGTTTATACTATGATTTTGAAAATTATCAGAGGTTTGTAATGCATGTGCTTATAATGTATTACAAAAACAGGTCTCTTTGATGCCCAAGTTGGTATTTTGTGATTCGGCTAAGCAAAAATAAAAGGTGGGGGAGGAAGCTAGTTGTGCATCTTGATTAAAAAGTCCTGACGCCTTTTTGCTTTAAAATCACAAAATGTCATTTAAAGTAAATTTGTTTTTACAACTTTCCACGCCATACTTGGGACTGTTGTCCTTGAATATATCCTTGCATTTGTTCTTCATTAATACAATTGATCTATATTCGCATTTTTTGCCAGAGGCATATGTGAATATTCTAACTGCATGAGTTCTTTTGCGATCTTTGATTAGTGTGTTTAGTCAAAACGACAGCATTTAATGTGGGTTTGTAGCAATTAGTTTTTTTCCCTTGCGAAAGTGATCGTTAATTTTTTAATGTGAATCGTCAAAATTTGGAGCATGAAAAGAAATGCGGTGAATGTAATGAGGTTCTTTCATTTTAAAATAGAAAAACAGAGTACGTTTACTTTCTTTCAGGAAACCAAGTGCCTGGGTCAGTATTTGAAATTGCTTCTGTGTACGTAGATGAATAATAGTGTCAGGCCTTTATTGCCAAAGTATGGGGTTGTCAAACTGTTACTCGTCTGTTAAGTTTTCTGTTTATATATTAGGATCTGAAAGAAAAAGAGAATGACGAGCTTGATATTCAGTTGAAAGTATTTGATGAGAACAAAGAGGACGACCTAACTGAATTATCACACCGTCTCAATGACATTCGAGCAGAAATGGAATATCCTTTTGACGAACCACAGAAATCATTTTGCATGTACTGTGAAAAAGGGATTTGTGGGTGATTTTGTGAACCATTATTAGAATTCTTGTCTGCCGGCCCAATTTGTATCCATTTATTTATATTAGAACTTCACGATGATGCTGTCCTTGAGATTCATGTTGAAGAATTGTCAGACTGTCCTGATGATTTACACAGACTGTATTGAAATCCACACGATGGCTTGCTGCATTATAGGTTTACTCTGCTCAACGGTCTTGAATAGACAAGAGCCTAAGGCAGTATTCCTCATGGATAAGGATTTTTGGGGGGAAAAGTTCAGTGAGTTCATATGTGACTATAGGTAATATACTTTTTCAGTTTATTAAATGGTACTCCAGTGATTTAGAGATATCATTCAATTCAAATAGATGTCTTATTCTCAATCCAAATATTTTGGTTCCTTAGCGGGGGAAAAAAGTTTAGATGTGATAGGGTCTGACTATAACAAGGATGCTAGAGTAGAAGCATTTGAGTCAAATACAACTAGAATATAATCTTCCTATGGCAATGATTTTATACAAAATGATTTTAGATCTAAAAGATGGTTGTCATAGCATTGCTGGCCATTTGTTTCACACCCATTAAATTTCTTACTTATGGGTTCTGGGGAAATTGGGAAATACTTCAGAACGAAAATGACCTTTGAGCTGGACTTTTTCTCTATAACGTCTTCTTCCATCTTCCTCCTCACTCTACAGTGCTTTGCTTGCATCTGCCTTATTTGTATACACTTCTTTGTGCCTATGAGATGGAGGGCACAAGTGTTTCAACTTTTTCCTCCAATGTTCCTATCAAAGCGTCTTACACGAGTACTGGATAAGTGCAATGAATAACAATTTTGTTATTATGAGAGATAATTTCTAGTAATTTCTTATCCTTCATCAGTGACTCTAGCCTACAGTGGTCTCCATAATATTAAATGCTTTTTGTATCAATTAATAAATATCTTGCTTTATATAAATTTCTCTTCATCAGAAAGCTATTTTTGGATCTATTCCGTAGCCATCGAAAGGACCTTATGCGACTTTAACACAACACTCTTACATGGGGTCTAAGAAGTAATCCATCATATACTTAATTCTATTTCAGAGAAAACGTTGACATTTCAGGTTATTTTTAAGATGCTGGATTACATCTCCTCTTCTCCTTTTCTTTTACATCGATTTTTCTAGGTGCTCGCTTTTCTTATAAAAGTGAATCCATTTTTTAAATCTGTTTTCTAGTTTACTAAAAGCATTTAAACTTCTACCACTCTTTTTATATCCTAAGAAAAATATGTTTCAAGTTCCTTATCAAATACTGACATACAAATGAATGCAAACAGTAGTGATTTCATATGTAGTAAGTGTTTCATCTGTATAAAATAAAACTGGTTTTTATGAACTTTTAGCAGCCCACACAATGCTTATTTGCCTTACTATTTTATGTGGGCAGTGAAAAGACAGGAGTATTGGCTTGCATGCATAATATAGGTTCCCATCACAACCACAGGAAGGTCAAGAAAAAAACATTTTCATTAATGGCATTGCTGTTCTAATGGTACCAACTATAAGCTGGAATTTTAAAACATAATGAACAGCTGATCATTTAAACGTTTAATGGTTAAATGGTCTTGGAAATACTCTAAGTCTCTTTCACTTGTTAAAAGATTAAAGTGATCCATAGATTAAACTTCTTTATGGAAATGTTTTAAATACTGGAACATGGAGTTGAAGGTTTAGAAACAGTAATGCAAACAAAATGATATATCAGTGTTTTCAAAACTGAAGCTGCTTTTGTTATGAATGAAACTGTTACCAAGAATCCTTGATTTTTTTCCTTTACTTACTTTCCACTGATATGAATGAAGTGTACCATCTTCTGTATAATATGTTGAAGGACACTGCTGCTGAAAATTACTTATTATCCATTCTACAACATTTTTTGCTCATCAGAAATGATTATTATATCAGGTAAGAGGCTGTTATGAGAGTACAATTTGTATAATTTGAATTGGAGTTTAAAGGAAAATTAACAATATAGTGGGGTCTAGACAGTGTATGCACATATATATATATATATATATATATATATATATGCATGGAGTATAAGAGTTTGACGACTCTAGATAACATTTTTAAAAAGGTGTCAATCTATTTTTAATTGGGCCAGAAGAATATACTTATAAAAACGGGGTATGCCATTTCAGTAGCAATGAACCCAACAGATTTTACTGACCCTATGATGAATTTCTTTTGTGGCACAGAGTAAGCTCTGAAGAGTCTATGGTAAAACTTTTAAGTCCTCGTACTTTTTTTTTTTTTTATGTTCAGTCTACCCTATTCTTCTAGGTCTCTCTCTAGCTGGCTGAAGCCATGTGTAAGATCTGAGCCAACGGACTTGATTGGCTCCTCCTGAATTTCTTACCCACAAAAATGTGAGGGATAATAAGATTATGTTATTGTTTTGAGCCACTAAGTTCTGAGATGATTTTATGAAGCAATAAGTGAAAGGAAATGGGAAATATTATCCTGGCAAGCAATATACACAGGTAAACATAAAGTTCAAATAGTAAAGGAAAAAGAGAAGAGTGGACATCATAGGACATCTAGCAGTATCTGCCACACTTCCCATGAATTTATATAATGTGGTGGTATGGACAATAGAATATAGAGATAGTATCACTATATTGTGATGTGGTAAAAGTGCTTTAACTTTAGTGTGCACAGGGTGTGTGGATGTGGATAATTTTTTGAACCTGGTAGCTGAAGGAAGCCCTCCTTCAGAAGTTTAATAATAATAAAAACAGCAATGATAACATTTGCTATTTAGTAAGCATTTTAAGTCCTTTTATATTTTAATAAGACTATTGTTATTCCTCTTTTATAGTATTATCTAAAAATAGGTGTGATCTTATCTAAGAAAATAATATTACTAATATTTCAGCTTTATACACAGCAATGTAATTCTTCTAAATAAACGAATATAATAATCCATAAAGTCAGAAATTTCAGAGTGTAGTTCTGGGAATATATCTGAAAACCAGAAAATTAGAGAAGGGTTTCTGAATGACTGAAATTATCCATAAGTTGGTGACCATGATCTTATATTTAACTGTTTAAGAGACTCTTAGTTGTTCTTCATACTCTAATATGCATGAAATTCTAGCAACCTAGGTTCTCTGATTTCTCAAACCTTGCTTGATTAAAGGGCAAAGGAAGGCTACCATGGGGTCGGGTACAGTCACAACAAAAATGACAATTCTAAAGTCCATAGAGAACTATTATAGTTCCCTTTATAGTTCAGGCTAGTTGCAATAACTGATGGGCATCATGATGTTACAGAGACATAGAAAAATGTTTAAAATATGCTGGGTTTTTTTAAACAGGAAAGATAGTAATCCAACCAAAATGATTGTTGTTTCCTCAAATAAGTGCTGGCAACTAAAGGGGTACTGTGCCCATGGGTACACAGTTACCTGGGGAAATAATTTGTGTGAAACCATCCATTTCTCAGTAACTTTGAATAAACGAGAAGTTGTTCTAACATGACGTCCTTTTCATCCTGAGAACATCCATGTGAGGTAGATGTGCGACTAGCACTTTTATTCTACCTATGGATAATTAATTTGTCCTGAAAGAGAACCATTGTGTTTTCCCTGTTTACCCAGAGTCGTTGACTAGATTGATTATAATCCAATGTTGTTTACCCTAGATCTGATGATGACTTGAAAAAGACTCAGATGCGTAATACATATTACTATTTATTCTTATCCTTGAGATCAGCCCCATGACAAAAGACATATAAGAGCAATTAGAATATGTTTGCCTTTATTTGCAGACTTTTAGTAGGTTGGCTAGTTATCAGCACACTGATTTTAGGGATGTTTATGTCATAGCTTGTCCATAGTAGTATTTCTTTCTGAATTTTCTCTGTTGAATTTATTAGCTGCTGATAAATACTAAATTTTCCCTGAATTTTAATGCAAAAAGTGCCTTTTAAAAATTTTTGAAGTATGTAAGTGGTCATTTTTAAGGCCAGAATTACCTTGATAGATTACAGAATTAGGAAATGTTTCAAAACCTTTGACACTTTGAACAAATTGAAGCTATCGCCATACATATTTAGTGTGTATGCTTCTACAAAATGGATCTTTTAAAATATGTGTATAAATAGATCTTTGGAGTAGTCTGTAACATAAGTGGCTGAGTCCAGTTTTGTAAAAGCTGTTATAGCTATCTTGAGTAAAAGTGTGGCAGTAAATTCAATACATTGTTTGCCATGTAATGCCAAGGTACTCATTCCTTATTGAAATTGAGAACTTGGAGAGGCTTAGAACCATTTCTGTATCCATAGATGTAGAACTAAAGAGTCATTTGTTTTTATTAACTTTAGGAACAATAGCTTAAGTAAGTAGATAAGGTTGATAAGTATCTTTGAACACAAGCATGAATCCCTGCAAACTAGAGTATTAAGTCACTAAGTGTTCACAGCTGATTATATTACAATGGGTTTTGCACTATAACGTCCAGCCCATCTTTAAGCTTAGGCATATTCCTCTAGAGTGAGTGTAATGGCTAGAAAAGAGTTTTTTAGCCTGCTAGAAAATAACCTAGTTTTCTTTATCATGTAGAATCACTTCTTAAGAAAATTGATTTGTATATGTAGAAAAGGTATTCAAGATTACTTTTCTTTTGCAGGCCACAGTATTACAAAATAGTTGAGGAGTGTGTTTCACAGATAGTGCTGCACTGCAGTGGTATGGACCCAGATTTCAAGTACAGACAAAGATTAGACATTGATTTCACTCATCTGATAGGTATGTGATATAATCCTCAATGTCATTTGATTTTGTTTTCCTCTCTTCTGTCTAATAGACACTTTTTAAGTGTAACTCTCTCACTAAACTTCCTCTATTAATATCTGGTAAGTCATTGTATCTGTGGGTACTCATTTGCTATAATTATTAATTATGATGATCACGAGAGTTCTGCCTCTGTGATTGGAGATACTAATCTATTTGTTAAGTTTCAACACTCTTGAATTCAGTTTAAAGTCAATGCTGAACCAAAAACATTATATTAGGGGTGACTACCTTGCTTTTTAGAAACATGACTCTGAAATGCATTGATTCAATTTATGCTGGTACATTTGTGGTTTTGTAGAAATCACGTGAACAGCAGGGTCTAATTAGTAATGCTATGTTATTAGTGTTCAGGTCTGAGAAAGGAAATACAGGTTGGTTTCAGTAACTTAAGACCTCTTAATTCTATTAAAGTAGATCATTTTATATTTTCATAGAGCTTAGAGCTGGGAAAGAATTTGAGATGATCATGTTCATCTACTTGGATTGTTGTGGAAATGACCTTATATTATCTGAGACTGGTAGCTAGCTACACTTTCTGGAACAGTCTCTGAAGGATGATGTGAAACCTCTCTTGTGAAATATACTACGCCATATGACCTTAGAGTTAAGCAGTTTTATTTATACCTAATCGAAATCACTATTGCTACGATTCAAGCATGAACTCATTTGTCTTTGTCTTTAAAGGTAGGAAACAACAGCTGTTGAATGCCAGTTATATGTTATTCTTCACTCCATAGCCCAGGGAAGGCTCACAGTAATATTCAAAGATGAATTCCTTGTTATTTATCATGTATTATTCTCATCTGATTGTGAAACTAATGCTCACTTATCATAGGCAATCTGGAGACTTATGTAAGTGACAAAATAAACCACCAATTACACTTTTCAAGCTCAGTACATTTCACCATTACTCACTGTTCAGCTCAGTACGTCTTGTTATCTCCATCTTCATCACTCTCTCTCTTGCTCTCACTCTATCTCCCTCCCTCCTGTATTCCTCTTCTATATATCTATATGCTGATTTTTCATGGAGCATTATATTATTAGAATTTTTCAATATTAACCTTCAAAATGTGACTTTGAATGTCTATATAATATTCCATTTTATACAATGTCATAATCATCTTGACCAGTCCTTTCTTATTGTACATACAGATTGTTTTCAGGTTTTTATAATTATAAATGAATTTACTGTGAACATCCTTTATGTAAATATTTGGCTTCTTCTCAATATTTCCTTAGGATTGATTCCCCTGAGGGTGTGAACTTTGGGAGGCCAAATGCTTTTCAGAAAGCTTCTGCCAATGTACCCTGCCCCTGCAATTAATGTGAATGTTGGCCTCACTGCATATTTTTCCCTGAGCTTAATAAAGTCAGTAGCTTATTTCATATTTGTTGAGAGAGTTATAAGGGACTGTTTCCAAACACTTGTATTGGCTTATAATCTATTGTGGACCATAGTTGGTGCATATATGCTACTGTTGATTTTGGCTAGCTCATTCAGTGTTCAGTGGATATTTGTTTTGGGTACTGTGTGCCAGGTACTTAGGATTGTGTACTGTTAATCAAGAGCACTGGGGTGGGAAGACATGAAGGGATCAGGTGAGAGGGGGTAGTCAGTATCAAAAACCCATTATGACCTCATCCACGTATCATTTCTGTGATTGTGAACAAATCATTTAACTTGTCTAGGCTTCAGTTTCCTCAACTCTAAATTCAGATAAGTCAAATATATGTGTGGTCCTTAATATTTTATGCTCAGATGTCTTGAGTAGCTGATGAAGGCTATGAACCTTTCATTAGAACACACACACACACACACACACACAGATATTAGCTGGTGCTTGAAGAACTTCTAGGAAATCAGTGGATCTCTTAAAATAAAGATCATCTGGACTTGAGGAGCATAGAGTCTCTTTTGATTTCACAGGTCTGTGAGTCTAGTACTTTTTTAATATAAATCAGATCATATCCTGACCTAAATTTCTTCAATGCCTTCCCATTGAAATTTTTATTTTTTTAACATTTTTATTGGAGTGTAATTACTTTACAATGGTGTGTTAGTTTCAGCTGTATAACAAAGTGAATCAGCTATACATATACATATATCCCCATATCCTCTCCCTCTTGCGTCTCCCTCCCACACTCCCTATCCCACCCCTCTAGGTGGTCACAAAGCACCAAGCTGATCTCCCTGTACGATGCGGCTGATTCCCACTATCTGTTTTACATTTGGTAGTGTGTATATGTCAACGCTACTCTCTCACTTCGTCCCAGCTTAACCTCTCTCACTTCGTCCCCCTCCCCATGTGCTCAACTGATTCTCTACCTCTGGGTCTTGATTCCTATCCTGCCCCTAGGTTCGTCAGAACCTTTTTTTTTTTTTTTTTTTAGATTCCATATATATGTGTTAGCATATGGTATTTATTTTTCTCTTTCTGACTTACTTCACTCTGTATGACAAACTCTAGCTAGGTCCATCCACCTCACTACAAATAACTCAATTTCGTTTCTTTTTATGGCTGAGTAATATTCCATTGTATATATGTTTCACATCTTCTTTATCCATTCATCTGTTGATCGACACTTAGGTTGCTTCCATGATCTGGCTATTGTAAATAGTGCTGCAATGAACATTGTGGTACATGACTCTTTTTGAATTATGGTTTTCTCAGGGCATATGCCCAGTAATGGGATTACTGGGTCATATGGTAGTTTTATTTTTTGTTTTTTAAGGAACCTCCATACTCTTCTCCATACTGGCTGTATCAATTTACATTTCCACCAACAGTGCAAGATGGTTCCCTTTTCTCTACAGCCTCTCCAGCATTTATTTTTTGTAGATTTTTTGAGGATGGCCATTCTGACTGGTGTGAGGTGATATCTCATAGTAGTTTTGATTTGCATTTCCCTAATGATTAGTGATGTTGAGCATCCTTTCATGTGTTTGTTGGAAATCTGTATATCTTCTTTAGAGAAATGTCTGTTTGGGTCTTCTGCCCATTTTTGGATTGGGTTGTTTGTTTTTTTGATATTGAGCTGCATGAGCTGCTTGTATATTTTGGAGATTAATCCTTTGTCAGTTGCTTCATTTGCAAATATTTTCTCCCATTCTGGGGGTTGTCTTGTGGTCTTGTTTATGGTTTCCTTTGCTGTGCAAAAGCTTTTAAGTTTCATTAGGTCCCATTTGTTTTTATTTCCATTCCTCTAGGAGGTGGGTCAAAAAGGGTCTTACTATGATTTATGTCATAGAGTGTTCAGCCTATGTTTTCCTCTAAGAGTTGTATAGTGTCTGGCCTTACATTTAAGTCTTTAGTCCATTTTGAGTTTATTTTTGTGTATGGTGTTAGGGAGTGTTCTAGTATCATTCTTTTACATGTAGCTGTCCAGTTTTCCCAGCACCACTTATTGAAGAGGCTGTCTTTTCTCCATTGTACGTTCTTGCCTCTTATAATGATAAGGTGATCATATATGTGTGGGTTTATCTCTGGGCTTTCTATCCTGTTCCATTGAGCTATATTTCTCTTTTTGTGCCAATATCATACTGCCTTGATTACTGTAGCTTTGTAGTATAGTCTGAAGTCAGGGAGCCTAATTTCTCCAGCTCCATTTTTCTTTCTCAAGATTCCTTAGGCTATTCAGGGTCTTTTGTGTTTCCATACAAATTGTGAAATTTTTTGTACTAGTTCTGTGAAAAATGCCTTTGGTAGTTTGATACGGATTGCATTGAATCACTGGATTGCTTTGGGTAGTATAGTCATTTTCACAATGTTGATTCTTCCAATCCAAGATCATGGTGTATCTCTCCATCTGTTTATATTCTCTTTAATTTCTTTCATCAGTGTCTTATAGTTTTCTGCCTACAGGTCTTTTGTCTCCTTAGGTAGGTTTATTCCTAGGTATGATATTCTTTTGGTTGCAGTGGTAAATGGGAGTGTTTCCTTAATTTCTCTTTCAGATTTTTCATCATTACTGTATAGGAATGCAAGAGATTTCTGTGCATTAATTTTGTATCCTGCTACTTTACCAAATTCATGGATTACCTCTAGTAGTTTTCTGGTAGCATCTTTAGGATTCTCTATGTATAGTATCATGTCACTTGCAAACAGTGACAGTTTTACTTCTTCTTTTCCAATTTGTATTCCTTTTACTTCTTTGTCTTCTTTGATTGCTGTGGCTAAAAGCTCCAAAACTATGTTGAATAATAGTGGTGAGTGTGGGCAACTTTGTCTGCTTCCTGATCTTAGAGGGAATGGTTTCAGTTTTTCACCATTGAGAATGATGTTAGCTGTGAGTATGTCATATATGGCCTTTATTGTGTCGAAGTAGGTTCCCTCTATGCCTACTTTCAGGAGAGTTTTTATCATAAATGGGTGTCGAATTTTCTCAAAAGCTTTTTCTTCATCTGTTGAGATTATCATATCCTTTTTATCCAGTTTGTTAATATGGTGTATCACGTTGAATGATTTGTGTATATTGAAGAATCCTTGCATTCCTGGGATAAACCCCACCTGATCATGGTGTATGATCCTTTTAATGTGCTGTTGGATTCTGTTTGCTAGTATTTTGTTGAGGATTTTTGCATCTATGTTCATCAGTGATATTGGCCTGTAGTTTTCTTTCTTTGTGACGTCTTTGTCTGGTTTTGGTATCAGAGTGATGGTGACCTCGTAGAATGAGTTTGGGAATGTTCCTCCCTCTGCTATATTTTGGAAGAGTTTGAGAAGGATAGGTGTTAGCTCTTCTCTAAATGTTTGATAGAATTTGCCTGTGAAGCCATCTGGGCCTGGGCTTTTATTTTTGGAAGATTTTTAATCAGAGTTTCAATTTCAGTGCTTGTGATTGGTCCGTTTGTAATTTCTATTTCTTCCTGGTTAAGTATTGGAAGGTTGTGCTCTTTTAAGAATTTGTCCATTTCTTCCAGGTTGTGCATTTTATTCGCATATCATTGCTTGTAGTAATCTCTCATGATCCTTTGTATTTCTGCAGTGTCAGTTGTTACTTCTCCCTTTTCATTTCTAGTTCTGCTGATTTGAGTCTTCTCTCTTTTTTTCTTGATGAGTCTGGCTAATGGATTTTCAATTTTGTTTATCTTCCCAAAGAGCCAGCTTTTAGTTTTATTGATCTTTGCTATTGTTTCCTTCATTTCTTTTTCATTTATTTCTAATCTGATCTTTATGATTTCTTTCCTTCTGCTAACTTTAGAGTTTTTGTTCTTCCTTCTCTAATTGCTTTAGGTGTGAGGTTACATTGTTTATTTGAGATTTTCCTTGTTTCCTGAGTTAGGCTTGTATTGGGATATACTTCCCTCTTAGAACAGCTTTTGCTGCATCCCATAGGTTTGGGGTCATCATGTTTTAATTGTCATTTGTTTCTAGGTAGTTTTGATTTCCTCTTTGATTTCTTCAGTGATCTCTTGGTTATTTAGTAGTGTATTGTTTATCTTCCATGTGTTTGTATTTTTTACAGTTTTTTTCCTGTAATTGATATTTAGTCTCATAATGTTGTGGTTGGAAAAGATAACTGATATGATTTCAATTTTCTTAAATTTACCAACGCTTGATCTGTGACCCAAGGTATGATGTATCTTGGGGAATGTTCCATGAGCACTTGAGAAGAAAGTGTATTCTGTTGTTTTTGGATGGAATGTCCTATAAATATTAATTAAGTCCATCTTGTTTAATGTGTCATTTAAAGCTTGTGTTTCCTTATTTATTTTCATTTTGGATGATCTGTCCATAGGTGAAAGTGGAGTGTTAAAGTTCCCTACTATGATTGTGTTACTGTTGATTTCTCCTTTTATGGCTGTTAGCATTTGCCTTATGTATTGAGGTGCTGTTATGTTGGGTGCATAAATATTTACAACTGTTATGTCATCTTCTTGGATTGATCCTTTGACCACTTATGTAGTGTTTTGCTTTTCTTTTGTAATAGTCTTTATTTTAAAGTCTATTTTGTCTGATATGAGAATTGCTACTCCAGCTTTGTTTTGATTTCCATTTGCATGGAATATGTTTTTCGATCCTGTCACTTTCAGTCTGTATCTGTCCCTAGGTCTGAAGTGGGTCTCTTGTAGACAGCATACATATGGGTCTTGTTTTTGTATCCATTCAGACAGTCTGTGTCTTTTGGTGGGAGCATTTAATCCATTTACATTTAAGGTAATTATCAATATGTATGTTCCTATTACCATTTTCTTAATTGCTTTGCATTTGTTATTGTAGGTCTTTTTGTTCTCTTGTGTTTCCTGCCTAGAGAAGTTCCTTTCGCATTTGTTGTAAAGTTAGTTTGGTGGTGCTGAATTCACTTAACTTTTGCTTGTCTGTAATGGTTTTACTTGGTCTGTCAAATCTGAATGAGATCCTTGCTGGGTAGAGTAATCTTTCTTGTAGGTTTTTCCCTTTCATCACTTTAAATATGTCCTGCCACTCCCTTCTGGCTTGCAGAGTTTCTGATGAAAGGTCAGCTCTTAACCTTATGGGGATTCCCTTGTATGTTATTTGTTGTTTTTCCCTTGCTGCTTTTAATATTTTTTTCTTTGTGTTTAATTTTTGATAGTTTGATTAATATGTATCTTGGCATGGTTCTTCTTAAATTTATCCTGTATGGGACTCTCTGTGCTTCCTGGACTTGATTGACTATTTCCTTTCCCATATTAGGGAAGTTTTCAACTATAAGCTCTTCAAATATTTCTCAGTCCCTTTGTTTTTCTCTTCTTCTTCTGGGACCCCTGTAATTTGAATGTTGGTGCATTTAATGTTGTCCCAGAGGTCTCTGAGACTGTCCTCAATTCTTGTCATTCTTTTTTCTTTACTCTGCTGTGCAGTAGTTATTTCCACTGTTTTATCATCCAGGTCATTTATCTGTTCTTCTGACTCAGGTATTCTGCTATTGATTACTTCTAGAGAATTTTTAATTTTATTTATTGTGTTGTTCATCATTGTTTCTTTGTTCTTTATTTCTTCTAGGTCCTTGTTAAACATTTCTTGTATTTTCTCCATTCTATTTCCAGTATTTTGGATCATCTTTACTATATTTGCTATGAATTCTTTTTCAGGTAGACTGCCTATTTCCTCTTCATTTGTTTGGCCTTTTGGGTTTTTACCTTGTCCTTAATCTGCTTCGTATTTCTTTGTCTTCTCATTTTGGTTAACTTACTGTGTTTGGGGTCTCCTTTTCACAGGCTGCAGGTTTGTAGTTCCTGTTGTTCTTGGTGCCTGACCCCAGTGAGTGAGGTTGGTTCAGTAGTTTGTGTAGGTTTTCTGGTGCAGGGGACTGTTGCCTGTGTTTTGGTGGGTGGGGCTGGATTTTGTCTTTCTGGGGGCAGGGCCGCATCTCGTGGTGTGTTTTGGGGTGTCTGTGAATTTATTATGATTTTAGGGAGTCTCTCTGCTAATGGCTGGAGTTGTGTTCCTGTCTTGTTATTTGGCATGGGGCTCCAGCACTGGAGCTTGCTGGCCGTTGGGTGGAGCTGGGTCTTAGCATTGAGATGGAGATCTCTGGGAGAGCTCTCGCCAGTTGATACTACATAGGGCCGGGAGGTCTCTGGTGGTCCAGCGTCCTGAACTCTGTTCTCCCACCTCAGAGTCTCAGGCCTGACCCCAGGCCGGAGCACCAAGACCCTGTCAGCCACATGGCTCAGAAGAAAAGGAAGAAAAAATAATAATAATACTAAAAGAATAAAGAAGAGAGCAGCCAAACCAATAAAGAAATCCACCAATGATAAAAAGTGCTAACAGCTAAACTAAGATAAACATAAAAATCAGAAGCAAATCAGTCACAACAGCAAACCCCAAGCTCCAGTTGTTCGCAAAGTCCATGGCCTCAATTTTGGGAAGGTTTGTTTTCTATTCAGGTATTCCACAGAAGCAGGGTATATCAAGTTGATGGTGGGGATTTAATCCGCTGCTCCTGAGGCTGCACTGAGAAACTTCCCTTTCTGTTCTTTATTCTCAGATTTCTTAGTGTTCAGCTTTGCTTTTGGCCCTACTTGTCTGTGTAGGTCACCCTCAGGCATCTGTTTCCGCCCAGGCAGGCCGGGGTAAAGCATCGGCTGATTAGGTGCCTCTTTCTCATTCAGGCCAGGGGGGAGGCAGCGGTACGGTAGTTATAATTGGAATGTGGGGCGAGCCTGTGGCGGCAGAAGCCAGCGTGACATTGCAGGAGCCTGAGACGCACCTTGTGTTCTCCCGGGGAACTTGTCCTGGATCACGGGACCCTGGCGGTGGCGTGCTGCACAGGCTCCTGGGGGGCTACGGATAACGACCTGTGCTTGCACACAGGATTCTTGGTGGCTGCAGCAGCAGTGTTAGCGTTTCATGCCCATGTCTCGTGTCTGATCTGATAGCTGTGGCTCACTCCTGTCTCTGGAGCTCGTTTAGGCGGTGCTCTGCCTTCTGTGGGCAGACAGGGAAGGAATCCCCTCTCCTTGTAAAACAGTAGTCTCTTGTCTCTTAGGCGGGTCCAGACTTTTATCTGGACTCCCTCCCAGCTCGCTGTGGTGCACTAGCCCCCTTCAAGCTGTGTTCACGAAGCCAACCCAAGTCCTCTCCCTGGGATCTTACCTCTGAAGCCAGAGCCTTAGCTCCCCGCCCACACCTGCCCTAACGGGTGATCAGACAAGCCTCTCAGGCTGGTGAGTGCTGGTCGGCACCGATCCTCTGTGCAGGAATCTCTCCGCTTTGCCCTCTGCACCCCTGTTGCTGCACTCTCCTCTGTGGCTCTGAAGCTTCCCTCCGCCACCCCCCATCTCTGCCAGTGAAGGGGCTTCATAGTGGGTGGAAACTTTTTCTCATTCACAGCTTCCTCCCAAAGTTGCATGTCCTGTCCCTATTGTCTGTGTTTTTTTCTTTTTTCTTTTACCCTATCCAGTTACCTGGGGATTTTCTTGCCTTTTGGGAAGTCTGAGGCTTTCTGCCAACATTCAGTAGGTATTCTGTAGGAGTTGTTCCACATGTAGATATATTTTTGATGTGTTTGTCGGGAGGAAGGTGATCTCCACATCTTACTCCTCAGCCATCTTCAAGGTCCCTCTCCCAATGAAATTTTAATCAAAACCATTACCAACCAGTGCCAGTACTGCACAGATCTGGTGCCGCTTTGATCTCATCATTTCCCAGTTTCTTCCTTAGTTACCTTATTTCAGCCACAAAGTTCTTTACAGCAAAGAAAAAAATATTGTGGTATACGTCATATAAGAAAAATGACCTATATTTAAATTATAAAATTTGATAAATTTTGATATTTGTGTCTACGTTTAAAACCATCATCACAGTCAAGATAATAAACATTTCAAGATGGCGGAGTAGAAGGACGTGCTCTCACTCCCTCTTGTGAGAGCACTGGAATCACAACTAACTGCTGAACAGTCATCCACAGGAAGACACTGCAACTCACCAGAAAAGATATCCCACATCCAAAGACAAAGGAGAAGCCACAATGAGACAGTAGGATGGGAGGAATCACAATAAAATCAAATCCCATAACTGCTTGGTGGGTGACTCACGAACTGGAGAACACTTATATTGCAGAAATCCACCCACTGGAGGAAAGGTTCTGAGGCCCACGTCAGGCTTCCCAACCTGGGGGTCTAGCAACAGGAGGAGGAATTCCTAGAGAACCAGACTTTGAAGGCTAGCGGGATTTGATTGCAGGACTTCAATATGGTTGGGGGAAACAGAGACTCCACTCTTGGAGGGCATACACAAAGTAGTGTGCACATCAGGAACCAGGGGAAGGAGCAATGACCCCATAGGAAACTGAACCAGAGCTACCTGCTAGTGTTGGAGGCTCTTCTGCAGAGGCAGGGGGTGGCTGTGTCTCGCCCTGAGGACAAGGACACTGACAGCAGAAGTTCTGGGAAGTACTCCTTGCTGTGAGCCCTCCCAGAGTCTGTCATTAGCCCCACCAAAGAGCCAAAGTACGCTCCAGTGTTGGGTCTCCTCAGGTAAAACAACTAACAGGGAGGGAACCAAGCCCCACCCATAAGCAGACAAGCGATTACAGTTTTACTGAGCTCTGCCCACCAGAGCAACCCCCAGCTCTACCCACCACCAGTCCCTCCCATCAGGCAACTTGCACCAGCCCCTTAGATAGCCTCATCCACCAGAGGGCAGACAGCAGAAGCAAGAAAATCTATAGTCCTGCAACCTGTGAAACAAGAAGCACATTCACAAAAAGATAGACAAGATGAAAAGGCAGAGGGCTATGTACCAAATGAAGGAACAAGATAAATCCCCAGAAGAACAACTAGATGAAGTTGAGATAGGCAACCTTCCAGAAATATAATTCAGAATAATGATAGTGAAGATGATTCAGGACCTCAGAAAAAGAATGGAGGCAAAGATCTAGAAGATGCAAGAAATGTTTAACAAAGACCTAGAAGAATTAAAGAACAAACACCTAGAAGAATTAAAGAACAAACAAACAGAGATGAACAATACAATAACTGAAATGAAAAATACACTAGAAGCAATCAGTAGCAGAATAACTGAGGCAGAAGAACGGTTTAGTGACCTGGAAGACAGAATGGTGGAATTCACTGCCATGGAATAGAATAAAGAAAAAAGAATGAAAAGAAATGAAGACAGCCTAAGAGACCTCTGGGACAACATTAAATGCAGCAACATTGGCATTATAGGGGTCCCAGAAGGAGAAGAGAGAAAGGACCCAAGAAAATATTTGAAGAGATTATAGTCGAAAACTTCCCTAACAAAAAAAGGAAATAGCCACCCAAACCCAGAAAGTGCAGAGAGTCCAGGGCATGATAAACCCAAGGAGAAACACGCCAAGACACATAGTAATCAAATTGACAAAAATTAAAGACAAGGAAAAATTATTGAAAGCAACAAGGGAAAAATAACATACAAGGGAACTCCCATAAGGTTAACAGCTGCTTTCTCAGCAGAAACTCTACAAGCCAGAAAAGAATAGCATGACATATTGAAAGTGATGAAAGGGAAGGCCTACAACCAAGATTACACTAAGCAGCAAGGATCTCATTCAGATTCGACGGAGAAATCAAAAGCTTTACAGATAAGCAAAAGCTAAGAGGATTCAGCACCACCAAACTATCTCTACAACAAATACTAAAGGAACTTCTCTAAGTGGGAAACACAAGAGAAGAAAAGGACCTACAAAAACAAGCCTGAAACAATTAAGAAAATGGTAGTAGGAACATACATATTGATAATTACCTTAAACATGAATGGATTAAATGCTCCAACCAGGCTCAGGCTCACTGAATGGATACAAACACAAGACCCATATGTATGCTGTCTACAGGAGACCCACTGCAGACCTAGGGGCACATGCAGACTGAAAGTGAGGGGATGGAAAAAGATTTTCCATGCAAATGGAAATCAAAAGAAAGCTGGAGTAGCAATACACATATCAGATAAAATAGACTTTAAAGAATGTACGAGAAACAAGGAAGGACACTACATAATAATCAAGGGATCAATCCAAGAAGAAGTTATAACAATTATAAATATATATGCACCCAACATGGGAGCATCTCAATGCATAAGGCAACTGCTAACAGCTATAAAAGAGGAAATCGACAGTTACACAAGAATTGTGGGGGACTTTTACACCTCACACCAATGGACAGATCATCCAAACAGAAAATTAATAAGGAAACACAAGTTTTAAATTACACAGTAGACCAGATAGATTTAATTAATATTTATAAGAAATTCCAGCCAAAAACAGCAGGTTACACTGTCTTCTCAAGTGCGCATGGAACATTTTCCAGGATAGATCACATCTTGGGTCACAAATCATGCCTTAGTAAATTTAAGAAAATTGAAATCATATCAAGCATCTTTTCTGACCACAACGCTATGAGACTAGAAATCAGTCACAGGGAAAAAAACGTCAAAAACACAAACACATGGAGGATAAACACTACGTTACTAAATAACGAAGAGTTCACTGAAGAAATTAAAGGGGAAATCAAACAATACCTAGAAACAAATGACAACCAAAATACGATGCTCCAAAACCTATGGGATGCAGCAAAATCAGTTATACGAGGGAAGTTTATAGCAATACAAGCCTACCATAAGAAACAAGTAAAATCTCAAGTAAACAATCTAACCTTACACCTAAAGGAACTAGAGAAAGAAGAAAAAGAAAACCCAAAGTTAGTAGAAGGAAAGAAATCATAAAGATCAGAGCAGAAATAAATGAAACAGAAACAAAGAAAACAATAGCAAAGATCAATAAAACTAAAAGCTGGTTCTTTGAGAAGATAAACAAAATTCATAAAGCATTAGCCAGACTTATCAAGAAAAAGAGGGAGAGGACTCAAATCAATAAAATTAAAAATGAAAAAGGGGAAGTTACAACAGACACCACAGAAATACAGAGCATCCTAAGAAACTACTACAAGCAACTTTATTCCTATAAAATGGACAATCTGGAAGAAATGGACAAATTCTTAGAAGGGTATAACTTTCCAAGACTGAACCAGTAAGAAATAGAAAATATGAACAGACCAATCACAAGTAATGAAATTGAAACTGTGATTAAAAATCTTCCAACAAACAAAAGTCCAGGACCAGATGGCTTCACAGGTGAATTCTATCAAACATTTAGAGAAGAGCTAACACCCATCCTTCTCAAACTCCTCCAAAAATTTGCAGAGGAAGGAACACTCCCAAACTCATTCTACAAGGCCACCATCACCCTGATACCAAAACCAGACAAAAATACTACAAATAAAGAAAATTACAGGCCAATATCACTGATGAATTTAGATGCTAAAATCCTCAACAAAATGCTAGCAAACAAAATCCAACAAGACTTTAAAAGGATAATACAGCATGATCAAGTGGGATTTATCCCAGGGATGCAAGGACTCTTCAATATACGCAGATCAATCAATGTGATACACCATATTAACAAATTGAAGAATAAAAACCATATAATCATCTCAGTAGATGCAGAAAATGCTTTTCACAAAATTCAACACCCATTTTTGATAAAAACTCTGCAGAAAGTGGGTGTAGAGGGAACCTACCTCAACATAATAAAGGCCATATATGACAAACCCACAGCTAATATCATTCTCAATGGTGAAAAACTGAAAGCATTTCCTCTAAGATCAGGAAAAGACAAGGATGTCCACTCTTGCCACTATTATGCAACATAGTTTTGGAAGTCCTAGCCATGGTAATCAGAGAAAAAAAGAAATAAAAGGAAGACAAATTGGAAAAGAAGAAGTAAAACTGTCACTGTTTGCGGATGACCTGATACTGTACATAGAGAATCCTAAAGATGCCGCCAGAAAACTACTAGAGCTAATCAATGAATTTGGTAAAGTTGCAGGATACAAAATTAATGCACAGAGATGTCTTGCATTCCTATACACTAATGATGAAAAATCTGAAAGAGAATTTAAGAAAACACTCCCATTTACCACTGCAACAAAAAGAATAAAATACCTAGGAATAAGCCTACCTAGGGAGACAAAAGACCTGTATGCACAAAACTATAAGACACTGATGAAGGATATTAAAATGATATCAACAGATGGAGAGATATACCATGTTCTTGGATTAGAAGAATCAATATTGTGAAAATGACTGTACTATGCAAAGCAATCTACAGATTCAATGCAATCCCTATCAAATTACCAATGGCATTTTTTACAGAACTAGAAGAAAAAATCTTAAAATTTGTATGGAGACACAAAGGACCCCAAATAGCCAAAGCAGTGTTGAGGGAAAATAACGGAGCTGGAGGAATCAGACTCCCTGACTTCAGACTGACTATACTACAAAGCTACAGTAATCAAGAGATTATGGTACTGGCACAAAAACACTAATATAGATCAATGGAAGAGGATAGAAAGCCCAGAGAAAAACCCACGCACCTATGGTCTGCTGATCTATGACAAAGGAGGCAAGGATATACAATGGAGTAAACACAGTCTCTTCAGTAAGTGGTGCTGGGAAAACTGGACAGCTACATGTAAAAGAATGAAAGTAGGACACTCCTTAACACCATACACAAAAATACACTGAAAATGGATTAAAGACCTAAATGTAAGGCCAGACACTATCAAACTCTTAGAGTAAAACATAGGCAGAACACTCTATGACATAAATCACAGCAAGATTCTCTCTGACCCACCTCCTAGAGAAATGGAAATAAAAACAAAAATAAACAAGTGGGACCTAATGAAACTTAAAAGCTTTTGCAAAGCAATAGAAACTACAGACAAGATGAAAAGTCAACCCTCAGAATGCGAGAAAATATTTGCAAACAAATCAGTGGACATCGGAGTAATCTCCAAGATATATATACAGTTCATGCAGCTCAATATTAAAAAAACAAACAGGCAATCAAAAAATGGGCAGAAGACTTAAATACTCATTTCTCCAAAGGAGGCGTACAGATGGCCAAGAACCACATGAAAAGCTGCTCAACATCACTATTAGAGAAATGCAAATCAAAACTACAATGAGGTGTCACCTCACACTAGTTAGAATGGGCATCATCAGAAAATGTACAAACAACAAATGCTGGAGAGGGTGTGGAGAAAAGGGAACCCTCTTGCAGTGTTGGTGGGAATGTAAATTGATACAGCCACTATGGAGAACAGTATGGAGGTTCCTTAAAAAACTAAAAATAGAATTACCATATGACCCGGCGATGCCACTACTGGGCATATACCCAGAGAAAACCATTATTCAAAAATACACATGCACTGCAATGTTCGCTGAAGCCCTATTTACAATAGCCAGGTCATGGAAGCAACCTAAATGCCCATTGACAGATGAAAGGATAAAGAAATGTGGTATATGTATATATACAATGAAATATTACTTGGCCATAAAAAGGAATGAAATTGGCTCATTTGTAGAGATGTGGATGGATCTAGAGACTGTCATACAGAGTGAAGTAAGTCAGAAAGAGAAAAACAAATATCATATATTAACGCATATATGTGGAACCTAGAAAAATGGTACACACAAACTGGTTTGCAGGGCAGAAATTGAGACACAGATGTAGAGGACAAACGTATGGACACCAGCTGGGGAAAGTTTGGCGGGGGGGTGTTGGTGTTATGAATTGGGAGATTGGGATTGACATGTATACACTAATATGTATAAAATGGATAACTGATAAGCACCTGCTGTATAAGAAAATAAATAAAATTAAAATAAAAGATAATAAGCATCTCTGTCACCCCCTAAAATTTCTGCATTCTCATTTGTAGTCTTCTTCCCATGCTTCCCCCTTCTCGCCATCATGAGACAATCACTGATCTTCTCTTGGTATAGACTAGTTTTATTTTCTAAAATTTTATGTAAATGGAAACATACAGCATGTCCTTTCTTTGCTGGCTTTTTTCATTCAGCATAATTATTTTGAGGTTCATTTGTGTTGTGGTAGTGGCATGTATCATTTGTTTTCATAACTGAGTACTTTTATGGTATATCGATGTAGCACAACCTGTTTATACATTTACTTGTTGATGGACATTTGGATTATTTCTTGGTTTTAGCTATTATAAATAAAGCTGCAACTTAAAAGCTTTTGCGCAGCAAAGGAAACCATAAAGAAGACCAAAAGACAGCCCTCAGAATGGGAGAAAATATTTGCAAATGAAGCAACTGACAAAGGATTAATCTCCAAAATTTATAAGCAGCTCATGCAGCTTAATAACAAAAAACCAAACAACCCAATCCAAAAATGGGCAGAAGACCTAAATAGACATTTCTCCAAAGAAGATATACAGAGTGCCAACAAACACATGAAAGAATGCTCAACATCCCTAATCATTAGAGAAATGCAAATCAAAACTACAATGAGATATCATCTCACACCAGTCAGAATGGCCATCATCAAAAAATCTAGAAACAGTATATGCTGGAGAGGGTGTGGAGAAAAGGGAACCCTCTTGCACTGTTGGTGGGAATGTAAATTGATACAGCCACTGTGGAGAACAGTATGGAGGTTCCTTAGAAAACTACAAATAGAACTACCATATGATCCAGCAATCCCACTACTGGGCATATACCCTGAGAAAACCATAATTCTAAGAGAGTCATGTACCAAAATGTTCATTGCAGCTCTATTTACAATAGCCCAGAGATGGAAACAACCTAAGTGTCCATCATCGGATGAATGGATAAAGAAGATGTGGCACATATATACAATGGAATATTACTCAGCCATAAAAAGAAATGAAATTGAGCTATTTGTAATGAGGTGGATAGACCTAGAGTCTGTCATACAGAGTGAAGTAAGTCAGAAAGAGAGAGACAAATACCGTATGCTAACACATATATATGGAATTTAAGAAAAAAAAATGTCATGAAAAACCTAGGGGTGAAACAGGAATAAAGACACAGGCTTACTAGAGAATGGACTTGAGGCTATGGGGAGGGGGAAGGGTGAGCTTTGACAGGGCGAGAGAGAGGCATGGACATATATACACTACCAAACGTAAGGTAGATAGCTAGTGGGAAGCAGCCGCGTAGCACAGGGAGATCAGCTCCGTGCTTTGTGACCGCCTGGAGGGGTGGGAGGGAGGGAGACGCAAGCGGGAAGAGATATGGGAACATATGTATATATATAACTGATTCATTTTGTTGTGAAGCTGAAACTAACGTACCATTGTGAAGCAATTATACTCCAATAAGGATGTTAAAATGAAAAAAAAAAAAGCTGCTATGAGCATTCACATACAATTCTGGTTATAAACATATGCTTTCATTTCTTTTAGGTAAATAAATAGGTATAGGATGGCTAGGTATAGGTATACAGAATAAACTCTGTATACAGTATTGAGAATATTTCCCAAAAGAGGTTCTTCACTTATTTATATTTTGGAGTGTTTGATTAGACCTGAGAAGTTTGATGTTTGTTTTCTTATTTACATAATACTATATTCTGCCCCTGTTCAGAAGTTGTTCAAGTGAAATCTTTCTTTAGGAAGCCTGAATTATTGAATGTTATTGTATCTTCCCCTGTAGCCTTATTTTAAGGGCCATTTTGACCCTTAATAATCTTTTTTTAATATATTTTAAGATGAGCTTGTTGATTTTTTTAAAAAATTATTTTATTTTTAAAAATTTTTGGCTGCATCGGGTCTTTGTTGTGGCATGCGGGATCTTCGTTGAGGCATGTGGGATCTTTTGTTGTGGCACAAGCTCTTCGTTGTGGCGCGGGCTCTTCGCTGCATCGCGTGGGCTTCTCTCGAGTTGTGGCGTGCAGGTTTTCTTTTCTTTCGTTGTGGTGTGCAGACTCCAAGGTGCATTGGCTCTTTAGTTGTGGCGCACGGGTTCCAGAGCACGTGGGCTCTGTCGTTTGCAGCACGCGGGTTCTAGCTGAGGCGCAGGAGCTCAGTAGTTGTGGTGCACGGGCTTAGTTGCCCTGCAGCATGTGGGATCTTAGTTCCCTGACGAGGGATTGGACCCGAGTCCCCTGCTTTGTAAGGCGGATTCTTTACCACTGGACCACCAGGGAAGTCCCAGATCTTTAATAATCTTAAGCATAGCATAGATTCTTTGGCAGTTCTCCTCCCATAATAAACTACAAAAAAATTTTAAAGAGTTTTATAATTGTTAAAGTTGGTAAATAATGGAATACCTTTAAAATGATGATGATTGAGTCAAATATATTCTTGGATGCTTGGTTTTGTGCCTCAACGATACCATCATTGAATTCAGTTAGTATACAAAAGAAACCTGGTAGTTTATGTTTTACATGCAGTATAGGTCAATTTCCCTCTAACAGCAATTGACATAAAAATGATAGTTTACATAGTAGAATTATAGGCTGGTAGCCGTCATTTGCCTAGTGATCCAATGCAGTAATTTCTAATCATTTTTCATCAATCTTAATAGATTCTTGTGTGAACAAGGCAAAAGTTGAAGAAAGTGAACAAAAAGCAGCAGAATTTTCAAAGAAGGTAAGACTTATCAAATATTAGCCGTAATTATGAAATGTAAAATGTAATCACAATACATATTCTACCTTGTTTCCTTATGCGAGGTCTTATAAATGTTGTTTTAGTTATATAGTTCTTTATGTTTCTGGATTCAGACACCACCACAGAATATTGATTTCTTTCCCAATAAGATAAAGTTGCTACTGTTCCCTGCTCATCACCTTTAATCCATTATGGAAGAAAAACACTAACCATATTCTACTAAAGTGATAAATGAAATAAAATTAGGTTGCTGGAAGCATATAGTTTGAAATGGTCAACCAAAACACATTCCCCCATTGCTTTCCTGCAGCTGTCACTTAACAGTAGTTAGTCCTTGGAGAACTGTGGAAATGTTTAGCTAGTCTTATCTGTTATGTTCTTTAAATCAGTGCTATTGATAGAAACAGAATGATACAACACTTTCTTTCTCTTTGTCTCTCTCTGCTTAGACTTATCTTCTTTGAATTTTGTAATTACCATTTTTAAAGTGATGCTGCTACTCCATGTATGTAGTCTTGGTGGAATTTGAGGTTCCCCTTTCTTTGTGTAATGCTTTATGTAAATACCACCTTTATGAATATCTGAATTTTATTTAGATCTCAGATGGTCTTTTCCTTATTTCATGAAAGCATAGCTACAATTTTATGAGCTCCTACCGGAAGTTGCATTGTTTGGTTTTAGACCCTATAAAGCATTAGTATAGTATTTCTCTCCTCTTGGTGGAAGGAGAAGGATTGAAGCCCAAGTCTAAAAGCTCTACAGTTTTGAGTCTTTTGGCAGCAAGATAAAGTGCTTACATATTGCTGTCTATTCAAAGTTATGACTTACCTTGGAGATTAGATAATCACTTTTGCTATCACTCTAGAAATTATAGAGTATTACTGAAGTTACTTCAGGGCATCTGAAGAAATGTTTTTGCTCTTTCAGTTACTAGAATAGATTTTAAGAGCTTGAGCACAAAATGTTTGTGTGAAGCCATCATTTTTATTGGTGAAAGAAACTGTACACTTCAATTAGTAGACCTTTATATTTCTAATGTTCTTGTTTTAAGTAGCACATTTAAAATTCCCTTTGAAAATCTTAGGATCTCTTTTTCTCTGGCGCTGTGATTAGATACCACAAGACTGGAGCAAGTTGTGATGATCTATCTGGTAAAAATTTCTGTAAGCATCTATTATTGGAAAAGGAGTCCTGAAATAATAAAAAAGAAGTTTCAGTGTTTGATGCTTTATTCTCCTCACCAACATTTAGAATGAAAACATGTATGGTCTCCTAGTGGTTATCTGCGTACCTTCTCTTATTCTGGGTGATTCTAAGAGGCAGTATAAAGTAGTAAAAAAAAAAAAATGAAAAAAAAGAAAAATGAACGGGGACAGCTAGAATGAGAAGCGGTAGTTGTAAGATCTGATCTCAGTGTTTCTGCTAATTAGCTGTGACTTTAAGCCACTTACTCTCCTTGGATCTTAATTTTTTCATCCTTAAAAGGAGAGAATAAGGTTAGTGGACTTATAAGAAGTCTTCCAGCTCACATATCTCAGGCTTCTCTGATTCCTACTCTATGGGTTTACAGATTAAGATCATTTTAAATTACAAGCAGAAGCTTTGTGTGCCTCTCCGCAAGTGTACTAATAAACCATTTGTAGAGCAAAATTGTAGTGTGCTTGTGTGGACAGCATGCTTGAGAAGCACACAGGAGAAGATAACACTGGCGAGGAGGCTGGGAGTATAGAATCAGATCAATTTTTTAAAAATATTTATTTATTTATTTATTTTGTTGCTCTGGGTCTTAGTTGCAGTAGGTGGGCTCTTTAGTTGTGGCAGGGGGGCTTCTTTGTTGCAGCAGGCAGGCTCCTTAATTGCGGCTCATGGGCTCCTTGGTTGTGGCATGCGAACTCTTAGTTGCGACATGCATGTGGGATCTAGTTACCTGACCAGGGATCGAATCCAGGCCCCCTGCATTGGGAGCACAGGGTCTTAACCACTGTGCCACCAGGGAAGTCGCAGAATCAGATCAATCTTAACATGGATACTAGTGAAGTCAAAAAAGCTCCATCTTCTCAGTGACCTAGGAAACAAGGTCATTTGCTGATACTGAAGGATCAGGGTAAGTTTGAAATGTAAAGATTAGAAACAATTTGGACCATCCTCTGTGGGACATTTTCCCAGGACTCAAGTAGAGATGATAAAAGAATTAATTAAGTAGTATTGCAGGTTTGACTCAAACACTGTTATCCACTTTGCTTACCCACTCTTTCTTCAGACTGTATCTGAATGGCATTTTATAATTTCCAAAGGTCAAGTCTACCACGAGGAGGAATATTTATTAACAGTAACCACACTTTTTCCTTGTTCCACAAACTCTAAAGGCAGTTTTTGGCAGTAAGATATATCACTTTTAAAAACATAAATAACATTGTTGGAATAATGTATAGACTTCTAAAATAACTTGAAGTGACAGTGACAATAAAGGGCAAATGTTCTATAGCTGGACATGAGCGGTATTCACCTGACTGAGGTAAGTGCTGGGCAGGATGCAGTAAATGGATAGTCACCATTCTGATGTTCTCTTTGGCTTAGCACACTGTAATTTAACCTCTCATTTTCCCTCTTATGACATTTTATACAAGTGTTTTGGTTAACCAGCTGAATGAGAATGCCATTAGAGCATATATCATTCTACTGTCAGATTTTGTGGAGCATCACTTTTTGAATGCTAGACAATTAAGATTATAATAAAAATAGTCTGATTTGTATTAATGTACGTCCGTTTGAGCGTTCTAAAAGAACAGTCTCTTTTCAAGATTAAATATAATTTTAAAGAGTTGAACTGCTTGATTCCTAATTTTTAGGTTTCATTTTCTAATTAAATAAACTTAAAAGTATGGGATGAAACACTTAAAAAAAACATGATTAATTCTAAAACCTAACTTTCAATAACAAAAACAAAAATGTCCATTATATATGAAGAGAGCCTTCTTAGTCCACCCTTTTAAAATTTTGTTTAGTATGCTTTTTTCAGAAGTGAAAATGTTTTTTTTTACCTTGGGCTGGGGACATAGTTCTTCTTTACTACCACCCCATCCCCATGGAGGTGCTCAATTGCCATAAAATAATCAAGAGCTCTGATTTTCTGAGTGGCCTGGGAAATTTAAGAAGCAAAAGACACTCCACTTATTTAATGCATATTGTTGTTTAAAGCTTTCTCAAAACTGTATTATTAAGTGTACATTTATGGTGGTGATCATTGCAGTTCGATGAAGAATTCACAGCTCGACAGGAAGCTCAAGCTGAGCTTCAAAAAAGAGAAGAAAAAATCAAAGAGCTTGAAACAGAAATCCAACAACTTCGAACCCAGGTAATAAAACAAGATACAGACTTTGTGTCATGTCACATTGAGTTCAAAGGTAGAAAACTATCTTGTTAGGTGAAGGAAAAAATGTGACCAGAAGCAGACTTTCTGGTAGTTTCCCATTTTACTTGAAATAACTACAGATTTGATTTTCCAGGACAATAAATCATTTTAATGTTTGGATAAAAATATGGCATTCATTGCATAAAGTGCCCTGCATATTTTTAATGGAATGTATTACACAAGCAAAACTCTTTCTTGAGATGAAATTTTCATAATGATTTGAAAAATTGGATGCATAGTATTTTCTTTCAAAAGAAATGTGGAAATGTTCATTAAAGCTTTTTGAGATCTCTTTATATCTCGACTACCATAATTTCAAAATCTGTAAACTTTATATTTCCACCTACGTTCCCTATGATGAAAACCCCCCATATACACTTAAAATCCTAATTATGGTGTTGAATTTTAGAGCTGATTACATACTCTCAACACAACATATTTTTTAAATGAATATAAAGAAACATAAGATTAGTTCTTAGCCTCATAGATGCCCAGTAGGGTGTTTGTTGATTGACTAGGTCTGTTTCTGTCAATCTACTGAAAAGTGACTTCAGAAGTCAACAGTGAACTACACATTACCCAATGCAGTGGCCTTTTCCTACCCTTAGCCTCTTTCACTTATCTGTAATATTTGATAATTTCTTTTCACTCAATCTCTCTTTTTTGTGTCATCTGACTTCGTTTTCTACATATCTCAGAACTCAGTTTCTCTTTGTTTTCATCCTCCAAATGATGACATTCCCCAGTGTTCTGTCCTCTGCTCTTTTTTCTCTGTATGTCCTTGCACTAATATCCCATCCAATATCATAAATTCAAATATCACCTTTTAGTAGGTGTCAAGTCCCCTGGGTTTGTTGTCTATTTCCAGCTCTTGATTAGATCTCCACGTGGGCAGGTCCTGCTGCATGTTGAAATCAAACCTATTATTTGTGGTCACTTCTCTGTCCTCAAACCAGCTTGGTCTCCATTCTTATTTGTTTAAATTTTACCACCAATTTTTTTTTTTTATCGTGAAGCTGGAGTTGTCCTGGCCTTTTCCCCGCCCTGCCTCCTGACAGATTATTAAGTTGGTCACTGTATTATGTCAGTTCTTTCTTTTTTTTCGCTTTGCATCAAAACCCTGAACCCCCCAGGGCCACTCTCTCATTCCATCCTGCCTGAAATATTACAATAGTTTCCGAACTTTCTGCCATGCCTATAGTCTCTTCCTCTTCAGATTCACGCTTTATGTCAGTTGCAAATTAATCTTCTTAAAACACTACCCTGATTATTGTCACTCCAGGCTTTAATATGTTCAGTGGTTGCCTGTTGCATTCAGGATTGAAGAAAAAAATCTCCTTACCGGGAATTTGAAGGCCTTCTATCTGGGGCTCCCTTATCTCCCCTTTGCAGCCTCGTCTCTGCTCCCCTAACTCCAGCCTCTGTTGTAGCTAAGTCACCTTTCCTCCTCCCTTCACATGTAGAATTTACTGTCTCCACACTTTTCCTTCGGCCAGCATTTCCCAGACATTAGTTACAGAGGTGCTAATAGGTTTTTCATGAGGAAAGCATTCCATAGTCCAATAAATTTGGTATGCTTGAAATTCTCCTCTTGGAGATTCATCATTTTCATTAGCATACTAAAGGGTCTGAGATGGCCTACATTAAAGAAACCTGTCGAACTCTTTTTCCTATAGCTTTCTCAAACTCATTTAGCCACAGAACCCTTTATTTCAGACCACCTATTAACATCTCCTGCAGAAGAGTTTGTTCATGGAACTTAGTTGAGAAATGCTGACTTAGGTTATTCTCTCTCAGAAACGCCCTCCCTTGCTCCTCTGTGCCAATGAAACATCTCCTTTAAGGATCAGCTCAGTATAACATCCTTTGGAAAGCATCACCCAAAACTCTGGGAATTTCTTTGAACTTTTATATCACTTTTGTAGACCACTCCTATCATATTTGGTTGTGTGCCTGCTTTATCCCTTCCCCTGCAGCATAAACACTTTGAGGACAATGTCTTTACTTCCTGTGCTTACTCTTATTAAAAAGTCCCTACTGCACCTAGCACAGGGCCTTACCATTTAATTGTGTAGTTGCTTATTTATTATCAACGGATCTGGAAAAGTGCAGAGTCACACAGTACTTTCTAGTGCACCCCAAATTGTGTCAAATAGTAAATGGTCCATTTGCTGTATTCAATTCTCAATACTCTATTGTGGTCTCATTTAATTGTTCCATTCCTAATTGTTCATAGAAGGGAAGAAAAGGGCTGATATGATTTGATTTTAAGGCTGGTGGCATTTGAGACTTTTATTCAATTTGTAAAATATCTATTTAACTTGAGTAAAAAGTCCTATTTTAAAGTAATAGCATTTTTGTGGTTACACAAGTTTTATATCATAAACATGATCTCATAGAGGCAAAATTTTATGTTTACAAACAAGTATTACTTTCATTTTGCTGTCAATTAATACAAAATATGGGATACACATTTTACCTTTCAAATTATTAAACAAATCCATTTATATACAAAATTTATAGGGTAAATTACTAATTGAACTTTTCAGAAAAATTATTTTAATTTTCCTCAGAATTTCTTTGCTATCTCAATCAAGATTGGAAAAATCAGACTGTTTTCTATAGTTTTGCTGCATTAAAAATAAAATAGAAAGAATTTGCATATTTTAATCCTATCCTTCTTCCTAATCTCAGGAGGGGATTGCATTCCAGGAGAGGATTGTCATTTAAGTGTATAAACACTTTAGTTGTATATATGTATATACACACATAAACATTCATATGTGTGAATAAAATATTTGTGGACAGTGTGCACTGAATATTAGGAGAAACATTTCTGTGATTCTGTTTACCTGTGATTGTTAATTTTTAACATTCTTGTAAATGGGTCAGTCCTTTAAGTTGATTGTTTCAAAAATAAGCTTCCACTTATTTATTATGTAACGATTATTCTAAGTTCGTTTAGTTCAATTAGTCTGTGGAGGAAATTCTTATTAGTAAAGATTAGAAGAGTTTCTCCCCAAATAAAAATAACACTATACCAAGACATGTTAATAGTTTTAAACTTTTCATTCAGTTAGTCTAATGTTGTATCTCAATTACAGAAGATGCATGTTCATTTGTAGGACATCCCTTAGGAGTGTTTATAATTAACAAACTCACTTTTATATTCATTTTCATTTTGGAAAGTAAACCGTTGTCATCAGTAATGGTTTAAAGTAACAGGTCCAGATTAATAATCAAAAAGTGGACAATATGGAATGCAGTGATCTCCGTCAGCTGTCATCCATCATTATTAGAGAATGAACTTGAAGTTCTTTTCTGATGGGAGAAATAAGTTATAATCTGCTCATACTGCAAGCTGTAATTAATTCCACTCAAGGCAACTGACACCCATTCGTTAGGAGCTGGTCTGTTGTAGTGGAAAGAGGACTGCCTTAGATATGAGAAGAACCACATGTAAATCTTAATCATATTTCAGACTGTGCGACCTTTGGTTAGTCATTGAACCTCTTTGCAGTTACAGTTTCCTCATCTATAAGCGGTGAGATAAAAATACCCAACCTACATTATAGGGTTATAATAAGGATGAAAAGAAATAATAGATGTAAAAACATTGATAAACCTGTATTATTATGCAATGGATGTTACTTAGCATTAATTCTTGGTATTAGAAGATAGCTAAGTTACTGGTGCTATGAGACAGACTCTTTGTGTAAAGCTAATCGGCCCCAAGGGAGTTAAATCAGTTATTTTGTATTAATCATCCCGTATTCATACCAACTAGTCTTAACAGGCCCAAGCCATATACAGTACTTCTTCTTTGCATATACTTATAATGAAAGGTAAGTTTTCGTTATTTTGGAGGAGTGTTTCACAAAATCTTTGAGCATGCCAACTTTCCTAGCCTTAGTATATGAGCAGAGTTAGTCATTATCCAGGGTTTAGAATGCTTATCAAAAATCTATGCAAGTCTTTTTCATGTATTCTTAAGCCCTTAGATGTTGCTAAATTAAATAAATCTTAAACAACCCAACCACAAATGTCTACTGAGAAGTTTTCTTTGCTACTATACTTTACTGTAAGCATTTAAATAAGCATTGGGTTATTTTATATTTCAGGGACATGGACTCTCAGGTTCATCAGGAATTCCAGGCCCTCCTCTACCTCCTCCATTGCCAGGTGCTGGGCCACCCCCGCCCCCACCTCCACCAGCGCCACCTCTACCCAGAGGAGGTCCCCCTCCTCCTCCACCTCCTTTACCTGGGGTACATGGAATAGCATCACCACTGCCTTTGTTTGGGGGACCTCCTCCACCACCTCCCCTTGGAGGAGTTCCTCCTCCTCCTTCGGGAGCACTTGATCTGCCATATGGAATGAAGCATAAAAAAATATATAAACCTGAGGTGTCCATGAAGAGGATCAATTGGTCAAAGGTAATACTATGACTATAGCTTTATGGCTTTGTCTAGTCATAGTTGCTCATTAATGTGTGAATGACGGTATTGCTACTTATAAGTATGATATAATAATTGAGAACATGACCACTGATTCTTTTGCTTTTGCTTGTGAGTTCACTGTCTTATGTTCATCTTTCATAGCTGGAGAATTGGAAACTCCACAGACAACTTGAAATTAACATAGAAGACAAAAGGAAAATCAAAGTGAAAGTGGTTTTAGAGAATAGTATATGAAAAATAATTTTGATTCTTTTACCAATGTTAACTTTAATTGCTATAACATTCTTAAATATAATCTTTGTATTAATGGGCCTTTTTATCTTAGTTATTTTTTTCTTAGAAAATTATGTTTTTTTTTTTAGTTTTAAACTTTCAGATAGTGTGGAATCGCTGACAGTATTCAGTAGAGACATAAACTTTTTTTATATGATGTGTGAAAGATTTTTCTTTTGAATGTTATTTTGCTTTATTGTTATCAAATAACATGTCTTATAAAAAGCTTATTATCAAGATTGACACAGTCCGCATTCACTGGGAACTAATCTAATGAAAATACAATTACCCAGGCCACCATTTGGGGAAATGTCTATTCCAAGAACATAGTTACAGTGATATCTGACAGTATCTACATATTAAATTGGTTTGACCAGAATAATGGTTAAATCATTTTTTAAATTAAGCATATACTTATGCTTTGCTCATAAGAGTAAATGAGGTATAAATGTTTTTGGAATGTAGTTATTTTTTGTTAGGCACAATCGACCAAACTATAGGACCTAGAAGCTGCTGGCCCAGTTATCTGTGTGTGTAAATGTAATGATATGTTAATTTAGCAATTAAGCATATAGTGTAATGGCACTTACATATCACAAAGCATCATGATATGTACTGGAAAATGCACAGTTCTAATATTGGGTTTCAGTGTAGTGGCTGAGAGCACAATTCTGTGGAGCTACACTGCCTGGGTGTGAAAGCCATCTTCGCCATTTACTAGCTTGGGCAGCCACTCAGACTTCCTGGGGCTCGGTTTCCTCATCTTTAACATGGAGATGATAACAGGTCCTACTTCAAAGGATTATTGTGAGGATTAGATGAGATGAGTTAATGTGTGAAATCACTTAAAAGAGTACCTGACACATTTTAGGAGGTATGTAAATGTCAGCTATTATGGTTATTTTCTGTAACCATGGGGAATTTACTTTTCTGAATCTCAGTTTCCCCATTGCTAAAAATCCAGGAGCAAGAAGAAGGTATGTAAGTTGGGGGGAGGGATTTATTAAATTATTTTTAAGATTCCTTCCAGTAGAAGATTTTTTAAAATGTAATTTGCTACATAGCCTGTTGCTGTTGTGTATTTTTCTGTACACTAGTAGAAGTCTGTGACTTTCCCAATGAATGTTTACTTAAGAAGTGTTGTTTTGATAGATCCTAAAATTGATTTAGTAGGTAGATGAATGAAGGTAATATCATTCAACCTTGGTGAAAGTGAATTCTTTGAAAAATTAAATATGAAGTAATACTTTAGAAACTTATCTTTGTTATTTTTGTTTCAGATTGAACCCAAAGAATTGTCTGAGAACTGTTTCTGGTTGAAAGTTAAGGAGGAGAAGTTTGAAAATCCAGATCTCTTTGCAAAATTGGCACTGACTTTCGCTACCCAGATAAAAGGTATATTTTATTTTTTAATATAGAGTTCTTGTTCTGATATATTGAATTCAGTGCTTTGCTAAAAAAATCTAGTAATGTGTACATGTATAATTTTTTGAGCAGAGTCAAACATAATTAGATTGACATATTAACTGTATTTTACCTAGCAGCAAAAGAAGGATAGCTTTTTTCCTGTTAAATTTATTTTGCATAAATGTTATTATTCACCTGAAAATATGGGTTTTATTTTTATTGTTTAATATGTAACTTATACTCCTCTATTTAAAGTTGTCATTTTTACTGAGAAGCAGAGGGGATGAATCTGTTGATTCACCATGTAAGAGAAAATAATGTAATTTGAGTAAGTTTGGTGCCATCGTGCTTGTGTAGTCTTACATTTGTAGTAATCCATTTGGTTTTTTTTGGAAATTTGATAGTTTTTTTCTATAAGCAGATTGTCTGGAATAATATCAAAATCTGGTACCTAATAAGTATATTTTACAGATTTGATAATTGAGTGCCTTCTTTATGATTAGATCCTTAACCACTTATGAATTTCACACATAATTTTGGTACTATATAGGTAACTTCTCAATCTCATAATTAATCATTGTGGTTTGTGAATTTTTGGTATTTCATTTTAACATTACTATTTTACTAATTATCACAGAATTGATAGCTTACTTAAGCATAGGAGTTTTTTCAGCCTGAGTGAGTCTTTACAACTAAGAAATTGATATACTCCACACACCCATGCCCTTGGAATTAGCTCCTTTACCATTCATTTGTCTGATTTGTCACAACATGCCTTAGAATGTGAGAATGTGAATTTTGGAAGCTTCAGAGAGAGAGAGAGGGAGAGAGAGAGAGAGAGAGGTGAAAATTATTCCTTTTCAGCCCTTCTAGCTTATCTTGCGCACTGGAGGTACTTGTACTATATTCGTTGTTCCTTGTAGATTGAAGCTCACACACATACAGAAATCTGGGGTGATTAGAGTATTCTGAAGAGTTTTGACATTTAAGAAAATTCCTTCCATTAAAGTCTTTTGCTTCCCTTATTTGCTCTACTAGACTTCACATTTAAAGGATTCTTCAAGGACTCCAGACATTACTATTTATTATAACCACTTTTTTTAATTGAAAAAGTAAAACATGCTTACACATCAAGGTATTAATAATAATAATAAAAAGATGCGTGGTAAGCATATCCCTTCAATCGCAGACTTACAGCTTCTTCCCTAGAGAAACCACTCTTACTGATTTCCCACATTGCCTCCTAGAAATAGTCTATGCCTCTAGAAGCATATGTGTATATATCATTTTTTGTTTTTACTTCTTTCTGTTTTCATTTTATATACTTGAATATTATTCCATAGTAGTTTATGTTTATCTACTTTGTTCTTTTTACACATTGAACGGAATTCTGTGGTATGAGCCTATCTGAATTTATTTAACCTGTCCCCTATTGATGGATATTTAGATTATTTCCAGTCTTTTGCTATTTCAAGCAATGCTGCGGCAAACGTGTACCTACATATACGTTTGTGCACATAGGATCTATATGTAGGATAAATTTTAGAAGTGAAATTCCTGGATAAAATGCTGTCTGCATTTATAATTTTGATAGATATTACCAAATTTCCTTCCAAAGAGTTTGTGTCCATTTATAGTGTTACATCTAAAATACATATGAACATCTGTTTCCCGACAAACTTTGCCTATCTCAGAGGTGAAATGGTAAATCATCCATGTTATAATTTTTACTCCTTAAATTAGGAGTGAAGTTGAGTAGCTTTCCTTCTATTCAAAGGCAATTTTAACTTCTTTTTCTGTGAACAACTTCCTCCAGTTATTTGCACATTTCCTGTTGAGCACTTGTTCTTTTACTTATTGATGTATTTGTATTGAGTCCCATAAGAATTATAAGTTTCATAAAATTTCAGGGTCTGTCTGGACCTTAGAAGTGATTAAGCCAAACTCTATTTTACAAATGAAGAAAGTGGAGTTTGAAACATGGAGGTTAGTATAAAATCCATTAGAGAGTTTCTCAAGGTAGTGTGGTATAGTGGGAAAAGCCCAGAGGAAATGAAGTCATACATTCTTGTATTTCAGCTGTGATACTAGTAACCTCTGCAACTGAATTTTCTCATCTATAAAATGAGAAAGACTAATGTTTAACTAGAAGTGTGAGAATTAAATAAAGTTATATATTTAAAGCACCCAGCATGGTACTTGATATAGCAGGCACTCAATAAATATCAGTTCTCCTTTCCCTTTCATTTAACATGATGCTGTGTGTGTGTTTGTGTGTGTTTTGTTTTAGTTATTGACACTTATTACAACTGTTAATTCAGCAAGAGACTTCCATGCTCTTTTGAGCAGCACTTGGCAAAGCTAGTCAGTTAGAGTAGAAACCATTCTTACTCTGGCTGCTAAAACATAATCAAAGCAAAATAAAACCAAAGTCATGTAAAGGCTCTCACGTACTCACTACTGAGAATTCTGCATTTCCATTCCTCTTAACTCTGATTCTCTGAATTTTCTATGTGATACTACTACCTCTTCTACTTTCCTAATTTTGAATATTTGAGTCCAAATTAGGTCAGGAGCACCTTTGAGTACCATTACTTTTACTCAAATTTATTTCTGAAGGGACATTTAAAGGAACAGTTAAGCATCATAGCATATTCCATAACATAGCCAAAACAAATTTGAATGATACAAACTTCCATTTGTTTTGATAAGTATTGATTGATCTTAACTCTAACAGCTGAAGTTCCTTGTCACTTGCAGTGCCTTGATTCATAATTTGGTCAATAGGTGGCAGGATCAGTAAGAAATCAGCTGGAGCCTCTGGCTCCAGGCAACTCAAACCACACTGCCTTGGCTTTCCTAGCTTCAGGGCACCACTTTTTTCCCTATTCTGCTGCTGTTTGCCACTCACGCAGCTGTGTTCTGGAAGGAGCAACATACTTGTTTCTAAGACCTATTTCCAAAGCTCTTAGACCCAGTGTTCCAAAACCTCTGAGAATTTCCTCCTCCTGCAAGGGGTTTGGAAAGCTCGTGTCTCTCTTCTCGCTAAATGCATTGTGAAGCATTACTGGTCTGTGTTTCAAGAAAACATTTCACTTAGGAGTTTATAGTTGCTTCAGATTGCTAAATAGAAAGAAGTTTTAAAATAGGCTAGTTCTGATACCTATAATATTTAAATGTGTAAATGTTTAATATGGGAAAGTACCATCAAATTATACTTTCCATTTGAATCACTTATTCTTGGAGTTGTAGAGAAAATTATTCTAAATTTCCTATAATAATCCAAAATATTTCTGTCTTAGGAGAGAATGAATCTCTCATTTCATTTAATTTGTATTTGTTGGGTACCCACTATGTGCAAGGTCTTATACTAAATAGGAGGGAGATAAATGAATAAGGTCTTGTCTTTGTACCAGGGAACTCATCTAGTCAGGGAGAAAGAAAGAGGCATACTCCACTTAGTCAATTTTTATTAAATGTTAGCCTAGATATTTTTAAGAAGCCAAAGGAGCACAAAAGGGAAACAGTTAATTTTGACTAGGGCAAATGGAGATCCCAGAGGCGGTATAATTTGTTCTGGGCCTTGAAATTTAAGCAAAATTTCAATAGGGGGAGAAGGAAAGAAGGCATTCTAGGCAGAGAACACTATTAGCAAAATATGGAGAGGGTGAAGTGCATGCTGTGTTGAAAGCACAGCCTGTTGGGCTGGAACTTGGAGTGAAGGTGGTGAGGTGAATTTCACACTGAGGAAATGGGGTTTTGTTCTTTAAGCTTAGGGGCCCAATAATTTGATGATTAGCCATTGAGCAGGCCTTTGGAGGATAGGTAATGGGAATTCACAGGTAGATGATGGACCATTGATTGTGAATCAATACCAGTAGGCTAGACAAGATGTGACGATATCCTGATCAGTGTGAGTTCTTAATCTCTACAGTTTCTTCTAGTTCCCAAATCCTGTGTCCTCATGCTTATAATATTTAGGGTCTCCTTACAAGCCATAATGATGCTGTATGACAAACTAGATCTCAAAATGCTCTCTGGATTAATGACAAAAAGTGCATATATTAGAGGCAGTTGGAAAAGACTTAGTATTGGGTTGGCCAAAAAGTTTGTTGTCCGTAAGATCTTATGGAAAACCCAAACACACCCGATACTTTGGACTGTACATCATACATGTAACTGTTGGAATTTGCATATGTGTTCTAGTTTTATTTATTATTCAAATTGATGATATTTGGGGACATATGAACAACAAAGCTATAATAATAATGTCATTTTCCTTAAAAATCTATAGTAATTATAGATAATAGTGATATATAAGAATTAAAGTAATGATGGTTAATATTAACTAAACTTGAAATAAATAATAAAATATGTAGGTTATAACTGCTAATTCTAATTAGAATTTATAGGGTTCTCTAGAGGCTTCAGGAAGAACAAAGATAGTGTGTGTGCAAGTTGTAAGCAATTTCTTTGGTTTTAATGTTACTTGGAGGAAATTTAAGAAATAAACATAGAAGGCTAATAAAGTTTAGCTTCTTCAATAATATATTTCTGTAGTGCAATTTAGCTTTAATAACAGAAAATTGAGGTGTTATAAATATTTCAAATGCATATAAAGATCATTTTGCAATGCTTGAAATATTGGGCTAGCTTCAAAATTATGGTGGAACTGAGTCTGAAGATATATTTATGTAAAAGCACTTTTCCTCTAGGATCATATTTTAAATTATGTTTCTTAGTCTTAGAATCAGCTGGTTGCTTTTGAAGATACCCACCCTTGTTTGGTTGCTTAACACGGTCTTATATATTTAGTAAATCAATGAAAAAAAACAAAAAAGTGTTAAAATCTAATTTATCTCTGTCTTTATAATATAGGAAGTCTTGGAATTGACTTGAAAATAATGAGATGTCAGTCTTAGCACACACTCCTTATAAATGGTGCTAAAGTGTCCTGAGAGACCTGGTGTCTTAACAAATAATTTGTCATCTTAATGACATAATATAAATGCTTCTTAGTGTAAGCATTAATATGTAAGGGAACAAACCGAGAAGGCTTTAATTTTTTCAGGCAGCCAGCTAAAAACCATATATAATTTCATCATTCTTATTATATCTAAATTCTTTGGATATATATATTATCACCTTATCAAAGATTTTTTCATTATGTACATTTTAAGTGTTTTAACTTAATGATGACTCATGTTTTCATTTCCAGTTGGCTTGTGGAAGAGGAAACAAAGAATTCATGAGCCAGAGGTCCATGCCATTACTTAATTATAAGAGTCACTAATTGTAAAGAGAAATTGAGGCAGTGTATCTTCAGCCTTCTGAATGAGTAGGCTTCAAAATAGCTTTCTTTACATATTGGTGATGCTATGGTGACTGTACTACTATCTACACCATCACTACTAATAACAATAATAATAGCACTCATAATAATAATAATAGCAGTAATAGCACATATATTAAGCATTTACTATGTCCCAAGAACTGTGATAAGCATTTTAAATTCATATCTCATTTAGTCCTCACACCAGCCCTAGATAACCTATATTATTGTTTTATAGGTGAGGAAACAGGCTATGGGAATTAAGAAATATGTCTTGTTTACGTAGTTAGTAAGTGGCAAAGCTGAGGTTTGAACCCAGGTTTGTTCTTAATCACTTCCCCATGTTGTAACAACGGCTTTTATGCCCTTAGTAATTTGTGCATTTTGTTGCATAGTTAACTGATACCTTTTTTTGTGTGTGTGTGGTATGCGGGCCTCTCACTGTTGTGGCCTCTCCCATTGCGGAGCACAGGCTCCGGACGCACAGGCTCAGCGGCCGTGGCTGACGGGCCCAGCCGCTCCGCGGCATGTGGGATCCTCCCGGACCGGGGCACGAACCCGTGTCCCCTGCATCAGCAGGCGGACTCTCAACCACTGCGCCACCAGGGAAGACCCAACTGATCCCTCTTTAAAGTTATAGTTTCACATATATTATCTTGTGAAATGTGTAATCCTATTATTCTGGCACTGAAGACAGTTCTTTAGAACTTAAACCAAAGCTAGGAAGTTGTATATTTGGAAGGGAGTAAGGTTATTTTTTTTTTGTGACTAAAATTTTTAAGGCATTTTTTGAATGGAATCTGTCAGTTGTAAAGCATTGCTATGACTTAAGGTCTGTCTCTTCTAATAATGAATGAAGGAATGCAGTCTTCATGTCATTAGGCATTTGGTAAGTATATATTAATATACATGGGGTACATAAAGTAATGAAATCAGTTTTTCATGGGGCTCCTTTGAGGTTAGCTTTATAACATTATAGACACCTTGTTTTATTTTAATATAACACTTTTTAGCTATGAGTTAGTGAGACTGTCTCTCCCCATTTCAGTAATTTTTGCTTATATACATTGTATGGATTAGGCACAACAACAGGTGTTTAGTTGATAGCACTTACAATTCGCACAGATAATCATTCTCATTTAGAATTATTGTTCTAGCTAAATTAGTTTTATTTTGGCAAATAGAAATTATTTACATTTGAAATCCTGTGGAATTTTTTCACACAGCTATATAAAACTATAATGGGGTGTGTTTTGGTCCGATTGTATATTGATGGCAGTTATACCTGTTCCAGACTATATATTTTACGTGATATAAGAAGTAAGGGCAAGAGGTTTCTCTAATTTGTTTAAGAGAAATATATTTAATTTAGGGATGTGCAAATCTAGTAGCTTTTCTGAGGCATTATATATAAGTAATTCTTCGGCCAATTAGTCCTTGTTGGTAAGAGTAAATTTAATTCTTTATTTTTAATAGGTTATTCAGTAATATCTTGGTGTTATCTTGTTTTCACTAATTTTAAACTATGTTTTTTGGGATCATTATTATAATTTTCATTCATATCATTGTTTTTTGGTTTTTGATTTGCTTGTGTTTTTATTTTTTCCAGTTTTATTGCAATATAATTGACATATAACATTGGGTAAGTTTAGGGTGTACCACATAATGATTTGATATATGTATGTATTGCAAAATGATTACCACAATAAGTTTAGTTAACATCCCTCAACTCACATAGTTAGAAACTTTTTTTCCTTGTGAGGGGAACTTTTAAGATTCACTCTTAGCAACTTTCAAATATACAATACAGTATATCGTTCACTATAGTCACCATGCTGTACATTACATCACCAAAACTTATTTTATAACTGGAAATTTGTACCTTTTGTCCATCTTCACCCAATTCCCCTACCCCCTATCCCCTGCCTCTGGCAACCACAATACTCATCTCTGTTTCTATGAGCATATCATTATTTTAAAACAACGTTTAACATCTTGTAGGTGTGTTGATTGAGTGAGCTAAATTTTGTTATTTAGTGCCCTCCAGATACTGTACGGGAGATGACTCAAGAAATTAAAAATTATAACTTAAAAATATCAGTTCCATTTTAACACAGGTTCCTAGGAATACAGTTACACTTGAAAACAGCTTCACATTTTTGTGGAAGTTGGAAGAATTTTAACTTTTTATTTTATTGTTGTGGATAATGTTAGTTGCCTATAGCTATTGATATATATAACGAATTATCCCCAAATTTAGCAACTTAAATGAACACACATTTATTTTCTCACAGTTTCTGGGATCATGGCAGAGCTCAGCTGAGTCCTCTGTCTCAAGGTCTGTCACAAGGCTGCATGTGAGGTGTTGTCAGGGCATTCCGTTCCTCTAGGACTATTGGACTGAGGGCCGCCATTCGTCTTTGCTGGCTTTTATCCAGAGGCTGCCCTCAGTTCCTTGCCTCATGGGCCTCTCAGTAATGCAGCTGACAAAAGGCAGTTTGCTTCATCAAATTGTGCACACCCAGAAGAATTGAATAGAGAATAGAAGCAAAAGGGAAGTCACAGTCTTTGGTAGCCTGATTTCATCATTGGAAGCAATTAACTAGGTCGGGGCTTCACACATGGGGAGGAAATTTACTCAAGGGCATGAATACCAGGAGGCAGGAAGCATTTGGGATCCATTTCAGAAGCTGCCTACCATATGGATATATACAATTTGATTTCTCAGTAATTACAAATGCTATGACATCTCTCTTCTTGATGACTTCAACAGAATCCTAAGTGGTCTCTCTGCCTTCAGTCCTCTTTCCTTGTGATCAGTTTTCTACAACCTAATCAGAATTGTCTTTCTAAAGTATAAATTATCATGGCACTCCTATGCTTGGAACATTTCACTGACCACCCATTGTCTCCTAGGGAACATCTAAACTCATGCATTTCAAGGTCATTTGCCTCTTCACTCTGCCTAAAACATACTCAGTCTGGACTCTTTTGTTCCTGGAACAGAGACACTTACAAGGCTTTGCAACTTCTCTCTGAACCTTCACCAATTCTTCATTTAGCTTCTGTTTATATGACACTTCTGTCAGAATGCAGTCTTCATAATATATTATAATTGTCTTCATTCATTTGATTCCCCATCAGACACTGAACTTCTTGCAGGCAGGAAGAAGTGTTTCCATTTTGTTTACTGTTTTTTCCCAGTATGTAGTATAGCTTCTGGCAAGTATAAGTGTGTTTGATGAACACACAAGAGAATTACAGTTATGTGTACTTAGTTTCATAGTACCAAGCAAATAAAATAAAGTATGGGTGCTAACCCAAAATTTAGGCATATAGTAAGAAGTGTGTGTGTATTTAATGATTCATTCAGTGATATATATAATAGAACCTGTTTTTTGAAAATCCTTCTTGTAACTGATTAAATACCAGCGATCTACATAATTGAATCTGGCTGTGGTAGTTTGTTAAAGTTATTTTGCCATTTAAGTTCCTATGATTTAGTAATTCACTTCATTTAGGGGTGTGTGTGTGTGTGTGTGTGTGTGTGTGTGTGTGTGTGTGTGTACTACCACAGATTTTTGTTGAAATTTTCAAAAATGAAAGCCAGGTTTTTTTCATAGAGGCCTGTGGTTGATTTAGTCAATAAATTTTTAAAATTTATGGTTGGCCCACTTAAACAGAAGTTTAGTGTGCTAAAGTGAATGTCTATGTCATGATTTGTTGTTTGATTCTAAGGAAACTACTTAGTTTCTTATTGTCTCTAAACAACTATAAAGTAGAATAATGATCAGTAAAATAGAAAAACCATCAATCGTAGCCTTGTGAGAATGAGGATAAATACATATCACAGACTCAACAAAACTGACAGTTTTAACAATTACAAATGTTAATATCTGTTGTGCACTTACTATATGCCAGATTCTTTGTTAAGTGTTTTCCGTGGATTATTTCATTTAATTTTTTCATCTATCCTATGCTGTAGGTACTATGATTGTAGCCATTTTACAGATGAACAAAGTGGAGGTAGAAATCAAGCTCAAGCAGGATGATTCCGCAGCCCATGTGCTTCACCACTTTGCTTTGCTTACTCTGTGGGCAAAGTCATGGAGATAGGGTGCATTAGAGGGAGACTGAATCCACAGCCTGTGCTTTTCAACACCACTGCATCTCTCTGTAGTATGATTGTGCCGATTAAAGCTCTATTATCAAAAACCTCAATTCAGTATCCCCTTGTCTGTCCCACAGGACAAGGATAGACTATTTATGTGATCTTGCCCTTTTAAGTACTTTATTCTTGTGTACTCAATGCTACCTAGCTTATGTAGAGTATTAATGTATTTCTATTAATACGACCCAGTAAAATTATACTCATAAAGTGACAGAACTAAATGAATCAATGCCCACTAAACAAACAAACAAAATGTACATATGGTGTGTTGAAAAACGTGTGTTGAAAAACATAGCTCCCAATATAAAACCAATCTAGAAAGAGTGACAATATATTGAAGTTCCTAGCCACTCTTGGCTAAGTTCTCCACATATGTGTGGTGTGCCTTTAGTTTATCCAGTGGTCCAGTACTAATATTAGTCTGATGTTTCCCTGCCTCCCCAGCACCATTACCTCATGCTCTTTGTCATGTGTTGACACTGGCCTAAGGATCATATTTTTAATTTAAATTAATTTTATAGGAGCCTAAGCAAACTATGTGATGCATTCAAATGGCAGATAAAACTCTTGTGAATTATCAGTGTTCCCTCCATGCGAATGGCTTACTGAGAGTTGACTGTGTCTGGCTTCATGTGATAAGAATAGACTGATAACACGCTCCTGGCAATGTGTGAGCAGTGTTGTTTCCTAGCATGTAATTGCTTTTAATAGAAGGCAGCAGAAGTAACTACTCTTTGACATGTGATGCTATTTGTAGTTGTCTTTGAAAAGAGAAGCTAGTGTGATTAGGTACCTTTTGTTCCATTAACAGCAATAATAAAGATGCTATCACTCCTCTCCTAGGTTTTACTATTTGCTCTTTCAGTACCAATCAGATCACACTCTTGTTAATTATTGGCATTTCTATTCTATTTCACATGCTTTAGTTTTCTCAATGCTGACAATTTAAGTATTTTAATAATTTATTGTATTATCAAATGTTAATATATCTGTATGATGGATCAGAATATGGTTCTAAAATCCTTGTATCATAGTTTTATAGACATTCATTGTATAAATAATATCATTTGGCGTTACACAGCTTCTTAATCCATTTTAGGGCATAAACTGAACACATGTAAAGGTGAAATCATAGGAAATTAATTTCATAGATTTGAAGCAGGATTTAGAGACACATCTAGCCCTTTTAAAATTATTTCCAACAGAGATATAGTTTAGCTAAGGGATTCCTTTAAAATTCCTTAAACATTTAAAATTTTTTATCCTTTCCTGAGATGACTTCTAATTAGCCATAGTGTTTGTTAGGTTCACTTATATATAACCTATGAAAGCAGTGAGATTTTTCATATTATTTTCTGCTTGTTATTTGGTTTACTAATGTTGTCTGTCATCCATATAAAAAGATGATGCTAACTACCATAATTAATAGGGCATGATACTATTTTGATTTCCAGTGGTAAGAATGTTTTTAAACTGATCATTTCACCTATTTTTGCCTAATGTTTCTTATGACCAGTGATACTCATTTATGATGACAGTAGGTTAGGGTGCACAAACAAGGCAACTGACTCAGTAAGCCTTGAACTCATGACCTTGGTGTGGTGTTATAACCAATTTAAACAATATGATGACAAAGATAACTGTCAACTATTTTAAACAGCTTTTTCTATAGTAGATATGAACTTGATAGCGTTTGCTTTCTGCAGTAGCAGTGCCTGACAACAGCTTCATACTGTAGGGTTCTTGAATTGTTTAATATTGAAGACTTACAAAAGTGCTTTTTAAATTTAGTACCTTACCAGATAAGGATATAACCATATATTATTAATCTTGTAGAAAAAAGAGGCAAGACAATTAATTCTTAATTTTGCTATTTTCAGGGACATAACTGAATATATTTTAACTAAGCTTTTTTTGAGAGAGATAGTAACTTGTACAAAGCCTTTTCATCATTATCCTAATATTATGGTATCATTTTCACTTTGTTTCAGTGATAGTCTACATTTCTTCATATGTTCAGAGACATCGAGGCAATTGTTTATTGTTATCAGCTATTATTATCAATCATTCTCTTAAATTTAATAATTTTTTCAAAATACCGTTATCAGTTTCCTCGGTGGGCAGATTATATTTGTGCCTTGACGTTTATGTATTGCATAATACTTGCTTGGGAGTTATTACCAATAAATAAGTTTATTAATTTAGACTAGACCTTAGTTAGGATCTAATAAAGTAGTAGTCTTAAGAGTTTGCTCTAATTTTTATGAATATTACAAGTGACTACAAATGGCTAATCTTTTTTTTTTTATAATTTAGTATTTATGAGATGTATGTGACAGCTCTCAGTTATCTGCTTTAATAAAGTAGAATGAATGTGTGGAACTGTTGGGTGTATAATTGGAAGGTAAAGGCAATTAAATGTTTTTATAGTGGTCTTTTTCTTGCATTTCAGTATCTTTAGCTCAGGCCTATTTGTGTTTTTTTGGATTAGGAGTAAGAAACAAAAGAAGCTGTGAAAATGACTGTCCATTGGCAAGATCTACTAGGGCTTGTTTAAAGACTTTTCAAAGATAATTTTTAAACCCTTGTTAGCAGAGAGAAAAATGTGCTCTTGGCCTTTGGAAAACCCATATTGGTCCTGTCTCATACCTTAAGTTTCTTCTACAGTGCACATTACAGAAAACTGTGTATCTACTATTGAATTTCTTTATGGTCATGAGGATTACAATGGATTTGTCCTGTTTGGGGTGCTATTTTAAGTTGTAAGACTCTCTTTCTGTAGATTGTCTTAATTCCGCCATCTCCATTTTTTGTCTCTTGTAGCAACAGTGATATTGTTGGTAAGGGTCCAACAAACACCTCAGGATTGATATGGTTAGAATTGCAATAAATACATGTAAAACGAATTCATTCATGAACTGTGGTAGATTCAGTTTTGTCTGTGAGTGTTCTGTTGGCTGGTTACCAAGGGTACTCTGCATTTCTTAGCCACTCAGCAGTTGACAACCAGGAACATACATATGAACTAGAACTTCAGTGTTTATCTAATGGGAGAATATGGATATAGTGACAGAGAAGAGTTGATTCAAAAAGTGTTTGTTACATACCATACACTCTTCTGAAATTTTTATATATATGAAATCATTTCATTAATCCTCAGGAAAGAAAACCTATGAGATGATGTTCTTATCTCCAGTTCTATAGATGAAATAACTGAGTCACAGGAAGATTAAGTGACTTGCCCAAAGGTGACAAGGGTAGAAGATAGCAAAGTTGAGTTTGAACCCAGTGCCCTTACTTATGCTACAAACTGCCAGGTTCCAGTTCATTTATGTAAGTGGTTCAGTCAGTCATATAACCGGTAATCTAGGTTCCTTTTATTCATTTAAGAAGTATATATCATAGAAACCACATTCCACTTCCACTGGCCCGATACATGCCTACGCAGGTCTGGGGTTTATCTGGAAGCCGGAATGGGTGTGACAGCAGGAAAGAGAGTTAGTCTGGTTCAGTGATAGACGCTAGCTGTGGGAGAATTTCCAGACTGTCCACATTTCTGAGTTGCTTCTGTGTCTGAACAATATTATTCATTCTTGGCATCTAAGTGTCCTTGTTTTAGAATCAAATCTTGAAGTGTCATTTGCAACTTGATAAGGACATGAAAAGCTCTTAACAGCAGTTGCTGCTGTTGTTTTAAGCCCTCCAACTGTGTATTAATTCTTACCAAAAAGTCTTTCCTACTGTAACTGCTCCTGTAGGAAGGGTTTCAGAATTCCTTTATTAGGAATTACTCTAAAATGTTTTTCAAGTTTATTTCACTGTTCTCTTAAAAGTGAGAATTCTTAACAGATATTGCTATGTCTTATATTTGATATAGTATTTATATATTGATCATTATCCCCTACTATCTACCCTTACTAAAAATGAGGGGGTTAGAGTCTGTCAGTAACGTTCTCTCTTCCTGGAGGCCTCCAGTTCATCTGACTCCTAGAAATACTGTAATATAGGTACCTAAATTACATTTCACATGTATAAGGTAAATATTAATGCTTTCCTAATAGTCTTTTGAAGTTTGGGGTTTTGAGTTTCAAGGTCATTTCCAAATGTCTCCTAGGAGGTGACTGTGTGTAGCAGTTGCAGGCATAACATGTTTCTTTGACTGAAAGGAATCAATATTTCAACTTATCAACAAACATTTTTTATATTGTTTCAAATAGATTGCTTTAGCCAAGTTACTGAAAATGTGTAAACCATTTGAAAGATTGTGGAAAGTTTAATTTTACAACAGTTTTTGTCAAATTACTTATTAAATTGAAATCATGCTATGTTATTTTTTGTATGAAAAGCACCTGATCATTTATAAGAATCATCTATTGAATGCACATCAGTACTGGCTTGCTAAAATGTTTGGTGTTCAATGGGCATTCACTTCAAATTTTCTACACTTTCCAACTTTGAATTAAGGTCGGATTAGAGGGCTTACAGAAAATATTTGAAATTTGAATCAGCAAAAGAGGTTATATAAACAGTATTTGATATGTTAGTGACATTAATATGTGCATTTGTAACATATCAGTAGTTACACATTATGAATAATGAAACCTATCAGTTTACCTAGAATAAGGTTGCTTTGAGAATTTCTGAACAAATTTTAGCCTGAACACTGCCATTAAGGAAATTTACCTTGGAACCAAGCAACTTCCCATGCAGAAACTAACAGAGTTGCCAGGACATTGGAGTCTGTGGAATGGCTGCTTGTAGAACATCAGTATTTTACTTATCATATTAAAATTCATCATTGTGATCTTTGGAGAGGAAATGAAAGTATGCCCTACTTTATTATTTATATTATGTATATCTGAATAATAGAAATACAAAACTTAAGCAATTAATGTTTTTTAATTTAATTTAATTTTTTATACAGCAGGTTCTTATTAATTATGTGTTTTACACATGTTTGTATATTTGTATATATGTCAATCCCAATCTCCCAATTCATCCCACACCCACAGCCCCACCCCACCCCCCTGCCGCTTTCCCCCCTTGGTGTCCATACGCTTGTTCTCTACATCTGTGTATCTATTTCTACCTAAGCAATTAATATTTTAATAATGCCTTCACTCTTTAGGATGTGTGCCCTGAAATCTATAGAATTAAAGCAACCTATTTCCTTTACCATATAGAGGTGGGCAACTGGGGCACATATAATATTAGACAGCTCTTTGCCAGTCAGAATAGACAATATTTTGATGTACTAATAACTTTTAGTGAAGGCACCAGCTATGAGTTAAATATACCATCTAATAGGCTTAATATATTAATATGCTAACCACTGTACAGAATTTGCTGGCTGTGGGCAATACATTTCCCAAGAGATATTCTCTGCTAATCTCCATTACTGAGCAGTGATTGAAGATTCTTTTTGAGACTAAATTTTAGTGAAAGATGAAATAGTTTTTTATAAGCCGTGCATATAATAATGTGTCTAAATTCAGTATAACTAAACTTTGTAAAGTAGTCCTCTTTTCACCTATTTCCCTCAGACGCGCACATCTCCCCTCTCCCAGTGGACCCAGATACCTGCATAATCAACATAGTGACAAATTTATGTTTCACAAATCTTGGATCCACTGATGCTTGGGAGCTATATTTCCGTGTGTAGGTATTAATAAGTAATGATGGCCTACATGGAGACTAATTTACTGTAGAAATGAGATAACAGCATTATTCTAGCAATTCCTCCAAGCTGCCATTGAGACTGCGTCTTCCTTGTCTTATTTGCGCATTCAACAAATATGTATTGAATTTCTATTATATGCTATACACTACTAGTTTTCTCAGAATGTTTATTGCTCCATTAGGCCTGTGACCCACAGAATGAGTAACTGAATCCAGTGGTGAAAAAGGATTTTGTTTGTCTTGTTTTGTCATGACAGAATGCCTGTATTTCTGCACGTGCGGCCTTGCTTGCTTACTTAAAGTCAAGATAACTATTTCTACTACCTTCAAGAATTTCCTAGGATCTAAATTATTTCATTGTTGTTGGTTAGACATGCTTAACCTGTTACATGTTAATTGAACCACTGTATTCAATGACAGACAGTATTTTCCAGAAAGTTTCTGCTTAGTTATTCTCATTGCCCTATTTTTATCTGAGTCCTCTCATTGCTTCCTAAAACACAATACGACCAAAAAGTTCCAGTGGACTTTGGGGTCAACCTATATTTTGAGGTTTGGAAATGGGAGTGAAAACGACAGCAGTTAGAATATGCAATAAGAGGAAAACTAAATTCATGATAAAGACTGTTAGGGGTGATATGATATGCTTGTCACCTCACTATGGCATTTGTTTTACAGAATTAATACAGTAATAGGATTTTCTTTTTTTGAGGGAACTGCTTATATTTTCTCAGAAATGTATTTTTTTATTTTCAAGAAGTATATAGTAAACAATCTTTCTAGAAATTCTGAGTCCCTTAATAGTTATCAGTAAGTTTATTTTTCTATACAGTCTTATATTAACAAATAAAATTATTGAGCACCTACTCTGTACCAAATGCTATCCTTGGGTGGGGGGAGGGGATATAGCTGTAATTAAAGTAGATGTGATCTTGATTGTCTTAGAACTTACAGTCTAACAGAAACAATATAATAATAAACATGTCATTAAATTAATATGAATTTCAGTTGGTGTTAGGTATCCTAAAGATGATATAATATAGTGATGTGATAGAGAATTCCCTAGGTGGACAATTAAGTGTGGCGGTTAATTAAGGGAAGTCATTTTAAAAGCATATAAATTGGGGAATTTAAGACACATATCTTCAGATGCAGAAGCCAACAGGATTTGTTGATGGGTTGGGTACCAGCGGGTAAGGAAAACACAAGGAATCTGATTACTCAGAGGTTGGGGGCTTGAGCCAAATAAAGTATTGTACAATAAATATCCTATTCTAGCCACACTAGAATCAGAAAAGGCTGAGAGGGATGGTGTTGACAGAAAAAGTGGTCAGAGGATTAAAACAATGTAATAATCAAGAGAAAACCATCTTTGGATATACTATGCTAGTATTTCCAAAGGTAGGAAATACAGTGCAGTTTGAATTAGTTCGGTGTTGATGCATGGAAATAAGATGTATCTCTTTGGCATTAACCTTTGCTTCAACTCTAGGGGTTTGTGCCTCTTTTGATTTGACTGTAAAGACAACCTTTACTTTTTCCTCTGTGTTTAACTATTTGGTCAAATGAACATTGCACTTTTAAGTGTTTCTTTTGATTTACGCTAGGCTGAGGTCACATTGTGCACTAAGTATGAATTAATTACAAAATGAACAGTTTTGCTCTGGTGAAAAGAGAATTTTATTCTCATTCCAACTAAATCTGTGATCTAAGGAAGATCTTTACTTTCTTTGTGTGCCAGAGAGGCACCTAAAGTGTACTGATAAAAACCCTATTGTCGACTTCAGAAAGATAGGTCATTTCTTTCGGATCTTTTACTAAATGGCCTGAAGCACCAGATTCCAAAGTCCGCTTTCCAGATAGAAATAACACCCTCTATCTAGGAAATTTTAAAAGGTTTTGCATCATCTTGTTCTACGAGTTGAGAGTAAATTTATCGTTTATTAATTATTGGGAAATTGCCAAAATGTATTATACCTATGTGACAAGTTCATGTTAACTTTTAAAGTGTTCTTCCTGTGGTTGTATTATTTATGATAGATACTAAAGGGCCTTCTCACTCATTTCTTGGTGCTTCGCGCTTAAGCAGCTCTCTCTCTGATAACTTAGTCCTACAGAATGAGCGGAATTAGTAAAGCAACTGTGATTGTTAATTATTATTTCCTTGTCTTTATAACCCAGAAAACTTAGCACCAAATCTTTATCTTCAGTGGGTTGGTTGAGCTTTCCAGCTTTATTCATGACCATTGATATATATCATTTGTGATATTTTACTTCATTTCATGTAAGCAGAGAGGTGTTTTAGCACCAGTATGACAGGTACGTTTGTGAAAGCATGGGAGAATTGAACTCAGGAAGATAATGCAAATTCTCTGTATGATAATCTTTTCAAACAGCATTCTAGCACGTGTGGAAAGCATATTGCAATTGAGATATGCTAACCTGCATCTAATATAGCTTAGTTTATTTGATTAGTGAACTCCAGAGAAATTTTTTTGGAAGGCCTCTGGAAGGTATATAAGAAAGTTTCAAAGCAACTCTTTTAGGTTATTGGTCTCTCTTCTGTTTCCAGTGTTTGTTTATCACTTGACATTTTGAAATAGTAATGTATAAAAGGGATCACACAATTCTAGTCATCGGTTTTTTGTCTTCTAAAAATGTTATCACAATGGGGATTTTAAAACGTGTGTAGTCATGCATGTGCATATGTATGTAGAAGGGTGACCAACATATTTTAGTGTCTTATATAAGTTGCACACATAAGCCTATCTTTAAATTTATATAACTTGTCTACATTTCTACATAAAATCTCAGTCATTTGTGCATGCCCTAGACTAAAGTGGATCCTGGCCTGCTCAGGAATTCTTCCCTCATACTGGGACTTTAACAAAGGGAAAAGGCCAGCTTCAACCTAGAGACAGTAGAAAGCTAAGCAGTAGAAAAAGTGATTTGTGCCAGGCTTGGAAAACCCCAGTTTTTCCATTTCGATATTCCAGAGAGGCTCTTTCTAGGGGCATGGTACCATAGGGCCAGGATTTCTGTTATGGTTGTTTATTGCACAGGGATGCCCTACTGCAGGTCTGACTAGGGCTGCAGTTTGGTGCAAGCTCTACTTGCCAAGCTGTGTATCCGCAGGTCTGCATCCAGCTTCTTTGATTTGCGCAGTAGTGTCGTAGCCCTCCAGAGGCAGCCCAGCCCATGCTGCTCATATGCCAGGCAGCACTGAGCATGACTACTGGCCTTCATTCCTCATGCTCCCCTTGGAGTGTTTCCTGCCGTGCTTCCTGCCCTGTGCTGCTTCATTCTCTCCTCTTCTTTACTTTTCCTTTGCTAGCAGGAAGCTAATTCCACTAAAGGTGCTTAATTATTTGTCTTTGTTGGGAATAAGGCAAATGTTGACCTGGAGAGTTATATTTGCTATAATTATTATGTCAATATCACTGGCATCTGGAATGTATCTCAGCATTTTCTCTCTTTTCTCAGCACCCTCTTACTTCAAAATGCAGCATCCTTAATTGCAATTTTCATACTTTCCTGACCCCTGGGTGAATGATTGAAGTCTTGTGCATTAAAAAGAAAATCCAATTTAAATAAACTCACAAATGGAGGCTGGGAAGGAAATGATAATAATAACGGCTCACACTTCCATAGCTTTTCCTCTGTGCTGAGCATTGTTATAATTGTCTTACATGCATTAACTCATTATATCTTCTCAATAAACTCCTTGACTTTACTATTATTAGTCCCATTTTATATATGAAGAAAATAAGGAACAGAAAAGTTACATAACTTGCCCAAGATAACACAGATACTAAAAAATGAGGGGATGATGATTCAAACCTAGGCATTCTGTTTCATGGCATTTTTTTAATGCTGTAATTTATGAATTTGCTAATTGCCTTGATATCATTTTCCCTTTAACATTTCATCAAGCTCTGCAATAAATCATCACTTATTTTTTCTTGCTATTCACTGGGGATATAGTAGCATCGTATCAGTAGCTATCAGAGGTTTTCTGTTTAATCAGTGTAGTGTTTTGAGAAGTCAGTATATTATAAAAGCACCATTTCCATAATGGATGGCTGGAAGAACCAGCTTATTGTATATATGTGAACACATATATAACCAACAGTTTGTTTTCTCTGTCTCTAAGCTAGTAGTGTAAACTCCAGTGTGCCTTAAGTGTGGTTACTGTGCCTCAACTTATCAACGTTTCTTTAGAAAGAAGAAATACTCCAAAATACCTACAGTATAGCAAAGAAGTAATGAAAATATTGGTCTGTAACATCTTTTCAAAGAGTTGCCCTCATCATCTTTTTTCCCCTGGAATATATATATTTGCCTCTCCAGGTGGTCAAGCACATGAAGACCTACACCCTAACTAAATTTTTGTAATGCCTGAGGTTTGTGATAATAATTGAAAGTTCATAGATACATGTTTCATGACTATACGGGGATATCCTTGATGTGCATGCTGCTAGACCACTGTTTAGCCTGAATGTTAATATGATGAGTATAGGGAGATTGGATCCATTTGGACCTATTAAACAAGACGATTATTTATGATGGTATTTCAACTGGTTAGTTGGCATTAAACCTCAATCGAACTGTCAAAAGGTGACTGGATAAAGAGCAGTGATAACCAAGATAATAAAACCATATAGTAGATAAGGATTTATTCTTTCTCTTTTTAACACAAACTATGTTGTCTACCATATTCCTTTTGATACTTTGGTACTTGCTCCAAACTGGAAGTATTTGGGGAAGGAGATCTAGAGCAGAAGTTTCCTGATGAAATTCTGCTACTGGATGACATTTTATAACAGTAAACACATTATATCTCAGACCACCATGTTTCTTTCTCTTTTACTCCACAGGCAGGGTACAGAATGACCTGCCCATCTTTTTCCTGCTACTTCCCCAAATAGTAGTTTTCTTGTTCCTCTTATTTAAGGTTTTATTAGTATTTTTGTGTTATTAAGTAATCCGATTTTGCTTTGCATTTTGTATAGCCATGGTAATCCACGTGTGATGGCCACAAATGGTTATAGCTCAGGGAATGAGATTGCGTAGTGTGATATGACCAATGCCTACAAGCAGAATTAATGAGGAAGGTTTATGTGGGAGGTAGTACAAAGGAAGAACACTGGGACTGTCTCTAAGTGGGGAATCAGAAAAGAGGTCTAGAAATTTACTCCTAGTTGAAAAGATGTTGGGAAGAAGATCTCGAGCAGAACATTGCCTGACAAAATTCGGGTAATGAACGATGTTCCTATCATGACTGCTTCCAAGGTCGTATACAAGGTGTTGTGCAGTTATTCCTGTGCTAGCAGCAACTTTACTGTATTATTTCTGTCTCAAAAGACATGTTGGAATGAGAGCAAGTTAGAATGACTTTATTACAGAGAAAACACGGAATCTATTTTTTTTAACATGACTGATTCACACTTTCGTAAAGTATTTATGAAAATAAAAACTCTGGGGAAAAAAAACCCACAAAAAAACCTCTGCGTTTTACCTCGGAATTGATATCACACCAGTGTGACAAGACACTGTGATTGTTGTCCGCTAGAGGGCGATTTGTGCTAAAGTGGGAGAAGCACCTCCTAGTATGGGTTTATTGGTAAAGAAGGGCAATAGACCAATATCTTGGCTCTTTGGGAGAGAATATTACATTTCAGGCCACCATGGTCTTGGCAGTTAAGATGAAGAAGAAAGGGTTTGGCTCCTCAAAGAGCTCATTATTTTTCAAAAGAGAGGGAGATACATAAAGTATCTGTTATACATAAAGTAATTGCTGTACTAAAATGTGATAACTGCTATACAGAACCATGAAAGAATACTATCCTTATTACTGAAGAATAATTAAAGATGAATTCAGAGGTTTTCAGAGAAAAAAAACATTTGAATTGGGACTTGAAGTTTATGTAGTTTTTTTTGTTTTTTGTTTTTTTCCCCAAAAAAGAGAAGGGTATTCAGGGCAGATGAAACTACATGAACAAGGGCAGATATGATAAAGCATCACACTTTGGGAGTGAGACATAAAATGTTTGGTTGGAGAATGTGGTGTGAAGGACAGGAGGGAGATTGAAGGTTGAAGTCAACTAGTAAAGGACCTTTTTACTATGACCTATGGTTAACCTTTAATGCATTTTTAATTAGGGGTTAGCGATGTATGATCAGATTGCATTTTAGAATGATCACTTTCAGTAGGAAAGTGAAAGATTGATGGGAAGGCATTTAGCAGGCTTTTTAATAATCTAATTGAGAGATTTTAATGACTTGAACTGAGGCAGTGGAAGTGGGGATATAAAGAGGGAACTAAATGTTAGAAAGTGAAATTAACAGTTATTAATGGCATTAAACTTGGGGAGGTGAGAGACAGGGAAGAAGGAGGAAAGAGACCTCTAATATGATTCCCATGTGGTGGGTGACAGTGCTACTTAACAAGGTGAGGAAGAGTGGGAAAAACAAAACTTAGGTGTCTGACATTCTAAGTTTGAGATATAAGATAGTTTAGTGGCCGTGTCCTATAGGCAGTTATATGTAGAAAATTGGAGCTCAGAAGAATATTTGGGTTTGAGAGAGAGATTGGGAGTTTATCTACATGTATATGGAATTTAATATTAGGAGAATGGATGAGATTACCTAAAGAAGTATTATAGAGACAGAAAAAAGAGGGCCCAACATGAATCCCTGAGGAACACCAACATTTCAAGGGCCAGTGGAAGAGGAGAGCCGGCAAATGAAATGCCAACAAAAGACGTAGCAAAATGAAGAAAATGTGTCATCATAAAAGCCAAGAGAGGAAAATATTTCAGGAAGCAAGAAAGGGCTGGTTTAATCAGGTAGAATATTGCTGAGAAGTTAAGTCAGATGAGGGCAGCAAAAAACATTTAGCTATGGCAGTACGAAGAACATTAGTGATCTTAACATAAATATTTTCTAAGGGTTGGTATGAATGGAAGCCAGGTTGGAATTCTTTGGAGTTTAGGATCATTGGAGGTATCTGGGGTGCCAGTCATTGTGATAGTACAGAAGGAGTATGAGCTTTGGTAGGAGAAAGACGGAATGAACTGTGGATCCTGTTAAGTATGATACTCACCTGGAGATGTTCAGTAGCTAGAAAAGTGTCTGATCTGGAACTCACAAGAGCAATCTGGCCTGGAGATAAGGATTGGGGAGGTTATTCAGTAGTTGAAGCCCCACTGGATACTCCCAGCCACATTTGACATAAAATTGGGACCAATTTATTATGGAATATTGGCATTTTTTATTAATGTAGAATTCATCACAGTTATACACATGTACATCACAGTTTGCAAAGGAGACAATTGACAAATGAAATGGGTTAACTTAGCCTTCTCTAAAGACTAATTATTTGGATACACTCTTACATTGGTCAAGGCAGTTAATACCTAAAGAGTATATTTTCTGAATCTAGGATCTTAGTTAATGAAAAAATTCGTTAAAATCAAGCATCCTTTTAAAACCCAAACCTAATCAAAGCAGACAGTCCCATTTAAGTAGCTAGCCTTGAAAAAAGAGAAAGACTTAAGAATATAGATCACTGATTTGTTTCTACTATACTTATACTCCAGATTTTTATGAAGTGCCATCCTAAGTTATCTGCTTATTTATCTCTACTGTTCACTTAAAGATAAAAATATTGTCAGGCAAATAGCTGAGAATCTCTGAAATTCAAATAGCTCTTTTGGAAGTAAATTCTCTAGTAAAAGTTCCCCCCGCAGACTATTTCATTCACAATGGAGTGGTACAATCAGAAATGTGGAAATGATGATTTTTGATTTAAAGTATTTTTGTCACATAGTTTTTGATACTAGTAAAGAAAACATGGAATATGATTGACCTTATTAATTTTAATTTTATACAATTTAATAAAAGTTATGTTAGTGATTTTACAGAATAAAACCTTTATCCATTTATGCTTCTGAAAAATGATCTTGTAAAATGTCAAAATTGCTGTTATATGCTTTTGAAAAATAGTTGATGATTTGTGCTTGATACATTTAAACTCTATTGAAGGTCAAGGATTCTATTAGGACATTTTTGTCCGTAAAATAGTGACAGAAATTAACTAGGTGGTTGAATTCTCACTGGCAGTACTGTCACATTTTTAAAGAAACTGTCTAATGATAAGGCCAGATTTTGCTCATTATTTTTCTTAGTAACAACCACTAATTCATTAAATATTGCCTTAATTAGAGTGTGTATTAAGTGTCAAAACTTAGTGGTCACAATCTCAATTCTCATTTAATATACATTTAGTTTAAATGTTATAGTTGTGTCATTCTCAATGACTATGTGTATATGGCGTGCATTTGGATGAGATGTAATTGTGTGGATATTCCAAGCGCATTGGTAATTGTGCTGACCTTAATGTATTTTTGATATCAGTATTGAATTTAGACATCCACAATTTGATCTGCAAAGTCACACTCTAAACTAGTAAAGTCACAGAACAAAAACAATAAGGAAAAGCTGGAATATTGTCTTATTTTCGTATTCAAAACTTGCCCATCACCTAGTCAGTGCAGTGTGTATTTTGTGAACCAATTTGTTACCTACCTCCTAAACAAGAGTTTCAGTTTTTACATAGCTATGTTTTTCCCCCCCAACCCTGGTCCTCTTTAAGGAGATGGTTATAATAAACACAAGAGTTCTGAAGGCCTAATATTGAAATATAATGAGTATATGGTATAGGCAAGGAAAAATAATTTTCCCTTTACCATTTCTAGGTTCTTGATTGAGACCTCCTGTAATAAAGGACAGATTAACAAGAGAAAAGCAAACAGAAGTTTATTAACATATGTACCTCATATCTACCTGGGGAGATTACCAGCCCCAACCATGGTCCAAGCCACCATCTTAAATACCATCTTCAGCTAAAGACTAAAAGAAAAATGTTGGGTAGGGGAGAGGCCAGTTATGGGAGGTGACCAGGAAAAGCACAATAGACAAGAGTAAGGCTTTTTATGCAGATTTCAGTCAGTGCCTTCTCCATTGACAAGGCCCTCCTGTGATTTAGTCACCCTTCTCTTCCTGGTACAGAGAGGGAGATGCCCTTATAAATAGAGATTTCCATTATAAAGGTAAATTTCTCTTATGGAAGGGTAACTTCTACTCTGGTTTCAGAGCTTCTCTTGTATCTGTTCCTTCTCAAAAATAATCAATTGAAAATAATCTTTATGTCAACGAGGCATATTCTGGGGTGGCATATTCTGCTACCCTTCTATGGATATATAAGCATAATATCAACAAATCTCAGGATTACCTCTTTTAATGAGGTCAGTGAGTACGTGTATAGTAAGATCCCTTTCTCTCTCTCTGTGGATGTGTGTTTATCCATACTTAGGTGTATTCACATATATGTCCTATTGATGTAGTACAGATCTTCTTCCTCTTACGTTGAGGGTACATCCTGATAAACCTGTCATAAGTTGAAAATATCATAAACCAAAAATGCATTTAATACACCTACCCTACATAACATGATTGCTTAGTCTAGCTTATCTTAAACTGGCTCAGAACACTTACATTAGCCTACAGTTGGGGAGAATCAACTAACACAAAGCCTATTTTATAATAAAGTCATGTAATCTATTGAATAGTGCACTGAAAGTGGAAAGCAGAATGGTTGTATGGGTACAGAATGGTTGTAAGTATATATCGGTTATTTCCCCTCATGACTATGGGGCTGACTGGGAGCTGTGAGTCACCGCCACTGCCCAGCATCACGAGAGAGTATTGTACTGCATATCACTAGCTCAGGGAAAGATTAAAATTCACAATTTGAAGTACAGATTTTCTGAACATGTATTGCTTTTGCATCGTAAAGTCAAAAGATTGTAAGTTAAACCATGGTAACTTGGGACCATCTGTATGTGGACAAATATTTTAAACTCATGCATCCTTGGAGATGCTATGGTTGTGGTAGCTGGGAAATTATGTAAGTATTGTGAAATTATCCCTCAGAATTCTTTGGCCTCAGTGTGTTAGAGAGGCTTGGATGGTATATACGGCCTCATATTCCCCCATGCCTGCTGTCCCATGATACAGATGACCTTTTTTTCTTTTTTTTTCAAGGAAATGTCAGTGTTTAATGCAAACAAACTGAGGATGAAGGTACCTTCTCACTTGTTAATTGACTTGATACATGTCATCTTTGGTGAAGGGATTCTAAATGGGAGACTTGAGGATTCTTTTTTAATTTTATTGAAGTAAATGTGTTAATTTCTGCTGTACAGTAAAGTGATTCAGTTACACATATATATACATTCTTTTTCATATCCTTTTCCATTATGGTTTATCACAGGATATTGAATATAGTTCCCTGTGCTATACAGTAGGACCTTGTTGTTATAAATGACCTTTTAACTTGGATTTTTGAATCACATTTAGCAAATGGATGTACACTCTATGGCTCTCTAGTACCTTGGGTTGTTTTTTTTTTTCCCCTTCAAGATCTTCATGGAAGTGTTCAATCCTATTCAACTTTGTATTCCATATAGGAATCATGACACTCTTTTGGCTACTAATGATTATAGATGTGTCTAAGAATCTCAAAGCTCTGAACATAGCTATTCCTCATTTTCTGAGAGTTTGTGAGTTTCGTGGGTCTTCAGATGACCTTGAGCCATCATTGCCCTTTTTCTAGGCAGGGCTGTATTCCTACCCCCATCCTGATATCATCTCTATTTTCTTAACAATCTTCAATGTCTAATGTACTTTGTTGGATTTTCTCATTTCATCTGATGGTTGCGATCATTTTGATTATATTAAATGTCATGCTTTTAATATTCCTGCTTTGAAAAGGTATGTCAATATATAGCATAAACATTAAAGGTAAAATGGTGAATTTAGTGCTAAATTGTCTAAGGTAGGCAACCAACTATCATTTGTGTAATTCATGCTTTTATTATAAAACGTCATTGTCCACTAAGACTGGCTTAGTTTTTATCAGATTAAATTGTGGGAGGCTGTATTCATAGTTAAATGACAACATTTTACAGAGGAAGCAAATGCTTTTTCCTTAAAGGACATCCTTAGCTTTTAATTCCTGTGATTTAAGTTGGGTATTTTTCCAGTCAGTAAAGATAGTTATACTCTGAAGAAATTTTTATACTGTACCTCAATATAGTAATTAATATATATTAGCCTTTAACCTCTGTGACATTTCTGTTTAGAATATGTGAATATATTCTGTCATTTATCACAAAACAAGGAGGAAAAAAAAACCCTAAAATCTATTTTACTCGCATGTTTTTTGCCATAACTTACTGAGTAGATTTTTGATTGGGGGAAAAAATGACAGTTGTATTAGAAAAAAATCATCTCATTTTAATGATTTTACCCCCCCTCCCCAAATGAGGGAAGAGATGCAAATGCTCAGTTTATGGGGAGTATGTTAATCATTTTGAGTTTGGAAAACTGGATTCCTTTAATATTAGTAATAGTTTTTACTGTTGTTAAGTGAAGCCAAACTCATATATTAATTTTCTAATTGCCTTTGATGATAAAAATGAAACATTGATTTACATGCATTTTTCCGTTAAAGGTAGTCCTTTATGATAGAATAAAAATTAGTGAACTTCACATGCTTTTTTTGGTACTTTATGCTCATCAGTGGGGGGTCATGGTAAAAAGAGAAACAAAGCCCCACTAACAGTTGGTCAGAGAAGCAGAATTAGGAAAGCAGGCTTTAGAGCCAGCTTCAAAACTCACTTGTACCACTCTGTAATTGGTGTGATCGTGGGTAATACTTAATATCTCAATCTCTTCATCTATAAAATGGAGATAATAATAGTATCTACCTCTTAGGTTTATTGTGACAATTGAGTCAATGTACGTTTGAAATAGTGCTCGTCATGTACTAGATGAGGTAGTTCTTGTGATCATTTTTATCTCTACCAGTAATGTTCGCTTATTATAGCAGCATGTATTTTTTGGTCCAGGGGTGTAGTCAATTCTTTGTCGTCTGTTTGCAGAGAATATGGTCAAGACCTTTGACACCACTACTACCTGTTCAACTTCCTTGGAGAGTCTGTGATCTGGCTAGCACTTGGTACAGACAGCAATCTTCTTTTGTAGATAAAGAAACTGTGGGCCAGAAGTGTATGATTTTGGTTTCTTTTTTTTGGCTGCGTTGGGTCTTCTTTGCTACATGCAGGCTTTCCCTAGTTGTGGCGAGCGGGGTCTACTCATTGTTGCAGTGCGCAGTCTTCTCATTGCGGTGGCTTCTCTTGTTGCGGAGCACGGGCTCTAGGCATGTGGGCTTCAGTAGTTGCAGCATGCGGGCTCAGTAGTTGCGGCACACGGGTCCCAGAGTGCACAGGCTTCAGTAGTTGTGGCACGTGGGCTCAGTAGTTGGGGTGCCTGGGCTCTAGGGCGTGCAGGCTTCAGCACTTCACCACACAGTAGTGCTGTGTGGGCTCAGTAGTTGTGGCACACAGGCTTAGTTGCTCCGCAGCATGTGGGATCTTCCCGGACCAGGGATCGAACCCATGTCCCCTGCCTTGGCAGGTGGATTCTTAACCATTGCACCACCAGGGAATTCCCAAGAGTCTGATTTTGAATATAGCTCTTCTGATGGCTTCTTTGGTGCTAGTTTTTTATGGTTTAAGTTTGGCCATGTCTTTTTCTTCATTTTTGAATAATGAATTCCTTCAGTCTAAGCACCATGTGTGAAATGTATGAACTGTTAGTATAGGTGTGGTTGTTTTGGCTTTAACCAGGGGAAAAAAGTGAACTCTGAAATGCAGTTTATGGAATTATCTTTCTGTTGATGCCTATCATGAAACTGTGTATAAGTGTACCTAACATGTGATAAAAGTTTAGACTTGAGAATGGAGGGCAATATGATTAGTGACAAATAAAAGACAAATAAGACTCAGAGATTGGCTTTGACCATTATGAGTAGAAGACATAGGCTTGAAAAAAAATCAGTGATAGGAGTATAATATTTACAAATTGCCCACTTTCAAAATAAAGGTAGGATGTAATATTTCCAAATTGTTCACTTTTTTGTGTGTGTGTGTGTTACGCGGGCCTCTCACTGTTGTGGCCTCTCCCTTTGCGGAGCACAGGCTCCGGACACGCAGGCTCAGCGGCCATGGCTCACGGGCCCAGCCGCTCCACGGCATGTGGGATCTTCCCGGACCGGGGCACGAACCCGTGTCCCCTGCATCGGCAGGCAGACTCTCAACCACTGCACCACCAGCGAAGCCCCCAAATTGTTCACTTTTAAAGTAAAGGTCTGACAACCGAGGAATAGAAAATTCCTCCATCTTCAGTAAACAGAGATTGCTGAAAGTTTCAAGATTCATTCATTCTTGCAGCTTTTAGCTCAATAGTATTGATTCTTCTTTCTCACTTCTTAGTTTAGAGGTTCAGGTTTCCATAAACATGAGTTTCTAGAAAACGTTTGAAATATATGCCTATTTTATGAATTTTGTACATTATAATATATGTTTTAAATGAAAAATACCTATAGTACTATTGATTAATACAGTAAAAATGAATAATCCCTCCTGTGTTCCTGTTGTCATCTGCCATCATTATCTACCAGTTCCTTGTCCAACCCTCACTGCTTTCAAACTCAGTGTTTTGTGTGTTTGAACCATACTCTTGCTTCATTCAGGCCAATCTGGTTGTGCTTACTTGTGCATATGAGTGACACAGTCTGCTCATATCCCTGTCACAGACACTTCCCGAAATGAAATGCCCGATGCCTCTGACTCAACTGATCACAGCACTTACCTCCTTCCCAATCTTGTTTACTTCTAATTATTCCTGATACCAGCTTTGAGAATACTGAGGGGAGCTAAGCATGCCTGCGAGGAGCTTTTCATTTTCTTAATATGCATGCTATTAAGGTGTGCATTTTGCTTTCTAAATGCTCTTGAGCTACTTTTAAATGTTCTCTTTGGTGTCCTCAACCTGTTTCTAGCTTCCTGAGGGTAGGAAACAGGTCATCTATTTGTTTCGTTCCCTTCACAACACCATTGGGTGTTTAGTTCAAGCTCTTTCCTGACTACCTCAGTGGGGAAATGCTCAGGGTATACAGATTTATTTTAAATTAGCTTACATAATAGAAAATTAGGCAAATGCAGGAGTTGGGGAGATTTATGATCTCTTTAAAACCCCAAGCCAAATGTATTTCTTATTAGTATGGAGCGTATCAATGTTGAACTGTCTTTTTCTTTTTTGCCTATTCTTTATTTTTTTAACCCTGAAGATGGGGAGCAGGCCCTAGAAATGTTAGACACTGAAGATTGTACCTGTAGCCTAGATTTTTTTTTTCCAGTTTGCTTGGCAAAGGTAGTCCTATTTGGCCATGTGTTTAAGTAGCTCCACATTTGGAAGAATGTTAATTTTCTAAATTTTGTACAAGATTTTATGTAACTTTAGTTTTTCTCTTGAAATCAGAATGAACATTCCAAGATCAGAGAGAGAAAAAAAAATTGTAGGTATAATGAGCTTTTCTGTAAAAAGAAAGGCTGATGAACAGATACTGTCTTGATAATTCAAGTCCTTAATCCATGAATGTGTATTAGTCTCACTGGCTGAGAGTCTGTTGTCACTCAGTAGGTCAAATCTAATCCATGTAGCTATAGTCTTAACTGCTCATTTGCACATTGGCTTAACTCTGTGTATTTAAGCATTACATGTTTTTATATATCTAAGCTTGAGTACATTATTAAAAGTTTTATCCATTATCTTTACTTTCCAATGGAAAAAAGCGGTAACTTGTATTGCATATATGTACGTGTACTTCAGTATCCTGTGGCCCATCTCTGTGCAGACTGGAGCAAGGATGATCAAAATATCTGAATGCAAAGCTGCAATTTCATTTAAACTTTTTGTAACTCTTAATGTGAATAAAGCCAACAGATAACATTGATATTTTCCTAAAGCATGACTGCATTGATTCCATAGAAGATTTTGACCGTTAATTGTTAGTTCAAGATCTCAATATCCTCCCCTTTTCCTTATTTTTTTAACTCACTGTATCAAACTGATCACTTTTTAATATATAATTATGAGATGGGATAAAAATAAATTATGTTATAAGTTTTCTTAACATTTCTAATTCTCATTTTATTTGCTGCCAAATCACCAAGAAATGGAAATGGGAAATAGCAGAGAGTGATTTTTCTCAAAGGAAGATATTATAAGGTGTTATTTTCATTGTTATAAAATACATCTAGTGCTTGTGAAAATGGTCAGGCTGAGCAGTGTTAGATTAAAGCCAGGCAACTTTGTAGTCCAAACTTAAGATGACCTATATAGATCTTTCCAATTCTAGTTTTTGGATGCAAACCACACCCCTTTCTGTGTTTACCTCTGTTTCTGCATTTTCCTTTCCCCATTTCCAGCCTTCTCCCTATCTTCTCTCTTTTCTCTGCTCTTTCCTGCACAAATTTATACTACAACCTGTACTCAAGGATGAAATGATCTCTTTATCTCTTAAAAAATCTACCCCATGGAGTATTATTTATGATTATGCTGAAATTGTCAAATGGTTCTGCTTTCTGAACAACTCAAGACAAGAAGCAAAATCTTACTTGCCTTTAACTCCAAGTCTCTACCTACACATATACTTTCCTGTAATTCCTTCAAAGTGAAATAGCCCGTGAAGATGTGAATCCCTCTCAAAATACCCTTCTCTACAATAATTATAGCTGTTGCAACAGTTCATAAATGGTGATCTGGGGTCTAGTTACTTCATAATACTTCAAATTCCGTTTAACAAATTGTATTAGGTATTGTTTATTCCTGCTTGCTTCATATGTTCATCAGGTATTCATCAAAATAACCAGTTATTATCTGTCATATGTTATATTCTGCTTGGGCTGGGCCTAGCCAAGGAATAAAATGGGATTCTTGACATGGAAGAGTTCACAGTCTAATTAGAGAGACAGACGTGTAGATGAATAAATAAATTATACTATAGTGTGCTAAGTACTATAGTCAAGGTGTGAAAAAACTGGTCTGGGAATTGGAATTTGTCCTGAGACAGTTGAGAAGGACTCACATTAAAAGTAAGAATTGTTTCCGAAGAATAAGTAGGGATTTTCCAGGTAGAGAAGATAGTAAAGGATATTACCAGGCAAAGAGATTTTTGCATGCATGTAAAGCACTGTAGATGATGATGTTACAAGATTGAATAAGATGGTTCCTGCCCAGAAGGAATGCTTCTTACAGAGTGGGAGATAGACATTAAACCAGATAACCACCAGCCATTTTGTTTAGTAATAATATGGGTTAAGATGCAGCAGGAACATGGGAAGATATTCCTAACTGTGCCTCGTCTGGGAAAGCTTTATAGGGCAGACAGCTCTAGTACTGAAAGAAGTAGTTCCTGAGGCAAATGACCTCAACAATAGCAAGAATAATATCCACCAACATTTATCGAAAGGTTGCTCTGTGCTAGCCACTGTGCCAAGTACATCACATGTGTTCTCTCATTTAACCCTCGCAACCCTCTGAAGTTGATACTATTGAATATTATTGAAGCCAATTTTTTTTGTTTGTTTTAAAGGTGAAGCTCCAAGTGGTTAAATAAGTCCCCTAAATAAGTCTCATGGAAATGGCAGAACTGGGGTTTAAGCCCAGTCAATCTGACTCTAGATCCTTTTTTAACGCATACATTCCATGCAATGAGCCATCTCATATATTACAGTGGAAATGAAACATATAAATATTAAATACGACACATCCTCTCTCCTTGAGAATTTCATACTCGAGGAGTCGTGCAGTTCAACTCGTAAATAGTTATAGAGTAAAATGATATATCCTATGCTGGAGATATTTTTAAGGTTCTGGAAGCAGCTCTCTAATTGTGAGGAAACCACCAGATTTAGTGCAAAAGATATAGGTTCAATCCCTATTTTTGTTACTACCTATATAACTTTAAACAAATTGTCTAGCTTTTTTGATGTTCAGGATTCTAAATTGAGTTTAAACTCAATAACTGCCTTATAGGGCTATTACGAATAATTAATAAGATAAACCAATAAGGCTGTAGAAAGCACTATGTGACTTTTGAATCTACCATCTTCAAATAATAACAAATAGAATTCCTTTGAGAAAACTTTGTGTCCTTGGTGTTTTGTGCCGGTCTCCACCTATAGATAGTGATGTTATTGGCTGGAAATGCCTGGGGACACTCCCTGGGCCCAAGATGAGCGCCCCCCCCCCCCCCAGGACATTTCCTCTGTGAAGCCAGTGCTGTTGCCGGACTGGCCCTTGTGATTCTTACTATGATTGTAAGATGCACCTCAGCAACAAGCATCAGGGAACTTTGAAAAAAACAAAGTTTATGACTCATAGGCCCTGGAGGGTACATGGGATGCCTAGGGCCACACAGGGAGGTCATAGATAGATAGGGTTTCACAGGTTCATTCTTTACTGGTGAATTTAAAACACAAGAGTGGGAATTAAAACTCTGGGAGGGAAAGGCAAGAGATCAAATGGTCAGTTATCTAAGTCAACCAGATCTCTCTAAGAAGAGGGAAATTCATGAGAGGTGCGGCCTGGCTCTTCATCTAGTCTGGTAGTTGGCAATGTGTTTATTGGAGATGGGTGTCTCTGAAATGGATGCCTCAGCAATCAAAACCTTAATGTCAGGCACTTACATGACAGTCAAAAGAGCTAATTGGCAGGCACTTACATGGCAATGCAGAGCACATGGCCTTTGAAGTTACACAAAACTTACTAGATCTGGGACCTTGGAAACGTGGTATCATTGTTGCTTCAACTATAAAACAGGGATAAGACCACCAGCTTCACGGGGGTGACCATGCATTTCCTTATACACATTCCCGGGCTGTTTAGGGAAAGCATCAGAGAAGAAGTAGCACTGGGCCTTGAAGAATGAGTTCAGAGTTCACCGCAGAAAAGTAGTTTGAAAGAACAGGATGATGCCTTGAGAAGCCTCCTTAGGAAAGCACTTGAAATTTGTTAGCAGACCTGCTGAGAGCTGATCATTGCCTTGGTCTGATACGTGGGCATCATTACAAGGAAAAGGAGGCAGTTGTGGAATAAACACAGAGAAAACTGAAGGGACTGGGGAGATACCCTCCTTTTTCTTCATGTGTTCATTGAACAGAAAATAGTCATGGAGAAAAGGGGGTGGACAGCTGTTCTGTTCTTGCTTGTCAGTTTTCAGTGGGAGAGGAATGCACAGAGCAAATACCAGGAGAGGCTCATGGTCCCACCCTGCTGTCATTTAATAGTTTTCGTATCTGCTTTTTATAGGTATTTTTTTTCTCTTTCACTGTCAGCTGTCACTTTGGGCAACTGTCAGTGTGCCTGCCATACCTCAGTAGTCAGGGCCCAAGTGCTGGCATTAAAGAAATTAAAGGCTGCAACACCTTTTTTTCTATAATATGTCACGAAATTAGCCTGGCTGTTGGAAGCCTCCAATATCAGCAGGGAAACAGTGGCACCAGCAAGGAAGAGACTTGGCTAAGTTCAGAGGGGCAGCAAGAGTACCCGTGGCTTCCAATTGGGTTCCAAGATAGAAGGTGCAGAGGAAAAGAATAGGAAGGGTCATCAGCATCAACCTTGGATTTCGGTTCTGCTGTGTGAACTTGGACAAGTGGTTTAACATCACTTCTTGTTCTTAGGCAGAAAATTGTTTAACAATACCTACTTTGCACTATTGTGATGAAGACTGACCTAGCACTGTTCCTTTGCTAGGGTAGACATTCAAGGAATGTGAAGTTTTCTGCAGTCCCACATCTCCATAAAGAAATAGGTGCAGTTAGTTATTCAAAATACCCAAGGTCTTGATATTTTAAGATGTTTACCTTTGAAAGCACAGGGTAGGGAGTTTGCAAAAATTATATTGGATGAGATTGTACAACTTAGTCGGTTTGACTGGATTAGCACGTTGAGGAATAGGGAGAAGTGCATTTAAAGAGGTGGCAGATGAAATGAGGATGGGAGAACTGTTTAAATCATTTTTTAAAAAGAAATTTTGGAGGTTAGGTTGTATCCAACTGGTATTAGGGAGCCTTGGTGGATCTTGCAGGGTGATGTTTGAGACGAAGTGATCTGGCAACTGGATGTGGACACTGGAGGAGGAGAAGGTTTGGGCAGAGGCATGAGGTATGGGACTGTTTTAGCAACCAAGGGGAGGAAAGTAGTGAAAGCTGAGAAACTGCTAATAAGAGTGGATATAGCAAGAAAGAGGCACGTCTTAAAGGATCTGTGAGCATTGACTATGGAGCCCAAGGATCAATTGGCTGATAAGCCTAAGGAAATAGAGAATGGCCCTGATGATGGAGAAATAGGAAAGAGCCTTTTTGTAATGTGGTATACTATTCATGCTTTTACTGCATTTACTTTCATGAGGCAGTGGGATGCATAATTAGAGGTGCGTTTTCGGCAACCAAAAATATAGATGTTGAAAGGTGAGCTTTTTAAGATTGTCACTCAGGAGAGGAACTAGAAATTTAGCATTGAACCAGGGGAAGTAGCCATGGTTAATGGCAAAGGAAGAAAAAGAGGTAGAAAAGTGGGGATGGTGCTAGCAGTTAAGGTTAGATAATCATTCAGGAAGAAAAAGAATGAAAAAGAATTCAGGGGAAATTTATGGGCAAAACTAGCAGTTTCAGTCAAGTGGTATATATGCAAACCAGGTTGTTAGGGTTTAAAGATGGAGTATGATCTGTTTCTTGGCTTTCCTTCTTAATTTTATTTTCTTTTGATAAAATTCCCTTCTCTTTTTGTTTCAGATTCCCAGACTTATCACTTTTGTTGTGTACTTTTCTTTGCCTCTATTTCTCCCCACGCTTATTTCCTACCATCCCTCCTGAAACATCATCATTTTAACTTTTTATTTTCTAATCTTGTCATAAATCCCGAGCATCCACATTTTCAACAACTTGAACCGGATCAATTCCACATCTTTTACTCCTCTGAGAACTAGTTACAGACATTTACCAGTTCAAAACTACTTCCGAGGTACCATCAGCTTTCTCACAGTGGGTGGAGATTCTGCAACTCCAGCATAGTGAGTGCTTACAAGGGAATGAACTCTGAAGGCAGAGTGCCACTTACTACCTGAGTGACCTTCAGCAGGTTACCTAACCTCTTACATCTCAACTTACTCATCTGTAAAATAGGAGGGATGATATTACCTCGTAGGGTTTTCATGAGGGTTCAAAGGATTACGAGGTTTAGAATAGTGGTCTATTCCATAGTAAATGTTATGAGTGTTGGGTGCCAATATTTTCTTCTTGTTATTTTGATTTATTGTTATACAGACTTGAAGTAATATATCCCACTTTTATACTTGATTTGATTTTTTGTATATTGGAGAAATTTATCCTCAAAGTAATTGATTTTATTTTTAAAATAAGATGTTTAATTCAGTCTCTTTAACAATGGGATAGTGTTCACATTTAAAAACGTATTTCAGGAAGAATGGGGAAACGTAGCACTTCTATTTATCCAAAAAATAAAAATAACATGACAATTATGCAGAAAAGAAATTTGGCTATGTATAGTATCTTTGAGACACCAAAATTTACCATATTTAGCTTCAAATATTCTTTAATACCAACTTTTATAAGTGAACCAATAAGCATTTTTAATGAACATTATTTTTTAAATGGCACTCTGATGATAATGCTATTTTTATTGTGTAAATGCTCTGCCCTCCTAAATCCTCTAGTGTTTCATTTTAGGGAAGATCTCATTTTGATTTTCATGAATCCACAATAAAACAATGACTGAATGCAATAACTACCATACTGTCTTGCCTACGTGCATTCACTCTTTGTTCTTGAAGTGACCCGGCTTCTGGCAATGCTTCCAAGCTTCATATAGTAACAAATATCATCCAGTCTGCTGACCTTATGTCCAGTGTACTTTTTTCTTTCTATTTAAAAATTCGTTAATCTGTGCTTCACAACTCACATGCAAATATGTATCTATGTACATGTTAACATGGCATTTTTTATGCAGGGTGGCTTTGTAACATACCTTCCTCAGTTAAAGCAAACAGTACCTCAAAAATCTCTTTTAAAAAAGCTTCTTCATCTAGCAGGCAACAGATGATCTGTGTAAGAGAAAATTAATAGCTGCACCTGGAGTGATCAAACTTCATATTTATACACTTAAACTATATATTGATCAATTCCTGTATGCTTTCTTTATTTCTGAGCAAATTATGTTTAAATGGTTCTGTTGCTAGGAATGTCTTAAAAAGCTATTATGTTTAAATGGTTCTGTTGCTAGGAATGTCTTAAAAAGCTACTCGACTTTTTTGTGAGAAGTACTTTTTTGTTAGAAGTTAGATTATGTCAGGAACTACTATTAACTTCATATCGTAGGAATCTATTATCCTCAGACTAGAATACTGGTAAAAAGGCATGTCTTGAAACAAATCACAAGCTGTCAATATGTTGTGATGAATTTCTTCTACTTTCATTTGAATCAGTAGGTGGGGCAGTTCACCAAGTGTGAAATCGACATTTAATCTTTCTTTTCATGAAATGTAAACCCACCAGTGACTAATTCATGAAAAATTGATGCTTGGCTTTTCTTAAGGTTAAGTTGTTCTCATTTGTCGTAGAGAACATTTCACTTAGCCTATGAGTTTATAAAATTTGGCAAAAAGTGAAAACATATTTTGAAGTATTAAAATTAACTCATTCTTGACCTTTTATTTTGGAATGGTAATTTTAGTGTCATCAGAATGTCTTTATGAAAAAAATCATAAAAAAGAAAAAGAAAAAATCAGAGAAAATGAAGAGGCATAGATAATCAGCTTTCTTTTTAACTGTAGATGTGCTGTATATTGTGGGTTACTTTTTTTGTGTAAGGAATTGGTCATACTGATGGAGCTTATGTTGTCTCTAAGCTAGTTTATTCTTAACGATCAGGATATAGAAGTCCTTTTTCTTAATAGTTTGAGGCTAGAGCCACTACTTATAGAATGGGTGCTATGGATACCTTTGACAAGTAGCTTCCGTCTCTTCCCAAAAAAGTTGTTCAAAAGGTGCCACCCAATTCTTAGGTGCTGCATATTTATCTGTTGTCACTGCTTCTATAGTTTCCAAGCTGTCCATCACAATGTAATTTGTTTTACTCTCCTAAACTGTAGTATTCCTTAAATCATTGTGTCCATCTACTTTGTCTATAGTTGCCTTAGCTCACACTACAGCTCTTCAGGGTTGTGTAGTGAGCAGGAGATAATATATCAGATTCTAGAAGAAACCTGTTGGTGATCTACTTTTATTGGTTAATCTTAAATATGACTGATTTTTGTCCTTGGCAAAACTGGGAGTCACCAGTTCCCATCGTGAAGCTGGGATGGAGTTGCGTACCACTTCTGCTTTGAACACTTTTCTTGGAGCTGCCTGAGGTCAATTGCAGGAACTTTTTAGGTACATTTATTGGAACATGCTTAATTTAGTATTTGCCAAACATAACTACCAGAAAACTTTACCCTTAAGGTGTGTCTCTTAATACTAACTTGATAATCACTGAATCTTTCTAATATGGCCCTTTGAGGAAAGGATTATAAATAGTTACCACTAGTCTTTTCAGTTCCCTATATGAATTTTACTTATTGGACATCAGTATTTTAGAGTTTTTACCCTTTTTTTTCCTTTGGTCGATGGTGGTGAGGGGAGAAAGCTCATTTTTCAAAGATTATAAATTGCATATTAAGTCAGAGGTAATAAATACAATAAAACTTTGATAAAGCACTGTGTAATAACACAAATTTGGATATAATTCAAATGGGGTAAGAAGGGATAGGAAGTGTCTCCCTCAGGGTAATTTGGGATCTTCTTAGTTCATTTTATAGTCATATATGTTCAAGGTAAGTTTCACTGGAGATTTGTTTTTGTGTATTTTTGAGACAGCACAGATGTATTGAAATATATGGTTTTATTAAAAAATTATTTTTTAAAATTAAAAAAATTCATGCAATTCTTAAAGGGGTTACTTTCCATTTATGGTTATTACAAAATATTGGTTGTATTCCCTGTGTTGTACAATACACCCTTGTGCCTATCTTACATCCAGTAGTTTGTACCTCCCACCTCTATATTGCACCCCACCGTAACCACTAGTTTGTTCTCTATATTTGTGAGTCTGCTTCTTTCTTGTTATATTTACTCATTTTTTGTATTTTTTAGATTCCACATATAAGTGATATCATACAGTATTTGTGTTTCTCCGTCTGACTTATTTCACTTAGCATAATGCCCTTCAAGTCTATCCATGTTGGTACAAATGGCAAAATTCTGTTCTTTTTTATGTCTGAGTATTATTCCATTGTGTGTGTGTGTGTGTGTGTGTGTGTGTGTGTGTGTGTGTGTGTGTGTGTATCTTCTTTATCCATTTCCATGTTGATAGACACTTAGGTTGCTTCCATATCTTCGCAACTGTAAATAATGCTACTATGAACATTGGGGTGCACGTATCTTTTCAAATTAGTGTTTTGGTTTTTAATTAATTTGATAACATGACCCTCCAATTTTATGTAATTTAATTTTTTTAACCCCACCTGTGAGCTTATGGTGCAGCTTAATGGTAGCTGGAGGTGCAAGTAGTTCCTACTAATGAGTTTCTTTAGCACTTTTCAAATGTTTCAGTGATGGTGAGATTAAAAACGTTACAGTGGTGTGACTCAAAAAAAAAAAAATTACAGGATTGCCTCTTCTCTAGATTACTGGTACAGTCTTCATGAAACCCAAATAATAGAAGGAGGAAAAGCTATGTGAGTGGAACTGTCCTGCTGTAAATTAATTGTACCTTAGTACATTATGCCAAGATAGCATGGTGGAGAGCCAGGACCTGGGGGAAGCACATGAATGTAGCAGAATCTTAGTTGCCTAGGTGAGCAAGGAAATTACTGTGTGCAAAACCTGTTTGAAGCTATTAGCATAAGATGTTTTAGCATTTGCATTTATTAATCTGCCTTAATGCATTTATGATATATTTCTGTGTTTTAAACAGAAGACCAGATCTAGAAGAAGTTTCCCTTACCATCAACATCATATGTTCATATATTTTTAGTTGATCATTTAAAATATAGTTGTAAATTGGTGCAGCCACTATGGGGAACAGTATGGAGGTTCCTTAAAAAACTAAAAATAGAGCTACCATATGATCCAGCAATCCCACTCCTGGGCATATATATGGAAAAGACGAGAAAACTCTAATTGGAGAAGTTACATGCACCCCAGTGTTCATAGCAGCAGTATTTACAATAGCCAAGACATGGAAGTCACCTAAATGTCCATCGACAGATGAATGGATAAAGAAGATGTGGTATTTATATACAATGGAATACTACTCGGCCATAAAAAAGGATGAAATAATGCCATTTGCAGCAACATGGCTGGACCTAGAGATTATCATACTAAGTGAAGTAAGTCAGACATAGAAAGACAAGTATCATATCATTTATATGTGGAATCTAAAAAAAAAATGATACAAATGAACTTCTTTACAAAACAGAAATAGACTCACATAGAAAATAAACTTATGGTTACCAAAGTGGAAGGGGGGGGTAAATTAGGAGTTTAGGATTAACGGATATGTACTACTATATATAAAATAGATAAACAACAAGGACCTACTGTATAGCACAGGGAACTATATTCAATATCTTGTAATAACCTATAGTGGGAAAGAATCTGAAATAGGATTTTGTATATATAACTGAATCACTTTGCTGTATACCTAAGACTAACACAACATTGTAAATCATCTATACTTCAATTAAAAATAATAAAAGAAAATAAAGTATAGCTGTCTTGTCATGTTAACAAGCCTCTAATTCTGTTTGCCTATTCATATGTGAAACAGGAGAGGCTAGCATCATAGAAATTTAGTACAAAAATCTGTATGTACATATGTTTAGTTTATGAAGCTTTGGGGTGATTTAAAAAATATATCCTTCTGTCATTGCAAAGTAAGGTGGTAAAACATGATTTTGTTATTATTGGACTTTAGGTTTTATTTTTATGAGAAGTACTACAATAACGTTGCTGCTATCATGACAACAGTACCAAAATACCAACATATTTTATACATTATACTTTTGTATCATGCTTACCATACATTGGCTTTAATAGAAAGAAATTAGTTTATAATATACTATAAACCCATGTGGTTAATTAGGCAATCGTAAGTGGCTGATGTATTTTAGTTTTTGTTGTCTTAGTTAACAGACTATTTTTAGAGCAGCTTCAGGTTTACAAAAAATTTGAGTGGAAAGTACAGAGTTCCCATGTATGCCCTCACCCTGCTCCCAGTTTCTCCTATTACTAACATCTTTCATTATTGTGGTACATTTGTAACAATTGGTGAACCAATATTGATACATTATTATTAGCTAAAATCCTTTTCATTAGGGTTCACTCTATGTTGTACAGTCTATGGGTTTTGACAAATGTTTAGTGACATGTATCTGCCATTATAGTATCATGCAGAATAGTTTCACTACCCTAAAAATCCTCTGTTCTCTGTCTATTCATTCTTCCCTCCTTGACCCCCACCCAAAACCCCTGACACCCATTGATCATTTTACTGTCTCCATAGTTTTGCCTAACCTTTTCAGATTGACTTTTTTCACCGAGCAATACGTATTTAAGGTTGTTCCATGTCTTTTCATGGCCTGATAGCTCATTTCTTCTTATCACTGAATAATATTCCCTTGTAGTTTACCTATTCACCTACTGAAGGACATCTTGGTTGCTTCCATGTTTTAGCAATTATGGATAAATGTGCTATAAACATTTGTGTGCCAATGTAAGTTTTCAACTCATTTGTGTAATACCAAGGAGGCTGATTGCTAGATCATATATTTAGTTTTGTATGGCTGGTGCTGTTTTATCCTTCCCTTTTTTTCTTTTATTTTTTGGACTTCAGGTGCACAGAATTGGACTAATCACACCCCCTTAGTTCATAACCCACTGTTATAATTGATTTGTGGGTGACTCACTATTTATTTATTACGTTGTTTAATTAGCTATTTTTGATAATATACTCAGTTCCTCTGACTTCATCACCCAAAACAAAATCTAGGACCTTGACAATAACCTTTTGTTTAACTCCATGCCTCTCATAACCAGTCCGTCCTGTGCTTCCCCCAAACCAAGGCCAGTACTCTTTAAGTTTAGATTTAAAAATGGTTCACTGTGTGTTTTTATTGTTTAAAAGTTAATCAATTATTTAGGCCATACTTCTCAAGAATAATCAAACAAATGATTTTGAACAGTTTTCACCCTCCGAATATGCAATAGGCCTTAATAGATTTTTACTTGAACTGTTATTAATTTTATCCATTTCAATGCTGTTCTAAGTATTTATGATATATTTTCCACTGGCGACATAAAAAGAAAGAGTCTTCTGCTAAAGAACTAAGGCTGTTAGTGAAGTTATGAAAATCAGGAAAGACTAGGATTGTCACATCATTATGAGAAGCAGATCCTTGGGGGAATATGTCAAATTGTTAATGCCAAGACTCCTGTATTTTAAATCCACCTGCACCCTAAAGCTAGTGGGAATAATGCCAGTTCAACTGAAACATCAACTGGATTAAAAGAAATCCTAAAGAACGAGGGAAAGGGAAGCTCTCAGCCATGTGGTGCTGTGGTTGACCCATTCACTTCTCTGTTCAGGTAATCAAGTTAACACGAGCTTCAGTATCAATACATTTTAACAACGGATGGTTAATGTTATTATATGAAACACTTTCTAGTGAGAATCAACCTGAAGCGTACTTTAAATAAACCTTTGTGTGAGCTGACTCCAGCACACAATTCCTAATTTACTTAGAGCTCTCTAAACATGTATGTGTGTGTGTAACTATATCTTAGGGGGCTTCCTTCTAATTAACAACAGGCAACTTTTGGACATGTATTTGTAGTAGCAAAGTGATTCTGTGGTTGTACTCATTATCACTCCCTAAAAAATGTTATTACACACAATGAAGATTATTTGAGCCATCAAAAGGGAAGTTGCAGGTAAGATGAATATAACGCTTGCTTTCCGATGCTGCCCTTAACTCTTTGACAAGCAAATAGTCTTTCTTCATCCCGGAAGGTGAGATCTTCATGGGTGGGGGCCGTCTTCTATTCCTCTTAGTGTCCTTAGGGACTTGTGCAGAGAAAGTCTTTAAAATTATTGTTATATGAATGGATATTGAGAGCCTTGAGCAATCTATTTAGAGTAAATGTTACATAGGAATCTCCCAAAGAGCAAAGAATATAATTCAAACAGTGTTAAAGTCTAGAAATTAATGATGGTCAGTGATATTGAAATATAAGGAATAAGTAGATTCTGAATTAAGGAAATCGTTACTAGTAATTAGTTGTTACTATATCAGTACATTTGATAAAGCAACATACTCTGAGGCTGGGCAAGTAGAATATATTGTATGCATTTAAAGTGCAGAATAGTCATTCAGAAAATATTGACCGAGTTTTTCCTTTGTGCGGAGTACTCTTATCAGGGAGCTTATCATGTAGTGGGGAGAGCGGCTTGTAAAGAAACAGTTATGGTATGGTAAGATAGTTGTTCTAATGAAAGCATGCACTAAGAGTAAGAGCAATGGGAAAAAACTGGAAAAGAAAACTTAAGTTGGCCTGACTAGAAGTAAGTGTTTACAATTAGATTATTAAAGGCCAGTGATTACATGGAATGTAATAAAGAATAGGATCTAGGGCTTCCCTGGTGGCGCAGTGGTTGAGAGTCCGCCTGCTGATGCAGGGGACACGGGTTCGTGCCCCGGTCCGGGAAGATCCCACATACCGCGGAGCGGCTGGGCCCGTGAGCCATGGCCGCTGGGCCTGCGCGTCCGGAGCCTGTGCTCCGCAACGGGAGAGGCCACAACAGTGAGAGGTCCGCGTACCGCAAAAAAAAAAAAAAAAAAAAAAAACCAAGAATAGGATCTATTACTGGTCTGGGAATGAGAGGATCTAGCTTAAAGTCCCAGCTCTGTAACTTTCTAGCCCTGACCTCAAGTGAGTCAGCTTACTTCTCTGAACCCGTTTCCTCCAGTGTAAAGTACAATAACAGTACTAGGTTTTAGTATTAAAAGTAAATGAAACTAGTTTTAGGATTATTTTTAGGGTGATGAGAAACTGGGGAAATGGTTCTCCTATAAAATGCTATATACATGTTCACATACATTGTTTCTACTGTTGACAGTGTGTGATGTCCATCCTGAACACCTTTGTTTGGAGTATGGTGTGATATTATTTTCCTTCTGAAGTAGAATAGGAAAGGTTCAATAAGGTGACTTTAGTGAGTTTTGTCAGAAGAAAACCTCTGTTCTCTAGGTAGATGTCTGTACATATATGTGAATTTTGTTTTAATGCAAAGTTGTTTACATTAAGTTAGCTTTTTCTTAGAAAATAATGTTCTTAAGACTGTGGAAGTGCAATTCATTTCTAGTAAAGTGATTTTATGCTAAAATTAATGTTTGTTATGGAAAATCTGGAGAAATCATTGGCAAATTTAGAAACAATAGTATATAAATTAAAAATTACTGTCATCTGGAATTCTGGCAGCTCAACATAATGATTTTTAACTTTTATTTAATATTCTCAAAATCCATCTTTTCAGATAGATACATGTTCCTTAAAATGTTACATATGTATATGTATGATATATGGATGTGTTAGCTTTTTGGCAATCACAAATTTCATTCCTATTCAGCATATTACAATATTTGATTTTTTCATTATTATATAATTTGTTTGTTTTTTGCGGTATGTGGGCCTCTCACTGTTGTGGCCTCTCCCGTTACGGAGCACAGGCTCCGGACGCGCAGGCTCAGCGGCCATGGCTCATAGGCCCAGCCGCTCCGTGGCATGTGGGATCTTCCTGGACCGGGGCACGAACCCGTGTCCCCTGCATCGGCAGGCGGACTCTCAACCACTGCGCCACCAGGGAAGCCCCTATTTTTCTTTTTTTTAAAAAAATTTATTGAAGTATAGTTAATTTACAATGTTGTGTTAATTTCTGCTGTACAGCAAAGTGACTTAGTTATATATATTCTTTTTCATATTCTTTTCCATTATGGTTTATCACAGGATATTCAATATAGGACCCTGTGCTATAAGGCTTGCTATTTTTCTTATTCTTTCCTTATTTCTAATAGTTCCCTTCTGTTTAATTTTCTTGAAAATTTCATAGTTGTTGTATCTTTCTGTGTGCCTGTTAATTGATTCAGATTATTCTAAAGGTTCTAACAGCCAACAAATATCTAGTGCTTCCTTATGTGCCTGGCATTGTTCTAGGTGTTTTACACATATTGACTCATTTAATTCTCACAATAACCTAATGAAAGCTGATAATATCCTCATTTTATAAATGGGAAAAGTGAAGCACAGATTAATTAATCAAGGTCACACAGCTAGTAAGTGAGAGAGATGGAGTCTGAACCCAGGCAGTCTGGCTCCATGGCTCATACTCTTTAATTCCTTCATTATACTGCTCCTCTTGACTTCTAGGACACTTTATCAAGTGAAAAGATTTACCAAAGCAGGCATTTCACTTACTATTTTCTATTGATATTACATGACAAACATATCTATGCATTTTAGCCTTTATAATATTAAATATTTTTGAGGGTGACATATTGGAAGCAGATTTGGATTCATGCCTATAGAATTAAGAATGTAATCAATGTGAGAATTAAGAATCACAATTAAGAATGTAATTAAGAATGTAATCATGTAAGAAAAAATGGTTATGCCGTGTTGGTATAGGTAAGATTTTTAGATTCAGTATTTTATTCGCAATTTACTTTTTACCCATGTAAATGAACAGTTTAAACTCATTATCTTGGCAGCGACACTACACATAAAAGATTTTCCACGAAAACATAGCTAAAGATGACAAATCTACTCCAGTGTTACCAAAGTCAGATTTCAGTTGGAATGAGTACCGATCAATAAGCAGGCATTTGAAAACAAAATTTATACACACTCACAAGCACACAAAGACACATACATATACACTAGTCATTCTTGCAAGTTATAGTCCGTCTAAAAATTTATAAGTATTAGTCTAGGAAGAAATAGTAGCCATCTGCAATACAATGAGATACTGGGAGTTTTCTTATGTATCAACTCACATGAGAAGATAGACATTGTTTCTTTAGATCTTAGGGACTAATCAAAGTGGATTAGAAATCTTTACACTCTTACATTTAGGCTATTGTACCCAGAAAAAATATATTTCTACTTTGTGCATAGATTGTGCTAAAAGTATGATATTGCCTTTAATGTTTTCAGTTAATGTTGTCAAACTCTTTGAAATGGAGAGGTTTGTAAGACCCCTGAGTGTCTGTGAAATCTTTGGCGATACCTTCAAACGAACACCCAGGAGTAGTATTCATATCTACGCATATTACCAGAGCGAGTATCTCTGAAAGAGATGCATGTTTAGGTTGTTCCCACACCAGAGAAAGGCATACTTTGGTCTGTGTAGGCTAGAGAGGCAAGAATAGCTCTCTTTGTGTGTCAGCCATTTTCACTCCTCCACCCAAATGAAGGCCTTGTCTCCTCTCCCTTAACCCTGTTAGTGCTTGGTGGGGGTTATGTTCAAATGTAAATTTACCAGAGCTTTGTTCTAGTAGCAGATGTGAACAGTTTCACTTATATTTCCACTTATTTTTCCTGAATCTGATCTGATGAGAAGAGTTAAGGAAACAAAGCAACTAGCCAGGGCAGGATGAGAGCTGGTTTATTGCTCTCTGGATAAGAGCTGATTTTTCTTGATTTCTGGCTCAAAACAGCTGAATTATTTCTCAAGTTGGGAATGACCTAATCTACTAAAGATGGGCTAGCTCATCAACTCTGACCACTCCTTCTTTAAAAAGCCAATAGGCTCCTGTTGATTAGACCTGATTCCCTATATTTTTCTAATATCCTAGATCGGGGGTGGTGTTCCTTCTGAGAAAGCTGGCATCTGGCTATCTGTGGGACATTTGCTTGTGGTGGCAACAGTTCTATCATGTTAGGTTTTATGTGCTACTGATAGATTCAGCTCTAGACTTAGGAGTTACTTACCCAGAGGTCAATTAAGAATGCAGTAATCTCTAAACCAATGTTCCATCTTCAACAGTCTAGAAGTCATGTGGTAATTTTTATAAGTAGTAAACAGACTTATAAACCATTTCAGTCAACTTTCTCCTAAATCTCAGGTGAAGGAGGTTCTCCTCCATTGTGAAAACTGAAGATGGGAAATAGCCTATTACCCTGGTTGAATGTTGATAGGATCCAGCAGAGACTTAGGTGCCAACATCAAGTACAGTATTATCTTTTAGTACCCCAACAGATTCATGGTTCATAAGAGACTGAGCTCTTGCCTGACAATTTTATATGTTAACTGGGGTACATTTATTTATTAAGGGCGTATTTGATACAGGCCATGAGGACATTATGATACCCAACTAGGGGTAGAGGGAATAAAAGCATTTGAGAATTATTATAATCCAAACTTGATAATGGAAACTTCACTTTAAAAACAGGATAATGTTATATTTTTGATAATGTCCCCAAAAGTTGATGATTCTTCTTATGAGGACTAATATGTTAACATAGATAGGAAAATATCATTTATAATACTTGTCCAGCTGCCATTTGGTTAGGAAATAAGAAGTAAACAGTGTAGTAGGTGCTCAATAAATATGTTTCAAGTGATTGTTTTAATGCATTAATATCAAATTGTTTTTAAAAAATGATTCATATTGAAAGCATCATGGAACTTAAAACATGAATTTACTTTTATAGTATATCTGGGTTATATCATGATGTGCTTTCCTCACCAAGTCTAACTTAATTAGGAACTCAGGGAGTACCATCCCCAGAAGCAGTGCTTTTAAATGGGAGGTCAGGGGAGTTTTCATATTTCTGGACTTTAAACTGCAGGTGGCTCTCTTGATCTTTCAGTTCTACGTTTAGGTTAAGAACTGTTGCTCTGCCTTCTTCCTGTCCTCTTAACTGCTTGGAAAAACATTTTCACTCAGATTATCAGGCCTCCTCTTGAAACTTCTGATAATTGTCTTATTATTGGATCTTAAGCAACATAGCTTTGTTTTCTCACATGTAGAAGATTGATTTTTAAAAACATATTGCTTAGCCTTTCTTTAGAATGCTTCTGGTCTTCCTTTGCATGTCTTGTATGAAGATTTTCTAAATCTCAATTATAGTGTTGATAATGCTTCTGGAAAGTATACCAGTGTTCTAGCATTATTTTAAAAAAAGATGATTCTATTCATATTTCTTCTCATTTTCAGAGTAGCGTTGCTATTTTATCCCATAATTCATTTTGGACTCATCTGGTACTAAGGGTTCTTAGAAGTACCCAAATAACTGGATATGAAAACCTATTGGTACAACTCCAGGTGGAAACCTAAGTCTCATCTGTCCCTTTATTCATTCAAATGTTTATTTTAACGAAATTGCCTGGGACCGTGAAGGTGTGGAGATACAAACATTTATGCAAATTATGTGCAGAGTAGATTAGAAATAACATAGCCCTTAGTGTGGATTGTTGAATTATCATGAATCATAATATCACTTTACATTTTTACAAGCTGCAAACCTAATTCTTCCTTTTGTCAAGTAAGTCAAGTATATGCAACTGTTACTTTTTAAGGTAATAATAGATTAGTCTAATCTATGATGGCTGATAGAGAAAGTGCTATAAAGATATTTCTTGCCAATACTTAATTGTGTTAATGCTGTAAGCATCAACAACCAAAAGATTGTTTGCAATAAAGGTCTTATACTAAGACATTCATTAAGTAATGAAATATAACCCCCAATGTCGAATTCTATGTGATGAGAATGCCTTATAAATATGCTTGTAGTAGTGCTATAAAAAAAAGGCACCCATACCAAACTGACCTTAAGAATGACACATGTGGCATTACTGCAGCTGGGCTATTGTCTAGGAGATTCACGGAGGAGGCCTCCCAGGAATTATTTGTATGTTCCTTTTGTGTAAAGTTTTTGTCTGGAAAATCACTGTGCAAACAGTAGCTGTTCGATAGCACCTGCTTCTGTTGAGGGAGAGTGAGTCTTTTATTTAGAGAGCATCAGTAGCCATTTCATTCATCACTGCACAATGGACCTACATAAAGAGGAGCATTCCAATGACGCCAAAAGACATCAGTGCTTCCCCCAAGCAGGGGCGCTTGTCAACACTGAGTCTGCCTATGTTTCCTTTTTACTTTTCATGGAATTACATCCAGGTCTTTATTTTGAGGGGAAAAAAATAATTGATGCAGAACAAGAATGGAAAAAGTTTTAACTGTAATTTTGAATTTCAAAAGCTGTAATATGTCAAAAGCTGTGGCAATGTCATGTATAAGCTTGGTCATTTGCATAAATATTACTTTAATCTTCTTAAGGTATTAGAAAATTAATTGCATTATAAAAACAATGATGCCAAAATATTCCATAGAATATCTTTGAAAAGTGTTCATGGAACTGTTTCCAATGTGCTTATTGTTCTAGCATCTAAATGATATTTTTTGTATTCCTTTATGGCTAATCATCTTCAGTAATGATGTCCACATTCGGCGCCTCTCCTGCTTCCCTGCAATTTCACTGACTCCTGGCAGTATGATGCCCATGTTTGCTATTCTATTAAAACTACCTTCTCTCTGGCTTCTAGCTACTACCTCCCAAACTTTTCTGTTAGCTATTTCTTATCATTCTGCATCTTTATATTATGCTTCACAGGATCTTCTCGATACATACTCTCTCTCTTGCTTTTGCTTTTTTAGACAAAGCAGTGGTTTTAGTATATTTACAGAGTTGTGCAGCCATCGCCACAATCTGATTTTAGAACGTTTTCATCATCGAACAAGAAACCCCAGCCCCTTAGAAGTCTCTCCTCATTTCCTATCCTTAATCCTCTGCCACTTATAAGCCCTAATCTATTGATACTTTCTATGAACTTTGCTATTCTGGACATTTCATAAAAATTGAATTATATCATTTTTGGCCTGTTGTGTCTTCTGACTTCTTTCACTTAGTATATGTTTTCAAGATCCATCCATGTCATAGTATATATCAGTAATTCATTCCTTTTAATGGCTGAATAATATTCTATTGTATGATTTACCACGGATTGTGTATTTTTCCCTCAGGTGATAGACATTAGATAAACAAAGGTTGTTTCCACCTTTTGGCTATTGTGAATAGTGCTTCTATTGATATTCATGTTAAAGTATTTGTTTGAATGCCTGCTTTCAATTTTGGGGCCTCTGTAACCTCAGAATGGGAATTACTGAGCCATATGGTGATTCTGTGTTTAATATTTTGAGGAACTGCCAAACTCTTTTCCAAAGTGGTTGTACCATCTCACATTCCAACCAGTAATGTAGGAGAGTTCCAGTTTTTCCATGTCCTCTCTAACATTTGTTATTATTTGTCTTTTGATAGTAGCCATCATAAAGGGTATGAAGTGGTATACGATTGTGGCTTTTTGGGGTTTTTTTTTTTTTTTTTTTTTTTTTTTGCGGTACGCAGGCCTCTCACTGTTGTGGCCTCTCCCGCTGCAGAGCACAGGCTCCAGACGTGCAGGCTCAGTGGCCATGGCTCACGGGCCCAGCCGCTCCGCGGCATGTGGGATCTTCCTGGATCGGGGCACCAACCCGTGTCCCCTGCATCGGCAGACGGACTGTCAACCACTGCGCCACCAGGGAAGCCCACGATTGTGGTTTTGATTTGCATTTCCCCAGTGGCTACTGATGTTGGGCAGCTTTTCATGTATTTATTAGCTATCTGTATATCTTCTTTACAGGTATTTATTCAGATCCTTTGCCCATTTTTAGTTGGATTATTTGTCTTTTTATGGTTGAATTTTTATAAATATCTTCTGTGGACTGTCTTTTCATTTTCTTGATAGTTGTCTTTTGAAACAAAAATTTTAACTTTGATTAAGCCTGATTTATTTACTTTTTCTTTTGTTGATTGTGCTTTTGATTTCATATTTAAGAAACCATTGCCTAATCCAAGGTCACAAAGATATGCACTTATGTTTCCTTCTAAGAGTTTTATTATTTTAGATAACTGCATTCTTTTGCACATAGATATCCAGTTGTCCCAACACAATTTGTCGAGACTTTTCTTCCCCATAATTTTCTTGGCACCTTTGTCTAAAATCCACTGACCATAAATAGAAGGAGTTATTTCTGGACTCCCAGTTCTATTCCATTGATCTAGATCTTTGTGTCAGTACCATACTGTCTTGATTACTATAGCTTTGTAGTAAGCTTTTAACTGGCAAGTGTGAGTCCTCCTTTTTTTCTTTTTTTTTGATACATACTGTCTTATCCTTCTGCTTTCTTATGATGATCAGGTTTTCTTCCCACCAGTGTATGACCACTGTTTTCTTCGGCTTTTCCTTAACATTCGTCACTGGTCCCCATCACACCAAATACCTACCATTATCACATCCTTTGATGGTTTTATATAATCTTATTGTCTTTACTTAGAAAAATATTCCCAAATCCTACCTACTTAATAATGTTCTGTGGGCTGAGGAGTGGAAGATGGAGAAGTAAGACAAATAATTCAATAATTTAATAATTTAATTCAATTTAAAATTAAATTAAATAATTTAAATTGACCAATTAATATATCTCAGGCCTGAAGCGAATCAGAGAGGAGGTAGCAGAGATGGAGAGAAGTTTTTGAGAAATCCTTTAAAGGTAGAGTGAACAAGATTATTACTATTAGAGAAATAATTGAACACTTGAGAGAGAACCAGAAAACAAGTTGTTTTGCTATATATTAGCAAAAATCATAATCGCCACCACTTCCTCCTTTTTCTTCCACCAATCAGATAGTTATATCTGAGAGCAAGATGATAAAATCTCGTTTTAGTTGAAAGTGCTAAAGCACGAGGCAAATATTTTTGATGGTTTGTTATACTTCTTACTATTGATAATTTAATATTACAATGTTATACCTATATGTACCTTGCATACCCATAAGGTTTAAACTCCATCTGGCAACAAGGGGAAATATACAAATCACAGGAATAAAGAACTCATATTTTCACACTCTTATTTCAGAATGACTTTAGTGTTTCCCCTCATGTTTTCTATATGTGTTTCCACCTTATTCAATTTTGCCGCACCTGAATCAGGTATAACGTATATAAATAATAGTATCACTGATTTCATTTTTAAAGAGAAAATTATATTAACCCCTTCAGAATTTTAGTGAAGTGTTTCTTCATGGCACTGTGAAAATATAGTAGTGTCATTTGTACCATGATGGTATAGCTACTGATTCTAAAGTAACTCATGGCTTAAATTTTAGTGAGTAGAGACATAATTTTAATACAAGAAAGTCTTTTATAGACCTCTTGCCTTTTCTGCCTTATTTTTGAGCACTGATTTTATTTCCTATTTAGTTTAACTAATTGCTTTATTCAAGACTTTAAGATATTTGTTCAGCTCAGAGGTGTTACTTCTTCTACCCTCTTTATACGTCCATCTTGACTTGTTCTGGCTTCCCAAGGCCCACTGATTAATCATCGTTTGCAGTATTTCTCAGCTCTAGTGTGTGAGTTGGAATCAGTCTATGTAGGGAGACATTAAGTATTTGCTGAAGCTGATGTCTACAGTTTACCTCAGGGGAGCCATTTAGTTATGGAGGCTACTGGATTCTGGAGCCCCACAAGAGGTCTCCATAACTAGATTTCACCAGAATGCCCTATGATAAAATTTTGAGGAATGACCTTATGATGTTTTCATTAGAACCTAAGGGAGAGAAGAAAGCCAAAACTCTGATAACACTATACAGAAAGTTAGAGAAATAATGGGAAAAAAAAACCCATAATTCAATAAACCTTATGACATAATGTATTCCCATATTTTTGTCCCAGCATCTTTCCTTATAGGAGTTGCCTACCTGTATCCAGTCTTGTTAATAGCAGTTTAGCTGCAAATGCTAGTTGCACCTTTCTGTTTTCTTCAGTCAGTACACATTTATTAAGTGCCCACTCCTTTCTAGGCACTGTGCTGAATGCTGGGGAGACAGAAATAAGACTCTATGTCCACAGGCAATTCAAGTATAGTGGGGAAGATAGGCAAATAGATTATTATCATAACATGTGATAAACACCAGAAGAGAGGTTAAGTAGGGTACTGGAGGACCACTGAATTCAGTTGAAGGGAAGTAAGAATTCAGAGTGGATGTTGATGCCAGGTGTGAGTTTCAAAATCTTAATAAAGATTAGTCAATGGAAAAAGGAGATCGCGGTAGCAAGGAATTCTAGACAGAGTGGAAGTACAAATTGAGGCCTGTGTTACGGTATGAGGAATCAAGGTGTATTCAGAAAACTCTTAAGTTGTTTGGTATAGCGAATGGGTAGTGTAATTCTAGGGAAAGTGGTAAGAAATAAGTGTATAGAAGCAAGTAGGGGTCAACTCATTAATGACCTATTCTGCAATATTTAGGAATTTGGACGTTTTTTCCTAAAGGCAACATGGAATATGAATTTTAAGCACAGAATTGACATTTTCACATTAAAACATTAGATCACTCTGATTATGGTAGGAGAGGTGATTGGGACATGGTTGCAGGTATGGAGGGGACATTTGGACTTGAGGAAGAGAGACCTGTCTGGAGCTTATTGCAATAGAAATCTAAGCAAGACATTGCACACGTCCAAACGAAAGTAGTGGGAATAAAGGCTGGTACAAATTCTGTAGATGTAGAAAGTATAAAATTTAATTCCTAGAACATGATAAGGGCTATTATATTACATTACTCAATTTATTAAATTATAGTTCTGTTTCCTGAGGTTATCCCTGTCATCTTGATTGGGATTTCGAGTGGTGATTGGGCAATTTAGTGCCCAAATCTCTGAACTAATCTCAGTTTTATGCCACTAGATAGCTAACAGTAGCTATTATGTGTAGGATTTTTACCAGTCTTATTTCTCTAACTTTTAAGCTCTTGGGGGCTGGTGTAGCATCTCTCTCACTCTTGTCCCCCTTTATATCTCCTATTACTGGCATATTCCACTTTAAAAAGCACTCAAGTCCACAAATTTTAGGGTAAAAAAAAGAATTTGGAAGAGATTACCCCAATTACCTGAAGACTTATATAATTTCCTGGAACATTTTATTAAGAATATATTATAAAAACTTTATTTGTACCCTTTAAGTTTTGCCTAAAGGGATGGAGCCCCCTTATTTAAGAGAGTCTGATTTGTATAACTAACTACGTTGGCGGTTTTATGTTTTTCTCAAATAATGCAGTAAACCTATTTTTGGTCAAAATAATTTAATTTCCATTACTGGCATCTCTGTTGGGATGATTAATTGTTTATCTCACACAGTCATTTGCTGAAGGACTACTCTATTTGAAGGGCTGTAATACCCATGTAATAAGACACCATGATGCTCTTAGGGAACACATGTAAGCCATTGTATGGTATCCTCCCCAAAGGTTCTGGATTCTGTATTCTGAAAGTCTCAAGTCCATTGCACCCATCCACAACAACTTTTCTTCTTTTTCTACTATAAAAAAACAATTCCTAGTAGGCTATTAAAAATTTTGTTGAGAATATTTGATCTTCAGATATAGTTAGGTATGCCTAGATGCCTCCAGATCAGGTATCCATTCTATGTCAAGAAATGAAAATGTGAGATTTTTAGGAGTAAGATCAGAAAACAGTTAAAACCAGTTAGGAACGTTAAATATTTAGAATCCTCACATTTGAAATGCGCTTATTTTCCGAAGTAAGATAATAGCACTGGAGAGTAGAAAGATTCCAGATCTAATAAACTGAGTCAGTTGCGTTAGAGTGCTAGTAAATGTCATTTTGAAAGGTCATCTCCATTAGTTCCTCTGTTGCTGTCCTTGAGGTTTTTTTCCTCTCTTTCTCTCTCTTCTTTTCTTTTTAAAATGATCGCTGGTGTACCATAACTTACTTTTAACTAAATAGAGAACTTTATGAATTATTTAAAGCCTCTATATTTAAGCAAAATAAAGTAATAGAGAATGTCTAAGTAGTATAACAACATAAGTAAACACATACTTTCTTCAAAGAGAAGAGCTGGAAAACAAAAGTCACTATCACAAGGATTAGCAAATTCACTCAGGGTCAGATATTTTGTGATACATAAGAATAATTTTTTTAAAAAGTCAGTGGATCAAGGTAACTTTTCAAACTCTTAAAAATAAACTATAAATATTGAGTAAATCCATATTTTGATGATTATGACGTTACAAGTAGGTATTAAGCACAAAGGCCCCCAAAAGAAAATATACATAGATGTAAAGGGTAAAAGTGATTTAACTTACTCTTTTTTTTTTTAACATCTTTATTTGAGTATAATTGTTTTACAATGGTGTGTTAGTTTCTGCTTTATAACAAAGTGAATCAGCTATACATATACATATATCCCCATATCTCTCCCCTCTTGTGTCTCCCTCCCACCATCCCTATCCCACCCCTCTAGGTGGTCACAAAGCACCTAGCTGATCTCCCTGTGCTATGTGGTTGCTTCCCACTAGCTATCTATTTTACATTTGGTAGTGTATATATGTCCATGCCACTCTCTCACTTTGTCCCAGCTTACCCTTCCCCTCCCCGTGTCCTCAAGTCCATTCTCTTCGTCTGCATCTTTATTCCTGTCCTGCCCCTAGGTTCTTCAGAACCCTTTTTTTTTTTTTAGTTTCCATATATGTGCCTCAGCATACAGTATTTGTTTTTCTCTTTCTGACTTATTAAGTCAATTTCTTAAACTTTCTACTGAAGGTTATTGATAATTTAACAGGGATTTCAAATTTAAATTACACAAATCTGAAGTTATTAATTTTGTTACTTTTTGTAGAGTAGGCATTTTTAGTGGATATGTTTCTGAGACCGTGATACTGTTTTGTGAATTAATCTTAATGGCAAATACTTTTATTACTGCTAGAAATGAAAAATAAAAGGGTGCAGGTATTGCCAGATAGCATTTGGTCAGAATCGTTTGTATATAGAAATTAGATTTTAAAAAGTCAACGAAAAAGAGAAAATAGTTATTTCAATAAGCATTGGTCTACTTGTATTATTGACATGTAGATAATTAACAGTTTCAAATATATTCTGAGTAGAAACGCATACATGATATAAATTGGTCTTTAAAACAATCTGTATGGTATATACAGGACAGATTTTTTTTTCTCCAGTATTGTTAGCCTAAGGTTCCAAAAAATAGGAAAGTGAAAATCAATCTGGAATTGTCAAGTCTGCAAAATATCTTACCTTGGGATTGTACAGAACTGGTTCTGAAAGAAAAGTCAGAAACTTCATCCTCCAGCAATGTTCTTTCATAACATAGGACTGCAAAAAATATAGAAATCAAGCTACCGCCATGTAACGATTTAAAAATTAATCCATACCTGAGACCCCTGCACCACTGTGTTATTTTAACATAACTTCCTTCTGTCACTTATAAAGAACTGGATTCAGAACATTATAGTTCAGGCAGGAATATATTACCATTGTAACTACTGAACACTCTCTGCTACCTAATTTTTAAAAGGGCTTGTGTGTGTGTGTGTGTGTGTGTGTGGCCTGGATATCCAGTAATCTAGGAAAAGTCTCTGTATAACAGTGAGCCTGGTATTTTTCTAGACATTGTTGGTCTCAGAGGTCCCCATTAAAAAGAATAAGGATTGCTACTTCTCAAACCTTGTCAGATACTGGGCATATTACCTGCATTCACAATGGAGGCATTGAGGGTAGCAGTCTACCTTTGTGATAACCTTGTTTATAGACTTACAGAACATATCGACTACTGTATGCATCATTTCTACAACACTACCAGAGCATTGCTTGTAAGATTTTGTAAGAAATACACAGGAGAAAGGAATCATAGGTCTTGGATTCTGCAATGTCTAACCCAGTCACAGTGATGCAGTGCTCAAATGAACTATAGCAGATTTAATGAGCAATCTAGGACAGAGACACATGTACTGGACACACCAGGGGAAGAGACTACGTGTACAGGGACTAATTATCATGAAATATGAATACATTCATATAAGTAGTCTTGATCTATGGGACTCCTTCATTATTGGGAATGATTTTTGTGCCAAGTTAATGAAGAGAAATTCAGGCATTATGCTGTATAAAGAATTTTAAAATAGTATTTTAACTTTTTGATTCTGCATAGTCTCAATTTCTGGAGCACACACACACAAAAAAGAAATTGCATATCATGAAATAGTATGATCAAATGAAATGGACCTATTTTCTTCAAAGTCTCAAATACACAAGGTGGGAAACAGTAGCTATTCTTCATAGAACCAGTTAAATTGATTAATGAGTAGTTTGATAGAGATGCACTAGATATTATCTCTTTGATATTTTAAATAAGGTGATCTGGGCACATTATATTCCAGAATATATGCCTCTAGCCAGAGTGTTGAAAATCTTGGATTCAGTTCTTTGGGGGCTATAAAATGTCTTTACCAAAGAAATCATCAATTTTGAGGAAAGATTTAGAGAGAGAATGGAATTAATTTGTTTTAAGTTTAAGGCTTATGGGAAGGGGAACCAAAGAAGTGGTAGGAGGAATAATATTCAAAAACAGATTTAACTCCAGTTGAAAAAAATTCAGGAGTATAAGAGCTGTCTGAAAATTAGACATTTAATTCAATTTAAACTATTTTATTCTTAATTTAAGGTTTATAATTTAGCATAAGAACACCTAGAATTTAAAACTACTTTTGATAACTGTTAAAGACTCTAAATTGAGGAATTATTTTTACCACTCCCACCCCCTTCAAAACAGTTTGGCATTAGATTCCTCATTTAAATGTATGGCTAGATTTTATGTAAAATACACAATTAATGTTAATATTTTTTTTTATTTTATATCTGGCCTCAGTAACATTTTTCATGTGCTTTCTGTTTACAAACATCTTAGAAACTGCTACAAAGACGATATTCTTGAAGAAAAGTCAGTGTTTTGAGATGTGAAATTAGAAGAAAAACAGCTAACATAAACCATGTATTTATTTTATAGAATTATTCTAAGAAACAGATTATTTGTATGTAGGATCATAGTGCTCTGTGCCATTTAGCAGAAAAGCAGGCTCTGTATGGCGCTTACCGTGTCCAGTGCTCTCATGGTTGTCCACAATACTAATTCATACCTTTATATGCACTCATTGGGTATAACTGGAGCAGGGGGTTATACCTATTTTGGTGATGAAAATAGAATAGGAATAGTAATAAATTTAGAAATAATTATCATTCTATCTGTCCCAGCTTTGAACAAGTCAAAAAGCACATGGTGTTTTTCATTTCACTGTCAGGACACTTTTGAGGAGAGAGTTGACTGACAAAAAGTGGGTCATGAGTCAGACTAAACTGCTCTTTATTTTATGCGAACACACTTAACTTTAGGGATGTTAACTTAGGGCTGTGCAGTAGATATATGACAGTCATCAAAATAGCAGAGGATGCTTGCTGAGTGTTGAGCATTTAGATTGTGCTACATGATGTGCTAGATGAGTTTACCTAAGATTCTTCATTTAACGCTAGCAGATCCCTTGTGAGTTAAAGGAACTAATTTTTAATCTCAAACTTGCAGTTGAAGAAACAAATTTATAAAGATGAGCATTTTGCTTGAAGTCATACAACTTTTAAATGTAAATCCAGAATTCAATCGTCGAATCCACTTCAATACAATTGAATTATATAATTAAACATTGAGATGAATGAAAATTTCTCTTGAATCAACTTTTTGATTTAGCTGGCCAACAGATGACCTCATTCCATCTTTTGTGTACTGTACTGAAATATTGCTGTTAGAAAATCATCCTAAGCTTTCTGCTGCTGAGATCTCAGGCATGTATGTATTCCCTTCTACCTCTTCCACATACCTTTTGCTCTTGCAAACGTTTGTAATTTGGCCTCTTTGTCTTGACACTGTAGTTGCTACACAGTGTCTCTTTCCCCTAAGGTTACCTTGGGGGCTGTTTTCATGTTCCCTTTCATGTCCATTTCTAGTATGTATGTTCATTTATACCATTTAGAAAGCATAGAAGAGATTTTTTTTAAAAAGATCTCTTGAATTTATATCACCTAATTGTGATAGCCACTCTTACCATTTTGTTATGAATTATTTCAGTGATAGTTTCTGTGGTTTTTTTTTTAATAAAATAGTATCTTACTGTATATATGGTATATACTATATTCTGCTTTTTGAGCCTAATATCTTCTTGGGACATAAACAGTAATATTTTGCAAATACGTGATTTTAATGGCTGTATAAAACTCCCTCATAAGGATATACCCTGATTTATTTAGTAATTCCCCTGTTGTTCAATATTTAGATCATTTCCAATTATTTGGTCTTATGCCACATGGACTAGTCTTGTATATATTAATCTTTTTGTAAACCTCTTATTGAAATTACTAACAGAAAGGTATGAGTTATCTTCAACTCTTGTTATGTATTGCTAAATTGTTTCTAAAAACCTGCTCAAATTTAGATTCCTACCAGCTGTAAATGAGTGGCAATCATTTAGAACCATCACCAACGCTGAGTATCATAATTAAAAAATAATTTGTCATTGATGACTGAAAAACTGTATCTCATTGTTTTCATTTGCTTACTAATTATGTTAAACAGGTTTAATACATATTGACCACTTGTGTTCCTTTGTCCATTATTTGTTCATATTTTTTGCTCAACTTTACATTACAGGGATAATATTTTTCTTATTTCTTTAAAGATCTTGTTGTATGTTTATAGTAACCCTTTGTCACCTTTATCGCAGTTTGCAGTTTTTTCCCTAGAGTTTTCATTTGCATTTTAATTTTGTGTTGAAATTTTTTAGCAAGAAGTGTTTTTGTTTGTTTGTTTTCGTGGAAAGCTGGTGGAACCATTTAAACCAGAATTTCCCATATAGGTAGAAAAATTTTACTTTAGTTACTCCAGGGACACAGGGGAGAGTATAATGATTGTAATATAGACTCAAGAGAAATTATACAAGTAGTGCTATTCATTATCCCTGGCTTCCATTCAGAGGGAGCTAAGCTTTGTTATTTTCATATTCCCCTTCCTGAGTCTCCATCTGTGACAGTCTCTTGGCAGGATTTCAGTCCACTTCTATCGTTTCTATTTGTGGTTGGAGCTGAGCCAGCTTCTCCTGCTCTCTGGGAGGAGTTCCCTGTCACTGTACACATATTGGCTTCGAGCTCTTGTATTGGCAGAACAATATATGCATACGTGTAGAACATTAAAGTTTCCTAAGACTCAAGTGGGTCATAGCTGTGTCATCAAACCAAAGCATATTCAATCTGAAAGCGACCTTAAGTCTGAAAATCTCACTGTGTAGATGAGTCAAACACAGAGACACTGCTTTTGTTTTCTTTCTCAGGCATGCAGACTTCACTGGAAAATGGTGAACTTGCTTGAGCCCCGGACAGCCACACTATGTTGTAGAGACTTTGTTGGTATTGATCCCATTGCACTTTTACTTTGTACTTATAATATATGGGAGTATAATATTTTCTTGATCTAATAGAAGCTAGGCTACTATAGTGCATGATTCTTTCTTGTCAAAAACTCTATGAGACTTGGCAAATAACCTAGCCATTTGAGGGTTTTTCCAGAATGTGGTGTCTGTGGTGGTGTTCTGTCTATGGTGCTATTATGAAAAGCATTAATTAAACACACTTATGTGTTTGTTAACATAGGGAGACAAAAGTAACTGTTTTTCACAGTTTACATAACTTAACAAACATATCTCAGTCAGTGTGAGTACTACTTAACTCACAGGTCTCACAGCAGTTTGGGATAGCCATCATTTCCCAGCTTGGAATGTTATAGGCTGGAAATATGTTGGGGCCTCAGATGAAATATATTATTCCCTCCTGACCTGACAGGACCGTAGCTCACATCATCAGATGTCAGGGCTTTGAGCAAGCCTGCCTCTGCGTGGTTTATCTTTCCCAGCGATTTGAGACTTGTGGTTGCATTGAATGTACTTTGAATTTCATGTATATCTCAGTTTTATTAGTCTGTATTTGGGTTTTTTTGAGGGTTTTCATTTTAATATGTAGATTGACACATTTTTATACATGTTGCTGGAGGCGCTTTTGCAGTGCTACATTTTAGAAATCAAAATAATAAGTAATACATATGGTGTTCATTGTTTTTCTTTTGGTTGTCTTTCTTTTGATGACTGTAACCTTTCATGGGAAGTGTTAGTAACAGATCTTTTTTTTTATTCGTCTTGCTTTTTGTTCTTTTTCCTGTTTTCAAAATAATAATAATAAGTTAGCTTTTCAGACAGGTCTGGCATTTCTTAATTTGAAAATATACTGTTCATCTTTTTTTAATAGACTTTCTTTTTGGAGCAGTTTTAGGCTTACAGGAAATTTAAGCAGAAAGTTCAGAGTTCTCATATGCCCCTTCCCTCCCCCCACAGAATTTCCCTTATCATTAATGTAGTACATTGGTCACAATTGGTGAACCAGTTGTTTTTGTTTTTGTTTTTGTTTTTGCGATACGTGGGCCTCTCACTGTTGTGGCCTCTCCGGTTGCAGAGCACAGGCTCTGTACGCGCAGGCTCAGCGGCCATGGCTCACGGGACCAGCCGCTCCGCGGCACTTGGGATCTTTCCGGACCGGGGCACCAACCCGTGTCCCCTGCATCAGCAGGCGGACTCTCAACAACTGCACCACCAGGGAAACCCGGTGAAGCAGTTTTGATACATTATTATTAACTAAAGTTCATAGTTTACATCAGAGTTCACTCTTTCTGTTGTACATTCTATAGGTTTTGACAAACACATAATATCCTGTATACGTGTACTGATATTTGGCTCATCCTTTGATGATGGTGTAGTCACTTCTTTGGCTTACTCATTCATTCATTCATTTAGACTGTACCTTTCTCCAGTAACTATTTATTGAGTGCTTAATAAATAAAATTTGTTTATTGAGTGTTAAGACACTCCGAGAGACTCTGTAGGAAGTCACCAGCCTATGCACCCCAGTGATGAAATGAGGTAATGTGTGAGAAAAGGCTTTAAAAGGGAAAATGCTTTGCGGACCAAATGGTATAATAACTGATTACTGATTTTAGATTTCTGCTTGTGAAGTGTTTCCCTAAGTTCCAATTATATTTCAGACATTTATTTGCAAGGAAATGGTGTATGGGGGCTGTTTTAATTGGTGGCCGTTCTGGGCATTTTCCTGTTTGTGATGGACATTTCTTCATGTCTTCCTTATTAGAAGTTAGTGGAGGCATTAGAAAAAGCAGTATTTTTCCTTGGAACTAATTATTCCTTGCTTCTGGGAAAGTGTAAGTTAATGGGAAATTTTGACTTCACTTAATGAATTTCCCCTTGTAAATTTTCTGCAATAAGTTTATCAGTTAGTGAGAAAGAATTCTAATATTTACATTCCCTGAATGGGTCAAAAATGAATGGGTGGATCATTTTTTTTAGTGGAACAAAGCATTCCAAATAAATAAATAATAAGTAAGTAAATATCAGCAGAAATGAGGAGTATAAATGTAGACTTATTTAAGTTAATTTATTTTCTTTTCTAGTTCTACCATTCTTTTTCTTTTTAGTTGTAAGATTATACATTGACTAGCTGGCCGTGATGCCTCCAGGCTAGGCGGTACCATAATTTCTTGGTAAATTCTTACATAATCTGCTGACTACTGCTCTTGCAGAGGTTAGTTGTTATTGTTCTAGCAAGAGTTTAATTGAGAGCATATGATTTGAAGTCAGGAAATCTGAGTTTAAATCTTAGCTGCTATGCAACCAAGAGCAAATATTTTACCTTCTCTAAATCTCAGTTTCTTCTGAGTCATGATAATAATACCTTTCTCATATGGTTGTTAGTGTGATTAAATAGAATAATGTACATGGAAAACATTGCCATTAGTCACTAGTAATTTGTTGTTACAATAATGACGGTTATATTGTCATAGACCAAATTGGACTTCTTCTTGATCCATGAATACATTTCTAATGTTTCTTACACGAGTTTATTGAACATGGGAGAGCTTTCTTTTCATAGCTAATGGCTGTGCTTTGGAAAAATTTCCTATTCAGTGTAGAACTACAGTTCTCTTTCTATGTAAATCGGGAAGCTAGTACTTTATTTTCTCCCTCTCAGGCTTCTGATTTATGTTTTCATTGAGTGACTATCGGACCATTTCTAATGTCATAAGATAAAATCCAGAAAATAGTTGAGTCAGTCATTGAAAATAAAGTCTAGTCAAAATTCTTTTAACTATATTACATTTTAAAATAAGAATGCTTGACCTTTGAGTTTTACTATCATAATATCAGCCTTTATTGTCTGTGTGTGTTAACCTAAAGGACTGAAATCCTATTTGTGCTTATTTTTGTTTTGTGAGGTCAGTTCAACTTTGACAGTCCCATAAGAATAAAAGAAATGAAACAATTATCACTAAACTGGAGAAACTATTGCTTATTATCATCTTGTTTATTTTGTTTGCTACTTAACTTGGCACTGAGGAAAAATTTAAGCGAGTTTATGCTGAAAATCACTGCTAAAATTTGGAACTCACCATAATTGGTCAAAATAAATCAGTTTTTCAACCAGCTGTTTTTAAGTAGCTATAAATTCGATTGAAGATGCTTTTATTTTTTTAACATCTTTATTGGAGTATATTTGCTTTACAGTGTTGTGTTGGTTGCTGCTGTATAACAAAGTGAATCAGCTATATGTACACATATATCCCCATATCTCCTCCCTCTTGCATCTCCCTCCCACCCTCCCTATCCCACCCCTCTAGGTGGTCACACAGCACCTAGCTGATCTCCCTGTGCTATGTGGTTGCCTCCCACTAGCTGTTTTACATTTGGTAGTGTATATATGTCCATGCCTCTCTCTCACTTCGTCCCAGCTTACCCTTCCCCCTCCCCGTGTCCTCAAGTCCATTCTCTACGTCTGCGTCTTTATTCCCGTCTTGCCCCTAGGTTCTTCAGAACCATTTTTTTTTTTTTAGATTCCATATATACGTGTTAGCATACAGTATTTGTTTTTCTCTTTCTGACTTACTTCACTCTGTATGACAGATTCTAGGTCCATCCACCTCACTACAAATAACTCAACTTCGTTTCTTTTTATGGCTGAGTAATATTCCATTGTATATATGTGCCACATGAAGATGCTTTTATTTTTTAAATAACCTTAAAGTTTGGATTTTTAAATCACACTTGTCTGACAGTATCTATAGATTAAAATGCATGGACATTAGTTTTGATAGTTCAAATTTACTTATTTAGATGTTTAAAATGAGATTTCTTTTGTGTTATCCAGAGTGAAAGCTGGCAAAATCAAGTGGACATTGATTTTTGATAATAAAGTTCATATATTTATGGCTGCAAATATTACTGGGATTAGACTGTTTTCCAGGTTGGTAATTTTTCAAATGAGTGCATTCCTTTTTGTGAATGTGGACAAGCTTCACCAATTTTAGCATTTCAGTTTTGGAGAACTTAAGATGAGTCATTTTTCACAAAAGGCTTTATCTCTTGAATTCTTTGCTATCTTTGCTTGACAGAGGGAGAGGATTTGATGACTTTTTGAAAACTCCCTCTGCTACTTGGCCCCATAGTGTTTTAGTTCCCTGTAATAAAAATGGAGCAGAGACTTGAAAGGCCAAAGTCATGGACACAGAGAAGAACAAACAGCCAATTAAGAGGACGAAAAGAACAATCAAAAAGGAGGGAGAAACAGGAAACCACATTGTCCCCCCAATGAGAAAGGAAAATGTTTCAATAAGAAAAAGTAATCAACAGCTTACTTCTTTAGGTAAAAATAGTGATATTTTGCCTTTTCTGGAGGATAATTTTAATGGTACATTGCAGAGATTTTGGAGGAGGGAATTGTAGGTGTGCTTTTAATATTTATAAATTATTTTGAGGGCCATGCATGAAGGCTGTCTGTACGTATACTCCCAATAAAATAACACAGCTAATACAGATGAGATATTAAAAAAAAACTACTTACCATCTAGTGAGCAGAGACTTTCTTTGCCTAATTTGTATTTAGAAAGCTCTAAATTAAAATGCTAAAAGGAAGGCAAACAGTTGCAGCCAGTGCTGCTGGTATTGTAAATACAACTTGCTTACTTGATATAATTTTAAATAAATACTCTTGACATTAAGACATAATGCTTTCTGATCATGTAATGGTAAACCACAGAATAATAGAAACATGTTTGAAATGGGCATAGTTTTACCATGGTGCAATATTAATTGTATGCTTCTATATCTTCAAATTAATTTGTGACATCTCTATACAGAGATAGACTTGTATAAAGGAAAATGAATAACTTTTTTGTCTACAAGAATGTCATTTCATTTGTGAACCATCATAACAGAGTTTCTGTCTGGGCATACAACAATGGAACTATGTAATGTTTTATCTTCCAAAAATACTTTGCTGTATAATAAGAAATTCTAATTTGACAGTAAAAGAAAATCCACTAAATAGACATATATTTTATATTTATATAAAATTTTTTGTTAAATCTTACACAAGACAAATACCATATGATATCACTTATATGTGGAATCTAAAATATGGCACAAATGAACCTGTCTACAAAACAGAAACAGACTCACACACGTAGAGAACAGACTTGTGGTTGCCAAGGGGCAGTGGGGAGGGAAAGGGATAGACTGGGAGTTTGGGGTTAGTAGATGCAAACTATTACATATAGAGTGCATAATAAACAAGGTCCTACTGTATAGCACAAGGAACTATATCCAGTCTCCTGGGATAAACCATAATGGAAAAGAATATAAAAAAGAATGTATATATGTGTATAACTGAGTCACTTTCCTATACAGCAGAAATTAGCACAACATTGTAAGTCAACTATACTTCAATAAAAAAAATTTTAGAAAACCTTATACATGACCAAATAGACACTCAGTTCTGCCTTGTATTAATAAATTGCCTAGTATCTTCTCTTTAACATAGCTAATTTATACCTTTTCTCTTCTTTAACCTCTTTCATGACCAAGTTCTCAATCCCCAAAGCACACACCACACAGACACATACACACAAACAGGTATACACACACACTCTGATCACCCGCCTCACAATTCTTTGACAAATCTAGAAGCACTCAATTAAGAGTTCCTTCATCTCCCCCTGTGAAACCTACCAAATTGCCCTGCATCTATAAGTGTACCATTTCCTATGACTGTGGATCAAAAGACTCCCTCCACCTGTGGAAAAATAGCTTGTCCACTTGGGCAGTGGTTCCCACTCCTTAGTGATTCATCTCCTTTCCCCATGCTATATTTAGTTTTTCATCGCAAATGGATCATTCTCAGCAGCATACTAACATGCCCTAGTATCTCCTCTCTTGAAAAAAAAAGAACCACTCTTGACCTCATCGCCCTCTCCAGCTGTTACTAATCTCTATGCTTTCCAGCTGTTACTAATCTCTATGCTTTCCAGAGAGCAAAACCCCTTGAAAGATTTCTCTGTTAGTTGCTGACTTTGCATTCTCATCTTACTCTCTTTCTTCAGTCCCCTCCAACTAAACTTTCATCCCCATCACTCCAGAGTCTACTCTTGTCAAGATCACCAGTGACCTTCAATGTTTGCTTTGTAATTATTGTTTTAACCTCTCAGCATCATTTGATATAGCTGATCACTCCATCTCTCATAGAGGACATTTATACATGACTCCATACTCTCTGGGTTTCCTTCTTCTCCAGCCCACTCTTTCTCAGTTTGTATTGTTCACTGTTTTAGTTGCTTTTGAGATATGTCTTGGGGCTGGAGTCAACAAGACTTGATGATGAACTGGATGTGTGGGATAAAAGACAAAAAGGAATCAAGAAAGACTCCTAATTGTTTGGCCCAAGCAACTGGATGACGGTGCCGTTTATTGAGAAAGGGAAGACTTGGCTAGTGGTAGGGTCAGGGTTAGGAATGAAGAATTTTGCTTTGGCCACGTTATGTTTGAGATACCTTCTAGACAGAGATCATAGTGAAGATGTTAGGTAAGTAGTTGGATTTGAATCTGGAATTCCAAAGATTAATTATAGCTAAAGATATCAATTTAAGATCATTGTCACGCAGATCATATTAAAATAATGCATCTGCATGAAATCACTTTTTGATAGTGTGTACATGGAGAAGGAAAGGAAGTATGGGACCAAGCCCTAGTGTATTCTATCAGTTAGAGATTGGGGAAGGGAGGAAGATTTCAGCAAAGGAAATCGAGGAGAGTATGGCCAGAAAAAAGTGGAATAATATGGTGTCAGAGAACCAAGATAAGAAAATGTTCCAAGAAGGAAGATATGATCTGACAGATTAGGGAGAAGGACTGTGAAATATCAGTTGAGCTGGCAACATTGAGGTCATTGATGCCCTTAGGAAGTTTCAGAATAGAGTTTGACCTAGATGCCATGTTGGAGTGAGTTGAAGAGTGAAATAGGAGGTGAGGGGGTGTATGCACTGTGGCTAGATAACTCTTGCAAGGCTTGGTTCTGGAAGAGCACAGAGAGGGTGGTATCTGCAGGGTGTATGTTAGTAGGGGATTTAAGTTTCTTGTTCAGATGGGAAATGCTAAAGCATCTTTGAATGCTGTTGGGAATAATAGAGTTGAGAAAGAAAGGTTGAAGATGTAGAAGAGTGATTAAAAAAAAAAACTGAAAAGAGAGGAGTACTAGATCCATATGTGGAAGAACTTACCTTTGATAGGAGGATCCTTTTCTCCTTTATAATAGGAAAGAAGGAGGTGGTGTAAATGCAGGTTTATTTGCTAGTGGCATGATTAGAATGTTTCCATTTGATTAGTGATTTCTATTTTCTCATGGGTTAGTCATCAGGGTTATCACCTAACAGTTTAGCAACAGTGTGATTTGATGAGGAGTAGATCATTTGAAGAAATTTGAAATAATTCTTGGTAAAGAGTTGCCAACATTGCTGGGCAATATTGAGTATTCATTTGAAATTGATGATTATTACTTTAGAGTGATATGACTCTTCCCAGTTAGGTCTTTTTTTTTTTTTTTTTTTTTCAGAAATACTCAGCTGTGCAAATGCAGGCCTAGGAAATAGAGTAGAAGCATTAATAGGAAAGTGTGTTGAGTATGGTATGTTAGAAAATGATTACTAACGCCTAGTAATACTTATTTGGCCTTGGAATCTAAACTAGAGGGGGAGAGAATTGCGGACAGGAGAGGAATGATGGATGGTGGGTCAAAGGACTGGTGGTTTCAATGATACTTAGAGATTGATTCAGCAGGGTTACTTGATCAATTAAGCAAGAACTATGGGAGAAAAGATCATCAGATATTGTGATTGAATTGGGATTTAGGAGGTTGAGTTATTTTTGGTGATCATGGTGTAGCCATGGGATTGAATGGCTTTCGTTGAATTCAGTACAACATAGATGTAAAGAAGCACAGGAAATTGAGAGACTAGATAGGTTTGGGATGTGGCTGATAAAGTCAGTGAAAACAACAGAATTTAGAGTGGACAAAAAAACGAACTCAGTTGGTCAAGTCCTCCGTAAATGAAGGGGAGTGACTAAGAGATCTGAAGATAATGGAAAAAATGGTGTAGCTGGATTATGCTGGCTACTACCTATTTACCTCACAAGGGTAGTATGAAAATTAAATATTGGCAAGCGAATTACCTTATAAACTGATGACTGAATGAAGGTAACTTCATGCATTGTTAGAGGTAGCCCAATGAAAATGGATTCCATTGTGTTTATCTAGTTCGGATGGTACATTTAATGAGGACAGTTTAAGTGGAGTGACATTAATGATGGCTAGCTATGATTATAATCAATTTGTCAAGCTTAGATTGATCAGTTAGGTTTACATACTCCTCTTTATCTAAAAAAAAGCATGTTGTAAAGAAAAATATATAATTACAAATGATTTTAAAATAACATATGACAGTCATGATTTCAGAGATGAAATGTGCTTTCTACTCTGTTTCATAGGAATGGTGTATAAGGGACTTACTTGAAACAGTTTAGATTGGTCGGGTTAGCCAAGATTATATTTTGGGAGGTAACAAGGCTCAAAGGGAGTCCTAGTGTTTTAGTCTTGGTTCTCTGTGACTGTGTGACCTCAGTTCCATACACAGAAACATGGGGAGATTGTGTTAAGATATTTTTAAGAGATCCTCTGATTCTGTTTCATGATTCTATGAAAATAAATTTGAGACATTTCTATGAAAATTGTATCTTAGCTTTTAGTGTAGACAAATATAAATATATGCTATGTATATTTGTACCCCCTTGATACAGGATTCCAAGCTGTTAGTGATGGTGTGATTTAATGCGTCAGGTTTTCCTCTTATTCTGTAATATCATTTAAGTGGCATCATTAAATATAAATCATCATAAATATCATTAAATAGGCATATCTTTAAAATAAGACCAGGAAAATAGCATAACATAGTAAACTAAGAAACACTAAGGAAAGATGAGTTATATTTTAAGTTTTTATTTGGAAATCATTTCAAACTGACAGAAATTGTGAGAACATTGCAAAGAACACTCGTATATATCTTTTACCCAGATTCATATACTGTTGACCCCATTTCCCCCCCACACCCATCTCTTTCTGTCTCACTCCTCTCCCATCAACCCCATCTCCATCTCTGGCTCCATTTCTTCTTCAGCCTCCTTGAATCTGGGAACATTTCCACAGCCATTCTTTGTCTTTTAAAACATTGATATTTTTGAGCAATATGTATCTCCTTTTCTTTAACAGGATGTTTTTTCATCTTGAATATATCTAATGTTTCTTCATGATTAGATTTAGGATATGCATTCTTGGTCAGAATTATACAGAGGTCATGCTGTATCAAGTATCACATCTAGAGGCACACAATCTCTATCTGTCCCTTATAGATGGCATTCATTTTGATCACTTGGTCGAGGTATTATATGATTTCTCCAGTGTGTAATTACTATTCTTCCTTCGAAACTAATAAGCAGTCTGTAGGGAGACATTTGAAGACCATGCAGATCTCCTGCTTCTCATCAAAATGTTCCCTTCGGTTATCCGAAATTTTCCATAATGGTTGTAAAATGACGATTTTCCAACCTCCCTCCACACAGTTGGTAATCAGCATTCTGTTGTAAGCAAGACCTCTCCTTTCTCATCTATCAATCGATCAGTATATTGATGTATCTACTTAATGATTGATTTGCTATCACTACGGACTTATAAATTCCTCTTTTGCAGTGGTTCATAATGCATTACTGAATGATTTTGGTGCTCAACTTTTCCCAGATTTGGTCAGAGGGAGCCTCCTTAAGCTATCCTTGTGACATACCTACCCCCTCCCTACACTTTTAGCACTACCTTACTTGCTGATATAAAGATATTTTAGTTTCATCTTGTACCTACTCTTCCATAGCCCTGGGATAGCTATTTCTCTGAGGAATCTGATTCCTTTTAGTGGGGAATCGTATGACAGAGCAATACCTAGATACTAGGTGCGTGGTCACTGTTACTGGAGTGAAGGAAAATAAAAACAATTTAAATCAACAGAGGGCAAAACATTAAAAATGTAATTAGGATATGACATTTTTACCCAAATCATTGGGTTTCACTTTTCGAATGTCCCATTGGTGTGACAGAGGTATGAAACCTCAAACCCATATGTAGCCTAATTATAATTAATAAGTTTAATTTTCTTTCTTTTTTTTTTTTTTTGCGGTACGCGGGCGTCTCACTGCTGTGGCCTCTCCCGTTGCAGAGCACAGGCTCCGGACGCGCAGGCTCAGCGGCCATGGCTCACAGGCCCAGCCGCTCCGCAGCATGTGGGATCTTCCCAGACCGGGGCACGAACCCGCGTCCCCTGCATCGGCAGGCGGACTCTCAACCACTGCGCCACCAGGGAAGCCCAATAAGTTTAATTTTAAAAAATAATAATTAGTGTGTAAGGTGAGGAAGTAGCAAGTACTTACCTGTCCTAACATAAAGAAAATACTGCTAACTTGTGTAATGGCCATATATTAGTACTCTATTTGAGTTGCTTTGGTAACATAGTTAATAAAATGAGAAATTGAAATATCAAACAGAATTAGACAAGGGATTTTAGTGAGAAAACAGAATCTGTTTCCACCTCAGAAAGTTTCAGTTAAACAGTAACTTTAATAATCCACTATGGAGTACTACAGATGAACAAAAACTCTTCTTGAATTTATATTTTCAACATAAAAAAATCTCTCAGGTTATGGAGTTTCATAGAGTTTGTTCTGTGTATAAATAGTTCTTTGATTTTTCTGAACATATCTTTATGGTAGTTGGGAAATAACAGTTGATGAAACAAACTCCTACCTATTCAATAAATTGAATAATTAAATTCAAAATTCAATTCCAAACTCCTGCATTCCGTCTTCTACTTTATTTTCTGAAATCACCCTGTTTATTTGAATTCCTTTCCTCCTCCTAAGCATTTACATTTTTCTCTTCACTCTTGCATCACCTGATAATTGACCTTTCTAGAAATAAGCATATATGGAGCTACAGCAACAGAAACCTATTTAACACACTTAGATATGTTCTTTTATGCTCAAGACATTAAGTGAGCACTTACTGTATTCAAGGCATTGTGCAGGGAGCTCTATTTCTTTAAAAGTTGTTTGAATTACTAGTGTTTCCAGTGAAGCTGGTAATAGAGTACGGTCCCTCCCTACCAAACCACATTAGACCACCTTGTAAGATACATTACTCGTTAGGTTGCTAAGGCATAAGGTCAGAGCTTGAAGTTTATAACATAATGACATTTGAAGTTTTCCCTCTCTGTTCATTACCAGTGCCATATCTGGTAGTGAAAACAGATAATACTTTTTATCTCTCTTCTCTCCAAATATATTTCTTCCTAAAATCTTATATTTTTAGATATTAAGTTTTCTCTAAAACATATCTTGGAATTGATGGGGTACCGTTTCCCCCTTTAACATGACAGTGACAATTCAAGTGCTTGCTTTTTGAAACATTTTCCTGACATGTACAAATGAGGTATTTTTTCTTTAACCAGTGATTCTTTTTGATTCATCTTTTCCTTTTATTGTCTCTTGCTTTATGAATAATTATGTATTCTCACTTGGTTCATTAAGTAGTAGTAGCATAATTATGAGAGTATATTTAAAGAATTTCTTTTAGATTGACCCAATCTATATGAGACATCAACAACTTACAAATAATTGAGCCATGTTTGTTTTTTATCCCTCTCTGGAAAGGGAATACTAACATTGAAACTGGAGTCGTCTTTGGACTTTATTCAAATGTGTCAATTTTGTGAAACCATACAAAGATGTTCACTTAGCTTAAGGGAACAGAAGAACTTTGTTATGCTCTTTGAGTGTTACATTAAACTAGATCATTGCCTGAGGATCCTATTTAATACATCCATCTGATTTATGATTTTTTTGTAGTCCTTTCTCCTTTGATTTGTCTCGTCTTTGGAAAACTTGGCATTTCTATTTTATTTTTCATACTGTCTCGATGATTATCTATGCATTCATTACTCTCAGTAATGTTACTTGCTAAATTTAAAGCAAATTATGTGGAATATTGTGTCTTGAATTAACAGTCATGTGGCAGGAAGGAGGTAACATGGTTTGTAGGTTTACAGAATGATTTTTTAAAGTATCAGTTTACATAAATTCTTAAAACACTATATTTAGTGTCTGGTCCTATGGTATATCTAGGATAATGTTAAATATACTTTCACTCTCATTTTTATTATTGATTTAAAGAGACCTTAAATTTCTACAGGACATCACATTTCTCCCTTTCTGGCCATCTATCATATAATTAAGGTGATATCAAAGACTGATTAGAATATTTAAGTCATTAAGATTTTAATTCTTAATTGTATAATCTCCCTTGGCAGGGCTCTTAACTTTTATGATACAGGGTGTGTAGAAATTCAGCAGAGACATTTATTTATTTTCTTTTATGGACAAGGCTATACAATTTGCATTTTTCCAGGTGGTAGTGGGAATATGAATAGATCACACAGCTGCTGGCTTGGTGGGTTTGGGGGGTATGTTTAGCAGATGTTTGCAGAATCTGGAGTTTGAAGTATTCTCAAATATATAGAAAGAGACACAGATATCTGTTCTCTAGTTTAACATTTCATAATATCTATTTCTTTGTGATCTTGCTGGTATAAAACTGCCTTGCTTTGTTCCCTGGTTTTTTTTGGCCCCTGCCCCTCAAAGGAATTTTAATAGCTTAGGGGATATTTCTACCAAAACCTTTGAATTAGATGGACATTTCTGTTAAGTAGTTGAATATATTTTCAAGAATAATGTGGGATTTCTATAATTAGCTCAAAAGTTTACCTACAAGAAAGAAAATGAAAACCGCAGCCAGCTTCATTTCCATGGCTCATTTCTATAGTAAAATCACCTACCTAGGCTAAAGAAGAACCATTTTCCCCATTTCATCTGAGATGAGATAGCCTGTGAAGAACTTGGGCCAACCTGATTTTTTATCATTTACCTCATTAGCTGCTTTGGTTAAAAATAAACACTGACAAACAACAGGGATTTGGGATGCTCATGATTCAGTTTATAGGTCATCAATATAGTGATTACTGAATATTTGCTTTTAAGGCCAATTTATTGATCAATTCAAACAATATTTATTGAGCTACATGAAAGCTACTTTGCTAAGCATTGTGAGATCTACCAAGATGATTAAGTTAGACTTGGACCCTTACATCTAGGAGCTTAATTTTCATGAATGAGACATTCACATAGCTAATAAGAATATACCAAACATACCAAAGTCGTGTAGGTGAGATTGAGATGAAGTGGTGCTGGCTTTAAGGGAATGAGGGAAGGGGAGATAGTGGAAAATGTCATGAAAGTGGAGGTAAGCTAGCTGGGCCTTTAAGGATGAGTGAGATTCAGGTATTTAAGTAATGTGGCTGAGAAGGAAAAAAAAAATTTCAGCGGAACAAATTTTATGTTGAAAAACCTGGAGCTTATAATGTCCTTTTCCCCAGGCAACAGCAGGTGTGTTAACATGTGGCTAGACTGTAGAGTTCATGTTAGAGATGGAAGGAGGGGGGCACTTTAGAGGAAATGGCAGAAAATGGTGTTAGAAAGATATGTTTGAACTGGATTATGAGGGCCTTTAATTGCTAGACTAAGAAATCCTGACTTTAACTGATAAGAAATTTGGAAGCATTGAGGGATCTTAGAAGACTGACCTGAGCAAAGCTGTTTTTAAAGACATTTAGTGGAGTTGCTAAGGTGAAAGGGCCTGAGGGCCTGAATAAGAATTGTCCCTTTAAGTTAGAATCTCTAGGACTAGAGAACTTATTATTGTTGTGTAATAGGGTATAGGTAAGAGTTAAAGGTGAGTCTGGAATTTTAAGACTATGTGACTGGGAAAATGACGATACTTTTACCGTAATTAGGGGAGGGAAAGAGAGAGGAAGAACAGGCTCAGAGGAAGGTGATGAATGGGTCTTGGAAACCATGAGATTAGGTTGCTAGTTCTCAGCATCCAGGAGGAACTATCCAGTAGGCTTAGAAATGCCAGCCTAGTCTTGGGTGAAAATTCTTTTAAAGTATATTCCTGGGAGTGAAATTGCTGGGTCGTGGGATATACACACCATCATCTACAAAACTGTATTGTTGTTGCAGTTGTTTTATGACATCATTATTTGTTTAGATTTGCCCACATGTTTACCCCTTTCTTTGCTCCACACGGCTTCATATATTTTCCACCTTCCTTCTAGAGTCATTTTCCTTCCTTAAAGTATGTCCTTTATAATTTCTTTTAGTGAGGGTCTGTTGGTGGCAGAGTTCTAGGTTTTGCTTTTTTGAAAATGCCTTTTTAATATCTTATTTTGAAAAATATTTTGCCTAGATATTCTGGGTTATTATTTTCTCTCAGCACATTGAAGATATCAGTCCCCCAATTTTGGCTTCTGTTGTTGTTGATAGGTTAGCTCTCATTCTATGTTTGTTACCTTTAAGGTAATGTCTTTTCTGTGTATTTGATCTTAAGATCATGTGTTTATCTTTGGTATTAGAGTTTACATCACTATGCTTAGGTGTTGATTTCTTTTTATTTATCCTACTTGGGAGTTTTTTGAGCTTCCTGAATCTGTGTATTTGTGTCTTTCTGGAATATTGGAAAATTATCAACCATTATCTCCTCAAATATTGCCTCTGTCCCATTCACCCTTTTCTGACCTTCTGGAAATTGAATTATAAAAATTATACCTTGTCACTCTATGCTATGCTGCATTTCTCTTAACCTCTCAAATTTTCTATGTATTTATTGCTTAAGTGATTCATTCTAGAACATTCCTTCAGCTGTATCTTCCACTTCATGAATCTCTCTTAATCTCTGTTTCATCTGCTGGTAAACCAACCCTCTTGAGTTTTAAAATTTTAATTGTTACTTTTTTTTTTTTTTTTTTTAGTTTTAAGAAATTTCATTTGGTTCTTTTGCAGATCTGCTGAATATTGGTATTAGTATTTTAATAGCATCTTGCTCTTTGTTAATAATTTCAATCCTTCTTATTTCTTTAAGCATATTAAATATGTTATTTCTTGTACATTTATCTGTGGGAATATTTTAAGGCCTCATGTGAGAGTTAATATCCTTCAGAGGAGATTCATATTTGCTTTTGCCAGGTTGCTACCAACCTAGAATCATGTTAAAATTTTGGCTTAAGTTAAGACTCAAGGAAGTGTGAATTCAGGCTGTATGAGGACTGGCTTTTGATTAGGAATTCTCAGAGAAGATTTTTACCATCTCCACTTAGCACCAGGGTTTGATGTGGGCAGTTTTCTTCTTAGGCCCCTTGGGAGATGAGCAAGTTCATTTCTAATTTACTGTTAAACTGAGCTGTAGTCTTCTGGGGCTTTTAGGGCCATGTTCTATTATTACTCTTTCCACTTTGATCAGGCCCTGGGCTTGGTTTCTATTCACTCATACTTGATGCCTTGGAAACAAGCTCAAGTTCATCTGGCTTTAGCAAATTCACTCAAGGTCTAAAGCTGGCTCTACTGATGTTTGCCTCTCTGAGTTCTTTCACTTACTTTTTGGCCTCCAGGTATTCCTTACTTTCTGGCCAGATTATGCTTTTAAGGCTATTTTTAAAAGATTCATCACATTTAGTTCTTTCAGTGGGTCGTAAGTCAGGGTATATATTCTGCCATACTTTCAGAAACAGAAGTTCAGGTGACCTATTTTTTGTGGACACGTGACACCTCAAAATGACTTTATTCTTATCTTGTAGTTTCCTAAACATGAGACATTCATACTTGAATACAGAAATTGTGGTGTCCAGTCTTTTTCTGATCCAAGTTAGTTACATATTAATGCTCATTTTTAGAACAGGAAAAAAAATTGTAACGAGCTATTGAAGAATCACAGTGATTTAAGAGGTGATTCCAAGGACTATGTTTTGTCAACAGGTATAGTTTCTAGTCCCACTTTCACATAAAAATTATCCCCCTCCTCTTTCACAAAAGAAATTTTTTAAAAAGGTGGGGAGAAGACCAAGAAAAAAATCAATTCAGTCTACATAGAACAGTATCGTACTAACGGGCCCTTAATGAATGCATGTGTGCTTCTGTGTATATGTGTGTGGTTTCTGAATTTTCAGCTCAGGATTGGAGGGCATTCAGTGAAAGCTGCCTGCATGCAGTTGCTTCAGGCTCTAGAAGCACTCACAGAGGCTCTGCTTATCAGGTAGAGTGACTTGACATTAGGATTTTGCCATGGGAAAATCCGTCTTAGTTGTTATCTGCCACCAGTAATGGGTTTTACCAGGGAAACACGTATGCCAGCTGTTAAGTTTCATGCTGGTGATGGAAACAGAAAACAAATCAATCATCGAATCACCATTATTAAATGCAATATGCAGCAGTGAATAGCTGTGTCATCTTAAAAGTAATTTAATTATGGATATAAGGGTTGACGTCCAATAACTCTGGAAAGGCTGGCTTTTAATTTGTTAAATTAGAATATGTTTTCATTTCTAATGCATAGAATTTTAAGGAATTTTATGGTTTGGCCATGTAGTACTTTCATCCAATTCTGCAAGCATGTTTTAAAAATGCCTGTTATGTACCAAGTTGGTACTAGTTTCCAGTGATATAAATATGGTCAAGATATGGCTGATGGCTTTAAGAAGCTCACACTTAATTAGGGAGCTGGATATCTAAACTAATGATAAGGCAGTATATTAAGTGCTATATCCATGCTAGGAACAAAAAGCTGTAGAGGTCCAGAGGAGGGAGTAATTAATTCTGCTTGGAAGAGTTCAGGAAGACATCCCGGAGGAGATAATATTTTAGCCCAGCCAAATGTTTTCAGGCTCAGAAGGAGTGGGACATAAAGAACTTTCAGCTAAGACATATAGGCTTGGAATTTACTGACTTTTTCCAAGAATGGTGAGTACTCTGGTATCGCTGGCTCATTGGGCTATCTGGGGGCTATTACTTTACTTACCAGTGAAGTTTTGAAAGGTCCTGAATGCCATTATTATTACTTAAGCTTTATCCTATAAGGTAGTGAAAAAAATCATGTATAAGTAGTAGGATCATAATATTTTTCAAAGGTAACCACAGTAATGAATGTGTAGAAAAAACCAGAGTAGAGTGAAAAAAATTCAAAACGAAAATCCAGGAGACTACTTCAAATTCATAGCTCTTTCATACACCTTACATTTTTGGAGTTACTCACTTGTTCTTTCCTAAGACAGAGACTGTCCTTTAATCGTTTTTGCATTCATATTGCCTACCATAGTGCATAGCTGTAGAATAAATCGATTAATGAATGAATGATCTAAGCAATAATTGTGGAAGGCTGTAAACAAGACAGTAGAAAGGGAAGGAGAATTTTACAGGGTGTAGCGTAGGCTTAGGAAGAGAAAGGTCAAAGACAACTTGATGGTTTCTTACTTGTATGATAATTGGGTTATGATGCCTTTAACACATGTAGGGAACAGGCAAACCACTTTCCACTTTACTGGATTTGAGTTCATGTTGGAGCATCTTTCTCTGTATGTCCTGTGGAAGAAGTAAGAAATTGATTTATGAGTCTGTACCTCAGGGGAAAAGCCTGGGCTGGAGATAAAGATTCAAGAAACATAAGCACATAGATTAATGATCAAAGTCAGGGGAGCAGATCACACAGGGTGAAAATATAAAATAAAAAGCTGGGGCTTCCCTGGTGGCACAGTGGTTGAGAGTCCGCCTGCCGATGCAGGAGACACAGGTTCGTGCCCCGGTCCAGGAAGATCCCACATGCCTCGGAGCGGCTGGGCCCGTGAGCCATAGCCGCTGAGCTTGCGCGTCCGGAGCCTGTGCTCCGCAACAGGAGAGACCACAACAGTGAGAGGCCCGCATACCGCAAAAAAAAAAAAACAAAAAAAAAAACTGGAAGCATGGGTCACTAATATTTAAGGAGTAGGTAGAGAATACAGTGTGGAAAACCAAGGGCTGGTCAGAAGCGTAGGTTTGATTATCAGGGAAGTCTTTGGTCTTCGAAGTCATTGAAGAGAAAGTTTCCAGAACTGTTTTAGTAATGAGGAGTAATTCAGTAGTTTCCTGTATTGATGCATATGATATTATGGATATATATGCAACACACATATATTAATATAGACTTGGAGGATAGTGAGATCACCCATATCTGGTGTTATGTAATTTCATACCTTAAAGCAATAAGACGATTTCTAGGAAGGAGTGAAGAAAAAAAAGAACAGACACTTCTTGGTTTATGTCTCATTTAATAGAATGGTTCTCTCATTTTTCAAGTGATCAGCTTGAAGTAGTTTTGTCTGTTTTTTTTTAATGTGTGTTTATGCATTTCAGTTTCATTGATTACAGGCTTTAAAAGGTTTTAATGTGGCCAAGTATTGAGGATGTAGCTGTAAGAGTCTTTATGTGGTGGTAAACTCCAGCATTTAATAACTGCTGAAAATGCAGTGTCTTCTCTCTTATGGTATTTGACAGGTTTTTTGTTATTATTTTGATACTCTTTATTTTGCCAAGAGGTAACTCATTCCCAAAGGTATTTTATGCCAGGGAAATTTCATTCCACTTTGTATAGAAGGCTAGGTTTTATATTATATTTTGAGTGTGCATTTTTACTGTGGATTATAAATTACTGGAATTACTTAAGCAAAATTCATACCGAGATTCTGTATTTTCAAACTGATAATGACCATATGCACTGGACGGCAAGCCCAGAAAACTGCCAGCAAATAATCATCCTTGTCTTTAGGAAACAGTTAAGTCATTGTGTCATGCTTCAATCACCATTAAATATATCGGTGGATAGACTCATGGATTCATTTCTGTTCTTTATATTAAACCAGGTTTTTCCTTTATCATCTTTAGAGATGGAATTTGGGATGTCTGGTATGCTTACTTGTAACTTTACAGAACCCCTTTTCTTTCTGTAGCTCACTGGGTTAGAGAGCATGTAGTGCAGTATTTGAGAGTGATTGGTGGAGGCCATTGAATGGGAATTAGCATTTAGGAAGGTTCCTATTAAGAGCTAGTCACTCTGCTTCATGTTTTACATATGTTAGTTCACACGCTACGGGAGGCACCTTGCTGTGGTGGAAGGAATATGAACTGGAAAGCTCTACTGATGTGGGTTTGAAATCCAGATTTATTACTTGTTGGATGGACAAAGTTACTTCACTGCTCTGAGCCTAGGTTTTTTTGTAGTAAAAACAGAATATTTACCTTGAAGAGTTATTATGATTTAAGGGATAGAGATATATAACCTAAGGCACTCATTAGATAGGAAATAATAGAATAATCAATATCATTAATAATAGCGGATATTAGAAAGGAAATTAAATGTTTGATTTTAATTCTATCATGAATTAAATAATTCATGCATGGCATACAGAGAAATGGGAAGGTATAGGCAATCACTCTTTTTTCTTTTTTTTTTTTGCGGTACGCGGGCCTCTCACCACTGTGGCCTCTCCTGCTGCAGAGCACAGGCTCCGGACGTGCAGGCCCAGCAGCCATGGCCCATGGGCCCAGCCGCTCCGCGGCATGCGGGATCCTCCCGGACCGGGGCACAAACCCGTGTCCCCCGCATCGGCAGGCGGACTCTCAACCACTGCGCCACCAGGGAAGCCCCGGCAATCACTTTTTAAATAAAACTTTAAAATGTTAATTTGGCAAGCATGTTGGATATCGTAGGTTTGTTAAGGTCAGTGACTGTTTCATGGAACTCTTTCCCTTCCTAGTGTAACATCTTGCCCCCTACTAGGAACTTAACTATTTCTTTAATTGTATCACACTGAAATTGTTTGAGGTAGCATGATTTTGTAACTAAATTGGCCCAGCAAATTTTATTCTTTCATTAGAATATTTTCTGTTAATACGACCATACATGCAGTCAGTAAGTCGAGAAAGCCACCTGCTTTCTTGTTGGTAGGCCACCTAGCTAGTCCATCTGGACTTGGTGTAGAGGGCAGCTTTAAAAACTACCATTAGGTCTGCATATTGTCAGATTTCACACCTTCAGGACACCATTGGTAACTGGGTGGTAGCCAGTTTATTTCCTTCAACTAATGTTGTAGATAAACACTTCATGTTTTAGTTTAGCCCTGCTATGACAGAGTTACAGTGTTCTAATCTTCATCAGCACTTTGTGATCCAGAAACTTTGTATTTCAATAAAAATGTCAGAGGCTGCAGGTTCTGGAGAATTTACCATTTGAACATACCAATTTTGTTCATTTGTTGACTCAGACAGATGGAGTTGTATTTCTTTGCTGTAGATGCTGACAGGACCTTATGGGCCTTCGCTGTATAAACATTTAGTTCTCTAAACAATAATTTCCAATCTAGTTCTGGTGGTACTGCTAAATACTACTTTTCTCTTACTATGACCCTGGAAAATGCTCTTTCATCATCAGTAAAAAGAGGGTGGGGTACTTGCTTACTGTCAATGTGGACTTTCTTTTCCTGCTTGATTTCATTAATGAGCAATTCCAGGAAGCTTTGGGCCATTGTATCACTTTGTTTCATTCCATTATAGATATTGATGCAACATGGATCACTGAACAGTATAATCTCTTTTGCACAGTTTCTATTGATCTTGTCCAGTAAATCATTGTATGATGGGTTTGTTCTGAAATCATTTTGGGCGTAAAAACTGTTCTTGAGTTTGACAATCAGGTACCTTCTTGTAATAGGCAAACTTATGCCAAGCTGGGATTCAGTCATTTTGTTTCTGTCTCCTTCATACTATAGATGGTTATTTTTCCTAACTTCTCAAGTGAGTGGTCTTTACGCCATTTCCCTTCACTTCTTCCCTGCATCCTGTAATATGGCTTCTGTTGGCATTGCTCTCTTGAAATTGCTCTATATGGTCTGAAATGGACTATTTTCTTCTGGTCATTTTTTCGGGACTTAGTCTATGCTTGACCTTCTTGCTGTGTTTGACACTGTTGATTATTTTTTCTTATTGAAACATTTTCCTTTCTCACTGTGGGGGCAATGTGGTCTCCTGTCTCTCACACCGTTTTGCTTGTTCTTTTTGTCCTCTTAATTGGCTGTTCGTCGTCTCTGTGTCCACGACTTCAGGCATCATCCCCAGGGTCTAATCTTCTGTCTTGGATTCTTTCTCACTGACTGTTCAATCTCCGCTTAGGCTTCAGTTATACCTTGAAGACAAGATCGTCAAATTCGCATTTCTCTTCCTGCACCCTCATCATTTTCCACTCTCATATTTCACATGTTTTATTCACATAGTATTTCTTGAGTATCATTTTCTAGATACCATGGGAGGTGGAATGGATGTGGGAGACAAATTTGTACCAAACCTGTTGTCTTCCCTCACAAAGTTGTGAGTTTGTAACTTAGGGAAGGCAAAAAGATGCATACATGAGCCTTAGTTAAGTAGGACAACATATGGAAGTACCTTATCAGTGATGTAGGAGGCAGACCATGTAGTGATAATTGGAGGTTTCATAGAGAAAGTGCCACTTTATTTGGGTCTTAATGGATAGATATAGGTTTGACAGCACAGAAGTGAAGGGAGGTGAGCTCAAATTGTTTTGCAGTCCTTTGGGAGTCCTGTCATATTCTTCTGACTGTAGGTAGACTTGTCCTAGGTAGACAATACGCAAAATATTGCTTAAAATTGGAACCTGTAATCTTTTCATCTATATTAGACACCCAGAATAACAGTATGCACAATAACTCGTCATACCCGTAATATATTTAAAATACATATGTATTAGAGGCAGAACTTCAAGGGTAATTTTAAAGAAGTATAACTGTTTAGCTTTCTATATTTACTTAGTCCTATTGTATCTTGTATGCCTTGGCTTTTAAATATACTACACCAGATATCAGATGTAGCCTCTGACCTTTTAAGTGTCTTTTCAGATTTATCTCCATGAGCTCTGAGTGGAAAGCTAGATATATTAGCTCTTCTTTCATTCCTCTTCATGGATTGTCACACCCAACTTTGGAGTTTATGGTTTTTTCACCTGATATTTTAGAACCATTTTCCAGGAAGAAATAGGAGTCTTATCATTTCTTACTAGCCAATTTGAAGCTTTTAATTTGATTATACTTATTTTTTTTAATTAATTAATTTTATTTATTTTTGGCTGCATTGGGTCTTCGTTGCTGCGAGCGGGCTTTCTCTAGTTGCGGTGAGCGGGGGCTACTCCTCGTTGCGATGCGCAGGCTTCTCATTGTGGTGGCTTCTCTTGTTGCAGAGCCCAGGCTTTAGGCGTGTAGGCTTCAGTAGTTGTGGCACGTGGGCTCAGTAGTTGCAGCATGCAGGCTCAGTAATTGTGGCTCGCAGGCTGTAGAGCACAGGCTCAGTAGCTGTGGCGCACGGGCTTAGTTGCTCCGCGGCATGTGGGATCTTCCCGGACCAGGGCTCGAGCCCGTGTCCCCTACATCAGCAGGCGGATTCTTTACCACTGCACAACCAGGGAAGTCACTGATTATATTTCTTTATGACACCTCTGTTCCAAATTTTATGTATTGACTTCCTGCTCCCTCTCTGTAGTTATGCCCAGTGCTTAAGTTCACATTCAAAGTATTCCAGGCTGAAAGCAGAGGCACACTTTGGTGGCAGCCATGAGTAAGGCCACAATGAACCCCTGCAGTGATGGGACTGAAGTGGCTGGGGTGAAGTAAAGGCCAGCCTAATGGCGAGCACAGCAGGTTTGAAATAGTTTGCTAAGAAAAAGAGTCAGCAGGTTGCTGTCCTCATCCAGTCAAATTTATTTGCTGTCTGTGACTATTAGCAGCTGCTTCTTACCTGGGTTATTACTTTCTCTTTTATGTTTCAGGTAAAACCTTCAATTCAAGGGATTTCTGAGGTTTTTTTTTTTTTTTACACATAATGTAGATTTCATTCTAATCTTTATGAGATGTGTTTGACTTTATATGGTGATAGCTGTATCTGAATTCTACAGATTTCAGAGAATTTGGGAAACAGTGCAGTGAGGATGCAATGTATTGATACACTGAGTTTTGCTTTGCTCTGAGATTTAGTATTTAATCTTAAACATTGCTTTTATCTTATATATGCCTCTATAAACAATACAGGAACTTAGGCTCAAAAACTAATAAAAGGTACACAGAAGGCAATTACCAATTATTCTACAATAAACTATTAGGCTTATATTCTTGTTTTATACTGTATCTTTTATAGTTATGTTAAAAATGCTCTACAGCACTGAATATGGTATTATTAAAAGATAGTTCTCACAGGAGACAGAGTTTCTTATAGCTGGACCCTCATCCAACAACTTTTTTTTAAGTTCTTAAAAGCTTACAACCCAAACTGTTTCTGGCATTTAGTAGAATAAAGTACCTCATGGAAGGTCATTGTTAAACAGAAGCCACCTAACTATGATCTATTTAGTGATGTGCACACTCACACATAGACGCCAGTTATGGCTATCAATGCCTCAATTTTAAACTAAGTGCATCTATGGAATAGATTTCATAGAAGTTGATTTAATTTATTTGGATGAATAGCTTACATGCTGAACTCAGGTTATCATTATTCTCATTGTTTATAGGTGATATCAACATGCTACTAGCTAGGAACATAACTGAAGTTGACCTTGGCATAAGATAGAGTACTTTCTTTAGGGATTATGTACTTTCACTAGAGTTTGGTTCTTGAGATCTATTGGTCTAAGGCATACAGTCTTTAAAATGGCTACCTGGTGTGCAAAAGCGATGAAACCAAGCTCCAGTGTGCTTGCTTCAGTATCATTTTGTTGAGCTCAACTGTGGATTTTGGTTAGACTGAATTTTCCCTTTTTTGAAAAGTCTAGTTTTCATGGAATAAAATATTTTAACTCTCCCTATTTTGCATATTCCAAGCTTTACCTGCTCTGGTTGTTCTCGGTGACGTGATAAAAAAGGAGCATGTTTACATCAAACAACGATGAATCTGTCTTCAACTATCTTCCACTTTCCTTTCAACAACAAATCATTGTTTTTTCCTTTCTCTTCTAGCATGGTGATAACTGCATCTATAAAAGGGAAGGGAGGCCCTGGTATCTAATATTAATTTTAGTATTATCTATTAATGTATTATGTATATACACATTTTAAATTAATGTGCAAAATGCATTCTTATTTACTCTTAAAACTTCTATGTACTTCTATGTACTTAGAGTGATAGATTATAGCAAGCAACATATGGCAAGATCCTTGCTCTCAGGGAATATATCTAGTTGATAATTGATTTAAAAATAGGGACTTCCCTGGCAGTCCAGTGGTCAAGACTCCATGCTTCCAGTACAGGGGGTGTGGGTTCGATCCCTGGTCGGGGAACTAAGATCCCACATGCCGCGTGGCGTGGCCAAAAAAAATAAAAATAAAAGTAAAGAGTGTGCCATGAGGATCATTCACTTTCTTTTAAAATCTCATCAGTTGTCACTACTGTGTACCCAGCTGTTGAGCAAGTGTTGCCTTCAGTGTTAGATTCTGAGCTGTAGAAGAAATTACAAACAGGACTTCCATAGGTTACTGTTGATGATATTTGCAGTTTTCAATTTGGGGATTATTGAGCTATTACAGAGTGTTGTATTATATGCCAGAGAGCAGTTGTTCTAAACCTTGTTGATATCCAGAATTACCTGGGGAGTTGTTAAGAGATACAGGTCCTGAGGCCCTACGTACAGAGATCTTGACATTTTGATTCTGTAATTATGGGTGTGTTCCAATCCAGATTATAAGTAGATGAGAGAGCAGGGAAGGACAAGGAGATGGGGTCAAGCATTCGACATTCTTGATAGTATAACAGGATGATAGGTAGGGATAGAAGAGGGTTATGAATCTGTTTGTCTTAAGAACAGGATAACTCTAAGCTTATTCAGATTTTGTTCTGAACATGTCTTTCCAACATTTCCAGAGTAATCTCACATATTGCTTACTACTTTGAAATAGAAAGTCACCAACAAACCAAACTTGACTTAAAAAAAAAGAAAGAAATGAAAAGTTCAGATACCCCCTCTCCTACACATGCTTCAATTGCCTTCAACAAAATACACTGATGTGGTTTCTGAACTAAAGAAAATTACTGCTGAAAGATAAAATTGAAACCAGTTGGAATCCAAAAGGGGAAAACAGAGACGATGTAACTGTGGTTGTTTCCCATTGAGCTCAGCCAGTAACAAACCAAATTGAGATACTCAGTAATATTTTTATGTACATAAAGTAAGAGAACTGTATTATATGAAATTCAAAGTTCTGATTTATGTGTGTTTTTTATAGAACTTGGATTTCATCTTTTCATAAACCAGTATATCCCAAGTGAAACATTACCAAACATTTTAGCTCCTTATGAGTTCTCATTCTACCCAGATATTGATGGGATGGTAGAAGCTAATTTTATAATTTTATTAAGGCTAATTTGTTTTTATGGTCATTTTACGTGTAGACATATGATGAAATCATATGAGAATATACAGAGAATAAATAAGAGACAGTTATGGTCTGTGATTAAATCGTTGATCCCCGTAGGGTTGACACACTTAAAAAAACATCAGGAGTATAAATGTGTTTGATTACGTGAACGCTATTTGAAAAACAAAATTATCAATCAACAGTTACAGTAAGGCACTTCTAGGTGCTATTTTGCAGGGAAGAGGTTGAACATTTACTCACATTTTCAAAAGTTGAAGTAAGAATAAGTTGACCTCAGTTACAAAAGGAAGGGGATGAGGGACTAGATACTTACTGAGCACTTATTATGTCAAGGGTTGGTAAACTACAGAAGGCAAATCCGGACTGCCACCTAGTTTTGTAAATACATAGGTGTTATGCACACATGGTTCATGCCAGAAGTCTGTGGGGGTGGCGGTGATCACACTTCGTCAGCTAATGTTCTTTGGTTTGGGCTTCCTCATCAAGCCTGTGCCTCTTATGAGTATATTGCTCCAGTCCGCACAACCATTTTTTAAAAATCTGGTGACTTCTCTGAGTCCTTGGGTCCCTGATATAATCTCTAAGCCTCTCACTCTAGTTCTTCATAAGTTACACAGAAATCAGTTCCTCCAGCTACCTAGTTGCTTCCCTAGAAGTAACTAATGTAATAAATGTCTTGTAAATCTTCCTGGAAACATTTACGTATATACCGGCAAATACATATCAATATTTTTTCCTCTGTTTTCCCCATAAATGGTAGCATGTGCTGTACAGTCTTGTATACCTTGTTTGTTTCATTTAACGATATTTGTGAAGATCATTCCATAAAGAGCTTCCTTGGTCATGGATATAGCAGCAGAGTAGTCCTTTGAGTGGGACACACGATGGTTTAATCAGGCAATCTTCTATTGATGAGCTTTTGGGTCATTTCAAACCTTTTGCTGTTAAAAACAATGCCCAGTGATTTCCCTGGCGGCCCAGTGGTTGAGACTCCGTGCTTCCACTGCAGGGGGCATAGGTTTGATCCCCAGTCCAGGAACTAGGATCCCACGTGCTGCGTGGTGCGGCCAAAACCCCCCTCCAAAAAAAACAAACAATGCCCAGTGTACCATAGTTTATTGAATCTGTCTCCAATTGATGAACATTTGTAATCTTTTGCTAGTAACAATACTGGAATACGTAACCTTAGACATAAATCATTGTGCACAAATGTGAATATATATGGATTATTCCAAAATATATATATATGGATAAATTCCAAATAATTGGAGGGCCTGTTCTTTTCCAGGCACAGATTTAGGTACTAGCATGTAACAGTGCACAAAACAGTCACAAATACCTTTTTTAAATGGAGCTGACATCAAAGTGGAAGGAGCAGACAATAAATAAAGAAGACATGTATTATGTCAGATGGTGATAACTGCTATAGAGAAAAATGAAGCAGGCAAAGGGGGAAAGGAGTGCCAAGAGGGAGGAGTTATGATTTTGAAGCACATCATCAGGAAAGATCTCTATGAGAAAGTGACACTGACCAAAGATCTGAAGGAAGTGGGGGAAGATCTGGGGATGATACAACCTCGAGTGCAAAGGCTCTGCTGTGGGAGTTGGTCTGGTATATTTGAAGAACAACAAGGAAGCTAGTGTGGCTGGAGGAGAAGGAATGAGAGGAAAGTAGTAGAAGCTGAGGTCACAGTAGCTAAGGAGAGGACATGGAATATAAAGTAAGGCCTTCTAACTTATGGTTACCAAAGGGGAAATGTGGGGCGGGGGATAAAGTAAGAATTTGGGATTAACATATAGACACTACTATATATAAAATAGATAATCAACAACACCTACTGTATAGCACAGGGAACTCTACTCAATATTCTGTAATAAATTATGTGGGAAAAGAATCTGAAAAAGAATGGATCTATGTATATGTTTAACTGAATCACTTTACTGTACACCTGATACTTAACACAACATTGTAAATCAACTATATTCCAATATAAAATTAAAAAAATTAAATTTAATAAAAAACAAAGCAAGGCATTCTAGGCTACTGTAAAGACTTTGGTTTTTACTCTGAATGAGACAAAAAAACCATAGGGGGTTTCTGAACAGTGGAATAAAATGAATTGACAGGATATAGTGAAGAAGGGCAAAGATAGGATGGAGACGGCTAATCAGTTTACTGCAATAACCTAGGCTAGAAGTTACGGTGGCTTGAAACCCTTGGGTAGGAAGTGGAGGTGATCAGAAGTGATCAAATGCTGGATTTGCTGAAGAGTGGGATGTGGCCTGTGAAAGAAAAGAGTCAGTGATGATTCCACCTTTTTTTTGCTTGAACAATTGGAATTAAGTTGCCATTTGTCGAGAAAAAGACTAAAGCAGATTTGGGAGTCAGACAAGGAGTTTGGTTTGGGATGTGCTAAATTAGAAACAATTATTGGGCAACCAAGTGGAAATATCCAGGAGATTGGAAGTTTCTTTTTAGGATACATAGTCTCCCAGTTTCTGTCGTTTGAATAAGTCCCTGGTGGGATCTAGAACACTGACGTTCTTCTAGACATGCTCAGGTATACTTGAAACCCAGACTGAAAAATCCTACATTGTCAAGTTGAGGCTCTGGCTCCAACTCTCTCAGGGTGTTATTTTGCTCACTCTTGCTCAACAAGGTTAATTGCCTTCTGCATTAAACTGAATTGTGTGCGGGACTTGTACCAGTCTGAGATGGACCACATTAAGAAAGAAAAACCTGGATATGATGAATGCCCAAACTATTCTCAGCAAGAAATGCCCTATTAGCCCAGTGACACTGGGTTTTAGCATCATAATTCCTACTGTGATGTTTTCTCAATACTCCTCTTTGTTTGACACACTTAGCTCTTGGGGTTTCTTGCTGGACTTACTGATTTGTGACAAGAAATTAGGAAATTTGACAGAACAGGAAGTCCTCTGAGTGTATGGGATGGCCAGAAAACATCAGTAGCTTTGCCCTACGTAGCAAAGCCAGAGCCAAGCTGCGGGTAAAGGGATTAACTAGAGCTTGAGTCAGGTACTCACAGAGATTCAAGGTTAACAGGAAGAACTCCCACCACCTCATTTGTCAAGTACCAGGTTGAGGTAAAAACCATACTTGAGTTTTGGCATTTAAATGATCATTTCAAATGAGGGAAACTCTCCCTAAAACCTCTAAGCTAACTTTATTTGTCCTTCCTAAAATATCCATTACCTGCTTAGCTATTGAGGCCCAATTGAAGATATACAACATTAGCTATGCACGTTGTTAAACATAGTGTTCTGGTGACATTTAGCAGTGTTCAGGAATTGGTTTAATGAACAGGTGTACAAATATATTAGTTATGCAGATGTTAATTTGCAGTAACATGTGCTGCCTGATTTGGGGGGTTCTTGCCTAAAATACAACCAGTAAGATTTGCTCCTTAATTTGGAAATCATTACAAAGTATGTGTGTGTGATTCCCACCATTAGAACCATTAGTCTTGTGCAGTGTGCTCTAAACTTCGAGAACACTCCTGGTAATGCCGTTCCTATGGCTTCAGGTACTGTGCAGGTGTCAGGATGAAATCTACCTTTCTGTGAGATGCTGTAGTTAGTGCACAGCTATAGGCAATGTGGAGAGGGGAAGCTTCACAGCTGCAGTATGCGGCTCTTGTAAGAGGAGACAGAGAAGCAATTTCCCAGTGCATATTACAGCAGCCTTTCCTCCCAAGGTTTGGTAAACAAATGTGTTACTCCTCACAAAATGGATTCACAGACAATCGAAAATAAAATTGTACTTGCTTTCCAAACTGACTAATCTTGACGAGTATTTTTTTTTTTTTTATCATTCTCTTCTCTATTGTTTCTGATTCCTGCTTACACTTGGTACTTGGGATTGCTGAGGCTAACTAACAGTCTGTAAACTGTAAGAAAGGATGGACATATTTAAGTATCAATCTAGCCATATTTTTATTTTTATGTTGAAAAGAAAGGTACTTTGCACAGGCCAATATAGCAAACATCCATGCAGCAGCCTCCCAGAATGAACAAATGCTAATAAAATTTAGTCTTATTTACTACAGATCTTTGCTTTGTAAGAAATAAAACATTAAAGTTGAGGTTTTAAGGGTTCTGCTTATTCTAGTATCACTTTCCTCCTCCAAGACAAACACCGTCATTAATCTGCTGAGTATCTATTCTATGTTTTTATAATTTTTCTTTATATATGTGTGTGTGTGTGTGTGTGCGCGTGCGTGCATGCATGTGTGTGTATGTATATATATACTCATCTACAAATAATACCGAAGATTATTTGTGTTTTATTTTTAATTTAGATGAATGCTAATATACTGCATTCACCATTTTCCACCACTTTTATTTTTCCATTCAGCATTGTATTTGGGATCTCTTCTTGTTGAAATATTTAGTTGTAGCACTGTCACTGTAAATGCTGGGTTTTATTCCATTATATTAATATACCACAATTTATTTACCCATTTCATAACCCCTGGCATGTGGGTTGTTTCCAATTTTTGTACTGCTATAAACGCATGTCTGCAGTGAACATCCTTGTCTCCTTGATCGTTTGACCTGTAAGTGGAAGGATTGGGGTATACTCAGGGTAAGCAGACCTTAAATATATTTGGCATTAATAAATGCTTATTTGAAGGTTGTCCTGATTTTTATTGCTACTGTTGGCACAATCAAATCCTTATTTCTCCACCTTGTCATCCATACTTGGTATTGTGAGACTTTTTTTGTGATTTCCAATTTGATGAGTGTGAAATGGTGTTTCCTTGGTTGTTTTCATTTGCATTTCCCTGATTTACTGATGAGGTTGAGCATCCTTTTATTACTTGCTATATGACCTTGGGCAAATGACTCAATTTTTCTCTTCCTTAGTTTCCTCCTTTGTAAAATGACATTGGTAATACCTATCATATAAGGTGATATAAAAATTAAATTAGTTAGTTCTAGGCACAGAGCAGATATTTAATAAAAGTTGATTTTGGTGAGGGCTGTGATGTTTCTGGTTGTAGTTACTACTACTTCTAGTACTACTACCACTATTATTATTGTTTTAGTTATTACCATTAGTACACTTACCTCTTTAGTGTGTATGCAGATACATATACATGTATATATACGTGTGTGTATATATATGTATATATACCTATATAAGCCTTTGTGCATTTTTCAGTTGTGTTTGTTTAATATTTCCAGAAATGCAAAGATAAAGGTGATTTGAAGAGAGTGGAAGATAACAATTAAATGAAAAAATCGTTGCAGCTATCATATAGAAAGCATAGTAGATTTTCCCTGCCTGCCATTGTCATAGTTGCACTCATTTGAACAATTGTTAATTGAAGCTAAAATAACAGCTGTTTCAACTAATACATGAAAAGTTATTTCCATATAGTTAGAATCACTTCTGGAATTGTATGCAGGTGAACAAAATATGTACATATGTCAGGAAGTCACAATTATTTTATTTGTATGATATATCTGAAATGACAGTTGGGCATTGTTGAATATGCGTGCATATATGTATATATGAAGCTATATAAATTTTCAGTGTGGCTTGGAACACTACTATTATTAGCTTTATTTACCCTGGCTTTTTGTATATAGTGCACTTAATAGGAGGTATCATATTTTACTTTTCCATATATTCCTTCTTTTAAAAAATATTTCTTTTCTTTTCTTTATTTTTTTGGCTGTGTTGGGTCTTAGTTGCAGCACACTGGATCTTCGTTGAGGCATGCAGGATCTTTTTTTTTTGTTCCGGCGTGCGGGCTTCTCTCTAGTTGTAGCGTGTGGGTTTTCTCTCTCTAGTTGTGGCGCACAGGCTCCAGGGCACATGGGATCTGTAGTTTGGGGCACGCAGCCTCTGTGGTTGAGGCGCTCAAGCTCAGTAGTTGTGGCACATGGGCTTAGTTGCCCCGTGGCATGTGGGATCTTAGTTCCCCAACCAGGGATTGAACCTGTGTCCCCTTCATTGGAAGGTGGATTCTTTACCACTGGACCACCAGGGAAGTTCTCATATATTCCTTATTCTATGATGTAACACATCAGTTGATGCTGATTTGAAGATAACAATATTATCTAATATGGAACTATGGCTTCCAATAACAAAAGGGAGATTTGCTGAGTGCTATGCAGGTATTCGTTCAAGCTATATTATTATGGATAAGGAAATTATAATTGTTATATACCTTTTGGAGATACTTCCACAATTAGTAATTTTCCTATGACCACTTACTAAAGACATGTGAGTAGACATTTAAGTCTTGTGTACCATTATATGCTCATGCTAGGCTAACACATAGTAGGTGTTCAACAAGTATTTGCTGGATGAATGAGTGAATGAATGACTAGTATTGATGCCAACTTTAGGAATCAATCTTTCTCACAGGAATTTTGAGATAATTTAGTTATAAAAATTTTATTACGATTTATGGCAGTTATCACCATGTAAATCATTCAGTGTTACCCATTTATATTATCTTAATATTTGCTACAAATTACGAACATCTTGACACATGTTCTGTGTAACCACTGGGATAGTGGAAATTAATAGGGGATTCCTGAACATTGCCTGAATTAGATTGGGGAAAGAATGTAACCATGTTTACTTTACTTATGCTGATGATCATCCCTTAGCTGTAAAGGAATAAATTTATAGTACAACTGCATGTAAAAATCCATGTATTACAGGAAATATAAGAATACTCAGTGGGCCTTTTATGTCAGATAATTAGTATCTTGATGTTAACATATCTTTAATAATAATAAAAATGTCTTTATTATTACATCATTATCTTCCTACAGACAGCATTTTATAATGTTTCATCATTATTCAGTCGATTAGCATTGCCAATTTAAGCACACAAATTAATTTAATCCATCGGTTTTAAGCCCAGTGGCTGTATGGGTTTTCATTTGTACAGGGAGAGATCACATACGACTGGAGGCCTCATTGTGAACCTGAGGATCATAGGGCCATTGATGCTAAAATCAATTTTTGAAGTTTTTGTATTGAGAATTAAAAAACATCTCTAGTCTCATTTAAGTAATTTGAAATAATTATAGAATCACTATAATTTACTTTGTTTTAAAATAAATTTAAGTTTTATTTTTTTGTTGTCATAAACACATTTAACATGAGAGCTACCCCTGTAACAAATTTTTAAGTACACAATACAGTATTGTTAACTGTAAGGCTCAGTGTTATACCACAGATCTGTAGAACTTATTTAACTTGTATAACACACTGAACAGTAATGCCCCATATCCCTCTCCCTCCAGCTCCTGGCAGCCACCATTCTACACTGTTTCTATGAGTGTGACATTTTAGATGCCTCATATAAGTGTAATCATTGCAGTATTTGCCCTTTTGTGATTTGCTTATTTCACTTAGCATAATGTTCTCCAGGTTCATCCATGGTGTTGCATATGGCAGGATTTCCTTCTTTATTGATTTATTTATTTTTCTGTGTACCCTAGGATGGTGATTTTCTTTCTTTTTTTTAAATTAATTTTTATTGGAGTATAGTTGCTTTACAGTGTTGTGTTAGTTTCTACTGTACAGCCAAGTGAATCAGCTATACATATACATATATCCCCTCTTTTTTGGATTTCCTTCCCATTTAGGTCACCACAGAGCACTGAGTAGAGTTCCCTGAGCTATATAGTAGGTTCTCATTAGTTATCTATTTTATACATAGTATCAATAGTGTATATATGTCAGGGACTTCCCTGGTGGTCCAGTGGTTAAGAATCCACCTCCCAATGCAGGGGATGTGGGTTTGATCCCTGGTAGGGGAACTAGGATCCCACATGCCACGGGGCAACTAAGCCCACATGCTGCAACTACTGAGCCTGTGCGCCACAACTAGAGAACCCTTGTGCCACAGCTACAGAGCCCACACGCTCTGGAGCCCGTGCCCCACAACTGGAGAGCTCACACGCCACAACTACTGACCCTGCATGCTCTGAAGCCCGAGCACTGCAATGAAAAGCTCACGTAGTACAATGAAAAATCCCATGCTGCACAACTAAGATCCAAGGCAGCCAAAAAAAAAAAAAAATAGTGTATATATGTCAATCCCAATCTCCCAATTCATCCCACTCTCCTTCCCCCTTGGTATCCATACATTTGTTCTCTACGTTTGTTCTCTACATCTGTGTCTCTATTTTTTCTTTTCAAATAAGATCATCTATACCATTTTTCTAGATTGCACATATATGCATTAATATACAGTATTTGTTTTTCTCTTTCTGACTTACTTCACTCTGTATGACAGTCTCCAGGTCCATCCACATCTCTACAAATGACTCAATTTTGTTCATTTTTATAGCTGAGTTATATTCCATTGTATATATGTACCACATCTTCTTTATCTATTTCTCTGTTGATGGACATTTAAGTTGCTTCCATGTCTTGGCTATTGTAAATAGTGCTGCAGTGAACATTGGGGTGCATGCATCTTTTTGAATTATGGTTTTCTCTGGGTATATGCCCAGTCGTGGGGTTGCTGGGTCATATGGTAGTTCTATTTTCAGGTTTTCAAGGAACCTACATACTGTTCTCCACAGTGGCTGTATCAATTTACATTCCCACCAACAGTGCAAGATGGTTCTCTTTTCTCCACACCTTCTCCAGCATTTATTGTTTGTAGATTTTTTTTGATGACAGCCATTCTGACCAGTGTGAAGTGATACCTCATAGTTTTGATTTGTATTTCTCTAATAATTAGTGATGTTGAGCATCTTTTCATGTGTTTGCTGGCCATCTGTATGTCTTCTTTGGAGAAATGTCTATTTAGGTCTTCCACAAATTTTTTGATTGGGCTGTTTGTTTTTTTGATATTGAGCTGCATGAGCTGCTTGTATATTTTGGAGATTAATCCTTTGTCCATTACTTCGTTTGCAAATATTTTCTCCCATTCTGAGGGTTGTCTTTTTGTCTCGTTTATGGTTTCCTTTGCTGGGCAAAAGCTTTTAAGCTTCATTAGGTCCCATTTGTTTATTTTTGTTTTTATTTTCATTACTCTAGGAGGTGGGTCAAAAAAGATCTTGCTGCAATTTATGTCAAAGAGTGTCCTGCCTATGTTTTCCTCTAAGAGTTTGATGGTCTCTGGCCTTACATTTAGCTCTTTAATCCATTTTGAGTTTATTTTTGTGTATGGTGTTAGGGAGTGTTCTAATTTCATTCTTTTACATGTAGTTATGCAGTGTTCCCAACACCACTTATTGAAGAGGCTGTCTTTTCTCCATTGTATATTCTTGCCTCCTTTGTCATAGATTAGGTGACCATAGGTGCATGGGTTTATCTCTGGGCTTTCTATCCTGTTCCATTGGTCTATATTTCTGTTTTTGTGGCAGTACCATACAGTCTTGAATACTGTAGCTTTGTAGTATAATCTGAAGTCTGGGAGCCTGATTCCTCCAGCTCCGTTTTTCTTTCTCAAGATTGCTTTGGCTATTCGGAGGATTTCCTTCTTTTTGAAAGCTAAATAATATTCCATTATATGTATATACCACACTTTCTTTATTCATTCATCCTTTGATGGACATTTAGATTGTTTCCATATCTTGGCTATTGTGAATAATGCTGCAGTAAGCATAGGCGTACAGATAACTCTTCAAGATTTGAATTTCAATTCTTTTAGATATATACCCAGAAGTGGGATTGCTGGATTGTATAGTAGTTCTATTTTAATTATTTGAGGAATCTCCATACTGTTTTTCCTAGTGGCCCTAGTGGCTATACCATTTTACATTCCTACCAATAATGTACAAGGGTTCCAATTTCTCAGTATTCTCACCAGCACTTATCTTTTTTTTTTTTAAATAATAGCCATCTTAACAGGTGTGAGGTGAGATCTCATTGTGGTTTTGATTTGCATTTCCTTTGTGATTAGCAGTGTTGAACATCTTTTCATAAGCCTGTTGGCCATTCCGTATGTCTTCCTTGGAGAGATATCTATTTGAGCTTTAACTGAGTTATGGGATTATCCATTTTTTTAAATTAAGTTATGGAATGTTTAAGTTTTGTAAGTATTAGAAACAAATATGAAATGAAAGCATCTTAGGAAAAGTGGCATTTTCTAGTCATTATGAAAGCAGGAACTTTTTAATATAGGAAAGCTTCAATACTATATAGTTAAGTTTCATACATCATTGCCTCTCTTCAAATTCTATATTTATCTAAGCCTGTGGTTGTGATTGCTAAGGAATGCTTTTAAAGACAAGAAAGCCAAAGGTGATAATAGCCACTGGTCAGTATCTACTGATCCTGGTGAAAACATTATTGTTTCTGAAAGCCTGTTTAGTTAAGGAGTTATTTTAAACTAGCTTTACTCTAATGATTCTCAGAACAGCAGGGCCCACTCATGGAATTCTTACCATTCCTTGAGCCTGAGATAAAACCAAATTGTATAATACAAGGAAAATATACTAGGATTCAAAAAACAAAACTGTGAACTCAAGATATTTAAGAGATCTAATCTTAATTTTAAACAGTCTGTTCATGTGAAAAGGGTAGAGGTTGAAATATACTTTTAAAAAAAGCAAAACTATGAAGTCATACAAAATGAGCATTATATATGCCTGGGTTAGTCAGGAGTCTGTTAGTTTGCAGGATAATCTTAATATGTCTTTCATACTATAGCATTTTCATTGTATATGTACTTTGTTAATTTGTCTCCCATAGTGGGATTTAAGGCATATTGAAAGATTAGGACAGTTTTCTTGACTAATCTGTTTGACTAGGACACATTTCTGAATGATACTAGAAGTAATTTCAATAAAATTCAGATAATTTTTTTATTGACAAAAGGACTGACTCTTTGACTGTTATTTCTTTATACAGAGTTGTGTTAAGCTGGGAGTGGCTTGAAAATTAGGATAAATTAAAATGCTGATTATTTTATTGGAGAGACACTGTAGTCTTAGATCCTTTGGGGGAACACTTGTGGTGGTTTTAAAAGAATATCTTAAAAGTCATTTTTCTTCCAGTTGACCAATAACTCTCTTATCTTGTGTAAACATGGCAAACTACTTGGCACTCCCATAAGATCATGATTGTTAAGTGTAATTACCTAGCCTGATTGGACTCTCCATCACTTTAGATTGGTCATACTTGTAGAGCTTAGCACTAACTGTTAGGAATTTAGTTATTCAGGTAATTATTTTTTTTCTGTGATTTTTGTAGTAAGTTCATTTAATTTTCATATCTTTTGCACCAGTAAAACAAAGGGGGGGTGTCTTAATGGACCCAGAATATCTTGATGCCTTCTAGAAAGTTTTCCAGATGCTCACACCTGTAAACACATAGCTTAGCAAAAAAATCTACTGTGGTCGTGGGTTACTTTTCCTCTCAAGAAGATCAGTAACTCATTTGTGATCTCCTTAACAAAGATCAGATAAATACTGATTGCCTCAAAATGACATTATATTTTTTAAAAGTAATAAAGAAACAGCATGATGATGGCCATGTGATTTAGCGATGAAATTTAGCCGCAAGAGTTTGGGCCCAAGAGCATGTCATTCTACTTGACTGAAAAAGGTTGGCTTTACTTTTCTCATATTTTTTCCCATTACCTACAACCCTGTTTTTATATTAGAAGAGGTAAACTGCCAACACAGGAATATAGTGGTAGCTGTAGAATTTCTGTGTAGGAGGGGTTTAGGGATTTGACATAAATCTTCATTTTCTTAGCAGACAGGATGTTGTTTTTCAATTTGGTTTGGGGGATGGCTTGTTTGGAGGGAGGGCTGGTGGAAGTGATGGGGGTCTAAAGCCCCTCCTTGGCACTGTCACTCCTCACGGTTTCAGGACATTTTAACTGTTTGGAACTCAAGGGTTACCTTCTGAATATAGCATAAATAAATCTTTCGTTCAAAGAAAGCAAAGAGCACTAAAAAATGGTGAGGGAGACAAAGGGAACTTACTGAAAAGACCATGTCTTTGAGGTTTATTAATTATGGGTATGCAAATAGGTGCTAACTGTTGTGTAACTTGCAAATGTTTCATGTCTATTCTTCAAAGCAGTCCCAGCAGGAGTTTTTATATGGCAACCTGTTTAGCAGTTAAAGTTACCTTAGATATTTTTAAAGCAATTTCACTGAATTAAAGACCTGCCTAAATTTTAGCATATTTTAGGATAAATGCACATCTGCCTTTTTCCTCAAGTAGTCCAAATTAGGGAGATTTTTCTATATATTTAATTCCATTACTGCTGTAGGAACCTGGTTAAGGAGTAATTAATGCTGCACATTAGGTAAGAAGCAGCAATTGATTTTTGGTTCTATTTGGCTTATCTTTTCTGCTTAAGTGCTGATATTTAATTTGTAGGGAAACCTCTAAACAGGTCTATATTTTTATGTTTATCCTCTTCCTTGAACTGATGAAATAAACCCATTTATTGATTTGGGCATGAGCTTTATTAATGTAGCTAATATGCCTTACTAATGTGATTCTGTGTATTTGGATTAGCACTGTTATTATTTATGAATCAACATTTTTCTTTCAGTTCAAAAGAATGCAGAAGCTTTTGAAGAAAAGAAGACCCTGCCTACAAAGAAGAAAGTGAAAGAGTTGAGAATTTTGGATCCCAAAACAGCCCAGAATCTTTGTATGTGATTATTTTCTCAGTAGGGAGTGGTGGTGATGGTGGTGGTGAGGGGTTGTTGGATGTATTTAAAACAAAGTTATAACTTCTTTGAACAGGTATATTTAGCACCTACTAGGAACAAAATTCTGTGTAAACATGATTTAGGCTGCCTTTTTGTCATTCAGCCATAATAGAGACTACCATAATTTAGCCTTGGCTAGGCCAGGTGAAATTTATGAATAATAAAGCTTTGGAAAGTAATGATCATTCAGCATTGTTAGAGGCCACAGTGAGAGGAAAGGCAGAGTTGAAAAGAGTGTTATATTTTTTTTTCCTTCTGCCTAGGCCTGGGAGTGATAGTTTTAGAGTATTCACTAGTCACATTGGGCAAATCCTTTTACTACTATTTGCTTTATATTTGAAGGAATTGTGATGTGAGCTAGTTGTTAACCACTGTACTTTAAAACTGGTTAGTGAACCTTAAAGCCTTTAACAAAGCAGTCAACCATTAAATACGCTTTTCCTAAAGTAGCTGGACAGTTAAACCCATCTTCATTTACACAGGTCCTAAGTTTTTCTTGACATAGTCTCCACTCTGTATTAAATTCAGCATTTGTGTGTGTGTGTGTGTGTGTGTGTGTGTGTGACCACAGTATGCTGTGTTTATATTCTGAGGATACTAAAACACTATGTATGAGAAATTTCAGCACATCAAGCATTTCTAAATATGCAGAGAAATACCTTGGGAGTTTATTTTGTGAAGGAGTGTGCTATAGAGAATCAGATTAAAGTAAACAACTCGTCATTCTCATTTTTGTGTCAGTAGGAATGTTGCTGTCAGAAAAGCAGTCTCCTAATAGCTGTTTTGCCTGTGTACATTGCTTACCCGACAGTCCTTTTTTTTTTATAAAGTGGATGTTCAGTACTTTAAAAAAAAAAAGAAACATAGTATGATCTTAATTGCTAGTTGATATCTGTCAACATTATTTATTTGGACTATGGAGGTCTCATTTGGTGTTTATGTCTAGGTAATCATTTGCCTGGACAGGGGAGGATGCTTTTTCTTTAGGTACCAGGGAAGGCATATAGACCTCTCCATGAAAAAAAAAAAAATTCTTAGGAATATATTTATGTTCTGGTGGTAAGAACACATGTATGTTCTTTAAAAAGTATGTTCAGTGGAGGTTAAAGTGGAATGTATTGTTGAATAATGCTTTCTGAGTCAGTGTAAGCTTTTCTAGGTATAATTTGTTGAATTATTCCCATATGGCATAATATATATGCATTTAAGAAAAAGTTGACAAGGGAAATCGTTGATTCAACATAAAAGCAACTAATAGCACACCTTATGAATGTCATCAGGGATGCAGAGAACATTGAGGATTCAGACACTTTAATTTTTTCTTATGTGGGAGAACTGCAAAGTAGATTGATATGGTTTTCTTAGTATCGGGTTACTTTACTGTCATTCTTGAGAAGTGCTGTATTGGATGCATCTGACAATCTCCATGGTAAATTCTACGTTGAATTAAAAGGCCTACTTGAGATAAAATTTCTAACTTTTCATGGGTTATTTTGTATTAGCTTCATCTAAAATGCATAAGCATGTAGTCATCAGTGCTGTTAGTAGTTTTATCTTATATATAAATACGCATGAGCTGTAAACATTAGACCCTGAGCTAATAGGCCATTTTGCCTAGATGAGTAGTATAGTCCATCAAATGGAAGCTACTTTTGTTTGCTCATAATTCTGTAGAGTAATATTAGTGACAGGAATTTCATATTTTGAGTCTATGAAATGGGAATCGGGTATTTATTAGGACTTTAAAATTGTGATGCTCTCCTTTTAATAAAATCAATTTTTATTTTAGCTATCTTCCTAGGATCATATCGTATGCCATATGAAGATATAAAAAACATCATTCTGGAGGTTAATGAAGACATGTTGAGTGAGGCCTTAATTCAGGTAACTTGCATATTTTGCTTTTAAATTTCATTTTCACAGATATTTCTAGATTGCTGTCCTTTCAGTGGAGTTGTGTGAAAATGTTCTTCTATGTTTGGATAATAGAATTAGGAATATCTAGCTGTGTGGACAGTAAGAGGACTCAGATGATCTAGGTTCTAGGTATGTGTCTGCCATTTATTAGATATGTGTGCTTTTAAATTTAATTCTGTGCACATGTAGACGCATCATCCTCTGTACATAAAATTGCATCTATTTCATCATCACAATGACACTTTTAAGTAGATATTGTTATTACCATTGTATGGACGTAAAAGTGTACAGGCCAAGAGGTTAAAATAGCTTCCTCAGGATCAATGGGTGAATGGTAAAGTTATCCCTTGTTAAGCACTTAACGTGCTGGGGATTGTGCTCTTTATATATTTTATCTCATTGAATCCTGCAACAGTCCTATGAGATAAGTACTATTATCCTCATTTACACATCAGGAAACTGAGGCTTAGAGAGATTGCCCACTGTCACCTAGCTGGTAAGTGGCAGAGTAGTAGAGCTGAGACTCAGAACAAAGCCTATCAAGACTCTAAAGCCATTGCTCTTTTTATTCTATTATTCTGCCTCCTATGGGCAAACTGTGTCAGTTTGCTAAAGCCCTATCTTCTCATCTGACATTACTAGGTCACTGTGAGGATTACACCAAATAAACTGCTTGGTAGAATAAAGCACTCTATTAGATCTAAGTCTTAGAATTCTTCATATGTTTGACCCTGTCTGGTTTAATTTTTGGAAGGAAGAACTGCAAGATATTTCATGGATGGGCATAGTCATTGCAGGTTTTTTGTTGTTTGTTTTTGAGCCACGTGGCTTGCTTTGATTTTAAGAAGATTGAGTAGTTTATGCTGTAGCAATTTTGTTATACCTCCCTTAGACTGTCTCTAAATCTCAGAGCACCATTGTCTGCCATTTGAGCAGGCTGTGTCTATATAGAAGTTTCTCCATTGTGTAGTGTAGGCTTGCATTACAGTTTACCCTGTAGGACTAAGAGTTAATGAGTTTATGTAGGCTCTTTATTATCATGACACAACTTTATTAACCTCAACAAAAGTTACACTGTGCTAAGAAATTCCCTTGTGGAAAAGTTTTTTGAAAAATGTGTTTTCTTTGTCCAGCTAGCCAGGTCCAGAGTTCTCTGAGTTGAAATGGAGAGCTGATCACATTTGTCCTGCGTGCCTTAGTCCCGTGATTCTTTGCACAGTAGTCAGAATGAGCAAGTTAACAAGCCTAAATGTGACTTAGTTCTGCCTCTTTTTATCCAGTTGGACAGTTTCATTTTAAAGTACAAAAAGGCAAACAAACATCTGACTCCTATTCAGTAGTTGAAGCTTTCTAGTCTTTTCTGTATAAGCAGATTTTAGTAAAAGAGAACCATATTTTGAAGAATTAGGCATTTATTTTGCCCATTAGAACTGTAGCTTTTCCTTCACATGCCTTAGTAAATAAAAAAGAATGTAAATATGCAGAATGCTACTGTGATATTTATTTACCAGTAACATTAAAAACATTTATTATTTTTTAAGTCATGTTTTCAGCTCTTTAGGGAATGTAAGAAACAGAAGGAGTCTCACTTATGAATGGCCCTCTAATATGCAACAAGCTTTAAAAATGTATGTATAGAAATGTATTACGTGGGATTTTTTTTTTTTTTCTGTTTCACTTAATTTTGTAGCATAAACGATACATATTTGTTTCTCTCTTTAAATTGCCTGGTCCAGTTGGGAGGAAGGAATTGCTTTCAATTTGGAGAAGGCAGTAAATTATGTCTAAATTACTGAATTCAGTTGGTTTAATCTTATCCACTATGCAGTCAAAAGGACTGCTTGTGAAATCACATTATTATGCTAAATCTCGGAAGGTGAGTGAAGGAGAACCACAAAGTGTAGATCCTGCCAGGTTCCTTCTGCGAGTGTTATACCCATTGCTTCCATGCATTTCCTGTTTGCTGGGGGTGGGTTAACCTTTTTCTGTCTCATCTCTTCCTCTTTTCTAGACATCCATTCCCTTTTCTAAGCCTGTATCTTTCTCTTTTTCACATCTCTGTGTGTTTTATCACTTGCATCCTTTGCCCCAACAATTTTGTGCTTTCCTTTTGTTTAAAACAGGCCACTGAAGACTTTTTTCCAAGCTGTCTTGCCTTCCTCCTCGATGCCAGATACTCTAAAATTTCTTCTCATTCCTTACCCTGCTCAATCAAAACTCATTTTCTTACTTCTGCTTGTAGGAGGAAACAATTTAACATGTAATTTAATAGTATGCATGATTGGAATTGTGCTGCTTGGGTACAAGGCACAAATTGTGAATAACTCATCTGAGTTATGAAAGTTAATATTGCGTTTATGCAGACAAATCCAATGTCTGAGTATCTTCTAGTAAGGAGGAAGGTCCTGGGTAGAAACAGTCATTTGATTTTCAAGTACCCAAAGGAGACTGCTTCCCTCAGGCCAGAGAAAAGACTAGATCACCACTGCCTTTCTCCCTCCCATCCTAGAAAGGGTTTGCTTCAGCGATGCAAAAGTAACATCAATTTGCCATTCAAAGGAGCTGTTTACCGTTTATGACTAATTACCGTGTAGCACATTGATAATGCATAGCATTAAATATGTATCATCAGATTAACTTTGTTGTAAGTTCTATTTGATTACAGTGCTAAACTCCATCCATGCATAATCATAGTTTGTTGCTCATGTGGCATGGTTGTCTCCCCATAACAACAAAAACAACAAAAAACAATTAAGGACACATTGCTTCCCAGAGACTTGAACTAACACCAGTATGGGTCAATAAGCTCTTTCCTGCCAGACAACTAATAGATTTTAGTTATTTGTCAGGATAAATCCTTTACTAACAAAACAAAACAAAACAAAAACAAACCCCCAAATGTTAATTTAATCAGCAAAAGAGAGCCCCAAATTTAAGGTTATTAATAAAAATATTAATGTCTCCTTTATTTCAAAATATCTAAATTGAAGCTAGAAGTCAAATTCACTATATGGAAGAAGTTGAAAAGTCCTAAAATACTTACAAGAACACATAGAAACACTTAAAAAGTATACCATATCCTGAGATTGTTGAGGAGCTTCTAATATATGCAATTATGAGTTAGTTACAAATAATATGTACTAAATTTAGGTGATTCTTGGAGTTATTATTTCAGCTTTGAAAATCTGCTTTAGTGTAATTTAATTTGATCTACTGAGAGAAAACTCTAAGACCAGTGTTTTTAGGACATCAGTGGTAAAAATGAAATATTTGTAGGCACATTTACATATAGAACATTGACCAAAAGAAAAAGAAATTAGCAGTTTTAAAAAAGTGATTCAAGTGTTGAAGGAAAAATAACAGTATATTCTATTTTAGAACATCAGTGCATGCAAATGATTCTTAAATGCTGAGGAACTTCATGTTGGTAGGGAGATTATGGTCATGTTCACAAAGACTAAGCAGAAAAAAGATGATTAACATAGAAGGCAGTATAAAATTGCTGCAGAATAATTACAAAGATATGTAAAAAGCAGGGGTTTTTAACCAGGGGTCCAAAGGCCCCTGGGAGACCCATGGAGAGAATTCAGGGGCTCCTGAACTTAGATGTGAAAAATACGGCTTCTTTATTTTCTTTACCTGCTAACTAATATTTAGTATTTCATCTGATTAACAGTATAGGCAACAGATCAAAGTAGTATTAACAGTACCTCTAACTTTGTCACTAATAGAAATAATAAATGTTTTCCTATCACATTAAATTTGTGGCAGATATCTTGAAATATTGTTTATAGTCATTACTACTTCAAAATTACACTAGTTATTAAAGCTGCCACTAGATCTTATTTTTTAATGCTTTAATCAAGAAGCACATCTATTATTATATCACAATTTATTTTCTTAAATATCTTGATAACTATTTCAATATAATTGGTTTCTTTTGTAATTTTATGTATTTTACTTTATTCTGAGAAGGGATCCGTAAGCTGGTGTTAAAGAGTTCATGACAAAAACAAAGAGGATAGAAACTAGTCCAGAAAAGTTTGCCAATCGAGATGGCAGACTAAGAAGTACAACATTAGAAGGGTGAGAGAATCAGCTACATTCTGACCACATTGCCCCTCTCCAGACTGGCACAGCACTGCACCGAGAGGGCCCCCTGGGCCTATAGTTTCTCCACTGGAAAAAGAGAGCCCTAGGTGGACATCTAGCTCCCCCAGCATTGTGGGACGCTTCCCAGAAGGACCATTTGGGCCACACTGCATAGAGATAACTGGGGGAATCTGTGGGGCTCAACCACTGGAGATCAGATAGAGGTGGAGAAGTTGAGGTGGGGCTTACAGCAACAGCACTTAGATCTTGGCAGACTGCATTTCTGCTTGTAGCAGTGCCCAAGCAGAGATCCCAGCCAGTGGCTCTGCCCATCTTCAGAGCCAAACTGGTGGCCCCATCTGGCTAGAGAGTTCGGTGGACAGTTCTGCCTGATTTAGGTGCCTGGTCAATGGGCTGTGCTAGCCATGCAGCTTGTTGTGCTGTCCTGCCTGGGCTGGAAAGCAGATTTGCAGCCCTGTGTAACTGCTGAGCATAGCCTCTAGTCTTACCTGTCCCAGTAGCCTAGCCTGAGAACCCAGGCCACTGTGGAACCCATGCTATAGCCCTGCTTGGTCAGAGAGCCAAGCAAGCAGCCTTGCCCAACTGTTAAGCATACTCTTTGGCTCCACATAACCAGGGAGCTTGAAGAGTGACCCTGGATAGTCTCAGAGCCCAATCTACAGTAACACTGAACCACGGAGTCCAGACTATAACCCCACCCAACAGCAGAGTACAATCTATGACCCTGCCCGATTGCTGAACATCTAGCCTTGTCCAGGCCTGCAGCCTCACCCAAGCAGAGAACCCAGCCAGTTACCCTGCCCAATTGTGGAGCATAGCCTGTTGCTTCACCTGATAAGGGACCCTAGACAGTGACCATACCTGACCACAGAGCACAGTCCCTAGCCCCACCCAACTGCAGGATACAATTGGAAGTCCCTCACCACCAGAGAGCCCAGTCAGAGCATAGCCAGTAGCCTACCAGGTCGTGAGGCCCAGCCTGCAGCCCTGTGCAACATTCGGGCACAGTCTGAAGCCCTACTTGATGACAGAGCACAGCCTGCAGCTCCAACTGAACATAGTCCAGCCAGCAGTGCCATTCACTCAAGGAGCACAGCCTGAGACCTCAGCTGACCAGGAGCAATTGCAAAGCCCATTCATAGCCCTGCCCACTTGCCAACCAGTAGCACCACCCTACCAGGGAACACAGCCTGTCACCTCACCTGACCAGAAGTGATTACGGAACCCAGTTAGTGACCCCACCTGGCCACAGAGCACAGTCAGTAGCCCCACTCAATCTGAGCATCCACGCAGTAGCCCTGCTTGAATGTGGAGCTCAGCCAGCAGTTCCACCCAATGATGGAGCTCAACCAGTGGTACCCCCTCTGACCTCAGATACTGGGCAATAGCGTCATCCAACTAGGGACTCCAATAGCAAGCCCCAATTGCCAAAAAATGCTACCAGCTGACTCATCTAGTACCCCAGGTTGGGCTGATGAGTGAAGGTCTTACCCTGTGATAGCAAACATAAATTCTGGGAAAGAAGACCACTTACTCAAATGTGCAGGTACTAATGCAAGGAGTCAAGAATCACAAAGAATCAGGTAAAAATGACACCACCAAAGGAAACTAATAGGACTCCAATAACTGACCCTAAAGAAATGGAGATCTATGAACTTTCTGAAAAATAATTAAGAATAATCCTCTTAAAGAAGTTCAGTGGACTATAGGAGTACACAGAAAGACAACTAAACAAAATTGGGAAAGCAATGCATAAACAAAATGAGAAGTTGAACAAAGGAAAAGTGACCATCAAAAAAACACACAAACAGAAATCCTAGAGCTGAGTAATACAATGACTGAACTGAAAAATTCAATAGAGAGATTCAATATCACACTTGATCAAGCAGAAGAGAGACAAGTGACCTGGAAGGTAGGCCATTTGAAATTATCCAGTCATAGGAGGAAAAAGGAAAAAGAATGAAAAAGAGTGAAGAAAGCCTACAGGACTATCAGTGAATTTCTCAAAAGAAATATTACAGGTCAGGAAAATGTGGAATGATATATTCAAAATATTGAAAGAAAACAAACAAACAAACAAACAAAACACCTGTCAACCAAGACCACTCTACCCAGAAAAGCTGTCCTTTAGAAATGAAGAAAAGATAAATATTTTCTCAAACAAACAAAGCTGAAGGAGTTCATCATCACTAGAAATACTAAATGGTGTTTTTCATGCTAACATGAAAAGATGCTAATTTAAACTGTAAAAACATGTGAATGTGTAAAACTCACTGGTGATGGTAAATATGTAGCCAAAGTCAGATTCTCTAATATTATAATGGTGTTGCATTATTCACTTACAACTCTAGTTTAAAAGTTAAGAAAAACAAATGTATTAAAAATAATCATAACTTCAATAATCTGTTATTAGGTACACATTATAAAATGTGTAAATTGTAACTTAAAATAATGTAAACTGTGAGGGGGGGGCAAGAAGTAAAATTATAAAGTTTAGTATGCTTTTGAAATTAAGTTGTTATCAGTTTAAATTAGGATGTTATAAATATATTTTATGTAAGCCTCATGGTAACCACAAAGGAAAAGCCTATAGTAGATACACAAAAGTTTATGATAAAGGAGTCAAAGCATACTGCCACAAAAAGTACTCAAATCTCAAAGGATGAGAGCATTAGAAGAAGCAAGGAACAGAACATTCAGAAAACAATTAATAAAAGGCAAAAGCAAGTTCCTACCTATCAACAATTACTTTAAAGATAAAAGTATTAAAATCTCCAGTCAGAAGACATAGAATAGCCTGAATGTATAAAAACAAGATTAAAAGATATGCTGCCTATAAGAGACTCACTTTAGCTTTAAGTACACACATAGCTTGAGATTGAAGGGATGGAAAAAGATACTTCAAGCAAATAGTAACCAAAAGAAAGCAAGGGTTGTGATACTTATAACAGACAAAATAGACATTAAGCAAAAAAATGGTCAAAACAGACAAAGACAGTCATTATGTAATGACAGAATGGTCAGTTCATCAAGAAGATGTAACAATTGTAAATATTTATGCATCCAACATCGGAACATCTAAATATATAAAGTAAATACTAATAGAACTAAAACAAGGGCTAAAAGGAGAAATAAACAACAATAAAGTAATAGATGGGGACTTTAGTACCCCACTTTAAACAATTAGCTCCATACAGAGAATCAATAAGTAAACAGTAGATTTGAACAACACTATGACTTAATGAACCTAACAGACATATACAGAACATTTCATCCGACAGCGGCAGACTACATTCTTTTCAAGTACACATGAAACATTCTCCAAGATAGATCATACGATAGTTAATAGATCGCAAAGTTAAGAAGGTTGAAATTGTATCACATATCTTTTCTGACCACAGTGACATAGAACTAGAAATCAATAACAGGAGGAAAGGTGGAAAATGCATAGAAATTTGAAAATTAAACATAACACTCCTGAACAACTAATGGATCAAAGAAGGAAAAAAGAAGAAATAAAGAAATACCTTGAGACAAATCAAAATGGAAACACAACATACCAGAAATTATTGGATGGGGAAAAAATAAGCAATTCTAACTGGCAAGTTTGTAGGGATAAACACATCAAGAAGAAAGAAAGATCTCAAACAACCTAACTTTTCTCCTCAAGGAAATAGAAAAATAAGCAAAAACTAATCCCAAAGTTAGTAGAAGGGAGGAAATAATAAAGACTAGAGCAGAAATAAATGAAAGTAAAAGACAATAGAAAAGATAATGAAACTAAGAGGTAATTATTTGAAAAGGTAAATTTGACAAGCCATTAGCTAGACCAAGAAAAAAAGAGAGAAGACTCAGATAAATACAATCATAATGAAAGAGGAGACATTGCAACCCATATCAAAGAAATACAACAGATCATAAGAGACTATTATAAACAGTTAGATACCAACTAATTGAAGAAATGAATAAATGCCTAGTGTCATACAACTTACCAAGAATGAATCATGAAGAAATAGAAAATATGAACACATCAGTAATGACTAAAGAGATTGAAACAGTATTTAAAAACCTCTCAAAGAGAAGTCTGGGATCAGGCCGTTTCACTGGTGAATTCTACCAAACCTTTAAAAAAGAATTAACATTGATCCTTTTGAAACACTTCCAAAAAATTGAAGAGGAAGGAACACTCACAAGCTCATTCCTTGAGGCCAGCATTACCCTGATACTAAAGCCAGATAAGGACACTACAATAAAAATTGGGCAAAGGACTTGAGTAGACATTTTCCAAGGAAGATATTCCAATGGCCAACCTGTACATGAAAAGGTGCTCAGTATCACTAATCATCAGGGGAATGCAAATCAAAACTACAATGAGATATCACCTCACACCTGTTAGAATGACTGTTATCAAAAAGACAGATAATGCTGGTGAGGATATGAAAAAAAGGGAACTCTTGTGCACTGTTGGAGGGAATGTAAGTTGGTACAGCCACTATGGAAAAAGGTACAGAGATTCCTTAAAAAATTAAAATAGAACTACTATATGATCCAGAAATCTCACTTCTGTGTATATATTTGAAGGAAATAAAATCACCATATCAAAGAGAGATCCAAATGTCCATGTTCATTGCAGCATTTTTTTTTTTAACAATAGCTAAAGCATACAGACAACCTAGGTGTCCATTGACGGATGTGTGGATAAAGTTGTGATGTATGTATGTATGTATACATACACACACACACACAGGAATATTATTCAGGTTTTAAAAAGAAGGAAATCCTGCGATATGTGACAACATGGATGGACTTTGAGGACATTATGCTAAATGAAATATGTCAGGCAAAAACAAATACTGTGGGGTAACACCTATACGTGGAATTAAGACAAACCAGACTCATAGGAACAGAGTAGGTTGTTGTTTGTTTGCCAAGGGTGGAGGGAAGGGGAGAATGGATGAAACTGGCTTAAGGGTACAAAATCCCAGCTATAAAATGAATAAGTTCTGGGGATGTAATGTACACCATGGTGACTATAGTTAGTAGTACTGTACTGTATATTTGAAAGTTGCTAAGAGAGTAAGTCTTAAAAGTCCTTGCCAGAATAAAGAAAAATTATGACTATGTGTTGTGATGGGTGTTTTTTTTTTAACATCTGTATTGGAGTATAATTGCTTTACAATGGTGTGTTAGTTTCTGCTTTATAACAAAGTAAATCAGCTATACACATATATATATATCCCCATATCTCTTCCCTATTGTGTCTCCCTCCCTCCCACCCTCCCTATCCCACCCCTCTAGGTGGTCACAGAGCACCAAGCTGATTTCCCTGTGCTATGCAGCTGCTTCCCACTAGCTATCTATTTTACTTTGATAGTGTATGTATGTCCATGCCACTCTCTCACTTTGTCCCAGCTTACCCGTCCCCCTCCCTGTGTCCTCAAGTCCACTCTCTAGTAGGTCTGTGTCTTTATTCCCATCCTGCCCCTAGGTTCTTCATAACCATTTTTTTTTTAGATTGCATATATATGTGTTAGCATACTGTATTTGTTTTACTCTTTCTGACTTACTTCACTCTGTATGACAGACTGTAAGTCCATCCACCTCATTACAAATAACCCAATTTCATTTCTTTTTATGGCTGAGTAATATTCCATTGTATATGTGATGGGTGTTTAAAGGAACCTTATTCTGATAATCATTTTGCAGTATATGCATATATCAAATAATCACATTTTACATCTTAAACTTTCACAATGTTATATATCTTAATAAAACTGGAAAAACATTTTAAAAAGAAAATGTTTCCCAGTTACATGACTTAGAAGTTTCCCTTAAAAATATTGCAAGACAGTAAAACGATCAGTGGTTACCAGGCATTAGTGGGGAGGGAGGGATGAATATGCAGAGCACAGAGGACTTTTAGGGCAGTGAAACTAACTATTCTGTGTGGTAATATAATTGTGGATACATGTCATACATTTGTTAAAATCCCATAGAATGTACAAAAGGAAGAGTGAACCCTAATGTAAACTGCGGACTTTAGGCAATATTGATGTGTCAGTGTACATTCATCAGTTGTTACAAATGTAGCATTTTAGTGGGGAGGGTCTTGATAGTTGGTGAGGCTATACGTGTATAAGGGCAGGAAATACATGGGAATTCTCTGTATTTTGCTGCTCAGTCTTGCTGTAAAACTAAAACTGCTCTAAAAAATAAAATCTAATAAAAAAAGAAAGAAACTAGTACAGAGGCTCACAGAAGGGGAACTGTAGGTTTGGGTGGCCTGTGGTTACAGTGGTTTTTTGGGAGAAGTGTAACTTAAATTGTGTACTTTGCAACAATATTAGGGCTCAGTTAGAGAGGGCTAGGAAAAGGGAATAGTGGGCAAAGGCTTGAGCATCTAAAGGAAAATATTTATATTCTGCTATGCCTCAGAAGTCATGTAGGGTGGCAATGAGAAAGAGCATGTAAAAGATTTGTTGGGGTCATACTCTTGAGGCATAGAGATCACAAATTAGTGACCCACGATATGTTTTCTTTGGCTTTTGTAGTGCTTAAATGGTAGAATTTGAGTGTTACATACTGTCCCATTTGCCACAGGCCCTACCACCCCCCACTACATTTTACCCTCTCTGATTTATTCCTAGTCCCTATAAGCATCAGGCTTTTTGACCCCTGGTAGATAATCTGAATGCCAAACTATTGGATTTGGACATGTTTACATGTGTGTTTAGGAAGATTTCTGTAGCTGCAGTATGCCAAATGGCTTTGTGAAAAGAGATTAGAGAGAGGGAGATAATTGTAATTTCAAGTATAAGGTATAGGGGAAATTCCTGGCAGTCCAGTGGTTAGGACTCCATGCTTTCACTGCTGAGGGCCTGGGTGCAATCCCTGGTCAGGGAACTAAGATCCTGCAAAGCCATGTGGCATGGCTGAAAAAAAACAAAAACAAAAACAGAAAAACAAGTATAAGGTACAATGAAGCCCTGAAATACATTGTGGGTAGAGAAAGAAAGAGGAAAGGTGGATGAATAAGAAGTTACAAAGAAAAGATTCATCGAAAAGTCTTGGTGATAGAGAGAATGGTTGTACTACTAATAAGAGGCAAATCATGTGGGAGAAAATACTTCCAGGGTAGAGGAGAAAATTTTTATGGATGCATTGCATGAGAATATGTGTTGGAAGTCAGAATAGAGATGATGACTGAAATTAAGGATTTGGGGAATCATTTGCAAAGAAGTGATTGTTCTAGTTTAAAGACCAGAGAAATTCTTGAGGTTGATAGTGAAAAAAGTGACCATTGGAACATTAAGGTCCACATTTCTGGAGACCACACAGGTTGAGGGGATGGATGTTGTTAGAGAAATCAGAACAAAGGGAGCCAGCATATCAGAGGGAGTGCCAGGTTCTTTGGTGCATCACAAAAGCTAGCACAGGAGAGAGTTTTGAGGAGTGATGAATAAGAGAATGATATCAGGGGAAAAGATACCTCTCTTGATATCCTGAATTGTAGTGTCGTACTTAAAGTAGTTATTTTCTTGCAGTTCTTTCTTCAAACAATCCACACTATTTACTAGACACCTGTATTCCTTAAGCAAATGTTCTATTTATTGTCTGTTGGTCTCTGTTGCCCTTATTTTTAAGGGACAGATGCATTCCTGTTGGGCATGCAACTGTCCAGTATAATATTTTCTGCTCCCCTTGCATCTGCTTTGTTTTCTCTGAATTTTCCTTCCTTTCCTCCCTCCCTCCCTCCCTTTTTCCTACTCTGTCTCACTTCCCTTCTTCTTTCTTTCCTTCTTCCCCCCCCTTTCCTTTCTTCTTTTCTTTCATTTAAATAAATTCTTTTTTGTGTAAAGGGTCCTAATCATTCTAAATAATTCTCCCTTGGTGAAATGTAGCTCTAGGGTATCTCCTTCTTACCTGGGAACTACAGAAATACCTCCACAGATGTCTTTCTGTGATACATGTGTTACTGAGCTCAGGTTTAGCTGCTCGCCGCTCATAAGCCAATAATTCGAGAGGCAAGTGTTGGTAAAAGGAAGGGTGCTTTGATCAGAAAAGCTGGCAATCTGGGGAGAAGGTGGACTTGTATCCAGAGACCAACTCTGAAGATTCTGCTAAGCCATGACAGTTTTTGAAGGGAGAAATGGCAGTGGGGGAGAATCTCAGTGAATCATCGAGGCAGGAGGTTGGGTTCTGCATCATTCTCCATTGCATGCAGACTGGCTGACTCTCTTCAGATGTTATTTTGCCTGCGTGATCTGCCTGCAAGATTGCTAAGGGGGCTGCCTGCTTAATTCTACATTCTTACTCCTCTTTAGGAAAGGAATTCAACAGGTTAGACAAGGCATGGTGTGCATTCAGGAGAGTGTAAGTCAGGAGTTAGTTTCAATAGTTTAGTGATCTCATTCCTATAATTAGGTTCTTTTAAGGTTAGAGGGGAACAGAAATGGACAAACAGGAAAGGGACAAAAGAGCTGCATTCACATGCACGGAAATATTCCAGCTGGCATTTTCTTCCCCAGATAGTTTCCATTTATGCTGGCTCTGTTACTTTTCTGAAACCCAGTCAAGTATCCAACTCTGAACCCAGTGTGTAGGGGTCTACAGGTAACCACATGATTATGTTTTCAAATGTTATTTTATGTCTCAAAACAGATTTTATGATTTATAGAACTTATTGTTGGGTCCTGACAAAATGATGAGAGTGGAGCAAAGGTCATACAATCCATTCCCCTGATTCCAGGCAATGCTCCTCCTAAGTCATCAAAGATAGATGGGTATCTATCGATTCTGCGGGGGAAAAAGATTGTTCAACTTTCTCAATTAACCAGTTCTAGAGTATAATTATTCGTATAGTCAGGAAATTCATGCATGTGTAATAGTAGAGCTCGTTTTTGTCTCCTCAATCCATCTTTGTAATCATTGATCTATTTACGTGGTTATCGACCATCTGTATTTTATGCAGGCTTGTGATTCTGCATGTGTACATGCACTTTACAAGGGTTGATGACTTTAGAAGACTACAAGTATATCAATTAAGGCTGTAATGGCATTAGTATTGTAGAATTTGAAAACATTTTTGTCTGAAATAGCAACTTGTATTCATCATGTTCATTTTCATAGTTCTTTAGGGAAAATGAAACATTAGCAATGACGTCAACAATCACAAAACATTTCTTTCCCATTTCTCATCATGGAGGAATAAATAGTTACTTTATGTCATGCTACTGTAATCTTAAAATACTTGTATCTGTGAGCTGCTGTTCTTTTTCATCTTTTGCTTCTAACTGGTTAGTTGAGTAATTTTTATTTTTTTCTTTACCCTTCCTTCACTGAAGCTTTCTTTGGCCCTTGTTTGCTACTTTCAGTATGTTGGTAAAATCACACCTATTCCAAGCAAATATGATGACTATTTATTTTCATCCCCTCTATGTCTATTGTTGATTAATACCGGTATTTCAATTGTCACCATTACTGGTTGTGCTGTTTTCCACAATTGATACCAGACTGTTTCACAAAGAAAGAAGAGGTAGCTTTAAACAATTCATTAACTTTTCTTGTACTAGTCAGACTGTAAACCATATTTTAAAAAGGCAAAAAAAAAAATTAACCTATTTATACTTTGAACAAAGCATAGGTCTTATTAATAGTTGAGCAAAATGTGGCCTCAGAGATCATATTTTATGTGGCCTTGTAGACTTTAAGCCATGGTAGAACTTCATTAAAATTCTGGCCCTTTCATACTACAGATACACTGAGTCTATTGATGTGAGATGATGTTTGGGGTTGACTAGGAATTCCCTTGCAATTGTAGAACTTGGAAAGTGCCCTTATTTTCCTTAGACTTCCAGAACCCTGAATTAGGAAATGAGAAGCAAGGTTAGACCCAACCTCCCCTACTCTAACTTGTAGCTATAAGGCTACCTCTGGACAAAAAGCCGAAGTCTCTCAGCCCAAGAGAATTGCAGTGCAGAGTGCCCAGTTGCCAATGCCCTCAATTAAACTAACAGAGATGGAGAACAATTACACTGTTTTTTCCTACTATCTTCCTACTCTTTTTTTACTATATTAATTTTCTTTGAATCCAAAGATTGTTGGCCAGTCATATATTTAATGAAGTATAACACCTTTGTAATTATATCTATAAAAACCACTTCCTCTTTTGTGCATTCAGTAGGTAATCAAAACATCCTTTTCTGTATACAAGGAATAAATATTTACTTACCATATTGTTTTTTTCAATGCTCTATTATAATTCTAGATCTCCTATGTAAAGAGGAACGGTACCTAGTCTTCAAGTCTAATAAAGTCATATGATAGTTACAGTATAATTTAACATAATAGAGTGTAGTTAACATGCTATGGCATACTTTAACACAGTGTAATATAGATATAACATGATGGGTATTTTAATCTCTTTACAAAATATTTTTGAGAGGCAGTCAGGAAGGAGTACACAAGAGAGACTGAATGCTCTTTATTTCTTAAGCTCAGTGGTAGGCACATAGAGTCATTATATTATGTATATATTTTTGTATGTCTTAAATATTACACAATAAATAAATTTTAAATTATTTGACAAGTGCTGAAAGCATATGCTTAAGGCAGGACTTAATTCTTTTTTGTGGAGTGCTGTCCTGTAAATTGTCGGATGTTGAGCAGTACCCTTAACCTCTGCCTACTAGTTGCAGCCCACCAGTTGTGACAACCAAAAATGCCTCAGACATTGACCCATGTGCCCAAGTGGGCAAAATTGTCCCTGGTTAGAACTGTCTGAAGAATTATTTTTATTTCTGAAATACAGGTAGTAAAGTTTCAGAATATAATAAGCTTCCAATCATTTGCTTTTATTTTTTATGTTCAGTGGAAACCCTCATGACAGAGATTTTGGACATTTGATTATTATAGGCAAAAACAAAGCTTGATTCCATGTGTTGAAAAAAATCTCTTTCCCAGGAATGTAAAGTGTTCATGTTAAGTTCAAATTCTGATAGAATACATTCTCATTAAATTGCAAATATCAACTATTGTTTAAAATATAGGCCTTAATTATTTTTCAGTGGTGAATACAGACAATTCTATTAGTGTGATTTGATTTTTTTTCCTTTATCATGTACTAGATGGTTTTTTTGGTTGTTGTTGTTTTACATTAACAACTCAATAGTGTTGAACAGTTCACTTTACACCATTTAAAAAACCTTATGTTTATTTTTTAAAAAAATATGTCATATAGGTAAGGCAAATAGTATAGTGTTAACAACTTTCAGTTTGGAGTCAAAAAGCTGGGTCCGAATCCCAACTCTGCCACTTGCCAGCCATGTGAACCTGAGAAAGTTACCTAGCCTCTCTGGGCATGTTGTCTTTATCCTCTAAAGAGGTGATGAGTCTGTTATGAGGATTAAGTTAAACATACGTGAAAATCCCCTTAGCACAGTGCTGGTTACAAGGTAAGGATACAACAAATGACTTTTGAAGTGAGTGGGATCAGTTCAGTTAGGTTTCCTTTTTATTCCAAACATCCTCCTGCAAAACGTTTAGTTGACTAGTCAGTGCTTAGTTTTCTATGTTAATAGAAAGAATCTCAGCAGGGTGATAATTCTCCTGGGGCGTCTTGCTTACTATGTACTGTCTGGAATCTCAGAAACAGAGACATCAAATACGGACAAAGGAAATCTCCAGGAATAGTCTACCATTTTTGCGAGGATAATTCAGAAACCTCGCCTCAACCTCTTTGATCCTTTATATCACATTCCTTATTCTGTAGTTCTGTTCATTTGCATGCTGCAAAGGTAAATGTAGACTTTAAAGTAGACAAATATACTTGAATTAAGATAGAATTGGTTGATGGAGCCAACTAGGGGACTCCCAGATGTGAGACTGGGGACTCTCAGATGTTATCAAAACCTTTTAACATTTTTAAAGTGTTTTGTAGATTTTTAGTATTCCACTTGAATTAATGAAACAAAATTTTATCCACCAATTGTTTCCCACAGTTTTTACTGTTGTTGAATTTATATTATTATAAGTTATTCATGTCTTCATGTCGTAAAATTTAGCTTTCAATGTTTGTACTATCATTAAGCATGAGATAAGGCTATCATTATTTGAGGTCCTTAGGGCAAATGATCTGAAAATGTTTTAGATAAATGCCTGGCATTTTTATATTTGTGTTTTATTTGTTTAGGAGTATTTTATTTTAGTATGTTGGGTAGTATTAGAATCATATATTTCATACTTAGAATCATTTAAAATATATGCCAATATATATGAAATCATGGCTTTATGAAATTACCAATATCTATTGTGAATGAAATTGTATATTTTAGTTTGAATATTAGTAAACAATATTTTATAAAAATCAAAGTACCTGAAATTGAGAACATGACCTTGTTTTAAAGTTTTGGTGGTAGAAGAATTTGTCACATTAAAGAGTTAATCAGAAATGTTGTGATACATTCCAAATAATTGCTTATAATTTAATAGCTACTTTAGCTACTTTGAGTATTCGTTCTAATAAAGAATCACAAAAGACATTAAAAGATTAGGGGCTAAATAAGCTTAGATGACAGTGCTAACAGACAGTGCTAATGACAGTGCATGGCCTCAAGAGTTTTGGGTTGGCCAGAAATAGGAAGGTGGGATTGCTTTATGACAGCAAGGAAAGGGGAGACTTGTTAGATGGGTGTAACATGCTGAGTTGTGGCTTTACGTGAAAGCTTGCAAGCAAGATAACCTCCTAGGAATGGTAAGAAAGCATGAGTGAGAGCAGATATGATACAGAGAATTCTACATGATGGAATGTTTAAAATATCTTATTTTTCCTTCTCTTCCAATTGTGGAACCTGTCTTCTATAAGGTATTTGCTAGAATACCTCATTGTCTTCCAGACTGTACACATTGTACTCAAATTTAATTTTGCCTTTGTGTCTCGATCATGGAATTAGAGACCATCAAAAGTTAATGCTAAAATTAACTTTATAAATTCTCTTATTCATTTCCCTTATTTCATGGAAGGAGAAACTGAGGCTCAAAGAAGTTTATATCACACAGCCAATCTGGGATCACAACTCAGTTCATGTCATGCCCAGTTCATTGATTTCTTTTTTTTTTTTCTCCTCTTGTTTGGTCTGTGTTTTTCCCTGTTGTGATATGCAGATGAGTGAGGAGGTTGGACAGGAATAAAAAGTAGCCACAAAAAGTTTACTAATTAAAGAGTTCATGCAATATCTATCATCGGAAGTCAGAGTGGAAATTAAATTATTGTTGAAAATATTTTCTTCCAGTATTAGAAGACATTATAAATGTCTTCATTGACATTCATTATTGTTTGTGTCGTGAAATGTATAATTAGGTGCCAAGAAATAAAGACTTAATTTTACTTAATGCAATATAAGGGGCATAGGATTTCATTTCCGCATTAATAAGCAGCATTTTAGTAAAATGAAAGTGTAGTTCAAATACTAATAAGACCATCATTTATTTTATCCCATATGAAGGATTCAAAGCGATGGCCCCTTTTAATGAAATGAAGTCTTTCAGCTCTCTGAGATAAATAAGAGTAAATATTTTGGCCTTCATTTTATAATTTTTCTTAAATGTATATAGTTGAATAGAGTTGAAAAATTACTTGCTTCTCAGGAAAAGTAAATAAAGTGTCTCCTTATTTTCCTTGAGTGTGTGACTAATTGCTACATCATCTCCTCGGACTTTCTACTCTTCAGTGGTTTATTCTTAAAATACCACTCTCAGTATAGTGGGGAAAAAAAACATTATGCTGGGTTTTAGTCACTTAAACCCTTTGCAACCCTGGACAAGTCACTTATCTTCTTTTAACCTTAAATTTCTTGCATATACAAGGGGGGATATGTGTACTTCCAAAACTGGGTTATTATAACAATTCAATATGAGCGTATGTGCAAACTGGTAAAACACTAAACAAATAGAACACAAATACGGACAAGTCCCTTGGATGTCTACTTAGCCCTACTCTTTCACCTTTTCTAGCCATTTAGTAAAGATAATTAACTCTTGACTTAAACGTTCAACCATCCCTTGAAAGAGCATTCCCCAAAAGAACTCATCTTCTTGTTCTATACCCCAACTAAAGACCTCCTTTCCTTATCTCCGGGAATTCTTTTCATCCCTTCTCTCTTCTTTGACTCTGCCTGAGACTCATCCCAGCTCATCATGCATTCTTACTGATCCTTTAACTGAAGATTCATTAGAGCCACTCTTACCTCCCATTCCCACAGGACTAGGCTTATCTCTCATCACTTCAGTCATTTTATTGCTTTTGTTTCCTAGCTAATCTTTTTGTCTCTAGGCTGCCTCCAGTCCAGCGCATCTTAACTTGATTCAACTCGATTTTCTTTTTCCTCCGCCAATTCATTTTCTTCGTTAAGAAGCAATAGCAGTGATTGCCATCTGTTTCCGGTTGGTTGCTTGTTTTAAATACTGTAGGGGATCTCTAGTTAATTTCAAAGATTTGTTGAATTTCTCAGTCTTGATTTTGAATAATCTGTACATGACGTGTCTTTGCTTTTCTCCATGCCTTTGCATCCTTTAAGTATCTTTCATATCTTTCAAAACATGACTTAAAACTCACCTTCTCCTAGAAATACTCCTTACTTTCTATACCAAACTGAATATTGTCTTTATTCTTCATCTGCACATTTGTACTATGGTATTCATAGTTTTTTGTAATGGTCTTTGAAAATGATCTTTGCATGTGATGCTGACATTCTGAACTGTGTCATAAGCATTCTCTGTTTTAGTAATATTTTTTAGTTCTTTTAGAACAAATCAGATACATGGTATTGTGTTCTGTTTATATGATAAACATTCTGTTATCATGTCATTTGGTGGCATTTTAAATTAGAGATTGTCAAAATGTTAGACTGACCCTCTGTGCAGGGCCATATTGAGGGGGTGAGCAATCCATGCTAAGATTGGTGTCAGATTTACAGATTTCCCCGTCTTGAATGTTTAGATCTGTGTTGTCTCTCAAGTGTTTACGAGAATTATAAGAACCATCCCAAACTCCTTTGTTGAACCAAAGGTCTTTATGAAAATAAGCATAAGGATTCCATACAGTGTCAAGCAATACTTATATAGAGTCATAATTAGTTGTAGGTGTTTCTACACATTTCTGTCATAGATGACTCTGCTCTGAAAGTTCTTTTGCACTAAGCGGTGAAAACTATCCTAGTCTATGCAGTTTTCCTGGGCCCCAACTGGCTATTTGGAGGGAGTGTCATTCAGCCAAAGGATATTGGTGGTCTCCACTAATCTAAACACTGCAAACAGTGTTTTTGGCACATTAGATCCAAAGGGAGCAAGCACTAGGTTCAGTTTGTGTAAGTTCCATGATGTATATAATTTTTGTTTGTTTGTTTGAATTTTGTTTTATTTATTTTTTTATACAGCAGGTTCTTATTAGTCATCAGTTTTATACACATTAGTGTATACATGTCAATCCCAATCACCCAATTCAGCACACCACCACCATCACCCCCCTGCCGCTTTCCCCCCTTGGTGTCCATATGTTTGTTCTCTACATCTGTATCTCAATTTCTGCCCTGCAAACCGGTTCATCTGTACCATTTTTCTAGATTGCACGTATATGCATTAATATACAGTATTTGTTTTTCTCTTTCTGACTTACTTCACTCTGTATGACAGACTCTAGATCCATCCACAGCTCAACAAATGACCCAATTTCATTCCTTTTTATGGCTGGGTAATATTCCACTGTATATATGTACCACATCTTCTTTATCCATTCGTCTGTTGATGGGCATTTAGGTTGCTTCCATGACCTGGCTATTGTAAATAGGGCTGCAGTGAACATTGGGGTGCATGTGTCTTTTTGAATTATGGTTTTCTCTGGGTATATGCCCAGTAGTGGGATTGCTGGATCATATGGTAGCTCTATTTTTAGTTTTTTAAGGAACCTCCGTACTGTTCTCCATAGTGGCTGTATCAATTTACATTACCACCAACCGTGCAAGAGGGTTCCCTTTCCTCCACACCCTCTCCAGCATTTGTTGTTTGTAGATTTTCTGATGATGCCCATTCTAACTGGTGTGAGGTGATACCTCATTGTAGTTTTGATTTGCATTTCTGTGATAATTAGTGATGTTGAGCAGCTTTCCATGTGCTTCTTGGCCATCTGTATGTCTTCTTTGGAGAAATGTCTATTTAGATCATCTGCCCATTTTTGGATTAGGTTGTTTGTTTTTTTAATATTGAGCTGCATGAACTGCTTGTAAATTTTGGAGATTAATCCTTTGTCAGTTGCTTCATTTGCAAATATTTTCTCCCATTCTGAGGGTTGTCTTTTCGTCTTGTTTATGGTTTCCTTTGCTGTGCAAAAGCTTTGAAGTTTCATTAGGTCCCATTTGTTTATTTTTGTTTTTGTTTCTATTACTCTAGGAGGTGGATCAAAAAAGATCTTTCTATGATTTATGTTAGAGAGTGTTCTTCCTATGTTTTCCTCTAAGAGTTTTATAGTGTCCGGTCTTACATTTAGGTCTTTAATCCATCCTGAGTTTATTTTTGTGTATGGTGTTAGGGAGTGTTCTAATTTCATTCTTTTACATGTAGCTGTCCAGTTTTCCCAGCACCACTTATTGAAGAGACTGCCTTTTCTCCATTGTATATCCTTGCCTCCTTTGTCATAGATTAGTTGACCATAGGTGCGTGGGTTTATCTCTGGGCTTTCTATCTTGTCCCATTGATCTACATTTCTGTTTTTGTGCCAGTACCATATAGTCTTGATTACTGTAGGTTTGTAGTATAGTCTGAAGTCAGGGAGTCTGATTCCTCCAGCTCCATTTTTTTCCCTCAAGACTGCTTTGGCTATTCGGGGTCTTTTGTGTCTCCATACAAATTTTAAGATTTTTTGTTCTAGTTCTGTAAAAAATGCCATTGGTAATTTGATAGGGATTGCATTGAATCTGTAGATTGCTTTGGGTAGTATAGTCATTTTCACAATGTTGATTCTAATAGGTTGTGTGTCATAAAGAGGGCAGACCTTCAGAGGATGGGTAATTAGTTGATGATGGAGTGAGCAGCCACATAGGAGTGACTGCTTACAGTAGGACTGCATCTGAGGTGAAGCCAAGATTCCCCAAAGTGATAAGCTCTGCCTCACCAGCAAAAAACCAGGCATGGGATAACAAACATGTTTGGTCACCCTATGTTGATATATTGTCTTATTTATGATGAGTAATCATTTTAGTTTTTGTGGAATTTGGCATTGGCATATATTCCAGATCCTCTCTACGTATAGTCTAATCCATTGCTTTGCATTTGATGGCAGAGTAGGGGTAAACTTGGTTCAATGAATGTTTATAAATAAACGTTTAACACATGTCACTAGTTGGGAAAACAATCAATTTTTGAGGATCACAGTGAAGACTGTTATTGGTTTAGAAACTCAGTGCTGCAGGCCAAAAATACTGTATGGGTTATTTTCAATAGATAATTTGAATACTGCTTCAAGGGGGAAATATTTCAAACAAAACTAGATTTGTGATTTGTTATAGGATTTCTTCAATTTTTGTTTGGTTAGCTCCCCTCAGTTTATGGTACAAATGAATGCCTAAGGATAAGAGTTGTTCAGAATCATCTCATTGTCTCTCATCTCATTCTTTTTAAACTCAGTTGACAGTTCTCCATGTGAAAATGTATGGGATATTTGAAAAGAGTCAGCCAAAAGCCAACAATTATTTTTCCTTAAAAAAAAAATCAAAAGTTTGAGCAAGATGAGTTAAAGCCTTGGGGATCATTACTTAGCCCATAGAGGAAAAGTAAACTGAGGAGTAAGTCTAGATTTTGCAAATGTGAAGAGTCATTATCTAGATAATGATGAGCAGCTGAAAAATGTCCCTGACTGGCTCAACAGAAGAAATCAATATTGAATTGAATCAGATGAATAGAAGCCTAAGTCCCAAACTGTAAAGTTTTAAGGCAACAATGTGAACTCTCCCAGAATGATCAAGAATACCTGAGGGTAGAAGATTGAAGTAAGTTTTACAAAAAATCATTTGGGATTACTTTTCTAATATTTGGCTGTATGTATGCACTTCAAAGCATAGCATTAATAAAATGTAAGCCTATGTGCCCACATCACCAATATCTATGAAGCCCATTATTTATTCCTTCACTCCCGAAGAAGCCATTATTCTGAGTATTGGGCTCATCATCTCATGCTTTTCTTTATGCTTTTATTACATATGGATATATATCCCTAAAATATATGCTTAGTTTTTGCCTTTTTTAAAACTTTGGATGAGTAGACTCATTCTGCATACATGTTATATTGTTAGATTTCTCACTTTTTTTTTTTTGAGATTCATCCATTTTGATGTATGTAGCTATTATTTTTTTCCATTTTTGCCATGCTACAGTGTTCCATAGTATGAATACGCCATGATTCATTTCCCCATTATCCTGTCAGTGAACATTTGGATTGTTCCTAGGTTTTTGTTTATTACTGTTGTTGTTATTGTTATCATTATCATTAAGACTGCCTGTACAAATAATATTGCCATGAATATTCTTATACACGTCTCTCAGTGCAAATTTTGAAGAGCTCCTCTAGATCAGTAGTTCTCAAAGTGTGATTGCTTCAACATCATCTGTGTACAGGTTAGGAAAGGATAATCTCCACCCCTAACCCAGACCTGCTGAATCAAACCAAAATGTGTGGGGCCCAGAAATCTTTGTTTAACTAGCCCTCCACGTGATTCCATAGCACACTATAGTTTGAGACTGACTCTAGTCTTTTTACTTTTATTTATTTATTGTATTTTGGGCTGCGTTGGGTCTTCGTTGTCGCGCACAGGCTTTCTCTAGTTAGAGTGAGTGGGGGCTACTCTTCGTTGCGGTGCACGGGCTTCTCATTGCGGTGGCTTCTCCTGTTGCAGAGCATGGGCTCTAGGCGCTTGGGCTTCAGTAGTTGTGGCGTGTGGGCTCAGTAGTTGTGACTCACAGGATCTAGAGCACAGGCTTAGTAGTTATGGCACATGGGCCTAATTGCTCTATGGCATGTGGGGTCTTCCCGGACCAGGGATCGAACCCATGTCCCCTGCATTGGCAGGTGGATTCTTAACCACTGTGCCACCAGGGAAGCCTTGATTCTAGTCTTATAATTACTGGGTTATGGCGTGTATGCTTCTTCAGCTTTACCAAGTAATGCCAAATTAATTTCTGGAGTGCTTGTATTAATTTATCCTACTAACACTGTATGAGAATTCTCATTGCTTTAAATGAATAATTCTCAAACTCAGCTGTGCATTAGTATCATTAGGGAAACTTAGAAAAATACCATTGCCTTGACCAGATCAATTCAATCATAATTTGGGGGGATGGGACCCAGGTATCATTTTCCCCTTAGCTTTATTTGGATATAATTGATATTCCAAAAACTGTACTTATTTAGTGTATGTAATTTGATGAGTTTAGACATATGCATATACCCATGATACCATCACCACATCAAAGTAATAAACGTGTCCTTTACCTACAAAAGTTTCCCTGTGTCCATTTAATTTTTTGTTTTTGTTTTTGTGGTATGAACACATAACATGAGATCTACCTTCTTAACAAATTTTTAAGTGCACGATACCATGTTGTTAGTTACAGGCACAGTGTTGTACAGTAGATCTCTAGAACTTACTCATTGTGTATAACTGTAACTTTATAAGCATTTAACAACGCCTCATTTCACCCTCCTCTCATCCCTGACAATCATGATTCTGTTTTATGTGTCTATAAGTTTGCCTATTTTACATACTTCATTTAAATGGAGCAATGCAGTGTTTGTCCTTCTGTGACTAACTTATTTCACTTAGCATAATGTCTTCTAGCTCCATCCATGTTGTCTCAGATGGTAGGGTTTCCTTCTTTTTTAAGGCTGCATAATATTCCAGTGTGTGTATTTATGTATGTATACACACACACACACACACACACACACACACACACACACACATATCACTTTTTATCCATTTATCTGTCAGTGGACAGTTGAGCTTTTTCCATATCTTGGCTACTGTGCATAATGCTGCAGTTAACATGGGTGTGCAGATATCTCCTCAAGATTCTTATTTCAATTCTTTTGGATATATACCCAGAAGTGAGATTGCTGGATCATATGGTAGTTTTATTTTTAGTATTTTGAGGCACTTCCATACTTTTTCCCATAGTGGCCACACTGTTTTGTATTTCTACCAACAGGGTACAAAGTTTGCAGTTTTCCCCAACCCTTACCGACACTTGTTATCTTTTGTTTTTTGTAATCGCCATTCTAACAGGTGTGAGGTGATATCTGACTGTAACTTTGATTTGTGTTTCCCTGATTTGTATGTCTTTGGAGAAATGTCTGTTTAAGTCCGTTGTCCTTTTTTTTTTAACAGGGTTATTTAGTTTCTTGCTATTATATTGTAGAAATTCCTTGTATATTTTAGAAATTAACTCTTTATCAGATCTATGGTTTGCAAATATTTTCTCCCCCTTGGTTGCCTTTTCTGTTGATTATTTTCTTTGCTGTTCAGAGAAGCTCTTTAGTTTGATGTAGTCTCATTTGTTTCTTTTTGCTTTTTTTGCCCCTGCTTTTGGTGCCATATTCATGAAATTATTGCCAAGACCAAAATGATGCAATGATTCCTCTATGTTTTCAGGTCTTATGTTTAAGTGTTTAATCTACTTTGAGTTGATTTTTCTGTAAAGTGTAAAATAGAATTCCAGTTTCTTTTTTGTTGTTGTTGTTGTTATGTAGATACCCAGTTTTCTCAGCACTAAAATTTCCCCATCATATATTCTTGAACCCTTGCCAAAGATCAGTTGCATGGATTTATTTATGGGCTCTCAATTTTTTTCCATATGTCTGTCTTTATGTCAGTACCATGCTGCTTTACTTACTATAGCTTTGTAGTATATTTTGAAATCAAGAAGTGAGATGATTCCACCTTTATTCATTTTTCTCCGTGTTGCTCTGGCCGTTCTGTGCACACCATCTTTTAAAGCTTCCAGGTTTATTTTTATGTGAAGATGGTATTGAAAACCAATGTTCTACACCGTGGGGAACACTTGATATTGTAGGAATTTTGTACTTTTGCCAGCCTGGCAGATGTGAATAGAGAATCTCATTTCTTGCATTCAAATTTTGTTTTATTGAGTATGAATGAATTGAGCCCCTTTGGGGCCATTTGTGGACCACTTATGGGCCATTTGTGTTTCCTCTTCTTTAAAATGCTTGATTCAGTCTTTTGTCCATTTAAAAAATCCTATTGTGTTGCTTATCTTTTTTTATTTGTTTCATCTGTGTTCTTGATATATTTGGAATAGTAATTTTTTTGTTGCTTACGTATTTGCAAATATTTTCCCATTTTCTTCTCTTTCCATTTTCTTCACGGTATCTTTTCATGAACATCTGTTGCTAATTTTAATGTAGTTTAATTCATCAGACTTTTCTTTTAGTTTTTGTGTCTTATTTAAGAAATTCCTGACTTACCTAAGGTCATGTAGGTATTCTCCTTCTATTTTCTTCTAAAAGTTTTAAGAAGATTGTCATTTACCTTAAATCTTTAATCTACCTGGAATTGATTTTTGTGTATGCTGTAAGGAACAGATTTAATTTCGTTTTTTTACATATGAATACCTCTTGTGCCAGCATAATTTATTAAATAATCCATCTTTCCCCTAATTTTTGTAATGTTGCTTCTGTTATATATCATGTTTCCAAGTATGTATGGCTCTGTTTCTGGGGTTTCAGTTTTGGAATTCTGATCCATTGAGCCATACATATGTCCCTGTACTAATATCACACACTCTTTAATTGTATAACTGTAATAATATTTGATATGTGCTGGGGGAAGTCAACCCACGTTCTTGTTGTTTTCCAATAATGTATTGATTATTCTCTCTTCATTCTGCCACATAAATTTTATAATCAGCTTGTCAAGCTCCAGCAACAACACAAACTTTGTTTGGGTATTTTACTGGAATTACATAAAGTCTCTGGTCAAATTTGGGTATATTGAGACCCATATGACATATGATTCTTCCTATTCTGGAACATGGCATGTGTGTCTATTTACTTACTTATCCATGACTTTCAAAAACCTTTTTTCACACTCCTAATTTATCTGTTGTTGATTCATATTTTGGTTATGTTTAAAATTTAACAGGTTAGGCATTATTTTTGCTGACTCTTGCAGGTTTGCTTAGATTTACTCACATATTTAACTTACATGAATTACCTTCCTTTTCGTGTGACATAACTTCCTTCTAGGATCACTTTCTTACTGAAGCACATCTTTTTAAAGTACCTTTAGTGAGATTCTAGACATAGTAAGCAGTTTTTGTTTGATATTGTATTTATTTCACCTTTTTTTATTAAAAGATATATTCAGTGGGTATGTAATTCTAGCTTGCAATTTTTTTTTTTTTCTCAGCAGTATGAACAAATTATTGCACCATATTCTGGCTTCGATTATTGTTAAGCAAGCTGTAGTCTAAATTGACATTCCTTGGAGGTAACCTCTCTATTCTGTTTTTTGATTTTCTTTTTGTTTTTGGTGTTCTGTAGTTTTATTAAGGTGTGTCTTGGTGTGGATTTCTTTTTTTCATCCTTCTGTTTATCTTGATTCATTGGGCTTCTTGAATTTAAAAATTGTTCTGCTCCATCAATTCTGGAAAATTATTAGCCATTTTCATTTAGAATATTATCCTTCTCCCATGCTCTCTATTCGTGCCTTCTGTAACTCCAATTAAGCACATTTTGAACATTCTCACTCTGTTTGGGGTTTTTTTGATTGGTTATTTTTACATCTCTTTTGTATTTTGTCTTTACATACTGTACTCCAGAGTATTTCTTTCAGGCCTGTCTTCCAGTTTACTAATTCTTTTGTGATTTCTGCCTAACCACCTGTTTTACCTCTCCAATGAGTTTCTAATGTCACTTATTATATTTCTTATATCTAGAGATTCTTTGTTTATCGAATATTCTGTCTTATGTCTTTATAGGTCTAATTCTGTTGTTTGTTTTTGCAGACTCTTACTAATGTTTGTTTACTGCTTTCTGTATCATCTATATTTTTATTGTGAACTAATGACTGCTGAGCCTTTATCTGTGGAAATATTTTGAAACTGAAGTTTAAAGGTACTTTACTCCTTGGAACTTTGCATGAATGACTGCCAGTTATTTGGGAGCACTGCCAAAATGTAATCACGTTAAATTTAAATTCTCAGCATATTTTTTTTGACAACTAGGTATTTTAAATTCTGACCATAAACCTGCATGGGTGCTGTCTTGTGGTTAGAGGTTTACAGGGAGTAATATCTTACTCCTAAACCCACAGTCAAGGCAAAAACAGGCAAGATCCCGTACTCTTTTTCTCTATGGGTGGGCTTTGTTTTTGTTTTTGTTTTCTTTACAGTAAGTCCTTCACTGGGGAGATTATCTTTTGGGGTTTTAGATTTCCATCATGAACTGAGTTTGCCTATATCTTGTGAAAGGTCTAGGCTTTGTGTACCATCTTCTGTTTGAGGCCCATTAAAGCTAAACACTCTAGAGCACTGGAAACTGGTAGATGTTCCTAGGGCAGTCTTGGCCTTCAGTGTTTGGTTATGTCTCTGCATTAATGCTTTCCTTTAGTTTTCTTTCTTTGAGGGGAGATGGAGGGAGGTATTTCTTAATTTCTTGCATAGCTTAGCTTTTCATCTAAAGGTATTTTTAAGAATTTTAGGTGTTCTGTAAATGACAGTCCCTAGGCAATTTGACTACCCAATTGACTAGGGTAACTAACCGACTGGAAACAGAAGTCTTTTCTAAAATATCTCGACAACTCTTTTAGTGGGAAGTTTAGAGAAACATATTAGATAGTGCTAATATGCCACTATGTTCAGGTCAATGTGTTTTAAGTTCCACAGATGCCAAATGTTGTTTCTGCTTAGTTAAAAAACATGTACTTCCCTGGTAGCACAGTGGTTAAGAATCCACCTGCCAATGCAGGGGTCGCAGGTTCGATCCGTGGTCCAGGAAGAGCCCATGTACTGCAGACCAACTAAGCCCGTGCACCACAACTACTGAGCCTGCGCTTTAGAGCACGTGAGCCACAACTACTGAAGCCCGCACACCTAGAGCCCGTGCTCTGCAACAAGAGAAGCCACCACAATGAGAAGCCTGCGCACCGCAACGAAGAGTAGTCCCCGCTCCCCACAACTAGGGAAAGCCTGCACGTAGCAACGAAGACCCAATGCAGCCAAAAATCAATCAATCAATCAATAAATTAAAAAACAAAACAAAACATTTTTTCAGCTTGACATGGATGCTTGATGTGTCAAAAAATGTCCAGAGTATTAGATGCTTCACATTGACTGTCTGGTTCTTTAATCGAAGGCATAACTATATACTTCTACATTTGTTTTGGATGCAGGTGTCTATAACCAGTACTTATATGAAAACTGGGAAATAAATACTTAACAATAGCTTGTCATGTATGTTTCTATTACAACTCTTTTTGAACTAATTGGAATGATTTACTGGTATTATGATGATCTTGGAAATAGAAGCAACCTTGCGTTTGTGTGTGGATTGTCTTCCTAGGCAGTGAAGTGTTTCTACCTTTGGATTTGCATAGGAGTGGTAGCATTCTGATGTGGCATGTTTCATTTAATGATATGGCCATTCTGTTAGTGTGCTAGTTTTCATAGTCTGCATAGGCTTGCATTGTTCCATATGCCCAAACAAAAACTGTGGAGGAGAAACACTGAGTTCTTAATGTGAAATGATTGGATATTGCATTAGCATGCACCTGTATATTTGAGTGAAATTTCCAGGTTGTCCTTTGGGATATTTCACATAAAGTACATTGCACTATTCTCATTTCAAGACCTGTGAAATGTTAGCACCCTTCAAACTCTATAGTTAATTGTAGATAGGCGTCTTGACTGTTATGGTAGGATTCAGCTTTGGTTAACATCTATATATAATATTTAATAGTAATGCATCCTTGCATTAGTTTGTCATGGCCATGATAAGGGGATATCTAATGAAAGCAGAATGTAGCGTAAACAGGATATTGTATACCTGTTACTTATTTTAGCTAATACAAATCTTCTATTAAATATCTGAGAATATCAGTTTGTCTTCTTATAATGAGAAGATATTTTATGTTTAATTTGAAATATGTTAATTTAAAATATATGAGGGCTATATAATTTATAAAGGAATGTTAATAATGTGGATATTGTTTGTATTATACTTAGGCAGAATATATTACATTTAGACACAGCCATACCCACCTCATATGCTATTCAGTATTCATAGTCATTCATTCTGTATGTTCTATATTTTGTTTAATTCTTAAAATCACCTTTTAGGTTTAATATGATTTCGAAGTTTTATTTTTGAGTACAGAGTGGGACATAAACAAAATAGAAGATAATTAGCATCAAAAGAATGAATGCTTTTAGTAATAATCTTTCAGATTAATTGTAAATCATGTTAATTATTTTAGAAGGCAATACATTTCGTCTGCAAATAGGATCATGACATTAGTGGGAGTTGAAATTTTTATATACAAAGTAGTCACAATTTTTCTTTTTATAATTATAGAAGTTATAAATATATCTGCGATCTCTATTAATCTAATACAAAATGAGAACACTTTGAGGAATTTAATTGAAGTTAAATTAGGAAAGTTTAGATACATACGATTTCCATAGCCCAGATTTTTGGCTGTACAGTGTAAAAGAAGGGTTGAACCCAAAAGAGATTTTGACAGAAAGAACCATCAGAACTTGTGACTGAGTGACAAATGCCAGTTTGAAAGCTTAGAAGGTGGAGAGGATGCCAGTCCTGTTGGTAGAATGGGGCCTTTAGGAGAAGCTTATAAGAGGTAGGGATGAGGGGTCAGAGTGAGGATGGATTCTCCTTTAGATTTGTTGAATTTGAGTTAACGATGGGACATCTGGATGGGACGGACTGTCAGTCAGAAACATGGAACTTAGAGATGGACAGGAGTAGTGAGGGCTGGAGCTGTTCATTTGGTGTTATTAGCGCTGAGGTGTTACTGAAAAGTTTTCCTACCTGGGCCAAGTTGAAGATCAAATAGGTAGGAAACCTGTAAAAGGCTGCCTCTTTGTAAGATGTAAATGTCATACTCCAAGGTCATGAATTTTCTCATCATGTTTTCAATGCTTGTATTTTCTTTAATCAACTAGTATTTTTTTAAAGGAGTGGCTCCATGAAAAGGTCTAGAAAATCTCCCACTGAATGCTTGAGGCCATTTAATCAGCATTTTAACATACTTTAGCAGACTCTTAGAGTCTGTTTTAGGGGTTTACAGAAATGTTAAGAATTTCAAATCAAAAGGAGAGAATTGTAGCATGACCACCTGACAAGAAATGTATTTAGGGTCAAATGCAACAAATTACTGTCAGTCGTATGTTGATTTTGGTTTCACTGTGTAGGGAGGAGTATACACAGTCCTTCTGGACCTGTAATCTTCGTCAGGGCAGAATCTCTAGTGGTTAACGTGGTGGTAAGGACATAGTCGGCAGCCAGTATATATTAGCTGAACGATGGATGAAACACAAAATAGATACAGAGCTAGGCCCGGCATCAAAGTGTGTGCCATTTAACTCAAAGCAAAGAACAAGAACACATGAATGTGATTTCAGAACATGAAAATACACACACAATTTAAGACATGCCATGAGAAAGTGTTGAAAAACATACAATAAATTACAGTAGTTAAGGGATTGAGTTTTTTGACCAGGCAAAATAGGAGGAGGGTTACGTTAAGATCACAGAGATTTATCCAAGACTTCGGAGAAACGTTTCTTATCTGGGTTTTTCTACAAAATAAAGTATTTGATGACATAGGTTAAAATAACACTTATATATATGTATATATATATATATATATATATATATCCTATATATAAATAGAATCCTGTGTATAGATATAAATAAACATATATTTATATATGCTCTGTAATAGTATAATTTTAAAAGGAATAAATAATACATTTTTAAAAAGAAATTTTGGCCCCAGTCCATTTACGTGGGGAATGATAGACTTAATCACAGTGAACCTAACTTGGCTTTCCTACTGCTAAAAAGACTTAATGAGATATAAGCTAAAAAAGAAAGGTTATGTTTTGGCAAGAAGGAAAGGGCATTATGGTTCAATACCTTCACTTAACTAACCTTTAAGTATGCAATTAACATTTAAAGGAAATAAAGTTTTGAAAGTATTATAGAGTAATTGCAGAAATGTAAAAAGTAGTTAAAAGCCTATGGTCTGTTAGGAGAAATCCCTTCAGATAACTGTGACAGTCATCAGAAAGTGAATTTGTGATGTGTAAAAGAGGAAGAAAAATCTGCTCATTTGGTGACATGATTACTGCTTTCCCCTTTGTTGTTTTCTTTGTGAACTTCAGCTCATTGACATTTTCTAGGATGAAATTTTCATACTGACCTAGAATTGATCTTTTAAACACAAATCGTACAATATTTGAAAGAAGATGCCCGGTATTAAGCAGGAGCAGCAGGAAGGAAAACTAGACGGGTTGAAACTTTACAGGATATTTGCCTATTAACTCACAGTTTGCCAGAATTTAAGTTGTACTTAAAAATTTATAATTCCTAGCTTCTGCTATTATGAACAGCTTTTCCCTTACAGTATAGAGGGTGTCTGAAGTCATCTTTGCAATTTATTTACTGGTCATAAGTAGCGATAGTATCAATAGGGCAGCTAAAGTCAAAAGCTATTTACAATTGTTTAAGTACAGAGTCCTTGGGCAATATGACTTTTAAACACTAGCCCAGTCCACATCTGTTCACATGTGTTTTGCTTCCTCTTGTTCCTAGCTGCTGTTGCAGGACCTTAATTCTTTTTAAAAACTACGTACGTTAGATGTTTCTGTGGCTCTCAGGGAATATCTTCCACATCTCATGAACTAATTTTGTCAGCTTCCATGTAGCTGCTGTGGGTGATTTTCTTCATTTCCTGCTTTGAACCCTTTTCTAAGGACCACTGTATGTGGGGAGAGGGGAGGAGTTTCTCACGGGGCACAGGTGGTATGCACTGAAGCCCTCTCGATGCCAAGGGTGTGGAGTGTCCTGTGGCAAAATACAGAAACATGTGTTTCTTCCCTTGTCTCCTTTTTTAACATCCTTGATCTGGGGGATACCCAAGCCATGCTCATCACACAGCTCCCCTTTCCACAGCATTCAGACATATGACTCTGTTGGGGGTGGGTAGGCCAGGCCTGGATACACATTCAAGAAACACATGTACTATGCTCAGAATCACCCTGATCCTTTCCAAAATGTAGGCTTTCTTACTGGGTCCAGCCTGACTACATGATACACACTTCCCTTCTATTAGGTGGGACATTTCTCTTCCAGGAGGCCTTACAAATAGACTTCCAACTGACTCCAAGGACTGTCCACATTAGTCTCAAACTGTGCCTTGAACATCTGTTTTCTCTCTTGACATGCTATTGAGCAGGTGAAGGGGATAGAGGCAAATGAGTACCACTATGTCTCTCTCTCCTCTGTCTTCTAATCCTCCTTTCTCTTCTATTCAGGAATTGATGGGCATGAAAACATTATTAATGTCTGATCTTATACTCCATTTTGTCTATAAAGTCCAGTATGTATGGGAAAAAAATCAGGTATCTTTATGTATTTGCTGTGATGGCCACTTGCCACACGGGGTTCTAGAGGTAGTGGGCCCATTAAGCAATAAGTCCTATAAAGTAGTCTGCATCTGCCACGCATTGAGAGAGTGTTACTCTAAGCCTTATTTGCAAATAGAACCCGCTAAGCACTGGCAGTTATATAAGCTTGTAACTCAGTCAGAAGACCATATCCAGAATCAGAATACATCTAAGCCCACCGAATGTGTTCAGTATTTCATATAGCTAAACAGAGAAAGAAAAGATATGTCACCTACGGTGGAGCCTGTGCTGTAAAGATGACTTAACAGGTTATCTACAGCTGGAAGAGAAGCAAAATAACAACAAGTTTCACATTCAGAGCTAAAATTCTATTTTAGACTTGATTCATTCTGTAATAGTTATTTTCACAGTTAAAACTTAAAATTGAGGTGGAGAGTTTGAAATATGCAGAATTGATATTTTTAATAATTATATTAATGTTCTTAATCTTTCTAATTGAGTTTCCCTGTTGGGAAAATTATACAAGTTACCAATCTGATTCTTTGTTTTTCTTAATAACATACTTCACAAAAAGTCCCATTAACAGAGAAAAAATTTTAAAAACAATTTATATACATCAGAAATATTCTAGAAAAATAGAAATAACACCTTGGTATTTACTTACCTTTTCATTCTATAAAAGAAAATGATATTAATGAAGCAAAATAGTAGATGTTCTTAATTTCATTTGATTATATGTTTATATTGTTATATCAACATCGATATTTCTTTTAAGTCAAAGGACGTGATATTTTAAGTCTTTGGTCTCATCAGTTACACAGTCGGTGCCATTGCAGGTGTAGAGCTTAGTGGAAACGCAGAATTAGTGGGAGGAGAGAAAAGATAAATAGAGAGAACAAAAGAGGACTTAAAGTAGACATGATACACTTGTTTCCTGTGGGACTTATAAGGCTATATGTTGTCTACTCTTTTTTTTTTTTTTTTGATCTGGAAACATCAATAATATACAGTGTACCATTTAACCTATTTTAATTGTACAATTTAAGTGGTGTTAAGTATATTTACAGTGTTGTTCAAACGTCACCACTGTTTTCAGAACTTTCTTATCATCCTAAAAGAAACTCTATACCTTTTAAGCAGTAACTCCCCATTCCCTTCTGCCCCTACCCCCTGGTAACCTCTGTTCTACTGTCTCTAAGAATTTGTCTGTTCTAGATACCACACATAAGTGGGTTCATACGTTATTTGTCCTTTTTTGTCTATCTTATTTCACTAAGCGAAATATTTTCAAGATTCATCTATGGGCTTCCCTGGTGACGCAGTGGTTGAGGGTCCTCCTGCCGATGCAGGGGACACGGGTTCGTGCCCCGGTCCGGGAAGATCCCATGTGCTGCGGAGCGGCTGGGCCCGTGAGCCATGGCCGCTGAGCCTGTGCGTCCGGAGCCTGTGCTCCGCAACGGGAGAGGCCACAGCAGTGAGAGGCCCGCGTACCGCAAAAATAAAAAAATAAAATAAATAAATAAATAAAAAGATTCATCCATGTTTTAGCATGGATCAAAACTTCCTTTTTTGGCTGAATAATATTCTGTTGTATGTACATACCACATTTATCAATGCATCTGTTGATGGACAAGTAGGTTGTTTCTACCTGCTGGCTATTGAATAATGATGCTATGGACATTTGTGTACAGGTATCTGTTTGAGACGCTGTTTTCAGTTGTTTTTGATACATACCTAGGAGTGGAATTGTGGGGTCATACGGTAGTTCTATGTTTAATTTCTAAGAAACCACCAAACTGTTTTCCACAGTGCTGGTGCCATTTTACATTCCAACCAGCAATGCATGAGGGTTCCTATTTTAACACATCCTCACCAGCACTTGTTATTTCCCATTTTTTTGGCAGTAGCTATCCTAGTGTGCATGAAATGGTATCTCATTGTGGGTGCTTTAAAAAATGCTATTATAAATGGAATTGTTTTCTTAATTTGCCTCCAGATTGTTCATTGATGGTACATAGAAATACAACTGATTTTTGTGTGCTGATTATGTATCTTGAAACTTTGCTGAATTCATTTATTAGCTCTATCAGTATTTTTGGTGGATTATTTTTGGTGGATTATTTAGTGTTTTCTGCATATAAAATCATGCCATCTGTAAACAGAGACAGTTTTTTTTTTTCTTTTACAATTTGGATGCCTTTTATTTCTCTTTCTTGCCTAATTTCTCTGGTTAGAACTTCCAGTACTATGATGGATAGACATGGTGTAAGCAGGCATCCTTGCCTTGTTCTTGTTCTTAACAGATATGCTTTCAGTCTTTCACCATGGAGTATGATGTTAACTGTGACTTCTTCATATACGACCTTTATCATATTGAGAAAGCTTCCTTTTGCTCCTAGTTTAAAGAGTATTTTTTTCTCACAAATGTGTGTTGGATTTTGTCAAATGTTTTTCATGCATTAGTTGAAATGATCATGTGAGGGTTTTTTTTCCCTTCATTCTATTAATGTGGTATATTATATTGATTGGTTTTTGTATGTTGAATCACCCCTGCATTCCAACTATTGTTTTACAACTGTCTGTTTCTTCCTTCAATTCTGTCAATTTTTACTTCATATATTTTGGAGCTCTGTTCTTAGATGTGAATATGTTTATAATTATATCTTCTTGATAGGTTGAAACTTTTATTAATATATAATATCTTGTTTGTTATCATTTTGTGATTTAAAGTCTATTTAGTTTGACAATAAAATAGACACCTCAGCTTTTTTTTTTTTGGTTACTGTTTATATGCAATATCTTTTTCCATCCTTTTCAACAACTTTTTGTCTTTTTATTGAAAGTGAGTCACATGTAGACTGCATATAGAAGATATGTTTTTATTTATTTATTTACTTGTTTTATTGAGGTATAATTGACACATAGCATATCAATTTCAGGTGTACAACATAACGATTCAGTATTTGTATAATTGTAACATGATCACCACAATATGTCACCATACATATAGAAATTTTCTTCTTTTTTTTTTCTTGTGATGAGAACTTTTAAGATCTACTGTCTTAGAACTCTCAAATATGCAATACAGTATTAATAACTATAGTCACCATGCCGTATGTTACATCCCCATGTCTTGTTTTATAGCTGGAAGTTTGTCCCTTTTGACCCCACTTCACCTATTTTGCTCCCCACCCCCCAACTCCAGCAACCACCAGTCTGTTCTCTGCATCTGTCAACTTGGTTTTTGGTTGTTGTTTTGTTTTTGTTTCTTGAGAGTCCACATAATAAATCAGATCATATGGTAGTTGTCTTTCTCTGTCTGACTTATTTCACTTAGTATAATGCCCTCAAGGTCCGTCTGTGTTGTTGCAAGTGGCAAGATTTCATTCTTTTTTTAGGGCTGAATAGTATTCCATTGTGGCATGCATGCACGCATGCGTGCATGCGTGTGTGTGTTGTATCATCTTCTTTATTCATTCATCCATTAATGGACACAGGTTGTTTCCATATCTTGGAAATTGTAAATAATAGTGCATTGAACATGGGCATACTGATATCTCTTTGATATAGTCACTTCATTTTCTTCAGATATATACCCAGAAGTGGAATTGCTGGATTATATGATAGTTCTTTTTAAAATTTTTTGAGGAACCTCCTTACTGTTTTCCATAGTGCCTGTACAAATTTACATTCCCACCAAGAGCACATAATATTTGTTTGTTTTTAAATCAGTTCTGCAAAACTCTTTTAATTGGAGAGTTTAATTCATTTACATTTAAATTAATTATTCATAAGGAAGGGCTTTTTTCTGCCATTTTCTGTATGTCTTACATGTTTTTGTTCCTTAATTTCTCTATTATTATCTATTTTTGTAGTTAGTTGTTTGTTTGTTTTTTTGTAGCCTACTATTTTGATTCTTCTCTTTATTCTGTGTAATTTTTAGTTATTTTCTTAGTAATTACCTTAGGGATTAAAATTAACATCTTAAACTTATAACAACCTAGTCTTAATAATAAAAACTTAACTTCAATAATAATATATAAACACTGTGTTCCTGTACATTTTTCTCCCTTTATATTGCTGTTGTCATAGATTACATGTTTATACATTATATGCCCATTAACAAAGATTTATAATTATTGTTTTTTGCACTTTACTTTTAAATCATATAGAAAAAAAAAGAGGAGCTACAAACCAAAGTACAATAACATTGACTTTTATATTTATCTATGTAGTTACCTTGCTCTTTATTTCTTCTTATGTCTTTGAGTTACTTTTTGGTGTCATTTCATTTCTGCTTGTAGGACCTCCTTTAGTATTTCTGGCAGGACAGGTTTGCTAGCAATAAATTATCTCTTTTGTTGTTGTTATTGTTAATTTGGGAATGTCTTCGTTTTTCATTCTTGGAGGAGGATGGTTTGGTGGATATAAAATTCTTATTGATAGTCATTTAGTTCAGCACTTTAAATATAACCTTTTGACTCCTATGGGAGAAATATATTAATCCTGTTGAGGATCTATTAAATGTGACAATTCACTTCCCTATTGCTGCTTTAAAAATTCTTTTTCTACATTTTGACAGTTTAATTAGGAAGTGTCTCAGAGTGGACCTCTTTGATGTCCTGCTTGGAGTTAATGAGCTTTTTGGATGTGAATATTTATGTATTTCATCAGAGTTAGGAAGTTTTCAACCATTATTTCTTCATATATTTTTTCTGCCCCTTTCTCTTCTGGGAATCCTGTGATGTACATGTTGGTGTGCTTGGTGTCTCACAGATCCCTCAGGCTCTGTTTATTTTTCTTCATTCTTTTATCTTTCTGTTCCTCAGACTGAATCATTTTGATTTCCTTATCTTCAGTTCATCAGTCCTTTCTTCTGCCTGCTCAAATTTGCTGTGGAACCCCTCTAGTAAATTTTTCATTTCAGTTGTTGTACTTTTCACTTCCAGAATTTCTTTTGGATTCCTTTCTGTAATTTCTATATCTTTATTGATATTCTCATTCTGTTCATAACATCATCCTCCTGATTTCCTTTAGTTATTTGTCCATAGTTTCCTTTAGCTCATTAAGCATGTTTAAGACAGTTGATTTAATATTTTTGACTAATAACTTTAAAGTCTGAGCTTCTTTAGGGATAGTTTCTGTCAAATTCTTTTTTTTTTCCCCTTCACAGGCCCCGTTTCCTGTTTCTTCACGTGCTTTGTAATTTTTTTTTGAGAACTAGACATTTGAATATACTATAACTCTGGGATCTGATTCTGCCACTCCTTACAGACTGCTGATTTTTGTTTGCTGAGAGTGGTAGTGTGTATTCCTTCTGTGTGGTCATTGTAGTTTGGGTTTCATTATCTCTTCTGTCAGCCAGTGACCTGACGAAGATTTCCTTAAATATCTGGTTCCAAAAAGCAGGAGAGGTGTTTCTATCTGTTTAAATCTTCCAATAGATGCCATCAGGGAAAGCTGCTGCAACCAGAGAATGTTGAAACCAAGGCAAGCATCTGCCAAACCAACCAAAACTCAGATCTCCAAATTTCGGAGAACAAGGTCCCCACTGCTCACCCTGGCATCAGCCGTCCCCTTTGGCAACTCAGGCACTATCTTCACAGTGGTGCTGAGGAATAGTATATGGTATCTGTTTTATGCATGTCATTCTCTTACCAGAGTCTCTCTTTATCAAACACTTCCCTTGTTGGAATTATCCAGTCAGGTTCACAGTTCTGAAATAGTTTATTAAATCACTCTTTCCAGCTCAGTGGCTGCTTTGATGGAGGGATCAATCTCTGGAGCTTCCTTCTCTGCCATTTTTCATCAACTCTACTTTCTTAAATCTTTGTTTCCTGCTTTTTTCCCTTTTATATGCCTTTTTAAATTCCATACAGATCCCCAAAACATTGGTTGCAGGTTAATGTGATGATAGTTAGAACTGTACCAAAGTCCAAGATAAGCTAGGTTGAGAAGAATTCATTAATTTTGATTCTCTTAGGCATCAGACTTGAACATGCATCAGACTTCATCACTTTTTCTTGGTTCTCCATTAAAGTTGGAATGTATTATGTATTTAAGTACAGATATTGTATATATATTCAAGTTGTTCTGAAAGGTAGTTTTAATGTGCTTGGATATTTTAGTTGGACTGCACACTTGTCTCTCAGACTCAGTGTTTGACTCTTATGTGGCCAGCTGTGAGGTGGTAAAGCTGAAATAGCTGGGAAAATGATGTATGGACTTTAGGGGCCAAGGCTAGGCTTGTTTCTTGATAATTGTATTGGAAATTAGGAATCACATAGAAGAACAGAATAGAAAAAAAGAAGAAAAATACAGATATTGTAAATAACGGGAGATTAATTTTTACAGGCTTGGTGTGGTTTATAAGATTGAAGATGATTCCCAATTTTGCCAATTATGAAGAGTAGAGTTGATTATTATTATTATTATTGCCCATGAGTTAATTCTACATAGTATTTTCCTGTTTTTTATATAGATTGACTAATTACCAGGACAGGAAATAAAACTTAAAAAGTATGCTATGTGTTTAAGGCCCAGAAAGTTAGTCAGTTTTGGATTGTTATTTATTGTCATATGATTTTTTAATTTAACATTTATGTACTGTAGTGCATAGACACCAAACATGTTTATGTATTTATTCACATTAAATTGTCGTTCATTTTTTGGTTAAGTTTTTGGGGAGAAGGGGAAGATACACTGGTACTATGGCAGAACCACAATCAGAAATTTATCCGCTTTTCTAGTTAATCACTTTTAGAGTTGCTAATGCATGTTTAATAATCCTAATCATGAAATACTAAACTTTCATGCTTTTATTTCTTTTTAGAACCTTATAAAACATCTTCCTGAGCAGAAGGTACTCAATGAATTAGCACAGCTGAAGAATGAATATGATGACCTTTGTGAGCCTGAACAGTTTGGAGTTGTGGTATGTATCTAGTCTAAGGGCCCACAAACTCAGCTTGGAGGTAACACTTACCAGAAACAGTGAAAAAAAAAGGCATTTCAATCGTTGATATTTTTTTCTACTGTATAATAACTACATAACTTAATATAACATTAGCTGTCAGGAAAAAAAATCCTTGTTTATTATTTATAATATTATTGAAAACTAAAGAAATTAAGTTTTACATTATGACATACCTCTAGACATCTCGTGGGCCTTCCTCTATATCAGTGCTGATATTAATATATGAAAATAATACATATTATTGTATTGACTGTTTTTTCTTCTATTTAGATCTTGATGCTAGAATTTAGCCCTAAAACAGTTAGGCTAAGAATAAGCGTGGAAACTAGATAATTAGCAATGTTCTGGAGACTGTTTTCTGTGGTATATATTGTATTAGAAAAAGCACAAGAATTTTCAGATATCCCATAGAGTATCATTAATTGATTGAAAGCTTTACGTACACTGCTTCAGCTGGAAAGAAAATTTCATAGGAAACATTTTTAAAAAGATGGCGGGAAAGAGGGCATGATGATTTATTTACTTTTCTAGAGAAAAGCTATTTTTGACTTAGGTGTTCCATACAAGTTTGTTTGCCATGTGAACAAACAGTTCTATTACAGCTTTCAGTTTTACCCTGGCTCTCTGACCATTTTGCATGTGCATACTAAGACTTCTTAAAATTACCGCCGGACCCAATAGTCAAACACTGTCTGCTTCATCTGAAATATTGGGTTGGCCAAAAAGTTCATTCAGGTTTAACCTCTTTAATAGTAATGTATTTGAATTGATCTGATTTGGTACTTTGCAATTTAAAAATCCTGTTTAAAATCAAAATGTGATAGATGGAACAGAGTACGTTCCTTTTGAACATATGCAATAACTGCTTGATCATATTTAGAGTTTATTAATTTTCAGACATGGCATTGTATATGCTGATGTAGAAGGATTCTGTCAAATCCTTGAAAAGCAAATCAGGAATGTATATTTAGGGTGAGACAGAGCATGTAAAGGTACCTGAGGAAGAGATATCTCTCGTTTTTTAGTTAGGCAAATTAATCAACTAAACTGGCAAAATATTATTTACTAAGTAGCAGCACTTTAACACAATATTAAATAGTAAAATTTTCTAGACCAAAGTCCACACTTGAAACTTAAGCTACTTGAATTCATATTATAATTGAAGCAAGGCTATATACCATCTGAGAATTCAGCTGTGCCATGGTGGTTATGAGTTTTACAGTAGGTACACTACACAATTTCTCTGAAGCCATTTTTTTTCTGAATGCAGTTTATCTTGGAAGATGTATTAGTTTGCCAAGCAAATCCTTCAAGAGGAATATCCTTGGTACCACACTGAGGAAATGAAGTTTGGGGACATAAAAAGCAATATAACTTCTGAACTCAAAGCAAAGTAGAAAATGAAAGAGATTTCTTGTTTGTGCACATAACCATAAATAATTCTGGGGCTGTGAACATGAAGTCACCTGGTCCTCTTATTTACTCTCCCCATCCTTAGCTACATGTCTGTAGGGGAAATAGTCAAGGACATTACAAAGCAGTTTATGCTGTGTAAATTACCTAAGGCGGTATCAATCAGGATGTGCCAAATAAAGTTTAGGTCATCTCATATATATCTAGCAAAAAGATTCTTGAAATAATGATATGACTCAGTCTTTTAACTATGTATGTAAGCATGTATATATTGTATATAACAGAGAGTAGATAAGTGTTTTTTGAATTGAATTATAGGACAATTATTCAAACCAAGTATGAGCCTGAGATTAAAAATAGCATAGTTTAGATCTCTAAAAGTAAAAATTATGTTCAAATATATTTCTCCAGGTCTATGCTGAAATTAAATTCACTTCTGTCTGGAAACGCCCAAATACTTTTTAATCCTCAAAATATATTGACAGCCTACATTTAGGACAACTTTGGAAATGCATAGAATCATCTGCCCTAATGAGAAAGGCTCCAAACTGGTTGTCTTACTTCTGCTTTCTTCCCCCATCAAAAGTATTAGTGTAGTCATCTTAAAATCTATATTAACCTTATGATTTCTGTATTAAAACCCTTCAGTGTCTTCCAGAGTTTACAGAATAAAACCTGAGCTCCTTTGCATTCTCATTCTGCCTCTAACTCTCTGGCTTTATGCCTCCCTGTTCTCTTTGGTGAACTGAGCGAATTGGTGTCTTTATGACATTTTAGCTTTTACCTCGGCGGGACTTTCTTTGCCATTTCCTCAGTTATTTTACTTGTTCCTATTCAGCAGTCTTTCGTTTTTCCATAGCGGCTATACCCTATACCGTATCTTACCTGCTTTCCACAAGTCTTCACTCCCTCCCCTCCCCATTCTTTTCACTTACTACGAACAACCTAATCTCTTACCAGGGAAGAGGGAAAGCACCTAGGCTTCAGAACTTCCAACATCTCTCCTACCTACAGTTATCTCTACCCATATCTTTTATTAGCTTCCTCGCTGTCAAACCTTAGAAAAAGGGATACTTTATTATCACTAATACTATTGTTGTCATGATTAGTGACAGAAATAAGAATGTATTGAGGTGTTACTGTGTCTGATTCTATGCTAAGCGTTTTTACATGTACCATCTCATGAATTCCTCACGGCCCTATGAGATTGGCACTGTTATTAGCTTCATGTTACAGATGAAGAAACTAAGGCCAAGGAAGGCTGGGGACCTTGTCCAAGGTTACATAGTAAGTAATAGGTACAGAATTCAATCCCAGGCAATCTGACATCATGGATTGTGATTTTAACCACTGTACTGAGCTGGTGTGTGCACGTGTGTACACGTCCACGTGTGTGTGAGATAGTCTACTACATACTGATTTACTTATCTCTGTTTAAGGCATTATTATCCCCTGCCTACCCTTGTTCTGTTATTCTATTGCCTCTTCAGTTCGTCAGTCTCCACTCTGCCCTTCTCTTCAGAAGAAAAGCATCTTCTTAAGTCATTCACTGCCTAAAAATGTATGAATGGATAGCTGGCTGGCTGGCTGGCTGGATGAATAAAAATCCTTCACTGGCCCTGAGGTCCATGATAGCTACTGCCCTCTCTTCATTACCTAGCATCAGTTTTTTCAAAGATTAGTGTATTTGTTCTCTACTTCCTTACCTCTAGTTACTATTTAACAAACAGCAATCAGAATTCTGCCTTAAACAATGCATTGAAACTGATCTAGAAGGGATCATTAATTACCTCCTAATTGTATCTAAAATATACATCGGTTCTACTCACTTCTCTTTTTCTGTGCCGTCACCACTTTAGCCCAAGCCAGCATCATCTTTCCCTTAACCATTATAATATACTTTTAGCCTGTTTTTTCCACTTATACTTTTGCCGTTTTCCAAATCAGCCTCGGCACAGCCCTCAATGTGACATTTCTAGAGTACATTTGTGTTGCATCATTATTTATCTATCTGCTTAAAGCATCAGTGCATTGTTTTCTGAATTTACCATGCTATTTCCTGCCTTTGGACCATTACACACATTGCTCCCTCTTACTCCCACTCGCTGCCTGCCTCTCTCCTGCTTATTCTTCGAGTTTCCGCTTAAATTTCATTCTCTCCGTGATGCCTTCACTTACCTATCAATTAAAATTAGGTCTCCCTATTAAACTCTCTCAGAGCACCTTTTTTCTTTTCCTTTCTCATGGTTTTTAATTAAATATTTAATTGCGAGGTTATTTATTGCATACCTATAACCCCTGCTAGATTGCAACTTCTTTAAGTATATGTATCATATTGATTTAATTCACATGACATATACTTACCAAATGTTTGTTGAATGTGTTAGCTTGAATGCAAAATCAAGTGGGCTCTTTTCAGTCCTAATTCTGTATCCATATGGCACTTGATAACATTGAAGAATTTAGATTCCTTACTGAGTCCTTTTCTTTCTTTGCCTTCTCTAGCGATAAATACTCTTTCCTAATTTTACACCTATCACCCTTGCCAGTGTCCTATAGAGTTTCCATTAGTATATAACTTCCTGGATGATAAAAACAAAATCTCATCAGTTAGGGATAGACATAGGCCAGAAGTGTGATTACTCCTGCAAGATTCATTAAAATCATCATCAAACAGAAAAGAATAAAATTGGCAAGACTAGGGAAAAATCTGGCTTTGACTTTTTGAAAGAAATAAACTTACCTGAGACATTGACTGGGCTGCTAAGCTTTCTCTAAACTTTTTGGGTGTTTTGTTTTCTTTTTTTTTTTTTTCCTTCAAAGCAGCATCATTGGGTTTGCTTGCTTATATTCACATGTAATAAGTTAAAAAGAAGCCAAAAAAAGCGAGAGCAAGAGAGAGAGAAAAGAAACAAATAAAAAAGCTAGCATATCCCTCTTCCCAGGAGGTCTTCCCAAGCAGACCTCCTGGGAAGAGGGCTATGCTAGTTCCCACACCTTCTATGATCAATAATCCTTTTCTTTAGGGGGGTATATTGGCGGCATAGCTTCCCACTGACTTGTCCTCCAACCTGCCTCACACAGAATTGAATTTGGTACATTGTTGTAATTATGTGCTGTACCTTTACTGGGAATAAAGCACAGATCTTTGAAAGCTCTGCCAGTTAGAACCCCCAGCAGGAGCTTTTAGATTCTTCTGAGTGTGTTTGCAGCTCAGCTGTTCTTAAACCTCAGAGTGACGGAAACTTCCACTTGTCTTGCACTGAGGATGGAGACCCATACTATGTGTATCTATTAAACTAACACATCTTCTGAGAAAAAGAAGGCAATAATTAGTTCTCTTGGTAATTGGTACTTTGTTTTTCTGACCTCAAAAATTACCCATATTTTTCAATTAAAAACATTCTAAAGCTATAATCTAATAAAAAGATGTTGAGATAGCCTTGTGCATAAAAACATTTATAATGAAAAGCAAAGATTATGTGATACCGCTGACAGCACATTTAACTTTTTTCTTTCTCTACATAAATATGTGAAGGCAGGAGGAGTGGATTTATGCCTATTGTTGGAAGTACAACTATAAAGTCAGTGTGCTTTTTAATTTTTTTAAAGTCCCCTAAGAGCTTATGAGCTCTATTCAAGATAGCTTAACCAGGTGAAAAGGAAATTCTTAAAAGCTTTTTTTTTTTCTCCTACATATCATCAAAGGCATTTAGTTTGGATGGAAAATTGTAGCTTTTCTGTTCCATTAATATTAAATTATTCAGGTTTGCATATTCATTGGGAAAATTGCATTTTTCTTTATCTTGCTTTCATTCAAAGTGTTCAGTGTTTTGATATGTAATGCCTTGATTGTTTCTATTTTCATTCCTTCTGTAAATATGAATGCTAGCTCTTACTTCCAGATGTACATTTATTTTATCTGAAAAAAAGCTGGTTTAATAATTGTGAGATCAAGTAAAAGAAGACTCGCCATGACTCGTTCTCAAATCCATGTATTCAGATTCTTGTTCATTTCATTAACTTCTCATAATAGTCCATTTTGTGACAAGATTGCTTATTTCCATCAGCTTTTGCAATAAAATGAGGTAAAATAAAACCACCTGAAAACTGAATATTCAGATTAAGTCTGGGGATGTCAATCAATTTTGCTGTTGATTGCTTTTCATTAAATTTTTAAAAAATAAAAAATTAACCCCTTTTCCTTCTCCATATATCAGTAATCCGTAAGATAGCAGCATAGCATTACCATTACAGATGCTCTGATGGCCGTTCTTGGCTTCAGACAGTTGTTTTCAGAAGGATGTTTTGAAATTCTTGCTCTAATTCTTAGTGTGATTCTTCTGAGTTTCCAGTGTCTCTTGGGGCCGACATTGTTACCATTTTCTGCTCCAGACTGTAGATGAGTAAATGTTTGTTGATGCATAATTTCCACATACCATTCTATTTGGGGAAAATATTCTCTATCAGCATATCATTGCTTTTCTGGGGTACAGTCAGTTTTCAACACTCCGTTTTTCCAAAGCCTCATTTTACAGATCAACCATGGCTCTTATCTCTCCTGATATCTAGTACACAAACATTTGCCATTGGCTCCATACAGCAGATGTACCTGTATTGATGATTTTGTGCAGTCCAAGTACTAGGTGTACTGCAGAAAGTACAGCAGTGAGCAGTAGAGAGCCTAGTCTGGAGGGGGTTATGTCTAAATAGGATAGTAAAATGATTTATTTAACAGAGAATCACAGATGTCCTTGCTTTATTTCCATACTTCCAGGCAGACATTTGCGCAGTCGTGGAGTCTGAATCTCACAACTTTTATAGGCAATTCTGCCTGCTTTCTAACTTAAATCCACTCTTCTTTATTGTCACTTCGCTATCATCACCTTAATTATAGTCACTGATACAAAATTATTCTGTATATTCAGTGTATCCATACATTGGGTCCCAATAGTATTTAGGTATGGAGGGGACACCTTGTAACAAATGTATATTTCTTACAAATATATCTGTTAATTCCAATGAATTTTTAACATATTTTGAAGACACTAGAAGATCATAGTTATGTTCACATATGATAGCAGTTGAAGGTGTGTTTCTTAGCAAGGCAAAATGAAAGATAACAGAAATCCCCTTAAAGGTGAGTGACACGTGACTGCAGGAGTGGCATGTGGCTACCTCCTCCTTCTTCGCACACGACTGTTACACTTGGGTCTTTTCTCTTTCTCTCTGGATTCTTATGGTAGTATGGCGGAACATCAATATTCACCAGGTGCATAGGTAGTGAAGTGTGTAAAATTCAAATTATATAAACAAAACTGTGTCTAACTCTTTGGGGAAATAACCCACTTGTAGCTGCTCTCACTAAAGCCGTCAGGGTACAGTTTTTTCTTTTTAATATAGTGCAGATCAGCTAAAGAAATGATAGCTGCTTGATGTGATTTGACAGACAAGTATCTTGTAACACAAAAAAATCCCCTACATAATACAACACCTTGGTCACCAGCCTACAGCACTTCAAGGAATGAATTATAAAACAAAGGATGCCAGTCATCTAAAATGCGGCGAGGAACCACAAGGAAAAACAAACATACATTTCAGCCAAGTTTTTGTTACATTTCCTTATATCACTTAGGTGCATTCAAATGCCTTTATGAGACATGCACCTTTTAATAATTATATCTGTGGCTGGGGATCTCGCTCAGTGCTTCCTATGATTTCTAAGCTTAGTTATCCAAGACATTCCCTTACACACTCAAATCCTCTAATGGAGATTCAACTATTGTCTATCAGTCTACCCTGGTCTGATCATAAAAATTCACACTTCTGATTGCAGCAAATTCTATTAGTATCATCAAAGCATACTGTTTTGTGGCTCCTGTAAAGAGATGCATCCATATAGTTTCATCTACCCTGAAGATTAATAAGGAGATTATTTCCTCCATAATCCTCTTGATTTTTACAGTAACACATTTTCAGTGCTAACATTTCTAATGGTAAATGTATATTATGCATTGAAACGGACTGAAAGGAGCACTGCACAATATTTATGAAGTGTGAAATAGTTAATGGGGGACATTCTTCACCAAGCCCTGGTAACACACATTCCTTAACTGTGGATGAGAGAAACTTTATCTCAGGTTTGGGAGAATAGTCAGGGACCATGGTACCTTCTTAGGAATTTCTGAGGATGAGTAAAGAGGGTAATAACAACAATAGCTATTGTTTCAGAGTGCTTCCATTGTGTCAGCTACCATGACAGTAATGTTACACATAGGATCTCATTTAAGTCTTACTGCAACTTGCATGAGTGACTTAAGGAATACATTTTACTGATGGGGACATAAAGTCTCAGAAACATTCAGTAACTTGGATTAGATCATAACTATAAAGTAACAGAAGTATAGTTCAAGTCCATGTCTGTATAACTCAAAAGTCCCTGTTTCTTCCACTACAATGTACCTTATAGGTCTAGAGAATGTAGAGAATGGTTTCTCTCCCTCTCTGAGGATTAAGGGGAAAATTCTCTCGAACTTACCCTTCAAAATAGTTATACGGGGCTCTGAATTCGGGCTAAGATTGAGCCTGGGCAATACTGTTGGGATGACACATTTGGTAGCTAATGACTGTACATAGGGAGTAGGGTACCCTCCTCCTGCCTCACATCAGCCTACTGTGACACCTCTTCACACTATGCATCTGCTTCCCAATCCAGCACTTTGCTGATATTGGAGTTTCTGTTTGTATGAATGAATACATCCATCCATCCATTTGCTTTACAAGGATTTTTTTTTCAAATCACCTATGATGTTTATCACCTGCTCTGCACTAAACTTTAATCTAGTGAGTAAATGAAGGAAGAAATTTTGCCAAGTCAGAGGTCAACTCTGATCCTCTTATGATGCACAACCTCTTCCCTGAATCAGGTTGACTGATGATAGATTATATCCAGTAACAGCAGTTCAACAAAGTTAATTCCCTAGCATTTCTGGTTTGACATCTTAGCTGAAGACATTATTTTGGGGACAGTAAAACATTACCGTCGGCTGTTAATTTTGTTCAATAGACAACCTGTCTGCCCTCCTTGGGAGAAGATCCAGAAAATGGTTAGTCATCTAAGGAGTGCTTTTAAAATCAGTCAGCAAATATTTGAATGTCTAATAAATGCAAGGACCCATGCTAGGTGCTACACAAGGTGCAGTCTTTGATTTTTCTCTCTATACACTCTCCTCATCAACAACCTGCTTTTCACAACATCTATTCCAGTCACTCCCAAATCTGCCAACTCTGATACTTATCTCCTCCTAAACTCAAGAGCTGAATTTCCAAATGCTATCAGATATCATAACAATACCTAAAACTCAAAATGCCAAGAAAGCAATATTATTTCCCTATTATAGAGGTGTCATTTTACTATTCATGTGAGGATTTAGAGGGGGGAAGGCTGGAGGGATCAGGGAACATATTTAAATAGTCTATTTTAGTAATTCAACCTTAAAGTACATAAATTTTAAGCTTGAATGGTGAGAATTGAAAATAAGAACCAATTCTAAGAAATTCTTCAGGTTAAAATATAGGCAAGGAATGGTATTAAATTACATTGTCTTTACCGGGATTTGAATATGACTCCAAGATTTGGAGTTTTCATAGTGGGGATCTAATAGTGTCTTTGTTAATAATAAAATACACTGGTGTCTGAGAGGATGGTGAACCAAGTTCACTTAAATGCTAATAAAAATGTCTTGGTAACATCCAAGTAATATTTTTCACTTCTGAATCTCGCACTGTTTACCTCACCTTTCCGTAACTCTAGAGGCAGAGACTAAAACAGAAAGAAAGAATATATTTGGACCATTTATTTGGCTCCTACCTAATTATCAAAACAAGACTGCTCGACAGGACTTTCCCCTACTTTACAAATGAGGAAACTGAAGCAGAAAAATTAGGTGGATTAGTTTCACACAGTCTAACTAACTATGCAAAAGTTTCTAGATTCAGTCCTTTGGTTGAATTTGCTACTAAGCTGTACCCTACCGGCCCCCACTGCCTTAGTCCCTGATTAGCTTACTGGAGTGTAGGCAGCAGATCAGGGGAAGCAAATTCACCTATCCTCATTCTCTGAAACAAAAAAAAAAACAAACAGTAAACTGCATCAGATCAGCATCTCCTTCAGCCGTCATTAATGCCAACAACATTTTACCTCACAAAGGACTTTACACCTTGGAGCCATCTTTGACTTTCTCCTCCCACAACTGGTCATTTACTAAGTCCCACTGCTTCTTCCTTAATTCTGCCTCTTGTATCTATTGCTTCCTTTCCGTTCCTACTGTCAACATCCTAGGTCATTACCTGTTTCTAAGACCATTTGAAGACTTAACTAATGGTATCCCTGCCCCTAATCTCTCCTTCAGCCACTCATACATACTGCTCTCAGTATGACTCAAGAGACGGCGTGGTGTAGTGGTTGAGAGTCTGGATTCTGTAGCCAGAATGCCTGAGTTCAAATCTCCAGATCTTCAACATACAATTTGACTCTGTGCTAGTTCCTTAGTACTTCTGTGTCTCACTTTCCTCATCTTTAGAATGAGACTAAGGCTAATAGCCTTTTCCTAGGGTTGTTTTGAGAATCAAATCTGCATATATGTATATAACACATCTGTAGAAAAATGTCTGGCACAGAGTACTCAATAAATGTCATTCGCCATTATTATTGTTATTATAATTACTAAAGTACACTTTTGGCCATTATTTTGGTTGGAGCTGGTATTGAAAAAAAGATCAAATCCCTGCTCTTTGGGCTTGTAGGCCAAGGATTGAAATACAAAGCCCAGAAAGGATACAAATATGAATGAAAACAAGTGGTATTAGAACTGAAGCAAGACTAAAAGAAAATCTATGTAAGCCTAGGGTTTAAATTCCTTGTGGATCTCAGACCAAGGCCACCCTGGTGAGCAGGGTTCCTACAAGTCCTACAGAGCATGGGCAGAAGGACAGGTATATGGTGACTAGCACCTGGTCAAAGTAGTTATATAGCTTTTTTAACCATCAGGGAGACTGAAAAACCACTACTTCCTAAACACATAAAATGATAGGAAACATGCTTCTGTGCTAATGATAGCCAGTTAACAGTGAAAATAAAGGAAAAATTAAGTGGGAAAGGATTTGGAGACAGTGGTAGAGGCATAAATGAAGGCAGAAAATGACATAGAAACTTAGATTCCCACACAAACATACACATGGAGGTTTGCACATTCATGGAGACGTAGACTTTGGTGTGGTTAGCTTCCAATTTTATGGCCTTTACATGGAATCTTAAGGTACTTTGATCTAAATTCTGCCCCTAGGTATATACCTCATATATTCCTAACCTATAAACCTTTTCTCACAACTTCCTTTTGGTCTCCGTTTGTGTTTGCTCGCTCGCTTTTTTTCTCTCTTTCTACTTGTTTAATTTTCATCTATTTATCCATTTGTATCCCCTCTACTGTGTAGCCTTCATTAAACATTGTAGTCATAGAGTTTAAAGTTTTCTCTTCTTTCAGTGAACATCTCCAGCACTTAATTTCTGTTTACCCATTTAGAGTCATGGGCTGGTTCTATCGCTAGCTATAGTTTTCAAGTGATTGTGTTATGAGTTTTGAGTTATATTGGACACTTTTTGTGAGTAGATGGTGTCTTATACTTACCATGCGAGTACTAAAGAAACAGTAGGATGCTTTTTTTTTTTTTTTTTAAAGATTTTATTTAGTTATTTATTTGGTTGCACCGGGTCTTAGTTGCGGCAGGTGGACTCCTTAGTTGCGGCTCCAGAGCTCCTTAGTTGTGGCATGCGAACTCTTAGCTGTGACATGCGTGTGGGATCTAGTTGCCTAACCAGGGATTGAACCTGGGCCCCTGCAGTGGGAGTACGGAGTCTTATCCACTGCGCTGCCAGGGAAGTCCCAGTAGGATGCTTTGAATACTACCCTGATCGTATTAAAAAAAAAGCTATTGATAAGTGATCTGACTTATGTAGATATAGTAACAGGCGGACATTCCCAGCATAATCTGCCTATAAAAAGCATGAAAGCATATGGGGGATTAGCAGACGGCAAAGGTTAATTTTTGGACAGGCAGACACCCGTGGTTAATGTGAAAATTCATTTCAAAGAGTTAAAATGATAAATTATGCTTTGCTTTTGTATTAGAGCAGATAGGGTCTATTCAGCAGCTCATTTTGCTGCTTTTGAAGGGTTCTTTGTAGCTTAAAGACTCTTGTTTATGCTGTCAAATGCTTTTCATGTTGTCTACAGATATCTCATGCCTACACTGTGCCTGGCATTTGTGTTTAAAAAGAAAACTAAGCTATATATGTAAAAAGAATAAATGTAATTAGGATTGTTAATAATTTCATTGTGTGTGTGCTTATGTTCTTATGTGTCTACCCTCCCCTCACCTGTCTCCCAGAATTCCTTTGGTGAATAAAAACTAGTGAAATGACTTGGAGTTTTGGGGAATTAAAGACTAAAAGAAATTATTATCGTAGGAGCTATACCAAAGGGAATAGAGAATGTGCACCGATACTATGAAACAATTAATTAAAACCTAAGTTGAACTGTTTTGAAGAAAACCAATATAGAATTCTTGAATAATGTACTTAAAAGTAAGTTCATGTGATTTTACCATAACTTGATTATTTAACATCAACATTCTGTCAAGTAGGTGAAATTCTTTAGAGCATATATAAATAATTAATACATTTTATTAATAGAAATCATAGGTTTAAAATTATTAAATGCTCAATCAGAGCTAGTCTTCTGGTTTCAGACAGCATACTGATATGTAAATTTTTTTTAGGAAATGTGGTTGCACTTACATTTTCTGTCATCGTGTACATTTTTTATATATGGGCCAACTATTCACTCAACTCAATGTCATGTTTGTACATTTTCGTAGTTTGCCTCAGGGACAGATTTTTGGCAGTTTAAATGCTATTGATGACTAATGATTATGCAGTTAACATACAGCAACTGTTTAGCTTCAATAATATTTTCTTAATGCAGTAAGGATGATTTCATTTATTCCTTTAAAACTGAACAGCTATTTCTTTAAACTTTGAAAATAATATTCCTTTGAAATGTCTAAAACAAAGTAGAATAATATTTGTTAAAACCCAGAGAGAACTCATTTTATTCAGAAGTTTTACAGTATTGTCTCTAAAATGATCCCCACTAGAGAGAAAAATAACGGGCTTTATATATATATTCTTATACAGCATTCCTTATCTTACAGATGAGCTCAGTGAAAATGTTGCGTCCTCGTCTCAACAGCATTCTTTTCAAGCTCACATTTGAAGAACACGTAAACAACATCAAACCAAGCATCATAGCAGTAACTCTGGCCTGTGAAGAACTGAAGAAAAGTGAAAGCTTTAACAGACTTTTAGAGTTAGTTCTTTTGGTTGGAAACTACATGAACTCAGGCTCAAGAAATGCCCAGTCTTTGGGTTTTAAGATCAACTTTCTCTGTAAGGTAAGATAACACTTTATAATGCCAATTTACAGCAATAATCTCATCTACGAGAGGGGTCACTTTAAATAGCAATAGTACGTAAGCCCAAAAAAGTATCCTTTAAAAGGATGGATTTTATGGCATGTGAATTGTATCTAAATTAAAACAGATAAATGATTTTTTAAAACCTTACTGTAGTAAAATCTCAAAGACTGCAAATTCTTTTGTAGTATAGTACTCAGCTCTTGCTGATCAAATCTTTCTGGAGTTTTTAGGTCCAAAAAAAATTGCTTTTATAAAGTAGATGCAATCTTGTATTTCAGTCCCTTCAAACTTACTTTATGTCTCTCCAAAAAGTATTTGAGGAGCTAAATTCAATGAGGTGATAGCCAGAAATTGCCTTCTGAATATGCTTTGCTTTTTCTCCTCCAAGAAAATAATACTCTTTATTGTTGAATAGTGTCGTGTTATTAAACTTATACTAGGTATCTAGTGCATTAACTAAAAGTTTTTTAAAAATCAAGTGATAATCGTTTTATTGTTTTGATTACGCTTTCATTCTTGTGAAAAGTAAACAAAGAAACAGACAAGTGCAAAAGTGATGGTATATGTCCATTTCTAGGTTAGCGCAAACCACCTTATTAAAGGAAAAGATCTGTCTGTTACACAAGAAAACTGAACAGACTCTGAGGGGAAGGCCTGTAAGAAAGCTGGAGACAAAAATAAGTCTGAAAACAAGCGATGTATCTTTGACATCTCAGCATTGTTTCACTTTTTTTTTTTTTCTTTCACCTCTGAAAACATTACAGAACTTTGGTTAGTTCTTGAAGTATATTATTACAAGAATCCCCAATCTAGGAATGGATATAAATTTCTTTTCTATTCATGCATTAAATAGATGTACATTACATGTACATGGACTAGCATTTTAATATGTATCAAAAATGATTTGCTCCTGGTAGTTCTCACCCGTACAGACATAAAGAATAACATTTGTAGATACTAGGATGCATAATGAAATTGTATCTGTTTACTCCCGATTTATTTTTGAGGGGTGTAAGGAAGGAAAGCAAGGAAGATAGGGAAGATGGTCTGGCATGCTAGATTTTTGTCAAAAAAATATTTTTGGTCCCTCTTCTTATGATATTAGGGGACATGTGCAATTATTTGATAATACCAACAGGAATAAGGCTATGCTTGTAATAAATTAGAATAACTTACACCCCGGTTTGTAGGATAAACTAAATATTTAAGACTTTTTCATTTTATTGCACATCATATACTCAACACTAGTAAAAGCATCTTTTATCAAGATGCTACTTGTTTAGAGTATACACTATAGGCACAGTGAGTGAATCTTAGTGTTCTTGGTTGGCGATTACAAAAATATTATAAATTAAGAGAAAATATCATTGGAAATTTGTATTGTTACCTGTTTCACATTTAATTCATATAAAAAAGACATTTAAAACAAATTATCCTAATTTGAACAAATATGTACCTTTTTTAAGTGTCTTAATTTCACACTATTCAAATTAATTACATGAACTGATATTTTTGAGGCAAGAATGAATACGTCATTTATACATAGGAACAAAAGATTATATTAATCTCACAGAAGGATTGTACAGTTGCATCTTGTATTTTGGAGAGAGGCTTCTTCCTGTCATCTACCTGTCAAATAAAAGTTCTTCCACACAGCGCTGGTCCGACATCTATCACTTAGAGGTATGCTCAAAGGATTCAGCACAAAGATTTTTGCCAACTTCAAATAAAATAAAAAATAATCTTATGGGAAATACTAGCATGTAGTAATAGATGTTCTAAAAGAGAAAGAAGTGAATGTTTAAAAATCTTCTGCCCTCTCCCACTTTTCAGTAGGATTTTTATCTTCAGGGAAATACTTGTCATTAAGAAAGAAATATCATATAGATGTATGATATTCCCACAATATCTAGGATTAAAAGGATGCTCCTGGAATACAAACGATTCTGAGTAGATGTAAATGTCTAAAATGACAGAAATTTACTGAAGTACATAGAAATAGTTAGCTTAGGTTTATAAACTGTTCGAAACTGAGTTAACTACTGATGTATGATTAGCTAGAATTGGTGTTAAATTCCAGTTACGTTGTAAAAGATTACTTGGTTGATTTCTCTCAGTGTTTGTTTTTTTTGTTGTTGTTGTTGTTAAAAAGAATAGCAGAGAGAACTTTCTTTGCAGGGCACTGATTATGCTTTTAAAATGATACCATTTACCCAATTAATATTCTAATGATAATTTCTTTTCTCAGTGAATTTAAAACTGTAATCTACTGCTTTTCACATGAAGCTATAGATTATGTTAAAATATTCACCTAGTTAAAAAGGAACCACCACATAAGCAGTTAAACTTATCAGATGTTTCTTGTAGTAAAGTAATATTAAAAATTCAGATGGTCACAATTAGCTCCTATAATATTTGGGAAGAAAAGGAAAACAGACGGGTTAACTTAAATGTCAAATATCACTAAAGGGTACCATTACTATAAGTACTACCCTCACCACAAAATACTTTGTTCATTTGCAGCAGTGTATTATCACTTTGTGAGTCACCAGTCCAGGGTGCTGAACTGTAATAAAAATCATTTCTATGCAGATGAGTTTCCAATGTTAGCTTGGCCCCTGCTTGCCTGTTGGTTATTAAAATTCTAACCAATAGCAGTGTTGTACTTCAGGGCCATTTGTTGTTTATGTTTTCAGTGTGTAATAACATATAATCTACATAAGAATGAAACATTTAAAAATACTTAGCACTCCCTAGGCACTAAGCTTTGTGGGTATATCAGATAAGGATCTTTGTTTGCAAGCAACAGAAAGTGACTCTGCCTGATTTAAGCAAAAAATAGAATTTATAAGGAGCTCAGCCAGAAACTGAGGAAAGGCTGAAGAACTTGGCCTTTAAAAGAGTAGCAACTATGTCAGCTTTGAGAATGCAGAGAGCAGGAATGAATGGAAAGTCTTTCCAGGAAGTTGCCTCTGGGGTATATTCCATTTTCTTCCTCCTTTCCTTGTATTTGATTCAAATTCTAATTAGAAAGAGAGACCAATTGGCCTGGCGTAGATTATCAGAATACCCTTTGTCCAAGGGAGGGCAAAGAACCTTGATTGACAGTGCTACCAAGACTACTGTGACGGATGATTGGTCATGCCATAAAGGAGGCTGTTACCAAGGATGAGGATACCAAAGGTTAGGGGCAGATGAAGGGATAAAAGCCAGGCCTGAACAAACAAAGGCAAAACAAAACAGATGGTCGGTATACCAGGGGATACAAACATTACAGAAGTCACACAGAAAGCTCAAGGAGCTTGTCATACAGTTGAGTAGCCAGGAAATATACATACAGAATATTATGTAATGTCACAATATACTTCTAGCAATGAATATAAAAATTAATGGCCATTGAGATTACTTTCAGATTAGCAGGACTTCAGGAGGGAGGAATTTTTGGTGATGGGCGTGGCGGTGAGTGGTATTCATAAATTAGAACAGAAGGATCTTGAAGGATAGGTATAATTAAGTTATACGAAGGGAAGAAGCCATAACCTTACAAGATGGGAGAACACTGGCCTTAGAACTTACATTTTAGCTTCCATTTTGCCCATCACTAGCTAAATTTTCATGGCCAAGTCACTTACTCTCTCCAAACCTGTTTCCTCATCTATACATGAGGAAATATACAGTGACCCTTTTTTATTTTCATAGGGCTGTTTTCAGGGTCAAATAAAACGATCTTTGTCACAGTACTTTGAAGAATTATAGTGTTAAAAATGGTAGTAGTTCTTTTTAATGATGGTATATGACTAGGAATAATCATAATGTGTTTGAAGATGAATTAGAAAACTACACTGCCTGGAATATTGGGTGTATGTTGGAAACAAATAACATTGGTAGGCAGGTTGTGAGAAGATTTTGAGTAATTTGTATACTAGCTTCAGTATCTTTTTTTTTTTTTTTTTTTTTGGCGGTACGCGAGCCTCTCACTGTTGTGGCCTCTCCCGTCGTTGTGGAGCACAGGCTCCGGATGCGCAGGCTCAGTGGCCATGGCTCACGGGCCCAGCCGCTCTGCGGCATGTGGGATCTTCCCAGACCGGGGCACGAACCCGTGTCCCCTGCATCGGCAGGCGGACTCCCAACCACTGCGCCACCAGGGAAGCCCTAGCTTCAGTATCTTGCCTCTGTAACTTTTTTTTTTTTTTTGAAAATCACTCACAGCCCATTTTATAACTTATGAAGGCCAAAAACCTTTGTTTTTCTGCCTTGAGTTAATATCTCCTTCACCCATACTGTGACTTTCCAGTCATTCTCGTTGGACAGAGAGACATAACAAATTATGATATGGTATAATGATGTGTTTTTGTACAGATGTTAAATATGGCATACAAAGGACCTGAAGAAAACATTTAGTTTTACTGTGGAGAAAATTTTAGATATCTAACTTTAATTTAGTAGGGTTAATAGAGTAATGTAATTTTGCTACTTTTTTCTAAGATTCATCATTTATATAAAGTGAATGTAACATAAAGGCCTTATTTCCTAGAGGTTATCACATGGTATTAGTGGCAGAGTATTACAGATATCTCCCCAAATATACAAAAGAAGGCATCTATCTCCCCTAGAGAAGTTGTAAGATGTAGAGTGAATTAGGCTCAGTTTCAGTGTGAAATATAATGTACCAGAAAATGTGATTTGTAAGGAAAATGACTGCTGTCTATGGAAGCACAATTTAGAAATTTGTAATTCAAGAGAAAATCTATAAAAGATCTAAGCAAAAAGTTACATCTAAGTATTCTAAAAATTTTACAGTATCCAATAGTTTTTAGCTGAAATGATGTGGATTATCTCTGTCTAAACTTAGAACCTCAACATTAGAAAGTATCTAATCTAGCCCCTTCGGCCTGCAGATGAGAAAACTGACCATTAGAGAAGTGAAATACTTTGGTTGGTGTGTTGGTCAGCTTGTGCTGCCATAAAATAATACTGTAGGCTGGGTGGCTTAAACAACAGAAATTTACTAACACACCATTGTAAAGCAATTATACTCCAATAAAGATGTTAAAAAAAGAAAAACATAAGTCATAAAAAACAAAAAAAAACAGAAATTTATTTTCTCACAGTCTTGGAGATTGGAAGTTCAAGATCAAGATGCTAGCCTGGTTGGTATATGGTGAGGGCTTACTTTCTGAATTGCATACAGCCACCTTCTTACTGGGTGACAGTCAGGTTCATAAAGCTGGATATAGCGACCAACTGTTTTGGTTTACCCAGGACTAAGAGCTTTCCTGGGATTCAGGACTTTCACTACTAAAATTGGGACAGTCCTAGGCAAACTGGGACAGTTGGTCACTTTAGTTATGAAACTAGAGGTAGAGTCTTGGCCTCCTGATTACGCTTTCTCTCTTTCTCTCTCTCACCCTTTTTTTAAAAACATGTAACTGGAACAGCTTGCCTTTTGCATTTTTATAATGTCCTTTGCTACTCTTCTTCATCTGGTTTTTACCCTTTAGCTCTACTTCTCTGGTTACCACTACACACTGTGAGTATAATTATTGTAGGACTGCACTTTAATTATTTTATCTGTCTTTCTCTCTAAAGACTCAGAACTCATGGAGGGTGGTTATTATTTTATTCTACATTTTATCTCCAGTGTCTATTGTATAGGAAGCCCTCAATAGATTACTATTGAATGAAAGGTAGGCAATTTGATTAAATAAAAGGATTTGTTGTGAGTGTTCAACATAAGTATTAGCATTTTTTAAAGTGAATTTAGTGTCTCACAGATATAGAGTGTATATTTTTACCAGCGAAAGTATTAAATATGTTAAGTGTAACACTATGCTATGGTTTAGTTGTAAAAACATAAAAATGTATTATTTGCTATCAATATAAACCAAAAATTCACCCTCAAATATGGGTTAATAAATAAATATGGGACTATTAATTTAAAACCAAAGATATTGTTGAAAATAACCACTGTAGAATATACTGAAAGGCACCTTAGCAAAGGTCAGTAAATCCTGGTCACTAGTCTACACACTTGGTTGCCTTTGCTTTTACAGTTTAGATGTATCCCTTGTGATTCAGAGAGGTTTATTATTATTAACGCCATGTTGCAAATTAGAAAACTAAAACCCAGTGAGGTTATGCAATTTTTTTCAAGATCAGAAAGCTAGTAAATGTCCAAGTTTGGGCCTAAATCTAGGTTTTCTGTGTCCAAAACCTTGCAACACACTGCCTCTCGCTAAATTGTAACAGAAGGTTTAGTCATATGTGGCTCATTTCCTGGAAGCATTACAGAACCAACTCTGCCCCTTACAGAGTACTGAAAATGGGGAAAATCACAGGTGCACTTTCTTGACTCTCCAGTAGCTTGTAAAATGAGGAATCTCTCTTTTTTATTATTCAAATTGAACTCGAAGTCATTGGAGGAATATTAATAGAAAGTTTGTCTTCCTCTAATAGATTTTAATGTATCCGGGTAATGGAACCTATATATTTGTAATGAAATAACACCTAATAATCTGCATAATTATAGAGCAATCACTTGCTTTGTATGTACAGGCTCTCAGACCATATCAGTTTTGTGGAGGCAGGGTTGGCTGCTCTTCTCAATACATATTTGCTACAAATGAACATCTGTTCTCCAGAGAGATGGCTTACCCAGGATCACTCAGTATTGGAGGCAAAGTTAGAATCCCACTTTTCCTGGGACTCAAATTACTTCAGTGGCTCAAGGTAGTTTTTAGAATTTGATGATCTCTTTTGCTTCACTCAAATATGCTTTTTCCTATAAGATGGTGTATGGCATTATTTGGATTTGGGGGAGATGTGATTGATAATTTGCTAGGAAGAAAATTGCTTTGAGGGAGATAATTTGTCCTGGAACAATTCTGTGTAAGGGAAGATTAGATTCTCTGTCAAGAACAGGGTTGGATGGAATGTTAGGTCCCCTTACCGAGCTTTCCTTTTTTTCCCTGTGGGTCCTTTTAGCCTTCCTTCCTGTGGGCTCTTTGCAGCAGAGTTTTCAGCTGGTGATCTCTATGATTCACCTGTTATAATCAGTGATATAAGATCTAAAGCTACAGCAAAATACAGAGGTGGTCACTCATGTTACTTTGCATTTTAAAATGTCACCACATAAAATAGTGATACACCATATCATTCGTTCATAATTCATGACCAATAGACACAAACATCTCAAGTTAAGGGTTTGTCTGTGCCTCATTATATTACGTTGAAGCAAGAACATTCACCATTGTTGACCTCTGAAATAACTAAGCACCATAGAATGACATAAGGACAGGATATCATTCTTAATGTTAAATGGTTTTCTTTGTTCAGCTTATTTGATGGTCGACCTTTATTTAAATCCTTTGTGTTGTATTGTATTGTGCTTAATGGGTTCTCATCATTGAGAACCATTCAGTGTTGAAAAGATGAATGTTCAACTCTTGTGTGACTATGTCAGTGGTGACATTTTAGATTCAGTTTTTATAACTGTGTCAAGGGTTTTGTTTCCTGTAGTTCTTCACAAAAATCAGTGTACCCAAAGTTGTGATTTTCAAAGAGCAAGCATTAATATTACTTAAGTCGGTAAATGCAGAAATGTTTAAATTTAAAGAACTCTAAATTTATTTGTTTAAAGAAACAATTCTCCATAAGTTCTTTTAATTCCCATATGTTATTAATTATATGTCCTCAAGCACATATTATTTATTAATCAGTGCATGTGGACTTGTGCACATGGGCAAATGGTAATACTGAAAGATTGCTTCAGTCATCTCATTTCTCCAGTAATCAAGATGTGTGGATACCAGCTCAGAAATCCAATCCAGAGTCCTCACCACCAGTGTCCTTCATGCCATTTAAAAATCTGAGGGAAACACAGGCTACTTCTGAGGTTCTCTTTTTAAAAATACAGCCCTCTAAGAGTTGGGAACATATGAACCCGTCTCCCTAATTTTGTAATCCCGTGAATACGCTACCAAATGCTTTGAAGATTGTCCTTCAGTTTGAAAATCAGCTTTTTTTTCCACTTCTAAGATGTAAGGTACCTAGTCTCTTTATATCCCTATACTATAGTGGTCTGCACATACAGATTGACTCCTTAAGTAGAAAGAAAACTTGATGAAGGTAGTGTGTGTTTCTGTCTTTAGAGGTGCTTTCTTCTAAGATAGATATCTCAATTATTCCAAATGGTCACAACATTTTCCAGATTTATGTTAATGTGGAGATGCATTGTGTCTTTCTTGTTCTCTGTAGCCTATGTTACAGAATTGAGATGGGAGAAAAGACTGACTGCTGTATCAGCAGGGATAAAACTATATGATCATGTTAGGCACAGGGATTAACCTATTTTGTAGATGTACTTCAAAATGGTATAGTTATGAAATATATGTCTATGAGAATACCTTTTTTGAAATCTTGAGCTCTGATGAAAAGAAACAGACTCACACATTTATTTTCCTGCTTCCCTCTAAAAATACAGAGTTTCCATGAGCTTATTTAAAGATTTTTCTCTAAGTTGAAATATTCATTAATTTACCTTCATTGCTACAAGTTAGTCAGCTAATACTTTAAATGTAACACTTGTTTGTTTTCTCAGAATTTGATTGCATCTGTTTAGATATTATCACATTTACAACACTATAGGTTGTGTGAAAACTTCATTATATTCCCCCAATTTTCAGTTTATTAAATTCCCTGGAGAACAGTAGTTTATAAATGTAATTTGTCTGATACAGACTTGACTAGTATTCTTTGTCAATACAGGCTGCTTTGGAAACATTTTTTTTTCCCTCTCAATATTTTTTTCTATTTTACTTATATATGTGAAAATGTTCTGTCCTCTAAACACATACATACACACACACACACACACACACACACACACACCCAAGACTCTTAACTGTAATTCTTAATATTGTGATGCCTATGCTGCTAGCCCTGGTTTTAACTTCTCTGTGTTACAGTTAAATCTGCCTTCCATTAGTCTAGATAACTTGATATGAGGGGTAACATGAATATATATTGTACATACACTTGCCTTGTGGACTAGTTATGCCTAGTTACTGTACTCCCCTACGCAAACACATGATCTTTTTGATATGGAAGAGAGTCCAATTTTTGAAAGTTTTACGTTAGGGGAAGGACTGAGAAAAAGGAATTAAAAGCCAGACCCCCCAAAAAAAAAAAAAAAGCCAGACCCAATCAAAAAGTGTGTGTGTGTGTGTGTGTGTGTGTGTGTGTGTGTGTGTGTAGAGAGAGAGAATGAAAGTGGGAGAGAAGAGAGATTGAGAGACAAAATAAGAGAGAGAATGAAGGAGTGAGAAAGTTTCAGCAGTGGTTTTCAGAATTGGATGATCAGAGAGAAATAAGATTGAGTTAAATACTTCTTACATGTAAATTGACAAACTTGTAAAGAGCTTTTAAAAATGCAAAGTATGAGTTGCCATATTATGCTCCTTATCTTCTGCCAATAATAATTATTTAAAAAGCCAACAATATATATTTGTATAGAGAACTATAGTGAGGGGTATAATTTGTTTCCAGTAGGGGACTCATGTATGGCTTTGTTTATGACTCATTAAATACAGACTCATTTCAAGGAAACAAAAACAACGAATACATCTGTATTTTATTTCATTTTTAAAATTTTATCTTCTTACATTGATATGAAAAACACAGTCAACTTAATATTGTGCCATAAAGATACTCATTGAAGTCATTGTGACTAAACAATAATGGATATAGTTAACTGTTCTATTGGATAGTATGGCTGGCAGAGATGAATAATTCTCTAGTTTATAAAAAAGCTTTTTTTTTTGGTTCTTGATGAGTCTCCCATATATCAGGAGTGGCAATAAATAATTTCAGCACTGGAGCAGACCAAAAAAATGATGATTTATGAGACTAGCTGTAGGTCTTGCTAGGTTCACCACAAAGACTGTTTCCATAGAGGATTTAAATGAACCCAGCTGGCTTAGTATTCTGTGAATTGCTTTAGTCATTTTCTGAGTTTAATCTTATGACTGATTTTGTAATTCTCACAGTGGGGGAAAGTTGACAACATGAACAGCATTTAGTGAATATAATTAGGAAGCTTGAAGACAAATGCCTTTTTACTCTATAAAAGCTTTGTTCAAAGGGGATTTCGACCCTGTATGAGACTGTTGTTCAAAAAAATGTGGCTACTGTGACTGCATGTGAGTGATTATCTTACAAACTGATTTTCCTGTCCAGTGAAACCATACTAATGAAGGCATGGCAGAACTTTAAGAAGGAGGGCTGATGACCATGGAAGGGGGTTTATAAGCAGTTAATATTCAAATAAAACTCTGAACATCCAATTATCCCTAATAATTTTAGGGAATCTAAGAAGTATTTATATACATATAAATACATTTTAGCTAGTATTTGGGCAGCAAGTTGGCCACATTTATTGATTATTTTCTGTGGAGCCTTGTGCTAGATGCTTTGCAGGGATAAAGAGAAATAAAACATATGTCTCAGGCTTCCCTGGTGGCGCAGTGGTTGAGAGTCCGCCTGCCGATGCAGGGGATGCGGGTTCGTGCCCCGGTCCGGGAGGGTCCCATGTGCTGTGGAGCAGCTTGGCCAGTGGGCCATGGCCGCTGGGCCTGCGCGTCCGGAGCCTGTGCTCCGCGGCGGGAGAGGCCACGGCAGTGAGAGGCCCGCGTACCGCAAAAAACAAAAACAAAAACATATGTCTTTAGTCCTTGAGGGCCTGATGAGCTAGTTGCCAAAAACAGAACATTGTAATACTAAAACAAGAGACAAGGAGGAAAATAGGGAAAAATGGGGTGGAGAGCAGGGGGGAGATGGCTTTTATATAATAGCACACGTGAAAAATAATCTACGTTGTTATAAATACTGGTTAACTAACTACAAAATAACAAAGTACTCTGTTATTTATATGATAGCCCATACTATAAAGCTGCCCCCCTCTTCTTTAGAAAGGAAAAGCACAATACCAGCCTTACTTACAACATGTGCTTTACTTCTCTCCCACAAACCAAAGCTTAGATTTTGCTTTTCCTGACTTCTGTCATGGGCATGAGCACACAGACTTGCCATTCATTTTTTTTCAACTTTTTTTTTTTTTTTAAATCTGCATTCTCAGAATACCTCTTGCCTTTTATGGTACAGTAAGAGTATCTTTAAAACTGCTTTTCATAAGTTTCTACCTGCTTTCTATAATTAGGTCTTATTATTTTTAAAATTTTGGACAAAATTAATCAGTACCTGTTCAAAAACATTAATATAATGGTACCACTGTACGACTGTTATGTGTCTCTACCCTTCCTTATTCGCTAATTGGACAAAAAAAAAATCAAGTAATATTTCTTTTAACAAGAGAATGTCCTGAGATTTTTCAGATAAATTAAATAAGAATGAAGAAAGTCACTGTTTAATGCTCTGTGTGAGGGATCACTCTTTGGAATCCAAGCAACTTAGTATGAGGAAATATAAGCTATTCAGAAGTTCACTATTTAGAAAAAGAACTGAATCTTAAAATACAAGCAAATAACTAGATACTTTTTTAAAATTTTTATTGAAATATAGTTGATTTACAATGTTGTATTAGTTTCAGGTGTACAGAAGAGTGATTCAGTTATACATATATGTTTATATATTCTTTTTCAGATTCTTTTCCCATATATATTATTACAGAATGCTGAGTATAGTTCGCTGTGCTATATAGCACCAGCCCCAAACTTTTTGGCACCAGGGACCGGTTTCGTGGAAGACAGTTTTTCCACGGACTGGGGGCGGGGTGAGGGGGATGGTTGGGGCGGTAATGCAAGCGACAGGGAGCCCTGGGGAGCGGCAGATGAAGCTTTGCTTGCTGGCCAGCCCGCTGCTCATCTCCTGCTGTGCGGCCCGGTCCCTAACAGGCCAAAGACCCGTACCAGTTTGTGGCCCCGGGGGTTGGGGACCCCTGCTATACAGTAGGTCCTTGTCGGTTGTCTATTTTATATATAGTAGTGTGTATATGTTAATTGCAAACTCCTTATTAGATACGTATATCAAAACAGAATATTTTACTTTGGAAACCTGTGCTGAAGGAAGCTGAAAAGCATTGTAAGCTACTGAAAGATTTGGGGAGAGATGCTGATGTATGATTCCAAGGATTTTTCATCAGCCACAGCCTGGTTCATTCAAATCTTTTCATGTTTACAAGTTTCAGCTTTCATGAAATATACGAGAAATATAGAGAAAGGCCTGGGTACTTGTCAATTTCTGAAAGCATCTCCGTAGGTCTTTTGTTTGTTTGTTGTGTTAATTATTTCAGAAGTAAAATATGTTCACAATCAAGAGAGATTTGAACTTAACCTGTAATTTTTTTAAAGTAACTTAACTAAAATATAATTGACATACAGTCAAATTGACTCATTTTTAAGTATACAGTCTGATTAAATTTGTTATTTGTATATACTGCAATCAAGGCACGAAATGGTTCTATCAACCTGTAGTTTCTTCATGCCCCTTTGCAGTCAATCCCCAATCCCAGCTCCAGGCAACCTCTTATTTGCTTTCGGTCACTATAGTTTTACCTTTTTCTAGAATTTCATATGAATGAGATCATCCAATAATGTAGTCTTTTGTGTTACTTTGTATTTGGTGTGGCTTTCACTCAGCATAATATTGTGGCATATATCAGTAGTTCATTTTTATTACTGAATAATATTCCACTGTATGCATATACCACATTTTTATTCATCAGTTGATGGACATTTGGGTTGTTTCTACTTTGTGTCTATCACAAATAATGCTGCTCTTAATATTCATGTACAGGACATAAATTTCTTTTACCTTGGGTAAATACCTAGGACTGGGAGTGCTGTGTCTTATGGAAAGTAAGGTTTAATTTTAAAAGATACTGTTTTCCAAAATGCCTGTACCATTTTGTATTCACACCTACAATTAAACCACAAGGACATATCATTTCATACCTGTGAGATGGGCAAAATTTTTAAAATTCTGATAATATCAAGTATGACTAAGAATATGTGTCAAGGGGAACTACTGGTGAGAATGTAACTTGGTACCTCTATTTTGGAAAACAATTTGGTAAAATTTAGAAATGCTGAAGATACAATAACCAGAAATGCAACTCCTAGTATATTCTCTAGATAAGCGCTTACATAAGGACTCTGGAGACATGTACAAGAATAATCACTCTGTAGACATGTAAAGAAATAATCATTATCAATAGAGTAAAAAGACAACCCATAGAATGGGAGAAAGTATTTGTAAATCACATATCTGATAAAGGATTAATATCCAAAATACATAAAGAACTCCTACAACTGAACAACAACAACGACAAAACACAAGCAACCTAATTCAAAAATGAGCAAAAGATTTTAAGACATTTTTCTAAAGAAGATGGCCAATGAGCACATGAAAATATGCTCAACATCACTAATCATTAGGGAAATGTGAATCCAAACCACAATGAGATACCACTTCATATCCATTAGGATGGCTATTATCTAAAAAAACAGAAAACAAAAGTGTTAGAGAGGAAATGGAGAAATTGGAACCCTTGTGGATTGACTTGTGTGAATGTTAAATGGTCCAGCCCCTGTGGAAAATAGTATGGTAGTTACTCAAAAAATTAAACATGGAATTACTGTATGATGCAGCCTTCCACTTCTGGATGTACACGTAAAAGAATTGAAAGCAGAGACTTGAACACATATTTGTATACCAGTATTCATGGCAGCATTATATTCACAATAGCCAAAGGCGTGAGCAACCTAAGTGTCCACTGACAGATGAATGGACGAGCAAAATGTGGTATATACATACAAAGGGATATTATTCAGCCTTTAAAAAGAAGGAAATTCTGGTATATCCTACAGCATGGATGAATCTTGAAGACATTATGCTAAGTGTAATAAGCCAGACACATTAGGACAAATATTGATAATTCCACTTAATTGAGGTACCTAGAATAGACAAATTAATAGAGACAGGAAGTAGAGTAGTGGTTGCTAGGGGGTGGGGAGGGGAGAGGGGGATGGGGAATTACTGTTTAATGGGTACAGTTTCAGTATGGGAAAAAGTTCTGGAGATGGACAGTGGTGATGGTTGCACACAGTGTTGAATGTACTTAACACCACTTTGCTGTATACTTAAAAATGCTTAAGATGGTAAATTTTATTTTATGTGTATTTTACTATAATAGAAGAATGTTCACGGCACCATTATCTATAAGAATATCAGTAATAATGACTCCCCCACCTCCCAAAAAAAGGAAACTAGATAATGGAAATGGTCAACACGGGACTGTAACTAAAATTAATTATTTTCATGTGCTGGAATAATATACAGTCATGAAAACAAATGAATGGACATAGCTAATTATGTAACTCACCCCTAAGTAGCCACTCCTCAGATTCTAATTATGCCAGATTCTAATTATACTTTAGCAATATTACATATCTTGGGCCTTAAAGGTTGTTCTTAAATAGCTAAAACCACTAGTGTTGCACCTCCAAATGTCATTTATTTACACTGTATATAGATAGCAAGATCAATTCTATACACCCAATTGGTGGTGGTGATAATCTTTAAAGCTATGTACAGAAAAAAAAAAAAAAAAAAAACTCTTCCACCCACTCTAAAACCTCATGCATATTAAAACAGTTTTGTTAAGTAAAATCCTCATGACAATAATGGTCACAAGTTTTAGTTAAATGCTTAAACCATTTCTGAGAGAAACCACTGAAGACCTTAGGGATGTTCATGCTTGTAAACTATTTCTATACCAATTTAGAATAACTTGATTTTGTTGAAACCATTCTCAGAAGAACTTCTATTTGGTAAGCCTCCTATAGGCAGGTTGATTAACTAAGAGCCGTTGAAAGTGCCAGACCAGCTTTTCTTTTTAAAGTATAGACATAATTCATTAAGTCTTTCTGGCCTTTCCTCAAATAAGGACAAAATGGTTGTTGATTTGCCACTGGTGCTGGCTACTTCAGGCTAATGCATATGCAGGATATTCTCCTTGAATGCATAAGTAGGGCTAGAAGGGGAAATGGTGAGAGGTGAAGCAGGAAGAACAGGAAAGCAAAATTTGCCTTCTCCGGGAAACTCACATCACCACTGTCCTGCTGGGGCTGGAGGTGCAATTGAGATGAATCCTTATGCCATTTTCATGTTGTCATGGTTTCAAGTTTAAGCCCTCCTTTCACAGATTGCTGCCATAAATTATGCTAACAAGTGTAAAACTCTTATACTGCTTGATTTTTACACAGTTGATATCATCTGTTCCCTTTTTATAAGAAATACCACTTAATACCGAAATCAAGAGCATAAAAACGGGACAGTCAGGCCTACATAAAGAATTAAGACATCTTTCTACCCTAGATTACATTTGGCTGAATTAGCGTCAGCCCTGGTCATGTAGTACCCAGAAAAGCATTTTGGGTGAGAGTTAGAAATAAAGCCAGGAAAGCATGTATGAAACCTGTCTGGTCTCCGCTACAAAGCTAATGTCTTTATGGTAATTGCAATCCTTAAAAATACATTATCTTTCTCAATGTTATTGCAGCGTGTGGTGGTGTTGAAGAAAGCAATAATTTGTAAACAACCCTTGGCAGAGAGCACAGAACTTAATTTTGTTTAAATAAAGGAGACAAACATTAGAATTCATGTGCTGTACCAAGACTGGCATGCAGTAGTAGTTGTTTTGGTATATGCACTGGAGCATTCCTGATTGCTTAAATATTAACTGTTCCATGAATATACAAATATAATAGGGAAAAAAGGAGCCATGATTAGGGAAAATTTTTGCTAAAAGAACTGAAGTTGAATGATCTGATCGTATTGATAATCTAGGTGGGTTTATTCCAATGATTCAACCAGATTCCTTCACTGCATTTCACTATCTCCTTTCCTTCTAAGGACAGTTCGATGTAAATGTGGACCATGTGGCATTGCTATCTGTCAGAACCCTTTTCTTGACACAGAGGGATTGGGCAATTCTGGGTTTTCCTGAGTAAAGGACCTGTTGATAAGTTTGCTGAATTTCATGTGGCCATTTGTATAAACACCAGGGGAAAAAGGAGGGGATGTGTCTAGAAAGGCCTTCCTTCTGATACAGTCTAGAGACATGGACTTTTATCTCACATTGAAGTTTTTTTCAATTTTTATTGAAGTATAGTTGCTGTACAATATTATGTAAGTTACAGGTGTACAATATAGTGAGTCACAATTTAAAAAAAATGTTAATGGTCGTACTCCATTATAGTTATTATAAAATATTGGCTATATTCCCCGTGTTGTACAATATATCCTTGTAGCTTATTTGATACCTAACAATTTGTACCTCTTAATCCTCTACTCCTATCTTGCCCCTCCTCCCCCTTCCCTCTCCCCACTGATAACCACTAGTTTATTCTCTGAATCTGAGTCTACTTCTTTTTTGTTACATTCACTACTTTGTTGTATATTTTAGATTATATCACATTGAAGTTTTAATACTCTTAGACCTGCTTAAACGCATCCTGAAAATTTTCCTTAAGTAACGTCCACTCTGCCTTACCACGGCATTTCTTACAATCTTTACATGAAAATCAGTTTCATCTCTGATATTCATTCTACAGCAATTCATGCAAGAAAACCTGGTGTTTATCCTGCACATTCTTGCTTCTTCTGGAAGAGAATATTCTCTGGCAGCTGGCTGAATATTTGCTTGTTTAGTCATTCTGAGAATTCTCTGGGCCACTCTGCAAGTTGGATGTAAGATTTCTTTAGCTGGGGGCATACGGTCCACAACTTTGTTCCTACATAATGTGTGGTAACGCAGGAACACATTCTCACTCTTGGCCTTCCACCGCAAATGCTGTTGCCGACATTGGAGATGCAGTATCAGAATGTGCCTGTGTCATGGACAGGGATGATGCTTCCCCCCTTTTGCCCTCTTTCTCTTTACATTCACCCGCTGTTGTCTGATCTCTGTAGGTTCATGCGAAGAAACTCTGTTTCACATATGGGTCACGGTGTTTGTCTACTTAGAGCCAGTACACATTAGCCCGGAAATTGGGACTGGTGAAATACATTTGCAAGGCAAGACTTTTTAGGGAAAGCATTGAAACCTGACGTCTGCAACTGACATTTGCTATTCTGATTCAAAAATTCTTGAGTAAATATTTAAACACTAATTCAGAGTTGCCAGTAAGAAGTGAGTTTGCAGCTTGAGTTAGAGTTGGAAGGGGTAAACGATCTCCTGGGTTACCTAGTCCATCACTCTGATAATACAGAGTAGACAAGACACTGCAACATCATGTGAGTGTATTTTCAATACAGTTTTGGGTGAAGGATGAGGGACAGTTTAAAAGACTTATGAACAATGTATTTAGAATCTTCACAGCATGGGACATACTGTTTGAGTCATCTACTCTTACATAAGTAGATGGTAAATTATGATACAAATCAGTCTCATTTTTAATGTAAATTAAGAACATTCAGAGTGATTCTGTCCTTCAGATGCCACAGATTGCTAGCCTGTTCCTCTCTAGTTTTGAATTGACACTAAGCTTTGAAATCATATCGGCACTTCAACTTTTTATATGTGAAAGTAATTATGAGAGGGCCCAAGCAAGCTGTGGACAATTGCCAAGCATTTTCTTGCCTGGAAATTTCCTTCAAAGAAGTCTAGTGGTTCTCAAACTTTAGCATGCCTCAGAATCACCTGGAGGTGCTATCAGAATTTTTTGGCCAGTATATTAAATCACATATTGATGGACTCTGCCCTCAGAGTTTCTAATTCGGTCAGTTTGGTGTGTGGCCCCCAAATTTGCATTTCTGTCAAGTTCACAGGTGATGCTGATACTGCTGGTTCAGGGACCACGGTTTGAGAACCAGTGAAATAGTCAGTGTCCGTCCATTTTCCTTTCTCATGATTTTTAATTCTTATTTCTTCCATTGCCTGATCCCCACAGGCCTAATTATGCTGAACGTATTCGGTACCAATAATTATAATAACCTTCCTTACTAGCCTCACCATTTTCCAGCTGCTAGCTCTGCTGCCCCCTTTATTATCTAGTTATTTGTTATCCATAATCAATATTTTGAATAAATTACCTTACATGTTACCTCCTCTTTCTGGCTGTGCATTGTTTTTAAGTCTGCACCCCTGGCACTGTATTGAAACTGTGCTTGAAGGTCACCAAAGATTTCTCTAGTCATCAAGTCAGTCCTCATTATCTTTGGCCTCTCTGTAGCATTTATTCGTTCAACAAACATTTACTGAACAAAATTGATGTATTCCTCTTTCTTAAGGGGTTCACAATTTGGTAGGTGAGACTCCTTGCATAAACAAAATTATATATTGTGGAATAAACCTGTAACTAGAGTATATATAAGGCACTATGGGAAAATAAAAACAGAATTTATTAATTCTGTTCAGGAAAGTTAAGAGAGGATCATTAGCCCCGCTCTCCCTGAATGACCTGGCCCCCAACTCCCATCACCTTCATCATCCATGACACTTAATTCAGTCCACTATGCATTAGACACCCAGTGTACATAAGTTAACCATGTTGTGTTCTGGCACGAGGTCTTATTATCTGTTTACCTAGGTCAAGTTACTTAAGCACTCTAAACCTGGTCTCTTACCTATAAAATGGGCTTGTTAATGACTAAGTAACTGAATTCTTTTGAGGATTTTTTTAAAAAGGTGACCCATATAAAACACTTATCAAAGTGTCTGGCCCGTAAGCACATGATAGATGGGTTAAAAATATTTGTTCTCCTCCGCCTTAAAGGAGGTACAGGCTACTACCACCTGATGAAGGAAGAAGGCATTTAAGGTCAGGAAGAGTATAAGAAAATGGGTGGAAACCTTCATCCATCCGTGCATTCAGTAAATATGTATTAAGTGCCTGTTATGTGCCAGCTGTTGTTCTAGTTGCTGAGTGTATGAAAGTGAACAAAGCAGACAAAAGAAAAAAATACCCTGTACTTGTGTAGCTGATATTGTAGCAGAGAGAGACAGACAAGAAATAAATAAATAGGGTACATAGTATATTTGTGATAATTGCTATGGAGAAAAATAAAAGAGGGAAAGAGGTAAGAGGTGTTTTGAGAGTGGACTGCAATTTTTAGATAGAGTAGCTAGGAAAGACCATAATGAGAAAGTGACTTTTGAGTATAGATCTTGAAAGATGGGAAGGAACTAGGCATGCAAGTGAGTAAAAGCGAAACCTTCCAGGCAGAGAAAAAGCACATGCACAGACTCTGAGTAAGACACATGCCTAGTGAATTCAAGGAGCAGCTGAATGAAGGCCAGCATGGTTGAAGGGGGCTGCTGAGGGATAATAGCTAGAAATAAGATCTCAGTGGTAATGGGGGACCAGACCACAGAGGGACTTTTAGGTTATGGTAATGACTTACTCTGTGTGAAGATGGGAAGCTAAAGTAGCCTCTCATCACTTCTAATCTGGATGATGATCATGGTCATGATAATACATTATCTTATTCAATTCTACAAGTGTTATCTGATGCCCATTTTACGGATGAGAAAGCTGAGACATAGATTGTTTAGGTCACTTGCCCAAGGTCACACAACTACTGAATGGTAGAGTCAAGGTTCAAACCCAGTTCTGTCTGAATCCAAAGGCTGTGCTCAATAACTGTTCTGATTAGAAATGTGAACTTTATTATATGAGTTGTAGAGAACCATTGGAATTTTTGAAGGAAGAGAGTGACGTGATCATATGGATGTTTAAGAAGCATTATTAGGTGAAATCATATAGGATAAAATGAAGCAGAGAGGATGGAATGGCCATGACCACCTTCTCATAGATTAGCTCCACATAGCTACCTACCACTTACGTTGAAAAAATGAACTGCCACCTCCTTCCCAAAGCCAGCTTACTCTAGAGTTATTGCTTCCTTATCATTGACACAATACCACCATTCTTTTAATCACCAGAACTAAAAACTTTTGGAGTCTTTGATTTTTCCCTTTCCCTCATCCCAAGTATTTCTTTTCAGTGACTTAATCCTGTTTGTCTTCACAATGTGTCTTGAATTTGTCCTTTCTCTGCCTTTGTTTACATGTACCATAGTTATCATTTTAACTATATCAGTCCTTGACATTTACCACCAAATTACTCTCCTACGTCATCTCCTTTCTGTATAATTTTGTGTTGTCTCCTAAATTCTGGGTTCCCTGAGGCTTTGAAAGTACCATGCATTGTTTATCTCTGATCCCTAGTGTCCAGCCCACAGTGGATCATCGAATGCACTTCTACATTCATAATCGCTTTGCTCCTGTCTCCCCTTATAAACGTATAGTGCTTCATTTCCCAAGGGGCACGTTGTAACTTTATTCTGGCATTCACTCTCACATAACTCTCAACAAATATGGTGTCCTGGAAGAGTCTGGGCTTTGGGGTCAGTCTCTCTGTGTATATATATATATATATATATATATATATATATATATATATATATATATATATATATAAAATGTATATGTATATGTATGTACACACACACACTTAACAAGAGTAGAGTTGAATTTAGAAGTACTGCTCTATAGCCCACGCAAGTGGAGAGAAGTCTTCATTCAGAAAACATTGATTGCCTCCCTGGTATGTCCTAGCATGCTCCTAGGTACCGTGGATAATAAAAATTAGTAAAACAGGGTCTCTTCCCTTGAAAGAGCTCATACTGACTGGAAGAAACTACTGTGTTGAAATGTTTATAGTGAAGGAATATGGCAAAGGAAGGCACCAATTACTCCTTAGAGGAGTCTTCAGAAAGGAGGGGGTAGTTGAGTAGTATTGAAATTTGAGTAGGTATTCACTTGGCAGATAGAAAAAAAAAAAAAAAGAGGAGGGTCTAGAGAGAGAGCAAGATGTACAAAAGCACAGTGGTATGACATTGCATGGTATGTTCAAGCAGTTGTAATCAGACTGAAGTGAAGGGTAGGCACCAGGAAGCAGCAGGGGACACATTAGAAAGGTAGGCAAGGGCCAGCTCTAAAAGGGCCTTAAATGTAAAACCAAGAAGTTTGTGTGCTTTTCTAGTAGCTGAAGGGAGACTTTGCAGTGGAAACTTTGAATGGGTTCTAATCATCCTAACAAAATTAAACATTTGAAAACTAACTTCTGTGTGGCGAGGTTAAATGAACTGAAATTGTTTGGTTTAAGAGAACAGGACACCTGAGAAGGGAGCTTTCATTCTCTGAGAGGTGGTTATACAGAGGATAGCAACCAGTTATTTTCAGTTTCCACTGACGACAGAGCAAGAAGAAATAGGCTTAAGATCTCAGTAGAAGGGAAAATTACCTCTAGAAGGGTCCTTCGAAGAAAGATTGTGTGTGACTGACGTAGATGATTAAAATGTTTGCTCAGGCTCTCTGGCTGTGTGCTGGCTTCTGTGTGTTCAAACCTCCTGATTTCAAAAACAGGGTAGAGACTGCAGGTTTTCAGGCTTGAATGAGAGTATTCAAAATAAAAAGAATCTTTTACAAGGCAATTAGTTATTCAGATATTTTGCTATCTGCCTAACTGAAGTTTTGGAAATGTATTTGAACACATCACATATAAATATTATCTTTCATAATATAGCACTCCTGTTTATTAGAAAAAAAGAAATGATCAGAATTTGCTAGAGAAATAGGTGTTAATTTGTTAAAGGTATTTTGTATTCATGTACCATTTCAGAAAGCTATTAAAGATTAGGTAGATACAGTTAGTATAAATTCAGTTATTAATCTTTATGTGTAACATTTATTGTTCAGAGGACTATAATTAAAATCGCTATATGGTTTATTAACTGATGGCACTTTATCAGTGAATATAGCGAATTACTCTTTTTTTGTTATCATTCGTTAATAACTCACCTTATTAAGATATTGTAAAATGTTAGTTTTTCAAATAACTCCAATTTCTGGAACTACTGTTTGTGTTTTTATTGTTTGAAAATATATACAAGACAGAGGATTATAGGGTGACCATTTTGTTCATCCTTTTGCATGTTATAAAGAGAAGTCCTATATCTATCTCATACCCCTGCCTAGCTGGTGAGAGGGAAAGCACAGTCTACGATGCAAAATGGCACTTGGCTCCTGGCTGGAGTGAACCTTGAAATGCTTACAGAATAGCTACCAGTGAGACTCTGGCAAACTGGACAAGTATTATTGGAATATTTGATGTTAATGTAAAAATAACATAATTTTGAGTTAACCCGATATCAAAGGGAAGAAAATTTTATTTCTTAATAAACTAACCCAAACACTTTGGAAGTGATTCTGAACATACTCAGATTAGATTACCTTTGTACTAACCCAAGAGATGTCTATATCCAGCTAGTACACTTGGAAGGGCAAATTATTGCATAAATGCCATTAGCCATTAGAAGTGATGAAGGTGAATGTTCTTAATTGCCTTCTGTACTTGACATCGAACTACACAATAGGTCCTGAGAGAGATGATGGCTAATGTGTGGATCATGTAGATGTGGTAAGAGAGACTGAAGACATGATAATACAAAGTAAATATACTTTAATAAGTAAAAATGCTTTGCCTTTATATTTTAATATTATATATTCATTTGTTTTTGACCACGCCGCACGGCTTGCAGAACCTTAGTTCCCCGACCAGCGATCAAACCCGGGCCCACAGCAGTGAAAGTGCCGAGTCCTAACCACTGGACTGCCAGGGAATTCCCTTTATATATATATTAAATATATATATAATATATATATTCATTTTTAAATGATTGGTCTAAGTATCGTGCACATAAAGAAAAATTTAAAAGACCACATATTCCCTGCCAGTTTGAAACCTTAAGATGAACTCCTGGTGTTAGGGTTATGTAAAAAATAAATATTGCAATACAAATTTAGCAGTTTGTCTACCATACCAAGGTATTTCTCAGCTTGACAGGGTAGGCACTTGGCCATCTTTGTCCCTGCTTTGAAGGGAATGTTACAATTCTAAAAAAATACATGCATACTCTGTCTACCACTCTTTCTGATTTCGACAAAGATATTGAATAGTTAATGATATAAATGTTATGTATTGTTTATCTTTTAAAAATGTAACCATTGACTCTACTAAATTTTTTTACAGGAATTAAATTTATGACCCTCCTTCTGGATAAATATTTATCAAATACAGTTTCTGAAAATTAAGCACTTATAAGCATGCATGTCAAAAAGGAAATTTTTAAATCACCCAGAAGATTGCCATATGAGCACAGTGCTATTTTTCTATTTTTGTGTTTTCCTTTCTTGTATTCGCCATGTGCATTTTAAAAAAAAATTATGATATACTTGTACAATTTAGTGTCCTAAAAAATTGGGTGGGTTTTTGTAGTTGGTGTGTGTGTGTGTGTATGTGTATGTGTAAATAATTTGTTTCCATAGAATTCACAAAATATAGATCAATTGCCTTTCCTTTAGGAAGATATGCCTTCAGTTTCCCTAAGCTCCTAATGTTTTTAGGATTTAGGAATTCAGTTAATTTGTAAGAAAAAAAGAAAATGTTTATTTCCTTATTACTTGGAATATTCAGCATATTCTGAAGGGGATGCACTTTGTGAACATATAACACTGCAATCTCCGGTAAAGACCTCTCTTTAGGAAAGTGAACCTCCCATTGATTCTTCTACAGCTGCAAGCCTTACTTAAGACAAGTTGCCCTTGAGGTTTTTGTTGGTTTTTGTTCGTATAGCTCGTTCTTGAATTGTGTCATTTCAACCTTGTAGTACTTAAAAGTGTTTGGTGGATCAGCATAATAATGCAAAATTTTAAATATTTTACCTACATGGGATGAATAGTAATCCCAGAAATTCTAAAAGAAATCATTGTGGCCACTTCAGTTACCAGCATCATGCTTCCTGTGGCTGTTTGTTTTGAGCCTGAAGACTAACATTTCTCTTAAGTTGCTCATATCATTGGAACGTAACAGTTGTTAGAAAGCTGTAGCACAAAAAGTATGGGACTGATTGATTAAATACAATTTTTTTCCTTAGATACTAAAACAATAAGGATTAAATTACTCTGTAATTACCTAAATATCCTCCACAGCCTTTTCATAAACCTATTTGCAAAGAATATTCATTTATTCTAAACAGTAATCCTTAAAGCTGAAAACCCCAAATCAGTATGAACATCAGTGGACAAACCCGTCATCTAAGGATTATAGAATTAAATCATCCAATAGAATGAGAAAAGTTGATACTTTATACCATATTTATCCTTTGTTTTGAAGTAAATCCTTGATTTCATTTGCAGCTTAGTCTAGTATGAGAGTTATATTCAAGAAAACACTTAGATTCTCATCATAGATTTTTTTGGTCCTATACTTTAAAGACTTTTATCATTCTAGCCGCAGCATCCCTTTTCTAGTGTCTCTGAAAAGAAGATACAATGTGTAGGCAGGCAAATAAAATTTGACATATTATCACAATTGTGTGGTCAGATTCTGTTTATAAATCAGCATAAAAAGCCTTCAGTTATTCTTTTTTGATGGCCCATGCAAGTAAACGAGGGTAAAATGTGCTTGCTCTTTTACATTCATTTGCATCAGCAATGGCCAGAAATAAATATTACCTCACAGACGAATCAAGCTTTCAAGAATATATTTCTGTGATAAAGCAAAGAACAGAATGCTGATAACATAAACACACATTCACTTGGACTATTATTATCAATACTTAAGTGAATGTTCTTTTCTCATGAAAAGAATAGTTCATTTTGCCATAATAATCTAGACATTTTAAGAAATACGGATTCATGTTTAACTTTTTACTTTTTTCGGTCATCTTTCTTTCTTTTAAAATGCGGAGTTCATTTTAAAATCCAGAGCATTGTCACTAGGCCCCAGTAGGAACTACCCCAAACATTTAAAAAAAATTTTTAATTAGTTACAATGAATTGAGTTCATTTATTCATTTATTTCTCTTGTTTAAGAAAAAGTCTCTTGGGCTTCCCTGGTGGCGCAGTGGTTAGGAATCCACCTGCCAATGCAGGGGACGTGGGTTCAATCCCTGGTCCGGGAGGATCCCACATGCCCATGGAGCAACTGGGCCCATGCGCCACAACTACTGAGCCTGCACTCTGGAGCCCGTGGGCCACAGCTGCTGAGGCCCGTGCGCCCAGAGCCCGTGCTCCCCAATGGGAGAGGCCACCGCAATGAGGGTCCCGCACACTGCAGGGAAGAGTGGCCCCACTCGCCACAACTAGAGAAAGCCCGCGTGCAGCAACGAAGAGACCCAACTCAGCCAAAAATAAATAAATAAGTAATAATAATTTTAAAAAAAGAAAAAGTCTCTCTCTATATATTATTAAAAAATACTAAAAATATTGTCGTTATTCCATTCCAGATCCGAGATACTAAATCAGCAGATCAAAAGACAACCCTCTTGCATTTTATTGCTGAAATTTGTGAGGAAAAATACCGGGATATCCTGAAATTTCCTGAAGAATTGGAACATGTGGAAAGTGCAAGCAAAGGTAATTGATTTGTAACTGCTTTGAGACTACATCTTGTCTAAGTAAATATTTTAAACAGTAGGATTAAATAATCTATAAGCATTAATCGTAATTTTTATTTGGTTACTGATATAAGAAAAGCAGGAAGATAGTTTCCATTAGCTTATATTTGACAGCATAGTGTGTTTTAATGACCTGCTTTTGACCAACCTTATTTTTTAGCACTCTAGGTTATTGAAGCTTTCATATCTCTGATCAAATAGTATATTTTTTCATTTCATAAATACTTAAGTATATATTATTTGCAAAGGAACCATACCCTGGGGCTGTTGGTGATATCAAAATGATCGTGAGATAGTTCTTGCTTGAATTTGTTTAAAATCTAGAAGGGAAGAAAAGACATATACACAAATACTTTATAAAACAAAGATGAATATGAGAAGTGCTACAGGAAAAGATAATGGACTGTGGTTTAGATGAGAGAGAAAGAAACTTTGAATGGATCGATAAGAGGAGGCCAACAGGGTGAAGCATGAGAATAGGATTTTTACTGACATGGAAAAGGGGTATGCTGTCCAGAGAGCAGACAATATGAGAAGGCACAGTGGCGGAATGTGTTAGGATGGTGAAAGAGTCATTGACTATCAGGCTGAAGCAGTAAGGTAGCCATTTCAGAGACTTCAGTGTCATGCTAAGCAGTCTGATCTTGATGAGACAGGTGGCAGGGCATCATTGAAGGACTAGAATGGGCAGAACCTGGCACCAGTGAAGAACAGGAGAGGAGGAACAAAAATGTCTCCAAGACTTTAATTCGAACGGATTAGTTTTGTTGGTTAGTAAGTATTGTCTACTTTTAGAAGAAGTTGAAAAGTGAAAGAAAGGAGGAAGGGTCAAGGAAACATTTTTTGAAAGTGAGGTGATGTATGTGGAGAAGTACATTTTTCCTCTTGGATAAGAAGAGTAGGCCGTAAATCTTATATTTGAAACTGCACTATAGTAATTCTGCTTCTCTATAACTCCGAGGACTTTCAGTAAGGACTCAAAAGCATATACGTTTCCCGAGTTTATTACAAACCATATAAACCTGTTAGTGTCCGTTGAAGGAGAAAAAAAGCGTGTCTATAAAACCCAGAAAGTCGTTTGTGTAATATTGTTCAGTGATCATCTCTGCCAGTCTGGTATTGTTGATCACATCCTCAACATATTTCTTGAATTTAATGAAGTTAATGAAATTTCTTTAATTCCTTTAATTTAATGAATATTACAGTTGTTGCTGTTGTCTTGTTGGAGGAGAACAATCGTAAGGGTACCTATAGTTTCTCTAGTCTCAGCCAATTATGTATTATACTCAGTTCTATTTGTTTGTTTCCTACATCTGGGCTTTTGGTAAATCCTTTCATATTTTTCTTTTACGATATCACCAACTTCTTTCTTCCTATCCATTTCAAGAGCAAAACCTCTCTGTTGTATTTTGCTTATTTCTGCTTTCGTGTAGTCTTCCAGCCATTGTATTCGAAAGACTTGCCAGAAATCCTCTTCCTATCTTTGTGTTTGGGCTGCGGCAATCCCCATTCTCAAGTTATTTTGACCAGTTCTTTTTATTTCCCTATGAAAGTTAGACTCAGAGTTTGTAACTCAACAAGTTCTTAAGTACATTCTGCCTGCTTGCATCCCCCTTTCATTTCCTTCTAGTTCTCATGTGTTCAGAAGTATTTTCTCTTGAGCCGTTTTTATTCCTTTCTAATAATTCTGTCTCTGTGTACAATTTCATCCTGCATCATATGCCTGGAAATCTTACCTGCCCTGTCCTCTAAGACAATTGACTATTATTTGTCAAATCACTGCTCAGAATCCATTTCCTTATTTTTTTTAATGTTTTGCTACTAAAGCCTTAGAACAAAATACTTGTGAATTTAGTTTGCAAGAAAAAACAGAATGTGGTGTGAAAGGTCAAGCCACTTAACTTCTTATTTATAGTTAAATACTTTTCCTTGGTGTCTAAGTCTAACTTGTCTTTTTTGCTTAATACAGATTTCAGTCCTGTTTGAATCACATTCTGTCACCTCCAGTACTGTGTATATAGCAAGCATATCTATATTCACAACCAACCAGCAAAAATAAAAATAAATCAACACTATATATTAATTCATTTTCCATGATTTTGGACAATCTCCTTGTGAAATGATTGCCTACAAAAAGAAAAAAGTACCTGTCTTTTTAAACTGGAGTGATATAGATAAGATGAAACTAATTCAGTTATATAACTCATATTTCAAGAATAATTGTATGATTACTAATATCTTCTTTTGTTTTTTTTCTTATACCTTTGAAAATTCTCTCTTTATTTTTTATTTTTATTTTTGAAGTATAGTTGATTAACAATATTGTGTTAGTTTCAGGTGTACAGCAAAGTGATTCAGTTATATATACCTATATCTTTTTTCAGATTCTTTTCCATTATAGGTTATTACAAGCTATTGAATATAGTTCCCTGTGCTATATAGTAAATCCTTGTTGCCTATCTATTGTATATATAATAGTGTGTATCTATTAATCCCATACACCTAATGTATCCCTCCCCCCTTCTGTGTTTTTTGATTATTAAAACCCAAGTACCTATTTTGATAGAATAAGGATCTTTTCTGTCTGCTATAGCAAATAAATGTATTTCAGCTCAGTACTAAAGTTATAGACCTCAAATTAACTGACAAAGAAAAAAAAATTACCTTGAAGTGAAAAGAAAACTGAAAGTAAGAAATACGTGGGATTCATGGAAAAACATATTTTATAAATTGCCTTCGTTCCTTGTTAAGCTAACCTTCTAAAATTGTGTGCATCTTGGACAATGCAAAGCTATGGTATAAACGTAGCATATTTTCCTAGAGCTCAGTAACTCAAAGATATTGGGAGAAAACACATCATTTTACATTAACACAGATATATATTATGGAGTGGAATGCAAAATTCACATGAATTTTTAAAATAAAACAGATGACTTCAAAGAAATTTCACACTTGCCGCAGATCCCTTGGGGAGCGTGTTCAATCTTCTCTTCCATTAGGGGCTCTTGGGTGGGAAACGTTTATGAAGCATTGCCTAAAGAATTGGAGAGTGGTTTGGTTTTGCTTTGGTTTCACTTATTTATTTATCTATTTAGTTATTATTGCAGGGAGTGCGGGAGGCAAGCCGCCCTTACGAAGTTCAGAATCAAACAGTACAATGGAATTTTATTACCAGTGGAATTCATAAAATAATATTTCTCTCGTCATTTTCTTCCAAGTTAAATTATAAATCTGCAGGTCCTCTCATTCCTGTTTGACATACCAATGAGTCTTTAGAGAGAAAAAAAGTGGTTGCTATAGAGAATCTAATGCCTTTAAAATATTGAAAATTTATTTGATAAACCACCATTACCTTTTCCCCAATGAATAATTTTAAAGATTATATATGTATTTATAATTATATATAATAGATATATAGATCTGTATTGTATAAAGCATTGCTGGTTTACTAGACCTAGTTTGTAAATCCTTCATTGTTTTTCCCCACCCTGTGGCTATCACTTTAACTTTCGGCTTTGAGGATTTTTACAGTTTGATGTAAAACCTCTAGTGTTTTATAGGTCAGCTCCAGGGATTAAACCAAAAGGGTTAGTAAAGTTTAATTAAAACTATTCCATTCAGCAGGAGAAAATTATATTAATGTATTTGAAGGGACTATTAATCCTAAGGTTTTGCATACCTCCAAAATGGGTTTCACTTCAGTTAAATTACTGCCATCCTACAAAATAAAAGTTGGTTAAGTTTTCTATAAGCAGTGTTAATTTCTTATGATTTAAATCAACTATTATAAATTTTAGTGACCAACCATACCTTTTGATAATCTGCCATCTTTCCATGCTATATTAGTAACTCTGATTAGCTATTTACCCACTCTGACTTCTTCACAGGATTAATCATGATGAAAGTTTAGATTGGAGGAAATATGGTAGGGAAAAATCTATGAGATAAAGGAAAAGTAAAATCATAGCAGAGTTAAAAAAAAGTTGGGGGAATGCACAAAAACAAAACAACATTTTCTGAAACTCCAGAGCTGGCAGAAGCTTTAGAGATCATCTTGTCCCTGCTAAAAGAGACCCAAGATGGCATTTAGTCCAAATTCATCATTTTACAGTTGAAAAACTGAGGCCCAGAATGACGAAGGAATTGCCCACAATCACACAGTCAATGAAGGTTTGCAGACCTTTGTCTATTGTTTTATTACATACACTTCAGCTCCACTTTTCCTTCCTTTGTGGTCTAAAATATACAACAGAGATTCATGCTCACATATTGGAAACCATAGAAAATCAACTCTGACCAAATAAAAGATTTACTGGAGTATGAATGCCACTTCCTCTATATAGTACTCCAGTCTCTCTATCCCCATTTTGACAGAAATACCCTTTCCTTTCTCTGAGCCACAGCAGTACTTTAGCTTTATTAGTAATACAGCACCTGCCACATTTGCATTTTTTTATTTCATTGTATGCTTCTCTCTGTACCTCCTAGGTTGAGTACCTCAGTGGCAAGGAATATGCCCCATTTGTCCCAACAGACTCTTTGCTAGCTCAGCATCTCAGAGAGAAGTAAATGCTCAATAAATGTTTACTACATTGAATCATTGTATATCCTTTTAGTACAGCAGGCGTATTTCAAAATAAGGCATTATGGGAAGTTGACAAGTTGAGAATAGCCACCTGAAAATTACTGTTTACTGTAAATACAAGAGGAGAAACAAGATAAGTTAGAATAAAGAAGACACCATGACTTAACAATATTTCCTGGTCCATGTTTTACTTCTTTCATGGAGAAAGTTAAAATTGGAAACAATCGCGCTCTTAATGGAGAATATCTAAACTTATGGAGACTGCCATACCATAAAGGTTTATGGTGAACAGTAAGGATTAAAAGTCTCATAGGAGCTAATGGCAGCCAACTGTCTTAACGTAACATCTAACTGCCGAAACATCTTTTATTCTAATGACTGAACAAAAAAAATTACTTTTATACTATCTACTGTTTTATTGAAAAATCTTTTGAGTTATGGGACAAAATCCTACTGTTTTTAGAGCATTCAATGTACAGTAACTCATAGGACCCAAGATGTGAGAAAGTATGAAACCATAGGATGTCCTAGCAGATTTCAACTTTCTGTTTTGGAACAATAAATGCTGGAGAGGGTTTGGAGAAAAGGGAACCCTCTTGCACTGTTGGTGGGAATGTAAATTGGTACAGCCACTATGGAGAACAGTATGGAGGTTTCTTAAAAAACTAAAAATAGAGCTACCATATGACCCAGCAATCCCACTACTGGGCATATACCCAGAGGAAACCATAATTCAAAAAGATACATGCACCCCAGTGTTCACTGCAGCTCTAGTTACGATAGCCAGGACATGGAACAACCTAAATGTCCATCAACAGAGGAATGGACAAAGAAGATGTGGCACATATATACACAATGGAATATTACTCAGCCATAAAAATAAACAAAATCGGGTCATTTGTAGAGACGTGGATGGACCTAAAGACTGTCATACAGAGTGAAGTAAGTCAGAAAGAGAAAAATATCGTATATTAACGCATATTATGTGGAATCTAAAATAATGATATAGATGATCTTATTTGCAAAGCAGAAATAGAGGTACAGACATAGAAAACAAATGTATGGATACCAAGGTGGAAGGGGGGGATGGAATGAATTGGGAGATGGGGATTGACATATATACACTATTGATACTATGTATAAAATAGGTAACTTTTGAGAACCTACTGTAAAGCACAGGGAACTCTACTCAGTGCTCTGGGGTGACCTAAAGGGGAAGGAAATCCAAAAAACAGGAGATATATGTATACGTGTAGCTGATTCACCTTGCTGTACAGTACAAACTAACACAGCATTGTAAAGCAACTGTACTCCAATAAATTTTTTTTTAAAAAAACAACTTTGTGTTTTGGTCTAACTTTTTAGAAGCACAGAATGATAATAAACCAATGTTAACAGAATGTCAATAGAATTGACCTTACTTAGATGTTAGCAGTCTGAATAAAACTGAGTATACATTGTACCACTATATCATTTTAATAAAAAAGTTAAATTGTTTGTTTAGCTTTTTTTGGACCTTTCCTACACTATTTCAAATAAATAATTTTGCTGAATGAATTACATTCTATCATATTGACACCATAAAAATCTTATAAAAATTGAGAGGAATATTAAGTTTTAGGGAGTCTAATTCATACATTTTCCAGTTTGATATACTTTCTTCCTTACTCTCACCAGGTCACCCCAATTTTTTTTTTGAGGCTTAAATTATTTTTATTATGGAAATTTTCAAATATAAACAGAATTACAGAGAAAAATATGATGAACCCTAGTGTACCTAGTATTCAGTTTCCATATTATAAAACATTTTGTTAGTCTTATTTCCCATCCCTACTACTACTACCTCTACTACTACTACTACTACTGCTACTGGTGACGGTGATAGTGTTTTTGCAGGTATATTTCAGCCTTTAAAGAAAACCCCAACTATCCTATCATCTAACTAGAGTTACTAGTTTATTATGCACATTATATGCATAATATATGTCTGACATATAAGGACATATTTTTTTAAACACAAATCAATGCCATTATCATACCTAACATAATGAACAATTTCTTAACATTATCTAATACCCAGTCCAAGTTTCCTTGATTATTTCAAAAGTGTTTTTTAGAGTTAGTTTATTTGAATCAGGGTGCAAACAAAATGTGCACATCGCATTTGGTTTTTATATTTTTAACTCTTTTAATTTATAATTGTCTCTCCTTTTTTTGTTAAAAAATGCTATTGTTTATTGAATAAACCAAGTTAATTATCATGAAGAATGTGCTGGATTCTGAATGTGGTTGATTGGTTTCTTCTGGTGTTTAACTTTTTTGCTAGCCTCCTTATTTCTTGTACATGAGAAATTAGAACTGGAGGCTTGATTAGAGCAGTGTTTCTTTGTTTTATTCTTCTTTTCTTTCTTTTTTTTTTTTTGGAAGCAAGTGCTATGTACTTTTTGTTGTATCACATGAAGAGATATAATATTGGATGTTCCACTTTCAGATGGTGTCAGCCTGATTTCTTTCTTATAAAGTTCCTTATCAAATTTCACCTAGTGGTCTTAGCACCTACGATGATTATTGCCCTGATCCATTATTTTATTAGAGGTTGCAGAATGGTGACTTTCTAATTTTACTATACTTTCTGCATTTATTGGCTAGAAATGTTCTGTAAAAGACTTTCCTCAGCAACTATTGGCTTTGCTGAAATATAGCTCATACAGGAAAGTTAGGCTAAATGCTCAATTTATTCCCTTTATTTGTCAGTTTTTAAAGTAATGGGTTGGTGATATAGCCATTTCCAGTAATGAAAATGAGGTTTCTTTTTCAGTATGGTTTTTCAAATATTTGCTATATTTTCATCAGGTACTGTTATTATTCCTTTTTTTAACATCTTTATTGGAGTATAATTGCTTTACAATGGTGTGTTAGTTTCTGCTGTATAACAAAGTGAATCAGCTATATGTATACATATATCCCCATATCCTCTTCCTCTTATTTATTTATTTATTTTTGATTTGGTAAAGTAGCAGGATACAAAATGAATGCACAGAAATCTCTGGCATTCCTATACACTAATGATGAAAAATCTGAAAGTGAAATCAAGAAAACACTCCCATTTACCATTGCAACAAAAAGAATAAAATATCTAGGAATAAACCTACCTAAGGAGACAAAAGACCTGTATGCAGAAAATTATAAGACATTGATGAAAGAAATTAAAGATGATACAAATAGATGGAGAGATATACCATGTTCTTGGATTGGAAGAATCAGCATTGTGAAAATGACCCTACTACCCAAAGCAATCTACAGATTCAATGCAATCCCTGTCAAACTACCACTGGCATTTTTCACAGAACTAGAACAAAAAATTTCACAATTTGTATGGAAACACAAAAGACCCCGAATAGCCACAGCAATCTTGAGAACGAAAAACGGAGCTGGAGGAATCAGGCTCCCTGACTTCAGACTATACTACAAAGCTACAGTAATCCTCTTCCTCTTGCATCTCCCTCCCTCCCACCATCCCTATCCCACCCCTCCAGGTGGTCACACAGCACCGAACTGATCTCCCTGTGCTATGTGGCTGCTTCCCACTAAATATCTGTTTTACATTTGGTAGTGTGTATGTGTCAATGCTACTCTCTCACTTCGTCCCAGCTTACCCTTCCCCCTCCCCGTGTCCTCAAGTCCATTCTCTACATCTGTGTCTTTATTCCTGTCCTGCCCTTAGGTTCTTCGGAACCATTCTTTTTTTTTTTTTTTTTTAGATTCCATATATATGTGTTAACACACGATATTTGTTTTTCTCTTTCTGACTTACTTCACTCTATATGACAGACTCTAGGTCCATCCACCTCGCTACAAATAACTCAATTTCGTTTCTTTTTATGGCTGAGTAATATTCCATGTATATATGTGCCACATCTTCTTTATCCATTCATCTGTCAATGGACACTTAGGTCCAATTTTTTTTTTAAACAAAGTGAATTTCTTTAAAATAGTACAAATCACAAGAGGTCCAACACATGCATAGGAAATATATTTTCAACCTGAAATGTCAAAAGGACTTAGGAAAGAGAGTCATGTTTTCTTACTGGTCAGTAATCTAGTCATTATGAAACAGTGTTTATAATTCATAACATATAAACCCTATAATTAATTTTCATTTCTACAGGAAACTATTGAAAACATTCATATCTTCAGGGAACAGTGAAAGGAAGCAGAGACCATGGCCATTTGTACTTGAGTAAAATGCTTCAATATAAATCAGCTATTTTTTATAGACTTATAGGCATTTGTTAGGGCACCTTAGCTTTTGCAACCCAGAATCTCTTTCTGCTAGAGAACTGTATGCATAGCTCATCTGTCTCACACCCACTTCATGGCCCAGCCTGTCTCAGAGCCTAGGCTTCTGTGTTTTTCTAAACTGAAATGCCCCCCTCTTCTCTCAGCCCTTTTGAGCCTAATGTATGTATCTTTTGATGGCCCTCTATGAAGCCTTCCCCAACTGCTTTGGCTTTCAGGCGTCTCTCACTTCCCCTCTTCTACCATAGTACTTACTTGAGCTTCTTAGTTTGGTGCTTGATCCTATACTCTTTCGCATTACAATATCCTGTACTCTTTTGCATCCTGGCTGCATCCTGGCATGATGCTTTCTGAAATAATGTATGTTATCATAGTTTGCTTTTTCAAGGGAAAATCTAACACAGTATTGGCATAGTAAATTCAGCTCAGTGAATGATTTTGAAACCTCCACCTGATCTTAGCTGCCATCTTTATTTAACCCCAGTGAAACTTTCTGGATACTTAAAATAGCTAAAATATATCTGCAGATACTTAATTTCAACTTCTTACACATTGCGCCCAGGTCTTCAAAATGTTTTCTTTAAAAGTAGCTGTTTAAGGCAAAACTAATCTGTCAATAGGATGTTAGAAATCATTATAAATGGTTAGTTTTGGGGTGGGTTAATGGCTGGAAGGGACCATGTGAAGGCCTCTGGGGTGCTGGTCACATTCTATTTCTTGATCTGGATCCTGGTGACATGGGTGTGTTCAGTTTGTGAAAATTCAGCTGGTCACCTGTGTGCACCAGGGATATATGCTTTAATAAAGCATTTTTTAATAGGCGGTCATTTGTATTTTTAAAATGTGTAATGAATGATGAAAAGTGAGAAAGGTATTACGTTTTAATTTAAAAGGTCCTCTTGTTTTTACCTGTGCTTAGTTATAATGATCACATGCATTGTATAAATAACTGCTGTCAGAGTTGATCTGATGTTACCGTAAATAATTACTGTTTTTCAGCAAGTTGTATGTCACTTAAGGATTTTGTCAAAGTGTCCTTTAGTCTGAGAGTGGATGGGTACACTCTAGTATTAAAAAGGAAAAAAAGTTAAGAAAATCACCAAGCACATTATATGCCACGTAAACATTCAGGGTGAATGTTTCTTTTCCATAGCTGTTGTCAATATTATGCTGTCTTGTATATCATTGAGTCCTAACATGTCCTGAGCACATCCTGAGGTAAAATTTTCACCAAGAACCTGTCACTGCTCTCATTGTTATCATTGTGTCTTTGCTTCAATGTCAGGAAGGAGGATATGTGGGAATATTGCTCATTTAATCTCCTTGTGGATACAGTCTTGTTAGGTGAAAAATGAATATTCATACAGCAAATGTTAAAATGTGATTGACTCCTGAAGTAAAACACAGGGACATATTTGATGCAAGAGGTTTAGGGACTGATGTTAAGTAGTAATGTCAAGGTAGAGAGGGGAGAGTAAGGGAAGAGGGAAGAGTGAAAGAAATGAAGAAAAAACCAGCTCTCTGCCACCATGGCAGAATCATAGGAAGAGGTGGCTCCTGTCCTGAGTGGAGATTCCCTTGTACCACCAGGGGAAATTGGTAGAATCTGGTAAGCAACTTGGTTGCTGTCACTGCAGTTTTTACCACTACCAGTTCTTTTGATGGGTTCATCAATAAGGATGAATCTGGTTTAGGGATATTAGGGTTGGTGATTTTGGAAGAGGAAAGAACAGTATCAGATCTACCTAATAAGCTGCCCCCATTCTCCATTTTTTACACATTTCAAACGTGTCTTGAACACAGGGGACTACGTGGCTGGGGTGATTTCTTGAATTTAACTGGGTCTTTTTCTGGAATTGGGATTCTACAAGTTGATGAGGTAAATTATAGTAAATAGCAAGTATAATATTGACTTATGCTAATTTTATATGACCCAAACTCCTTTAGAGTATTTCCACATAAAACAGTCAGAATGGAGCTGGCATTTCTATTAGAAGAGTCATTGAAATAGTGAGGGGAAAAAAACCCTGACTCCTACTGGAAGCTAATAGCTCTGTGGCAAAGAATTCTGGTACAGTCATATCTGAAAGAGACACATGCTAGAAATAATATGGCCAAGGATGAGAATCATAACATATATATTCTAGTTTCAACTTTGTTACTACCTACTTGTTGGATCATAGTTTTGCCACTTAACCTCTCAGTGCCTTTTTCCTCATTGTATCATAACATTTCTTAATTTGAAAAATATAGATGGTCATATTTATCCCTCAGGTGATTATGATAATAAAATTAGATATTCAGTGTGGATATGCCTTAAGAGAAAACTGTTATATATAAATAATGATTTATTATTCAAGCTAGCATAAAGATATTAATTCCAGATGATTTTGATCAGGTTTTTTACGTTTGTTCAGCCCCATTTAAAAAATGAAGGTCAAAATTCACTTGTTAAATCATAAAGCACTCTGAAATAACATATGATGTCATTAATTTTCTTTTCTTTACATGTTCTTTTACTTTTTTCCATCTCATAGTCTTTTTGAAATTAGACTCTAAAAACGTGATCATATAGGCTCATCTCATTTTGAATGACATCTCCAAGCTCTGATGGAAGAATTATTATTCCACATTTAAGAGTTGACCATAAAATTTCCATTATCCTATTCTGATAGGATATCTTTGTCCTTAGTATGTGTAAACATGGAAGAAAAGAAAAAATGTATAGTTTTAATTGAATGTTCTAAATAATTAATAGTAAATGTTTAGGGGAACATATAAAAGGTGTGAATTTAAAATATTATAATAACTAATACAAATGATAATAAAACATTTATTTTACATGCATTTTTAAGGAATGGATTCTGCTTGCATTTGTAGCACAAAACCCAAGGATAATGTTTATGCTAGCTATTGCTTCTTCACTTAATTTTGCATTTTTTTCTAATACTAGTGATAATATTAACCACTACCATTTATAAAGGACTTACTAAATGCCTGGCACTGCAGTAAGCCTGGTTTTAGAGAAAAGGAGACTGAGTCTCAGAAACATTAAATAAAGTGCTCAAGGTCACACAATTAATAAGAGCTAAGATTTTGGCTACTTCTATATCACTTATTCTTTTCATTATAACAACACTGAGAGTAATATCAAAAACATAGTTGAAAAAGATATGAAAAATGAAATTTTTACTCATAAATTTAAGATAAGCTGAGAAGGCAATATAAACCTTAATAAATTCTGGATTTTAATGGGAAATTAATTATTACCATTAGAAACGCCCAATGAAATCGTATCAATACAAACACATTGTTTTACTTTAAAACTACAGTAAACTGATAAGTATATAAAATGGTATTGTCAGGATTTAGGGTTTCATTCAATTCATTTTTCCTTCTACATTTTCACAGAGAGTAGTAACACACCCTGTGGTGATGAACAAAGAATATCTCTATTGCTCACCCTTTTTGAGGGATATGGTCGCCAACTAAGCACTTGTTTATTTAATTCTAATTGTATAAGGACTTACAGTCCCTGAGTTGCACATTTGTATCCCTTGTTTTAAATATATCACTTTTTCTTCAGCTATCTATTCCATGGAAGTGTGGGGCATGCTGTAAATTAATTTGGGCATTTATTCATGTATCTTTTACTATTAGAAATCACACTGAATAGGAGCTCTTCAAAGGAAAATGAGTTATATCTTACACTTCTATTAATTACTTCAGTTAATATCCCAACTTAGAAATTCATTAGAAACAATTTTAATACATGTGCCATCCATGTGGACAAATGGCACATGGGCAGAATGTTCTCAGAAGACAAACATACCAAAAATATTCAACCTCATCAGTAATGGAAGAAATACACATAAAACAATAATATACAATTTTTCAGCTATTGAAGTGACAAAGTTTAAAAACAAACTGTCACATACTCAGTACTGACGCAGGTGGTATAGGGGAGATACATATGCATTAATGGTCCAAGTTCAAGATGATCTCAATTTTTCGGAAAGGAAAATGTATCAAGAGCCTCAAACTAATTGCAAACATTTAATTTGTCCTAAGAAGATGATCAGAAATGGGTACCAAGGTTTATGCACAAAAAATTCATTTGTGGGTTTCCCTGGTGGCGCAGTGGTTGAGAGTCCGCCTGCCGATGCAGGGACACGGGTTCGTGCCCCGGTCCTGGAAGATCCCACATGCCGCGGAGCGGCTGGGCCCGTAAGCCATGGCCGCTGAGCCTGCGCGTCCGGAGCCTGTGCTCCACAACGGGAGAGGCCACGACAGTGAGAGGCCCGCGTATCGCAAAAAAAAAAAAAAAAAAAAATTTCTTTTGTAACATTATTTGTAACACTGAATAATTGGAAATATCCAAAAGAGCTAAGAATTAAGAGAAATAATAAAATGAATCATAGAACATACATATAATGTAATATATTTTGAATAAAATGAAGCCTTCAATGAACTTTAATGACATGGTGAATACAAATAATATAGTAAATTCAAATAAAATAATAGACAATAAGATCCAAATTTTATTAATCATAATATACGTAACAGTAATATTTGTTGTCAGTAGTATTTTTGTGTTTTCTGTGTCTTCTGTGTGGTATATACAATTGATTCTTGTTACTTGTAGTAGTTATGTTCTATAAAGTCATCGTAAACATTGAATTAGGGAATATTGAATCATTGCTTCTACGGGAAATACAGAGTTAGGTTCCTGCGAGCCTCTGGTCATACAATTTTCATCAAGCAATCAATATATAACCTTGTTTATGTGTGTTTCTGTTTAAAGATACCATATTTAATATATATGATTGATTCATTAACATTGAACTCACAGCCAACAGCACTATAACTCGTGCCTGAAGGAAACCTATTTAACGTAAGTATATTCTCTGTAAGGCACATTACAGCCTTCCTGCACTTAGGAACACCAGACAGCACTTCAGCACTGTGCTTGGGGGTCATTTTAAAAAGCAAAACCACCCAAAAAGGCACAAAAATTAGAAAAATATGGTACTGAATAGGTTGCAAAAGGACACTTGTTTACAGTGTGAGAGCTGAAACAAGAAGGCACAGTGTCCCCTTGTTCAACCTCAGTTGGAAACATGCACCGAAGACAACTCAAATTTTTTCACCACTCTGCATGTGTGCATGTCTCTGAATGACCACAAAATCACTGCAAGTATTGATTGGGTTACAGATAAATTTCAGCAAGTAGGCAAATTCACAAATATGGAATCCATGAATAATGAGGATTGACTGTGTATTTATGTTTATAATCATGAAATAATTTTAAGATATAACTCATCATACAGTTCATTCATTCATTCACTCATTTCCTGAACAAGTAATTATTGAGCACTGACCATATTCTGGACCCTTGGGCTATAGTTATGAATAAAACAAAGTTCTCATTTTCATGGGAAAAACAGACAAAAATATAATTCCCTTCAGTCATGAGTATTATGAAGAAAAATAAAGCAAGATAAGAGAATAGAGAATGACAGAGGGTACTGTAGTACTACATATAGTGGTCAGGGAGGCCTCTTTGTGGAGGTGACCTTTGTCCAGAAACTTGATTAAACTGAAGTAACATGCCATGTTCATATCTCAGTCAAGGATACTTCAAGCAATGGAAACAGCAAATGCAAAATTCCCTGAGTCTTCTAAGTGGTATTGTAGTTGAAGGAGAGTAAGGGAGCCAGTGAGTGGTTGGGGAGAGTGATAGGAAAAGAGGTTGGAGGTGTAGCCACGGGCAAAAGCATGTAGATCTTGTAGGCCCTGGAATGGACTTTGGCTTTTATTCAGAGTCTGATGGGAAACTATTAGCAGGTTGAGAGTATGGAAGTAATGAGATCTGACTTATATTTAAAAGAATCATTCAGACTGCCAAGTGGAGAAATGGATTGCAATATGCCAAGAGTAGTGGGAGATCAGGAGACCACTGAAGTTGATCAAGGGAGGAAAGATGTTAGCATCAATTAGGGTAACAGTGGTGGAGCTTATGAGAAATGTAGACTTACTATTTTTCTAAAGATTAAACCACCTGAATTTGCTTATAAATAGGAAGAGGAGCATGACAATATGATTCTTCAACAATGACTCCAAAGGCTGTGAATAGAGCAACTGAAATAAGATGGATTTGCCATCGGTCAAAGTGGAGAAGACTGTAGAAGGACTGGGTTTGGGATATCTGGAGTTCAATTTTGGTCATAGTAAGGTTTCAATACCTGTTAGATATCAAAATGGAGACATCAGGTAGGCAGTTGGATATGGGAGTCTGGAGTTCACGGAGATATTGGGGCTAGAGATAGATAGACATTTGAAAGTGATGAGGACATAGATAGTAGCTAAATCCGTGTGAGTGGATACGATCACCAAGGGAGTGAGAGTGGATAGTCAAGAGAAGTGGCTGAAATACCAAACCCTGGGACCAGGGGCCCAGGTAACCAATAGGGTACTTTTGAGTGAATTAGGAGGACACCCATTTGAGATGGCATAAAAGTGACTCTGGACCTTCCAGCATGGAGAAGAATTTAATTTGATTGAAACTGTAAAGAATAATGATAAGTACAATGTTTAGATATGCTCTGTTAAACCAGTGTACCAGATGTTGCTCTGTTCTGCACATAATGTATCATTTGTATTACCTATGAAGGAGCCTTTGTTTTAAAGAAAAAAATACTAATGTAGTCATGAACACATACACACAGAAAACCACACGCACGCGCACACACACACACATGCGTGCAAACACACGTAGATATGTATGAGCCCTGATAAACTCTTGATCATCACAAAACTCCATGCAATTGGCCCTCCAAATCCACGGGTTCTGCATCCACAGATTCAACAAATTTCAGTCCGCTGTTGGTTGAATCCACAGATGTAGAGCCCGTGGATATGGAAAACTGACTGTACCATGCCATTTTATATAAGAGCATCCACGGATTTTGGTAACCTTGGGGGATCCTGGAACCAATCCTGTGTATACCAAGGGAGGACTGTAGATAGTTATTTAGAGATTAACACACATGAAATAGTATGCAGTGTTCTGGGGTTGAGAGGATCTGCAAGTGCACAAAGATTTATCACCAAGAAAGTCTTGTATTTTTTAATATCTATGACTGCTTTTATTTATTTTATAAATCTTTGGTTACAGAATCTTCTAACCAGAACTCTGAGCATATTGGAATTCTTACAAAAAAAGCATTGAGGAAAATGGACACCATTTTGGTGGCATTAAGACTCTACCATATGTATTCCTCACTGTATTTTTTTATTGAGGTATGATTGACAAGTTAAAAAGGTGTATATTTATGTTGTACAATGTGATGTTTTCATAAATTTATGTGTTATGAAATGAATACCAAAAACAAGCTAATTAACAATTCATCATCTCACAGAGTTACCTTCTGTGTGTGTGTGTGTGAGTGCGCATGCGCACGTGCGCATGCACGCACATGTATGTGTGGTGAGAATATTTGAGATCGCTGTCTTAGCAATTTTGAGTATACATTATTATTAACTGTAGTCACCATGCTGTATATTAGGTTTCCAGAGCTTATTCATCTTATAACTGAAAGTTTGTACCCTTTGATCAAAATCTCCCCTTTTCCCCCACCCACTACTCACCCCCCAGCCTCTGGTAACCAGCAGTCTACTCTCTGATACTATGAGTTCATTATTTTTTTCATTTCACATATAAGTGAAATAGAATATTATTCAGCCTTAAAAGAGAAGGAAATCCTGCCATTTGCAACAACATAGATGAACCTGGAGGACATTACGCTCAGTGAAAAGCCCAGACACAGAAAGATAAATATTGCATGATCTCAATTATGTGTGAAATGAAAAAAGAAAAAAATTGAACTTATGGCACCAGGGAGTGTGTATGTGTGTCTGTGTTTGTGTGTGTGTGTGTGTGTGTAATTTATATATAAAATTTTCCTTATACATTCATCTGTCAATGGACACTTAGGTTCTTTCCATGTCTTGCCTACTATGAATAATGCTGTAATGAATATGGAGGTGCAGATATCTCTATAAATTATTGATTCTTGTCATTTGGATATATACCCAGAAGTGGGATTACTGGATCATATAGTAGTTCTATTTCTAATTTTTTGAAGAACCTCCATACTGTTTTTCCATAGTAGCTGTACCAATTTATGTTCCCACCAACAGTGTATAGGGGTTTCCTTTTCTTCACATCCTCAGCAACGCCTCCTATCTTTTGACTTTTTTATAATAGTCATCCTAACAGGTGTACAGTGATAATCTCATTGTGGTTTTGATTTGTATTTCCCTGATGATTAGTGCTGTTGATCACCTTTTCATATACCTGTTGGTCATTTGTATGTCTTCTTTGGAAAAATACATTTTCATGCCCTTTGCCCATTTTCTAATTGGGTTGTTTGGTTTTTTGCTGTTGATTTATATGCATGTGTTCCTTATATATTTTAGATACTAACCCCTTATCAAATATATTTCCCAATATTTTTTCCTATTTTGTAAGTTGTCTTTTCATTTTGTTGATTGTTTCCTCTCCTGCACAGAAGCATTTTAGTTTGATATAATTCTGCTTGTTTATTTTTGATTTTTTTGCTTGTGCTTTTGGTATAAAATCCAAAAATTCATCACCAAGACCAAATGTCAAGGAGCTCTCCCCCATCTTTTCTTCTAAGAGTTTTATGGTTTCAACTCCTCACCATATTTTTAAACATTAAAAATCCCTTCAACACCTACTCAAAATACCTACTTGTAGCCAGCAACTTTTTTTTTTTAATATTTATTGATTGATTGATTGATTGATTTGGCTGCATTGGGTCTTAGTTGAGGCACGTGGGATCTTCGTTGCGGTGTATGGGCTTCTCTAGTTGTGGTGCCCGGGCTCCGGAGCACGCGGGCTCAGTAGTTGCGGCGTGCGGGCTTAGTTGTTGTGAATCTTAGTTCCCCGACCAGGGATCGAACCCGTGTCCCCTGCATTGGGAGGCAGATTCTTAACCACTGGACCACCAGGGAAGTCCCACCAGCAACATTTCATTAAAGAGAAGACTGATGTGCCTGTCTGTATATTTATTATATTTTCATGCACTGAAATATAATCGTTTGGGGAATTGACAGGCAGGTAATTTCAGGAAATGCATGCAGCTTAATTTTTATTTTTAATTTATTTTATTGAAGTATATTTGATTTACAGTGTTGTGTTAATTTCTACTATACAGCAAAGTGATTCAGTTATACGTATATACATACGTATCCTTTTTTCATATTCTTTTCCATTATGGTTTATCACAGGAGGATGCAGTTTAAACATAGGTAGATAAGTAGACAGTAAGCAAGGGTTTTGTGGTAATGATTAGAGTAGTGTCTTCCAAGGCCTGACACCATTGCCATGTGGCACTGAGCAACACTTTTTCAAAGGTTTTGCATTGCTAATAATGAAGTTAGGCAACTGTTGTTCCTGAAAACAGTAAGCCAACATCAGCCCAACTAATTGCTTTACTTGAGAAATACTATTTACCAAAATAAAGCCTAGAAAAATGAAATTCAGGTATGCACCTAGTAAACTCCATCTGCGTGATAGATAACCACCTAATCTTGACTTTGGTCTAGCACTAGAAGGTATTATCCTGTTTATGTTGTCTTCTCCTAGAGAAGTCTGTACAAAAGTGATTACTGACATTTCAGTTTTTCTGCCTTAATGACTGGTTTACAAAAGCAGCAATATAGGCTACAGAATTTTCCACATTGTCAAATCTTTAATAAGTAAACTAATAGACATGGAATTAACACCCAGAAAGAAACATATTTCTTAGACTTGAGGATTTTTTTAAATGATTTACAAACACAATTTGAACTCTTTCATTATGTAGTCAAATCTTATTTTATTATAATATCAAGTCCTCCATGATCTGGAATCTTACTTTTTAGTAGCTGAGGAGTCATAGCAGTGAGACTAGAAAGGAAAGGAGAGATTTTGGAAAAACTGCAGGACTTAAAAATCTATTGGATTTGGGATGCGATGTGAGGAAACCACCAATGGGGAGACAGTTTGCAAAATCAGTGGAAATGATATTTGTGTGCAGATACTGTACCCAAAAAATATATGTAAGAATTTGAAATCACCTGTATCTGGTTTTCAAAACACACAATTCCCTGAATGGATTTTACTTCTAGCATCAGCAGTGTCGTATCCCTAACACTTCAAAGTTAAATAAAAGTTCTAGAATTGATGATTTAGTATCATCAATTAACTTTGGAACGAAGTATAAAGAAAAGAAGTATTTAGTCTGTCTGATCAAATTCCAAAACAAGTGTATAGCAGGGTCAAGCAATTAGCATATTTGTATTTTGTGTTTTAGCTGTATTTCCATTCTCAAAACTAATTATTTCTCTAAGAGTTACTGTCATTTAAAGTAGTTAGCACATAAAAGTATATGCTGAGCCTTACAGTGATGTTAAAGGCTTGTGAAGTTCAAATAGTTTGCAAAATGAAATTTAATTTTCTGTGGATATTAGTCATGGCAGAATTGCCTCTAAATACAATCTTGTATGAAGTCAATCACATTCATGATTTATTATATATGAAAAGAAATGTATATCTATAAACAGGCTTTTTTCTTGCCTCTCTACCAACCATAATCATTTGATCATCTTCATTCTGTGCCTTACCCTGGTCTTCCATAGCGTTAGAATGGGAAATGATTGTAATTAATAAGTCTACTTGCAAGATGATGTTTAGGACCATATTCATGTTGAAATGCTATAATGTTTAAATTATAAGCAAATATCTGAGATTGGAGGAAACAAAGAGCTCTATCTCCCATAAGGAATTTTCAGATTCTGCTAGAAATAGTTAATATACACTAAATCAATTCTACATCATTCTCCAGATCGTTAAATTCTAAGTTTGTGCCAACTGGACTTGAGGGAGTATCTACAGCAACTCTGTGGCTGATCAGCGTTGTTCCCTTCAACAGTGCTCACAGCCAGCTATCCACATGTGTGGGATACTTGCAGCTGTGAGTGTTCAGAGCACTGTAGCACCTGGAGACTGTCATACAGAGTGAAGTAAGTCAGAAAGAGAAAAACAAATATCGTATATTAACGCATATATGTGGAATCTAGAAAAATGGTACAGTTGAACCGGTTTGCAAGGCAGAAATAGAGACACAGATGTAGAGAACAAACGTATTGACACTAAGAGGGGAAAGGGGAGGGTGGGATGAATTGGGAGACTGGGGTTGACATATATACACTAATATGTATAAAATAGATAACTAATGAGAACCTGCTGTATAGCACAGGGAACTCCACTTCGCTGTACAGTAGAAACTAACACAACATTGTAAAATAACTATACCCCAATAAAATAAAAAATAAACAGTGACTGTCACTGCTGCTTTTGCCAGAGGTTTGGACTCATGTACTTGATTTCCTCTGCTATTATTATTGTTATTATTATTATCATTATTATTATTTGCATGAAAGAGAAAAGAAGTCCCTCCTTTTACATTCAGGGGGAAAAAAAGCAAAGTGCTAATTAAACTGTTGTGGAACAATATTATCCTCTTTAGTTTTACACTGACAATTTTAGTGCAGAGTCACTTTAACAGGCTTTGCAAATCAGAATTTGTTGGGCGCTTTTTATCTCTGAATTCACCGAACAGGTCCATTCCCTGCAATTGAACATGCAAAGCAAGACAAGACAGAAATAACATTTATTTCATAAAAGTTTCATTAGCACTCTCACTAGCCGAAGATAAAGGGGAAGAATGTTTCATCGGAAGTCTTATGAGATATTACTGTATACAGATTTTTAGAAACAAAACACAGAAGTCTGAAAAGCCATCAGGTATTGCTTTGAAAGGAATGCAGAATTATATGGATCTCGAATGTGTTGAAAAATGGCTTAAATGTACTGAGCTACTCACAGCCCTTGGCTTTTACTTTTTATGTGAGTTATATCTGAACAAGAATTTTATTATGGTCAGCGTTGTTCACGCCACTGTAGTTAAGGTTGTCAGCATTTCCAGTTGGGGTTCATAACTCAGCTTTAGAAGTCACCCTGGGCTGAAGGTTGGCATATGCATTTCTAACTTGTAGTGGTAGTGATGGGAATGAGTGTGATTAAATATGTAGTAAACATTAAAATGAACATGTACTACTTTTTATGCTATGAAATATTTTAATGGAATCATATATTGTGGCTCCTTAATTATAGAAACTGTCTGACAGATATTAGCCCTGTCAGTATAACTGATTAACAGAGTTAAAGAAAACTTTTCTCAATCTAATTTAGTCCTTGTAGCCAAGAAACTCTGAACTTGTCTCGGAGCCATGAGCCAAAATACTTCCTGTTACAAATTGAGTAATGGCTTCTAAAAGCACTCCATAATGTATCAACACTACAGCCAAGCAACTGGTTAATTCTGTTCAGAGATCAGTGAGAAGCATGGGGATTGAAACGTTAAACTGACAGTTCGAGATTTTGTATATATCCATAGCCACATATGCAGACACTGAACAGATTTATAGAAAATGGAAATGTATTTCTTTTGAATTAATCTCATTTTTCTGGCTATAAAATTCACTGCTTAGGAAAACTAAAATATTACAGAAGAGTTAGTAAATATAGAAAAATTAAAGACATAAAAAGAATAAAGAATAAGCACCCTTAATCCCTCACACCAGGGTTAACCACTGGTTACATGTTGGTGCACATCCTTCAAATCTTTATATTATGTGTACACACAGGTACATATATTGTAAAATTGGTATCATAAGATGAATCACAGTATGATTTTTTTTCCTATGTAGGAGAACACAAACTTGTCATTAAAAATTTTTCTAATGCATAATTTTCCTAGCTGCACAGTATTCCACTATATGGGTGAGTTGCAGATTTTGAAATTTGTTTAATGATTTAATCTTACTTTAGAATTAAAATCTGTTGAAACCTTTTTTTTTTTTTTTTTTTTTTTGCGGTACGCGGGCCTCTCACCGCTGTGGCTTCTCCCGTTGCGGAGCACAGGCTCCGGACGCGCAGGCTCAGCGGCCATGGCTCACGGGCCCAGCCGCTCCGCGGCATGTGGGATCTTCCCGGACCGGGGCACGAACCCGCGTCCCCTGCATCGGCAGGCGGACCCTCAACCACTGAGCCACCAGGGAAGCCCTGTTGAAACCTTTTTACAACTAGAGTTTGGTCAGAATCTTGTTCTTGTACACTTTTAGATATTTTCATAGTACCCTAGTTACTGCATCCTCAAATGCTAACAATTCATAATTGTTGATTGGAAAATGTATTTAAAATAAAGAATTTGTTATTTATTGATTACGTAGAAACGCTTACCAAATACTTAAATTCTATTGGTATGATTGCTATTGATGGTTATAGTATAAATGGAAAAGAATTTTAAAAATGAATAAATTTGCAACCAGTGGAATGATCATTTCCTTTGAATTCTTATTAACTTGAGGAGTGGGTTAAGGAGGAAATTTTGTTACAGATAACAATTTTCCCTTTAAGGGTTTTGTTTGTTTGTTTGTTTTTTTGAGGGGGCAGGCATCGGCCGTAAGAATAGGATATTATTTAATATAAAGAGTTCTGTGATCAGAAAGACCTGAGTTTGAATCTCAAGTCTGCTTTCTAGTTATATGTGATTTTAAGTAAGGTATGCCACTTTTGTGAGCTTTATTTTCCCTTCCTTAAGATGTAGATCATACTTACCTCGCTGTGTTGTTATAAACATTAAATGGGTTATTATGCAAATTTTTTTTCCACACACACACTGTATTTTATTTTTACATGAGATAAATAGACTGACACCAAGCACTGTAAATGGATGACCGCAACAAAAGCAACAATGATTGCAATTACCAAGCACGAAACACACTCATACTATGTCATAATATTGACATTCAGTCCAGTAATCCTCCACTGTAACGGCTCCTTTACTTTGCAGTGAAAATTGATTTATATATTTTTTGCCTCTGAGTCCTCATGGGATTTTTTTTTTTAATTCAAATAGAAAGTCACAAAACTTATAATCATCCTCATCAGTTCACTGAGTCCCATGTAATTAATTTTTTTTTCATCTTGATCTTTCGTTAGCACTTTTATGAGTTCATCAGTTTTCAATTAGAGTTCTGAAAATGCTTATTCATTCAGTTCAGCAGTATAGTCAGTTACCAGAAACCTGTACTTGTCAGAGTCTTTTCCAAGAATTCCTTGAAGATGAAACCCTTTTATAGGAACATTTTTGCAAAAGCATCAGAGTGCACCCAGAACTGTCTGTAAATGACAAAAGACTTAAAAATGACCACGGTTAAAGACTTGATGAAAGTTCATAATAATGCAGTTGACGGGTTTCCCTGGTGGCGCAGTGGTTGAGAGTCCGCCTGCCGATGCAGGGGACACGGGTTTGTGCCCCGGTCCGGGAAGATCCCACATGCCGTGGAGCAGCTGGGCCCATAAGCCATGGCCGCTGAGCCTGCGCGTCCGGAGCCTGTGCTCCGCAACGGGAGAGGCCACAGCGGTGAGAGGCCTGCGTACCAGAAAAAAAAAAATAATAATAATGCAACTGACAAGGAAATTTAGTTATTTCTGAGATATACCTTTTAAAGTAATAACTAGAATTATGACTTATAACATTATACCAGAACATATAAGATTTTTAGAAATTTCATGTAGTGTCTGAAACATTTATATTAACAGATTTCCATACAAATAACTGAAAGAAAGTTTAGTATTAGATGTTTTGTTTGTTTGCTTGTTTGTTCTTTTATACTGCAGGTTCTTCTTAGTCATCAATTTTATACACATCAGTGTATACATGTCAATGCCAGTTGCCCAGTTCAGCACACCACCATCCCCACCCCACCACAGTTTTTCCACCTTGGTGTCCATACGTTTGTTCTCTACATCTGTATCTCAACTTCTGTCCTGCAAACCGGTTCATCTGTATCATTTTTCTAGGTTCCACATACATGCGTTAATATACAATATTTGTTTTTCTCTTTCTGACTTACTTCACTCTGTATGACAGACTCTAGATCCATCCACATCTCAACAAATGACTCAATTTTGTTCCTTTTTATGGCTGAGTAATATTCCATTGTATATATGTACCACTTCTTCTTTATCCATTCATCTGTCAATGGGCATTTAGGTTGCTTCCATGACCTGGCTATTGTAAATAGTGCTGCAATGAACATTGAGGTGCGTGTGTCTTTTTGAATTACAGTTTTCTCTGGGTATATTCCCAGTAGTGGGATTGCTGGATCATATGGTAATTCTATTTTTAGATTTTTAAGGAACCTCCATACTGTTCTCCATAGTGGCTGTATCACTTACATTCCCACCAACAGTGCAAGAGGCTTCCCTTTTCTCTGCACCCTCTCCAGCTTTTGTTGTTTGTAGATTTTCTGATGATGCCCATTCTAACTGGTGTGAGGTGATACCTCATTGTAGTTTTGATTTGCATTTCTCTGATAATTAGTGACGTTGAGCAGCTTTTCATATGCTTCTTGGCCATCTGTATATCTTCTTTGGAGAAATGTCTATTTAGGTCTTCTGCCTATTTTTGGATTGGGTTGTTTGTTTCTTTAATATTGAGCTGCATGAGCTGTTTATGTATTTTGGAGATTAATCCTTTGTCCGTTGATTCGTTTGTGAATATTTTCTCCCATTCTGAGGGTTGTCTTTTCGTCTTGTTTATGGTTTCCTTTGCTGTGCAAAAGCTTTGAAGTTTCATTAGGTCCCATTTGTTTATTTTTATTTCCATTACTCTAGGAGGTGGATCAAAAAAGATCTTTCTGTGATTTATGTCAGAGAGTTTTCTTTCTATGTTTTCCTCTAAGAGTTTTATAGTGTCCTGTCTTACATTTAGGTCTCGAATCCATTTTGAGTTTATTTTTGTGTATGGTGTTAGGGAGTGTTCTTCATTCTTTTACATGTAGCTGTCCAGTTTTCCCAGCACCACTTATTGAAGAGGCTGTCTTTACTCCATTATATATCCTTGCCTCCTTTGTCATAGATTAGTTGACCATAGGTGTGTGGGTTTACCTCTGGGCTTTCTGTCCCGTTCCATTGATCTATATCTCTGTTTTTGTGCCAGTACCATAATCTCTTGATTACTGTAGCTTTGTAGTATAGTCTGAAGTCAGGGAGTCTGATTCCACCAGCTCCGTTTTTTTCCCTCAACACTGCTTTGGCTATTCGGGGTCTTTTGTGTCTTCATACAAATTTTAAGATTTTTTTCTTCTAGTTCTGTAAAAAATGCCATGGTAGTTTGATAGGATTGCATTGAATCTGCACATCGCTTTGGGTAGTATAGTCATTTTCACAATATTGATTCTTCCAATCCAAGAACATGGTGTATCTCTCCATCTGTTGGTATCATCTTTAATTTCTTTCATCAGTGCCTTATAATTTTCTGCATACAGGTCTTTTGTCTCCCTAGGTAGGTTTATTCCTAGGTATTTTATTCTTTTTTTTGCAACAGTAAATGGGTGTGTTTCCTTAAATTCTCTTTCATATTTTTCATCATTAGTGTATAGGAATGCAAGAGATTTCTGTGCATTAATTTCGTATCCTTCAACTTTACCAAATTCATTGATTAGCTCTAGTAGATTTCTGGTAGCATTCAACTAATATTCAACTAATATTTACTGAGCATTTACTATATACTTCAGGTTATGTGCTTAGGGATGTGATAGTGAACTGAACAGATATAATCCCTGCCCTCATGGAACTTACAGTCTAGTGGGAGATACAGAGGACAAACAAACAGATACATAAATATATACTTATGAATTGTGGTAAGTGCTAGGAAAGGAAATGGCAGGTTTTCCTATTTTAGGTCAGATGACTCGATGAATGTTCTCTGAAGATGTGGCATTTAGGATTTCCAGGTATAGGAAATAACAAGGACAGTGAGCCCAAGGCAGAAAGAGTTTAACATGTTCTAGGACCTGATAAGCAAGTGTGGCTAGAAAATAGTGTTGAAAGGGGAGAGTGGCATAAGATGAGGCTGGAAAGGTACACAAGGGCTAGGTCAGAGTAGAACTGAGTGTCCAGCAGCATGCCAGGCAGAGAGGAGGTGCTTGATGAATATGCATGTTTCCTTTCTTTTGGCCTTTAGAGGTGAAGAGTTCTCAGCCAAGGGCTTTTTGTGGTCAAGTGATGTTGGCTTTTTTTTAGTTATATACACGTTTCCTCTCCAATTTGGATTATTATCATCATGATCTTTAAGTGAGGTCAGCCTCACTTCTGATTTTTGTTAGGTGCCTCTTTTTCTTTGCTTTAGCCCCTTTCCTTCTTACCTCTCCCTTTCTTACCATCTCATTTACCCACAAGCATATAGATAATCTGCCTATTTGTGCTGCTCAGTTTTTCTTGGCTTTTTCATTCTGCCATACTTCCCTCTCAGCAGCCCATCATGGGTATTTTCCTCTACCAGGATTCACCTTTTCTTCTTTTTCTCATTCATCTGTAGCTCGTGATTAGAATTTGTAATACGAATACTGCAAATCACTGAGAGGTCAATAAAACAGTGAGACTCACACGTAAAAATTTCTCAAGACGGTGAATCTTTAAAACTAAATCTTTCTACCCGAAAGGTTATCTAGTCTCCATGGAACTAACAAATAAACCTTGTACAGACTTATGCCAGTAAAAATAGGTCTATTAAAGTAACCAGCAGAATTCATGCCTTAGATGTCTTGGTATTAAGGGAGAGAAAGGGGCAAAAATTTAACAGGATTATAACAGAAATAGCACTGGTGTTAGTGAAAAGTTGAGTCACAGACTAACAATTTCTGTGTTTCTTATAACAGGAGCACAGACAAGAAGTTCGTGGGCCTGTAGTTCAAGCACATATTTTGGGCGCACGTTCTGTGTGTGTAGATATGAATGCCTTTACTACTAGCAGTAATTAATCCTAATGTATCAACTTTGTTTGACTTTACTTAAATAGTTGCTTCACAAGTTTTAAGTATTATTTCCAAGCATTATTCTCAGTACCTTTTGTTTAATATGCAGCCATTATTTATATTTAAAAGATAATGAGTACATATTTTTCTAATTGTTAAAGTTTTCTTTAAATACTGTTCTAGTGGATTTATTTTTTCTAGTATGAAGAATCTTTTACAAATTGGTTAATAACATTTGGCATTTCAGAGTCTCCCTGCCAAATTCTTTTTATTAAATGTACCTGTTATAGGGGAGGAAGAACTTTATTTGCTCCACCCTCCTAAATTCTCTGGCTGGGGGCCTCTGAAGTAGACTGACAAAGGACGGATTAACAAGAGGAAAACAAACAAGTTTATAAACATGTGCAAATGGCATACACAGGGGAGTATTCAGTGATGAGTAATTCAAAAGGGTGGTTAGAACTTGAGGTTTAATTTAATAGCATGCTAACAAAAGAACAATACCTTTTGTAGAGAAGTGACATGACAAAGGAAAGGGACTTTAATCTTCTAGGCACAGCAAATTGTGAGAAGGCAAATAAATGAGTGGGGAAAATTAATGGAAGGTAAAAGTGAGTTAGTGAGGTTTGCTATGTTGATTCTTCAGTTGCTGTTTATGGTTTGATGAGAGTCTAGAATTATCTCCAGTGATTAAAAGTCACCCTGCCTTTCCTTGTGTGTATGTGTGTTGGAGGGGGGAAGGGAGGGCGGGGAGCAGAGAGTTTTTCTCAGGTCTCCTTTGTAATTGCCTTCAGCTCAAAATAATCCTTATGTCAAAGTGGCATATTCTGGGGTGACGTATGCTGCTACCCTTCACTGTCATGTATACTCTTGTCCAATATTATGGAGGTGGGCAAGAAAAAGCATTCATTCTTACAATGCACACAAATCATTGTTTTATTTTGACTAAATCCTCCATATCTTTGACATCATTTATCATGTTTTAATACAATAGACTGCCATTAAGAATGGTTTCCTGGAGTTTTCTTTGTGAGAAGATTTTTTAGCTATACAAATTTAATTTCTTTAGTAAATATAGGGCTATTCAAGTTATCTATTTCTTCTTGACTGAGCTTTAGTAGTTTGAATCTTTCAAGGAAATTGTCCATATCATCTAAGTTATGGAATTTATTGACATAAAGTTGTTTATAATATCCCCTTATTATCCTTTTAATATTTATAGAATCTGAAGTGAGGTCCCCTGTCTCATTCTTAATTTGTGTTTACTTTTTCCTAATCAGTCTAGCTGGAAGTTTAAAAAAAATGGTTTCCTGATGAACATTTATTTCTTCTTAAGATTGGAAACATTAAAATATAGGCACAGAACACAGTTCAGTTAAATAAACCTTGTCTACTGTGTATAATACTCCATGCTAGGTAGTGCAAGGTGACAAAAAGATGAGTGAGATTGGGTCCCTGCCCTCCAAAGACAATCTAGTATGGGAGTTAGCTACATATACAGCTTGTTTCTTTTTTCTAATCTATCCATGCTTTTTTCTCCTTGTTTTATGTTGTCCATTCTTTTCTTCATATCTTGGATTATTGACCATAGTTATTTTAAAATTTCCTTCTGATTATTCTGATACCTGTAGTTCTTAAGGTATGAATTTCACATTTTGTTATTTCTGCTATCTCCTAGTGGTTGGTTTGTTCATAAGATTTGTAATTTCTTTACTTGGGAGCTCACCTTCAGCAGAAATTGTTTTCTTTGAAAGTTCCAGTTACTCTGGGTTGTGGAGGTACCATATGGAACGGTTTCTGTTTTTTTGCCTCTGCGAAGTTTTACCAGTTTTTATATTGATTTTTAGTACAGGGTTCCCACACAGGTTGGTAAGGCACGGTATCCCACTTTTCTACCCATAGCTTGACATGGTTAGTTTGTTTTCCTGTCACACTCCTTAGCAAGCGGTTGAAGGTTTTCCAGACCTGGTTTTCCAGAAACGACCACCGTTTCAGGCTCCTATTCTTACTTAGAGAGCTCAGTTCCAGCTCCTCATGTACAAGAAGCTTGTGACATAAATTTGCTTCTGTATGCAGATATTAAATCCCTAGTCTTTATGCTTATATTTAGTTCCATTTTCCTCTTGGTCTATCCTTTAGCTTCTTATCGGAGCTCTGGCTTTGAATTTTTTCTTTTTTGTTTCTAGCCCCTGAGAATTTGACAATCGTAATTTTGAACCTGGGTTTTTTCCTTAAATATTATATAGAATAACTTGAATAGCAGTAGTAGCCTTTCATAATAGCTTATGCTACCATTTTGTTTGATGGAATATTGTCAAGAATGACAATGTAGGGCTTCCCTGGGAGCGCAGTGGTTGAGAGTCCGCCTGCCAATGCAGGGGACACGGGTTCGTGCCCTGGTCCAGGAAGATCCCACATGCCGCGAAGCGGCTGGGCCCATGGGCCATGGCCGCTGAGCCTGCGTGTCCGGAGCCTGTGCTCTGCAACGGGAACGGCCAGAACAGTGAGAGGCCCGTGTACCACACACACAAAAAAAATGAATGACAATGTACATTTACCAAAGTTATATTTCTTTAATGAGTAAAGTAGCTCAATGTATGCATTAACTGATTCATAAGCCCCCTTTTCCAGATTTATTGAGATATTATTGATATATAACATGTAAGTTTAAGGTATACAGTGGGATGATTTGATACACATATATGTTACAAAATAATTACTACAATAAGGGTATTTAACACCTCCATCCCCTAACATAATTACCTTTTTTGTGTGTGTCGTGATATCTACGATCTCTGATTTTAGATAAGTAAGCAGGATTCACTAAAACCAAGGGTTTATTGAGAATCTACTTTAATACATTTTTAAGGTCATTACTATATTAGTTCCATTTCAAAGATGTTTTGAATCTTTAAGGTACTTATAGTCTAGTTGGAAGTAAGAAATAGATAAATAAAGTATAATGAAAAGGACTAAGTAAACGTGCAAAACAACCGTTCCATATTCCTCTAGGTCAGAGTCATCTGGGCTGGAGTACCTTAAACTGGCAGGTTACACAACTGTACTTATACATGCCCAAGGCATGCCTATCTTTCCTACTTTCCAAGAAGAAATTATATAAAATGCCCCTACCCCCAAACTTTATTGTCTGTCAGCAAAAGTGAGGCAGGCTTATGGTTCTGAGTGAACACTACTCTTTTTTTTTTAATCAAAAATGAGAGACTGAGTTGCCATAGATACAGTGAAATTGTTCAACTCTGAACAGTGCATCAAATTTAGAAAAGTATGTCTTCATACACATTGGCTTTACTATTTTAACACATGTGACTTTTAACTTCTTAGATGTGTGCCTGTTACCAGCTTTCTTGTGCTAAATAATTGTTCTGCATTCTTGGCAATTACTTCTTAGAAGTCTTTGTTATTTTGTTACTCTTTTTGGTATTTAAGAATAAATTTAAATTATCTTCTTTATCCCTTCATCTAATAGTATTTTACAGGTTCTCTGAACATGAATGATGGGTTATGATTTTCTACAGTGATTGATATAAAAGATATGTATATGTACATCATGGGGTTTGTTATATGGTCCCCCATGATATTATCTGTTCTCATGATACCTCAGGGCATCATGAAAACAAAATGGAAACTACAACAGAGGACCAAGAGAGAAATATTCCAGGTAAATAATAAAGCAGGAGGAGGACACATTGAAGAACATTCGTTCTTTCAACAAACATTTATTGAATGCTGAATATATACCAAGGATTATACTAGGCACTGGTGATATATTGGTGATCAAGCCAGATGTGGTCACTGCCTTCTTGGTGCTTAGAGTCTCATAGGAGAGACAGACAATAACAATTACGTAACTATTTGACTTTGATATATGTTAAGAAAGAAACATACCGGGTGCAAAAATGGACAGTAATACTGTGGGGTGGGTGCAGCAGGAGGGCTACTTTTGATAGTATGCTTAGAGATGGCTTCTCTAGAGAGTGGCCACTTAGATGCGGATCTAAAGGCTTAGAAAGAGGTTGCAGTCTTTTCTGCTGGCAGGGTTAGTGTTTCGTGGGAGGCATAAAATTGTTTCCAAAGAAGTATCATCAGAGTAAGATTCTTTACATCTTAACCTGTGGATTGTGCTTGGTTGTTTCAATTTATATCCATTCTTCATACAGTGATACAATTTCAGAACAAACAAGTATAGGCAGCAAGTACAAGGTATTCTGCATGATTAAAACTTCAGCTCCTCATAAAACCTCCCTCCTCCCTCCTCCCTCCTCCCTCCTCCCCCTCCCCCTCCCCCTCCCACTCCCCTTCTCCTTCCCTCCTACCTTTCCCCTCTCTCTCTGTCCTGTCTTTAGGAATATTAAACCTGTTTGCATATTGCTTGACTATCACTCCTTACATTTTAAGAGAGATGTTAATACTATGAGTTATTTAAGGATAACCAAATGTATGTTAACAGTATTCTTCATTGAATTCTAAATATTTTATTTGTCTTTTTCTTATAAAACTATGCAGTTATCAAAATTCCTATTTAATTTGTATTAGTTGACTATTGCCTTAGGTATTGTATACTGAGTAAATATATAATATGGGAAAAAGGTAAGACATCAATGCCAAACGTTGTTTTATGGGAAAAAAAGAGCCTTTGGTGTAATGTATCCTACTGCTTATTAATGCCTTGAATATCATTCTGTTTTATACAATAATGTCAATAAAATGGTCAGTTATGATTGACAACATTCTGATGCATTAAAGATGATGCACTACATAAATGTTTAAGAAAGACTGAGAGATGAGTATATCTACTTTTTGAAATTAAGTTAGAATATAATACAGAGATGAACAAATAAAAATAAAAGCATAAACACATACAGGCTACATGGGCTATTGAATAGTGTCTGACCCACTCCCTTCCTTCTAAAAGACTAGAAAACAACATCTATGCAAACAGTTGTCTTTCATATTTTTTAAATGTTAGTAAAAACATTTTCAAAACCATTACAGAATATTTTATGGTTATAGAAAAACACACACATTCACATACCATGTAAAATATAAAGAAGAAAAAAATAATTTTAATTTCATTAACTTACCATCCAACTTACAGTCGCAACTTTGTTGACACCCTTGTAGTGCCTCCTGTGTGCTCCTCTTAGGTCCCATCCTCTTTCTTCCACTCCAAAGGTAACCACTGTCCTCAGTTACGTGTCTATCATCCCTTTGTTTTTCCTTATAGTTTTACCATGAGATATCCCTAAACAGTATGGCATCTACTTTTGCTCAGTTTTAAGCCATTCTATAAATGGAATCATAAAATTTGCTTTATTCTAATGCAATTTTTTTTTCACTGGATATAATGTTTCTGACATTTACCAATGTTGGTATATATACTTGAATTTCAGTTCCCCTGTCATATAGCATGCCATTGGATGAATACTACAGAATTTACTTATCTATTCTACTGTCAGTGCACATGTGAACAATGATGCAAGTGTGCAGTGATTTTCTTCTAGGGCAACTATTCTCAAACTTCTAAATCACAGAACCCTTTTACATTCTCAAGAATTGAGGACTCTAAGAGCTTTTGCTTATGTGGGTTAAATGTATCAATATTTGTTGTATTAGAAATTAAAAGTGAGATAGTTGTACAACAGAAGAATACACAAGCTCACATTGCATTAACTATCAAAGCAATGATGATGTTACACATCATCTAGACTCTAGAAAACTCCACTGCACACTCTTGTGAAATGAGAATGAAAAGGCAAATAATGTCTTAGTATTATTATGAAAGTAGTTTTCACCTCAGAGACTTGCTGAAGAGGCCTCAGAGACCCGTGGTGTCCCTAGACCACACATTGAGAACTACTGCTCCAGTATAAATCTAGGATTTGAATTATCAAGTGATGGCATATGTCTCTTTAAATTTACTAGATAATACCAAATATTTTTTTCCAAAGCAGTTGTACCAACTTATACTTTCAATAGAAGGATATTAGTATTTGCTTTGCTACACCTCCTGGCCAACTTTAAGGATTGTCAAGCTTTTTAATTTTAGTCAATCTAGTGAGTGTAAAATGGTGTCTTGCTGTGGTTTTAAATTGCATTTCTGTGATCACTAATGAGGCTCAAGATTTTTACTGGCTATTCAAAAAACTGTTAGGTCTTTTTCCCATTTTCTTTTGGGCTATCTTCTTCCTAATTCCATTAACGAGTTCTTTAAATATTGCAGACACTAATCCATTGTCAGTTATATGTGATGCAAATATCTTATCACAGTTAAGACTTCTATTTTTACTTTTTAAAACCATGCCTTTTAATGAACAGAATTTTTAAAATATTTAATATAATCATTTTTATCATTTATTCCCTTTATGGCTTAAACTCTGTGTTTTGTTAAAGAAACTCTTTATCTTAAGACATTTAGGTTATTTCCAGTTTTCAACATTATCTTTTAGAAGAACGCTGCGTTGAACATATGAATATGTAAAAATGGGCTTTCACTGACATATTCTTAACGGTTTAGACAATTAGTCCACTGGAACATGTCCAAAAGTGAAATACTCTAATGCTGGTAGGTCTGGAAACCATGTCATACAAAGAGAGGATATAGGAAGAGTTGCAGCAGAGGGTAGTAGAGAGGGGGGCAGGAAGTGGTCCCATCCATAGAAAAGATCTGGATGGGATCTGCAACAGTTGTTTATATTTATAGCAATTTTTAAATCAGAAATTTTCCATGTTTCACCGAGTTATAAGTCACATGATGTTTGTTATACCACATTATCTTATAGGTGCAAATATAAACTTTCTATGCATTCCAGAATCCAACACAGCTCCATTTGGATATGTATATATATATGCCTGTGTTGTAGGTGAGGCACTTTCATTCTCGTTATACTGATAGTTTACAGAATACATGGTTCGAAATAGATTTCTAGAATTTAAAAATATTTTTAAATCAATTTGGAGAGGATTCAGTTTTCTGAAGACAAAACTTACGTATTTTCTCTTTCTTGACCTTGAACTACTTGAACTCTATAGTTTTCCAGTTTGTTTACTATCTTGAGGAATGTGTAAGTCAATCAAGAAATTATTTTCTTGAAGCTTCTGTTGTGATTTCCAGCAAAAGGGACCATGGAGATGCATGTTTTACCTGATGTTGATGTTGCTTAGTAACTCAGTTGACAGGAATAGTTTCTCAGTTTAGATTTTCAAAAGGCCAAATAGCTTGGATATTATTACTGCTCACAGAAACGTCTGTATCGCTTGCCTTCCTTTTCAAACATGGTATTTACTAAAGCATTAGTAAGTAAGATAAAATATTCTTTTCATTTTTATATAGCCTCTGACTATTTCCCAGTAAGAATGCATTGTCTGAAAAATCAGGGGGAAAATAAAGCTTTTAAAAAAATTATTATTTTAGATGATGAAAAGAGGGTTCAAATGAAGAGTTTAAGAGATGTACCTGATGGGGACTCTTTTTTATTACATATGCATAGAACTTACCATTACTGCTATTTAACAGTCAAAATCTATAAACACTGCGATTTGAAGATCAAGCCCCCTAGTTCAAATTCTCTCCTTAAACTTCCCACTCAGGACTGTGTACTCCAGGTGAACTGAATTTACTTTCTATTCACCACTCACAATTGCACTTTTTTACTCTTGTCTGTATGATATTCTCTCCACCTAGATTTCCTATATCCAGGACTTTGAAAATCGAATCTTATCCATCATTTTAGGTTCAGTTAAGCTGCCACCTCCTCCAAGTAGGCCTCCCTGAATACCACAACTAAAAGTACAGGCTCTTCCATTGATCTTTAATTTATTTCTGTATCCCCAGAGGCTACCCCTGTGCTGGAACATAGTTGTGACTGTGTGGGATCTTGATTTGCTCTGTTACACTATTATAATGCATGACGTATACAATAGATAATCCACAAGTGTAAGTTTTCCTTTTGAAAATCTCTAGCATATGTAGATTTATATTTATGTACCTTTTTGGCAACCATAAGAGTTTTGGATTGAGTATTCGCAAATCCTAAGTATTCCTCTTACGAGTATTTTTAAGAAGTGAGAAAAGGAGCTTAGTAGAATAGTAGCTTAAATAGCAGTGGTGAGGAGTAGAATGATAGTAGCATTTATTAAGCATTTATTATATGGCACATTATAAGTTGTTCATATGCATTATCTCCTTTATACGCTACACACAGTCCATGAGGTAAGATGCTATTATTTTCCCTATTTTACTAATGAAGAAAGTGGAACTTGGGGAGACCTGCATAAGTTCCCACATATAGTAACAGACAGAGTATAAAGTTTTGAAATGGAGTCTTAGGATCCAGAAAGGAAAACAAGAGAGATTTTACCTGGGTTTTAAGATTGTCACCCCATGTATGTTAGGCAGGAGGTCACTACTGTGAGTAAGAAATATTGACGCGTATGCATTATGACTTTGTAATGGAAAAGGGCTCCTAACCAATGGAAAAAGGTTAAGTTAATATATCTCTAGTGGTCTTAAATATTAGCGGGGAAAAAAAGTATTTATAGAAGCTTTCATACACTAATTTGATCCCTTTATACTTTTAAAGCTGTTTTCCTATGAAACATTAACATTTTAAATAATGAATTACCCCAAAGTGGGATTCTTTAGAAACCTAATTCCTGGAGTTAAGTTTCTAAGAGTATGTGTCTGTTTAAAAGAGCTGTCAGTAAAACTACACATACTTGATTTCGTTGTCATTTTAATTATTTTTGACTGATCCTGCCTTCTAGATTCCAAATTAGAACAACCTCTTAAAACAGTTTTTAAGGAGAGGTACCTGAACCACTTTGACCTGACACGTGCATACACTAACTTGGGACTGCCCCCAGCCACACACTTTCCTTAGAGAATAGTGACTTAGAGGGGACTCTATCAGTGAGGATACACGGTTATACTAGCATGTATTTCTGGAAGGAAGGGAAGGAGGAAGGGAGGGAGGAAAGGGATTCATTTTGAATACTCTGAAAGAGATATCTAGCCAGGAGATTATAGTAACCATTATCCCAGCTTTTGGCCACTTGGATGAAAGGATGTTGTTAATACCTGCAGTCCTACTGCTACCTAAGATAGTTGTGTGCACACACTGCATTATGAACCTATTTCTACTAGATTAAAAACAAGTTATAACAGGTTTGAGGCATCTATTTCACAGCCACCTTTTATATCATTATGGTCTCAGAAGGAACTATTGGAGAAAATAATCATTTACATTTCCTTGAATACTAAATGTCTTGTTCTAGTCTTCCAGTATTTAATAGGTTGTCATTTGATATCAGCATTTAAGTAATGTCACAATAGGTGGTGCCATAGCTCTATATTGATTGGCGTTATAGGAAAATATAAAGTGTTATTTGACCAGTGAAATCAAAAGGGGAGAAAAAATATAAAAAGGTCTTCTGAGCCCTGCTTTTAGGAAATTCACGAATAACTAAAAATTTTTTAAAGCACCACATTCTTTCATTCTCTGTTAGTAAAATACCTTGACTGCCTTCTTGATTCTTCTGGCAGCCAGAACAGCAATACGCTGGGACCTGAATGGCAAGCAGTATTATTTGTAGCACTGATGTCAGCCTGTGTGGAGATTAAGATATTTGTATTAAACTACTGGTTGGGTTGGAATCGCTGCCTTTTTTAACTCCCCCCACCCCCAGTTTGGCCATTTCTACTGCTGATTTTCAGCAAAATAGCTGACAACTGCCTATGATTAGTTTAGCCAGATGCTACTTGTTCTGGTAAATTCATTTTAAGCATTTGACAAGACTGCAAAGGTGAGTGCCAGCTTAACAAAAATATTTTTACAGGACAAAAGATGTATAAAAACTCAGTTACTTTCCAGGTATATGATGACTATGCAAATTAACTGACAACCTATCTTCTTTGGTGTTTATTTGTGACTCATTTGTCTACTTTATAGAATAATTGGTGGCGTTATCTTTCGCAGATGTTTTCAGAAGATGTCACCAAATGGAGTGCTCACAACACTCTGTATGTTGTTGTGTGGCTCTATGAATTTCCTGTGCCCCAAGACTTAGGGAGTTTCACGGTAAAATTGGAAAGATCTGGGTTAGAAAGTGACCATAAAAATTAGGGGTTCTTTCTCTAGCTACTACTACCATTCAGCATCAACAAAGAAGCTCTTTTCTTACTCCAAACACGTTGTTCTTAAGAATGGCTGTCAAGTGCCTTAGCTCCAGATAACATGGACCCATGATAACTACGTTATTGTCTTTTTTCTCTTTTTAACGTTCCTTTTCTCATTCTTTCCCCTACTTTATGTTCAGTCTTCTCTTCCACCCTCCTTTTTCTTAGCATACAGTATACTCTAGAAATGTCTCTTCTTAGTGATTATTGTGTTAAATTTGATTAGTTGAAAACAAGTGAATTTAGATTCCAGATTCCATCTATTCCTTGATATCTGAGAGCCTGCCAAATCCAGCTATCTTTGTAGGCTTTGAGCAATTTCCTGTCCTCCTTCTCAAAGCTGGGTGTGATGCTGCCTTTTGGAATCCTGTGTCTTCTGAGGTTAGTTCGGAACAGGCTTGAGATGCTGTTCTGTCCAACCTTATTTTCCAAATGAGAAACCTGAGGCCTTAGGGTTTCAACAACTTGTCAAATATCACCTAGCGATTAAGTGGCTCGGGTAGGGTTAGAACCTAGATCTCATGGCATTCCAGTGTTCTGTTCACTTGGTAGTATTCCCTCCCAACTGGCTTGACTGTGTGCATCTGAATATCTTTATACTTTGCTGGCTTCAGGTTCCTCACCAAACTTTGTGACTTACCTGACTTCAGAATTCATACTCAGAGCAGAACACTGATATGAAAGTTTTCAGTTGTGCCCCATTTCTGTTTCCTTTTTTCCTCCCTCTCTTCCATCCTCCCACCCTATAAAATCTTCCTTTCTCCTTCATTACTACATTTCAGAAACCATAGAAGTATCTATAATTTTCCTTTGGAATTTCCTGTTTGTTTCTTTTGTCTGCATCACTTTTTCATTAAACCTCTGAAAAGCTTACTTAAAGAAACACACACACACACACACACACATACATATATCACCCCGCTAACTGGCTTTTCTTCCTGGTCTACTGAATAAGACACTAGATTGGGAATAAGAAAACTTTGATGCTTTTTCTTACCTTGACCGATGGCATAAATGCTCTGTGCTCCAGTTTTCTACCCATAAAGTGTTTTTTCTCTGTGCTGCAGTTATCAACCAAATTTAATTTAAAGATCTGGATATGTTTAGGGCTTTCTCTGAGAATGGTGCATAGAAAATATATGATGGTATTACTATGTTTGAAGGTATGGAAAAGAAAGGTGATTGTTTTGGTATTGGTGGTTATTTTATTAATTTTTAAAAACTAGTATATCCATAGCTTTTCAGGACAATGATTTAAAAACCCTGTGACAGCGTTATATTTCTCTTTGCACTTATTGTACTACCCTATGCTTTAAATTAACCCAACCTCTAACAAACACCTAGTCAAGTAGTGTTAGTGGTGGAGGTGAGGTTACTTATGTGTATGTGTTAAATGTGTGTTGGTTGAATGGGAGGCTCTAATTTTGTGGTGATCCCAAGCTCTGAGTCTGTCTTTTTAACAAAGGCTTCCATGCCATATCCTTATCCCAATCCTAGTTTTAATTAACGTGACAATGGTAGTCTTCTATGAGATTACAAGATTTATAAGTAGGTAACTATTTTATCATTTTATGTAATATATAAATTGCTACCAATAATGTGCTATACATTTAGCTTTTATAAAAAGATCATGGTATGTTAATATGTAATAAACTGTAGGATTGTGAAAAGTTTATAAACACTCTTTTAAGGACGTGAGCCATTGATTAACCATTTACTTTGCCTCTCACTCTTTGCTATCATTTGTCAGTATCCTTAACGATAAAAATGGACCCTGAAATACGCTACATAAAATACTTTGGGACTTCAGAGAAGGTATGGGCAGCTTCTGGCTAGGGGCCTGGCTTCATAGAAGTGGTGGAATTCCTTGTTGGGATTCCCGTGTGTTGAGATCTTGGTATAGCCTGTGCGGGCTAGGCAAGGTAAGGGGGAAGAGAAGAGGTTGGAATTTAAGGTAGAAAGAACAAATTATACCAAGATAAAAGGTGAAGGAAGTACAGAGTAAATTTAAGAAGCAGTGAGTGCTCCATCTTGCTGAATCATAAGATATGTGTATGGTATTGAGAGAAATTCCACTGAAAAGGAAGTTTGAGACCCTATCAAGAATAGCCCTGAATGCCATTTTTAAGGAATTTAGATTTTATTTATAAGGCAGTAGGGGAACCATTGAAGAATTTTAAGTAGCAGAGGAATATTATCAGAGGTGGTTTTGAGAAGATTGATCTGAGAGATATGAATAAGATGGAGGAGGAAAAACTGAAGAAGGAGAAACTACTATTAGTTAAGTGCAATAGTCCGAGCAAGAACCCAAACCAGAATTGATGCAACCGACATTTGGAAGAATAGCTCAACAGTACTTGACTTTTTATGTGGACAGGTTAGAAATCAAAGACAATTCTGAGCCGGAATAACTTGCTGAAGAGGGATGCCATTTTTTTAAGTAAGAGAGTTGTCATTTCGGAGAAAGGATCCTGTTTGGGGACAAATGGTTTTTGAACTTCTCTGATTTGAAGTATAGATTGAGTATATAGCTAGAGTTGCCTAATAGGGAGATGTACGTATGGTGTTTGCAGGGGTATAAATAATGACCTATTTTTGCAGGTATCCCCACAAAGGAAGTGATTGCAATTATGAAATTAAAAGAGGTTGCTAGAGAAGAGTGTAAGAAAGGAAGAAGGCCAAGGAGAGGACTTTGGCGAACACCTCATTTGAGTAAAGAAATGAGAGTTGCTAGAGAAGGAAAAGTTAGAGGAGCTGGGTGGGGGAATCATACAAAAGCAGTGTTAGAAAACCTGTGGAGGAGAAGATTTCAGGAAGAAAGGGTTAATCAACAATCCAAAATTATCAAGAGAAAATACGTGGGTTGAGGATGAAAAAGTTGTTGAATTTGTTGGCCTTGGTCAGAGTGCTGATGCTGTCAGGACAATTTCAGGAGTGGAAAGGACAGGGATCAGGTGGAAGGGGTTAAGCAGGTCCTGGGTATTAATGAAGTGAAGTCAAGTTCGTGTAGATTGCAGTCTTTCCAGAAGGTGAGCATTGCTTATTTTTGCTTTCATAGCGTTAAACTGGGTCTATTATACATTTTAATATTACATGCAAGAAGCATTTTTATCATTTTGTAGCAGATTTTTAAAGCTCTAATTTCAGATCTTGAACTGATCAGCATGAGACAGATTCTCTTTAGCACCGTTTTAGTTCTGGACAAAATTCAAGCTGTATATTACTGATTACTCTGAAATGCAAATAGTGCTATTTTGTTTTACAGCTATCTTTTAAAAAGCCATGTACTCACTAAGATAAATATGTGCTGCATGAACAACAAAAAATGAGAAAGAAAATGGACATTATTTGTATTTTGTAGGTTCTCTGATATGGAACTGAATGCACTATTCTTCAGATGCTAATGAGCAGCAAAATGTAATGTGACGATGCACAATTCACTTCTGACTAGCTTCTGTTGATTTGTAGCACTATAACTCCATACCAGGTGAAACTACCCATTTTGAGAGATTTTTATTTGACCAATATTTCTAATTGTGGCCAAATAATGAGATATGATTATCATGAAAATATATTATGTTGGAGCAAATCACACTTGCATGGAGATCCAATTATAATTTCTTGATTGAGTTGTCTGCCACCAGGGGCATGAGCTTTTATTTTCCTCTTTCCCCTTCTGCTCTTCTTGCCTTTTCCCCACCATTGGCAAACAAGGGCTTTCCTCTAGTTTTCAATTTGGAAACCTGCTAGTAGCTCGTCTTAGTTGCAAACAGTGTTTTAATCTCATATGGCTTTGTTGTCACTTTTCTCTTCTTTTCCTTCACCTTTTTTCTATTATTACTGTGTCATGTCATTTACACATACACACATGGCATATACATTACACATACAGGCATGCACAACGTACATATACCCGTGCATATATAAATACATGTATAAATTCATATTACAGAGTAGTGAGAGACAGGTTGTAAAGCAGAAAGGCAGAAAGTTTAACTGTTTAGCTCATAGTCTAATGGGGCAGGTTTTATTCCTTAGCTTCACATAAGAAAAATCTCTACTCCACAGTCACAAACTGAAATTCAAAATCCAGCTAGCTATTTTACAAATATGCCTCTAGAACTTGGGAGATTGGGTCAAAGCATATATGGCTCAGTGAGACCAGTCATTATGATTGGCAAATGAACTCAAAACACCATCTTAGTAATGTTAGGGCAGTCGGGAATTCTGTTTGCACAGCATCCAAAGTGTAATACTCTGAATGAGTAGCAGATTGAAAAATGGTAGAAAACTTTGAGGTTGTGATTCTCCTATGATATGGAGTAACACTTGTTTCATAGAATAATGAAATCTGGTTTGTTGGAAGGAACCTTAGAGGATCATCTAATTTGTTCTCTTTTTCCAGCACAGCAGTAGTTTCTGTTAACACACCTGAGAGAGAAATGTCCAATGACATGGAATACCTTACTTTCTGTGGGCTCCTTTTCCACTAAAAATATATTCTTCATACTGAATTGTGATCTGTCTTCCTGTAAGCTCTCACTTAGTTCTGCCCTGAGGGACAATATAGGATCCAAGACTTACCTCTTCCTCATAATAGCTATTCAAATATTTGAAGTTCTTTTCCATTTTGTTCACTTTTCCAAAGTACTTTTCTATGGTCTATATGCATAGTTTTATCACCCGTCCCTTGACCATTGACCTCCCCAGAATGTTGGTTGCTCCCCTTCTCATTTATTATAATTTGTCAATGCCCTTCCTAAAATGTCATAGATTATTTAACCCAGCACTCTAAATAGAGCCTGATCTTTGCAGAATACTATTGAACGACGTCTTACACATTATACGTTTAAAGATCAAATCCGTAGAGTATAGGTTCCCATCTTAGATTATCAATGACAGACCAAGATATTTAGCTTTTATAGTAATTGCATCTTGCAGTGGACACATGTTGACTCTGTGGGCAACTGAAATCCTCATTTCTTAAAAAAGTACAAACCACAGTCAAATTGGATTATCCCAAACCCTGGACCTATGCCATTGATTTTTTTTTTTTTTGGTTTATTTAACAATCTGTAAGATTTGTGTTTATCCTTGTTAAATTTAATTTTGTTCAGTTTTAGTTCAGCACTGCTTCCTTTTACAAAAACTTTGAATCCTGATTCTATCGTCTATCTTATTAGAATCTCCTCAGGCGTGTGTCATTTGCAAATTTAGCAAGTATACCTTCAAACATCTTCTATGCCATTGATATATTGAAAAAGACAGGAATAAGAAGAAATGCCTGGAACTAACTATCAGAAACCTCCTACTGGGTTGACATCAATCTAATAATTAATAGGCTTTGAATTTAATTTTTCAACCAAATTAAAATCTACCCCCCTGTACTGTTATCCTGTAGGTACTTATATGCCTTTCTAACAATGGTATGGAGAGAATTTGCCCAGAGTCATCATGAAATAAAAATATTCTCTGTTTTTGCCTTTCGGTTGCTTTTTCTCTCTAAGAAAGACTTGTCAGTAACTTGGCATCAGTTATTTTACATAATCCATGCTACTTCTTGATTTTCAACATGTTTTGTAAGCTCATGAAAACCTTTTGTTTGGTAAACCCACATGGGGCAGGGTTGGGGCTGCTTTATTTTCTTTAACACAACTGAGAAACACTGATACTTTAACCAAGACTTTTGCTAAGGGAGAAGCAGGGAAGGTATAAGAAATCTTAAAGAAAATGGTTTGCAACGTATAGAATTTGAATCCCCCTCTAGCTAATGTGACCTACAGGGCCTGACCCATTCCACATGGAGACCTATGGAAAAGAGAGGCTTTACTTTGACCCCTTAATTTGGTCTGCATCCACATCTGCCCACTCTCTCAATTCCTGTTTCTAGAACGAAAGGGATGCTTTATCGCTACATGATTTCTTACCAGAAATGACCTCATCCTGTCTGTGAGATTCCACTCTACCTACATTTTTATGACTTTTTCCCATATACATTCAATAAAATAGTAACTTATATAGTAGTAACATGATGACCTTGGCATTCATATGGTGGAGATTACCATCCTGCAATACCAGGGAGTATGGTCATAAACTGCCACCTAATCAGGCAGAAATGTGGAAAATTAGGAAGGACTAGGGATTAAAGACCAGTTAAGTAGCTATTTCTTATCTTCTATGTGAGATGTGATGAGTACCTTAACTACTTTGTAGCAGTGGGAATGGATAGACAGTCCAGCAGTAGAATTGGGAAATAGATAAAATATGAGACAAGGGAGAAAAAGAATCAGATAAGTGAAGCCTTTGAGCCAAGATGGTTGAATAAAAGGGATACTCTTTTGGGGAACAAGGCAGTTGGGAATTATATCTACTGGAGGAAGAGAGCAGGAAGAAAATCATGATGGATTTTTAATGATGCTAGCATGCTCTGGGTGATTTTAAGCATACAGTTAGAAGTTCCTACCTAGAGAGATACTTGGGGATCGTTGCCAAAAAGATACTAGGTGAAATCAAAGAAGAGTCTTTGGAGCAGAAGAGGAAGGGCTTACAGATAAAATCGTGGAGAATAATGCCTACATTTAGGATGAGGATTGGAAAGAATTTGCCAAGAGAGTGTTAAGAAAGAGGGAAGATAAACAAAACTGATGCTGCACCTCAGGAGCCAAAGAGAGAAAGCATTTTTTGTTTGTTTGCTTGTTTAAGAACATTAGGGAGTAAAACAGCATCATCAACTTCCCCAAAGAAGTAGAAAAGTGTAAGCTAATGTCAGGCATTCATATTTGGTGATGACATAGTTATCTGAGACCTTCCACAGAATAGGTTCAGGAGAATGTTAAGGGCAGATTGGAAGCCCTTATGTAATATGACCAGGAGTGGAGGAAGCATGAGCAATATATCCATTATAAATATAAATGGCTGTGACAGTAAGAAAATGGCTTTACTGTTACTTCTTCCTGTTTATCCAGTAGTTTTGTGAATGAAAGGGAAAGGGAAGTTTAACTTATTTGTTGAAAAATTACTGGAAGTTTGCTCTACTGTTTTAATTGATTTTAACTTCAGACTGTTCAATAATGAGTACATAGTTTAACCACCACAGGAATGAAATTGAGTTCTTTACTCTGCATAACTGCAATAACAGACAGATGTTAGTTTTCCAGTAAAAGCAACAAAGGTTATTCTCTAAATTACTTTGGACTTATAATGCTATAGAGCATTTAAATTACATTCATATGTGCGTACTTTAAAAAAATAATTTTAAAACTTTTTTTATGGTAATAGAAGCACATTTGTGCCACATCATGTAACATAGAAAGCCTTCTGTCTGTAGACTGGTACAAAATGATTGTAACTTTTGTGTTTCCATGGTTCTTGCTTTGAAACTGCCACCATCATTTACATTCCCTAGTGATCCAGTTTTGAATTCCATAGGTATATATGAGCACATGCCAGCCAGGGTGCCAGTAAAAAGCTAAGAAATGAAAAAGGTAAATAACAGCCAGAAGAGGTGGCAAAATTACCTTTTCTTCCCTGTGCCAAGATAGCTACTGTAGCTGAAAAAAAGAGGGAAAGGGTGTGCAGTAATTTAAAATTAGGTAGATATAGAAAGAGAAAAGCTGGGCAAATAATTCAGGTATATAAGCAAGTTTAAGAGATGAATGAAAACATTATTCTGGCTGTTGAGGAAAGAAAGTCAGGAGAAATGTTGACTAACAAAAAGCCATATGTGAACCCAGAATAATCAATAACTAGGGTTGACTAGAGGTCTAGCAGCAGTAGTATTTGGAAGAATAGAAGAAAAATGTGGCCCCATGGGTCATGTTAACCAGAGAGAAGGCTCTGAGAAAAGACACAAAAGAGATTGGCCTCTGAAAACTTGCCTTACTGTCCTCAGGATTCCTTCCTCTCTCCCTCTCTCCCTCCCTCCCTCTCTCCCTTCTTTCCTTCATTCTTTCCTTCCTTCAATGCTAAGGAATGGCTAAACACTACATCCCCAGATGTATCTCAGGAATACAGATAGTGAATTATAAATGATACTTAAACCCACCTATTACCAAAGAAAATCATTTGGTTCATTAAAAATTATCAGCCTCAAATGGCCCAAAGTACAAAAGTAAAGTCTCAACTAAAGGAATAAAAAAAAAAAAAAAAAAAATGAGAAAGCAACTAAAAAAAACAAATCCTGCCCTTTGCCTAGCCAAACAGAAAAAGAAAACAAAAAGTGAGTAGGATTTATTGTTAGAAAATGTAACCTTTAAAGCTAGCAGGCAGTGTGTGTTGCCTGCCTCTGTAGGGCAAGGCCCTTGAGAGGTGCTTAACTATGCAGGTATGATGATCGCAGAGTTCATAGGGTAAAAGCAGAGGCAGAGACTGTCACCACGTGGGCAGTAAAGGCTGCCTACTGCAACTCTGGGCACTTTTTGTTGGCTTGTTTAGTTGTGTGCTATGTGTATGGGTGTTTTGGCTCAGGACAAAAACTCCAGTGCTGTTGGAAAACGCCTGTTTCACATAGGCAGTATAAAAATGGCTTTACCAATCTTAAATAACAAAGAAGTAGCAGAAACAGATTTCGAGTTTAATCTTGGTTTCTAGTCACTTGCTTAGCTACCAGTGGTGTGCTCTGGTTTTCAACCAAATTCCATGTGCATTTGTAGCCTGTTCTTTGTGTCAGTCTAATGTCCTGGTCATCAGACCACTCATATCTCGAGGGATATAGGTTTTCAGTTATAGCTGCGTCAGTCATCACAAGGGTAAATGGGGAGATTTGGGATTCTAGAATGTTGTGCTAGTGCTGATTGGAAAAAGGTTTTAAAGGCTTAAAGGTTTTTCTGTGGGCCTACTTTTTTTTCGAGAGAATGGTGGGAATTCAAAACCAAGCACTCTCAATACTACCAGTAGTGTTTAAACTTCATCTTGTGTAACTTTTAGAAACTTTTCAAAGTACACATCTAAGCAGCTTCAGATGAGTGACATGGGGGTGAGCCTCACTGGGGATGCTGTCCCATCTTGCTCCGTAGCAAGAGAGACAGTCAAAGGTTGTTTCCATAACTTGACTATTGTGACTAGAACTTCAGTGAACATGGGAGTGTAGATATCTCTTTGAGATCCTGATGTCAGTTACTTTGAATAAATACTCAGAGGTTGGATTGCTGGATCATATAGTCACAGAAAGCCAAATACTGCATGATTTCACTTATTTGATATACCATAATAGTCATAGAATCAAAACGTGGGATCGTGGTTGCTGGGGTGGGGGAATATGAGGAGTTACTAATAAATGGGCATAGAGTTTTGGTTAAGCAAGATGAGTAAGCTCTAGAGATCTACTGTGCAGCTTTGTATCTATAGTCAACAATGTATTATATACAGTTAAATGTTTTGTCAAGAGGGTAGATCTCATGTTGTGTTCTTACTACAATAAAATAAAGTTTTTAAATAGGGTGTATGCTATGGGCTGCTCAAAGTGTAACTCTATTTCTATATTTGAATTAGCACAATAGTTCAATTACCTTGCTAAGTATGGAGAATACCCCTTAAGAAACCTACTATTCATTCATTAGTATTCTATGCTTATGATTCCAAGTGTAAAACAAACAGGACACTTTTCATATTTAAGGCCTTTCAACTTTCGAGTCCATAATATCATCAATTTATAGTTAAATCTTAGGTTGATCAAGGTAAAGAAGAGGAAAATCTTAGTTGTCCTCCAAATCAGTGCTAAAAAGATCAATATGAGTCTACTTTAGACATCTCAAAAGAAGGAATGAAACACTAATAATTAGTATGTTCAGTGAATCTAATATGAGAATGGCCACATGCAAAAAAGCATGTATCCCTGACCAGACATGTTGCCTTGGCACAATGAAAAATGAGTACTTTAAAAAAAAAAATAGGGGCTTCCCTGGTGGCGCAGTGGTTGAGAGTCCGCCTGCCGATGCAGGGTACACGGGTTCGTGCTCTGGTCCGGGAGGATCCCACATGCCGCGGAGCGGCTGGGCCCGTGAGCCATGGCTGCTGAGCCTGCGCGTCCAGAGCCTGTGCTCCACAATGGGAGAGGCCACAACAGTGAGAGGCCCGCGTATCGCAAAAAAAAAAAAAATAGAAGTCCTCTCCATCCCCACCCCCTAACACCCAACACTAATACATGTTTTTGTTCTTTTTTTTTTTAAGATGCAGTTGGCTTTATTCAGTGATTCATGAATGGGCCAGCATCCCATCCAGCAACTAGAAGGACGCCTAATACATGTTTTTTATACATGTACATACACATACCGATTTTATAAACTAGAAAGTGTGGGAAAAGGAGAGTAGAGCCACGGAATATAAAAGCTCGAGGTGGTACCCTTAGTCTTCATTGGTCATGAAACACTGGTCCACGGACCAGTGTCAGTCTGTAACCTTTCACCAGCCTGTAGTTAAATGATAATGTAAACGCACGTGCAAACATACACACGCATAAACACACACACATACATACACTCAGAAAGTTAAGTTAAACGTATTCAATATAAAGAACTTCTCCTTTGTTCTGAGATTATTTTCTTTCCACTACTTTTCATGATCAATGTCTTACTTTTATGAGATAGTAGTAGTGATAAATGGTAGTTTTCCTTTAAAAATAATGGCCTAATTTGGCAATATAGAAAGGTAATCTCCCCCCTTTTGGGGGCATGCTCTCTGGAATCCTTACACCTGGGAACAGCTGATCTAGTTTAATCTCCTTATTCCACAGTTGAGAAAAGTAAGGCCTAGAGAAGTCAAGAGAGTTTCCCATAATTCATTGCCAGGAAATCATGGAATTGAAACTAGAATCCAAGCATGCATATTCCTAGTCCAGAGCTCTGAATCAAACAATCAACTACCTGTTCTCTTTCCTAAATAACTCAATTGTATGTTTAAATTAACCTAAACTTTGTCCCTTTTATTTCTCTTCTTTTACCAGATTCATGTCTCCTATATTTTGATATGCCAGTGCTGCATTTGGTTACCTTCATTATGCAGTTGTTAGTTTGTCAAGCACTTTTTAATTATTGACTTGCTTCTTATTTTATCAAAGTGAATTAAAGGTACATTTGTCAAAAATTCAAGGCCTTAGGGCTTCCCTGGTGGCGCAGTGGTTGTGAGTCCACCTGCCGATGCAGGGGACACGGGTTCGTGCCCCGGTCCGGGAAGATCCCACATGCCGCGGAGCGGCTGGGCCCGAGAGCCATGGCTGCTGAGCCTGCGCGTCCGGAGCCTGTGCTCCGCAGCGGGAGAGGCCACGACAGTGAGAGGCCCGCGTACCGCAAAAAAAAAAAAAAAAAATTCAAGGCCTTCCATTGTCCTTGTACTAGGACTAAGCTGTCTCCCCACTGGTATCATTTGAGAAAGGCATTGATAGCATTTTACTTGGCTTCCTCCTGGTGCTGGAAAAGCTATTTCATTTTCTGGTAAAGTTTATGCTGATGAGTTGAATGGAATGGGTACTGGTATGATGCATTTAATAACATGTTACATTCATTTATTTTATTTTGCTGTTTATCAAGCAGGATTTTAGCATCCTTACAAATTATTATCTGTCCCAAGAAAATGCCTAGTCAGTTTGTTTTCCCTGCTGGAATTAGTATATGAAGCCAGGTGGAAAATTTAAATCCATATATGATGGGTTCTAATTCCAGGACTATAAATAAGTTTGTTATGCTCATAATAATTTATATTTGTACAAAACTTTATATAATATAAACATATTTATTTTGGTTTTCAGTGCATTTTTTTATGTACATTGTCAGACTTTTTCTCAATAACGCTGGGAGGACATCGGTGCTGTTATTCCCATTTTATAGATGACAAAACTGAAGCTCAAATATCTAAGCAATGTGCCCCAAACTACACAACTAGCCAGTAAATGGCAGAGTCAGGACTGGAACCTCAGGTCACACGACTGCAAGTCTTGCATTTGTTCTGTATTTCATATCCATGCTAGTGCTTCTCTTGGCATATTGTTCTTAAAATATGTCTTCCCCCTTCCCTCTCTGAGAGTGATACCATTCTTAATCAGACATCCCATTCTCATTTTAATATCCTGGAAATGTTTTCAAATTGTTTAATTTGTTTTAGTGGTTCTACCTTCTGGGGTAACTTACTTCAAACACCATGATGAGAAGGGAGGGAAAAGAATAAATAGTATTGTTCTAGAGTTTAAACCTGAATTAAGTATAAAATCATAAACTTGATTAAATGAACCATTTTATAGCCTAACACTATACAGAAGCATATTAATTATGTTAGCAAGTGAAAGAGTCCACATTCAGGTTCTAAAGGTCCATTTTTATTGTAGATCCATCAAAATCACGTCTCAAATTCTATAACTGTCTTCCTCAAGGATGGATTACTTAATCAGTAGTTCTGTGATAGTTGGTTAAACTATCTGGATGCAGGGTATAGGTCCTAACCTCACACTATATCCTAAAATAGATTTCTTCCATCTAGATTTAAAAAGCAAAAGTTAACAAAATAAATCAATAGAAGAAAGAAAACAAAATGTAGGTGACTATTGTCTGATCTTAGGATAGAGTAGGGCTTGCTAAGCATGAAAGCTTGGGTAAAAAACACAGGTACAGTTTCCTAGATACGTATCAAAGAGTAAACTCTGTAATGCAAAAAAGAAGGTATGAACAAAATTAAAAGGCAAATGATATACTCTGAGAAATAGTTGAAACATATGTAACACCCAGATATATTGTATAACAGTTTAGAAATTACAGGTATCAGGATAAATTTGTACTTTACTTTTAAAATGTAACTTAAATGCAGCAAAGTCCCTTGTAGTGTGTTATAAGAAATTGCCATTGGCAAAACTGGAAATGATTAAAAGCGTATAGGTTGTTGGTAAATAGAAAGTAGTACAAACCCTAGGATAGCTCACACCAGCCTACCATTTTGCAGATTCGTGGTGTTGAAATATTATGTTCTACATGTTAATGAAACAGAAGGGAAGCTAATACACTATATTATTGTTTTTTTTAAAAAAAGGGCTAGGCATCCATGGGGAAGTGATATTGTACGTTTTTAAGCAGAAGAGCTTATATCTGTAACTGGATAGTTAACTTATAGGCAAATAAAAACGGCACATGCAAATAAAACACAATGACATGGTGCCATTGTTTTTCAAAATAAAATAAAGCAATCCTGGCAGGATTTGATTACTTGTAATTAAAAACATATGAAAGAGCATACCCCTGATCTCTTAGGAAACCATCAGTCACCTGAAACATACAGTGACAATAGCACAGGATAGCAGATGTTGGTAGCTTATCACTGGATCTGGAACTCAGAATTGGAGTTATAGTCGCAGGCATGGAAAAATCTGCACACACACGTGTGTGGGTGTAGTTTTGTTATATTGCAGTGCATGGAGAAAGAACAATAAAAAAAGGGGATTTTCAGTATTATATTTTGCCTTCTTTCATTCAGTTCCATGTTACTGCCTTCTTATCTGTTTTGAAGCTAAGCCGGATATAACAGAAGATTGTAGGCATTAGGAAATCATCAAATGCTAACAGAAATTTGTTGAAAGAGAATATGGTTCTAGTGGTGTGAAATTCACAAAACTAACGAGGGATTTTTCATCAAATGTTAATAAACATAGAAGTGGTAGAGATACCAAGAAAGAAAGAACATGAAATGCTTCAGTTATGAGCTAGTACTGGAAGTTTCTTACAGAAAGAGGAAAAATGTTCACTATTCCCTTTACTAACAACTTCTTTCAAGATAAAAATATAGATAATAGGCCAGATACCACTGTATAGTTCTTTAAAAGGAGATTTCTATGTTGAGAATATGTTTTTGAAGCTGGTGCACATATGATTTTCATTCAGAAAACACAAATGAGAAAAGGTTTGTAATAAAAGATTTGACCCATGCCATTGAATATAGTGAATTAACTCCATTATTTCCATTCTTCATTTCTGAGGCAGGTGGATGGATTTATCAGGATCTGTGAAACATTCTAGGGTGTGCGTTACACATAACAGTTATCAAGTATACTCTCTAATTTATGATTTGGTCTATATGTGTATAGGCCTATGTATATGTTTGCAGATAACCTTCTATTAACTCAGAACACATCACATGTGGAATATAATTTCTCCTCACTACACACTCATGAATTAGGTAGAAAGCAATTTTTCTTCTGACACATGAGTGGAAATAGAAGTAGCAGGTGGGCATGGTAAGTAAAACAGCCAAGTAGCAGCAGCACAGGAAGTCACCTCCTCTTTTCTTTCCATTTCATTTTCCTTCTCCAATTACACATTATTGTTTTTTTTAATATATTTCCTCAAAGCTTCCCTCAAAGTAGTCATCAAATGTTATGTGTTTCAATTTGTATATATGCCTAATTTTAAGAATACTTCTAATTAGAACAGTCTAGGTCCATAAAAAGGAGAAACATTTGGGTGGTTACTCATCTCTTATAAGGTTACAGTGTAAGTTGTACTTATAAACTTCCTTCAGGTATCTAACAGATGACTCAATACATAAGAGATCGAATGAGCTTACTTTTGGGGAAGAGAATTCTACAGTAGAAAATGAGCTACATCTGCATTTTAAAAATGCATTTAAAGTACCTCACCTACTATTGATGACATTTGTTCCAGTTCTTTTGTTTACCAGAGGCAGGGGAGGGTGATATTTACATACATGTTACAGAATTAGTAGCTTCCCCTTAACGATGGCTACTGCTGGGCCTTTGCCCTGGGTTAAGTTTGAGGTGTTCAGGTCATTTTATGATCTTGACCACAGCCAAGTTGACTGTCAAGGACTTAGATATTTGCTAATGCCATTTCACCAGATTGTTCTTTCGAAACCAGTTATTTTAATTCTTTTTTGTATTTCCCATGCCTTGTGTGTTTCTAGTTGAATAAAAATAAATAGAAAAGAAACGACTATTCAGTATTCCAAAGCAGGCCGGTTATGTGTGCATCACTTAGAGGGCTTTATAGGACTCAAGCAGAGAGACTGGCAGATTCATGACAGTCAGCTGAATACCTACCATTTGTTTCTTTCTAAAGGCAATGGGAATGAATGATGCTGGTGCATGTGTCATGAATGTTGAGAAGCTCATCTCATGTTAAAGGAAAAAAAAACTCATTGGATGGCTCTAGAGAGCTATATAAGAAACCTAAGGATGCTATGCTCTACCTAAAACATGCTGGTCAGATCAGTGAGGGGAGAAAAGAAAAAAAATGTATTATATATACGTACACACACATACGTATATATATATGGAATATAATATAATGAATATATATATAAGGAATGTAATCTATATATATGAAATATAATATTTTACTATCCCTTTTAAGCTAAAATTGTCCAATATTGTGTAAGGTCACAAAAGTGTTTCCCATAGAAAGTTAAGGGTATGAAACTAGAACGTATTTAATTTGAATATGTATGTTATGCATATATATAGACACAAATGTATTTGACTTTATATTTAATACATTTGCATTTATAATCAATATCTTTATGTAGTTACGCAATTGTATATCCTTATGTGCATGTTATTACAAGCTTATGGAACCATCAACAATACCCTAAGTATATTGTTTCTTTTGATCTTTTATTCCATGAAACTTCAGGCAAACAGTCCATACCAGCTGCCACATTTCTATCTGTTAGTGCAATGCTGAGTATAGACAAGTAAGCACTTGATAGGTTGAATCACATATATTGACCTTCACCTACGTAGTTTAAGCAATGTGGCCTTCCTTTATCGTAAAGTTGCGGTGATTTCCTGATAAATTCCTTTGATATTTCCATCCCTGACAGCTCACAAATCCCTCTCATACTTTGGCAGCGTTATACTCTGTTAAGAAAGGAAAGCAGGAGATATACTTTGTATTTCAAATATATTAAGTTGACATGTTGGCTGTGGTCAAACTTTATTAAAGGTGAGGGGAAGTAGATGTAGAAAGAAGAATTAAGAAGCGGAGAATAAGGTGGCTTGGGAAGGGGGAGTCCGGTTGGTAGCCAGTGGGAGGAAGGGAGCCTAGCCATCAGCACGTTTCCATGGGAAGGCGGTGCTCACTGAGTTTTTTTCCTCCCATTATTGCAATCTCCCCTTTCAATAATCAGCCACACTAGATCCCAACAGTCACCCCATAGGGTTGTTTTTTGCTGATTTTATATCTATAGATCCAGATATTTTATATATATATATAATCACAGCACAAAAACTGATAATATGAGGGTTATAAGAATAACTTGCTTTTTCATGATACATTTAAATTTCTTTTATTCCATATATGCACGTGGAATATATGTATATATGTATATATACATACTCATGTATCTATGTATATAGATGTATATTTATATTATATACTAAGATAGGGAGTGGCATAATTATGCATTCCAGACTCCCAAGCAAACATTTATGGAAAGCTCACTCTAGGGACATTTTTTCCTTCACATCACACTACTTGCCCCTTTTTTTTTTTTTTTTTTTTTTTGGGGGGGTGGGTATGCGGGCCTCTCACTGTTGTGGCCTCTCCCGTTGCGGAGCACAAGCTCCGGACACGCAGGCTCAGCGGCCATGGCTCACGGGCCCAGCCACTCCGCAGCATGTGGGATCTTCCCGGACCGGGGCACGAACCTGTGTCCCCTGCATCGGCAGGTGGACTCTCAACCACTGCGCCACCAGGAAAGCCCTCCTTGCCCCTTTTTTGAAGCAGTGCCTTTTTTTCTTCTTTTTTATTTTTTATTTCCCAGAATGTTCTAGTTCTTCTGAAATGTTAGTCTTCTCAGCATTGAAGCTGGGACCTTTACATACCAACAGCTGTTTTCAGGTCTGATTTGAACCAGGACTGGGGGGAGGGTGGTAAAGAAAGGAGGCTTTCTTACACCAAGTTCATATCAATAGCAACTTAATGCTTTGGCTTTTACTCCTATTTCTATGGAATTGAATTATTTGAAACTTTTTTGGCCATAAAGAAATCTGAATATATGGCCTCTTATATTTCTTTTCTGGACTTAAGTACTTGTTAAAGGTTACCTACTTTTAAAAGAGCTAGACCAAGTATAATAAAATATATACCTTTTTAACAGCATTCTTCAACTCTGCCTCATCTGGACTACTTCTGGAAATGACACGTTATAAAAAGACCAACCTATTTAAATGGTGGAGTGATTATGAATGTACTTACCATGGGGTCCTAAAATGCTGTTTCATACTCACTGTGGAGTTTAATAGGGAAAATGAATACTTGTGTCATAAAATCTTTCCCAAACAGGCACATTGAAAGACTTGGATCATACATTTAAAAACATATAGGGCTTCCCTGGTGGCGCAGTGGTTGAGAGTCCGCCTGCCGATGCAGGGTACACGGGTTCGTGCCCTGGTCCGGGAGGATCCCGCATGCCACGGAGCGGCTGGGCCCGTGAGCCATGGCCGCTGGGCCTGCGGGTCCGGAGCCTGTGCTCCTCAACGGGAGAGGCCACAACAGTGAGAGGCCCGTGTACCGCAAAAAACAAAAAAAATATAAAGGCATGTACAATGCATGTATTCAAACGGTCAGTTTATGATATTTGTATGTCATTATATCTCCTGTGATCCTGAACAATAATTAAACATAAATATTTAGTATTTGACTCATTTTAAGCTCAGGTGAGCTTATACTAAAATCAATTTTCAAAAATTGGCGAGTTTAAAGTAGTTATGTTTGACCAAAAAAACGTCAAGACAATCATTCCTGTCAAGGGTCAGGCAGTGCTTTTAAGATGCTACGGATCTGGCACACTCAGTGTGATGTATACTCGTGACACACTAAAAGCATCCTTGGCAGGAATGATATCATTTGGCAGAGTTATTTTAATGGCCTGTGACCCTGTTTCTATGTCTTTGTTACCAATTACCTTGACTATGTTTTATAAATTTGCTCTGGATTTTGGATTTTGGCATCTCCCTCATTCTATTCTCAGTGTCTCATAGCGACCTGCAATTATCTCCTCATTGCCTCCTGATATTTGCCACTGCCAATCTCTTGGAGCATGAAACAAACCTACTGTCATTTTATTGAGTTTTAGCACTGCTCCTAACCAATCCTTTATCATGCTAGCAGTACCTCTATTGCTGTTTCTTATCAAATTAATAGGTGAACCGGATATTTGCATGTTTAATCACATAAAGAAAATATCCATATAGTACAAAAATGTTACCAGTTGTATAGTATAGATGCCATATAACAAATGTCTACGGGGTTCATTTGAAACTCTTTAACACTGTGAACAGAATATAAACCCAAGTTAGGGTGAAAGCTACTCTTTCCACAAGCACTTATGGACATCTTTTAAGATTGTCTAGGACAAGTTTGTAACAATGATAATGATACAATGTAATAACGATGATGGTGGTAACAGCTCACATTTATTGAGTTTTTAGCATATGTCAGAGCTGTTCTAAATATTTTACATGAATTTATTTAATCCTTACACCAACCTTATGAAGTTAGAACCATTACCGTCCCATTTTATGGGTGAGAGAACTGAGCAGTAACATGCCCAAAGTTATAAAGCTAGGAAGTGTAAGAGCCAGAACTTGACCCCTATTTTTTTCAGTCATCAAATTGAGATAGTAAGAGTTGTCTTACTTTCTGCTTAGCATCTGATTAATAAACTTCAAGGAGCTACACAAAGATAATACTTTCAGTAAGTGTTGCTTACCAGTCACCACCCATATATTTAGTAGACAAAACCATATGCAGCTGTGATTGCTCCCTACTGAAATTCTTGTTTTACTTTTTGAAAGGAAGAACTCTGCCACCAGCGTGAATCATCAGGGAAATAAAAAGAATTCTGGTGTCTTTCACTAGAAATATTCTTTCTATCCATCCATCCATCCAGAACTTATTGTGCGACCAACACTGTCATAGGTGATAGGAAAATAATAGTAAACAAGACATGGGTCCTGTTTTCAAAAAACTTAATCGAACTCAAGAAGAGAATAGAAACCCATTTATCTTTGATGATTATATATTCACCTTCCTGAAGGCAGATTAACTTGCAAGGAGTCGACCAGTTCTGTGATTCAGATTGTAAGAATAAATTTTCCTTCAAAATTGAATTTAATTTGCTTAATTTGTTTCAGTCTGTTTTCAGATTAGTTTGGGTCTAATTAATGCATTAGTTACTATTAGATAAGGGTTGCTTTCCTCTGTTAGCTACTTTAGCCAAAGAGGGCTGTTTAACACAATTCTATATCAATTTAATGTGCAGAATAGTCTATTTTCTGTGGAAATATATATTTAGAGAGGAATGTGTGGCATCTCTGAGTGTTTAAAGATAATAAAATATTCTAACAAATGTTCTTACAAAAAATATCTTTGAGTAGGATTCTCATTCTGTTGGCCCAGAATTAAGTGGAATATTATGTAAGCCTTTGCATTATTTTAATTTCTGTCTTATTTATTTTTTAAACAGCATTAAGGAAACGAAAGGATGTTTTTAATATCCCCTCTCTCAAGAATCTAAGACATTGATCAGTTCTTGTTGTCTCTATTTTTAAGTCCCATCCCCCCGAGTCTTTGTTCATAGACAATGTTTATAGAATTATATGGTCTTTATTTGCATTTATTATTCTTAATATTTTTAAAGCACAGTATTCTTTCTTTGTTTCTACATTTTCCTTATAATTATTTTTATTATGTAATCGACTCAAATTGATGTGCTTAACTTCATTAAATCAGTATCATGCTATGAGACACAAAGACTTCTAAGTTTTCACTATTAAAAATAGCTGTATAATTTCTCTCTTTAACTATATATGCCTTTCCTTGATTTGATTATTTCCTTTAAATGTGCCAAGATCTGTAAACATTTTTCTGGTCTGGAATTTTCTAGAAAACTTATCTTCCGGGAAGATTATATCAACCATCAGGAATAAATAAATATGAGTTTCACCACAGCCTCAAAAACAGTAATTTTTATCTATTTTGTTTATATTACTCCTGTTTTCAAAGAGAGATTGAGACAGCTGTGAAAAGAAATAAATTCAATAAAAGTGTAAAAATAAAAATGAAACTTTTTAAGAATTGTGCCAATAAACATACAGTCATAATCTCTTTTGTTGTAATTTAAATTCCTGTGGCTGTGAATGAAAGAGAGTATTTTCCCATCTTTAAAATTAACTTTATCACTTCTTTTCTGCTTTGTCCATTTATTGACTGAGATCAAGTATTTTGCTCTTTATTTTCTATGAATTCTTTACATAACATGTATTCACTCTAAATGTTTCCTCATTCTCTAATTATCATTATAATTTTCAAAAATCTTATCAAGAATTGTAACTATGACTTAGTATATTTGTATTTGCAAATACTAAAATACTTTAAAATTATTTTCACTTAATTTTTAAGTGAAATATCTTGTTGATTTGGAATCATAGATGCCAAATGAGTTTGTAGGTCTATCACAACTGCTATTATAGGCTAAGTGCATCCTTTTGTTAGGACCGCTTATTATCTTCCTTTTGATATGATTTGGACAAAAATCTCTTCTTAACTAGGACAGCTCTTTAGTATTTCATTTAGACATGCTACACCTAACTCACTTTCATTTCTGTTATAGGAAAATTGTACTATTTTCTACTTTACCTTTCCAGCATTGCATTTGTCCTGGCTTTGTTCATTTTGGAGTTTCACAGACACTGTCTGCTTTATGTGGTTATGACAATGATGAGACACTGACTTATGGAATTAACATAGACACGTGCAAACTATTTTATGGTACTGACATAACAAGAAACCAGTTCCGGGCCATGATTGAGACCAGGAGCTACCGAGGTTCAAGAGTTTCTATTCCACAGAGTGCCATTTTGTCCCAAATGATTGATGACATTTTCCTGCCCTATTCTCCACAGATTATGAGAACGCTATTGCGGTCTAGAGCTTCTGTAGGTACCCGCTTCATTAAGCATGATTCCAAAATGTCATTTAATTTATTTCTTAGACTGAATGTCTCATTAAGCTCTGATGAGGCCAGGGGCTACTTTGGGCTGCACTTGTTATGAAGCACTCTTATCTTAAAATTTTGTTCTGTCCCTCTTGGCAAAGGAAATGGACAAGACAGTGAAATCAATGCACAGTGCACTTTATCTTTGACAAACTGAAATATTGTTTTGCTAAAATAGGCCCATGGGATAGAGAGATTAAAATCACACATAAAGTAGATCAGCATAAAGAGTGACTACAAGTTTATGTATTATTGGGCATTATCCTATTTTGCTTCAATTCCATTTTGCCTTATTTGGACAAACAGAACATATCTACTTAATTAAACAACACACTGACAGTCCTCCTCTCCCCCAGCCTCATTTAAAAAGTAATGTTCTCATTTCTTGAGTTACGCAAGGTGAGTTGAGGGTAAGGGTTTTATTGTTTTTGTTTTTGCGGTACGTGGGCCTCTCACTGTTGTGGCCCCTCCCGCTGCGGAGCACAGGCTCCGGACGCGCAGGCTCAGCGTCCATGGCCCATGGGCCCAGCCGCTCCGCGGCATGTGGGATCTTCCCTGACCGGGTCACGAACCCGTGTACCCTGCATCGGCAGGTGGACTCTCAACCACTGCGCCACCAGGGAAGCCCGAGGGTAAGGGTTTTATTCTATCCATTTTCAGCAAAAGGGCTATCTCAATGGTTGTTTTTCTTATCTTAGGAACAGATAAAGACAAAACAAAACAACTTTGTAACAATTATATTTCCCCCTTATATTCCATTGTAGAGTCAGGGGCATGGCCATTGGTTGGTATGAATGAGGGGCAGAGAAAGGAGGTGAATCCTCCCGTAGACTAAATTGAAAACACTTTGTGAGAAAGGAATGAAGATGTTGGCCAGCCCTGGATCATGCTGGCCATTGGAGGACAAGTTGTGAATGCTTCCTTAGGGTTGGGATCACCATCTAGCAGCTGATTTTTCTTTCCTGATTCTTACATCCCACCACCCAGCCACTGCCATACGGCACCCTCATAAGAGGAGTTCCACCCCTGTGTACCGTTTCCCTGACCCAACGCCAGAATTTGTAGAACTCTGCTCTTCAGGCTTTCCTCTGAGTCTTTATGCAGCATATTAGAGAGCTGCTCTGCCATCTAACATTTTGTAAATAAGTAGTGTCATCTAGCATATTGTGCACTGTTGCCTAAAGTGTCTTGGGTTTGAAGCTTTTCACTCTGTTAACCGTGTCAGTTTGCTACCTAATCAATTTGAAATTTGGAAAACTTGCCCTTGTGTATAGGGATAGCAGTGGTCTTTTAGTGTAAAACAATAACTTTAACTTGAAAAAATAGCAAACCAGAGACCCATAAATACATAGAACAACTGGCCTAAAGGATTATCAGTCAACCTCCATGTTTGGTAAAAGGGCAAGAAAAGAAAATCTGGGACCGTTTCAATACGTATTTTAATAGTATCTTGGGATTCTACCGTTCCATGGAATGATGAATTTTAGTTCTAAAATCCATAAGCATTATTCATGTGACCTGAAATAATATGGTATACCCATATTTATTCTGTCTTCTACTGAGTAAAAAAGTATCCCTTATTAGCCTCAAAAATGCCACTTGAATTAACATTGTGAACTCTAGTTAGGAGTAGGTAAAATTGTCCGAAGATGAGTGGAGAGTATGACAAGTATTTAATGAAAGTCATCAGTCTGCATTTTAGGGCATTTAAAGATAAAGATCTTGACTCACTATTTTGTAGGTTATTCAAGAAAAAGTATGTTAGAACCTTTGGTTTGGGTTTTTGCTTAAATCATCAGATGCATGGCTAAGGAGGCCTAATTTTGGTATCATCTTATTTAAATAGTCTAGGTTTTTAAAATTGTATTAATTTTAAGGTAGCCTCAATCAAGATCCTATTTTCCTCTTTCTCAAAATAAAATAAACTGTGTGGTATTAAATAACAGGAATTCTGTTTTGGTTTTGTTTTTTAAATATTTATTCATTTATTTGTCTGTGCCGGGTCTTAGTTGCAGCAGCGGGATCTTCATTGTGGCGTGCGGGATCTTCATTGCGGTGTGCAGGATCTTTAGTTGCAGCATGTGGGATCTTTTAGTTGCGGCATGCGGGATCTAGTTCCCTGACCAGAGATGGAACCTGGGTCCCCTGCATTGGGAGTGTGGAGTCTTAACCACTAGACCACCAGGGAAGTCCCTTTGTTTTTGTTTTTAATTAGGGTTATTAAAGAGGAAAGCAGTGTTTGGTAGGTGGGTGAATCCACGGGATTTAGAGTCATGGAACCTGAGTTAGAGTCCTTGCTCTGCAAGTGACTAGTTGTGTGGTATTAGGCGTGCTTGCAACTTCTCCCATTACTAGATTTCCCTAGTAAAATAAGTATAATTGTCATATTTGCTTCTTTGAGGGTGTTGCTAAAATTAAGTGAGATAATCTACATAAAATGTGCTTTGTTCACTGCATACACAGGAGCATCTGTGATTTATTACCTTTTATAACTTTTGAAGTTTGTAAAAAGTCATTGGTTAAATAGTTGAAAGGTAGGCTTGGGTATTTTCATCATCATACAACCATTATTATGGTTAAGTTTGTCTGTATTCTGTAAAGGAATGGCTGAAATGTGTAGCAAATGCAGTTTGGGTTGTTGATGTTAAGAATTTTTTTTTCTTTTTCTTTTTCTTTTTTTTTTTTGTGGTACACGGGCCTCTCACTGTTGTGTCCTCTCCCGTTGCGGAGCACAGGCTCCAGACGCGCAGGCTCAGCGGCCATGGCTCACAGGCCCAGCCGCTCCTCAGCATGTGGGATCTTCCCGGACCAGGGCTCGAACCTGCATCCCCTGCATCGGCAGGCAGATTCTTAACCACTGCGCCACCAGGGAAGCCCCAAGAAATTTTTAAAAATTGGAATTAACATGAAATTTTGATAATAGATCAATGTTATTTTCTCTATAGAAATTACCTTCATTATCAAGAAAGGGATTGCACATGTTTTTCTTGTTGGAGTGTATGAACTTTAAGAAGACAACCTGAGACTATTTACTAAGATATGAGATGAAAATGTGTTAAAATAATGAAATAATAGACATATATCAGGCTCTAACTTCAGTTGAAAACAGATCACGTTTAGCTTTCTCCAAACCAAAGGAGAAAAGATTGGTTTTTCTTCTGTTTTTTCCCCCCTTTCTATGCTACTCATCATATTCTCTTAAGACTGCTTCTGTTTTCACTTGTTCTCAAGATTAAGAAAAGCATTTTCGTTGAAATGTTAAAATATGCACACTGTGTGCATTATGGTTTTAATATCATAAGACTAACTTCTACGTTAGTTCTCTCATTTCCTATCAAATTGCTGTCAGTTACCAAAGCCATCTAAATACTACTACATGATATGTTTTAGAATTTTGCTTTGCATTATCAGGTGCTAGGATGCAGCAAATATTGGTTTGTATCTTTAAAAATGTTTCCAGTAACTCTTAACTATATTAAATATTAGTGAAGGGCTGAATGTACTACTTGGGCAATATGCAAATGCACTCTTGATTTACTGTAGAGAAGCATTTTGTTAAAGTGGTTATATTTTCATTTTCACTAATTCATTCAATAAACAGTTATTACATATCTATATATCAGAAACTGTGAGGAGACAAAGATAAATACAGTGTAGCATCTGCCATCCAGAGTCCCACACTGTAAAAAAAAACAGATAATCTAAGCATGTAAATTACAGTACAGCATGTTACCATGTACTGTACCAACATCAACCTCAGTGCTTTGGAGTACAGTAGACATAACAAGCAACTGTCTGTTGGAGTCCAGGAAAGCTTTACTGAGCAACTGGCTTTTGATCTTGACCTCAGAGGACAAGTGCGAGATTGCTCCGTAAAAAGGAAGGAGTATAAGAGCATAGAATTTTACGTGCAGAGAAATGGGGTCATGAAGGGATCTAATATCCGGAGACTAAGGAGTAGCTAATTGTAGGAGCATAGAATGAAATGTATGCTATTCAATACTTGATAACTAAAAGGCCAATCTTCTGTTCTGACATTCCACAGGCCAAACCATATTAATCGTAGAATTTGAATATATCATGTTTTCACTGAAAAGGGAGAACAGAAAGTATTTATTGTGTGTGCATGGTGTTAAGAATTGTAATGTCTTCATATTTATGATTTTCCTAGAAACGGCTTTCTTAAAAAAAATCCTAAATTTTTATGCCTATTATAAACTTGGGTATTGGGTTTCTATCTTCCTTGCGTTATTCAAGTTTCTTTCTATAATAACCAGGACAATTTAGATAAGACGTGATTAACCTGGTCAAATTTTTGGTCATGAAAATGACAGAGTTGGTTTAACCTATTATAATCTGCTCAAAAACAAATCTCTGATATGCAACTTCCATGCAATCTAGATGAATAGGTTTAGGTTTTGTTTTTTTGTTTTTTTAATTTTTATTTATTTATTTCTGGCTGCATTGGGTCTTCGTTACTGCACGGGCTTTCTCTAGTTGCGATGAGAGGGGGCTGTTCTTCGTGGCAGTGCGTGGGCTTCTCATTGTGGTGGCTTCTCTTGTTGCGGAGCATGGGCTCTAGGCACGCGGGCTTCAGTAGTTGTGGCACGCGGGCTCAGTAGTTGTGGCACATGGGCTTAGTTGCTCCGGGGCATATGGGATCTTCCTGGACCAGGGCTCGACCCCATGTCCCCTGCATTGGCAGGCAGATTCTTAACCACTGTACCACCAGGGAAGTCCCTAGGTTTTGTTTTTAATAACAACTTGCATAAAGGAAATTTAATGATCTCATTAAATCTGCCTGCTGAGAGACAGGGGCCAACTGGTCTTCCTCTCAGGTTTCTTGTAATATAATTTTCTTGGATATTAGGTGGTTTTGTTTCATTGAATCTCAGCAGTTGATTGCTTTAAAAGCCTTTTACTGAGTTGGGTCAACATTCCACCTTGAGGAGATATTTCTTTCCAGTCATGCAAGAATTCAACTGTTACTAACAGTGATATGAGTCATTCATGTATACTAAGAGGGAAATAGGTTCCAGTTGTTAAAAAACCTGTTAATTTCTAGTTCTAACTGTGGGTAGCTCTGTGAAGTGAATCATATCACTGCCTGTGGAAAAGAGGAAAGGGAATCAAGTTCTTAGCTCACCATCAGCCATATAATCATTGAAGATGAAGAAGCCTAAAGAGAGAAATCCTCCACTGGGTGTTCTGTCATTCATTCAGTAGGCCTTTGTGTGCCTTTTTAGCCATGAGATTATACTTTAAGGGACTGCAAGGTGATGTGTGAAACCCCATATTTTATATTAAAGTCTGTTAGATATATAATGTGGGTTTATCTGCTTGTTTGTGCTATTAAACAGCTGCTACCTTCTGCTGACTAAGTTAGATTTCCATAATGGGAAAAAAAAAAACATTTACCTATATAGATACACATGCATATGTACATATGGCTCATACATTTATATAGAACACGTATATCTTATTGACAGTGAGGAAAAATTGTAGTTTATTTTCATTTGTAGTTCGCATGCTTAAAATATTTTGTTCCTAAAGATACAAGTATGAAATTGATCTAATAGGTTCAACAATCAAATCTTGAGACCAAAGTTATCCTATTTTGTATTATTGTGTAGTGATTAACCCCTTTCTCATAATATTAGAGACTTACTCACTGGACCTCATCTGTTGAAGGAATTTTTAACTAACATTTGGATCAGCCCAAGAACTGGTGGATTTACTCGTGAAACGTTATATTTAGTGTTTCTTAGCCAGGAATGTCATTATACCAATGCAGATACTATAAGGCCTCAATTAATGACTCTTCTGTGGGAAACCTCTATATATATATATTTTTTACTTTTTATTTTTTCCAGCTTTATTGAGATGTAATTAACATATATTTGTGTTAGTTTAAGGTATACAGTGTGTTGATTTGATCCACTTATATACTGCAATATGATCACCACCATAGATGTTAACTAACACCTCCAACACATCACATAATTACCATTTTATGTTTGTGTGTGGTGAGAACATTTAATATCTAGTCTTTTAGCAATTTTCAAGCATACAACACAGTATTGTTACTTATAATCACAAGGCTGTACATTAAATCCCCAGAACTTATTCATCTTCTCTATGTGGGTATTTGTACTCTTTGTCCAACATTTCCCCAATTCCCCCACCCCCTTGCCCCTGGTAACCACCTTTCTACTCTCTAGCAAACACCTTTCAAAATGATGTTGACTATGTTAAAGATATTTCATAATTATACAGAGGCCTGTCATGTGGGTTAGAGATAAAATTGTTAGCTCATGCAACACATTTCTCAAGAAAGCGACAAATGTTGATTAAGAGAACAAGTGGGGTAGGTAAGAAAGAAGAAGCAGGTTGTGATGTCTGTATGACCCTGAGAGAAGAATTCCATGTTACAAATAAAATATACTATCCTTTGAGCTTCATCTCAAATGCTTTCTCATCAGTGGCAATACCTGCTCTGGAGGCAATGGTGTCTTCCTTTGAACAAACACTTTTCTTGTAATTCTTTTATAGAACTCATGATTTTCTGCCTTGAAGGGTATTTTGATTACTTCTTCTCAACTATTAGAATCTAAAATCAGAAAGGGGGGAGTGGGAACACGTGAGACAAAGACTTCTGCCATACCTAACACAATATTTCCCTCACATAATAAACACTTAATGAGAATGTGTGGAATTGAGTTTAATGTTAATCAGTTTAACACAAGAAAATGTAGACTATAGCATGGGTTAAAGTCCAAGAGGCTAGGGACAAAAATCAAATAGAAAGAAATGTATTTGATGCAGGCCTTCCAAGCTCCCATAAAAAGCACCAGAGCCGTGCCCATCTCCTTCTCTATACCACTCACACTTACCAGTACAGAGGATCAAGACCACATTAAAAATTATGGTGTCGTGTCATCTCACTTCAAATTCTTGTTTCCTCAAGCCACACGGAAGGGATAAATAGTTTAAGTCACTCTCATACAAACTCTAGCTCCTACTTAATTCCTTCGGCCCCCTGCTTTGGAAGGCAGGAAATACACCTCTGTTCCTGGGTTTCTCATGGGCACTTACGCTGCCACCCTCATGGTCACACCCCAAAGTTGCTCTGTTTGCAGCTGCCATGTTCTGCTCTGTGTCCGCTGACTCAGGCACCACTGTCACCACACTCACCCCCCCACCCACTTTCCTGAAAGCCACTGTTCTCTCCCCACCCAGAGTGAAGGAGATGTTTTCCCATCACTTCATGCTTTCCCTTAACTAATCAAGTATTTGCTCATAATTTGACATGGGTGTTTAATTCATACTTCTCTGTTGTTGTTAATTCAATGGTGCCCACTTGACTTTTGCAAAAAGAAATTTAGGATTTCCAAAAAATTAGAGCTGAGGCATGCTCTAGGAATACAAAGGCTAGCACTCTTAATTTATGTTTTGAGAAGTTAAGGCAAGCTTTTCATGTGAGTTTGACATTTGAGCTTTTCATAATGATATGAAAAGCACATGTAATAAATTAGACTAATGATCTCAGTTATTGAAATATCTCACGTGTATATGTATTTTATTCCACTGGCTTTATCAGCTTTAGCTTTGTGACCAAGGAGGACAAATTAAATACTGCCTTCCAATACAAGAAAAAAGAAATCACGCCCAATATATTTTCTAATAAATTTTCTTATCTATGGGTTACTGTAACTCATACTTAAAACAATGTTATTTATTAAAGTCAGAATAGGATATCTTCTGCTTCTTTCAAATAGACTTCTGGTAGGCAGTCTTCAGAGAAATTATTAAACTTTCATATAATGAGTATACAGTGAATATGTTCTGCATGTATGGAATTAGCAGTCTGGTCCAGGTTAAGCTGTACATGAAAAATATTGTTTCCTATGTTTAGCAGGCTCTTCTGAAAGCAAGCCGTGGAGAAAGGTGTATAATTATTTCAATAGTAAAATTTAAAACTCTATGCTATAGTTTTTAATATTTTAGTGTTTTCCATGATAGGCAATTATCATAGGCAATATAATAATATATTATTTAACTATCTTGTCTTATAGGATACCAAATGGGACTATTACATGTAAATAGTTTGCTTATTGATTCTTTGAAATAAAATTTGGGATTTTTTTAATTGTCATTAAGTCTGGGGAAAAACAGAAGTAAAAGAAGGCAAACAGATTTTCTTCCATGATACTTCACAAAGTTTGAGATGTAAAGATGAAAAAAGGAAAAATGTACCCATAATCCAATAGGTCTTATAAGTGCTGTTGTTGTTATTATTTTTTTAAAATCACATTTTAGAGCCACATTTTTATTCTTAGGGATTCACAGCTGTATAATGAAATCCACTAAATAAGTATGACCAAACGTATCTATACAGGCTTTATGTGTGATTGTTTTTCAGGAATATCAATAATACCGAAATGGAAATAGAGCTCTAAAGAGAAACTACCTTGATGAAGGTATATGCTTACCCATAGTTGTAGCCTATTGTTATCCCAAGATAGACTTTTCATATTTCTGCACCATCATTTTTCATCTCACTCACCAAGTGAATATCTTTTATAGATGTCAGAATGATTAGATTTACTGTCTGCAAGATACTCATTGTTGAGAATTATAGACCAGTTAGAAGATTGGCAAGGACAAGTTAAAACTGAAAATAGGTCTCTCAACAGGCATGCAGAATCATAGCAGTGATTCAGTAAATTCTCAGGGATATTTTCCTTTCATGGTAGGAAAGGGGGACAGTTTATTGTTTGTGATTGTTTGCAGAATAAACGCTGCAAGTAGAAAATTACACCTATATTTATTGTCGATCCACATTTGTTATATAATGCATTTTCCTCCTCCCCAGATGTTCCTCACCTTCTGTCAAAACGTTATTTCTTTTGCTATCTTTTGTTGAAAGTAGTTCCTCTCAGGCCTTATTCCCTGGATTCTGCCACTTTTGTACTCCCCAGCTAGAAAAGTGAAAGTTCTGTTTTTAAAAACCTGAATGTACACAAGTTTCATTCTGACAAGTCCTCTTTTTTCAGGATGACCTTATCAGCGATTACAAATTTTAGAAGGAAGCAAAAAAAAAAAGAAATCTAAGATGACCTTTAATGTCATTATTTAACTTGGGTCTTGAGGAGAGCAAACAGAGCAACAGCCTGAAGATGTAGGTTTACTGGTAAACATTTCTGTTCATCTAGTAGCAGACTGACAGTGGAATGGCAGAACAGCAAGGAGCAGGAGGTGGCGTGGTACAATGGGGCTGAGGTTAGAATGGGGAAGGTGGTGCCCAGCAGATGGTAGCTGGGAAGCGGTAAGTGTGCTGACAAGCTGTGTCCATCACTGCGTGTTTCAAGAATTCCACTTTGTGGCTTGTGGCCTCAAACTTTACTCATTTGCTGTCACCATATAGCTTCCCCTTTTGCAAACAGTTCCTATAAAAGCATTCTTTTCCATACACTGTCTAAATGCTATTCTTTTTAACTGAAAAATTCTTTAAGTTCTATAGTGCTTTGCAGTTTTCAAAAGTTTCACACAGATGATTTCATATAAGCCCAGAATAACCCTTATATGTGTTATAATTAATCTACTGATATGTAGGAAAAAACTGTTCACTGTGCTTGGTCTCCTAATAATCACACACATACACGCACGCATACTCTCTCTTTCTCTCCCTCTCTCTCTCTCTCTATATATATAGAGAGAGAGTGTGTGCGCGTGTGTGTGTGTGTGTGTGTGTGAGTGATTATAAATAGCTTTGCTGTACAATCTATTTGTATAGCAGGAGCAAATATTGTTAAAAACAGTTCGGTTGGGTTTTTTTCCCTCTTTTTCCCTTCAGTTGTAGGACTCGTGAGCATTTGCTTGTCTCATCTTTAGTTGAAATTCTGGTTTCCTTTCAAAAAATAAAAGGAAATGGCCTAATTTAAGTTGAAATAGGTCCGTGACTACAGTCTCATATTTCTGCAAAAACGCATTCATTGCAAATGTTACCGCCATTTCCAGTGCCTAAAATGCCCTTAGAGGATATACATAGTGCATTAATTTGAAGTTTTCACCCATATGGCACAGTTGAAGAAAAAATATATTGTATTAGGTCAAACTGCTGATATTTAACCATTTTTGAACTATAAATAGCAATTTGGTATGGTTCATCCTGATCTGTACCTTTTTTTTATTCTTTATGTTCAGTTTGAGTAAAACAAATTATAGACCATGTATATGTATGTTTCATCTTGCAGCTAAATAAAGGTGATATATAATTTCACAAACCTTCAGAGTGTCTAGCTCAATTAAAAATAGTCTGCCCAGGTATTGAGATTTGTCTTCTTAAAAGTGCTCTGAGAAGGTTGGTTGATAATGTATTTTATTAACCAAAACTTCTTTTGCTAATACGTCTACTCAGACGTAACTCTGTTATATATAAATATATTTGTTGCAACAGAGAGGCAGCTAAATAATGTGTTTAAAAATAAATGAATTAATTCTTACGGTGGTCACTGGAATTTCTTGTTCAAATTGTGTCCAAAATAATAGCATTAAACTTCTCCCACAATTTAACAAAATGATTTTGCTCCCTATTTTTTTCTTTCTGAGACAGTTTTTAGATTAGAATGAACTATAAAGTGCACAGATGATTAAATATCTGTCTCTTTAGTCTGAAAGTGCTTAGTTTTTTGAACTGGGATGAAAGTTGAACTGGGTTTTGTATTTGGATGAAGTTATTACAGTATTGAAGTGTTAATTACATGTCTGTAGCAAACCTCATAGTATTAATTACACTGTAGCGTATATCTTTTTTTTTTTTTTTTTTTTTTTTTTTTTTGTGGTGCGTGGACCTCTCACTGTTGTGGGCTCTCCCGTTGTGGAGCACAGGCTCCAGACGCGCAGGCTCAGCGGCCATGGCTCACGGGCCCAACCGCTCCACGGCATGTGGGATCTTCCCAGACCGGGGCACGAACCCGTGTCCCCTGCATCGGCAGGCGGACTCTCAGCCACTGCGCCACCAGGGAAGCCCAGCATATATCATTTTTAAGAAGTGTCTGAGGCACATCCAGGTTTATTCCTTCCTTTTGTTGTTTATTTCGGTATTTGAAGAAAAAAGGGAAAGTCTAGTTTATCAAATAGGAAGAACAAGTGTTCATGAATGACAAAATATTTCCAACCAAAGTAGGTTAACCCATGTACAGAAATTAAAATAGATTTTAATGGTAAGAATGCATGTTAAAAATGAATCATCTCTTGGATTTCTCTTAAATTCACTGTAACATGATATTGTGGAAAAAATTTAAAGGACGGTCTGAAGGTCGTAATATTAGACTTCATTCATTCACAAGCTTAAATTAAAGCACAGTGCTAGTATAATGTGACCCCTGAATTCTGAGAGAGAATTGTCTGGGGTTTATGCTTTGTTTTGTGGTTTTAGTTTTGCTAAAAGTGGAAAAAGTATCTTGCTTTGCTCTTGTCCTTGAGTTTTTCTTATTTCTCAGTCCAAAGTGATTTTTTCCTCTTATGTTTACTATTTTAAATGAAGAAATTTTCTTATTATATATATGGTTCAGTTTTTTACTCTAATTTTCAGATAGTTTATTTTAGTGTGCTCTTACTGGTTATAGATGGTTTCCAACTCTCCTTCTCTAAATTTTAGCCCACTAATAGTGTTTTTCTTATTTTCTCAAATGGGACTGATTCCAGCTGACTTATATGAGCTTGTGTGTTTCTTCATTTGTTTGCTTTTGCTTTTTTGAAAATGTTTACCCCACTGCCTTTGGGATAGAAAACGGTAGATTGTACCATATCATTATAGTCACCATGGCTTGATTATTTTAAGTTCAAACACTGTTAATTCCTCATTTATTTTCTGATACGTTTTCATTTATTTGTATGTTTCTACAAATATTTTATATAGGTCAAGTTACCAGTGTCATTTTTGATAACTTTTGTACTGCCTTTCTCCATTTTTTACTGTGTATTTTCTGATTACTAAAACATGTAGGGTAACTGACATTTAATATACTTTCCCTGATGTGTAGTAAAACCAATATTTCTACTGAAATAAATTAGTAGTGTCCTACCAACAAGGACCTACTGTATAGCACGGAAAACTATACTTGATATTTTGTAATAACCTATAAGGTAAAAGAATCTGAAAAATTATATATATATATATATATATATATATATATATATATATATATAAAATCACTGTGCTGTATACCTGAAACTTACATGATATTGTAAATCAATTATACTTCAATAAATTTTTTTTTACATCTTTATTGGAGTATAATTGCTTTACAATGGTGTGTTAGTTTCTGCTTTATAACAAAGTGAATCAGTTATACATATACGTATATCCCCATGTCTCTTCCCTCTAAATGTTTGATAGAATTGGCCTGTGAAGCCATCTGGTCCTGGGCTTTTGTTTGTTGGAAGATTTTTAATCACAGTTTCAATTTCAGTGCTTGTGATTGGTCTGTTCATATTTTCCATTTCTTCCTGATTCACTCTTGGCAGGTTGTGCATTTCTAAGAATTCGTCCATTTCTTCCAGGTTGTCCATTTTATTGGCATAGAGTTGCTTGTAGTAATCTCTCATGATCTTTCGTATTTCTGCAGTGTCAGTTGTTACTTCTCCTTTTTCATTTCTAACTCTATTGATTTGAGTCTTCTCCCTTTTTTTTTTTGATGAGTCTGGCTAATGGTTTATCTATTTTGTTTATCTTCTCAAAGAACCAGCTTTTAGTTTTATTGATCTTTGCTATCGTTTCCTTCATTTCTTTTTCATTTATTTCTGATCTGATTTTTATGATTTCTTTCCTTCTGCTAACTTTTGGGTTTTTTTGTTCTTCTTTCTCTAATTGCTTTAGGTGCAAGGTTAGGTTGTTTATTCGAGATGTTTCCTGTTTCTTAAGGTGGGCTGGTATTGCTATAAACTTCCCTCTTAGAACTGCTTTTGCTGCGTCCCATAGGTTTTGGGTCGTCGTGTCTCCATTGTCATTTGTTTCTAGGTATTTTTTGATTTCCTCTTTGATTTCTTCAGTGATCACTTCGTTATTAAGTAGTGTATTGTTTACCCTCCATGCGTTTGTGTTTTTTACAGATCTTTTCCTGTAATTGATACCTAGTCTCATAGCATTGTGGTCGGAAAAGATACTTGATATGATTTCAATTTTCTTAAATTTACCAAGACTTGATTTATGACCCAAGATATGACCTATCCTGGAGAATGTTCCATGAGCACTTGAGAAAAATGTGTATTCTGTTGTTTTTGGATGGAGTGTCCTATAAATATCAATTAAGTCCATCTTGTTTAATGTATCATTTAAAGCTTGTGTTTCCTTATTTATTTTCAAATTGGATGATCTGTCCATTGGTGAAAGTGGGGTGTTAAAGTCCCCTACTATGAATGTGTTACTGTCGATTTCCCTTTTTATGGCTGTTAGTATTTGCCTTATGTATTGAGGTGCTCCTATGTTGGGTGCATAAATATTTACAATTGTTATATACTCTTCTTGGCTCGATCCCTTGATCATTATGTAGTGTCCTTCTTTGTCTCTTCTAATAGTCTTTATTTTAAAGTCTATTTTGTCTGATATGAGAATTGCTAGTCCAGCTTTCTTTTGGTTTCCATTTGCATGGAATATCTTTTTCCATCCCCTTACTTTCAGTCTGTATGTGTCTCTAGGTCTGAAGTGGGTCTCTTGTAGACAGCATATATATGGGTCTTGTTTTTGTATCCATTCAGCCAATCTGGGTCTTTTGGTGGGAGCATTTAGTCCATTTACATTTAAGGTACTAATTGGTATGTATGTTCTTATTCCCATTTTCTTAATTGTTTTGGGTTTGTTATTGTAGGTCTTTTCCTTCTCTTGTGTTTCTTGCCTAGAGAAGTTCCTTTAGCATTTGTTGTAAAGCTGGTTTGGTGGTGCTGAACTCTCTCAGCTTTTGCTTGTCTGTAAAGTTTTAAATTTCTCCATCAAATCTGAATGAGATCCTTGCTGGGTAGCATAATCTTGGTTGCAGGTTTTTCTCCTTCATCAGTTTAAATATGTCCTGCCACTCCCTTCTGGCTTGCAGAGTTTCTGCTGAAAGATCAGCTGTTAACCTTATGGGGAATCCCTTGTGTGTTATTTGTTGTTTTTCCCTTGCTGCTTTTAATATGTTTCCTTTGTATTTAATTTTTGACAGTTTGATTAATATGTCTCTTGGCATATTTCTTCTTGGATTTATCCTGTATGGGACTCTGTGCTTCCTGGACTTGATTAACTATTTCCTTTCCCATATAAGGGAAGTTTTCAACTATAATCTCTTCAAATATTTTCTCAGTCCCTTTCTTTTTCTCTTCTTCTGGAACCCCTATAATTCGAATGTTGGTGCATTTAATGTTGTCCCAGAGGTCTCTGAGACTGTCCTCAGTTCTTTTCATTCTTTTTTCTTTATTCTGCTCTGCAGTAGTTATTTCCACTATTTTATCTTCCAGGTCACTTATCTGTTCTTCTCCCTCAGTTATTCTGCTATTGATCCCATCTAGAGTATTTTTAATTTCATTTATTGTGTTGTTCATCGTTGTTTGTTTCATCTTTAGTTCTTCTAGGTCCTTGTTAAATGTTTCTTGCATTTTGTCTATTTTATTTCCAAGATTTTGGATCATCTTTACTATCATTATTCTGAATTCTTTTTCAGGTAGACTGCCTATTTCCTCTTCATTTGTTAGATCTGGTGGATTTTTATTGTGCTCCTTCATCTGCTGTGGTTTTTCTGTCTTCTCATTTTGCTTATCTTACTGTGTTTGGGGTCTCCTTTTTGCAGGCTGCAGGTTTGTAGTTCCCGTTGTTTTTGGTGTCTGTCCCCAGTGGCTAAAGTTTGTTCAGTGGGTCGTGTAGGCTTCCTGGTGGAGGGAACTAGTGCCTGTGTTCTGGTGGATGAGGCTGGATCTTGTCTTTCTGGTGGGCAGGTCACATCTGGTGGTGTGTTTTGGGGTGTCTGTGGACTTATTATGATTTTAGGCAGCCTCTCCGCTAATGGGTGGGGTTGTGTTCCTATCTTGCTAGTTGTTTGGCGTAGGGTGTCCAGCACTGTAGCTTGCTGGTCGTTGAGTGAAGCTGGGTGCTGGTGTTGAGATGGAGATCTCTGGGAGATTTTCGCCATTTGATATTACATGGAGCTGGGAGGTCTGTTGTGGACCAGTGTCCTGAAGTTGGCTCTCCCACCTCAGAGGCACAGCACTGACTCCTGGCTGCAGCACCAAGAGCCTTTCATCCACACGGCTCAGAATAAAAGGGAGGAAAAGTAGAAAGAAAGAAAGAAAGAAAGAAGAAAGGGAGGGAGGGAGGGAGGAAAGAAAGAAAGAAGATAAGATAAGATAAAATAAAATAAAGTAAGATAAAATAAAATAAATTTATTAAAAGAAAAAATAATTATTAAGAAAAAAAATTTGTTTTAAAGAAAAAAAAAAAAACTGACGCATAAAACCCTAGGACAAATGGTGAAATCAAAGCTATACAGACAAAATCTCACACAGTAGCGTAGACATACACACTCACAATAAGAGGAAAAGGGGAAAAGAATCATAAATCTTGCTCTCAAAGTCCACCTCCCCAATATGGGATGATTCGTTGTCTATTCATGTATTCCACAGATGCAGGGTACATCAAGTTGATTGTGGAGCTTTAATCCGCTGCTTCTTATGCTGCTGGGAGGGATTTCCCTTTCTTTTCTTTGTTGTCACAGCTCCCCTGGCTCAGCTTTGGATTTGGCCCCGCCTCTGCGTGTAGGTCACCGCAGGACATCTGTTCTTCGCTCAGACAGGACAGGGTTAAAGGAGCAGCTGCTTTGGGGGCTCTGGCTCACTCAGGCCGGGGGGAGGGAGGGGTTCGGATGCGGGGCGAGCCTGTGGCGGCAGAGGCCAGCATGACGTTGCACCAGCCTGAGGCCTGCCGTGCGTTCTCCCGGGGAAGTTGTCCCTGGATCCCGGGACCCTGTCAGTGGCGGGCTGCACAGGCTTCCCGGAAGAGGGGTGTGCATAGTGACCTGTGCTCGCACACAGGCTTCTTGGTGGCGGCAGCAGCAGCCTTAGCGTCTCATGCCCATCTCTGGGGTCCGCACTTTTAGCCGCGGCTCACGCCAGTCTCTGGAGCTCCTTTAAGCAGCGCTCTTAATCCCCGCTCCTGGCGCACCAGGAAACCAAGAGGGAAGAAGAAGTCTCTTGCTTCCTCGGCAGGTCCAGACTTTTCCCCGGACTCCCTCCCGGCTAGCCGTGGTGCACTAACCCCCTGCTGGCTGTGTTCAGGCCGCCAATCCCAGTCCTCTCCCTGCGCTCTGAGGGAAGCCTGAGCCTCAGCTCCCAGCCCCGCCCCCCCCCTGCGGTTGAGCAGACAAGCCTCTCGGGCTGGTGAGTGCTGGTCGGCACCGATCCTCTGTGCGGGAATCTCTCTGCTTTGCCCTCCACACCCCTGTTGCTGTGCTCTCCTCCATGGCTCCTAGGCTTCCTCCCTCCGCCACCTGCAGTCTCCGCCCGCGAAGGGGCTTCCTAGTGTGTGGAAACCTTTCCTCCTGCACAGCTCCCTCCCACTGGTGCAGGTCCCGTCCCTATCCTTTTGTCTCTGTTTTTTTCTTTTTTCTTTTGCCCTACCCAGGTACGTGGGGGGGTTTCTTGCCTTTTGGGAGGTCTGAGGTCTTCTGTCAGCGTTCAGTAGGTGTTCTGTAGGAGTTGTTCCACGTGTAGATGTATTTCTGGTGTATAGGTGGGCAGGAAGGTGATCTCCGTGTCTTACTCTTCCGCCATCTTCCCCTCTAGGATCAATAAATTTTTTTTTTTTTTAAATTAGCAGTGTCCTCGTATTTATGAGCAGCAACTTTAAGCCAGCACTCAAATCCTTGTTGTTTAGGAATTTGATCTGTAGGGTCAAAGATGCGTGGATGGGAGAATTTCAACGTTAGGAATTCAGGAAGCAGTGGCTATATATTTCTGAAATTTGGGGGTTTTTTGTTGTTTTTCTTTGGTCATTGTTCAAAAAACAGATGGTGGGTCTAGTTTTAAAGTAAATTATTAATTATAACTGTTATCCTTTTTAGTTTAAAATCAAATGAAAAACATAAGACTAGATTAGTCTTGACTATCAAGTGGAATTGCATGTACTCATGAAAAGCCACCATTTCTGGACCAAACTAGACTCTTATTAACTATAAAAACATGATGCTGCTTAATTTATTTGGGTTGTAGTGTTACCTCAGTGGTTAGTTGTCAGTTTCTGAAAACAGCAGTTTTCAACATTTCAAGATTTTCAATTAGACTGTAGTGACAAACGCCAGTCTTGCTAATCACTAGAGTTTAGTCAGTAAAATTACGATATGGTCTTTCTTTAACTATCATCAGGTCACTTAGTATCTGCTTAATCTTTTTACGCTTTAATAAACTAAGGGAAAGATTGAGATCATTAGATATCCAACTGTAATTTAACACTGTCAAGATTAAGGAGGGGATTATGGTCATTAGGAGTAAAATGGTCTCATTTATGGACTAAGAACAATGAGTCCCATCAATAAACTACTTTCTGCCTCTAATGATCCTACTTCTAATTGTGTGCAAATCTAGCAACAAACTCATTACCTACTTTCATTCTTGAGGGGACGATGGCTTAACAGAAATTCTTTGAGTATGTGTTGCTTTTATACTTCCTTGACTTTTGGTACCTGTTTATCAAAGCAATAAATTATTTCTAGGTGAACTGGTATGTCTCTTAATGGAAATGTGCTGTGTTCTTTCTCAGTTTTTCAGCATAGATTTGACAGAGGAATAGATTTTCTAAGATTAGATAAGCTCCAAAATCAATGGCATCTTAATCTTTACATGAGTCATTCATTTTAGACAGATATCTGTCTTATACAATTTCCAATTCAAAATACTTGAATGTTCTAAGAATTGAAAATGATCTCAGTGAGGGGTTCATAAAGGAGGCGTCTCATGTTGGGCTGTCTGTCATTCTCTCACCTTTATGGTAGAAATTCTCTTAACCCACCTCCTCGTAACCACGTTGCCTGAGAAATCAATGCTCACATTTTGCTGGATATAAGGTGTTGACTGATGCCCTTGCAGCTAGTAGGCTGTTCTCAAGTACATCCTGGCACTTCTACTCCTAACGTTTGAGATCATGGCGTGCCATGAGTCTATTGTGCTTATTCTCCAAACCTCCTGTATATGTCAGTTGTACTTGTTATTTCAATTATGTCTTTCTTTTTTTTTATTTTCTAAATTAAATTTTATTGGAGTATAGTTGATTTATAATATTGTGTTAGTTTCTGCTGTACAGCAAAGTAAATCAGTTATACATGCACATATATCTACTCTTTTTTAGATTCTATTCCCACATAGGTCATTACAGAGTATTGAGTAGAGTTCCCTGCACTTTACAGAAGGTTCTTTCTTTTTTTTCTTATTTATTTATTTTTTATACAGCAGGTTCTTATTAGTTATCTCTTTTATACATATTAGCGTATGTATGTCAATCCCAATCTCCCAACTCATCCCACCACCTCAGTTATGTCTTTCAATTAAATATTATGTGAACCAAGAAATAGTGCTTAAAAAATATGTCATTTTTATGAAAACTACGTCGAATGCTTTGCAAAATGCTTTATGCTTGATAAAGTCATTTTAAGTTTGCTGTCTAATCAGGATGGGTAAGAAAACTTAAAAGATAGGAACCAATTCCAAAAGCCTTCTGTACTCAGATTGCTCCATGAATATATTTAAATTCTAGCAACTTAAATCTAGAAACCAATCTAGAAACTGGCTGAGAGGGTATATTCTGTGTGTGGTTTATATGCAAGCAAGCCTCAGTACGGAACCAATCAGAGGATCCTAACTCAAATAGAATACCTTAGCTCTACATCAAAAAGATTGGCAAATGGGGCTTCCCTGGTGGCGCAGTGGTTGGGAGTCTGCCTGCCGATGCAGGGGACGCGGGTTCGTGTCCCGGTCCGGGAGGATCCCGCGTGCCGCGGAGCGGCTGGGTCTGTGGGCCATGGCCGCTGGGCCTGCGCGTCCAGAACCTGTGCTCCGCGGCAGGGGAGGCCACAGCAGTGAGAGGCTCACGTAGCGCAAAAAAAAAAGATTGGCAAATGAATATTATTTATACTTTTTCTGTTAAAATATTTAAGATGTATATCATGTTTTATGAACACCTACTTTAACTGAACTCTTTGATTAACTGACCCTGCCTGATTTTCTAATTGTCTTTCTAGTCATGTCTAGTGTATTAAAAACTGTATTGCTGCTCACTCATATTCACTAGAAGTGTTAACTTCATATTCTAAGTCCATCATTTTTTCTCCTTTCTGCAGTGTATAAATGGGCCATGTGTGTTTATACCTTGAAGACTGTATTTCTTCCCCCAAGACAAACTCAATTTCTATAGGATTTTGTCATTTTACCCAGTTAAGGTATTAAAAATCATACAAACAAGCTGAAGGCATCTGTCTTTTTTCTCTCTCTTGTGAATATTATTACCAGTGTGAATATGTTACCAATAGCATACAGACCATCTGAGGAGGAGAGTCTCATGGTGGCCTGAGAATAATTTTGTTGGCAATCTTAATGCTAAGATCAGAGATAAATAGGGAGGGCTTCTTGTGGGGCCTTGGTACATCCTGTAAGAAAAATGCGATGCCTCTGCTCTAGAGGAACTTAAAATCTTTTTGAAGAGATAAGATTTACAGATAAGAAATACTTAGAGAGCCGTATAAGATACTGAAATGCCTAGATGGTAAAGGGCAGATTATAAATTTTCCAGGAGCTAAGAGAAAGATAGTAAAAAGTATAATTATGTTACCAAACCTAGAATGTTTACCCATCTCTAATGATTGAATCAAAGAATGGCTCAGGAAGACTTGGAAGTCTGGGTGTTATCAATGGAACATCCTTTCCATTGTAAATTGGAGAATAATTGATAAAACATAAGACTACAAAAATAAATACTATATTAGGAATTACCTAATATAATTTAAAACATGACAAGACTTGTTTCTGAAGGGTGAAGAATGAACATTTGTTTAAAAGCATGTAATGCAAATGTTCAGGTGGTCAATGAAGTCAAAAGAATTCTGCTTCTTAGGATGGAATTAGAACTTGTTGCATCATCTAAACCTTGGCATGGAGATACTGACCTACAAATGGCAGTTTCATCTGGTTCAGCCATTACGTTTATACTCAAAATTCCCATGGGGACATTAATCAGTAGAAATGCATATATCTATATATATATATATATATATGCATATATATTTCCAATAGTCACATTTAATATGTATAAGAATGCTATATAGCAATATAGAAAATATATTAATATTAAAATATATATCACATTTATTCATTCACTTAATTTGATCAGCATTAACAAAATACCTGAGCTATTCATGGCACTGAAGTGTTCTGGGCACAGTTATAAGACTTACAAAATCATTGAAGCAGTGTGGGTCAACATGATACATAAATAACATAAGGGTATTATTTCCCCATTCTGCCCATTTATCATTTAGGACTTGATGTAGTTTGTTCTTAGTTGACTAATGATTAGACTATTGGTTAGTAACATGTTTTTTTCATTTCACCCAATATTTATTCAGTCGTACTATGTGCGATGCACTGTGTTAGGCCCAGTGAGAAGAGCAAAAAGTACCTCTGACCTTCAAGAACGTGACCGGAATATAATTTCCCTGATAAAATGATTGCAAAGAATTTAATCAGGTTGATTAAGAGAAATTTTTTTTTAATTTTCTTTATTTTTTGGGTGCATTGGGTTTTTGTTGCTGGACGCAGGCTTTCTCTAGTTGCGGCGAGCGGGGTCTACTCTTCATTGCGGTGTGAGGGCTTCTCATTTCGGTGGCTTCTCTTGCTGCAGAGCACGGGCTCTAGGCGTGCAGCCTTTAGTAGTTGTGGCACGTGGGCTCAGTAGTTGTGGCTCACGGGCTCTAGAGCGCAGGCTCAGTAGTTGTGGCACACGGGCTTAGTTGCTCCATGGCGTGTGGGATCTTCCCGGACCAGGGCTCGAACCTGTGTCCCCTGCATTGGCAGGCAGATTCTTAACCACTGCGCCACCAGGAAAGTCCTAAGAGAAATTTTTAAAAGACATTTCAAACAGTTCTTAGTTTATTCCAACTCTTGCAAAGTCAAACTTACATGCAATAGTGAACACTGAAGGAAACCAAGAGTCTTCTTTAGATCCCATAAGAAGAGGCAATAATCAAAAAGTCAAACCCGTTTGCTACGTTCATGTTAGTGAATATAAGGCATAGTTAAATAAAACTGACTGCAAAATTGAGATCCAGTTTCTTAACATCCAAGTTATTCCTAGGCAAATGTTTAAAACCTTAACCTATTCATATTCTTAAATTTTGCCCTCCCCCGAATTTATATTAGAAAATTCAGCAAGTACCTGAAGCAAATCTTAGGGGGAAAATGATAGTTTTGCTGCCTAATATTTTAAACTTTGACTACAAATAATATGAGGTCATGAGTCCTAAAATGATTGGGGTCACATGCTGGATTCTGTGTTTATGGTGGAAAATTTGAAAATACTCTTTTTTACGAGGAAAGAATTCATGTAGAAAATGAAGTCTGTTGATGTATAGTAAGACAAAAAGAAGTGTTTTACAAGCGAAAAAAAGAAAGTGTTTTCCAACTTGGCTTGTTGTTCTAGTACTACTCATTAGTGTATGATCACTACTTTCTTTCTAAGATCATACCCTTTATTAGGCAGCAATATTCTGCTAATGGAGAAAAGAAAATGAGCGGTTTATAATTATGTAAATAAGGCATAGTTTTTCCATTTCTGAAAAGTAATAGAACTTTTCCCCCCAAATGAATAAAGTCTCAAATAAAATTAGAATCCCTGTACCTCGCTACTCATTAAAGAGTGACACTAGTAACAATTTGCAAAGAGCAAACTGTAGAAATGCAATAAAACAAGATCATCTTGGCAAAATTGAGATTTCTCTCTGTACGTCATGCTAAAAATGCAGCTGAGAGCTGGTCTTTGCAAGATCAATGAGGGATCTCTGCATGAAATGTGATTTGCATATTTAAAGAATTGATTTAAACCACAGCTTGTAACCCACGCCACAGAGAGAAAAGCAACATAACATGGATGCACCATTGTCCATCTATGTGTAGCAGAGTCCATGTGTTTGTCAGATGGACACTAGTGCATTTTTAATTCTCAGAGGCAATAAGGCTGGTGTATGAAGTTTACAGAAGCTATTTCATTTTATGTCCACCATGGGTATTGTGACTATTGTTTATTTCTGAGATAGCACAGTAATCTTCTATTAATTTGTGTTACTTTAATGCCTTCTATCCTAAAAACCTCTTGATTTGTATTCAGGATATTAGTCATATTCATTAGTTTCTAATTGCATTTGGTAACCTCTGGTAGCTTTTGAGACTTCAAATGTAATTGAAGGTTTTCATTTTAACTCATAGAATCAAGGAGTGATGGTGACATCAGTGTTCTAAGAAGAACACATTTTCCCCTGGAGGCATTTGTGAGATGGATTGAAAGTGTGGAGACCAGTTGCAATAGTCTAACCTCTGGGTGATGTGAGTCTCAGAAAAGTGGCAGTTGCCATGGAAAGGCAAAGATGGATGCTAAAAGGCATTTTGAGAAATAACGATTGACGAGAATTGGCTGGGTGTGGTTAATAAAAAGGATAAAGAGTAAAATCTAACTCACTGGTTTTAAGAAATGACAGCTGAAAGAATGGTGGTACCATTGTGGCAAACAGGATAATTGGAAATAGATTTTGGTTTCTGGCAGAAAGTGGTTGCCCAGGTTTGGATATGTTGCTTACCAGGACATGGACCACCCAATGGGATGTGTTTAGTTGGTAAGTGAGAAGAGAAGACTGTTCTTCAAATGAGAGGTAGGAGCTTGAATATAGAGATTTGGGAATCCTCAGCTTATATACAATAATGAAAGCCTTGATGTGAAAGCAATGCCTTAAGATGAAGAGTTTTTAGAGAAAAGAGCAGAGGGTGTTGGGAATGCTTCCATTTACATGGTAGGAAGAAGCATAGAAGGCAGCAAATGAAACAGTTAGAAAGAAGAGTCATATTGCTCTATAGAATGAAAGAAAATTTGTATTTGGAGTTGAATCAGCATGATAATAGTGGCCTCAAATAATTTTTCCAGATACCTAGAAATTTCATATCATATACTTTGGGCCTAAAAGTAACCATTTTATGAGTTGATGGAATTCTAATGAATACAAGTATCTGTGGCATAGAATAGAGATATTCCTGAAATGTTTCCTATGAAAAATATATCTCATGTACTGTGCCTTGCTTTCTAAATATTACCTTTATACATAGAAAAGAGAGTTAGGGGGCTGTTTTGGCCCCATCCTTCTGCCAACTACAATTTCCCTGTATCAACATCTCTAACACCATCAACTCAAGTTTTTTATGACACAAGCACAGTTTACAAAGAGTTTTCACAACTCATTTGTAACTTTATCACCACTCTATGAGGCCAGCAAGGCAGGTGGTATCATTCGTGTTTTACAGGTGAGAAAACAAAGACTCAAAGCGGTTTATGTGTCTTGTGCAGTCATATGGAAAGTAAGTGGGACTCGGGTCTTCTAAGACCAGCTTTCTTTTTGTTGTTATCCTGCTGCCCCACAGTTATTATACCTTCCCTGAAGACTACTGTAAGTGAGACTAGAATTTCATCAAAGCAGATCCTAAAGGTACATTATGAATTTACTCCCTGTTTTACTGAGTAAAAATCCATTTAGGCAATATTCCATACATTAGGTCAGAGGTCAAAAGTGACTGTTTACTGGGCATTTTGAGGCATATTAATTCCTTCAGGCTTCTTGAGTAAATTACTCTTGAAAGGGTTCTTATTGGTACCCTCCAGAGGCCCAGATGAGTTAATTGGCTTACAAAACATATGTGGATTGCACTCAGGGAATAGTTCACTCATCTCTTAACATCTGGATGTACTGTTTTATTTTTTTTTTTACTATTATGTATTCATGTCTGAAAACTGTGGCCATTTAAAAAAAATATGGCAAGTAAACAGTATGTATATAATTAAGAATAATTCACTGTAGCTCTATGCACATTATAAGAATGTTTAAAAAAAGAAAAAGCCCTCAAGTTTATAGCACCATGTTAAAAATGTCCCAGTGTATCTATGTAACTATGAATTCAGTGTAATTTAAATAACTAAAAAACATTTTTACAGCAACACTCCATTCTCATTTTGAGAGAATTACCAATTATATTTATATTATCTGCTTTGAAAATATGGGAAACAAGATTGTTCAAGATGTTTGTGTGCATGTCATTCCATGAACCAAAACACAGTTTTTGTTAATCTGCATTCCCCTGGAGAGATAATAAAATATTGCTCTGCTAAAATCTGATTTTCACCTTATGCTAATCATACCCTCTTCCTCAGACTTCTTCTCCTACTCCCTTCTAACTATAACACTCCATCAAAACAAGAAGCAAAACAAAAACATCCTCCAAGAAAGAAAATTACAGAACTACAAAAGCAGTACAAAAACCAAGAAAATGAATATGTCTCTTTAGTAGAAAATAAGAGATGAACGTTGATGACTCTGCCATTGAAAATGAGTCCCATTCTACCACTTGGCCTCAAAGTTCCTTGGTCTGGATTCCATCCCCATGAATTTTTCTCTCCACTTCAGCTCCCCTAAAAGCATGGAAACAATAGCCTTTGTTGAAGAATATGGCTGCCTCCAGGATTCCACACTTTGAAATGTGCCTTTCATTCCCACAGCCATCCTCACACAGCCCTCGCCTCTCGAGCCTGTCTGTTGGCCTCATTATGACTTCACCTTTACCCTTCCTTACCCTCTCCCTTTTCTTCCAGTCTATCAGTTCCCCTCTAGCTGCACTCACCACATCACCTGACCTGTACATTTCTAGCACACACTGCCAGCACTTTGGAATCTCACACTTTTCCTCAAGCCCCCCTCCTTTTGTCTTCTGTCATTCATACCTGGCTATTCCTATTGCTCTGTTCCAATTCCAAGTCCTGCATAGATAACAAAAGTCACACAGTCCACCTGATGGGATCTTCTATCCCATGATTTCTAACGTTGGGCCCCTAATGGAGTAGTGACCGATTTCCGTTTAACTCAAATCCTCTCTTGTTCTCCCACAACAGCAATTCCAAACTGTGTTTGTTCTCCTCAAGCCCCCAAGTCCATCCTCTGTATGCCTAGAAGATCACCTTTTCTCCTTCTTGACTGAGAAGATGGAAACCACCCCTTTTATTTACAGTTACATGTCTCAAGGAACACATCATCCTCCATCTCTTTCCAAAGTTTCTTACTTCCTGCTCACTTATTTTTATTGAAGTATAATTAATTTACAATATTGTGTTAGTTTCAAGTGTACAGCAAAGTGATTCATTTATACATATGTGTATATATGTATATTATTTTTCAGATTGTTTCCCATTATAGGTTATTACAAGATATTTAGTATAGTTCCCTGTGCTATACAATAGGTCCTTGTTGTTTATCTGTTTTATCTATAGTAGTGTATATCTGTTAATCCCAAACTCCCAATTTATCCCTTCCCCTCTTTCCACTTTGGTAACCATAAGTTTGTTTGCTATGTCTGTGCCTACTCACTCTTTAACGCTTATAATCTGACTGGTACCTCTCATCAATGTATCCATCCTTGTATGTACTTGATTTAACCTCCTTACAAAATTACAAGCTCTGAGCATAGCAGGACTGTGCTTTACTCCTCTCTCAGGTCCTTGTCCTTTGCTATTACAATGTTGTGCCATTAGCAGACACTAAATAACCATGGGTTAAATTACGGACATAAAAGAACTTCACATACCAGGTTCCGCTTGTACTTCTCATACTTGGAAATGCTGCTTAACTAAAACTTGCCTTTCCTTATTCCTAAGAGCCAGTAGAGCATATTGGTTAAAAGCACAGACTAGACTACATAACTTCACATACTAGTTCTGCCACTTACTACGTATATAACCTTGAGGAAATTATTTAGTCTCTCTTTGCCTCAGATTTCTCATATGTGAATAGGGATAATAACAGGATATATCTCCCAGAGTGGTTATGAGAATAAAATGAGTGTGTGTGTGTGTGTGTGTGTGTGTGTGCACGCATGTGTGTGTAACACTGGGATGTGTAACTTGTCAACTTCCTAAAATGTATTGGATTATCATTTTAAAGCCCAAGTTAACTACAAATAGATCAGTTATATAGTATACTTCTTGGTCAATTATTTATTAGATCTTTAGAAAAGTCTGAAAGGAAGTATAAGGTAGAGATATAATACTGGATTGATTTGCATCCCTCTGTGTTACTTTGACAACTGATCATTTGGCCACTGAGATCACATTTCATATTACTTTATAATGGCTGATTTTTCCTCTTATATTGGCTGGCTTACAGGACCTGGCTTTGAGTTTCTGCATGCACCTATTGCTGTTATATTTTACTTAATTTGAAGATTTTTCAAATTTTGCCAGAGGTGCCTTGATCCTATCTGCCTGTGCTATTATGCTAGCTGTATAGAAAATGCTTTTTTTTTAGCTGTTAGATAATGATTCTGTTGATGCATTTGGCAGAATAAGCTTATATAATAAGCTGCACCTTGTGGAATTCACAGCATGCATTTATCCTCAGAAGGATGGAAATAGCTGTTGTAAAGAGACTCAGGTGCATTGTGATTGGAAGAGGAACCAGAAATCCACAGACCTGGCTGTACATACATGGACAATCACTTTTGATTTCTCTCTTCCTCCATATCCTCATGAGCTATCTGGGCTAGGAAATTAATGTTGCCCCTCCCAAGAGTGTACTTTTATTCATCTAGAGCTCACGGTGTTTGCTAGAGGTGAGGGGTGAGGGGTGAGCAAAATGGGTGAAGGTGGTTAAAAGGTACAGACTTCCAGTTATAAGATAATCAAGTTCTAGGGAGGTATGTAATGGATAGCAAGTGACTGTAGTTATGATGCTGTGTTATATATTTGAGAGTTGCTAAGAGACTAGATCTTAAAATTTCTCATTACACACACAAAAACTTTGTAACTAAACTTATTGTGGCCATGATTTCACAATATATACATATATCCAGTCAGTGCATTGTACACCTAAAACTAATACAAAGATATATGTCAATTATATCTCAATTAAAAAAAATAGAACACAGGTCAGCAGACTTTTCCCATCAAGAGTCAGAAGTTAAATATTTCGGGCTTTGCTGACCATACAACATCCATGTCACAAGGACTCAGCTCTGCAGCCGTAGGCAATGTGTCAATGGCCATGTTCCTATAAAACTTTACTTATAGACACTTAAATTTGAATTTCATACAATTTTCATGTGTCACACATTTTATTCTTTCATTTTTTTGCAACCACTTATAAATGTAAAAAGCATTCTTACCTTGCAGGCCATATAAAAACAGGCAGTGAGCCAGATTTGGCCTATGTGCAAGTAGTTTGCCAACTCTTGATCTGGAATAACAATTTATACATGTATTTATATATTTGAGGACATACAGTACGTAAGGTATTACCTTGCGGTGCTTGTATTCATGATTATTTTCACTTTCCTTTCCCTGATTTCATAAATGATCATGAGGCATTTGAAAAATCCGAAGAGCCTTTGACCAGATTGTGTGTGTATGTGCTTGTAGATATTTTTGCCAGAATACTTCAAAGTCTCTGAGCTCTTTATTCACCTTTACTTTGCCGAATGTTTTCCCACCTGTGTAGATGAATGAAGATTTTTGACAGCTTTTCTTTGCATGACTTTCAAAACTAGTTGCTACTTAAATTACCCAAAGGTGTCTGTAGCCCTTCCTTGTATATTTGATGAGTCCCTTTTTGCAGGGGTGGAGGGACTTTTCAGGAACATATTTGAATAGATTGCAAATTCTTCATGACAAAGTTCAGATATTTTGGGGGGGTCTTATGGAAGATGACATTTAAAACATCCTTTGTGCCTCTAAGGTAGTTCATTTCTTCAGGACCTGAGACATATCCAGTGATTTTTGGCGGGTAGGTGTTGCTTCATAGAATCTCCCTATACACTTAAAAAGGTTCTTTCCCTTCTTTGTTAACTGTCAGATTCACCCTATGTCCCAATATTTTATCTCCTATAAAATTCAGAATGAACATGAGTGATATGGGGGTACCATTCAAAGTTAGGGAGTGTCTTTTCTTTTACAAAGAGGTTATTAAAACAAAATGCATTAAACAGTTAAGATCCTACTGTACATAAACTTTCATAAGATGATTTTTTTTCAATTGACATGAAAGAAATCACATGTATTACAAAGTTTTTGTGAATTTCATATTATTGGCTATATAATTATCATTCATATCATTGTACTAAAGTTTTTACTTAATTATTCCCTTATCTCTGATCATCTAGATTGTCATTTTATATAAGATCATATGACTTTCTTTGGCTAAAAGCCTGGCTTCTCTTTCAGGCTTTCTTTTTTTTTTTTTGAAGACAGTTAACAACAACTAGTATTACTGTGTCAAATGTTAGAATATTTATAAGCCACTTAACTCTAATTCTTTTCTTGGAAAGTTATGATTTTTTTTTTTTCGGTTTACATTGTACGAGAGTTTCTGTAACTGTACCCTCAGCAGTACAAAGTAGTCTACACTTTAAAAATCATGTTTGCTAATTGGGTAAAAGAAACATGGTGTCTCAGTTCAGACAAAATTGATTAAGCACTCACTGTATGGCAGGTACAGTGTTAAAAGCTGAGAATAGGAAAATATTTTTGATAGCCTCGCTGTGCTTTCAAGGAGCTAAAATTCTTTTGAGAGAAGTAGCCGTATAAACTATTAGAATGCAATGAAAAAACCTTAAAAGAATCAAAAGTACTATGGGAGCACTGAGAATGGGGTTACTACATCTAGAGATGTCATGAAAAACTCCATAGACGAGTTGACCTCGAGCAGAATGGGAATTCCAGAGAAAAAGAGTAGAGTGATGGTTACCAGTGTGGCGTGGGATAAATTGGGAGATATTAGTCAAAGGGTACAAACTTCTAGTTATTAGATTAAGAAGTTCTGGGGATCTATTATACAGCATAGTGACTATAACTAATAATATTGTATCAGATACTTGAATGTTGCTAAGAGAGTAGATTTTAAATGTTCTCACCACAAAAAAGAAATGATAATTATGTGACGGGATGGAGGTGTTAACTAAAGCTCTGGTGGTGATAATTTTGCAGTATATAAATGTGTCAAATCAACACATCAGTATATTTAAACTTACACAATGCTATGGGTCAATTATATTTCAATAAAACTGGGAAGGAAAAACAAAAACAAACAATAAAATAAGAAGTAGTAACATTTGCTTTTATCCCCCCATTATGGAGGGCAAAATTTTTTTTTTTTAATCAAGTGAAAGGAAGCAAGTGCCTCTGGGGAGTGGGAAATAGGGGGCAGGAGACAGCAGGTGCTATTTTCGTAACCAGTTTTATAGAATGATTTGACTCTATAAATTATGTACATTTATAACTTTCATAAAAACAGAAAACTATGCTTAAAACTTCCACAAAGAAATAATTAAAAGTTGCTTACATTCTTTATAAAGAAGAAGAATGGGAGTTCATTAGTCCAGGGTAGCAGAAAGATATTCCAGGCAGAGAAATGTGAACCAAGGGAGGGAGACGTGAAAGAGAAGTTGAGGATGGCAGTTCAGGAGCATTAAGTGTGGGAGAATGACCTTAAATGAAAATGAGAGATAAGGAGATGGAAGTCATCTGTTTAAAGGCCTTATACATATTGATCCTGTATGTGACGGGAGAACAAAAAGAAATAACATCTTTCTAATTCTATAAGGTGCTAGTTTATATGATAAGAGCTCTGTCTACATCATTTCACTTTATCACTATGACAACCTTATGAGGTTAGAATTGTTTTCCCCATTTCACTGATGAAGAAACTAAGGTTCATAAAGGTGAAGTAACTTGCCCAGAATCGCATAGTAAGTAGTGGATAAAGAATTTGAAGTAGGTGTGTCTGACTCCAAAGGCCATGCTTTTTTTCTCCACCATAGCATAGCGCACCATTGGATACTGAAAGATTTTAAGCATTGTGGTGGCAAAATCAGGTTTTAGTTTTTAAAGAATAAGTCTGGCATAGTGTGGAACCAGATTTTATGATGCCATTGTTGACTAATTTGGAAGTGTGTTTCTATTCTAGGAGGACTATTTAGTCGGATGTATTGTTAATTCGGATTCCAATCCCAATTCTACTGACACTAGTCAGCACCTCCTAAGTGCTGGGCACTCCACCGCATGTGTTTTACCACATTCTGTAAATTAGTGTTTAATTGTGGTTGAATACAGTATTTTAATGCGTTTGGCTAGTTTGATCTGCTAGAAAAACTGTTTTGGAAGAACATATATGATGTTCAGGGCTAAATCTCTTTTGTCAGCAAGTATTACCAGCATGACATCTGGTTGTGTGTCATGTTTAGAATTTCCTGTGATCACAGCTTAAAAAATGTTATTCTGCAACTTTTAGCAGCCAACCATATTTAATACTGAAATAGTGGTTTTGATTTTGGTGGGAAATTGGTAGACCTACATAATGAATGTCAATTTCTAGTTGTCTGAGGTTGAAAGTAATGACCATTTGTGTGGAATTCTTATTTGAGTTTTCTTATCCATCACTGGCTCCATAGAAGACCTCCAAATCCTTTATAAATTGGCAAAATAATTTCAGTAAAAGGGCCATAACTGTTAAACATTTATTTTCAAATACTGAAGGATAGAGATTACAGTGGCAAATGTAACTCGCTGACTAACTGGAGGGACAGTGATGGACCTTTTGAAATTGATGGAAGGTGAAATTCATTTTAAAAATTTAGAAATAAAAATAAAGGGATAAATAAATAGATCCTTTAAAAAAAATAAAGGAGAGAAGGACTTTATCACGTCCAGGGCAGCAACAGAGTTACTGACTTGGGAACTAAAGCAGATGTGTGCAGCATCCCTTTCTACTCAGTACACTCAGGAGTGGTAATTATATTGTTCCACTCTGATTAAAATACAGGTAATCACTGCTGTCGGCCTTAAAAAAAGAAAAGTTCACTGATAAGAAACTCTGCAATTAATTGCAATGACCATTCAAAGAAAAACAAGCAACAGTGAAAGCTAGAAATGTATATACCCTAAAAGAAGTTTGTAGAGCTACAAACAGGGAGAAGACATGTTTGCCATGAATACCTCAAGTGGAACTGGTGGGAAAGAGGGACCAAAGAAGGATGAAACCTACTTTGTCTTGTATTGGCTAAACCACCCTTAACCCTTCCACTTGTACCAGTGTTAATGTATCAATTATGTACACTATAAAGGAAAAACAATCGAGTCTTTCAGATTTCTCATTCTTTTAAGGAAATTTGGGCAGATATTTTCTTGACTCTGTGCTTTAAAGGCCTGCAGCTTTTAGATTTTGTGTACTCCCCCCCACCTCCAAATGCAATTAGCTGTGTGGCTGTTATTAGCAACATTTGTTTCAAGAGAAGTATAACAGCAAGACTTTTGGTGGGGGGGAGACAATAGGAATATCCATGGTACCTATGAAAGTTCAGAGTAACTCACAGCAAAGTAGAGGAAAGAGGAAAAATAGGAATAAATTACAAGCATAGCCTAGAGGAGAATGACCTTACCCAACATCTAGAAATGTTTGTACTTGGAATGAGTCAAGGATGAGGAATTATTACCTAGACTTATACAGCCAGAATACTAACTGTACTAAATTATATAATGAAACAATGTAACTGAAGTTGGATCTGTATACAAATGCCTCCCTATTTCCTGTATCCAGCTCAGACCTCTCTTCTGACCTCCAGATCCATATATCCAACCTCCTATTTGCAATCTCAACTTGGGTGCTTCATACAGTTGAAACTTAGTTGGTCCAAAGCTAAATAAACCCATGAATATTCCCCCCAAATCTCCCTCCTGATGTCTCCGTTTCCTTTGTTCATGCCGGAAACCCAGGAATCATTCTTAACAATTCCTTCTTCCTTACTGCTCACATTTTATTCACCCCAAGCCCAGTCAGCTCTGTGTCTAAATTACATACCACAACCATCTTTGGTCACCCTAATTCAAGCCACCATCACCTCCTGTCTAGACCATAATCATTGTTTCTTAACTCTTCTCCCCTTTTCTATTCTTGACCCCCTCCCTCCATTTTCCACATAGCTGCCAGAGTTTAGTCTTTTTTAAAGTGTAATTTTCATCAGCCTCCCCTGCTTAAAGCCCTTCAGTGCATTCCCATTACTCTTAGGGTGAAACCTAAAGTTCTTATCATGGCCTAAAAGGCCCCACCTACCCCTCAAACCTCATTTCCTCTTTTAATCCATTGTTAGGTTATTAGGCAAAAACACTTAAGGTATAGTAGATTTATGAGATGATAACACCCAGATAAAGCCCCACTTTATTTATGGACTGATTTCAGTGGTGAGGAACTTAGAAAATCATTACAGTTATATCCTCTAGTTTGTTTAGTTTGCATTGCCAATCTCTTATCTGGGGGCATATAGTAATCCTATTAGTATCCACAGTCAGTTAATGAAGAAGGAAAACGTAACTCAAACCTTACTATACCCTTCCCAAGCCTCTTTTATCTGCCCTGTAACCCTACTACCAAGCAGAGCTGCCAATTCGACCAGCACTAATGTGGAAGGGACTCTGATGACTCCAGCATTATGACCTCATCACTGACACTGACCTCATGACAACCTGCATTCAGTTTGGGTGAAAGTCGATGGCTTATATATAAGTACATATCTGTGGACTTCACTCATTAGACTTGTTCTGGGAGAACCCAGGCAAGTGCAAGAATAACCTTGCAAAATCGTACAGTCCCAGTGATTTCCCTGATGAGTTCAGAAATACATTTCTTGGATAATTTGGCCACAGTCACAAAAATTACACTCAAGAAGGCTAACAGTCTTTTAATATAGCATTATAGCTTTATTTTTTATTTATTTTTTAAATCTGTTTTTATTTATTTATTTTTGGCTGCATTGGGTCTTCGTTGCTGCACACAGGCTTTCTCTAGTTGCAGTGAGCGGGGGCTACTCTTTGTTGTGGTGCGCGGGCTTCTCATTGCGGTGGCTTCTCTTGTCGCGGAGCATGGGCTCTAGGCGCGCAGGCTCCAGTAGCTGTGGCGAGTGGGCTCGGTAGTTGTAGTTTATGGGCTCTAGAGTGCAGGTTCAGTAGTTGTGGCGCCTAGGCTTAGTTGCTCCACGGCATGTGGGATCTTCCCGGCCCAGGGCTCGAACCCGTGTCCCCTGCATTGGCAGGCGGATTCTTAACCACTGCGCCACCAGGGAAGCCCGGCATGCAGACTGTTTAGTTGTGGCATGCATGTGAGAGCTAGTTCCCCGACCGGGGATCGAACCCGGGCCCCCTGCATTCGGAGCATGGAGTCTTACCCACTGGACCACCAGGGAAGCCCCGCATTATAGCTTTATGATGACACTACCTACATGTATTTAATTCTTGCCAAATAACGCGTGGAAGAAAATATTCAAATGGTTTATCAATCAATATAATCTTTTCGTACCTTATTAAGGATATAATATACCAGGAGTAAAGGGGCTAGTAAAGTTGCCATTAAATGGTTCCTCGGATTAGAACATTTGTGAATGCTTTCTCAAGAAGCTGGTAGTTGTTTTGACGTGGAAAAAAAAAAAAAAAAAAAAAAAAGCAGTGCTCATTTCTCACAGCTGGTTTATCAGAACTTTGGCAACATTGAATATAGTTGTTTTTCACATGTTTTTTCTGTGTGATTTTTTTCAGTAATTATTATAGCTCAAAACTAAATGCATACATAAACATAGACTCAAAATTCCAAATTTTACAAAGATGTAATTTCGGATTTTGTAAGATTTTTGTCCTTTCTAGTCTTTAGTCAACAAGACTACATTTTACATATTTTTCCATAATTTCACTAATTTAGTTTTAAGGCCTCCTGTTACAGGTAATATTAAGTAGCCTCCTTTCATAAGGGTCCTTTTTACCACTTGTGTTCTGATTACAAGCAAAAGAAGAATGCATTACATAGACTTGACAAGTGAAGACTTTAATATAGGATTGCCATAAAGGATTTATCAATATCTGAAGGTTCTGGCAAGCTTTTTTGCTAAGGAGAATACCATTCCAGCCACTTACATAAAATCTCCAAGGGAGGACAAGTCAGTATAGCCCAGCCTCAACTCAATAAAGACATGACTTGGGGGCTTCCCTGGTGGCGCAGTGGTTGAGAGTCCGCCTGCCGATGCAGGGGACACGGGTTCGTGCCCCGGTCCGGGAAGATCCCACATGCCGTGGAGTGGCTGGGCCCGTGAGCCATGGCCGCTGAGCCTGTGCGTCCGGAGCCTGTGCTCCGCAACGGGAGAGGCCACAACAGTGAGAGGCCCGCGTACCGCAAAAAAATAAAATAAATAAAAAATAAAGGCATGACTTGACCCATTAAAGTTATTCCAGTTTGAGATGTGGGTGAGTGAGAGATCTTTTACTATAAGAAAAACAAATGAGCTTTAAGAAAGATTCTTCATAATGAGAACAAACTATTCCAACAAGACTACATCTAGCATTGCTTTATAGAAGCTTCGGCTTGCACCTGTTCTTCCCAATCCTGGCCTTGAGCTAAGACTGTCAACAAGAGTAAGAGATTTTAGTTTGTTTTTTAGTCTTTGATTTAAAAACTCACACATACTATTTGCTGCAGGCAGAATAACAGTTGGAGAGGAGACAGCAGGTGAAAGAACTCGATGCTTCACAGGTAGCTTGGCTGTCCAGTGCTAGTGGGTCGGTGGTCAGGCTACAGAATTTTGGGTTGCAAATCATGATTCAGAGGGTTTTAAACTTTTCTTCTCTCCTCCTTTACCCCGGCTATCCTTTCACCATACCTTCCATAGTTATTAACAAGGTTGTTTGTTTGTTTTGTCTTTTCTTTTTGTTAGAAGGCTCCACTTCTTTCTTTTAAAAAAAATGCATTCAGACTGAGGTTTACAGGCTGAGATCTCGTACAAATGTATGAACCCAGACAGTGAAACATACTTAGTGAAGTTTTTCGAGTTAAACATGTATATGGTTTATAAAGTAGTTTTCATGTTTTGTTATGGATGTTCCTCTGCTCTCAGCATCAGTTCAGGCCGTATTATGGATCCGATTGAGAAAAACTGCACCTTATACCAAAGGCACATGTTCCAGGGGCAAGTGATGAATGGCTCTTGTGAACACACATTGAGGACATACGTTTTTAAATTTCATTTAGTAAGGACTCTAGTTAAGTTGTGTTTTGTGTTAAGGTGACTTTTTAACAATTTTTTTTTCTCCTAAGAATGAGTCATTCTCTAACAGATTTTTTTTTTTAATTAGAGGAATTTCTTATTTGGGTGCCATTTATCACTTATTTTCTTTAAAGGCCTGAGAAGCCCACAGTGCTGACTGAGCCTTTGCTATTTTTATTGTATAAACACATTTGCTTCATTTTCATGTATAGCAGTCATATAAAACGAAACTATTAACTTATAAATGTACTTGAGAAAGAATACAACTGTGCCTATTGTTTGGGCTGCTTGTAATGTCCTTTTCTTTTATACATGTGCTTTCTGGATGAGTCACTTTAATGTTATGCCGCTCGGCTGACAGTAATTCTTCAACTAAATATATTCAGTTAAAGAAAATTACAGGGTGCTTATAATCAGGTTGGGGCCTATTCACATACAGACTTGCAAGAGTAAATTGTTACCTGGCCTTTCTTAGAGCAAAGATGTCAAGAAGTGCTGGGTTACTTTGTCAATGGGTAAAATTAATAGAAATATTTAATTCAGAGAAAAAAATTCCCCAAGTTGCTGGAAAAGCTTTTATATTTACATAAAATTACACATTCTGCACATGGTCTAGAGAATGTCCCCAGAGTACTGTGATTGTTTTTTTCCTTAAATGCATATCAGTTCTCTTAGGTACTATGAAATTGAAGAGTCTTTCCGTATAAAAATCTCATTTAAAATATTTTTCTTACACTTTACTTTTCTTCAAATTATGAATTGGAGCAAGTCTGTCATTTCAAATGTTTTGAATGAAGATCAGGCCACTCTCATATGTTTGCTTGAAGCCAGCAAAGAAGTACTATATGTATATTTTTCAACTGAAGTAAGCAGATAAATAAGATTCGTGGAGAAGGTTTCTCCCTACGTATAACTCAAGAGAGTGTACTGAGCTTAAAAGGTTATTTATGGAGTATAAGAAAGAAAGCTATAATAAAGAACCTGATAGCTATAATTTAATTTTTTAGTGTTATAATTCAGATTCAGTAGCAGATGTAAAAAATGAAATTAGTGAAAAAAGTTAAAGTGCCACCAGACTGACTAATCAGTCATTGCAAATGCTGGTAGTGGAAATTTACTCAGATAGAAAATGTTTGCCCTGTCACTAAAGACTCCTTAATTTATATTAGTGAACTAATATAATGACAGGCACAAAAATAAACCCTGAGATGGGGGCTATGCAGTAGACAAGCATTTCTAACCTACTCTGGTATTTAAATGTTCTTGGAACTCCAGCTGCCCTACATCTCCCTACCACCTCCAGTAAATATATATATATATATATATATATATATATATATATATATATATATTTCTGTCTTTCTTTCTCTCCCTCTCTCACACACACACACACGCACGCACGCACGCACACACACACACCCTGAAGACATATTAGAAGAAATGTAGGCTAGGATCTAACTAGTTACATAATCAAATTGTCTCCTAACTCTTAAGATTAAAACAAATGTATTCAAGGCAAATAATCAGGCAGGTAAACACATGTTAATTCTTTATAACACTTACAAAAAATTTCTTATGGTTTAGACATGTCTAGAAAATCAAAGTAACTAACTTGTAAATGTCTCCAAAGAAATACTACTGCGCAGATTTTAATTTCCAGAAATATTCTTTTTTGCAGTACGCAGGCCTCTCACTGCTGTGGCCTCTCCCGCCGCGGAGCACAGGCTCTGGACGCGCAGGCTCAGCGGCCATGGCCCACGGGCCTAGCTGCTCCGTGGCATGTGGGATCTTCCCAGACCAGGGCTCAAACCCGTGTCCCCTGCATCAGCAGGCAGACTCTCAACCACTGCGCCACCAGGGAGCCCCGCAGAAATATTCTTTAAATTTGGAACTTGCTAGTATCTCTAACAAATTGGCTGTTCATTAGTATGCCTCCCAGACGTAAAATTCCACATACCCTGTAAAACCTACAAACAGAGAACCCAATCTAAGTTTAGTTCCCGTGATTAGAAAGAAGACCGATATTAAATCAGGCCGCAGTGAGGTAGCAGGTAAGGAATGACTGCTTTTTTTGTTCAGATTACATCGAAATTGTTGTTTGGTTTTTGGTGGCACGTTTACAGTAGGAATTTGTCTGTTGGTAGAATATAGTGGGAAGGATAGTAGAATATGAAACGAATGTTTATAGATTACCTATTATGTACTTGTTATAATGATAGAAACTTTATATTAATCAAATTATTTAACTTGGATGGCTACCATTTAAGGAAGGTATTATTATCTTTATTTTTCAAATTGGGAAATGAAGACCCAGAGAGGCTAAGCGACTGGCTCAAAGTAACCCAACTATTAGTGAATATGGTAGAGGTTAGAATCTAGGTCGACCCTGACTCCTGTCCCCAAGTATAGGTGGCGTACCCTTGTGCCAATGAGTACAGATTTTAAAAAAATTTTTAATTGAAGTATAGTTGATTTACAATATCGTGTTAGTTTCAGGTGTAGAGCACAGCGATTCAGTCACACACACACGCACACACACACGCACAGACACACACACACACACACACACATATATATACTTTTTCAGGTTCTTTTCCCTTATAGGTTATTACAAGATACTGAGTATAGTTCCCTGTGCTATACAGTAGGTCCTTGTTGGTGATCTATTTTATATATAGTAGTGTGTATATGTTAATCCCAACCTCCTAATTTATCTATCCTCCCACCCCTTTTCCCAGATTTTATTTCAAGTTGTTGGCCTTCCAGAAGTAAAGACACTGCTTTACATTTACAATTTCCTGACAAGACATCATTTAGCTCATATGATACCCCTTCTTGAGAGTAGTATATACCTCATAGAGTTTTTGTGAGAGTTAATACATAAAACTAATTAAAATAATATCTAGCACATAGTAAGTACTCAGTAAATGTTAGTTATTACTTAGAAGCATAAGTAATGACTAACCCTTATACCTTAGGAGGACTAGTTGAAGGAACCAGGTGTTTGTAAGCTGGGCAGATTAAGAAGATGCAAGTGACACCTTTCCTGTAAAATAGGGAGTAGACTTGAGCAGTGTTGATTTAAGGCAAAATGAGGACTAATGGGTAAGAAGAGTTCAAGTAGGCTGGTTTATTTTTCTGTAATTAGAAAAATAAAATTTTTCTAATTATATCAACTGTCAAAAATGAAGTAAGCCACTTAGAGATAGAGTGAAACCCCTGTTGTGGGTCTAGTTTATGCAACACCGTAGATTAACACCCCCTGAAATAGAATTCCACCAGTGAGAGAATAAGAAATGAGAAGGAGCCAGCAGGTGAAATTCCCAGCCCTTTTAACCAACTCTTCCAAGTTGGAGTTGCTTTATTTGCCTTACAGGGAGACCAGGACTGACTACATGTTTAGGGGGACCTAGTGCAAAATTAAATTGCAGAGCCCCATTTTAAAAATTACTAAGACTTTCAAAATGGTGGCAACAAAGCGCTAAACAAAGTGCAGGGCACTTTTAATGCAGCCGTAAGTTTGCATGTGGGCTGACATCCTTGGTTTCTTACATCTCCAGTACTTTATTTTCTTTCATTCATTCATAATGTTAATAAATTATTAGAGAGGGAGAATAGAGAAGCTGAAAAAAAGAAAAGGTGTCCCTTACTTCTCTTCCTTATCTCTGTTTCTCACTTTCCCCTTTGTCTAAGCATCTCCTTCAACTTCCTGCTTCCTTTCATGCTCACATAATAATTGATATGCTAACTTACCATCACTTCGGTTGTATCTAACTTCTACATGCACATCCAGTTGCAGAAGTGGGAAAACATTTAAATCTGAATCAAAATTTCTTGAAATATACATATTCATTCAACAAACATTTACTGAGTACCATGTGTGATAAGTACTGAGGGAAAAGCCAAGTACTAGGTAGGGATCTTACCATTAAGTAGCAGGAGGTTTTATAGCAGAGACTCTATATACAAAAAATGAAAAAAAATTTCACTTAAAGCAGAAGGTGGTGTGTGGAAGATCACTTAAACAAATAGAAGTGTCTCTAAATGGTAGAGAATTTGGACTAGAGCTCTAGAGGGATTTACAGAGGACTAAGGATTTGACAGGTGGAACTGAGGAGGACAGATGTCTAGGAAACATTGTTTTATTCAAAATTCAACTTTAGGGTAAAAGCAATTTTAGTGGATTAAAAAGAATGTCTCGTTATTTGAATTATCTAGACTTTTGTGTGCATAGCAACTTGATTAGGCTGTTATTACTCTGTTGAACAATCAGAAGGATCCTCATGATCACCCCCTTTTTTACTACTGGAATTACTATTGCTTTGCGCAGGAGGATTACTATTGTGACTTAAACCTCGCCTATGGGCACATTTTGTTTATTGCGGAAAGTTGTCCTGAGTTTATTTCTTCTGTGTAGCCTATATGACATAAACAACTTGTCAACTTCATATCTTCAGTTTTTCAGTCAAGCAAGTGGGAAAGGAGAAACCCTTTGAATAATTAGCAAGAATCTCCTGGAAAAACCCAAGAGAAAAAGTTCAGCTTTAAAGTCAGAGAGAACGGTTACCTCCACAGCAAACTCGTCCTTTAAATAAAGCAAGCAATGATTGCTGAGCCATTAGCACATTTATGGCAGGACAAAACTCTCTTCGACTTCTCCGATAAAGAATAATTTCCAAGCTTGTCAGATCTAAACAAATGGAACTAAATTGGACATAGCTATTTGAACTGACAAAGTAATAGGAAAAAAAAAATAATTTGTCTTTAGTGTTGGTGTTTGATTTTCAGTCTCTTGAACTTCCGGGTATATTTAAGCGATTTCTCCTCATTGAGTTATAAAGGTGTACGTGTCAGTGTGATGAATTTGTATCAGAAGACTTTGGCTGAAATTTGCCAGGGGATTGATTTTTGTCAGTCTCTTGAATTTTTCATTGCAATTCTGATATGCCTCTGAATGAGACTGAAATTTACTTTAAAAAAAAAAGAATTGTAATATTATTCTATTTCTGTTTCATGGTCCTTTAATGAAAAGAACTGTTTCAGAGACCTGGATTTAAAAATCAATGTCATGGGGGCTTCCCTGGTGGCGCAGTGGCTGAGAGTCCGCCTGCCGATGCAGAGGACACGGGTTCGTGCCCCGGTCCGGGAAGATCCCACATGCCGCGGAGCGGCTGGGCGCGTGAGCCATGGCCGCTGAGCCTGTGCGTCCGGAGCCTGTGCTCCGCAATGGGAGAGGCCACAACAGTGAGAGGCCCGCGTACCGAAAAAAAAAAAACCAAAAATCAGTGTAAGGGGCTACCTATCAAATTCTAATAGTTACCTTGCCTTTTCAACTAGAACCCTGCCAAATGCTGTTGATATTGATAGAAGTGTCTTCATACAAAATTGGCGGTCATAGAGTAATAGGGTATCTATAAACTAGTACCTCTGTGAAAAGAAAGCATCTTGAGAGATCTGGAAAGTGTGCATGTATTTAAGAGTAGTTTGAATACAATACTTAAGATTATTGGTTGTCAATGAGGAGAGAAAAAGAAAAGTGCAGAGAGTGTTAGGGGTAATTAAAGCAACTAACGATAGTGTTTGAGGGCTCACTGAAGCTTTGTGGGTGTGTATGCACACACATGTTTGCTCTGGTTTGCTCTAAATTCTCTGTATCAACAGTTATTTATCATTTCTCTATGAGTATGAAAAGTACTAAAGTCAGGAACTTTTACCATAGATATTGGTTTATAAAAATCAGGATCTTTCAACAAGAGAAAAATATTTGATCCTTTTATGTAATTTAACTTTAAATCATTTATATAGCCAACATCACGCATTAATAAGATAGGATCTCTTTGAATGTTAGTTTCTCTTTAATCTTCAAATTAGATTTTAAAGAATGAAATATTAGGAATTCCATCAATAAATTTAAATAGAAATGGATTCATTTGAGCTAATGGCTGAATAAAATGATGGCGTTGCCGTATTAAACATGATGATTTGGTATATTATATTACACATTTTCACTTATTTCATGGAGAGTAGAATTTTTATGAGTAGTAATTCAGAAAAATGTGAGTTGAGTTCATGGAACTATTCTCCACATTAAAAAAATACTTGAACTGATACTGTTTTCTTTTAGTTGTAAAAGAAATGTTCTGAACACTTTGCACGTTGTTCTTTAGTTTCAGCTCAAATTCTCAAGAGCAACCTTGCAGCAATGGAACAACAAATTGTTCATCTGGAACGTGACATCAAGCAATTTCCCAAAACAGAAAATCAACGTGATAAGTTTGTGGAAAAGCTGACGATATCCTTTATTTATTTAAGCATTTTGTTTATTTGTTAGTTTCTGTGTGTGTGTTTGTCTGTCTGTCTGTCCATATACCTATTTACCTTGTGGTTAGTTCTAAACTTACCATTCTAGTCACAGTTTGGATGAATTTGTATATAGGCTGTTTTTATATTACCAGCATAAATTTTAGTTCATGACGTTCTGAATCGTAGAGTAGGCAAGGGAACAATTATATAAGAAAAAATGCCATTTCTCAAAGACAAATTTCATTTGAAGGCCCACAAGATATGCAAGGTAAGTCTTTTGAGGCTTGATGTGACCTAAAACAGAACAAAGAATCTCCTTATTGTTTAAAGGAAATGATCAACAGAAGAATTTTTTTGCTCAGAGGTTTTTTTCTTTTTGTGTGTGTGTGCAGGTATTTTCTGAGGCGATATGTGCATTTTCGAGGGCAATCAGAGGATAACTGGTATCAGTAGACTGAAAGGTTATGAAGAAAAAAATGGATGCATGCATGGACAGATAGATTAATTGATCAGTAGATTATGTATTTAAGTAAATTGTAATAGCTATCTGTATAACGTTAGGCATTGCCTGCTACCTAAATGCTTTTAAATCCCTATTTTGCATATAGTGTATTCATATAAATTACAGAAATATATGAAAGGAAAACTTGAGAAATGATATTTAGCGTGAATTGTTTAATGTTAAATCTGTTGTCTAAAGATAAACTACATTAGAGCTGATTTTTTTTTTTTTCTATTTTGGTTTTCAAAAGTTAAAGCCATATCCTACTCTTCTGGGTTTAAATAAATATCTTGAACTGCACATTGATTCACCATTTTATACTTCAAGAGGGAATAAATACTGTAAATTCTTTATCTGATAATAAGTAAATTCCTTCAACAACTATATGGCAGTCACCTTGTTTCAAGGTTAAATCTATTGCCTTTTTCTTCTCTGATATGCTTTCTTTCCTGCCCAACTTGGAAGTTATGGTCCTGAGCTTGAATTACTTGAGAATGGCAATTTAGGTTTATGTGAAAAACAGTTTTTATTTTCACTCTTTGGTTCATGAATTAATACTGTATTTTGTGTGGTCCTTTAGTGATGGTGAGTAGTTATAGAAATAGGAATATTGGGAACATAAGTTTGTGGGTGACTGGAGGCAGGAAGTACTCAAAAATAACCTTGGATTACGTACCTGTCCACATCAGGATATTTAATGTGAAGATTTAACTTTGTTGCTGATTAGATTTTTCTTTCAAATTTGTTATATTGTCCTGTGGCTGGAAGCACCACCTACATTTTTCAACTTTTGATTTTGATTCTTGCCTCACATACTTGAATTTAATTCCTGATTCCCTTGTTCTTTTTAACATTTTCTTCTACAGTTGGCTTGTGGCCACACGACAGCATACAACATTGAGGGGTCTTTGTTGCTCATTTAGAAAAAGAAAAGTAATTTCAAACCCTCATGAACTTGGCCTGGACTCTATTTTATTTCTCTCTTTATGCAGGTAATTAAGCGCTTTAAAATGAAAATCCAGAGCCTTCTGTATCTGTATGTTACAGATGAATGGTTATTCTTCATTTAAGTGACACTAAAGCGTGACTGTTTGTCCACAAGGGGATTGAAAACTGTATTAAAATGTATGGGGCTGTTACTTTGCATATCATATTTTAAAAAGCAAAATAAAATACACAGCAATTTATTTTAGAGAAAAAGTTAGACTATTGTGTTGAGTTGTCTAAAAACTCCAAATTAATAAATTACAGTGATAGAACTGTGGCTCAACTTATTCTTGCTTCGGGAGACTCTTTGGACACCAAGTGAGAGTTTGTATCTTCTAGAAAATGGCAAACAAAATGTTTAATCATCCTATGATATATGAATTCTGGTGCCTTCTTAATATTTTTTCTACTCTTCTGGCAATTCCAAAAGAGAGGGATATTTTCTTGTGGGATACTTGATCCTGTTTTAAAATTAGAGCCATGATCCTATTTCTAGTATAGGATTCTTTGTACTGGATGATCTTTCCAATGTTTCTGTCCCCTGCCAATAAATTCTTTTGCTTCAGGCACTGGCCTTTTAAATTGAATAACTATGGGCACAAGTATGGGGGTAGTTTCCCCTTGAAAGTAACCTTACCTACTTAAACAGTAATCTCTCTATAAGGACTGTGAGTTCCAAAACTGAATAGCAGTGACACTCCTCTGGGCTTTCAGAAGGGCATCAGTGCTATAGTTAGCAGCAGTGGCATGATGGCCAAGGGCAAGTGAATACGCAGCCCAAATCTCCAGGTTGGGCTAAGTCCCATAGCATCCTATGTTCACCCTTACTCTTTCACAGTATTGATTGAACTCATAATATGCTCGGCATTGACAGGCCATGGAAATTCAACAGTGCACGAGATAGAAGATTTGACCACAAGTTGCTGACAGTCTGGCATTTACCTACTTCTCTGTCTTGATGACCCAGTGACCAAGATCAGGTCTAGTGTGTTAATTTCTATATGCCCATCCCAATGCACAGCACCTAGCAACATGAAGGCGCTCAGTAAGTGTATATTGAATCACAGAATATTATAGCTATAGAGACAATGGAGATCATCTGGTCCAAGATCCTACTTTGACTTAACACATCAAAGGGGATATTGTTGAAAGAGTAGTAGGCTGTGCTTGTAGTTATAAAACTTTTCTTCATATAAATTTTCACAGGAACTTGAGTCACATTGAATCACCTTTTCAGAGCATGTAAAGTGTAAATCAGTTTTAGAAAAGATAATCCACACCTTTTAAAAGTAAATGTCAAAAAAATTAACCAAAGAAAAGAGAATGATACCTCTCCTATGAATGGAGTGGCCCAGGCTATTTCCTGCCTCCTAAGCAATAGTCAGTGGCTTTTGAATGAAGCTTGTCACCTCTGCTTCCCTTTCTCTACCCCAAACTGGTTGCTTGTTCCAACTCAAAAAAGAAAAAAAAAAAGGAAAGAGTAAAATAAGCAATATTAATTTTGTAAGACTACAAAACAGGGAGAAATGGAGAAAATTCTCTCATAAATCATCGTAGAGAGGTTCTAGGATGAAAGGGGATGGTCTATAATGGATACAATAGCACCATATATATTGAAACACACATGGTTCAAAAATCTGGATACCATGTGTGGGAATTTGCTATTATTCTGATTTTTTTTAAAAGCAAAGCTCTTTGTATTCTTCATGCCAGTATGCTCATCATAATAATATTGGGGAAGTTTTAAGTTCAATTGTTTGTACAGTGAATTCAAATAGAATCTATATTCCTTTTTTGGTAAGTTATAAAAATGATGATAATATTCACTCGTTAATTGAATGTTTACTATGTATCAGACACTGCCTAATTTTACATACTTGAGCTTTTAAAAAATGGTCCTATTCATTAAATGAAGAGTATTTTCCATATCTGGTGATGAAATTGATCACAGTTGTCCCTTTGTCATTGTAGTGAGCTCAAATTGTCTCAGGATAACAACCCATAAAGTTATTTGTCATAGGCCCATTGTTTTAAATTCATTAATTTCGAGGGGTCATCTCTTTTTATCTTTTAAGGTTACCAGGAATTCTGTAGTCTCTGTCTGTGTTTGGCACCTATTGCAAAAATTGGTAGGGTGAGGTTCAAAATCACATCCGGTTTCAAAGTTTTGAAAAATAACCCATGCTAAGGAAGGGTGAGAGGGAGCACTGTGAGTGGTCTGCCTGCCAATCCTGAGGCTCATTCTTGTTTTGTTTTGTTTTGTTTTGGCCACACCACGCAGCTTGTGGGATCCTAGTTCCTTGACCAGGAATTGAACCTGGGCCCTAGGCAGTGAAAATGAGGAGTCCTAACCACTGGACCACCAGGGAATTCCCTGAGGCTTGTTCTCATGGACTTGACATTATATGTGGATTCTGATTTTTTCAGCTTTTGTCTTTTGACCAATCATGTGACTATGAAACAGTTTTTCTTTCTTTCTTTTAAATCTAAGCATCACTTTTACTTACTGCTCCTTGCTTTTTCCAACAGGAAAAAACATTCTTAAAAGAGGGCTTCTTAGACTTTAGAATATGCGTTGTGGTCCATTCTTAACATCTTAAACTGTCTACAAAACACGTTATCCACAGTGTTGACCTTACTGCTTATATCCTGTTGACAAATTTCTTACATTTACTTACATAGATTTTGTCAATGGCAGAGCTGTCTGTTGCTGCAAATCAGCTTAGCTTTTTGATTGACTGCTGGCTAAATCATCTCACCAACTGGAGGGCAGGGAGGACTGAGCAGCAGGGGCACCATTAACACATTGACAAAAGGAGCTGACAGAAAGTTAATGACATTAACACCCTGTAGCTAACTATCAACACCTGGGAGTTTCTCATAGTGGGAGGGAGAGTCATTTGAAGTGGTTAAAAATCAAGTTCCGGAGGAAGCACATTGCCCTGACCAGACAATTCACAACAGATTCGGGGTCTCTACTGTACTGCAGTTACGTTGATCTTTCTCCCACTATCCTTTATTAAGTGAATAATTTTTGAAAAGATGAAAAACTCACAGGGTTAGTGTTCAACCTCAGTAATATTAATCACCTTTGAGAACATGCCATATAAAAAATAGACAAAACAAAAACAAAACAGAAACCTCAAGAGCAAGTTTTTTTTTGTTTTTTGGGTTTTTTTTCTCTCTGGTATGAATGTACTAATCCAGGCTGTTTTCTAGCTGCTGAAAAATCGAGAGGTTTAGGTTAGACTGGAGGGAAGTTTAGTGGCTCGGACTCTCTCTCATTACCTTTAATTGCCTGCCGGTCTCAGACTCAGAAAATTAGGAAGTTCAAAGCAAAACATTTTTAAATGAGACTGCTCAAGGAGAGAGGGTCCAGGATTGAAGGAAGGAAGGAAGGGAGGGAGGGAGGACAAAGAAGGAAAGGAAAGGAAAGGGAAAGAAGGAAGGAAGGAGGGAGGGAGGAAGAGGAAAGAAGGAAAGGAAAGGAGGAAAGGGAAAGAAGGAAGGAAGGGAGGGAAGGAGGAGAAAGAAGGAAAGGAAAGGGAAGGAAGAAAAGAGACAGTGAGCATATGGGAGCAGTAATAGAGAAAATGCATACATTGAAAAGCAAATTGTTTTTGAAAATCACACGGGGGAAAATGTTGCTTTTTTAAAAAAGGAAGATTGTTAGCATTCTTTGAAATATACACTCTTCATAATGGTATTGGAAGATTTTTTTTTTTTTTTTGGCCACTGTGCATGCTTTGTAGGATCTTAGTTCCCCAACCAGGGATTGAACCCAGGTCCTCTGCAGTGAAAGCAAGTTTTCTTTTTTTTTTAACTTCCATTATTTGTGCAGTGATTTGCAGTAGAAGGTATGATCATCTATAATAATAAAAATAAAAATGATAATATAATAGTAATAATATCAACTGTTTAGTGAATGTCATGTGCCCGTCACAGTGCTAAGAATATATAGGTGTCTGTATAATCTCAGGTGATCTCCAATGCAATACTATAGGGGAAGTACTATGATTAACCCCATTTCAAATATGTGAGAATTGAGGCTATAGAGGTTCAAAGGTTCAAACACGTGTGTGAGATCATGTATGTTACAAGCCTGGTTAATGAGGGCCAGGATTCAAGTAAGTCTTGGTCCTTCAGACTCCAAGCCTTGTGCTTGTAACCATGGTATTGTGCTGCCTCTAGGGTCAGAAAGCTTTGTAAATCTGAGATGAATTCCACATTTGTTCACTGTGAAACAATGTGTTGCTTCAGAAGAAAACAAAAATTCTTTTTGAAAGGTTTGTAAACTGATTTAAAAATTAGCTGCTCATGTCTTCCACAAAGTCTTCCTTAATCATAGCAATCAAAATTAATTTCCTTGTCCCCTGTGTTCTCATAACATTTTAATATTTTGATTATTGTACTCGCTGACCTGCCTGTACTCTGCTTATGTGCATGTGTGTTTTGAACACTGGGTTATAAAATCTTTTGAGTACAACAAGCCTAGCACAATGCTTTACAGAAAGTTGTCTTAATAAATGTTTATTTAATATGTTAGAGGTCATTGCATAATGATTAATGTTAAACAACATTCTGGCAAGTAAATAGAAAACATTAGCTTGTGATGCTGGCATAACTTCAGTTTGACAAAAGAAAGGGGTATAACATGTTTCCACTGTTATTCCTCTATATGTTTTGATTTTAAATGCAGGTATTAAGAACTATCTCTTTGGCTCTTGGAAATCACATTCTAAGAAACTGTCTCAATGGAGCATATGGTTTTTCAGATCAGTCAGTTCAAAAATTTTTTATATGAAGAGTCTTGCTTGTTTGGACTTCAGCCTGAAATTACCATGAGCTCCATTTTTCAAACTTTGTTTAGGGAACTGATGGACATTTGGTGCATGGTGCTAATGGTGAGAGAAGAGCATACTGCTTGGTTAAAGGGTACATAAACCCTTTCAGGCCACTAGAGACTCATCTGAGAAATCATCTTTTTCAGAACATAAAACGGGACATAAGTCATCTGAAAGAGTTAATGTACCCTCAACCTTACAAATCCTCATTCCTACCAGAAGCTAAGTTTTAAGAGACTAAAAACCTTTCTATGGGATTTATTCATACTGAGTAGAAATGATGTAAAAAAAGAAGTTTGAAAAACTAAATGACCCAATGTGGTTATGGTTTTGTGTATGCATGAATACTAGAAAACATGTAGCATATACATGTATCTATACATAGATAGAGATATGATTTAAAGCCATTTTGGTATTCACAAGAGCTTAAATTGGATATTGTAGCAATGAATATGAGTTTGTTTCCTTTTGCTTTGATTTCAAATTTACTAAAACTCTTTTATTTTCAATTATTGAAGGCACGCATAGTATGTTAAATACACACAGTTTATAGGCAATGATGGTGACGTTAGTATAACTAGTCAGTAAATATACTCTTGCAGCAAAATCTCAATCAGGTATTATTTGAGAAATGTAGGTAAATACATCAGTGTCTTTTTCTATATTAGATGTCTGTTCAATTATTTCTAGTTAGGCTCTCTGAGATATAACTTTTGAAAATTATAGCAAGTAAACTTAGCTTTTCCTTGAACGTTCCCTGTTCCTTTCTTCTGGTTTTAAACTTTGAGTTATGGGAAGTGAAAACAAAAAACTGCAAGAAAGCAAGTCAATATGTTTAATAAACATGTAATGATACTGTCCTTTGTGTTGCAAAGGTAAAATAGGATAATTACCTACTACATTGTCCCAATTCATTACTGAAGTTAGAAATGGAAAGAAATACATAAAAAACATCACTGAAATTTTTCAGTTGAATCTTAATGATGGATATATATATCCATACACATACATGTACACACATACCTCATAAGACAAGCATTTAAAATTACAATCAATTTGAGAGGATTACATCTCATCTACTCACTTAAAGCTAAGGCACTCAACAGTGGTGAGAATTGAAAATGAATGAAAAATTTAAAAAGAAACTATAGAAAAGCTTTCCCAAGATCATTAGTGAAAAGGAGAATATGACGTAGTCACCAGTTGATGTTGTCTGGGTAAGAAAAGTCATGAGTAACTTAGTTAAAAATGGTTCCAAGGGGTGAAGGTACCAACTCCTCTTTACCTTATCAAAAGCAAACATTTAGTAAGTGGCTTTTTTATATCAGCTAAGGCATTATCGACTTTGTGCATGGCAACACTGATTACTCATCTCCAGATTTCTGTATTATGGTCCTGACTCAAAACCTAAAGAGATCCAATTTCATTTTGCACACTGTTGAGAAGTACTCTGTCCACTTTATTTGCCTCATATATATAAAAGTACTTTTGAACTTTAATGTTCTGTACAAATGCAAAGCATTTTTATTAATCCATTTGAATGAAAAGACATGTGGATGAGTATCAATAGACCTAAGTGTTAGCCTTGGTCTTTGCAAACGTAGGAAAGACACTCTGTTTCCTCATTTGTAAAACTGAAATGAAAATACTTCCCTTGCCCACCTCACATATGTTTTTATTAGGACTAGGTATAGTAATGACTTTGAACATGCTTTGTAAAATGAAGAAATAACATACAAGGTGTCATTGGTCATTCTGCTCTAAACCTCACAAATGGGAGATAAATTATTTCCCCCAAGGAAAATATTCTTTGTAAACAACCACAGTCTGCTTTTGTCCAACTTCATTTTATCTAAGTTGGTTTTTTGTTGTTGTTGTTTTCATATTTTTTTTTTTTTAAGACTGAAACAAAAAAGATGCATTCATGTAGTAAGTGCCTATGGAAGAAGCAGGAGGCTTGTACTTCATTATTCTAGGAGTATCCAGATGTTTGGGATTAAACAAATCCCTACATTTTTCACTTAGGTATAAGAGAGAAAGAAGCAACTAATAGAATTTGAAGATACCTGTATACTCCATGAAAGGTGATATTCTAAATGTTAGGACACCTATAAAGTAAGATGCAGGTATGTTTCCTGCTTTCAAGAAGGCATGTAGTCAGGGAGATAAAAGTGATAGAGAGAAGATAGCAACAAACAATCCAAGCTCATTTCCTAGTAAGTGAGTATAGTGCAGACTAAAAATGCAATAGGCCTTTTCAATATTTCTTCCCCTCTTTCGTCTATAGTGAGACAGCATTCCAGCTTTGACCACAGTTGGAAATTAATGTGGCGACTTTATTATTTTGTTGGAAATGTATTCTCTAGCCAAGCAATAGACCCAAATGAAAAGTTAATTATGGAAATGCATTCCAAAGCCAAATGGAAATGACTTGTATATTAGTCTTTGTTTTGCATCAACTATCTCCCTCAACGCAGATAATTAAGAAATGACTGTACCAACAATTTCTCTAGGTTCAAAAATAAGTTTCTTTCCATGTTTTTATCAGTCAATCAACATCTACTCATTAAGCAGCTACTGCAGAACCTAGCACCATACTAAGTACCATGGAACTGAAGCATAAAAATGAAGTACAAAATGTTCTTTGCTCTAAAGAAGCTTAACATTTACTTAAGAGCATGTGTATGAGAAATAAGGCACTCAAATGATGGTGTTTCATAAAGTTTAATTGTGTGACATTGTTACCGAACGCAACTTGGATCCACTTGCCCACATGCAATAAAGCCAATCTACTGACCCTGGGTTGTGGTAAAGGAACAGACAAGGAGTCGGGGCAGCTAATGCTCAAAAAACCCGAACTCCCCAATGGGTTTCAGGAAAGCATTTTTAAAGGCAAGGTGAGGGAGGGGAGTTGCAGGGTTTGTGATCAGCTCGTGCACAGTTCTCTTGTTGGTTGATGGTGAGGTAACAGGATGGTGTCACAGGGGTTAACATTATCAATCCTCAGGCTCCAGTAGGTCTGGGGGCTGTGTGCTTATGGTCATCTAGTAGTTAACCACTTCCATTTGATGACGGTTTTAACATCTGTAAAACAACTCAGGAAGTGTACATCAGATACTGTTATCTATATATTTCAGGGAGGAACTAAAGAGTCTGTGACTGCCGTATGACTGATTCACTGTTTAAATTCTTACCAGTTCTCCTGGCTCAATTGCTGTTTTTGTTGCTGCATGGTCACATCCTTTCAATCATTCATTCTTTTTTTTCTTTTAATTTAGTTATTTTATTTTTTTATACAGCAGGTTCTTATTAGTTATCTATTTTATACATATTTGTGTATATATGTCAATCCCAATCCCCCAATTCATCACACACACACCCCAATCGTTCATTCTTGAGCCAGGCTTTTGTGACTCAGGGGAGGCCTGGGAAACTTACAGCTTTTCTGGAAACAAGAGGCAGGCAGAGGACATTGCCAGTGGGGGGGTGGGGGTGGGGTCCTGTCCCAGGAAGGCCCCATAGGGTCCTGCTTGGTCACAACATTGGTTTTAAATGCATTAAAAATTCACCAAGTAGGGAAGGTTGTGGGGTTTGGAGCAGCTTCATAGAGGAGATAAGACTCAACTCCTGCTACAACATTAGCTCTTCGTGTGCAGGAAGTTTACTGTGTTGGTTTTGTGTTGATCATCTTTTGTACTCCCAGTGCCTGGCACACAGTAGGCCTCAATGCATGTCTGGTGAATGAGTGAATGCATGATTTACTCTCTGCTGACGTTTCAAGGATGTTGGAGTATTTTGTAGAGATAGTAGTTAAAAATATTTTGTTAGATCCTCTCATAGGTCATCCAAGATGTAATTCTGTTTGACTTTGAAATTCATTTAATGTCTATTCAAACAAACCCCCCAAAAGCCCCTCATTAACTATGTCTGATTCGATAAATATGAAAATGATTTTGCATTTCAAGAGCTCACCCATACTGGACTGTATGCAGATATTCTAGGATTGGATGGAAGGAGAGTCAGAATTTAAGATTTGAAGTGATCAGCTAAACATTATAGGCCTTATTGTATTTACAAACAGGATTTTTTATTACTAAACTTTATTTTGTTCAGTGATTCCTATATTATAGAATTAAATAGCTTAAATTCATATTTCATGTTAAAAATAATTAGTTATAGGAATTGAGATACCGTATGATGAGCATATGTGTTAGGTTATTTAACATATCTGCCTCAAAATTCAGATATCAATACAAAATTTACCCAGAGAGTTTGCCCTCTACTCTCCCTTTTGTACACAAAAGATGGTATCTCCCTTTTCCCCACACGTGTATTGTCATTCTTTAATGCCTGAATATGCCTTGTGAACAGTGCATTAGGCCTGTGAGGTATATAAAAATGAGTAAAACGTGGACCTTTCCTTTCAGAACATATAAGTTTATAAACAGAATCAACAATATACCCAAACAGTTGTAAGACAATGTGGGTATGATAAATGCAATATAAAATGGGGAAATTGCTCTATAAAATAATAAATCCTAGTACATTCATAGAGGTTTCCAGTCTGTGTAGAGTGTTCACATACATCATCTTAGTAATTCAGACCACTTCTGATTTCAGATCACTTCTGACTGAAAACTTAGGGGAAGGTTTTATGGAGAGTTACAGACCAGACACAAGCAAAGACTCGATCTGTAAAGATCAAAAGTGTGTTGAAAGAATATCAAATACACATGATTGGCTCAAAGTAGTGAGAGTTACAACTAGGAAAACGAATAAAATATCAAATCCCAAAAGGTCAAGAATAGTGGCCTGAAGAGGTTGAACAGTATTTGGTGGGTTGTAAAGGGCTGAAAGGCAAATAACTTTACTTCTCCTTTCCCTGTTTCCAACCACCACATGGCATTTGCTTGAATGAGGTGGTACTCGCTACCTGCCAGCTATTGATCCAAGTAAGGACTAAAATCAGAATTGTTTCCAGTATTAGAAACATTGTGTTTGTGTGTGTCTGATGGGGCAGATAGATTTTTTTTTTTTTACCTTCAATTTAGCTGTCCTGTAGCTTGGATTCGTAATACAGCAATAACAACTTATATTTGTATAGTATTTTACAGTTTAAAAAGCTCTTTTATCTTCCCCTGTCTCCTCTGAAATGTTCCATAATGAAAGCTGTTATATTAAGTCTTGCACCTAGTCAATGTTTATGAGGAGTTATTCATTCCACAAATATTTACCTAGTGATTCTCGCTATGTGCCAGGCATTGTGTTAGATACTTGGAATACAGTGGTGAGCAAAAAAGACATGACATAGCCTCAGGGAGGTTTTAGTCTGATGGAAGAGATGGACATTAAACAACTCCACAAGCAACCATGGCAGGTGACATGGAAGAGATTTATAACACCATACCAGTCAGCAGCCTAGTTAGGGAGATCTCTCTTGAGAAGGTGATGCTTCAGCTGAGATGTGAAGGATGGATAAGAAGTCAGGGAAGAGGTGAAGATGAATTTTACTTCTGCCTGTTTATCTATAGGTGTTAAAAATATTTGACAGTTTGGTAGCTTGATGATGATTTGGTTCATTGAAATTCTAATTCATCTGTTTTCTTGTCCGTGGTCTTACTGGATTTGCACTTCTAGTGGAGTTTTAAAGTTGGAGAGTTAGAAATCTCTCAAATGGAACCAAATACTGAAGACATTTTATGTTTTAAGATCTTTTAACTTTTTTCCCCCAAAGTTGCTTTTACTATTGGTTAAGGATTGAATGTGGGTATTTTTGAAAAGCATTTTTGAAAAACTATGTCAGATTCAGTGGAAAACCTACAGCGCTACTAACCTTGTGGGAGCTGGAATTTTTTAGCTAAAGAGGTTCCAATAGATTTAGATATTTATCCAAACCGAACTGTCAGACCACCAGAGATTTTCCCATTACTTGTTTACATAGAGCTTAACTACAATGGTTTCCATTTTCAACATTTACTTTTTTTATTTAAACAGCTTAATCGAGAGCTATAAAAACACTGGATCAGTCTTTTCAAATAAAAATGAAATGCAGCTGCCATGGGTTAGTCTTACAGAAGAAACCCTGCTGCCTACAGGAAGTTTAGGTGTTAAAATGATGTTTTTTTAAATACCAAAAGATCTAGTTTGGATTGTAATGTCATATCTTTTAATTGCAAGTTTATAAAAACCTGACAATTCTTTTGATTTGTGTCTGGTGTGTGTGCACGTGCATGCATATGTGTGTGCATGCGCCTGTGTGTGAAATACCAAAAGAGTAATGAGATTAAGGTTATTGATATGTTAATTAAAAGAAGATTATGTTAACTCAAATACACATTGTCACACTACAAATGAGACATATTGCCTCACTATTTGTTTTTCTGCACATGTTTTATATGTTGTTATTTATCTTTTTCATAACATAAAATGCCAAGATGTGCTTAGGTTAATAATACTAATATTGATCCAAAACTCTTTGGACTTATGAATGATTTTTACCTATTTTCCTCTTCTGTAAATCATTGCTTGGCATTTAAATCTTAATATTTTTAAAAATAAAGTGTTTTAATCCTCATTTTATTTAGAGGAAATAAAAGTATCAGCTTTCAATAAATTAGCCTGAACCCAGAAAATCAGGGAAATGAAATGATAATTCCAAGTTATGCAATTAAATACATTTCTAAGTACAAAGGGATTGTATTAGATAATATCGAATGTCCCTTTCCGCTCTAAAATGTTCTTATATTCTCAATCCAGTGTAGTATATCCATCCTTGTTCCACTCAAACATTAAATGCATAAATGTTGAATTAATTTGCTCCCTGATTCATTTTACCAGTATTCATAGTATAATGCTATAACATTGTTTTTACTGATAACAAATTCATCTGTTCATTCAGCAAATATGTATCAGATACCTACTATATGCCAAGCTCTGTTGTTTTCAGTGATGAGAAACTTAAAAATATATATATATCAATCTTTGAGCATATAATCTGGTGCAGTAGATGGTCAAAAAACAAATTCATAGTATAATACCAGACAGTAATAAGTGATAAGAAAAATAAGACGGGCAAAAGGATTAAGAATGATAGTGTTGCTTTTTTTAAAAGATAAATTCGTCAGGGAGGGACCCCTCTTGAGGGAGTGACATTTAAACAGAGATTTGAATCAAGTGAGGAGATGATTTGTGTGAATAACTGAGGGAAGAGCTTTCCATGCAGAGGGGACAACTAGTGTTCTAAGGCTCTAAAGTGTGAACATGAGTGTGCTTGAAGCATGTGTCAGGCTGAGGACATTTTCTTCTACCCTTCTAGTTTATTCTGGCTGGCCTAAGAATTAAATTAACATGAGACAGATTAACAGGAGAAAATCAATCAAAAGTCTAGTAACATGTATTCATGGGAGAGACCCAGGAAAACTGAGTAACTCTCCAAAATGGCCGAGACCCTCACCCTTAAATACCATCTTCAGCTAAAGACAAAAGAGGATGTTGAGGGTAGTGGTTTAGGACTTCAAAGGGGAGGAAGGCAGTTGACATAGAGATGGAAAAGCAAATGTTTGGCAAACAAATCTTTGCTGGTCTATGCAGAGACAGTGGGACACAGAGAGGAATTTTAACAAGCAGACTCTGCTAGGTTTCTCCCTGTCTACACACCTACTTCATACTATAGTTATCTATGGTGATAGCTCCCTGCCTGGAACACATCCTCTATCTACATTCTAAAGGCAGTTAGGGGGAAGGTCAGAGGTTCTTCCTGAGTCTTTTGGGTCTTGATTGTTTTCAGCTCAAAATAATCCAGATGCCAGAGAGATATTTTGGGGTGACAAAACTTTCTTCCCTCCACAAGGAATAGCAAGAAGGCTAGTGTGGCTGTTTTGCAATGAGGGACGGAGAAAGGGTAGTGAAGGTAAAATCATGGAAGACCTTGATGTATGATGGGAAGCCATTTGAGGATCGAAAAGAGGAAAAATGATGGTTACAGAGATGAGGAAGACTGGATGAGGTAGAAGGGAGGTTGTAGCAGTGGTGAATCAAAAGTTTGGCTTCAAGATGTTCAGTTTGAGACACTATTAGGCATCCAAGTGGAGATGCAAAGCCTAGAATGTTTGAATAATTGAGCCTAAACTATAGGGAAAGATCCAGACTGGAGATAAAAATTTAGGAACCGTCAGCACATAGATGGTATTTAAAGCCATTAGACTATATAAGATTACCTAGAGAGTACAGACAGAGGAGAGAGGTCCAAGGACTAAGGTCTGGGCTACTCCACCATTAGAAGTTAGGAAGATGAGAAGAATTTTAACAAAAGAACTGTAGAAATAAAAGATACAGGTAGTGTGGTAGGAGGAAACCAGAAAACTGTACTGGCCTGGAAACCAAGTAACAAAAATGTCTGAAGAAGGATCCGTTTGACTGGACCCATTTATTCTATGCATTGATTTAAAAGGTATTGCTGTGGCTTCGTTAAATTAACATTTGTTAAGTAGAGCCCCAGGCCAGTTCAGCAAAAGGGAAGTTTCTTACCCTCAAGATCTGGAGGAAGTACAAAGCAGGCCTCCAGGGGCCCCATGGGGAGGTTAAGGCTGGGTGCAGGCAGAGGGAGAGGGCAAGACCTGGGGCACATGCCTTTGTTAGGGTCCATGGGTGGACTGCTTTGGGGTTCCTGGGCTAAGGCCAGATTGGTCAATTCAAACCAAAAAGAGCATGTGTGGGGGAGGTTGTCAAGCTCTTCAGGGGTCTTATCTACTGATACACTAGGGGAAGGCCCTGGGAGGTGGGGGAGACTTGCTCATGTGGGCTGCTGGGGACATCACATCAGGAACTTATATTTGCTTGTGACTCTGCGGGCTGTTACCCAGGAAGGACTAGTGTTACCAAACCACATTTGTGTCTGCTCGTCCACCATGCAGCAAAGCCAATTTACTGACATAGGGTTGTGGTGAAGGAAAGTACAGTGTTTACTGCAGGCAGCAAGCAAGGAGTACAAGTGGCTCTTGCTCAGAAAATGCAAATTGCCAGATGGTTTTCAGGGAAGCGTATTTAAAGCAACATTTGGGGTAGGGTTGCCAGGGGCATGACTTTCTTCTGATTGGTTGATGGTGAGGTAACAGGGTAGTGTTTCAGGAATCTTAATTATCAGCCTTCTGGTTCCAACAAGTCTGGGTTCTGTGGGCTTGTGGTCAGCATGTAGTCACCATCTTCCACCTGGCTGGGGTCTTAGTTCCTGCAGAACAAGGCGAAGATATGTGTCAGGTAACTGCATATATCCCTTGAGGAGGAGCTAGGACTCTGTTTTACCACTGAACTGTTACTTCTTGACTGCTTTTCCTTTGCTTCTGCATCCCTCACTTCCCTAATTAGTAACTGTTTGAGTCTGCTCTTTGGAACTCGGGGAAAGTCTAGGAGACCAAAGTCTTTTTCTACAAACAAGAAACCAGGGACACAGAGGGGCTTTTTACCTGGGAGGGTTCCAGCGGGCCCTGCTCGGTTTCAGTTCCCCCTTTTCTTTGATACTCCTCTATCCTGAGGGGACCAGGTGGAAGGACAAGAAAGAGAATAAAGTTTTGGATAGAGAGGTTAATCATAAACTCAACAGGAAAACTAGGTTTTAGGGGGACTCGGTTTCACGAGTGTCAGTTCAAGGACCCTGCAGGCCACTTGGCCATATTTAATGGATGCTGAGGCAGCAACATCACGCAGTAGTTTAGCTAAACTCTCGACCAGTAATACGTGTAAGGCATTGAACTCAGACAGCAGAGAGGAGCTAGTGACTTCAGAACCCTCTCAGTATTTTATTGACAAGATGTAGACTCATATCATGCATTTCTTCATTTACTTCTCTATTTGTTCAGATAGCACACACAGAGTTATGTTAGATTGTTTTTTCTTCTATTGTACCTGACTCTATATTTCCAGATCAATCAAAGTGTCCCCATTAAGTTGTCAGTTAAGTCACAAATAATTGCCATAAGCCATTCATTTCATGTTTTTAGAATCCTCTGCATTAAAGGCTATCAAATGCTTTGAACAAGTTTTCAGTGAAATCTCAATTATTTTGTAATTTCAGTAGCATATATCCCTTTGTAAAATGCTAGAATTATACCTTTTTGTTTGTTCGTTTTGGGGTTTGTTATTGTTGTTTTGGTTGGGTTTTGGTTTTTGGTTTTTAGGGAGCAGCCTCTGAAGCTCATTATTATATAGAGCACTAGGCATCTCATTAGGCACAGTAACTGTACTCTTATCTGCCTTCCTAAACTGTGCTCCAACTATAACTTAACCTTATTCATATGATCTTGGATTCTCAATTCCTATGAAGTGCCCTAGAAATATTTGTCCCAGTGATGCAGTATTATATCTGTCCATCCTACCTTAGGTCTGAAACTCTATTTCGTTTCTTGCTTTAAAAATATCACCTTTGTGCTCTTGAGGCCCAGATGATTACCCCCTTGTGTGTGAATACATGCGTGAATGTGTGAATATATGTCTATATCTTTCTCATCTTTCTCTTTCTCAGTCTCTCTACATGCATGTGTTTCTCACAGAAATACTTATGCACAGACACACTCGTACTGACGGTAGTGGAGATGAGAGACACTCAAAACATGCTCTTCTCTCTTGGTAGAAAGCTGGGGCCTAGAGAGGAGTGGTATTTAATAATCTCCATCTGCCAATGGCATGCACAATGACGAAGAAATGGTTGAGACTGAAAACAGTATGAGTTAAGAAAATCAAATATTTCCTATGTGCCAGACACTATTCTGGGCCTTTCAGGTAGAGGGCTTAATGAGACGGACAAGGTCCCTGTTCTCATGAGCTTAAATTTTAGTTGGGCTGCGTTGGGGATGCAGTGCTATGAAATGAAATAGTTATGTGATAGTGGCTGGGGTGCTACTTTAGGTTGGGAGGGCAGAAACAGCCTTTTCGTCACGGTGACATTTGAACCAAGACAAAAATCTGGGTAAAAGCATTTGGGGTTGGGAGAAGAACTTGGAAATGAGTTTAGTATATTCAAGGAATAGAAAGAAGGTCGATTTGGTTGGTGTGTGGTTAACGAAGGGGAAATTAATGTAAGATGAAAGCTGAGAAACAGGTAGGAAATAGATCATGTCAGTCCTTGTTCACCAGGATGAGGAGTCTGAACATAACGGAACCAATCTAGGTGTTAGGTAATATTATTATTGCTATTGAGTTGAGTTTTAACTAGCCAGTTCTCCAAATGAGTTAGTGTTTAGGATGAATCCTAGCTCGGTGCTAGAGAGCTCATGGAGAATGTCATAGTACTTGCTGCCAAAGGAGTTTACAGTATAAATAATATATTCATTTGATTTAAAAAATAAGATTCTTTTGAATTGTGCCCACAACTTTGGAAGAACCAATATTGGCTATTTTCTTTTTTGCTTTAAACAAATTATTTTCTCCCATAAGCATTTATTTTGATGATGGACTTGAAATTGCGAGTTTCATTCACTCTTAAGTTTGGACAGTATTAGCTTTATGTACAGTGCCTTAGAATTAGGGCAATGACTGTCATCATCCTTACTGGGACACTGCCAGGACATCTGGTACCATGTTTAATATAAAGCAGTTATGCCTTCTACCTCCAAACAAATGATTCATTGGTGGTTGGATATCTTATAACTTCTCCACTTATGTAATCCTCTGCTATAATCTAATTTGTAAAGTGGAGTGGGAGAAAAAGTGAAAATTTAGAAAAAAACATAGCACATCAAGCCTTTGTCCTGGTAAAGCATGTCACATCTTAATCTGTGTTGTTTCAGTAAAGTATCAAACAAAAGAAATATGATTATAGTTTTTTCTTTTTTACACTTGGTAGGACTTTTTTTGATCCATGCATGCTTTTAATTGCCAAATCTATTTTGGCTTTACCTTTAAAGAAAAATCACTGCATTTTGCTGTATTTGTCAAAAATGACAGGCTAATTCTTTGAGTCAAAACAGTGTACGTGAAATGTGATTTTTGTTGCTTTTCTGAAGTGTATCACAACTTGTTTTTCGAAACCTTCTTTGCTGTGGTTGAGATTCCCATGGCATAGAACAAATTGCTTATTTTGAGCTTGCAAAGTATAGCTAATCGACAAGAATAAGCTTTCTAATATCTGCCATCAAGCCAAGAAATGATGTGTTGCGCCAGAAACATGCATGTATAAAAGAAATGATTTTCTTACACAGGATGCTGCCACTTGGACTGCGCATAGAGTTCATCTGTAATATAAATTAACTCTCCAATTATCGATTGTTCCATCTGACTTGGACACATTAAAGCTCTGCAAAGAGGTTCCGAGTTATCAATAACAAGAATGCTGTGTATGAAATGTAATGGGGTGTGTCAGCTGGATCCGAGTGAGATATTGTAGTAAATGTTGCTCAGCATTACCATCTGTCACCTCTTCTTTTTGCATAATATTTTAATCCATTAAAATGTATCTTTTTTTCTTACAAAACATTAACCTACTTCGGTTATAGCAAAAAAAAAAAAAAAAAAAAAAAAACCTTTGAGGTAGTCTCTGACCACTGACCTTTCCAGTATCCTGAGGTGTTTTTTTTGTTTTGTTTTTTTTTAACTTTTTTTTGTCTTGGTTCCCTCATTAAGATGAAGAATGACAATCCCTAGAAATAGAGCATGCCAAGCTCCCAGGTGCACTGCTAACAAGTGGTAAGTCGCATTAACTTCTTAACTCCTCAGACAAGAACTACATTTGGCCGTGAGATATTGCTTCTGAAACTGCTTGTTCTCAGGAGCCATGATTGAATGAACTTAGAGACTTGCTTTCACTAAGTGGAATGGAAAACCCATGTCACAGCATGTCAGTTCCTGCTTAGTGAATAAGATACTCCCTGGGGTATAAATTAGGCAGTTTACATACATAACTCTTTTAGGGCACCTAGACCCCATTGATTTCCTTGTGACTTCGGTGTGTGAAATAGTACCCATGTGACTTAAAAGACTTAACGTACAGCTACACTGTCCAACTTTGACCCTCCAAAGAGTTCACTCATCTGAGAGGGTCTGGTTCAACGGGGTCTCCTCCCTCTAATGAGAAAGGGAGCTCCTTGCACCCCCTTGCCTTGCTGCTCTCAGGCCACTAAATGAAAGGAACTTGCAAGTCAGTTAGAGCCATTTACCAGATGAACCTCGTGGCCTGAATAAGTTAAACACTGTTAAGTCTGGCGATTTACCATAATCGAAGAGTTCCAGCAGAAAATATGCTGGTTCTGATTTCTAGCCAATCTGTGTTTATGCAATGCTGCTCTTGGCAGCTCCCTGGGTTATTTTGAGTCGCCTACTCTTCTAGTCCTCCTCTTGTTCTTAATTTGTAAAATGAAACAAATTACTGACCCTTGAATTGTGCTATTTTACACGCTTGAGTAATTTCATTTCACTTACAAAGAACTCTATTTATTTATTATTTACACTCTACCTACTTCCAGAGCAATGTGTACTGGCTTATTTTTAAATCTTTCTAATTCCAATCAACTGAGTATTTTTCCAAGGCCTATTCTGAAGAGGATATGTCATCCAACGGTATTTCACATTTACTGGGCTACTGTGATATGTTGATTATTATAGCATTTCTCTGGTCACCTATAAGTGACTGTATTAACAAAATGTCTTGCCTAGGGTTTACTATCACTTCTTTTGAGGTGGTATGGCCTATTGGGAAAGAATATAAAACTTAGGTTAGAGTTATGTGCCTAGTTCTTCCAAATATGTGACCTTGGGAAAGTCACTTGCCAGTCCTTGCTCGAATTTACTCAATTTTTGTTTAATTTATTAATTTTCTTTATCTTTTTTGGCTGCGTCGGGTCTTAGTTGCGGCATGCGGGATCTTTTGTTGTGGTGTGCAGGCTTCTCTCTAGTTGTGGCTCATGGACTTCTCTCCAGCTGTGGTACATGGACTTCTCTCTAGTTGTGGCGCATGGGCTCCAGGGCGCATGGGCTCTGTAATTTGCAGCACACAGGCTCTCTTGTTGAGGCGCATGAGCCCAGTAGTTGTGGCGCACAGGCTTAGTTGCCCCGCGGCATGTGGGATCTTAGTCCCCTGACCAGGGATCGAGCCCGTGTCCCCTGCATTGGAAGGCGGATTCTTTACCACTGGACCACCAGGGAAGTCCCTACTCAGTTTTAAAAGTAGTGTTTTTTGCATCTCTCTCCAAACCTTACGAGGTTAGAATAATCAATGCAGTAAATATCAGTTGCAGGTAAAGTGTTTAAGTCCTATGTTTCTCCCATTGTTAACACCAGGTAGAGTAACTGTCAATTGAATTGAAATGATCAAGCACCTCCTCCCGTGTACTCAGGCATTGTTCAGACAAACAGGGGAGAGAGACGGCAAGGCAGGGTCCCTATATTAAAGAGTCCACAGTATGGTGGGGGAAAAGCCAAGCACACAGCAAGTGTGATAAATTCCTGATGGAATCGGTGGCACAAGTGATATATATAAAAGTGTCATAGCTGGCAGGAAGTGGAAGCAGTGACCTCTGACCAGGGGACTGGGGAATAGGTGAAAAATGAGGATAAAACAAGATAGGTGTGGAAAATTCCTTCAAAAACTCTTTGTAGATACTAAGACACAATCTTACCGTCAGTGTCATTGATTTGTTATAACAGACATTTGTGCAGTATTTGCTATATGCAAGACAGTGTTCTAAATGTTTTACAGTGGTAACTCGTTTGATCCTATTGATAACCACAGTGAGGTAGATGCTATTAACTTCATTTTACATTATGAGAAAATTGGTACAGAGGGGCTAAGTTGCCCCAGGTTACAGAGCTACTAACTGGCGGAGCTGATTTTGAACCTGAGAGTCAGGCTCTAGAGGTGGCACCCTTAACTAGGTTTGCTATAGTGCTTCCCCATCACCCACTAACACAGAAGTTGACATCTATGCTTGAATCCAGTGCTAGAATCCCTTCTATGGCATCCTGACGTGGCCATTTTGATCTCTATTTGAGGACCTAGAGAAATGACAAGGTGCTAATAACTACCTGTTGAAATAGCTAGCTACATTTCTGGACAGCTGTTATTACTAAAGAGTTCTGAATTTGAGCCAAACTCTGCTATTCCTGTAACCTCCAGTCACTGATTCTGTGTCTGCATTCTGACATCACACAGATTAATTCTACACCTCTTTCCACATGATGACTGTTGAAGTATCAGAAAACATGTCCCATGCCTCCTGCTTGAATTCTGCACTGTCTTTTCCATTTGCGGGGCAACAGGATCTAAAAAGAAAATGGTATTTGGGAATAATTCGCAGGTTCCATTATTTAACTGAGCACTTATTTATAGAGTTTTTACTATGTGCAAAATGTTGTACCAGGTGCTACCAACTGGAGAGAGACTGAATAGCAAAGTAAGTTCTCTGCACTGAGCTATTCAGTTCCTACCCAAGATGTTGTAATTATCATATAAGATACAAACTGAGGAATAGACCTGTTGTCTGCACTAATTGAAGTAAGGTTTGAAATAAGCGGTGGCTTCCTAGGTGCACTTGTATGCATGCCTTAATTACCCCACCGGATTACAAACCTGTGGGCAGAGACCGCTAATCCAGCCTTGTATTCCCCACAGCTCCTAGCACCAAGCCTTGTGTGAAGCAAACGAACAATAAATGTTTTTGAATGAGTGAATGAGTGAGAGAAATACAGTATTTATTAATGCTGTGCTTCAGATAATTATTCTTATGAAATTCACATGTGGTAATAACAATAAGGAAGCCAGTTTTACTTTGCCATTTGGATTTCTTTAAAATTGTTATTTTGCCAAGTTAAATAATAGCACTAAAGAAACAAATTTCCCCAGGAGAAATGTCTGAGTAAAATGTTTGAAAGACAACAAGGTGATTTAGCAGCCAGAAGTATAGGACTCTAATAGTATTGATTAGTGCTCAACTCTCTTTAAAAAGATTCACTGTTACCATCTGAGAAGTTCTCTGCCACCATGTAAGTCCAGTAGAGTCATTTTCTAGGTTACCACCGTGGGGTGTTCCTTTGGAGCCTATTTTCCTGGCTAATATTGTTATCATAGTGGAAAATGCAGCAAAAACATGGAATCTGTACTCTGACCATTCAATTGGCATTTGTATAGTGCGTCACACAGCCAAGCAGTCAAGTTCAGATGAGATTTTAATCCCAGTACATTATTGTTTGCTCTGCTTTTTAAGGAGGATGGGCTGTCTATGGATATATACATATATATATATATATATATATATATATATATTTTTTTTTTTTTTTTTTTTTTTTTTTTTTTTTGCGGTACGCGGGCCTCTCACTGTTGTGGCCTCTCCCGTTGCGGAGCACAGGCTCCGGACGCGCAGGCTCAGCGGCCATGGCTCACGGGCCCAGCCGCTCCGCGGCATGTGGGATCTTCCCGGACCGGGGCACGAACCCGTGTCCCCTGCATCGGCAGGCGGACTCTCAACCACTGCGCCACCTGGGAAGACTTCTTTTTTCTTTTTTTTTTTCCGTTCTGTAGTCTGTGAAAAGTTGTATGAGTGGCAGGGTACTGTAAATAATACAATGATGCATGCCCATGTTAAAAAACTTCAGGCACCTATTTGTGAACAAATTATTATCCTTTCTGCTGTCTCACTTGGCATAACCTTGATATCATGCCTTTATTAGTGTTACCGTACTGATAATTAACTGATCAAGAAATTTAATGTAGCATAATTTTTAAAAATCGTTTTAAGAATATGTCAACATTTATTGTACAGGACCTCTGTGGAATAACTCTCGGATAAGACCCAAGATATAATAGAATGGGAGAGGTTCTTTTATTATTGTTAAAGATTCTGATAGTGCTAGGCCTGTAATTAATAATTAACATTTTCATTAATGATCTGTAAGGAGTACGAGTAAACAACACTTTAAATTCATGGGTAATAAATTAATAGATGCAGAAAATACCAATGAAGACAGGGAAATAATTCAAATAGACCAGAGAATTTATAAGATACAGAAATGTAACAGGAATTCCATTGGCCACATGTCATCCCCTACGCCAGCAAATAAAAGGCAATATTCACTGCATTCAAGGGGTATACAAAACAGATAAGCGAACAAAATAAATAAATATCATTGTCAACAAGGAAGCAACAGCTGTTGTTTGTGATCGGGGCTCTGAATATATTTCTACATATAAGTAATTTAGCTTTGTGCATTTTAGAAACGATCAAAATAATTATATCGGGCTTCCCTGTTGGCACAGTGGTTGAGAGTCCGCCTGCCGATGCAAGGGACATGGGTTCATGCCCCGGTCCGGGAAGATCCCATATGCCGCAGAGCGGCTGGGCCCGTGAGCCAAGGCCGCTGAGCCTGTGCATCCGGAGCCTGTGCTCAGCAACGGGAGAGACCACAACAATGAGAGGCCCGCGTACCGCAGAAAATAATAATAATTATAATTATATCATCTGAATGGCAGTACTTGTAAAGAAGCTAACATTTATTGAATGTAAACTATTAGCCAATCACTGTATTTAGGCACTTTAAATACATTATTAGTTTTCATCAGCTTATCACACTTTATAGGCTTAGAGACATTATGAAAATTCCCAGGATCTCATACCCATTTAATGGTAGAGCTGAGTTTGAACTCAGATCTTTCTATGCTGCTTCCTATAATAATTTGAAAGATTGCATAAATGTGTGTGTGTGTGTGTGTGTGTGTGTGTGTAAAACAGGTTTGGAAACATTTACCATCAGCTAAATGACATACTATTTAGTGATGCTCAGGTATTTTCCATTAAGCTTATGTTCAAGGGGGAATTATTACATTTAAAATGACCCCAGAAGTCTGTTTGACTAATTAGGCCACCTGGGGGCCAGGATAATAGTTATTTTAGGTTTTCCCTGAGTCAATACCGTGTTTCACATGTAATTTGACATTGGTCATTTTAATGAATACTTGGGCCTTAGGAAACTTTTCCACTATGCCAATAATTCCACATATTTACTCTTAGCCTTGACATCATTACCAGCAAGAAGTAGAAGTGGCCATCATCAGCCTCCTTCTAATTAATGACTTGAAACTTTCGCAGCAAATAAAACTAGTGATCAGTGTGTATGTGTGTGTGTTTAGAGAGAGAACCTGGAAACAATTTTGATTTTCTCTGTATCTAAACTACATGAACCAAACAGGTACTGAACACACATCTTTGAGTTCATTAGCTCATCAGGAACACATTTCTAAGAACCAAGAAGACTGGATAATTAGAACCCATTTTGGCTACAAGAAATATAACAAAGTCATGTATCTTGCTGGTAAAGATAAGTAGAATCATGTCAGTATATAAAGGGCAGTATTTTTCTCCTGTCATCTTTTCAGCCCAAGTTTTTTAAAGATTTTATCATTTTGCAAAGGGTTATCTTTTCTTGGTCTTTAATCCTAAGACTATATGTGGTGGGAAAGTTGGAGACAAAGTCAGGCCTTCCCTTGCTAATCCACTACAGTGAGTTCCTACGATAACTAAGCCAGGCACCTGTGCATTAGCTACAAAATTCCAGCCTCATCTCATTTTTTTACTTCTGAGAGATGGAGTACTTCAAATGAGCTTCCTTCCCCAGGCAGAGCCAGCAAAACAATCCAGATTTCTAGCCTTTCTAGATCAGCATTCTTTCCACTATCAGAAATGACCTCAGAATCCTTCGCAAGTGCAGCATCCTAGGCAGTCCTTACCAGTTGCTTTGAGTTGTCAGGTCAGCTGAAATATACACTGTTATCACCTCTAGAGTTTACCATTTAATGTCTTCTCATGAATGGGGAACGTCTATAGTCATGACTCAGTGCGACATTAAGTAGTTTGGACATAAATACATTAATTGAGATATAGTAAATAGCATTTATATGAGAATTGTGCCTGAAATATATACAGTTGTACTCTGTTCACTCCATAGAAGAAGAGCAATTTAGGTGGCTAGATGTTTAAGGTGTTGAAGTTAAAGAAACAAAAACAATTGAAGTAAAACTGAAATGTCTAAATGACATAATCTCTGATTGACCAGTGACTGTTTCTGCTGGTCAATGTTAGATGTCTTATGTGATTCATTAAAAATATTCTAGGGAAGAATGCTACAACTAAAAAGGCACGTGGGATATTAGAGTACTGAATTAGCAGATATGGATTCAAATCCTGATCCTGCAAAAAAAAGAAACGAAACAAAACAGCTGTGAATTTGTTTGAAAATCAGTTCATCCCTCTGGTTATCAGTTTCCTCATCTGTGCAAGCGAAGAAGTTGAACTAGATGGTTTTTATAGTTCTTTCTAGCTCTGAAGGTTGAGTCTGCTCCCACTGTTGCACAGGGACTCGAAACATTGTTTCCTCTTTCAGTTTGGAAATTCCCATGAATCTTGCATGAATTAAAGGCCATTAAAGAAAACTTGTAAAGTAAAAGAAAGCCATTCACAGAAATGAATAAATGATGCAGTTAAACATAGGGGTAGTGTCTTCATTGAGATACCTGTTTGTCATCCAACCAAAAACCTTTAGCATGTTCAACATAGTAAAGAAAATCCGTTCAGCCGAGAAATACCCATTGAGCACCTGCTATATATTATCACATACTATAAAATCCAAGCCCGAAGTGGCCTATAGCACAGAAGAGAAGCTAAGTGCTTTATGTAAAAGGATGACAGTACATGGCCAAATGGGTGCCTTTCCAATATTAGGTGAAATGCTGGAAGAATCTGTCAGAGGTGAGAAAGATCACCTTTGGAAGGGAGTATCAGGAAAAGTTTGAGTGGATAGAGCAGCTTTATCCAGGATAAGGAAGGTCCATATGTATGCCCCAAAGACCCCAGCTGAGTTACAAGCATAAGTCCACCAGCATCCTCTCCTAACACCCCTCCCACTAGATTTTGGAGCTACCTCTACCACTCCCTTCCCTACTCCCAACCCTACTCCTCAGTTTGAGTGTTCCTTGTCAGAGGACTTTGATCAAATCCGTGCTATTACCCCAATTGAGAACAATTTGTAGAAACGACTATAGTGCATTGAACAACTCCACTCCAAAAATATGGATTTAGGGCCATGCTGCTCTGTCGTTAGCATCCCTCCTTCTAAATCCTTGAAAAGAACTTTTTTAAGCTTGCATTTTTTTTTAAATTAATATATGTTTTAGAGCAGTTTTAGGTTTATAGAAAAACTAAGCAGATAGTACAGAGTTCTCATATACCCTCTTCACCCCTCACGGTTTCCTCTGTAATTAACATCTTGCATCAGTGCTGTACTTTTGTTGCAATTGATGAACAAGTATTGACATACTGTTATTAACTAAAGTCCATAGTTTACATTAGGGCTCATTCTTTGTGTTGCACATCTGTGGTTTCTGAAAAATGTATAATGACTTGTATCCACCATTACCTTATCATACAGAATGGTTTCACTGCCCTAAGCATTCCCTGTGCTTCCCGTATCCATCCCTCCCTCCTTGCTTCCCTCCCTCCCCCAGAACCTCTAGCAACCATTGATCTTTTTATTGTCTCCATCTCCGTAGTTTTGCCTTTTCCAGAATCTCATACGGTTGGAATCATGCAGTATGTAGATTTTTCACACTGGCTGCTTACACTTAGTAATATGTATTTAAGGTTTGTCCGTGGCTTTTCAAGGCTTGGTGACTCATTTCTTTTTATTGCTGAATAATATTCCATTGTCTGGATGCTTAAAAATAGCCACAGGTTTTGAAAATAGTCCCAAGGCATGTCCGTATTCAGCTTTGCCCCTGGCACAAGTTGCAGTTTATCAGTGCAGCATATTCTGTTGTCACAACCATAGAATCCCAGCCACTGAGATAAGGAAGGGAACTGCAGCACTGGTTTGCTGGACATAACAACATGTGCAGGAGAAAGATGCAAGACAGGTTTTCAGGTATCTGCAGCTCACGGCTGTGTTCTGTAGCTTATTGAATGCCTTAAACGGTGCAGTTCTCCCCTCTGGACTTCCTGGTTTCCTGATGTGGAAAATAAGGTAGGCGCAAGATGAACTCTAAGGGTCCTTTAAATTCTGAAATGTGATAATCTGGTCTCATCCCCTAGTTTTTTAAAGGTGAGAAAACAAAGCACAAGGAAACTAACTAACCTCAATGAGCTAATACAGCAAATTATTGGCACTGCTTGGACTAGAAATTTAGTCCCTACAGTTGGTCTAGCATTTTTTCCCTCTCATTTCACCCTGTGCTTCCTGGTTTTTCATGTAGGAGCCTATCTTTTATGTAATCAGTGGCTTTTTTAACAGCCACTGATTACATAAATTGGGGGAAAAAAATAAGAAATAGAGATCGAAAGGAACAGAATCTTTTCTCTTTATCTGAGCTTTGACTGCATTGAAAATGTGCATCCAGGCTTCTATTTCTAAAACATGTAATTCTATAGTGTCCCAGAGGTGAATGCTTTTTATAACATTTTCACCACTGAGGGGTTGTTCCCACTAATCATAGCAGATTTAAAAGGATAGTGAATATTTATTTATATCCATAATAGCATTGCAAAATGTAACGGGTGAAAATAAGTGAAAGAATATGCTTCCTGGGGTGTCTCTTCACTGTTCCCAGTCAGGCCACGACACTTATAGCCTTGTAACGCTGTAACCACCTGTGACCAAGTTCATTATCAAGTGGATGGGTGAATGAGTTAGCCTTTCCGCTGACTTGGTTGCAGTTCAAGTGGGTACCAAAATTGCCCATTTTCTACATCATAAATATATTGAGAGAAAGGTAGATGTAGATAGATATGGATTTTTTTCTCCCTCCTTTTCTAATCTTTTAAAATCCTGGAGTTTTCTTTTTCCTTAATCATCACAAGCTTTCTTAGTCTCGGTCCTTTTTCCTGTTTAGCCTCTTTGAACTGAGGGGTAAATAGATCTACACCAGATTAGAATTATATTACAGTAGCTATAATTAAGGGCTAGAATAGAGACCTTTTTAATAACAGATCTGTGAAATCTGAAGTTTCAGTGAACATTTTGAGTAATCAGGGTTAAAATATTTGTTGAACATGATAGTTGATGAAATTTTTTTCTAAATGAAAGTCTGGTTACTAGAAGTGTTACATCTTCAGGTTACCTAGAAAAGGTGTTGATAAGCTAGATGTTACATCAGTTCTCATTCTTGGAATCATAGAGCTTGATTTAATTAACAGAGAAAGTTCTGCATATACAATAGGGGATAAAGTGTGGATTTTACTTCTTTAATAGTTTGACAAGCAGATTGCAACAAACAAGGCATTTGGAAGCCTGTTAGGGTCCCAGAGGCCTTATAAATATGCAGTACACTTCTCTGCATTTCCCCAGGTCCCTGAGGTAGAGATGTGATGAATAAATTTAAAACCACCGGTTCTTTTTGTGTAGCTTTCAGCTATCACTAATTTCAACCGAGACATGACTGTTTTACAGGTATACCTTCAGTAGTTTCCAAAGTAAAGGAAATTAAATGTAAACATGTGTTTAAGTTGCTCTTACATTGAAAGATTTTCTACTTTCTGTATCATGATACGTTTTCTTTAAACTCAAATACAAGAGTAAAACTCTATGCTTCTTGAGGATTGTTTTATATTTAATAGTGCTGTTGAGTCTCACAAGGGACAAAACATGCAGATAAAGTATTTCTTAGAAAAGTGATATATATTTATGTATAAACACATCACTGGAATAGCATAATCCATGTGGAACAAGTTCTTCTTCAGAATTTGATTTTAATAGATTAACATCCTTACTACTTACTATATTTGTAGCTCTTTATGATTGAACAGATCTCTCTGGTCCCTTTGCAACGATTTCTTGAAACTTACCAAAATTCATGGGGAGATCATTTAAAGCTCCTGATACCTTTTACATATTACATAGAAGACCTATGAAAAAGGTTAAGGTAAAGCAATTCATTGCATATACATTTGCAACAAAGTTCGTTGAAGTCATTGGAAAAAAATGTGTAATGGAAGGCTCATTAGCTTGATATAGAAGACCACAAAATGTAAAGACTGCATTAATATTAAATATACTAAGCAATTTTGACACCCAGTAAACACTTATCGAAAAGACTAGCCTTTTCTAATGTTACGTCTGAGAAAAGGGGGAGTTTTTTAATTGAAAACCCACATCAGTAGTTGCTTTTAAGGAAAAAAAATGAAATTTTTACTTACTGATTAAGAACTCAGTTGTGTCGGTTGTGAAGTTTGGGGAGTGGGAAAACTAATTTGTCAAATTAGGCCCTTGGAGGGCTTCCCTGGTGGCGCAGTGGTTGAGAGTCAGCCTGCCGATGCAGGGGACGCGGGTTCGTGCCCCGGTCCGGGAAGATCCCACATGCCGCGGAGCGGCTGGGCCTGTGAGCCATGGCCGTTGAGCCTGCGCGTCTGGAGCCTGTGCTCCGCAATGGGAGAGGCCACAGCAGTGAGAGGCCCACGTACCGCCAAAAAAAAAAAAAAAAAAAAAAATCAGGCCCTTGGAGTTCAACAATAAACTAGATGAAGTCTCATGGGCTTTTATATAGAAAAAGGCACCTGTATTTTGTCTTGATGTGCCTTTGCCGTCACAGCTGCAACTGAATCACACCCAGAAGTGCTAAATTGCAATTCCCAGTAGCCATTTTCAGTGCATTTTTAAAAGAATGTATCCAAATTACAGACCAATTGAATTAAGAAAAGCACATTCTTTAACTGAATTCATGCTTAATCCTTTCCTTTTATTGTCCTCTCAATAGATACACTTTGTATTTTTGCTTTTTAACAATTTCAACCAGAGGCATGGTGTAACTAAAATGAGGTTAGAAACAGTTCTAACATGATAGTAGTGGCTCTCTGAATTAATTTATGCTTGTTGTTTTTTTCTGCCTTACCAAAAATGTTCTTTTCAGTATTATAGAACAAAAAAATCATGACCTGTGTCACGATTTGTATAGCATATTGCCCCTGCTGTATGATACACACCTGTATATCCTTGAGGATATCTTACACCCAACAGTTTGTACCCCTCACTCTCCCACACCTGTATTGTCCCTCCCTCTCCCACTGGTAACCACTAGTTTGTTCTGTATATCTGAGTCTGCTGCTTTTCTGTTTTATTCACTAGTTTGTTGTGTTTTTTAGATTCCACATATAAGTGATATGATGCAGTATTTGTCTTTCTCTGTCTGACTTATTTCCCTTAGCATAATGCCCTTCATGTCTATCCATGTTGCTGGAAATGGCAACATTTTGTTCTTTTTCTATGGCTGAGTAGTATTCCCGCGCGCGCGTGTGTGTGTGTGTGTGTGTGCGCGCGTGTGTGTATCACATCTTCTTTATCCATTCATCTGTTGATGGACACTTAGGTTGTTTCCATATCTTAGCTATTGTAAAAAAATGCTGCCTTGAACATTGGGATGCATATATCTTTTTGAATTAGTGTTTTTGTTTGTTTGTCAGATATATACCCAGGAATGGAATTGCTGGGTCACATGGTAGTATTTTAAACGTTTTAATAACCAGCATGGCCATTCCGATGTATAATGGCTGAATATCGGCCCAGTACGGTGTTCAACAGGACAAGCTAATTGACAGTGGTGGTTGTCACATTCATAAGGATATCTCTTACTGGTGTTTCTGTGTTCAACACATAAGAGTGACACGACTCCTGACAGGTGAATGAACATGCTGTGACCCTTTGTAGTAAGGCCGACTGCATGCACCAGCCCCATTCTTCCTCTCACCAGCCCCCAGGAAATCCTCAAACTGACTATTTGGAGTTACAGCAATGGAAAGAGAGAGTGTGTGTCCAGTGAGCCATATCTTACTTGTGTATCTTTCTCTTGTCTCCATAGACTGTGGCTACAGAGAGGGCAAGGGATGTATCTTACTCATCTCTGTCTCTACTGCCTATTACAGTACTTGGCACAGAGCAGGGGCTCAAGAGTTACTGAACAAATAAAAGCATTGAACCCCACTAATAAAATACCACTCTATTGGTAATCAAGAGGCATAAGTGAAAGAAATAAGCTCCCTAATCTTGCCAGAGTCATTAACCTAGCTGTAAGTTTACTTCTTCGTCCATAAAACAAAAAAAAGTACAATGTCCTCAGTGCACCAAGTGTGAAGCCAACTGGCCAAGTGTTTATAGCAGTCAGATTGCCAGTGAAAAAAACTGAAAGCAGCCTCAGTTATTTAAATTAAGGATCCCCCCTTCCCCCTTTCTTGTATTTTGTGCATCATGACATGAACCTTTCAAATTATGCTTCCCTGAAGTCTTGTAAGATTCACTTATGGTCAGGCTGATATTCCATATGATCTCTTCAAAGGCTGTGTTGCACCATTTTTAATACTACATCAAGATGTTAGCGATAGATCCTACAAACTTGGTTTTCGTTATCATCCTCCAACTTGTACTCGTAACCCACATGTTGAGCAAGCAAATCCCATAAGAAATAGTCAGAATGCAATTGTGTGTCTCCTGCTACCTAGTTAATGTTTATTCCATGGGGATTATCTTTCCCTGCACATAGAGGGAAACACAGGCAGTCCCCCATGGCTTTCAGATCTCTGAAGTCTCTTTAAATTGCAAACACAGTCTCAATCCAGAAATCAGAGTGCTGGCCTCTAGCGTGCTAGTAATACTAGCAATCTAAACTCACAGATTTCAAGTTGAAAGTAAAATCGTTTCTGCTTCCCAAGCTAGGCTATTGTAATAGTGCAGGGAGCAAGGTGCTTCCCCTGCTTGGGGAGCCTCCCCTGCCACTCTCTTGATGTGAACTGATGGCATTTCCTCCAGCTTGCCACTTCCCCCTTGTCCCACTTTTCTCAGGGCTCCACGCCACACGCGTTATAACACAGATTCTCTGTCAGTGTACCCGCCCCCTCTCAGATGTTCCTCTTGTATAGGACTTAAATTAAGGCTCCAGATCATCTCTCTTCCCCACCAGGCTCACTTCTAGTCCATGGAAAACACTCATGCAGGTCTTTGTCCTGAAAAACTCTGTAGGGATCGAAGCCCAGCTGTGTCTATGCCCCTGGACCAGGCCACTTTAGCTTCTTCAGGAATAAGTCAGGTACCCCTCTTCTGTGTCCCCCAAAGTCATAGAACACATTCATGCTCTGAATAGTCTGATGGAAACCCCCTTCTCTAAGCTTGAATCGAAGGATGTAGTGTCTCCATATACATACACACCCTTGGCAGATGTCTCACATCATGACAACAGCTTTCTCCAAAGAGTCTCTTTATAAATCCTGTCCTCCTCCACTCTGCTAACCTTTTATAGTCCTGAAAATTCTGCATATGGGAGCCTGCCTACAGACATTTTTCTGTCAAATGTTTATCTGACACTGGCACGTCAGTCAAGTATGAGAAGAGTCCAATTTTAATATCTAGTTACACATTAAGTGTGTTTTTGTTGTTATTTTCACACCAGGGATGCTTCAGTAGGTTCTATGAGACCGTAAAAGGCATTTCTATACTTTGTGGTGTCTGCTGCTTTTATTTGCCACCAGAAACACGCAGATTACCACAATCAGGGTGTAGATGACACAATACTTAGACTGCAGAATAAGCTCTCCTCTGTTTTGAAGTTGATATATGACTTCTGTAAAAAGAAGTTTAAGAAAGCCAATTATACCTTCAGAAAGACGCACATCTTCTTGTCTTTGGAGAGGAAGACTTAAAGATCTAAATGTTCTGTGTGACTGAGAGAGTCTAGCTGTGGGACGTTAGAAACGTGGTAGATCCGGAATATTAGCTGTGCAGAGTAGCAGGAAACACTAACCACATTCAAACAAAAACAGCTCATAGATGATGCTGAGGGCTTGGCTGCGGTTGGATTTGTGGATTTTTATTGTTGCTATTATGTAGTTACGTGATTTTCTTCAGTACCACGCAGTCACCCCAGTATAAGAGTAGAGATAGAACTTGTAGTATCGGTCCAGAGTCGGAGCTTTCCTTGGTAGATGATGAAGCAAAATGGTAGAAGGAAATTGACAGGGCTAGGGATTATAGCTTAAGTGATAAGCCATGGAGCCATACTGGGTGGTGAAGGAAGGCGGCCAGGAGTCAACTAATAGATGGCTTACATAAAAGGATTTCTGCACGTGAAGAGCAGGGAATGAGAGGACTTAGAGGCTGTGATCACAATGGATCACAAATGGGATGTTTTACTTGGAGATTTCAAGAGCAGTGCAGTTCTGGGTAGTCACATCACATACATGAAGCGAATAAGAAAACTTCTCTGTGAAAGAATGGATGCTGTAGAGAGTGAGAGTATGTGAGGGTAGAAGACCTTGAGACTGCTGTCATAGAGGGGGATTTTGAGTTTAAGATTTCAGAGGTGGAATAAGCATTCATTTGTCCTCCAGGCGATGACAAAGTACCAATATGTGGCAGTGAGAGAGAGGAGAGCTGGTGAAGTGATGCACAACGTTTTTGGTAGGATTTACTGTAGAGGATGAGTCTGTGAGCCAGGCACCAAAGGCCTCATAAGCATGGTTGAATTTTTTGTAAATTTTATCAGTGGAACAGTAGTGGAGTTGTGATATAGTTGAACAGCATGCCTATAAGAAACAAGGATTAGAGTGGAAAGGTAAGAAAATGAAAGCAGTATTAGGAAAAGAAAACCACTTCCTTTATTTTGGGTCTACAGTGGATTGGGCTCTTCACATTTATTACTAATTTGTACCCTAACTCATCAAGATACATATTATTTTTATCTTGTTTATTATGGAAAATAATAAGTATATACAAAAGTAGAGAAAAATGACATGATGAACCCCAGTGTACCTGTCATTCAGCTTCAACAATTATTACTATTTTACCAATTAATCCCTTTTTCAGGTGAAAAAAACTGAAATTCATACAGTTTAAGCACTTTGCCCAAGATTCCATGGCTATTTCACAAGTGACTAAGCCAGAACTTGAACCCAGATCTGTGTGACTTCAAAGCCTATGTTCTTTCCACTACACCATACTCTTCCCGTATAAACCATTATTGTCTCTTTTTAAAAACATCTTTCACTCTAGGAGCACTTCTCTGTAGCATTGGAAAGCCAACCAGTTTAAACTGGATCATATCCTCTTCTTGGTTCCAGCTCAATTGGGAGCAGTATTCCTTCTCTTGTAACAACTTTATCATTTCATCTTTTTGGTTAACTAATGTTTTTATATTGGAGAATTCTTCCCAGATATTTTCTGAGCATACCAATTTTTTTGTCCAGGGTGCTAATGCTGTCATGGTTATTTTGTAGGTAAACATATTACTTTTCGCTCAAATGAATTGTGGGCTCTGTCAGCCAAATACAGGATTGTTGAGAGAAAAATATGAGCGTTTAGCACGATGTAAAATCTTGATTTCTAAGTTGATGCTAAAATGTGATATGTCCATAATTATGTGATATTTGTCTGTAATCTTATCCGGTGTTGAAATGGTAGTTTCACACCGCTTGCCTTTCAACATATATGGACGTTGTTAATTCGTTCAGGAACTCAGAAATATTCAAGATAAATCACAAGTACAACATATGCGGTAATGTCTCTAATCTTTTCGATTTGATTTGCTTTAAACAGTGGTCTGGTATGTCTTCATTTACATTGTCGATGTAATAGGCTTCCCCAGCAGTCCGGCTCTGATAATTATTTGGCTTATTTATACCTCAACACCTTGAGCTGCTACATCTCATTTAACTTATTGCTCTTTAAAGTTCTTGTAACTCAGTGGTTCTTAGCCCTGGATACACATTAGAATCATCTAGGGAAGTCTTAAACAATACTGATGCCTGGGCACCATCCCAGACTAATTAAATCAGAATCTCTGGGAGTTGTAGCTCCAAGAACCATGGTGATAATTCCTATTCTTTGACCAGTGCCACTCAGAACACTCTGTTCGGTGTGAGGTTGAGGCAGTTAAAACAGCAAAAGTCCAGTTCTTTACCTCATCCCTTCCACTTTTATTTTTCTTCATTTGGCAGTAGTTTTTTTTTAAAAAAAAAATGTGATTAAAGACCATCACATTCATGGGTTATCAGAGCTTACTATTTCTCCACCTGCCTCAAATTTACTATTGCAAAATGCAACGGGATTCCAGAAGTAAGATTGCATTTGAAGATTTTAAAGGAGATCCATTTGCTCTACACTCAAGTTATTGTGATACAAAGGGAGAAGGGCCAGGAGACTCTGAGCAGAGACAAAGGAGTTTGAAAGAGGATGAGACACTGGGGGAGCTAATGGTTGTTTAGTGTGAAGGAGCCTCAGAATAGCTGAAGAGGTAAGTATGAGCTGTATTCTGAAGGACTTTGTATCTCATTTCAAGGGGTTTGATTAGGACCAAATACATAATTTGTGGGGTCAGTGCAAAGTGACAATGTGGAGCCCCTGTTCATAAATCATTAAGAATTTTAAGATGGCGGCAGAAGAGCATTAAACCAAGCACAGGACCCTTCTAAGCATGGGGCCCTGCGTTACTGCCCAGGTCCCTTCCCTCAGAGCTGGCCCTGACTTTAGTTAAATTCTGAAGATAGTGGGAGACAGGAAAGGTTTAGGCGAGGGAGTGACTTAAGGCTCATTATAAAGATTTCTCTGATCGCTAGGCAGAAAAATGGATTGTTGAGCTGAGACACCAGGTACTACCAGTGGCTTTTATGAAAACTGGTGTGTCTATCTCCATATTTTTTCTGTGATTTTTAACCCTTATGATGGTAATAGTAGTGATGGTACTAGTAATAGCTTCCATTAGTATAGCACTTAAACACTTTCATGTACACTATTGTCATTTGATCCTTCAACAATCTGATTGTCGGGCAAGGTATATATTGTTATCCTTGGTTTATAGATAAAGAAATAGTTAAGTGACTTGCCAACAATTATGTGACTAGTGGATGATGTATAAGGGATTTGAAGCAGCCCTTTTGACATTGCGCGCACTACTGATACTTCTACTCTACTCGTATTGCTAGTTTTATTATTAAGAACTATTTAATGAAAGCAATTTTTAAAGCATCTTTTTGTCCGTTTGCACTTTTTGGTGAATTGCACTAAATTGTAGTTAAAGACATTGTCCACAGTGTTTTCAAAGCTCCTTGTACATACGAATATCCACATGATGGAGTTTTTAGTTGAATGCCAGCAAGATTTTTTTGTACCAAGATGTCTGTTTTCTTTTACTCAGACATTAAAAAATGTTCCATGCACCACTCTTTAACCTGGCTGTCAGGGAACTTAGATTCAAACTCAGCACCCAATTTTCAAAGTTAGCTCATCCAATCCCTTGACTTGCTCTAGACGGTGTCTACTGTTAGTATCCTTGACAATGCTATTTTCACATTATATTCAATTTTCTTATATTACATTCTATGTTACTTCAAATACATTTGGAAGCATTCAGGATATAAATCCTTACCTTAGAAATGAAATAATAACCATTTGGAGATTTGTGCAAAACAATAAGAAGAAGCACAAAGGAATGTTTAAGTGGCTGAGCAATAGTATGGGGGACTTACCCATTCAAGCTGGTTAAAGCAGGAAGTAGCTGACAGGTCAGATAAGCATCTGCTAATTAAATAAAAGATAAGATTGAGTGATAACAGGCAAGTTAAAAAGCACGTGTGAACCTGCAAATGACTTAGGCCAGCCAATCTTCTACTCTAGAGATTGTATAATATCACTATAAATTCCAGTACTTTTGTGTCCTACCCATCATCTCTCAATTTTTTATAGTCTGTCATGCTCAGGCCCTATAATTTTTATTTTTGCTCTCTCTTTCTTTGACATTTTTTATTGTTAATTATTTTGTGTGTATCATGGCTAGAGATTTAGACGTTGGAAGGTCTAGTCTTTCACAGTAGATATAACAACTAAATTTTTGAAATGTACGTTTTATAAATATTTGATTATTTTTATAGACTCTATGTTTGGATTGTTTTAGGTGTTTGTTTCTTTGTGGTAATTTAAGCAGTCAGATTTAATTACATTCCAGGGAAAAACAACATTCTTTTAATAGCTTTGGTTTCACATTTTCTTGATTCTCTTGTCTTTTTTAGTTTGTTCCTAATTTGTACACAAATAATGATTCCAGTTCAGAGTGGCTACTGCAAGAGATAATACTTGAATTTCAAAAACTACCTTATTCCTTTTATGATAATAGTATGTTAAAAGTATCTAGGGTCAAATTTTAGCATCTGAGACCAAATGGAAAGCAAGCTTCTGTGTACAAAAGAGATTCCATAAAAATAGCTTGAAGGAAGCTATTTAGAAGAATTTATTGGCTGGATACGATCTGTAGTCCACTAGTCATCACTATACCTAAATGGATTCTTTGCCTTCTTATCCTGGGTAGACTCATAGTCACAAACCAGCCCTTGCTGTCTACCCTGGAGTTCACCTCTCGAGTCCCAGACAGTTCCTGACCGTCACGCATAGATTATCTGATGGTCACCTGGCCAGCCTCTTGTTTACTTTCACTACCCAGTGCCAGACTATCCAAGCAAGGTTTTTATAAAGATTATATCTTTACTTATTAGGAATGGAAAGTAATTTAGAAATATTCTAGCCTATTGGTCTTAATTTATGGATGAGTAAACTGAGACTTAGAAGAGGTGACTTACGTCTGCATTGAATAACATTTTGTAACCTTTTTATTGAAATCTGAAGATAGAGACGATTTCTGTAGAGTTTTGTAGAGTTTTTAAAGAAATTATATTTTCCTTTGAGTTATTTGAGTTGTGTATGTGTATAATAGTTACAGGAGGGACACTAGTTTTTCTTATTTTGTGTAGATAATTATAGTAATGTAGAGCAACCACAAGAAAAAAATTAATAGTAATTAACATAACAATTTAGATATATCATACTCTATTGAACCTTGAAATGATTTGTTATACACTATCATCATTATATTATTTTCTCTAGAAAATGTGTAGGTCATAGCGCTCGATTATAAAATTGAGAGTAGATATTTATAAGTTAAGAAAATTTCAGCTAATGTTTATGGAGTTCTAAGTATATGACATTACATTTATATTTTATTTTATGCCATTAACATAGTGAATCTTGCCTTTGGATATGAGAAACTTCATCTTTATAATTTCCTTTCCCTTTAAAATGTTCTCAAATGTAATTTCTTTTGTTATATATGGGATTTTGTAATTATCCATATTATACATCATCCTATGTATGTATACCTCTAGATCATGTAATAGCCATCATCTATATTACTTATTTTCCCTCTGAGACCTTTAAAATGCTCTCACATGTTAACACGTGGTGTTGATTTCTTTTGAAAATATTTCCAATGTGTAATTGGCATGATGGTGGTTTTACAGCATTAATTCCCTAATGTCTATGTGAACCTTACAGGATCTGAATATGAAGAAGAAACCCTTGACTCACTGCCATTAGGACATGTGCTCATCTATACCTTCTCTGGTTCTTGTTTTTACCAAAGATGTGAATTTGCATCCTGGCTGGCTGCAGTTATAGGTACTGGCTACAGAGGCTTTTTTTTTTTAGAAAGCTAACTGGCTCCTATAGGAATCAGACTCATGACCTTGGCCTCATTAGCACCATGAGCTAACCAACTCTGACATGTAGAAATTACACAAGCGACACAAATCATAAGAGAAAACAGAACTAAAAGATGGCCTTTGGGGAAATAATTTTCTTAAAGAGCATATCCAAATTGAGACCTGCATTTAGCAGCTTATATGAAATTCTCGATCCTACAGAGTTGCTTGTTTTAAGAGTGAAAAACAATATAAAAATAGCAGTAGAGATTGAAAGCAATCAAGTTGTCCTGACTCACTACTTTCTTTCCTGTGTAATATAGATTTATATAGAAACAGGGGCTCTAACCACCTGTCAGTAATATGTTTTTGTCAATTTTCCTGTAGATTTTTATTCATGAAAATAGCACTAGTGGCAAACGTGAGCTAGTGAGTCAAAGTATCCTGCACAATTCCCTAAACTACTCTGCCAGTTTATTTCAGTGATTTATAGTGCCCCGTTTTTTGGGGGGTTTTGGGGGGTTTTTTTTCGGTGGTGTTGGACCAAAGCAGAGTATGAGTGAAAATGGCTATGGGTTGTTTTGATAAATGGACAGGTACCAAGTATTACCATTGGAGTGACTTTTTCCCCTAAAGATAATCATTGCTATTACTGTTACTACTGTTTTGTTTCCACCTTACAAAATATGGGGTGGAATTTGATCAAGTTTTTATTGTGAAAGCTGAGGACTGTTTCTGATTCTCTTGTGAATTTCATGACTTTGGGAAAATTCTTTATTTGTACACCACAGTTCCCCTCTGCCCCTTAATATAGGGACACCAATGTATTGAGTTTGATGTGAGAATTAGCACGTTTATCAGTGAATCTTCTGGGCAAACAAAAATAGAACGCATCTGCACAGCCATAGTTGTGTCAGGGGTCAAGAGCAGGTGTTAAATCCAAAATCATAAGCAGTATATAATTCTGTTTATGGTTTTGAGCACATAAGACATGTTTCTTATTATAACTAATGCTGTAAAACTAACACACCATTGTAAAGCAATTATACTCCAATAAAGATGTTTTAAAAAAAAGAAATGATATTTTTAGCTGTAGATTCTAAATTACCCATTTCATTACTTCTCTTTTTTCTTTATTTGCTATATCAGAAAGTATATTCCTATGACTTGATAAAATTTTATGTACCTCTAACAAATTTAAAAGTTAATTTCTCACATTGCTTATAGAAAAAGGGGAGACCTTTAAATAAGCATGCATTTACATAAAGTCAGAATTTCATTGGAGAGCTTTCTTAACAACTGCCCCATGGTTTACAATACCATCCCATCATGATAACTACATATATTATTGTAATGTTTGCATCAAGATGCTTCCAATTTCAATATGGTATATTTCCTAGTATGATTTGTATTAAATATTAACACAATAATGTAATATTTGACTTTATGCTATATATGATAAACTAAAAAAAATAATAACTAATGCTGTATTTCTTGACTCTTTCTGGTTGTTATCATAACTGAATTAATTTTATCCTCATACCCTGATGCTAGGCATTTAGAACTTAGTAGGTAGTTGAAATTTGAATAAATAATGAAGATGATATAAATGAATTTTATTTAACTGATAAAATAGACACATGGATTGAACGTGATACCTGACATTGTTGATAACAAGGAAGAGTCAGCAGAGTTTTATTATGGTTTCCTTATTTTTTTCAATATGGAAATAAATCTATTATATGATAAATACAGCATAGTTTAACTTTAGTTACATTTAAAAGAAAATGAAAATGAAATGATAAGATTTAAGAAATCATGTTTGCAAAACTCATTTGAATAAATCAGAAATGTAGAAATTCATCATTAGACAGCCCAGGATGTAGAATCTGTTATTAAACAATCTATGAAATTATAGGTCTGATGTATGTTATTTTCACATTTACTATTAAGCAACTCTCAGTTCTTTTCTTCCCCCTTTCTGGGTTTGTACCTATCACACAGACTACAAAGAATGTTAATTTGTTGGCCTGCCTCTCTTGAGAGGTTTGCCACATTTTTGAGGTAGAATAGAAAAGGAGCTATAAAAAGGGAAAGTAACCAGAGCTAGCTGTGAAGACTAAATGAGACAGGTAAAAAGGGCCTAGCATAGATGTGGCATATAGTGTCCTATAATTAATAGTAATAATAGTTGTTATTATTATTGATAAGGCCTTGACCTAAATAACGCTGGGGGCCTTAAATTATCATTAGCATTAATAATAGTAACGTTGATATTAGTATTATTAATACTATTATATCTTGAGGTGACAAGAGATACACATGAAAACACAACAATTAAGGCTTAAATATGATGACGTTCCCAGTAAGGACTACCATCAACCCATCTGGATAAAGTGTTACATTTTGGAGAGTGCTGGTAGAAAAGGCCAGAAGGAAAAGTCAGAGGATCCTGAGTTACAGACCATATAGCTTGAACTTTACCTTATAAAAATGCACTGATGGAAAAATACTTTAGGAAGATCTATATCATAGAATTGAATTTCAGGAGCTTTAAACATCGCTGAGTGCAACCCCTACCATTTTTGAAATGTTGCAAGGTTTGGGTGATTTGCCCAAGGTCACACCCTTTGTTGGTGGCAAAACAAGCTATTGCACCTCAGACACCTGACATGAAGATAGCCTAGTACTCTTTTCATTTAAACAATGTCCAGAATGGATATGATAAAGGGATTGCCAAATGTCACTCTAAAGCAAAATATTTTTATATTTTTAATTTCAGTTAGAGAATCAAGAATTATGCATATACATTGGAGATGATGTAACCATAGTGACCAAAGTAAACAGACTTTTAAAATTTAAATTAAGGCACTTTCATCAAAGCTGCATAATAAATGCCATTTATAGTTACTTTATTCTTTACGTCATACATTTATAATACATTCAAAATCAAATATCAAGACTAAATTATGCTCCAACTGAAAAAGCCATGTCAGTTTCCTTTATGTTCAAATACTAGTTGAGATTTGTTTATTGCGCCTCTTTTAGAACAATAGAAGCTTGAGAACTATGCTTGGTAATAGAACAGGAAAGCATAACTATAGATATAAGTGATTAACAAGAATTCTTTTCCCAATTGTGTGTTGTAAGACTGACACATTGGATTAATATTGAATAGGTAATTTACAATTCTGTGCTGTTTGCAGAGATATCATATTTTGCTATTCTTAGGAACTTGCAGATGAGTTGGTTTTGGAGGTTTTCTGATACCCAAAAGACTTTTAAAAATGGCAGAATTTCCCTTACGTGCAGCTCTGATTTCTAAGGCATACGCTCACCTTGAAACCCCCTATTTTTTCTTTTTAGCATCTTTATTGGAGTGTAATTGCTTTACAATGGTGTGTTAGTTTCTGCTGTGTAACAAAGTGAATCAGCTATACATAATACATATATCCCCATATCTCTTCCCTCTTGAGTCTCCCTTCCTCCCACCCTCCCTATACCTCCCCTCTAGGTGGTCACAAAGCACTGAGCTGACCTCCCTGTGTTATGCGACTGCTTCCCACTAGCTATCTATTTTACATTTGGTAGTGTGTATATGTCCATGCCACTCTCTCATGTCGTCCCAGCTTACCCTTACCCCTCCCTGTATCCTCAAGTCCATTCTCTATATCTGCATCTTTATTCCTGTCCTGCCCCTAGGTTCTTCAGAACCATTTTTCTGTTTTGTTTTAGATTCCATATATATGTGTTAGCATACGGTATTTGTTTTTCTCTTTCTGACTTACTTCACTCTGTATGACAGACTCTAGATCCATCCACCTCACTACAAATAACTCAATTTTGTTTCTTTTTATCACTGAGTAATATCCCATTGTATATATGTGCCACATCTTCTTTATCCATTCATCTGTCGATGGACACTTAGGTTGCTTCCATGTCCTGGCTATTGTAAATAGAGCTGCAATGAACATGATCCTGGGGAGTTGCACGTTGGCTCGTACAACTAGCTGTCCCCTATACCTTGCCTATCCCAATGATGCGAGGAAGACTTGCTTGATTAAGATCTCGGTTCCATTTTGTTTTGCTGCTCTTGACACTCTTAGTACTTGACCTAACTTTTTGCTTTTCAGATTTGCATGTCCCTTTTTTTTTTAACTTTGGTATAGATAAAAGGTTTATGCCCTTATTGGTTTGAATTTTTGTTACTTAGTGTCTTTGATCAGTAACGAGGAGTAATTTGCTTTAGCCTCTAATGGATTATAGTCTGTTTTGCCATTGCTTTTGCTTTTCAAATCCATATGGACACCGGAAGGCTAGATCTGGTTTCTGTTACCAACAGGAGACACCCAACTGTAGCTTACATATATTGTAAGATATACAGAGAACGTTGCAAATTCCCCATGTTGTCCTCTGTTTCGTAGTCCCATACCATTCAGAAAATGGTACATACCAGTCTTGATAAGCTAGCATTCTCAAGAAAGAAGGCTGTGATATGTTGTTATTTTGAGATATTGAAAGTACGTTAAATTATACATGGGGGATATTATTTTTTTATTGAATTTAGTGTTCCCAAACTGTTCTACAGAATATTGTTCCATAGGATGTGAAAATAAAATTTTTTTTAAAAAAGAAAAGGGTTGGTTGAGGGTAGTCAGGGAAATTGTCTGTGGCCAATAAGTTGTGGATATGCTGGGTTAAACAAAGATCAACAAGTCTATTTACTGCAGAATTGCTCCTGACTTAATATGCTACTTTTGTTGTAAATTTCTAAGAGGAGCTATGATATGAAATGTTTCCCAACTTATTTAGCCATGTGTGCATCTGTGTGTGTGTATGTGTGTGTAATACCTTTTAACATCTCAAGCATGGTGCACGGTTTGGGAAAAGGTGGTCTAGCTATTTATTCTTGTATGCCTAAAATGTAAGTGAAATGGACCCGGAGAAAATGGTTAAAATTTCATTATACACCATACCTTAAATGGCTGCAAACCTTACTGGCAAAGCTTCCTGATTATAGGAAATTCCCATTGAAATGTTCAGGAGGAGGGAGAAAAAAATCAAATAGGATTACTTTTAAAAATGCATTGGCAATACCCCTGTTGTTGGATATAAGAAAGAATAGAATACTTTTAGCTACTATCTAAACAATATGGATTATATTATATCTAGGACTTTAGAACATTATAAAGCTACACATGAATGCAAGCCCGATTATCAGTAATTAGAAAGATGTTGCTTTCAGAACATGTGATCCATTTACACCAACATGCCATAACCCCGTCCAAGGATTATCCGTTTGTAAACATATTTCCTGTGTGAGTTACTTAAAACATTCTCCAGGTGTTTAACAATATCTTTAGTTGATCTGAAAATAAGTCACAGTGGCTGAACTTGAATACTTATAACAGCAATATGAAAAACATGGGACTGCAGTGAAGCTGTTATCATGGAAAACTCTCCTGTTACAGCATAAAACCCTCTGTGAACCATTACTGAGAACAGAGTAACACTGAGAAAAACCCACATAGATATATTGCCAGAAACAGTTGCCCTAGTTCTGTAGTTTCAAATTGAAGTTGCAGAGACTCCCATATGGGAAAAGCACTTGTACATATCTCTCTGATGGCATTCGTCTCATGATGTTTGATTCCATTTTGATGGGTTTGTTGCTAGCATGATTCCTGCTGTCACTACGATTTGTGTTTATTATAGCTGTTTCCTTTTTAATAAAGGATGCTGTTGCATATAAACACTGACAGGAAGCTGTCTTTTCAGAAATTACATTCTGTATGCTGCACTAGTCATTGCAACGTTGTAAAGTGAGTATTTTGCTACCAACGGAGCAGGATTATATTTTTTCAATGGATCGATTAGTTTTGATCGTTTTGTCGTTACGTTATAAGAAAGGACCTAGTGTTATTTTTATTTTGTATTTGCTTTTAAATAGTGTACACTTTTAAGGAGAAATAACAAAGTAGGCAATACTGTGTGGCTGAACATACTTTGATAGAAGAACAACTCAAAGACCAGGGAAAATGAGCATGCGGTAAGGGAGAGCACATCAGATTGACCACAATGCAGGAGTTCCAGGAGGAGAACACCCAAAGTCAATAAGCATCATTTCTCCTAAGCTGAACTGAGGCAGTATGTAATGCCATAGTCAAGACTCGGAGCTGAGAGATCCCAGGCTGAGAAAATAGCCAAAGAATGGGAGGCAAGGAGGCAGGGAGCTGTCACTAGGGCGGGTCAGCCAGTTGTGCTGGGTAGTGTTTTTTTCACCTGGAGATGCTTTTAACAACCTCATGCCCAGTGGCATTTTTAAATTGATGTCTGGCCCCAGAAAGGTCTGTCTGTAAAATAAATTGAACAAGGTTGAATAGAACGTATATAAAAAAGAAGTTTCAAGAAACCTGGTGTAATTAATTTACAGTGTGCTAGTCCACTGAAAGCGTCTCTAATCAGGTACAGACTGGCTCCTCCTGTGCTTCCATCTCCTTCTCTCTCTTTCCCTCTCTCTTTCTTTCTCAGGTTAGAAAAAATTCTCGACTTAGTTAGCCAAGGATGCACCACGCTATAGGAAGTGAGGGCAGAAGTACAGACAGCAAAATTCAGCATAGCTCTTTTGGTTCCAAGTTGCATGAGGGGATGGCGCCATTGGCGGTGGGGGGAGGTAGTGGTCGGGAATGATAGGCTTACTTGTCCCCTTAACTGTCAGCTGTCGCCAGATCGGGAAAGTTCAACTTATGCTGTACCACTGCTCTTTTTCATACACACTTATCATCACCATTCGCATAGTATTTCTAGAATGTCTACATTCTCATTTAAAGGAATGTGTGCGAACACTGGGCTTTCCTCATCCCTGAACCAAATTCAGAATTACCAAGGCTGTGGGCTCCATCTGAAGGGAGGAAAAGAAGAGTCAAGGCCAGGTATCCTGGAACAGTATCTTTCTCCACTTCCTGCCATCAGTTTACCACTCCCGCCCCCACTCCACATGTGCATACACTCTCTAACATCCTTTCATCTGGAGGGTTAGGATACTGCCTCATTTTTTGGAGAACCTTAGTCAAAAATCTGTTTCCCCAATGGTACTTTTGTGTTTATCAACATAGCTTCCTGGAAGCACTTCTGATACATCAACACTTGCTTTGGAACTTTATCCTCTACCACAATGAGATTGACTTTCAGCTATGTATCTCAAGTAGGAATGAGGATAAGAAAGACTTTCCCTACCAAAGGCACAGTTAACAAAGGCTGAGAAGCGGGAAAATCTAACAGTTAAGTAACAGTGGACTGTTATATTTAATTGGACGATTGGATAGATAATGAATTGTGCATGAGATGTAGTACGAAATAAGGTTGGAAATGTCAATTAAGGCTGGCCCCCTCAGAGTTTTGAGTGCCTAAGGAAGAAGCTTTTATTAAATGTGTAAGTCAGATTTTTGAGTAGAGTCTACTGTGAGGAGGCAGACATGAAGAAAAGGCCAGTACTGAATCATCAAAATGATCTTGCCAGTTACAGACTCCTTGCATTGGGAAGCTAGAAGTTTATTCCTATAAGATAGAAATCTAAGTGAAGTAAGCCAGACAGAGAAAGGCAAATATCATATGCTATCACTTATATGTGGAATCTAAACAATAAAATAAATGATTCAAAGGAACTTATATGCAAAACAGAAATAGACCCACAGACATAGAAAACAAACTCATGGTTACCAAAGGGGAAAGGGGCAAGGGATAAACTAGCAGTTTGAGATTAACAGATACAAACTACTATATATAAAATAGATAACCAACAAGGACCTACTGTATAGCACAGAGAACCATATACAATATTTTGTAATAGCCTATAATGGGAAAGAATCTGAAAAAGAATATGTATATACGTATGTATAACTGAATCACTTTGCTGTACACCTGAAACTAACACAACATTGTTAATCAACTATACTTCAATTAAAAAAAAAAAAGAAATAGTCATAGCTGACTATAGAGAGAAAAGAAAGTGAAAAGAACATTTGTGCAAAAGCTAGTAGTATTTGCCTGCCTTTCAGGTTTAATCCTTCTGTCTTACTTGGCAAACCATCTTTGGCCCTAGTCAGAAACAGCCTTGCCCTTTGTCAGGAAGGAAATCCTTTTGGTGAAAGAATGATAGTAATCTTTTATGAGAATTGAATGATCAGTTGATTGGAAGAAGACTATAATTAAATGTGATTTATAAGCAATCGATTTTGCCTGAAAAGGTTATGAAGCCATGTGAAGGTTTTCTTTTTATTTTTTCTTAATATTTACTAAGCTTTTATAGATTTAAGATTCAGTCTGAACAGAGAATAGAAAAAGCATTAGCTGTATACATTTTATTAGCACATAGGGCTATTAGCTGTAAGAAAGTATTACCAAAGACTAGATTGGCCTGACTAAATCTCACTTAGAGATTGGCTGTTTCTACCTAGTAATTTTATACCTGCCATTCAGCGACCTGCACTAGGGTAGTATTGGTGAACCAAGTGGCTTAAAAGGCAGATCATACAGATTCTCCAAACTTAGCCTTATGAGTCTCAGAGATAATATTATCATTTACTTTTCAATAAGTTTTTGATATTAAAAGGAATCATTTTCAAACAGTGTCACTACTGTCTAAACACTAGTTAGTTAGACATGCATATTAGCAATGATAAAAAGAATAAAAATAAATTTAAAAAAAGAAAGACTGAGGCAAGGTTGAAAAGAAATAGAATGACCTATGCCTAAATCACGTACCTTCCTAATTAAATGAAACAGGATTTCTTTACTGCTCTAACTGACTCTGATCTTACAGACGGACCTTGACTCACTTCCGGGCCAGAAGTCTTCTCACACTATGTTCATTAAGGCCCCTCGTATCTGAAGTGGCAGGGCTGCTCTAATCCTCAGACCCTACCCCTTTGCTTTGCTTGCTATCCTCCACTTTGCCCTCACTTCTGTACCACCTACAGGTTTTATGTGTTAAAAAGCCTCTGCTAGCAGATTTTGATTCAACATTTTATCAGTGGCTTGCTCAATTTTACTTTTTTTAGCCCCAGTTTTCAGTGATGCATCCTCAAGACTAAAATAATAATGAAGTGCCTGCCAAAGGTAATGTTTTCTAATGCCACATGGGCTTTAGCAATAAGGTAACTTTGTCATAGAAGAACCTGAAGGAATTGTAGTCACACTTTTTAACTGGTTTGTTTTACTAGTGTTGCTATAGAAAATGCCTTATAAATAACATTTCGAGAACAATATCTCTGTGAATCTCATTATAGCTGCCAGAATGTTTCCCGGCAACTTTTCTTATGTCTCCCAAGGATGCTATGTGTAGATCCTGGTCAGTTTTCAACCATTTTCATAGATGACAGCTTTAAATATCAATTATACAAGACTGTGGATAAGCTGTCTAAGATTCCATGTCCTCTTCTGAAGGATCTCTTTGAGTCCTTGAGAGATAGAGCCATTTGAGTGAAGAAAAGCAGGAAAGTTTTAGGGCCCAAGGCATGGTGAATTCACAAACCTATTTCTTCCCTGCCAGTTCTCATCTTGATGTAATAACCAAAGTTGCTGGACAAGCTATCGTGACCTTCCTGGAGTGAAAAAGGGAAAGGAAAGGAAAAGAAAAGAAAAAGCTAGACTGGTATTCTGTTCCTAAAGAATGCCAGAGAGAACTTTAGAGAAATCCTCCCTATACTGCTTTACCTGGTCCCCTCCTAGAATAACACAGTGATTTCATGAGTCAAATGAGATTTCCTTACTCTGAATTTGCAAAGGGACAAAATTGCCTGCAAAGAATCAGTATGAATGGGTTTTGAAGAACAGAATAGAGTAAAAGGTAAATTGACTGATGAGCTTAATTTTTAAGACCCATTCATTCATTCATTCAGCAAAAAGTTATTGAGTGCCTGCTAAATCTCTGTCTTTCTAGAACTGATATACTAGTAAGGAGAAACAAACCATTTTTTTTTTTTAATTACAGAGTATGTCAGAAGATGATAAGTGCCATAGGAAAAAGAAAGCAAGGAAGGAGTTGAGGGTATGTTGGTATTTGAGATAGGGTAGCCAAGGAAAGCTTCCTTGATGTGGTGAGTTCGAAATAAGGATCTAAATGAAGTAAGTCATGCAGACATATGGAGAAAGAGCATTCCAGGCATGAGGCAAGAGCAAGTGCAAGTGCAAAGGCCCTAAGGCAAAAGTATACTGGGAAATCCTGGTGTGATCCAGGAAAAGTAGTGAGTTCAGTGTGCCTGGAGCAAACTAAATGAGGGGAAAGAGGAATAGAAGATAAGGTCAGATAAGTCCTGAGGAGGGGAGGGAGTTGTACACCCAAGTGAGGTAGGGCCTCATGTGTCATTAATAAGGACTTGAGCTTTTATTGAAAGAAAGATGAGAAGCCATTGAAAGGTTTTGAACAGAAAAAAAGACACGCTGCCACTTAGATATTGATAAAAATCACTCTGACTACTGTGTTAAGAACAGACTGATCGGGCTTCCCAGGTGGCGCAGTGGTTGAGAGTCCGCCTGCCGATGCAGGGGACACGGGTTCGTGCCCCGGTCCGGGAGGATCCCACATGCCGCGGAGCGGCTGGGCCCGTGAGCCATGGCCGCTGAGCCTGCGCTTCTGGAGCCTGTGCTCTGCAGCGGGAGAGGCCACAGCAGTGAGAGGCCCGCGTACCACAAAGAATAAATAAATAAATAAATAAATAAATAAATAAATAAATAAGTAAGTAAAATAAAAGAACAGACTGATCAGTGTGGCAGGTTGGAAGTAGGGAGACAAGATAGAAAGTTATTGCAGTAATCTAGGCTGGAGATAATGGTGGCTTTGACCAGGGTAGTGTTAGTAGAGGTCGTGAAAAGTGATCAAATACCTTGATATATCAGCCTGAACCACATGAAATTGCCAACATTTTTGATCAATGAAATCTATGACTTCTAATATAGTTCTTTCTAATCTTGAAGGTAGTATGGAAAGAATTTTACTAGAATGACAGAATGAACATATGAGATAGGAGAGGAGTCAAGGAGAAATGCCAAGGCTTTTGACCTAAGTAATTGGTAAGAATAGAGTTGCCATTAATTGAGATGATGGGGAGCCCAAGGCTGTTAGTTTGATACCTGCTGGAGCTAGTTAGCTTTCTGTTCCCAGACACTGAATTAGTTTAATTTCCACCAAATATTTTGTTGCTGTATACCAGTGGTCACAACTGGACACTAGGCAATAAGGTGCATGATTCGTTGTAGATCTGTGCCCACTGATGGCAAAAGTAATCAAGATTTCCTGTTATACTGATTGATATTGGATCAGCATGGTCCTCTTCATGTTAGAAGGATATAGCATTACTTGTATCTTTTATATAATGTGGTTTAAAATATGTGATTTCAATATTTGCTTACACTCATACCACCTCTTTCAACTTTCATTGTCGCAGCTCATGTTCTTCCTGTTTTATTATATTCTTTCACGACCTCCTGTCACTCTAAATCAGTTAAGATTCAGCTAGGCTAAGTGTATGTTGGTACATACAATTTAGAAAGATTGTCTTTATGTTCTGTGATCAAGTGTGGAAAATAGGACTTTGGAGTCAGGCTAGAGTAAGGTTTTACCATTTTCTAAGTCTGCTCTCAGGAAGCAATGAAGGTAGATTCACACAAGCCCAAGTTGAACAAACTTTGCATCCTGACTTGAATGGCCTTGCCAGCAATACTGTATACATCCATAAAAGTGAAAGTAAAATATTTGACCGTGTATTTTCTTTAGGTACATTAAAGATATGAGGCAAGTTCATCACAGCAAAATATAACTTTGTGGAAAATGTGTACTGCCGAGTTACATTTAAGTCAGAAATTAGCAAATATTGATAGCTATTTGTCAAGAATGCTGATAATATACTTTTTAAAGGGGTCCCAGTATTTGTCTAGGACGAGTTAAAGGTAAGGGTCTATCAGGTGGCCTGACGTTATCTTTTTGCCTGACTAGCAGTCTCTGTGATACATATCTTTGTCTATTATGGGGGCTGATTTCTTCTTCTGCATTTGAATTTATAAGGGAAAAAATAGAATTGGACTGAAAAAGTGTTAGAGAATTTAGAGGAATACTTATATGCATCATTCAGTGTGTCCAAATTTAGAAACCATAAAAGCTGTTTGTTCAAGCTACTATTTTCAAGATAACATGTTGTGTATTAACATAAGTGGTGGCCCAAGTCGTTGGAAGGCAGGCTTGGTTTTGTCACTGGGAAATGTTTCAGTTGAAGAATCCTTAGCAGCAAATTGGTCCACATTTTTAACATTTTCCTCCCTTAGAAAAGGATGATGAGAAGCAATATTCTACCCTTAGTATAGAAACCTACCTTTAATATATGGCTGTTGACTAGTTTTATTTATCATTCTCCTTCTTTTTATTAAACTCTTATCCTTCTTTCCTCTGCCCTTCAAGACCCAGTAAGGGAGATAAAACGAGAACACAAATAAAACAAGAAACATGACATGATGTGGTTGTAACAGATACTCTTATATGTTAAATCCTGGTTTTACTGGAAATTAGCATGTGAGTAGATGTGAATTATACGTCACATATATGAATGTGATTTCATGATTCAATGCAATTGTTTCTCAAAGTGTGCGCCAAGGTGTCCTAGGGATTTCCCTCAAGATGCATCAGAGACTGTTGATGAGATGGGAACCTTACCGCCCTCCACCCCCATCCCCCTACACACACGCTCACACAGAACAGCTCCATTTCTATCTCTTTCATCTTTTTGTATAAGCAAGGCTTTGTGAAATGAAAGCATTCTTTTGATTAAAACAATTATTTTTAAGCCACAACTTTAGTAGAAAGAACATGACATTTGGTTTGATATAAGAGAATTCTAGGTTAAAATTTCAGTTCTGCCCTTAGATGATGCTTACGTCATCCATCACCATAAGCCCTCTACAGAAGTCTCCCAATTTTCAAGATCAAATGAGTGACTTGTAGACAGCGCCTGTTGCAATGGTTGACCAAACATTCCTATTGAATTAGAAGAATGTGGATTCTATTCAACTATTTTGATATCACGGGTCTTATTTTTAAAACTTGGAAAAAGCAGCTTCACATATTTCTTATGCCGATGGTTGTTGGTTTCATGTCTATTCTAAGTTTCTTCATGTGGTTTTGCCTAAATAACCATAGCTGGCATCCATTTAACTATCTACTTATATTTGTTTCTGATCCCCACAGAACAGATAAGCATTTCGATTACGTTTGATTCTGTTGGGTTTATCTATTGTCTTTCTAATTGTGTAGAATTTGGAGCTCTGGAGCAGAGAATCGCCAAATTTTAGCCTCACTATGATGAGATATGAGACCCCTTAGCCCTTTGGGTAGCCCGTGCCCTGGAGCCTGTTACCTCAGTACATGAGCAGCCTCATCCATTTCCCCCGGAGTGCCAGGCAAATATTATCATTTCTTAAATATACCACAATATATAAATTGTATATAGATGCATAGAGAAGCATAGATGGTCCCTCTCCTGTTTCCTTTCCTCTTTTTCCCCTTCCCCTCTGTTCCTTCTTTTCTCACTTTCTTGCCTTCAAACCCCCTGATTTATAAAGACCAAAAAAACAAGGAGACTACGGGTAGGGAGCATAGGCAATCTGATGAAGGCAAGAGAGTCCAATTCTTTTTTTCTGGACCTCAAGCCCTATTTAGATAAACTTTATTTACACATTAAGAGAAAAAATATGTTTTGACAAGTCGACTAGTTTCCCTCTGGGTTTCCATTTGCCTCAAGCAAAATCTGCAACAGTTGTGTGTACGTGGGGCAAATGTGTTCACGTATTGGGGTCCATGCCAAATGAAAAAGTTAGATGTGCACTAGCTTCCATAATGGAAACAGCACGAATTGAAACAGAAAGGTAATAGAAACCAGTGCAGGGTGTCTAGGCAAGATGAGAAAGCAAATTGCCTTGAATATGAATTGCATGATGACTCTTGTGATGTTCCTGTTATTTTCTGAAAATTCAGGATGGCTTTATGTTGAGCTTGAACCAGAAGGATTGCGTGTCCATTCTGGGTGTGATCTGTAAGAAATGAACTAAAACAGGTGAACACTGAAAATGTTAAAATGTCATCATTTGTCTTACAGCCCAACCACCAGTTTTCTGATTGCAAAGTGAGTTCTTCAGTCATGTCCATTGTTTGTCAGTAGTTCTTATGATTAACTTCTTTAAACTCAAATAACATATTAAGAATGCTTTAAAGTAAGAGGCTCAAGGGCATTTTTTTTAATGCCTCACCTTCACTTGCCTAGGGAACGCAAAGCAAGATTCAGACTTGAATATCATTTTCCTCTCTTAGGGATGATTGTTCATTTTTTAGTTGTTTATAAACAGACGTTGCTCTTGTACTTCCTATTACCTGATGATAATTCAAGTTAAATCAGCCAGATGTTAAAACACGTACATCGATTTGATGGGAGAAATATCGGTATTAACACCAAACCACGTTGAACCTTTGTAAACATATATTTTTGCCTAATAATACCAGAGGGAAGTTAGTAGAACTGGGGAATATTACACTTTGCATTTGCAAAAGAATGAGATTCTGGTACTACTGTTCATATGCATAAATGTGACTGAAGGCAATGGTAATTACCTGCACCCCTTTCCACTTTAAGAACCAGTGTATCCTGACCTTGTCAGTGATTGTAATCATTCCACTGTAACTGATTACAGTTTTTAACATGTCACATCATCACCAATGTCTGAAACATCACCCATCATTGGAGAAAGGATAGTGGTAAAACTACAGAAACATTCAACTCAGATAAGGCTTCTCAGTTGTATTATTAAGAGTCAGAAATATAGAATGCTTTCTCATAAGGACTCAAACACAAAAGGATCTTCAAGAAGCAACAGTAGCTGTGGGCTTCCGTGGTGGCACAGTGGTTTAGAATCCGCCTGCCAATGCAGGGGATGCAGGTTCGAGCCCTGGTCCGGGAAGATCCCACATGCCACGGAGCAACTAAGCCCGTGCGCCACAACTACTGAGCCTGCACTCTAGAGCCCGTGAGCCACAATTACTGAGCCCACACGCCTAGAGCCCGTGCTCTGCAACAAAGAGAAGCCACCACAGTCAGAAGGCTGCGCACCACAATGAAGAGTAGGCCCCGCTCACCGAAACTAGAGAAAGCCTGAGTGCAGCAACAAATACCCAATGCAGCCAAAAATAAATAAATAAATTTTAAAAAAAGAAAAGAAAACTAATAGACACTCCAGGGAAAGGACAGGAAAACAATTATTAAAAAAAAAAAACGACAACAGTAGCTGTATTTTTTTCCCTTCTGAGGAAAAGATCAGATTAAAAATCTTGCCTTTTGATACACTCCTCAAAGCACTCTTTTTTTTTTTTCATAATTCTTTCAATCTAGAATGTTGAGCATGACTGTTTTCCATTCATAATCTTGAGAATTTTCTAAAATTGATGAGTAAACAGGTTTTACAGTAAGAAAAAAAAAAGTTGTACAGAACTCGATAAGGAATTTGCTTGTCTCTCCAGTTATCCTGGATGTTTCCTATCCCACTTCTTCAATAAATGTTTTAATCTATGCTCCTTGCCCCCTCCATGGCAATGTAGAGATTTTAGGGTGTATTCACACAAAAGGCAGTAATAAATCAAGGTTGGTAAAACATCATTTCTCCTACTCTAATTGGAAAGATTTAGCTCTTTTATAGGTCATCAGAACCTTCAAGTATCTCTAACATAAAATTTTCATAAAATGGTTTCAAAAAAGAATTAGTGCCTAGTATAGCACTTGGGACTTAGTAGGCATTCAAGACATCATCATTGTTCCTGACGATACACATTTAAATATATTCTTTAAAAGTTATTGTTTCTGCTAAGCAACGCATTACTTTCTAACAACAACAACAACAAAGCCTATTTATTTGTTTTTGTGGAATATTCAGACCATAAATATTTAAACAGCCTAAGGGACCGTATGTTTGAGTGTTACTCTTGGTGCTAAAACTGGGGAAGCCCCAGGAAAACTGGAACAAATGGGCCACCCTCAAAATTATTTCTCAAGTTGAGGTTACATTGTATGTGTATGTAGGTCAATCTGAGCTTTTGGATAATTTTTTACCTTAAAACCTGAGAGTCCAACAAAGGATCCTCCCTTTTACTTGAAATATATAACATTATATTCATCATAGAAAGAGTAAAAAGAAGAGTATAAAAATTATTTTCATTAAAGGCTAGATCTTTAATTTCAAGTGGTATTAGTAGAGATTTTATTACTAATTCACTTAATATTTATGAGTCCACTATGATTTTCAGTTATCCTTTATGACATCATTTATAAGATGACTGAATAGGAGCACATTTTCTAAGCTGAACACTATTTAGAATAGTATTAAGCAATTCTTCAGTAGCTGGAGATTGGAAGAGAGAGGGCTAGGTAGAGAATTAACCTCTGAATCATGTTATATACTAGGAAATTAGGGTTACATTTGCGGTGGTGTGGAAACAAATTTAAGGATAAAGCGTCTAGTGGAACTTCATAACCTGTCTCATATATGTCCGAGATCAAAGTATGTCATGTGAAAGATAGCATTACTGTGTAGTTAAAATCTGAAATAGTGCACATAGCATATGATATCTAGACATTATCACAGCCCTGAGCATGCAACAAAATGTGTTTAACTGTCATTAGTATACTGTTTCTTCTTCTAAGTTTTGTTTCCTTTTAGAATATTGTCATTGCATAATCAGTAATACAACTTAAATGAACCTATGTATAATTATAGTCCTATTCACATACACTGATATATACGTGTGTTTTAAATGGGCACTTGCCAGATCTTTAAAGTTGCCTTCAGATCTTGGTTGAAAATCAGATTGGAAATTGTTTTGATTTTATGCATGTTCAAACAAATGACATGCTAATTTATACCTTTAGAAAGATATTTGCATGTGGTATACTTTAGAAAGACACAATTTTATTAAAGTATTTGGATTAACAAATGGTAGTGCCAAATGCAAAAACCCACAGCAGTAGAGTTGAGCATTTAATTACAAGTAAATTTTAATGTATGCATCAAATATATGTCCCACTGTATTTAATGAAAATACACTGTTTGTATTTCTCACTTTGGAGGCCCCTTTGAAGATAGTAAAAGTGTACTTTCAAGACAGAGAATAGTCTACATAGTTTGTGGATTGGAGCCAGTGTTCCCCTGAGTTTACTCTTATTAGTTTTAATGCAATTAAAAATGTATTTAGGAGCCTAATAATATTATTCATGACACATTTCTGTAAGTTTAAGCATACGATTCTTTGGGGAAAGCAAAAAAGAAATAAAATGTATTTTGTGAGTTAGAGGGGAAGCTGCACATAGGTTATAGAAGGGGCAATGTCAAAAGGAAAGGAAATGAGCACAGGGAAAGGCCATATTTTTAATTACTTCCAAAGGGTGCTGGTATATGTTTTATAACTGTTCATCTCTGTTTTTATGAAGTGCTAACTCCTTGAAGCACAAAATTACATGTGTGTGCCTGAAGGCATATGGAAAGAAAACACATCAGAAACTATTGCTGACTCTTAGCCACTGGTTTAATATGTACAGTTTTGGAGAGGTTTGGGAGTCCAGCTGAATCTACTGATTTTGATTAGTTTTTCAAGAAGAAGAAGAAGAAAACACATTTTCAATTGAAAACCTATCCCTCAAAATTTGTTAGAGATGGCGCTTTGAGGTTTTCTTCCTGACTAAAGAAAAAAGGCTGTTAATAGCAAAAGGTCATTTACAACTCTAGGATTTGCTGTAAGCTATGATATACCTTTGCAAATAGAAATCTTTTAACATTTACTCTTAATTTTTTTCCCATTCCTTAAAAAGCAAGCACAGGAAAAAAAAAAAAAAAGATACTGACCTGGCCAAGTGAAGCTAAAGCATATTTATTGGAGCAAAGGTTTTGGTGTGCTCAGAACTGATGTGGTATTGCAGAGCAGGGCTTGGAAGTAAAAAAAAAAAAAAAAAAAAAAAAAAGCATAGAAAAGAGATGCTTTTTCAAATAACTTATTGGACCTAATTCTAAAATTCGTGTATTCAGTATCTCATTTGTCTATTCAATATCTCAGTGCTATAATTTGACTCTACTGATAGATAACCAACTTTAAGGGAAACAATTACTCTTTGGTGCCTAAAGATGATTCTGCATTTAATAAAACATATTTCAAGGAAATGAGTGTTTTGCTGGTAATTCAAAGACTTCCATGATATTCCCACTTAGGAAGCCGCTTTCTCTAATGGTTCTGGCAAATCTTCCAGCAGGGGTTGGTGAGGGCTTATGAAAAGGCGTGCATTGTTTACCACTATATAGAAAGCTGTAATCAAAGAGCAAATAAATACCTCATGTTCTAAAAGTCAGATATACCACTTAATATTTTCAGGTGGCAACTGTACTGTCATTTCATGTAAAATGCCTTTCATTAACTATAAAAAACTGTACCTGCCTGCCAGGCTTTGAACGTCCTTCTTTTAACTATGAAAGTAAACAGTACAGAAATCACATACTTCTAGTGCTTTTTAGAATAGATTTGCAAAAAGAGAGAAAAAAAAAGGAAAAACTCCTTTATAGTTTACTAGCATTAAATAGCATCTTAGAAGAGAATGTCATAGTGATAGGAAAGCATGATAAGATCAGTAAAATGACAAAACAGTCAACCCCACATTCACAGTGGATATAATCAACTAGTCAAATAATAAATTTTTAAAATCTGTCTCTTACAATTTTTTTTTGCTTTTCATCTCTTGCATTTTTTAATGATGGCCTCTCCATTTTTGTTCCTGTTTTTCTGTCTAACCTAAGAGACATATTTTGATAGTCTATATTCAAACACGAAGGTTTGAGAGATCAAGAGGAACCTACAAATAGTGCAGTATAAAAGGCCTGTGCAGCTTAAGACTTAAGAATGTATTGATGTCCAGAGGAAAACACCACTGATCGGCTCTTTCAATGCTCTCTTCAGGCAGTGATGACTTAAACCATCTATACCAAGAATGCTAGAACGCTATAGAAGCAAATTGTTTTTCTTAAACATATATCACTCATCTTAGAGTTTAAAGACAGTGACTCTAGTGACGATTGCTCTTTGTGTACATGGCTATAGAAGAGATAGGTGAACAAGCTACAGCATCCACTTCACGCATGTGAGTGGTGAGCTGGCTCTTCTGTGGCTGACAGTGTGTCTTTTTAGTACAGAGTCTGCATCTGCAGCCTTGCTTCTTAGAGACATAATGTATTTGATAGCCTTACTCAAGGAGAGAAACTACATATAGACATCTTCAGAAATATAGGACCATCTGGTTAGAATTACTTTTAGTGGACACATTGAATATTAGTCGTTCATCGTTGATACCGTGAGCAGGAAGGACGTTATATTGGAATGCACAGCAGCAGCCCAGTCTGGGCAGTCACGTAGATGTCTTAGGCAAAAGTAAGTTTTCTTCCTAATGTTACTTTAGGTATTTGAGGCACGGTGCCTGGTTTTCAATTCTTGCTAAATATTTCTTAATGCATACTTCTAAGGAGCCTCATTTTAACAGGATCTTCTTTATTTGATCTACATCATTTGCAGCATTGTTTCTGTTCTTTAATTTAGTGAAGGGAAAGTTAATGATTGTACTCTTTGGAGTTGAAAGTCTGTGAATTTAAATATACATTATATAGAAGTCTAATAAATAAAAGATTCTTTTTTTGAAGATGGTCAAATACAAACTGAAAGCAACTACCATCTGTAGAAAATTTTTCATAAAAATCACTGTCTGCAGGAACAAAAGCGTATCATTGTATATACCAACCTTTCTTTATGCATTATCCAATAAAATGACATTTTAAAAGATTCACAGTGGGTAGCATATGGAATACTCCATAAACACTGACTAGATTTAATAATGTTTGTATCACTGTTTGGGAACATGTACAAGGAATGCGACAGCCATATATTATTAACATCAAAATAACTCAGAAGAAAAGCTCCTAATTAAAGCAGGACTGATCTAGAAACTTAGCAAAATTGCAGCCAGAAATAACCACCTACCCACCTGCCTGAGACTTGGGACTTTCTTTTATGCATACAAAACAGACTTGCTTCCTAGGGCTGTGAGATGGCTGCTATGAAAATTATAATGGGCTGTGACAATACCATTTTCAGCTTGTCCAGAATGGTACAAAACCTAGTCTCAGAAGGACACATTGCTGCTTGAGTTAAGGTCTCAGCCAAGTGGCATCAAAGGAAAGCAAGATGGGGTCCACAGTTGTGCTGAGCTGCACTCAATGACGCTCCGTGATTGATTAATATCCTCCTGCTTGGCAAATGTGCATATATTAAGCTCAGCATCACAATAGCAAAGACTCACTCACGGCCTGCTGTGGTAATTGATGCCCACCTGTCCTGGGGGAGCAATGTATGTAGTGCTTTTGTGTTTTCATAGAAGGGGTCTCTGTGCTATTTTCACTGGGTCATTTCTAGAAGAGGGAAACAGTAACAAAGTAAACAGGAGGAGGTTGTTTAATTAGACAGTTTGAAATCTTGTTGAGAAGGAATCCCCACCACTTACAAACGGAACAGTTATAGTATAATTTCTATGCTTGCATTCTGAAATATAAGAATGTTCACCAGGTTTTATTTTTATGGACAAGTATCTGCAGGCTTAGGAAATTTCTTTGCTATGCATTTAACCCTTTTTCAAAGTTGACATTTCCCTAATACTTACATTGCCTTTTAATTTTTTTTTAAGTCTTTATTGAATTTGTTACAATATTGCTTATGTTTTGTTTTTTTGGCCCCGAGGCATGTGGATCTCAGCTCCCTGACCAGGGATCGAACCCACATGCCCTGCATTGGAAGGCAAAGTCTAAACCACTGGACTGCCAGGGAAGTCCCTTCATTGCCTTTTTAAATAGCATTTTTCATACCCTTCCCTATAATCCATTTAATTAATTCCTTCTTAATTAATTAATTGCTCCTCCAGAAGCAATCACTTTTCTTCCCTCTTGTTGTTAGCTTGGGGCATGTGTTTTTTTGTTTTGTAATATCAAAACATATAGGCATATAGTATTGGGGCGTCTAGTTTCATCATATAATTATTTTGGCCTAAAATATATATTATTAGCGCCTTAAGTGTTAGGTTATCTTATTGTTTTTTCCTAGATCTAGAATCTGTCATTGCTCTTGTTTAGCTTATATGCACCTAAGTTTCAATCCAGTTTTAACAAAATGCCATTTTTATTAGCTGAACGTTCTAAATCAGTAATGAATGTGTAAATATTTTCTTTCTTTTCTACATGTTCTTTTTAGATATTTATCCTCATTTTCTACTTTTATTTTGACTGGGAAAAAAGTAATTTATAAGCTAAATAATATTAAAATATATAAATATTCTATTAATTTGATTCGTAAAATGAGCTCAAGGCGCTTCTCGGATATGTTAGACCGGGGGTCCCCAACTCCCGGGCCACGGATTGGTGCTAGTCCACGGCCTGTCAGGAACTGAGCTGCACAGTAGGAGGTGAGCGGTGGGACCAGCAAGCAAAGCTTCATCTGCCGCTCCCCATCGATCCCCAATCCCCGTCGCTCGCATTACCGCCTGCACCATCACCCCTTCCCCCCCGCCCCATCTATGGAAAAATTGTCTTCCACAAAACCGGTCCCTGGCGCCAAAAAGGTTGGGGACCCGCTGTGTTAGACTATATAGCCATATTCATCATTTTTTTTGCTAGTACATGAGTATTTTTATCTAAATTAATTTTCATCCACTAATGAATATTAGGAAGCATTGTACATCATTAAAAGTCTTTATTCCTAGACTAAGTATTTCCCAAGAAGCGTTACTATATAAATATATTCTTTCCACCACCACCCCCCTTCCATCAAAAAGTAGCTTTAAGGCATTATGATAAAAATGATAATGTATTTATAGAGATGGGATAAATCAAAAGCAGTAAAGATGAAAGAATCAGGTTAGACATTCCATTTGCTTGCTCAATATGGTGTCTTTTATGCCCAGGTTTCCATCTTTCCAGAACTTGCTGGGTCTGTTTCACCCACACTGCAATCTATCTGATTTTCTTTTCTCTGCCATCTGCTGTTCAGTTAATACATGTTTAAATGTGTGTTTTATGCAAAATACTAACAGCCTAACATTTTGGCACACTTTGCTCTTATGTCTTGACAAAGCCTGGGCATTTGTGGATAAAAGAGATATATTTTTGTTTGTACATAGAGATGAGTGAAAATCACTCCCAGCTACTCCCCTCACTAAAATGAGAGTACACTGAGATGCTAAAAGGAAAGTACCCACTTTAAAACAAACAAACATGAAATCTTATGTATGAGAGTGATTTAAGTATTAATATACAAAAGAAGCATACATGAACAATCAGTATTTTTGTTTTGTTTTCAAGACTTTCACTAAACTGGGCACTGGTATATATAACCTATTCTATCACTTGTTTAGAGCTTATGCAGAGCTTTTGTAGAAGTATCTGAATTTCCTTAGACCAGCCAATGACTACTTCCAATATTTTCAGGCAGCAGTAGGTCTTCCAGGGCACCCAGGTGTTATAAAGGGGAGGGCACACCAGAGGGAGCCAGCCGGGTTCTCTACTTTTAGAGCCAGCTTAATCATAGAATGATAGAATGTTTCTATTGTTCTTTACTGTTCCCTGGGCAACTCTGCCTAATACTTAAAAGCCTTCTCTTGGCATTGTCACAAAGTAGCTCTAAAATGTGAGTCTCAAAATTTATCTAGGCACATCCACTGGCATTCTTTCTGCCCTCGCTTCATTTCAAGACACACACACACACACACACACACACACACACACACATCCTCTGGGCTCCTAAGCAAAGTCTGTATACTAAATTGACAGGGCAGGAGGTGGAGGGGGGGAGAAAGCCACCGGCCCCTCTACCTTGAGCTTGCACAGAACCGTGAGACTACTCAGACGTACAAGTAAAATTTCAGATTCATTTTATGTGTTTGTGTGTGTGTGTGTGTGTGCGCGCGTACGTACAGTTAATGACCTCAGTAGAAGTTTGCCCTTTTTTTTAAAATCGTGGTAAAAAATACATAAAATGAGATCTACCCTCTTAACAACATTTTAAGTGTACAATACCGTATTCTTAACTCTAAGTACAACGTTGTGTGGTACATCTTGTTACCAATTGAATTAGGCCCTTCTGCTCTCCACTTACAAACTCAAACTCATAAAGCTTTGGTAGAGGGGAAAGTTGTCTTTAATCAGAATGCCGGCAATCTGGGGAGATGGTGGACTCAGTGTCCCCAAAGAACCACCTCCAAAGATTCTGCTCAGCCATGAAAGTTTTAAAGGAAAGGGGGGGAAGTAATCTCAGTGAATCATTTAGATAGGGGGTCAGAGTCATCGCCATCCCCCACTGTGTGCAGGCTTGTTGACTCCTCGTGATCTTCCTCTAGACTTTATCTTGTTCACACAGTTTGGTCACACAGCTTGTTCGCGAGATTACCGAACGGGAAGCTAGGGAAGAGATCTGGTCATCTATTTATTTTTTATTCCTACTTCTTTGATCTACGAAAGGAACTGAGTTAGGCAAGGTATTGTGTGATTAATAGATCTGAAAGGTGTGCTTGGGCTGGAGATGAGTAGAGCATGGGTGTTTCCGGTTAAAAGTTAGTTACCATATAGCTTTGCTGAAATGACAAGGAAAGGGGCTTCCCACTGAGGGCTGTTTCCTTCAAAGAGCTGCTTACAGTCTCTCGAAATTTTTCATCTTGCAGGACTGAAATTCTATACCCATTGTATGGCAACTCCCCGTTTTCCCCTCCCCTCAGCCGCTGGCAACCACCGTATACTTTCTGTTTCTAAGAGTTTGATTACTTTATTAGACACCTCGTATAAATGGTATCATGCAGTATTTGTCCTTCTGTGTCTGGCTTATTTCATTTAGCATAATATCCTCCAGGTACATCCATGTTGTAGCATATGACAGACTTCCTTCTCTTTTATGGTTGCATAATATTCCATTGTATGTATATACCACATTTTCTTTATTCATTCATCTGCCCTGAGACATTTAGATTGTTTCCACCTCTTGGCTATTGTGAGTGACGCTGTAATGAACATGGGAATGCAAATATCTCTTTGAAATGCTTCCTTTTTTCTTTTTTTTTAGTTCAAGTGCTGACTTTGAATAACACATAGACATTGAAATATATATGATTCCTAAGATCATGTAATTTTTTGAGATGTCAGAGACACCTAGACACAGCAAACACAGTGAAAGATAGATTCATAGTCCTAGTTTATATCCATGTCACAAATACAACGCTACTGAAGCTATTTTGTTATTGTTTTCCTATAGCAGAAAACTTTCACAGGCACATTTTTATCTTTCCAACAAAGGAGAGAAAAGAGAAGGGATGTGTTGTTTGGAAGTAATGCCACTGTATTTGAATAGCTTCTTCCACAGAAAGCATCTAAAAATGTCTTTCAGAATTAAATGATACAATTTCATATTTAAGACATACATTACATTGATACTAGAGAAAACACAGCATCCATTAGTGATGCAGTAAAATTAATCAATTGTTATATATGTATATATACACGTACATACATAGGTCCATACATGCGCATACACATACATACATATTTAGGGAACCTTAAAAAAATGGATGAAGAGTTGCTGAAAAGCATAAGAAATGTGGTGCAAAAAACACAGCTTTGTCTGAGAAAATTCTATTGTAGCAAGAATAACATTTTCCTAGTGGAATGTCTGGCCCAGGGTTGGTCCAGAATAACTGGCCATATTGAATAAATGCAGGGAAACATTCTGAAATGTTTAGGTGCCATGACGAAGGTATTAGATTAATGGGCTTTATATCCTGAAATGAACTTGTTTTCAACCTTGCAAAAAATTTTAGTAAGTGAGGAAGAGATTAGGCTTAGGGTTAGGGTTACATGATCATCTAAAAAAAATTTATATAAGGTGATGGTATGGATAGATTCTGATACGTGAACACAGATCTTCAAAGCTTAGAGAACTAGGAGTTGGAAGTTTAATGTCAGGGATGACAAACATCCCAGATTGAAAAGAAACGAGCCGTCAATAAGCAATTGGGTTAGAAATATAAAGTTGTGTTTAAATGCCATTATTTTATTTTAGAGTAACATATCAGTCTTTGATAGTTTATTGTGGATTAAATTCAGGATGAGATTGCTCTGCACTTACAAGGTTCTTACCCTGTTTTAGAGATTATAGGACATACAAAAGATGTGCAAAATATATTTTTACCACCAACTGCCTTCAAACTAGAATCGGAAGACAATATAAAATTAAGCAACTAGCTTAAATAATATATTCAAGTATTTCCATTAAAGAAATCAAAGTATTCACTTTTTCTCAAGTGCTTCCATTTTTACTGAATATTTATGGAATCAAGCATTTTACAGCTGGAAAGAACTTTACAGAATTTCTATTCTTTTTGCTCCGTTTTGCAGTTGAGGGAAGTAAATCCTACAGATGACCCTGTCCATGCAAAAAAGGGATTAAATCTCTTGCCTCAGTTCATAGGTCTTTCAAAAGCCCAGTTGCCTTTTATCTTTATGAGTAAACTTGCTTAAGAAGACTTTTTCCTTTTCCTTACCACTTCTTTAAGTCGTTGGTGATTTTAATTAAGGAAAGATAAGCAAAAAATGATAAAGCATTATCTGCTGAATTTGAAACTACCACTTGAATTGAAAATGCATGGTTGAAAACTGTCTACAATTCAGTATACTAATCCCCAAACTTGAAATGGGGGCCCTTGAAAACAAATGTAGGAAAAATAGAAAAATTAAATGCTCAAAGAATTTACAGAATTATTTTACAGTAAACGATCAATCCCAAGCACCTAGACATTCATTTCAGAGCAGCAGACATGACAGAATTACCTGGTATAGTAAAAATTAAAAACAAAAGGGTGCGCAGTAATGATGAGAAACATAGGAATTCTCAGATACTCGGCATCACCATTTATAACTAATTTCGTAACTGTGTACAGTTATTCTTGAGTCCGTAGTAATATGTCTCAAAGTCCTTTACACCCTGACTCTGTCACTACCCAAAACAATAAAACTCAATTCCCCAGGGACATACCCTTTGGCAGAATTCACACTGACTACATATTTTGCTTCACTGACGTTTGTAGTAAAATGATCTTTTAAGATCATTGGAAACTGTTAGCAGAGACTGCGGAATCTGATATTTTGCTCTTTTAGCTGAAGTTATAATCCCAGGATAGTTTCTATTTAGGGAGAACATATCAGGGCCAAACATATTCAGACTAAGGGTATGTTCATTGAACCCACAAGAGTGTTGGGGAGCAGTCTTGAGGTACTGTCCTGATCTAGATCTGAATGGATAAGGGGAAATCTTTGCTCCATTTGCCTTGGCTTTGCAGTTCTCACTGTCACCATATAAGCTGATCTCCAAGTTATCAGAGGCCGCTATTTCCACCTGCCTGTTAGATATTACCATCCCAGTGTTTCCTAGCTATCTCAAACTCAGTGTGTTCAAAACTATTTATTATTCTCCCTCTCTCCCTGCTCCACCCACACTAAATAATGTTCCCTTTCTTGTCTCCCAAGTTGTATTAAAAAACAAGCATGCAGAAAACACACTTTGAGTTACTAGGGCAAGAAAACTCAAGTATCCTCAATACTCCCCTCTCTCTAACCACTAACATCTAGTCTAGTCACCATGTCCCAGGGTTCAGTGTCTCATCTTTCCAAACCATCCTTTCCATGGTTGCCAGAGTGAGATTCCTACAAACCGTAAGATCATATTGCTCCTCTGTATAAAAACCATTGATTGGCCATTACCTCCAAAGAAAACTTGAAAACCTTAACATGCATTCAATACCTTTCCAGGTGTAGGGAAGGAAAGACTTGCCCTCCATGTCCCTGGGTTCAACAGCTGAGTCTATGAAACAAACTGACACTAGACAGGTTAGCCTGAAGATAAGGTATACAAATTTATTAAGATTTAATATTATGACATAACAGGGAGAAAAAAAAAAAGTGAACACCCAACAAGCAGTGAGATTTGAGAGCTTATACAATATCTTAATAGGGGAAGGGGAGGTGGGACATAGGCCACTTAGAGGAGAGTAAAGGATTTTTAGGAAAGACGAGTGGAACCTCAGGAGGATAGATGGAAGATATGATAGTATGAGGCAAAGTTTGTCTGGGTGTGGTGTCAACTTCTAGTCTCCTCTCCTTTGATAAGAGTCATTCTTCTCTGGTTGATGAAACTCCCAGGGAAGAGGTTTATGACAGTTGAGTTCCTTTTGGAGGATCTGTCTTTATGCAGATAAGGGGAGTTCAGAGAAAGCCTCTCCCTGCATTTGCTGTTTTCCCAAGTGCCTTCAACTCAAAATAATTCTTATGCCAAATGCGCATATTTTAGGGTGGCCTATTCTGCCACCCATCACAGGCTGTCCTCCTCTACAGCTCCCTGCGTTCTCAATCTATGTTATCTTGGAATCGTCCAAGTTTCTTGATAACTCCAGATACAGTTATACCTCTGCTCATGCTATTCTCCTTGCCTGTGGTGTCTTCTCTTTGGATAGAAAAATCTTTTCCATACCTCAAGATGGAAGTCGAAAGTTACTTCCTTCTGAAACCTTACCTAATAATCTCAGAATCACTTCTTTCTATGTGTTTCTATATTTTTCTGGAATTCCTTTGTGGAGCTTAGTTTATTTTACCATGCACTTTTATTTATTTACTTATTTATTTTAAACAAGAGAAGCAGTATGGTATGCTGGTTAAATTCATACTTTTATGTTATGGGGGAGCTATGGGGGTAAGGGTACCCAGGTTCAAATCCTGAAACCACCACTTACTGCGGAGATGGCACTGAGAAAGTCAGTAGGCCTCCCTGAGGCAAATTTCATCATGTGTAAAATGGAGTTACTGATAGCATATATGCATCAGAGGGCCATTGGGAGGATTAAATAAGACAACGCTTGTAAAGCATTTAGCTCAGTACCTGGTTCATTGTAAGAGTTCACTAAACATTAGTTCCTGCTACTGTTGCTCTGCTATTATTTATCTGTCTCCCAACACTAGTTTGTAAATTCAGTGAGGGTTAGGAGCCATGTCTGGTCACTTCATTTACTTCCCGTTTCTCTACTTAATCTCCCAGTTTCTTATACATTGTTGCCACATGATAAATGATGCTGAGAGCTGAACTGTGAGGTAGGGCTGGAGGTAGTACTTGATCTAATTAACACCTGTGTGTGCAGACTATGAATATTCAATAATAATACTGACATTCCAAAATATACACATCAATCTCAAAATTTTCTAATCATAACTCTTATGTTACTCTAGATGCAACTATTTATATCCCAGTCTCAATAGTTATGTGTTGCCTAACACCTGCTATTTTTTAACTGCCTTTGATACTATGTAAATTCTCAATAATTTATCAGATACACTTAAATTGGATGTTTACATAATATATACTCTTCTTATCAGTAGTTAGGAACTAGCAAGTAGACTTACTATCATTTGGACAGTATTCTATGTTGCATTAGTCCTAGGGTTTTTTCTTATTGTTGTTAGTGTACGTGTATGTGTTAATTTAGCTAGCATTTTTTATGCCTTTGAGCAAAAAAAAATCGGATGGTATCAGTTCCCTGTTTAAAACCCTTCACTGACTTACATCTGTCTCAGGAAAAAATTCAAAATGCTTAAGAGACCTGTAGAATCTGGCCCCTACGGACGTCAGGAACCATCTCTCTCCTATCTCCCACTTCCTCCATAGGCTCTAGTAGTCCAGGACTTTTCTCTCTCCTTTATGTTCCTACAGTATTTAATATCCTTCAGAGCCTTCACTCACCCTACTCCAGTGCTCCTCCTGGCTCTGCCCCTTCAGGTCTGAGTTTTAATATTTCACCCCTCAAGTGGCATTACCAGGCTCCTGGCCCACCCGTACTCCCACAAGTCTAAGTTAGGTCTCCCAAATGTATACTCTTTAACAACCTGTGCTTTGCAATCACAGTTTTCAATTTGTAATTTAAAATTTTTTCTACTTGTTTAATGTATGCTTTCCCATGAATCTGTAATCTCCATGAAAGCAGTGACCAGTGACTTTGTATCAATATTAACTGCTATATCTTCAGAACCTAGAAGATACCTGGCACAGAGTAGGCACTTAATAAATATCTTTGACTAAATGAAAAATCACTCTGTTAGATGTCTCAGAATGCAAAGCTAGAGTCTGTCTTCAAAGGAAGAGTAAAAAGGAATGTACACAAAAGGCACAGTGAGTGAATAATGAAATGAATGGGGTAGAGAAAAGTAGGAGGGCTTGAGTGTACCTTTTACCTCTATAATGATCATCACATTTGTGGCTTTAACTGGAAACTGATTTAAAAGCATTTTCTTTATACCCAGCCGACTCAGGCCATCTGTGAAAAAGTGGGCTCATTACAAAATTGGTTCATCTCTCTGGAAACATAATTGCCTCCTATATGTTAAAAACTGGAGACTGGTTCAGAATTCCTATCGTTGGTTATGCTATCTTTGTTATGTCATTTAAATGTCCTATGCCTAAGTTTTGTAATCTGATTGTTAAAAGAATTTTGTAGTCTAAATCCTGAACCATTTTAAACTATTATGTTGAACCCAATTGCAGGTTAATATATGTATTCTATATTGTTCTTATTAATGTTTCACATTTTAAAATATTCATCAGTGTGTATTTATCACATAATGTGAGGTCTCTAAGTAAATTCCAGCTACTTTAATATGCCTTAGTATTATTTTTTAAAGATAAATTTCTTTAAAATAGTAATCATTTTTGACTAAAAATTGTATATTCAAATTAAATGAAAAAAATGATATTTGTTTTTTTAGCATTTAGAGACATCTTTTCTGACAGGTTATGGAAAGAGGAAATATTCTCTGTATTCTGTAATAGATTTTATATCTGTGACTTCCTTTTATTTAAATGGATAATTATGCCATGTTGCTAACTAAATCGTGTGTGAAGGTTAAGTGGATCTCAAGTTGATTTTTCCATGTTCTCAACAATCCAGCAGTAATGATATTTCGAATTTCAAGTTTTTTATTAAAATCATAACTAATGTACTGCCTATTAAGATGAGAAGTTGTAAGAACAGATTTGACTCAATTAGCTGTGAGGTACATAAACTCCTTCATCCCCAGTGCTCTGCTAATGCTTATTCCAGTTCTAATGGAACAAGTTTTCTGTATTAACAATTACTCTCCACATCAAAATTAAGTAAAATGACAAACAGTAGTGTTAGTAGTACTCTGCCTAGTATTTGATGCAACAGTGCTATTGTAGGGCAGGGAAAAGTTTTCCCCGGTCCTCATAAGGTCCCTGGCTGCATCTGAAAATCAAGATTGGCAAAGAGAGGTTAATGGGAGAAAAGCATACACATTTATTGAATATAAGTTTTATGTGGCATGGAAGCCTTCGTTAGGAAATGAAGACCCAAAGAAATGGTTAAACCTGGGTGGTTTTATGCTAGGTTTGATAAATAGTGGAAAGTCATAGAAAGATATGAATGGGCAAATAGTATGAAGTATAGTAAACTGGGGGGAACTAAGAAAGGCCTGTTCATTCAGATACTTCTTGGTGTCCCTCCTCCATCTTGGAGATAAGGTTGTTCCTTTCTTTGGGGTATAGGGAAGCTACCTCTCACGTCGGCGTTTTCTGACCTGTTTCAGGGGAGAAGAGCACTGATGTTCCTACTTCTTCCATTTTCGCAAATTCCTTCAGCTTAAAGTATTCAGTATGTCACCGTGCCATATTTTGGGGTAATGTGTTATGAACCCCATCAGCTATTGTGCCAGTTAGAGGGCAAGGGTTACAATACCTACCTTCAATCAATTTATAGACAGCTAATTATAGCTACTGAAAATAGTTTAAAACTATATATAATGTATATAAATATACACTATAAAAGTATAAAATAATATAAAAGTATTAAAAATATTTCCTATTTGAATATATGCCTGTGGGTGAATTATAGCTATTTCAGGTTGAATTTCAAGTCCATACTATTATTATATTAGTAAGGAATATAATCTATAAATCTGTATATAGTCACATGAAAGCATAGATGATAAAAGCTTTAGACAATTCTGTGTAGTGTGTAAATACCAAAGTAATTGTGTGAAGACTGCTTCCCTATGTCAGATTTTCAAATGAGTTAATACAAAAATGCTTTGTGGGACTTACGATGTATGTTTTCTAAATTGTTTCCAGATTCATGATTGAGATCAAATGGTTTAAAATTAATAATACTTTTTAAAGGTTAACATTTTACCCCTAGCTTTTTAAAATGCTGACCACATTTTAGCTTATAAACCCTGCAACAAACACTTCTCTTAGAGAGAAGATGATGTAATTTTACAAGAGTTCACAGTTATCTTCAGAAACTTCTAAGCTGGAAAAATCAGAAATGCTTGTCTTTGTAGAAAAATGAATCTGAAAGTCAACTAAATAAGAGGAAAATTGCTCTCAATTGCTTTTTTCCCCTTATAACTGATAACTTTATATGCATTTGATATGCCCACTTTACCACCTTAAGCTTCTATTTCTTTTAGTATATAAATTCCTATGAATTACCCCTATCTCTGAACTTCATCTTGGAAAGATCATTGTTTTTCAGGGTTCTTCTCTCTCAATATTTCAAGGACTCCCCAGGTTGTTTAAGCAGGTGGGAAGAGGTCAGTTTACATTTTGGTCCCAGAATAGTCTAATCATCTTCCACAAAATATCTTATTCCTTGATACCAATACAGCCATTGTCACCACCTCCTGTGGCACCAAAGGCCAAGAAATCTGGGCATCCAGAAGCGAATGGCCTTTTCCTGCTGCTCTCACCATTCTCTTCAATAGTTCTTCAGGGAAAGGCATCAGAAGCGCTTCTAGCATTAGTTACACGGTGTGCCCATAACTGTCCTTCCTATTTCACCCTAAACATGGCCACTGGCTTCTCATTCCGTGCTCTCACAACCCAGCTAAGGGCAGGCTGCCTTGCCCAGAGAAGTCCATCACAAGAGTCTACAACATATTTTCTAAAGTCTCTCTTATAATGAAGCTTTAAATACTCCCAAATAGGAAGCAGCAGCTCAGTTCAAATCTCTACTTTCTCCCTCTTCTCTGTAGGCACAATCCCGTTATATGTACTTTACATTATAAATAGAACAGAATTCTATAGGTAGCTATAAGGATGCCTTGTATCTCTATGACAAGAAAGTGGCTTTTGGCCTCTAGGATGAAAACTACCCATGAGCCACCAAATACCCTTTCATCAAATACATTTTCTAATAAATTATTTCTTTACCAGGCATCCCAGAAGATAACTTTAAGACTTATTTCCTTTAAAATGTATTTTCAATTTCAGGTCTCTAATATGGGAGATAAATAAAATGCCCAATTTAAAATGTTATCTACTAAAGTATCTACTAGGGCCACATCTAGGTCTAATTACACAAACAACTTAAACAGACCATCATTCTACTGATAAATATATTCTATTACATATATAGGTTTAAAATAAAATCAATATGATTGAAGTCTACCTTTAAAAATGAATTTAAAATGTCAAGATTGATGAAAATATGAGGGGATTAAATTTTTTTCTCAAGTATTCAGAAAATCACTATTAAAATATTCTCTATCAATAAGGTTTGTTGTGAAATTGGTTTATCTTAAGATGTATAAGAAGGGTTTTAGTTTCCCAAGTACCCAAGTCAAACCCATGGCGCATCTTCCAATGTGATGTTATAATGAGACTTTTCTCTTTCACCAAATATTTCTTGAGAAACTATAGCATAGTTGTTAAGAATATGAGTTCTGGACCCATTCTCAGTTTGTTCACATTACTGTGACTTACCAGCTGTCTGATCTTGGGTAAATTCTTACCTCAGAAAACAGTTGTGAGGATTAATTGCATTAATCCATGGGAAGAGTTCACAGTGACCCCCACAGAGTAAATTAAAACAAAAAAAAAATAAATAAAAGATTAGGTATAATGATCATTATTATTATTGTTGATTTTAGTTATTTTTTCACTGCTACTATGTCTGCTACCTGTTTTAGGGGCTGATGATGTTACCAAATTCAGGTTCGGCTGCTTACCACTCTAAAGTCAATGATCAAGAGGCAAGTGTCAGTAGAAAGGAAAGGTGCTTTAATCAGAAAAGCTGGCAATCTGGGGAAAAGGTGGACTCATGTCCCATGACCAACTCCCAAGATTCTGCTTAGCCATGACAGTTTTTAAAGGGGAAAAGGAGGAAGAATCTCAGTGAATCATCAAGGCAGGAGGTTGGATTCTGCAACATTCTCCACTGTGTGCAGAGGGGCTGACTCTCTCTTCAGATGGTATCTTGCCTGTGTGATCCGCCTGCAGAATTGCTAAGGGGGCCATTGGGGGTAGAGAGCTAGTCATTCTTTAACTACTTAATTCTCCATTCTTACTGCTTTTTTCCTAGGAAAAGAACCAACAGGTCAGGCAAGGTGTGGTGTGCATTCAGGAGAGCATAAGTTAGGAGTTAGGTTAGATTACCTAGTGATCTCATTCTTATAATTAGGTTCTTTTAAGGTTAGAGGGGAACAGAAACGGGCAAACAGGAAAGGGGCAAAAGAGCTGCTTTCAGTGAGTCAGTGGTCAACAAAACAGGGAAGGTCTATTCTCCTGGGCTATATTTTTAAGTGAGGAAACATAGGCAATGAACAGGTAAATAAATAAAAGAGATAATGTCAGATAGTGATAAGTTCTCAGAATGAAATAAAATAGGCCAGAGTAATAGTGATGGGAGTGAACATTTTAGACTGGATGGTTGGGGGAAAGCCTCTCTGGGGAGGTGGCAGTTGAGCTGAGGTTGAATGACCTGGTGAAAAAGAAACATTCTAGGCAGAAAGGAGAGCAAGTGCAAGGGCCCTGAATTGGATATGAGAGCTTGCTAGGCACAAGGAAGAGAAAGAAGGTTAATGAGTCTCAGCATAGTGCTTAAGAGCGAGAATGGGGTGAGATTAGGTTGCAGCGGTGGGTAAAGGCCAGATCATGTAGAGCCTCATAAACGCTGAGAAGAAAATTGGATTTTACTCCAAGTGTTGTGGGAAACTGTCAGAGGGCTGCAGGAGAGGATTTACATTTGATATACCAATAGATGCCATGAACAAAAAAAAAAAAGTAGAGATGACAAGCAGGCAGTTGATTATAAAAGTATCTCAGGGGAGAGACTGGAGCTACAAGTAATTTGGGAGTCATCAATATAGATGGTATTTAAAGTCATGTGAATTGCTCTGGTCAGTTAGACTATAGACAGAGGAGTCGGGACCAAGCCCTGAGGGTACTCTAACGTTTTATAGAAGTTGCCAGAGAAGGAGAGGAGGTAAGAGGAAAAACATTTTAAGCATGAGGGTGTGTGTCATAGAAACTAAGAAGAGTGGCTAAATGTGTCAGATGTGGCTGAGACATCAAAAGGAGGACAGGGGGTGAATGTTGGATTTGGCAGCGTGAAGGTACATTGTCATTATAAATAGTACACTTCTACCATGTGAAAAGAATGTTAGACTAGTATCATGCAGGCGTCTATCATGATGTCTACTATAGGGGAGGAAAAATAATTGTTTCTCTACCCTACTGAGTAATTGGCTGAGGACCAACCCCACCACCACCACCGCTTCCCTGTAATACAGGACAGAATAACAAGAGAAAACCAGAGAGAAGTTAATAAACTTGAACACCTCATGTGTACCTGGGAGATACTCAGAGAAAAATGAGTAACTCCCCAAAGTAGCCTAAGTCACCAGCTTAAACACCATCTTCAGCTAAAGACAAATAAAAGATGTGAGGACACCCATAATGGGGGAGAGGGTTACAGGGAAAAGCACCATACACAAGGATAAGGTTTGTTCTGCAGGTTTAAATCTGCAACTTCACCAGTGATACTCCTGATACCCTTGATTCTCTGGTGTCCTCCTTCTCTTCCTGGTACAGAGAGGAAGACACCCTTACAAATGGAGATTTCCTTTATAAATGGAAACTTCCCTTTCAAATGGGTAACTTTTACTCTTTTCAGAGCTTTTCCTGTGTCTGCTGTTTTTCAATCAGCTCAAAATAATCTATGCCAAAGAGGCATATTTTGGGGTGGCACATCTGCTCACCTTCACTACATTCTAACCCTAGATGGATGAGTGCCTTTGTTTATTTTTTGGGGGGGGGGGATGTAATTTATTATGTTTACAGTTTTATTGATAAAATGAGTGCCTTTTATCTAGTTTCCACAGCTCTAAAAATGGAATAGTGGTATTTCTCTGCCTTTTTGACAAGGTTGTTACGAAGGATATGGAACATAGTGGAAGGAAAAGTATATCGTAAATGGTAAAGTCCTGTACAAATGCAAATTAATAAGTAGAATTATTTGTAATATTAGATTATAAACTGCTTCAGGGTCTGGATTAAGCTTTAATGATCATTGTACCAAGCACAATGCTTAGCATAATACTAGCCAGTATCTTGCGTTTAGTGGTTGCTCAAAAAAAGAAAATAAAAAATGTCTTAAATGAAATAAAGAGGTGGAAAGGAATGATGGTGTCCAGTTCTTTTTCACCTGCAGAATCCCAAGTAGGATTTGGTGACAGGGTTGCTCTTGTGAAAGATTTCAGTGCTGACTCATGCCCTGTATCCCTTTTACAAAGTAATCACTGTGAAGAGAAGTAAAGGACTTGGAGACTGGGCTGCTTTCCATTTGTTATTTCCAAGCGAAACCATTCCCAGAATTTTTCAGATTTTCTCACTTTGGTATACAGACAGAATTTCTGAAATCAGTTTTTCTTCTAGGAGAGCAAATTTATGAAATTGTGTATCACCACACGGGCATATTTTAGCTGGTGAAAAATTGTGTTATGATAAATGGTAAATGTCCAGTTTTTTTGCCTTTTTTTTATCTTTGGCTTTTTCTGTGTGTTGTACAGGTGTTGAGCCTTCTGAAATATACACAGTTTAGTACCTTGCTGCAAATAGAATATAAGTAAGTGACCTTTGCAAAGCGTGTATTCTTAGCAAGTCTGGCATGAGTCTGTTTTATTTAGGCAAGAGAGACTAGAAAACAAAAATCTAACTTTTATTCTGTGCTGAGAAATAAAGAGAATTGTCTTATTTCTGCAGCTCTCAAACAGGATGTTCAACACTCTTAGAAATCAAACAAATAGGGACTTCCCTGGTGGCAGGTGGTTAAGAATTTGCCTTCCAATGCAGGGGACACGGGTTCGAGCCCTGGTCCAGGAAGATCCCACGTGGCACGGAGCAACTAAGCCCATGTGCCACAACTACTGAACCTGTGCTCTAGAGCCTGCGAGCCTCACCTACTGACGCCCATGCGCCTAGAGCCCATGCTCCACAACAAGAGAAGCCACTGCAATGAGAATCCCGCACACTGCAACGAAGAGTAGCCCCCACTAGCTGCAACTAGAAAAAGCCCACGCGCAGCAACAAAGACCCAACGCAGCCAAAAATAAATAAATTAATTAATTTTAAAAATCAAACAAATATGATATTCTCAGAGGTAAAATCAGAATATGTAGGTAGCATTACATACAACCCTTTTGTTTGTAAAAAGCAAGTAGAATAAGTCAGAAATGCATTAATTCTTTCAGGTCTATTGACAGCAAAATGGACCTGAGGGTTGAAAGATTTACTGTCACTTCTTAGCAAGTAAGAGGTTGTTGTGTGGCTAATGTGAATGCTAATACTTAAGTAGCATAAGAAGGAGCCTGGGAAGGGGAGCATCTCACTTTTAAAATCCTGCTGTATCCTGTAAGTGTCAGCTGCAAAGTAATTTTCTAGAAATGGTCTGATTTCCCCACTGACTTCCATTGTGAAACTAGAGCTGTGTTCCCACGGAAAATAAATTTGGCCCCAGGTTATGATAAAACACACTGAAGAATTCAGAAAATTTTATAAAATCCAGCATTTCAAGACACAGTTATCAGTACCTGATAAAATAATACTATCACAAAATATGAATACACTGTAGTAGATCTTAAAGTAGCACACCCCAAACTGTGCTATTATTCTTTTTTTTAACAAGTCCAAGTCTAGTACCTTTACATTTAAAGACATTTTACTTCTGTGATCATTATTGATTTTTAATAGACTTAATTGTAAAAGGTAGATTTGCTTTCCTTTATATTCTTCATGGTTAGTCTACTTACCTTTTTGTGAAGCATTCTTTTTTTGTGTGGCACGCGGGCCTCTCACTGTCGTGGCCTCTCCCGTTGCAGAGCACAGCCTCTGGACGCGCAGGCTCAGTGGACATGGCTCACAGGCCTAGCCGCTCCGCGGCATGTGGGATCTTCCAAGACTGGGGCATGAACCCGTGTCCCCTGCATCGGCAGGCAGACTTTCAACCACTGTGCCACCAGGGAAGCCCTTTTTCTGAAGCATTCTTATCAATTAACATTCAAAAGCTTTCAGCCATAGAAGAAAGACCAGAAGGAAATGTCCCAAAAAGTTCACAACACTGAGTTGTTGGAAAGTTTAGTTTACTTACGTTTTTATATTTCTAAGTCACCTAAAGAGATAATTTTCTATATCTGTATCTTCTATAATCAGGAATAAAGTCGATAATTTCTTTCTATAAATTTACACATAATGAGATACATTTAGTCAGACACATTTACATACCTGGTTCATTTTATGTTTGGTAGTAGTGGTAGTTGTTATCACTTTTTTGATAAAAATTTTAAAACAGTGATGTAATTAATTTTGGGATAAATAATTTTCTGGAGTATACTGCTGAAAGTGTAGTCCTGGTGTTACCGAACCAAACTTGGGTCCTCTGGCCATGCACAGTAAAGCCAGTCTACTGGCACCAGGTTGTGGTGAAGGAAAGTGCAGCATTTATTATAGGCGCCAGACAAGGAGACTGGGTGTGGGTGGCTTGTGCTCAAAAGCTCCAAACTCCCAGAGGGTTTCAGGGAAGAATTTTTAAAGACCAGGTGAGGGAGGGGCGTTGCAGTGTATGTGATCATCTTGTGCACAGTTCTCTGATTGGCTGGTGGTGAGGTAACAGGGTGGTGTCACAGGGGTTAACACTGTCAATCCTCAGGCTCCAGTAGGCCTGCAGGGCTATGTGCTCAAGGTCACCAAGTAGTTAACCTCTTCCATTTGGTGGGGGTTTTAGCATCTGTAAAACAACTGAGGAAATGTGCATCAGATACTGTTATCTAAGCACTTAGAAAGGAGCTAAAGGAGAAGATATGGAGGAGGGGTCTGTCATGGGAAGGCCTCATTGGGTCCTGCTGGGTTACACTGGACTGGCAGCCTCAGTATCATCTGGGAACTTGTTAGAAATTATAATCCTCAGGCCCATTGGCTCAGACTCAGCAAACAGCATTTGGGTTTGAACAAGCCCTTTGGGCAATTAAGGTTCTAGAGCTACAGCAGAATCTCTCTCCACCTCTCTCTCCCCTCTCGGTCCTTCCCTCTCCAAAGCTCTTCCTCTCCTCCCTTCTTTTTCTCTCTCCCTCTTTTTCCCCTCCTCATGTGCTATATATGTGTATATGTATATATACACACATATAGATACATAACCTATATATAGAATTCACTGTAACCTCTCCATCTATATAGAATATGTATTAAAAAAAGAAAATATATACTTTTTTTTCCCCTAAGTTTTTCATTGCTGTTTGTTTCTACCCTATCTCCCTCCTAAAAAGATATGAGGCAGTTTTCTGGTGTTTATACTTCTGTGTTTTCACTTAGCAAACATGTTTTAGCAAATATGTTCTTCATGGTCATACATTAAATAGTTCTGCCTCATTTATAGATTTTCACAGCTCACTGACCAATATAATGACTCCAGCAAGTTGTTATGGGCTGAATTGTGCCCCCCCCCCTTCATGTGTTGAAGCCCTAACCCTCAAAACTTCCAAAATGTGACTGTACTTGGAGATAGGACATTTAGAGAGGTAATTAAGTTAAAATGAGGTCCTTAGGGTGGGCCCTAATCCAATATAACCAGTGTCCTCAAAGGAAGTGGCGATTAGGACACAGACAACACGGACAGAGGGACCACCAGGTAAGGACACAGGGAGAAGGCAGCCATCTTCAAGCCAAGGAAAGAGGCCACAGAAGAAAGCAAATTTGCTGACACCTCGATATTGTATTGCTAGCCTGCAAAATTGTGAGAAAACAAATTTCCGTTTTTTAAGTTACCTGATCTGTGGTATTTTGTCGTGGCAACCCGAGCAAAGTAATGCAGAAGTGTTTACGGAAATAATGTTATAATTCAGTCTTAACATCTAGTGATTGCCTTTGAGGTACTATTGGATCATGTTCCTTAACAGAAAGCTACAGCTTTACAAAGGGTGCCAGAGAACAGTATGAAAAACTACTCACCATGCACAACAACATGATAAAGCTCTATGAGAATCTGGGAGAATACTTTATTTTTGACTCTAAGACAGTGAGCATAGAAGAATTTTTCGGTGATCTCAGCAACTTCCAAACTTTGTTCCTGGTAAGTAATATGTCTTAAAGCCTTGCAAGGCCTGTTGCTTTTGTTTTTAAGTAATTTCTTCCATAGGCATTTTATTTTACATACCTACTGACCATATTGATTTCATGTTATAGCCCTTTAACAGGAATTGACAGATATTTTATACCTGTGACATGGATTAAAAATTGTTGGCTGGCTTAATGTATAATGGGAACCTAAATGAATTATCTTCAACTTTAGGAACACATGGGAATTTTACTGCTGAAATTTTATAGAAAATGAATGAATTGGTACTCAAATGACCCTGATTTTTTGTACAGCATAATATTATAATTTGACCTAGATTAAAAATTAACATCTAAAATCATCTTTTACTCAATACACTAAAATGCTGTGACTGATTAATAAGTTTCTTTCATAGTCTAGATGAGAAGCTGATTCTAAATTGGACTCTATATCAATAAATGACCTGGAATATGATGCTAGAGGGAAGCAAAAGCTTTGTTGTATAAATGCTGTGGGAATATTTCTCTGCATCCAGTGAAGGCATAGAAGAGCACAGTCTCCGATTATGATAGTAACAGAAAGATATGCACAATAGTTGATATCAAACAGGTAAAAGTCCCTTTATGTTAAAGAAGGAATTCTAGCAATTAACCCCAGCAGGAAGATCAATCAACAAACTAATTCATTGTAGTTAGAGGTATGTTTCTATCCCCAAAGCAATCCTTCGCTAAATAAGACTCTCTCTCTTAATTGATGGTGTTGCTCCATGAAATCATTTGATTTTGGTGTGATTTGCACAGTCTATGAAATACAAATATACTTGTGGAAAGCACTTGCTTTCATCTACTGATTTAGGACAGACAACCGAGAGTACACCCTGGCTTTGATAATAGAAGCTAAACCAGAAACTTTCATAAATATGATCATTTGTGTTATTTTTTGCTGAGAATATTAGCTGATTTTTGTCTTAGGTCTCTGCCTCTTAATAGACACACATATTTAACTTTTTAGCTGGTCAATAAGTAGCAAAATATATTCTACTGGCAATGAGTGGCTTTTTCAAAACTTAGACATTAGGAACACACCCAGGTTATACTTACTTGGATAATTTTCAAAAAGAAAAAAAAAAATGTATGTTGAAAAGGGACGGGGACTAGAAAATACACTTCAGTTGACACGGAAAAGATAAATCCAATGATATTCTTTTTTGGTAGCATCAATGTCTATGGGTTAATAGAGATAAATAAATATAATTAATATTGTCAATCTCTATGAAAAAGGACCTTGTTTTTAACATAAATGGGATCCTAAAACACTGCCTGTCATATTATGTGCCCCCTACCTCCCCAATACGTGGACATAGAGTAGAATTTGCTGTACTTCTCTCACGTTGTAGCATTTGTTTAATTATAATTCCTGTGTGACAGCCTATGTTTAGTCCTGTTAGCCAGATGCTTAGAAGCCTTGCCAAGAACTATACTTGTGTTATTTCTCAGTCATAGCTTTGTTTTAAAAAGGTAAGGATATTATTGTTAAGAAGAACTGATTCTATGTCCTGGTGCTCTCACAAACAAGCTATGTGATTAGGTAAGTCATGTATCTTTCCAGCTAGTTAGCTAGTTAGTTAGTTAGGAAATGGTGGGATTACACTACTGATCTCAAAGAACTTCTTTAGAGTCTATGAGTCATGGTGGGAATTTCAGAGAGTCATTTGTATTCCATACATAAACAGTATATATCTTTTTGTCTACTGGCTTCACTGTGGGTGTAGCTTGAGTACAGGGAAATTATTTGTCACAAATCATTCTCATTGTAAATAAGTTGACATTCTGAAGCCCGGTTGTGTGTGCATTTAAGTTAACTTCTTGAGAACCTGCTAAGAGTTTGGGAGCTTTCAAAACAGGTGACCAGCTCCTACACTGTGTCTTGGCCAGCCATTGCCACCTGTCCTACAGAATACTACTGCTACCACTTCGGTTTACCAATACTTTTAGACTTGCTGTCATGAGAAGTAGTGTGCAACTTTTTAGCTGTTTCGAACTTGAGTTGGTCACATAACCTCTCTGGGCGTTAAGTTTCCTCATTTTTAAAATATGAGTGATAATTCCTGCCATGGCTTCCTCACCACGATGTGAAAACACCTCATAACCTATGTTGTGCAGATGGAGAGTATTATTAGCCATTCTCTGCCTGTCCATTCAATTATTACTTATTGAGAACCAACTTGATTTTGGTAATTTTTAGTCCAGAGACAAAAGGAAGAGAATGGTTTCTATCCATGAGTGGAGGGCAACAGACAAATGCAATATAGTTTGGTAAGTGCTGCCATAGGAATATGTCAGGGTGCTATAGTAATACAAAAGAGGGGCTGCCTAACCCTGCCTGAGCTGGCCAGAGAAGCCTTCATGGGGAAAGTGACATTTAGACAGTCTGGAAAAATCCATAGGACTTTGACAAGCTGACTTTGACAAGTAGGTTTAAGGGTTTTACACCTGACCTATAAGCCGAAGACTCCTAAATCAACAGCACCAACTTCAGTCAATCATCTATGCTCACCATGTCCCTGTTTCATAGTGAGCTTAAAGTGATTTCACTCTCCCAGGGGAGGGAAGAACCTTGAAAGAGAGACAAAAGTTGTCATCGCCACAAGTTCCCATTTTCTTAGTGCTTTGTGTGTTTGGCCCCAGGGTTCTTGGCGCTTAAAAGCATATTGGACTATAGATGGAAGCAATAAAATACCAGTAGTGCTGAGAAGAAAATAAGAGTTCTGATTCATGTGCTACCAAAAATTACTTCCAAATGAGCTCAGAGTTTCATCTTGGGAGATCTACTTGGCATGTGTAGCATAAACAAAATACAGATACCAAAATAATCTTCCTGAAAGAGACAACCTCTAAAAGATGGGGCAAATGTAAATAAACAAAAAGGGTTGACATTATGGATTAAGACCTTTTTCAAAATAATCACATTCAAATGAATGAAAGCAAAATTGGGCAATCTCTATGAGATGCTGCTCTATAAGTTATTCATTATCATTCATATTACATATTACTCAACTAATAAGGATATTGAAGATGTTCAGTTGAATGCCCTGTATATTGTCATGAAGATATATGTAATTGGAAACATTTCTAAATTCAGAATTAAGACTCTCTTTCTAGTTAGCTTCTCTGAGAGCAAGAGAGTTTTAAAAACTGCTTATAATATAGGCAAGGTTAATTAATAATCCCTAAATTTAAGTTGAATATTTTGTAGAAGAAAAATTCCAGATTTACATAATATCAAAACATCTCTTTTGCTTATTCTCCTTTATGCTTCAGTCATTTGACTAGTTCAAATAGTTGACTGCACAGTCTTTTTTCTTTCAAGATATTTGGAATAGAATGTTCAAAATCAGTGAACCTTGTGTGTTTCACCACCATGCAGCATCTTGCTTAGGCATAAAAATTATTTTCAGCCGTTGGGAAAGTGTTTGAGGCAAGTATTATATACTTCAATAACTTTCATAGCTCCAAATAAATTATAGAAAATATTTCTTTTCTCTTTTAAATCTGTCAGTTTCCTGCTGCTTCTGTGTGTTTTTGTTTTGTTTTTTAAAGAACAATCTGTTACCCAGGCACTCAGTAAATATTTGTTGTGTGAGCGTCCTCATTCTATATCTTATATACTAGAAATAGAGGAACAAGGCTTTATAGGATTATTAGATCCATTGGCCTAACTTAAGAAGAAAATGTTACCATTACTGTTAATCAGGCTAGCAGACCTCCCCTCAACAAAATAAGTGTTTGCTACTGTTCATTTGATAACTAAACTTTAAGAATTTTTTTAAAAAAATCGAGACTTTAACAATTTTTCAACAGCTCTTAGATGAGCGTTAAAATGGCTAAGTGTTAGGAGGCTAAGTGATATCTATAAATCATGGCGTTTTATGCCATTGTTCAGTCTTGTTGCTTCTACCTCCTAAATATTTTTGGACTTCACTCATTTCTCTCCAAGCCCACTTACGCTACTTTAGTTCTGGGCCCCTGCCATCTCTCAGCTGGACTATTAATTACAATGATGTCCTGACTGGTCTCTCTGCCTACTTCTCCTACCATTTCTAACTTCTAATCCATTCCCCACATTATAGTCAGAGTAAAAGTTAAAAAACCAAACAAACAAGATAATGTTACTTTCCTAACTTATGATTCTTTAATGACTTGTGTCCTCAGGATAAAATCTAAACTGTTGAAAATTAATGTGGTTTACAAAATCAAAAGAACTAAGATTACTTAAAGCCCGGACCATCCTAAGGTTGGCTGAATAAGCCATAATCACTTGAACTCTCCTTCCAGACTGGGAAAAGTCAAGTATTGACAGTGGAGGCAGCAGAACAAAACAGCAGTAAGTGCCTAAGAGGACCTGAGCCTCTTACAACAGAGAGAAACTTTGGGAGCACAGTATCCAAGGCTCAGTAAATGAAGGCTTGGAGGCAAATGTGTGATTGTCACCTTGTGTTAATTGCTCCCTAGCTAGTGCAGCATGGAGAGTTATGGCAACCAAGGTCGCTCTTATCTTAATTCTTAGTTAGGGATGTTCTTCCTTCTGTCTTAAGTAATTGTTCTTTTAAAATCTAACCTTATCTGAAAGCTCCTTGTAGCCATTTTGGCTTATGGAGATACTTAATTTTGAGAAGCTCTCATTTTCCTCAAGCCATCTTCCTCTTTACAAGGACTCAATCATGTCTAAACCTAAACTATAATTGGAAAGCAAGGTGAGCATCTGCATCTGCACTCAAAGGCTAAATTGATAATATAGAGAACATTTTATTCATTCATTAAAGGCAATTTGCCTTTAAAGAAATGAGGATGAATTTTTGCATAAAAAGACTGTGTATATGATTCCTGATCCAAGAACACTAAGTTATTTTGAAACATTTTTAAGCCTTCAATTCACGAAGCACTTGACATTTAAAGGAAACTTTAGTACAGTATTGTAAAAATGGTGGACTTATGTTAGAAACCAAATATGTTCTTGAGCAAAGAAGTCTTAATCAGTAATATAAACTCTATTATCTAGAATTCCGTCATCCAAAATCTCTATTAGATGCCTCAAAAGTTGATGCATATTTGCTTTGCCAATAAAATGGTAATTAATATTATGAAGATGCCCCTGAGAAACAGCAAAGATCCTGATGTGCCTCTTGAAATAATATAGTTTTATTTGTAAGCTAACTGTCTCATCACCTGTGAATTCAGATGTTTACACTGGTAACAATAATCCAGATATCCCAGATTATCTCTTCTTTACCCCCACTGGCAGGACTCAAGCTCTCTGCAAAGTCTCCACTCCCACAAGTACATCTGGAGTCATCTCATATGGGCTCAAACATGTGTTATCTATAGTCACTGCTTGACATTTGCCCACACATATTTGAGTGCCTCCTATTCTAGGGTGATGAGAATATAGCATTAAACAAAATAGACAAAGTCCTGCCTTTCCTGTCCTCCTGCAGCTCCCGCTCCCCTCTGCTGAATGCCTTTTGCTGGCAAAGCTGCTTGAGTTGCCCTCAATGATAATGGCCACATCCGGGCCAAGGCTGCAGACTCCTACTGCTCCAATTTTGCCATCAATCCTTGCAGTACTTGAGTGTGGGGTTATGCTCAGTGCAGACGTAGCCACGCTTCCCGAGACCCTTCTTAAAAAGTTTATTTCTCATCTCTTCTGATCCCTTTCTCCTTGGAGGCTTAAAAGTTTTTTTTGAAGTCCTAGAGACCTAAAGGGGATCCTAAAACCATAATCCCCTCCATTGCCCTTCTTCCTCACTTTTGTTCAGGCACCTAGGCAGGTATCTTCCTTTTCCTAGAAGCCAGGGATAAATGAAGTACCAGCATAAATCCTTTCATGCAGATAGAGCCCTAAGGGCCCACCAGCTCCCCCTATTTAATCACACACACCCAGATAATTCCCTTTGAGCTCAGATGGGACCACCCTGGCTACATAGCCTTAGGTTTATTTTGAGCTATTGCAACTCTTTGAAAATAGGCAATCCATGTAAAATACATGGTAACTCTATTAAGCAGAATATTTGACCAGAATACTTCATTCCCCAGCTGTGCCGGAGAGCAGACTTTACTGTATTAGACAGACATGATTGAATTCTTCTTTAGAAAACGATGTCACCTATCAACTGTGGTATTCTGTTTGACTGTTTTTATTTTGGGCCAGAAGTAAATGCCCTATTTTTCTGAGATGATTGTTCCTTGTATAAAAAAGCTAAATATTATATCATAAGTAACTAAAGGAATATGTAATAATGGCATCCATGGTTTAAAGAAAACCCACATTCCCCAACATGAGAAAAATGCCTACTGGTATAAATGGTTTTTAAATGGGTGCACATTTTAGATTAATATTATAAAAATTTAGGATATCATAAATATCTCTAAAGATATTTCTCAAAATTGTTTATGGCAAGCTGGATATTGCCCTTTAGAAATCTAAGACAACATAATACCTAACACTGAAAATATTGACAAAAACAGTTCAATGCCTACTTTTCTCATTAAAGTCTAGTAATAACTAGAACCAGGAAACAAAATGCAATATCTTTAGTTCTACCAATAACACCTCACATAGAATTTTTCAAGGAAGTGTTCCCCATAAATAAGTTATTATTGAATTATATTCAAACAACAGAAAGTGATGCTGAAACTCGGCCTCTGTGCACTGGTGCCGGATCGAATTTTGGAGACAGAGTTTTGGGTGAAGTAGAGAAAAATAGCTTTATAGCTTTGCCAGGCAAAGGGGGACACAGCAGGCTCATGCCCCTCAAAACTGTGTGTCCCAACCCACAGGAGTTTGGTGAGGACTTTAACAGCAATGGTTCAAGGGCACCGTTGCTAGTAAGTATCAGGGTATGTGCAGGGTCTGCATTCCTTGAATCTGGCCTCCCGTGGTTTCCCGATGAGCTGTGGTTCTTTTTTTTTTTTTACATCTTTATTGGAGTATAATTGCTTTACAATGGTGTATTCGTTTCTGCTTTATATAACAAAGTGAATCAGTTATACATATACATATATTCCCATATGTCTTCACTCCTGTGTCTCCCTCCCTCCCACCCTCCCTATCCCACCCCTCTAGGTGGTCACAAAGCCCCGAGCTGATTTCCCTGTGCTATGCGGCTGCTTCCCACTAGCTATCTATTTTACGTTTGGTAGTGTATATATGTCCATGCCACTCTCTCACTTTGTCACAGCTTACCCTTCCCCCTCCCCATATCCTCAAGTCCATTCTCTAGTAGATCTGTGTCTTTATTCCTGTCTTACCCCTAGGTTCTTCATGACATTTTTTCTTCTTAAATTCCATATATATGTGTTAGCATACGGCATTTGTCTTTCTCTTTCTGACTTACTTCACTCTGTATGACAGACTGTAGGTCCATCCACCTCATTAAAAATAGCTCAATTTCGTTTCTTTTTATGGTTGAGTAATATTCCATTGTAGGTATGTGCCACATCTTCTTTATCCATTCATCTGATGATGGACACTTAGGTAGTTTCCATGTCCGGGCTATTGTAAATAGAGCTGCAATGAACATTTTGGTACATGACTCTTTTTGAATTATGGTTTCCTCAGGGTATATGCCCAGTAGTGGGATCGCTGGGTCATATGGTAGTTCTATTTGTAGTTTTTTAAGGAACCTCCCTACTGTTCTCCATAGTGGCTGTACCAATTCACATTCCCACCAGCAGTGCAAGAGTGTTCCCTTTTTTCCATACCCTCTCCAGCATTTATTGTTTCTAGATTTATTGATCATGGCCATTCTGACTGGTGTGAGATGATATCTCATTGTAGTTTTGATTTGCATTTCTCTAATGATTAATGATGTTGAGAATTCATTCATGTGTTTGTTGGAAGTCTGTGTATCTTCTTTGGAGAAATGTCTATTTAGGTCTTCTGCCCATTTTTGGATTGGGTTGTTTGTTTTTTTGTTATTGAGCTGCGTGAACTGCTTGTAAATTTTGGAGATTAATCCCTTGTCAGTTGCTTCATTTGCAAATATTTGCTCCCATTCTGAGGGTTGTCTTTTGGTCTTGTTTCTGGTTTCCTTTGCTGTGCAAAACCTTTGAAGTTTCATTGGGTCCCATTTGTTTATTTTTGGTTTTATTTCCATTTCTCTAGGAGATGGGTCAAAAAGGATCTTGCTGTGATTTATGTCATAGAGTGTTCGGCCTATGTTTTCCTCTAAAAGTTTGATAGTTTCTGGCCCTATATTTAGGTCTTTATTCCATTTTGAGCTTATTTTTGTGTGTGGTGTTAAGGAGTGTTCTAATCTCATACTTTTACATGTAGCTGTCCAGTTTACCCAGCACCACTTATTGAAGAGGGTGTCTTTTCTCCACTGTACATTCCTGCCTCCTTTATCAAAGATAAGGTGACCATATGTGCGTGGGTTTATCTCTGGGCTTTCTATCCTGTTCCATTGATCTAGCTTTCTGTGTTTGCGCCAGTACCGTACTGTCTTGATTACTGTAGCACTGTATTATAGTCTGCAGTCAGGGAGACTGATTCCTCCAGCTCCATTTTTCGTTCTCAAGATTGCTTTGGCTATTCAGAGTCTTTTGTGTTTCCATACAAATTGTGAAATTCTTTGTTCTAGTTCGGTGAAAAACGCCAGTGGTAGTTTGATAGGGATTGCACTGAATCTGTAGATTGCTTTGGGTAGTAGAGTCATTTTCACAGTGTTGATTCTTCCAGTACAAGAACGTGGTATATCTCTCCATCTATTTGTATCATCTTTAATTTCTTTCATCAGTGTCTTATAATTTTCTGCATACAGGTCTTTTGTCTCCTTTGGTAGGTTTATTCCTAGATATTTTATTCTTTTTGTTGCAGTGGTAAATGAGAGTGTTTTCTTGATTTCACTTTCAGATTTTTCATCATTAGTGTATAGGAATGCCAGAGATTTCTGTGCATTCATTTTGTATCCTGCTACGTTACCAAATTCATTGATTAGCTCTAGTAGTTTTCTGGTAGCATCTTTAGGATTCTCTATGTATAGTACCATGTCATCTGCAAACAGTGACAGCTTTACTTCTTCTTTTCCGATTTGGATTCCTTTTATTTCCTTTTCTTCTCTGATTGCTGTGGCTAAAACTTGCAAAGCTATGTTGAATAAGAGTGGTGAGAGTGGGCAACCTTGTCTTGTTCCTGATCTTAGTGGAAATGCTTTCAGTTTTTCACCATTGAGGATGATGTTGGCTGTGGGCTTGTCATATATGGCCTTTATTATGTTGAGGAAAGTTCCCTCTATGCCTACTTTCTGCAGGGTTTTTATCATAAATGGGTGTTGAATTTTGTCAAAAGCTTTCTCTGCATCTATTGAGATGATCATATGGTTTTTCTCCTTCAGTTTGTTAACATGGTGTGCCACATTAATTGATTTGCATATATTGAAGAATCCTTGCATTCCTGGAATAAACCCCACTTGATCATGGTGTATGATCTTTTTAATGTGCTGTTAGATTCTGTTTGCTAGTATTTTGTTGAGGATTTTTGCATCTATGTTCATCAGTGATATTGGCCTGTAATTTTCTTTCTTTGTGACATCCTTGTCTAGTTTTGGTATCAGGGTGATGGTGGCCTTGTGGAATGAGTTTGGGAGTGTTCTTCCCTCTGCTATATTTTGGAAGAGTTTGAGAAGGTTAGGTGTTAGCTCTTCTCTAAATGTTTGGTAGAATTGGCCTGTGAAGCCATCTGGTCCTGGGCTTTTGTTTGTTGGAAGATTTTTAATCACAGTTTCAATTTCAGTGCTTGTGATCGGTCTGTTCATATTTTCTATTTCTTCCTGGTTCCGTCTCAACAGGTTGTGCATTTCTGAGAGTCTGTCCATTTCTTCCACGTTGTTCATTTTATTGGCATAGAGTTGCTTGTAGTAATCTCTCATTATCTTTTGTATCTCTGCTGTGTCAGTTGTTACTTCTCCTTTTTCATTTCTAATTCTATTGATTTGAGTCTTCTCCCTTTTTTTCTTGATGAGTCTGGCTAATGGCTTATCTATTTTGTTTATCTTCTCAAAGAACCAGCTTTCAGTTTTATTGATCTTTGCTATCGTTTCCTTCATGTCTTTTTCATTTATTTCTGATCTGATCTTTATGCTTTCTTTCCGTCTGCTAACTTTGGGGTACTTTTGTTCTTCTTTCTCTAATTGCTTTAGGTGCAAGATTAGGTTGTTTATTCGTGATGTTTCCTGTTTCTTAAGGTAGGATTGTATTGCTATAAACTTCCCTCTTAGAACTGCTTTTGCTGCATCCCATAGGTTTTGGGTCATCGTGTCTCCATTGTCATTTGTTTCTAGGTATTTTTTGATTTCCTCTTTGATTTCTTCAGTGATCACTTCATTATTAAGTAGTGTACTGTTTAGCCTCCATGTGTTTGTATTTTTTACAGATCTTTTCCTGTCATTGATATCTAGTCTCATAGCATTGTGGTTGGAAAACATACTTCATACAATTTCAGTTTTCTTAAATTTACCACGGCTTGATTTGTGACCCAGGATATGATCTATCCTGGAGAATGTTCCATGAGCACTTGAGAAAAATGTGTATTCTGTTGTTTTTGGATGGAGTGTCCTATAAATATCAATTAAGTCCATCTTGTTTAATGTATCATTTAAAGCTTGTGTTTCCTTATTTATTTTCATTTTGGAAGATCTGTCCATTGTTGAAAGTGGGGTGTTAAAGTCCCCTACTATGAATGTGTTACTGTCGATTTCCCCTTTTATGGCTGTTAGTATTTGCCTTATGCATTGAGGTCCTCCTATGTTGGGTGCATAAATATTTACAATTGTTATATCTTCTTCTTGGACCGATCCCTTGATCATTATGTAGTGTCCTTCTTTGTCTCATGTAATAGTCTTTATTTTAAAGTCTATTTTGTCTGATTTGAGAATTGCTACTCCAGCTTCCTTTTGGTTTCCATTTGCATGGAATATCTTTTTACGTCCCCTCACTTTCAGTCTGTATGTGTCTCTAGGTCTGAAGTGGGCCTCTTGTAGACAGCATATATATGGGTCTTGTTTTTGTATCCAATCAGCCAGTCTGTTTCTTTGGGTAGGAGCATTTAATCCATTTACATTTAAGGTAATTATCAATATGTATGTTCCTATTCCCATTTTCTTAATTATTCTGTGTTTGTTTTTTTTTAGGTCTTTTCCTTCTCTTGTGTTTCTTGCCTAGAGAAGATCCTTTAGCATTGGTTGTAAACCTGGTTTGGTGGTGCTGAACTCTCTCAACTTTTGCTTGTCTGTAAAGGTTTTAATTTCTCCATCAAATCTGAGTGAGATCCTTGCTGGGTAGAGTAATCTTGCTTGTTGTTTCTTCTCCTTTGTCACTTTAAATATGTCCTGCCAGTCCCTTCTGGCTTGCTGAGTTTCTGCTGAAAGATCAGCTGTTAACCTTATGGGGATTCCCTTGTGTGTTATTTGTTGTTTTTCCCTTGCTGCTTTTACTATGTTTTCCTTGTATTTAATTTTTCACAGTTTGATTAATATGTTTCTTGGCGTGTTTCTCCTTTGATTTATCCGATATGGGACTCTCTGTGCTTCCTGGACTTGATTAACTATTTCCTTTCCCATATTAGGGAAGTTTTCAACTATAATCTCTTCAAATATTTTCTCAGTCCCTTTCTTTTTCTTTTCTTCTTCTGGAACCCCTATAACTCGAATGTTGGTGCGTTTAATGTTGTCCCAGAGGTCTCTGAGACTGTCCTCAGTTCTTTTCATTCTTTTTTCTTTATTCTGTTGTGCAGTAGTTATTTCCACTATTTTATCTTCCAGGTCACTTATCCGTTCTTCTGCCTCAGTTATTTTGCTATTGATCCCTTCTAGAGTATTTTTAATTTCATTTATTGTGTTGCTTATCGTTGCATGTTTCCTCTTTAGTTCTTGTAGGTCCTTGTTAAATGTTTCTTGTATTTTCTCTATTCTATTTCCAAGATTTTGGATTATCCTTACTATCATTATTCTGAATTCTTTTTCAGGTAGACTGCCTATTTCCTCTTCATTTGTTAGGTCTGGTGGATTTTTATCTTGCTCCTTCATCTGCTGTGTGTTTTTCTGTCTTCTCATTTTGCTTATCTTACTGTGTTCGGGTTCTCCTTTTTGCAGGCTTCAGGTTTGTAGTTCCCATTGTTGTTGGTGTCTGTCCCAAGTGGCTAAAGTTTGTTCAGTGGGTTGTGTAGGCTTCCTGGTGGAGGGAACTAGTGCCTGTGTTCTGGTGGATGAGGCTGGATTTTGTCTTTCTGGTGGGCAGGTCCGTGTCTGGTGGTGTGTTTGGGGGTGTCTGTGGACTTATTATCATTTTAGGCAGCCTCTCTGCTAATGGGCGGGGTTGTGTTCCTGTCTTGCTAGTTGTTTGGCATAGGGTTTCCAGCACTGTAACTTGCTGGTCGTTGAGTGAAGCTGGGTGTTGGTGTTGAGATGGAGATCTCTGGGAGATTTTCACCGTTTGATACTACGTGGAGCTGGGAGGTCTCTTGTGGACCAGTGTCCTGAAGTTTGCTCTCCCACCTCAGAGGCACAGCACTGACTCCTGGCTGCGGCACCAAGAGCCTTTCATCGACACGGCTCAGAATAAAAGGGAGAAAAAGTAGAAGGAAGGAAGGAAGGAAGGAAAGAAAGAAAGGAAGGAAGGAAGGAAGGTAGGAAGAGGATAAAAGAAAGTAAAATAAAGTAAGATAAAATAAAATAAAGTTATTAAAATAAAAAATAATTATTAAGAAAAAATATTATTTAGTAAAGAAAAAACGGACGGATAGAACCCTAGGACAACTGGTGAAAGCAAAGCTATACAGACAAAATCTCACACAGAAGCATACACATACACACTAGCATAAAGAGGAAAAGGGGAGAAAATCATAAATCTTGCTCTCAACGTCCACCTCCTCAATTTGGGATGATTCGTTGTCTATTCAGGTATTCCACAGCTGCAGGGTACTACATCAAGTTGATTGTGGAGATTTAATCCGCTGCTCCTGAGGCTGCTGGGAGATATTTCCCTTTTCTTCTGTGTTCGCACAGCTCCCGGGGCTCAACTTGGGATTTGGCCCCGCCTCTCCGTGTAGGTCGCCGGAGGGCATCTGTTCTTCGCTCAGACAGGACGGGGTTAAAGGAGCAGCTGATTCTGGGGCTCTGGCTCACTCAGGCCAGGGGGAGGGAGGGACACGATGCGGGCGAGCCCGCGACGGCAGAGGCCAGCAGGACATTGCACCAGCCTGAGGCGCGCCGTGCGTTCTCCCAGGGAAGTTGTCCCTGGATCCTGGGACCCTGGCAGTGGCGGGCTGCACAGGCTCCCCGCAAGGGAGGTGTGGATAGTGACCTGTGCTCGCACACAGGCTTCAGAGGTGACTGCAGCAGCAGCCTTAGCATCTCATGCCCGTCTCTGGAGTCTGCACTGTTAGCCGCGGTTCGCACCCATCTCTGGAACTCCTTTAAGCAGAGCTCTTAATCCCCTCTCCTCGCGCACCAGGAAACAAAGAGGGAAGAAAAAGTTTCTTGCCTCTTCAGCAGGTCCAGACATTTTCCCAGACTCCCTCCCGGCTAGCCATGGTGCACTAACCCCCTGCAGGGTGTGTTCTCGCCGCCAGTCCTCTCCCTGTGCTCAGACTGAAGCCCCAGCCTCAGCTCCCAGCCCCGCCCGCCCTGGTGGTTGAGCAGACAAGCCTCTCGGGCTGGTGAGTGCCGGTCAGCACCGATCCTCTGTGCGGGAATCTCTCCGCTTTGCCCTCCGCACCCCTGTTGTGCTCTCCTCCGTGGCTCCTAAGCTTCCGCACTCCGCCACCCACAGTCTCCACCCACGAAGGGGCTTCTAGTGTGTGGAAATCTTTCCTCATTCACAGCTCCCTCCCACTGGTGCTGGTCCCGTCCCTATTCTTTTGTCTCTGTTTTTTCTTTTTTCTTTTGCCCTACCCAGGTACGTGGGGGGTTTCTTGCCTTTTGGGAGGTCTGAGGTCTTCTGCCAGCGTTCAGTAGGTGTTCTGTAGGAGTTGTTCCACGTGTAGATGTATTTCTGATGTATCTGTGGGGGCGAAGGTGAGCTCCACGTCTTACTCTTCCGCCATCTTCCCCCTCCTCTGAGCTGTGGTTCTTGAGGTTATCAAACTGTGACCTTCTCTCTGGAATGAAGAATGCTTCATCAAGTAGTTCATCTTCCATTTGTTGGGAGCTTTAGTTCTGCAGAAGAGCTCAAAGATATTGTTATGTGTATCCCTTGAGGTGGAACCAGGACCATGCCCCAAGGCTGCACTATTGTTTCTTGGCTGCCCCTCCTTTGTCTCTGCATCTCCTCCCTTCCCTGATTAGTAACTGTTTGAATCTGCCCTTTGGAACTCAGAGAAGGTCATGGAGGCTGGAGTTTATTCTCTACAAACAAGAAACAGGGGACACAGAAAGGCTTTCATGCCCAGGAACCCCACAGGGTCCTGCTCGGTTTCACTAGCAGGAAAGTTATAAGATAAGCGGGAAAATATATGAGCTCACCTTTTCCTGTGGCCCTGAGATTGGCCAAAGCTATTGATTGTTATCAAAGCCTGCCTGTTAAAACCTCAGCAGGAAGATTCCAGAGGTTAATGCTCCTGGTATCACCCTCTCAGCTTGCTGTTTTTCTTCATTGTGCTTCATCCTCATTTGTGTATCAGAAAACGTGCCCTAGTCCCTGTGCGAGGCAGTAGGAGGCAGGACTCTCCCTGGAACCCTGCCCATGGAGCTCCTTTTGCCCAATATGTCTCCTCCCTCTTCTTCTCCTCCCCCCACTTCCTCTCCAGTTGCTTTAACAACTTGTTCAAGTCACTTCATCTAAGAAACCCTCCCTACTGCTCCAACTTTAGCCTAGATATCCCTTCTGGGTGTTTTCATACCTCCATGCTAGCATATTTTACCCTGCAATGTGTTCATCTCCATATCCTCAGTGACCAGCACTATAATTAGCCTACCATGGGTAGGCTAGTCACTAAGGATATGTGTGTGTGTACACACACATAGTGATGTGTGTGTATACACCCACACCCCCACACCCCCCACACACACACATATATACTCATTGAGTTATATTAACTCAATGAATTAATATAACAATTAATGAACCAAACAACCAAAGATGAAGAAAATCAAAATTTTGGCTGTCCAGAGCTCACATTCTAGTGGAAAAGGCCGTCAAAGGAACAAATTCTAATACTAAAATGATACATATATACAAAGGGCTTGTGAGAGAGCAGAGGAGAGAGGCATTTGTTCTGTCTGATTTAAGGAAGGCTTCAAGGAAGAGACATGTGTACTGCAGCCTTTCACATTTGAAGAAGTCCTTCCTTTTTTTGTTTCCCCAACTGATTTGGTGTTTATGTATAGTGGTAAACATGTATATTTCCTAGTTTTCCATGCCGAGTTCAAAGTGGAAAGGCAGCTATTTCATTTCCAGGGAAGCAGCTTTCAGGTAATTATTATGATCTAAAGGTTATCTATCCTATGGTTGGACAGCAATAACCAAGCTTCAATTACTTCTTATGACTGACAGCCGTCCTGAGCAATAGGCTGATCAGTGCAGATTATCTAGGGCAAAATCAGTTACTTAAAGACTGACTTGTCTGGTGTTACTTTGGGGCAGTGGGTCTTATCCAGGGATGATCTTGCCTCCCAGGAGACATTTGGCAAGGTCTAGAGACATTTTTGGTTGTTACAAACAAGGAGGAAGTGCTGCTAGCATCTAGTGGATGAAACCTGGGATGCCGCTAAGTATCCTGCAATGTACAGGACGGTTCCTCACAACAAAGAAATAATGCTTGCCAAGATTGAGAAACCCGGCTTTAGGGTTATCTGCTAAAGATTTTTTTTTTTAATTTTCATTCGGAAGACAATGCGAGGTGACTCAAATTAATAAGCAGAATTTGTACTAGATAAATTAATAATTCATCTATTTGTCACATCAATTTAATATATTAACAATAATTTCAATTATTGACTTGATCACTGTAAAGTATTGTTTTAATTACTGATATTTTCTATATCATTGAAAGATGCTCTGGTTCATATGACTTGTATAATTTGTAAATCATGCATGTAAATTGTAGGAAAATTAGAAACCGTAGGCAAAAAAAAAAAAAATTAACTGAAATCCTACTACCCAGAGATAATATTAATAGCTTGCCATATATTCTTCCAGACATTTGTCTGTGCAAGTACATATGTATTTAGATTTTGAATATATTTTTCTTAAAATAATAATAATAAAAAGTCTTGTGAAAGTTTAAGTCCTAAGTGTATATTTACTTGTACTTCCTAGCAGCTTATGCCTGTATGTATATGACCATCAGCATTTAGTGTATAGTGCCATTGGTTATCCCTTCAGTTGTGATTTAAAATATTAATTAGCTCATTTCATGATGCCTTTTTCAAAATACCTGGTCTTTGGTGCCATGCTAGCCATCATTGACTATTGGAAGTTACCTGTAAATAGACCGGTGTAATCTTGCTTTCTCTTTTTGTTTTTACATAATACCCTCATTAAACTTGCCTGTGGCAATTGGTAATTGGTGAATTGCTAGTTGGGCCCATTCACACTAGTGCTTCATAAGCCTTCTGCTACTTGTCTCTGCTGTACATTTTAAGAACCATTATTTACCTCAGCTAGGCTGTCTTTTAGTTAACAAATGCAAACTGTTAAATCACAAAAACCTTTCACAAAAGTAATAGTATGATTTGAAGTCAGACCAAATATCCTTCTAAATATATCTATCTATATTTATATAAATACATTTATATAAATATATTTATATATTAAATATATATATATATATATATATGTTTTCCTTTTGTTTCCTCTCATTCTCTCCTTGAATCAAATTTCAAAGTCATAGAATACAGTCTTTGAAGCCCTTTTTTTTTTTTTTTTTTTAAGATCTAAAACATGTTATAATCCTGATGATGAAACAGTTTCTATTTTTGCTCATATAACTGTTTTGATTTTATTTTCTGCAAGTGTTTGGTCTCACAATAATCAGAATGTCCTGATTTTCTTGATAGGACTTTTAGGCAAAAAGCCAGGGAATAGACCAGTCATTCGTTTAAATCCTGGCATTTTGAATTGGAAGATGTTCAAAGTCTATTATTCTTCAAGATCTTATAAATTCTGTGTTCAAATTAGTGGATTACTCACTATGATAGTTTAGTTGAAGTCATTTATTTTTTTCAGATTTCACTAATAGTGCATAAAAGAGCCAAACTTGTTTATATGGAGACAGTGTAGTTTGGAATAGTGTATAATTTGTTTTTGCTCAGTTGTCTTTGGTCTAGAAGAAAAAGAAACAAGCTTCATGTACATTAGAGACAAATAAAGCAACAGTGATTCGGAAGAGCAAGACAGATGATCAACTAAAATGTGGATGAAATAATAAATATAACTGTAGTGACCAATTGTAATCTCCAGATGGGAGATATGGGTTGATGTCCCTTACAACCTGGAAACTTTATTTTGAAGATTAATTATTTTTAGTGTTATAAGCCATTCTCCTTCATCAGATGACATCTCTAAGAAAGTATTTGCCCAAGTACTTGCTCCTTAGTTTAAAATACAAATTTATAAATAAAAACTCAATTTAAGGTTAAGCTTCTTTAATACATCATAATTATGTGGTTGTTCTTTCATACTATATTAAAAGTCTAAAGCATATAATATTTTCATAGAAATACATTTTTATTACATTTGAGCATTATTTAGGCCAAATATGTTTTAGATAATCCTTTAGGCAACAGGCTTTAATGCATAGGGCAAATTAATTTATAACTATTACTGTAACTATAACTGCTTACGTATGTAGATATTGTTGCTCGAACATTTTTGTAAGTGCCTGGAAAGTATCTATAAAATAGACAACCCAAAAGTACATTGCTGCTCAGCATTGTTTGAATTGCCAAAAGTTCCAAATTTGCAAAATACAAATGAAGGAAATGTTTTCTGTGAAATGCACACTTGGGTTCATTTAAATAGTTTAAAAAAGAATCTTGGGGAATAGAACTTTAAATAGAAAAGATTATTTGTTTATTTCCAAGGTACCCTTCTTTGTTTGTTTTCTGTCTTTAGCTGGAATATGCTGATACAAGACAGCTCTGCTTTTCCAGCTTGCTTGCTTGCTTTTTCTCATTCATTCATTCAGCAAATATTTACTGAGTTCCCACTGAATTAAAGATACTGTTCTAGCTACTGGCACTTTTTAGTTTACTAAAATTTCTGCCCTCATGAAATTTGACTTGTAATGGGGAAGGTGAGATAATAAACTATAAACATTATTATTAGGAAAATTATGTGTTACAACATAATAAACGCAATGGAAAGGGAAAAACATGTGCCAAATGGGAAAGCCACATGGCAATGGCTGACAGGTTTCAGCATTAAAGTTCCTTGTACAATCAGTATTTTAAATTAAGACTTAGATTTTAGCACTGTAACTTCTTCTGTAAGTATAGGAATCACTGAGTTTTCTTGTTTAGAAGACTTCACTAGTTACAATTAGATTATTTTTTTAATACAAACCCTAACTATTTCATAAGCTGTGTATCCTTATGTGGTATAGGAGAAATAAAAATGAATTCTGCCCCCCTTGAGAGAAAGAGTCTTCCCAAGGGCTTTATGATTTCAATTAAATAATTATAACCTTGTCATCCGAAATATGGAGGCTATGCAAACAGAGATCTTTACCTAGAAGCAGACAGGAGCTCTGACAAAAGATGGGATGTATAGCAAAGCATGTAGTACAGTAAAAGCATATTTTTAGTGCCAAAAAAAAGTGAAAAATTCTAAGGAACTTACAAAGACATTGAGTTCATCTTGGATTCTTTTCGCCCTGGTCCTTGTTCTCTGCCAGCTGTCGGCTAATTGATCTGATAAACTAATGCAGTACTGTGTCACTCAATTCTCCACTACATGCATGCCCTTTAAATTCAGGACAGTGCCTTAATCTGGCAGAGCAATTCTGCTGTCAAGAACTTCTTGCAGCATGGCTAGCTGATAGAGGAAATGTTGGGGAGAAAGGCAGCCTTTCTTGTACCTCTGAAAGAACATCATGTAAGTGGCTGCCTAATCTTTCTAGGTCTAAGATTTTTTTCTCCCCATCAAGGACATTCCACAGCTCAACTTGTCTGTTTTGGTCTCATAATCCAGCTCTATGATCTGTGTTTTTCAGATTGGCATCCTCTGGCATTGGCTTCCCCCCGTGATATAGATCAGGGATCAGCAGTCTATGACCCAGGGGCCAAATCCAGCCTGCCCTCTGCTTTTGTAAATAAAGTTGTGTTGGCTTACAGCCAAGCTCCTTTGCTTCTGTATTGTCTGTGGCTGCTTTCACTCTATGATGGCAATGGCGGTGCTGAGTCTTTGAGACAGGGTCCATATGACCCACAAGGCTGAAAATATTTACCATCTGGCCCTTTACAGAAAAAGCTTGCTGACTCTTAATATAGCACATGCAAACAAGGGGATGGAGGTGAGATTCTGATAGGAAAATCACAGAAAACAGATACAGTCTCTTGTGTTTTAACTTTCAAATGCAGTCCCTCCTTAAGAGGGGTTAGCTTTTAGAGAAGATGGGAATTAGGAGTTTCACTAGAAGAGATGTAGTATCAGCTAGACTGTTGATTTCCCCTTTCCTTTCCAGGTGACCTTCATGTCTTTATATATTGCCCCTGAGACAGAACTGCTGCCCTCATCTTGCATGCTCAGCAGGATACTGCTGGGAGTGACCCAAGCCTTAGTGAGACCCAAGTCTTGCTTAGCCAATAGTCCTGAACTTACTTCTGTATCCCTGGAGGCCAAAGATACTGTACTTCTATGTCATTTTAGTGCCTATAGTATATTAGATATACAGTATATGCTTTATACTCCTGATTTTCCCCCTACTCTGCCTTATGCTATGATACACACGTATCCCGATCAGTAGAACAATCCTTTGTCATAACGGGCAGGATTTCTTGGTTTTGACTTTCAGTAGGAATATCTCTACAGTCTATTCCTTTGGATCCCTGTCCTTCAGTCTTAAATGTGAGCATTACCAAGGGTCTACCCTTTGTCCTACATAATTTTTCCTGAGCAGTTCATATCTATTCTCACGGTTTCTACTCTTTCTTGAGTTGTGATCTTATTCTTCAGCTCTAGCCTCAAGTTTATTGTCTGTTGGATGTCTCCAACTAGATTTCCCACAACTGTCTCCAACTCAGCATATCCAGAATGGAACTCATTACATCTATTCCCAATTTCCTGTTTTGGTTAATTATATAACTAATTAATGAACATATTCTCTGTTTTGGTTAATTAAATAAACATATTCTCTGCTTCTGTTAATTAAATAAACATATTCTCTGTTTTGGTTAATTATACGACTTGATATCTTCTTCTCCGCCACCATTAACATCTATTCAACCCCAAGTTCATGTTGATTCTGTCTGAATCACAGTCACTTCAACTGCCCTAGTTTTGGTATTTGTTGTCTCTCCCCTGCAGTTATCTTTTCAGTCATCCTGACTTCAGACTTAGTACCCTCCAAACCATCTTTATACCACTGCAAGATATTCCTTTCTAAAACCTAGGTCTCCCATGTGCAGCAACATGGATGCAATTAGAGATTATCATACTAAGTGAAGTAAGTCAGAAAGAGAAAGACAAATGCCATATGATATCACTTATATGTGAAATCTAAAATATGACACAAATGAACCTGTCTGTGAAACAGAAACACAATCAGGGACATAGAAAAAGACTGGAGGTTGCCAAGGGGGAGGCGGGTGGGAGAGGGATGGAGTGGGAGTTTGGGATTAGCAGATGCAAACTGGTATATACAGAATGGATAAACAACAAGGTCCTACTGTATAGCACAGGAAACTATATTCAATGTCCTGTGATAAAGCACAATGGAAAAGAATATAAAAAAGAATGTATATATATATATGTTTAACTGAGTCACTTTGCTGTATAGCAGTAATTAACACAATACTGTAAATCAACTATACTTCAATTTTAAAAATTTTAAAAATAATAATAAAACCTAGGTCTCACTGGGAGACCCATCTTCTCAGACCTTTAATGGCCGCCCGTGGGTGACAGTAAAGTCGAAACTATCATTTGGAAACCCTTGGCAGTCTAATTTGCCCCCCACTACTCTTCTTTTCCTCTGCTCAGAATGCCATCATGTGCACCATCGTCCTTTCACCTGGTGAAATCATTTTCTTCCTTCAAGACTCCATTCAGTGGTGACTTTCTCCATTACATCTTTCCTAATCTCTCCTCCTCAACTCCAAGGAGAATTCATCACTCCCTAGTTTGTATGTTTCCATCACGTGGTTAGTGCGATGTCACACTGCGCTCATTATAATTGGTGGTGTGCAGACCTGCTTTCTCCTTTATGCTGTGAGTTCCTCTGGAATAAATGTATCTCACCTGTCTGTGAATTTTTGTCACACAACAGAGTGTGTAGCACATAGTCACCAGCAGATACTTATTGATCCATAACCATATTTGTAACTGGTGATCATGCTCCTTCTGTGCTAGACATCTAATAATAAATGTCTTTTGTATTAAATGCTTCAAAGCCCTCTAGCTGTCTCCTTCCACTTCCCCTGGCCTTCCTTGGCCATTTTTTCCAAAACCTTTCATTATTTTAATGGTTCTTTTGACTCTTCATCAACATTGATTCAGCAAATATTTGACTGAAGTACTTAAACTTATCTACATTCACCCCATCACTCATCATTGTGAAATCCCAAAGTGACCTATATTTTCCATGTACATATAACTCTTGAGTGAGCTATCCAAAGGCACAGGACGTACCTCATGTTTACTGTTTTACTTGTACATTCTAGTATCCAGCCTCTCATTTGTCAGCATTACTTTGTGATTTACTGTTGCCTTATGACAGACTATGACCCCTTAAATCTTCATTATTTATCCATGGCCAACTACTCCCCTGCTGATGTCTCTAGGATGTTTTTCTCTTTATGGTAAAAATCATTACAGAAGGACTATTCTTCAAACATACACCCGATCTTTCTACCTTCTCTAAGTCTTGCCATCTTCAAAAACCCTTTGAAGGGAATAAAACTTTTATTTGGGGGAGTTGCTGCATTTTCAAAGAAGAAAAATAGTCGTTAAGTTTTACAGGATAAAGTTTAGTCATATTAAATTTCTTAAGTATATCATAGTGTTGTATTTTACCTTTATAGTACTTAAGCATAAACATGCACAATATGTAGAAAGTAACATTGAGATTTCATTGTAGTAGAGTATCTGTGAGTCAGAAAGGCATTATACAGAAGTTCACACTGAAAGAAGTCAAATCTAAAACACAATGTTTATTATTGCAAAGTTTTGTACAGGAAATAAAATCCAGTGTGTCTGTAAACTCCCTAAATCCCCTAGTAAGTTATTTGTCCAACATGTCAGGCCTAATGGCAAAATCCCTCTATACCAATAAATAAGGCAGCTTAAGCAGAAGGTTCATGATGAAGCCAGAAAACTCCTCTATAAATAATGGCATAGTATCCATGGAGGAAGGAGGTAAAGGAGAGGGCAGTAGATCATTAGCATAGTAAGACAAGGATATTTCCATCAGTAAGGAAGCAGTGATATTTGGCCAAATCTAGGTCATGATCAAGGATATAATCACAAGTGGGATGGGTTTTACATTGTGGAATGTAGCTGCAATGCGCGTATACAGATGGAATGGCTTGCTTCCCAGAAAACAATCACCACCATATAATAATGTCCTTATTATTTCTAGTTTTGAAAAGAGGATCTTAAAGCAGGATACCCTGGTCCTGCCCTCTATCCTATCCCAACCCAATTGTGAAGTGATCCACACTCTAATTTAATTTTCAGGTATTTTCACAGATCAACTCTTTCTGGCTGTAGCAACCCCAGATTCAAGGGGTTGAATAACAAGATATTCATGTTATTTTTCCTTTTTTATGAACTACTGACTCAGACATACCTACTTCTAGAGCCAAAATATCCTAGAATAGAAAGTGAGGAATTCCCCGTAGGTTTATCTCGTAACTCAGGCTCCTGGCATGTTTTCCAGAGCCTTTTAGCAGCTACATAGCTATTCTTCAAATAGGTTTTTAGAGAAAGCAGGTTCATAATTTGACTTGGTTCCACTGCTTTGCCATTCTTACTATAAAATTATTTTTAATTCTCAAACAGAGTTTCTCTTCTTAGAGTTCAAACGCAGGCACTGTTATTCTGCTTCTGGAAATCTGGAAGATATCAGATAAGCTTTGTCCTTTAAATAAATATCCACTTCCATGGGTAGAGTTATATCCGTGTCCATGGGTAGAGTTATATTCCTTAATCCTGTCTTCCCTGAGCTTAGTTATCCATCTTCTTTTGATTCGTGGTTTGGCATTTCCCAAACTTTCAGCATTTCCCTTATTCTTCATTAGAGTTCTCCTCAGGTTTTTATATATCCCTTAAACAAAGGAAGATCCAGATTTGTGAGGCCTGAGTTTATATAAATTGGGATGATCCATTTAGGAAAAAGAATACGAAAATATTTTTCTTTTGCAAGCTTCACAAAAACACATGGGCAGGTGAACACGTTGCCAGCGCCCCTCCCCCACCCCATGCAAGTGAGGGGTACTGATGCTCTTTCTTCATTTAGCGTCATGGTGAATCTGCCTCTGCCCTTAGAGTTGTTCCTCCCATAAATTAAGCACAGCTCTTTAAAAAAGGCCAAACTGTCAAAAGAGATAAACGTAAGTCAGAATGTTGTTATCACACGTGCTAAGCTAGTATTTACACTAAATTAACCATCACTGTCTTCATTAATTAAGAAATACTTATTACATGCCGCCCTTGTATTAGATGCTCTGTTCGGTTTATACTTGAGTGCTTATCTGAATATATCATACGTGAAGCAAACTAAACCAACACAGCGCCTGCCCTTTCAGATGCTGTTAAACTAAGCCAAGACTGAAGCAAATGTACATAAAGGAAATCTTTGGTTATCTGAATCCATGTTACATATTTAACATATATGAAAAAGGTTGAGCGCATCTTGATGTGATGGTTAGGGCAGCAGTCCTTGGGGTCTCCAATTTAATCTGAGGGAAGAGAGGTTTAGAGGTATTCTCTCTCTCTTCTACTTAATGAAAATGACATTTCCCTTACCAACAATACAGCATGGAAGTGTCAGGTTCACTGCAGGACCGCTGTGACCTCTAGGGGCCGTCTTGCCATGCTTTTCTGTGCCTCATCAGCTTTCCTCTTTTTATCTGTGTTGCTTGGCTTCCAGTCATTGTTTAGTGTTCTATATGTTTCTCTATGTATGAAAATTATCCTGATTGTTCAGACATCAGTAAAGGGAAAGGTGCAACCCCATAATTACTGGAAGGACATCTTTCTGTCAATATCCTGGAAAGTGGGACAACAACTCATCCAACAATCACTTTCTTCTTACAAGAGCCAGAGTTCTGACTGGCAATCAAGATGGCTTTGTGAAAAGTAAATTGAGCAAAACCATTTTTGTTTACTTCTGTGAAAGAATTGATGCCTTGTTAGTCCAAGACAGAATCTTTATTCGCAAAGAATTTGATTCCCTCCCATGTGACATTTATTCTCAATGATGACTGAAAAAAAAAATAGGACCTAGACTCTAGACTCTAGAATACTATTTCAACTGACAGTCTAGGAGATTGACTGAAAGAGGACTAATTCTCTAGTGCTTCTTTGGATGACCCCTAAGTGCCAGAAGCACAAGAGCCTTGTCTGTGATACTTTCGCTGATCCCCCTATGTGGTAGTTACTCAATGAAAGTTTCCTGCTTCTCAGAGAAGGTACAAGTCACTGGGTGCAAATGAGGCTCCATTTGCCTTAGCTCTTTTGCTTCTTGGGCCTTTTCTTCCTTTCCCTGTCTTTCCCATCACCAAAAGGACAGAAAAATTATCAATGGCAACAAGTCCAGAGGAATTTCTAACACTTCATTAAAATTTATATATATATATATAAATTTTAATATGTATATGCAAATTTAATATATATATGAACATTTTTTTGATGTGTATCTTCCCTCAGAAATAAGTTCAGTTAGGAATTAGTCAAATAGAAAATAATTAAGGGCATCAAGCAGACAGCACAGACACAAGAACATGCATAAATTCACTAGAAAACGGTTTTTGGCTCTTAGAGTGCTAATCGTGAATCAGCAGTATATGAGGTATGACTATTTTTTAAAGACAAACCAGAAATGTGTAGAGTCAAAGGAATTTTACCCCCATTGTTATCTTAATTGAAAGATAATGACAGGGCTTCCCTGCTGGTGCAGTGCTTAAGAATCCGCCTGCCAATGCAGGGGACACGGGTTCCATCCCTGGCCTGGGAAGATCCCAGATGCCACGGAGCAACTAAGCCTGTGTGCCACAACTACTGAACCTGCACTCTAGAGCCTGCGAGCCACAACTGCTGAGCCCATGTGCCACAACTACTGAAGCCCGCGTGCCTAGAGCCCACACTCCGCAACAAGAGAAGCCACGACAATGAGAAACCCGCGCACCGCAATGAAGAGTAGCCCCCGCTCGCCGCAACTAGAGAAAGCCCGCGCACAGCAACGAGGACCCAACACAGCCAAAAATAAAAACAAATAAATAAATAAATTTATTTTTAAAAAAAAGATAATGACATTTCCCAAAATATTCTGTAAATGCCTGTTTTAGATTTGTCCTAAGGGTTATGTGGCCTGTGCTTTAGATCTTTTCAGGGGTACTAAATCTTTGCAATTTGAGGGTAGATTTGATTTTGAAATCAGCCAAAAGTGATATCGAGCCAAGTTTTATGAATAAGGTGTATGATCGAACTGGGTAACAAAGTTTCTGGTCAAAAATATTGCAGATCTAAAATAATGAGACTGATTTTATTTGATTCAGAGCTCAATTCTGAAAGAGAAGTTTCAATCACAGAGTAATGGTCCTCACCAACATAAGTTTATGGCTTCCCAAGGTGGCCATTTGAAGGATGGGATTCCTGGTTTCAACAGAAATATAAATATTGGAACCAATCTTACAAGTTAACAGTTGCACCTTAAACTGTTACAAAACAAATGCTATGATGTGTTGCGAGAATTAGAGCGTGGAAAACTGGGAATAGCCTTACTCTAGATATTGGTTAGCCCGTCTTTTAGGGTATTTTTTTTCCCAGCTTGGTTCATTTTTGGGGGTGGGAGAGACATACATATGAGGATGGAGAAACCTATAATTTAAAAAATAATGTCCAACAAGGAGAGAAGACCCAAGGGAAAACCTAAACATTATTAAATTTATAGAGAGGACTCTGTATGAGAGACTTGTTTTTTTTTTAATTTTTAATTTAATTCTATTTGTTTATTTATTTATTTATTTTGGCTGTGTTGGGTCTTCGTTTCTGTGCGAGGGCTTTCTCTAGTTGCGGCGAGCGGGGGCCACTCTTCATCGCGGTGCGTGGGCCTCTCACTGTTGCAGCCTCTCTTGTTGCAGAGCGCAAGCTCCAGACGCGCAGGCCCAGTAGTTGTGGCTCACGGGCCTAGTTGCTCCGCGGCATGTGAGATCTTCCCAGACCAGGGCTCGAACCCGTGTCCCCTGCATTGGCAGGCAGATTCTCAACCACTGCGCCACCAGGGAAGCCTGAGACTTGTTATTTTAGAAAATGATGTTGAGCAGCTTAATTTGGAGTCCAAACTAATTTTCCTAAGGTCCTCTCTTACCCCATCCCTCCTCCCAGCATTTACCCTACAAAGTCAGAAATTCCCCCACATTGCATTTGAGGATCAGCTTTACTTTTGTGGGACTCAGGCACCACAGTGCTTCCTGGCGACACGTTATAGCTCGGAGAGGAATTTTTCAAGGAAGATATTGACCAGGTTTCTATTTCTCAGCAGCCAATAGACAAGATATGGGCTTAAGAAACTGACAGCTTTTAATTAGACATCAGGAAGTATTTCCTCTTAGAAGTGATTAAGTGTCAGCATAGGTTCCTGCAGGAGGTCATGGAACCCTATTCACAGGCAGAGGACTGGAGCATTTCTTGAAGGTCTTTCCTGTTCTGAGTGTATATTTCTACTTGTCAAGGTAATCTGATATTCTTTTCCAAGTCTCCAAGGTGCTTTTCAACCCACCCAAATTGGTCTCATCAAAAACCTAATTGATTGTGCTGCCTCTTGCATCTTCTAAGATGCTGACAGTAATAAGGCTGTAAACTCAGCTCTCAGAGCTCTAACATACCACTTGTTTTGCCCTTTCCCCCCACCCACCCCTCCCCAAGATGCTTTCCCATTAAAATATCTTATCAGTCACTTCGGAATTTTATTTTGTTCCTCTGGTTCAAAATAATTTTTTTTTTAAGTTATAGATTAACTTCCTATAGGCGCCCAAAGCGCTTCGTAGATTTTAATCAAGTTGAGGTCCATAGAGGCATGTCAAACTCAATTGTTTTTCTTTCCCAGATGGAAAGGGGGATACTCCAATACCTACTAAGAAAAATATGTCTGCAGAAACTTGCAGCATTTGAAAACCTCTTCCATGCTCCAGATTGTCGATTAACTTCTAGCTAATCAATCAGAGTTCAGCATTCTAATGGACTGTGACGGGAGAGGCAATTTTCCCTCCAACTTCAGATCCCATGTTTTTGCAGTTGTAAGGCAAATTTTAAAAGAAGGCCTTGGGGATTACATCCAGCCTTCATTATCGGTGCATGACCGCTTTGTAACCAGCTGCAAGTTTAATATACAAGGAGATTTGCACATAACAGTCTTCTTTTCTTCCTTCTTCTCATTTTGAATAATTTACCTTTGAGATTCTCTTCACGACCACACTAGTGTGCAAAGATCTGTTTGTCTGTCAAACCTCCTGATATGTACAGCATATGAAAGATGCATTAATTTTTCACTTGTTTCCTAAGGAGGCTGAACAGTAGGCTGGTTGTGCTGAATACAAGAGAGGGCTGCTTTAGTGAACATGTACTGGAATTCACTTAACTGGCTTCCTCTTCTGCAGCAGATCAGTTTCTTCTATGAGTCTCCCCTCTGCCAAGAGGGAGTCATTTATACAAATAAACTCAAGGAACTTTTCATCTAAACTTTCCTCCCGAACCTGAGACGGTTTGGTCTTAAACCAAAAGATCACTGGCAAAGCTGTGTGTTATGAACGTGTGTGGATCATGTAAATATCTCATTCAAAACAAAGATCTCCTTTTCAAAGTTAGAAAACATCTTTCTCTTTTAGCGTTGGAGGTTCTATGTAAACACTCATCTCTACACAAGTGAACTTTCACTGCAGAGTGTGGCGCTATGTCCCTGTGACAAATGTCATGGATTTCAGCCCTCAGAAACACTAAGCATTGGCATTTTTAAGAAAATAAATGTAGAGGTCAGTGAACCACAACCTTTGGATGATTAGGAAAGAAACCCACCATTCGAAGGTGGATGATGCTTATTTCAAGGCCACTCAAATTTTCCACAATAAAGAAATATGAGATGTGTAGGGAATTATGTATAGAGAGGTTCTTGGTAATTTCATGTTTTGAGAATTCCCAGGCTGAAAACTATTATTATGTAAATCGACAAACTCCAGCTTCCGGTTCTTAGAAAAGGAGAAGCGTATCTGAAGTTTAACTAGGTTTTGACCTTTTATGTTAGGAAGACTACAGTAGGGAAGAATGGAGCTAGGAAGTTCGTTAGGGATTATTTTATGTAAGGTGGTCAGGGAAGTCCTCACTGATTAGGAGACATTGAAGCAGAGACTCGGTAGCCCTGTCTGAGAGCAGAGAGAACACAAGTGGAAAGTCTCTGAGGGAAGTTGACCAGCGGGGATAGAAGAGAACGACCCAGAACAAGTAGTGGGGGGACCAGATCATGTCAGGCCTTGTAGGCTGTTGGAAGGGCTTTTTTTCTTCAACTCTGAGTAGGAATAGATGGATTCTCTGACAAACAGACTGAGAGAAAGGAGGAGGAAGGAAGGAGGGGGAATGAGCTGAGGACAGAGCTTTAGGGGAAGGTAAAAATTAAGGGTGGGAGAGGGCAGTGTAGTCGAGGAAGGAAGGAACATAGCATCTTTGGAATCTAAGAGGGCAGAAAATATCTATTTTGTTTGATTTGGTTACGTAGCCTATATCTCTGTGATTCATACCATAGTTACTTAGGTTATTGAGCACAACTTAAATCTCCATCTAACTACAGTATCAGTACATATGTTCGGTGTCTATTACTGAGACACCTAAGCGCTCGAGCAAGCTAATCAAGGTTTCAATTACCCCAGTGAGAAAGTTAGACTTCTCAGTTACAATCACAGTTGACTGGTTGATGAAGTATTCATGAGATCTTCCATAAGAGGAATTTTATAGGTCGCTTGCACCGTAATAAGTGGAAATATCTGGGAAAGAAAAAAGTTTAGCAGTATTACGGTGCTGATAGAGTCTTCAAAGGTACTGACTCCCAGTGTGGTTGCTGCAGCTGAAAATTCTTTGCCCTGAGCATTTGTCATGACTTCTTCAATCCAACATGCCCTCTAAACACAGTGAAACTAGAGAAAAGGAACGTCTAAAGTTGTTTGATGTTAATTAAAGGGTAGGATTCTTTCCTTTTTTTTAATGGAAAGCCCAAATTTGTGCCCAAATCACTGCTACCATCTTATGTAGGTTTTTCTCTAATCATCTGGTAGTTCAGTTCTTTGTTCAAATACTGAAAAATTCATCTCGGCTCACATTGTCTCTTCCCATTTGTAACCTGCCATGATCATTCTCAAATGGGACTGACAAAGACCTGGAAGAGTAGATGAGTCCAGATTTACTATGACCTTTGGTATTCTTTAGGATTTTCACTCACTTGTACTAACAAATAGGGACCTCGGCCCAAGTTACACATCAGTAGTGGTAACATATATTGGGATCTGTGTTTCCCAGTAACCCTTACCCTTGGTTACAGGCAAGTGCAGCAAATTGCAGAAATGTCTAGCAGCCAGAACAATTCAAGCAAAGAATGTGGTAGGTATCTACCTATATGAAGCAGAGTAAATGGGAAGGAAGGATAATTTTGTTAAAGAAAATTTTTTTGGAAAATGATGAAAAGGCATCATACATAGGATTGCCTTTCCTTTTCGTCGTCATGCTCAGCACATCTCTGGGACAAGGAAAGGACATTGCTGCTCTAACCCTAGTTCACTGGTCTGGACCACCTTTCCATCTCTACCTTTTTTGCCTCCTGTTATGCCTGGAATTAAATGAGAACCCCAACCAGCAAAAAGGTTATAATGTTCATCTTCTCTTCTCTTTGAAATCCTCCAGTAGATGGTTTTCCAGTAGGACCAGCAGCCTCCTATGGGTCAGGTGGGGAAAGTTTAAGAAAGTTTCGTGAGGCCTGGGGTAGAAGACTGAGTGTAGACTAATTCTCCTTTAAGCAGACCAAGTGAATGACATTCTGAGATAAATACTCACAAAAGAAAGAAAAGCAAACTTCTTATTTCCACATCATCAAATGGCATTAGAGTATGTGCTTCATTTTCTCAGGGTGATGACAGAACTAACTCCAGATGTTAAACAACAAACAATAACAGCAAAAAAAAAAAAAAAAAAAAAATCCACTGCCTTCCCCAGGAAACCTCATCCCTCTGTTTTTGCCACAATCTCATAAGGTGTGTTGAACCTTAAGTAAGACGATGCGTGTATTTCATTATTAGTCTACATAGCAAAATGCTCTATGATGTTTTTGTTTCTTAGATTTGTCAAATACAGTATATAAACCCCAGAATTTTCCCCAAAAAATTATCGTTCATTTTATCTATATCTTTTTTCTCATGGCTCAAGAAGGCAACTTCTTGTCATCTGTTCAAAGGTTTGGGGTGTGAGAGAGATTGTGTGTTTCATTTCTTCATAGTTTTAACTGATATTGCAAGATTTCCATATCAAAAAGGAGTCTTCCTTCTCCCCAGTGCGCATGAGCATATGTGAGCCTGCTCCTGGGCTAGAGGAAATGGAGTACAGATCCTGAATTGGTACTGCCCAACTGTGGAATTATATAATAATAATAACCAGCCCATTTACTGCATACTTCTTCTATGTGCCAGGCACTGTGCTTAATTGCTTTCGATGCAATATCACATTAAATCACAAACCAACACTGTGAAGTACAGTTATTTCGTAGATCAGCAGAGCAGGCTTAACACAGTTAAGTAAGTGACCCAAAGTGATAAAGCATGATGGTCGCTAGGCAGCTAGGATTTAAACCGGATCTCTCAGCTCCCAAAGGCCATCCTGTGTTCACAAGGGTATGCTGGTCTACTCAGAGTGTTTGGATTATGGGTCCTGATTTGAGAGGAACAAAATAAATAGGCCTCTTTCCCATTATTTTTACTCTGGGAATAAAATTTCTGGGTCAGGAAACTTTAGAAATCTTATCAACAAGATGCATTAAAAAATGGAGCCTTAGAATCATCATACCTATCTAAGAAAGATAGAAATGTACAGTATCCAAGTCAGCACTTCTTTGATTTAAATTTTAAGTGTTCTATGTTACTTTAAAAGAGGTGATTAAAAGAAACAATTTCAAATTCTAAAGAGGTTAGCATAAAACAGAAAGAAGGTAAAAGAGAAAAAAAGCTCCAAAGGCACTGTTTGAATTAAAGCTAAAAGAGGATCAGGTCCTAGGACAGTTCAAGATAAAAGGTGTGGAGAGAATTTCACCTATTTCATTGAGTTTTCATTAAAGAATTATCTCTCGGTGACTCACATTTAGTGTATAAAAAGATTTTCAATATAATACGTACCAGGTTTCTTTATATTGTTGCCAAATGATTTGACTCAGTATCATCTGCGAATCCTTCTAATATCCCTGATGTATGAAGAAACACTCGGGGGCATGATCACAGTGTGCCTCTGGCACCAATGTTGCCAATTTGTTCACCAGGACATTTCCAATACATTCTTTTAAGGTTATGTCACTCTCTTCTAGCACAGCTTCCGATACTGAAATGAATCACAATCTTGACAAGTGTATTCACACAGGTACCCAGGATGATCCAAAACTCAAAAGAGAAAAGAATACGTTTCTAAGTTTTTTTTTTCATGAGTGCCAAGTGATGGTGATATGTATGGATTTTAAAAATTACCTTAGGTGCCAATAACATGGTACAGTTATAAATTATGTTCAGTATGCTTATGAGGGTAGATGGTGTCAAGATGCTACATTTCTAGTCCTGGGTCACATCCTCATGTCTTCCAAAAAAGAGGGAGGGGGTTGTGCAGAATAAACTATTGAAAACACATGAGGTAACATGTGCTTACTGTTTAAACTTTCAGATGTTTCTTTTACACATAATAATCACTGCCATCATGTATTGAGCATTTCTCTGTACCAGGCATCGTCTTCAGCGTTTTATATAAACATTATTTCCCTTAATCTATTTAACAACCCAGCGATTTCAGTAGTAGTGTCTCCATTCTACAGATGTGGAAACTAAAGCTCAGAGAAATGAAGTAACTAACTTGTTCAAGGTCACACAGCTTTTAGGATAAGTGATGGGAGTTTAGATATGAAACCAGGTTAAGGTGACTCCAAGATCCATTTTCCTTCCTAATTGCTCCACTTCTCCATCCCTCAAATATACTTTGGCTTCCAGTGAGATCACAGTGTTCACAAAGTGCTTCTGAAGTCAGCACTGGGATAAAAAGCCATTGAAGGCAATGGGAGTAAGGAAAGGGTTTTGGTGGGAGGTGGGTTTTGTTTTTAAATATCACAAGGTTAGAAGATGCTGGGTTTGTGTAGACCTGACATGAAAGAAGCTGGCATCTGAGCCTCTTGGAATTTTCGAAACCAGTTTCATCCATTTCGTAAAGCTTAATTGGAATATATGAGAGGTCTTAGCATTTACATGAGCTTTTTTTTTTTTTTTTTTTTGCATATGACATTTTTAGTCCATAGGTCTCATTTGTTAATTATGCACAACAAGGGAAATAAGATTTGTAATTTATTCATACTTTTCAGTAAGGCAATAGAGTCTTACAATCAGTGAGAGACTTAAAATGAGGTTAGTGAATACATTTTGCAGTAAATCCTAGAGACAATTTTTGTTACATTTTGCTCCTTCTGTACTTTTTCCTGACTCTTGAAAAATAGATATGCCAGTAAAACTAAGACTTTTTTTCTGTAAACGTTTCTTATCTTGTATGAGGTTACTACCAAAAAACTTTCTCAATTAGCAGCATCCTTTTAGCAGAACACAGTTCTGTACATTGACAGAATCTAATCAGCTGGCATTCCCAACCCTAAGACATAATGATTGACGCTTACTTGAGAATCATGTTGAAGTAGAGGAGTTAGCATTTTAAAACGTTTAGTGAGGCTTAACAAATATACAGTGTTGTTAACCACAGTCAATTATTTAAAGGTTTTTTAAAAAAAATTCTGAGCTCGAATTTGCTCCTGTCGCTTTTATTCTTTTAATCATTTGGGTTTTGTTTTATAGGAATTAGGGTGAAAAGAATACATCCCATCCCTCAAAAGGGTCCTCTCCCCATCGGCTTTCACATTTTTGGGAGAGTTGAACAAAGTCTTGAAATTTCCTATCTTGCTCTCTAGTAAAACTAAAGGTTGTTGATATGAAACCATAGTTAAGATTTCCCTTTCTCTTTTTAAGTTTATTTCTTAAGGAGAGAGAAGTAAACAGGCACGTGTTTCCCACCCATAATTTCCTAAAGCCAGAGTCAAAGAGTGAAGCCACCAAGAGGAATAGGATGTTCTTTTTAGGCCTTCATGAGGCCTCTTCATGAAGACAGAATTGGTGATATCAGAACTGAATCTTACTCCACAGTCTGTGTTGCTTGAAAAATATATGCCTTTGTAGATGCGTTCATTCATTTCTATTAATGCCAAACCACAGAAATTATTTTCTTCTTCTGTTTCGGTCTCTTTGGGATTGCACATGCCATTTCAAATTGTGTGATTGTTTTGTAGTTAAATTTACTCCTAAAACATTTAAGATGTGAACTGATGAACCTTTTACTTGGTCTGTTTCATTGTTTATAGATTTACATTCATGGTGTTTTAGTAGTGCCAGTTGCAAGTCTACCTTTCATATAGAAATTTAACCTATTCACATATGCCAAATTTCTCTACTAGCGATTTAGTGATATTGTTGACTGATTTTCTTCTACCCCGAATTGCATTAGTTCAGATTTTTATATAAACTATTTTTTTAGTTTTACTCTATTTTTAAGAAAGAAAAAGGAATGAAATGTGAAGAATGCTACAGAAATAGTATGATTCAGGTCCATGAATCACATAATGCCTATCAGTGATCTATATCAACATTTCTGTTCTCAAAATATAGTTTAGATTTGGGCTTTCTTGTGTTTTTATAATTATCCTACTGTCTTCATTACATAATCTTAGTCTATAAAAGGATGCTTATAAAAAATCAAGAGTCTTGGGAATAGGATTCCCAAATTTATCACATAAAAATACTGAATGCCCAGTTAAATATGAATTTAGATAAACCATGAAAAAATCTTTTGTTAGCAATGTGTCCCAAATATTACATGATTTTTTTAACATAAATATATCCCAAGTATTTTATGGATAATGAATAATTTTTAGTATCGATGTGTCCCACATATCGCATGAAATTTATTAGTATAAGTATACGCCAAGTATTGAATAGGATATACTTACACTAAAAAAAATGATTCACGGTTTATCTAAATTCAAGTTTAACTGAGAGTCCTGTTTTTTATCTGACAACTCTACTTGGAAGGCATCATGGTAATGTGAGTGAACATATGTGCTTCTGGTACTTAAGTAGCTGTGTAGCCTTGGGCATCTCACTTAACCTACCTCAGCCTAAGTTTCAGCATCTGTAAAATGAGAACAAATACTAGGTTTTCTATAAATATTTGAAGTTATTTACTTAAAACACCTGGCACATAATAAATTTCCATTAAACACTAGCTGTTATTATCAGAACAAGGAAGAAATACAAACGCAAGTTACCAGTTTTTTCCATCTTCATAATAAATGACAGCACTCAGCAGTTAAATAGCCCATTAGATTGATAATGGAAGAGTCCACCTGATCTCAGGTGGCCTGGGCCTGCGGCGGCTCGAAGCAGGCTTTCGGTTCCCGGCCAGAGATTGAGGTCGGGTTTCCTATGGCCAGTTCTTTTGATTTGCCTGGTTCAGAGTCCCTGTTTGGCTCAGGATCCTCCCCTGTGTGCGCACGCGTCTCTCAGCCAAGATGGATTCTACCGAAGAGGCCTGTGGGTAGTTGGCACCACTTACTGCGGGGTGGCGCCCCCTCCCTTTTTGACCTCCAAGGAGCTTTCTAGCTGGGAAGGTTTCCTTGACTTCGAGAATGAGAAAAATGTGGTCTCCTATCTTCTAGCTGGGCAGGGCCCAGCCTCCTCTCTCAATTGTCCTGCTATTCTCATCTTGGAGTATTGGTCCACAGAGAATGAATCTCCAGTTGCTTTCCCTGGGTTGCAGGGGGTAGCCTGTCTACCTCCTGCCTCACACCCAGATGTTGGTTGATTGTTTACCAGATCAGAGATTTGACTGATAATAAAATGTGCACAAGCATTAACCTCCCTTCTCTCCTCTGCTACTCACCTTCTCTCATGTTACCAAAGATCATGCAACTTGTTAATATCAGAGCCTGAATGTATTGCCTTTGCACATTGTCTTTTTATTCTAAGTTACAATTTTATTTCAATCCTGCCTTTTTCAAACATCTACTTTTTAAAATTGTATTATTTTTTACTGAGATATAATTTACATATCATAAAATTCACCGTTGTGCAGTATACAATTCAGTGGTTTTTAGTATGTTCACAAGGTTCTGCAACCATCACCACTACATAATTCCAGAACATTTTCATCATGCCCAGAAAGAAACCCCATTCTCATTAGCAGTCACTCTGCATTCCCCCCTCCTCCTTCCCCTGGCAACCACTAATCTACTTTGTCTCCATGGATTTACCTATTCTGGGCATTATATATAAATGGAATCATAACCATATGTGGCCTTTTGTGTCTTCTTTCACTGAGCGTAATATTTTAAGGTTCATCCATGTTGTGGCATGTATCAGTACTTTATTCTTTTTATGCTTGAATAACATTCCATCATATGGATATATGTGTACCACATTTTGTTTATCCATTTATCAGTTGGTGGACATTTGGGTTGTTTCCACTTATTGGCTATTAGAAATGATGCTGCTAGTGAACATTCTTGTACAAGTTTTTGTGTGAACACGTGCTTTCTTTTGTCTTGGATATATACCTAGGAGTGGAATTGTTGTGTCATATTATAACTCTATGTTTAGCATTTTGAGGAACTCAGACAGCTTTCCAGGATGATTCATTATTCTACATTCACACCAGCAATACAAAGCATTCCAATTTCTCCAATTCTTCATTTATTATGATCTGTTTTGTTGTTTTTTATTATAGCCATCCTAGTGTTCACGAAGTGAACTGTGGTTTTGATTTGCAGTTCCCTAGTGATTAATGATGTTGAACATCTTTTCAAATACTTATTGGCTCTTTATCTTCTTTGCAGAAATATCTATTTAAATTGTTTGCCCATTTTTAGTTGGGTTATTTGTCATTTTATTGTTGAGTAGTAAGAGTTTTTATATATTCTTATCAGATATATGATTTGCTGATATTTTCTCCCATTCTGTGGGTTATCTCTTCACTCTCTTGACAGTGTTCTTTTTTGTTTTTATTTTTTCCTCCCTTTTGGCCACCCCACACAGCTTGCCGGACCTTAGTTCCCCAACCAGGGATCGAACCTGGGCTCTGGCAGTGAGAGTGCCGTGTCCTAACCACTGGACCCCCAGGGAATTCCCTTGGCAGTGTCCTTTGATGGATAAAAGTTTTTGGTTTTTATGAAGTCTTATTTATCTATTTTTTCTCTTTGGTTGTTTGTGCTTTTGGTGTCATCCACATTGTCTTTCTTCCATGAAGAATAAAACAAACACTAAACCCTGAGAAGAGAGACATGAGTTATTTTCCCAACTTTGCAATTACATAAATGTGTGACCTTAGGCAAGTATTTAAACTCATTCAGAACCCAGTTTCCACATCTGCAAAAAGAAGCTGGATTCAGCAGAGCAGAGGATTTGCAATTTGGGGTGAATAAATTAATCTCTATGAAACCCCCTATGTTAGCAGTTCTCAACCTGGGTAACATTTGGCAATCTCTGGAGACAATTTTGGTTGTCAGAACCGGGGAGGGGTGCTACTGGCATCTAGTCAGTAGAGGTCAGGAGTGCTGCTAAATATCTTACAAGACACAGGGTGCTCCCACAACAAAGAATTGTCTTGCCCCAAATGACAGTAGTGCTGAAGCTGAGAAACCCTGTTCTAAAATTATGACTCTATTATTCAAATTTATTTTACGTGGTAGTCTTTGAGTTTGTCTGCAGGAGCCAGATTATTTTGTGCTCTTAGCCTAATGTTAGATGTACTAGTGTTACAGGGGCAGGAGAAGGGGGAGGTACCAATAATTCTTGCAAGTCAAGAGAATTTTTTTGAAAGTGTTTTCAAGGCTTTTAAAAACTACTATTACCTTTTAATACGAAGAAAAAATATTTCAATATAGATACCTCCAGGCCAAGGCTTGTAGACGTATTCTTGTTATTGAATCCTTTTCTTTAGGATTTCTGGAACAAAATAGCTTTTGTGAGATAGTTGGTACATGCTGTGAAGTATGTCTGATGAACCATAAGAGGAAAAAAACCCAGAACAACTTAATGGAAGGAACTTGCAGTCGGTGTGTCTCTGCATTAGTGATTTCTCTAAAATGACTATTCTCTAAAATACTATTAGTCCAGCAGAAAAATTTACTCCAGCATTCTCCCATACGGTCTACTGGAATGTACTGATTACCTTGAGTTCCACAGATAATCTATCCAAAATAAAATAGACAATAGCTTGAAATATGCTTCAGCACTCTTAAAGATCTTGGCATGTAAAAAGCTATTAAACGTGCAGGTGTTTCTTTCCTGTAATAATATAGATGGAATGGTGACCACCTCCGCCACACCCACCCACCACTATCATTGTCATAGACAAGGTGTTCTAAGTATTTTATAAATGTATCTCATTTTTCTTTTAAAAATCTTATCACGTAGTTTAAAAACAACATTTTTCAGATAAGGGGAAAATGTAAAATAGAGTGGTACAATACCTGCTAAGCCATATTTTCCTATTCAACTTTTTCTTATGTATCAAAACTATTTCATATTTCAACCACAGAGACAATATATTTATTGTTAAAAAATCTGTGAACATTCATGTTTCGAATTTTCTAGCACCCCAGGTAATAGCAGTTAAAGCCTGAGTTACATATAATTTTTTTTCAAGAAGAATTATCTTACGATTATTTCTTTCTCTCAAAAGTATATGGGGGCTTCTCTGGTGGCGCAGTGGTTGGGAGTCCGCCTGCTGATGCAGGGGACGCGGGTTCGTGTCCTGGTCCAGGAGGATCCCGCGTGCCGCGGAGTGGCTGGGCCCATGAGCCGTGGCCGCTGGGCCTGCGCGTCTGGAGCCTGTGCTCCACGATGGGAGAGGCCACAATAGTGAGAGGCCCACGTACCGCAAAAAAAAAAAAAATAAATAAAGTATATGAATGTACCTCAAAGCTGCTGTAATACTTTTCCATCTCTGAGCACCCACACTTGTGTGTATAGAATTTTAATGTTGCACAACTCCTCCAATGTATACGTAATGGAATAATTTTTGTTTAACTTTGTTTATTTGTACAGGAAGCAGTGAAAGAAAACAACAAGAGAAAAGAAATGGAAGAGAAGACTAGGAGGGCAAAGCTTGCAAAAGAGAAAGCTGAACAAGAAAAGTTAGAACGCCAGAAGAAAAAGAAACAACTCATTGATATAAACAAAGGTATGAAGTGCTTCCGTTTTTTAAGAAAGAGGTATGAAGTGCAAAATAATTGCACTTAATTATTGATAATTTTGAATTATAAAGTGAATAATGGTTTTGGTAGGAAATTCACAATATTATTAGTTACTTGTATCAAATGTCTTTCATGTTATTATCTGTATTTCTTTTCATCCTGCACTGAACACAGGCTTTTAGATAACCAGTGCAAGGTAATATGTTGTTGCAACACTCTTTTTCTCTTCATTTATTTTACCAAATCATATTATGTTCTGGATGAGGCAGTGGTAAGAGAAGAAGAGAGTGAGATGAAAAGAGAAACACTGGTCTGAGGAGATGAGCCTTATGGCTCTAATTTTATTTTGTTGACACATGTCTGTTGACAGTACAGTAATAATTAACACCCTCTCTTGGGGGCTTGAACATTTCAAGTCATGATGGATATTGACAGCACTGTTATAAGTTGCAAAAAAAATAGGGAGAAGCACCTTGTCCAGCTGTGAGCCTACAAACAAAATACTGATGTATCCGCATAGTATAAAGTAAGTTGTTTTCTTGGTTAGTAAGAATGACTGTATAGTAAAGGTGGATTTTTTTGGTTTGGTTTGGTTTGGTTTTCTTTTTAAAGAAGAGAAGGTAAGGAAAGAAAGTGATCAGCAACAGGTAGCTGCAACTTAAGAATGCAAAAGCATAGCCTTTGCCACTGAGGGTTAGAGAATTGAAAAACAAAACAAAATCTGAACAAGATGCAAGATAATATGATTAATATGGACCACCTATTTCTAAGTATAATGATATTAAAAATTGCAAGCACTGTATAATGTTGACTGTGTGCCATATTTTAAGTAAGTTAATCTTCATAACATCTCTGTGAGGTAGGTACTATTATTATCTCATTTTACAGATGAGGAAACTGAAGCTCATAGAAATTAAGGAACTTGCCAAGGTCACACAAATGGAAGTATTAGCAGCAAGATTAAAATCTAAGTAGTCTGGCAATAGAATCTTTGCACTTATAAATGCCATTGTCAAATAATAATAACAATAACAACAACAGCAACGGCTAACATATAGTACTTACTATGTACTAAGAACTGTTCTAGGAATTTTATGCATTTGAACATATTTAATCCTCATAAAACCCTAGTAGGAGGGTGCTACTATCTCATTTTTAGTTGAGGAAACAGACACAGAGAAGTTAAGTGAGTTGCCCAAGTTAACAAAGATAGTAAGAGGTAGAACCAAGATCTGAGCCTAGGCAGTCTGTGGCCAAAGTTAATTATTAATTATTATTACATATTGTTAATCATAGTCAGTTACTCTGTAGTAATGTCTCTTAATGGCGAATCTTCTGAAATAATATCTATACCGTTCTTCTTCATATCTCTAAAATACATAAAATTTTTCAGGAATTGACTGCAGTTTATCTTTTTTACCCAAGAAATAAATATAATTTTAAAAGATGAGAAAAGTATATAGAAGGGATACAACAAGGTCCTACTGTATAGCACAGGGAGCTATATTCAGTAGCCTATTAAAAACCATAATGGAAAAGAATATGAAAAAGAATATATATATATATATATATATATTTTTTTTTTTTTTTTTAAATAAATGGCTATGATTTACTCGGGGGAAAATGGAGCACGACAGTACTTGTAAGCCACTACACAGATGTGCCGACATCCCCAATTTTATAAGTGAGGCAGAATCTCAGTGCAACATTTGGGTCTTGCAAATACAAACACACACACACACTCACACATATACTCACATACACGCACACTTCAAGGTACCCACCTGTAATACTGAAGGTGTGGAGATTGAGGTGTTTTTCACTCCAGTGTTTCTTTGCTGATTCATGCCCACGCCATAAAATCCATGTTAAAGCCGAGGTCTTTCCCCGAACTTGATTATTTTCTGTCTCCTTGGATTGGGTGGGACATGTCTCACTCAATTAGGAAAAGTACTAGAGCACAGTATTTGTAGGAAGTTCTCGCTTAATAGGTGATGGAGTCAGTAGAACTGTGCTGAGTGTTAGTTCCCTTACGTGCATGAAGGACCACTGAGAGAAGAGGCTGGAAGAGGTACAGGACAGACTGTGCATTCACTTGGCTATGCTAAGGGTCTTACCCTGAGAGCTGTGGGAAACCTATGAATGTTTCTAAATGGGAAAGTGATATGCTTTTTTCTTAGAAAGATCATTTTGACAGAAGCATAGAGAATGGACTGGAAAGGGAACAGCCTGAGACAACAGAGGTTAAGAGGTTATCATTGTCCTGACAAGAGATGATGGTGGCCTGAACTAACGCAGTGGTAGTGAGGTTACAGAAGTCACCAGTAAGAGGTGTATTCGATTCTCTAGGTTGTGGATATGCAGAGACAGGTCTATCTTAAGGAATTGGCTTACGTGATTATGGAAGCTGGCAAGTCCAAAATCTGCAGGGTAGGATGGCAGCCTGGAGACCCAGGGAAGAACCAGTGTTGCAGTTCAAGTCCAAGGGCAGTCTGCTGGTAGAATTCCCTCTTGCTCAGGGGAGATCAGTTTTTTGATCTATTCAGGCCTTCAGCTGATTAGATGAGGCCCACCTACATTACAGAGGGCAATCTGCTTTACTCAAAATCCACTGATTTAAATGCTTATCTCATCCAAAAACACCCTCAGAAAAATATCCGGAGTAATGTTTAAACAAATATCTGGACACCATGGCCCAGCCAAGCTGACACATAAAATTAACCATCACCAGAGGGTTGTTAAAAGGTAGAACTGACTGACCCTGATGATTTTAGATGTGGGAATTAATTGAAGGAAGCATTAAAGAAGGTGGTACTCTTCATAAAGAAAAAACAGTTCAAGAATAGAGCAGACTTTATCAGGAGGGGTACAATGATTAGTGACATTCTGAAGCTGTTTCATTTTCAGAAACCTTGTAAAGATGGGAAATGTCTAAGAAGCCATTGTGTGTGTGTGTGTGTGTGTATGAAACTCAGGAAAGAGGTTTAGACTAGACAGACAGACTTGGGGATCATTGATTTTTGATGATTAAAGTTAGGGTATATTAGTTTGCTAGGGCTTCTGTAACAAAGTACCACAAACTGGATGGCTTAGGACAACAGGAATTTATTGTCTCACAGTTCTGGAGGACAGACGCCTGAAATCAAGGTGTAGGCAGTGTCCTGCTCTTTCTGAAGACACTAGGGAAGGACCCATTCCAGGCCTCTCTCCTAGCTTCTGTTAGTTCCTTGGCTTGTGGCAGCATAACTTCGATGGTCACATGGCATTCTCCCTGTGTGCACGTCTGTCTCTTCACATGGTGTTCTTTTTATTAGGACACTAGTCATGTTGGATTAGGGGTCCAACCTAGTCTAGTTTAAATTCACCTTAATTAATTACACAATTTATCTTATAACATATGAGTTTGAATGAGATCACAGGGTAAAGTATAAATCAGAAGTTCTGAAAGTATTTGGTCTCAGAACCCATTTACACTCTTAAAAATTATTGAGGACCTCCAATACCTTTTGCTTATTTGGGTTATACGTATTGACATTTATTATATTAGAATTTAAGCGGAGACATAGTAAATAAAATTATTTAAGAAATAATTTAAAAAGTATTTATTAATTCTATTAAAATAAACTATTATGTGTTAAATAACATTTTTTTTATGAAGTGTAGCTTTATCTTCCAAAATCTCCCCGTCAAAAAACTTAGTAAGAAGAGAAAAAAATAGTGTTGTAAATCTCTTCAAAATCTGGCTTAATGAAAGACAGCTTGATTCTCATACCTGATTCTACATTCGGTCTAATGCGATATTGTTCATCATGTAGCTTCTAGAAAGCACTATACACTCATGAAGGAATGAGAGAGAAAAAGGCAAAAATGTGTCAGTATTCTTATGAAGATAGTTTCAACCTTGCAGATCTGAAATGATCTCAGAGGTCTCCACAAGTTCCCAGATTACACTTTTGAGACTCTCCGGGGTGAATAGTGAAAAGAGGAAGGAGTCAAGGCAGAGTCTGTCCAGTTTTGTGCCGAGAACATAATCTTGTTCCCACATCACACTGCCCCCGTCCCCGACCTCCACCCCAAGTATGTATCAAGCTTTCACTACTTCCTTAAAAACATACCTACAATAGAAAGAAAAAAAGAAAGAACCTATTTTGATTGTGTCTATAATATGTATATATTTTCATTTGCCAAGATTTGATTGATGACCTCTTCAAACATCATTGAAGGCATAGTATATAGATCCAAATAAGTCTTTTATGCAAATGCTTAGCTGAGTGATCTGAATGCGAAAGACACACTTTAAAATAGGATTAGTCTTTTGTATACTCTTACCATATCTCTATTTACAGATCAGTTAAATAATAAACTTCACCATTAGGTTCTTGATTTGTGGCCCATATGTGGCAAGTACTTATTATTATTATTGTTTTTTATTGTAATATTATTTTACACTTAAGAGTATGTGTTTGTTAGTACTTATAAATATGTTTTAAAAAGAGATCCTTCCATTGAAATTGTGCAGTCTTAAGAAGATGAAAAGATGCAGAAAAGAAAGAGTAAGAACAGAGTTGGGTAATTGGGTGTCAAGATGGAGCTCAGTGTCGGTGAGTTTCTTAGTATCTTATAAAAGATGCTGTTGTTAACTAGGTGGAAGTCAGTTGCAGATATTCTGAGAGCCTGGGAGGAGGCATGATGGAGCTACGTAAAAGGTGAATCCATGTTAGAAATGAGAATGAGGTGCCATAGAGAACTTTGAAATGTGTCCAACTAGAATGGTGTTATCCACTTTCCACTGAAAGAGAACTGATATAGAACATTTGATTGCCATTGTGAGATACATATAATTTAAACTGTAGAGATAGTTCATGCACATGTGACTAGAGATACATACCATTGGAACCCGGGGATCTGACCTATAACAAAGGTAGTCAAGTAAAGAGTCTCTTGGGTAAAGAAAGCCACTTGAAAATTACAAACAACTTTGAAAACACAAATACCCTTTCTGTAAAATTTCTATTTCATATCAACTTAGCAAAATTGCCAACCCCTCCCTTTTAAAAAATCTCCTGTGATCCCATATAGCTAATAAGTAACAACAACAATATATATTTATCTGGCATGCAAAATTATATGCATTCATCATGAGGAAATATTCTGGAATCTAACTATTCAGAAGAATAATAGGATAAAGCAACCACAAAAGATTATTTCTATAATCTAGATGTGATCAGCTGAGCTCAGAATTAAGTAAAGATATCATGGAAACCAAGCAGCCAGAGAGTTATACCTTTTCAGTTAAATCCATTAAAAAATGCCATGTTTCATGGCTCCATTTTGAAAGAATTAGAGATCCAAAGTCAAAGGCCATGATAAGAAATAGTATTTTTTTAATTGTAAAAGAGAAAAAAGACATGGTTATATATTAAAGAGACCATCATTTGCAAACATTAAGTGGCATGCCTAAAAAGTTATTAAAGTCTGTACATTAAAAAAGTGGAGATCAGTCCTAGCTCTGCCACCTACTCACTTTATGACCTTGTTCTGTTCCTTCATCTCTTCATGCCTCAGTTACCTCATCTGTAATGGAGGATAATGACATTTACCTCCTATCATTTTAGTGAGGATTAAATGAGATAATTAAGTACAGTATATAACAAAGGGCCTAGAATATTCTTGCTGCTGCTGATGGAAGAGTCATTTTGTGCTCATTGGAGAATCAGAAAAAAGTTCAAGACAGTTCAAGACATAGTCCCCATCCTTTCTAGTTTACAATTTTGTCATAGAGATGTGTAGGGGAGGAGAAACTGTTCATTGGCTGGGGCCCTGTAAACTACACTGACAAAAGACAGGTTAGCAGGAGAAAAATGAACAGATTTATTAATGCATGCATCGTGCATACACCTGGCAGCATTCGGTGATGAGTAACTCAGAGGGGTGGTTAGAACGTGGGCTTATATAGCATCTTAGCAAAAGAATAATACATTTTGAGAAGTTTTTAGATGAGACAAAGGAAGAGGACTTTGAATTTCTAGTGTGGCAAATTGTGGGAAGATAAATATATGGGGGTACTAATGGAAGATAAGGGCTAGTTAGTAAATTGTTATGTAGGTTCCTCTGGTGCCATTTCTGGACAGATAAGAGTCTACCTAGAGTAGTCTCTGGCGAATAACTTCTGTTATTCCTGATAAAGAGTAATAGAGGGACACCTTTACAAATTTATATCCTGCTTTTAAGGAAATAGCTAGAGGGCCGAGAGCTTTTCTGCTATCTGCTTCTTCTCACTTACCTTCAGCTCGAAATAATCCTTATGCCAAAGTGGCATATCTTTGGGTGACATATTCTGCTACTCTTCAGATGTAATAAAGCTGAACCAGCAAACAGTGTACCGATAAATAATAGAGATCATTTCGAACTATCTAAAATGGGAGATCAATGAGATCTGGTAAAATGACGTAAGGCTTCGTGGAGAAGGCTAAATATGGTCCCTGAACATATCCGTTGAACTAGATGCTGAAGGATGGGTAATATTTAGCTAAAGCAGGGGCGAGACTATTCAAGTAAATGGAACTAACGTCAGCAGTGGTGCACGTCAGCACGGAAGGCAACAGGCCTCACAGAGGATCTGTTCAGTGACCCACAGGGAAGTACATCAAAATGATGACAAGGACAGGTCCTAAGTTCAGGTCTCAGATCTACAACTGAGTAGCCATATAATCTCTGACAAGGTATTTCATCTCTCTGTGCCATAAGTTCCTGCTCTATAAAATGGAATAGTAAAACGTTCCCTTGGTACTGTGAGGGTTAAATGAGGTAACCCACAGAGACTGGTGTTACTAATACTGTAGTCTATCCATTACATGTTGATGTCATTGGTCTCTGATGAATAGTTCAATGTTCAGTAAATATTTTCTCATATTGTCATTGTCCTCGTTGTCGTCGTTGGCAGAGGAGGGTTTGAACTGGGAAACTGTTGGAAAAGTAGGAAGACTGTTGGAAAGACTGTGAAGAGCCTTCCAAGTCAGATGGGAGGTTGTGATGCGATGAGGTAGGAGAGCCAAATTGATTATAGGAATTTGTTCAGGGATCACCCAGGTAGTGAGACAGAATACAAGAAAGGAAAGGTGAACACAAGGTAGATGTAGCTGGAAAAGAACAGTGAAAGGCGAAAAAAGAAAAAAAAAAAAAAAGGAGTTAGCTCATAGCTAATGCTCTCTTCAAAGGAGTTTCAACCTGCGGCAGTTTAAGAAGGTGGTAACAGGAAAGAAAAATTTCATAAAAGAGATGGAAAAAAAGGCAGTGGGAGTTGGAAGCAGTGCATTTACTGATGGCCTAGACTTTTTTTAAGAACAGCAAGGTTTCATCAATATATAACTATGTATTAATAGTTTTTGACATATTAGGTTATTTCATTCATCCAACCAACATTTATTGCACCATTTCCCAAATAATTATAATTAAAGCATGTACAGTAATACACCATTTATTTAAATGTAAAATTGAGAAAGCTAATTTAAATGCAGCAAAAATATGCTAAATCAATAAATGTACTCTAAAATGCGTGTAATAGTATGTAAACTGTGCAAAGTACTTGGCATAATCTATGTTCTCCAACCTTTGATTATATTAATATAGATGATAATTAACTTAGGGATCACGAAAAATAAATTAATTAATTCGGTAGGTAAAGTAAGAAAGCTTACTGAATATTTGTAATATTGGTGAATAAATCTCTTTTCATGTTTCTGGAAGTCAGCAAATTAATTGCAAGGACTTGGAGGAAGCAATAAAAAGAAGTGCATTTAAAAAAGGGTGTTTTGAGATATGGGGGGGGAGGGTAAGGTGTGACAAAGCGAGAGAGAGGCATGGACATATATACACTACCAAACGTAAGGTAGATAGCTAGTGGGAAGCAGCCGCATAGCACAGGGAGATCAGCTCGGTGCTTTGTGACCGCCTGGAGGGGTGGGATAGGGAGGGTGGGAGGGAGGGAGACGCAAGAGGGAAGAGAGATGGGAACATATGTATATGCATAGCTGATTCACTTTGTTATAAAGCAGAAACTAACACACCATTGTAAAGCAATTATACTCCAATAAAGATGTAAAAAAAAAAAAAAAAAGGGTGTTTTGAAATTGGAAACTCCAAACGTGATTCTTATGCAAATATTATTTAATCAGGAACAGTTTTGCTCCTCCTTATATAAGATTATATGGAAATTAGAATTGCCTATTTACTTCTAGTATGATGATAAAGATAGCTACCTGAGTCAGATTTGATGATAAATCAGTCTTCTGAGAGTGAATAAGCAAATTTTAACCAATAAACCTAAACATTTAAGCTCTGTCATTAGTGGTGAATAGCAATTTTATTTTTCTGTTTTCCAAGTTTTAAAATAATTACATCTTATAAGTGAATTAATTCATTTCACATTACATTATTTTAATCTGAATAGATCAAAATTATGTTTCCTAATGTCATACCCCAGGCATTAAATTATGGTAGCCAGTAGTATAGATTTGAATACCCATAAATAACGGAATTGATCCCAAGTAGTATTAAAGCGCCCCGATAATATTGGGTTGGCCAAAAAGTTCGGTCGGGTTTTTCTGTAAGATGTTACGGAAAAACCCGACCGAAATTTTTGTCTACCCCTATATAAATTCCTGAGACAAAATGGGCACCACCATTCCGGCATATTTTACAAATGATAGTGAGCAGCTCATAGATGCTAATGCAAAACTAAATATTGACCTAATAAGCCCTATTTATGAAGAAATAAAAGAATATCTGGTTGATATTCCATTTATTTAAATTGCCTTGCTCCCTATGTCAGCAAACATTTCAAGAAATCTGTTTATTCAAAATTAGAACTTTTTCTCTTTGTTCTCTAGGTTTGTTTTTTTCAGTGGAAATATGTGGTGTGTGAGTGTGTGTGTTGAGCAATTCACCTAACCCCTCTGACCCTCAGCTTCCTTGCCTATAAAACAGAGGAAAGAATGGCATCCACCTCCCAGGATTTTCATAAGAATGAAATGAGACAATACGTACAAATCTCTTAGCAGTTGCTTGGTACACGGTTAGCACTTAATAAGTGTTAAATGTTGTTATCCCCTTAATAATAATAGTCATTTCAGTGAACATATCATGGAAAACGATTAATAGCAATAATCACTACGATAAAATCTTAGTTGACTAGAAATGCCTAGGGGAAGAGGTGTTTTGACTAATCTGATTTTGTAATTATAAGAAAGCCATTTGGGCATCAGTCTTTATCATTCATAATCTTTCTGAACTCAGTGCACAACCCTCCTCTGACTCACCCAAATACCTTCCCCCAACCCCCAGTATTTTTGGCTTCACATTTTGCACAGGTGAAAATGTGCCACACATAGTGTTTAAATATAGGTTTGTACATACAGTCAGCCCACAATATATAGATCATTGGTAAATCAATAGAACTTTGTTATTGTCTCTGGACCTGTATTCAGAGCATGAGTGATCATTGCAAACGAGTGTTGGAGAGTGGGCTTCATCTGTTCTAATTCCAGAATACACTCTAGATTAATCGAAAGTTCTAGTTATTTTTCCAGTAGTCTATTTGAGCCACTTATCACTAGTAATTTTTTTCTGACCTCATGCTAGAATAATTACATTTCTGGCATCAGTTCACTGGAAATAAGTGCTAAACTCTGATTCTGTCTGCCTTAGCAGTAAAACAAATTTCTACACCAACTAAAAGTATTCTTTTAAATGGGAGACAAAAATAAATATGCAAAACAAGATAGGTAATACACTTTAGATCTCATTAAGAGTTCTTACATTCTAAATGCAGAAACTCCGATTTGCAAAAACTCTAAGAACTGTCTTCAGTGTGTTGAGCATTTAACAAGATTTCGTCAGTTCTTATGTAGAAGATGAGTACTGCTGGCAGTTACAAATTTGGCTTTTCTCTACAGTATGTGCTTGTTGCCATGTATGCCTTATGTAACTTCACTAGCCAGAAAACCATGAAAATATTGGAGCAGGTGGGTGAAAACAATCAAATTGACTACATAAGAAATGACCAAAACACATTGTAGATGGCCTAATCATTTATTAGAAACATGCTTCGGTTCCATATTTCAGTATTCTAATTCTTATTACAAAAGTGTCAAATGAATAACAGCTGTTATATACCAACATTGCAATTAACTTGGCTGTGTTCTCAGTCAAATGCATTTAGATTCACATCAGTAATTACACCTAACAGCTTCATAGAACCAATAAGCTGCACTGGACCCAGCTGAGTCTCTAATGACTTCTTTTTCTTTGAATATTATATTTGTTCCACCCACATTGAATCCCTGAGCCCCTGGGCTGCTTCAGAATCAGGGCAAAATCTATTGTTACGCTAAATGCGTGAAAGGCTTATTATGGATGAAAACCTTTCAGTGATTTTTAATTTAATTCTGCAAGTGTTTATTGATTGCCCACAGTGTGCTGAGCAGGGTGACACACCCTAATCATAGTATTGTTGTCTGTTAACTCAGCACCATTAGCCTACTTAAGGGGTTACTAACCGTCAGCCTCTCTGCCTCTGTGTGTGTCTTTTCTGTAAGAAATAATGGCTCTTGCTGCATATGTATGTGTGTGTGTGTGTGTGTGTGTGTGTGTGTGTGTGTATCCACTCACACAGGACCATGTGCAGCATATGGCATGTATATTTCATTTTTTTTCACATATTTTAATATATGAAAAATTCTATTTTTCTTCTTTATGTCTAGTCAAGCCTCAGCCCTCAGTCACTCCCTTCACACATGAACAATCTATAAAGTATATGATATCTTGACTAGTTAGAAAAACATGGGAAAAAAAGATCTTAGTTTAAGAAAGCAGTTATGCCTTTGTTATAATGGTATTAGAAACACATTATAACCTAAACTTAGAATACCTGATTGTCATCTAAATCAACAATTGGCTTTATATACTATTTCATAGTAGCTCAGAAGATGATGGCATGATTCATTTGGGAAGGAAAAAATAATTATCCTTTTAAATGTGCAATTAACTATGGATACGATAATGCTTTTATTTGTTTGAACCAGTATTGGAATCTACTCTAAATGTACATTATATATAAAAAATAAAATATCTCTTCATCAGAGGAGATATTTTAGCGGTGCTGATTTTGATTTAGTCTTTTACATTTGCTGAGCCCTGGAGAGGGCTGCCTAGGAATTACTTAGAGCATCGCTAAGCAGGATGTATGGCTATAGGTCTAGGGAGTTGCAGGCATAGCCCTGCTGAGGGTGGGACAGGGTCCCAGGGGTTCTTTACAGACCTTTATGGTTCTGTGGTAGAAGAACCGCATACTGGGTTAGGCTGTGCTGTAATCTGAAAATCAGAATACCTTGTTTTGTTTAAGCGTTTAGTCTCCCATTTTTATAACGTAACTCCCACCCCAATTTATTCTTTAATTTATTAATTGAAGTATAGTTGATTTACAATGTTGTGTTAGTTTCAGGTGTACAGCAAAGAGATTCAATTACACATATATATGTGTTCTTTTTCAGATTCTTTTCCATTATAGGTTATTACAAGATATTGACTATGTAGTTCCCTGTGCTATACAGTAGGCCCTTGTTTATCTATTTAATATATAGTAGTGTGTATCTGTTAATCCCAAACTCCAAATTTATCCCCCCGCCCCAATTTTTAAGCTAATCATTTTATGTAGTTGAATGTCTGAAGTTGAAGTTTTCCAAATTCCCTGTTTGTCTCACCAATATGTACACATTCCTGGTTTGAGTTGCTACCTCATCTGATTTTCTAGAACAGTATTTCTGTGAAAGGAAAATGTGTTCCCTCTAGTCCTCTTTTGTCAAAAACCCTTTGCACTTCCTTTCTTTTGCCAATTGAACCTTTTTTGAGATGCATCAGTAGGGAGAGCTTGCCTAGCCTTTGCTAGACAAGAGTAGCTGTAGGTGCATTTAAACAATCCAACTTGAAAAGGGGATTTCTCTCTTTTTATTTGAAAACAATTGAAAATGAAAGGTGTGTGTCTCAGGATAGAGTGCTTAACCGACCTTGCTCTACTGCACTTCAGTATGGTATATGAAACTGCCTCCCCTGTGTCTTTCCCCAGTGTTTTAAAAAGATGCTTTACTTGTTTGAGGCAACTGGTTCTGAGTCAGAGCTCTTTCTGGCATAACCGGAATCCATTATGTTGTTAGGCCTTGTTATACTGTTCTTTGCATCTCAAAGAGTGAATGCAGCTTTGTTCGAAGGGCTATCTGATCATATTTTGAGGGGAAATGGAGATTGAGCTATAGAGGTGAACTATGGCTACATTAAGTTTTAAGTGTACCCACGCTCCATCCCCACAGTACATACAGCCTGGACTTTTCAGTAATCTCATGTAAGCTCCTGTGACCCAGGCATGTTGAAAACTAGCCCTTTTCACCTGAGTAACCGTGACAGTAAATGAAACCCCCTAAAGATACCTCTCTCCTCAAGGGTGGAAAAGGAGGTGGCCGTGAGGGGTTTGCAGTACAGTTTCCAGCCTCTCCTTCCTGTCCCCTCTCCCATTTTAAGACCCCAGAAGAACAAAGTAAGCATTTTTATAAAGAAATGTATATTGTAAATCAACTATACTTCAATAAAAACATATTGATTGATTAAATTTTTAAAAAGGAAATATACAGGTTCTTTCTTTTAAAATCATAGATAATGATAACCTTAGGAAAAGCTACTGTGTGCTTTGGACTTCAGTAGTTAATGCTGCTTCTGCAGGAGAAGGCTCTTTAAAGACAACAGTTAACTAAGGACTGATTGGAAGTTACATTCCAAAGTAAAACTGGAAGTCTGTATTCCCTCACAAACATTTCCACAGACAGTAGTATGTGTTAAAGAAAAAAATGTATTCTTTAAATAGAAAACAGGGCCAGGTTTTGTTTCATTCTGCTTGCTTCTTGGGGGGCGAAGAGGATAAGAAGCTAGTTGATTATCTCACAACTATGGTAGTTGGCCATCTCTAAATCTCTGGTATTCAAGAAATACCAAGCTTCAGTTCACAGAATGTGAGTCCTTTTTTATAAGCATCTTTTTTTGTGGGGGGGGGGGGCTCTAGCCAGTTTCTGAAACTAGTTTCTGACTCCCATGTGATGCTTTTATACAATATTTATCCATAAAACCTTTTGCATTTTTTTGAGTTGATGGTGCCTTTTTGTCATTCGGCTGCACCTCTATCCCCTTCTTGGGGATTGTGACACTGTCACACTCTTCCTGATGCATTGCTTCCTGGTGGGTGACATCATGATTTGCGAGCAATCCAATATATAAATAAGGTGGTAAGAACTGCCTCAGCAATTCAGTTTCTGTTTTAAAGGAATTAAGCAGCCTCTTTCTGTTTTCTTACATTTCCCCCTACATCGTGTTTTCACAATTATATTAGGCACTATAGGAGGGCCTCTTTTCACTTTCACTCCATTTCAAAAAACATTTGGTTGACTCAAAATCGTCTTGGAAATGTACTACCCCATGTGTTATAATAGACCTCTCCTACCATATACATTTTTATCACGCTAGAATGTATCATTCAGCAATAGCTAATAACTACTAATTTTCTAGGAGCATCTCAGGGACTACAGATGCTTCTTCAATCAGTATGTTTTTATTTTTGCTGATATTAAAGGAGTGTTTATCTAGAAAGAGTGATAAGAACAAATTATCAAACTTCGACCTTCTTGACTGTAGACATTACATGTACATAGGTGTTGTGTGGGCTTTGGTAAGCAAGAAAATATGTTTGAGATCAATAAAACTTTAATATGTTCAAAAGTGAATATGGATGTGGTTTTACTGGGTGAACTCCTTAGCAAAGATGCCTTTTAAGTATAACAAAGGTTACAGTATATATAATGTGTGTATACATACATACAGACATATGTACATACATGTGCATTATTACATGGACTCCCACAAATAAGTGGCTATTTGTATGTGTCTATGTAATAATAGAATTGACTATCACAGCTTATTTTTCAAGTTCCACTGAAGTATTTAAAGCTAATTAGAAGGGCATACAGTTGCAGCAACATGGATGGACCTAAAGTTTATCATACTAAGTGAAGTAAGTCAGAAAGAGAAAGACAAATATCATACGATATCACTTATACGTGGAATCTAAAACAATGATACAAATGAACTGATTTACAAAACAGAAACAGATGCACAGGCAGAAAACAAACTATGGTTACCAAAGGGGAAGGGGGGGAGGGATAAATTAGGAGTTTGGGATTAACAGATATACACTAATGTATATAAAATAGATAAACAACAAGGTCCTACTGTATAGCACAGGGAACTATATTCATTATCTTGTAATAACCTATATTGGAAAAGAATCTGAAAAGCACTATATATATAACTGAATCACTTTGCTGTGCACCTGAAACTAACACATCATTGTAAATCAACTAGACTTCAAAAAAAGAATTTTTTTTTTTTTTAAAGAAACAGAAAGGCATATGGTATTGATGTCAGGGTCTTGCATTACCCACCTTAGAGCAAGACGGCATGATAATTATTTTCAAACAGTTAGTGTTCATTTATACTACCCACATATTGCTCTTCATTCCTTTTTATATTTCAGACCATACACCTGGAATTACTCTTTCTGCCTGCAATACATCTTTTAGAATTTCCTTTGAGTGAAGATGACAAACTGTTTGGGCCAAGCCTCTTTAGGAACTTTCTGGGCCAAGAGAGACCCAACCCTTGCCCCACCCTACCCCCAAAGCTTGGGACCTTTGGCCTTCTTATTAATCTCACAGGAGTTTTCCTTCCTATAGTCCTGTCTCCCCAAAAGTGCTCCTCCTGTGTCCTGACTCATTAGTTTCAGTCATTTTCTCCCACCCCTTAGTTTACAACAAGCCAAAGTATTTCATCCAGCTTTGGGTTCAACCTGGCTTTATTTCCTAATTTAGGGCTTTGCGTAGTCTTATTAGTCTCAGTTTCAGGTCACAACTTCCTGATTTCCTCCTGGCTCACCCACCCCCTTCCCCCCAACCCTGCTCCTGTTGCTAATGCAGTGCCATCTTTCAGCATGAGTTTCTTCCTTCGAAAGAACACTGCCATCATCTGTTGATATCTTGTGACACTTTGGCAGGTGCCTCAGGAACTCTCCCACAGTGGGTGGGTTCAGATCTTGCCCTTCAGAATCTTGGCATTCTCTTAGGCCAGTGGTTCTCAAAGTGTGGTCCCTCACTCAGCACACCGCTCAAGGTCATAAAGCTAGTTTAGTGCTAAATAGGAGAGCCAGGAGTAGAGCCTGTCTCGTCCACTGCTCCTTCTGCCGTACTACTCCACAGTGCTAGTCCTTTAAATTGTTTTAAATTGTTTAAATTTAGTCATGATTGATTATTGTACATGTGAAAATGAGAGACTTGTCCTCCAAGCTTTACATTCCTATCATTTTTGAACCTTCTGCCAAGTGACAGGATCAGTCAGAATCAAGTAGTTTTCAGTGACGAGGTGGGAGGATATCCTTGGCATTGGAAGTTTACAGGGAGCTCGGCAGAGTATTTGTGTTGTCCAGTATGGCTTTGATGGATGGATAGTGCCATGTTTTTCCAACTATAACATTCCAAAATGAACTCAAGCAACTGATTTACTAAGGAATGATCATTTACATTGTGTGTGTATATATGTATATGTATATACATATATATATATGTATGCATATATGTATGTGTGTACTTGATTTGTAAAGTGAATTACCAAAGAAATTCTTAAGTAGCAATGTCCCTGATGTGTTAAAATAGAATTTCTTGGTCATGGGAGGAGGTAGATAATGAATTACATAGCTAGGAGCACATCTATTGAAAAGCAAGTTTACTTTATGTTACTTATTAGTTGAGTATTAGTATACTTGTTCTATAATTATCATTATTTGTACATAACTTAAAGCCTTTTGTTTGCTCTTGATAGATGGATTCAGATAGCAAATAAACATGTGAGTTTCCATTTGTCTTGGCTTGACATCTTTGCCCCATATATCCTCATGGATATGAACTTAGAGGAAAGGAAATACAAAGCTACTGTTTCAATCTTTTCTGCTTTCGATTTTATTTTCAACAGCCAAACATTTCTTTTCAATGATAATCAGAGCATTGAGACCATTTTCTTACTAAATCACACTTGAGTGGATTGAAAAAGTTAGTGTAGCCTCTAAAGGAAGTGACTCAGCCACTGGAAGATTTTTCTTTGATGTGATTTTGTGAATGTTAAATAAAATAGCATGGGGACTTCCCTGGTGGCGCAGTGGTTAAGAGTCTGCCTGCCAATGCAGGGGACACAGGTTCAAGCCCTGGCCTGAGAAGAACCCACATGCCACAGAGCAACTAAGCCCGTGAGTCACAACTACTGAGCCCAAGTGCTGCAACCAGTGAAGCCCATGCACCTAGAGACCCTGCTCCTCAACAAGAGAAGCCACTGCGAGGAGAAGCCCGTGCACCGCAGCAAAGAGTAGCCCCCGCTCGCCACAGCTAGAGAAACCCTGCGCGCAGCAACGAAGACCCAACACAGACAATAAATAAATAAATAAATAAATAAATAAATAAATAAATTTTTTAAAAGAAAAAATCAATAAATAGACAGATAAATAAATAAATAAAAAGAAAATAGCATGAAGAAATTGTCAGGAGTAGTCAGTACTACATCATTCTGAAGACCTTGTAATCTTTTTCAAATACTAATAAGAAATTTATGAAAAATGGACAATCAAAATAGTTTATTATGTTACAGGTGGGTTTTATTTTTACCAGCATTGGATACATAATTTGTGGGGCCGACTGCAAGATGAAAATCTGTGCCTCTTGTTCAAAGATTATTAAGAATTTCAAGACGGCAGCAGCAGAGCATTAAAGCAAGTATGGGGCCCTTCTGAGCCCAAGACCCTGTGCGACTGCACGGGTCACATACCCAGGAAGCCCCTGTGTTTTGCCTAAGTGTACAGTGAATGAAAGAAGTAAAATCCACATGCCTTTGTTCATGGAACAAAATGGACATTTTAACTTGAATAAAAGTGGGAATCTCTTAACAAGAATCCCCTTTTAAAAAAAAGCCTTTTCCTGCAAGTGACCTCTTTTATTTATTTCAAAATGCCTCTTCTTTTCCCATCAATTCCAGCATGATCTCTGTAGCAAATAAAAAAGGGAGCTTTTCCCATGAGAACTTCTGTCAAGAAACAATCTTCTTTGGCCCTCTTCTGATACATTAAGGAATAGTTCTCATCTGTCTTAAAGTAGCTTTGAACATTTTCCTCTGATGAATACTTTATATACTCTGAGTAAACAGCTTCAAATTTCTCACATGTTTTTCTGAAGAGATTCCTATTTCTTTTTTTAAATCCCCAGTGGCTTAAGGTATCATATCTACAGATAGTTTACACCACATTTCTATATAAGTAACGTAGTAAGACATAGGATTTCATTCTGCAGCATTGTCTTTGGGTCTGTTTGCACTTGATGCTGAGTTCATTTAGAGTAATATCCATCCTTTGAATTTGTTTTCTGTGATTTGGTTTTCATAAAACATGAAGATGCTCTCTAGATTATCCAGGCCAGTTCCCTGCCTCAAGGTATATCCATATGTAACTCTGTAAGACAAATGGTTAGACAGCATGTTTCTAAATGTCCCAGGAGAAGGAAACTGTAGTAGCACCAATAATCCTTACATAGTGAGGGATGTCTGGGGAACACCAATGCACTTACATTCCTCACAAGTTCCATTGTTCTTGAATGCAATCATTATTCTTTTCTTTTTATTGCAATTATTTGGTGTGTCTTATTCTCTTACTTTAGGCAAAGTGCTTTATTTCGAAAACTAACCTTAATTATATTCTCGTGGAGGAAAGCAGACTCTTCTAACCAGTATATTCCACCATGTAAAACTCTTGAAAACTTTGTCATCACATTTGTCCATTTGTCAGCCCTTTCTGATATGCAGACATATCCTGGTTAATCATTATTGTTATGTGTGTTTCTTTCTTTTTTAATGAAAAAATATTGAATTATTCAGTTTTTCTTAAAAGTTCAATGATTTTTGTATTTCAAATGCTCTTTAGTATTCAGTATATTCACAGCATGCTCAGAGTTTCTCTCACTGGTCCACTGGCTCTAATAATATTTATTAGAATGATTTTATTTACCATATGTTTGTGTCATATTGGAAATGTTAGGAGAAAAAATTGAATTTTGAATGTGAAAGGTCCTTCTTTTACCAAAAGGAAAAAATGCATTTTCTGACATTAATAAAAGTCATGCTGGCGTCCTCTTACAAGAAAGTCACTAAAATGACAAAGAGCATGAAAAATGTAATTAGATGTTTGGTTGAACTGCGCTGGTTGGTTGGTTTTCCTATCTGACAAATTCTAATACACAAAAATAAAATTACAATTAATAAGAAAGTGCAAATGTAGCAGACATATTGGTATTCTACATAATATTGAGGCAGTTGTCATTATTTCATGTGATTACAATAGAAAAAAATAAATTTGACTTTTTTTGCAAATACTGGTGAACGTTTCCTTGAAAAATACTATAACAAGTGGATTTATTTATTCAATTCTCAGTGAGGTACTGGCTGTATCAAGGTTTTGGCAAAACAAACATGCATTCTCTATCTCTAAGTATATTAACTAATCTATAAAGGCTTGACATTCATTAATGCTTGCCACGGGAAAAAATGAGTTCTAGAGATTGTGTTTTGCTCAGTACTGGATAACTTACTTTCACAGCCCTACTTAAGCTTTGATTTCTAAATCTCTCCCCAGTGAAATCATACCTCAAAGATGTTTCGTGAAAATGACAAGATAAGCTGCCTTGCATCCCAATGCTGGAGTAGGGGCAAGGGACAGAGTTCTGGGAGATTTTGCAAAACCATCCTAAGCTTTAGGGAAAGAAGTGCAAATGATTGACCTCAGTGAAATGTCAGCAACGTCGCCATCATGAACATAATAGCTCAGAGGACGTGTTGACTGTGTGCCGAGCACGGGCTTGTCTTGATTTTGTATTGATGACTCATACAGAGTTAGAACATGGAATTTAGAGTTATGGAAAATAGGGACTATTGGAAAGACTGTGCTTTTCAAGTTCTGCATTTTAGAAAATATTTTAAAATGCATATCATCATTGTCATAGCCTTCTGCATTGTACAATCTTCCCTCTTCTGTTTTGAAATATTTTTTTTCAGAGAGTTGGTAATAATTCAAATGACTTCACTGTATCCCTAAATAGCAGTTTGAACTATATGAAACTGTTGCTCTTTAACTACTCTTTGGCCTATAAAAATGGCAGCCTCACATGGTTCAAACTAATGAAAAACACACAATTCCCCAAACAGAAAGGTAATATTCTCCTATTACTTAGCCACTCTTTTTCTTTTTTTTAACATCTTTATTGGAGTATAATTGCTTTGCAATGGTGACTTAGCCACTTCTTGTTGTGTATGAAACTCAAACTCTGTCATTCTAATGAGATTAAGAGACATTGTCATTTCTTGGACGGAGCTGGATGTTGACAAGGTGTCCTTAGCTACCTATTTCCAAATCACCTCTTACATGAAGATGATTAATCCATCCAGCACATATTGACTTCTCCCAATTTGACTCTGAGGTGGAAGTGACCTCTTCCTCACTTTACTCCCCAGTTCAGGATGTACCTTAAAATAGCTTCCTCTAGACTGGATAGAAATGAGATTTCAGCACTAAATAGATTCTCTAAGTATACTTCTTTGTTCAAGACAGTGCTAACGTGAATGCTTAGTTACTAAAACAAATATAACGGCATTTTTAAAGCCTCACAAGGCAGGTAATTGCTTTAAAGAAATAATGGCGCATTTTTTTCCTTCCTTTTCCTGAAGTGGAAAATCCTAGTCTTCTCTAAGACCCAGGATTCCATACATCATAAGAGCATACGTTGTACATTCTTTCTAAAGGATGAGGATAAATTTCCCTTATACTAAAAATCACCAGCTGCCATGGAAGTGCTGAGTAAAAGATAGTCCTTATCATTTCTTTGTGGACTGCAATTTTCCCCCTTGATATAGGCTATAAATAGGAAATAAACAGTCAAATGAAATCATATAGTATGCAAAGATTTCACTGATAAGTTTAGGTGAGCAAATCATAAAAAGAACAAAATAGTACCTGGTCCTAAATCTTTGCCAAGGAGTGTTTAGTGACTTCCTCACTCTCTACCCTTTGGGCAGATACCACTTTTTAACCCCATTTTTGAAGAGTAACAGATATTTGGTTTTGAATTTTTTTTACCTATCTAAAAGAGAGAAAATAATTAAGAATATTAAAAATTATTACTGTTCAGTGGACAGGGAAAATAAACAGTCATTTTGATATCCTTTATTTAATAAAATCAGCAGTTCTTCCCTTTATAGCGTATTTATCTGAGGTAATTTGTCAATACACGGACTATACAAAAATAACTTGCTTTTCTAAATGGTAGAATCTTGGCTTCTGCAAACACTTGAGCCATGCCCAAATTATAATGTAAAAATTAGGGTGTCCTATTAAATTAATGTTCTAAGAGCCAAAAAATCTACAGTATTTTTCTTTCTGTTCTTCAGATATATGTTAAACAAGTAGAGATTTTCAGAGTATTTCATTTGTATTCACTTTGATCGGCAAGGCTCTTTATTAGCCAAATATTCTCTTAATTTCCAAATTAGACTACATAGTAGAAGAAATACATAATTGGCCTCTTTGCGGAAATGCGTCTTAGGAGGATGCATTACAGCTCCCTGTTTTGTACAGTGCTATCCACTACTAAGTGCCCAGTGGTCATGTGTTGATAGCTTGAAAGAGTGAATTAAATGCTAAATAAGGAATGTGCTGGGGGTATGATTGAAGCATACTGTGTCTAAGTCCTCCCTGCTTTCTTCTTGGGAGCCTACTATCCCAAGAAGAGAGATGGCTGAAACAATGAAATTGTAAACCTTTTCTACTTAATCCCAAGTAAGAAATTTAGCACCTGTTTGCAAGTCCTGTCTCTGAACAGAGTTCTATACATTTTATTAAAAATATAACAATATTTACAAACAGTAGTTACCCAACAGTAGCTAGATAGTGATATAGTTACTTCATAAAATAGTATATGATATAAACCATGGAAGTTTTTGAATGTAAAAGTAAAAATCAAGTAGACATGTCAAAATAAAGCACTTATGATGTTAAGCTCCAAGGAATGACAATGTTTAAATGCCAGTGTCTTCTCTGGTTTTACCAGCTTGCCGTGGGTTATTTAAGTTAAGCATAATTATCATCTATGCCTTTTTTAAAAATAAATTTATTTATTTTTGGCTGCGTTGGGTCTTCGTTGCTGCGCGTGGGCTTTCTCTAGTTGCGGCAAGCGGGGGCTACTCTTCCATGAGGTGCGAAGGCTTCTCGTTAAGGTGGCTTCTCTTGTTGTGGAGCACGGGCTCTAGGCGCGTGGGCTTCAGTAGCTGTGGCATGCAGGCTCAGTAGTTGTGTCTCGCGGGCTCTAGAGCGCAGGCTCAGTAGTTGTGGTGCGCGGGCTTAGTTGCTCTGCAGCATGTGGGATCTTCCCAGACCAGGGCTGGAACCCGTGTCCTCTGCATTGGCAGGCGGATTCTTAACCACTGCACCACCAGAGAAGTCCTTATAACTTTATTTTAAAAGAACTACATAATGTTCAGAAATTGACATAATTATATCTCTGAGGTATTGGTGCCTAATTTTGTAATTTTATGCCATTTTCTACTAACTGATCAACCCCCGTGTAATTCAATGGCATCCATATTATCTACTCAGTAATCTGTAATTATAGACTTCCTCTAATGAATCACCCTATGCTTTATTGCCCTGTGTTCTTAGGAGCTCTGTGGGTTTCAATTTTAGAAAATTTGAACTTGGAGTGGAATTTTTTTCCCTGATGAACATTATAAAGTAATGAAGAGGCTAATCACTGTTGCCTTGATTGTTTGAAACGCCAAAAGGCAATACCACCTAATATACAATTACCATATTACTTTTAATATGTCTTCGTTTTAATTTAAAGGTTGAATTCAATTAAATGGTAGTAGCAGTATGTTAAATTTGCTATGAGTATCTGCCTTAGGGAGTTATTTATTTATTTATTTTGAAATTAATTTTTTTCTATTGGAGACCAACTTCCTTTTATTTAGTAAAGCATATAATTAAGGTCTATCTAAATTTTAATTATTTAATAGAACAGGATATTGTTAATGTGTATCTGTATAAATTACCTAAATTACCTGAATTTAGGCCATTTATGTTTCCAAAGCACTCACTCTAGGAATTTGACCCCTGGAATAGATCTGGTGAGCTGAAGTGTAGTCACTTCAATAATCTTCCTAAAAGCTATATCCATTTAAACTTGAAAGTATAAAGTATCTATCTTTTTCTGTTGTTGTTTGCTTTTTTCTTTAGAATTTACATTAATTGTTTATTTCTTAAATTAGGAACATGGGGGAAGACATATAGGTGTGAACACTTAGGATCTGTAGAAAATGATAAGGAGAGGTAGCTTGGCTGGTGTGGTTGGAGGAGCCAAAGAAAAATCTGGAAATAATTAGTGAGACCTTTGGAATTTGGATTGGATCAGATGAGCATTGAATCTTGGAAAAGAGGATAATGTGATTAAAGTTATAGTTTAGTGATAGGAGAGACTAGAAACAAAATTCAGCAAGTTGATTCATATAGGTTATCCAGGTTAAGGGATAAGTGTTACACTAGGGGAGGAGACTCTGTATTGCCTGTGAAGATGTGCTATAGCTTAGTCACTATTTGACTTTGGAAATGAATAAAAAATACTAGAGACCATTCAACGGTTCTAAGCCTGGAGGATAATCAAAAATGAGAAAATTGGGATAAGAAGTCATTAAGGGTGTGATTAGGTGGGGAAATCTGTGGGTGATTCCATCTGTCTGAGACACACTGAGTCTGAACTGATAGGAAATTTTATAAATAACATTGTTCGGGCATAGCTAATGGTTCGTCCTTGAAATGGGAATGCAGGTAAATAGTGAGGTTGTGAATTAAGGCATCTCCATCATAGAAGAGAACTAGAAGCCTTGAAACTGAGATCACTTCCCAGAGCCCAAGAAAGAAAGGCCACAGACTGTCCAGTGACACTTCATTCTGCTTTCTAAAGAATTATTTTTCACCAACTTGTTTCAATTCCATCAGGAGACAGGAGTGAGATTGCTAGAAGTACAAATACATTCTAGTTGATCGAGAAGGAAGCTAGCCATGCTCAGAGCCAGTCTGGCTCTCTCCTGGAGCAGATTATTGAACTCCGCTTAAGGAATTATTGAGGGATTTAGATCAAGGCTTAAAGGTAAATCCTTCCCTCTCCCATTCTGAAACATCAGTGTAAATTACACTATTGAGTTATGATAATGCATATCAGAAGTGCATACCTTCAGCTCCTTTTCTGAAGCATGTGGCAATCGGCAGCTTCTTAAGCAATGCTGACCATGCTTTGTGCCACGCATTCCTCCCCTACCTTCAAAATGGGCCAGAGATTGATTCTTGACCCAAGGACAGCCATCTGTAGGCTTTTCTATTTCCTAAGAAATAGCCTGTCATGAACACTCTTCCCCCAAAGGCTGGTCCGTCCTGGTTGAATCAGTTTGATTCTTTTTCTTGGGGAGTTTGGACTCAAAGACACAAAGATGGAGAAATAGTTCCGAAATAGCAGAAGAGAAAATAATAACAAATACTAAGAGTAGGTTCACACGGTAGGTGAGAATGGACATCAAAGTACTGAAGTAATAACATTAATGGATGACTAGGGCTATTGTTGTAGTTGGAGGATTAGAGTCAAAGTTACATATTTTTTTAAATTTTGTTGAGGTATAGTTGATTTACAGTGTTGTGTTAATTTCTGCTGTACAGCAAAGTGACTCAGTTATACATATATATATATATTCTTTTTCAGATTCTTTTCCAATATAAGTTATTACAAGATATTGAATATAGTTCCCTGTGCTATACAATAGGACCTTGTTATTTATTCATCCTATGTATAATAGTTTGCATCTGCTAATCCCAAACTCCCAATCCTTCCCTCCCCCACACGCCTTCCCTTTAAGGTTGTATCTTGAATGGTGTTTCACTTCTTTGTGAGTCACACCTGACCACGTAGCTGCTGAAGCCTGTTTCTTATTCCTTCTACTTCTGCATACATCCTTACACTAAATCCCCACCTTTGTCTCTTGTAAGCCCATCTAACACGTTCATCAAGAGGATTAGAACATTCCCTGTCTTCCTTTTTCTTCCTCCCTGCCCCAGCCCACTGGGGGTCAAATTTTTCCATGAGAGAGGCTGGGGGAGTGAGTGGGCAAGCAGCTTATGCCACCCATTCTCCCCTTCAGGCCCCTGCGTCCAAAAGACCAACCAACAACGGGGGAAGGAAACACCTTGAAGCAAACATACAATCAGTATTTAAATTACAACCAGAAAATTGTAGAATCTTCCCAAGATGTCATTAAGGGACATGAAAGTGAGACTTGACATTGTATGTCTAGGAGCAATGCTGAAAAAAATGAAAACCAATTTTGTGTTTGTTCCTTCACTGAGCTGAGACTGTTCAATAAACTAGTTGGTTATACATGCCTTTTTTCATACTGCTTTTTGAAAAAAGCAAAAGTGTATAATATAATGTTAAAACAAGGTATATGCTCCTCAATTTGAAAGTGGTAGTTGTAATAAGAACAGATCAGTTTGCAGCAATATTCACTTTCGGGGCAGAAAGACACACACACACACACACACACACACACACACATACACACAAGATTCCTTGCACTTTAAAAATATATAACCAACAGTTAAGTTCCTGTGCAAAAGTGGAGTGAAGTTGTCATTGCCTTTCTGACTGGAGAGAGGAAGAAGAATTCAAAAGATAGCCTAGCAACAGATGAATTGTCCACTTGTTTCCTGTACTCCAACCATCAGCAACTAAGAGTACCAATTCCCTCACGTACATTTTTATACCTGGTGGCAGGCTGCCGCTGTAGCTGTGGTGTGTGACATTTGTTAAAACTACCTGACAGGACTCTCATGACAGCCATTCTTCAAAAGTTACTTCCATCCCTCCCTTACCTGGTGCCTATGCTAGGCACCAAGGAAGATAAAAGTATACATTTGACCTCATGATGGTGCTCTGGAAGCTCAAACTCTCCATTTTCTCTCCGCCACTAGGGTTGTGTTCGTATTTCTTATGAAATGGTTAGGTTCATTGCATGGTATCATGTTCTGATATGGCCATCCAGTTGAAGTCCAGAGGTAAGGAGCTAGGTCTTCTGTAACGGAGCTGAATTTACTCCACGTCAGTCAGAGGCTGGTTCTCAGACGGGAAATCAAAACTTGGAAAGCAGGTCTCCCACTGGTCTTTGAAAAAAAAAAAAACCTCTCTTCTCTTTTTGTAATTGTTCTTTTGGAACTAACTTCAAGGATTCTTAAATGTAAATCCACATAGCAGTGTATGTATAATTGTTGCTTCATGAATGATTCTGTCTCATTCTTGGCTTTGGTCCTCCAAAAGAACGCATTTCAATTTCAAGTAGGCCGACATCGACATCGCACGTTCTTTCCCACCTTCCACCCATGGTGAGCCCGTTTCACTGACACGGAGGTTGCCAAGCTCCTTCAGCACCTCAGAGACAGATTGTGAGTTCCACAGGTGTCTGTATGTAGCATGATGTTGATGTTGACAGTGTGTGCTCTAGAGCAGGGTTCAGCAAACTTTTTCTGTAAAGGGCCAGATAGTAAATATCTTAGGCCTCGAAGACCAAAAATCTCCGTTGCAACTACTCAACTCTGCTGTTGTAGCTTGAAAGCAGCCATAGACCAATACATCATGAATGAGTATGGCTATGTTACAATAAAAGTTAGGTACTGAAATGTGAATTTGGGGAAATTTTCATGAGGCATGGAAGATTATTCTTCTTTTAGTTAAAAAAAACCCAAACATTTAATATGTGAAAACCGTTCTTATGATGTGGGCTGTACAAACACAGGTGTTAGGCTGCATTTGACCACTGGGGCTATAATTTGCCAACCCCTGCTCTAGAGGCATACTCTTGAGGGTCTAAGGCTGGTTCTGTCACCTCCCAACCTTGCGAACTTGAGCGAGTTACTTTACCCAAATATGCCTCAGTTTCGTTACCTGAAAAACAGGTTGGCGTAGGGATCCAACATCCCTTAAAACAGGGCCTGACATATAGTAAGCTCTCGATAAATGACAGACATTATTACTATTCCTAAGTCCAAAAACATCTTTCTTTTATCTTTTCAGAAAGTCACTGAGATTTACTTTGGCGGATGGTTTTGAATTTATTGTTTTTCCAAGTTTGTTTTTGCTTAGTTCTCCCTTCACAAGTGTTCCATGCCCTTAGTAAATGATTGATTCTGATAAGACACACAGTATTTCAAAGGTATCTTTGAAATATTAATTACTTAAAATATCGAACGTGAGATATTTTACCAGAGGCATCAACAGTGGTTCTGGTAAGCGTTAACATTCGGGTTTATTCAGGCTTATTTATAGAGTGTAATTTTCTTCTCCCAATCTTCTAGCATATAGGTAGGTAACTGGGGAAAAAATGAATACACATAGACATTACTTTTTAACTACCATTTACTATCAAGCTGTCGTACCGCAGGTGGACTGCCCAAAAGGTGCCTCTGTCCATAAAAGTTCCTTCACTAAGACCACCAGTAGAAATCCATTCAAGTGTGTTAACAGGCTTTTTTTTTTTTTTTTTTTTTTTTTTTTGCGGTACGCCAGCCTCTCTCCCGTTGCGAGGCACAGGCTCCGGACGCGCAGGCTCAGCGGCCATGGCCCACGGGCCCAGCCGCTCCACGGCATGTGGGATCTTCCCGGACCGGGGCACGAACCCGTGTCCCCGGCATCGGCAGGCAGACTCTCAACCGCTGTGCCACCAGGGAAGCCCGACAGGCGACTCTTTAAAATGCAAATACATTAGGGAAAGTTAACTCACCAATTTAGCTACTGTGACAGACTTTGAGGTGATACCTACCATGTAGATATTTGGGGAGAAATCACTTTATCCTTTACCATTCATCACTCTGGAGTGGAATATCCATTAGCTCGTGACCCTCTAGTACAATATTTATTTCATGACAAAATGTACCTATAACATTAACCTTCAATTAAAAGTGGTAAGGAAGAGTAGTATTCACTATGAAGTTTATCTGAATCTGATAATTCCCTTCACTATAGGAAACTGTTCATTATCTGTTCTGGCAAGGAGATGCGATAACAGAATGAATGAACTCTCTAACCAACATTTTCCTCTACAGTTTTAACTTTAATTGCTCTGAGATTAATTTTGCTTTTTGGTGCGTGCCACTGTGCAAGGCCTCAACCTGGGAGCATAATGTTTTTCTGTTTTGTTTTGCAAATCTTCAACTGCTGCATAATGTTATTACTAGTCTGCCCCTAGCTCATCCTGTGGTTTCTGGTAATTTCTTCTAAGCTCCTCTGTCCTCTTTTCCCTCTTGAAAGTTTTCTTCTTTTGAACAGGAGCATCTGCCTTCATTATTTCCCTTAGAACTTTATACATTCTATTTATGCCCTCTTTTAATCTCTATGGAATAATATCTTGATTTTCTTAAACACTTTTCGTGGCCCTAAATTACTTCATAGACTATTATCTTAGTTACCGTCTGTTGGTTTGTCAAGTCACCATTATCTCCATTCTTCACTCACTTCCAATTAGACTGCAAACTAACAAAAACCTCCCATCAGGTAGAGGCTTTCTAGATGTTTGTGGACTGCAGTAGAAGTTGTTCAGGTTTTTGTCATGTCTTACCTCTTATTGTGTTGAATTATAAGAGCTATTTGTCAGCCCCAGGCCTTCATTTTTTTCAGACCCCAGAGAAGGAATTTTGTTTCCCTCTTTTTTGATAAGTGAGCAGTCTTCTAATTTTGTGTCATCTACAAATCCATACATCTTGCAGCAGGGTCTTAATCTGGCCCGTAATAGGTAGCGTGAAAGAGATTGAATCTGACACTGATTTTTCTTGCCCTCCACTTGTCACTGCCCTCTTATTCTGTCAGCTTCCATTTGCCACTGCTTATGACCTTGCTTACAAAACCAGTTTTACTGTTCTATCCAGTCTTTTACCAATAATGCCAAAATTGACTATTGTACTTTGCCCAGGGTCACATACAGAAAAATATTTGTCACTGCAAATTCAATTGTATTCTTTGCAGAATTTCTCACCCACTCTGGTCTATTTTGCATAATACTGTGAGGCTGATATTACATGGCACCTTTATCATGTCATTACCTTGCTGAAGATCTACCGATGGCCCTTTAGAGGCCCTTTCATCACATTCAAACTTCTTACTTTGATACCCGAGGCCCTTTAGGACTTTGCCCTGATGCTCTCCTCTTGGTTTATCATGTACTCCATGCATATTTGATTTCAGGTGGCCACGCTGATTCAAAACCACCTCAGCACATTTCACCCTCTTAAACATTACATGATATGAACAGGCGAAACTAATATACGGTGATAGAAATCAGAGCAGAGGTTGGCTTTGAGTGGTGGAGGCAAGAGGGAACTTTCTGGGGATGATGGAAACATTCAGTATCTTCATTGTGGTGGTGGTTACATGGGTTTAGGTACTTGTCAGAATTCATTAAGCTGTACGCAAGATCTGTGCATTACAATATTTGTAAATTTGTACGCAGACACATGCACACACACAGAGGAAGTGAGCAAGTAAGCATATGCATGTACACGAGGAGTTAATAAATCTAGACTTTACGAAACTGCAATGAGGTACCACCTCACACCAGTCAGAATGGCCATCATCAAAAAGTCTACAGATAATAAATGCTGGAGAGGGTGTGGAGAAAAGGGAACCCTCCTGCACTGTTGGTGGGAATGTAAATCGGTGCAGCCATTATAGAGAACAGTATGGAGGTTCCTTAAAAAACTAAAAATAGAATTACTATATGACCCGGCAATCCCACTACTGGGCATATATCTGGAGAAGACTCTAAAAGATACATGCACCCCAGTGTTCGTTGCAGCACTATTTACAATAGCCAAGAGTCAGCCATAAAAAAGAATGAAATAATGCCATTTGCAACAACATGGATGGACCTAGCGATTATCATACTAAGTGAAGTAAGCCAGACAGAGAAAGACAAATATCATATGATATTTATATGTAGAACCTAAAAAAAAAAAAAAAAAAAGATACAAATGAACTTATTTACAAAACAGGAGTAGACTCACAGGCATAGAAAACAAACTTATGGTTGAATAAATTAAATTGTTTTTTAATTTTTTAAAAAAATCTAGATTTTACTCTCTTTAAACTGGTCACTATTCAACGTTTTAAATATTAATTTTTTTTCAGGGGCTTAACTTAAGCCCTAATTCTTCCATGAGCCTTCCCTACTCTTTTTTTTTTGGCTATGCTTTTTTAAATTTATTTTTATTTATTTATTTTTTTGGCTGCGTTGGGTCTTTGTTGTGGTCCATGGGCTTCTCATTGAGGTGGCTTCTCTTGTTGTGGAGCACGGGCTGTAGGTGCACAGGCTTCAGTAGTTGCAGAACGCGGGCTCAGTAGTTGCGGCATGCGGGCCCTAGAGTGCGCAGGCTTCAGTAGTTGAGGCGCACAGGCTCTAGGGCATGCAGGCTTCAGTAGTTATGATGCACAGGCTCAGTAGTTGTGGCTCACGGGCTCTAGAGCACAGGCTCAGTAGTTGTGATGCCCGGGCTTAGTTGCTCCGCAGCATGTGGGATCTTCCCCGACTGGGGATCGAACCCATGTCCTCTGCATTGGCAGGTGGATTCTTAACCACTGAACCACCAGGGAAGTCCCTCCCCTACTGTTTGAACCCATGGAGAACATAGTTTTATTTTTTAAATTATTTAATCTACCTAAGTATTATTTTGTGTGGTAGGGTCCTGCCCTCATTAAGAAGCCTTTTGCTTCTTTTGGTTCCCTTTATTTACTTTTGGGCCATTTTTATTGGTTCACGGCAACTTCTTCAATTTTGAGTGGCTCAGCTTTTCCAGAAAGCCTTAATTATATAATTGAGAATTCAAGGAGGCAATTGTAGTGAATAATGAAGCCATTATGACCAGGTTGTAAGGATCTTAGGGAATGATTTTTATGGTATTGGTTTTACTTTAGTCATTTTTGAGGACTAATGAGCTAGAGTTGGGTGTTAGTTAATGGAAAAGTCCAAGGCACTAGATGTTTAGGTTCCTAGAGGAATAAGAGACATTTAATTAATAATGTTTGATTAAAAAGGAAGAAGAGCTCAGAGTATTTTCAAAATTGTAAAGGGTCAGAGATTTTACTCTTCTTGCACGCCAGCAAGTCAGCTGCCACAGTTTCAGGGATGCCGGCAGAAGACACAAGATTCCTGGTTCAGAGACAAAGAACTGTTATCCACAGCACAGCAAGCAGTGTGAGCTTCATGTTCAAATTGCTTTCCCTTGCCCTCCAACTCCCACAGGGTGATACCAAGGTGGGCCCAGGTGGATGCTAGGCACACAGTGGATTTGTGTTATGTCTGAGGAACCCACGCTTAAGGAACCCAAATCTTTTATAATGGACTGAAAGCAAACCTGTCTGACATCTGCCCTAGAGGGAGATATAATCCGTCTTCAAAGTAAACCTACCCTCTGTTCTGGAGGGAGACACTGTGCCTTCAAGGCCGTTGACTATAAAAAATTCTTGAAAAGATAGTCCAGAGCAAAGGTCATCAATGCCTGTGCCCACAAAATATGCAGAAATGTGAGAAACCCATAGGGAATTCCCTCTATATAAGTTTGTGCTAGCCATCGGGGAATAGTCTTGCATAAAAGTGTCATAGAGATCATTAATTTACCTAGTGCTAATTTTAATCTGTGGCATCTCCAAACTCTTCTGGAGAAATTAAGTCGACACAACCCAGGTATGCGTTGATGCTGAAAGGTGAAATCAGTGGGCATTCAGGATCCACTGAATGACCAACACTGTTGGAAATATGAAATAGAAGATACAAGCCATGCCTTTCATTTTATCCAAAGATAAGTAGCTCACACAGAGCCCACTGGACTGCATGCAGCCCTTCTAGCTCCTTAATACTGTCTGTGATCTAGTTTCAGGATGAAAGATTAGAAAGTTGCCTCTGAATTGTTACTTCTCAGACATGCCCATATGTTACTGTTTTAGTGGCTAAAAAGCATTACCGATTTCTCCTTGATATTCTTTCACTCAGTAAAATAGGTATTGTAAGTTTTAAGAAAACGCATTTTTCTATGTAATTCAATAAGGTTATTCTCTTTTTCAATGAAAAATAAAGCACTTAAAAGATTTTTTTTTCCTGAGTTTGATCTCATAGACCAAAGGGAAAAAAAAAAAAAAAAATCCAAACAGCTACTCACTACTAATCACATCTAAGTAAGAATTAATGGTTCTGTGAACTTGGAAATTCTAAGTGAACTGTCAACCTCACACAATTCAATCACTGACCAAATTGCAATGAAACTTATTTGAAATGAAGGATAACTTTCAAATGATCATGTTTGCTTTCATTTTGTTTTAGGAAGACTAACTGAAATATAAATCTATAATATATTCATAAAAGCTTTATTCCTTAAGGTTAAACATTTCATGAAAATTTCTCTGTCCCTTTGAAAGTTATCATGAAGCAAATGAAAAAGTAATGGTGAACTGGTGGACTAAAACTTATATTTCTTTCCTTAAAGGCGTTACTGATGTTTACAAAGACCTGGATTTTTTATTTTTTTTTTTAACAGAACCATCTAGCATATGCCTTCTCAGCAGGAGCAATATCACCCCCAAGGGAATCAATATTGGTTCTTGGAGAGGTGGGAGGAGAAAAATCTTAGATATTACAATGGTTTGTGACCTTCCAAAGGACCACAATACATAAGCAGATATATAGTTTTATCTGTAAATATTAATGTGGAGGGGATTAGGAAAAAGATATCTAACAAGGCTCTGTTAAGGGAGGAGGGAACGATAATGGAAGAAAAAAGTTGAGAAACTGATCTGGCATAACATTTTTTTAAGTGTTTTCAGATGGCAACCACTAAATTAAGCAAAGGGATTTATTTGTAATTCCTCTCTACTTTATGTCATATTTGTTCTTTTCACCTCTTTAGTCCATAAACAATATAATAGCTTTAAAGAATTTTAATGAAATGGCATCCATAATGTTGCTGTAGATTCTTTTCATGTTTGTATATTATTTATGTAAAATCATAATTCCTCTTTGGTATTCTGTTCTTGTCACTCGTATATAGATATTCATCTTTCTACATAGTCTTCATAATGACTGTTTTTATGAGGATACCTGAGATTCAGTTGTACCGCAGTTCTCTTCCAGTTGTACTTCTGTGTCTAAAAATTCCTTCCGTGTCTTCTTTGCAGTTCTGCTTCTCCTGACTGCCTGTTAAAAACTGAGATCCTCAGGAATTGCATCCTATGCCCCTCCTTCTCATACATCTCAGGGTCATCTCACCCATCTTCCGACAGCACTCTCATCTTTAGCTCCAGCCCAGACTTCACTCCTGGGTTCCAGATTCATATTTCCATCTTAGTTCCCGGACCAGGGATCAAAACCATGCCCCTGGCAGTGGAAGCACAGAGTCCTAACCACAGGACCGCCAGGGAATTCCCCATATTTCCAACTTCTTACTGGATTTCTCTACTTAGATATTCCTCAAAAAAAATTTTTTTTTTCAAACCTGCTTATCCCTTGTCCTCTAGATGCTTTTTCTCCCCGTTGATCTCACCCTTCCAGCCAGGTCCTAATGAATGTACTAATACCTTTAAAATATTCCTCCTCTATTCACTCTGCTAGCCCTTTAGTTCAGTTCTTTATCTCTTACTTAGACAATTACACTATACTCCTAAACATCTCCCTGCCTTCTGTCATGCAATCCCCAGAGTCATCCTCCATAGTGCTGTCTGACAAGTCTTTCTAAAGTGTAAATCTGATCAAGTCACTTCCTATATTGCTTATGGCTGCACTGCCCGATACAGCAGCCACGAGCCACATATAGCTGTTGAGCGCGTGAAATGTAGCTAATCTGAAGTGAAGGATGAAATAAAAACATGTTAGGTTTCTGAAACTTGCTCTAATAAAAGGAATGTAAAATATATAATTTTTGTATATATTGAGTTAAATATTAATATATTAAAATGCATTTCACCTCTTTCTTTTTTATTTTTTAAATATGGCTACTAGAAAACTTAAAATTATTTAGGTGCCTCACATTTGTGACCTGCATTATATATCTGTTGGATAGTGCTGGCTTATAAGATAGTGCTCAAACCCATATCATCATGTTAAAAAATCAAATTCAACTGAGTAAATTTTAAAGAGCTAATTGGATTTATTCAATGAATCACAAATTGTGCAGCATCTCATCTAGTAAATAGAAAGGAGCTCCAAAGAGCTGTACAAAATTGAAGACTTTTATAGGCAGAAGGAAGCAAGACAAGGAAGTTCTTCTAGCAAAGAGTGGATTGTTCAGACAAGGTTACCTTCCTTTGTGGGACAGTGGGGGGTCTATCAGGTAGATTTCCTTACTAGTGTTGACCAGGAAATTCCAGATTGAGTGGTTAAGATTACATTCCTGGGAAAGACTGAAACTGCAGTTAGGTTAAGTATCAAGTCTCTGGTTGGTGATGTGAGTCTTAGCACAAGTGACTCCATTTTGGGCCTGTTGTCTCTTTTTTAACAACAGAATTATGATGTTTCATCATCTGGCCATCACTTGCCTAGTTCATTTCATCTTCTTCTAGCTGCCATGCAAAGATTGATCTGGGTTCATACCTGGGCTCCTCCACACGCCAGCTGTGCAATCTGGAACAAGATGCTTAAACTCTCTAAGTTTCAGTATACCCAGCTGAAAAACAGAGATATTTCCTGCTTCAATATGTTGTTGGGAGGATTATAAGATATAACCAATATGGGAATTCCCTGGTGGTCCAGTGGTTTAGACTCAGCGCTTTCACTGCTGTAGGCCCGGGTACGATCCCTGGTCGAGGAACTAAGGTCCCACAAGCCACGTGGTGCGGCCAAAAAAAAAAAAAAAAAAAAAGATATAACCAGTGTGAAGTGCATACTGCATAAAATTTAATTCTCCCAGATACATTCCAGCCACGCCAGACTTCCTTCATTTCTTCCCGTTGTAAAGAGCAGGTCATGGTTCAGATGTGTCTGCAGCCTTAATATTCCTAAAAGTGCACAATCCTCTTTCCCTGTTTAGTCACTGAGGTTCTACTTTCCCTTTATTTTTCCCGTTTTCACCAAATATTATACCTGAGAACCTCTGTGTTTCCTTTTATTTTTTCACTCAATATCCTGTCCTAAAGAATTCATTTTAAAAAAGAATAAATGATTGTAACATTGAGGAAATCTCAAGTCAAATGAAGAGCATAATCAAAAGAGATTTTAGCTTATTCTTGCCCCATAAGAAAATATTTTTTTCCTGTGATCTGACACCCCCCAGTCGATTCTTTAAACAGAGTAGGATTTAAGTTTCACTTTGGAGTAACATCAGAAGTAATTTCTTCTCCCTCACTGCCCCCCTTTTCTTTTCTTAACCCTCCTGCCTACAAGTGTCCTCTACCCCAGACCCACACACTTAGCTACCACTCAAATTAACCACCTGGCGAGGGTCCTTTTCATCAGTGAGGCCTGTTGAGAAGAGGGTCCTCGGCTCACTGTGAATCACCCACAGCTTCGCAGAGAGTTTCTGGCAATGGACACCTTGTCCTAGCAAATCTTAAAAGTATTTTTAACAGCCAGAATTGTCAAAGATAAGAGTAGGGTGACATGTTTTATATACGTTTCCGTTAGGAATTTCCATGAACATCTCTGAGTACTCCACTCACAGGAAAAGTTTAGAAACACAGCAGCATTCTAAAAGGGGTGATGAGACTCTGGCTAATGTCTCTCAAATGTAAAATGTGGACTTTCAGATGATGTGGTCACCTTTGCCTTCTGCAATGTCAGCGTTTCAAAATGGGTAAAGGATATGGATTAGATAGGAACTGAATGCAAGTGTGTTTTGCAAATAGTGTCTTTTAAGATAACCGCAGATGATGGTTGAATGCTTAAGGTATTAATACAATCAGTATTTAACCTTGTGTAACTCCGCTTCATCAAATCACGCCCTGCACGTTGATTGCATTAAGCCGGGTCAGTGGTTTCTTGCTTAGGAATATCTTATAAGAATCTGAACAGGAAGGCAGCAGTAGCTGATCAGCTACTGTTTATTTGCATACTGAGCATGTCATCAATAATACAAAAGACGAGGTCTTTAAGTTGAAAGAACAGTGAGATTGGCATGAATTTTGCTTAATGGTGCGTAATAAGCAAAGTAGTCTGTGGTGCCAGAAACTGACAGGATCCATTATGTTAAAACAGATATATGTCTTTAATTTAGGGGTATTATGTAAATCTGGCAGGAGTTTTTCCCTTTATTTTCCTGTAGTTTAACTTTAATTGCTCCACGATTAATTCCAATTTCTCCCTTCCTCCAGAGGGTGATGAGACGGGCGTGATGGATAATCTTCTCGAAGCCCTGCAATCAGGTGCAGCATTCCGAGACCGCAGAAAGCGGATTCCAAGGAATCCAGGTAAGAGCCATTCCAGCTCACATGGTATTATAGAATGTAAGTGCTCAGAGCCAAGTACCAAAAATAACCCAAAAGACAAAAACAACCTTTCTCATGAAAAAAATGTTTTTAAACAGTTGATCTCAGTTCATGTGTGAAATCTCAGCAGGCTTTCTATATCTACGTGATCACAAGTTTCAACTTGGTGAAAGCATCTTCAAGTAACTGTAGGCTTTGCAAAAAAAATTCAGAAGCAAGGATTCCTGCTGTGTTTCATATTAAATATTTTTAATTGTGATTTTATGAACATGTGGTTTGAGTAGAAGATGGTTTAAAACCATAAATGTAATTAAATCATTCCAAGTAATTAGCCCTAATGATGTCACGTTAGCTATTTACAGGTAAGGAAGCTGAGATAATGCTCCTTTCCGGAGGCCATTTTGGCTTTGCAGTCCATTGTCCATTCTCCATGTTACTAAAGAGAGGACAGGCACAGATGACCCAAGATCCCCAAAAGTCCCGAAATGTTGGAACCCCCTTTTTGTGTTTGTTTGATTAGTAACAAAGCCACACTATGAAAATTGATCTCGGAGGAAGAAAAAACATAAAAGAAGCAGCACAACCTCCCTCACTCAAGTGGACCCAGAAAGTTGTCTGCCTTTTCTCTTCATACCCTATGACTGAAGTAAATAATAGCTCCTCTCAGAATAATCCAAGTAGGCTGAGCTATCCATCTCCTCTAAGGAAATTTTTATATTTTTAGTTCCTATCTTTCTTGAAGTAGAGGGAGAAACTAGGTGTGCTGACTGTAAAAGCTCTCTTCATGGGCTGTAGAGCTATACGGAGACATAAATGAAAAAAGGAAAATTAATAGTAAACATGGAAACTCTACTTAATTTAGATTAGTAAGATTTGCCATGAATAGCCTACAATTCAAAACTATCCTGTGTTTAGAACAGAAACGATCACATTTTATTAAAATGGAAATTGGTACCTCTCAAAACCATTGTACTCCAACAAACCAGTGAAAGAAATGGAGCCCAGAGCAGAATGGTCCAGAAAAGCTTTTGGCAATGGTGAAATTCATGGTGGAAGACAATATAAGTTATATTTCATCTTTTTCACATTTGAGTGAATCCCGATGGGTACATTAGCCTGAAGGTTAGATTTGGTTGAGAGGACAAGAGTGTTTTGGTTGGAGTGTAAGACCGCTTTATGTGGATGAAGACATTGCAGATGGCCTACAGAAAGAGTGGAAGACTGCAGGAAAGAAACTTGACATCTCTATTTATATGTCCATATTTTTTACAGTAATGCTGCATGGCAGAATGTTAGGAGCACTACTAATCTGTCCTCAATCTTTACCTGTAAAATGGGAGCATTCTATCATGCTACCAGAGGCCCCTGCCACCTTTTAAGGAAAATAGAAACCTTCCCTGCTCTTTCTTGAACAATCAGAGCATTAATAGGCAGTGGAAGCAAACTGAAATAATTTTTCTATCAATTCTGTTCTCTGTTAAGCAGCTGGCAAGTAAAAGCATGTTATTCTGTGCCATAAAAGAACTGCCATCATCTTTCTAGGCTGTTTATTTTTAAAATACATTTGCTAAGGCCCCTGTCTGACTAGTCTCACACCTCGTACTGACTCTAGAACGACTGTACTGAGAGAAAGAGATCATTCCATGGGGTTTCTGTGAGTTTGGTACTCAAGGGAATATAGTGTTGTCAACTGTGAAACACCAAGAATATATTCACAAACTGCATAATTTTTTAGTACTGATTCCAAGTAATCTAAATTGGGACCTCTTTTGCTTTGTAGTTGGAGGGCCTCCATGAACACGTAGGGTCAGAAATATCCGCGCACTTATCCCTGGCAGTCATTCCAAGTGGCAGCAGCCAATGCAAATGTCTAGCGGTAAGAAGAAACTAGAAGGCAGACAGTGGCAGTGATTGGTAAAGCATCTTGGACATCAGTAGAAGTACTTGAAGGGAAGGGGAGGGGAAGGCAGGCACAGAGTTAGCAAGTCTGCCAAAAACTCTCCTGTCTGCTTCCCTCTTTCTAAAAACGACAGAACTGGGGGGCTTTTCCAGATTTCCTCGCTGTTTCTGCCTCTCTTAGCTAAGATCATCCTTTCCTGCTGGCCTCCTTTTGTTTTCACTTTCCTAGGCACCTTATTTGGTTCCTTTCCAAGATCCCATTGACTTTCTATTGCTACACTTTCCCTGTTTAACCCCCAGCATCCTTGCTCCTGTCCAGAAACCTCTACTTCACCATGATGAGATAAAAGCAGAAAAATCAAATTATAAAGAAGGCTGTTTTCTCCAAGTAAAGTCGTATCAGAGGAAATAGCCAAAATATCTGAAATCAGAGTGAACCGCAGACAACAAAGAGGTACTGCTCTGCTTGCCAACCCCATTATCATTGCTTACAGATGGACACCCCGGCATGTAAAATACAGAGCCCTACAATTGTGCTTCTAATTGCAGTGTTCTCAATTGCATATTTAGACAAAATCAGGTGGGTCTGTATTCTTCATTAGAAAATCAGAATGTTAATAAATGGTATGATTAGTTACCGACATTGCAAATCTTCCACAGTGAGCCGATGTTCCCCTCCCCAAGAAGAACTCATATTAGTTAACTCAGAAGGAGCTCCCAAATATTGCCTCCAGCCCATTCAGCTGAGTGTGCTGTTTCAGTTAAGGGCACCAAAACCATTTTAAGGGAGACGATCATATCAGCAGTGATATTGAAAATACAAATAACTGGTATAGCATGGGCCCCAGCCAATCAGAACGTGCACAGGCAATAAGTAGCCACTATGGCTGCTACTGGCTGTATTACCCAGATTATGGCTGTGCTAGTGTCAAACTTGAAGCTTAGGAAATGAGCCCCTAAACATTTATTCATGCATTGGACCTCTGTTCTGTGAAAGGTACTATGCTGGACATGATGGCAGATGCAGAAATAATTAAGTTTTCCTTCATTATAAGACCCTTGTGTCTTATAGGAAAGATAAAAAAGACAGAAAGACTACAGGATAAGGCAGATGATAAGGGGCATTATACACCAGGTGTTAATAACATACTGTGTGAGTTCTGAGGAGGAAATACTGTACCATATTGATATATCAGAAAAAAAAATCGTGGAGAAAAAGGCTTTGAAGGATGAGTATGGATTTCAGCAGTAGGAGTTGGAGGTGGGGATAGTGGGCATTTGAGTCAAATGAAACATCATTAAGACTTTAGAAAGTGCAAAGCATTTTGGGAGAATGGCAAATGGTACAGCTAGTAAGAAAATAGGTTATATAAAGTGTAAAAGTATGGAGATAATTCTGGAAAAGTGGGTTGTTACCCTATCATACGGTGCTTGAATAAGAGACTAAGGTGTTCGCATATCATTCTTTAGGCAATGGGAGTATATTGTTTTTAGCAGTGGAAGAATATGATCAAAGCTCTATATTAGGACATTTAATCTATAGGAATGTAGGTGATGAATTAGTCATATTCTTAGTCATATGACTAATTCTTAGTCAAAAGGAGATAATTTCGGGGAAGGGGAGTAGCCAGGAGTCAAGGATAATCCTAGGGTTTTGACTTTGATTAGCTGGGAGGACAGTTGGGTTATGAGAGAAAACTATTAAGATCAGGAAAAAGGAATAGTGATAGAAGACAAATTCAGTTTTGGGCAAGTGAAACTGAAAGTGGTAGCAGAGCATTGAGGTCAAGATGTCCAGAACTTTCTTGGAAATATGAGTGTAGATTTCATCACAAGAGGTTGAGTTTGTGTGATTTCTGGTTATACTTTGGAAATGGAAGAGATTATAAGAGAGATTATTAAGCGAAAAAAGATCCAAAACCAGAACCTTGAAAATGCCTCCCCTTTGGGGCTAAAAGTAGAACTAGCAGAGAAGATAGACCAGGAGCAGTTGGGTATGTAGGAGGCCAATCAAGACATTATTATTCTAGAAGCAAAGGAAGGCAGAAAAGTGGGCATTTTCAATAATGGCATATGCTACAGTGGAATCAAAAAGGATAAAGACCAATGATTTGCCATTTGGGAGCTTTCTAGTGACATTTTAAGAGCACCTTTTCAATATTGGAATGGAATTGGGATCCAGAATGCAGGGACTCAGCAGTGAGTAGATGGTGAGGCTCGAGGGGTAGATAGTATTCATTCAACAATGAAACAATTCTATTGGATGCCCCCTGGGCATCACGTGCTGGATTGGGTACTGAGGATGCAACACCAAACAGGATTCCTGCCTCAAGGTGCTCACGTACCATTTGGGAAAACATGAATATAATCCACGTGATACAAGTGTAGTGCAAGAAACTAACACAACATTTCAAATCAACTATACTTCAATTAAAAAAAATTTTTTTAATTAAAAAATGCAATGCAATCTTATATGTGCCATAATGAGGTAGGAATCGTGTGCTTGTGCAGCACAGGGCATAGAGTAACTCCCCGCATCCCCTCCCCTCTCATCTTTATATTCCCTAGAATATGGACTACACTTTCTAGAAGTTTGGTTTGCGAAAGGAGCATCTCAGTTTTCCTTAATTATCTAGGATGGATTTATCATCTATACATTTGGCCAGGTCTTTCTGGACCCTCTTTGTTACAGCCTGTGTTAGCACTTAAGGTAGTAAGTCCCATATGTTTACAATCTACTTTGTAAAGAATTGCCCATCAGTATTCCCGACTTTGTCATTATAAGATCAAAGGTAAGCTTTGGAGGAAAAAGAAACACATGACGAAAAACCTTGCAGGAGTAAAAACCACACTTAAAATATTAATACACAATGCCACATCTGTTTTCTTTCTGAATAGCTACAGATACTTAGAACATGCTTCTTCTCTTTGAACCAACTCCACCTCTTCCTTCTTTGCCCACTGTAAGTATAAACAGGCTTCTCGGCAATAGATAGATATCTAACTTAGCTATTTTGGCTCTGACTAGATTTTGATATATAGTTCTAGACATTAAAAACACACACACACACACAAGAAAAGCATTATGAAGAAATGAAAGCAGAAAACAAAAGAAATGTACTTTGGTTTTAGAACCACTCATGGCAACCAAGAAAACTAAATTTGAAAAAAACAGAAGAAACTCTGGAGACACACGATCCTACTTTTATGAATCAGCAAGATAAAAGTCTGAACGAGAAGGTATAATTTACCATTTGAGAACAGAGAGGAGACAAGAAGCAATGATATTCAACAGAGGAAAAAAACAAACTCTAAGTATTAGGAAAAGTATTTTCGTAGCAAAACAAAATCCACATTTTCTTGGGCCTCTCTACCTCACAGTAACCACTGTTCCTTCACTTTCACCTATAATACCACGCATTTCCCTGCCTGCTGTTTGCTATAGCAACCGACACTCTCCTGCCTTCACGATGCCAGAGGCTGTGAGAGGTCGGTGGCAAAGTGGGAAGAAATGCCTCTCTCTTCCTTGAGTGTGACACTCCACCTATGTACAGTGTGACACTCCACCAAGGTACCAAGATAATATACTACTTAAGCATCAAGGTCTTACAGACATTTTTAGAAAAACAGCTTTCAGGTTTAAGTTACAGCCCTCTTGATCTCCATAGGATTTGGCCCCATACAGCAAGGCCCAAAGACAAGCCCATGTAGTACTCAGTATCCTCCTCCCATTTTGATGACCAGGGTCTGTTGGGGTTTTACGTTTGTTTTTCTTTTATTATTTTTACTAGGTCAAGCTGGTCATTCATTCTAAGCTGTTTACTTCTTTCTCCCTGTGGAAGAGTTCTTTCACTTGAGCCTCCTCAGTCTCTGTTTCTAAGTGTTAGAATCTTAGAATAGCCAACTAAACCCCATTTTGTCTATAGTACAGTTATTAGATTGGAATGTGCAGTTCAAATTTAGTAAAAAATGACATTATGCAAACAAACACACAGCATTCATCCAGCTATTTATCTAGCTCTCTATCTATTTATTTATTATTATATTTTTTTGTGGTACACGGGCCTCTCACTGCTGTGGCCTCTCCCGTTGCGGAGCACAGGCTCCGGATGCGCAGGCTCAGCGGCCATGGCTCACGGACCCAGCCACTCCGCGGCATGTGGGATCCTCCCGGACCGGGGCACGGACCCATGTCCCCTGCATCGGCAGGCGGACTCTCAACCACTGTGCCACCAGGGAAGCCCCTATTTATTGATCAAATAGTAGGGGCCAGGCAACAGCGCTAGGACCCTGGAGGTCAAAGATGGATGAAGCATGGGTCTCGCCCTCAAGAACTCAGCGGCTCATGGGAAAGACAGAATTATACATAATGTAAATGCTATGATATAAGTAGGTACAAAGTGCTAAAAGAGGAATAAACTGCCTGGAGAATTCAACAAAGTTTTCATGATGAAAGTGGCATTTGAACTGTTTTGAAGGATGAATAGTAGTTTGTCTGGAGAACAGGCGGAATGGTGGCAAATACATGCAATGGAGACATGGAAGGGAACAGTGGTAATGATGAAAAGTTTGTTGCAACAAAAAGCCAACACACACACACACACACACACACACACACACACACACACACACACACATGAAAGCAAGCGGGGTTGAGACTGGAGATAACCAATTTGGGGAACATCTGCCTGTATATGATTACAGAAACCTTGGGATCACCCAGGAAGAGTATGTCCAATGAGAGGTAAAGGCCGAGGCTAGTGCCTTTGGGAATTACAATATTTAGGTGGAAAATAGAGGAATCAACAAAGGGCACTGAGAAAAAAAGAACAGTCAGAAAGGGAAGAAGAGAAACAGCAAAAAGTGATGCCTGGAAGACCGAGGTTAGAGAGAATTTCAGAATGGAGAAAGTCAGCAAGGTCACATCCTGCAGAAAGTTAAGTAAGTAGAATGATGACTGAAAATAGACCAGTGGGTTTGTCAGCTAGCAGGTAACAGCTGTCCTTTTCCCGAGCAGTTTCAGTAGAATGGTGAGGGCCAAGAGGGAGGATTTAATGGATTAAAGAATAAAGAATATCTTTTGTTCCTTAAGTGCTGGAGCTTGAAGGAAAGAAAGGGGGTTAGAGAATGAAAAGATAAATTGAATCTCTTCTAGAGATTCTGACAGGAAACTCTAGATGCTTTCAAGGGTCTTGAATGGCATTGCCAATCATAAATTATGCCTGGTTTTCCTTCCAAATATAGGACACTTTTCCCTCTTAATTCAACTGTATTTATTGAGCATATACTATGTGATGTACTTAAAATACTTTAGCATGCTTGGCGTTTTACAGTTAACAAAGCACTTTCTCATCTGTTGTGTGTATGTGATTCATAGCCATCTAGTAATGCAGAGTTCTGTTTGCATAAGTTAAAATGAAGGACATTTGTGGCTCATACAGAGAGTTTAGCTGGTGGGGGTGGAGGTGGGGAAGGAGACAGAAGGATCAAATAATCCTCAGGCCAGCCACTCAGTGTTCTCAGGAGCCTTAGCTCGGTTACCTCTTGGCAATAACTAGAGGGTGAATTCTAGGATCTTGGTGAAATGATCAACATTTAGGTGACAGTTAAAAATACGAGAGCAGGTAAAATAATCTGGGGAAAATGAGTAGAGCAGCGGGCAAAGGGAAAACCCTGGAGAAAACAAACATTTGTGACACTGGTTCTCAGCCCTGGCTACACACTGGAATCACTTTGAGGTACTTCTAAAAAATACCCATGTCCAGTTCCTCTCTGAAGCAATCAAATCCAAATCTATGGAGTCAGAATCTGAGCAATAGCATATTTTAAAATTAATTCAGATATACACTACCAAATATTAAATAGATAAACAACAAACACCTACTGTATAGCACAGGGCACCGTATTCAATATCTCATAATAGCCTATAATGGAAAATAATCTGAAAAAGAAGAAATATGTGTGTAACTGAATCACTTTGCTTTACGATCTCAAACCAACACAACATTGTAAAGCAACTGTACTTCAATTAAAAAAAAAGTTACTCAGGCGATTTTAATGTGTCACAAAAGTTGACAACCACCAATTTATGGGACTAGCTCGGAAACCGAAGCACATAAAAGATAGCATGAAGGGGTTTGTTCTGGAGGAGTGGGGAGAAAAAAGCTAGTGTGGTATCGCTGAGGCCAAAGGAATAGAGCTTTTCAAAGAGTAAGTGCTGAATAGCATCAGATGTAGCCAGGAGGACCAATAAAATAAGGATTGGAAAGGATCCAGTGGATTTAACTGTTAGGAATTCATTGGTGACCTTAGCAGAAACAGTTTTAGGAGAGTGTGTTTGGACGGGGGTGAGAGTGAGGCAGATGCCTTGAGTTCTAAAATGCTATTCGTTTTTAAGGCCACTTAATTTAGTGTCTTTTTTTTTCATCGCTTCATGTGAATCTTATGATGAAGTGTGTACGTGTATTAGTTACTTAATTTTTGTTTTTTTCTTTTTCTTTACAGAAATTAAATTTTACTTTCAGGACAGACACATACATGTATTGATTAATAAGACATAGGTTTGCATTAGGGAGGCTAGAAACAAGATTGCTATGTAGTCTATCCTTGATTATTCTTTGACAACTAGAGAACAAATTGAACACAGACCATTTATGCCCTATTTATATGCAAAATTGTTCTAAGCAAGCACTGATGATGCTCTCTATAGAAATTTCAATCACTTTGCTTGTCTGTTCTCCTACACAATACAATCAGCTCTGCTGCAGATTTCTTCACTGGTGACCTCCGCAAGCTAGTAGGAGATAAGGTCAATTTCAGTTGATTTTTATGAGAATATGAATTTAACAGGCTTCCTTTAGATATTGGAATATGGGATAAGTTCGGACAAGCAATTATGATGCAGCAGTAAATTTCTCTTGGTAGTTTTAATTCCATGTCAAGAATTCGCAGACATGCTAATGTTGGTAGCTAAGCTCCCATAACCACCTGCTTATTTACAAACCTTCAGTTCAGGAATAAATCGTTGGGACCCTATATGTCGGGTGAGTGATACCGCTCTAACATGAGCAGACACTCTGTGCATCTATAACTATATTAAATGACAAGGTGTTTATCAGACTGTCATAAGTGTCTTAAAGTTTCTAGAAAACTAATTGCTTTCAAAACTAAAGGGAAATAATTGTTCTAATTGGTGGTTGTAACGATAGGCTTATTTCTCTCATATGGACTCGGTAGTATATTATTGAAAATTTTCCTAAACGGGGATAAGAAATGATAAACTCTGCTTCCTGTCCAGCTGAATTCCGTCTGCTGCCCCAATGGCCAAAGGCAGCTAGATTCACCTGCAAATGAATGTACTTCCTACCCATCTCCCAGTTTTAATGAAACCTTTGGATAGACCTCTCCTGTGTATTATGATTTGAACCTTACTCCTGGTAGTTTCTTTCCTTGTGTCCATTAACATGAGAGGAGCCGAAGGAGAAGGAAGGAAGAGGGCAGTGGGTACCTAAGGCTCTATAATACCCTTCTGAGATTCAAGTTCTTCCATTATTCATTGGTATTTTTTGCGTTTGCGAAAGGATGAGCCCAGATACCTTGAACCTAATATTGTGCTTCACCTATTCCAGGAAGCCTTTTAAGGTTATGCTCAATGTCAACTCTCTTAAAGATATTGATGATACAAAGTATTAAAATACGGCAAGGTTTATAACTATATTTCACTATTAAAAGATTGTGATATATATTTTAGTACCTAGCACATACCTCAGTATAGTGTATACTCTTGATAACTGCTTGTTGAACACTTCACAATTATCAAAAAAAAAACATTGAATCTACATGAAAGCCTTTTCAATGTATTGTACCTAAAGCTATCTCTTAAGTTTGAAATTTGGAGGATGAGGAAATAGAAATTCCATTCTACATCATTGTAAATGGAATTCCATTAAATCTGAGTTTATTTTATGGGCAAGCTCGAATGTCCTATGTATGTTACCTTCACATGACCTTTTCTACTCAGTAATGTTTAGGCTTGACAAGTGAAGAAAAATGCTGCGTTTTTTTTCTTTTTTTTTTGCGGTACGCGGGCCTCTCACTGTTGTGGCCTCTCCCGTTGCGGAGCACAGGCTCCGGACGCACAGGCTCAGCGGCCATGGCTCACAGGCCTAGCCACTCCACGGCATGTGGGATCTTCCCGGACCGGGGCACGAACCCGTGTCCCCTGCATCGGCAGGCGGACTCTCAACCACTGCACCACCAGGGAAGCTCAATGCTGAGTTTTTATAAAAACGAAATATAACTATATGCCATTTCTCTTATTCTTACATCCATTGTACTTGCATTTGCCTGCTGCCTCTTTGTCATTCTCAACTCAGATCATGGTTTGTTCTATTCCTATGACTTAGAGGGCAAAATTCCTAAGTACTACTAGAGAAAATACAGGAAAAGTAGATTGACAACAGCCTTTTAAGTTTTACATATCTTCTCATCAGTCTTTGCAAGTATGTCCTATAAGACAGGGGAGGTGGACGGGAGTTAGTGAATCTCTTTAGAATAACATTAAATAGTAATTGTTTTTCCAGTTTTCTCACAGATTTACTCAGGAGGACCAATCTTTCTGAAATTTAAGGGGTTTTATCTAGTACGTAGGGGTATTCTAGGGATTTGAACTGTTTGTTTCAGAGACTTTCTAGAATCCAGGATGATATTTTCCCTTTCCACTTGGGAAGGTTTTAGCTTGAGATTTCTGGGGTTACTGGTCTGTTCTATTGTTTGTCTTGCATAGATGTAGTATACAGCAAGCAATACAGTACTCTCTGGACAATGAACAGGTTTTTTTTTTGTTTTTTTTTTTTTTCATGTCATACATTATTCACCACTCTGCAGTGGTTTCAGAAAGCCAGTGCATATCCTGGACACAAAGAAACGAAAAAACACAAAAACAAGGATATGATTTTCATATTGTTGTTTGGAAAGTTAACACTGTTGGGCATGGATTTCATCTTTCTTGCACAGTTAGAATTCCTGTTAGACTTTTAGCAGCCTTATAGCTATTAATCAAAAGTGTACATGTTTATTGTGTTTCCTAATAAACTGATAGATTATCTTCAAATATTTGGAGTTAACCTGTGAAGGGAAATTTGTACCAGGAGGGATAAGCGGTATGGCTTTGTGTGGATAGGCCAGTGTTTATTTTAGTTATGTTTGTGACTTCATCTCAGTCATCTATATCAGTACTATTTTATGTGACAGAGATCATGAGAGATGACTGTGCTTTGTGCATAATCTTTGTAGATTTTATTTTATTATCATATCAACAGATAATTGGAATCAAACATAAACATTTTTGAATTGAAAAGAAAAAGGACTCTTTAAAAAACTTTTCTAGTACGTAGATTTCATTTTAAGGTCCAAATTGAACTCTCATGCACATGTGGAGAACATTAAAACACGTTCAGTTAATAGTCCTAAAAACCCTCAACATGGAGGCACCAAGTGCCTTCCTTAGGGACTGGGGTAATGGTCCAAGATAGAAAATAAATTTAGAAATGAAGTTCCAACATAATGAACTTCCAGGAAATTATTAGAGGATATTTTAAATGTTGAATTCAGGGTGGTAGCAGATTGGGAAGGGCAAATGGGAAGAAAAGTATCACATCTAGCAATTTAAATATTTTTTTTCAGTTGCCATAAATAGTATTGATCAGTTTGCATGGCTCATTCAGAACTGAAACTTCCTGGCAGAGGAAGATGCAAAGCACTGAAAAAGGATTATGGTCAAGTTGAATGGTGTCCACACAGATTCTTTGCATTATAAATTATCCTTATGCTTCCAGTTTCTTAACTTTTTTCCCACTTACCATGCTTTGCGCTCCTGGGGCCTTTGGTACACCACTTTCCTCACTTCCCTTCTGCTGCTTCAGAAGAATCCTGTTTTATCAATTTATCTCCCTCACAACACTGTTTCCCACCTCCATTGTCCCAATCTGATTTTCCACACGCTAGCCTTGGAAAAGAAAAACTAGGGGGAGGAAATGGGGGAATATAATTATATCAGCATTGTTTGAAGTCTGTTTTATTTCTCTTAAATCTCAGCATTGTCTCTTTTATGAAAACAAAGACCATTGGCAATCCTTATTGTTCCAAATAAATCCTCTCTTACTTTACGCCAAATTGTTCCTGATCTTGGTGGCAGGGAGGGGTCAACGAAGGACATTTCAAAGGGACAGGGAAACGTTCCTGGATGGACTCTTGGCTCCCAACCGTTTTGGAATTATGATCTCACTGCTGCTGAAATTTATAAGTACTCCTGATAGTGAGGAAAGCATCAAGTAGACAATAAACCTTAATAAATTACATAATACATAAATTATTTCACCAATTAGTAGAGACAATTGTGAAATGACTACATGATTTTTTGCTCTCAAAAAGTATACACTCTTAAAAAGAAAACCGAAAATACCTTTTCATAAACATTCCTCAAATCACAATGCACTGTTATTTACAGCTTGACAGGTATGAATGTCTTCAATGAAAAGGAAGATGTTCGGGATTTCAATGAGTAGTTTAGCAGGTTTAGTATTTTTTTATTTTTGTCTCTCCACATTCATTCAAATAAAGTATTAGATTTTACTGGAACAGGTCATAATTAAGTTCTACTCTAAGGAGATTTCTTTATTATTAAGGCACATAAAACAAAACTTTCTTAAAAAAGCACTTTTCTTATAAGCTAGTATGTTAAAATTTTTTCTCTAATATCTTGAAAACGTACGCCTCCATTCATTTAATTTTTTCCTTAACTTGAGGACTAACTCCAGTAAAAGAAAGACTGTACAGTGTGTGTGCTTATCTGTTTACCTAAACCCAAGTGTGGCCCTTGGAAAGTAGCACCTCTTATCAATCGTGATTGTTTTCATCAAATCATGCAAAAACATTTTTGTTATGCATTATGCATAATTTATCCAACTACTACTTAACTTCTATTCTTGACCATTAAATAGGTTTTGTTACCCTCGTTGATTTGGCTATAGAAGTTAAATGTGGCAATTTTTTCTTTTAGTGGAAAAGAAGCTCCATTTTGAAGTATCCATTCTTTTGTCTTTTCTGAGCTCTGTAACATGTGGTACATGTCCTGGCATAATTGAAGGTAAAAAGGGTAGTGATTGGGTAGAATTCGTCACAGAATTTCACTTCCTAACTGTGTATCCAAACCTGCTTTTGTACCAATTAGCTATGACCTTTTCTTCTAGCCTTAAGGTATGAGATTATTAGAGGCAACCATTTCTGAAATATTTTCTTTCTAATAGTAGTTTAAGCAAATTTCCTTGCAGTGCTGACTCTTTTTCAGGGCGGTCCCCGCCCGCCCCCCCCCCCCCCCCCCCCCGTGTGCTGCTTCTTTCCACTAAGCTGCTAAATCTTTCGCAGAGGAAATAAACGTAATGTTTCTGGAAACGTGAAGAGCTTGTGCCCTTTTCTGAGTGTCCTACTTAAGAAATATTGCAGCTGCAGTGGCATTATGTGCCTTCGTTTCTTTCTGTTTCTCTCTGCGGGGAAATTCCTGCTTTAAGGTAGACCCACGCTCTTTTATTTCTGGAATTTTCCTCTTCTAAATGATGTGAAAGCTTCAGTCGCGTTTTTAAAGCACATTGTTTCTTTGTCAACTTATTTCACATCAGTTGACCATGCAGCTTGTAGGAATTATGGGGACATATGGGTTTATGGGTAAGAGGGTCTAAATGAATACTTATAAATCCATCTTTTCTATTAGAGAAATAACCCAAAGCAAGAGCTCTCTGAACGCAGCCATAATAACGCGATCCTTAGAGATGACGCACAGTGCATTACCTATGTATGTGTTACGGGGAACATCTCCACAGCCCATGAAACGTCAGAAATGCAGCTAAAATGAAAACAAACCCCTGGTACATTTTCACGGTGCGTCAGTCATAGGACAACATTGCTGCCAAGTGAAAAGGTCCCATTTGACTTGCATTTGGGGCAGAGAATGAGAGAACTTTGCTAAGGTTGCCTTGTTTATTCCCCTTCCTCCAAAGCATTTCTTTTATGTGATTCCTCCACTTTCCCACCCACTTGTCACTTTATTTGTTTTCAATGTGAATATCATACTATTTATGACATGGTCACTACTTTTGAAGTTCACTTTCCAGAGCTTTAAGTTTTATTGAGAAAATGATAATTTTCTAAAAAAAATTTAAAAATAGGTTATCAAACAAATTAAATCCCACTCAAATAATAGAAGGAGGCAAACTTGACATTCAACTTTGACATCTAATTTGAATCTTTTGTGCATGCTGTTCTGAAAGCTCCTACCACTTGTTAAATTTGAATGGGAGAGAACAAAACAGAGATAGTAGAATATTACTTCTTTTTCACTACCTTTAAATTAATTGTAGATTACACGGAACCGTATCTTCATTATTAAAGTGAGAAATTCAATAAGTACTCTAAAGTGTTCTACTCTTCTAACTCCTTTAATAATGTCAAGATTCTGCATCAGAAGAGCAAGGGAATTAATATTTTGTTATGGTTAAAATGTTTTTTTCTTTCTTAACTAACAAACTTAAAAATTCTTTTTTCTCACATTTATGATTCTTCTTAGGCTAATTGAAACAGAATTCACATGGGTAATTTATATTACTGACTGCCTGCTGCTTAAACATTCATGGAAGGAAAAATCAAGTTGTGGAATAAAAAGAAGTAAGCCTAAAAAAAAAAAAAAAAAAAGAAATAAGCCTGCTTTGAAAAGATGATATTAACAATTTTAGTAGTTTATATTTTCTTAAATAAGGTAGTTTTGAAACATGTAAATACGTGAAGCTGGAAATGAATCTTCCTTATTCTAGCACTGGTTATGATTCATGGTTAGCACTGGTGCAAGCTGGTAATTTACAAACCTCATAGATTTTTACTGCTCTTTGTACCCCTATGTGTCAACTGTACAAATGATAAAATAATAATCAAAGGACTGATGGTCAGTATAATAGCTATTGTGCTCTAGATATCTTTTATGCTTTGACATTAAATGTCTCTCTTGCCTTGGTATCTACTTTTCAAAAATCTACTACCCATTCCTGATACTGTTTAACTGGGGTTATTAGTCCTTTGACAGTACTGCATGCTATTGACAGTATCTTTTAATTTGCTTAATTTCCTGACATTTTCTATGTAAATGTTTTACATTGGGATTTTTAAATGCCAGATTTGTGCTTAAAATAGAAAAGCCCTCCACTAATAAGATTTAGTCATCTCACCTAAGTACTACAGAGTTGTCCCAGATGTAAAGAGGGGGAGATAAAGAAGGGATCACAGATAATAAATTTGCCCTGCTTTCTCCACAAAGTTATTACAGCAAGCCTTAAGTCTCAGCTTTTATTGATAAATATAAATATGGGTTATGTAAGGAAAGCCTATGCCTGTTTAAAATAGCATTCAAATCTGGTTTTAGTCATTGTGTTGGGCCAAACTGCTCCATAAGCAGTCCCAAGGCAATCTGAAAACATGTATTTGTTGCATAATCTGTTTTTATTGCATATGTATTTTATTTTATGATTTTGTAATTAAAGTAATAAAACTAAATAATATTTCCTGGCTAACTAGCAGGTAAACAACTTGACACAATATAAATGTATTTTATTTGTGAAACAACTGATGGTCATTCCAAAGCAAGATTGTTGGGGAGGGGTGGGAGAAGGTAGGATTTTCAATTGGTTACCAGGCTTTTAACAAAACAATTCCTATTATAATCCTAGAGAATTTCATCTGCCTAAATCCCCACTCAGATGACAAGCAAGGAGTGAGAGCTGTAGTCAGAGGAACAAAGGATAAGGGGACCCATATCTGAATGAGCCCCTCCTCCCCCCCCATGGTGCCCTTTAGAGGGACCCATTATGCCCTGGGTTAGAACCTCTCACCATTGCTTGTGAAAATACTCGGCATTGAATGGTGCTGTATGTCTTACATTCTACTTACTAAAATTGCTTATACAATTTCAATTGGCTATGGTATTTATCATGTTCTGTCCGCAGCATTATGTAGCGTGGTTAAGCCTACAAAGCAGCTGCTTTTTTTTTTTTTTTTTTTTTTTGGTGGATCAAGTGATTATTATGTATTGTGCGAACATCAGTTCAAGTTTCTTGAGTGCTGTGGCATCTAGATGAAGGGTAGTAAATAAACATTAGGCTTTAAAAAAAAAAGACTTCTATGCTATTCTTCAAATTCTACATTGCCTGGAAATAAACAGTGGCTGTAGGACCCTTTTATTTCAATAATACTTAGATATATACATCCATTGGTGAGCACGTATACATCTGCACCTTAACGTTAGTGGAATTTGCACATGGGTATCAGAAGGTAAAAATCCTCAAAGATATTATAAAATCATGTTATATAGTTAGTTTTTACAATGGTTCAAAACTAAGGGGTGTCTTGCGTACCATGAATTAATACGTGTACAATTTTTTAACCTATAACACTCTTGAAAAAATAGCTTTAGAATGATAAGCAGCTTGGTTAGTTTCTTTTAAAGTATGTGGGTCTGGGGAGGATGGGTTTTAATTATAAAAGCCTCTTTGAAAGTCATACTTGGTAAAACAAGCTATGTTGTATGTCTGCATGTACATCTGTAACTCCTTTGGTGTCTAGTAAGAACTCGGTGCCATTCTATCATGTTTTCCACTCTCTCCTTGGGCTATTTCAAGTCTGAGACTTTCTCATTCTGCAGCCCCTGCCTCCCCACAGCTTCTGCCTTGATCCATCAACCACATTGTCTCTTTTCTTCTCTTTCCATCTGGGAACTCTTATGTCCCACAGTTTACTGAAGTGCTATAACTACAGCCTGTATCTCTTATTAACATATCTCTGTGCTATGCTTTTATGTGGTAGTATAGAATATTAATGCGATTAGCACCGTTCATTAAGATGTACTGCCCATTCGAGTGACAGCCTTAAGTCACAGGATAAGCCTCCTTTAAAATGGTCTACTTTATTTTTTTTGAAGGAAGGGAAAATTTGTAATTAAAAAAAAAGTTAAAACCTCTCAGAAAATCTACCATGGCTAATCCACTCAACACCCTCTCCCTCAAAAAAAGAGGAAGTTTTGACATTGAAACTTGGGGAATCTTCATAATGATAGCACATTTTCCCTACTTTAATAAATTAATCCATGAGTTAATCACAAGTGAGGATGCCTTGCTTATTTCCTACAGTGACTATGAAGATAAAGTGACGAGCAGACGGACAAAACAAACTTATGGTTACCAAAGGGGAAGGGGGGGGATAAAATTAGGGGGTTGGGATTAACATGTACATACTACTATATATAAAATAGATAACCAACAAGGACCTACTGTATAGCACAGAGAACTATACTCAATGTTTTGTAATAACCTATAAGGGGAAAGAATCTGAAGAAGAATACATATATATATATTTATATATTTATATATTTTTATATATATATATATATATATATAACTGAATCACTTTGCTGTATACTTGAAACTAACACAACATTGTAAATCAACTATACTTAAAATTTTAAAAATAGTTAAGCAAATAGAAATTAATAAAAAGTTAAAGTGAGATGGTAGATGTGAAATTTTTTGAAACTTTTAAAGTAAATTTATTTAAAGCTTGAACAAAGCTTTACAGTGTTTAACGGTTACTATCATTACTATATTAAATCAATACCATTTATGTCAGTGGCTTCTCATTACTCTTAGGAAAATTCAAAATTTTTACAGTGGCTGGAAAGGCTCTGTATGATCCGACTCGTACCTACATTACCTGCCTCTTCTTGAATAATTCAAGGCTGTGAGGACATATAGCACTCAGCTACAAAACTGTTATCATATTAAAAAGAGGAGCATTGTTTTGGGTGAAGAGATCTTCTAGTATTCATCCCTGAAACTGGAGCTTTTGGTAATATTTGAGTAGTAATTTGATGGTTAAGAAGATGTGATGCCAGATTATTATGATTGTTTGGTCATTATTATGAAAATAGGTAAAATGTTATTGGTTTCATTCATATCTTTAATTGATTAAGGTAATGAACAAATAAAATGTAAGCCAGAATTTATGAGGTATTTAATTAATCGCAGTAAATATAGTATATTGAACTTCCAGTTACACTGCTTGTCAGACTTTCAATATAGGGTAAGTCTGATATTTTCTAAATGGAACAATTAGAACGAACCTTATTTTAAAGTATCCATCTCTCCATACTCCAGGTTCTAAATAATTATAATGATATCTAATGTTTCTACTATTATAACTTTACAAAGCAACGGAAATATTGCCTGTACCCTGGCCTTCATAGTTCAACCTTAGACTTACATTTCTGTGGCTACATCTATAATATAGAAAGTGTTTTATTTTCCTGGCTAACCTATTCGAGTGCAGTAAAATTTTTGAAAGAAAAATTATTTTGGATCAAGGACAAGCAACTCCAGGAGTTAAAATAGTCATTTTTTTCCCCTGATTATTTTTCAATCTAGAAAATTTTTTTTTAAATATTTTGCTTTGATACACGGAATATTCAAACATTATAGTTATAACTGGACTACAAAAGTAATATATCTTTCAAAAAAAAGAAGCTAATATAGTCAAATATGCATCTAAGAGATATCACTTGTTTATATATAATAATATCACCATAAAGATTTTCATATTGTTATTCTGATTTAAGTGTCCCTTCCTGGAGACAAATGTATATTTAAGTCTTATGATCAGAGGAGCCATAGCCATCGCAGCTCTGTCAGAAGCAGAAACGTACTATTGATATTAATATTTTAGCTTTCCACTTGCTTTCATGAAACCTATGAACAGAAGTTATCAGTGTCTAGAGGTTGGCTTCAAATGACAAATTCAGCATGCTGTAAAAAGTGATACTAGGATTTCCTGCTGAGGTCATCCAGAATTTGGCCATCCTGAGAAATGACTGTGGGTGCATTCTTATTCTCAAATATAATTCTTTTTCTTTTAAATTTTTTATTTTATTTTTGGCTGCATTGGGTCTTCGTTGCTGCGTGCGGGCTTTCTCTATTTGCAGCAAGCAGGGGCTGCTCTTCATGGAGGTGCGCAATCTTCTCATTGCGGTGGCTTCTCTTGTTGTGGAACACTGGCTCTAGGTGCACAGGCTTCAGCAGTTGTGGTTTGCCGGCTCTAGAGCGCAGGTTCAGTAGTTGTGGCACGCGGTCTTAGTTACTCCGCATCATGTGGGATCTTCCCGGACCAGGGATGGAACCCATGTCCCCTGCATTGGCAGGCAGATTCTCAACCTCTGTGCCACCAGGGAAGTCCCCTCAAATATAATTCTTATTTAAAACTCTTATTCTCTAGAGGTTATTGTGCTCTTATTATATTTGATTTTGATGGTAAATAATGTGACTGTGAAAAGGAACCATACCACATGAAGAAGGACATCACTTATAGAATTACAAATTGGTCAGTGCCCCCTTGCTAGTATTCTAGAACCATCTGACTAAAATAATATATGGTTTGGTTTCTTTTTCAAAAAGATAAAATGCAAAACACAATGGAAATGGACTTCTGAAGTATTCTGTCACCCATATAATAAGTAATGGCTAAGATTGTTTATGTTCTTGGCACATTATATGTCCTCAGTAAAGGTCTGTGGAATGAATAAGTTATCTAAATAAATGTATTATCTATTTTATCTGGAAGTGGCCAATGAACCAGCTCCAGCCTCTCTCAGCTGTGGTCCTGAAGCCCCTGGAGGTAAGGCTGCCAAACTCGGTCCAACTAGAAATTGTGAAACAGCCCTGTAACTGGGCTCCAACCCCTCATAGCTGCAGTTTGTGAGCGGTCCTGCCAGTCCAGGAACCCAGTCAGAGACACTCCCATCTGCACCTCTTGAGATCCTGAAATCACCCTGTACCTGGCTCCAACCCCTCCCTGCTGGGGTCAGGGAGCAGTCCAGCCGACCCAAGCACCTGGCAGAAGACACACCCATCCAAGTCTCCAAAGCCAGTTCTACAAACCTCAGTCCTTGCAGTGGACCCTTAAGCTGCCCTGGGACTTGGTTTTAACACTTCTCAACCCTAGTCCATAGCCAGTCCTGCCTGCCTAGGGACCCACCCAGTGACCCGGCAGGAACCCTCTCAGGGACCTAGTGGGAGTCATACCCATCCATACACCTGGTGACAGACACACTGTCTGAGGGCCCAATTGTGGATCCTGAAGTAGACCCTTGTCCCAGTACCACCCTACTGAGCAGGGTCCTAGAGGCCATCCCATCCACCCAGGGATTACACAGGATCCACACCCACCTGCCAACTACAGACGCAGCGATAGCCTTGTGATCCAGCTCCAACACGTCAGGACCGCAATTCCAGAGACAATCCACTTAGCCTGGAGAACCAACAGGAAAAGGTATTTACCTCCTGAAACACGTCTGTAAAAACTAGAAGGAATGTTTGCTCCTTCAAATGTACAGACACCAATGCAAGGCTACATGGATCATGAAAAATCAGGCAAATATGACATCACCAGAGGAAACTAATTAAAGCTCCAGTAACTGACCTCAAAGAAGTGGAGATCCATGTATTGCCTGACAAAAAATTCAGAATAATTCTTTTAAAGAAACTTAATGAAATTCAAGAGAATACAGATAAACAAGTAAACAAATCGGTCACAAGCAACGAAGGAGGTCACTATATAGTGACAAAGGTGTCAATTCATCAAGAGAATATAACAATTATGAATATATATGCACCCAACGTTGGAGCACCTAAATATTTAAAGCAAATATTAACAACTAAAGGGAGAAATAGACAGCAATGCAGTAATGTTAGGGAACTTCAGTACCCACTTCCAACATTGGATAGATCATCTAGACAGAAAATCATTAAGGAAATAGTGGACTTGAATAACACTACAGACCAAATGGAGGGCATTATGCTAAGTGAAATAAGTCAGGCAGAGAATGACAAATACTGTATGATCTCACTTGCACGTGGAATATTAAAAAGGTGAACTCATAGAAAAAAAGTGTAGATTAGTGGTTGCCAGGGGCTGGGGAGTATGGGAAATGAGATGTTGGTCAAAGAGTATAAACTTTCAGATAGAAGGTGAAATAAGTTCTGGGGATCTAATGTGCAGCATGGTGACTACAGTTAACAATACTGGATTGTATACTTGAGAGTTGCTAAAGGAGTAAATCCTAAATGTCAACAACATCAACAAAATGATGACTACGTGAGGTGATGGATCATTTCACAATATATATGTATATCAAATCATCGTGTTGGACGCCTGAAGCATACGTTATGTTATAGGTTGATTATATCTCAGTAAAGCTGGGGGGAAAAGAAGAAGGCTTATGAGAAGAACATCTCCAAGCAATAGAAGAAAAAAAAAAAAAGCAATTAGAAGGGGGAATTAAGTTGATCCACTGCATTATCTTAAAAAAAAAAAAATAAACAAAGTGAAATGAGAATTCTTTACTACTTACCAGGTACAAAGCGTCATTTACCTGGGTCAAGTCAGCATAAAACCTGTAATTGCTGGTTTTTAGATAGATAGGTAGATAGATAGATAGATAGATCTAGATATCCAAATCTAGACCAATCTACCTATTTTTCACATTGTTTAAAGAAATATTTTCAGTTTTTATTATAGCCAGACCTTTAGGGCACCAAGATGGACCTTCCCCCAAGGGTACTTACTATCTAGTGTGGACAAGAGAGACACATGAAATTAACCATTAGGTTGAGCCATATGAATGTCAATTTTTGATCTACAAAACAATGTTCATTTTACTTGCTTCCACCTAGTGTAATACAATATGATTTAATATTGAAGTGAATACATGGTGGTGTAGGAACACAGATGTGTAAGCAATTCACTCTTCTGAAGAGAGATGATGTAGATTGTTGCTGCTTATTCAGCAAGAATGAATTGGAGTGGGTCCTTTCTTGTCTGTGTACCAGAAAGATGGTAGATCAGACTCATGCATTCAATTTATGGTATTAATTGGCATTGCAGTACAGTAACACTTCACTTCTCTGAAATTCAGCTATTCAGCAATCATGCCTACCTGGAAATGGCGTCTGTCTCTTCAAAACGTGGCCATAAGCCTGAAAGTAAGCAAAAACAAAAGGAATGTGCAAAAGGAATGTGATCAAGTCCCTAAACAATAGCACGTGGACTTTCATCTGAAGACAGCTTTCCCAGTCCCTCCCTCAAATCTATTTATTCTTCTGTTAGACACAGTTCTGTGAAATTGGGTTTTCTGGTTTTTCATCCCCCAGCAATTGGGAAACAGCGTAGTAGGATTGGGAGAGGGACGGTTATGTTAGGACCCACTGGCAGCAATAAGAAATGATAGCTAATATGCTGACTCCAGTAGAGGAGATGAACTAATTCGCAAAGCAGGTAACATCTTACAAAGCAAAAGCACAGGATACAAAACTGGTTATAATTGATCTCGGCTAAGTAAAATATATGTATATAGTTTCTAAAAAGAAATCAGAATGAAATATGTCAAAATATTAACAGGCTTTGTGGCTATGTCATGGTATTATGGGTGATTTTTACTTTCTACTTTTCAAAATATTCTGTCGTGACCATGTGCTGATTATATCATTGGATTTAATAAAATAATAATTTAACCATGAAATTTTTAAGATGAAAAAGAACTTTAAACACAGAGTAGTTCTGGTGTATTTAAAGAAACAAATAGACATACCTCAAGTATGCCCTGAGGACCTTGGTGGATTTAGAAAGCAGCACAGTCTTTGATGTTCATGATAATTATGTGAATCAGCAAAGATGTATTTTTAGTAGATTCCCTTTATGAAGGCAGCAAAGTGTATAATACATCTTCAAAACATTTCTATACAAAATAACTAAGCTAAAAAAACGTTGCTATTTAAAATTTATAAACCCTCGGCTATCCAGACCAACGCATTTTCTGAAGTTTCTGGATAGCTGAGATATCATTTTAGTTTTTTTCTATTTTAAAATGAAATTGCTCTACAGCTATTTGTCCTATTAAATTATGCAGTATTATTATATCTAAGCTTTTTTTCCTAAGTGTCCATAGTTATTTATTGAGGGATTATTCTCAGATGGCCATGGGAACAAATGTTTCAGTGATTGTCTTTGTTATTTTGTAAATGGCCCAGTTAGATATTAAAACATATCTTCTTTTCTCAAATATGAGGTTTTTACTGTTTGATTTTGTCTTTGCTGGTTGACCCTTGCTTTTTCAGACTTTCACAAAGTAAGAGACGAAATATTTACATATTTACGAAATATTTACATATTTCCAAACTATTGCAAAGTATTCAAATCAAACCATAAATTATTCAAGCTATTTGGAAAGTTTCCTGGGAAAAACATATACAACATACAGAATATTTATTTATTCTGTATTATTTATTTATATTTAGAATCATATCTCTCTGCTAGTCATGTTACAATTGAAGCACAGTTGCTCCTCAATCCTCTCCTCCTAAAGATACAAATCAAACAACAACAACAAAACAAAATAAATACTAAAAATGAATTCATGGCCCCCATGGAAGAATCTCAAATATTATCTTCTTTTCTTTTGCTGTACGCGGGCCTCTCACTGTTGTGGCCTCTCCCATTGCGGAGCACAGGCTCTGGACGTGCAGGCTCAGCGGCCATGGCTCACGGGCCCAGCCGCTCCGCGGCATGTGGGATCTTCCCAGACTGGGGCACGAAGCCGTGTCCCCTGCATCGGCAGGTGGACTCTCAACTACTGCGCCACCAGGGAAGCCCTATCTTCATATTTTATGTATGCAGTATGCTTGTAGCATTAATTGAGTCTTCATTATTGCTTAGCAGTCTCCTTATTCATTATTCACTGAGTCACATGCATTGGTGGCTTTTTCAGATTTGCTATACTCTCCCTAATCCTGCAAACTGAAACTCACACCTGTCAATCTTAGTAAATGACCTAGTCTTCCAAGTTCCCTCATTTTCCCTCAGTCCCCCTTCCCAAGGCCCACATTATGCTCCTCATCTCACCGCTCTTACCTCCTCCACATATATATATATATATATATATATATATATATATATATATATCTGTATGTATGTACAAGGTATGGATTGGGAAATTGCCTCTCCATATTGGGTAGTTTAGCTGGAATTGCTTCATCTGATATGGCGCCTTGATGGCCAGCCAGTCCTTTTTTTTTTCCCCCTTACTCTTTATTTTGAAATTTTCAAATACGTACCAAATAGAACAGTATAATGAACTCAGCACCCAGCTTCAACAATGATCAGCTCCTCTTGAATCTTGTTCCATCTATACTCCCACTCTTGGATATTCTCAAGCAAATCCTAGACATTACTTTTCAATTTTTATCTGTAAACATTTCCATATCTGTCCACAAAATATAAGGATTATTTTTAACATAACCAAATAATATTATCATGCCTTATCCCCCAAAAAAGTGTTCTTGAATTTTTTTTTAATTGAAGTATAGTTGATTTACAATGTTGTATTAATTTCTGGTGTACAGCAAAGTGATTCGGATATATATATATATATGTGTGTGTGTGTGCCTGTATATATATATATGTATATATATATATATAGAGAGAGAGAAATACATATGTATACATATATATATTCTTTTCAGATTCTTTTCTGTTATGGTTTATTAAAAGATGTTTAATATAATTCCCTGTGCTATACAGTATGTCTTTGTTGTTTATCTATTTTATATATAGTAGTCATATCTGCTAATCCCAAACTCCTGTTTTATCTCTCCCCCCTCCCTTTCCCCTTTGGTAACCATAAGTTTGTTGTCTATGTCTGAGTCTGTTTCTGTTTTGTAAATAAGTTCATTTGTACCATTTTTTAAGTTTCCACATATAAGTGATATCATGATATTTGTCTTTCTCTGTCTGACTTACTTCACTTAGTATGATCATGTCTAGGTCCATCCATGTTGCTGCAAATGTCATTATTTCATTCTTTTTTTATGACTGAGTAATATTCCATTGTGTGTGTGTGTGTGTGTGTGTGTGTGTGTGTGTGTGTATACACATACACACATATACACTACATCTTTATCCATTCATCTATCGATGGATTCTTAGGTTGCTTCCATGTCTCGGCTATTGTAAATAGTGCTGCTATGAACATTGGGGTGCATGTATCCAAAAAAAAAGGTTCCTTAATAACAAATGTCTAGTTTTCACATTTTGTTGATTGTCTACTACTCCCCCCCTTTCCTGTTTGAATCAGGAACTAAATAAGTTCTATTTATTATTATTGTTGTTTTAAACTGTGAGATCCCCCCCAATTCATCCCATATACACTAATATGTATAAAATAGATAACTAATAAGAACCTGCTGTATAAAAATATAAATTAAATTATTTTTTTTAAAAAACTGTGAGATCGCTCTTGTATTAGTTATCAGTTGCTACATAAATTATCCTCAGAACTTAGCAGCTTAAAATAACAAATATTTATTATCTCAAAGTTTCTGTGTCAGGAACTTGAGAGCAGCTTAGTCTGTCTCATTGTCTCTCATTAAGTGACAGTCAGGATGTTCGCCAGGGCTGCAGTAGTCTGTGGGCTTGACTGAGGCTGGAGAACGGGCTTTCAAGCTCACATCTTCACCGTGTGGGCCTCTCTGTAGGGTATCTTGAGTCTCTTCACAACATGGTAGCTGGCTTCCCCAAGAGTGAGTGATCTAAGAGAGAGCAAAGAGGAAGCCACAGTACTTTCTATATCCTAACCTTGGAAATGATATAACAGCACTTCTGGCATATTCTATTAGTCATACAGACCAACCCAGAAACAATGTGGGAGAGAAATACACTAGAACATGAACACCAAAGGGTGAGGATAATTGGGCAGTCGTCTTGGAGGCTGGCTACTACATCTCTCTTTCTCTCTCTCTTTTAAAATTATAATTTTAATTATAATTTGTATAATTATACTTTAATTATAAGTTTTTTAACTATAATTCTCAAAATTGTTTTTGCTGAAACAACCAGGTCATTTATCTGATAGAGTTTGTAGTTTGCTTATTGCATCCCAGTGGTGTCATTTACATATTTCCTTGCCTGCCCCCCACCCCACCCACTCCATACATTTCCTATAAACTTAGGTATAAAAGCTTGATCAGATTCAGGTTCCATATTTTGAGCAAGACCTCCTTGTAGTTATAGGTGTGTCATTTTATAATGGAGCACATGATGGCTGGTTGGCTCTTCTTATATTGGCAGCTATTGACAATCATTGCCTAGATCCGTGAATTCAAAAGAGTGATATTCTATCTTTCCCTCCTTTTTTATTATTTGGAATACTTCTGTAAAGAGCAGTGTCCCCTCATCAGCCATTTGGTTACATCGAAGTATATTTTGTACAGAGGAGGCAGGATAAATGCTTGTTTTTCCCTTTATTTACAAATGGTTTGTTTTCAGAATGGTTTGTTGGCTCCCTAGCATCCCCCAAAGGTAACAAGTGAGGTCTGGGAACCACCATGAATATGCTGAAGCAGAATCTCCAGGGGTGGGTTCTAGGCATGGGGATTTTGAAAAAGCTTCCTAAGTGATTCTGATTTGCTCCTCTATTAACTTCTACTGGTCACCATTCCCAGAGTCTGACTTAGTAGGTATGGAATGGGGTCCATGATTCTGGTTTTTTTTTTAATCTCCAGGTAATTCTCTTGAGTTGACAAGTTTGGGGAACTACACTAGATGGTGCCTTTACATACTTACGGTGGCTGTATGTGTCTATGCTATTCTACCAGGACACAGGTATCTCAAGTTTGCCCTCCTGCAACAAACTGTTACATTGAAATCTGCCTATCATAGACTCTGGAGTTAGACTGCTTGGGTCCAAATCTTGGTTCTGCCCCTTTCTAGCTTTGTGAGCTTGGAGAAGTTAATTGCTTCTGTGTCTCAGTTTTCTCATATATAAAATGGAAATGATAGTAGGATTCACCTGATGGTTGTTTTGAGGACTAAATGAGTTAACACTGGTCAAGTGCTTAGAATAGTCCTTGGTAAGCAGTTCTTTTTTTTTTTTTTTTTTTAACATATTTATTGGAGTATAATTGCTTTACAATGGTGTGTTAGTTTCTGCTTTATAAGGTAAGCAGTTCTTAAACACATAATAAAGCTTGTCTCCCTCTGGGAGAAATATCTGAATTTTTTTTTAGTAAAATCAAGGCTTGGTTCTTATTACTATTAATGTCATCACTATTAAATTAACTGTTATTTACTGAATGCTTCGTATATGCCAGGCATGGTGGATTACATATATTCTCTGGTTCACTTGATTCTCATATCAATCCTACAAGATTAGCAATATTATTCTCATTTTACATATAAGGAAACTGAGTCTCCAAGAAGTTCAGTAAGTTGCCCAACGTAATGGAGGTAATAAGTGATGGTATAGATGAGATACATACTAAAGAGGCAGTGTGATGATTCGGAGCACAGAATCTGGAGCTGAGCTGTCTGGGTTCAGATCCTAGCATTGCTGCTTCCTAGTTGTGTATCTTGGGCAAGTTACTTAAGCACTCTGTATTTCAGTTTTGTTATCTATAAAATGAGCATGATAGTAATACCTACCTCATAGGTTATTATGAGGACTAAATGAATTAATACTTGCAAAGTACCTAAAATGATGCCTAGTACATAATAAGCACTTTGTATATACTAGCTAGTTGTTATTACTGCATTATTCATTATTATCAATTATTTTTATTAGTTTGGGTTTAAAGAAATGGCAGCAGTTAAGAAGGAGAGATGGAAGGTGCTCAGGAGGAAGGAAATAAGTGTAGGAGCATTAACCTTTAGGAGGCAAGAAAAGGAAAGCTGTTTCTACCACGAAGATGGACAGCAGAGAAGGTAATTGATGTCTAGGCGAAAGCAGATGGTGAAACTTTTGGGAGACAGACTCATTCAGACAACAAGGTAGAAATCAAGATCATCCTTTAGGAATGAGGAAAGGAAGGTAGAGTTGGAAGCCTGTGGACACAAGGGGAGTTTGTACACACTTGGGGCGTAAGCCAGGGAGCACAGAGTAGATACAGCCAAGTTGAGTTTTGTCCTTACTCTATCATAGCTCGATTCCTGGAACCTAAGGAAAGGAATGTCTGGGGAGGGGGATCCCAGGTTATTGGAGGAGTAGCTCAGTAGCCTAGTGAGGCCAGAGTGGGATGGTTATGATGTAGAAGTGAAGGAGCATTGAAGAGGGAATCAGGAGACTTTGGTTCATTTTTCACCTCCACAAGCACCTAGCTTGTATGACCCTCGAATAGGTCACTTGACCTTTGGATCTCAGTTAATTCCCTTGATAAACTGATAAACATCAGTTTATCTCTAACATCCCTTCTCACTCTAGAATTTATGATACTAAGGGACTGATTCTAGAGCCTAGCTGCAGAAGAAAGGAGTCAATTGAAATGCCAAAAGTAGGAAAGTGATGGGAAGGCTCAGGGAGGTTAGCGTGAAGGTTCAATAAAAGTGAGGGTAGACGAGGGAACTCACGCTAGTCAGATTCAGTCTCCCAATCTTTGCTGCCTTTAAAATTTGTTTGCATGGTATGTGCAAAAAAAAATTTTAAGACTAGTTTGTCATTTTCTGTAGCAGACATTGTGGATGTTGTGAATGTGATAGGCAATGTCAGACGCACATGAAAATAAATGTTATTTATTTTAGTTTACGTATCCAAAATGTTCATTAACACATCCAAAATAAGCAGTTTACTTCTAAGGAGTTATTTTTCTGCTTTTAAGCAGAGAATAACAAGAGTGTTTTGTGCTCTCCTGTACCCATGATAACATTATGCTTTGGAGTAGCTAACTAGGTTGCTTGAACACGCTGTTACAGAACTGGTTAATCCATAATTCAGCAGGTTCTTGGCTTCCAAGTTGCCTTATTGACAAGCCTGAAGAAAGTGGATGGAACTAATTAGCACTCAGCATTATAAAATAGGAAGAATTAAAAAAGGCAGCTTCAATTTTAAACTGAGACCCCTATGAAGATATTCCCTTTAGTTACGGGGATTTTGAAATGATGGACAGGCTAAACCAAAACTCATAATCCTATTATAGTCTCCTATAGCCACCTAATAAGCTTCAAGAGCCGTTGCCTTAGAGCCTGGGATATTGCCATCTTCCTCTAGGCTTTTCTGTATATAGCTTATAAATTCTTTACTGTTCCCACTAAATACTTTGTTATTTAAAATAGCATAAAAGAGAATATATAAGTATATATACATATTGATGCATTTTGACTGTAATAATACTCTTGGCCTGTAGGGAACTTCAAATTATTAATAATTTCAGAGGAAAGCTTTTTAAGAAAAGAGCTCCAGGCTTAGCTGTAATGAGGCATTTGAAAAGGAGGAGGGGGGTCTGTTTGTGTGTGTAATGAAAATATTGAACCCTTTGGGATGTTATGAACCATGGTGTACTAATAAATGATCCTTCCATTTCAGTGTTCCAGCAGACATCTTTGTGCCCCCCCGATGTACCCTTGTAAAATGCCTTGAGCTCACATTTCCTTTTAAATATTTCTGTCTCCTGACATTTGCTACTGGGGATGGGGGTGTAACAGGGTGAATCTGATAGAGAAAGGACAGTACTAAGAAAGTTGGTGGTTTAGAATAATGAGCCCATTTTCAGCTGAGCTGTGTGGTTCATATGAATTAATTAACCCCTTACAAGCGTTTGTCTGACAATCCTAATTCTCATTCAGTTCAATGAGTTTTATAATTATCATTTAACTAAATAGCACTAAAAACTGTTTATATCCTGACATTATGGAAGCTTTGTAGAATTCTCTCTCTATAAATCATCTGAAGTTGTTTACAATTTGCAGTCATCTTGTTTTTCTTCTGGTTTGTGCTCAGGTTGCTGGTTTGCTGTTTTAAAATTTATTTTCAGGGTGCTAATTATAGAACATATGCTAGAGTTTGGTTTCAGTAAGGAACATTTTCACATTTTAATTGGAAGAATGTAGGCTTAAACTACTCTCTATCATGTTAAACAAAATGAATCCAATGACTCTAAATGGATATAGAATAATTAATTACTCATTCTTAAGACCTGTGCCATTTAGTTCCTGGTGGTAAGATGGTGATAAAGCACCTTTACCCAGAAAGAGAGAAATGCGGGTATTGTGTTGACGATGCAGGAAAACAGTGCGAGAACACTGGAAAAACATGTTTGAGATGGAAGGCATATGGGCCATCCCTGACCGCCTATGCCCTGTGTATGTGATTACTTTTCATGTTCATACTAAAAGGTAAGCTAATGTTAATAAGTATTTTACTTAATTTTGTCTCTTTTGATTTCAAGAAACAAAAAACTATTTAAACTGAGTATTTATTGAAGAGATACAGAGAGGCTCAAGGGAATTGAGGGCAAGAAATGTTGTACATCTAGAGCCAGGTCCCCAGAAGTGGGATCTTTGTTTTATATTCAAAGTGGTTCTCAGGTCCTCCACAGCATGAGTTCATGGGCTTTTTTTTTGGCGGGGGGCGGAGTGGAGTACTTTGCTTATCCTGCGCTTGGGGGGAGACTTTACTTACCCCAGTCTAACTGCCCCGTCTACCCCCTGACAAAGACACTTGGGTCCCAATTCCACATTCCTGTGTGAGGAATGTTATTTGGTGCACCTAGCCCCTCCTATATTTTCTGTACCAGAGCCTAGGATGGCTGCCCTTTAGGTCAGGTTCCTACCCAGGTTCAATCAGCTTTTACTACTTGTGTCATATGATAACTAATTTCTCACATCAACCCTATTTATTGAGTACTATTATTATAGCCCCTTTTATAGTGGGGGAAACTGAGGCAAGGAGAGGTTAAGTAAGATTCCCAAAGTCATGTAGCTCCCGGGTCTATGCTCTGAAATGGCATACTCTACTGATAGGTACTGTGTGGTGAGTTTGGAGATCTGGTTTCTAACTTGTCACTATGTGAATGACTTGGAGGGAATCACTTTAATCTTTCTGGGCATTCAGCCATTCCTTGAACAGTTTAAAAATTGTTTTTCTAATTTTTTTATTAAAAAGCTAAAAGAGGGAATAGTAGCCCAATAACACTGTGTCTCTGGGCTTGCTTAGTTAAAAGGAAGAGAAATCTAGTAAAGCTAGCTTGAGTGAAGGGGGATTTCTCCAAGGATATGATAGGTGACCTTTTGGACATCCAAGGACAGGAAACAACAGTTAGACCACAGTGCGCCTTGGGCTGGAACCAAAACTGGCAAGTTAGAAATATAAGTTGCTTTCTCTGGCCTTCCCATGGTCTCACTCATCTCTGTCTCCTCTTTTTCTTCATTGGTTTCCTTTGTTTGAACATGACTGCCACAGCTGTGATACAGCGTGACCCTTTCTTCAGGTGCCTATCTTTATGTGACATTGGTCCCTTTGAGTGCAGATTCTTGTGACAGAATCTAACTGGCCCAGCCTAGCCTATGGATTTATTCCCCTTGAGTCAGGTGTCCAACCTATGTGCAATCAACCAGGGAGGGATAAGATCACAGGGTCCATAGGATGGCTGCCTCTTGCAGGGACTGTTTGGAAGAGCAGATTCTTCAAGAAGTATAGGAAGGGCAAGCAAATGGTCTGTTTGCTATACCCATCATCCTAGCACTAATGCTGTTTTCAAACATACTGTGTATTTCTCCATAGATCATTGTTTTGGCTGCATAGATAATATTTTACCATTTAATAAGCACTTTACTATAAGCTGGCTACTTCACTAGGAGAATAGAAAATGCTGGGCCTCCATTTCCTTATCTGTAAGATAAATGATCCTGTCTAACTTTAGAATTCTGCCACTCACATGCACACGCACATGTACCTATATATTTATGCATTTATTATATCTTAATGAACATATTGCTTTCATTACCAAACCAACAAGAATTGATTTATCCCAATAAATGTTCTTCAAAGTGCCATGATTTGAGCTAAAGAAGAAATTCAGTGTCATTTCTTTATAGTCGCACCTAGCTTTTAACCAAACATTGGTATTACACGGCTTAATTACCCAGCTTATTTATTCTATTTGGCTCTGAAATACTCATCTGTTTTCCAAAACTCAAACCTACTACAAAAGATCAAAGATTTGCTGAGACTATTCGGAAGAATGTGAGGCTGACTCTAAATATATCCCAAAGAGGCACTTCACAAATGTTTCACACCATCATTACTTGATTCTGTAATTCCCAAAGCAACTACGTTAATGAGGATAGATCTCATTTACCAACACATGGAGGTTATTTAAAAAATCATTCACATGACTTATAGTATCAAAATTATAAGAAAGTATATACAAATGCCCAGTTCAGTCCGTAGTTAGCCAGTTATGAGACTTAAAATAATTTGGTCAGCTACTCTGACCCATGATCGGTATACTTTTTCTTATGCCCACATGGAAAAAATATAGATTGAAGTGCTTTGTACACATAAGAAACTAAGTAGATGAATTTAGAGCTTTGAGAAGAAGGAAGAGTAAACCTTGCCATGGATCTCCTCCTGAACCAGACAGTTTAACTAATTCTTGTGTGTAGTTGTTGTTGTTTTTGTTGTTTTGCCATAGTTAAACACAATCAGTGCTACAAATACAGGCAGAAGCTCCAGATGGGGTAGTTGAAATTCAGCAAAATAGATGGACCTGGTTTCATTTTGGTGCTTAGACACTGTCTTTTCATGACAGCTGTGTAGCTTAAATGTGTGTGTGCACGTGTGTATGTGTGTAGATATGTTTGTATGTATTTCTGCAGACAAATTCAAAATCATTGGGTTAAATATGCTGTATGTGAAAAGTGATTTGAGAAAAGTGTTGTATATATTTTTTCTCTTTTCTTATAGATTAAAATGTCTTCCTTTTCCTCTTTTTTAAATGAGTGTCTAGATTAGTCATTCTAATTTCTAAGAGGAATGAATGACCATTTTAAAGCTACAATTAGAATTCTATCTAAATATAATCCCAATGAACACACCCTTTATCTAAGATTTAGAGCAATCAATTTACTTAATTTAAGAATAACTCATAGGAAAAGTCCAACATAAAAGTGGTTTCTGAAGTTTGAAATGTTAATCACAGCTTCCATACCCTAAAGTCCCATAATCCTCATTTAATTCCAAGGTAAGTCACTCGTTATTTCTAGGAAACTACTAATAGTTGGACTAATTCCTTTTCGTTGTTGTTGCACAAAGATCTGAAGCCAATGCACTGTCTTCCTTCTGTCTAATAGAGTAGTATACTGGTTTGCACACTTTACTGGTGGAATTAGACTTTAATACCTAAGATATGCAGTGTAGAAGACTCCTTCTAAAGGTGACCCAGGGACTCCCTTTGTACAGGACACATTTTTGGTGTTAATTGCAGTCCTGACTCATTCCTGTCCTGGCCTTATGCCTCATCTTCCCTGTTGTACATTTATAAGCTGGCTCTAATAGCTAGGGAAGAAACAGAAAAATAAAATAACTATAAGATAAATGGTAGAGTTTTTTAAACTTTAAAATATATTTCACAGTCTACAGGGGAATAAGCAGATAATTTGCATATATCCTTGTGTCTTTCTGGTGTTTTCGTATACCATAATTTACCCCTTTGGAAAATTCTAGCAGAGACCATGTATTTTCTATGCGGATATACAACTAGATGTTTCATCTAAACCTGGAACAATGTGATCTGAGCTGATTTGCAGAGGGACTAGAAAAGCTGAAAAATCAGTTTGACAACATTTCTGCTAGGATTGGCCTTCACTAACTATTTGTGGCGGTATTTGGAGGCTGTGCCACTTTAGTCAGATCAGTGGGGCTTAGGAGATGATGCCTACAGTAAAACCTGAGTTCACTGCTTATCAGGGAATATGCAAAGGCTCCCAGGCTGAAGGTTCATTAGGTCAGTCTGTAAGAGCTGTCAGTCAGATCAAGCTGGCAGGAGAATACTTTTTAAAAAAAAATAAATAGAAGCAAAAATTTCCCACTTAGGATTTTTCCACATTGTATCCCTACAGCCGTCACATTATCCACACCAGGGAGTAGACTTTCTTTTTTAGGCCATTATAATGTTCCAAATGTTAGCCTCTGGCCACAGTCACTTATGAGCATGGCTGCCACTGTTCTCTTTGCAATCATCATCGTCACCTAGAGTGAATAGAGTAGAATGGCTCTCAAAGTACACAAGACTGTAAGGAGATAGGAACTTATGCCATATCCGTTAGCCCCAGTATCTTACCACAGCAGTGGAAACACAGAAGGTGCTCAGATGTTGGTTGGTCTTAACTGAACACCCAAAACAGAAACTATTGTGTGAATCTAGCATATATATGGTCTTCACCACGCCATTCCCCATTCCTTTTGATCTAACAAAATTTAGCAAAATTATTTCTTGTGTTTCATCCCTATCGTCAAGGTGTATTGTTTTCTATTTAGCAAGCCTATATTATTTAAGTTTGACTTTGGTATATCTATTGCTTGAGCATGAATAGAATACTTCAAAGGGCTTTTTAAAACGGAATTATTACTTGTAAAGGAAACCAAGAATATGCAGTTTGAATATGCAGTTTGTTAGCTTTTATGTACATATTTTATTTAACACTAACACATTAGCTAAAATTTTTATTAACCATTTAGGTGATCGGGAGTTTTGATCGCTAGATCAACACAAAGGTAATCTGTTGTGTATACCTGCTGTAACTCAAACAGACTGATGGGTGACACAGTTGGCCTCATCAAATATGCAAGAAACCCCAGTAGGATTAGCAAAATAAACAGTTCACCTAAGAAAATGACAAGTGGATGATGGCATGCAGGCTCTAATTATTAGCATCATCAATATAATGTGAATAAATAATAAAATGCAAATTATATAGTTTTTGTTTAACTCTTGTTTTAATCAACACCAAATTCAGCTAGTTATGTTTATGAATCTATGTTTTAATTCTTATATATAGAATTAATTACTTCTTCCTGAAACAATGGCCTTCTCAGAACGGAGAGTTAGAAAATCTATTCCATTAAACATAAGTTGATTTTATTTCCAGGTGGCATCCATTAGGACAAACATCAAGTAAAGGCCACTGACCAAAATGTTGATTCCCTGGCTGACACCTGGAAGAAAAATAAACTTATGTTTAATGGAGTAGACTGTCTAAATCCCTGTTTTGAGAAGCGTGCACATTCATGAATATGCATTCATTGCTGAATTCAATAGATTCTAATAGTGAAGGACATCCGTATCATAGAAAATAGCATCTATTCATTAACTTACTACTTTCCAAAGAAAGAAGCAAGAATGCAGCTCGGGATGGAATGCTGGCAATAACCAGTTTGTTCCTTTATTGTGTAACACATTCATCATGAACTGCATAATAACCAATGAAATAAAAATGTGATTTGTGTCTAATCTATAATCTCATTTTTATCCTGAGCCAGTATTATAAATGTACTGTTCATCATTTTGTCTTATTCAGTGTTCCAGGAACAGTATAACACTTATCTTTTTTTTTTTTTTTTTTGCATATTTCAAAGACTTTTTGTTTATTTCTTCTTTTCTACAATGGTAAATCATCCTTGCACAACAAGAGCTAATCCAAGATCGGCTACTGGCCTAAGAGCTGTTTTAAACAAGATGCGGTGATTGTACAACGTGACGTTTCAAGATAATCAAATGGCAAAACAAGTTGTTCATTCTACCCAGTTCCCTTTTCTTTCTGCAAAGGCACTGTATTAGTAACCATCTCACTACATCTTCACAACATTCTGGAATGTTAGCTTTTATTTTCTCAAGTTTACAGGAGAAGGAGTAGAGGATTAGAGAAGTAGCTTGGCCAAGGTCACAGCTAGTGAGCAGTTGAATCCGAATCTGAACACCAGTTGTAATTTGTCTAGTTTGTCTAGTTTGTCTAATTCCAAACCACACGCTCTGCTATTTCCTTGCAACGTTGCCTTTCACTTGAGGGCTCATGCAAAAGGTTTATGAGATCACTCAGATTTTCTTCCGTCATACTCCTAGGAACACTTGTAGCTGAATTTTTAGTTCTGGCCTCAAATAAGACTAGTAACACCACTACATTTTTAAAGAATTGAGTGATTAATTTGTGGAAATAGTCACTGGAATACTTTTAAGAGTTTTCAAATCATAGAGTTGAAAATTCATGCTGTGCTCTAGGCATTAGTGATCCTGAGTCATCTCATGCAGGTAGATATAAATCCTTTTCTTAAAGATCTCTGGTGAAAAACACTTCAGGCTTTTCCATAGTAATTTACTTCACTGCTGAAAAGGCTTCCATTGTTAGGGCTAATGACACTATGTCCAGTTCCAGTGAATTAAGCCAATAAAATAATAATCCCTTTGAAAATTATAATCTTCAAAGGGTCCCTGGAAATTACTCATAGGAAGTTTCCGTGATTTTTGCCATTTCTCTAGGAGAGGAAGTTAGGTGTGAACACTTAACTGAGCAGGCCTTGGGTGGGTCACAAAGAGATTTTTATTTTGCATTTGGATTCCCTTTATGGTTTAAATCACAGATCTCTACCTTAAATGTAAATGAATGAGATGCTGAGGATTGGCATAAGTTTTAAAATTGCCACAGTATCTCTAGTATTAGCAAAATGCTTGGCACAGAAGTGATCAAAAATTATCTATTGAATGAGCAAATGAATTTCTCCAATTGATACTACTTTATTAGGCCTTTCTTCTACTTCTCCATAAATGAATCCTGCTAATTCATGTTCCTCTATCTTGGTTCATATTATTTCCCTCACCTGGAGTTATCTTTTCTTCTCTTCTCCATCTATATTAATCCAGCTAGTTCTTTCTGGTACAATTAGTCGATACATGAGTCCCGTTCTGACTGCTCTACTGTCACAGAGTCATGTCCCCCTCACCCCTGTTCTTTTAGCCCACATGGGCTGTCCTACATGCTTTAGCCCTTTACTGTATTACTAGCCAGTCTTTTAATATTTTTATCCTTGTTTCTCCAACCATTATGAAAAGTGGCCATGTTTGACACTATTTTCTCTCCCCTACATAATAATTTAAATATAGACTAGACCAGGAGTTGACAGACTTTGGCCTACAGGGCAAATCTGGCCCCAAATCTAAGAATGAGTTTTCCATTTGTAAATGGTTGAAAACAATAACAAGAAGAAGAATAAAGTTTTCTGAGCTATAGCCATGTTCATTCATTTATCTATTGGCTATGGCTGCTTTGGGGCTACAGCGGTAGAGATGAACAGTTGTGACAGAGACCCTATGGCCCACAAAGCCTAAAGTACTTCCTACCTGGCCCTTTACAGAGAAAGTGTGCCAAGTGCTGGAGTAGACCGTCAGTGAGTACTTACTGGTTAAATAATTCAATATCTTATGACTCTTCCATTATGAAACAAGATACTCTGAAAGGATTGGTAATTATGTTGTCTTACCTTACATTAAACAAAAAAACAATAAAAGCAACCTTTGGAGCACAGATCATTCTTGCCTTTTACTTGCTGAAGTACAATTTTTATTTTCTCCATCTCCAGTAAACTGACATTGTGCCCTTAGCAGCTGGAAACCTTCTCAACACATGCAGAACCTCTTCCTGTGGAGATTTTTAAGAACAGGGTAGATGATTATCATTCTGGGATAGACTAAATAACCTCCAGTGTTGTGCAGCCCAGCGATTCCTGGAATCTCCTCTATGTGGAAACCTTGCTTTACTACAAAAGAGAAATTTGATTTGTGAGAATGAAGTCTTATCCCCAACAAATCCCTGATTCTCTTTTGCCAGAACCCTCACCCCTCCACTTTGGGTTTAATCTCGTTCTTTTAATTAAATATGAAATCATTAAAGTTCACAGAGTTTAAACCCAGCAGGTTTGATTTAGTGATAAAAATCTGTGGTTTGTCAGCATTTCAAGACATAATCCTGCCTTCAACCTTATCTGACAGGTAGTCAGCCTAGCAGGTCTGAGGATGAAAACCAGAGCATCTCATCTTTTCAGGCCTGACTTGCTTTGGAGGCATAGTTTACAATTGCGCTCTAGGAAATGAGTAGGATTAAATAAGGAGAAAAGGCCCCCTTTGGCTTTGGCACAATTAATTCGTTTAGTATGCAGTCGTGGGTGACTAGGCCTGCGATGTGCATAGGTATATTTCAAATGGGGGAGGGGGAAATCCCCCAAACATAGCCTATTTGATTAATGTAAATTATTCTTTACTCGCTGAATATGTAAAGTATGTAAATTTAGTCCTAGCCTTGAGCCATTAGTTTCTGCAGCAGACAAGGCCTACTGCATATCCCATACTGCATTTGCAGAGAGGTAATGCTAATGACAGCTTGAGCACTTGCCTTAATGAGCCAGAAAGGTGTTCTTTTTTATTCATGTTTAGCTACTTAGAGTCATCTAAAATAGAGATTATCTGTAGATATTAAAGAGTGAAAAAAGGCATGGGTTATCTTATTAATGTGTTTCTCCAAGCATGTTAAGAGTGAACCATCAATCGGTTCTTTGCCAAGAAAATGGCTTATTGACAGAGCTATATAGGTAGGTGATAATGCCATCTTGAAATGAAAGTTTTAGATTCTAATTATTGTGCTAGCTAAGTAAATACAGTTGTCAAGCTGCATCTCCCAGTAATTTAGGGAAAGGTTGTAGGGCTTCCTGAATTGATCACAAAATACCATTAGTATTCCAGAGTGAACAACATGACCCATTTAAAACAATAAAGCACTGTACATGAGTCATCAGGAAGACATTAGAAATCCACCTACGTGCACCATATTCCATGTAAAATTCAGCCCAATTGCAGCTTTACTTTGTGTTGTTAGAACCCAGTACATAAATACTTAAGAAATTCCCTGTCATCTAAGTCTTTCTTTCTTTTTCTTTTAATTTTTATTTATTTATTTTTGGCCGTGTTGGGTCTTCGTTGCTGCGCGGGCTTTCTCTAGTTGCTGCGAGAGGGGGCTACTCCTCACTGCGGTGCGCAGGCTTCTCATTGCGGTGGCTACTCTTGTTGTGGAGCACGGGCTCTAGGCGCATGGGCTTCAGTAGTTGTGGCTCGCAGGCTCTAGAGCGCAGGCTCATTAGGTGTGGTGCACGGGCTTAGTTGCTCCATGGCCTGTGGGATCTTCCCGGACCAGTACTCGAACCCGTGTCCCCTGCATTGGCAGGCGGATTCTAACCATTGCGCCACCAGGGAAGTTCCTAAGTCTTTCATTCTAAGTGAAATGTTCATATTTTCTCATTGATTTCATTCTACCTGGAGATAAGTCACAACACACTAACATAAAGATGGAGAAAGTCATGTTCGAATTTTGGGTTAAGTCATGAACTATATAAATACCCAGAATTTACTATGGTGTTTTGATTTGGTTAAAAACTATAGCTGTACTTCTCACGCGGAGTCAAGAGGAGTAGTGGTTTAACACATTAGTGTTGTGGAAGTGTAAATTTACACATCAGCCACTCCCCTGAGCTAAAGATTTGCGTAAACTGGCAAAGTTCAGCTTGGGCTTGTGATAGAAATGTAATAGTGAGCGCATAAACACTCTAAGCTAAAGTTCCTCTCTGTCACCATTGTGTACAGCCGATGCCTGCGTCTTGCCTAATCTTAATTAAATTGTATGTCTCCTGGGTCTGAGGACTGAAATTCTGAAATTCAACCAATATTTAAGGGCTTAAAAGGTGCTTTTGTACAGAACTTGTACTATGAGATATGAGCTCAAAAAATCCTGGGCTGTAGAATTAATTTATTTTGATTGAATGAGTAGTACTTTATAAGAAACTAAAAATAGAACTACCATATGACCCAGCAATCCCACTACTGGGCATATACCCTGAGAAAACCATAATTCAAAAAGAGTCATGTACCACAATGTTCATTGCAGCTCTATTTACAATAGCCAGGACATGGAAGCAGCCTAAGTATCCATTGACAGATGAATGGATAAAGAAGATGTGGCACATATATACAAAGGAATATTACTCAGCCATAAATAGAAATGAACTTGAGTTATTTGTAGTGAGGTGGATGGACCTAGAGTCTTTCATACAGAGTGAAGTAAGTCAGAAAGAGAAAAACAAATACCATATGCTAACACATATATATGGAATCTAAAAAAAAAAAACAGTTCTGAAGAACCTAGGGGCAGGACAGGAATAAAGACGCAGACGTAGAGAATGGACTTGAGATCACGGGGAGGGGGAAGGGTAAGCTGTGACAAAGTGAGAGAGTGGCATGGACATATATACACTACCAAATGTAAAACAGATAGCTAGTGGGAAGCAGCCGCATCGCACAGGGAGATCAGCTCAGTGCTTTGTGGCCACCTAGAGGGGTGGGATAGGGAGGGTGCGAGGGAGACGCAAGAGGCAGAGGATATGGGGATATGTGTATACGTATAGCTGATTCACTTTGTTATACAGCAGAGACTAACACACCATTGTACAGCAATTATAATCCAATAAAGATGTTAAAACATATATATATATATCCTTTTTAGGTTAATCCATTGTGTTAGAAAGAAAAAGTTATGCAAGTGAATCATTTCTATAGTGTTCAGAAGGTGAATTAAATAATTACAAACTGAAGTACATTTTGATTTCAACTGTCATGTGAAATTATATTTTCCTATCAATGTCTTATTGAAATCTCGCATTGATTTCTGTGTGTGTGTTCGACCACTGAAGTAAAGTGTAGGGACTATTATAGAATTTAGATTTAATGCCAAGGTAATCGGTACTTTTTCCAATTACAGATCTTCATGAGGTTTCTAATGAAAAAAATACTAAAAAGCTCCTCATCTCAGCTACATCATAAATGACCAAAAACTCAGCTCTCCAGGCATAAGTCACTGATAAGTGGAAGAGTGACTCTTCTAGTTAGTCAATCATTTGTGGAGTTTTCCAAAGTTAGCGTGCATCGTAACTTTCTTATCAGGAGAAGACATTTCATGCGAATTCATCTTTTGGCGCTGTGACGAGTGTGTAACTATCCCCAAAGAATCATGACGTGCATACACTTACAGCATTCAATTCATGAGGCTTGTTGCTAGTAAAGTCAAAAATTCTATTCCACAGTTATACACTCATGGAGGTGGTAATTGTCAAATTTTATTCTTTTTTCAAAATCCCAAAGAAAATGTGGCATTCTACTATGTCTCCGAGTCTCTGAGTATGTAAATTCATTTATGTTAATCTATAACACATTATTTGGTTTCTCTGCAGCTCTGTTTTCAAGCTGATTACGGTAAAATTTGTGTTAATTCCCATCTAGGCATATAGGTGTACTGGAAATCACCTAATTTGAAATTGCAGTTCTTAGAGTTAGCTCTAAGAAATGTAATTATGTAAAGGATATTTTGAATGAAATATTGAATAAATTAGTGGAAGCATAGTTAATTTTTCAATACATCCCAAAATAGTAAGCTTGGAAAGTGGTGCTTTTCTACTTTGATTTTAGTCCTGTACATTTTATGGGCAAGAAACAAGCTTGTGCCTATATTAGGCAAGTCAGATGAAATGCTAGTTCCATTAATTCAGAGAAACTAGGCTCATTTGATGATGATTTAATGCTGGTTAAAAAATAACAAGATAAGCAAATTCTTGCTTCCTTCCTATAATTTTTTCTTATTTTTTTCCAGTTTTTTTCTTGGTTTGTTAAATCTTCAGTTAGGTTGTGATAAGAATGCCATGGGACCTCACTGTTCTTTAACGCTAGTGATTGGTTATTTTAAATTCCGTTCTTGGTAGTCACTTTTTAAATATCAAACTTTTTCTGTAAAAGGAGAAAGGAAAAGAAGAGCTGTGACTGACAGTGCCTTGCAAGCATTCCAGCAGTTAGTTGTATCTGAAGTAGGCAATGCACCTTTTGTTTTTTCCTTTAGAATCAGTTAAAAACACTGTGTATTTCCTTTTGGAAACAGGAAAGAGTGAACCCCGTATGACAGTTCTCTTATCTGCGACAGATCTATAATTCCTAAGTCCTTCCTCCCAGCCTCTGCCCTCCTTGGGGGCTACTTCTCCCTGATTCGTTTGTGGTCATCAGAGAATTACACCAGGCAGAATAACAAGGTCATGAAAGCCTGTCTTACCTTTCTACTGTAAAGGTGTTGCTTCCCCAGACAACTGAAACTTGACCTACACCTGTGCCCCAGGAAAAGAAAGGTCAGGGAGTCACTTTGCTTTCTGGGAGGCTTCAGAGATCGGCACAAAGGAGAGGAGGAAGAGCCTTGGCATCTGCTTCAGAATTGCATGCAACTGCTAAACTTCGATCAAATCTTTCTGTGGCACATCATCAACATTCAGTGTATACCTCGTATATGAAAGCCGAATACTAGCCGTTGTGGGGTTTCTTTAAAATTGTGCCCTTCATTTGTTTCTTTTGCATGTTCTATTTCCCCAATTAACTTTGTGAGCCCTGGGCAAGTTAACCTCTCTGGGCCTCAAAGGCCTCATCTTTAAAATTAGTGGTGTAGAATAGATGATCTTTATGATCCCTTACATTGTGAACATTCTATGCAGTGAAACCTCAAGGCTGTAAACTATATGAGAGTAGGAGCCAATTTTTTTTTTTTATCATTTTTTATCTCCCCACAGGGCCTAATGTAGCTTTGAGTTCACTACCTTGCTCCCACTATGTGAAGTATAGGATAGATTTTAAAGACAGCTCTAATAAGTACTAAACTAGTTTAGAAATTAGACATTCCATTTTATTTGAAAGTCAGGTTATTTATTAGGTGTAGATGTCATACGAACTTGCATGTTTCAAAAGAAAAAAAAAACTGTGGTAAATGAATCATTGGGATGGGATCATGTAATCCTATTTAGAGGAATAATACTTTAATAACTGGCTCCGAAAGGGTTGTTGATTGAATTGCATCCCCCCAAAAAGATATGTTGATGGCCTAACCTCCCCGGTACCTGTAAACATGATCTTATTTGAAAATAGGGTCATTGTAGATGTAATAAAGTTAAGATGAGGTTGTACTGAATTAGTGTGAGCCTAAATCCAATGACTGTTGTCCTCATAAGAAGGCCATGTATGGACACAGAGACCCACAGGGAGAGTGCCGTGTGATGATGGAAGCAGAGATTGGAAGGATGCAGCTACAAGCTAAGGGATGCCAAGGATTGATGGCACCCAGCAGAAGCTAGGAGAGAGCTCTGGAATAGATTCTCCTTCAGAGCCCCCAGTAAGAACCAACCTTGCCAGCACCTTATTTCATACTCTACCCTCCAGAGCCAGGAGAGAAAATATTTCTGTTGTTTTAAGCCACTCGGTTTGTGGTAATTCATTGCAACAGCCCTAGGAAACTAATATAGAAGGTTTGGACACTAGTCTAGGAAGAGTCCCCAAGGGATACAGCTCCAGACCACTGTAGGACATCCACCCTCAGCCTAGGACGTCATTATAAATCTAGATGGAAATTGACCATTAAGATATCTTTGGGGGCAACTCAGAATTCCTTAAAAGATCAGGAACTATCAATCATCTAAAAGCTCTAATCAGCCTGAACTAGTATCCTATTTGTTATAGCTATTACTGGTCCCTTGAAAGCCACCTTTGACCCAGGATTTCATACCCACAAGCCTAAGGGTAAGAAGCAGGAAGACTGTGCCGTAGTGTTCTCATCCATTTATTGATATACCTTTTTCTACTTTATGCAGGTTTTCTGTGTCCATTTTTAGTTAACCATTTATACACTTAGATACTAAGGATCTTTGAGCTCAGAACTACTTTTTCAAAGAATGAACAATGAATAAATCAATTTAAGCTGTTTACTTGCCCATGTGGAATAACCTCTTTCCTACTCTCTACCTATGAAAACCTCATCCATGCTTCCACTCTGTATAGCTCAGATCTCATCTGAAGGCATCATCAACCACCCTATTTTGAAATAATCTGCTTCCCACAATTACATAATTTATGCTTTCTATGTAATTCACTTGGCATTAGCAAGTAGTGTCCTTTGTTATAGTTTTTTTTTTTTTTAATATCTGTGTGACTTATCTCTTCAATTAGATGTTCTAGAGGATAGGGATTATAATTCATACTCTTGTATCCCTATCCTACACCTGCAGTACACAAAGAGCAGTATATGCATGTCATAAAATAGGTTGTGATAAGTATTTTTCAATTATGGTGGGCTAATTATGACAGAATCAACAACTTAATTCAGCAATTAACTGATTCGAGGCGTAGCCTTACACAACTCATCATTATTTGACTAAATCAAGACAATCTGTCTTCTAAAACCCTGGTACAGAATTTCTGGTTAATAGTGGTTGGCATAATTAATTCTCTTGCCTGTTATTTTCAAGTTACGTTATTGCTCTGAAGTCATTTTTAAAAGCAGTATTTATAATATAATTGGTAAAAGTATGGCATCATTGGCCAATGAAAGAAATTGCTTCTAGTTTCAGAAAAGAAACTAAAGCACTGTAGTCTACTAGAAATTGCAGGCCTCCCCACCAAAGTGATGGATTCATGATCACATAGAGCATTAGGAAAGCTAGTTATAGTTTGCTTAAACCAGTCTCTCTCTTTATGGCATCCTCAATCTTTTTAAACAGCTAGGATATAATAACACTTTAAAAATTAAAGTATTTCCCATAACCAAAAACTTGATATGAAATGAGCAACATTAAGCACAAAACAATTGAAGCTTCGAACACTGGAGCCGGCAAGAATTTTAAACAGCCCAAATGAATAAGGATGCAACATTGTCTTGTTTCTTCAGGTGTAGTCATAATCAGGCTTAGAGGTCAGCCGGAAGAGATTTTATAGCAATAATGGCTCCCAGTACCATTTTCCTCTTGTAACTTTGACTCACAAAGGTGAAGCTTTTATTTGAAGATTTGATACAATGCAGCTGCAGACAGCAGCGGGAAGAATTTGGCCGAAAGGCTGGACCCTCTCAAACATCTGTGAGAGAGGGAGAGATGGAAAGGGAGAGACTGACTGGGAGAAATTGAGAGAGATGGAAAAGGAGGAGGGGAGGGGGCAAGGAAAAAAGAAAAAATTACATTACCAATGACAAATCAAAGCTGAAAGTTTGCCTGGCCTGTTGTCATTCACTGCCATTCATATTTAGAAAGCAGACTGCTGTGATAATTGATTTGATGGTCCAGCTTGAGTGGAAGCACTTCTGGGCATAGCAGGCCTCAGAGATGCCAAAAAAGAAGAAAAGGTGGGAATGAAATAATGCACTACTTTCTCCTCAGAGGCATGTGGCCCAGTTTTTAAGAACAGAAAAACATGCTTTGGGGTGGGGAGAGTAGAATGGGAAGGAAACCTAAAGAACTTAGTAATAAATACAAAAAATGACCATATAGCTCCAGTCAGATAAAAATAGGCATTCAAACCAAGACAATGAGGGGAAATATTTTACTGACAGGTGAATAATAGGGGAGCGTGGTGGAAATAATCTGATTTTTAACAGACTCTGTCCTTGGGAGTGCCTTTTTTGCTGTTCTTTTGTATGGGGACAAAAGTGATTCCTTTTCTAAAAAGCCTTTTAATTTTTTAAGCTTTTCATACTAGATTAATAGTTCAGAAGGAGAAAAAGAAAACAATAATTGAGACTGAAAAGCTATATATGTGCCTGGATTATCTAAACGTCACTGAATTTATTTCCATGAAGCAAAAGGCAATAATGAAGCCTGTCCTTAGATTTGTGTGTGGAGGGTGGTATTCGGCCACTGCTTCCTGCTGACATGAATAAGTTAGGAGACTAAAGTGCCAGTTGAAGGGGAGACTAGAAAGAGAGCCAGATTTTTTTTTTAAGTACTGAATTCACTGCCTGACCTCTTAATCACAACTGCCAATTGGATTGTGTGCCCTGTCATCAATTTGAGGACCTAAACAAAACCAAATAAAAGACACAGCTGTCAAAACACAAATTTTAATCAGAACCTGTTTGTCTTTTGAGAGAAATGTAGTTATTTATGTTCAAAAGTAGCTCACTCCTTTACTGTGTTCCCGTTCTCTCTTTTCTGCCCTCTCTTTCCTTCTACCTTCCTTTCTCCTTTCCCTCTTCTCTGAATTCCCTATCTACCTGCCTTTACTTAAACCTACAGAGAAAGCTTGTTGTTGTCTGGCCTCATTGAATCAGACTAACCCTGTTTCATACATATGCAGTCATTATGCAAATATCAATACACTCACTTCACATCACATCACAATTTCTGTTCTCCTGGTAAGTTTCTCAATTACAGTGAGACAGTGAGCATCGTAAGTTTTAGAAAAGGGAAAACAATCTCAAATATATGACTTGTTTTAAAAAGACTCATATGAAATTAATACGGAGAAAGCAATGTTAGCTATGTCAGTATAATGGATGGTGGCATTTCTCAAAGTCTGTAAAAAAAAAAAAAAAAGTCAGCATGAGGGTTACCTGGGGAGCTTATTAAAATTTAGATTCTCGGACCCCACCCCAGATCTACTGAATCCCAGTATATGGTGCCCAGGAATCACATTTTAACAAGTGCCCCAGATCATTCTTGTGTGTACTACTGAAGTTTGAACACGAGAGACATAATGGTTAAAGAGCAGTGTTTAATCAGATAAACTGGATTCTGATCCATTTTTCACCATTACTAGCTGTGTGAACCTTGGTATAAATTCCCTGGGCTCTCTAAAACCCAGTTTCCTCACCCATCATATGTACATAACAATGCTTATTACCTAATAAGGTTGTTCTGAGGAGCAAATATGATAATTACTATAAAACACTTAACATGGTAGCTGGTGATTATAATACCAACATATAGTCCATATTGTTGATATTGTTTATCTTTTATGATTTAGAAATAGATTCTTTCCTATGAGCTGTTCATTTTGCCTTTGAAGTAAATATAAGGTTCCACTTCAATATTATATTAACCCGTACAGTACCTTTTTCTTCTACAGTATTAAACTACACATTGTCTTTGAAAGTAAACAATAATTCATGAAAAGGCGAGCAAGAAACATAAAGGTTGGCAAAGGAAACAAAAGAAAAGGAAGAAAGGGGAAATGAGAATGAAATACAAAGATCAAGGAAGAGAGAACAGGAAAAGGCAGGGAGGGGAATATACCTTTATTGGTGATCTGCTCTGTGCCAGCTATCGTAACAGATGCTGTAACACACATAACTCTGTTTCTTTCCACCCCATTTTAGTAGGAGGGCAACTGAGACTTGGTTAGGTCAAGTAACCTACTCAACTATTTTAAAACTTTACTTTTTATATTAATTTTGTTGTTCTTTGCAAGTGTTAAATATTGTTCATCATCAAAATCTATACCATATGGGCTTCCCTGGTGGCGCAGTGGTTGAGAGTCCGCCTGCCGATGCAGGGGACACGGGTTCGTGCCCCTGTCTGGGAGGATCCCACATGCCGTGGAGCGGCTGGGCCCGTGAGCCATGGCCGCTGAGCCTGCACATCCCGGAGCCTGTGCTCCGCAACGGGAGAGGCCACAACAGTGAGAGGCCTGTGTACCGCAAAAAAAAAAAAAAAAAAAAAAACTATACCATAAATGTTTTAACAAAGCAGTTGTAACAGTGTTTTGCAAGTTTTACTTACTTAGAGGTCTAGATTAGGTTCCAGAAGATCTACGTTCAGATCATGAATTTATTATTCATTTACTTTTCATGGGATTTTGGCAATTTACTAAAGCATTTGGGAAAAATAACAAAGGTGACAATTTTCAACCATGTGTCTGCTTCAGATCTAGTTTATTATATTAAATTAGTATTTAAGCTCATTCGTTGTGGTATGGCTGACCTCATGTTGCTTGATATGATATTTATCCACAAACAAAATGATTCTTTTGCTATAGATTAAAATCAGTGAACCAACCAAAGAAACAAAAAAGCACATAAATCATCCTGAAAGAGTCAGGACTGCTTCTCCTTTAAGCTATAGGATCCTCCAGTAACCAGTGCCTTCCCTTTATAATCACTCAAGTTTATTATGTGGGAAAGAGCAGCAGGCTTCAGAGGACTCCTATGGGTCTAAGGGACTGTGTGGCCCTTGATCCCAGTTGATGCAGTAGCTGTGTTCTAAATCAGTATTCTGCCACAATCACTGATCTTAATTCTCTCCAGTTATACTCATTCATGGATTCTGTTCAGTGTAGAAGGCATTTTTCTTAACCAAATTAACATGTTTTTAAATAAATGACATTGGATTCACATTATGTCCTAAATGAAAGAATAAACGTCTCTTTTATTTTTAAAGAGTTCCTTTATCTGGCCAAGTTTCTTTTTTTATTCTTTTTTTTTAATTTTTATTTTATATTTTATATTGGTGCATAGTTGATTAACAATGCTGTGTTAGTTTCAGGTGTACAACAAAGTGATTTAGTTATACATGTATCTGTTCTTTTTCAAATTCTTTTCCCATTTAGGTTATATTACTGTACCTTTTTCATGCCTCAAAGAGTTAATAAGATTAGTCATACCCATCAGTTCATGTTACCCAATAGGGAAACAAAACTATCTTAGACTACAATAATGGTACATGCTTACTCTCAGAGTAGAATATCCTTATTAATATTAACTGTATGTAGGCAACTGGTTATACATCTTATTCATTATGAATGTATAATTAAAGAGCATTAAGGTACTGAATTTATTGAGTGAGGGGGGAAAAAAACGCCTAGGATGTCAATGTGATACTGTAGACACCAGCAGCACCACCCATCTCACACCCAAAGATAGTCAAATATTATCATGTCTGAACAGGGAGAGTCTTTATCTTCATAGCATGGAATGGAGAAAAGATCACTGGATTTTTTTCATACCTAATGCCAGTGCTTCCTAGCTCTGTATCTTAGTTCAGGCTGCTATAAAAATGAATGAATAAATAAATAAATAAATAACATAGACTTGGTAGCTTAAACAACAAACATTTATTTCTCACAATTCTGGGGGCTGGGAAGTCCAAGATCAAGGTGCCCAAGATCCTGTGTCTGGTAAGAGCTCACTTCCTGGTTTGTAGACAGCCAGCCTTCTCACCATGTTCTCACATGACTGACAAAGAGAGACAGAGAGAGAAACAGACAGAGACAGAGAGACAAGGAGAGAGATCATCTCTCTCACGCTTCTTCTTATAAGGACATTAATCCCTTTCATGAGGGCTCTACCCTTATTACCTAGTTACCTCCCAAAGGCTCCACCTCCAAAAACCATCCCATTGGGGATTAGGCTTCAACATATGAATTTATGGGGGGACACAAGCATACAGTCCATAATACTCTGTTACCTCAGACAAACCTCTTACCCCCAATGCCTCCTTGTATAAGATGAGGTTAAATCATATTTGCCCTACCTCAGAGCCTTGAAGTGAGAAGGAAATATGGTAATACATGTAGGAACAATTTGTAAACTGTTAAGTTCTATATCAATGTAAGGTATTACTTTATGCCTTTTCAAATGGACTGAAAGCCCATTTGGAAAATGTAGTTATCAACTTTTGACAGTGATTGCATTCTCATTTTCCAGGGAAGTCCAAAGAATTGATGAAATTAGAATTCTTCATTCATCAAATCCTTGTTGTGCCTTGCTGAGTTTTGCTTGAGGTGACCAGATTTCATTGATGCATTTTTGTACAGCTTTTGTTGACTATTCCTTGGTCCAAAAGCTTTCAGCTTTATGGCTTTGAAGCTCCAATTCCCTGATCAATGTCTGAACTTGTGAAGCTTGAAATTTGTCGTTTGGCATTGACTTATGCGTAAATTTGAGCCAAAACTCAGTGTCCTTTAAACATCTCGGGGCAGATTTTCAGCATGACCTCATTTTTACTGATATGGTTATGTATTTGTAAGTACAAATTGCCACTTTTGTCCTCAAGAGAACACAAAGTGGTCATTGCACCTGCCATGAGGTAATTGGAGGTGCAAGAAACCACTTCTACAGAAAGGTCTTTATAACACTCCCTTCCCCCAATACCCCTCCCCTCCCTTCCTCTGCATGTACAGACAGAGGAGGAGAAATAATGCTATTAGCAGGCTCTGAATAGAGGTCAGCATTCCTTCTCAAGAAAAATAAACTGCATCTAATTTGTGCTTCTTTTCTAAAGAAAGATATACACGAGATAGTCTGAGTAATTTAAAATAAAAAGTTGATGGAAATGGCTATGTCTTTGACAGTTATTTTGCTGCAATGTTATATACCCTTTAACTTAAGCAAATAAGTAGTTTTGACTATTGAAAAATAGCTTTTGAGATCAATTATAGAACTTAGAGTACAGCTTTAGTTTTAGTTGCCTAAAACTCTATCCTCTGAGGTAGCTCAAGACCAAGAAAGTAGCATGTGGTTTGAATATGTCCTTCCTTGCACCAGTGTTCTCTGGGTCCTTTTTGTACTCTAGAGCTAGAAGAAAATGAGAGAGCTATAAAAAATGAAGCCAAACTCAACCTACAGCTTACCTAAACAGTATATATGTTGCAACTGACTTATAAAATTAATCAGGCCAGGGGAAAACTTCCTAGCCTTTTTGTGAGACATTACTTGTGGCCATTCTAAGCATTGCCTGGAAATTATTTGCAGAGCTTGAGTTTACAGTTCTAGTGATATATATCCACATACCTTGTAGCCTGGCCTACTCAGATGCTCCGGTGTCAGTTGGCAGTCACTTTTTTTCCCCCTCAGAAACAACAGAGTGTTGTTTAAATGGGCAGTTTCCTTTACTTAGGTGAGTAATACAATTTAATGGTGGTTGATGTGCGCATTTCCCCTTGAATGACTAAATTACAAAAGGCCATCTGGAATCCCCCCTCCACTCTGGCACTGTTAAAGCAAAAAAGGGTTTAAGTGTGGTGCTCAGGTAACTGACAGGGCCCCTGCAGGCTGTTTGGGACCTAATATAAAACCAAACACTCCCCACAGGCCACCAGTCTAAAGAATAAGAGACAGGAATTCCCACAATTAAGTTTTATTCATGAATTTGATGGAAAATGAGATCTTAGAAGGTGACTAAAAATGTATTCAAGATGATGAAAGGGAAAGAAAGAGAAAGGTGATAAAAGTCTTTGAAAGCATGTTTTCAAAGGAATGCTGTCACGTATTAAATATACAGTTTGAACTCTTGTCCTGGTGATAAATGTATATCAGAGCCAAGATGACTGTTCTGTTTCCATTTTATCCCTTCCCTTACACAGTAAAATCCATAGTGATGACCAGTCCTGGAGAGTGTCATTCTGTTATGTTAGGAAATCATTGCCTATTCGGTAGCCAAAATGGAAGAGAATTAACAGCTCACCCCGTATTGTCAAACCTTAGAAAAAGCAGCAAAGATATCCAAATGAAACAAGCTCTGGTCTTTTCAAAGCCAAAGAAGTGCAGGAAAAGCATTGAATTTATTAAGGGGCAGAAACTATCCCAGAAGGTTATTGCTAGAATTCAGATACTAAAGACTGTAATAGAATTGCACCTTTACAAAGATTAAGAGTAACAAATTGGATTTGAATTACTACCATTTCGAGTCTTAAATTCGTGCAAATGTTAAAAAGAAAAGGGAGCATAAGCACGTTTTAGTTTGCAATCTTCACAGGAGGTAATACAATGAATGAAAATAGTTCTCTTAAACACCCTCATACAGATTGGTACATTCCATGGGTAAGTAGTCCCTTGTGACCCTGAATTAGGAGAAGCTTTTGATAGTTTTCTCTTAGAGAGAAAAATAATTCTCATAATTTTATATTCCCTAAATTAAATTTTAAAACCAGTACTTTTTCCGATTAAAAAATTCCAAAATAAAGGATACACCTTTGAGTTGGGAGTTTCTTTCAGTCCTCAGTCTGAAGATCTCGGGCCCCTCGAAGGACTGTTGGACAGGAAAACAAGGCCTAATAATTTTTGGCCTAACCAAATTCATTTAAATCATCGTGGGAATATTGTCAGATCTGTTGGCTGGAAAGAAGTCCGAGTTTGATTCGTCCAAGGTGATTTGAGGAAAGGAGGTGAGCTGTTATTGCTGGGGGAGCAGAATGAAAGGCAAATTTTAGGATTTGGCCAGGACCCAGTAAAATACTATCCCTGAGAAGAAACTGGGGTATATGCTAATGTCCCTCCAGAAGATAAAAAGAAGAGAGAGAATGGAGTTGGCCCTCTACCTCTGTCCTGCCCCTCCCCCACCTCAAGTGTATGAGCTCCTCTCTGCTAACCTCCTCTTCCTTTCTCTGGCTCAACCACTTTGTAACTCCTGCCACTATTCCTTACCACATTCTCTCTGTACTTTTGCTTTTGCTTTCCTGCAATTGTTTAATAGTATATCAAGGGGTTTTTCAATTGCAGGGAACAGAGGCCTGGCAGAGTGTTAAGGAAACCTGGGGAAAAAATAACAGTAGTTGCCCAGCCATGCCTCATCAAAGCTAGAATGTCTCAATTACAACAGCAGCTCTGGCAGGCTGACAGCAGCTCTGGTGACACAGTGACCACTCTGCTGGGAGTCTTCCTTCCACTTGTGCTTACTAATCTGTCCACTCTCATGCTTTGCTGTTGTGGTGACTCACTCGGCTACTCCATTTGGTTTTTTTCTGTCTATCTAATTCTTCTTTGTACTCCCTAGCAATGAAGGTAACTCTCTGTTCTCCTTTTACATCAAGGGGTCTGTGTATTCATGGCTTCTACCACCGTGTTGCTTTTGCTTAACATCTCTCTTAGCTTCTGCTGCTGCCTACCATTTGTATCCCTTTCTGCATATGTCTCATTAAATTCCCCCCAGAAAGGTTTGGTTGGTTTGGTTCAGAGCAGAGGGTCCCTGCAGGAAAGAGCTCTCCTGGTAGCCTATGGATATTTTTCTTGAGCACTTACTCATTATCTAATCTACTGTGATGGGTATCATATTATACCAAGCATTGTGGCCTATATAGAAGGTACCTCTTTAGAAGAACACTCTAAGTTATCTCAGAAGAGGGCAGTGCAACCTAGAAGCATCATGCCCAGAATATTTTGTGTATTGAGCCATCACATCAAGGGACTTGAGGTACTAATGTTTACTGTTACCGTATATCATTGAATCTAAGATGATATCAATTGTAAGATATACATTAATTTATGTATACCATTAAGAAAGAAAGAAATGCTGCCAATTAAACCACAGCACACCATTGGTTATTAGATGTATCCCAGTCTCAAAGACGTTATGGTGAAACATGGTGTCTGTCGTGTATCTGAGATCGTCATGGGATCAAAGTGGGTTGAGTGAGCCCCCTGACGCATAGAGTGGGGTAAATGCTAAAGGCTGGGGGTCAGGCCACAAGTCTGGGAGACTAGAAGGTAGTGTCTGAAGGATAGATAGCTGGTATCTGTCTGCAAGTAAGGAGGAGGCCAGTCACTGATCCAGAGTGTGGTTTGGGTCAGGGATCTGACAAATATCAGAAGGTGGATCCAAGGGGAGAGAGGAGCACGTTCCCATATTGTTTTAAATGACATGGATAGATCAGGGAAGTCTGTTTCTGTTAAATCTCCACTTATACTCAATTCAGTTATTTCTTTTGTCTTCTAAAACACCTCTTTGTTTATTACTTGTACATTAACTACATCTCTGGAAGTAGGGTCATTTAATAAAACAAATGCTGTAGTTTGTCTATAAGGTGCCTAAAATAGCATGGCCAGGGAGAGTTAAGCTTGCAATTGTGATACCTTAATGAATAATCTCTAGCTGTTGACACCTTTTTTGTTATTAGGAAGGTAACATAGCTTTAATCATAATTATGGATCAACATGGCTCTCTCTTTTTTTTTTTCGCGGTACGCGGGCCTCTCACTGTTGTGGCCTCTCCCGCCGCAGAGCACAGGCTCCGGACGCACAGGCTCAGCGGCCATGGCTCACGGGCCTAGCCGCTCCGCAGCATGTGGGATCTTCCCAGTCCGGGGCACGAACCCGCGTCCCCTGCATCGGCAGGCGGACTCTCAACCACTGTGCCACCAGGGAAGCCCAACAGGGCTCTTTTTGAGTCTCTACTGAGTTAGTAGAGCAAAATCCCACATTAATGTGATTGGCATGGAAGAAAGTCCTTACCAGACTCCCCTTGGCTCTCATGCCAACTGGGCAGTTATCTGAGGAGAGAGCTCCCAGGCGATGGTCCCAGCATTCAGGGATAGGTTTACTCCAGGTCTGTATCTATGAGATGTAAGACAGCTGTTGGTTAGGACCACATTTCCCAATGTGTTGCTACTCAACATTTGTTTTATCAGACATTGCTATATGTCTTGTGCAAAAAAGGGTTGGGTAAAAATGCTGGATAAAATAAAGTTGGGTAAAATAAAGGGTGCTGAGAACTCTCTCTTGCTGAACCTCTGGGTACTACTCGTAGGTTCCACAGCTATCATAGGATTATTTTCACAGCTACTATGATTTTCAGGTTGGTCTCTTGGGGCCCTTTCACCTTCTGAGACCTCAACGCCTAAGATAACTAATCTTTTCCTACACACTTCAAGACTACTGTGGTCCCAGCCCAACCCCAAGGGGACTCCTTTGAAACTATGAACCAGAGCAAGATGGCTCAGGATGATAGCAAAGTACCTAGTTATGTGTGTCACTGCCCTAGACACTTCATAAGGAGAATTTCAATAAGGGGAGCATTTTGGTTTCTGAGCCTAAACTAGACTCTCAGTTATGCTCTGGAAGAAGGCATTCAAGTGTTCATATTGTCCTTAGAGCACACTTGAAGGGCTAGCCTGATAGGCTGAACTTTATATATCCTAAGAAAGAGCTTAGCTTTAATGATAAAAAGCTCTCTCATACACAGTACCTTTCTATCTATTATTTCGGTACCATTTGTTATACATATTGGAGACTAGGGTAACAATGTCTATAAATACACTTGGATTCTACAGCGGCCATTCAGTGATATTTTGGGGGGCAGGATAGGATGAAGTACAGTTGACTGTTGAACAAGGCGGGTTTGAACTGTGCAGGTACACTTATAAGCAGGTACTTTTCAATAGTAGAAACTATAGTACTATACAGTCCATGGTTGGTTGAATCTGTGGGCTGACAGTAAGTTATATTTGGATTAACCTCCACATGTTGTTCAAGGGTTAACTGTATTGAACAATTTCCAAGTGACTATTTTAAACAATCACAGAATTGTTTATTGAACATTTTTGAAAATAATCACTCACATGAGGCAAAAATTAACTATAAAAATATATAAAGTGAATTTACAATAGCCAAGGCATGGAAGCAACCTAAATGTCCATCGACAGAGGAATGGATAAAGAAGATGTGGTACATATATACAATGGAATATTACTCAGCTATTAAAAAGAATGAAATAATGCCACTTGCAGCAACATGGATGGACCTAGAGATTATCATACTAAGTGAAGTAAGACAGAAAAAGACAAATACCATATGATATCACTTATATGTGAGATCTAAAATATGACACAAATGAACTTATCTACAAAACAGAAACAGACTCACAGACATAGAGAACAGACTTATGGCTGCCAAGGCAGAGTGGGGGACGGATTGGGAGTTTGGGATTAGCAAATGCAAACTCTTTTATGTATGTATAACTGAATCACTTTGCTGTATACCATAAACTAATATAACTTGTAAATCAACTGTACTTCAAAATAATAAATTTGAAAAAAATGTATAAAGTAGAAAAGTCTCCCTCTCGTACCTGTTTTCATCTCTGCCCAATTTCCAACCCCACTTCCAAACAGGTAAATGCTCCTTTTTTTAAAATTGAAGTATAATTGATATATAATATTATATGTTACAGGTATATCAGTATATAATATAGCGATTCACAATTTTTAAAGGTTATACTCCGTTTATAGTTATTATACAATATTGGCTATATTCCCCACGTTGTACAATATATCCGTGTAGCTTATCTAGTTTGTACCTCTTACTCTCTTACCCCTATATTGCCCCTCCCCCTTCCTTCTCCTCACTGGTAACCACTAGTTTGTCCTTTATATTTGTTATATTCACTAGTTTGTTGTATTTGTTTCGATTCCACATATAAGTGATATCATCCACTTTGTCTTTTACTGTCTGACTTATTTCACTTAGCATAATACACTCTAAGTGACTTAAATGACCAGCATTGGTCCTTTGGTAAGTCTTCGTCTTTATGGGTGCCTTCTAGGGAGCCTGGAACATGTGTTCTTCAATCTTCCCCTTTCACTCCTGCACATGTGCTGGGTCTTCTTGCATCTATTCTTCTATTTCTTCGTTTCCTTTGGTTTTTATTCCAGTCTTCTATTTTCCACCCCTCAGCTAACTCACAGGAAATGCAGCAGGCTGCTCTTGCCTGAAACTAATTTAGCACACACTCCCCACTGAGCCCCCTCCCCAAATCTAGCATCGGGAATAAATGTCTCATTAGTCCTTTCGGCAGTACTTAAGCAAATGCTTCCCCATGGCTTCATGCCTGCTAATTTGTGTTCTCCTTCTATAGAGCAAGGCACATTGACAGGCCACTGTACAAAGACAAATACTCTTCTTTGGGGTTGTAGATTTTCTAAATAAACTGAGAACAGTGGCTGAAAACCAGATTACCTGGAAGTTTAGAAGGAAAAGGCTTTGAATGACCTCATCCAGCTTCTTTTCAAAAGCACTATGTATTTTTCAAGTTTTAGAGTTTCTGGAGACAATTAGCAGACAGTAGTTGCAAGAAAAAGAACTTTCATGAGATGTGTAAGCTGTATGACTAGCATTAACTCATACCTAAAAGTTTAGCCAACATATACTGATATTATTCTTAAAAGAAAAGTTTGTGTTAAGGAGTTTGTCTTGTACATAGAGACATGTATCAAAATGAAGAAGATGGCTTTTTGTTTTTCTTCTTATCATGTATGAAAATGTTACTATATATTGCAAGATGATAATTTATTTCCATAAATTAAATTTTATAATTAAAGCTGACCTCTACTTGTTTATATATGGTTGTGATAGAAAGGTTTTTGTTTTTTGGTGGGGCGGATGATAGAAATAGTTTATGGCTTTTAATAAATATGGCTTTTAAAAGAATTATTTCAGTTCAACTTTTTGCCCCTTTTAAGATTTTTGAACTTAGATATTTTCTTCTTTTAAACATAACTGCCCAAATATGTCAGTTTTGTATCGAAATAAATGAATTCATGAAGTTGTTTTCTTCACAGCATGAGGGGCTAACAGCTAGAATAAAAATAATCAACCTAATATTTCTTGTTGCTGGAAAATAATTATGAAAATATTACACAGAGGAAGCCATGCTTAAAATAAAGGCTTCATATTGCATTTAAAACTCAAGTGGGACTTTCAAGTATTCTGTTTAGTAGAATAATATATTGCTGAATCCTTGGAGAACTAATTATGTTGTTTCACATGAATTACAAATGCATCATTTAGCTGCATTATAGTCTTACATGTGTCCTTTACGATTAATCATCGTTAAATGTTATAAATGTAAAATTTAAGATGCAAAGAGAGCATACTTTTTATACCAAGTGGTCCAAACAGATACCATTGTTTTAATTTGAGATCTGTGACTGGTCTACAGATTTTCTTTTCCTGTTTCTACAAGATCAGTGTATGAATCTGAGAACTTCTCTTAATAGCATTCCCTCTCTAAAATCCATTATTGATCTTAAGTGTAAGTCGTGACAGTAATTTTTATTATACCACTGTAGGCTTACTTCTGGAATCTGAGAAACAGAAACATGTTATTAAAATTTTTTATTTTATCTGTAGCTGCCTTTTCAAATGTGTTTCCAAAAGTCATGGCTTTTCAATTTAAGCCTTTGACTGTGAAAGTCACAGTTTCACGTGGGAACTGAAATTCTAGTAACACAAGTAGTATATACCAGTTCAGAGTCCTCGCAGTAAGTTTTAGTGAGTTATTTAGGAGGTGAAACATTGATTCCCTTATGAGTCCATTTCCGGTCTCTTTCTGAAAATAGTGTTGTTACCATTAGTGCTGCCATTTTATAGGAGAATATTCTATTCCAAAACCAGGATATTATTGGTAACTAAGTAGGCAGAAACCATAGACATTGAATAGTTTAAGTTAAATGTGATAAATTTTTGTAACATAAACATTTATTTACAAAAAATGCTGTGATGTGAGGAAACACAAAGTAGAAGGACCATTTTATTAACTGCTACTAAGTACCCTGCACTGTTCTAAGTGCTGGGGACACTGAAAGGATGGTTCCTTGCCTCAAGAAAATAATTTCTTGATATAAGAACGGTGTATAAACACTGAGTAGAAACACTCCAAAGGGCCAACAGTTGAAGGAATTCACAGTGAATTGACATATTACAGACAGATCTACTCAAAGATTGCAGTATCCAGGCAAAGTCTACATGTATTTGAACTGCCCTGAGTAACTGTCATCCTCTGTGATTGCTGACAAAATTGTGGATGGGAAATTATAGAGCTGGAGGTACTCTTAGAGACCACCTAGTCTAAATCTCTCATTTCCCAGAAGAGGAAATCTAGGCCCAGAGAGGGTGAAGTAATTTAATCCAGGTCACACAGTGAATTCATGACAGTGCAGACTACAACTCAGCTCTCTTAATTCTCAGTCCAGTCTTTCTGGAGGAGACAGACACAAATCTTTTTCTTTTTTCTTTCTTTCTTTTATTGGAGTATAGTTGATTTACAGTGTTTCAGGTGTACAGCAAAGTGATTCAGTAGATAAATATATATATATTTATATTCTTTTTCAGATTCTTTGCCATTATAGGTTATGAATATGGCTACCTGTGCTATACAGTAGGACCTTGTTTATCTATTTTATATACAGTAGTGTGTATCTTTTAATCCCAAACTCATAATTACCCCCACCCATTTCCCCTGTGGTAACCGTAAGTTTGTTTCCTATGTCTGTGAGTCTGTTTCTGTTTTTTAAATAAGCTCATTTGAATCATTTTTCAAGATTCCACATATAAGTGATATCATATGGTATTTGTCTTTTTCTGTCTTACTTCACTTAGTATGATAATCTCTAGGTCCATCCATGTTGCTGCAGATGGCATTATCCCGTTCTTTTTTATGGCTCAGTAATATTCCATTGTGTACATATGTACCACATCTTTATCCATTCATCTGTCGATGGACATTTAGGTTGCTTCCATGTCTTGGCTATTGTAAATAGTGCTGCTATGAACATTGGGGTTCATGTTTTTTTCAAATTAGAGTTTTCATCCTTTCCAGATATATGCCCAGGAGTGGGATTGCTGGATCGTATGATAACTCTATTTTTAGTTTTTTAAGGAACCTCCACACTGACAAACCTTTTTCTTTAAGCTCTCCCCGCATCCTCCCCTTTAATGATAAAGGCAGTGACACAAGAAGTCTCTGGAAAAAGGAAATTCCCCAAATGAGGAAAAAAAAGCCCTGGATAGAATGCTCATGAGGTCAGTAAAGAAATTGGAAGACAAGGTGAAAAAATGGTTAAAAGGAAGGAGGGAGCAAATGAAGACCAGAGAGAAAATTCAGAGACACCCAATGGCAAGAATGAAAAAAAAAAAAGAAAAATTACAAAGAAAAGAGGACTGAAATAATTATCCATTAGCACTTATTTTTGTGGAAAAACAGGCTAAAATGCCATGGGTCTAGTTTTATGCATTCAGTTTGCTTCAACGTTTTTCTTTTTCCAAATAAATAGAGTCAGCTCTGTTAGGTACCCACGCATTAAACTGCAGAACTCTGTTACCCGGCACATTTGTACAGCTGCTGAGTAGTGATGGCTGATATGCATAATGATGACCCTGAGGCAGCGTAATGCCCCAAAGTACCTTTTGAACCATCAAAAAAATTTTCTATTATGTTCAGCCTACTTTCATTGTTAACCGTATTTTATATTCAAATTCTTAGAAAATGGGGAATATGTTTATGATAATATCTCTGGTAATTATCTATGAAATCGTCTTAAGTTCACCACAGCACTTCATAACATAGCTAAGCCACAGAGTAGATATTTTACTGGAATGAGAACGACGCTATGTTGTCCTACTTGTCTTTCCAGATGTTTCCTTAGGTGTTTTTTTTTGTTTTTTTTTTGTTTTTAATTTCTTACTTTCCTTGATCCTCATCTGGTGAAAAGTGGAATACATAGCCTGTCACAATGTTAGCCTGCCCTGCCCAGTTGTTGCCCATCTCATCCCAATGATGTTTTGAAAGTACATGTCGGGTAAATAGATTATTTTACCTTCTGCTACCTTACAAGTCTTTTGATATTGTAGTAAAGGAAGGTTATACTGTTTTCGTTGGCTCTCAGATGTCCTTTTCATGTAAGTCAGCTGCCAGGCAAGCATCCTGGATCCCTTTTCTAGCATCCATATGAATATCCGTGATAAATAAGTCATTGCTCACTGGAGCTGCCTTTGTGAAGCAGGTCTTGCACTTACTGTTTCTTTCATGTGCACAAGGACAACAGTCAACCTAATTGACTATTACTTGGTCAGTTTCTGTGCCGGAAGTGATGCCAGGTAAAATAGAGAGGAGAAATACAAATTCATTGCATTTCTGTTGAAACCCAGAAAGATTTAGTGAGAGAAAAAATACACTAATTTGAAGTTTTTCAAGGATTAGTGTTCCCAAAGGATGATTTTGAGATTGCCACAGTCTTTCTTACAACCTAAACCAGATTGTTATGTGGGTCTCTAAGAGTGAATCGCTAATAGACACGCTGACATAGTATAAAACGTATCACATGACTGTAATAAACATAGGTCAGAATTGTGATTCACTTAATCAAAAGCCAGGAAACTATTTTCATATATTGTCTTTCCTAATGGGAAATCTAGAGGATCAGGTACGAAATGGTCAACATTCTCAGTGCAAGCATCGATGTACAATTATGTCTTTAAAAGTCCTTGCAGTTAAGGAGGTTGTGATGCCTACATTGCAGAGCAGGCTTCCTCTTCTGTGGCTGATGCTGCTTTTTCTTTTCTGTGTCATGTCTGCTTTGGAATCATCATCATTATGGGGTATGACACTAGTCATGTTAGGCCATGCTGCTGACAATGGTGATTGTCAACAGGGAGAAGTAACATCCCTGTAACATCCCAGGGAAAGGGCATCCATCATCATGTAATTTAAGGAGAAAAACCCAAGATTCAGAAGCAACGTTAGCAAAGACAGCTGGATGCAAGGAACCATTTGAGTAGGATTACAAACATCCTAGATTGTATAGTTTAGCCCTGGATTGAAGGAAAATAAGAATTGAATGACCTCCTTTGTGTAAATGAGCATCCTGGAGTGTGCAGAATGGAGCCAATAGCCTCACTGCCTTTTGAATCATTTGGATGCCATGTAAAGAATGAACATATGCAGCACTTAATAAAGAAAGGTCAATTCTGCTGTAGTGATCACTGAAGCATAATGCAGCAATGAGGTAGGGCTTTTTTTGTTTTGTTTTTAACTCATCAATCCTAGAACATTCGAACTTATATTTTCAGGAAGTTGTGGGCTTAAAAAAAAATCTCAGGCATCTGTTATAACCTAAATGAACAGCAGTTTAAAGCCAACTCCACACCTGTACTAACAAATTGAAAATGTCAAATGATTTGTATATAAATACCGATGTGCAGTTTCACTAACAAGGTCTCTGGATTGCCTCTGTTCTTCTTATTTATCAGACTCTAAATGGATTGTTGAGTTGGTGTGGCTCTGTATATCTGCTAATCGTCTCTCTTTTTATAGAATATACTGCTTTGATTATAGTTAACAGCCAGCTTGGCAAGATTTGTCTTGCCTATGATGCTTGGTTCACCTCATAGCAGTGGCATTTGTATGGTACCAAAAGTAGACCATTGAATTCATCATCCTCATCCAAAGAAAAGATTTCAGCATGATGTTTCTGGATATCCACTGGCATTTTTTTGCATATGCTAAACTAGGAGGATGTGCCATAATTTTGGTTTATCCATTCTGAGAGGTGCAGAAATAATTACATAGATTCATCCATGAGTTGCAAAATTGCTCCCCTAATTCAAGTCATCGGAACTAAACTTATTTGAACACTTTTTCACTAAAAGTCCTGTCCAAGATCAGCTCAAATGTCATATTCCTTGTTCATTCCAAGTTTCCTTCTCTGAATCTTCACACCCTATCATTAGTTCTATATATACTTCTGTCCAGTTGTCTCCTTTCCTTATCCATTAGCTCTTAGAGGGGATCAACCATGCTATCTTTGTTATTTCTCCATTGCTTATACAATCTTCCATTTTCAAAGGGTCGTGAGGATAAGCAATAGAGACCATATGTGACCAGCAAAACCTTAAATATTTACTTTCTGACCCTTTACAAGGAAAAGATTGCTAGCCCTTGTTCTAGATGTTAGGGACACAACAATGAACAAAGCATACCAAAAATCCCTACTTTCAAGGAAACTAAATTCTATTTATAGGTCTATTTTACATGGAATAGGAACCCATCTTTGTTATCTTCACACTACTTACATATAGCACATACTCAATGAATATTTGTGAAGTGAATGACTGAGGCATACATGGAATCTGTCCTCCAATATCACATAATATAGACAAACATTCTATATGATGTGATTAAGTGTATTTTTTTAATCTTTATATTAAGACTCTTTTCCTGGAGTTTTTAGATTAAAAAACTGAAACACTACTTACTTGTCAAAGACTTTTTATTCTGGTACTTAATAAAATGGCCTCCTATCTTAGTGTAACTTTTATTCCTGATGAGGTCCTGATTATGGAGCCTCCTTATGGGAGATAATCATAATTATATTTGATTCTGAAAGCTTTCTAAAATGGTAGATGTTTCACAAGCGATCATTTTGTATACGTGACAGTTAAAACAATGAGTTTGTCTTCCAGGGAGTCTCCATCCTTGAATTCTCCAAGTTCATAGTGTTGGAACGTGGGAATTCAGATGAAAGCATTTTACTCCAGAACAAAAGACAACCTTTTGCTTGAGACTCAGAGTTGCCTAATATTATGGCAGCTTTTTACAAAGTCGGGCCATAGATGCCACTGACTCTCCAACAGAGCATACAGCCCTTAGAAGCTGATGATTGGATGCTGAGGATGAGTTGAAGGGTGCTGAGGGGAGAGTGGAAGGGGCCAGTGAAAGGGCGCAGGAAATGGAAAGGGTGGGATTATGGTAAGGGTAGGGCCGGCAGATTATGGTGGTGGTAAAGAGGACTACGTAATTGCCTTTTCCAACCCCTAAATGGCAAAGTGTCCCACCTAATCAGTTATCTGCTGTAACACCCTCCTATCCCCACCCAAACCATCACTACCACCAAGTAATTTCCTATACTCTTCTTTGTCTTTTAACATTCAAAATTAGAAGTAGACGAGGTACTGATCTAAAAAGAAAAATCACATGACCTTTTCTTTAAATCTTTATTTCCATTGGCCCTTTCATCTGCACAGCCCTTACTCCCACACTTTCCCTTAGATACTGCACTACTGTGAATCTAAATACTTTGCTTTTTTAAGGAACTGCTCATTCCTCATTCCTTGCATAGATTTGGAGCTGACAAAATGAGAGTTTAAAATGAAGTAATGGAGACCCTTAATTATAAATGAAGGAAATTGAAGCATAATACTGTATGTACTGATTTACTTTCAGTTTCTTGACCTTTGTCAAGACTAATGAGATTACATATCTAGCATAGAGAATGGATAAAATTTTTAATAGACCTGCCTAATTAGCATTGTTAGGAGTTCTGTAAAGCGGAGAGTTATGCCAGCAAACCTGCGTGTACTGTCTCTTTAATTGCACCTACTGCTCCCCACCGCCAGCCCACCCCGTCCCGTCGTCCTCTCATATCTATGGTTAATACATCTGAAGTCATTACATTATGAAGTAACAAACACAGGAAACCATGGATTTGTTCTCTAAACGCAGATAGCTCCTACCCAGCAGAGTTTATAATTTACAGAGCTTAAACTGCCCTTTGAAGGGGGCTGGAATACTGGGTAATGATAGAAAAGCAACATTTTTTAAATCCAGTGGTTTTTTTTTTGTTCGTTTGCGGCACGCGGGCCTCTCGCTGTTGTGGCCTCTCCCGTTGCGGAGCACAGTCTCCGGACGCGCAGGCTCAGCGGCCATGGCTCACGGGCCCAGCCGCTCCGCGGCATGTGGGATCTTCCCGGACCGGGGCACGAACCCGCGTCCCCTGCATCAACAGGCGGGCTCTCAACCACTGCGCCACCAGGGAAGCCCAGTTAAATCCAGTTTTGACGCAGGACTTGTCTCTGGGCAAAGCAGTCTTTCATGATACCCGTTTAAATCTAACTGTTGCCCTTATGTAGCAAAACAGAGAAGGGACTTCTCATTCTGGAAAGGTACTAGATCGTTGAACTCTACTTCTGAAGGATCATACTCACGCATATAAAATAACCCGTCAGGCCATGAAGATATTCAACCAATAGTATTTATTGAAGAAATATCATGAGCTTAGTATTTGTGGGAAGTATAAAAGTAGAAAGCATGGTCCCTTTCCTTGGGGAATCAGACTTAACAAAATCAAACAATTATGCACAACAACAAACATGTATTAAAATGTTCTGTAGGTTCTGGTATATCCTAGATTTTCCAAAATAGTCTCAATTCAGTATCACATCATGTGTTCACATTGTTAGCGCAAAAAAAAAAATAAATAAAATAAAATGCCTCTATGGTAATAGGACCTCAGGGAGGGACAAGATTACTACAGTTTGAAATATTCCAAGAAGGCTTCACAGAGGAGGCAGGACAGTTTGTTAATCTTTGAAATATTGCATTATCTCTTTTCAGATAATTTTTTCTAATGAAACTTCTGCTGTTTCCCTTTGAATTTTTTACTACTTGATTTTTTTTTTTCTTTTGTCTTCCCTTCCACTCGTTCATAATAACCCAGAATTGGAAGCAATTCCACATCTTTTGAATTAATTTTTAGGTTGTTTCAACCCTGCTTCTACCAGAGTCCCCATTCAAACACATTTCACTGTGCTAGTTCACAGTAACATGGAATAAATAATTACAGAGCATTTGAACTCAGTAAACTCAGCATTTGAACCCATTCATTGTGGTCAGGCAGCAAGTCTAATTCTGTTCTCATTTTATAAACATTCGTTCCATGGTTTGAAGAAAAATAATTACTTAAAAGCCCTCAACAGTCTGTCTTGATTCTTGTTTTCTTCTTATCAATGAAACAATAAAAATGAGCAATTCAAACCATCTCTCTCACAATTCTCACAAAGCAGGGCAATGATGTATAATTTATGTATCTTTCATCTGTAAGGCTGAGATTCATTGACAGGACAAAAAGGGAGGGGGAGAAAAGACATCTTTCTCCATAAAGTGATGATAGTTTTCCCCAGCTTTTCTAAAAAAAAAATTATATGCAAGGCTATATTTTGGTGGGGGGGACAATAGCATTTTTATAAGTTGTTATTTAAATATATTGCTAATAAATATATGAGGAGCTGAAGCCTTGGTCAGATATATTCTTAGTTTTTCAGAAACCTATAGCTTTTATGATTTTTAAAAAATCTATTTACATACATCATCTCCACATTTCTCCAGGCCTGTTTTTATTAAAGGAAACCCTACAGGCAAAAATGTAATTTTTCTAAGATTGGACATATGGCGGGTGTCAGAACAAACAAAATGATGTTATATAGAGCCAAATGCTGAGTTAAGACACCCAATGCTGATACTCATCAGACCCCAGAATACCTGGTGTCTGTTAGCCACAGAGGTAAAACTCTGCGGAGGTAGAACAGCTCACCTGCAAAATCAGGTTGCTCTGAAAATGAATGACACTCTACTCTTGGGCCAATTCCTGCTGGCCCTGGCACTAGGAATGTAATCTTTCATGGCAAATCAAATGAGCAGAAGTCTTGGGGCCAGAAAGCTATGAAGCTCTTCCTAAACTTTAAATGGACGTGAAGACTGCTCACTGCCATGGAACCTGGCATGGGTTCTAAGTGCCCAGGAGGCAATTTTATTTCGTTTCATTCTATTCTACCTTATTTGGGGTAGGCAGAACTGAAAGTATGCGCTAAACCTACGTAGACAGTGAGTTCTCGATGTTGATATTTATTTCTCCTAGAGATCTAAAGTCAGTAGTTTCTTTACATGTAGTTCTAAAACTTGAGGAGATAACGGAAGAGCATAAGACTATGTTTGAAAAGTCAGAATGGGGAAGACTTCCCAGAACAGCTTGACATTTTATTAATCCCTGCTGGAAAACATGTTGCAAACTTTTTAAAAAATTCCTTCCAATTATTTTTAAGTCCTTATATATAAGGATGTATTAAAAATATATGTCTTTTTTTTTTCTAGTTTTCTCTCAATCGTGTCCACTTAATCTGGGTGGTTTCTCAAGCCATGAACTAGAATCTGTGTATTAGGGCATCAGTGAGTGCAGCTTCAGTCCTTAACTGAACTAGGACACTCCCAAATGAGAAAATATGGGGTTTTCCAAGAAACTTTTTGGCTGTCATCCTCCAGGACCCTCCCTGCCCTTCCTATTCTTAAACCTTTCTCTCTAGTTGAACATAATAGATGCAGACCTTCTATTACCTCCACTTCTAGAAGCTGGAATGATAAAGCCTCGAGAATCCGTAAAGAAAGTTTGCTCAGCCCCCTCAGGATTCCCGATGCCAGCTTGGTTTCTAATCTTCCTGAATAGTGACTCATCCCTCAAAGGTAATTTTGGATTGAAAATGGCTTTCCAAATCGACATAAATAATTTCTGGATTATTTGCTAGTTTAAATTAGCCATGCCACTGTTCCTCTCCATTAGCCTAGATAATTGAGAGCTGGCTGTATATTACCTGATACCTATAAAAAGAATTGAACATTCTGAATAGTACATTTTAATGGCTGCAATTTCAGATGCACAAAGCCAGGCTGGGCTACTTCATTTTTGCTCACAGTGGTACACAGATGTGCCTCTATTTAAGCACACTCAATAAATGAAAAAATATTATTTTACAAAAATGCTAAGCTAAGGTGATTTTATTTTTCCCCTCAGGGATCTCCTAACTTAGAAAGAGATTCACTGTAGGGTTACTTTAGTTAGTCATTTCCCTGATGGCATTTAAAACATCTCTGTTTTAAAGAAAAAAATCAAATTTATGAATAACTTTCCTGCCACAAATACATCATACGCCACCTGCATCTGCAGGAACAGGTTAGAAGATAGTTATTGCCACATATCACTCACCAGTAGATGTTCTGTCTTTTCTTTAAAAATGCTTAGATGCCTTTACAACGGTTTGTAAATGTTTAAAGGAATACTAGTCCGTGCATAGCCCTCCATGAACCTAAGAAGATGAAGTATACTTGTGAGTGTGATTGATAAGGATGCCTGTAATTTTCAACAGAGGTTACTATTTCAATGGTGGCCCATATAGCCATCTGTCAATCTTTGTCAAATAGCTTATTTGTTATTCATTTTTCTGCAGCCCCTTAGATTGTTTTTCTTCTTTCCCCACATCCGTCCTCCCCCTTTCCCCAATGTTCCATTCTAAAAGTGAATCAAGAAATTCACCTCCTCAGTCTGGATAACAAGAATGTTATTTAGTTTTTACTTTAATCTTAGCTATCCTTAGACCTTCTTTTCTTCTTAGTCTTTTCCAATTGAAATAAAAAGGATTTTTGATGTATGTAGAGACTCTATTTTTGTAGGGAAACTGTTAAAATTGTACAACTTCAAAGGATTTCCAAATGTTGCATTTTCAAAATTGTTTCATCTTGTTTTTCCTTAAACTTCCTGTTGCTCTGTGTAGTCCCAGTGATGGCTGAAGGCACTGAATTTTACATTCTAGATTGGTCGCAGGGTTCCACATCTAGTTAACAGTTATACCTTTTCCCACAAATAACAGTGCTTTCATGGAATTAATTACTCAGAGCTGATTTATTTCTAATGAATTTTTTTCAGACCATGATTTTAAAATATACTCTATTTTCCACATATAGAAATGTTTTCCCCCTCTAGAGAGAACATGGATACATGTTGACTGCATCCTAACCAGATAGGTATCTTTGTCCATTTTGCCAAGTTATTATCCCAGACTTAAATACGGAAGGGCTAGTTATTCAACCTTCCTCTTTCCATCTAAATTGGCCGGCAGGCCTTCCTTCCTTCCTTCCTTCCTTCCTCCCTCCCTCCCTCCCTCCCTCCCTCTTTCCTTTCTTTTCTGCATGCATTCATGTATTTATGCCTCATCTACTTCCCAGAATGATTTCAGATAGTTCACAACAAAAGGCCATTAAAATAAGATTAAAAATTAGAGGGAAAATTTTAGACAGTTATTACAGATATCTAAATTAAGAATGGTTATTATTGGGCTTCCCTGGTGGCGCAGTGGTTGAGAGCCCGCCTGCCGATGCAGGGGATAGGGGTTCGTGCCCCGGTCCGGGAAGATCCCACATGCTGCGGAGCGGCTAGGCCCGTGAGCCATGGCCGCTGAGCCTGCGCGTCCAGAGCCTGTGCTCCGCAACGGGAGAGGCCACAACAGTGAGAGGCCCGCGTACAGGAAAAAAAAAAAAAAAAAAAAAAAAAAGAATGGTTATTATTATTGAGCATTAATTTAGCTTCGAGCTTCCTAGAAGCCAAGCCAGAAAGAAAAACCTGATGTATTTTATAGCTCTCATTGTGAAAACAAAGACAGTTTAAAATGATAGACAAAGAACAACATTGTCTTCAATAGCAGTTTGAGATACCAACTAGAGAGAGAGGTGATACAAAATCTCCTCTAAAATAGAGATAGTACCAAAATATTCTTCATGGTCATTTGCCTCGTCAACAAGCCACTTCCTTATTTCCTTTGATTGTGTTCACTTTTGAAGCACAATTAAATATCATTGCATTTGTGGAATAACTTTGCAAGATGTTATAGGAAACAACATTTATTCTGAAATAAGTCCTCTTCCCACTCCTCATTCCCCTTTCCCCATATACATCCCTTCCTTGCCTTTCCTCACCCCCAAAAGTATGTTACTGGTGATAGTTCTGGGACCAGAAGAAAATCATTTATTTCTAAGTTATGAAATCTTAATTTTACCTGCAAGCATGTATCAAGTACCAACTTTGTGCCTCTCCCTCTTTTCAAAGTATATACAGTTTCAAACGGACAGGAAATGTTAACCCTAGAAATATTTAACCAAACAGACCTTATAGAAGGAGTTTGTGATTAATAACTATTTACCTATCTTGCCAGTGGAGGTTATTTGCATCTATGTCCTAGAACCATAGAAATTTAAAGATGGACATGATCTTAAAGTACATTTACCAACTCATTCCTTTTACATAAAGTTTAAGGACTTGTGCAGCAGGCTCACATACCTCATGAGTAGAAAAGTGGACACTAGAACTCACGCCCTCTGATGACTATTCAACATGGAATCACAGGATTAGGTATGCATTCAAATTGCTGTGGCATCCCCACATGTGACAAACCCGAGCCTCATATAATCTCTTCCCTCTCTATATGGAACGTATATTCCTGAGTATCATGTAGATTCTCAGTTTTTAACGTTCATAATGAAATTGTTTATCTAACAGATTAATGAGTCTTAGATCCATACATTCCGTCAACAAATACTTCTGAACTATATAGTTTGTAATTTGAGGTCCATTTGGTTAAAAGTCATGACTGCTCTCATTAGCACCTTAATTAGCCTAATTCTGTATTTCAGAGAGGCAAAACTGGGAACTGGGTTTAACTGATAATTGAGGTACAAGATGCCTTTTAGGCAGATGGAACCCTGACTTTTTGTCCTTATGTTCATTATCAATATTCTGTGTGCTCTTGTGTTTACTAGGAAAAGGAGCATCGTCACCACATTACCACAAACAGTACATCTGTTTCCCTCCTGCCCATGATTACATCTTTCTCTTTTTAAGGGTCTAGATGAAGATTTTGATGTTCCCTCCTTGAGGGCCTTCCCCGACGCCTGTCAGTTCCCCAGCAGCAGTCCTGAACTGAGCGTGCAGTGCAAGAAAGTGAAGCTGGTGATCACCAGCAGAGAATGGAAGGCATTTTTAACCCTTTACATAACTGATTCAGGCAGGGCTTGTTTTGCTTTGTTATTTACGGTGGTGCCATCCCCTTTCATGCCTTGGGAGATCCCAGAAAAAGGGCAGCTAGTTGAGTAAAACCTCAGTCTCACAGGACTTTCACAAACAATGGCAATTTATTTCAGCCCAGAGGCAAAGAGGATGTCATAAGACTTTTGTTCTTATTGCGTATAAATTTTCAAAACAAATTAGTGGAAAATTTGAATGTTTTCCTCTCTGTGTCCCTCTGCACCTCCATACCCTCCCCCCCCCATATTTTTGAGACCAAATAGAGGCAAAAAGTTTGATGGGGGATTCCTTTGTCCCTAAGTTCTATCCAGAATGCTCTCCCTTCCTAATACGTATAGAAATTCATTCGAAAGAATTCAAACTAACCTCAGATACAAGCCTGAGATAATAACCAAGATTAAAAGGACTGAACATCTCATTCATATCAATTCCAGTTCATAATCCTATTTTATTTAAGTGGTTATCCTTGTCCTTTAGAATTCCAAGTAGCCACCGGATGCCAGTGCTGATAATAGCACAGCCTGCCAAGGGAAATTATTTCTTCTGCTTCTACAGCTCCCAGGGTTCACTTTGTAGAAGCTGTGTCTTGACATAATTTCTCTTGTCCACCCCCGCCCTCCCCCTTTGGGCAATATCTGGGAGGAAAAAAAAAAAAGAGCTGGGGGGAGAACTCATTCAAGAAAATTTGGAGCAGTTTCAAAACCAGAGTTGCCCATTAAAAATATTACTTGAAATAGATAGCAGCTCTTGCTTCCTTTTCGCAGCTTTTTATGACCTATTTCATTTCTATTTTCTAAGTTACTTAAAAAGATTTAAAACTATGGCTTGTAGTAGAATTTCCCCCAAATTATTTGGTTCTTACATTTATTTTGCATATTGTTTTTCATAAAGTTTCTAATCACCCTCATGTTAGAAATAAGAAATAACTAGATTTTAATGTAAAACCAGTAACCCTCTCTTAGCTCTCCTTACCCTACTACTTCTTCTCCAGAGCTCTGGAATGTTTTGACAGAAACTCTTTTGCTCACGGCTTGGTTCCGTGTATATCACCACCCACCATCCAGTTATTTGTTCATTGTCTCGGTCTTCCTCCCCTACCAACATGTAAACTCCATGAGAGAAAAAAGTTTTGAATCTTCTAGTTATGCAAAGACTCCACAGTACCTAGAACAGTGTCTGGCAAATATTTATAGACGTATATTTTCCACATCTATATACCTTTATACTTAACTTAAAAATATACAGTCTTGCAAAAACAAACAACATATGCAGTCTGCACATTAACAGACATTCATTCAGTCAGTCATTCAATAAACATTCATTAAAAATAGCGAGCCAGACACTAGCCCTGAAAGAGAGACACAAAGATAATTCAGATACCACACCCTTGCTGTAACTGTTAGAACACAACTGCAGAAAAAAATTTACAATCTCTGCCATCTCCATAGCCGTTTGTGAATTTCAGTGTTGTGTCTGTGACGCCACTCTTCTGACACCTTTCTATTTCTCCTTCAGTTGATGTTTCCTTTTCTCCCTGCACATTAAATGCTCTTGTTGACCAAGGTTCCACCCTCAGCCCTCGCTCTACATGAGGCTCTGTCAGTGTGACTTTTCCCACCCTCATGCTTTTACGTATCTGTCATACAGATGGTTCCCAGACTTACATAGCCAAATACCTACTGAACACGTCTACCTGGATGCCCCACGGGCACCCTCAGTTCAACATGTCAGAATCTTCGCTCTGCTTTTTCCTCTAAAATCTCTTCGCTTTTTGGATTCTTCGTAGGGAGCCCCACCACCCAGCCCGTCACTCTGGCTAGGGACTGGGCATGACCCTTGACTCCTTTTCTATGATAAGTCTCCACATCTCACGATCTCCACACCCTGCCTATTTGCACTCCTGTATATTTCTGGAATGTGTCACCCTTGTGCCATCCTAACTTCCACTGCCCAGTTTCCATCTCTCACCACGCTTTGCCGAGACTTAGTGCAGCCATCTTCAAAATGGTATTCCAGCTTCCGGCCTTGTCCACCATCTTGCTCACCCATCCTTTTGTAACTTTGCTCACTGTGTCCCTCTGCCTCAACCACCCTCCCTTATTCTTTTCACCTGATTTATTATTGCTCATCCTTTCAAACTCAGTTTGGCCCTACGACCAGGAGGGCTGCCTATGTCTCCTCAGCCCACCCCCGATGCTTTCAGCACATTGCCCTCGCCAAACTCCCACACCACTCTGTGTGCTGGCTTCCTTGCCTGCCTGTCTCTCCTATTAGACCGTGAGCTCTCTGGGGGCATGATGTCTTATTCATGTGTGTAGATCCAGCATTAAGCATGTCACTTGCAACTTAATTGGCCCTTCCGAGATGTTTGCATAAATGAATAGATGAATGAACAAAAGAACAAACAAGCCAGCAGAGGGTGGCTTTGAGGTATGATATTAGGGTATCAAAGAATATAAAATTATATTCTTTCTCCTTTAGCTATCAATCTTATAAATTGATTAGGAAAAATAATTAGAGGTTTGGGATTAACATATACACACTACTATACATAAAATAGATAACTAATAAGATAACTATATATAAATAGAGAACTAATAATCTATTTAAATAGATATCTATATAAAATAGATAACTACTGTATAGCACAGGGAGCTCTACTCAATACTCTGTAATGACCTATATGGGAAAGAATCTAAAAAAGAGTGGATATATGTATATGTATAACTGAATCGCTTTGCTGTACACCTGAAACTAGCACAACGTTGTAAATCAACTGTACTTCAATTTAAAAAAAAAAGAAGAAAGGAAAGGAAAAATAAAAACATGAAAGGGCTGTAATCTACCAGCCCACATGCAGTCCTATGTTCCACTGCCATTTCATCCAACTTGGCCTTTTCTTTTTTTTTCTTTTTTTTTTTTTTTTTTTTTTTGGCGGTACGCGGGCCTCTCTCTGTTGTGGCCTCTACCATTGCGGAGCACAGGCTCCGGATGCGCAGGCTCAGCGGCCATGGCTCACGGGCCTAGCCACTCCGTGGCATGTGGGATCTTCCCGGACCGGGGCACGAACTGGTATCCCCTGCATCGGCAGGCGGACTCTCAACCACTGCGCCACCAGGGAAGCCCCCCAACTTGGCCTTTTTGACACTGATGTTACAGAAAGTATCTGGGCCTCGATAAACTGCTAGAGCTTTGGATTGTTTTGACAAATTCTTTTGCCCATGGCTTGGCTCCACGTAAGCCCCTTGACTGTAGACCTAATTTGCATGACTGCTATAAATGAAAAATGCTTCTTTGTTCCTACTTCAAATACATAAATCTGACCTTGATCAATGTCAGCAAACCAGGCCTCCGGCAATCACTTCACAATTTTGACTGTCCAGAGAAATTCCTCGTCATCTTTAGATAACTGTACCCTGGCATGGCAGGTTGAGTTAGTATCAGTGGAGCCTTCTCAGACCTGTTTCCTAACAAAGATGACCTCAAGCAGGAGTGTGTAGTTTTCTCTGAGAAAGCTTTTCTTACCCTGGGCAGATTGTAGCCTCCACAAATGTCTCTGAAGCAGTCATGCAGAGGTTGCTTTATACAGATGATTGTGACGCTGAACATGAGGGACTTGAATGGCGGTCCTAAAGTGACCCATCAAACAGAAGGGTAAAATGCCACTGCTTTTGAGGTCTTAAAATAGAATCTCCCCTTATTGAATCCATAGGAATGGAAAGTTTTGTGATCAGGCCACTTGAGAAGAAGGAATGCAAAATAAAAACCAATGCCATCGTATCCATTTGTCACTTGTTAACAAAAAGCTAAGAACAGGCACTGAATTTTGTACCATCTTTAGTTAGTATCTATCCCAGCACAGTGCTGAGTTTCATTTCCCTCCAGAGCATGTTACTCTTTCTACTTTTGCCCAGGCACCTAGGTTCAAACCCTTGGAGTCAACTTTGACTCCAGCCTCTCATTGATTCCCTAGATTCAGTGATCACCAATAGAGATTCTATCACTTGAAACTCTTGTACCTTAGGTACTCTAAAATTCTCTTATTTGAACACAGCCACTTCTCCTTCAGTCTTTCCTGCTCCATCACACCCACTGTACCTGTGCTTTTCCATTTGGTGTTCTACAAGCCACTGTCTCATTCCCTCTTGGTCTCATTTTTGTCCCTACCTCAACCATGAACCAACAGCCATTTTGGCACTGTACTCAAGAATACTCCTAATTTACTCATTACCCAATTCTTCAGTTGCTTTTGGCTTTACAACCCCTAACCCTAGAAATAGCCATTGACCCGGTTCCTCCTCTGTTGCCCCCAGGCTAATTCATGCTGGTAGGCAATGCCATTCAACAGTAGTATGTTGATTGGGTTCATTGTTAGTGAAAGAAAATTCTTCAATTCCTTAGATAAAAATTTGAAAGCAAAACATCTGTCCCAGTATATCTCCTTGGTTCTGAAAAACTGATTTCTGTAATTATTGAGAGGTTTCTGTAACCTGCATGATTAACTGGTGTTTTGTGTGTTGAAAATTATTCTCTAAAGATTAAAAATAGAGCATCTGTTGTCCTGATAGAATTTTCTTTAGGATTTACATGAGTCTAATCTGATAGAAGGGAGGAATGTAATTGAAAACTGGGAAGAAAAATTCAGGCATGAAACCTCATCATCCTAGTATTTCTTTTTCCCTGATTAAGAACAACATACCGACATGTGTTTTTCAAATAAAGGCAGTCCCCTTCTTAAAAATGGCTTGTAGACAGATGTAGGGCATATAATTGTTTGAATCCTGATTACTCAAGTGGGAAAACTTTGCTTGGATGTCAGCTGTTTGGAATCCAGAAAGCATTTTCCCACAGAAGCAATGTTATAAATGGTGGTTGGGCCCCCCCAGGATACCAATAATGTCAACAAAATCCTGTACATTTTCAGTGAACAGTAGCAAACACTTTTGTGATACAGTCTTAAACAAAAGCACTACCACTGAATATGAGAATTTTATATTTTTCGCTGGAATGGTGGTACTTGAGAAAAAAAAGGTCTAATTATAAGAGGATGAAGAAGTAGATCGAAACTGTGTAAAATCTCAGAATAGGATTCATGAGCATTTTTAAAGACTTTAAATGACACCACGTGCTCTTTATCAAGCCTAATTGGATTTTAAAACTTGTGAACTCTTGCTTCCTTTTTTTTTTTTTTTTTTTCCGGTTATAGGGGTTTTTATAGTGGGATTACTGTACTACAGTGGACATCAGTTAAAGGGGGGAGGGTGAAGATATGGTGCCAGAGGAAAATTTTGGAAAGAGGAGACATATACAAATATGAAGGATTAAAAAAAATAAATAACATATATGCTTTAGCCATCCACAAGCACTACCATCCAAAGGAAAAGGAATTCTTGCTTATTTAGTCAATTCTCAGGCCATTTTTTATATATATGTAAATAGACAGAAGAGTTGAAATATGTTAGAGAGCCTAAGTTGAGCCATAATATACAGGGAGGGAAGAGTGAACTGCAGAGCTTGCATGAGCTGAGGTAGGGAGAAAACTATTTATTGACTTTTTTTTTCAGTTGTGTAGGATAGATCTTAGGATGGAACAGGAAGAACTGGGAATGTGTTGCTTTGAGTTGTGAAAGGTTGAGTCAGAGAAAGGTATAGAAAAATTTGCTTTTTCAGTTTTGTTGCACATTATAAATGGAATCCTCCTTTGGTGTCCTTGGAGAGAATTCAGTAACTATTTACATTGTTTTTCAATCATGTTTTATTCAGATTGATTTTTACTTGCGCACAGCTCCATGCCAGTAGGGAACCGTGGGGTAGCTTGGCTTTGCTCAAGTTATACAGGTGTGATAATTTCCCAAAATGGGATGAAGTGAGCTGTCAGTAAGGACGAGGAGATGAGGAACTCCTCATAGCGTGATTACCCTGAAGAAAGAGAAGAAAGGTGATCGAGGAAGGACCTTGAGCCACATAGTTCTCTATGCTGCTCACCAGGTGATTACCAGATATTCATTCAACAAATATTTACTGTGCTAAGTGCTTGGAGATGCAGTGGAAAAAAGTACTGGGGATATAATGGTAAGCATGATATTGTCTCTGCCCTCACATAGAGAGCAGGTAGAGAGAAGTAGGAATTAAATAGGAAATCATAATGAATTGTGTTAAGTGCTAATGTGGAAGTACTATGGAGTATTAAGGGCATATATAGAAAGGTCATCTAACTCAGACTTTGGTAATTACCAAACGCTTCCTAGAGCATTCTAAGCTGATACCTAAAAGATGGATAGGAGTGAAACAGGAAAAGAAAAGATGAGTGGCAAATGTTCCTAGCAGAAGAAATCATATTCAAGACTGAATCACATGGCGAGGACCTGGGAGGGTGGGGATGGACTGAAAAAAAAATTGCCAAAGAAGGATTTCCACTTCTGACAATGATGTAGTAACCTGAGCCTCAATTGGGCTCTACTAAGAACCTCTGTAAATGTCAGGTAAAAAACAAAAGTTCTATTTGGAGGCATGGGGAAGCTATCAAGGCAGCCAGGGCTTAAGTTAAAATCTTAGGTAAGGAAAACTGTAGAGAAGTTAGCCATATGGATTTCCACTTGGGGCATTTGCTAATTCTTGGTTGCATGATACGAAGTAGTCACCAGAGGTCTCAGCTATCTTAGAGGGATGGGGAGAGAAGAAAGCTGGGGGGCTGTCAGTCAGTCAGCTCTTGAGAGGCCAAAATCTTGAAGAGAAGGGATGAGCAGAGAAGTGAGCTTGGCACTCAGTAGGTTTTCCCTCTAGGCATGTGCCAAATTCGTAAGCTATGCATGGCGCGAAAGCCTTACTAGTTGAGCAGAAAATGGCTGTAAAACAGAGTAGAGTTTTTCCCAGTCTCACAGCTACTGAAGAAATAGCAATTAATGTTCATGAGGACATTAGGAGGAGTGACCCCAAGAAACACCTCAGGACATCAGTTGGGGCCCCTGAAGAACCTGCCCTCTAGGAATGGGGGTGAACTAGAGGTAGACTGAACCTGCAACTCAACTTCTAGTTATTTTACTCCTTGATTAGATTAAGCTGATCTGCCTCTACTCTAGCTGCCTACAAGTGATAGGGTGAATCCTCTCTGAAGAAAGATACCATTCAGAGCCTCTATGGGTTTTTTCATACAAAATGCCTGCATTCAGTCAAACATTAATAGTCACAGGAAGAAACTGGACCAAGGGAAAAATCGGACAATAGATATAGACCTACAAATGATCTAGATATTGGCATTCTCATAGACTTTTAAATCACTCTGATTAGAAAAGTTACTATGTTAACATGTTCAAGAAAATAGATGACATTGTGGAGAATTTCACCAGGGAACTGGAATCCACTTTAAACAATTAAAGAATAGTCGAAGAGGTAAGAGAGTGTCATTAACATTAGTGAAGACTGTTTCAGGAAAGAGGGAATAGTTGATAGTGACTCACACTGCCGAGACGTCCTTTGGATGTTGTAACAAGGAGGGTAAGTATTGAGAAGTCCTTTGGATTTTATAAGTAGCTTGTTGGTGACCTTGGATGCAAACAGTTTCAGTGGAGTGATGGGTATAGAAGCCATGGTGATGATAAGGTCATAGATTTGAAGTGAGTAGGGAAGGTGACTGTGCAAACATAGACGGCATGATGGACTGAAAGTTGTGGTACATGAGTTTATAGTGACATCAATCTATATGGCTCTGTAATTTTCTCTAGTAATACTCATCAACTTGGGTAGAAATCTAGGGATCAGTTGGACTATTAGGTTGACTCAGAGTTGGAGTTTCGTCAGCAAAGTTTGAGAGAAGTACAGTGGGCCAGGGGAATTGAGGAATTAGTGAGAGAGAAGATAAGAACGCTTTTGGTTGGACGTACTAACAGCTAACCCAACTTAGAGTGGTTTAAACAAGTATGCACTTATTCTTCTCACATAACAAGTGTGGAAGTAGGTGCCTTCTCCCGTTGGTTCAGTGGCTCGAGTGTGTTAGAGCTAGAATCTCATTCTTTTCACCTTTCCTTCATGGTCACAAGATAAATCTCACAACGTCGAGCATTCTATCTGCATTCAAGGCAGGCAGAATGGGGAAAGGGGGAAATGCCAATTCTGTCATTTTCTTTTATCAGGAAAGCTTTCACTATCAGAAACTTTCACTGGCCAGAACTCTGTTACATTTGTCACTGCAAAAGATGCTGGTAAAGTGGCTATTTAGTTTACTTACCTATCAAGGTGAGGGACAGTGTAATTGGCAATGGTTGCTGGGTTAGCTAACCGCTGTTATCTGCAACAAAACAACAGATATACTATGGGCTCTAGGCTGAAGATGGAAGGAAGTTAGGACAGGAAGGGACATACAGCTAAAAACAAAGTAGAGGGGTCCAGAAATAAGGAATGCCTTTTAAATGGAAGAAAGGGTATAGTAGGAATCACTATGTGAAAGAGCTGGAAGCATAGGAGTTTGCCACAGAGAAAAGGATGCATGAAGTTATTATCACTTCTGGGGTGGCGTTAGTTGAATTAGTTTTAATTACTGCCTTAAATGAGATGTATGGAGTCAATGATTGAAACATCTGTGCGTGTGTGTGTGGTGTGTTGTGTGGGGCACAGGGAATAAAAAGTGCCCCATGGAGGGGGTGTGCAGTACTGACCATATGAGTCGAAAAATAATCTCCGAAAATATATAATAAATGTTTATTAAGATTTCATTAAAAATCCTAACAAATTCACGATCACGTTCTCATCATCATCTACTTGCTTTTGACATAAAATAATTCACATTATTTGTAGGGTGGCAAAACTGGGTGTGACCAAAACCTTAGGTTGTGCCTTTTCCTAATGATTGTCCTTCCTGTGGTCAGTGTACTGGTGGAAGTGAGTTTTTACACGTTCAAGAACGTGGCGATTTCCCTCCTTGCCCCCTCCCACCCCCTGCACGTTTCCATTTCTGCTTCCTTTTCCACTTCTGTCTTGTACCCTTTGTTTTCCCTTGCCTCTCCTTTCTCCCCCTTTCCATTTCTTTCTTTCTGTTTCCTTTCTTTCCTTCCTTTGTTTCTAATAATGGAAAGAGTGATAACTTTTGTAGATTAAGAGGATGGAGCCTGTATACAAAGAGACCTACTTAGACCCAAGCCATGCCATCATAAATCTGAGATGATTTTTAAAAGTGATGTGTATTCTAGTACAATCTACTCTACTATCTGAATTTTTACAGACATAGCATACATTACAATTAAAATGCTTTTTAGAGTCCCATATGTTTTACAAGACTATAATTAAATGTGTATATTCATATATACACATACTATTTATCTGTCATGTGCACATATCTATATGCAACCATATATGTAATTTGCTGAAGTAAATTTCCAGAGTTGGAAAAATAGGCTTCTCTAGTTATACAGACTACTTTTTAACACATTGCAATCCAATTTTTAGAGAGGTGATTATTACAATTTATTAGTCCATCACCCTTTGGAGCAATAGCTGTTCTAATGTAATTAACTATTGAAAGAAATACATTGTAAGTGTTCTAAATTGCATTTCTAATTACTTATAACTAAAACTTTCTAGAATTCTAAAATCCATTTTGTCTTATGAAAAGCTTCAGTGCTTATCCCTGTTGTTGCACTATTACTTCAGATTAGAGTAACTTCATTTTAAAATCACATGTCAAATATCATTTGCTAGGAGTAACGTGAACTGTATGGCTTCCCTCTGAGGAAGAAAGCCCTTTCAGCATTTTTTAATATCATATACCTAAACAGAACTTCCAGAATGATCAGATCACATCTGGCCCAATGTAGATCTATTTGTACTTGCATAATGCATGTACATGTACACACTGGTATATTTTATGGCTATTTGGGTGCATTGATTGTTCTGTAAAGAGAACTATTATCCACATCTTTTTGCACAGAAGTACACTTAAACATTGGCATAGGTAAACAACTTAAGAAAATAAAACCCATGCTTGGCACAACTATTACCGGTGTCACAGATTTTACAACTGTAATATTTATGAAAAGCTAGCTTGAATACTTTGGAACATTTTTTTTCTGGGTGAATGCAGAGGCAGTTTGGTGAGCTGTAAAACTTCTGCATTTCATTTTGCATTCTAGTCTAGGCCAAATCTTAAGTGTCACTAAATCTGATTCCGTCTTGAATTGCTGCCCAGTATCATTCCCAGAAAGAGGCTTTTCCCCACACACTGGGTAAGTGGGCAGTTTGAAACAAAGGACATAGCTCTGTCAGCAGGTAAATATTAAGAATGGCTAAGAGTCAGAAATAGGTTAACAAAATCCAAAAAGTAAATCCCAAATCCAAAAGTACAGGCAGCTTTAACTATGCATTCTTTTTCTCTTGTGATCCTGTTTGAAGAAATGTATCAGTTGATCCTAAGTAAAAATCACTAGCATACTGTAGAAAAAAACTGCTAAACATTCCTTCCCCTCACTTAACATAAAATTAAAATCTGTCTTAATATAGAGAACAGACTTGTGGTTGCCGGAGTGGGGGCTTGGTTAGGGGAGGGAAGGAATGGGAGTTAGGGATTAGCAGAGGCAAACTATTATATATTGGACGGATAAACAGCAAGGTCCTACTATATAGCACAGGGAACTATATATTCCATATCATATGATAAAACATTATAGAAAAGAATATAAAAAAGAATATCTATGTATATCTGAATCACTCTGCTGTACAGAAGAAATTAACACAACATTGTAAATCAACTATACTTCAATAAAGTTTCTTTAAAAATCCATCTTAAGACATTTGTTCCCTCTCATCAGGAGGAAGAACCTCTCCATAGACTGTGTAACTGTCCTGAGGACATGGTATTTGACTAACAGCAGAGTGAGCTAGCTAGCCCAGTGACTTGCGAGTGACGGAAAAGTTTGGTTTCGTCTGCTGTATTTAATATGTAGAGTAATTAGTCAATTTTTATCATAGTGGACAAGCCATCTGGCTTGGGTCCCCAAAGTCATCCTTTTTTTTCTAATTTTTATTTGCAATAATTTCAAATTCACAGAAAAGTTACAAGAATACTATTGAAAATTCCTGTATACCCTTTACTCAGATTCACCATTTTAAACACTTGACCACCTTTGTTTCGTATATCCCTTTACTCCTTAATATTTCAGTGACTGTTTCCTAAGAAGAAGATTATTTTCTTAGGGAACCATAGCATAATTATCAAATTCAGGAAATTTATCATAATATAATACTTTCATCTAATCAACAGTCCATAGTCTGTATTCCAGTTGTGTCAATCATCCCAATGATTTCTTTTATAGCATTTTCCCCTCCAATATAGGATCCATTTCAGGGGCCTATACTGCATTTAGTTGTCTTGTCCTTTTAGTCTCCTTTACTGTAGCCCCTCGTGACATTGCATCACCTTGTTAAACATGAAGAATGCTGGTCGGTTATTTTATAGAACATTCCTCAGTTTCGATTTTTCTGATGATTAGGTTCAAGTTATGCACTTCCGTTTGGAGTATTACATGAGCCAAGTATGTCCTCCTTAGAATTTCCCATCTAGAGGCACACCATGTCTTTCTATCCCTCGTTGGTGATTGTCATTTTGATCACCTGGTTGATGTGTTGCCTGGTGTCTCCACTTAATAGGTATTATTTTTCCTGTTCAAAATAATAAGCAATCTGTGGGGAGACACTTTAAGACTGTGTAAATATATTGCTCTGCATCAAACTTCCCCCACAGATTTAACAACTATTGATGATTCTTGCCTGAGCCAATCTTTACCACAATGGTTGCGAGTCATCTTGTGTTAATTTCTTTGGGAGCAGGGGGAAAAAAACCAATAATTTATTCTGGCAATTTTCAGAAGAGTCCAGTTGATTTCCTTCCACAATGTTCTAATAAAGGAAATTGTTCTCTCTGGAATCAGAGTAGTCTATTCAATGTAACTCAAAATGAGCAGTGATTAAAATCAAATGATTTTTGCTCTAGAATCAAGATAAATGTATAAATGCTCTCCAACAAGTTATACAGTAAACTCCGCTAAAACAATACACCAGGTATATATAAACATGATTTCAGTGCTTCTTGAAAAAATGAAAGTATTTTTAATTGATTTAATGGCAGAATTCTGTAGTTTCCAACGACCTTAGTTTTTTAGAATTTGTTTATGTACTTTCAGACTTTTCAGCCTTTGCTTTTCTGTGTCCTTAACAAATTATCGCCTCATCCATTTATTCATGTTTCATCTAATTTATATACTTCTATTCTTCCTTCTTTCTGCCCTTCCACATTACCTAAATCCTTTATGGTTGGGAGTACTTAAATTTTTAAATTTGGTTTTCTTAGCCATTTTCTAAAATTGGTGATGAGACTTTTCAGGCATCACGATGAAAGAGATTAAAGTTGCATTATATCACTATTATAAAATGTTTGTATCAGAGTTGCTAACTAATGTTTTATATATTTAGTTAACTGTACAAAAGTCAACTTCTATCCTGTATAACAACCCTAATTTTGATCTTTTAATATAAATTTTCTTAATTAAAAAATTTCATCTTTTCTATTTAGCATTCCCCATAAATAGGCAACAATTTTAGTGTTTCAATGAAAAAAAAAATTCAACATCCTCATGAACCCTAACTGCTTAGTGTATATATATAAGTAAATTGAAATAGGTGAAAAAAATCATTTACCTGACAACTTTCTAGTCACTTCCTTAAGTCTCTGATACATTTTGGATAAACAAAAATTATGGAAATTAGGTTCATTGGCTACCTCAGCCAGATGATGATGGTCAACATCAGTAGTGATAAGACATGTAGATAATATGTTCCCTTCATGTGATAAACACGGCATTTTACCTTTGTGGTCTTCCTCCCCAAAACATATAACCTCAGTCTAATCAAGAGGAAAATACCAGGCAAACCCAAATTAAGGGACATCCTGCAAAATATTTGACCATTACTCCTAAAAACTGTCAAGGACATCAAAAACAAGGAAAGTCTGAGAAACTGTCACAGCCTAGAGGAGCCCAAAGAGATATGATAACTAAACGTGATGTGATACCCTGGATGAGATCCAGGGACAGAAAAAGGACATTAAGTAAAAAATAAGGAAATCAGAGTAAAGTATGAACTTTACCTAATGATAATGTATCAGTGTTGGTTCATTAGTTGTGACGAATGTACCACACTAATGTAAGATAATAATGATAGAGGAAAGTGGGCATGATGTATATGAGAACTCTGTACTATATAATTTTTCTATAAGTCTAAAATTATTTTAAAATAATTTATTAAAAAATTAAGTGCCTTGGGAATATTATATTTGATATGAGATATAAAGTTAGAAATTCTAAAATCAGGAAGTTCCTGAAAATAAAAAATACCATAATTTTTTTTTTAATACTTGATAAAGAATAGATAATGCCCAAGATCACTATCACCTAGCTTTTTTTTTTTTTTTTTTGCGGTACGCGGGCCTCTTACTGTTGCGGCCTCTTCCGTTGCGGAGCACAGTCTCCGGACGCGCAGGCTCAGCGGCCATGGCTCACGGGCCCAGCCGCTCCGCGGCATGTGGGATCTTCCCGGACCGGGGCACGAACCCGTGTCCCCTGCATCAGCAGGCAGACTCTCAACCACTGCGCTACCAGGGAAGCCCCTGATTCTTATTAATCAGTATTTCAAGTACTATATGTTACAGAAAACATGAAAATAGTAGAACATGATGAAAAGACTGTGGTCCCTGTACATGGTAATATAGGTGAACATAACTTATACAACAACAGAGAATAGAGTGTTGATTCCAATCTTTTATGCATCCTTAGGGAAAGCACTATCTAAATGAGATAATTGCTTTACACTTCATGGAGATGCCATACAACTAAAACACTTGTAATACCAAGGAACTCTAAGAATTTCAAGGACTTTACTAAATGAAGAATTAGAGGAAAATACAGATGAGTGAATCATAAGGAGTATAAGTTTTAAAATGTATCAATGGAAACTCAGGCTCAGCTCTTACAATATGTGGCATTTTATGGACTAAGGCAAAATAAATCCCTTTGAAAACTTAGTACCATTTTTGACCTTGAATACTCAGTGTAAATTTTGCCGTGAATAAGAACCCCAGTTAGCAAATTACTTGGCTGTATTATTGAGCGTATGAAGTCACATGAGCACTTCTGGCTCCTTAGAATGAAAATATTGTATGAGTCAGCTTTTGAATTTTCAAAGAATTTCTATTGGTCTGATCTTAACACATTATAGCTCCATGAAAATTATCCTCAACATTTGGATCAGCTATTTTTAAACAGAATATTTTGGAGGTATGACAAATATCCTAAAAGACAAATAGCCATTTCGTGTTTATACCAGAGTATATTAAATTACCAAGGCCTTCAAATACCCCACACTAGAAATACCTATTTGTAGAATAGGTACACTGGATCATTTACCTCTTCTTTCAGTGGGATTTTGGCTTCACACTTTCTGCCTCCATAAATCCAGCAGCCCAGTTGCACTCTTTTCAAGTATGTTTAAATATTAGATTGAGAAGCATATATCCTGCGACCTCATAAAATACTACTGCCAAAGAATATGTCATCAGATTGAGTGAGATCCAATAGAGACCTGCATTATACAAAAATTACACAAAATTATACACAAGTGATTGAGTCTAAAATGTATTTACTTACTGCTGAATTATAAGCAAGGCACAGTGCTAGGTGCTGTCAAGTCTGAAAATTAAAGCTGAATAAACCATAATCCCTATCTTCAAGGAGCGTACAGTTCATTGGCGGACACAAGTATAGAGGGAAATAATTTTAATATGGTACAGGTACATAATCCTATAATAGAGGTAAAAACTAAACTATACGGAAATATGGAGGAAGGAAGGATTAGCTTTTACTAGGGACCTCTTGGAAGCATTCATGGCAGGAAAAGTATTTGAACCGGGTCCCCAATTAATGGGTTAAGCTTTCACAGGTAAAAATGGAATAGGAGAAGGAGAAGTAAGCGTGGGATGGAAGCATTTCAGACAGAGGGAGGCTGAAGGTGGAAATAGGTACAGTGTTTACAAGTAGTCCAGTGTGACTAGAGTAAGAAGTCAGATCACAGGAGGTCAAATAGATGACACGGGAGTTTGAACAGCATTCTGCATGCAATGGGGAAACCATTAAAGGTTCTTGGGCAATAGAATTTCAAGATCACACCTGACGTTTGAATGATCTTTTGAACAGTCACATGAAGGATAGATGGAAGGGACAGAGATCATTTAGGTGATGCAATGATAAGCTCAAGTTTATGGAAGTCAATTAGTTAGCTTAATTTTAACAGCTTAGAATGTGTGGTAAACAGCCTCTGAGATGGTTCTTCATGATCCCAACCTCCAGGTATTCATGTCCTTCTAATAATAGAATATGGAAAAACTGATGGGATGTCATTTCTGAGATTAGGTTACAAAAAGACCTAGCTTCCATTTTGTGTGCTCTCTCTCTGTCCCTCTCATGGATCACCAGCTGCCATGTTGTGAGGACACTTAGGCAGTCTGAGGAGAGGCTCACATGTTCAGGAGTCAGTGGCTACCAGCAACCATGTGAGTGAACTTGGAAGACTATCCTGCCCTGGTTGAGCCTTCAGATAAAATTGAAGCCCTGGCCAGTGGCTTGACTGCAACCACATAAAAGACCTTGTGCCGCTGGCACCACCCAAACTAAACCCAGATTCTTAACATATAGAAACTGTGAGATCGTAACTGTTTATTTTTTAGCCACTGAATTTGGGGGTAATTTGTTAGGCAGCAGTAGGTAACTAATGCATATAATAGGTCAAATTCAATATCTAGCCTGTCTTGTCTTTGTGCTAGATTATCAAGTATTTCATCTTTGTCATTTCTGTACATAATATGGCTTGAAAATTACTGGATTATTAATAGCATCCAGAATATTCTCCATATTTCTTTGTATAATCTTAACTGTTATATTTGTTGTAGAAGTATTTCCCCCCTGGTAGTACTTCTAGTTGTTTGTGCTGTGTGTAAAGTGCTCATTCAAAAATATCTTTGTTATCCCTTGACATTTAAAGCTGTTGGAGGGACTTCCCTGGAGGTCCAGTGGTTAAGCCTTCGCCTTCCAGTGCAGGGGGTGCAGGTTTGATCCCCGGTCAGGGAGCTAAGATCCCACATGCCTCGTGGCCAAAAAACCAAAACATGAAAAACCGGAAACAGTACTGTAACAAATTCAATACAGACTTTAAAAATGGTCCACATCAAAAGAAACCTTTAAAAAAAATACGTAAAGCTTTTAGAGAAATGAAAGATATAGGATTTATATGTAAGAGAGGTCTTAGGAACCTATTTTGTGTTTTTTGTTGTTGTCGTTTTTTAAATAAATTTATTTTTTTTATTTATTTATTTTTGGCTACGTTGGGTCTTCGTTGCTGCAGGTGGGCTTTCTCTAGTTGTGGCTAGCGGGGGCTACTCTTCGTTGTAGTGTGCAGGCTTCTCATTGCGGTGGCTTCTCTCGTGGAGCACGGGCTCTAGGCGTGCGGGCTTCAGTAGCTGTGGCATGCGGGCTCAGTAGTTGTGGCTCACAGGCTCTAGAGCACAGGCTCAGTAGTTGTGGCGCACAGGCTTAGTTGCTCTGGGGCATGTGGGATCTTCCCGGACCAGGGATCGAACCCGTGTCCCCTGCATTGACAGACGTATTCTTTAACCACTGTGCCACCAGGGAGGCCCCTAAGCACCTATTTTGAAATTAGACACTTCTCGTATTTTCTGTTTATTCTTTTTAGGAAAACAAATTTGTTTTTAAAGTTTTTTGGAGTACCATAGTTAGAGAACAGTAACTTTGAGGATTTGTTGCCACTTTGATAATGGGGGGGATAAAAACCTACTGGAAAATAATTAAAGAAGTTGCTAATCCGTTCATTAATCAAGTGTATCTGCTGCACATTATACAGAAACAAATTGAAAAGGGTGCTGTGTTAGCCAGAAACTCCCTCGCAAATAAAGTCAAGAGGGAAGATAAACTAAATTGACTTTCCTTTGTGGTTGATTTCTGTCTAAGGAGATCTGTCTCTAAAACACTGAATGAAGAAACTTGCACCTATGCATAGATTCAAGCTTCCACTCAGACTCTGCACTATGCCTTAGTTCTACAAGATTACTTTGAACTATATTTAATCAGTCTGTCTTTAGTTTTTGCTTTTGGTTTTGTTTGCATTTATAACCCGTTGACCATTTTCATTTTCTGAATGCTAAATACACTTAGAAAGAAGAGGAAAAAACTAATAACACCTTGCTCACTGCATTACAACAATGGTTTTGTAACCCAATCAAAAGGATTAAATAGCTGGATACTGAAAGGTTACCCAAAATTCTGTCCATGGACAAAAATATTTGTCAGCAGTTAGAATGAATCTGGTCCTTCCCACTCTCTATGGTGCCTTAGCTATAATCATGGCAGTGAGGCATTGTAGCCTGAAAAAACATAGATTTTCAATTATAATTAGAGTAGATCTTCCAGAGAGGTCTCTTCACAAGGTCTAAGGTTCTCTACAGGGTAAAAGGGGTGAATAAAATCTGACTTGAAACAATATAGTCCTTCCTCTCCTCTCTTGATACTGACCTCCAGATGTATTGGTGTTTTTAAAAGCCAAATCCTAGAAGAATTTGCAGGTTCAGAATTAGAACTCACTTGAGTTTCATTAGGTTTGAGCCAGACACCAGTATGTGTCATTTTCTGAAAGCAAAATAATTTAGATTCAAAGCAATAGCCTATGAAGGAGAAACAGATGACCTGGCAATTGCATTTAAGACTCCCTTGGGGGACTTCCCTGGAGGTCCAGTGGTTAAGACTTCGCCTTCGAATACAGGGGGTGCGGGTTCAATCCCTGGTCTGGGAGCTAAGATCCCACATGCCTTGCGGCCAGAAAACCAAAACAGAACCAACATTGTAACAAATTCAATAAAGACTTTAAAAATGGTCCACATCAAAAAAAAAATCTTTAAAAAAGAAAAACAAAAGACTCCCTTGGTATGGACAGATGTATGTGATAACTTATTTTGATATATCATTTTATTTACCTATTCCTTTAATTTTGGTACTCAATTTTAAAAGAGCTCAGAAGTATTAGACTTTTGATATACACATATATATAATGGGCATAAGTCTGAAATCCACAAATTTGGGTACATAAGAAATGTAACTTTATTTTTTGTAATTGAACTTAATTCTGTCTTGAGACCCTATCCTACTGGGTAGTACCATAGAGAATGAGAAAAAAAAAAATAGAGAAAGATATATATATAAAAATTTATACCTCATGTGCTATCCCCACCATACCGTAAGCATGTAAATACCCATTCATTAGGAAGCGGATTACATGTTTACTCCATTATAGATTATCTAGGATTATGTTGAATTTACTGATGAGAAATATGAGCAAAGAAATGCTACTGGATACAAAGTATTTTCCTTTCCAAAGGCATTAATTTAAGCGATTGGCCTATGATTATCCATCTGCTCTAGCAGTGAAAGATCCCTAAAGACAATGCTGGTCTTCTATCCTTTTCATACTCAGTATGCTGTTGGCATTAGCAAATATTTGCCCAAAATGGCTCAATTCAGGATCCAGAAGAGAGAAATATATGAACTGCAATGAGTCATTGATAAGATCTGAGTGAAAAGTCTTTACATTTTTTTTAAAGGCTTAGATGAATGGACACAGCTTTCTATTGTTTTATCTTTGTCTTGTTTCACACTCCCTCCCCAAGGGCATGTGTGTGTTTAATGAGAAAAAGAAGAGTTCTGCAAGTGGGAAATGCCAACTAGAAATGGACACTTTCACAGGAGTAGAGATAAAGATAAAATATTATATAATTTACCCCGTGTACAAAATGCAAACCAGATGTTTTTTTCATTGATTTGCAAAATCTACAGTAGAATTTTCTGATAATTAGAATCTTGCTGAGACTAAGTGAAGTAATACTTAACTTTAGAATGGTTTGACGGACTTCAAGTCATATGGCATTGTTTTGCACGTTTTTAAAAATAAGGTTTTAAATTAAAAATGCAAAGAAAATCGTAAATAACTTAATATCACCAAGTTATTATTAGAGAATTGATCATCAATATGCAACTGATTAGAAGTTATAAATATACGAATCCATCATGTATAAAATGGTAGGTGCTGCAGAATTTTAAGCTGTGAAGGCAAGTGCTTGACAAATAACAATTACCTGTAAAGATAGTCTAGAAGCCAAACGGTGGTTTAGCATCCTTGTTGGAAACTTTCTTTAGAAGGGAAGATGTGTGACCTTCAGTTCCTTTGCTAATCATCAGTTATAGACACTTAAAATTTTATATTTATAATAATTCTATAACTTTCTAGTAATTGTTCATAGAGTGACATTGAATTTTCTAGACAGGATATATGCATATATCTCTCTTGAGCTCTCAGGAAGGAGAGAGAAGGAGAGAGAGGGAAAGTGAGAAAGAGAGGGCACGAGCAGGGAGATAAGAAAAGTAAACCACCTACTACTTACTACTTATAGGCGTGGTAAAAATTGCCCATTCCTCATGGGTAACCTAACTCCCCAATTCACCCTGACATTTCCTCCCAGATATTAAAAGCCAAACTAGAATTCTGTTTCTGAAGCAAAGGAAATTAAAGAAAATTCAAGTCAAGAGGATAAGGAGAAGAGAAGAGAGTTAATTATATTTCGCAAGGGTCCCAATCCACTTAGATCCTTACTAGGGTACTCAGCATTTTTTCACTGTGGCATTTGCATTTAGCATTTTTTAAATTGGGATGAAATTATTTTTATAGGTACTAGAGGAATCATTATGAGGTCGCCAAGAAGTACTGAATATGGTAACCAAAGCAGGGGGGAGGGTAGGTAAGTTCATCTCACAGAGGAAAGAAAACTTTCCTTCTCTCGAGTCATCTTTCTGGTCAATATTGCCTGTGTATCACATGCAATGAAAAGGGAGGCAATTACTGAAGTACTCAATAGGAAGATATCATGACCTAAAATAAGTCTTTTGTGACTCTATCCATTCCTGCCATATCCGAAGGGAATGCAAATATTTCTACGTTGCTATGCTATGATACACTTGAGCTGGCAAGGGAAGGACAAACTCAGAGTGACGGTTCTTCTTTCCGGTGTTCATACATCCCTCTGTGTGTGTGTGTGTGTGTGTGTGTGTGTGTGCGCGCGCACCCACGCGCATGTGCAAGCACGCGCGCGCACCTGAGGGCACATGCCAAAACAAATTTGGCTTCACTGATTGCATTCTAGAATTTCCTTTCCATTATATGCCCTGGACAAGAGGGCAGATGGGCAGCATAATCACAAAAACATCACAAAAATAAAAATCACAAAAATAAATGTGGTTCTAGAATTCTAAAGAGGAGGTGTTTTTCTTTTCCTCTTAGGAGAAATAAAAAGCATCATGTTTAAATTACCAACTAGGATTATGGGCTTTAAAAGCATTGTTTTGTTCTGTAAGGGTTGTGAAAGAGTGTTGCAAAGGGAGATAGTGAGATCTCCTAGAATGCATTGAAAAGACGGTGGCTGATCAGTTTTCTGGTGGTTTTGGCGCATAAGCCTACTTGGAAGCACAACGTGGGTCTAAAACAACTTCAGCGGAATCAGATGAGAGCTGATTCAAAATGGGTTCTTCTTTCTGATAGGCATGAGATTAAGCAGTTTGCTGGGCATCTTGGAGCTGCTGCCACGGCATGATTAATTTTTCATATAGTCATATGGTAACCAGCTATGCCAGCCTCCCAGTCAGAAGGCCCTTAGTAAGTGTTTCAGGCTTCAAGTAGAGGGATGAGTAAGGGTAAGACAAGACTCTAGCTGAGGTTTATATGAGAATGTGACTAGTAATGGGTTCTAGAGGCCCAGAATACCAGGCTGAATTGTTGGTTTGGAGAGCTCAAATATATTATGGATATATTACTTGTATTATACGTAAGTAAATACAGACATGGGTTTGATCATTGAATCTCATATTCTGATTTGGGTCTATCAAAGGCAATTCTTTCTGGGTATCAGCTCCGAAAATGGTGATTCACTACTACCTGCTAAATGTGAAGAAACGGGACTTCTCAGTGGATCTTTCTTGATGGTGTTTTAGATTCAAAACTGACAGTTTAACCTGTTCCCCTTTCACACATTCTTGCAAAGCCATGACACTGCAGCCAAGGGAGACATAATCCCCTTTCCTGCCAGGGCTCTGGGTGGTGGTTGCATCATTCTATATCCTGGAACACACGATTCTGCTTATTGGTCTTAAACATACATGCTAAACTCAGCAGCAAAAACATAACCAATATATGGTAGAGAAAATGACCAGGAGGGGACATTTTTTTGTTTGTTTTTTGGAGGAGACATTTTTTAAAAGCCAAGAAATATACTGAATAAATAGTCTGAGATAAAGGTGAAAAGTGAAAAAAAGCAAGCAAGAGTAGAAAGAATAAGGGGCTCAAGAGAGGATAAGTATTAATATCAGAAGGTATATCCATTATCAATTGCTGTATAACAAACCACCCCAAATTTAATGGCTTAAACCAATAATTCATGATGCTGCAATTTGAGCAGGCCTCAACAGGGCAGTTCCCCTGCTAGGCTCACCTAAGGTCACTCATACGGCTACAGTTATATGGAGGCTCTGCTGGGTCTGGATGGTCCAGGGTGGACTCGCTCACATGCCTGGTGGTTAGTTGGAAATGTCAGCCCAGCATTTCCAATCTCATGGCCTCTCCAGAAGGAAGTACAGACTTCTTATATGGCCTGTGCAGTGTTTCAAGAGGTCAAGAACGGAATCTACACAGTCTCAGGAAGCCTGGGTCAGAAGTCACACAGTGTCACTTATGCTGCATTCTATTAGCCAAAGCAAGTCACAAAGCCAGTCCAGAGTGAAGGGGTGGGGGAAATAGATTCTACCTCTAGATGGGAGAAGCTGCACATAATATGTGTTCATATTTAATCTATGATAGAATTTAAAGGACTGAAAAAAAAATCATGGCCAAGTCTAGCGTATTCTTAAGTGGAATCATTTTTAATATCCGCCATTTTAAAGTACTCCTTGAAGAGCCTCCATTTAACATGTTTTAAATGTCTCAACATATATTATTCTTGAATCCATTGAAAGATAATAGTACTGAGAAATATTTACATTTTATTCACTCAAAAAGCATTGAATGCCAGTTGGTGTCAGGCACTATGATCTGTCACTCTCAAATCTATCAGCAGCCTGAGATGTAAATTGATTCTTTGCTGCTTTATTGTAATAATTGTTGAACTTTCTTTGTAAGTGTATTACTGACCTTTGATAGAAAAAAGATTAATTCATATATTCATCAAAAACACAAGAAGTACCTTTCCCTATCAAACTCCTTCGGTTGTCACCCTTCTACTGTCCCAGAGATTCAAATAGTATCACATCACATGAAATTGTAGTTGGAAGGGAAGGGGAAAACTAGTAAGGTTTATTTAAATTGAATTCCAAGCATATAAGACATCCTCTTCCCAAGAAATGAAAGCTAGTAGAATATTAAGTCAATAATATACATACTTAAATGAATATTATTTAATGTGATAGTTAACCATTATGTAGAGTGTCTAAAACCAAAGTGATTCAGTTGTCATTACAGCAACAAAGTGAAATTTATAAATGGATTGTCACTAGCTTCTTTTCAGTTTGTTGTAGAGTATTCCTCTGAGGAGAGAGGGAACCAGAAATAAAATCAATGCACGAGACGCAGTGTTTCTGCATCTCCATTTTTCCACCTCAGTTTTAGTTTTGATGTTATTTCCCTCTGGAGGCTATCTGAAAGCTAAAATCCTATATAAAAATCACTTAGGCCATGTCATTTTTACTGACTAGAAGTCAGCTTTCCTATAAAATATACCACAAGATATTACTTTAACAGTTTTGGTTCAAGGGGCACCAGGCTCTACAGACTACCTGAGCTCCAGCAGTGGCACATTCTTTTAGTTGGGACTCTAATGCTTGTCTGAATCATTGGGCTAACATTCTATTCATATTTTCATCTTAGAAAGGCAAGTTAAACTCTACTTTTAAAGGAGGTTTAAAAAAGAAGGCTTAAGAAATAGTAAAAGAAAAAGATCCACTGAAAAATAATTTTACAACCCATTCAGTTTCTTGAGTATGTATTGCAGACCTACTCTGCATCCAAGCTTGCTGTCCCTGGCTGCTATGGAAATAGCGGAGACAAATTCAAACAGTCTCTGTGCTTGAGGTACTTAGAATCCAGTTGGCGAGACAAACTGAACACTTAATTATGGACTCAACTTGGTATTCAAGACTTTCCATGGTATAGTCTTCAAGAGACCTTTTCTGCCTATGTTTTTTTCACTACTTCCCCCATCACCTACCCTCTACTCCAGCCTAACTGAATGATTCCCTTTTCTCTGACTATACCTTACCTTTCCTACCTCTATGGCTTTCCCCACCATTTTCCCCATATCCACTCTTCAAGGCCCATTTCAAATACAAATTCCTTCATGAAGACTTGCTGCCTGAAAACACACACATCACTCCCACCCACTCGCCCCCAAATCCAGTGCTGTTTCCCCTTGTCCCTCTGTCATTGCACTTAATTCTTTGTGTTATAGTTGTCTCTTTATCCGATCTCCACCACCCATTAGATGTGGAGTACTGAAAGCAGAGACACTGTTTAGCTCTATCTCCTCCAGTACCTAGCACTTAGAGGCAAAATAGCTATTTAGTTGAATTAAAAGTGAACGCAAGAAAATTTTGTGACCATCTGCCAAAATGTATAGTCCCCGTGACAGTGTAGGAGATGAGGTAGCTTTTTTTCTTGGAAGTTTGATAAAAAATATATACTCCTGTAAAATGAATCACTTGGCCAAAATTTAACCGCTAAACTAACATTACTGTATGTTCATTACTCTGCATAATGTGTTTCTCATATATGTAAAAGCACATTATTTAGTCAGAACTATCGTGTTAAATTTCCCCAGTAATTCCTAAGGGCTGTCAGCTGCTCTTTGAATCTTGATTTTCTGTCAGGAGGAATTAACAATCTTGCCTTTGAGTGAATTTAGAAGCAATGAGGGATTGAGCAGAAATATTTGAATACCGTCTCCGTGGTAAATTGGATATCCAATTTTCAACTTAGCCTTAATAGGAAAAAAAAGAATCAATTGAATTCAGAACCTGTTTTTTCCTTTTTAATATTTTCTCCCCTTTTTAAGTGAGTTAGAATGGAAGGGTATAGCTCTTTCTCAGTGTGGGGAGGGAGGAGTCTATTTTCATTCACTTTGAGAGGTTTCTCAAATTCCAGTGAGCCTTAATTTATGGACAATCCATATAGCTAACTCTGTAAGGTGATCCTCTGGAAATCAAAGGAAAATTCAGTACAATAACACAGAAATTGATTTGCATGAGATTTAAATAGTGTTTTATTCTACAAGCAAAAGCATTCCTCTCCTCCCTCGCTGCAAATGAATTTTGTTGTCACATACTGATACTAACACATTGAAATCACAACTCAGTTTCTAAAACCAAACTGCCCTGTATATCCAGAGATGTTAACTTACATCAAGCTAGCTAATAAAATATAGCTCTTAATTTTTAGTTTCAGCTACACATCTGTACATGATCTCAGATTAAAAGTTCATTAAAATTACAAAAGGTTGAGAGACAATGATAAATAGGCTTACAGTGTTGTGGGGTTTCTTTTCGCCTCCAATCACTCTTTTTTTCCAACCCAAGTTGCATCGTGTACCATCCAGCAGTACCTTTAGCTGTCATAAGCCTGCTGATAGTAGATGTCCATCTGCTAGGCAGTGCAGAATTACAATCACTTTCTCAGCAAAGCAATAAGGTGGAGAGTGTATTTCTATCTGTGTAGCATGACCTCATGTGTGTCACTCACTTCCACTTTTTTTTGACCAAGCAGCAGTTTGCTCAAAGTTAACTTTTTTCATATAGTTAAGAGGAAATGTTAGCAGACACAACTCCAAATTATTTCTGTTTGCAACTCCAATCCTATACTGAGCATTTGAATATAGATGTGGTTCACGTTCATGACAGTCATTATACTTTACATGAAAGAATGAGGTCAAACTGTGGGGACCCCAATCAAAAAGAGCTGAATGCCTGTGGACACCTCATCCTTTCTCCCTGCCTCCCCGACTCTTGCTAGGGATCAGTGGTATCACCTATCAGACCGATGGTAGAACTTTACAAGAAATTGTCTTCTGTCTCGCTCAGATACATTACTTTTCTAGCTCAAACTCCGCTTGGGGCATGGAAGGTTTTCTCTGGTTAAGTTGACCAGACCTACTCTTCTAGCTTTTGCTGTCCTAGAGCAAGAAAAGTATAAATGTCAACAAGCAGAACAAGATGAGTATAACCAGAAGTAGAAAGAAGCCAGGGGATGAAGGCCAAAATCTAGTTAATCACCTGTGGATAATTGAGCATTATCAGCAAATCCCTAAGCTTTTGCTTCAAAAGACGTTGAAACATGACCAGCATGCCTCTTACTTTGCATAGGTGCTGTTCTTTGAATTTCTCTCCAAGCCTGTGCTTTTAAAATCAGCCTCAGATTAGATGCTTTGATAACCCTTCTTCTTAGAAGTCACTCTAACTCCAGCATATCCTTTGAGGTGGCTTCCGGTTTTCCATGCCTCATTTCAGTTTCCAGCACTGCAACCTTTGCTCCCGCACAACTAACATTTTTGGTACCAATCTGGGGCAAGAACTATCACTCATCTAATCCTCAAAGAATCTTTACAGGATAGTTATCATTATCCTCATTTTATAGATGAAGCACCTGAGGCCCAGAGAAGTTAAGCAAGCTGCCGAAGGTCATACAATGGCTAAATGATAGTTAGAATTGATCCCAGATCTGCCTGATTCGGAATCCTTGGTCTTCACGTTGTTCCACGTTGCCTCCCTATTTAGGAATCTTATTTAGATATATGTATATATATATATATATATATATATATATATATATATATACAGACATAGCTATATATATCTAAGTTCAAACCCATGCTCCAACGTCTGACAACAGAAACCACTTTCTTCTAGGGAAAGGAGCAGAACTGAGGATGCCAGAATGCTTTGTGCAATCCAAAGCCAAACTCCCCAGTCATTCATTCATTCATATTCTATCACTAGCCCCCCCCACCACACACACACACAATTTTTGATGGACACACAATTTTACATCATTTTTAACCTGGAGAATTTGTTCCTCTCTTCTTTTCTGATTACTTGGCCCTGCAACCTGCCCACAACAGTATGACTCACTCTCTGTGACTCTCCTTGAGGGCCCTTGTTATGAGTTCTCATTTCTGTGCCTCCTTTTTGAATATGCTCTAAAGAGCAGGGGTGGCCTTTGGCAGGAAAGAATGGCATGTCAGGATGGCTCTGTAAGCCATGTTGCTTTTCTTAATCATGAAAAGGCACCACTATTCAATGATATGCCCTAGGTTTCTAATCTAATCGAATGTACAATGATAGGGTATTGGGGATTAAATACAAGCCCACTTCTATCCAAAGCTGACAATACCTTTAAAGCAATGTGTAGTATTTTGCTCATTTCTTGTGAATGGTTTTTTGCATATGCCATACATAATTTTTCTTGTATGCTCTGTGCAAGATGACACCTTGAAAAGAAAAAATATCTATAAAAAGATTAATGTAACTTGGTCTTCTAGCGCACGGTTTGATTTAATTAATTGACCAAGTTGACTCTAAACTTTTATGTTGCTTTGAAAGTTTTTCCTTGTCACAATAAGAACTTGAAAAATGTCCAAGGAGCTCACTAACTTACCTGCAACTGAAATAAGTTAATTCATATGTTAGTTATTAAAAAGAATCTATTTTGGAATTTTGCTGAGTTATTTGTACATGAAAGCTCACATCGAGAAATCTGCACATTTATAAAATGACAGGTAGAGATTTTCCCAAGTGCTGGGAAAATATTTTATCTAAACTTTAAAAGAAGAAGAAAAGAAACTAATTTGAAAACACTTTTACATTTTTTGTGATTTTAGCTTGCTTTTTCTTCGATTTGTTTGATTTTATTCACCTATGATCCAATTTGTAGACAGGCTGACATGCTAAATGGCTTCAGTATTGGGGTTTAACCTACTATAAAGTGGATCTTAGAAATTAAAGTTTCAGGTTAAAACTTGCCTTTCAGGTCTTCTTGCCTAAGTGTATATGGAAATATGGAAATAACCTAATGTGCATAAACACATTCAAAATACTCTATAGCTCTTAAAAAATGTTTTCAATTTTGAAATAATTTTAGGCTTACAGGAAAGTCACAAAAATAGTCCAAATATGTTGATATGCCATTCACCCAGATTCCCAAATATTAATATTTCATCACATCTGCTTTATCATTCTTTCTCTTTTTAGATACAGACATACACACATGCATTATTTTTTCTGAATGTTTGGGAGTAAATTGTAACATGATGCTCCTTTACCTCTAAGTACTTAAATGTATTTAAGTATAAAATTAAAACATTCTTTTTATGTAAAAGTAAATTTATCAGCATCAGTAAGTTCAAAACGATAAAATCCTATTTAATTGGTAGACTTTATTCAAATTTCATCAATTCTCTCACTGTTTTATAGCAAAATAAAAAAACTGCAAGATCACACATTGCATTTAGTTATAATGTTTGTTTTTTTATTCTGTGCAGTTTTTTTTTTTTTAACATCTTTATTGGAGTATAATTGCTTTACAATGGTGTGTTACTTTCTGCTTTATAACAAAGTGAATCAACTATACATATACATATGTTCCCATACCTTTTCCCTCTTGCGTCTCCCCCTCGCACCCTCCCTATCCCACCCTTCTAGGTGGTCACAAAGCACGGAGCTGATCTCCCTGTGCTATGCGGCTGCTTCCCACTAGCTATCTGTTTTACGTTTGGTAGTGTATATATGTCCATGCCACTCTCCCACTTTGTCACAGCGTACCCTTCCCCCTCCCCGTATCCTCAAGTCCATTCTCTAGTAGGTCTGTGTCTTTATTCCCGTCTTACCCCTAGGTTCTTCCTGGCCTTCTTTCTTTTTTCTTTACTTCTTAGATTCCATATATATGTGTTAGCATATGGTATTTGTTTTTCTCTCTCTGACCTACTTCACTCTGTATGACAGACTCTAGGTCCATCCACCTCTCTACAAATAAGTCAATTTCGTTTCTTTTTATGGCTGAGTCATATTCCATTGTATATATGTGCCACATCTTCTTTATCCATTCATCTGTGGATGGACACTTAGGTGGATTCCATGTCCTGGCTATTGTAAATAGAGCTTCAATGAACGTTTTGGTACCTGACTCTTTTTGAATTATGGTTTTCTCAGGATATATGCCCAGTAGTGGGATTGCTGGGTCGTATGGTAGTTCTATCTGTAGTCTTCTGAGGAACCTCCATACTGTCCTCCATAGTGGCTGTAACAATTCACATTCGCACCAACAGTGCAAGAGTGTTCCCTTTTCTCCACACCCTCTCCAGCATTTATTGTTTGTAGATTTTTTGATGACGGCCATTCTCACTGGTGTGAGATGATATCTCATTGTAGCTTTGATTTGCATTTCTCTAATGATTAATGATGTTGAGCATTCTGTCATGTGTTTGTTGGCATTCTGTATACCTTCTTTGGAGAAATGCCTTTTTAGCTCTTCTGCCCATTTTTGGATTGGGTTGTTTGTTTTTTTGTTATTGAGCTGCATGAGCTGCTTGTAAATTTTGGAGATGAATCCTTTGTCAGTTGCTTCATTTGCAAATATTTTCTCCCATTCTGAGGGCTGTCTTTTGGTCTTGCTTCTGGTTTCCTTTGCTGTGCAAAAGATTTTAAGTTTCATTAGATCCCAATTGTTTCTCTTTGTTTTTATTTCCGTTTCTCTAGGAGGTGGGTCAAAAAGGATCTTGCTGTGATTTATGTCATAGAGTGTTCTGCCTACGTTTTCCTCTAAGAGTTTGATAGTGTCTGGCATTACATTTAGGTCTTTAATCGATTTTGAGTTTATTTTTGTGTATGGTGTTAGGGAGTGTTCCGATTTCATACTTTTACATGCACCTGTCCAGTTTTCCCAGCACCACTTATTGAAGAGGGTGTCTTTTCTCCACTGTATATTCTTGCCTCCTTTTTCAAAGATGAGGTGACCGTATGTGCATGGGTTTATCTCTGGGCTTTCTATCCTGTTCCATTGGTCTATATTTCTGTTTTTGTGCCACTACCATGCTGTCTTGATTACTGTAGCTTTGTAGTATAGTCTGAAGTCAGGGAGCCTGATTCCTCCAGCTCCATTTTTCGTTCTCAACATGGCTTCGGCTATTCGGGGTCTTTTGTGTTTCCATACACATTGTGAAATTTTTTGTTCTAGTTCGGTGAAAAACGCCAGTGGTAGTTTGACAGGGATTGCATTGAATCTGTAGATTGCTTTGGGTACTATAGTCATTTTCACAATGTTGATTTTTCCAATCCAAGAACATGGTATATCTCTCCATCTATTTGTATCATCTTTAATTTCTTTCATCAGTGTCTTAAAATTTTCTGCATACAGGTCTTTTGTCTCCTTAGGTAGGTTTATTCCTAGATATTTTATTCTTCTTGTTGCAATGGTAAATGGGAGTGTTTTCCTGATTTCACTTTCAGATTTTTCATCATTAGTGTATAGGAATGCCAGAAATTTCTGTGCATTCATTTTGTATCCTGCTACTTTACCAGTTACATTGATTAGCTCTAGTAGTTTTCTGGTAGCATCTTTAGGATTCTCTATGTATAGTATGTCATCTGCAAACAGTGACAGCTTTACTTTTTATTTTCTGATTTGGATTGCTTTTATTTCTTTTTCTTCTCTGATTGCTGTGGCTAAAACTTCCAAAACTATGTTGAATAACAGTGGTGAGAGTGGGCAGCCTTGTCTTGTTCCTGATCTTAGTGCAAATGGTTTCAGTTTTTCACCATTGAGGGCGATGTTGTCTGTGGGCTTGTCATGTATGGCCTTTATTATGTTGAGAAAAGTTCCCTCTATGCCTACTTTCTGCAGGGTTTTTATCATAAATGGGTGTTGAATTTTGTCGAAAGCTTTCTCTGCATCTATTGAGATGATCATATGGTTTTTCTCCTTCTGTTAGTTAATATGGTGTATCACATTGATTGATTTGCGTATATTGAAGAATCCTTGCATTCCTGGAATAAACCCCCCTTGATCATGGTGTATGATCCCTTTTATGTGCTGTTGGATTCGGTTTGCTAGTATTTTGCTGAGGATTTTTGCATCTATGTTCATCAGTGATATTGGCCTGTAGGTTTCTTTCTTTGTGACATCCTTGTCTGGTTTTGCTGTCAGGGTGATGGTGGCCTTGTAGAATGAGTTTGGGAGTGTTCCTCCCTCTGCTATATTTTGGAAGAGTTTGAGAAGGATAGGTATTAGCTCTTCTCCAAACGTTTGATAGGTCGCCTGTGAAGCCATCTGGTCCTGGGCTTTTGTTTGTTGGAAGATTTTTCATCACAGTTTCAATTTCAGTGCTTATGATTGGTCTGTTCATATTTTCTATTTCTTCCTGCTTCAGTCTCGGCAGGTTGTGCATTTCTGAGAATTTGTCCATTTCTTCTAGGTTGTCCATTTTATTGGCACAGAGTTGCTTGTAGTAATCTCTCATGATCCTTTGTATTTCTGCAGTGTCAGTTGTCACTTCTCCTTTTTCATTTCTAGTTCTGTTGATTTGAGTCTTCTCCCTTTTTTTCTTGATGAGTCTGGCTAATGGTTTATCAATTTTGTTTACCTTCTCAAAGAACCAGCTTTTAGTTTTATTGGTCTTTGCTGTCGTTTCCTTCATGTCTTTTTCATTTATTTCTGATCTGATCTTTATGATTTCTTTCCTTCTGCTAACTTTGGTTTTTTTTTTTTTCTTCTTTCTCTCATTGCTTTAGGTGCAAGGTTAGGTTGTTTATTTGAGATGTCTCCTGTTTCTTAAGGTCGGATTGTATTGCTATAAACTTCCCTCTTGGAACTGCTTTTGCTGCATCCCATAGGTTTTGGGTCGTCATGCTTTCATTGTCATTTGTTTCTAGGTATTTTTTGATTTCCTCTTTGATTTCTTCAGTGATCACTTCGTTATTAAGTAGTGTATTGTTAGCCTCCATGTGTTTGTATTTTTTACAGATCTTTTCCTGTAATTGATATCTATTCTCATAGCGCTGTGGTCGGAAAAGATACTTGATACAATTTCAATTTTCTTAAATTTACCAAGGCTTGATTTGTGACCGAAGATATGATCTATCCTGGAGAATGTTCCATGAGCACTTGAGAAAAATGTGTATTCTGTTGTTTTTGGATGGAATGTCCTATAAATATCAATTAAGTCCATCTTGTTTACTGTATCATTTAAAGCTTGTGTTTCCTTATTGATTTTCATTTTGGATGATCTGTCCGTTGGTGAAAATGGGGTGTTAGAGTCCCCTACTATGATTGTCTTACTGTTGATTTCCCCTTTTATGGCTGTTAGTATTCGCCTTATTTATTGAGGTGCTCCCATGTTGGGTGCATAAATATCTACAATTGTTATATCTTCTTCTTGGATTGATCCCTTGATCATTAGGTAGTGTCCTTCTCTGCCTCTTGTAATAGTCTTTATTTTAAAGTCTATTTTCTCTGATATGAGAATTGCTACTCCAGCTTTCTTTTGATTTCCATATGCATGCAATATCTTTTTCCATCCCCTTACTTTCAGTCTGTATGTGTCCCTAGGTCTGAAGTGGGTCTCTTGTAGACAGCATATATATGGGTCTTGTTTTTGTATCCATTCAGCCAGCCTGTGTCTTTTGGTGAGAACATTTAATCCATTTACAGTTAAGGTAATTACTGATATGTATGTTCCTATTCCCATTTACTTAATTGTTTTGGGTTTGTTATTGTAGGTCTTTTCCTTCTCTTGTGTTTCTGGCCTAGAGAAGTTCCTTTAGCATTTGTTGTAAAGCTGGTTTGGTGGTGCTGAACTCTCTCAGCTTTTGCTTGTCTGTAAAGGTTTTAATTTCTCCATCAAATCTGAATGAGATCCTTGCTGGGTAGAGTAATCTTGGTTGTAGGTTTTTCTCCTTCATCACTTTAAATATGTCCTGCCACTCCCTTCTGGCTTGCAGAGTTTCTGCTGAAAGATTAGCTGTTAACCATATGGGGATTCCTTTGTGTGTTATTTGTTGTTTTTCCCTTGCTGCTGTTAATATGTTTTCTTTGTATTTAATTTTTGATAGTTTGATTAATGTGTGTCTTGGCGTATTTCTCCTTGGATTTATCCTGTATGGGGACTCTCTGTGCTTCCTGGACTTGATTAACTATTTCCTTTCCCATATTAGGGAAGTTTTCAACTATAATCTCTTCAAATATTTTCTCAGTCCCTTTCTTTTTCTCTTCTTCTTCTGGGACCCCTATAATTCGAATGTTGGTGTGTTTAATGTTGTCCCAGAGGTCTCTGAGACTGTCCTCAATTCTTTTCATTCTTTTTTCTTTCTTCTGCTCTGCAGTAGTTATTTCCACTATTTTATCTTCCAGGTCACTTATCCGTTCTTCTGCCTCAGTTATTCTGCTATGGATCCCTTCTAGAGAATTTTTAATTTCATTTATTGTGTTGTTCATCATTGTTTGTTTGCTCCTTAGTTTTTCTAGGTCCTTGTTAAACGTTTCTTGTATTTTGTCTATTCTATTTCCAAGATTTTGGATCATCTTTACTACCATTATTCTGAATTCTTTTTCAGGTAGACTGCCTATTTCCTCTTCATTTATTAGGTCTGGTGGGTTTTTACCTTGTGCCTTCATCTGCTGTGTGTTTTTCTGTCTTCTCATTTTGCTTATCTTACTGTGTTTGGGGTCTCCTTTTTGCAGGCTGCAGGTTCGTAGTTCCCGTTGTTTTTGGTGTCTGTCCCCAGTGGCTAAGGTTGGTTCAGTGGGTTGTGTAGGCTTCCTGGTGGAGGAGACTAGTGCCTGTGTTCTGGTGGATGAGGGTGGATCTTGTGTTTCTGGTGGGCAGGTCCACGTCTGGTGGTGCGTTTTTGGGTGTCTGTGGCCTTATTATGATTTCACCCAGCCTCTCTGGTAATGGATGGGGCTGTGTTCCTGTCTTGCTAGTTGTTTGGTATAGGGTGTCCAGCAGTGTAGCTTGCTGGTCGTTGAGTGAAGCTGGGTCTTGGCGTTGAGATGGAGCTCTCTGGGAGTTTTTCGCCGTTTGATATTGCGTGGAGCTGGGAGGTCTCTTGTGGACCAGTGTCCTGAAGTTGGCTCTCCCACCTCAGAGGCACAATACTGACTCCTGACTGGAGCACCAAGAGCCTTTCATCCACATGGCTCAGAATAAAAGGGAGAAAAAATAGAAAGAAAGAAAGAAAGAAAGAAAGAAAGAAATAGAAAGAAAGAAAGAAGATAAAGTAAAATAAAATAAATTAAGATAAAATAAAATAAAGTTATTAAAATAAAAATTAAGAAATGATTATTAAGAAAAAAAAATTTAAGTAAAAAAAAAAAACCGACAGACAGAACCCTAGGAAACATGGTGAAAGCAAAGCTATACAGACAAAATTTCCCACGGAAGCATACACATGCACACTCACAAAAAGAGGAAAAGGGGAAAAAATAATATATCTTGTTCCCAAAGTCCACCTCCTCAATTTGGGATGATTCGTTGCCTATTCAGGTATTCCACAGAGGCAGTGTACATCAAGTTGATTGTGGAGATTTAATCCGCTGCTCCTGAGGCTGCTGGGAGAGATTTCCCTTTCTCTTCTTTGTTCGCACAGGTCCCAGGGTTCAGCTTTGGATTTGGCCCCGCCTCTGCGTGTAGGTCGCAGAGGGCATCTGTTCTTCGCTCAGACAGACCGGGATAAAGGAGCAGCTGATTTTGTGGCTCTGGCTCACTCAGGCCGGGGAGAGGGAGGGGTACGGATGCGGGGCGAGCCTTCAGCGGCAGAGGCTGGAGTGACATTGCACCAGCCTGAGGCGTGCCGTGCATTCTCCCGGGGAAGTTGTCCCTGGATCACGGGACCCTGGCAGTGGCGGGCTGCACAGGCTCCCGGGAGGGGAGGTGTGGATAGTGACCTGTACTCCCACACAGGCTTCTTGGTGGCTGCAGCAGCAGCCTTAGCATCTCATGCCTGTCTCTGGGATCCGCACTGTTAGCCGCGGCTCGCGCCCGTTTCTGGAGCTCCTTTAGGCAGCGCTCTTAATCTCCTCTCCTCGTGCTCCAGGCAAAAAAGGCAAGAAAAAGTCTCTTGCCTCTTCAGCAGGTCCAGACTTTTTCCTGGACTCCCTTGATCCGACCGAAGCCCGAGCCTCAGCTCCCAGCCCCCGCCCGCCCCGGCAGGTGAGCAGACAAGCCTTTCGGGCTGGTGAGTGCCGTTCGGCACCACTCCTCTGTGCAGGAATCTCTCCACTTTGCCCTCCGCACCCCTGTGGCTGCACGCTCCTCCGCAGCTTCGAAGCTGCTCCCTTCCGCCACCCGCAGTCTCCGCCCACGAGGGGGCTTCTAGTGTGTGGAAACCTTTCCTCCTTCACGGCTCCCTCCCATTGGTGCAGGTCCCGTCCCTATTCTTTTGTCTCTGTTTTTTCTTTTTTCTTTTGCCCTACCCAGGTACGTGGGGAGTTTCTTGCCTTTTGGGAGGTCTGAGGTCTTCTGCCAGCGTTCAGTAGGTGTTTTGTAGTTGTTCCACGTGTAGATGTATTTCTGATGTATCTGTGGGGACGAAGGTGATTTCCACGTCTTACTCTTCTGTCATCTTCTCAAATCTCTATAATGTCTTTTTAATCCCCTTTAATCTAGAACAGTTCCCATGCCCAAAATGCATAACCTGGCTCTAACCGTGAGGAAACGTCAAACAAATCCACATTCTACAAACTATTTTACCTGTAATCTTCAGAAATATTATACTTTTTTAAGTTATGGCACGTCTCCAGTAGAGTACACATGCATATTTTCCTTTTTAATTTCCTCTAAGAAAAAGAAGAACTCAGAATAATACCTAAGTATGTTTTCAAATAAAGGCCTATTTTTGAATGTCAAAGGAAAACACTCAAACTCTCAAATTTTAATTTAAACATAGAATGGCCATTTCAAAAAGAAGTATTATTTAATAAGTTAAGGAAAATCTATCTTTCATATACAGGTTTCAGACAATTGCTTGTTCATTCTGAGTTGAGCAATATTTCTTCCATGGGATTTTAAACTAAGAACATTTTGCTGCTTGTTGAGTACTTGTGTTTCTTACATTCTGCCTCATAGCCATCTCCCACTACCATGCATATGACACCACCACCTCACTCTGAGCCCAAAAGTCTAGAAAAGAGTTCTAAATGAAGTTCTTACGAATCTTTCCTCTAAGGAGGGATAGGTAAGGGCAATTGGGAAGATTCATCTCCCCAGAAAGACCTCCCACAGGTCCTCTACCAATTCAGGCTGCATTTAGTTAAATAAGATCTTCCTATAAAACACAAGAGTATCTATCACTATCAATATTTTACACCTCCATATTAATTACTCCACTCTGATTACTTTCTGGTTTGTAAGTGAATAGAATATTTTGTTGTGGAGCAGGGAGAATGGGAGAAGTAATGTAGGGCAAGGGTTATTTGGTGAAAGGGTTAGGGTTAGAGGTGAGAGTGGCTCTTTGGGCCCCTATACTAGGGAATTATAAGTAGCAAGAGGGCCCTGTACATCCACTAAAAGGCAGGGAAGGAGTACCTAAAAATAGGTAGAACGCCACCTACTTTGCAATTTTGCCTGGTAACACCAATCTATGCAGCCGAAGCCTGGTTTCGAGTTTGTCACATCTGCAAATGATGATAAACTAGATCAGTAACACTTCCTGATTATTGTCTGATTGTCTAAATTTTGAAACTAATATTTGCATTGTTATGATTCAGTAAAATGTGTGTCATGTAGGTTTTTTTTTTTTTTTAATTTTTTTCTCCATAATTTGTTTAATCCAGTGGCTATTTTCAGAAGTCCCTAGGTGGATTTCTCACTCTGGTTATTCCCAAAGCATAGAGTCTCCCATACTGCCTATTCTACATATAACTTCCTTCCTAAGACATTTTTTTTAATCTCTATTTTCCACCTCCCCATTCTCTAGAAATGGCGTTTTGAAGGTAAAAGCCAAAAAATTATAGCATGAAGTCTGGAAAATGAGGCGAATGGTCCACAGCTATGTATGAAACATTTCCGACTTATGATTTGTGAAAGTAGCACTGACTCAGCTAGTGATCATGGCAAGTGTATAGACTTAGACTTACTAAGACTTACAGAAGTCTAATTTTAGTCCATAACTGTGTGACCTTGATCTGGTCACTAAGGCTGTCTAGACATCAGCAGTCTCCCCTTGCATGAAATGAGGTTGTTGGACTAGATGATCTTTGCATTTTCTCCCGAGCTATGAACTCAATAATTTTGAGTGTAGGAGCTTAAGAAATCACTTAAGGCGGAAAAATTTCATTCATTTATGGATGCAAATTTATTGAGCTTCTACTATATACGGCATTCCACGGGAATGAAAAAGCCAGACATCTTAACCTTACTAAGTTATTTTGTTTTTACATATCTAGAGAAAAGAATGTGAAAAGTTTACATGAAAAATCAGGAAGTCAACATTGTAAATAAATAGGTAGATAATAAATTGAACCAGCAATTAATACAGACTCAGTTAAATAGCGGACTTCCAGTGGATGGAATCATAACATTCGGGGCTAAATTATATTTGAGAATACCTACTCTTAAGGAATAGGTTTTTATGCTCTGGAACCATCACCTCAAAATATAGCATCTAATCCATTTCACTCTTCACAGTTTTCTTTTTGAAAGTATAAATTTCTTTCCCATAAGATAAAGTAAAAAGAAAATCTCAAGATGGCTAGAGTTTTTTCTTTTAATGGTAATACAACTCCATATGGAAAAGCAATATATGTGTTCCTATCTGAAGAACCCCCCCAAAATTAGAACTTCTAAATCATGGAATTTTGAAGAACTAGTAATAGTTGTTGACTTCTTAATCATTACTGCGTGTATTCATTTACTAGGGTTTCTGTAACAAACACCACAGCTTAAACAGCGGAAATTTACTTCCTCACAGTTCTGGAGGATAGAAGCCCAAGATCAAGGTGTTGGCAGGTTTGGTTTCTTCTGTGGCCTCTCTCCTTGGCTTGCAGATGGCTGCCGTCTTGCTGTGTCCTCACATGGTCATTATTTTGTGTTGCCTCTGTCCTAATTTCCTTATAAGGACACCAGTCATACTGGATTAGGGCCCACCCTGACAGCCCCATTCTAATTTAATTACTTCTTTAAAGGCCCACTCTCCAAATACAGTCACATTCTGGGGTACTAGGGGTTAGGGCTTCAACACAGGAATTCGGAGGGACACAACTCAGCTCATAATACTATGTTTCTTTCCAAAATAATGGACCTGGATTTGTTATTCTTACTACTGTTTTGTACACTGAATATATTTTAATTTTGATTATATAATTGCCTTGCACATGTATCAGTTTATCACCATGTGCCAAGGATGTGAAATTTACTGCTTCAAAATACATCCTAATTAAGATAATTATATATTCACAACGTTTTCATAGCATTTGATTTTTTTCCTTGTTAAACATAACAGAGAATTGGATGTTGTTCACATATCACAGATCAGCCAATAAACCAGGCATTTTTACCATACTCTTTGTTGATAAGGATTTTTTTTTCCCATGACAACAATAAATTTTGTTGCCTTCAACTTCTAAGACTCCCTTAATTACAAACACAATCGACTTTTTTACAAGGGATATTATATATGCAGCAGTTGTTTAAACCTGAAATAGAAGAATTAAGAGGGAAAATATTCAAGTCCAGTGTGGCCCAGTGCTGAAACACAATATTGCAACTTTTGACATTTTACTGAATCTGCAACTCTATTCTCTGGCTGACTTTAAAAGACTTTATGTAATGAGTAGGTAAAAAAAATGGTTGGGAAAATGTAAAAGTAAAAGAGTTTTAAGAAAGTATGATAAAGCAGAAGGCCTAACTCAAATTATATGCAATAGATTATATGGCTGTGGTGCCAGCAGCCTGGATTTGTATCCTGACAATTCCCACTTACTAACTGACTTTACTTCTTTGTACAGATGTTTTCTCATCTGTCAAAGGGGATAAATAATGATACCTATATTACAGGCTTGATGTGGTGATGAACAGAATAATTCACATGAAGCATTCAGTACAGAGCCTGGCATAGAGTAAATTCTCAACAATTTCTATTTATATATTGGTGTATGTGTATATATGTATATGTGCCTATGTATATGTATACTTGTATATATATATATATACACATATTATTCATATTATGTATGTGAATACATAAATATTAGAATGCATCTTCACATTTGCCACCCTCCCTTTGGTATACTACTAGGGTGTATGTAGCTCAATTACAGGCTCAATTACAATTATAGAGCTCCTCCTGTCACGGTGGAAGCTAGCAGAGACATAGTCAGCTGGTGAAATCAGTCTCAAATGGTACATCTTTCTGTAATCAGACATAGGATCCATAGCAGGACATCCAGTGATTGCCTCAGACACTACCTCTAGCCTAGAGGAGAATTGTGGCGCAGAATCCAAATCCCTTGCTTCCATGCCTCTCAGTCCCTGAGCAATCTCTTGATGCATAGAAAGCTTTGTAAAGGTCCTTAAGTTTTTCTTTGGCCTACACGTGGCCTTTATGATTAACTCATTTTCGAGCTCTCTAAAGACAAACACTACACCCCTCTCTCATACAACCCAGAAGTACCTGCTAGAAGCTTTCTCACACCTTAAACACTGAGTAAATCATGAAGTCCAATGGGATCCTGAAACTAACCCATAATCCAAGAAACTGAGAAAGGCTAAAGCGGGTCCCTCCTCTGGAACCACAGTAGTCTAGAAGGCTCAAGAAATTAGTGAACGGCAGGATGGATAGTGGTTACTGCTTGGACTACAGAGAAAAAGGCTCCCTGGATTCAAATCCTAGCTCTGCAGCTCAATAGTTGTACGACTTGGGTGAGTTGTTTGACTTCTCTGTGCCACATTTTCCTCCTCTATAATCTGGAGATAAGCAGATTATCTACTTTATAGAGTTCTGAAATTAAGTAAATGTATATTTGTAACATGCTTAAAATAGTTCCTGGCACAAAGTAAGTGATAGCACTTACCCTAAGTATATGTGACATAAGTAAAATCAAATAATGGTGGGCACCTCCTAGCTACCTAAAACAGTGGCCCCAAAACAAGTCTGTTCCACACAGGTCTTCCAGACCAAGAGCCACTATAAATCTAGTAGAGCTCTCCTAACAAGGCAGCTGTATATCTCTCAGCGTTTGTGTTGGGGTTCATCAGACAGAAGAGTATAAGTTGTTCCCAGCCAAGGCCTTCCTGAAGAGGCTTATAAAAACAGGCTGGTGGGACATTTGGTATGTGTTTCTTTGATGCTTTACAGTCTGTGTTTCTAGTGTCTGCATCATTAGTGTGTGTCTCTTTTCTGGGCTTGCACTCTGTCATTACTCATCTGTGTCTGTTTTGACTTAAACTGGTCCCTGGAAGAGAGGAAGAATATGGTTCTCACTGAGTGCTAATACTTCTGTATGATGATAGCTCTAGCACCAACAAAGAAACTGTTGCATGTCCATTGGCTGCAAACCAGATCTTCAGAAAAGCAGTTATATGGCAACCTTTATGAAATGCAATTTTCCTTTACCTTCAATTTCGTGTTTTATTTCACTGTATGGTTTTTAAGTGAGAGAGGTAAGAAGAGAGAGCTAGCTACAAGGTGGAAGTTGAAATATTTTTACAGAGACGTCATTATAGTCAATGTGATTGACTATAGTTGTAAGTAGGGTGAGTGGGAGAAAACCTTATTAAGAAAATGAGAAACAGTGATGAAGAAAAGGACTACAGGTAAAAAACCTGGAAATCAGTGTTAGTGTAGGAAAAAGACTGTAAGGTAGAAAAGGAATTTTTTAATGAAAAAAAATGAATAAAAGGTGATTTTATTTTTATTTTAAATAAGACTGTGTCAAAGCGTTTCATAAATAATAAAGCTTTCTATGACTGTAGAAGATGGTTATGCTTGTATAGCAAAGGCCGTGTTAATGAAATGGCTAGAGAAGTAACATTTTACCTGGTTTTATATGTAGATCTACTGCGTGCATTACTGTAATTTTTGTTGTAAACTTCTCCTAAAATAGGTTTTGTGAGCAACAGCAGTAATAGCAACCATCCTCATGACTCTACCATTCTACCATGGACTCAGGAACTTTCACGTGAGCATTCCAGCACTATATATCCCATTTTAGAGCACAGAGCACCAGCCAAAACTTCAAAGGGAATATTGCACGACAGAGAAGCAGTTTCATTGGGTCAATCATGATCCTAAATATTTCAGCTGTGGCTTTGAGATCTCTGCTCTATTCCCAGTGGATATGACGGTAGAGAGAAGCAGTCAATTTTCCATGGGTTTTATGTCTGTTCCCTTCCTTCCAGCCAGAATCATCTTGGAATTAAACATGTATGGAAGTTGTAAAGGGACTCTCCATATGCTTACTGAGACTCTTAGCTGGCAGAGAAGAATAGACGCTTTGGAGAATTCACTGGACATAGATTCTCTACCGAGTAAAAGGATCGCCTCTCTTAAGTCATTCATCATCCACTTATTTATTTATTCAATAAAAATATATTGGGTGCTATATTAGTTTCCCAGGGCTACCATAATGTATTGCCACAAACTGGGTGGCAAAACTAGAGGTTTATTCTCTCGCAGTTCTAGAGGCTAGAAATACAAAATCAAGGTATCAGCAGGGCTGGTTCCTTTGGGGGGCTCTGAGGGAAGAATCTGCTACATATCTCACTGGTATCATCTGGTGGTTGCCAGCAATCCTTCGCATTCCTTGGCTTGCAGCTGCATCACTCTAATTTCTGCCTTTGTTGCCACATGGCCTTCTTCCCTCTGTGTGTCCTCTGAGTCTTTGTGTTGCCAAATCTCTTTCTTCTAATAAGGATGCCAGTCATTGGATGTAAAGCCCACCCTAATCCAGTATGACCTCATCTTAATTTGATTCCATCTGCAAAGAACTTATTTCCAAGTAAGGTCACATTCACAGGTACCGCAGGTTAGGACTACAACGTATCTTTTTGGAGGACACAATTCAACTCACAACAGTGCCTTCTTTGTGCCAGATACAGTGCTGGACGCTGGGGATGGAAAGATGAATAGCATGCAGTCTCTGCACTCAAAGACCTCATTCAAATGGAGGTAGACATAAATATATAATATATTGTCATAAATAATATACGTCTCAACAAAATGCTCTGGGAACACAGAGAAATGGGCGACTAACGTTGTCTTAGGTGACCAAAAAGCTTTCTTATGGAGCTGTCTTTTGAGGCACGGGAAAATGGATATTGGAGTTAATAAGTGAATTCATGGTCATGAGTATGCAAAGGGCATTACAGAAAAAAGCAACAATATGTATAAAAAGATGATGTCATGAAAAGACCCAGCAACCTTCAAGAAAGTCAAGGAGTTGTAACTGGACTGTAGGGTTAGTTGTAGGGAATGGTAGGATACACGGTTGGGCTACGTAGGAGAGAATGAACAGGTGGTAGATGGTAAAGGGTGCTCTTTCATGCCAAAGAATTTGGCTTTATAATATATAATAGAAAGCCTCTACCAATACCACTGTGGATATTTTTTTAATCCTTAAAGTAACAATGAATGGACTTAAGTAGTATCATAAAATGAAGTGAAACAGTAGTTAATAAAGCATCTTGCAAAATGAGAAAGGCCATTTTGATTTAGTGAAAATTATTGGAATTATGCAATAATTTTAAGGAAATGCATGTTTATTTATGTCTAGTATGTTCAGGAGCTTCAGCTAAGTTAACAAGATTCAGTCATTCAAACATTAGCAGAGGTCCTAAAGGATCCAGTTTTAATGAACAAATAGGGCTAAATTGTAATTAGCATATCAATTGTATGTAAATTGATGCTTGTAAAGTACGTGAGGGGATTGGAAAAGTTTGTTCTCTTAAGCATTTTAAATATTCTCCTTATAATCTTATTTATACTATTAATTTTAGATTATCTATGGGGAAGGAGTTTGCTTAACAAAAGTAAACATCAACCCTAGTCCCTGGGAAACTGAAGAATTCTGAGTTAGTCACTTTTAATTTATTTAAGTAAGTATTGCATTATGTAACATCTGTGAACCAGATTCTGTCCTAAGCAGCAAGGATTCAAAGATATGACAGGACACATCACTATCCTCATATAACTGACAGTCTAGTGGGAGAGACTAAGGTGGAAACAAATAATCACGTTAAAATCTGTTGAGTTGGGTAATGGTGTATACGGGTTGCTGGGTGAATGCAATGGAAGAAAGGCTCAACTCTTAGTGGGAGAAGGGAAGCAGGCGATCAGGGAAGGCTTTCTATTTAGGTTGAACTTTGAAGGATAAAAAGTGGTTTTCCTCGTAGACAAGGAGGCCAGAGTGGGTAGTCAGTATCTGAGGTTTGGGGCACAGCTCTTTAAAAAGCTGAGATAGGGCTTCCCCGGTGGCGCAGTGGTTGAGAGTCCGCCTGCAGATGCAGGGGACACGGGTTCGTACCCCGGTCCGGGAAGATCCCACATGCCGCCGAGCGGCTGGGCCCGTGAGCCATGGCCGCTGAGCCTGCACGTCCGGAGCCTGTGCTCCGCAGCGGGAGAGGCCACAACAGTGAGAGGCCCATGTACCGCAAAAAAAAAAAAAAAAAAAAAAAAAAGCTGAGAGAAATGGAGGCTTTGCCATGGTCCTAGAACTGCAAAAACTGAAAAGTGTATGGTTTGGGGGGAAAAGGAGTATATGGCTTGAGGTACAGATGTGAAGAGGCAAGGTGAGAGATGAAGCTGGGGAGTTGGACAGCAGCCAAGAAGGGTTCTGACACAAAGGAGTTTGAACTTTTATATGGTGTAGGATCCACTGACAGGTTTTAAGCAGGAGAGGGCCATGATCAAATTTGGGGTTTTAGAAAGTGACCTCTGGGAGCCATTTGGAGTAAGAGACTAGAGCAGTGGTTTTCAAACACTTTTTCTTTTATGCAGAGAAAACTTTTCCAAATAAAATCTTCTAGCTAACCAAGATAAGAGTGGTATTTTATTAGAATAAACGTGTGTTTTCAAAGGTAGAACATTTATTTACTAGGAGGTGGTGAAAACAGACGGCTTCAAACTAAAAACTGTAAAGTTGGGGATTATACGTTACAGCTCCTGTGTTACATCAGATTCAGCATCAAAATTACATCTGATTTATTACTGTACCACATTGAGACAATTCTGATTTGCAGTAATAAGTTGTTGTAAATAATGTTTTAAACAACTCTCCTTGCCATGTCAGGGTATTCTTCAGTTGAACTGATCTAGAAATATAAAAAAGGACAGATACTGGGGGGAAAAGAAACCCTAAAAACAGTCACAATGGCTCAAATAATTTACCATAAATAGAGACATTCAAAACTTTTTAAAAATGTAAAAATCATGTTGGGGGATAAATGAGGAGTTTGGGATTAACATATATACACTACTATATATAAAATAGATAACCAACAAGGACCTACTGTATAGCACAGGGAACTATACTCAATGTTTTGTAATAACCTATAAGGGAAAAGAATCTGAAAAAGAATATATACAACACAACATTGTAAATCAACTATACTTCAGTAAAAATTAAATTAAATCAAAAAATAGGGCTTCCCTGGTGGCGCAGTGGTTGAGAGAGTCCACCTGCCGATGCAGGGGACACGGGTTCGTGCCCCGGTCCGGGAAGATCCCACATGCCGCGGAGCGGCTGGGCCCATGAGCCATGGCCACTGAGCCTGTGCGTCTGGAGCCTGTGCTCTGCAACGGGAGAGGCCACAACAGTGAGAGGCCCGCGTACTGCAAAAAAATAAAAAAGTAAAAAATAAAATAAAAATAAGATAAAATTAAAAAAATTCAATTCAACCTATAGTGTTACATCTCTATTTTATGAATTCACTTTTTGTTTCCACGTGCATGGTAGACACAGTATATGTCTGCTGAATTAATATCACCAAGAACAAAGTAAAAATTTCACCAACAAAATACATGCTTAAATAGCATGAAACCACAAGGATTTAAAATCAAAAGTAGCTCTCTCGCAAGACAGAGAGGGGATATGGGGATATACGTATGCATATGGCTGATTCACGTTGTTATACAGCAGAAACTAACACAACATTGTAAAGCAATTATACTCCAATAAAGATGTTAAAAAAAAAAAAAAGAAAGTAGCTCTCTTCTACAGCAAGACAGATATTCACTGGTATTTGTCCTCTGGTCCAACTTCCAGCTCTGATTTATACAATCCTGACCTACCAGAAAATTGGGATAGATATCACGTCATATCTATCCCAAGAAGATCAAAAAGAGGTCCTGCTTTAAGAAAGAAGAGACTCATGTAGATTTGTATGGGGTTAGAGGAGAGATGTCCCTCTCCAGTTCCATTAGAAACTGCTGCTAAGAAGGGTTGGGAATAAACATCTTGGAATCCTACCCACCTCTCAAGATCCACATCACATTTCACCTTCTCTATGTGACACACTGATAGCTCAATATTTCCTAAGGGTTGCCCACATGCCGGGAACAGCACTAGATGCCAGAGATACAGACATGAAAAAGAGTAGCTCTCATTATAATTCCTAGCATCCGTTTTCACTCGTTTGTTTTTTAATTATTTTTCTCATCTATATACAAGACTCTAAGGCCCATAAGAGCAAAGTTTCTGTAAGTTTAATTCAACATACTTGCGGTATGCGGGCCTCTCACCATTGCGGCCTCTCCCGTTGCGGAGCACAGGCTCCGGACGCGCAACCCCAGCGGCCATGGCTCACGGGCCCAGCCGCTCCGCGGCATGTGGGATCTTCCCAGACCAGAGCACGAACCCATGTCCCCTGCATCGGCAGGCAGACTCTCAACCACTGCGCCACCAGGGAAGCCCTACTGGGGGGATTTTTGTCACCTTCTTTTAGTGCTTGTCGCCATGCATCTGCCATATTTGATGACGTGTATCCTTTGTTTTAGTATCATCCACTTGGATCAGTTCCCCTTCCAGGTTTCTGTTTGTCTTGATGCGTGTGTTTGTTTTGCTGTAAAAGAAAATCAACAATTGAATTGCCAGTGACGGACACACCAGGACCATTCTTAACAGATGTGTAGAGATAATTTCTCTTCCCTTAAAGTCTATAAGTTATCCTCCTCTATAATGCCTTTTAACTGCAACTCAACCACAGTAGACTACTGACTACCAAACAGTTGACTGCTGCCTAGGATGTGTTTTCAGTCGTCGGCTTTTCTAAGTAATTATTTGTCAGAAAGGAAGGGGAATGGATGAAAATATCCATTCTGACATCTCCCGAAATGGAAATGTTAGTTGACTGTATCTGTTACATCACCCTGTACCCATTCAGCATCACTAATCACAATGCTAAGTGACCTTTTACTTTACTCAGCATTAAACTTGTGCTGCTGGACCTTTGAGCCTCAAGCAGGCCTTTCCCTGGCACCCTGCTGTATCTTTAGTACTAAACTCTTGAATCATTATCTATCCTGAGGATCTGCCTTGCCTTAGAGGTACTCTGACATTTGCCAAGATTTCCCATTGGACTTTGCAGACATTGCCAGATCATGACAGTGTCATTTGATATCTTGGTTTTAAACATCATCAGAGTGGCTTGTGCTGAAGAACCTGAACTAAAAAGAAAATGGTAAAATGAAAACAACAAGGCTCTTTCTTCTGTGCTTGTTCAGATGGCATGGAAAAATACTTACTTTTTTTTTTTAAATTATGAGCACAGCCATAAAGCCATGACTATTTTTCAAGGGATCGTGGTATAAAATAGAGAGCCAACAGTAGAAAAGATACAAAGTAGCCCATTTGCAAGAGGGTTTATTTTTAGATAAGCCTTGCAGTTAATAAAGCCAATTTTAATAAAACTTTACTGTTTATTAACTACTTGAAAAATTTTTTACAATACCTTATTTGAGCCTCACAAGATACATGTGAACATAGTAAGATAAATTGACCTCCTCACTTTGCAGGTGAAGAGACTGAGGATTAGAAAGATTGACTCATTACTGGTTTCCTGGCTTGAATGAGGCTGAGCAAAATGTAAGCCTAGGACCTCTGAGTCCAAATTCTGTGTGCCTTCCACTATATCATGCTGAGTCTACTTCTAACGTGAGATTTGTGTGGATCGTTCAGGAACTTTAAATGACACAGCAACCCGTGTTCAGGTCAAAGCTTAAAACTAAGGTAGATATTAAGGCAATTACACAATCTATTTCTTCACATACTAAATTAGGTACAACAGAATTTTAAAATCTTGTCTTCATTATTTTCTGTTAAAATGTCTCTGGGAAAATTAGAATTCTGCTAATTGATTTTTTTAAATCCATAGTAAGCCTTCATACCATTGAGGCATATCTGAGAAGACTAAAATCTATTTTATTTATTTTACAATCTGAAAAGGGAGTCTTATAAAAATTAATAAGGCTTCCTAGAGAAGGAAATAAAAGTTTTACAAATGAAGTAATGATAAACAGTAAGCTCTTTAAATATGTAAGAGGCATATAGAATTACAAAGCAACCTGGGGGGACCAATTGGAAGGATTGATGACGATGAAAGTAAATGCATTTTAGGATATTTGGCAGATTAATCCTTTGTTTTTATGCCCTCAGAGATATGAGGCCAGTAGCATGTCTTAAATCTGGGCTTCTGTTACAATCTACTTTTCATCATCACTGTGAAGAACGGTGAAATTAAAAAAAAAAAAACTATCACTGTGTGGAACATTTTTGTTTAATTGGAGGATAATTTTACACTTAGTATTTCTCCTTCAATTTCAAACATTATCACTTTAATTACTTCAAGGAAGTAGTTGATTCTGTCAAAAGTTAAGGAAACTGAAGAAAGAGAGTTTGCAGTTGACACTCAGCTGTTCTGAGTTCACTGAAAGTGAAATGCCAAGCTGCCAGGGGTAAACTGCAGGAAGCTCTCCTGAGGTTCACGAGTGGGCCGAGAAGTGGCAGATGAGCTTCTGTGTGGGTAAATGTATTTAGAAAAAAAAAAAAAAAAGAAAGAAAGTAAAATAAGCCAGGCTGCATTCACAGGCTGGCAGGCTTCCAGCTTCTCTGTTCCCATCTTGCAAAGGGATCTAGGAGTGACTGGTAGCTGTCCCCTGAAAAAATGAGCTCGGGAAGTTGCCATAGCCACAAAGGTCGACATTTCTGCTGGTCTGCATCTGGAAAAAGATTGGCATCCAAACAGAAGACATTCTGCTTCCTTTGTGCACGATTAAGGTCCTCCAGACTTGATGAAATATTGCAGGTAATTCTGATGGCTGCTCCTTTTTTAAAAAAAAAATACTGCTGCTGCTGCATCAGGCCAGAGAAGGCATTTGTAATGAACTGGCAAATAGTGAGAATTCCCTGTTATGAAAGGCTAAAAAAAATTAGGACTCTTCTGTTGGAAAATATAGTGGTTCCATGAGGCTATGCTCAGAGTTCATCAAATGAAATCATAAAAGCTTTGGGTAGGATATGTGCAAACCTGTTTACCAAAGCCGAGAATATTGGAACTAAGGAATATCCTTGAAACATTACGGAAGTAAAGTAAACAACGGGGAAGGGGTAGTACTATACATGACTCGTGGAACAAGTTACCCCAGAAGTTGTGAGCGTATTTATTTATTTTATTGAAGTATAGTTGATTTACAATGTTGTGTTAGTTTCAGGTGTACAGCAAAGTGATTCAGTTATACATATATATATATATATATATATATATATATATATTCTTTTTCAGATTCTTTTCCCTTATAGGTTATTACAAAATATTGAGTATAGAGAACTAGCATATTTTGAAAAGTAAACTGACTCGGGTCAATTCATCCATGAATTGTGTAGACACATGGTTAGCAGAGAGAAGGTGGGAAGCAAAGGAGAACAAACCATTTCTTTCTATAGAGCAGCCCTTGGTGAAGCTCACCAGAAATAGAATCATGAGGCAAAACAGATCATGAGTGTGGTATTCTTCAGGTTTCTAGTTGAGAAATGTATTCAAAATAAAAAATGTATTAAAAGGGTTAATATTGAAAATGGTAATGCATTTATGGATTGCAAAAATTCCTGTTCTTGTCCTACTTTTGACTTCACCATTGTTCATATAAAGCACCACCCTGCCAAAGTCATGGACCTAGAAATTCAGGCTCAGTGCTCATGGGGGCCGTACGATGTGGCACTTCAGGTTATGGACTTTGAAACTCCATGGATATCCAGTAGTTATTCACTGCATGATCTTGAGCAAGCGTTTTAATTTCTTGGAGGCATACTCTCCTCATTTGTAAAATGGCTTTCCTAATACCTACCCTGTAGAGTTCTTTGAAGAATCATTGACATATAACATGTGCAAGTCACTTAACAAAGTTCATGACACCCAGCAAATGCTAAGTGGCAGCTCTTACTATTATCGTGGCCGAAATGAGCCATGTGTACCGCCCTGGATTCAAAAGCATGTAACAAATATTATGGCTAAGGTGTGCCCCCATTTTCCTAATAGAATTTTTTTAAAGTTTTTGACCATTTTGAATATAGATAGCCTCCCAAAAATGTAGATGAAATAGTAAAATATCTAATTATGATATGAAATTCATTTAATTGTACAGATGTATTCAACTTGCATATGGTGTAATATAGTATCTTCATGTAGAAAAATTGCTTTTTCCCCCCACTATCCCATCTTGTAAAACAGTGTTGTTCAAATTCTTTACACATATCTCTGACATCAGTGTTTCTATAAGCACAGGAGCCAATTTTTGAGTCACCTAACGATTTTCTGGAACACATCACATTCATGTCCGTCTAAGTTGTTAGATAGAGATACAGCACTTTAATCGGTGTATGATAGCATCCCTGTCACTTTTATCCCAAGCCACACATCCCTTTGCATAACACTAGGTCAGTTGATTATTCCATTCATTCTAAACATGTATATTTTTTCTCATCTTTAGGTATTTACTGAATTGCAATTTTAGGTGATCTTTCAAGGGCTTTTGTTTTTTGTTTTTTAACCATAATATCCAACATTTTACTCTGAGAACATACCCTGTAAATAATTCTTAGGTCTTGTTACATGTTGTGGTTTCCAATCCCTCCCCCCAATTCTGTAAATTTACCTCCATAATCACCTAAAGCTCAAATAGAGTTTGTCCCAGACTAATGTGTGTTCTCCAGAGAGTACTTTAATATTAAAAAAATACAGTAATTTAGATAAAGCTCCTTATAATTAAAGAATTTATAAGGACTTGAATATAAGACAGCTTCCTTTTTTCTGAGACATAACTGGGAGGGGGGAGGCGTGCCTTGGATTTAGGAGGGTAAGAATATACATGTTCTTAATTTTTACCCAATTTTATATGACTTTGTAAGCATTCATGTTTTTAATTTTTATTCATTCCATATTTATGTTGAGTGTTGGGATGATCCAACCACGTAGGTGGCAAAGTTCTTGCTGTTATAGGGATTTTCAGACCTTGGAGAATATTCAATTCAAGAAAAATGTATAGAACACCTACTATGTGCAGAGCATTTGCAGGGAGAAAGGTGTGAGTTGAGCCCCTGTTCTTAACAGCTTATAAGCTATTCCAAGGGGATAAAACAAATATACAAATAATTCTTACCTGGGAAAATAAACAAGCTATAAGCTGCTCTGAGGATTCACAGACAGGAGAAGCCATATCCAGTTGAGAAATATCAGAAAAGCCTTCAGGAGGTCAGTCATATTTGAGATGAAACTTAAAGGATGTGTAAGATATTCGTAGGCATTTGGAGTAGAATAGGGAGTAAGGGGACCTGAGCCTAATAGGGGGGCAAAATGACATGAGCAAAGGGATGGTTGAAGAAAAGCAAGAAGGATATTCAGGAACAATGAGTAACATATTTAGATGTAACAGTTAGATGTAATGTAGAATTTATGCAAACAATGGGGAAATGAGGCTGGGCTGTAAATGAAACTAGGCTACATTGCAAAGGCCTTCTAGGCTATGCTCAAGAAAGTTTATTTTTATCCTGTAAGCAATAAAAGATTTATTAACTGGAGACTGAGTTATGCAATCGGGTTTGTATTTTAGTTACCTTTCTAAGTCGATTTCTAAAAATAACTGTGAGGAGATGCAAGTAGTCTCAGAGAGAGAACAATAGATTGGGAAATAATTTAGAGATTTATTAGAGGATTTGGAGACCATTTGGATATTGGGTTTCGAAGCATAGGAAGATGGGCGATGATTAGGTATATAGCTATCCCATGTAGTTGTATAGGTTTAGTGGAGTAATCAACAAATTTCGTTACGTTGACATTGGAATAAATGCGTAAGGGTCCTCTAGACGTGGTTCCCAAGGCAGTTCATACAGGAAAATAAAAGGTGGAGAGAGAAAGTTTACATGTAAAAAAAAAATACACGATAAATCATCACATGGAAAAACACAATTTTCACCAGCAAGAAATTCTAATTAAAATAACCGTAAGGTAGCAACATGTATCTATTAGAATGTCTAAGCACAAAGTGAGGTGAGGGAGGAACTGTAGGGAAACAGGTACGGTCTGATGGTGGTGCTATTGCACGACAACTCATAGAAATGTGTACATGAAACAATGTAAAGTGAAAGAATTAGATCCCAGGAGAGTATATAAACACTGATTATATCTATAATAGATATGTGTATGTTGACACATACTGGAAGAGAATTTAAAGGAATGTAAGTAGTTTAATGTTCATTTGCATTTTCTTTCTGGAACAGTTATTTAAGTGCATTCTAATTTAAAAAGAATGGAATGAAAAATGATTTCCCATCACACCCCTAAAGCACATACACATACACAAATCTTTGCAAATAGATTGTGGTAAAATTTGATGTTCATTGTTTGAGATGTTGCAACATTATCTATAAATCAAGGATGTGATTAAAGTTGTACTTCCCTTCGTTATCTGCCATAAGTCTGATGAGGCATTTTTTGATCACTGTTTATTATAGTAATGAGGAAAGAGGAGATCTTCTCCGCATAAATCCTGACAATCTGCGTTTTAAATTCTCACTCACCATGAGTTCTTTCCCCTAAAATAAATACAGAAAGTATAAGCTTGCTATTGCTGATTCTCGCTACCATCCTCTCAATACTCAGTAGCTCATTTTTTTTGGCTGCGTTGGGTCTCTGCTGCGGGCTTTCTCTAGTTGCGGCGAGCGGGGGCTACTCTTCATTCCGGTGCGCGGGCTTCTTATTGCGTTGGCTTCTATTGTTGCGGAGCACGGGCTCTAGGCGCGCGAGCTTCAGTATTTGCAGCGCGTGGGCTCAGTAGTTGCAGCACACGGGCTCTAGGGTGTATGGGCTTCAGTAGTTGTAGCACGCGGGCTCAGTAGTTGTGGCACACGGGCTTAGTTGCTCTGCAGCAAGTGGGATCTCCCCAGACCAGGGATCAAACCCGTGTCCACTGCATTGGCAGACGGATGCTTAACCACTGTGCCACCAGGGAAGTCCGCAGTAACTCATTCTTGAACTCTACCTGTTAGTTGATAGCTGTGTTTCCCCCCGCCAAGGTTGATACATTGAGATGTGTTTATTAAGCACACATAGCTAAGGTTCAGATTTATATGCAACTAACACACTGAATGAGCTGAATGACTACTATGTGCCAAACGTTGTTGCCTGGCACTCTACAGAGAAGATCTCACTTGATCTTTTTCTAAAAAAAATATTTTATTTTTTATACAATTTTTCAAGGTTACAATCCATTTACAGTTATTTCAAAATATTGGCTATATTCCCCATGTTGTGCAATGCGTCCTTGAGTCTATCTTACACCCAATGGTTTGTACCTCCTACCCCTGACCACCCCTGTGGTGCCCCTCCCCCTCATCCCCATTGGTAACCACTAGTTTGTTCTCTATATGTGTGAGATCTCACTTGATCTTGGTGGTAGCCATCTGAGGTCTGAAACATTATCCCCATTCTAGGCATCAGTTCAGTATGCAGTTCTCTTCAGAGCCTAGGACAGTGCTCTTTCTCTTCTGCCATAGTACCTTTGACGTGGCTAGCTTCCAACAAAAAGAAGGTACACTGTGTGTTATGGCTCATAGTATAGTTTTAAATATATCACATAGATTTTTATTTTTGTTATTTTTTTATTTTTATTTATTTATTTTTTTTGCAGTACGCGGACCTCTCACTGTTGTGGCCTCTCCCTTTGCGGAGCACAGGCTCCGGACGCGCAGGCTCAGCGGCCATGGCTCACGTGCCTAGCTGCTCTGCGGCATGTGGGATCTTCCCGGACCGGGGCACGAACCCGTATCACATAGATTTTTAGAAAGCAGCATATTTTTAAGAAAGATCTTCCTAAAAACAAAGAAAAAGAGAAGTGTGCTGCTTTTCCTCCCTTAAAAAAAATGTATATAGTTGCTATAAAATTTCTTTATAAGGGCATTTCAAAACTTGATACAAAGCAATTCAAAATTATACCAGCAATTTAAGTGGAATCCAAGCATGCAGCAAGATTCTCTACTACTTTCATGATTTCAATTAAATAAAACTTACGAGCTGATAAAAAATTTTGAAGCTTTATTTAAAGAGGTGCATGATGTTGGCATGCTGACCAATTACAACAGGAAATTAACGTAGCATTACATAATACAACACATAATGCAAACAAGGAAAATTTTGAAGTAAGCCATGGAAAATCATAAACAAACCAGAAGGACTAAATGGAAGCATCAAGGGGTGATTGGTACAATAAAGTATATTAAGTATAAGAACGTTTTCTCACTCATCATATAACATTATTAAGACTGCATTGGGATGATTATAATGCTAGCTTCTATGTGACTGCTGGAATATTATTGAGATTGGAAATGTATACCAGATGATCACCAATATTTTAAGGTGGGGGCAGGAGGGGCTGCTGGTATGAATCATGTAGAAAGATGAATTGAAAAACTATCTTGTTTAACAGAAGAAAAGGAGAGTTTTGGAGGAAAGGTAAATATTTTAGAAATAGGATATGTGGCTTTAATATAATGAGATCCATATACATAAACCATGTATACACAAAAATTCATCTCCTTTTGCTCTAGTCACACCATGTTTGTGGCTCACAGGAGTAAGATGAGGAGGTCATTGTTCAGAAAAAGAATTTGAGTTGAAGTCAGTGAAAGGAACAGCATTTTCTAGCATTTAAAACAGATACCCAATAGTAAGTAGCATACAGAATGCATGCAAAAAAAGGTATCGCTTTCTAGTCAAGTTCTAAATACTTCTATTGATGACGTACAGCTCATTCAGATTCCAAAGACTAATTAGGAACAGAGACTTTATGAAACCGAGCACTCGTTTACCTTGTTCACCTGACAGTTGGCTTTGAATTATATTTTATTACCAGTCAACCTAAATTAAAATACCCAACTCATAGCAAAACCCTGAAAACAGTGTCTTGAATACTAAAGCACATACTGTATGTCAGTAGCCTGGAGGTCAGGACAAAGATTAACAAAAGCAATGACACTGAACATTGACGTGATACCAGCAGCTTTGAGCCTGTTCCATCAACAATGGGGAACATGATGGGATCACCAGAGAGAGCGATGCAGTGACTTTTCTAACTTACATTCACAGCTTGAAGAGCGTTTAAGTTTTCGATCCTAACTATGTAGAAGTCTAATGCCTCATATATATATATATATATATATATATGTATATATATATATATATACACACACACACATATATGTGTATATATATCTCCTATAATCTGTATTTATATATATATAATATATACAAATATTATAGGATTTATATATAGGATCCAGTGAACTTTTTCTTACCAAAGAGCTGGATCACTGAATGTTGTATTATAATATTACAGGAACTTTAAAGTTATTGTTACTCGCTAATTACTTCTTTCGAGTGTTTATTATACAGGGCCATCAGAAGATCGTGTTCTATCATTTTATTGCTATCTTTCTTCATGAATATCTATTTTCTAAAAGCATAATCATCTATTATCCAATAAATGAAAGAACAATTATGATTACATGGTTCATTACCTTACATCCCATTCCCTGCTTTAAGCCTCTCGGTTTCGTATCTTTATTGCAGGGTATTTATGACAAGTTGATTCTCTTCTCTGGAGGTCAGTATCATCATCTCTAAAATGAAGGGTTAGACTGAACTGAAATAATCAATAAATTCCCTTCCAGTTCTAAAATTCTATGTTCCATTATCTCCAAACAATTATACAAATTCATAAGGCTCTTTTAAAAATAGCTATCTTTTTAAAAACACTTTATTGACCCGCATGAATTGAGAACTGATGTGATATCAACAACTCCTCTCTCCCTGAATCTGTGATGAGGGATTCATACATGTGTTTGGAAATGTTTAGCCTAAGAGAAGGCACAGGGATAATCAGTCTTTAGGTTTATGATTAAAGAGTGGCCAGTTTTCACTCTCTTGGTAAAGGATAGACTAAGAAGGAGCAAACTGTACCAAATCCCGGAGTAGATAACTTAATGGTGCTCCACAACATGTTGTAGAAGCTGGAGATTCTTAGCGAAGGTAACCATTTATTACAAAATATCAGCTAACCTCCCCTCTAGAGCAATTTAAAGCCAGGGAGTTTTAAAAGGAGGAGGAGGGTGCAAAACAAGATTGGAGCTGTTTCTCCTAATTCCACATGCAGGCATTTTATGTATTTACTGATATATTTGTTAATTACTTATTTTTCTGAGCTGTTTCTCCTAAGAGAAAACCCTCAGACCTAGCTATAGGAAATTGGCATTTAAAGATATAGGCATCATCATTGCACCCAAAGTTAGTTTGTATGCACAAGTTTATATGTAGTTAGTTTATATGTATCAAGATGCAGTGACAGAACCTGATCCCTCCCCTTCCTCCACACTAACCAATTTACAATCTCAGTGTGTCAGAAGCTTGTAAATTATGTTGTATCTATTAATCCTAGTAATCACAGCACATTGTATAAAAAATAGACATTCTTTCTAAATAATCATCAAGTACAAGTTCAAAATTGAGTAAGTCACAGTTGGTGGGCACAGAGACATAGCTAACAGTTAATAATGGGCTCATCTGGTGAACTTCAAGGTCTTCTTTAACGTTATATGATGAAGGTCATGGGTGGGCAGTGAGGATGACAACCCAGCCAAGAAAGAAGCAGTTTTAATTTTTGTTCTTTTAAAAAAAAAATTTCCCCATAAGTTATTCAATTCCATTTAAATATTGCAAAAAGCTGAATTGCAAATGTTCGCCTAAACATGAATAAAAAATGTTGATCTTTTATTTAACCTAAAAGTAGTAATTATGGATAGGCTGCTTTTATGATTATCATGTTTAAAATATATCATTTTACATTGGGAATACAGGGGAGATTGTCATTGTGATGTTATAATAAGAAAATTTGTTTTGACTGCATTAAAAATACAGAAGTTGATTATTGCAATATAAGGGGGAAAGTTGTTTGCTTTTGACAGTCTGTCAGTAGATGTAGCCTAGGAAGAAAAGTATGGTAGCCACTTTATATAAAGCAGTAGGAGAAGGACACAAGCTCAGAGAAATTTTTCCCAGTTACTGTTATTAGAGAAATTCTTTTATAGAGGAGAGGCTGCTTTTTTTTTTTCTTTCCGTTTTTGCTTCCATCTCTGAATCCTTTCCTTTCATGTCGCATGCAAAGCGTCTGTGCATGGCAGCCTGTAACTTCTGTTATTGAAACTGCCAACTGTTAAAATGGATTGAGTTGAACCAGAAGAGGAGAATAGCCCCACTGAGGCAAATGCATTTCTACACCCCTCTTTAATAAAATATTGTAAGGAATAGCTAGAAAGTTTCCCCTCAGACTTTCATCTAAAATTGTTAGATTATAGCTGTGTGAAAGAATCATTATTGACTCCTGTCAGACAGTTTTGGAGAGGAGGTGAAGCGACTTGTCTGCTGACTTTGTGTGCTTTGTCAAATCAGGCACTTCGAGCAGAAGTACGAAGTGAAGGCTGATATCAGGCAGTGCCTTGAAGCAGGAACTTGGGCTCATCTCCTGTGACTTGCTTTCTTTGCTTTTTTTCTTCCCTTTTTTTTTTTTTTTTTAAGTAATCAGATTGGATTGTAAAATGATGGGTATATGACTGGACACAAACACATTTATTGCAGGCTCAGCAGCCGTTACATATCATTAGTGAAAGGAGGCAAGGGGCAAAGGGAACCATTTCGACGTCACTTTCATTCTTTTTAAGGACAGATGCACTCACTGATGGGAAATAAACCGGCATCTGTAAAATTTTAGAGACTGGTAATACTTTTATGCCTCCCTTTCCTGTAAGTAAACATATAACTTTTTAATAGTCATTAATATAAACTGAAAGAATGGGTGATGTTGGACTTACTTTTAAAGACGCCAATTATGAAGCAGCTATGACTTATCAGAATCAGTATATTTCTGTATCAAAATAGTATATCCTTTTCTTTCCTAGGTACGTACTACTAGTAATGTACCACTGTGGCTAAAGTTAATGTCAAAATCCAGTATTTCAAAGGTGATACATTTTTTATTAACAAATATAATTTGACCTTAACTTTCCATATATAAAAGATCGTATTCCTTACACATCAACTCTAAAGTTAGTCCCATTTTCTGACATTTCTTGTTCTTTATTCTCCTTGCCAAAGAATCACTGTAATTGGCTTGCGCTGCAAAGTGGGGGGTTTTTTGTTTGTTTGTTTTTGTTTTTTGCGCTTCTGAACATTAATTGTTTTAAGGAACTGAATGTTTTACAGCAGGAAGTGCAAGGTTTAACCTCAGCCACTCCCATGCCCCTACCCCCATTGCCAAATTCATGCTTTCTGTTTTGAGTGAAATTCCAGGGAAGAGCGAAATTGCTAAGATGTAACTGGTCCCAAGGAGTAACCTAGACAGAGGGGCCATTCCAGGAAAGACGGTGTCTGTGTCCCAGCATAGAACCTGGCCCTGCCCTACTTCCAGGCATCTTACACATCCTCATAGTCATTTCTTCTGTATTGTGATTTTTTTAAGTGAAGCACTTTTAGATGTCTCATATGGTTTAAAACAAATCAGAAATTCATGTCCTAAATGTTTCGTTAGTCAGAATAATTAAGTTGATCGGTTCTGGGAGCAGTGGAAGCAAAATAATGGGGTCACTGAAGCAGTCAGGCTCTAATGGGAACCTGGACTCATTCAGATATCAAATCTAATAATTGTTCTACACCTGTACTCACGGTCCCATTGAGCAAATTCACATTAAAGGTTTAGTGGAACACTTTCCATGCTGTGGTCCAAAGGGACTTGCTACTGTTTTCACAAGAAGGCGCTGAATATTTTTGGCAATACGTTTTTTGTTATGTGTTAACGAAGCTCTGCGTGTGTATGTCGCTGCCCTGTCCCTACATAGGGAGGGAGAAGAGGGAGATATGTATAACCGGGAATGGTTTTGTTACCAGCGAATGACAATAAAAGTGCCCTCAAGCATTTGCCACCTGGAGGCAAGGATATGAGATGATTGAACTCACTGGATGGGGTGGAGTGGGGAGAGTTTTGTTAAATAACCGATGTAACCTGGTAGAAATGAGGATCGCTTAACTCTTTCCCTTCATAAAGTAAAATGCTATCAAGCATGATTTTGGTTATTGCAGTAGAAAGGAGCAATTAGGCATTTTTTAGTAATGCACTCTTTCATTTCTCCTAAGTCACTATATGACTGTAGCAGCAAATTGACTGCTTTTGATTCTCCTACAAGATATCTAAGGAGAGCTGAAAGACCTAAAAAAAAAAAATTTAAGATCTAAAGAGTGGAAAGGTGAATTTAATTCTGTCCTATAATGACCGTTGAACTAACAGGTCTTCATTAGAACTCTCTCATTGGAGGCTTCAGAGCATACAGGGAAATTAAAAGATTTGCAGTATATCCTGAACAACTATGAAAAAGATATGGCCAGTCCTCTTTACCAGAAAAGGCCATCAAAGCTGAATTAACTTACCTAAAGAATAGTTTTAATATACACACACACAAACTTACTCATGAACATTATGCTCTAATATTTTCACGTTCTTTGCGGATAAACAAAAGAACATACTCATCTATGTATTTATTCAAAAAAATCACTTCTTAAGTGCCTGTTATTTTTCAGGTGCCAAGGAAACAAATGCAAATGGCAGTTCCTGCCTTTCCAGAGCTCCCAGTAAAGTGGGGGACACAGATAGTTGACACAGGGAGAGTCACAGTAGAAAACTTGAGCTGAGGAGGACTTCCCTGGTGGCACAGTGGTTAGGACTCTGTGCTCCCAATGCAGGGAGCCTGGGTTCGATCCCTGGTCAGGGAACTAGATCCCATGTGCACGCCACAACTAAGAGTTTGCATGACACAACTAAGGAGCCCACTTGCCACAACTAAGGAACCCACGTGCCACAACCAAGGGAGCCAGTGAGCTGCAAGTAAGAGCTGGCACAACCAAATAAATAAATAAATAATTTTTAAAATAAATAAATAAAATTATTTAAAAAAAAAAAGAAAGCTTGAGCTGAATCTTAACAACTGCATAGGAGTTTCTCAGGCAGGAGAAGAAAAAGGAAGAGAAGCATGTCTCAAGAAAAGGAACAGCATTTACAGAGGCAATAGGAGAGCACGATATACTCAAGGAAGAGCAAGTAGTTCAACGTTGCTAAAGTATAGGTATGAGAAGCTAGGAAAATGAACTGTCATGAGAGGCCTTGGATACTAAAGGAACTTGATTTTTTATTGCATGGGTGATGAGGAGTCATTTCTACCTTCTTTTTCAGAATCTCCTAGCAATGTGGAAGGTTGATTGAGTTGGGGTGAGGCTAGAGGCAGGAGAGATTCAATGGGAGTCTATTATAAGAGCCTAGGCAATGGAAGAAGGCCTACACTAGAGCAGTGGCAATGGAGATGATGAAGAGAAAGGAATAGATCCAAGAGTGATTCAGGAGTTAGACGTGACTGAACTTGTTGAGCAATTGGATATGAAGGTGGACAAAGGGAAGGAGCCTAGGGCAATTGTTGGTTTTTTTGTGTTTTTGTTTTTGTTTTTATGACAATGTATGGTGGCTGTATTACTTTTCCAGGCCTGCTATAACCAAGAACCATAGACTGAGTGGCTTAAACAAAAGAAATTTATTGTCTCATAGTTATAGAGGCTGGAAGTCCAAAGTCAGGGTGTCAGCAGGGCCATGCTCCCTCTGAAGGTGCTAGGGAGGGATCTGTTCCTGGCCTCTCTCTTAGCTCCTGGTGGTTTGCTGGCAATCTTTGGCATTCTTTGGCTTGCAGAAGCGTCACTCTGATCTCTACCTTCATCTTCACATGGCATTTTCTGTCTCTAAATTTGTGCCTGTCTCTAGATTTCTCCTTTTTAATAAGGACACTAGTCGTATTGGATTAGAACCCATTCTAATGACTTCCTTTTAAGTTAATTACCTCTGTAAAGACCCTATCTCCAAATAAGGCCACATCCTGAGGTAATGGGGTTTAGGGCTTCAACATAAGAATTTGGAGGGGGGACCCAATTCAACACATATCATGGCCCCATTCACCAAAATAAAGAAACATGAAAGGAGAGAATAGGATCAAAGGAAAGGAAATCAGTTCAGTTTGGATACTGAGTGTGAGGTAGCTTCAGAACAATCAGGAGAAATGCTTAGAAGCTGACTGAAACTGGAGCCTAGGAAATGTAGAATTGAGGTCCATTAGCCTAAAAGAGATAGAGTAGAGTAGTTGAAGTTTTGCAAGTGGATGAATATACCCATGGAGGGTAGCTCATGGAACGTATATAGAGTAGTATGGGAAAGGGCAAAGAATAAAACCCTGAAAATTACTAACATATAAGGGACAAGGAAAAGAATGGTAGCTTATAAAAGATACAGGGAAGCATCAGGCAAAGAGGTAATTTGAAAATTAAGAAAGGGTGGTAATATAAAAGCCAAGAAAGGAGAGATTTTCATGGAAAGAATAATTGTCAACAGTATCAAGTGCTACAGAGAGGTCAAGGAAAATAAAAATTGAAAGAAAATTTCTAAGCCTTAAGGCAGGAATGTGATAATGATTCAGAATAGGCCTATTCATAAATATGGTCATCATGGTACATGCCCTGTATTTTCAATAGAATTTCGCTCTATTTGTACTACTAGAGAAAAGAATGAATTTATTTATACAGTGTAACATTCTATACTTATAGAAATTGTATTTTTCTATATGATCTAGTTAATGTATAAGAAAGTTTTCACTATTGGAGTATCTTTCAAAAGGTAGTTAAATAATCCTGACAGATCAGACTCTTTTAGAAGCAATACAAGCAATTCTGCCCTGGTCTTGAAATTCTGATATTTATGGTTATTGTATTTTGTGACTAGTGCTCAGAAGAGGACAAAATAGAGCCTCTCAGAATGAGATTATAATGCAGTTGGTTAGAAGAAAGTCTTTTAAGGAAATATCCTTCCCTTCAAGTCGTTGCCTGTTTGTATGTGGTCAACATTGGAGCTCTCAGGGCTGTTAATGCCATTTTATGTACTACTTCACAATCTAACCATACATACTATCCTTTTCCCTCAATTCCCTAAAAACACAAAGCCCTCTTCAGAACCAATTTCAAACATTCACAATTAGACCCACAGTAAAAGAAAGTATAGAAAAGGTAGAGTTTGTAAACTAGTTCTCATCCCTACAAATGTGTGTATGTGGGAACAAATGGCATATTTGTGTCTATAAATCCTCATAAAAGTTTTGTTCCGAGAAAGAACAGGAATATACTAAATAGCCGTATAGTATTGAGAAGGCTAATAAAGAGATTGAAGAGACGCATTCTCGGCTATCATGGAACTATCATCTTGGAAAGGCAATACATGAAATGATAGTGAAAACTGTGAGACTGTCTAAAATTAAAAGTTGAATTGTGTGGTACAAAGTCCATGCTCTTAGGGTCCAGAGGAGAGGAAAGCTAGAGAGGTTAGGGAGGTGGGATTTGAATTGGGCTCTGAAGGATAGGTAGGCTTTCAAAGAGGGGATGGAGAAGGTGAAGGTGGGCACCCAAGCAAAAATTTGGACTATGTATAGGTGTGTTCACGGAATAGTTAGAAGCCAACTGAATTAGATTTAAGGGTACATAACAGAGAATAAGGGAAAATCTGATTGGATAGAGTGGGGTCTGTGTAAAAAAAAAAAAAAAAAAGAACATGAAAACCAAGTATGTAATCCATAAATTTCTCCTTTTTAGCTGCCACAAATTTTAGAGCCAAATTTATTACACATATAGTCTAATTTCCCTGAGCTACTGTTCACGTTTATCTTCAGATGCCTTATCTTGCAGTGAATTTCAATCTATCAGCCCTCCAAAGTTCTTTCGGAAGTTAACCTGTTATAATTTTTATTGCTGTTTTGTCTTTTTTTTCTTTTTTTCACCACTTCAAATTAGAGTTGAGCCAGGTTAGTCTTGTTTTAAATCCACAGCAGCCTTTTGAGCTGGGGAGTAAGGTGTCTTTGGGAAGACTGCTCAGAAAGGGGGGATGGAGGATGACTTGAATGGATGACAATCTGGGTGTAGTGATTAGTTTAGCTAGTACCCTGTTTCTCAAATTTTAGTCATAGTAAAAGGTATCTGTAGATTCATTTTAATGGAAATCTAATTCTTTTGGGTCTCTGGTAATTGACCTAAAACTATTTTTAATATGTTGTTACTTAAATATTGACAAATATAAAAATAGGCATAAAGTCCTTATGCTTTAACAATTTGAATAAAACTATAAAGCAGATAAAAATAAAATTAACATTAATGTGTCTACTGATTCTAGATTTAGTAGTTGAAAGATTCAGCTTTGAATCCAGTTATATATTTTGACCTCATTGATACGAATGCAGAGAATCTCTGTTGTATAAGTAGGCTGAACAAAATAGTATTAATCAAGGCTTTGTCATCTAACTCAGGATCATTGGACTCCACACTGAGTGAAAACTCTGGTATTGAGCAACTCTCAAATTCCAGTTTTAATAGGGTGTCAACTCGATAATTTTGTAAAGTTGTCTTGCTTACAAGAAGGTAAGGTTGGGAGTGAAATCTTCCTAATATGGCTATCTAATCCATTTATTGCTGGAACCAGGAACAGAAAAAATTATTCAGTGCATATTTACCCTCTGTTTCTTGCTAATTAATAGTTACAAGTTGGTTCACAAAGACTACATTCTCAAAGTACACCTGCTTACACCGTGAAGACGGTACTGACTTCTTTGTCACAGGACCTTATATGTCCAACTTTCCTATGCTATGGTGTTTAATAGTATCACCCTCTGGGACGACTCGACTTTGAAAAACTTTCTTTAGTCATATTATTGTGAAAGTTTCCTTAGTTCAGTACATCATGATGTTGCCTGGCTTTTATATAATACACAAATAAACAAATGTGTATATCCATGAGCAATACACTAGTTTCTTATAAGGTGATACCGAATATGCATATGTCAATATTTTTACATTAAAATGAAAAAAACAAAACATTCAATGTACCTTGCTTTAAGAAACAATGGCCTAGTGAGCTTCGCTGATTATTTTTTAAATGCAGTTGGCCCCAATATTAGGAATTGCATCATGTAATCCATTTCTGTTGTATTAGGCTCTTTTAGAACAGAAACTTACTCAGGACATCTTACGAAACAAAATGGGTTTCACTTCCTTCGGTGTGTCTGTTCATTCTGTTTTATTTCTCTTTCGACTGATTTATTACCCTACTGAGTAGTACCCTTCATCACAAGGTATGCCATGTGTTACTAGCCAGCCTATGAATTGGCTGCCCTTGAGGGGGCTAAGTGTCCATCGTGGTCCATTCATTGGCCTTTGTTGGTGGGGGGAAAGCCTATTCAGTGCTGCTCCCCTGAGTAAAAAACTATGAGCAGGACAGCTTCAGCTAGAAGTGGTGCTGGGCATGTCAGGCACAGTGACCTGAGATAACTGTTTTGCTCTATGAACACACCGCATTCAGGATCGTGGGAAATGCAAGTATAAATTGTATTCATTGCCTCCGCTTACTCCTCAGCCTTCTGCAATATGGCTTCTGCCCCCCTTATTTTACTGAAATTGTTCTCATTAAGGTGTCTAATGACATTCATATTTCTAAGGCTGATAGTTTTCTGTCTTTATTTTACTGCATCTTTCTACAACATTTGATATTATTACTTATTCCATTTTTCAAAATATCTACTCCCTTGGATTCCATAATATGTGCTCCAATGTTTCATTCTGTACCTCTCTGATTATTTGCTGTCTGTTTTCTTCAAGGACTCCTCTTCCTATGCCCATCTCTTAAATATCAGTGTTTCCCAGCAGTTGATCATCAGCCAACTGCTTTTCTCACTCTACATACTTTCCTGAGTGATGGCTTCAACTACCATCTATGATAAGTATCCCAAGTCTCTCACACCCTTTCCTGACCTCTCCCCTGAACCTCAGTCTTGTAATATTTAACTGTCTGCTGGACAGCTCCATCTGGATGTCTTAAAGACATCTCCAACTTGAAAAATCCCAAAGTGAACTCATAATCTTCTCCTTGAATGCAACTTCTCCTCATATACCTGTCTTAGTCAATGGAACCACCATTTTTTCCAAATGTATAAGCTAGAAATTTTAGAGTTATCTTTAACTCTTTCTCTATCCTCCATGTCCAGTTACTCCCTAATTCTTGTCTTGTACCCTTTAAGCCTCTCCACTACATGATAATGAAATGGATTGATCTTAGCAATTTCACTCCCCATTGCACATCTAAAGTCCAAGAGCCTTGAATCTGGATGTTACTTCTCTAGCTTCAGAGCCCATAGTCCCCTTCTTTTAATCAACACAGATTTACTTGTAGTCACACAGACACATTTTTTTCTCATGTCTTTTCTCCCTTTTCTCACAGTGTCTCCTTTACCTGGAATATATTTTTCCTCCGAGCTAATTCATCCTCGTCTTTTAAGAATCAGCCAGAACTTTGCCGTCTCTAAAAAGCCTTCCCACAGATGCTTCCCTCTAAAGCTTGGCTAAGTGTTCCTTTTCTGTGCTCCGGAAGAGTATACCCCTAACCATAATACTCAGTGTAACTGTATTCTCATTATCTTTATATGCTACCCTCACTTCAGTGAGAATATCTTGATGGAAAGCTCTGAGACTTTTTGTTTTGGATCAGAGGATATAATGTAATTCAGGCTCTAAACTTTACTCACTGAGAACTGTGTAGCAGATTACAGAAGCCCTAACACATCTCATTACACTAATTTTTAAACCAAAGGCCCCAATCACTACCTACTACCTGCCTGGGAAGAAGAGGCTGGCTCATTTCTCTCTGACACAATGACAGGCAGGTGGTCAGTGTTCGAGAAAGGAATGCTGAAATAAATTGCAGGCCAGTTTCTGGACATAAGGAAATATACCTGACATGGGAACAGACCCTGGTTATAACAGCAAGACTCCCTCTTTCCAGTGAATGGGTCTACTCAGGAAACCAAATTAAAGGTCAGCAGGTTGCCTGGTAAAATTGCGGTCCTACAGATCATCCAGAATGAAAATAAATAAGGAAGCACAAGCTTTAAATGATATATTAAACAAGATGGACTTAATTGATATTTATAGCACATTCCATCCAAAAACAACAGAATACACATTTTTCTCAAGTGCTCATGGAACATTCTCCAGGATCAACCATATCTTGGGTCACAAATCAAGCCTTGGTAAATTTATGGAAATTGAAATTGTATCAAGTATCTTTTCCGACCACAATGCTATGAGACTAGATATCAATTACAGGAAAAGATCTGTAAAAAATACAAGCACGTGGAGGCTAACAATACACTACTTAATAACGAAGTGATCACTGAAGAAATCAAAAAATACCTAGAAACAAATGACAATGAAAACACGACAACCCAAAACCTATGGGATGCAGCAAAAGCAGTTCCAAGAGGGAAGTTTATAGCAATACAATCCGACCTTAAGAAACAGGAAACATCTCAAATAAACAACCTAACCTTGCACCTAAAGCAATGAGAGAAAGAAGAAAAAAAAAAAAACCAAAGCTAGCAGAAGGAAAGAAATCATAAAGATCAGATCAGAAATAAATGAAAAAGACATGAAGGAAACGATAGCAAAGACCAATAAAACTAAAAGCTGGTTCTTTGAGAAGGTAAACAAAATTGATAAACCATTAGCCAGACTCATCAAGAAAAAAAGGGAGAAGACTCAAATCAACAGAACTAGAAATGAAAAAGGAGGAGTAACAACTGACACTGCAGAAATACAAAGGATCATGAGAGATTACTACAAGCAACTCTGTGCCAATAAAATGGACAACCTGGAAGAAATGGACAAATTCTCAGAAATGCACAACCTGCCAAAACTGAACCAGGAAGAAAGAGAAAATATGAACAGACCAATCACAAGCACTGAAATTGAAACTGTGATTAAAAATCTTCCAACAAACAAAAGCCCAGGACCAGATGGCTTCACAGGCGACCTATCAAACGTTTGGAGAAGAGCTAATACCTATCCTTCTCAAACTCTTCCAAAATATAGCAGAGGGAGGAACACTCCCAAAATCATTCTACGAGTCCACCATCACCCTGATACCAGAACCAGACAAAGATGTCACAAAGAAACCTACAGGCCAATATCACTGATGAACATAGATGCAAAAATGCTCAACAAAATACTAGCAAACCGAATCCAACAGCACATAAAAAGGATCATACACCATGATCAAGGGGGGTTTATTCCAGGAATGCAAGGATTCTTCAATATGTGCAAATCAATCAACGTGATACACCATATTAACAAATTGAAGGAGAAAAACCATATGATCATCTCAATAGATGCAGAGAAAGCTTTTGACAAAATTCAACACCCATTTATGATAAAAACCCTGCAGAAAGTAGGCATAGAGGGAACTTTTCTCAGCATAATAAAGGCCATATATGACAAACCCACAGCCAACATCGTCTTCAGTGGCGAAAACCTGAAACCATTTCCACTAAGATCAGGAACAAGATAAGGTTGCCCACTCTCACCACTGTTATTCAACATGGTTTTGGAAGTTTTAGCCACAGCAATCAGAGAAGAAAAAGAAATAAAAGCAATCCAAATCAGAAAAGAAGAAGTAAAACTGTCACTGTTTGCAGATGACATACTATACATAGAGAATCCTAAAGATGCTACCAGAAAACTACTAGAGCTAATCAATGAATTTGGTAAAGTAGCAGGATACAAAATTAATGCACAGAAATCTCTGGCATTCCTATACACTAATGATGAAAAATCTGAAAGTGAAATCAAGAAAACACTCCCATTTACCACTGCAACAAAAAGAATAAAATATCTAGGAATAAACCTACCTAAGGAGACAAAAGACCTGTATGCAGAAAATTTTAAGACACTGATGAAAGAAATTAAAGATGGTACAAATAGATATACCATGTTCTTGTACTGGAAGAATCAACATTGTGAAAATGACTCTACTACCCAAAGCAAACTACAGATTCAATGCAATCCCTATCGTACTACCACAGGCATTTTTCACCAAACTAGAACAAAAAATTTCACAATCTGTATGGAAACACAAAAGACCCTGAATAGCCAAAGCAATCTTGAGAACGAAAAATGGAGCTGGAGGAATCAGGCTCCCTGACTTCAGATTATATTACAAAGCACAGTAATCAAGACAATATGGTACTGGCACAAAAACAGAAATATAATTCAATGGAACAGGATAGAAAGCCCAGAGATAAACCCATGCACATATGGTCACCTTATCTTTGATAAAGGAGGCAAGAATATACAGTGGAGAAAAGACAGCCTCTTTAATAAGTGGTGCTGGGAAAGCTAGACAGGTACATGTAAAAGTATGAAATTAGAACACTCCCTAACACCATACACAAAAATAAACTCAAAGTAGATTAAAGTCCTAGATGTAAGGCCACACACTATCAAACTCTTAGAGGAAAACATAGGCAGAACACTCTATGACGTAAATCACAGCAAGATCCTTTCTGACCCACCTCCTAGAGAAATGGAAATAAAAACAAAAACAAATGGGACCTAATGAAACTTAAAAGCTTTTGCACAGCAAAGGAAACCGGAAACAAGACCAAAAGACAACCCTCAGAATGGGAGAAAATATTTGCAAACCAAGCAACTGACAAAGGATTCATCTCCAAAATTTACAAGCAGCTCATGCAGCTCAATAACAAAAAAACAAACAACCCAATCCAAAAATGGGCAGAAGACCTAAATAGACATTTCTCCAAAGAAGATATACAGATTGCCAACAAACACATGAAAGAATGCTCAATATCATTAATCATTAGAGAAATGCAAATCAAAACTACAATGAGATATCATCTCACACCGGACAGAATGGCCATCATCAAAAAAATCTAGAAACAATAAATGTTGGAGAGGGTGTGGAGAAAAGGGAGTCCTCTTGCACTGTTGGTGGGAATGTAAATTGATGCAGCCAGTATGGAGGTTCCTTAAAAAACTAAAAATAGAATTATCATACGACCCAGCAATCCCACTACTGGGCATATACCCTGAGAAAACCATAATTCAAAAAGAGGCATGTACCAAAATGTTCATTGCAGCTCTATTTACAATAGCCAGGAGATGGAAGCAACCTAAGTGTCCACCCACAGATGAATGGATAAAGAAGATGTGGCACATATATACAATGGAGTATTACTCAGCCATAAAAAGAAATGAAATTACGTTATTTGTAAAGAGGTGGATGGACCTAGAGTCTGTCATACAGAGTGAAGTAAGTCAGAAAGAGAGAAACAAATACCGTATGCTAACACATATATAGGGAATCTAAAAAAAAGTGGTCATGGGCTTCCCTGGTGACGTAGTGGTTGAGAGTCCGCCTGCCGATGCAGAGGACACGGGTTCGTGCCCCGGTCCGGGAAGATCCCACATGCCGCGGAACGGCTGGGCCCGTGAGCCATGGCCGCTGAGCCTGTGCGTCCGGAGCCTGTGCTCTGCAACGGGAGAGGCCACAACAGTGAGAGGCCCGCGTACCGCAAGAAGCAAAAACAAAAACAAACAAACAAAAAAAAGGGGTCATGAAGAACCTAGGGACAAGACGGAAATAAAGACACAGACCTACTAGAGAATGGACTTGAGGATACGGGGAGGGGAAGGGTAAGCTGTGACAAAGTGAGAGAGTAGCATGGACATATATACACTACCAAACGTAAAATAGATAGCTAGTGGGAAACAGCCGCATAGCACAGGGAGATTAGCTCGGTGGTTTGTGACCACCTAGAGGGGTGGGATAGGGAGGGTGTGAGGGAGGGGAGACGCAAGAGGGAAGAGATATGTGGACATATGTATATGTATAACTGATTCACTTTGTTATAAAGCAGAAACTAACACACCATTGTAAAGCAATTATACTTCAAAAAAGATGTAAAAAGAAAAAAATCTGGGGGTCCCTGGTGGCGCAGTGGTTGAGAGTCCACCTGCCGATGCAGGGGACACGGGTTCGTGCCCCGGTCCGGGAAGATCCCACGTGCCACGGAGTGGCTGGGCCCGTGAGCCATGGCCGCTGAGCCTGCGCGTCCGGAGCCTGTGCTCCACAGAGGGAGAGGCCACAACAGTGAGAGGCCCACGTACCGCAAAAAAAAAAATAAATAAAAAATGAGTAACTGGTTTTACTAGATGCATCGTTCAAGCCAGCCTAGAATCTCTAGAAATAATCTCTTCCTACCCCAGGGGACAAATCTGTCCAGACAACTGGAATCCTAAAGCAGAGAAGCAGTAGAAAGCCTGGGAACATTTCTCTACTCATGGGATGACAATAAGAAAAATAAATAAATTGCTGTAAAAGATTTTCATTGCTTCCCAATGGCATAAGAAATACCCTCGCTCATGATGACTTGTGAAATAAATAAAAAGTCAGAACCTTGATAAATTCTGATTTCCTAACTGATCTTCATTAGTCTTTGTTTTTATATGCTAATCTGAAAAAGACTTTTATAAACATATGTTTGCATCTTGTCCATTGTCCCAAAACTGGCTAAAACATGTCATAGTCTCCATAATGAGGCTGTCTAGGCTTTAAAAAGTATAATAAGATCTTGATGCTGAAATCTGTAGAATGTGACTCTTACAATATCAAATATGAAAATGTTAAGCTTTTGCTCTGTCAGGTACCATTCTGGTCCTTTTACGTTATTGCCTCATTTAGTTCTTGTAACTGTCCTCTTGGGTAGGTATTTAAATATTATTTTCATGTTCACAAGTGGGAAAATAAGTTTAAGAAAACATTGCTATTAAGCAATGGAACAAAGATTTGAACCCATATGGTCATACACTGAGGACTTTGTAATACAACGTTATAAATAACTGTTAAAGGTGGAAACCACTTTTTGCTTGATTGTTGACTGATTCATGTGTATCTGTGTGCGTGTGTGTGTGTGTGTGTGTGTGTTTCACATCTATGAAAAGGTTAATATGGGCCAAGTACTAGATTATCTCATTCTGTTAACACCCTGCAATGTATGTACTATTATTATTTGCAGATTAGGAGACATGTTTAGGAAGAATCATTTTTGCAGTTGCATAAATATGAGGGGAGCCCATTTCATTAGAAAACTGAGTCTAGTAATCTACATTAATAAGTTCAAAGACTACAGTTAGCTTTACTTTATCCCATCATCATTTGTTGCTCTAGTACAAGTGTAGTAAGAAAGAGTATAGTAATACTTTGTGCCAAGACTCCCCTCTCCAACCTCACACTGCCTGCATTAACCAGGAAGAATAACCCAGTATGTATGTCTTATTGAAAATGGGTCAGTGTTGTCCCCCATCAAAGGACAGCCTTTATTTTTAATTTGTCATTTACCGGTAACATATTGCTGAAAGGAATTTTTAAGTCTCATTTGACTTTACCATTGGAGTAAAGCTCTCCAGATGATGCCATGACATACCTCCTCATCCTTCTGAATTTATACCTATCTTTTTGGATAGGCAATGTCTACACTCACTTCTTAAGACTCCAACTTTTAGAATTTAGAATCTAAGATTCATAATATCCTTTTATAAATGACAACAGCATATGAAGACAAATTTATTTGTGCCCTAAAACCAGCCTACTTGTAAGTCATTACTTTCTGACCAGGGAACATTCTGTGGCCCTTTTTTAAACAAAGCAGAAAATAGTACCTGACTGGTCTTTTTTTTCCCCCCATTATAGTGTACTTAGTGATGGTGTTATCAACAGAGAATTCATGCAGATTATTGAATCCTAAACTGCCCTTTAAGTTGAGAACAGTATGTGCTTTTGCTCTGGAGGCTAAAAATTTTATGTCCTACCTATGTTGCTTCCCTAATTTACCAAGTTAATCATGCTCAATGCCAAAAATTCAGACATGGAAAAATATAAAAAAGAAAACATGATCTCACCATTCAGAGATAACCACTGTTTTTATTGGTAGATAGCCTTCCAACTTCTAAAAATTATATTTTTTTCGGACTAAGAATATGATATACTCTTTTGTAACTTGCCTTTTCAGTTTATAGTGTGGGCCTCTTTCTGTCAAGTACGTGCAGATCTATATGATAATTTAGAAATGGCTGCATTCTATCCTAGTGTATGTGGGTCCCATCCTTTATTTATCGAACCCCATGATGGACAGATAGACTTTTTACGATTTTCGCTAGTATAAACAGTGTTGCAAAGAACGTTGATGTACAGCCATCCATATTTATATATTTGTCTGATAATGTGAGGACTGGCTTTATTCCAGTAGACTTAAACATCAGGAAGGGTTCTTTGAGACTTCTTGTATGAGGGATAAGTTGCTAGTCAGTAACCATTTTTTATCATCTAAAGGCTTAGCCTGCACTTGGGTTGTAAATAGATTGCCTTAGAAACTACAATTACAAAGGCACTTCTGTCAGTTATGAATATGACATTGAGAAGCTGTGTTTTAACTCTGTCCTAATTGCTCATTTTTAAAACCACTGCTGACTGGCTTCTACCTTAAGGGACAGTTTATATTTTAAAACAATGGCACTGGCAGCTGCTAAAGTGCCTGTGATATTACCCATACAGGTTGCCTTTGTCCATACAACTGGTTAAGTAATTAAGCACAGGCTAGCGTGGGGAACACTACTAATAGGAAGCACCTGTTTATAGTCTCACGGATTGTAAGTTGTAGCTTAATATCTTCTCTCCTCAAAATCATAGCCAGTGGGATAGTTCTGTGATCCTGTCCTTTGGGAAATGGAAGCATGCAGGGGAAAGCCTGCCATTTCTGCCTTGCTGTAGAAGCCAGCGAGCTTACATAACCCCAGAGTACCCAGGGCTACTGAAGCTGGGGAGTTGGGCTGATTCCTCTCAAACTTCCATCATCAGCAAGAATCAGGTAGCCCAGACCCAAGAGATAGGTTGCACACGTTAAAAACTAAAAGAGTAGATATACAGTCTTAGAATGATTTAGAAACAAAAGCAGATGACAGGTAAATATATTCTAGGTCAGCGTATCAGCAACAAAGCTCAGGCAGATCACAAACAACTGCCACAGAAAATGACAGAGGATTGTCCATCATATGATCAAAGTCAGAGAAATGGCTGATGCCTAACGTCCTTAGTCATAGGGATCTCTGTCACACGTGGAATAGAAAGACACAGAGATGACAGGTTGTAGGAATGAATGACCCTGTATCCACATTGTCATTTAACAGCTAGTTTATCTGCATCAACCCAAATGGTTGCTCAAGCTCTCATCTTGCCAAGTACTCTTGGCCCAGGTCACTGCAATCTATGTTTGCCTTGATCAGCTCTTCTGCTGCCACTCTTAATAGTGCTAGCTAGGCTTCAACAACAGAACCTAACCAGATGATGCCAGAGGACCTCATTTCTGCTGGGTGGTTTTGTTGTGGGCTTTTTCTGGGTTGTTTGTTTGTTTGTTTGTTTGTTTTGAAACAAAACTGCTGCCTTCTCTGTAAATCATTCAGGATTGTTTTTTAAAATACCATTAAAACTAAAATCACGTGTTTACGGAAACATTACAAATCTGACCAGTTTGGTGCATTCCCTATCATTATTTTCCTCCATGTCCTAGAAAAAAATGGTTAAACATGTATAGAAATTCTGATTCTCCCTTTATACATCCATTGCTTTTCATGCCCCCCAAATAGGAAAAATTTGGTAATTAAAATAGCAATATAAGGACCCGGAACTCACTTTTTCTAATCAAAAATTAACAGCTACACTTCTGTTTCCTCTTGTTGAAATCCCACCTATCTGTTAAGGGCTAATTGGGATGAAGTTTTCCCTGACCCGCCAACTTCTACACTCAAAGGATATGATTTTTCTCTTCTCTTAACCTCCATTGTACGTAGACTATAAGAGATGCTATAAGAGACATGTAGTTAGTTTCATGTTATAGTTGTTTGTACATTTGTCCTTTCCTTCCTAATAACTTATAAGGGTGCTTATTATGGTACTCTGCAGATATTTTATTTTATTTATTTATTTTTTTAATTTTTATTATTATTATTATTTTTTTGCGGTACGCAGGCCTCTCACTGTTGTGGCCTCTCCCGTTGTGGAGCACAGGCTCCGGACGCGCAGGCTCAGCGGCCATGGCTCACGGGCCCAGCCGCTCTGCAGCATGTGGGATCCTCCCGGACCGGGGCATGACCCGTGTCCCCTGCATCGGCAGGCGGACTCTCAACCACTGCGCCACCAGGGAAGCCCTCTGCAGATATTTTATTCAGTAAACATTTGTGAGTGGATGAAAGGGAGGAAGGGAGCATTTTCTTACCTTTGCCTATATTAATGGCAAATTATATTCCCTGTGTGTAAGCAGTATAGTGGAAGGTGAATTTGCAGGATCGGTTCCTGATTCATTGCTAATGATTGGATTATTAATCAACAGACAGTTTTTGAGAAGCCACTGTGAGTAACCCACTGTGATAGACACCTGAGCAGTTCTGTTACAGTTTGTGTAGTTTCTGCTGGTTTGCTCTTTAACGTAAGTTTCACATATCTAATATACTTGGGAGCTTTTCCAACTATTCTCTAACGTTATTCACATTTTTATTTGTCACCCTTTCCCATATTTTCCAGATAGGCCGGCATCGTCATCAGACTTTCAACCTCGTAGAAAATTTGTCTTAGGGCCCAACTGCATTTCCTAGTGAAGAAGCGAACATAATGCATGGCCAATAAGTAAAACCAAGGACATTTTTTAAAATCCTATTCATTAGCTTTGACATTGAGTCCAAAGATAATCGATGGCAAGGTCTGTGGCCATTGAAATACTGAATATACTGATTTTACTTTTTCTGTGCCATACTTTTCCAAAATCCCTTGAAATACTCAAGTTATCAATTAGGTAAAAACTAGTCATTTAAAATCCCAAGAGGGTTGTACATGTTATGAAAATATCATTTTTATGACAGATGAAAGTAAGCATTGCGTATTTTCTACATTTGTAGCTTAACATGGATTAAGTTTTTAATGCCTTGAAGTAATATTATTGTACTATGTGGTTTTACTTTTATCACGTATTTCAATCTTCCTAAAGTTGCTATAATTGAGTTTGTTTGATAATGTACCTTTATATTACTACGAGACTTGATAGTTTGCAAAATATGAGGTTCATAATAGAGATAGTCAAGTTACTACCTGGCAGGGAGGATAAGAAGAAAGTGAAATACAGAAAAGTGATTTAATCTCACTACTGCAGTTTTGTAAAATATAATTTGTTTTTCCCCAGCACAGCAGAGTTTCATGCTGATAACAAGCTACTGAATTAATAATAATAAATCTATTGCAACTATTGAGACTTTTCCTTTAATAACATAACGAATGCTGAGCATTAAGAAAAGGAAAGGCATTCTTTGTACAGATGTTACCTAGAGCAGATCTACATCCCCAAGTATAGGAAAAATGCCATCATACCCTGAGCAATATCAATGTGAAAATAATTTGTGCATCTCAATTAGAATACTGTATTTTCTACGCAAAGGCATGCTGTTTCCTGGAACACATTTACTTATTTTCCAGTTGGAAAGATATTTAGGGGTCTATTTTGTTATCATTACATGTGCTTAACTCCAATTACAGTTAATGGGAGTTGTGTGTCTATAGTCACAGTAGCCTCTGAACTACTTTAACATTATTGCTTTCCATTACCATCCTCGTTAAAATAACTTTCATCTCTTCTGCTGACCTGAACTACCATGGTAATCTGGGTTTCTGTTTTCTTTGCGTGGATTTATTTGCATATAATGAAGGATATAGATTACATAACACGGCCTGTTTCTAGTTTTCAAAACATTACGATGTCACTGAGATTAGAATAGGGTTAGAACTATTTAAGTAGAGGTAATTGGTTGGCTTCTAGGCATGCATTTTTGCACAGCACCCTATGTATACAATTCTGTTGGAATAAAATAATTTAATATATTTTATCACCTGTGGTATCTAGTGGAAACCAAATTTGTAAAACATATAAAATATATGACAAAATAAGGTTTACAAACTAGAGGCACTAGACTTTATCAACGACAAAACTATACATTTAATTCCAACTATTCAAAATTTTGACGAAGCAAAAATAATGAGAATAAGTGTATTATAAAATCTCTAAGTAGAATTGCTGATGCTCTTTTCCTTAGTGCTGGCCTGTGCTGTACTTTCAGAAGAAAAGTGGTTAGCCAGCAGAAAAAAAAAAAAAAAGTGATCAGAAGACAGGGAAAGAGGCTTATTAAGTCTTTAAGAAAATGAAGAACCTGAGAACTCTTAAAAACATCGTTAGGGACTTTAGAGTCACTTGACTCATGGGCGCTCAGGAAATAGACACCTGCCTAGCCTTACTAGGATAGCCTAGTTAGTACCTATTGGGTTTGTTTGTCAAACTGTATTGTTTTCAAGTTGTTTTGTGATTATAGCATGATGTAGAGTTCTAAAATGTGCCCTAAAAATACATGTTTGAAATGAAAATATAAATTATAGAGGATTATCTCCACTAGGTATTAAAACATATTATGAGACAAATAATGAAATCAGAAGTCACAAAAATAGTTGGAAAAATACTTAAGTCAATGGAACAGAAATGTACCCTAGTATAGATAATTTAATATATAAAAAAGAAATATCATGGGGCTTCCCTGGTAGCGCAGTGGTTAAGAATCTGCCTGCCAACGCAGGCAACACAGGTTCAAGCCCTGGTCTGGGAAGATCCCGCATGCCGAGGAGCAGCTAAGCCCATGTGCCACAACTACTGAGCCCATGCGCCTAGAGCCTATGCTCCGCAACAAGAGAAGCCACCGCAGTGAGAAGCCCATGCACCACAATGAGGAGTAGCCCCCCACTCGCCACAACTAGAGAAAGCCCACGTGCAGCAACAAAGACTCAACACAGCCAAAAATAAATAAATTAAATAAATAACTTGTATTAAAACACACACACAAATCTTAAAAAAACAAAAACAAAAAAAGAAATATCATGAATCAATGTAGAAATTCATGATTATTCAACAGATGATGCTGGAACAACCCATTTCCTCTTTGCAAGGAAAAAAGCAAGCAAGCAAGCAATGTGGAAACTTACCTGACATTGTACAACAAGATAAATTCTAGATCATTTAAATAAGTGTTAGAAAAAATCAAACCTTAAAGGAGAAGAGATATCGGGACTTCCCTGGTGGTGCAGTGGTTAAGAATCTGCCTGCCAATGCAGGGGACACAGGTTCGAGTCCTGGTCCTGGAGGATCCCACATGCCGCGGAGCAACTAAGCCCATGTGCCACGACTACTGAGCCTGCGCTCTAGAGCCTGCAAGCCACAACTACTGAAGCCCACGCACCTAGAGCCCGTGCTCCGCAGCAAAGAGAAGCCACCGCAGTGAGAAGCCCGTGCACCACAACGAAGGGTAACCCCTGCTCACCACAACTAGAAAAAGCCCACATGCGCAGCAATGAAGACCCAACACAGCCAAAATTAAATAAATAAATAAATAAAATTTTAAAAAATAAGAAGAAGAAGAGATATAGTTGAATGTTTATCAAATGTCTCTGGCTAGAGAAAGACTTCCTAAGGTTAACAATAAAGGAATGGATCACAGTGTAAAAGATTGATCAATTTACTGGGCAAGAGATATGACCAGCATTTAAAGGAAGAAATATAAACGGATAATAACATATGAAAATTTCCACTTTACTAAGATTTGAAGAAGGGCCAAAAGAATCAGATGCCATTAGTCACTTTTCATATTAGCACATTTAAAAAAAATTAATACCCAACAATAAGACAGACAAATTCATTTACTTACTGCCAATTGGATTTAAATTAATACAAGTATTCTGGAATACAATTTGGACTTAATTTTGCATACTTAACAATGCCACTTTTACACATGATGTATATAATAAGATATAAACTATAAGGATATTCATTGCAAGGCTTAGTATAATAGCAAAAACTTGGAAGCAACCTACATGTCCAACAGTAGAGAAATGGTTAACCAAATTGTGACATGTTTATATAAAAAGAAGAGCATGTGGCCATTAAAAATCATGTTTTCAATATCATGTTTCAGAAGTTTAATGAAATGGAGAATTTCCACAGTACAATGGTAAATGAAAAAGTAGAACACCAATTTGAACATATAGTTCGAGCTCAACTTTTTTTTTTTAAAGACATTATTCTGGTAAGTGAAGAGAACGAATCTAGTATTCTGGTAAGTGAAGAGAACGAATCTAGTCAACAAACTGGCTGTCCTCCACCAAAAGGTTAGGCCCAAGCCTAATTCTGTTGCCACTTTCCTTCCAGTCGTTTCTAGTGAGTGAGAAACTGTATCAAGTCAGGATCCCCAAAAGCACAGAAAAAAACATAAACCGTTTTGGAATCATGGGACAGAAGGGAAAAAAGATGTAAGTTCATATGATATGATTTCACTATAACAGTCTAAAATAATTATCTTTCATGAGTGTTTGGCATGCAAATAGCTACTCAATAGACATTTCCCAAAGCAACCTAAAGTTTTCTTGGTTTTCTTAGCCTGAGCTGCGCAAACCCCATCCTCTGTTTGCTCTTTTTGCTGGAAACAATGCCTGTCCATTGATGGTCAATCTGCCACACCATCATTTTTGAAGAGTCTTGGAGAAAAGAAAGCTCACAGTAAATTGCAGAGGCTTTCTTTTCCTTTGTTTTCTAGCCAACTAATTATCATTAAAACGGGATGTTTTGTAGCACAATATGCAGTATATGCCAGGAACACTTATTTTATGTTACCCTATTGGGAGGGTATAGTTGCATTGTGTTAGGTCAATGTTGATGCATCTAATGTGCCTATGGAGCACCAGGAAGGAAACAGTTCTTCCATAGACAACAGATGGATGCCTAGCCTGGAGGGAAATGAATAATGGACATGGTCTTTTTATCACATGTTTTCAATCTCAACTTGACCTACTCATGCAATATACAACACACAGCCCTGTACCTTTGGCATACACTCACTTTATTAGAGGAGTAATTAAAAGTTCCCAGATTACATTCCACAGGCTTGAGTCCTTTGGTCTGTCTCACACCATGTTTTGTTTAAGCTGTATCTATGATATGCTTATTCCTCAGTTATCTCACTTTGACAAAGTTTTCAGTAGGAAGGAAATTAGCAGTGTAGATTTAGGTATGATCTGAAATTTTGTGACATTCAGGTATTTCATGGATGATGTACTTTGTACATAGTTGTTGAATAAATGATTACATGAATGAATTTTAGAGCAATGCAATAACAGGTTTAATCTATTCACTCAGGACTCTATTGGGAAGGCTTTGAGATGAAAGCCCAATCAATTTATGCTCAGAAAAAGCATAAAGCTTCTTGCTCTTATGACAGTGGAGAAAGGCTTGAAAGTGGTTTGAGCTGGTTAACCTAATATTCACAATGTGCAGAATCATGTCAAAGCTGGACCATGTATTTATATTCTCTTTTTGTGACAGATTGGCATATTGTTTTAGGTTTGGTCACCCCTCCTCCATGGACTGCACATTTTCATATAACTATTCCCCTCTTCAATTTCACACTATGACCAGGTTACTGTCTGTAATGTCAGAATCTTTTCACCTTCACGTAGGGCATCAAGCCTTTGGTGACCAAAAAGAATCTGATAGGGTACGTATGCCCAACTATGGTGGATTCTTGGGATGGACATCTCAGGCTCTACTGTTGCATTAATCCTTGTGTTTACAAACAATAGAATCCCTTAGTGAATTCTTAGACCATGAGGATACATTGGACTCTCTAGCCTTTCTTATTCACTGTGTTACCTCATGCATTCAGAAAGTGGAAACAGAGGAACATTATGACAAATCATGTTTCCTCAACCTCTGATGAAATGTATTTTCATGTATCTCATTGCACAATATCCCCAACAAGTACACACACATAGCCTGATGCCTCCCCCCATCTTCCTCTCTTTCATTTCCAAAAACACAACAAGGCAAATTGGAAAGGGAAGCCACTACTTATTAACAAAGCCCTCTGCATCACCTCAGGTAAATACATATATTTTAAACTATTGACTTTTTGGAGGAGAGACTCCTATTTTTTTTCCATCTAAACTATTCTAGTATCAGTAGTGTTGGGAGAATAAGACTGGGTAGAAAAGTGGATTTGGTTCAATCTGGGGCTCCTGGAGCTCTCAAATCATATCACATGGGCACCTGCCTCCTTCACCTATGTTTCCAAATAGGAAGTGCAGTCACTCTCACAATCAGCCAAATTACTCCATCACCCCGACAGCAATAGTAACTAGCATTTGCTCTTTTCTCATAAATTTGATGCCAACCATGTGTCCTGACCTTATGAGGGTCAGACCACTGATTTTTTACCCATTAGTATTTAATACTATAAATATAGAAGTTGTATTTTTAAATATTCAGTGATTCTCAATCTCTGCCTCAAAGAAGGCATGAATCTAAGTAGGAAAATTGCTGTCATTAGATTGTGAGCTATTAGACTGTGAGAAGAGATGAATACTTATATTCATATATATCCATATTATATATACATATAACATATTATCGTCCAAATTGCACTTCTACCTGATCCATACAGCTCTAGAGTATAAATATATTTTGCACCTAAAATAGTTTTAACATACTTACAGAGAATCGTAAATAAATCACAAAAACCCAGAGCAGCCTTGCTGTCATTTTTTTTCTTCTTTTTAACATCTTTATTGGAGTATAATTGCTTTACAATGTTGTGTTAGTTTCTGCTGTATAACAAAGTGAATCAGCTATATGTATACATATATCCCCATACCCCCTCCCTCTTGCATCTCCCCCCCCACACCCTCCCTATCCCACCCCTCTAGGTGGTCACAAAGCACCAAGCTAATCTCCCCGTGCGATGTAGCTGCTTCCCACTAGCTATCTATTTTACATTTAGTAGTGTATATATGTCAGTGCTACTCTCTCACTTCGTCCCAGCTTACCCTTACCCCTCCCCGTGTCCTCAAGTCCATTCTTTACGTCTGCATCTTTAATCCTGTCCTGCCCCTAGGTTCATGAGAACGATTTTTTTTTAGATTCCATATATATGTGTTAGCATACGGTATTTGCTTCTGACTTACTTCATTCTGTATGACAGACTCTAGGTCCATCCACCTCACTACAAATAACTCAATTTCATTTCTTTTCATGGCTGAGTAATATTCCATTGTATATATGTGCCATATCTTCTTTATCCATTCATCTGTCATTGGACCCTTAGGTTGCTTCCATGTCCTGGCTATTGTAAATAAAGCTGTAATGAACACTGTGGTACATGACTCATTTTGAACTATGGTTTTCACAGGGTATATGCCCAGTAGTGGGATTGCTGGGTCGTATGGTAGTCCTATTTTTAATTTTTTAAGGAACCTCCATACTGTTCTCCATAGTGGCTGTATCATTTACATTCCCGCCAACAGTGCAAGAGTGTTCCATCTCATCCACACCCTCTCCAGCATTTATTGTCTGTAGATTTTTTGATGATGGACATTCTGACCAGTGTGAAGTGATACCTCATTGTGGTTTTGATTTTTCTAATGATTAGTGATATTGAACATCCTTTCATGTGTTTGTTGGCAATCTGTATATCTTCTTTGGAGAAATGTCTATTTGGTCTTCTGCCCATTTTTGGATTGGGTTGTTTGTTTCTTTGATATTAAGCTGCATGAGCTGCTTGTATATTTTGGAGATGAATCCTTTGTCAGTTGCTTTTTTTGCAAATATTTTCTCCCATTCTGAGTGTTGTCTTTTAGTCTTGTTTATGATTTCCTTTGCTGTGCAAAAGCTTTTAAGTTTCGTTAGGTCCCATTTGTATATTTTTGTTTTTATATCCATTTCTCTAGGAGGTGGGTCAAAAAGGATCTTGCTGTGATTTATGTCGTAGAGTGTTCTGCCTATGTTTTCCTCTAAGAGTTTGATAGTGTCTGGCCTTACATTTAGGTCCTTAATCCATTTTGAGTTTATTCTTGTGTATGGTGCTCAGGAGTGTTCTAATTTCATTCTTGTACATGTAGCTGTCCAGCTTTCCCAGCACCACTTATTGAAGAGGCTGTCTTTTCTCCATTGTATATTCTTGCCTCCTTTATCAAAAATAAGATGACCATCTGTGCGTGGTTTTATCTCTGGGCTTTCTATTGTGTTCCATTGATCTATATTTCTGTTTTTGTGCCAGTACCATACTGTCTTGATTCCTGTAGCTTTGTAGTATAGTCTGAAGTCAGGGAGCCTGATTCCTCCAGCTCCATTTTTCTTTCTCAACATTGCTTTGACTATTCGGGGTCTTTTGTGTTTCCATACAAATTGTGAAATTTTTGTTCTAGTTCTGTGAAAAATGCCAATGGTAGTTTGACAGGGATTGCATTGAATCTGTACGTTGCTTTGGGTAGCATATTTTCAAAATGTTGATTCTTCCAATACAAGAACATGGCATATCTCTTCATCCATTTGTATCGTCTTTAATTTCTTTCATCAGTGTCTTATAGTTTTGTGCATACAGGTCTTTTGTCTCCCTAGGTAGGTTTATTCTGAGGTATTGCATTCCTTTTGTTGCAATGGTAAATGGGAGTGTTTCCTTAATTTCTCTTTCAGATTTTTCGTCGTTAGTGTATAGGAATGCACGAGATTTCTGTGCATTAATTTTGTATCCTGCTACTTTACCAAATGCATTGATTAGCTCTAGGAGTTTTCTGGTAGCATCTTTAGGATTCTCTATGTATAGTATCATCACCTGCAAACAGTGACAGTTTTACTTCTTCTTTTCCGATTTGGATTTATTTTATTTCTGTTTCTTCTCTGATTGCCGTGGCTAAAACTTCCAAAACTATGTTGAATAATAGTGGTGAGAGTGGGCAACCTTGCCTTGTTCCTGATCTTAGAGAAAATGGTTTCAGTTTTTCACCATTGAGAATGATGTTGGCTGTGGGCTTGTCATATATGGACTTTATTATGTTGAGGAAGTTTCCCTCTGTGCCTACTTTCTGGAGAGTTTCATAAATGGGTGTTGAATATTGTCAAAGCTTTTTCTGCATCTATTGAGATGATCATATGGTTTTCATCCTTCAGTTTGTTAATATGGTGTATCACATTGATTGATTTGCATATACTGAAGAATTCTTTCATTCCTGGGATAAACCCCACTTGTCACGGTGTATGATCCTTGTTATGTGCTGTTGGATTCTGTTGGCTTGTATTTTGTTGAGGACTTTTGCACCTATGTTCATCAGTAATGTTGGCCTGTAGTCTTCTTTCTTTGTGACATCTTTGTCTGGTTTTGGTGTCAGGGTGATGGTGGCCTCGTAGAATGAGTTTGGGAGTGTTCCTCCCTCTGCTATATTTTGGAAGACTTTGAGAAGGATAGGTGTTAGCTCTTCTCTAAATGTTTGATAGAATTCGCCTGTGAAGCCATCTGATCCTGGGCTTTTGTTTGTTGGAAGCTTCTTAATGACATCAGTGCTTGTGATTGGTCTGTTTATATTTTCTATTTCTTCCCGGTTCAGTCTCAGAAAGTTGTGCTTTTTTAAGAACTCATCGATTTCTTCCAGGTTGTCCATTTTATTGGCGTATAGTTGCTTGTAGTAATCTCTCATGACCCTTTGTATTTCTACACTGTCAGTTGTTACTTCTCCTTTTTCATTTCAAATTCTGTTGATTTGAGTCTTCTCCCTTTTCTTCTTGATGAGTCTGGCTAATGGTTTATCAATTTTGTTTACTTCTCAAAGAACCAGCTTTTAGTTTTATTGGTCTTTGCCTTTGTTTCTTTCATTTCTTTTTCACGTATTTCTGATGTGATCTTTATGATTTCTTTCCATCTGCTAACGTTGGGTTTTTTTTTTTTGTTCTTCTTTCTCTAATTGCTTCAGGTGTAAGGTTAGGTTACCTGTTTGGGATGTTTCTTGTTTCTTGAGGTAGGATTGTGTTGCTATAAACATCCCTTTTAGAACTGCTTTTGCTGCATCCCATAGGTTTTGAGTCATCATGTTTTCATTGGCATTTGTCTCTAGGTATTTTTTGATTTCCTCTTTGATTTCTTCAGTGATGTCTTGGTTATTTAGTAGCGTATTGTTTAGCCTCCATGTGTTTGTATTTTTTACCGATCTTTTCCTGTAATTGATATCTAGTCTCATAGCGTTGTGGTCAGAAAAGGTACTTGATACGATTTCAATTTTCTTAAATTTACCAAGGCTTGATCTGTGAACCAAGATATGACCTATCCTGAAGAATGTTCCATGAGTACCTGAGAAGAAAGTGTATTCTGTTGTTTTTGGATGGAATGCCCTAGAAATATCAATGCAGCCCATCTTGTTTAATGTGGTATTTAAAGCTTGTGTTTCCTTATTTATTTCATTTTGGATGATCTGTCCATTGGTGAAAGTGGGATGTTAAAGTCCCCTACTGTGATTTTGTTACTGTCAATTTCCCCTTTTATGGCTGTTAGCATTTGCCTTATGTATTGTGGTGCTCCTGTGTTTGGTGCATAAATGTTTACACTTGTTGTATCTTCTTCTTGGATCGATCCCTTGATCATTATGTAGTGTCCTTTTTTGTCTCTTGTAATAGTCTTTATTTTAAAGTCTATTTTGTCTGATATGAGAATTGCTACTCCAGCTTTCTTTGATTTCCATTTGCATGGAATACCTTTTTCCATCCCTTCACTTTCAGTCTGTATGTGTCCCTAGGTCTGAAGTGGGTCTCTTGTAAACAGCATATAAACGGGTCTTGTTTTTGTATCCATTCTGCCAGTCTATGTCTTTTGGCTGGAGCATTTAATCCGTTTACATTTAAGGTAGTTATCGATATGTATGTTCCTATTACCATTGTCTTAATTGTTTTGGGTTTGTTTTTGTAGGCCTTTTCCTCCTCTTGTGTTTTCTGCTTAGAAAAGTTCCTTTAGCATTTGTTTTAAAGCTGGTTTGGTAGTGCTGAATTCTCTTAACTTTTGCTTGTCTATAAAGTTTGTAATTTCTCCATCAAACCTGAATGAGGGCTTCCCTGGTGGCGCCGTGGTTGAGAGTCCGCCTGTCAGTACAGGGGACACGCATTCGTGCCCTGGTCCAGGAAGATCCCACATGCCGCGGAGCGGCTAGGCCCATGAGCCATGGCCGCTGAGCCTGCACGTCCGGAGCCTGTGCTCCGCAATGGGAGAGGCCACAGCAGTGAAAGGCCTGCGTACTGCAAAGAAACAAAACCAGGGCTTCCCTGGCGGCGCAGTGGTTGAGAGTCCGCTTGCCGATGCAGGGGACACAGGTTCATGCCCCAGTCCAGGACGATCCCACATGCCGCGGAGCGGCCCATGAGCCATGGCCGCTGAGCCTGCGCGTCCGGAGCCTGTGCTCCGCAACGGGAGAGGCCACAACAGTGAGAGGCCCGCATGTCGCAAAAAAAAAAAAAAAAGAAGAAGAAGAAGAGGAAGAAGAAAAACCTGAATGAGATCCTTGCTGAATAGAGTAATCTTGGTTGTAATTTTTTCCCTTTCATCACTTTAAGTATGTCCTGCCACTCCCTTCTGGCTTGCAGAGTTTGAGCTGATAGGTCAGCTCTTAACCTTGTGGGGATTCTCTTGTATGTTATTTCTTGCTCTTCTACTGCTTTTAATTTTTTTTCTTTGTATTTTAATTTTTGATATTTTAATATGTGTTTTGACCTGTTTCTACTGGGATTTATCCTGTATGGGACTCTCTGTGCTTCCTGGGCTTGATTGATTATTTCCTTTCCCATGTTAGGGAAGTTTTCAACTATAATCTCTTCAAATATTTTCTGTCTCTTTCTTTTTCTCTCTTCTTCTAATACCCCTTTAAGTTGAATGTTGGTGTGTTTAATGTTGTCCCAGAGGTCTCTCAGACCCGTCCTCAATCTTTTCATTCTTTTTTCTTTATTCTGCTCTGCAGTAGTTATTTCCACTATTGTATCTTCAAGGTCACTTATCCATTCTTCTGCCTCAGTCATTCTGCTATTCATTCCTTCTAGAGAATTTTTAATTTCATTTATTGTGTTGTTCATCATTGTTTGTTTGGTCTTTAGTTCTTCTAGGTCTTTGTTAAACGTTTCTTTTATTTTTTCCATTCTATTTCCAAGATTTTGGATCATCTTTACTACCCTTGCTATGAATTCTTTTTCAGGTAGACTGACTATTTCCGCTTCATTTGTTTGGTCTAGTAGGTTTTTACCGTCCTCCGTCATCTGCTGTGTGTTTCTCTGTCTTCTCATTTTGCTTATCTTACTGTGTTTGGGGTCTCCTTTGCGCAGGCTGCAGGTTCGTAGTTCCCATTGTTTTTGGTGTCTACCCCTAATGGGTGAGGTTGGTTCAGTGGGTTGTGTAGGCTTCCTGGTGGAGGGGACTGGTGCCTGTGTTCTGGTGGGTGGGGCTGGATCTTGTGTTTCTGGTGGGCAGGGCCACATCCCATGGTGTGTTTTGGGGTGTTTGTGAGCTTAGTATGATTTTAGGTAGCCTCTCTGCTAATGGGTGTGTTTGTGTTCCTGTCTTGCTAGCTGTTTGGCATGGGGCATCCAGCGCTGGAGCTTGCTGGCCATTGGGTAGAGCTGGGTCTTAGTGTTGAGGCGGAGATCTCTAGGAGAGCTCTCGCTGATTGATATTATGGGAGGCCAGGTGGTTTCTGGTGTCCAGTGTCCTGAACTCAGCTCTCCCACCTCAGAGGCTCAGGCCTGACACCAGGCCAGAGCACCAAGACCCTGTCAGCCACACGGCTCAGTAGAAAAAGGGGAAAAAAAGAAAGAAAAAGAAAGAAAAATTAAAAATAATTTAAAAATTCTTTTAATTATTAAAATAAGAAAAGAAGAGAGCAACCAAACCAATAAACAAATCCACCAATGACAACAAGCACTAAAAACTAAACTAAGAAGATGAACATAAAAATCAGAAACAAATCAGTTACAGACTGCAAACCCCAAGTCTACAGTTGTTCCCGAAGTCCACCGCCTCAATTTTGGGACAATTCATTGTCTATTCAAGTATTCCACATATGCAAGTACGTCAAGTTGATTATGGGAATTTAATCTGCTGCCTCTGAGACTGCCGGGAAAAATGTCCCTTTCTCTTCTTTGTTTGCACAGCTCCTGGGGCTCAGCTTTAGCTTTGGCACCATCTCTGCGTGTACGTCGCCCTCAGGCGTCTGTTCCCGCCCAGACGGGAGGGTTTAAAGCAGCAGCTGATTAGGGGGCTCTTGCTCATTCAGACCAGGGAGAGGGAGGGGTACGGTAGTCATAATTGGAATGTGGGACCAGCCTGCAGTAACAGAGGCTGCTGTGACTTTGCAAAAGCCTGAGGCGTGCCATGTGTTCTTCCAGGGACGTTGTCCCTGGATCACGGAACCCTGACATTGGCGGGCTGCACAGGCTCCTGGGGTGGGGGTGTGTGGATAGTGAGCTGTGCTCTCACACAGGATTCTTGGTGGTAGCAGCAGCAGCCTTAGCGTCTCATGCCCGTCTCTGGTGTCCGCGCTGATAGCCGCGCAGCCACGGCTCACGCCTGTCTTTGAAGCTCATTTAGGTGGTGTTCTGGATCTCCTCTCTTCATGCACCGCAAAACAATGCTTTCTTGCCTCTTAGGCAGTTCCAGACTTTTTCCCAGATTCCCTCCCAGTTAGCTGTGGTGCGCTAGCCCCCTTCAGGCTGTGTTCACTCATCCAACCCCAGTCCTCTCCCTGGGATCTGACCTCCGAAGCCCGAGCCTCAGCTCCCAGCCCCCACCCTCCCTGGTGGGTGAGCTGACAAGCCTCTCAGGCTGGTGAGCGATCATTGGCAGTGATCCTCTGTGTGGCAATCTCTCCGCTTTGCCCTCTGCACCCCTGTTGCTGCGCTCTCCTCCGTGGTTCCTAAGCTTCCCCTTCGCCACTCCCTGTCTCTGCCAGTGAAGGGGCTTCCTAGTGTGCGGAAACTTTTCCTCCTTCACAGCTCCCTCCCAGAGGTGCAGGTTCTGTCCCTACTCTTTTGTCTCTGTTTTTTCTTTTTTCTTTTGCCTACGCAGGTACATGGGGAGTTTCTTGCCTTTGGGGAAGTCTGAGGTCTTCTGCCAGCATTCAGTAGGTGTTCTGTAGGGGTTGTTCCACGTGTAGTGTATTTCTGATGTATCTGTGGGGAGGAAGGTGATCTCCACGTCTTACTCCTCCGCCATCTTGAAGGTCCCCTGCTGCCATTGTTTCTAGTGTCATCTTCTCATAAACAATGTTGGAGGTTGACATTTCAAAAATACAGGTGATGGCCTTTCAGGATTGCTTCTACTTATGATTATCTCATATACATAGGGACCAATTAGGTACCAAAAAAATTTAAAGAGAGAGAGACAGAGAAGGAAGGGAGGGATAGAGGGAGAGGAGGAGAGAGGAAGGGACGAAATATAGAATAATTCTCTTTTGTGTATGTCAAGCGCTGGATTTGGGCCATCAGCCAGTGTTTATCCTGCCTTCCAAAAGCTTCAGTCTCCTTTCCCCAGTTCATTTTGACTTGAAAGTTTATTTTCTCACACCAGATGCTACCAAGAAAGTTCCAGGTTGATGTGAATCCTGTCATCACTTCATTTACTGCTGCAAGGCTAGGTTTTTGTATGTGGTACATCTCTTGAATCCAGTGGGCAGTGAGTGGTGGTATGGGGTACCAACAGCATTCCTGGAGTGAGTGTGGATGCCAGCTGACCTTAGTATGTAGGACCACCAAGGCACAAGCCTCTTTTCTGAGCTGGGACAATCCTCTGTGAATGGTACCATCATTCTCATATCTGATAGCTTTAACACTGAATACTTAAATGCTAGCAATGCAATGGTAGCCATCATATTATAATCTCATTTGTAAATGTCTTCCAAGAAGTCCCAAACCAATCTGCAAACCAGTGACATCTAAGTAATAAGCCCTTTATCTAGGAGTGTTAGCTTTACATTTTTAGCTGACTTGTGATCCATATCACGAACTAAATATTGGATTTTTTAATGGTATCTTTAAAAAGATGCCCAAATAATCTATCACTCAGCTATATCTCCGAATAGAGAAAATATCTCTTTCTTTCTCACCTCTCAGTGATATTATTGCATTATAAGGCACTTGGAACTTACGGCTGGTTGGCTCAGTGCACTCATTCTGTGGTGTTAACGAGGCCAAGGTTACGGAGGCCAGTTAGCTTTTGCTCTGTGTACTGACCACAGACTACCCGGAATCACTCAAGAAACACTAGCACAGATGAGAAAGATCCCATGGCCAAACCTCAACGTTTCTCACAGCCCATCCTCCCCATGGGACAGGCAGAATGTGCTCCTTGGGTATGATCTTAGGGAGGAAATGAGTAGGAGCCTGGGAGGCCCCAACATCTACCTCTGAACAAAGCAGGCCTGACATTTAGGCATTAACTTTGCATTATAAGCCCCTGTCATACCATTGATTTGCTGTGTAACCTTCATCACTAAAGCAGAGATAATAGGATAGACTGAAATGCGCTTACCTCCCGGGGATGTTGTGTGAATTAGCAAATTAACGAGCGTAAAGTGTTAGCATTTGTGTAAGTGCTGGTAGTTGTCATTATTTCTAGGGACCTAGTCTCATTCTAAATAGAGAATCTAAGTGCATTATGCTTTTTTCAGAAAGGGATTTTCACCGACATCAGTTGCATTTAAGCTGAGCATAAAACAAACAGAGGTGATAATAACATAGTAGTGATCATCACAATGCAGAGCTGTAAACCTTTTTCCTATTAAAGCTAAAACTACTTTCAGCAACTTTCAATGCTTTTAAACTTTGCTTTCCAAGCTTTGTGCCAACAGTTCTCTCTACAGTGATTATTTTTCCCGTGACGGGTGAGGGGAATGGGACCTATTCATTATTCAGTCCCATAATGACTATATAATGTATTGAATTTGTTTACAGCACATAATCAGGCAAAGACTTGGTAGCTGATTTGATTGCCATGTATTGCAATCATTGTAAAAAATAAAAACTATTTTTTGCTCTGCCCACGCTGGTGTGCTCTAGAGATAGCCAACATACAGATTGAAAACTCATGGGGAATTGAAGTGCTTTCCAACAAAAGGCACTGTACATAGATCCTTTCAACTTAACATCTTTACCAAGGAATTTTGTTGTCGCCTGCTATTTCCAAGGGGACTGTGCTTGAGCGAATTCTTCCATTTCTTTTATCACTCTGACTTCACTTACCAAGAAAAGTCGTTTAATGCTGATTTCAAACTCTTGAACTCAGCCTGGGAGCTGCAGCATGAACGCCTCAGATCTTGGCTCCTTGTTATTTATATATTCATTTGAAGTAATTTTTCAGGACTGTTTGAAAACCTCGCTCAACCTGACATCACGTAACAGCTGGGATCCAAAGCTCACCATGTTTTTGGTTCTTTTTCTCTTTGTCTTACAGATAACAGACGAGTACCTTTGGAAAGGTCACGCTCTCGCCACAATGAAGCTATCTCATCTAAGTGATTCCTGATGCCAAAGAATATGAAAATACTTCTTAAGTAAACAAAATCATACATTTTGGGAGGAACAAAACATGCACTCAAGGGATGGTGAGGAAATAAGTACGTTTCTGCAAAGATCGAGCTGAGCTGGATTCAATAGCGTGCATATGTAAAGTTATTGCAAGACTCCTCCCACAGTTAGTTATACTAATACGAACACAATTACCAGGATTATAAAATACGTTCCCTTTTAGTGTAAAGATGTGTATTATTTGTTACTGTGTGTGGCCTGACCGTGATGACGAAAAGTGTAAGAAATTGAAGAGTTCCAAAGACTTTCAAAACCATTCAGTCTGTCAAAAATGTATAATATTATTACTCAAATTTGAAGTCACCCCCCCCCCAAAAAAAAGAAAGGAAGAAAAGAGACGAAAAAGAATAGAAAGAATTAGTCAGTGTCTACTTCTGATTCCTGTTATATAGAAAAGGAAAAGGCCAGTGAAAATGTGTGTGTTTGTTAATGGTTTGGAAAGGCACTGATATTGCACACCCTATAAAAGAAACCATTTTTGGAAACTCAGAAAAAGTACTGCTTCACCCCCCCCCCCCCCCGCCCCGTCAAGTTACTTAGAATCTTATCTCAAGTGAAAGTTGATGGATTCCTCTGCTTCGGCTGAAATTAAACTTATCATTAATCTAGAGTTTCAGCATGATATTGCAGGCACTTATCATTGCTAAAAATAAGCCAGAAAGTTTAACAGAAGCAGTTAGAGAAAGTGATTTAAACTTTATTTAAAGAGGTATTTTCTAATTATGCACATATATCTACTTTATACAAATACTTTATATGGCTGTTTTTGAGAAAAACCTCACATTTTAATGTTTATGCTAGGGCTGAACCTGCAAATTCTGTTACCTTTATTCAGATTTTTAAAGGTAAATATTGCTCTCTATTCTCCATGGTTTACTTCTTATCTCTATTGCTTCTTTCTCCCACCCCCCCCCCCCCCCTTGAAGGCAGGGAATAGAGTTCTAGGAGATCTGAGGGGAAAAATATTTCTCTCCGCGGGAGGCAGCAGAAAACTGTCCGAAAGGTCAGTTGTTTTATCTGCCTTTCTACTCCCCTTTCCAGTTCCGCCGTGGTGATCTGAAGAAGAAAAAGAAATTACATGTATGTATCTGTATATATGTGTATATATTTATATCTCCTGCTACAATAATTCCACATCCCAGTGACTAAGTGAACTTCTCAATCAATCACCATCTTACTTATTTACCTTATATTAACAAATTCAAATGATGCTGCCGAAACAACTCTAGGAGGAAAAAACAGGCTCTACATTTTTCTTAAATAGATGAGGGAGGAAAAGTTATACTTGTCTATTATTTTTAAAAAATGCATTGTAATAATGTGGTATAACTTCTCTGGACTAATCCATGCAGATGATGATTGTAAAAGATTTCTTATATGTACATTTCTTATAAAGAAAATCCTATTTCGACTTCCTCCAAAGTACATTATAGACATTCAGAAAGAACGAGAGACTGGCTTGGCAAGTCACTCCCTGAGATAATGTAACCAAGTGACCAATAGCTCACAGTTTCCTTTTTATAGACGTACAGTGATTCAAATTGCTGCCTTTTCCTCCAGTGCATTCTTACTTGGGTCTTATCCTTTACAAAGCTCTGAAGCTGCTACAATAGAGAAATCAAAAGCAGTAACAGGATCTGAGATTTTACAACTTTATCCTATCATCTATCTTAAGACACACTCATATGCGCGCGCACACACACACACACACACACACACACAGGTTTAAGGGACATATCAATTTCACACACTGTTTTTTTAACAATAACAACAACAACAAAGATTTAGGTTCTACTAATTATTTCTGTAAATACTTAATGTACGTATTTTTAACTTCACAAAGTCTTTTCTGAAATCTTCATGGTATGGCTTCTTTGAGTCTTTTGATAGCTTTTCAGACTGTAGGAAAATGATATTTTGAAATATTCACCCTGACTAATATTTAGGGGCATTTGCCATGCCATATTATCAGGCTGGTCAAGGTGGACATACTGATGAATATCACCTTTTCCAGATGTGAACTTGCCTTATTTTTTAGTTTGTGGGGAAAAAAGTACTATTACTGATAAATTATATATTTGTATTTAGAATAATTCCACATGCTTTTCACAAACATTATGAGACCGTTCAGGGTCTTTCACGAAGTTCTGATAACTCAATTAAAGGGTTTGCTTCCCAGATTTATAGTGGTCCTGCTCTAGCCATTTGCAGTTTTGTTTTAGATTGAAAATTATCGCCAGAAAAAAGTACATAGTGACATTTTTAGTATAGAACCAAATTATACTAAAGTCTTTTATTGGGTTTATTACTGCCACACGTGAGAAGCACCAATTTATGCAGATTTTCTTCAGAATGTTTTTTAAAATTGCAAAACCCTTTACAATGTTTACTAGTTGTACTAGTTTCCTTTGGCTGCTGTAACGAATTACTACAAACTTGGTGACCTAACATATCAGAAATTTATTCTTTCATGGTTGTGGTGGCCAGCTGTCCAAAATCAAGGGTCATGCTCCCTCCAGAGGCTCTAGAAGAAACTCTTCCCTTGCCTCTTCAGCTTCGGGTAGCTATTGGCATTCTTTGGGTTACGGCCACATCTCTCTCTGCTCCATCTTCACATCACCTTCTCCTCTGTGTATTTAATCTCCCTATGCCTCTCTCTTATAAGGACACTTTTGTTGGAATTTAGGGCCCACCTAGATAATCCAGGATAATTTCATGTGAAGACCCTAAACTTAATTACATCTGTAAGACCCTTTTTCCAAAAACGTAACATTCATAGGTTCTGGGGATTAGGATGTGGACATATCTTTTTGGAGGTGACCTTTAGCCCATGACAGCCTGCCCTCTGGACCCCCCCCACCAAATTTATGTCTGTCCCATGTGCAAAGTATATTCACCCTATCCCGACATTCCCAAAAGTCTCAACCCTAAGTCTAAAATCTCATCCAAACGTCTTCAGTTCAAAAGTTCCAAAGCTCACCTAGATCATCTAAATCAGCTATAGGTGAAAACCCTGGGGCAAAATTCCTTTGCATCTGTGAATCAGTGAAACAAGACATTAACAGGGCCCCTGCTTCCGGAATACAGTGGTGGGACAGGCATATGATAATAGTTATAGACATTCCTATTCCAAAAGGGAGAAAGTGGAACAAACAAACATAGAAAGGAGCCACCTGTCCTGATGATTTTCAGAATTTGGCCAGGCAGAATCCCCTTAGGTTTCAAGACTTGACAATAATCCTCCTTGTCTCAGGGCTACATCCTTTAGGCCTGCAGCTCTGGCCTCTTGGCCCATGGATCAAGTCTCTGCCTCTGTGCCCATGGCTTGTACTTCTGCCTCTAAACCTGCAGCTCTGCCCTGGGGTTGATCTTTTCTATCGAAGGGTATCACCTCTTTGCAGCTTTATCAGCCTGCTTCCTGCCTGTAAAGTTTTGGTAGTCTGACCGCCTTCTCTCATTTTTGTCCTGTCTCTGTCCCTTTCAGGCCAAGCTGGAACTGTTTCTGCTGGTGTAACTTTCTCAAAAATTCTGTAGGCTCCCCCTATATATCATATTGATTTACTAGTGAGACAAGAGAGTCCTCACAGATCTTTGCCAGATAACACCACCTCTGTTCCTGGCTTCTACTGAGATGATTGAGTGGATCAGTGAGTGAGTCAATGCCTAATCTCTACAGCACTAGCCAAAGGTTATCCAGCCTTGGCTTTATCTCCAGAGCACACTATCCACACTATCCTAACAAACAGTGAATCTTCATTTTAGCATGTTTTGCAATCCGAATAGGCTCAGAATTTCCTGAATCATCAAGTGCTGGGTCCTTTCTGCTTAACAGTTCTTTCTTCAATTTATCCCTTTCCTCTTATACTTTACTCTAAGCTCAAGAAAAAACTAGGCCATACCTCCAATGCTTTGCTCTCAAATTTCCTCAGCTAAATATCCAAATTCATCACTTACAGATCTACTTTCCACACAACAGTTGGAGACAATTCGGATAAGCTTTTTGCCGCTATATAGCAAGGATCACCTTTCCTCTAGTTTTCAATAAAATGTTCCTCAGTTCCTTCTGAGCCCTCATGAGACGCGCCTTTAACATTCCTATTCTTCCCGACAGTCTGTTTAAGGCAGTCCATGCTTTTTGTACCACATACGTCAAAATTCTTCCGGCCTCTACACGTGATCTAATTCCAAAGCCACTTCTACATTTTTAGGTATTTGTTACAGCAGTCCCTGACTTCCTGGTACCAAAACCTGTAGTTTGTTGCTGTGGCTGCTGTAACAGAGTACTCCAAACATGCTCACTTAAAACAACAGGCATTCATTCTCTTACTGTTTTGGAGACCAGAAGTCGTAAATTGAGGTATTAGCAGGGCTGTACTCCCTCTGGAGGCGCTAGGAGAAAACCTGTTCCTTGCCCCTCCCAGTTTCTTGTGACTGTCATCATTCCTCGGCTTGTGGCCAAATCTCTTTCTGCTCTGTCTTCATATCACCTTTCCCTCTGTATGTCTAGTCTACCTCTGCCTCCTGCTTATAAAGACACTCGTGAAGGCATTTAAGGCCCACCGGTTTATCAGTGATAATCTCCTCATTTCAAGATCCTTAACTTAATTGCATCTGTGAAGACCCTTTCCCCAACTCAGTTAACGTCACGGGTTCTGAGAATTGGGACATGGACGTATCTTTGGGGAGCCACCTTTCAGCTCACAACACTAGTCATTGCACATAAATGTACTTTTCACATTTTGAAATGCATCCTTGGTGCTCAAGCCAAATTCAAGGTTGTCGCTAAGAGCTATTGTATGCACAGGCTACTGCATGCTTTGATGTTAAATGGCTGAACAGGCTATTCTAAAATTCAGTTGATACTTTTGTTACTGTGGCCAATTAGCTTGAAAAAATAATTGGTTCCAACTTTGAGCTCTGGTGTATCTTCTCTGCCCCTTTTATGGAGTCTTTGGCCAAATGTTTTCTATGATTAATAATGTAGGTATAAAACTACCTCTGATACAGAAGCGTTCTTTACAAGTTTATTTTAGATATTGTGAATCCCTCAGCTGAAAGGAGAGGTGACAGCAAAACCTGTTTGAATGGATATTGAGGGAGATTGTGCCCATACCAAGACACTCAGAAGTATTTCAGTAGCAGTAGAACTGCGGATTCATGTTCTCGTTTTGCCTCGGCATAAACAGCTGTCTCTGCAGGACCAAGAATGACTTGCAATCTATCTGTAATGCATACTTACTTATTCAATAAAGTTAAGGTTACATTAAATGTTGTGCTGCCTATGATAATTAATACTAAGGATGGGTGAAAAGGCACAAACTGAAGAAGTATAAAGACGGAATGTAAGAACATTCTAGAGAAAGACAAATACCGTATGCTAACACATATATATGGAATTTAAGAAAAAAAAAATGTCATGAAGAACCTAGGGGTAAGACGGGAATAAAGACACAGACCTACTAGAGAATGGACTTGAGGATATGGGGAGGGGGAAGGGTAAGGTGTGACAAAGCGAGAGAGCGGCAAGGACATATATACACTACCAAACGTGAACTAGGTAGTGGGAAGCAGCCGCATAGCACAGGGAGATCAGCTCGGTGCTTTGTGACCGCCTGGAGGGGTGGGGGAGGGAGGGTGGGAGGGAGGGAGACGCAAGAGGGAAGAGATATGGGAACATATATATATGTATAACTGACTCACTTTGTTATAAAGCAGAAACTAGCACACCACTGTAAAGCAATTATGCTCCAATAAAGATGTAAAAAAAAAAAATTGATGAAGAACATTCTAGAAGGAGAAGTTTCAACTTAACAGAAGTATAAAAGTATTTCTATAAGGACCTGGTCAGGTGGAAATCATGGGATATATTCAAAGACACGCCCACCTGTGGGAATCATAAGATTTTTCTTTAAGTAATCTTCAGCACTTCTTGCCAGAGTAGTGGAGAGATGTTTGCACAACTTACTTAAAAGTCGAGAAAAGTCAGAAGGGTGATTTACATTCTCCAGAGAAACTGTTTCTACAGAAAAGGGTTTTTTTTACCATGATTATAGAATGAAAGTAAATGGGCTTCAGATGCTCAGAGGGGTAAAAATCTGGAATTCGTCATAAAGGATTTTAGATACTTATTCTCTGGAGGGCTTTCAAGAGAATCTCTCATCATAGGTGGGCTGACTTGAAGATGGAGGGTTGGACAAGGTAATAACCAGGTCTATAAGTGATACGGTCCAAAGTACCTGGCAAGACCATTGTTTCCCTTGGAATGGTTTGCTCCAGGAATCAAAAAAAATTGGCTTTTTCTCCCCTAGAGACCCAAGTAGGCAAACTCCTTTGTAGGGAGTCTGAAAACCTTAGTATCCACAGCTAGGGGAATTCGAGCTTAATGTCAAGAGCTCAAAGGAAAATGGAAATCTGGAAATTGATATATGTGCAATGCATGTAACAGGGTGTATAGTTTTGATTTATAGTAAAAAGAAAGCTATAGCCAAAGATCCCATTTACAACTTATTTAGATGTCTAGAGTCCCAAGAGCCACAAATAAAATATTATTATAGTTAGTATCCACTGCAGGGAAAAACAACTTGCAAATTCATGAATTGTGCAAATCACAACTTTGTTCCTAGTCCGTGGAGATAAGCCAGCGTTCAGACTTTAGCCATGATGACCTTATATCTTGGCTAATAGAAGTTCAGCCAGTATTTTTACCTATATTTTGGCTAAGGTGCAGAAAATATTTTCACCTTTTGATGTGTATGAGCAAAGCACAAGGGCTCTTATTGTATTATTAGAAATATTAATAATAAACCTTCAACTTCTCTACTTCGCTAAAGGCTCCAGTGTGGCTATTCTAATCACAGTGTGCCTGTTCAGTGGACATCATTACTTTTCAGGACACCATTATGAATTAAACACAGCTCCTGCCTTCAGGGATCTCACAGTCTAATGGGAGATGGCACGTGTACAAAAAGAACTGTAATTCAAAGTGGAAAGCACATGATCAGTGTCGTAAGAGTGGTACAGATAAGGCCTAGGGGAGTTCAGAAAAAACAGTTGACCTAGGTGAGGTGGGTATTGAGGTGGAAAGCAGGTATCAGTATAGATTTTTTGGCACTGGTGGCATTTGAAATGAAATTTAAAGGGTAAGTAGGTTTGGATATGTCAAGGTTTTATTCATTCAGTCAAAATTTAATGAGCACCTGCTGTGTGCCAACCACAATGCTAGGCTCTGAGACCATAACAGTGAACTGGACAGATGTGGGCTCTAGTCTCATGGAACTTAACGTCTTTTTGAGGAGGGAGGGAAGGCATGAGCAGAAGTACAAGCTTTGATGTGCATATGCAAGGAATATGGAGCAATTCGGTTGGACTAGAACTTAAGGTTCCATGAAAGGCAGCAGTGGTTGTGTGGTTTGGGCTTGATTTTATAAATGTTGGGGAATACTGAGGGATTTTGAGGAAAGAAATGACATGGAGCACTTAAGGAAGATGGTGATGGAAGCTCTGTGTAAGACAGATGGGAGAGGTCACAGAAGGCCAACTTTGTTGGACGCAATTGCAATAATATTTTTTTTTGCAATAATACTTTTGATAATTAATGAAGGCCCGAACTAGGATAGCATCAGTGGGACAGATCCAAGTAGCATCTAAATAACTGGCAAATCAATTAGGTGTTGAGGGTGTGAGGAGAGGAAAGATTCAAATCTGACACCAAGGTTTCAGGCCTGAGTGACTCATGGGCTACTTTCAACAGAAAAAATTGAACACAAGAAGAAGAGCTCATCATTGCAGTGATACCATGGATGTGTACAGCTGCAGCTCTGACACTTGATACGATCCTACTATCTGTGTTGTTGAATGGCTCAAACAAACCTCGTGTACAAGTAGCATCAAGTCATGAAGACATAGGGCAGGCAGGAAAAAACGATTCCACACAAGAGCGTATTTAGTGATACTGTAGTGATTATGGTAATAAGGACCAGGGTTACCTCTCTAGGCTGTGTTCTTTTTCTTTCCTTTTCTTCTTTTCCCCTTTCTCTTTCCCTTTCCAGTCCCTTCTCTTTTGTTTTCTTCTCAATAATACTGAAAGTCAAAACACTGAATGGCTGTTCAAAGAAAGGAAAAACTGACAAAGATTGAGTGGACATTAAAATGTACTGATTCAGTTTTGGTCCCATACTGACAGGAAAGAAAGGCATTTAGATGAAGCATAATTCATGGGAAAAGCTTTAATTAGTTCATAGCTAGGACTTCTTAAGTGTCTGGTTAATATTTTAAGTCATACATTTACGAGGTTCTTGAACAACCATTACTCTCTAAAATAACAGCAAATTCTCCTGTTTTACTGTTTTCTCAGGAACCTCTCAGACTTTCAAACTCTACTCAGGTCTATTCCCTTTACGCTAAATACCTTTCTACTCTAACAACCATATAAGGCTTCCCTCCTCAGTACGTTCAACTGCTGGGTACATGTGACACTGAATGGCTTTATTTTAGCTAATACTGTTTTGTTTTGGAAGGGGACCTGGTTTATGAATCTGCTCCATCTCCCTCCCACCCCACAAATACCTTGTGTTATTGTCCCTTTGTTTTCCTACAAAAACCTGCATATCACAATGGGAATTACATGGAAAATAACCAAATCCTAAGAATTTTCTCTTTAAACAGTTTTTGGCAACCTGTGATATGTAATGGCAGAGTGACCTAGACTTGCTGACAAAAATCAAATAATGAGTATTTTACCTGGCTGAACAACTGAACGACTGGTAACACTTATGGTAGTGCTTGGAGGAGGGAGGGAAGGGAGATGAAAGAGGTCAGGAATAAGGCCTTCTTAGCAGAACTCAGTATAATGATAAAAATCAAAGCATCTGTTAGATGTCAATGACCTTTCAACTCTAGAGCATCTGGGATAAAAATCTCACTTGCTGTGACCTTGTATCGTGTGGTACTTTGTACTTTCGAAAGGACTTTCACTTTTCACATCCATTATTCCATCAGCTCATTTCCTCTCAGTCTACAAGCATCCTCAAGTCTCCTCTATCTGATTAAACAACAACAGCAGCCTTCCCGTGAATCTTCTCGCCTTCAAGGCTACCACTAATCACCTAATTGCCAAATCCTACGAATTCCCCTTTATCCTCATCCTGCTTACTTTTTGCCGGTTTGGCACTAAATACACCTAGCCTTGTCTTCTCCCACCACTCAGAAAATTCTTCACTCCCATTTATTAGTGGTTGTCTTCACATATTTACTAATACGTAAATATTCACATATTTAGGGGGGGGTCACATGACCCCTAAATACAGGCAGTATCTCCAGTGTTCGATTGTGTTGTCCCCACCATCAGGGTCGTGGTAGCCATATCCATGGCTTTGACAATCTCCCATGAGCAGGTAACTGAGATCTCGCCAGAGCGCCAGAACCCCCCTCCCTCTGTAAAGGATAGCTCACACGCTAAACTCAGTATACTCCCAACAAAATATGTTCTTCTCCAGCAAGCTGATCCTTCTCTCCAGGTTGCCCGTGTCATTACGGGCACTACACTTCTCCCAATCTCTAAGGCTAGAAACACCAGAAGCATCTTTGTATTATTCCTTCTCCCCTAATATCCAGTCAGGCACAGAAGTTGGTCCCCCTGTTTTCGGTGTTTTAGCTCTTCAACCCGTCCTTCGCACTGCTAGAGATTGCTTCCTAAAATGCCATTCTTGATCCACTTCAAAAGTTTTGATTGTTCCCCTTAATTAACAAAACTAGTACAGGCATCAAAGTTTCCAGGAGCAGACTCAAACATAACTTCCAAGCCCCTTTGCCATCCCTCCAGCCATGCTGTGCTGGATTTATCATTGGAGCCTGCCAGTGATAAACAAACATATGATTACATCCCCAAACACGTATATACGTTCATGCCATTTTATGTACATGCACTTTACCCTGACTGGTATGACCTCACTGCCCAACTTCACCCTTTTTCTCCTATTAATCCTTCAAGGACCAGTGCTGCCTTTCTGAAGCCTTCCTTAATTCTCCTTTCCTCATTAAAATAAATTGTGTAATCTAGGCTCCCGTAGCAATTTGTTCATACTCCTATTATGGCCCTTATTTCATTCTGCCTTCTACTAGAGTTAGTTGTCTGTGTCCTTGACTAAAGTGTTTCTTGATGGCCATGACTGTCTCATTCATCTCTGTGCCTTTACACAAAGCCATTGCTCAATGAATTAATGTGTAGTGTCAACTCTCAGTGAATTAAACAAATGAAAAGGAATGTTTGGTACAGGTAATGGAAAATCATAGCTAATTTTCTCATCCAGGTGAGAACGCAGCCTTCATCATTGTCCTGGGATCTGAGGGCCTGCCTAAGGTCAGCGTTGAGGACAAGCCTCCCGAACTGTGGATGACTAGAAGTTGATTTCAGAGGAGCTCTTTCAGGAGCTGATGACTGACTGAAGACAAGGAGGAAGGCTTTTCCTCCAAGGGCAAGCTTTTAACAAGTACCTGCAATGTACCCTGAGGGATTTGGCTGTACTCCAATTATGCTAATATGTTTTATATATGGGCCTCCAGCATCCAGGAACCACCTCCCTAAACAATTTAATAAGTGTAAATATCAAGGCAGAGTTGTAAATGTGGAACTTATTTGTAAGGTACCAACCTTGTTATTATCAAATGTCATGGGATATAAGTCACGGCAATTATGCTGCCTGCTTTTTATTACGTTTATTTTACTTTTTAAAAGTGCAGTATATCCCCATAAGCTTCCCCTCTCCTGCCCTGCCAAAGGAGACTGCCCTGGCTGTGTGTTCTGGAGGGTCACAGGATTAATGAGCATCTCCGGAGGAAAGGGTCATTGACTCCACCCACTGACACATAGCCTCGACCTCAGGCTTCACTGCAGCTTTCCATAACTCAAGCTGTGGGACCTAGTGGGTTTCTCAATACAAGAGACTTCATGATATAAAATACACAACTGTTGCTTCCTCCTCCCTCCTGCCACCTGAGCACGTGTGCATGTCTCTGTCATGAAGAGACTGTCAGTTTTGCACAAAGTCTTCAAATTCTTGATTGCCAGCTTGGTGTGATACAGTCTAGAGCCACCTCTTAAGTGGTCTCTTGGCAGGTGAAAGTGAGGGGGAGTAGGCCTGATTTTTTGTTTGGTTTGGACTGCAAAAGGACCCACTATACCCAGCCCATAATTTCTATTTCCCAGTTGTCTCTTTCTCTCCCCCTCCTTTCCACTTTTCACTAAATTGCAACAACCACTCAGAAGGGGAAGGGCAGGTGACTCTTTTACTCTATATAAATAAGCATTCTATGGCAACGGTCCTCTTTTCTTTCAAAGGAGCCCTTCTAGTCTGTCTGTGGTCTTCCGCAGGCCTCCCTGGGATTAGGCAGGAAGCCTGCCAGGACGCAGGCCTGTTGGCAAGTGAATCTGTTTTTAAGGGTTTTGAAAAGTGCCACTGCTTTCAAAGTTTCCTTGAAAGAGAAGGACAAAAAACTAAAAAAGTAGTTGATCCTTGCACCCAGGAACTTCTTTAGGAGCTTTATCATCTCCGCTAATTGCTACATCCCCCCACCTTCTCAGTTTATGATCCAACAACCAGGTTAACAATAAGCTATTCATTTGTTCATCACTTATTCCACAAATATCCACAGAGCAACTACTGTGTAACAGGCGGTATATAATAGCAAGCAAAAATAGATGTGATCCAGGTCTTCAGGAGCTTATAGTCAAGTGGAACATGCCAATGATAAACAAGTCTACGTTGTCTATATGATGACAACTGCGTTAAGTGCCTAAGAAGGAAAGAATGCAGATACTATAAAAGAAAATAATGGTGTTTGAGTGTATGGTGGGGAGGGGGACCTAAATTAGACTCTGTGGTCAAGAAAAGCCTCTCTGAAAAAGTTACATTTAATTGGAGACCGAAAGGATGAGAAGTTAACCAGGTAAAAAGTGAGCATTTGTGAACAGTCAGTGTAATGGAAACAAAGCACATATAATGGGGTAGTGTGTCAGTCGGCTTAGGCTAGGTTGCACTAAATTACAAACAATCTCTCAAACTCAATCACCATAGCAAAAGGCCCTGCAGCAGCTACAGGTCATCTGTGGCTCTGCTTTGTATGTCTTCCTTATTCCAGGATCTCAACTGAGGGAAGGGAGCAAAAGAGGCTGAACCATGTCATGGCTGTTAAAGCTTCTGATTCTAGGTGGCGGAGGTCACTTTAGCCCACATTCCATGGGCCAAAGCAAGTTTTATGACCAAGCCCACATCAGTTTGGTAGGGCTCATGGCAGGAGGCAGAGACATTCTCTCTAACAGGGAGGAAATATTAATACCTGGAAACAACCATGCAATGTACCACAGCACGTGTCTGAGTTCCACCTACCCCTCTCATTAATAGACATTTCTGACATTTTACTTAACTTCCAGGGCCACAGATTCCTCATCTCTGAAAAGGATGTTTAAAACAACTGAGGGGAATCTAAGATAGTTTTCTCAGGGTTGGGTCCACCCCTCAACTTAGGCAGCAGCTTGGGGGAAGTGAAATTGTATAATCTAGAGTCTAATATTTTCCCTACATTTTCCCATAGCATTTTATTTCAAGTGCAGTGATAGAAAGCAAGTTTGGGCCTGCTACTGTGGCCACTAACTAGCTGTGTGATCTTGGCCAAGAAACTTAAACTCTTTGAGCCTCGGACTACTGTAGGGATTATGTAAAATAATCATTGTGAGAGCACTGTGTGTATTTTAATGCCATACAAGTACTAATCATTATTATAATTATCTGACCGATTTGATTACCTCTACTAAGACCCAAAAATCTGTTTCTCTCATACCCTCACTTCCACACTTCAGCCAGCCATCTCAAACTCACCACATCAAAAATCAAAATCGGGGCTTCCCGGGTGGCGCAGTGGTTGAGAGTCCGCCTGCCGATGCAGGGGACGCGGGTTTGTGACCTGGTCCGGGAGGATCCCGCATGCCGTGGGGCGGCTAGGCCCGTGAGCCACGGCCGCTGAGCCTGCGCGTCCGGAGCCTGTGCGCCACAGAGGGAGAGGCCACAACAGTGAGAGGCCCACGTACTGCAAAAAAGTAAAAAAATAAAAATAAAAATTATCTTCTCTCCCAGGCAGCTCCCATCCACCTCCCTCTCCAGGCTCTCCAGGCTTCATTATGCTTATTACTGGCACTGACATGCTTCTAATCACCAGGGATGTAAAACTTCATGTTGTCTCTGACATCTATACCTCCACTCAGTTCTATCAATTCTCCCTTCATAATATAGTTTACATTGATCTCTTTCCGATTTCAAAGCTACCACCCAAGCCCAGACCCTAACCTCACTCCTTGCTACTCTCATAACTGCTCTTCCTGACCATACTTTCACCCCTGTCCAAAGCAGCCATTTGATCATCTGATTCCTACACTCCAAGCCCTGCAGGGGCTCACTAGTGAATACAAAATTAAAGTCCAAACTCTTTAGCTGAGTAGCCAATGCCCTCCACAATTTGGCCTGGCCCACTTTTTCCAAACTTCCCTCCCACTTTTATCCATATACGCCCTGCTGCAGCCATACCGACCTAACTCAACACTCTCTGAAAAGCTCCGTTACCTAGATCAGCCCTGTTCAGCAGACATCTAATGCAAGTCCCAGATGTAATTTTACATGATCTAGTAGATACATTTAAAAAAGTAAATAGAAACAAGTGACATTAATTTTAATATATTTAACTTAACCCAATATATCCAAAATATTATCCTTTTAGGATGTAATCAACATAAAAATTACTAATGAAAAACTTTACATTCTTTTTTCTTACTATGTCTTCAAAAACCCATGAGTAGTTTACACTTACAGCACATCTCAATTTGCACACACTAGCCATATTTCAAGTGTTCAATAGTCACATGTGGCTATTGGCTTCCATACTGACCAGTGCCATCTAGCCCCTACCCTGTGGCTCAAGGCAAGCTCTATCCTCTGCTTGAAACACCGCCCACTCAAACCATCACCTGTAGAAATGCTACCTTCCAAAGGCCCAGCTTCATAGCCCACATGCTCTCAGAAGTCTCCCCAGATTTTCCAACTGGAATTCATCTTTTCCCTCTCATACTCCCATACACATTATTTTATTGTATATTTTTTAATGCAAGTAGGTAATATATTCCTTTGTTTCAAAACTCAGAGGGTGCCAAAGGATATGCATACAATTGACACCTCCACCAACTAGTCACCCTAATTTCTTCCCCTGGAGGCAAGCAATGTCTCAGACTTTTGTGTATCCTTGCACAACTCGTATACGTATACATCTCGTATAAATCTTATATGTATACAAATACATGTGTAAACATACATGTCTCCCCTGCATTCTTTCCTAACACATGGCAGCATGTTTTAAACATACTGTTCTGTACCTTACCTCTTTGTACGTAATACTCTGTCTTAGAAATCGTTCCACGCTAGTACACAAAGTATATCTGTCTCCCTGACAAGGCTTTTAATTCTCAGAGGATATAGATTTTTTTTTTCCTGTATCGCTGCATAGCTCTGCGTTTTGGACTCTGGTGCTGTACATAATACTCAGTAAATGTTTGTTAAAATGAATTGCTCAAACTGTTACCAGATTACTCTTTCTAAAATGCTCTTTTGCATATGGTACCCCACCCACATCAAAACACTATTGACTTCTAATTGCCCACAAGATACCTTTCATATTCAAGGACCTTCACAGTCAGACCCACTCTTCCCCCCCAGACTAATCCTTACTCCCCAGAGATGCATCCTTTGTATTAACCAACAGGTGTCCTCACTGGAGCTTTGCTACAGGTTGACATGTATGTTTATCCATCTCTGTGTGCATGCATGCATGTGTGTATTTTACTCCAATATCTTCCCAACTAGACCATAACCCAGGGGTTCTGTCTGATGCCCTTATTTACCCCCAGGACAGTACCTACAACTCAGTGATACTCTGTGTATAGTTGATGGACTTGGAAATCTCTTTCTTCAAGACTTCTTTCCTCCCTTCTCTTCCCTTGGGCCTGGCCTGCCCCAGGCTGGATGATAATTAGCCAGATTCTGCATTTCCTTTTTTGCAGAAACAGAAGACAGTTTGTTTCTCGAATCCATTTTATTTTCAAATCATTCTTTCTTTATTCAAGTGATTCTCAAGCCAGAGAAGTTGTAGGCAGAAGCAGTGACAAGGGTCAAAGCACAAAATTAGCATAGTTCCTGCCAGGGAGTTTTTCTACCTGTTTTCATGCTTTTGTCTAGAATCCCATTTATTTAAATCCGAAAACACTAACTTTTCTTAAGTTTCAAACAATTAAAGTTGCTTTGAGAGTCACATCAAAAGCAGATATGGCACTACCATGGCTGGCTAACATTTCAATAAAGCCCAGTGGTACTTAAATGCGGTCAGCTCAAAGATGGAAAGAGTGACAATAGCTACCACTTATGAAGCACTCTATAGTAGGTGCTATTCTCAGGCTTTATGTTCTTTTTTTTTTTTTTTTTAACATCTTTATTGGCGTGTAATTGCTTTACAATGGTGTGTTAGTTTCTGCTGTATAACAAAGTGAATCAGCTATACATATACATATATCCCCATATCTCTTCCCTCTTGCGTCTCCCTCCCACCCTCCCTACCCCACCCCTCTAGGTGGTCACAAAGCACCCAGCTGATCACCCTGTGCTATGTGGCTGCTTCCCACTAGCTAGCTATTTTACATTTGGTAGTGTGTATATGTCCATGCCACTCTCTCATTTCATTTAATCCTCACATCCACCTTGAGATGGGTTCTATTACTCAAATTTTACAGAAGAGTAAACTCAGGCTCAGGGAGGTAAGGTGGCATGATCAAGATCTCCATTAGGAAGTGACAGAGGTGGTACTTTAACCCAGAGAATATGACTTCAGAACATATGTTCTTCACCATGAGGCATATTTCCTGTTTTAGCTTGAGACAGCAACTGCCTTTCTGGTACATATTTCTTGAAACCCATCTATTTGAACCCCTGGGGAGCATGAGTGCAATCGGTCTCATATCTGCCTCCCTTTTGTTTTCTCTGCCCTTCACTTGATCCAGATAGAACTGTGCTACTTTTCCACCAAGCCTCTTCATCCTTGCACTGCTGCTAGCCAAAGAGGACTCAGTATCTAGCCTCTATATCTAGAATGTTCCTGCTATTCAAAATATGTTTCATGGACAAGCAACATCACAAGGGAACTTGTTAGAAATGAAGCATCCCAGACATCACTCCAGACTACTGAATCAGAATCTGTATTTTAACACATTCTCAGGTGATTGGTGTGCACATTAAAGCTTGCAAAGCACTGCTCTCCATCTTTTGGAGTACTCCCTCAGTAATTTCTTGCAGAGTGTTCCAGAAACGCAAGTCTAAAACCTATGGCTTGAAAGGGAGGGAATCATTTAAGCTGCTCCCTGTTCTCTGGCCTTGAGGAGCTCCAGAGTCAGTCAGAGGCCATGCTAAGAGTAAATCTTGCTATCTTTAGAAAAAAATATATGTGGGTGAAATGAAAAGAGAGCTACGTGTTCGCCATCATTTCCTTCCCATATTTCATTCATGCTTTCCTGGTGTCTCACACTTCCTCAACACAGACACTTTCCTATATATAATGAGGAAATTTTTAATTAAAAGCATCAGAACATTTGAGCACAGATAACCCTTTAAAAGTTAAGTTTATCTGTATTTACAAGCCTCCATTTATTTGGTCGTGACAATAGGATAAAAAAAGAAAAAGAAACCCTGCCTCTGAAGGCATATGGAGGAATGATTAAGCTAATTTGCAATAATTGCTTTAATCTTGGTATATTGAATTGTAGAGTCTAACTCTCTCAGTTCTCTTGGTCTGAGGTAGAGGCAAAATATACCACCATGCTCTATATTGTACCTCTGAATCAGAGTGGAAATTCTGCCCTATATGCCAGCCTATCACCCACATTTTCCATCAGTAGACAAGGAGAGATCCAGAAGCAGATCCTCAGTCTACCTCCAACACCTAATTGCTGCTCTACTTACTTCTTTGCTTGAAGATAGAAAGCCCATGTTCAGAAGCAAAGCCAATAGCAACTATTCGTTTTTTAGCTCTAATAAATTGACCAGGCCAGAACTTAATTGGGGAAGGCACTCAGGCACAGGACACAGGACAAGGGAATAGGAAGGAAAGGAGGGGATGGGTTGAAGCCTGGACAGCTGGGAAGGCCAGGACAGGGCTCAGGATGGGGAGAGGGTAGATGAGCTACACAGAGGTCAACTTTGCTTACTTCGTGGTTATGGTTCAGAACGGTCCTGCTGGCTGCCATGGCTAACAATTGTCATGGACTCACCCCTACACCACTCCAGGAAGTACAGGGAGGAGGAAGACCAAAACCAGGCCTGACCCAGCCAGTCCCATCAAGGAGAGAAGTGGGCATTTTAAGGGACCACGAGCATTCCCAGACATTTGGCTGAGAGTTATCATCCCATTATTTCACTTTTAGAAAAACTACACTCTTCATCTTTTGCCTTCAGTCAGCTCTGCTCCACCAGCGATTCCAATCTCAAAGTTTCCTAAAGGGCTCTGCCAGATGTGACCAATAGCTCATCATGGTCTGATATCGGATATATGGCCTCAAACAATAGGAGATGATGAGCATTGTATGCACATGACGTTTATGTAAGTCTCTGTCTCCAGATTTTGGCAAGAAGCATTGAAGTAACAAAACAAAACAAGAAAAAAACAACCACTGCTTTTGAATTGGAAACAGAATGCTTGGCAGCTAACCACATGGCAATGCAGCCCACTTTCAGCAACAGAGGGCGTGGTGTGTGGGCTTTCTTGGTGTCAAGGCTTAAAAGAAAGGAATTATCAGAAACAAGCAGATGTAGACCATTATTGTTCATGTTTCCATATAGTAACTTCCTTCTGAGTGGCTTAGCGCCTTCTACATCAACGATCTCACTTACCCTTGGGGGCTTGGGGGGACCAGGGAAGTCAACACATAACCACATACTCCCTAGGAGTTCACAAAATGCTTTAACATCTAGCATCTTCTTTGAGCCTCACAACAGGTCTGTGAGGTCTATGGAGGTTATGATGCCCTGTTTGTGAAAGAGTAGCATTTGAAAGCCAGAGCTTCTAGCGCCAATGGCACTACATCCCAGATGCCTCAAAGGCAGCAGCTTTCAGCACCACTGTTGCTGTAGGTTGCATATGCTGTTCTTTAACTGCCAAGGAGGTTAGGGGGATAGCCATGTGCTTCAGAAGGGGGCCTTCCCCTGCCTCACTCACTTCTTATTTCTTACACTCTGACTCCTTACTGAAAGTTTATGACTCAAAATGCATCGTTTCTATATGTCTCCTTTCCTCCAACCGCAGGTAGTATATTAGCCTCCATAGTTCTCATAGTCTCTCTTTATACCTAAATTCAAAAGCATTTCTTGAGTTTTTAAAACTATGCCCCTTTTGGATAAATATCTTGCATGTCCTGCCACTTCTCCCCTCTCCCCTGTTCCTTGCGAAGACACTGGTATACACATTCACACCCAAGTGAGAGTCCAGACTCCTAATTTGGATAACTATCATCTTATCCCTCCCAGCAGCCAGACTTCCACTGATCTTTATTTTCGGTCTCAAGAAGCCAATATGCTTATTTTTTTCTCTGCTACGTTTAAGGTGATTGATAGAGTATTGATATGACCTTTCAAACTATTTCTCTCCCATCTTGATTCTGAAACATACAGCCCCTTGAGAATCATTTTTCTTTTATTACTTATCAAGTTTTTTATAACTGTCTCCATGTTATTCTACTAGACTGTGACCTCCTTGAGGACAGCTATGTAATCTTTGTATCTTTGTATCCACAAGTGCCAAGCAGAGAGACAGGGAGGTCATAGGTACACATTAAATATTTGTTGAATGAATGAAGAAATAAACAGTGCCAGAAGAGGACTTCTTCAATGCTACTGCACCATTTCCCTTCCGTCTTGCTCTGTTTTTAGCAAAAGTACAAATTAGAAGTCTTTAAGACTCTTTAACATACAACTCTGGGGATAGTGTCAATGAAAAGCGACAGGAGTTCCTATTCCCTCTATTCTAACTACGATCCCATGGAATCTTTACTGCTCAGGATCTATGTGCCTCTGCTTGATTAATTATACACTTCCTTCTTTCATCTTGAATGTTTAAACTGACAGTAATTGCCCAGAATTGAATGCATGACCTCTAAGAATATATCTACTAAAAAAAAAAAGGGCTGGTTTCACATTGTAATCTGTCATAATAGTTCTCAAGGGGGTTGATTCTGTAAAGTAGGAGAGGCTGCCATGTCAAAATAAAGGTTCAGATCAGCTCCACTGGTCAGCCTACCACCCACATCTGAGTGTGAAAATACCTTAGTATTGTTAGTTGTTTTCTTATTCTTATATCCACTAGACCCATGCATCACAAACCATCTGGAATGAAGAACCATGACTTTTGTCTTGATTTGTTTTAGATTTTCAATCTGTAGATACTTTTATAAAATATAATAAAAATTTCTAGAAAAAAATATGATAAAAAAAGGCATGCAAAATAAAACCCCCATTTTTTGGTGAGCATAAACAGACATAAAAGCACTCTGTAAAATTGCTGTAAGGTTTCCAAGTGCTCACTCTCAACAGCTACACTTGCCTGATTGTGGACCATCATCAACCTGCAAAGGAGCTCTGCATGAGATGGTGTGCTTATCCAGGCCTTAGCCAGGACTGCTTATGCCCTGAATTGTCTTTGGACCTGCAGGGCCAAGTCTCCATCATGCGTAATCATTATCATGTCCCAAAGGACAAAGGCACCCTTACTTAGAGGACAATGAACACTTGTGGGCATAAGTTAGAATTGATGTGAGTAACCCAGCATCGTAACTAAAGATGCAATCTCAAGAGATAGACTTGGATTAGAATTCTGGTTTAACCACTTACCAGATGTGTGATCTTAAGCAAGTTATTTTCCCTCTCTGTGCTTCAGTCTCTTCATCTGTAGAATGGGGATAATTATAGTATCTACCTCATAGGGATGCTGTGAGGATTAAATGATGCAATGTATTTAAAATAATTTGCCAAATGCCTGGCACACGGTACAAGCTCAGTAAGGTTGGCTATTGTTGCTATGTGACCAGTAAGTGGTGCTAACATTCCCTCCATTTCATGGGAGAGGGAAATTCCAAGTTTGCAGTCCCACAGGCCCCTCATCTGGTGACTCTGGGCTTACAGAAATCCCTTCATTTAGTGTCTCTCAGGCTTGGCTCTCTTAGGCATGCTGTCCCTCCTCTTCTCCCTTCTCCTACTACAGGTGGTTTCTCATCGCTCCTATCAAGGCTTCCACATCCCAGCGAAGTCAGCCTACTCACTACTTTCTTTCCTTGCACTCAACTGGCTGATTCTACTTCTTGACACTTTCTCAGGCCCACCTTCAACCTGGAATGCCCCCTCCTTTCTTCTGTCACAGGTATTTGCCTTGTTCAAACTCAATCTCCAAGTTAGCCTCCATATGCAGTAGTTCTCAAACTTTAATGTTCATAGAGGTACTTGGGGAGCCCATTAAGGATGTCCTTTCCTGAGCCCCACAACAAAATTCTGATTTTGTGGGTCTGGGGTAGGGCCCAGGAATTTGATTTTTCATAAAGCCTCCCCTTCCCCACTTCTCCAGGAGACTCTGTGGCATTAACTTTTCTTGGATCACAGATTGAGAAATAGTGTTCTATGTGAAAACACTAGTTGATGGCACTTGAATCAATTCTTTCTCCAGATTTCCTTAAATGCTAATAATTTTAATAAAGTAACACCTTATTAACTCAGCTCCATTAAATTGGAATTCTCGATCATTGGATAGAAGCCGGGCTGCCAAAAAGAGAGGTGGGAGGCTGAAGATGAATCTCCCTTCAAGACGATGAGCTAGCCATGCATATTTAGATAGGTGCCGAGTAATTCCTTGCTGATTTATTCATTGACTGCAAGTTCCTCGATTAGGCTATTCAGGACCTCATCTACCATTTTCCCTCACTTGGATTACTGCCCTAGCCTCTTACCTGGTCTCCCTACTTGCACTCTTGCTGCCCAGTAGTCCATTCTCCACATAGATACCTCCATGATCTTTAAAAAATAAAATTCTGGTTGTATTGCCTGCCTAAATAAAACCTTTCAATGGTTTCCTGTTGCTCTTAGGATAGACACCAAACTCTTTATCAGAGTCTACAAGGCTCTGCATAATCTGGCCCTGCCTACTTCTTCAACCTCATCTTGCTTCCCTCTCCCCTGGCTCTCTGTGCTTCAGACATGTTAGCTTTCTTTCAGTTCTATGACCAGACCCCATCTCCTCCTGCTACCGAGCCTGTGCATATGCTCATCCATGGATATGGAATGCTCTTCCCATTGTACCCTCCCCACCCCACACACCCACACAAACACATGCTTAGTTAACCCCTACTCATCTTTTGGATCTTGGCTCAAATGTCTCACCACAGAGAAAAACTCCTGAGCTCCCTACTGTGCGTCAGTTTCCTTTGCTAGATCCTTTCAAAGGATCATGTATCTTTTCCTCAGAATACTTGTCTCACATTGTGATTATACAAGCATTACCATTTGTGTAATTATTTGATTAAAGCCCAACTCATCTTTTAGACAGTAAGCTCCCTGAGGGCCCAAAGCCTATCACTCTATCCTCAGTGTCTAGCGTAGTGACTAGCAGATAGAGGAAGCACTTAATAAATATTTAAGTCAATGGACAGGATGAATCCCTTCTGTTTCTTCCAGAGCAGACCATAACAATCCAAACTTCTCTACTTTCCTCCCAAACCTAACACTATCCCGACTCTGTGTGTAGGAGTGTGTGAGTGACATGAGTTCAAATTTCCCCTAGAGGAAAGACCCCAATCAAGGTAATAGGATTCCAAACCTACCCACTTAATCCTTAAGCTCTAGACCTGTTCCCTCAGCCAGGGAACCAAACAAGCATGGCACTGAATATCCCTGCCTATTGGCTTCTGCACTAAGTAGCATGGTCCTAAAAGCCACCTAGGCATTGGAAGGTAATGATGGAATCCCTGTTCAAGTTGTTCAGTTGCAGTTCAGCATGTTTCAATCTTGTTAGCTATCAATCACCTTAGCCAACAAATGCCCTCTACACTAAACACTTAACAATGGTACTTCAATTAAGTTATCTATCCCACTCTTTCTGGTATGCATGTAACTATAATTCTTGAAGTGAAATTAAGGGGGAGCAGTAACATGAAATTGCTGATGATGGTGATGGAGAATGGATGGCTAGTGTAGTGTGTTATGTGTCATTTCTTAGCACCAGATCCCATTCCAAATTTCACACAAGAGTGGAGCCAACATTGGACAGAAGAGCTACCTTAACAACTTGGAAAGCTTCAGCTCAAATAGGTCCAAGAGTTGAAATATATTAACTCCTTGTCTGTAAGCTTATGGATCAACCAGTAAAGATTCAGAACCTTTAGGCTAGAGGATAATTGAAGACCTAGATTTTTTAAAACTCAGGTTGAGTTAGTAGATTGCCTTAGCACCCAGCACAGGGAAACCCTACATGGAATCCTATGACTCTGGCTGGAGGCATGACATGCTAATTCTTCTGTCTGCGAGAACCTTAACTACAGAGCAACTGGACAATTTGAGTGATTTTCCAATTGGTCATAATTCTCCAAGCATTCTAATATCACATGCTGTCCCTGTAGTCCATCTGAGAAGTGGCATGCCGCAGAAAGAGCATAAAACCGATTGGCCTCACAATTCCTCTATCTGCTCAAATATTCTGCTATTTGTTTTATTATTTGTTTGTTTGTTTGTAATTGTGGCTATTTTAACTGTTCTGTCAACTGATGCAATAAGGGACATTCTTCAACATCTGAGATGCTGTTGGCAGGACCTGTGGATTCTGAGTAATTTGGTTAGCTTTCTGCAGGGTTTGCAAAGCCATTTTTAATATAATGATTTTTCAAATGAGTGTGGGTGTGTGTGTGTGTGTGTGTGTGTGTGTGTGTGTATTATGACTTTTCCTTTTTAGTCCAACCAGCAAATGGGTAAATGAAATAAAAGCCAACCAAAAGTAAAGTTAATTTGAAGATTTAAAAAGGAAATATTCTGTCAAAGTGCTTTGGTTTTCAGGTAATCTTAGCCCATCCTCTATACATATTTCCATTAGTCTCTATGATTAGGAAGCCTGTTGGAAAATTTCCTTCTTTCGTGATACTCAAAGTTTTTGTTCCATATGTAATTTTAAGTTTCTCAATAAAACCATCTTCTGTACAAAATAATCTCCTGTTTGCTAAAAATTCATTTGTGAAAAGTTTGGAAAGTGTCCACTAGATATAATTATTCCCTGCCTACTCTTTTTTCCCAGTCTCCACCGAAAGCTTGCATGAAAAATTTCCAAAAATGAGGTGATAACTGAGATCAGATGATGAGTTACTACATGACCTAGCTACTTTACTGTAGATAACTGGACTGTGGAGCAATGCTAGACCCAAAGGCAATATTTATGGGCTGACCAGAAGCCTCCAAGGTGGACTGGCCTAAGAATCCTAACCAGATCCTTACTCATGGGGAGTCTCAGTTTGAGACTCAGACTCAGTCCATTGGTCAGTAGTGGGATAAGTAGCAGCAGAGACACAATAGCTGAGCTAACCTCACAGCAGAGCAGTAGAAGTTGGAGTAATAGAATACTCCTTGTGAGAGGAGAGCTTACTGTTGTATGAGGAACGATGGTCAAGTTCTTTAGAAGGTATGTGTGGCTCATTTATTTACAGTAAACATTCATTAACTGAGGTATGTTGAGGATGTCACTATTCTTTGTAACTTGACTGTGTCTAACACATGGATCAACTTTAAAAATTTTTTGAAGTCCAGCTGTCAATGCGGATCAAACAGAGGCTGAAATAAGAACACAGGTCTCCTCATTCCCTGTGTAATGGTATTTGCAAGATCAACTTTACTTCCTTATCAGAAGAGCTTTAGCCCTCAATTAATTGAAAAGATAAGTCACAGTTGAGATAATGTACTTCTTCAGACTTGCTGCTATCAACTGCATCAACACTATGATGTTGGCTTGTGTGTAGAAAAGGCTGGTAATGATTCTGTGAGATGATGGGTAAATTTCCAGATTGATATGTATAAAGTATTTGATAGACAAAATGACACTCCTAGGAATTAGTTGAAGAATAGCTCCATGTTGTCATCTAAAGCCCTGGTGAGGAAAACCCACACCCAAGATAACACTTAAATCATAATCTTTCAAAACAGGAAACACTTCTGCTCAAATGTTTCAAAAGAAGCCTTTAACCATCAATTGTATGTTCATACCTTATCAAATGTACCTTTTCTAGATGAATCTGCCTCTCTGCTAGATCTGTCCAAAGCTTGGGGACACTGCCAACATTTCCCTTACTTCTTGGGATAGAACCCAATACTCAACCTTCTAGCAGTTATTACTCCAGGACAAAGAAGCTGTACCTATATTAATCAAAGAAATCTAAAGTCTGATGCTGACTTTTCAAACTCTAAACCCTCTATCCCAGCAAAGTTTTTGTATACTATGAAGTGTCCAGACTGGTGAAACCTGTTCTAAGGCTTTGAAAACACTGGTAGTTTCAACTAATCTAAAGAAACAAAGCAGCTTAAAAGAAACTTTGACTCAACTTCTTTGAACCTCTGTAGCCACACTTATAAAACGAGAATGATAAAACCTGCCATGCCAACATACCCCCTGAATCCTAGAATGTGAATGTTGGAAATGCCTCCCCCAAATCAACTCATCCAGCCTCCCCCTTTACCTCATGAGTGAAGTCTGAGCTTCAAATGGCCAATGTAGATGTATTTAGAAAGATGCTCCAAGCTATTAGCATCATCACTCTTCATTTCTTATTTGAATGATGCCATTACTAACTGTTCCAAAGGAGCCTCTTGACTGTTTACTTATTAGTTACCTTCATTGGAAAGACTTCTAGTTTTCACCCCCCACCTCAAAACAAAACAAAACAAAAAACCTTTCTATCCTGGACTTTAGCTCTATGCAGAATAATAGCCAGTATGTTTTTTTCGTGTGTCTGCCTCTACCTTTGATGGTTCCATCTAAATGGAAGGAGGCCTGTGATAAATATAGACTCTTTTGCTTTTAGTTTTATTCAACTTTTTATTATGAAAACTTCAACCACATAGAAAAGAGAGAATATTAAAAAAAAACAACCTCCCAGATGATCATCACTAAGTTTCCACAATTAACCACCCATAGTCAATCTTATTTCATTTATATCTCATCCAACCAACCCCTGGATTATTTTGAAGCACACTTCATCCATAAATATTTCAAAATGAAATATTTTGAAGCACATTTCATCCATAAATATTTCAAAATGAAAACAGATCTTTCTTTCAAATACTAATTACTGGGATTCTGATTCAGTGGGTTTGGAACTGGGCCCAGGAAGCTGTATTTGTAGTAGGTGAAACTGATCCACAAGTATGGCAACAGCTGCATTTGACTCTCATTTTAATATAGAGAGACATAGAATGTAGACGGGGAAGTCATTAGCAGAAGGGTACTCCATTGCTCTGTCACAGAGACACAGCAATGTTTTGAATAAAGAAATAGTCTTTTTTTTTTTTAATAAAGAAATATTCTGAAGCCCATTTGGAAAAGATAACATTTGAATGGTAAGTGCTTTGAAAATAATGGGCCAAATACCAGGAGGCAACTAAGCCTTCCCAGTCCACACTGAAGTCTTATGCCTTTGAGCTCAGCCTTCACTGACGGGACTACTCATTTGGAAGTTAATCACAGACAGCCTTGTGACAGTTCACGTATCATGGAATTGATTTCACCCTTAAATTGCCTTAGCTCTAAAACTAAACTGTAAGCTTATGAAGGGTAGGGACCTTGCCTGATCCAGCTTTGTACCACGATCCTCCGCACCCCCTGACAGAACCCTGCATGGTGTCCTGTCACATGTGATAATTTACTATAGTGTATCACCTCTTACATTACTCACACCACTAAGGGATTCATTCACCACATTTTTATACTAATGTGCTAAATGTAGTGAAAGAGTGATTGTGCCTCACAATGTCCCTAAATACCAGGACACCCATGAGTTGTGATTCAATGTCCTATTGAAATGTCCTGGGCTAGAAATATTTCTTCAGTGGCTTGCCATATTGACTGGAATCGCCACTCCTATTTACCTCTTTAAATGACTAGATCGAAACCCTAAAGTTCAAACGGGAATGTTAATCCACGAGCTCCTTAGTATAAGTGAGGTGACAGGGATGATGGCATTCATGATGCAGATCCTTTTGGTGTCATAAAGGGAGCATGGGCATTGCTTCGGGTGGATAGCCCAACTGGGATTCTCTAGTGGAGGTCGTGGGGCTGTTGAGGGCCCAATGGGTGGGAACAGGTTTACTGAAAAGGGACACAGTATAAAATAGTTGCTAAGAATGCAGGTTTTGGAGTGAGATGGGTCTATCACAGTCCTGGCTCTACCATTTACTGGTTGTGTGACATTGGAATAGCCACTTAACTTCCCTGCGCCTCATTTCCTTCATTTGTAAAACAGGAGGCTTATAATAGAACCTACTTTATTTGTTCATTCAACAAATTTACGGGACCTTCTATATGCTAGGCTCTGTGCTGGCCCTGGGGATGTAGCCGAGCAGGATCCTATGGGGCCTTCCTGGGATAGACCCCTCCCCCATATCCTCTGCTTTAGCTCCTCTCTGAAGTACCTAGATAGCTGTATTTCATGCATATTTCCTGAGTTTTTCAGATGCTAAAAACCACCACCAAATGGAAGAAATTAACTACTTGATGATCATGAGCACCTATGGATCGATCATGTTAACCACCCTATTACCTCAAAATCAACCAATGAGAGAATCGTGCACAAGCTGACCGTGTACCACGTGATGCTCTTCCTTCGCCTGGCCTTTAAAAATGCTTTGCTGGGGACTTCCCTGGTGGTCCAGTGGCTAAGAATCTGCCTTCCAATGCAGGGGACACAGGTTCAATCCCTGGTCGGGGAACTAAGATCCCACAGGCCGCGGGGCAACTAAACCTGTGCACTGCAACTACTGAGATGGTGCACTCTAGTGCCTGCGCACCACAACTAAAGAGCCTGCACGCCACAACTACTGAGCCCACGCACCACAACTAGAGAGCCAGTGCGCCGCAACTAGAGAGAAACCCGCACACTGCTACTAGAGAAGCCCACGTGCCGCAGCACAGAGTGCGCATGCCACAATGAAAGATCCCACATGCTGCAACGAAGATCTCGCGTGCCGCAACTAAGACCCAACACAGCCAAATAAATAAGTAAATATTTTTAAAAACATTTATAAAAATGCTTCGCTGAAACCCTTCTAGGAATTCAGGGTTTTTTGAGCATAAGTGGTGGATGGCACCACAGAAAGATATTTCACAATTTGCCCAAGACTCATGTTGTATACATTGTATACGTGGTGGTAAAGAAAAACGATGGCTTGGGTCCCCCAAGCCTATGGAAAGGCTAGAAGGAACACACAAAAGGCTATTTGAAGAATGGAGAAAAAATTTCCCTAGCCAAGAAGATATTCTTATTTCTACTTAAAACCACAGCAGACCAAAGGAAGCCCTGTTACATACAGCAGCAAAGACTATGTCAGTGTCCATGCAAGCCAGAATGTCTACATCACATGGATTTGTGTAATAGCTAGAGCAACAGAAGTGTGATGAGTGAGCTTTCTGTATTTGAGGCAAAAATCTCATATACTTCACAGACTAATGTTTGTACAATTGTGGGCAGAGAGGGTGAGAACTTTCTGCTATGAGCATCAACAGGCCTGGTATTGAGAATTGATCATCTGGTAAGAACTAGAATATAATTCAATACACAGAAAATGAAGACTAGCTACAAGATGATAAAGAAATAAATGATATGGAAGAGGAGGGCATAGAGCTTACATCTGAAGACAATAACTGAAATTCCAATGTAGAATATCCAGGGAGGAGTAATGACCTTGGGCTTCCTTCAGCAGGAATTGATAGCACAGTGGTCTGATCTGAAGGGTGGGGTAGGGAAGCAGCACCCAGATGTCTAAGAGTTGTAGCTGGTATAAGAGATAATGGTACTAGGGCAACAACACTAACTTTAGCTCGCACCAAAGAGTATGGCTAACACTTTCTAATATTTTCTAATGTTCTATATGTTCTGCCCTGGTCAGGGCTACCTTAATAACTTGGCCAGGCTGAACCTGCAGACCCCTTGCATTAGTGACTCCAGCTGGGGAGGCCTGACATCAGATGTCTTTGTTTTATTTGTACCATAATTGTTGAGGGGAGAGAGAGAGCTCACAAGCTACAAGGTCAAGCATAGCAGGTACATGTAGAAACATCCAAACCCACCCAACAGTATTCTCACTCAAAGATCCAGATGTAGATCTACAGACTCATATTCAGATCCACATTCAAGAGTCAACATGCAATCATTTTTCAAGTGACTACTTATTCCTACCTACCCTTAATTTATTTAGAAAGCAAATGCTTATGCATATATTCATGGCTTAAAATAAAGGGCCATTGAATAAATCTAAAGATGAGTTTTGAGCAGGTCTTTTGCCTACATTCTCTTTCTCTTCCCGAAATTGACTGATGCTAGATTCCAAAGGTCACTTGTCTTTAGCAATTACTCTGAAGCGCTGCATCCTACCTGCAGTCTTTTAAGCATTCTAGCCTAAAGAGGATTCATTCTCTTTTCTTGGAAATAAATGTGAACTGTCAATCAAATACCACTAATAAACGTTTCTAATTGATGTTTGAGGAGGGGAATTTTTTCCCTTAGGCATGCTGCTTTTTATCTGGGTCAGTGGCCTTGTTGTTTATTTAAAAAAAAAATATTTGTGCATTCATAAAGCATAGGATGGGAGTTAAAGACAAAACTTCACTTTTCCTTTTGTCAAACTGGATAAAGGCACTATTAGCACTGAAGGGTTTTTTCTTTTCTCATGATTTAAGGCTAGTATATTATAAATAGCCAAATCAAACACAGATTCAGATGTCAGTTTCACTTTAATGGGATGAAAATATCTACCTCAGTCAAATGCCTGAGGCTAAGTCATGTGTTGAGAAATCTGAATTTTGCTTCTTCCATTGCCTAGTTCAGTGTCCCATCATTTTGTAACTGTAAAATGGAGATTACAGCACCTACCTCACAGAGAGACTGTTAAGATTAAAGTAAATAATATAACCATTGTGGTTGTCATGGGAGCAAATAATATCTGATTTCAAAGCCAAATGAGAAATAAGACACAGGCTTAGGGCAAATGAAGATAAAAATATCAGCTTTATTATTGATAATACTGAACTCAAGGATATAACTTTGACATGCAGCCACATGGTCTTAGTAGTTCTCTCCTCTCCACCTCTAATCTTTGAGATGGTTCACCTAAAGGAGAATTTGGGTCTGCAGAACAGACAAACTTACACAGAATGTCCTCCTAGTTCTACCCAATTGCAAAACATGGGCCAATGGATCTGCTCAGATAATTCAATCCTCCAAACATGGGTAGGATTGTCAGATTTAGCATGTGAAAACACAGAACACAGAGTTAAATTTGAATTTCAGATACACAATGAATAACTTTTAGTATAAGTATGACCCATACAGTGTTCAGGGCATAGTTACTCCCCCAACATTGTCTGAAATTCAAATTTGTTTATCTGAAATTCAAATTTAATGGGGCATCCTGTATTTTATCTGGAAACCCTACCCGTGGGATGAAAGTAAGTAAGCGTGGGAAGAAAATTTAGGAGTGTGTTGCCCCAGTAGAAGAAGCAGTACCCATAAGGCCATAGGAATGGAGGGCTCTCCTGAACGCCATATGGTATGGAGCACAGTGTGCACTAAATGCATGTTATTGCTTTCCTTCATGCCCCGAAAACCCTCACAGTAAACTCATTCATGCCAAGACATTGGTTTCTTACTGTGTTGCTCTTCAAGAAGTATTTTTACTTTAAATGAGGGCCAGGGAGAGGTTAATGTTTAACCTGCAGAAATTCTTCTCAATGATTGATTTTCAACCTTGACTGAGCATCAGAATGCCCTGGGGAGTTTGTTAAAAATACAAATACCCAGCATCCCCCGTCCCAACTTTGATTCTGGGGTAGGATCTAGGCATTTGTATTTTTAACAAGCTTCCCCAGGGAATTTTGATGCACAGCAAAGTTTAAGGCACATAATTCTAGCATATAAGTACAGTGTCAGGGAGCAGGGGATGGGTGTACTCAGGGAAAGGTATATGCCTCTACCCAACAAGTGACCTGAGAAAATATTATGCCACTGCATGGACCACTGGTTTAGAACCACTGTTCAAGACCATGGACAGAGAGAAGCACACCTTCCTTCTCATTTTAGTAACAACAGGCCTAGACTCCAACAGGAAAATGATGAGTATTGAAGAACTGGAATAGAAGTCATTTCCCTTCCAGAACTCTTCAACCACATTAGATATTATGTATGACTGGCTCTGAGGGCAGACTTGGTCAACCATCCTGTCCCTTCTCACTGCAGGTTATAGTCCAATGTGAAAGGGCTACAAGAGAGGTAACTAAAGGGAGGAGGGGGTCAGAAAGGAGTAGGGAGGATGGGTCATGGAAAGCTTTACAGAGAAGGTGAGTTATCCTTCAGTCTTCAAAGGGTGAGTAGAAATGCACAGAGGCTAGCAAGGCTAGCAAATGAGAGACTAACAGAGGCAGAGAAAGGCTAAGACAAACAGTTACATAGTCCAAGAGAAACTTTTAGAATAAGACAGAAATAGACAGCTATAAGGAGAAGAAAGAAACACACACATACACGCATGCACACACACACACACACACACACACACACATTTACACTAACAGAGAGAGATCCTGAGAAGACAGAGAAAGCAGAAAAGGCACAGAGAAGGAGATGCAAATCCATATTACAAAAATAGTTACAATCACCCATACTGTAGGATTTTCAGTGCTGTTTTGACATGGCATCATGGTGAAAGAAAACACCATATATATGCTTTTATATATGGTATATATACCATATATATATATATATATATATATACATATATATACTTCTGAGAAAATATATATACGTATATATACGTATATATATATATACATATATATACTTCTGAGAAAGTGTATATATATATATATATATATATATATATATACACATACACACTTTCTCAGAAGCCTAGTTCATGGCCATGGTAGATCTGAATGTGTAGGAAATGAACATCACCCACCTCATTTGCTCATTCTTTATGACCTTTGCTATGCACTAATGGCTCTTTTCAGGGAAGATATTGATTATCACTCTAAAAGTAGGCAGATACATCATTAATATATTTAATAATTAAGGGTGGAATCATAAGACAGTATTGAAAAGTAAGGCAGCCTTTTTTCCTGAACTGGATCTAAAAGTAGAACCTCAAATGGCTGCTACCACAGTTCTCCAGGACTACAATGTGTCGCCCTCCCCAATTTTTTTATTATCTGAATTCATTTTCTTCTTTTCATGAAACTTTTGGAAAACCCTTTGCAGCTGATGAGCCCAACCATTAAGTGTAGAGTGTAGGTGATTTGGCTCCTGCTCTGAGTGATGCTGTTGAGCGCACCGGCTTCCTGGAAGAACCTAGGTCAGGAGAGATCAATTTTGCTTCATGGTGCTTAATATCACCTCAAGGTCCTTTGCCTTCTGTTTCTTTTTCCTCTTCCTTTTGAATCATACATTCAAATAACCACATGTGTGAACATTCAAAGGAACACATCTCAGCATGTCTTTGTAAAGGTACAGAAGACAATGTGGCATGACACATGCTCAATATGCTGTTTTGAATTCTCTAGAACTTTGTTGCTCCAAAATCAAATATCTTCAGATAAAGGGAAAGTATGTTGTAGGTCCCAAGTTTGATTTCTCCTCTGTATCTTTACCGTTTTCAGCATCTATTATGCAACCTGGAGGTTTTTTGGTTTTTTTGTTTGTTTGTTTTTTGTTCTTTTCCTGTTTTCTTTTCCATTTGGAGTTTAGAAAGTAAGCAGCAGTTGAGGAATCACTGTGTCTGGGGAAAGGGACTGGGCGATTTCTCTTTGAAAAGCTTGTATTAGCTCTAGATGGAAACACAGGATGGGAAAGGAGTGGGTGATATCTGGCATATACATGATAGCTCAATGAGAAAAAGAGAATAGGCAAGCAAGGAGGGCTTGCCCATGTTCCTCAGAGGAAGTGGTCACTATTTCTGTTTGGCAAATGGAATTAAGAATCCTAACTGCAAAGAGTCTCCCACTATGTCCCTGACACAAAAAACAAAATTTTCATTCCAGGGAAATGCAAAGAGTCCCCCAAATTAGCAGCCCTTTTCCAAAGGCTCCTAGTGGCTTACTGCAATGACATTAGCATCTGCAATTCCTGTTTAGATGATAACTGAGCTCATCACTGATTTCTCTGCCACTGTTACAGCTGGTGTCCTCCCCCTGTTACAGAGGCGCTCACCAGGGCCCTTATTCCCTGACTCAGGACCTACTTCTACCGCCTGCCCCCTTGTTCTGCTACCCTTGATTCTGGAGGAGACTCTTTCTACTACGTGGACATAGCATTTTCAAATGTCCTGAATGATCATTACAATGATTTTGTATCCCCAATCCAAAGTAGGCTTACTCCTTCAGGTTTATAATTCTTGAAGTATTAAGAGCAATTTCCTCCAGAAAGTATCACGAAGTATTTGAGTAACTCTTGGCATTTCTCATTGACCATTAACCACTCTCCCAAGATAATGCACAGGTAAGTAGTCCTCCCCCACCTCCTTTCCCATAACTCCCTCACACAATACCAATCAATCATTCAACAAATGTGTGTTGAGCACTTGTGCGAAGTACTAGGGATAAAGTGATGAATGAGACATATAAGGTTCTTACCCTCACAGAGATTACAGTTTAGCAGGAGAACAAGCAAGTAATTGCATAAAAGTACAATAAGTGTTATGCAGGGAAAAGCAGATTTTGCACTAGAACCTAACAAACCTCTCTGGGGAAATGGCACTTCAGATGAATCAGGAAGGCATTTGCTAGGAGGAAAAGAGGTGAGGTAGGGGTGGCGACTGTTCTCAGAAGATGGCAAGTATGAAAGACCAGAGGAAAAAGAGAACCTGGCAGTTTTGAAAAACAAAACAAAAGACTGAAAAAAACTTAAGCATAACTGGAATGTAGAACACAAAGGGAAGTGAGGTAAGAGATAGGACTGGGTAGACAGGAAAAGTCTATATGATGGGGAACCTTGTAACACATTCTGAAAACGTTAGGGACTTCCCTGGTGGCGCAGCAGTTAAGAATCCACCTGCCAATGCAGGGGACCAGGGTTCGAGCCCTGGTCCGGGAAGATCCCACATGCTGCGGAGCAACTAAGCCCGTGCGCCACAACTACTGAGCCTGCTCTCTAGAGCCCATGAGCCACAACTACTGAAGCCCGCGTGCCTAGAGCCCGTGCTCCGCAACAAAGAGAAGCCACCACAATGAGAAGCCCATGCACCGCAACGAAGAGTAGCCCCCACTTGCCGCAAATAGAGAAAGCCCGTGCGCAGCAACAAAGACCCAATGCAGCCAAAAATACAATAAATAAATAAATAAATTTACAAAAAATAAAAAGAATCATATGTGTGTGTATCTTAAGTCTTTATATACATATAAAAATGTATCATATAAAATATTTTAAAAATAAAATAAAAACTTTAGACTTTATCATGCAGTAACAGGAAGCCATGTATGGGATAGAAACAGGGTTGCACTTCGGAAAGACCACTCTGACTACAGCGTGGCAGAACTAATTGGAACAGGGCAAGGAGGGGTGAGGGGAAAAGAGTTAAGAGGCTACTGTTGTAGTGGACAGGCTACAGGTGTTGGTGACCTGATCTGAGGTCCTGGCATGGGGATAGAGCTGACTGGGCAGATTTGAGAGATAGAATATATTCAAATTAGATACGGGAAAACAGGGAAAAGAAAGAATCAAGGATGGCACCTGATTTCTGGATTGGGTAGCTTACTGGGGTCAGTAGTAGTGTCACTTATCAGGGTAGAAAATACAAGACAAGTAGCTGGTTTGGGGAGGAAGATGATTTCGGTGTTAAGAGTTTGGAGCCTGAGGTATCTTTAAGACATGCAAGTGGAGATGCCAATTAGATAGATATAGGGAACTGAAGCACAAAAGAGAAGTCAGGAATGAAGTTATATTTGTGAATATATGAGCTACGCCACGAGGAGCATGTAGAGTAAAAAAGCATAAGACCTAGAAGATAGCTTTTAGGAACACCTGTCTTAAGGACTTGGCAGAAGAAGAGAAGCTTAGAAAAAGTCTGAGAAGGAGTGGTCAGATAAGTAGAAATAAAACAAGTAGAGGGCAGGGTAACAGAAACCAATAGAAGGGGGAATTTGAAGGAGGAAGGTCAAACGTCAACTGCACATGGGAGGTCAAACAAGATAGAACAAGGCTAAAAAGAGCACTTAGGATTTTATTACATGCAGGCCACTGGCTACCATGCTCAGGACATACTCAAGGGAGTCATGGTAGTTGGGTGGCTATGTTGGAGGGTGGGATTTTAGGGGTTGGGAGGAAAACCAGAATGCAGTGGGTTGAGAAGTAACTGGGAGACAGGCCAATGGAAACAGTAAATCTCGACTAGACCACTCTTGTGAGGAATTTGGCTGAGAAGGGAGTAAACAGACGTCAGAGAAAGGTTTTGCTGTTGCTGCTGCTGAGTGCCCCTGGAGTCGAAGTCAATATTTGGATTTTTTACTCATTGACTATGACATGGAATTTATATTGACTGCAAACTCTTTCTCTTGGGGAAATGAATCCTAGGGCAACACAGGAAGAAAACAGACTGGAACCATTTTCAAATTCACGAGTCTTTGTCCTTAATTTCCCAGAAGCCACTCAGTCCTGAAACGCCTTTGTCATCTCTCCCATGGGACCAAGGGATGCAATTTTGGTGATACTCCTTGCCTTCTCAGAGTTCCTGTGGTGAGTGAATAGATGTGCCCCCCGACAGGACTCTTGCTGCTACTGAGCTATTCCTAGCAATCTCCTTTCTCCTTCTGAGAGGATAAACTATTCAAAAGCATTGTTCTTGTTGTTAGTATTCAAGTTTTTTGGAAAAATGAAAACACATTTTCCCTTACATTCCTGTATTACCTTAGGTTTCATTCCTCCAAGAGCAGGAATTCATGGTCAGCCTACATTCAAGGCCAGACTTGATGATTAGAAAGCAAAATATCTACTTCCATTCCAGAGCCCCGCAGAGGTTAAGTGTCCCTTTCATAACCCCAATTAGAAAACTATTTTTGAGTTAGGAGAATGCAAACATGTTTCTCATCAGCATATTAATCTCTTCTCCGATCTCTCTGTCAATTTTGACACCTTTCTTCATCTATATCCTAACTAAGCATAGCAATTAGCCCTCAATAAAGATTTGAAAAGTGCCAAATTCCAGGCTTTCTGAGGTTTAGAGTTTAATTCTGATAATCAACTGAAAAAATCTCCTTGCTTAGGGTTAACCTTCTCTATATATTTGAATTGCTGACCCATTTTTGTCTTAGGAACTTTAATATTAACAAAAGGAACAAGGGGCTTCCCTGGTGGCACAGTGGTTGAGAGTCCGCCTGCCGATGCAGGGGACATGGGTTCGTGCCCCGGTCTGGGAAGATCCCACATGCCGCTCCGCAACGGGAGAGGCCACAGCAGTGAGAGGCCCGCGTACCGCAAAAAAAAAGGAACAAAAATGGTTTCCCCTTTCACTCCAAGCACGGACAGTTTACCCCGTAAAAAATTCCTCATCTGGCCTGCTCCTCCCTATTTGTTAGGAAGTGGGATAATATATTTCTTCTCTGGCTTTTTCAAAGACTCTAAGCCCCTCTAGGTAGAGAGGAGGGGAGATGAGGGAGGGAGAGATTGATGGCACTCCAAGACAGCAATCCCTTTGTTTGGTAGTCTCAGAATGAATTTTCTGTCATCTTTTCAAGTGTTTCCCACCCATGAAATTGACCATGCACACTCCAAATCCACTCTCCCCAAACTCCCAGGGCTGAGCTGGAGCACAGCTACTAGAGACAAGTGGCATCTCCAAGGCTACTGAATAGGCAGGCTGTTGAAAAGAGTCACGATTAGTTGGAAAGGCCTCTCGCCTGTCCGCCCACCTCGCTTTCAGACCTGGACATAGCATTGATGCTTTCCACACAGCCCACAGCCCTGGTAGGCTTGTGCCTGGGCACCGGCCCTCTTCTTTGGAACAGGCTTTGCCTCTCCAAAAAAAAAGAAAGGCACTTTTGAACTACCTTTCCCATCATATGATCAATATGACACCACCGTACAATCCATCACAGGTGATGACACCCATGCGTACCAGTATGAATGGGGCATCGTGCAGTGCAGCATGTGGAACTGTGGCAAAGAGAGCCCATCTGCAGCTCACAAGGCATGGCTGATGTTGGCTCTGGTAGCAAAACCACTTCCCTGGATAGATAGGAAATTGCCACCACAGGAGATGTTAATATTTGTGAGCCTTACTAACAAGCTTGAATTCTAACATAAGGCAGTTCATTGTTATGCTGCAGAATGTGAAATCTCAATGCTTTCGCTATTCAAACTCATCTTATTTCACAACATGATTTACCGCAGCTCTAAGGAGCCAAGAGAAGGAAAAATATAAGGGAGGGAGCAGGAAAAAGAGAGTTGGGAGTGGAAACACTGATGAGGCCAGCTTTGTGAGCAAATCTCATTGCCACTGATAATGTAACATTTAGCTTCGATTAAAGCTCTGTCTTGTGGAATGTGTGCAGTGTCCTAAATACTGCTTCTTTAGCCCAGTCACTGGTTTTTTGGTGGATTCCACCCTCCAAACCAGCACTGTGTATGTGCAAACTTGGGGAGAAAAGGAGGAGGAAACCACCCCACAAGAGGTATACTTTTGTCCAAAGACAGGCTGGAAATGTTTGCCTTGCCAGGTTCAATTTCTCCTGTCAGAAATTTCCAAACAGATGGTGGAAGAATTGGCGTTTGACCAGACAGTTGGACAACCAACAATAGAAACTAATTGTCATAGAATTCTGCAAATGGTACCTATGCTAACCCTCGACAAAACGTAAGTTTTGTCAAGTATCCGGTGCTCTCTTCAGTGAAGAATAAGTTAAAAGAGCCAATTAGGCAAATGCTTCTAGAAAACACTAACTCGCTTCAGGAGGTCTCTGTTTTAAATACACACCAAGGTGCATGTAGACAGTCTACCCTTCTCCAGGAGGCTGGCATGCCTGTTGATAGCTTCTACTTAGGATAAAAAGTGGCCTTGAAAAGTTACTCTGTGGTCATTACACTGAGATCATTTCTACCTCTGAAGCCCTGGTATCCTGCGATGATTCTGAGTCCAAAAAAACAAAAACAAAAGCAAAACCAAAAAACCTAAGGAGTCAAAATACAGATTTTTCAAATTGAATAATGTGCTGAGAACTCATGTCTTCCTTAACGAAAGTTGTCAGAAGTCTGGATTTAGCCTGCAGTCAAGTTTAGTGAGTGGATCCCTCCACCTAAATCCCAAATGCCTATTTTCTTGTGGGTATACAACTGAGCTCAGGGAAGAAACTTCTGGTAGGTTAGGTAGCATTTCCAGAAGCTTTCCTGATATGATCATGAGAAGAATCATGGTTAACCCCCAAGACAGCGAGAAAAATTTTTGAGACAACTCTTTTTCAGATGTTGGAGAAAATAAAAGGCAAGTTTGCAGGGTGTTGCCTTTCTAGGACTTTTTTTTTTTCTAAAGCCGGACTCGGTTTGCAAAGTAACGTCCATCTATGTACTCAGATGGCAGGAAACGGGGGATCAGAAACCTGTGTTTCTTGAGAGGGGCAACTAGATATAAAGTCCCATCTTTCCCAGCTGCCACCCTGTGAACAGAAGCAGCTTGGAATGTATCAACCTCCGTCTCTGGACTCTCCTGAAAGATTAACCCGAAATTGCCCTTCCCACTTTTGTGTCTCAAGATGTGACAAAGAAAACTCACTTACGCCTCATTTGTCACCTCAGACAGTTGACAGACACTTTGCCAGTGTCAGATTATTTCAGTATCTCTCTACTTGTACAAACTGGATCAAGGAGGCATCTTAGAAGGTGGCAAAGGAGAGGTCTCTAATCCTTGCATGGGGCCATTCTATGGCTGAATGATCCATCCGACGGCACTGTCTCCATTGTCTGTATGTGTTGTACCTTTTACCCCTTACATTAAGATATGATTGTTCAGGAAGCACCATATTATAATCTGATCTCCATAGATAATCAGAAATGGGTAAGTCCTTTCTATTGACTGGTAAGTGTTCGTTATATGCTTTATTGGGATGATAATACTGTGTAACACAATTTAAGATGAAATGTATCAATAGTATATGCACAATGGGAAAGGAAGTGCAAAAAACAAATTTTACTATAAGTATTTGGTGCCAACCTTATATACAAGTTATTTTTAAAATACAGTTTTGCATTTAAAAATAAGTTTATTTTCATTATGAGGAATTTTAGAACAATTAAGAGTATACTGCATTTCAATGGGACTTTTATAACGGGCAGCCTTTGTACTACATCACCTTATAACTTCCTTTTGAATAGCAGGATCAGAGCTACTGTGTTATTTGTCCCTGGTGAATGTAGCAGAAATAGAACCTGTGATACAAATGTTAATAACTCAACAGGAACCCCATCTGTTACAAAATCCTTTTGCTTTCTTGTCTACTTCTTAGAACTCTGCCACAGATCCATCAACTTCTTGTGACTAGCAGAGCACTCTGCTTTGATTACAGTAGTTTAACAGCGATGAAGGAGAGGGTACCTTTTTGTGTTTTTTCCACTCTTTCTAGGTCTGAACAAAAGCAGCCGGCTGTGCTAGTGAACACAGAGTCCTGCCTACCAAGGGGGAAGAGGCCGCGGGAGTTATAGTGGTCAGGAAGACAGTGGTATCAAGGGACCACTGCTGCTGCCCGGAGATTCACCTGCAGTATTGGCAATCTCTAGTCGGCTGGGGGTTTCACAGTGAGTAAACAGCATTGTGGCAAAATAGAGGAAGTGGCTGAGACTTTAACTGGAATTGTACGGCTGAAATAATCTAAAACCAGCCAGGATGTACAAAACACTTATGATTTTGCCTCTGGTTTGTTATCACAACCATTTCATGAGACTCACCAATAAGTTCAAATCCTTCTTTACGGGTCTTAGCTGCCCTAACTCCCCCAGCAACCACAGAGGGGATATCTGGTCCACATTGTGGAACACATTATAGTGAGCACCAGATGACCCAGAAGAGGACGGAGACCTTCATTTGGTTCTCAGTCCTGCCACCTGCTTATTATGAGTTGATGGCCATGTGACTAAGAGCATGAATGTTGCCGTCAGAGAGTCCTGGGTTCAAATCCTAACTTGGCCACTTCCTCCTGGGCAAGTTGCTTGCCCCCGAGTGCCACCTTTCTCATCTGATTAATGTAAATCCTCATGGGATTTTAAAGGAAAGATTAAGTTTTAGAAACTGTGAAAAACACTTAGCATGGTGGCACACACACACCAGGAACTCAATAAATGGGATTTGTTATCATGAATGAAAATAATATATTTTCTGTATCAACTGGGGTTAGTACTATTATTCTAATTCAGTATCATGCTTGAGGAAATTGTAAATTCTTTCTTAAGAGGCTCATAAAGAGGCTCTTTCTTAAGAGGCAACACGCTGACCCATCTTTCCTCCTCTGGGAATCTGAAACCTCTAAGTAGAACAGAAGTCAAAGAGTTTGCAGGGATTCCAAAAACTGGTCTGTTGCTTCCAAAATAGCTTTCTAAAAATGCATACAACTGGGAATCACTGTCCAGAGAATCTAACACAAAAGCAGACCAAGGAATCTCCATTTCAAAGATCTGCTAAGTGATTCTGACACACGACTAAGGACTGAAAACCACTGGTTGAGAATGTTCTTCCAAGGATTGCCAATGATGCCACATGAAGGAAAATAGGCCGTGTGAAGAAATGACGTAAACCCAGAAATGGACAGTGGTAAAGATGGCAGACAGTGAATGGGAGGCTGGCAAGATTCAGGAGAGGATGGAGATGGAAGACAGGTAGCTGGGTGGTGATCTGAGAAGTAAGCACCATCTGTCAGCTAGCCCGTTCAAGGTACCAGAGATTCTGGAGAGTTGGCAGAGCAGGATCAGCCAGACCAATCAGAGGGTTATTGTAAACTGAGGCTCATGAGATCAATTGTGCACAAACTTCCTCCAGAAACTAAAGGCCTTTAGAGGATGGCATTTTTGGATTCTCCTACTCAGCTAGCTTAGTCTTAAAGGGCCTCTATCCCTTTATTAATGACAGTCAAATATAGGCCCCAAAAGAGAGGGGGAAAGAAACCACACCATTGCAGAAGATGAGACAAGAGAGAAATCAACAGACTTGCTACTTTTTTGGTTTAGGAGAAGGAATCATTAAGCTTCTTTTACTTACACCTAAGACAACTGACTTTCCCCCTATCTGCATCCTGATAGTTAGAAATCACCCTATCAAACAGACTTCTCTGCATATCCACACTGTGAATTGCCCTTGGCAATTTTGCAGAGCCAAGTGCTAGGTTCAATAGTATCTATTCAATATTTAGAGTGTATTCATTGAGTGGATCGTACATATTGAGGTGGTGCTTATTTCTTTGTACACTAAAGGCTACTTTTGTGGGGTAGTTCTGTTTTCTACATAGCGCATAGTCGATATCTTGTGTTGATTGAAGCTAAGACTACACAGGGCCACTTGATCAACTGTGTTTTAAGAATTAATCAATCAGTGGTTATTATCTTGTGCTATACACAACCTGAGCCTGTATCTGTGCTCAAAGCTTGACTTGACCACTTACTATGTGGCTTTTGGTATGTCCCAGAGCTTTAACTCTAGTTGAACACCTGAACTACCATGAAACTCTATTTTACTTATATTCAGAGTGAGGGCTCATACTTTCCGCGGCAATGGGTTGTGTCAAAATTGTTTGGTGGACTAACATATCCCACACCATCCAATTGACTTCATCTCCATCACCACCACCCTAACATAAGCCATCATCTCTCACCATCTCTCATCTAAACTACAATAGCCATTAAACTGGTCACTCACTATGCACTTGTGTCCCCTCTCAAAATCTGATAGTCATATACCAGGCAGAGTCATCTTTTCTAAATGCAGAGCTGATCATGTCAACTTACTTTCCCTCCTTCTAGAGCCTGTGCTTTAAAAGCTTCCCATAGTTTTCAAAGACAAAACTCCTTACTATGGCCTTCAATACCCCGCAGGGTTCCTGTGCCTACCTCTCCCTCAAATTTCCTCCTGCATCCTGATTTTCCTAACAATCTGAGCATCAGCTACTTTTAAGAGTTTAGTTCCTGCTAATTGCGGCCATGATTTAGGGTGTAGATACAGTTTCATGCTCATTCCTAACACTGGGCATTTGCACATGTTATTCCTTGTGTCTTTCATTTTTAGTAGCTACCATATTGTACTGTTATGTGCTTATTTTTATGATAATTTGGATGACATCTGTATTCCCAACTAGAATGTAAGTTTCACACATGTCAAGACTGTTTCTGTGCCTCTGGGACCTAGCACAGTGCCTGGTACCTAATATACAGTCCATAAATACTTGCTAAGTGAGCAAATGAAGACTCTGTATATAATCAACACCCATTTCCTTGTTAATCTTTCTCCTCCAACTTGCTACAACTTCAGCACATACCTAAGCAACCAGTGCTTGCAGGGAGGTCCATAGTCCACACCCATCTGGACAGATCCTCTGCGGGCATAATTCCATCTTCCAGACCTCCCTGGCCTCAAATGAGAATGTACTCATTTGATGCCCTATCTCCTTAATATTCTAGTCTTGAAGAATCAGAGTAAATCTTCAAGAGTAATGCTTAACCTGTATCCAAGCTTCCAGAGATCATGTCTTAAATAAATACTCTTTTTATGTGAGCTGGACTTCCTATGAAATGGAGGGTGGTGGGAAGGCATGGGATGGGGCTGTCATAGAACCTATCAGAAGCTATGGATCCTTTCTCTGTGTGGATCTTCAAACACACACAGACACACACAATTTTATATACACTTTTAGGGGATCATAGGGCATCTCTACCCGTGGAGAACTGGGCTATTGGAGAATTTAATTTTAGGCTATGTTGTTGCTAAACCAGAAACCTGGCTTTGGATATTCATAATTATTGAAGTTGGGTGATGGAGACAAGGGAGTTCAATATACTGTTATCTCTACTTTGTATATGTTTGAAATTTTCCATTATAAAGAGTCAAAAAGCTAAAGTGTCAGTCCAGCTTTTTTTTAAAAGAGAAGAAAACAGAAGCATGATTTTTATAAAGAAATATTTGACACCTCAAGACTTCTTCTTCTTTTTTTTTTTTTTTTTTTTTTTTTTGCGGTACGCGGGCCCTTCACTGTTGTGGCCTCTCCCGTTGTGGAGCACAGGCTCCGGACGCGCAGGCTCAGCGGCCATGGCTCCCGGGCCCAGCCGCTCCGTGGCATGTGGGATCTTCCCGGACCGGGGCACAAACCGGTATCCCCTGCATCGGCAGGCGGACTCTCAACCACTGTGCCACCAGGGAAGCCCCCTCAAGACTTCTTTGAGTGGGAAATTGATCTGCCCATTCACCCAGGCTTAAAAGTTTAACATCAACTTCAAATCCTCCATCTCTCTTGGCCCCTCAGTTAATCCGCTGCCAAATCTCACTAATTCTATCTCGGTAGCTCTTGCACTGCCTCTCACCTCTCCATCCTCCCTGACGCTGCGATTGCTCTACATTTCATTATGTCTCACCAAATCCACTGTAGAAAAATCTACTAACCTTGGATGCCAAACTTCCCTCCCAAACCTTTCACTGATCCCTCTCACTGAAAGTGACCTTTTTCCTCCTCTGGACATCATGAAGCTGATCTCAGTCTTCCTCCAAGTATATCAATTCATGGTCAATGTCTGTGTGTACATACCTTTACGGTTCTTAACCTATTTTGAGTTACAGACCTCTTGAGAATCTGATGAACATTACAAACTCTCTTCCCATGTCACCTGCCACTCCCCCGGAAAAACGCATGTAATATCCCAATCCAAACACACATATACTTTTGTTTACAATTCTAAGAGCTCTATGCATCCCCGCCCCCCCACAAAGATTCCCCAGTTTTCAGATGCAGAGCACCCCACACCCCGCCCCAGGTAATAAGCGCTCTAATTAGAGATATTTCAGGGTCACACAATGCCTTACTCACAGGCTCAGATTGTGAGTGGCTCCATACCAACATTCTCTTTATATATCAACCCTCTTACTTTTACATTTCTTCCCCCTTGAAGCACAAATGAAGTATTTATCTAATTTGGATTGGCAGCCAATGAATTTTCGTGATGACCACAAAAGGAACAAAGAAATGAGTCACAAAAAGGCAGCAACTTCTCTTGTTTCTCTTCTTTCCCACCCCCTTAAAACCCTATCTGAAAGTGATCACTCCTTTCTTCTGGACTGCATTGGACTGAACACCTTTCCCCCCAGATTACACTAAATTGATCCTATGAAATCACTGTTAATCTACTATTTTTGACCTACAAAAATGGCAATATTGTATGGTCCAAACTCATTCTCATTTTTTTAAGAAATCTCTTTACTGGAGTGTGAGATTTTGAGGTCAGGCATGGCTGTTCTCCTCCCCACCTCAGATCCTGCATACAGTTGGTGCTCAGTGAGTATTTATAGAATGAATGATGTCTACTTATTAAGATGTCTCAAATTAAAATAAGACCTTTCACTTAAGGAGATGTTGGTGAATGGAATTTGAGTAAGGGTGTTTGACAACCCTTGACCCTTTTGGGAACCCCTTCATTGGAAAGGTTTTTTAAAAGATTTTATAAAAAACGTCAACAAAATATGCACTTACCACTTTTAGGTAATATAATGAAGACCCTGCTGGAGAAAGCAAAGAGGTGTTCCCTGCTGAGAAAATTGCATGCTTTACCACACAAATAATCCAACTCTGTATAAACTAGAGACAAGGAAGCACAAACTGCAGCCAAAATTCCTCCCCTGTCCCTTGAATAGACGTTCACACTGTCAGAGGCTTCTGAAATAAACTTTTAGCAGCTACTGGAGCAAAGGTATCTTGACTGGTATTTCTATCTTAAAAAAAGAACATCTACTAAGTAGCAGTACTTCCATGAAGAACGTGAACCCTTTGTGAACCTAGCAGAGACCTGGTTGAATGTGCCCACATAAAAATTACCTAAAATTTTACAAAACACAAAATACATGGTTTTATTTGGGGGGGGGGGGAGGGAAGAGTGGACTTTGCAAGAAGACAATATATCTTTACAAAGAAATTTATACACATGGCAAATTTTGCTTTTTAACACATTGGAGGAAGTGGTGTTTGCAAGGAGAAACAGTATTTGCTCCTAGAATCAATGACCCGAACCATTTTTTAAAATTCAAGATTAAAGTATTTTAAAATTTTGTTTCTTCACTGACAAAATGATGAAGAATATTCTCCCCAGTACTACATTACAGATTTGGGTGTTGTACTAAAAAGACTGATTTCATGAACCACAAGATATACCATACTTTTAATTGGCACAAAATTTGTATTCAGCAAAATGAACAAATCTTAAGTGGACAAGTCAATGATGCTTGATAAATTTATGCGCTCAGGTAACCACCACCCTAATCAAGAGAGAGAGCATTTCCATCATCTCAGAAAGTGCTCTTGTGCCTCCTTCTAGTTATATTTCTGCCCCACTTTAAAAACAGCTGTTTTGATTTCTATCAGCATAGATTAGTTTTGTCAGTTCTAGAACTTCATAAAGTGAGTCATATAGTATTTATTCTTTTGTGTCCGGCTTCTTTTGGTCAACGCAGTGTTTGTGAGATTCACTAAGTCGTTCCATGCATTAATTATTCTTTTTTATTGCTGAGCAGTATTCCACTGTATGATTACTCCACAATTTGTTCATTCATTCATCAACTGATGGCCATTTGGGTTGATTCCACATTTGACTACTATGAATATTATTTTCTTAGTGATTTCTCTGAGAATTACAGTGAACGATTTATAATAATCTAGTTAGGATTACTACCAACTTCATTTCAATAGGATATAAAAACTTTGCTCCTATATAGCTCTCTCTTCCCCTTTATTGTTATTACAAATTACATTTTTTAACTTCTGTGTCCATCAGTGTAGATTTATAATGACTGTTTTACATGGTTGTCTTTTAAATAAGAAACAGGAGGAATAAAAAAATTTTTAAATTATTAATACTGACTTTTATATTAACCTGTGTAGTTAGCTTTACCAGTGTTCTTTATTTCTTCATGTAGATTCAAGTTACTCTCTAGTCTCCTCTTATTGTAGACTGAATGAGTCCCTTTAGCATGTCTTTGAGGGTATGTCTACTAGTGACAAACTCGCTTAGGTTTTCTGGTTTATCTTTACAAAGATAGTTTTACTGGATGAGAATGCTTAGTTAACAATTGTGATTTTTTCTTTCAGCACTTTGAATATGTCATCCCACTGTTTCTGGCCTTAATAGTTTCTGATGAGAATTTACCTGTTAATCTCATTCAGGAACACTTGTACATGATGAGTTGTTTTTTTCTTGCTGCTTTCAAAATTCTCTCTAAGGTTTTGGCTTTTGACAGTTTTATTATAATGTGTTTACTGTGGATATTGTTAGGTTTATCCTAGTTGGAGTTCATTGACTTTTTGGATGTGTAGATTGATGTTTTTCATCAAATTGGGGACGTTTTCAGCCATTATTTCTTCAAATATTCTTTCTGCCCCTTTCTTTCTATCCTTCTGGGCCTCCCACTATGCATATGTTGGTATGGTTGGTGTTTTCCTACAGTTGTCTTAGGCTCTTTTTATTTCATTTTTCTTCATTTTTTTTTCTTTTGGTTCCTCAGACTAGACAACCTCAATTGAACTCATATGTCAGGTTACATTTTCTCGTGGGTGCCTCTAGTGAATTTTTCATTTCAGTTATTGTACAATTTAACACCAGAATTTCTATAAGTTTCTCTTTATGATTTCTATCTCTTGACTGAGATTCTCTATTTCATGAGATATTGTTCTCAGAGTTTCCTTCAGATTTTTTGTATGTGATTTCCTTTAGCTCTATAAACATATTTAAAATAGTTAAAGTCTTTGTGTAGTAAGTCCTATATCTAGGCTTCCTCAAGGACAGTTTCTATTGATTGCCCTTTCCCCTATGTATTGGCTATACTTTCTTGTTTCTTTGCATGCCTCATAATTTTTTGTTGTTGAAAACTGGACATTTTGAAAATTATAATGTGGCAACTCCAGAAATTAGATTCCTCCCTCCCCAGGGATTGTTGGTGCTGCTTGTTGTAGTAGTAATTGTTTGTTTGTTTGTTAGAGACTTTTCTGAACTAATTCTGTAAAGTGTGTATTCTTTGTTGTACATGGCCACTGAAGTCTCTGTTCCTTCAGGTTAGTGGTCAACCAGTGATTGTACAGAAATTTCTTTAAGGGCTGGAACTAAAAAAAAATCTCCTAGTCTTTGCAGATGGGCACTGTGTGTGTGTATGTTTTGGAATATGCCCTCAACTCTCAGCCAGGCAATTTACAACTCTGCCTTATCTTTCACTTCCTGTTTGTACAGAGCCTGAAAGCCAGACAGAGGGGAGAGCTGAGGGCTTTCTCAGGTCTTTTATGAGCATATACACAGCCCTTTGTGGATTTGTTTATTTCTCCCTTTAGTTATGTCAACTTTAGCTGAAGCAATATTTTTAGCTACAAAAGCAAATTTAGTTGTCATGTCTTTCCTATATAGTAACACTTTTACAGTATGAAATTTTCCCTCTTTATCTCAAATTATACTTGTTAGTCTAATAATAACAAGACATACAAGCTTTCTTATGTTTATTGTTTGTACCATATAACTTTTTCTATACTTTTATTTTCAACCTCTCTGTGTCATAATATCAAAACACAATGCCTGTAATAGCATAGATAAAGTCACTTAAAAAAACAGTCTGGGCTTCCCTGGTGGCGCAGTGGTTGAGAGTCCGCCTGCCGATGCAGGGGATACCGGTTCGTGCCCCGGTCCGGGAAGATCCCACATGCCACGGAGCGGCTGGGCCCGTGAGTCATGGCTGCTGAGCCTGCGCGTCCGGAACCTGTGCTCCGCAACGGGAGAGGCCACAACAGTGAGAGGCCCGCGTACAGCAAAAAAAAAAAAAAAAGCAGTCGGTAAATCTTGGCCTTTCAGTTGGAGAGATTAGCCTACTTACATGTAAAATAGTTTATTGATATGGTTGGGTTTAAGTCTACTATTTTGCTTTTCAATTTGTTTTCTACCATTCCCATTTGAGATTTTGTTTCTCTATTTCTCCTTTCCTGTCTTCTTTTGGGTTAATTAATTTTTTTAAGTTTTCCATTTAAGTTCCTCTTATAGCTTTTAACTTTGACTTTTTGTATTATTTTTAGTGTGTGCTTTAGGAATTACAACATGTATCCTTAATATTTCAAAGTCTACTTAGAGTTAATAATATAAAAAGAGTAATTTTCAAGATGTTCTATGTACTTTGTTTTTGGGAAATTTGATTATCTAGAGCCTTGGGTTTTTTTGTTTTATGTATTTATACTTCTTGGGGGTTCACTAAGCTTCTTAATCTTCTTAGATTAGTATATTGATGCTTTTCATCACATTTGGAAAATTTTCAGGATTTTGACTTCAAATGCTTTTTTTGCTCCATTCTATCTCTCCTCTCCTTCTGGGAATCCAAATACATATATGTTAGATGGTGCAGTTTTATTTGCTTGAGGTATTAGATCAGGAATAGGCAAACTATTGCTTCCTGGACAAATCTGGCCTGTTTTTATAGGGCCCTCTAGCTAAAAATGGGAACTGAGAATGTTTTTTATATTTGTAAAAGTTTATATAAAGCCAAAGGGAAAACAAAGAGGACTGTGCAACAGAGACTGTATTATAAAGACATAATTATGTACTGCACTATCTGGTTCTTTACACAAAAACATTCCCGTCTCCTGTGTTAAGGATGGAGTTTGTGGTTGCTATAGTGATTGGAATTTGAGGGGGGCAATCTTTTTTATTTTTTAACATCTTTATTGGAGTAAAATTGCTTTACAATGGTGTGTTAGTTTCTGCTTTATAACAAAGTGAATAAGTTATACATATACATATGTTCCCATATCTCTTCCCCCTTGCGTCTCCCTCCCTCCCACCCTCCCTATCCCACCCCTCTAGGTGGTCACAAAGCACTGAGCTGATCTCCCTGTGCTATGCAGCTGCTTCCCACTAGCTATCTGTTTTATGTTTGGTAGTGGGTATATGTCCATGCCACTCTCTCACTTTCTCACAGCTTACCCTTCCCCCTCCCCATATCTTCAAGTCCATTGTCTAGTAGGTCTGTGTCTTTATTCCCATCTTACCCCTAGGTTCTTCATGACTTTTCTGTTTTTTTTCTTAGATTCCATATATATGTGTCAGCATATGGTACTTGTTTTTCTCTTTCTGACTTACTTCACTCTGTATGACAGACTCAAGGTCTATCCACCTCACTACAAATAACTCAATTTCGTTTCTTTTTATGGCTGAGTAATATTCCATTGTATATATGTGCCACATCTTCTTTATCCATTCATCTGCTGATGGACACTTAGGTTGCTTCCATCTCCTGGCTATTGTAAATAGAGCTTCAATGAACATTTTGGTACATGACTCTTTTTGAATTATGGTTTTCTCAGGGTATATGCCCAGTAGTGGAATTGCTGGGTTGTATGGTAATTCTATTTTTAGATTTTAAGGAACTTCCAAACTGTTCTCCATAGTGGCTGTATCAATTTACATTCCCAGCAGCAGTGCAAGAGGGTTCCCTTTTCTCCACACCCTCTCCAACATTTATTGTTTCTAGATATTTTGATGATGGACATTCTGTCCAGTGTGAGATGATATCTCATTGTAGTTTTGATTTGCATTTCTCTAATGATTAATGATGTAGAGCATTCTTTCATGTGTATGTTGGCAATCTGTATATCTTCTTTGGAGAAATGTCTATTTAGGTCTTCTGCCCATTTTTGGATTGGGTTGTTTGTTTTTTTGATATTAAGCTGCATGAGCTGCTTGTAAATTTTGGAGATTAGTCCTTTGTCTGTTGCTTCCTTTGCAAATATATCCTCCCATTCTGAGGGTTGTCTTTTGGTGTTGTTTCTGGTCTCCTTTGCTGTGCAAAAGCTTCTAAGTTTCATTATATCCCATTTGTTTATTTTTGTTTTTAATTCCATTTCTCTAGGAGGTGGGTCAAAAAGGATCTTGCTGTGATTCATGTCATAGAGTGTTCTGCCTATGTTTTCCTCTAAGAGTTTGATAGTGTCTGGCCCTACATTTAGGTCTTTAATCGATTTTGAGTTTATTTTTGTGTATGGTCTTAGGGAGTGTTCTGATTTCACACTTCTACATGTACCTGTCCAGTTTTCCCAGCACCACTTATTGAAGAGGCTGGCTTTTCTCCACTGTATATTCTTGCCTCCTTTATCAAAGATAAGGTGACGATATGTGCGTGGGTTTATCTCTGGGCTTTCCATCCTGTTCCATTGATTTGTCTTTCTGTTTTTGTGCCAGTACATACTGTTTTGATTACTGTAGCTTTGTAGTATAGTCTGAAGTCAGGGCGTCTGATTCCTCCAGCTTCATTTTTCGTCCTCAAGATTGCTTTGGCTATTCGGGGCCTTTTGTGTTTCCATACACATTGTGAAATTTTTTGTTCTAGTTCTGTGAAAAATGCCAGTGGTAGTTTGACAGGGATTGCATTGAATCTGTAGATTGCTTTGTGTAATAGAGTTATTTTCACAATGTTAATTCTTCCAATCCAAGAACATGGTATATCTCTCCATCTATTTGTATCATCTTTAATTTCTTTCATCAGTGTCTTAAAATTTTCTGCATACAGGTCTTCTGTCTCCTTAGGTAGGTTTATTCCTAGATATTCCATTCTTTTTGTTGCAGTGGTAAATGGGAGTGTTTTCTTGATTTCACTTTCAGATTTTTCATCATTAGTGTATAGGAATGCCAGAGATTTCTGTGCATTAATTTTGTATCCTGCTACTTTACCAAATTCATTGATTAGCTCTAGTAGTTTTCTGGTAGCATCTTTAGGATTCTGTATGGATAGTACCATGTCATCTGCAAACAGTGACAGCTTTACTTCTTTTCTGATTTGGTTTACTTTTATTTCTTTTTCTTCTCTGACTGCTGTGCCTAAAACTTGCAAAACTATGTTAAATAATAGTGGTGAGAGTGGGCAACCTTGTCTTGTTCCTGATCTTAGTGGAAATGGTTTCAGCTTTTCATCATTGAGGACGAGGTTGGCTGTGGGGTTGTCATATATGGCCTTTATTATGCTGAGGAAAGTTCCCTCTATGTCTACATTCTGCAGGGTTTTTATCATAAATGGGTCTTGAATTTTGTCGAAAGCTTTCTCTGCATCTATTGAGATGATCATATGGTTTTTCTCCTTCAATTTGTTAATATGGTGTATCATGTTGATTGATTTGTGTGTATTGAAGAATCCTTGCATTCCTGGAATAAACCCCACTTGATCATGGTGTATGATCCTTTTAATGTGCTGTTGGATTCTGTTTGCTAGTATTTTGTTGAGGATTTTTGCATCTATGTTCATCAGTGATATTGGCCTGTAGGTTTCTTTCTTTGTGACATCCTTGTCTGGTTTTGGTATCAGGGTGATTGTGGCCTCGTAGAATGAGTTTGGGAGTGGTCCTCCCTCTGCTATATTTTGGAAGAGTTTGGGAAGGATAGGTGTTAGCTCTTCTCTAAATGTTTGATAGAATTTGCCTGTGAAGCCATCTGGTCCTGGGCTTTTGTTTGTTGGAAGAGTTTTAATCACAGTTTCAATTTCAGTGCTTATGATTGGTCTGTTCATATTTTCTATTTCTTCCTGATTCAGTCTCAGAACGTTGTGCATTTCTAAGAATTTGTCCATTTCTTCCAGGTTGTCCATTTTATTGGCATAGAGTTGCTTGTAGTAATCTCTTATGAACCTTTGTATTTCTGCAGTGTCAGTTGTTACTTCTCCTTTTCCATTTCTAATTCTATTGATTTGAGTCTTCTCCCTTTTTTTCTTGATGAGTCTGGCTAATGGTTTCTCAATTTTCTTTACCTTCTCAAAGAACCAGCTTTTAGTTTTATTGATCTTTGCTATCGTTTCCTTCATTTCTTTTTCATTTATTTCTGATCTGATCTTTATGATTTCTTTACTTCTCCTAACTTTGGGGTTTTTTGTTCTTCTGCCTCTAATTGCTTTAGGTGCAAGGTTAGGTTGTTTATTTGAGATGTTTCCTGTTTCTTAAGGTTGGATTGTATTGCTATAAACTTCCCTCGTAGAACTGCTTTTGCTGCATCCCATAGGATTTGGGTCGTCGTGCCTCCCTTTTTACTTGTTTCTAGGTATTTTTTAATTTCCTTTTTCATTTCTTCAGTGATATCTTGGTTACTAAGTAGTGTATTGTTTAGCCTCCATGTGTTTGTATTTTTTACAGATCTTTTCCTGTAATTGATATCTAGTCTCATAGCGTTGTGGTCGGAAAAGATACTTGATATGATTTGAATTTTCTTAAATTTACCAAGCCTTGATTTGTGACCCAAGGTATGATCTATGTGGGAGAATGTTCCATGAGCACTTGAGAAAAATGTGTATTCTGTTGTTTGTGGATGGAGTGTCCTATAAATATCAATTAAGTCCATCTTGTTTAATGTATCATTTAAAGCTTGTGTTTCCTTATTTATTTTCATTTTGGATGATCTGTCCATTGGTGAAAGTGGGGTGTTAAATTCCCCTAGTATGATTGTGTTATTGTTGATTTCCCCTTTTATGGCTGTTAACATTTGCCTTATGTATTGAGGTGCTCCTATGTTGGGTGCATAAATATTTACAATTGTTATTTCTTCTTCTTGGATTGATACCTTGATCATTATGTCGTGTCCTTTTTTGTCTCTTGTAATAGTCTTTATTTTAAGGTCTATTTTGTCTGATATGAGAATTGCTACTCCAGCTTTCTTTTGATTTCCATTTGCATGGAATATCTTTTTCCATCCCCACATTTTCAGTCTGTATGTGTCTCTAGGTCTGAAGTGGGTCTCTTGTAGACAGCATATATACTGGTATTTTTTTTTGTTTTTTTGTATCCATTCAGCCAGTCTGTGTCTTTTGGTAGGAGCATTTGATCCATTTACATTTAAGGTATTTATCAATATGTATATTCCTATTACCATTTTTTAAATTGTTTTGGGTTTGTTATTGTAGGTCTTTTCCTTCTCTTGTGTTTCTTGCCTAGAGAAGTTCCTTTAACATTTGTTGTAAAGCTGGTTTGGTGGTGCTGAGCTCTCTCAGCTTTTGCTTGTCTGTAAAGGTTTTAATTTCTCCATCAAATCTGAATGAGATCCTTGCTGGGTAGAGTAATCTTGGTTGTAGATTTTTCTCCTTCATCATTTTAAATACGTCCTGCCACTCACTTCTTGCTTGCAGAGTTTCTGCTGAAATATCAGCTGTTAACCATATGGGGATTCCCTTGTGTGTTATTTGGTTTTTTTCCCTTGATGCTTTTAATATGTTTTCTTTGTATTTAATTTTTGATAGTTTGATTAATATTTGTCTTGGCGTATTTCTCCTTGGATTTATCCTGTATGGGACTCTCTGTGCTTCCTGGACTTGATTAACTATTTCCTTTCCCATATTAGGGAAGTTTTCAACTATAATCTCTTCAAATATTTTCTCAGTCCCTTTCTTTTTCTCTTCTTCTGGGACCCCTATAATTCGAATGTTGGTGTGTTTAATGTTGTCCCAGAGGTCTCTGATACTGTCCTCAATTCTTTTCATTCTTTTTTCTTTATTCTGCCCTGCAGTAGTTATTTCCACTATTTTATCTTCCAGGTCACTTATCCGTTCTTCTGCCTCAGTTATTCTGCTATTGATCCCTTCTAGAGTATTCCTAATTTCATTTATTGTGTTGTTTATCATTGCTTGTTTCCTCTTTAGTTCTTCTAGGTCCTTGTTAAATGTGTCTTGCATTTTCTCTATTCTATTTCCAAGGTTTGGGATCATCTTTACTGTCATTATTCTGAATTCTTTTTCAGGTAAACTGCCTATTTCCTCTTCATTTGTTAGGTCTAGTGGGTTTTTACCTTGTTCCTTCATCTGCTGTGTGTTTTTCTGTCTTCTCATTTTGCTTATCTTACTGTGTTTGGTGTCTCCTTTTTGCAGGCTGCAGGTTTGTAATTCCCGTTGTTTTTGGTGTCTGTCCCCAGTGGCTAAGGTTGGTTCAGTGAGTTGTGTAGCCTTCTTGGTGGAGGGGACTAGTGCCTGTGTTCTGGTGGATGAGGGTGGATCTTGTCTTTCTCGTGGGCAGGTCGTCGTCTGGTGGTTTGTTTTTGGGTGTCTGTGGCCTTATTATGATTTTAGGCAGCCTCTCTTCTAATGGATGGGCCTGTGTTCCTGTCTTGCTAGTTGTTTGGCATAGGGTGTCCAGCACTGTAGCTTGCTGGTCGTTGAGTGAAGCTGGGTCTTGGTGTTGAGATGGAGATCTCTGGGAGATTTTCGTCGTTTGATATTACGTGGAGCTGGGAGGTCTCTTGTGGACCAGTGTCCTGAAGTTGGCTCTCCCACCTCCGAGGCACAGCACTGACTCCTGGCTGGAGCACCAAGAGCCTTTCATCCACACAGCTCAGAATAAAAGGGAGAAAAAGTAGAAAGAAAGAAAGAAAGAAAGAAAGAAAGAAAGAAAGAAAGAAAGAAAGAAAGAAAGAAAGAAAGAAAGAAAGAAAGAAAGAAAGAAAGAAAGAAAGAAAGAAAGAAGGAAGGAAGGAAGGAAGGAAGGAAGGAAGGAAGGAAGGAAGGAAGGAAGGAAAGAAAGAAAGAAAGAAGGAAGGAAGGAAGGAAAGAAAGAAAGAAAGAAAGAAAGAAGGAAAGAAAAAGAAAGAAAGAGGATAAAATAAACTAAAGTAAGATAAAATAAAATAAAGTTATTAAAATAAAAAATAATTTTATGAAAATAAATTTTTTAAGTAAAAACAAAAAAAAAAAAAAAAAAAGAAGGACGGAGAGAACCCTAGGATAAATGGTGAAAGCAACGCTATACAGACAAAATGTCACAGAGGAGCATACACATACACACTCACAAAAAGAGGAAAAGGGGAAAAAATAATATATCTTGCTCCGAAAGTCCACCTCCTCAATTTGGGATGATTCGTTGTCTATTCAGGTATTCCACAGATGCAGGGTAAATCAAGTTGATTGTGGAGATTTAATCCGCCGCTTCTGAGGCTGCTGGGAGAAATTTCCCTTTCTCTTCTTTGTTCACACAGCTCCTGGGGTTCAGCTTTGGATTTGGCCCCGCCTCTCCGTGTAGCTTGCCTGAGGGCGTCTGTTCTTCGCTCAGACAGGACGGGGTTAAAGGAGCCGCTGATTCGGGGGCTCTGGCTCACTCAGGCCGGGGGGAGGGAGGGGTACGGATGCGGGGCAAGCCTGCGGCAGCAGAGGCCAGCATGACATTGCAACAGCCTGATGTGCGCCATGCGTTCTCCCAGGGAAGTTGTCCCTGGATCACGGGACCCTGGCAGTGGCGGGCTGTACAGGCTCCCGGGAGTGGAGGTGTGGATAGTGACCTTGCTTGCACACAGGCTTTTTGGTGGCAGCAGCAGCAGCCTTAGCGTCTCATGCCCGTCTCTGGAGTCCGCGCTGATAGCCGTGGCTCTCGCCCGTCTCTGGAGCTCCTTTAAGCAGCGCTCTTAATTCCCTCTCCTCGCACACCAGGAAACAAAGAGGGAAGAAAAAGTGTCTTGCCTCTTCCTCAGGTCCAGACTTTTTCTCGGACTCCCTCCCGGCTAGCCGTGTCACACTAGCGAGGGGGGCAATCTTGAAAAGAGGAAACCATACATGGGTGGAGCTTGCAAATCTGCTTATCAACTCTCCTCTACCTCCATGATGCTCAGGCTGGGAATTGGTCTCAGGGGAAAAGATGTATGAAGGTGGTCCTCAAACAGTATGACTTCCTTTCTTCAAGGGTCAAAAAACCCCACAATTTCTGAAGGCTTTGTTTACTCTCCAGTTCCTTCAAATAGCAGTTATGTTTATGTTTTCTTTTCCAGAGTTTATAATTGTTATGTATGGGAGTTTTGGTTGATATAAGCCAGTCTTCCATCACCAGAACTTGCCAGACTGATGTTTAATAGCATATGAATTATAGTAAAGCAATGATCAAATGGGAAAATTGATGAACATTAACACTTAACACTCAGTTTGTTTACCCAGGTGTTTTATTATAGATTCTGGGGTACACCTTCTCACCTTACCAAAGGGAGCATCTTCTAATTTGCACAAGTGTCTATGTAGTAAAACTATAAAAATCATCAGGATAAGGCTATGCCCCAAATATTCATATTTAGTAATTCTACCTTCAAGTCATAGAATCAGAAAGTTGGAATGGACCTCAGAAGATACACCCAATATAGAAATCTACCTCACAACATCCCAGATAGGTGGGCATTCAGACTCTGATTAAACTCCAAGAATTAAAAGCATTACACTTTTTATATTTTCTATAATATATCAATGTCCTTTGATTCCAAATACTTCTTCCACATTACGAGGTGGCTTATGTAATTAGACTCAAGATTTAACAACTGCTGACTTGTGAATCAAAGCCAGTGTTTTCCCACCTCTTTTGGAATTAGGTTAGTTCTCACCCATGGACTATGGAAACAGCTTAAAAAAAAAGTGAACGGTGCCCAGAAATTCATGTATATGCTTGAGGGCTGTTCTAAGTTCCTAGCTAAATCCCTCCAGGTAATCTTTACTTTTTTAAATGAAAAAAAAATATTTATTTATTTATTTATATTTTTGGCTGCATCGGGTCTTAGTTGCAGCACCAGGATCTTTCATTGTGGCACATGGGCTTATCTCTAGTTGTGGTGCGTGTGCTCCAGAGTGCACAGGCACAGTAGTTGCAGCACACGGGCTCTCTGGTTGTGACGTGGGGGCTCCAGAGCATGTGGGCTCTGTAGCTGTGGCATGTGGGCTCTCTAGTTGTGTCACGTGGGCTCAGTAGTTGCAGCACGTGGCCTTAGTTGTCCCACGTGGGGTGTTAGTTCCCTGACCAGGGGTCGGACCCACATCCGCTGAATTGGAAGGTGGATTCTTAACCACCTTCCATGTAATCTTTAGACTGAGGAAGCAACTTACACTGGATGCCCAGGGAAGGCAACAGAAGCATTATTTTTCTGATGTACCTTTCTCTGGTTTAACAATCGGCTGAAGCACTTGTGACATGTGGGAAGCCAGAGATATCCACTTATAAAGACATTCTACAACAGACATACCAATTAAGGTGTGGCAAATGCACTCTTCAAAGATGTTTGCAAGATAGCTCTGATCTTCCTTTTCAGCCAACTGAGTTTGTAATACACGAAAGAGATTCAAATTAAAATAAATATTTCCAACATGAATTGGTCCTTTCAGTGGAAACCTTTTAACCACTTGACAAGATGCAGGCCATGAACTTTATTTATCCTGCATTTCTATCTACCTACTGCTACCCATATAATTTAATGGGGGAAAATGGCCATCAAGTAATAATTTGTGGCCATAATTTCATGTACAGGTTCATGCTGTTGCTCTGGTATTATAATTTTACAGATAAATAAACACTACATCTTAATATTTGTTCTCTAATTTCATTGCAAGATATAGGGAAGTCATTAGTTATATGAAGATTTATAGCTTGAAAATATAGTTTCCAGCTAAGGCAGTTTATCACCCATAAGAAATATAGGGAAGCATATGAACTATTTTTATCTGTGTTAATTACCATGCTATCTTATTTCCACTTTCCACTTATGTACTTCAAAGATTTGCTTTGCTTGTCCACAGTCTCACTCTATTTTCTGTATCTACAGATATCTCAGGGATATTCAGGCCCTATATTTCTCAAGTGAGAAATTCAAAGATAAGAGAGTCTAGTCTTTGGTTAAAAAGAAAACACCTAACTCATATTTTTGAGGTGGGGGAGATAGAATTCAATCATAGATCTTAGATTTAAAATACCCTAAATGTACCGTTTCTAGGTTATATACCAGGTAAACTTTTATGCTTCTTAAGTTTCTCTTTTTCCAAAAGGTGTGTGTGTGTGTGTGTGTGTGTGTGTGTGTGTGTGTGTGTGTGTGAGAGAGAGAGAGAGAGAGAGAGAAAGAGAAACAGAGTGCTAGCAAGAGAGGTTTTTGTGTCTTGCTAAATACCATATTTTACGTATAAATGCTAAAACCATAAATGTCTCTTATAAACTATTTTTCTAAAGTGGGAGGAAATCAGGTTGACTTAAGTTGTATGTGCATGTAAGTGTGTGTGTCAGGGCCAGATCAAATAGGTATTTGAACCATTTCTTTTATAAGTGCCATCTGCAAAACTCATATGATGCTTTGCAAATGAAAGAGAACAAATTAACACTCCTGCTCTTCAAGAATCAAACCACTCCTCATAGCACTACTTTAACAAGCCTTTGTTTGCATTTCAAGGTGGGAGGTGGGGGAAGGGAGTAGGTTCCCGATCCCAATGGCCACCACCAAAAGAAATAAAATTATTTTAACAATTACCAAAATACTGCATCTTCTTAAATTTGTTCTCAACGCTCAGTTTCACACTGACTTGGCTCCACTGCTAGAACTTTGTAAGATTCATTCTCACCATTTGCTTTGTGAATGAAGTTCATGGAGCAGCAGTGAAGACAATTTTCTTGGGGTTCAGTGGGACTGTTGACCCCAACTGTTAGAATATTGGAGATTTTCTCCAGTCACACACACTGACCCTCCTCCGACACACATACACACTCTGGGAATTAGAAAGAGAAGGATTATGTGTGAGAATAGTGTCATTTACTACCAAGCTTCCCTAACTTTATAGAAATAGTTACTTCCTAAGCAGCTCCTGTAAGATTTCAGGCCCAGAGATTGACCAAGTGGGCTAATTATTAGTTGCCTACATACTGATTCAAAGTTCTGCCAGTTCTCAAAGGAATATGTGCAGAGAATTGACAAGAAATGTCAAAACTCCATTAAATGCATTATTAATGGCAACTAAACCTTCTATGCTTATAAGAATGCACCCCAAATATTAGTCAGTGTTGACTGGAGAAAAATGCACAACCTAAAAGTTGAGAATTATGTTTTTTCTGGCAGGCTTTATAAGGATTTAAGCCTGGGAGACAGCCTCTCAGGTAGCTCTGAGGGACTGCTCCAAAGAGCTAAGGGAGAAGAAGGGATATATAGGAGTTTTTGCAACAAAAACCAGGTAGTCAGAACATCAAATGATTACTATTAATTAAAGAAAACCAGACATCTCAAGTTAATGAATTTAGCGCTTTTCTATGTATGGGAAGATGCAAGAGCCTGTGCTCATTGAAATCAATCTTTTCATATGCACTTTAACTATCTAAGGCCAGTATCCTGCTTTTCTCTATCCTGAATCCCCTCTGGGTGCACAGTTAGGGGTGACTGCAGTGTCTGAGGGCTTGATGGCTGCAACATCCTTTGTTTAATGATATGGCAGGTGACATTCTTTGTCCACAGTGCCTCATAGATTTGATCAATGTTTAGGAGGCATTTTTGACATTCCTCATCCACATCACCCAGAAAATCACCAGTTGTTGAACATTATCTGAATGTCCTAGTCTATACTTACCATGTTGGGTATAAGCTAAACACTCTTGTCTGCCTAAGGAAATACTGCTCTTTTTCCCCAACAACATGCATATATAAGAACCAGGTCATACTTGCATTACAGGGAATAAGAGGGACTAGACATCCATTTACTTCCTAGTTGAAAAGGACAAGAGTTTCCCTTGCTTGAGATCCAAAATATTTAGCTAGGATGAAGGCTTACTTAATAAAAAGAATGTTGATTTATGCCATTTTAATGATAGTCTTCAGCTGAATAGCCTTCTGATATGAACCATTCACACATTGGCTGGCATTTAAAATAGATGAAGATGAACAATAAATAGACCTTTATATTATTTCTTCCAGGGTGTGAATAAAACTAAGTGTTTTGGGCACATTTATACACAAACAATTTAGTGGATCTCACAGCATTATTAACAAATAAAGCTCTTAGTGCCTGGTTTCTCACTCAAATATGTGCTGCATTTCACCACAGGCACTGAAAAACCTGCTACGTTTTACAGACCAGGCAGACATCAGAACAGCAGCAATAAGTTGTTTTTTTTTCTTCTAGTTGGGTTGCATTTGTGTGTCTCTCAACTGTCATAAGAATTTACCCACTAATATCTGTTTTCATTGCCTATAGATTTCTTTCTTGGTCTGCTCACCCAAAGTAGTTAATCAAATTATTTTTACAGTTAAACAATGCTAGATTATTTTTTTAAAGTGTAACTTAGTGACCAGATGTGAAAAGAAACTCTGCCTCCCCCATTTAAAAAGGATTTAGTGAATACTTTTAAGATACCTGAGTAATTTATATAACTTTCACCCAGATATCCAATGTCTAAGAATTCATCCTAAGAAAATAATCATGGTTGTACACAAAATATAGCCACAAAGTGCTCATCTCAGTGTTATTTTCAATATCACAAGATTTTAAAACAAGCTAAATGCATTGGGATTAAAGAAATAAAGGTGTAAACACCTGGTAGAATACTGTTACATGCATAAACACATACACAAAACTTATATTAGTTCACAAGAGTTCCCTCTAAGTGGAAGAATTTTGAGTGATTTCTGTTTTATTCTGTTTTATTTAAAAATTTCCCCACAAATAACAATGATTTACTTAGCTCAAAAATATACAGGGCTGTTTTCATCTGGGGGCTTCTGCAGATCTGAGTCAGGCTCAGCAGATCTTTGCTGTGGCCCATGCATGTGTCTGTGATTGGCTGCTGGGTTGGCTGGTGACTGGTTAGCTGTCTGGTGGCTGATTGACTGTCTGCTGAGATGTGGTCTTGTAACCTCCAGTAGTCTAGCCCAGGCTCATTCACATCCTGGTAAAGTTCCAGGCTTGACAAGTCCATAAGTACTAATGCACAGGTGCTTTTCAAGCTATTGCTGCTGCTGCTTCTTTTTTTCTTTAAATATTTTAAATTGTGATTAAAAAAAACCATAAAATTTATGATCTTAACCATTTTTATGTGTACAGCTCAGTAGTGTCAACTACATTCACAGATCTCTGGAACCTTTTGTGCAAGAGATCTCTAGAACTTTTTCATTTTGCAAAACTAAACCTCTATATCCATTGAACAACTCCCCATTTTCCCCTCCTTCCAGCCCCTGGTAACCACCCTTTTCTGTTTCCGTGAGTTTGACTACTTTGGGTATTTCATATAAGTGAAATCATACAGTATTTGTCTTTTTGTCACTGAATTATTTTACTTAGTATAATGCTCTCAAGGTTCATCCGTGTTGTAGCACGGGACAGGATTTCCTTTTTTAAGGCCGAATAGTAGTTTGTTGTATGTATATACCACATTTCCTTTATTTGTTCATACACTGATGGACATTTGGGTTGCTTCTGCCTCTTGGCTATTGTGAATAACGCTGCAATGAACATGTGTGTGTAAAAATCTCTTTGAGATCCTGCTTTCAATTCTTTTGGATAAATACCAAGAAATGGTACTGCTAGATCATATGTTAATTCCATTTTTAATTTTTGAGGAAACTTCATACTATTTTCCATAACACCGCACCGTTTCACATTCCCACCAATACTGCACAAGGGTTCCAATTTCTCCATATCCTCACTAACACTTATTATTTCCTGGTTTTTTTTTTATAGTGGTTATCTTAATAGACATGAGGTGATATCTCATTACAGTTTTGATTCATGTTTTCCTGATGATCGGTGATGTTGAGCATATTTTCATGTATTTGTTGGCTATTTGTCTACCTTCTTTGGAGCACTATCTAGTCAAGGTCTTTACCTCTGTTTTTGTCTTTGTGGTTTTCCATATATTTAATTTTTTTTGCAGTGAGCACTTATTAACTTTCATATTGAAGGTGTTATTGGGAATAATAGTAATAATAATTTAAAAAAATGTATCAAGCAAGTTGTTGCAATAAGTAGATGGGCCACTCTTGACTGGCTAATTGAGGTAAACTATGGGTGGGGCAACTGCCCTTGTTTAGGACTAAACGCTTGAAGAACACTTAAAGAGGCAACTTTATTCCAAACCAAGGCCCCTCTATCTTTTGTGGATCAATTAGCTCGGGTAACATAAAGCAGGGCAGGCAGAGGGTTAAGCAAGTCAAGCTGAGCTGGCAATGAGGCCATGAAGCAGTAACAGCCTGTGCCCAAAACCCGTGTGGGATGCTTGGTGATCTTGCATACAAAATCTTGATCTGGATACTGCAAATGATTGTTCTCTTAGGGATTTTGATATTTAGAAGGGAACTTTATTATGTAATTAAGGTTTATGGCTTTTATCTAGCCAATTCAGAAGGGGTAACTAGCTAAATCACCAATAATTTTGTAATCTGGGTTTTAAGAAATGCTCTGTAAGCATTTTAGGGGCCAACTTTGTATAAAATGAAGATAAGCAAAGAAAAGCTCATAACAAGGTTTTAACTTTAAAATTCCAGTCAAAAATTTAAAGCTTGAGTTAAATGATGGGTGTCAATGAAGTGGATTTCCCAAATGTCTGGACAGGTAATAGTACTAGCAAACCTTGCTGGATGGAATTATTGCCCTGAAAGGAAATAATGGGGAATGATGGCATTTGAACCTCTTAATTGGAATGCAAGGTATGATTATTTTCTTGGATGACAGGCTAATATGATAGCAAAGTGATTTGGCCAGGTGTACACACTTATTCTGCAGAAGCAAATGCAAACTAGACATCTAAGTAATTATGGGGAAGAGATACTGGGTTCAATGAGCCAATCACATATATGAATAGTTCTATTCCTACTTCTGAACTCCTCCTTTATTGAAATCCTAGAGAGCACACATGTCTAAGACCCACACTCAGTCTTATTACACTACAAATCTTTTCCTATAATGTTCTGCCCCTCACCCTCAGTATCATCTAATTTTCAGTACCTCTCTCTTTCTTTGTGTTATTGTTCCATTTCTCTCTTCTTTCATGTTCTAATACTTGACCGAAACTGCATCTTGGATCACATTATGTTGTCTCACTGTCCACCTCCTCAGCATTTCACAGTGGTTTTCTATTTTGACCTGATAAGCAGCATTTTATGATGAGCTTATTATCTTACAGCTGAAATTTTCGATCTCATTTTCGATTATTCCCTGCCGTTTTGACTACATCATGTCTCCACTCCTTTGTTTTAGATCAGCAGGCTTGATTTGGTATATTATAGTGTCCATCTACCTACAACATTAATATTACTCACCTCCTCTTCCTCCTGACTTATTTCCTCTGGGACAAGTCCATCTAATTATCCAGCCTTGTCTCTTGCTTTCTGTACCACAATGCTCCCTGTCTCCTAAGATCAGTGTCCTATTTCCTTTCTTGAAAGATTAGCTTTCTTTTTTTTTTTTTTTCTAGCCACAGAGCCTTGCTCCACATTATTATATGGTTCACTCTTGTCCTCACTCAGCCTCCCATCTCTAGTCACTGGTTATGGATCAAAGTATTCTATTCGTTTCTGATGATTTTTTAGTCTTCTTCTCCCCCTCCTTCAGCTTACATAAAGAAAAATACTCCTTAAGGATATTTTCTTCTATTGTTCCAAAGTAAGAATGAACAAACATTCAATAATCTCTCACTCTAACTGTTCTCCACTCCTCCCACCCCCACACCCTCCAATTCAGGTCTCTCTTTCCCTCTGGTGAATTCAATCTGTCATATGTTTATTCAGTACATTTCCACATTCAAAGCATTTAAGAAGCTAATTAATCCTCGGAGTACCCTTCTTGGGTGCACACCCAGGCTACAGAGGTAGTTGACGTTAAGGCTGGGAGCAAAGCCCAAGAGTTTCTGTTTTCCAAGTCACTGTTCAGACTATGTTTTCTTTCACTCTCTCTCTCCACAATTGAAATAGATACCATCATGAATAAATTACTTGGATTTAATTTACAAGGAAGCTGCCAGAAATTGTGTGACCTTCCTGATACCCCAGATTTCTCTAATCAAACCCGTGTTAGTCCTCTGTGAGCTGCTTGGGAGCAGCTGGGAGTCAAACCACAGAACAAGATTAATGCATATCGTATATATTTTTTTCTCCTTCATGCAGAAAAACAGAATTATTCACCCAAATCTGTCATCACAACAAGTCACTTCCAAGAGTACAGTAAGGAGATCCTGTATGAGGTGGGGGGGGGGATGAACGTACAAGTCTGGAAAGGGGGGTGATGATAAAAGAAAAGGAGGACTAAATCAGTGCATAGAGTTGTGTTGCTGTGGTTGACCACATTATTACAAAGACACAATGGGATAGGAGAAAGAGCTCCCTTATCCTCAACTCATACCGAGATCCCTTTTTGAAAATATACTCTTTTCAGCCCTATGGCTTATATGCTATATGCGGCCATTGGGGATTTATAGTTTGGCTTTTAAGGAGGAAAACGAGTTATTGTTTGCCGAATCACTGTTTTATCTGGCTATTATTATTATGTTACCAAGAAGTAAGGCAAGGTTTTTGTATAATGAGGAAAAATTACTAGCAATTAAATGACTTTCTTCTTTTTTCAGTTCAAATGCAAAAGGTAATTGTTTAACCATTACACCTAAATTATGGAGACCATTGGTGATCATTAATAAATAAAACTGTAAGTACAACTGGACACTGAAGAAGCCAGCTCAGTCAACACTTTCTTGATCAAGTAAAAATACAACAATCTTAAACATGTTAGATTCTCTTTAATTCCTATTGCCTTGCCCTGCAATAGTGAACACTGCTGTTCAATCTTAGGTGAAACACAGCAATGGTTGTAAGAAGAGCTTGGTTAACTGAAATTTTTCCTGTTGACACACACTATTCATAGAAGACTAGACTATTTCCTCTTGAGAGGTAAAGGACTTATTACGGTCCTTATTGAAAGATGCAGGAAATCTGCCACAGCCATTTTGGTGCAATTGTTTTATTTTTTAAATTTTTTATTGGAGTATAGTTGATGGTGTAATTGTTTTAAACTAACTTAGGTCAGAGTCATAGGTGTAGAAAACAAACTTATGGTTACCGAGGGGGGAAGGGGGAGGGTGGGATGAATTGGGAGATTGGGATTGACATATATACTATGTATAAAATATTAGATAACTAATGAGAACCTACTGTATAGCACAGGGAACTCTACTCAATGCTCTGTGGTGACCTAAATGGGAAGGGAATCTAAAACAGAGAGGATATATGTACATGTATAACTGATTCACTTTGCTGTACAGCAGAAACTAACCCAACATTGTAAAGCAACTATACTCCAATTAAAAAAAAAAAAACAACAAATTAACTGAGGTCAAATAGTCATCCCAATACGTAAAAAAATTTAATTGTCTTCCTATTAACCATCAAGTAGTACCTATAACAAATACCCTGATCATATACCATCATTCCTAGGGCTCGCTCATTTCATATTAATAATTATTATAAGAGCAACAACAACTACAGCTAACATTTATGTGCTTAAGTGCCAGGCAAATAAGTGTCATGACTGATCTTATGCTTGGCACATGTTATCTCATTTAACATTCATTTGTCCACATTTGCAGATGCGGTAACTAAGGTTGAGGGATGAAGTGACTTGACAAAAATGATCTATCTAGGAAATGGCGGAGCTAGAAAGTAACATTGGAGAGCTTGTTCTTGACTACTTACTTACTTTGTTTGGGCTTCTATAACAAAATAACAGAGACTGGGTAGCTTACAAACATCAGAAATGTATTTCTCACAGCTCTAGAGGCTGGGAAGTCCAAGATCAAGGCGCTAGCAGATTTGTGCTTGGCGAGGGCCTGCCTTTTCACAGATAGTACCTTCTATCTGTGTCCTCACATGGCAGAAGGGGCAAGTGAGCTCTCTGGTGCCTCTGGGGCATTAATCTCATGCCCTTATAAAAGGTCATGAGACCCTCATGACTCAACCATCTCCCAAAGGCCTCACATCCTAATACTATGCCCCCTCGGGGGTTAGGGTTTCAATGTATGAATTTTGAGGTGACACATTCAGATCAATGCAACTGCTATACTATATCACCTCATCCCAGGTTTAGGCATGGGAGAAGATCCAGAGGTTTTTTTTTTTTTTAATTTATTTTTTGGCTGCATTGGGTCTTCGTTGCTGCATTCAGGCTTTCTCTAGTCATGGAGAGCAGGGGCTACTCTTCGTTGCGGTGCACAGGCTTCTCAATGCAGTGGCTTCTCTAGTTGCGGAGCATAGGCTCTAGGTGCATGGGCTTCAGTAGTTGCAGTGTGTAGGCTACGTAGCTGTGGCTCGCAGGCTCTAGAGCGCAGGCTCAGTAGCTGTGGCGCACGGGCTTAGTTGTTCCGCAGCCTGTGGGATCTTCCCGGACCAGAGATCAAACCTGTGTCCCCTGCATTGGCAGGCAGATGCATAACCACTGCGCCACCAGGGAAGTCCCCAGAGTTTTGTTTTAAAAGCTTACTTGCCAATAAAATTTTCTTTAAAGCACATAATTTAATGATTTTCTTTTTAGGACACATAACAATGTCCCCAAGTAAAACAAACACAGAACAACAACAACAACAATGAAAAATATGGAATACCCCCGGGCTTCCCTGGTGGCGCAGTGGTTGAGAGTCCGCCTGCCGATGCAGGGGACACGGGTTCGTGCCCCAGGCCGGGAAGATCCCACATGCCGCGGAGTGCCCGTGAGCCATGGCCGCTGAGCCTGCGCGTCCGGAGCCTGTGCTCTGCAACAGGAGAGGCCACAACAGTGAGAGGCCTGCGTACCGCAAAAAACTAAAAAAATAAAAGGAATACCACCATTTCAAATTGCCATGAATTCTCATCAATTTCTTTCTTTCTCAAGGTTCAAATCTTCACATCTATCTGGTAATGATGATTGGAAAACAAATGTAGTTTAAGAAATGTTACTCAAATGGGATGAGTACGTTCTATCTCCTGTCTCCCTGGGGTGAGCTGTAGAAATCTCACTATCAATGCAAAACAAAACAAAACAAATCAATGTCTTGCACTGATTAAGGAAGCAATGACAGCTTCCACTGAATTCTATACTCCTGGAGCACAGATTTTCCAAGGCTGTTCTCTCATCTCCTCCACCCCTTTTTATTTCCATAAAGCTAGCATTCATTAATTTCTGATTTTTTTCAACAGTGTTATTTGTGTGTGCGTGTGTATTAAATGCATAAATGAGTTGTCAAGAAAGTAAGGAATATGCAGGGGAAGCAAAACAAAAACAAAAACAGGAACCCAGAGAAGTAAGCTTGCTTTTGCTCGGAGAACATTAACAAAACCATGAATTTGAGCTTTCAGCTTTTTATGACCTTGTGGGGTATAGGGAATTAGAGATAAAGACGAGAGTCAGAGCGCCCTCGCCAGAGCAGTTAAAGGCGTGGCAGATAGCTGGCGCCGCTGGAGGGGCGCGAGCGCCAACGGCACTATGAGACCTGAGCCGGCGGCCGGAGCCCGGGAGGCACAGGGATGCGTCGGTCACTGCCACCGGGATGGTCCCCGGGTACCAGCGCCGCTGCTCCGGCCCAAGAGCCAAACACCATGGAGACCTTGGATCCTGACCCCTCTACCCCCACCCCCACCCCCAGGATGCTGAGCCCACCAGAACTCGAGGCGAGCTTGAGCTTGGGAGTGACCAACAAACGTTTGGATCAAAGGGGGCCTTTGGGTTTCAGCATCCTGTTAAGACTTTTTACCCATTTCTAAGCGTCAAGAGTATCTGCAGAGTTCATGAGAGAAGGTGCTGGCTAGTTTCCCTGTGCAAGCCACCATTCACTTCTGCAGCAATGAGTCAGATTCAGTTGAGGAGCAAGAGGAAGAAACCCTTCAGTGCCAGAAGGCTGGAGGCGGCCCAGGAGGAAAGGGCAGAGACAGGCTGACAAACCCAGGACGGCAACCCGGAGGCCATGGCGGCCTCGGTGGTAAGGGTCCGCTACCCGGCCCTGACTCTCCAGAGGTGCTGCATGCCCCTCATCCAAATAAGCCTGTCCCTCCTTCACCAGACCCACCTCACATGTGCCCTGGGGGACATCCCTTGAGGATAGCCGTGCCAGGACACTTTGTGTTTCCACTGGGTGTACAAGAACTTGACTGTCTCTGGCCAGCACCACACTCTTGGCAAGGACTCAGCTTTTATTCGTCCTTCTCTTGGTGATTTTTTGAGCCTCATTTATACCTTTGAGAAAGGATTCTAGGACCAAGAAAAGGTTTGAGTCCACATGGGTTGTTATCGGGTAGGCCAACTTTCAAAGCTCGTTCAGCAATGTCACTGTGCCGATCAAACGACAAATTATTCCATGTCGATTAATAACCCACCCACACCCATGCCTCTCACTTAACCTGAGAATTCTTCTTTAGCTATTTCCACTTTCGTGAAAGTGATTTTAGATATTGTCCAAGGTTGATGTGGTTGTTTAGTGGCATTCTGAAAAAAATTTATTTATGAAAAACACAAAACACTGAATAATTTTCATAAGAGTAACAAAAATAAAAAGATAAGGATTTGGGGGGGAACGTTCAGGATAAAAATATATATGATTCTTGTCTAAGGTCTGTCTGTGTGAATAGAAGAGCTTTAACTCTTAGTTTGGGACTGCTTTGGGCTTATTACTTGAATACAATAACACTTAAAAAAAATTATTGGAGTATAGTTGATTTAAAATGTGTTGGTTTTTGCTGTACAGCGAAGTGAATCAGTTATACATATACACATAGAATAACAGTTTTCAATCAAAGTATCTAATGCAATATCATTTTCAGCTTTTTATATTTTGATGACCAAATGAGTGTATTTGTCAAGGTTTTTTTCTACTTAACTGTCTTACATGTGGTTGTCTTCCCAGTTTCTACTTGACATAAATATTTTGAAAGACAAAAAAAAAAAAAAAAAAAATAAGACCAGAGTCAACGAGGTGGGACATCTACTATAAGACACCCACTCTCTTATAAAATTAGGATTCCAAAAAGCTATGTGCCCAGTACAAAGGTAAACTGGAAATAAACATACTCCTCCTCATACACCAAGGGATTCTAAAGAAAATCGCCTGTCTCAAAACTTGGTGTTGGAAATCTCCCCTGAAAATTAAGTTTAAAGTGGTCTTTTGTTGGTAGTGACCCCATGCAGGTTTTAGTGGGTCAATTGGTTATCCATATGGAAAGAAATAAGCTTGGATCCTGTGGCCAATCATAAACAGTCTCAAATTCTTTGAAACTCCTTTCATCAAGAGGTGGGGTCTATTTCTCCTTCCGTCGAAATTGAGTGGCCTGTATGACTTTTCTGAATAATAGAATATAATAGAACAAAAGAAGATGTGCCACTTTCTAGGCTTGGCCTTTAAAAAATGGCAGTCTCCACTTTCTGTCTCTTGGAACACTTGCTCTGGGGGAAGCTAGCCTACACGTAAGAAGTTTGACTACTCTGAGACTGTCATTCTGTGCAGAAGCCCAAGCCAGCCACCTAGAGAGGGCACATGGATATAACATCCATAATGTGGGATGATCCAACCCAAACTGTGTGGGCCAAAGTATTTTGAAAAGGAATTTGTGATGCTGATCTACTCCTTCATTTAAGAGTGCTTTCTCATTCTGCAATGCAGCCATCCAGCCGTAATATTCAAGCATGAGGAATAGAGCATCCCCCAACGGGAAAAGCTGTAAGTTGGGTTTGTGATTAGTGCATGGGTATCAGAGACTTAGACATGCATACACAGATGGAAGATTAAGTGTATATTCTGAAAAATGGAATAATATTAAATTGGGATTTATTTAGACCTAGAAGTTCCCATTGTGGGTCTGTCTGCTGATTGCATTTCCAGACTGAACTCACAGCATACCGTCCTTCACCTTTTCCAGCCTAACTTGCATTCTCAACCTCAGGCCCACACTGTTCATCAGAGTACCCTTTTATTTACCGTTAGTTCTTAACAGATTGCTGGGGCACAGAAACAGAACCACCAAGCAGGCACTAATCTCAACAGTCAATGACAGATTGAGCAGGAAGGCATAAAGAACCCAAAGAATGATTTCTGAATTGCAAATTTTCCATGAAAGCTGAAGAAATGACTGGCTTCCTCTGATATATTTGCATTGCCAGAAACGATAAATGAAGCACAGATTCCATTATTCATAGTTTTAAGTGAAATTTGTTTACACTACTGCTTAGTATTTATTTAATCCCCTTTAAGAAGTGCTAATTTAATAGCCCTCAGAATCCATCAATAAAAAAGGAGGTCACTGTTACCTAACCCATCTCAAAAGTGGAGAAAGTTAGACTCCTATAGCCAGACTTCCCCATTATTACACGGTGATAATGTGACCTTGGGGGATAGGTGGCGATGTCACCCTATATGTCTGTGATTTACCTAAGATAAACTTTTATATTTTTTGTCCCAAACTTTCCTCACCTCAACATGATATAAGCTGTCAGGCAAATGTGAATTCATGTCCACATCTCATCGTGGGTCCACGAGCATTCCAAAAACACATGGCCCTAGACAGAAAAGAAGACTTCTTTTAAATGATATTTTTTATGCTCTGATTAGTAATAAATAAAACCTAAGAGTAATGTCCAGGTGTCGGGTTTCTAGACAGGAAAGAGTTGGGATGGTGATAGGAGGGAGGGTGAAAAACACCATGGAATGAGGAGCTCTGAGCAAGACAAAGCCTGGTGGCAGCAGGTGCCTTAGACAGTACTCTGAGCTGAGGTTTAACCACCTTTCGTTTCCCAGTTGCAACATACAGGATAGAGACTGTTGCTGTCTAGTCACCTCCCTTTGAATATGCCCAGAGTTATATGCAATACCGTTTTCTGTGTGTAACCCTGCTCATTTAGCTGCTACTCAAGACAGCATGAATGGAATGTAAGTAAATGAAAGTGATGTCATTAGAAGGATCACTTTGATTTCACTCTCTTTGAAATAATTAAATCATACCCAAACATCAGTAGTTTAAATACGATTTTTATCAAATCCCTTGCGACACACCAAACAACTCACAGACATACACACCAGCTAGTGAAGCTTCCAGTTCCCCTCTTTCTCCTCTGACAAATTGTACCTCTTAATTTGTATGGCTAGAGTCTGATCAAGGACTGATCTCTTTCTTTGAATTCCTCACATGCACCTAGGGGTGCTCCTGTGGGTAATGTACCGATAAATACTTTTCAAGGGTTAGAGATTGGCAAATAGTTTATACAGTGTTCTTAGATTAAGATGTTGAGGAGGAATAAACACTGCTTTTTGAAAGGTGTGCCATTCAGTAAAAGACCACAAACAACATGCTTAGGTGACTGACTCTAGACAGACTTTCATTCATCTTGTTATTTTGTTCTATTCAACGGATGCTGTATGGAGGTTTTCTGTTGGGCAATCGTGATCTATGAACATGTCTTCAAAATTATTGAAATGCCATGAGTCTGGGAATTTCTTACATGTATACAATATGTTGTGGCATATGAAGAATCTAGGTGGCAGGCAATTTGGATAGTGGCCATGCTCACTAATCAGAGGACAGACTTCACATGTGCTTAGTTTGGAAGGTACTATTGATCCCACAGTGACCTTTTCAGTTACACTCACACACAGTTCATAATGGGTTTTCAAGTAGTATCAACGTACAAAAAGGTTGACTGAGGTCTAAACACTGTGCAATGGCCAATGGCTGATGACTGGGAGCTTCATTGGTTAAGCTTGTTGCAACTAGCCGCCAATAGGACTGTCTGTCCCCTTTAAAGTTCTTCAGTTCTGTTACCTTTCCATGTCAATTCAGTAAATATTATCACTAATCCTAATGACAGCTATAATAATGATATTTTCCAGGCACTATGCTAAGCCCTTACTCTTGAGGTAGGGACTGGAGTCCCCATTTTATAAGTGAGGAGACTAACTAATAGAATGCTTAAGGTAGAAGGAGAAAAACTGGAGTCTGAACTCTGTTGTCTTATGCTCTTAATTAAATGAAACACTGCTTCCCTAGTGAGCATATTTGCTAAGCCAAGGGACTAAGTCTTGGGACTTAATTAATAATAAAGCAACTAGCTGGATTACATGATCTACTTTACCAAAAACCATAGATATTAAATGTATGATAAATGATATTTTGTTGGTTTTAGTCATATTAAACATATCTAATTACTCAGATTTGTGACTGAGCTGGTTAGATCTACAAAAACAAAAACTTTCAGTGCCATTCTAATCATTTGAGATCATTGGCTGTGACTTGATGTAATTGGACTAGAATCAAAGTCTGAATGTCTGACCAGTGCCTTCACTGAACTCGTTCAAAGCTTATAAATATTTCAGGTAGTTTTCAATTATCCTGAATGTTTTCTGCACACAGAAGGGCTAGTTGGCCCATTTGCAGAAATAGTTGCTGATCTATAAATGGGTTAGGTTCAGCCTATGGATAGCTAAATATATCTTCATGCATACAGGGAAACCTCAGTGATACAGGCCAAATACAGGGAGGGTTAATCTCAATTTGTGAAGGGTCTAAGTTACATATTTAAAAGATTAGATGTAGTTTTATTATTTGCAATAACACCTAATAACAAACTAACTGGTAAACAAATGTTTCCAAATGAGGTCATGTTATAAGAGTTTTAACGACAAGATAAGACTCATTTGAAATAAGTAGCACTCATTTGCATGCAAATAATTAATGTGTCAAAGCCCTTAAAAAGAGATCAATCCCTCCTAGGTGAAACACGCCCTTTTGCAATCTTCTTTACACTGTTACAGTTGCTGAACTAACTATTCGTTCAGAGATAGTGCAATAGTAGTTTGAACAGGAAGTGGGTAGAAATTTAATTACAAATTCTGAATTACTGGGGCCCAAAATAATAATACTTTTCTGTATAGTCACTTCTTGATTATCCACATCAATGAATGTGACACTGATAATTTTGAAATCATTTCTATTTTACCTTGTATATCATTTCAGGGAAAGTTACCTTCTCAATTATATTTTGCTTAGGCTTCTGTTAAACTTAAATTTGCATTCCGTCAGCCAGCGTAAATGGGCAGTCACAGAGACGGTCGAGAAGCATGTAATAGTTGTGCAAAGCCTGTCTGGGATGAATCATTAAGCATGGTTAATCCACAAGTTGAGAATCATCCTTATTAGAGATTTCTTCATTTTTGAAAATGTGTGCAACAAACCTCCCCAAACAAATAAGAATTCTTAGTTCCTAAGAAAGGATTTCTAAGAAAAGGACTATGTTTCACCCCAGGAGAACCTAGTGACCCCAGAACTGGGTCTTGGACGCTGGGCATATGGTTTAGGGACACCTTGAGACTTTAAATTTTCATGAAACTTCTCACAGGCAACCAGGACATCTGGTGTGGTAGGTGTGATAAGTAGGTAGGTAGGTAGGTAGGTGCCTTCTGGAGTATCCAAAAATCACATGTGAGTTACCTTTATTCAAAAAGATTAATAGTTCCACTGGTGTGCTTTAGTGAGAGTGGCAAACACACTGCCCCCACACCCCCATCACATTCCTAGTTTATCAGAGTAAAAATGAGACAGAGCTGATGGCCAGACTGTGCCATATACGATGATCAAGTGAAACAAAATGCTGTGAAATCACTTGGGGGAGAAATACTGATGTTACAGATGCCCCTTCCCCTTCTCTTGGATCTTTCTGGATGCTTTTCCATTTTGTTTAGGAGGCTGTAAACATTTTAGATTGGTCAAGATAAGGGGAAATGGAGAGTTGTTGATCCATGATGGCTGGGGGAAAATCAAAAAGCTTGATTTAGTTTTTCTGTCTCCATCTGCAACATACACAGCACTTGGGACAGAGACAGCTGGTTGACCTTCAATATCTATTCTCTCCACTTGTAAGAGAATTTTGAGTTTTAGCAGGACACATGCTTAATACTATATTCCCCAGCCTCCCTTGTACCTCAGTGTGGTCACGTGGCTAAGTTCTGACCATTGGTGTGTAAATGAAAATTTCATGTGTGGCTTCTGAAGAGTGTCATTAAGGGAAAATGGTGCACTATACTTTGCCCTCTTCTTCCCTTCTGCTGTCTGGAAAATTTATACAGTAGCCAGAGTTTAAGCAATCACCTTGGGTTACAAGCATGAGAGACACAGCCTAGAGATGATGGAGCTAAAAGCTGGGAGAAGACCATGTCCTGGTAACTTCATGGAACTGCCAACCGTGTCCTGGATTGTCAAACATTAGATTTCTCAAATAAGAGGATTAAATCTTGTGTGTTTAAACTACTGTTAATTTGGGGTTTCTGTCACTCACAGCTGTACCTAATCCTAACTGATACAACATTTAATCAAGTTCTTTCCTTATAGAAGGAAATGTATTGCATGGGCAAAGGGTAGAGAAAGCCCTTTGGAAGGGGATTATTTGTTGGCAATTTTCTGGTCACCAGGTCAAAGCAGCCCTGTGTCCAAGAACCATCTGGGCCGTGGAAATCATTGTGCCCTTAGCTTCTGGGTGTCAGTCAGCAGCTTCACACTGACAATATTTTGTCTTTGTGTTTATCTGTTGGTTTGCAACAACAGATGCCACTATTAATCCTTTCCTACCTATATGCTAACTGCCTGAATGCTAACTTAATACAAATCTGCTCATTCTCTCATGATTGCAGTCAGGATGGGATAGGGGAGGAAGAGTGGATTCTCGGCAACATACTCTGACTATGCCAACGACCCCATGATTGCGTTTCAGCAGCACACACAGAAAATGGCATGTAAGGGAACAGCCGATCTGCTCTGTGTGCAAACTGCTAAACTCCCCTCCTCACGTCACCATTCTGGAAATGTTGAATTCCAAGTTCAGACTGTACACTATGGGTTAATGGGGTTGACAATTGACTGTGCTTAAATGGTATTAAGGTAATGCATTTAAACATCAAAAGTTTACAGCCCAAAATTGATCACCTTGGCCAGTTTACACAAGAAGGATCAATATCATCAGCTCCCCCTCTCTAAATGCTAACAAATGCTTTAACACAACACTTCTGACCGTGGAATGCAGATTAAAATTAGATATGGAATTAAGTTCCTTCTACACAGTAGAAGAGTCAATTTGAAAATCCTGATAATCAGCCAGAGCTGCCCACAAGGCTTGGCTTTATAGCATTTAACAGGAAAGGAAGCTTGCTCCCCACACACCTAATGATTTTTTTCTTTTAATTCAGCCATAGGAAAGACAGGGACAATAATAGCGTTAGGGATTTTTCCGTAACGGTCACCATTCAGCCTAGGGAAGGAATAACTCTGAGTTGTGTATGGTGAATCCCTGCTTCCATCTCCCGAGAAATGCCTGCAAAGGAGAGCAAGAAGGTCCCCAAGCCCACTCCCCATTCATACAGCCAAGAGCAAGTCGGACCAGCCCTACCGAGAAAGGTCCCCTTTTACATGCTGTAGGGGTTCACAACAGGCCTCCCCAAGACGTGCCACTTTGGCACATGGATTCTTTTGTGCTAAAGACAATGGAGACCTTGTGGGCTCAAGAGAAACTTCTAGAAGAATTTAAATTGGAGAAAAAGAGCTATTACCAGAGATAAAGTTTATTTAAGTGGCCCCATCTATACAGCAGGGCAAACATCTAATTACCAAACATCTACTCTTCTGCTTATCGTCCTGTAAATATCCCTCCTGTTCTTGGAAGCCCCAGACCCCTATCCCATTCCTCAGCTCAGGATGGCCTGTATACCTCATTTTCCCTTTATTTCTTTGACCCTCTCATGTATGTGGGATTCCTGTACGTATGAAAATTAATTTGATTTTCTCCTGTTAATCTGTCTCATGTCAATTGAATTCTTAACTACCCAGAAGAACCTAGAAGGGGAGAGGAAAATTTTCTTCCTCCCCGACAATACACACCACAAACATTACAATCATCCTCAGTAGCAGGGCTGCCTGTCAGGTAGGTGTGACCCAAGCTCAAGAGCAACTTCTGATGGAAGGACACCTTATATCCAAGAGCTTTCACATATGGCGTAACTACTACGTGGAGGCAGAACAGACATGTGAAAAACTCTCTCTACCCCTTCTTCCCCTTGTGGTACGTCCACCAGGAGCCAGTACCTTGCTGATCCCTCATTCTCTCCCCATTCCAGTCATGCTTTCTGCGAACTGTGATGTTAGATAGCTGGATACAAATTAACTCACATTCATTACATTCACATCTTGATGTATTGTCTTTTCTAGAAACAGCCACAATTTAGGCCAAAGCATAAAACCAAAGAATCTTTGATGGTGACATTTCAGGTCGGTGATTCTCAAGCTTAGCCAGCTTAACAATCACCAGGGAAGCCTGCTATCATTACAGATTCCTAAGTCCCGTCAACAGAGAATCTGATTCAATGGACCTACTTGGGGGGACCACAGCCATCTACTTTCTAAATGGACCCTCATGTGATTCCAATGCAGCTGATCCACAGACCACTTTGGTCTAGGTGGTTGCCTACACCTTTGGTCCATTCGGCAAAATATTAATACTTTAAAGAAAATTCTTAAGAGGAAGACTCTTTGTAGGTTTTTTCAAAATAAGCTTATTTTATTTAGAACCAGTTCTGGTCCATCTGTTTGGCATTTCTTGCAGTAAATAGTTATGAGGTTGGCTATAATAACGTTTGTACTGTTGGGCAGGTAGAAATCATCCAGGGATATTTGGGGCCCAAAACGCAACAACTATCCCCTGTCATAGTCAGAAAGAAACTGAGGAAAGTTATTGACCCTAGCTCCCTCTTCCTCTCCCCATGCCTTTCTTCTGGGGAGAGTAAGAAAGAGCAAAAACTTATAAATTAGTCAGAAGGGTCCAAAGGCAGATTGTTGCTGGGGACACTGATAGTGATGAATGACAATTACTTTCTGGAATACAAAAGTCAAAGATACAAAGGATTCTATCCTTCTGCAATCCCTGCACCAACACCCGTCTATATTTGCCCTCCTTCACAAGCCTTCTTTTGGCTGTGGCCTTTGTTTCTTTTCAGCTTCTCTTTTCAACGACCACCACCACCATATATAACTAGGGACTCTATATGTACATATTCCACTTAATCATAAAACGAACCCTGATAAAGTTAATTTGTGTATCGGGACCCACAAAATGGAGGCCACCCCAGTTGCCCGGCCCATGTCACAAATCTAAACCTAGGTCAGCCTGTACTCACAGGAAACCCCTCACTGTCAAGGAAACTTAACACCAATCACAATCCTTCAACTCAGCTTTAGCTGGATTACCTTACCCTAGAAAATAGGACCCGTCAGCCTTGTAAGGAAATCTTCTACCTCCTGGCCAATCATACCCTGTTTCTGGGAGGCCTCTTCTAATGCTCTAGAAAACTCACTCTTGTCCCACATTCCTTGGGAAGAGTGCTCCTCTGCTTATGAGGCACCATATTCCCCAAATCCAAGGATTGTTTACCCTTGAATTAAAGGACATCAAACTAAAGTGTTTTCGTTTTATCATTTGATAACCTGAGTGAGATGGGTAGTATTTTATATCCTTTTTCCAAATGGGATTAATGACAAAAGAAAGGCAAGAAAATTGAGCCAAATACACACCCCACTAAAATATGAACTCTACGAGGGCAGAAATTTTAGTTTGTATCTTTCACAACTGAATTTGGAGCATCTAGAACAATGTTTGTAATATAACAGTCACTCAATAAATATTATACCTACCTGTATTTTTGTCTAAGGTCAATTATTTATTTTAAAACAAGAACCACAAATACACTCAGACTAGGTTAGGCAAAAGGAATTTAGGTTAAGAAATATAGGAAGTCCCACAGACCCCCAATGACAGGAAATACAGCCAGATAACATGGGTCTTAGAAAGTGCTGAGACAGATGGTCTGTTTCTGTCTGTCTCTTTGCAGCCTTGGGGGTCTCTCATATGTGCTGCCTGTCTGCTCCCAATTTCCTTTCTGCAGACGGAAGCTTCATTGCAAAGTTTACAGCCCCTTTTGCCTCTTCTCATAAGCTTGCACATTAGTTTGGTTGGCCATAATAATAACTCTGGATTCAACTTCATAGATACCAGGTAAAACAGTTTCTCTTGCCAATTTTCATGGGCAGTTGGGCCAGGTTTCCAGCCTTGGCCATATTAGCTGTGATCAAAAGATAGAGCCGTGTGAGCTACCCCTTCCGACCAGTGTCTGGATCAGATTCTCTAAAGAAGTTTTATAAGCAAGGAGGATATGACTGACATCTCTAGACTAGGTGGGGAGCCAGAGATGCAGAGTGACATTAGAAGAGCTGTGCTATATGCCAGAGGTGTCTAGGACAGAGGTCAGCCCACTTTTTCTGTAAAGTGCCAGATGGTAAATATTTTAGTCTTTGAGGGCCAGACAGCCTGTTCTGGCAACTATTTAACTCTATGATTATAGTGAAAAAGAAGCCATAGAAAGTAACTAAAAGAACGGGTGTGGTGGTGTTCCAATATAATATAAAATACAAAAATAAGCAGCAAGCTAGCCTTGGCCTGAGGGCTGTAGCTTGAAGACCCTTCTTCTTGGACAAAGTTCTCACTAGGAAATATGTCAATTGTCCATAGTCCCATAAACCTGGCTTCTGGTTCTCTGGACCAATGACATCTTGTTTTTAACTGATTTTTTTTTTAAGCAATCAATGATTTGCAATGGCCTAGTTGTTAAGATGCAGAACCTCCTGTTAAGAAGCAAGTGCTTTGCTCTACTACAAGAAGGGTGCTTTAAGTACCAAGTCATACTCATATGAGTGGCTTAAATGACAGTGAGTGATTGTGCTAGGATGGTGTAATTACCTAAGCTTAAAGGGCCATTTTCATAGAAACAACCCTGGACCAGCATCTTAACTGGGAAAGATTTTAGTGGGTGCTGTGTTCTCTCTTTTTACAAGATACCTTTTCCAAAGCTTCTTAATATAGTATGAGAAAGAAAATATGGGTCCAAAAAATGAGGGGAACTTGAACCAATGTGTGCCACCATCAACTGCATGGATTGTTTGTCAAGCAGAAAGGCAGAGAGTTTTAAATGTGGTTTTATTTTAAAGAGTCTGTGTTTGTCGATGCAGTCCATGTGGCTTGGGTTAAGCTTGTAATAACTTCACAAGTGCTGTGAAGAAGCCCCAATTTCTCTCTGAAAGTGGTTTTGTCATACTGTAATATAAAAGGATAAGGGAGTAATCTGACCGTGTGTGGCTGGGTGGATGCTGTTGCCTGCAGTTTATTATATTTAGGTAATGCTTAACTGCACACTTGATAGACATTACTTTTATGTTGTGGCTCCCGGACTGTTTTATGCTCCCTGGTCATTATGCTAAGAAATGAGGCTCACTTACATTTCTGAGTTAAAGTCCCCTGCTCTTACCGTATGTCCTAATAAAAGATTCTGACAGTGTTAACTATAAAGCTAAGCTCCCTCTTTCTCAACTAAAAAGAGAATGCGTCTACTCTGAACAGGCTTTGGGGCCCTGAAAATGGATGGATTTGCTAATAAGATAGCCAGGGTTCCAGTCAAGTCAACACATTAATTAAGGGCTGTTAAACAGAGCTGTCTTCAAAGTGTGGGACAATCATCCAGCCACTGGCGGGGGGGGGGGGGGGGGGGGGGGGGGCGGGCGGGAGAAGGCGATGAGGGTAGCTGTGGTAAGCACCAGCTCCTAATCATGCCCCTCTTCAAAACCAGGATTGGAGAGTTAATGTACCCTCTTCCACACAACTACTTCAGTAACCAAGCAGGACTCTACGGGGCCTTCCCGAGACAGACCCATCCCCCATATCCTCTGCTTTAGATCCTCTCTGAAGTACCTAGCTAACAGAATCTGATGCACATTTCCTGAGTTGTTTTACAGATGCTAAAATCCCCACCAAAAGGAAGTCATTAACTACTTGATAATCCTGAGCACCTAGCTCCCAGACCTCCTGGAGCCTGAGGATTGATAATGTTAACCCCTGTGACCTGGCCATGTTAGCTCACAATCAACCAATCAGAGAATTGTGCACGAGCTGATCACATACCCCGAGACTCCCCTACCTTACCTGGCCTTTAAAAATGCTTTGCTGGGCCAGGTCTCAGTGCCAGGGACCCAAGCAAGATGTCTGCCTCCAGCCAGAGTTCGCATGGATGGGCATACCTCCCGATATGTCCGCCATCAGCTTTTAGGACCCTGGGGTGAGCCACCGTGGCAACCACCCCATACCTCCCTGGGAGACCCTCCAACACCAGCAGATCCTGCTCACACTAAAAGATGAACCATAAACACTCCGAGGGAGAACCTACTCACTACTCCTCTACTCTTGGGTGTGTGATGGCCAGTGAAGCATCCACCAGCGCTGCAAGGGGTCCGGAGTATGTTTTGCTACCTCAGTGCCCAGTGCCTTTAAGCAGAAGTGGTAGTAGATTGTTGCATATCAGCAAATCCATTCTTTTCCTGAAACGGCAGGAAAACATATCAGCTGGGTTTCAATGGAACTTGGCAGTGGGGACATCCAGCTGATGTGATATATATACCTCATCAGAGTGAGGCAGGAGATAGATGGGCCTTGGGCTGAGTAGTTGGAGTTTGTCCCCTGTGGACAGATGCTCCAAGAGGAAGATAATAGCAGGAGCGAGGAGGAGCTGAGCCCTGTCCAGATTAGAGATAAAGAGACCACATATTTCTCATTCTCGAGGTCAAGGAGACCTTCCCTACTACACATACACAGGGCCCCCTCCTCAGGAGCCAAAAAGGGAGGGGGCGCCACCCCATAGTAGGTGATGTCAACCTACCCATAGACCTCTGTGCTAGAATCCATCTTGGCTAAGAGATACACGTGCACACAGGGGAGGACGCTGAGATAAACCAAATATGGACTCAGAGCCAGGCATACGAGATGATTGGCAGAGAAGACCCAGAAGAAATGCCCCATATAAGTGATTCAAACTACCACAAAAGTGCAACTCTTTCTTTGAGTCTGCCTGGGTGAGTCTATTCACAAGTCCTCTTCTCCTCCTAATAAACACTTTACTCGCTTCACTACTTTCCATCTCTTTGTGGAAATTCATTTCTACAAAGCCAACAGGCCAGGGCCTTGTCACTGGCTACTGGTCCCTGGTGGTCTAGTGGCTAAGATTTAGCACTCTCATTGCTGCGGCCTAACTTCAATCTCTGGCTGGGGAGCTGAAATCCTGCTTCAAGCCACTGTGGGCCAAGGCCACTGGAGATCAAGTGTACACATGTATCTTTTACCCCTTTCACCCCCTCTCCCACTGGTTTAGGTCTTCTTTGTCTCTCTCCTGCTACCACAGAGATGATATAAAAGAGGCTCTTTGGCTATTTGCAAAAAATAAATAGATAGATAGATAGATAGATAGATAGATAGATAGATAGATAGATGATAGATGATAGATTGATACTTTGCAGAAACCCAGGGGGAATTCAGGCTTTTTGAACACTAGCTGTCCCAGACTCCTTGCTTGGCACCTTACAGTAAACACTGCACTTTCCTTCACCACAACCCAGTGTCAGTAGATTGGCTTTACAAAGTGTTGGTGAGCAGACCCGAGTTTGGTTCAGTAACAATTCCTTAGGCAGCGTCATGCTTTCCCAGCTTCTCCTTTCAATCACCCTCCACCTTGGTAATGAGCTATGTCATCGGTAACTTATCCCAAGAAAAGAAAGATTAGGATAAATGGTAGAACTGGTCTTTTCAAGCCACAGCTAAAACAGTCACTGCAATCTGATTCTCACATGTTAGATGGTGTAGAATGACATTTCATATGCTCAAAGAATAGCACCCTTAGTAAACTAGCTTAAGGTTTCTTGCTCTTTGTTTTTAGTAACCTCAAACTTACAGAAAAGTCGTAATTACAGTACAAAGAATGTTTTTGCCTTGAACCATTTAAGTCAGTTGATGCCCCATCACCCCATAATACTAGTTTAGTGCATATTTCCTACAAGCAAGTACATTCTCCGACATAACCACAATATTACCACCCAAACCAGGACATTCATTACTACCATCACTTTGTAGAGGAGCATAGTTTCCCACCCTAAAATATGTCTTTTTGGCGTAATGTTTTAAGCTGGTTATTTTCTAAGAAACAGCAGACATGGAAGTTACTCAGTTTCTCTAGGTCTTTCCCATGTATGCATGTTATTACACTTTGATTTTCTCCTGTTAATCTGTCTCATGTCCATTTAATTCTTAGACAAGCAAGAAGAACATAGAAGCGTAGAGGAAAATTTCTTTCTCCCTGACAGCTTCCTAAAAGCCCATTAAAGTTTTGCCAGTTGTCCCAATAATGTCTTCTAGAGTAAGACGATTCAGTTCAAAATAAGGAGTTGCATTTAGTTTTCATGACTCTTTCTCCATCTTGATCCTGGGAAGTTACCTTAGTTTGGTTTTGACTTTCTAGACCTTGACACTATCAAAGATTATAGACGAAGTTACTTTGTCATTTCTCCCTCAATCTGGGTTGTTTTCTGTTATATTCTAATGAGAATCAGGTTATAGACATTTGGCAGGAATATTACAGAAGTGATGCTGCATTCTTCTCACTACATTTTATCATGTGCCATGTAATTTCTACTTGTTCTATTGGTGTTCACTTTGATAACTAGATTAACTTAATGTCTGCCACGTCTCTCTGCTATAAATTTTATCTTTTTTCCTTTAGCATATTTTGAAATTTTTTTTAGTTTAAATTATTTTAGATTTATAGCAAATATATAGTATGGCAAATCTCATGTATTCATCACCCACTTTCCCCTAACATAAGCATCTTGAATGACCATGTTAATATTTTATGAGTGGGTACATTGAAGCCATGTAGGTATTCATTCCTCATTAAGCTTTCAATTTATTCAGTTTTAAAATTTATATCATCACAGGCTCAGGACTTCCTATTTTATTGAATGGAGAATAATCTATTACTATCAATAACTATTTATTGATTTTTATTGAGGTGAAATCCATATAACATAAATTTGACTATTTTAAAGTCAACAATTCAGTGGCAATTAGTACATTCACAGTGTTGTATAATCACTATCTTTATGTACTTCCAAAACATTTCCATAATCCCCAGATAAAATACTGTACTGGTTTTTTTTTCATATAGCAACAGATTTTAATATATCATTTCTCCCCAAATAGATGTAAAATATAGAGGATAATGGAGATTCTTAAAAGGAAATTTTAGACTATATTAAAATTATGATAAAATATAATAATGCTAAGGCTACAAAAATGAAAACAATAATCTAGAAAAAGAATTGTGTTTGCTATAATAATTCAGTGCTTATCAAATACCTATTTAGAGATAAGCAGGGAATTCCCAATGGAAGAAACGTCATAAACAAGATGTAAAGGGAAAATTTGGGATCATCCTTGATTTCTTCCGAATATCAATTAATTTCTTAAGGAATACCTTGAAATGTGTTCCTTTCATTTTCTTAGATCAGGCATAGCTCCTCCTTTTTTTTTTTTCTTAACATCTTTATTGGACTATAATTGCTTTACAATATTGTGTTAGTTTCTGCTGTATAACAAAGCAAATCAGCTATACATACACATATATCCTCATATCCCCTCCCTCTTGTGTCTCCCTCCCACCTTCCCTATCCCACCCCTCTAGGTGGTCACAAAGCACCAAGCTGACCTCCCTGTGCTATGCAGCTGCTTCCCACTAGCTATCTATTTTACATTTGGTAGTGTATATATGTCCATGCCACTCTCTCACTTCATCCCAGCTTACCCTTCCCCCTCCACATGCCCTCAAGTCCATTCTCTACGTCTGCATCTTTATTTCTGCCCTGCCCCTAAGTTCTTCAGAACCATTTTCTTTTTTGTTTTTTTTTAGGTTCCATATATATGTGTTAGCATACAGTATGTGTTTTTCCCTTTCTGACTTACTTCACTCTGTATGACAGACTCTAGGTCCATCCACCTCACTACAAATAACTCAATCTCGTTTCTTTTTATGGCTGAGTAATATTCCATTCTATATATGTACCACATCTTCTTTATCCATTCATCTGTCGATGGACACTTAGGTTACTTCCATCTCCTGGCTACTGTAAATAGAACTGAACATTGTGGTACATGACTCTTTTTGAATTATGGTTTCCTCAGGGTATATGCCCCGTAGTGGGATTGCTGGGTCGTATGGTAATCCTATTTTTAGTTTTTTAAGGAACCTCCATACTGTCCTCCATAGTGGCTGTATCAATTGACATTCCCACCAACAGTGCAGGAGGGTTCCCTTTCCTCCACACCCTTCCCAGCATTTATTATTTGTAGATTTTTTGATGATGGCCATTCTGACCAGTGTAAGGTGATAACTCATTGTAGTTTTGATTTGAATTTCTCTAATGATTAGTGATGTTGAGCATCCTTTCATGTGTCTGTTGGCAGTCTGTATATCTTCTTTGGAGAAATGTCTATTTAGGTCTTCTGCCCATTTTTGGATTGGGTTGTTTGTTTTTTTGATATTAAGCTGCATGAGCTGCTTGTAAATTTTGGAGATTAGCCCTTTGTCTGTTGCTTCCTTTGCAAATATATCCTCCCATTCTGAGGGTTGTCTTTTGGTGTTGTTTCTGGTTTCCTTTGCTGTGCAAAAGCTTTTAAGTTTCATTAGGTCCCATTTGTTTATTTTTGTTTATTTATTTATGTATTTATTTATTTTTTTCTTTTGCGGTACGCGGGCCTCTCACTGTTGTGGCCTCTCCCGCTGCAGAGCACAGGCTCCAGACGCGCAGGCTCAGCGGCCATGGCTCACAGGCCCAGCCGCTCTGCGGCATGTGGGATCCTCCCAGACCGGGGCACGAACCCGTGGTCCCCTGCATTGGCAGGTGAACTCTCAACCACTGCGCCACCAGGGAAGCCCTATTTTTGTTTTTAATTTCCATTTCTCTCGGAGGTGGGTCTAAAAGGATCTTGCTGTGATTTATGTCATAGACTGTTCTGCCTATGTTTTCCTCTAAGAGTTTGATAGTGTCTGACCTTACATTTAGGTCTTTAAACCATTTTGAGTTTATTTCTGTGTATGGTGTTAGGGAATGTTCTGATTTCATTCTTTTACAGGTAGCTGTCCAGTTTTCCCAGCACCACTTATTGAAGAGGCTGTCTTTTCTCCATTATATATTCTTGCCTCCTTTATCAAAAATAAGGTGACCATATGTGCGTGGGTTTATCTCTGGGCTTTCTATCCTGTTCCATTGATCTATCTTTCTGTTTTTGTGCCAGTACCATACTGTCTTGATTACTGTAGCTTTGTAGTACAGTCTGAACTCTGCTAGCCTGATTGCTCCAGCTCTGTTTTTCTTTCTCAGGATTGCTTGGCTATTCGGAGTCTTTTGTGTCTCCATACAAATTGTGAAATTTTTTGTTCTAGTTCTGTGAAAAATGCCATTGGTAGTTTGATAGGGATTGCATTGAATTTGTAGATTGCTTAGGGTAGTATAGTCATTTTCACAATGTTGATTCTTCCAATGCAAGAACATGGTTCATCTCTCCATCTGTTTGGATTATCTTTAATTTCTTTCATCAGTGTCTTATAGTTTTGTGCATACAGGTCTTTTGTCTCCTTAGGTAGGTTTATTCCTAGGTATTTTATTCTTTTTGTTGCAGTGGTAAATGGGAGTGTTTCCTTAATTTCTCTTTCAGATTTTTCATCATTAGTGTATGGGAATGCAAGAGATTTCTGTGCAATAATTTTGCATCCTGCTACTTTATCAAATTCATTGATTAGCTCTAGTAGTTATCTGGTAGCATCATTAGAATTCTCTATGCATAGTATCATGTCATCTTCAAACAGTGACAACTTTACTTCTTCTTTTCCGATTTGGATTCCTTTTATTTCTTTTTTTTCTCTGATTGCTGTGGCTAAAACTTCCAAATCTATGTTGAATATTAGTGGTAAGAGTGGACAACCTTGTCTTGTTCCTGATCTTAGTGGAAATGGTTTCAGCTTTTCATCATTGAGGATGAGGTTGGCTGGGGGTTTTTCATATACGGCCTTTATTATGTTAAGGTAAGTTCCCTCTATGCCTACTTTCTGGAGGGTTTTTATCATATCGGTGTTGAATTTTGTCAAAAGCTTTTCCTGCATCTATTGAGATGATCATATGGTTTTTCTCCTTCAGTTTTTTAATACTGTTTATCACATTGATTGATATGCATATATTGAAGAATCCTTGCATTCCTGGAATAAACCCCACTTGATCATGTTGTATGATCCTTTTAATGTGCTGTTGGATTCTCTTTGCTAGTATTTTGTTGAGAATTTTTGCATTTATGTTCGTCAGTGATATTGGCCTGTAGTTTTCTTTCTTTGTGACATCCTTCTCTGATTTTGGTATCAGGGTGATAGTAGCCTTGTAGAATTAGTTTGGGAGTGTTCGTCCCTCTGGTATATTTTGGAAGAGTTTGAGAATGATAGTTGTTAACTCGTCTCTAAATGTTTGATAGAATTTGCCTGTGAAGCCATCTGGTCCTGGGCTATTGTTTGTTGGAAGATTTTAAATCACAGTCTCAATTTTATTGCCTGGGATTGGTCTGTTTATGTTTTCTATTTCTTCCTGGTTCAGTCTCAGAACATTGTGCTTTTCTAAGAATTTGTCCATTTCTTCCAGGTTGTCCAATTTATTGGCATATAGCTGCTTTTAGTAATCTCTCATGATCCTCTGTATTTCTGCAGTGTCAGTTGTTACTTTTCCTTTTGCCTTTCAAATTCTATTGATTTGAGTCCTCTCCCTTTTTTTCTTGATGAGTCTGGCTAATGGTTTTTCAATTTTTTTTTATCTTCTCAAAGAACCAGCTTTTAGTTTTATTGATCATTGCTACTGTTTCCTTCATTTCTTTTTCATGTATTTCTGATGTGATCTTTATGATTTCTTCCTTTCTGCTAACTTGAGGTGTTTTTGTTCTTCTTTCTGTAATTGCTTTAGGTGTAAGGTTAGATTGTTTATTTGAGATGTTTCTTGTTTCTTGAAGTAGGATTTTATTGCTATAAACTTCCCTCTTAGAACTGCTTTTGCTGCATCCCATAGGTTTTGGGTTGTTGTGTTTTCATTGTCATTTGTTTCTAGGTATTTTTGGATTTCCTTTTGCATTTCTTCAGTGATCTCTTGGTTATTTAGTAGTGTATTGTTTAGCCTCCATGTGTTTGTATTTTTTACAGACTTTTTCCTGCAATTCATATCTAGTCTCATAGTGTTGTGGTTGGAAAGGTACCTGATATGATTTCAATTTTCTTAAACTTACGAAGGTTTGATCTGTGACCCAAGACATAATCTATCCTGGAGAATGTTCCATGAGCACTTGAGAAGAAAGTGTATTCTGTTGTTTTTGGATGGAATGTCCTAGAAATATCAATTTTGTCCATCATGTTTAATGTGTCATTTAAAGTTTGTGTTTCCTTATTTATTTTCATTTTGGATGATCTGTCCATTGGCGAAAGTGGGGTGTTATTGTCCCCTACTATGATTGTGTTACTGTCTGTTTCCCAATTTATGGCTGTTAGAATTTGCCTTATGTATTGAGGTGCTCCTATGTTGGGTCCATAAATATTTACAGTTGTTATATCTTCTTGGATTGATCCCTTGATCATTATGTAGTGTCTTTCTTTGTCTCTTGTAATAGTCCTTATTTTAAAGTCTATTTTGTCCGATATAAGAATTGCTACTGCCGCTTTCTTTTGATTTACTTTTGCATGGATTATCTTTTTCCATCCCCTTACTTTCAGTCTGTATGTGTCCCCAGGTCTGAAGTGGGTCTCTTGTAGACAGCATATATATGAGTCTTATTTTTGTATCCATTCAGCCAGTCTTTATTTTTTGGTTGGAGAATTTAATCCATTTACATTTAAGGTTGTTATCAATATGTATGTTCCTATTACCATTTTCTTAATTGTTTTGGGTTTGTTATTGTAGGTCTTTTCCTTCTCTTGTGTTTCTTGCCCAGAGAAGTTCCTTTAGCATTTGTTGGAATGCTGGTTTGGTGGTGCTGAATTCTCTTAGCTTTTGCTTGTCTGTAAAGGTTTTAATTTCTCCATGAAATCTGAATGAGATCCTTGCTGTGTAGAGTAATGTTGGTTCTATGTTTTTCCCTTTCATCACTTTAAATATGTCCTGCCAGTTCCTTCTGGTTTGCAGAGTTTCTGCTGAAAGATCAGCTGTTAACCCTATGGGGTTTCCCTTTTATGTTATTTGTTGTTTTCCCCTTGATGCTTTTAATATTTTTTCTTTGTATTTAATTTTTGATAGTTTGCTTAATATGTGTCCTGACGTGTTTTTCCTTGGATTTACCCTGTATGGGACTCTCTGTGCTTCCTGGACTTGATTAACTATTTCCTTTCCCATATTAGGGAGGTTTTCAGCTATAATCTCTTCAAATATTTTCTCAGTCCCTTTTTTTACCTTCTCTTCTTCTTCTGGCACCCCTATAATTTGAATGTTGGTTTGTTTAATGTTGTCCCAGAGGTCTTCTGAGAGTGTCCTCAATTCTTTTCATTCTTTTTTCTTTATTCTGCTCTGCAGTAGTTAGTTCCACTATTTTATCTTCCAGGTCACTTTTCCATTCTTCTGCCTCAGTTATTCTGCTATTGATTCCTTCTAGAGAATTTTTAATCCATTTATTGTGTTGTTCATTATTGTTTATTTGCTCTTTATTTCTTCTAGGTCCTTGTTAAACATTTCTTGTATTTTCTCCATTTGATTTCCAAGATTTTGGATTATCTTTACTATCATTACTCTGAATTCTTTTTCAGGTAGACTGCCTATTTCCTCTTCATTTGTTTGGTCTGGTGTGTTTTTACTTTGCTCCTTCATCTGCTGTGTGTTTCTCTGTTTTCTCCTTTTGCCTAACTTACTGTGTTTGTGGTCTCCATTTCACAGGCTTCAGGTTCATAGTTTCTATTGTTTTTTGTGTCTGCCCCCAGTGACTAAGGTTGGTTCAGTGGGTTGTGTAGGCTTCCTGGTGGAGGGGACTCATGCCTGTGTTCTGGTGGATGAGGCTGGATTTTCTTTTTGTGGTGGGCAGGACCGTGTCCAGTGGTGTGTTTTGCGGTGTCTGTGACCTTGTTATGATTTTAGGCAGCCTCTCTACTAATGGATGGGGTTGTGTTCCTTTCTTGCTAGTTGTTTGGCAGAGGGTGTCCAGCCCTGTATCTTGCTGGTCATTTAGTGGAGCTGGGTCTTAGCGTTGAGATGGAGATCTCTGGGAGAACTTTTGCCATTTGATATTACTTGGAGCCGGGAGGTCTCTGGTGGACTAATGTCCTGATCTCGGCTCTCCCACCTCAGAGGCACAGGCCTGACACCCAGCCGGAGCACCAAGACCCTGTCAGCCACACAGCTCAGAAGAAAAGGGAGGAAAACAAGAAAGAAAAAAAGAAAAAATGAAAAGAAAAGAAAGTTATTAAGATTAAAAAAATTATTAAAAATTTATAAAATGAAAAGTAATTTAAAAAATGAAAGAGAGAGCAACCAAGCCAGAAAACAAATGCACCAATGATAACAAGTGTCAAAAAGTATACTAAAAAAAAAACAAAAACGGAAAGACAGAACCCTAGGACAAATGGTAAAGGCAAGCCTGTACAGACAAAATCACACAAAGAAGCATACGCATAAAGACTCACAAACAGAGAAAAAAGGAAAAAAAAAATATATATATATATTAAAAAAATGGAAGAGAGCAACGAAATCAATAAACAAATCTACCAATGATAATAAACTCTAAATACTAAACTAAGATAAACATAAAACCAGAAACAAATTGGATGCAGAAAGCAAACCCCAAGTCTATAGTTGGTCCCAAAGTCCACTGCCTCAATTTTGGGATGATTCGCTGTCTATTCAGGTATTCCACAGATGCAGGGTACATCAAGTTGATTGTGGAGATTTAATCCGCTGCTCCTGAGGCTGCTGGGAGAAATTTCCCTTTCTCTTCTTTATTTGCACAGCTACTGGGGTTCAGCTTTGGAGTTGGCCTTGCCTCCACGTGTAGGTCACCTGAGGGTGTTTGTTCTTCACTCAGACAGGACGGGATTAAAGTAGCAGCTGATTAGGTGGCTCTGGCTCACTCAGGCCTGGGGGAGGGAGGGGTACAGAATGCGGTGTGAACCTTCGGCAGCAGAGGCTGGTGTGACATTGCAACAGCCTGAGGCGCACCGTGTGTTCTCCTGGGGTAGTTGTCCCTGGATCACAGGACCCTGGCAGTGGCGGGCTGCACAGGCTCCCTGGAGCAGAGGTGTGGATAGTGACCTGTGCTTGCACACAGGCTTCTTGGTGGCTGCAGCAGCAGCCTTAGCATTTCATGCCCGTCTCTGGTGTCTGCACTGATAGCCCTGGCTCATGCCTGTCTCTGGAGCTCATTTAGGCAGTGCTCTGAATCCCCTCTCCTCGCGCCCCCTGAAACAATGGCCTCTTGCCTCTTAGGCAGGTCCAGACTTTTTCCCGGACTCCCTCCTGGCTAGCTGCGGTGCACTACCCCACTTCAGGCTGTGTTCATGCAGCCAACCCCTGCCCTCTCCCTGGGATCTGAACTCCAAAGCCCGAGCCTCAGCTCCCAGCCCCCACCCACTCCAGCGGGTGAGCAGACAAGCCTCTGGGGCTGGTGAGTGCTGGTTGGCACTGATCCTCTGTGTGAGAATCTCTTCGCTTTGCCCTCTGCATCCCTGTTGCTGCACTCTCCTCCATGGCTCCAAAGCTTACCCCCTGCCACGCCCCGTCTCCACCAGTGAAGGGGCTTCGTAGTGTGTGGAAACTATTCCTCCTTCACAGCTCTCTCCCAGAGGTGCAGGTCCTGTCACTATTCTTTTTTCTCTGTTTTTTCTTCTTTTCTTTGCCCTACCCAGGTACATGGAGAGTTTCTTGCCTTTTGCTAAGTCTGAGGTCTTCTGCCAGCGTTCAGTAGGCGTTCTGTATGAGTTGTTCCACATGTAGATGTATTTCTGATGTATTTGTGGGGAGGAAGGTGATCTCCTCGTCTTAATCCTCAGCCATCTTGAAGGTCTCCCTGTACTGTTTTCTACAGTAGCTGAACCATTTTCCACTCCCACCAGCAATGTATAAGGGTTCTGATTTCTCCACATCCTCACCAACACTGATTATTTTCTGTTATTTGATTCTAGCTACCCTAGTGGGTATAAAATGATATCTCTTTGAGAGTTTGATGTGTGTTTCCCTAGTGACTAATGATATTGAGCATCTTTGCCTATGCTTGTTTACTATTTGAATATCTTATTTACAGAAATGTCTATTAAAGTCTTTTACCTGTTTTCAAATTGGATTGTCTTTTTTGAGGTTGAGTTCTTTATATTTTCTATAAGATAACTCTGTGAGAGTTCTTTATATATTCTGGATAATAGACCCTTAACAGCTATTATGATTTGCAAATACTTTTCCCTTTTCTGTAGGTTGTCTTTTCACTTTCTTGATAATCTTCTTTGAAGCAAAAATATTTTTAATTTTGATGAATTCCAACCTAAAAATTCAATTTGATGAATTTTAAATTTTGATGAATTCCAATCCAATTCTAATGGATTCTTTATATCTAGGAATCCATTATCAAACACAAAGTCATGAGGATTTAAACCTATGTTTACTTCAAAGAGTTTTCTAGTTTTAGTTCTTTATTTAGAGTGTTGATCCATTTTGGGTTAATATTTGTATGTGGTGTGAGGTAGGGGTTCATCTTCATTCCTTTGCATTTGGATATCCAATTGTCCCAGCATCATTTCTTGAAAAGACTATACTTAACCCCACTGAATGGTCTTCGTGCCCTTGTTGAAAATCAATTGGTCATAAAGGTATGGTTTTATTGCTGGACTCTCAATTCTATTCTATTGGTCTATATGCCTATCACAATGCCCGCACCACAGTATTTTCATAACTGTAGGCTTGCAGTAAGTTTTGAAATTGGGAAATATGAGTCCTCTCATTTTGGTCTCCTTTTACATTTTTATTTGTGTGTTTTTGGCTATTGCAATTCCATATAGATTTAAGATAGGCTTTTCCATTTCTGAAAAAGAAAGGCCTTTGGAAATTTGATAGGGAACACATTCAATCTATAGATTGCTTTGAGGAGTATTGCCTTCTTAGCAATATTAAGTTTTCCAATCCATGGACACAAAATGTATTTCCATTTATTCATGTCTTCTTTAATCTTTTTCAACTATGTTGTATAGTTTTCCATGTACAATTTTTGCACCTATTTGGTTAAATTTATTCCTAGGTAGCTTATTCTTTTGGATATTATTGTAAATATAAATGTTTTCTGAAATTCCTTTTTGGATTATTGATTACTCTTATATATTAAAACAATTGTCTTTGCTGTGTTGATCTTGTATTTGGCAATATTGTTGAATTCTTTTATTAGCCCTAGAAGGTTTTTTTATTGGGTTCATTGGCATTTTTTACATATAGGATCATGTCATCCATAAATTTAGTATTTACTTTTAACATTGTCCCAGATTTGGCTAGTGGGAGACTCATTCAAACTGGCTCCTCTGTCCTTTAGATATGTCCTCATTATTCTTTGAGTACCCTCTTACTTTCTATCACATGCTATTCTATGATCATTTTGTATTTTCCCTGCCCTAGCTCCAAAATCATCCATTTCTGCAAAGAGTCATCGTTCCTTTTTGTGGAGAAGGGTATTGATGAATCAAGATCTGAATGGTAGATGTGATTGTTGTCACTGCTCCCAGGCCCTCTCCATGAACAGAACTAGAGGGCATGTGTATTACATACCATACATACATACACACAAGTTAACATCTATTAATTTTATCTAATTATGTATACTGATAACTATGAGTTGACACCAATAACTTAAATTCCAATCCAGCACCACAGGGTTCATTCTAGTTTTTTCCTTTTCCATATTTTAACTTTTCTCAGATAGTGAGAAACCTTGCTCTCATTATTCTTAATGCACTGATTATTTGATAAATCCTCTTACATGTACTAACTTCCCATTGTTGGTGCCATGTCCTCCCCTGAGCAAATATTTTTGTCCTACTTAGGCTCTGAACTCCATGCTACACAGCTGTCACTGTCCACAATGTGGATTCCTCCTAATCCTGCTTGTGCTCCCACAGACGTTACCAATCCATCCCCCATGTGGGCTCAGGCTCTGACAGTCCTCCCTAGGCTACCTCTTTCTGGGCTGTCCCTCCACAGGGTACCCTCTTCACTCTTTTTTTGCTCTGGCACCCCTTACTTGGTCACCCATATGTGTGGATGCTTCCCTGACCCTGTTTTGCCTTTGACACCCTTCTCTAGGCCCATTAGCTGTCCCTGTCCCTCACAGTACGGACGCCTACCTTGCTTGGACCCTTCAAATGACTTTAGGACTAAATAGTTCAGGAAGGAGAGGGAAGGGAAGTGGAAGGGGAATGGTTTGTTTGTTTTCCCAAGGCAAACAAACTGAACAGTTAAGATGATCTGGTTTTTAAATATGACTCGACACAACCTACATTGAATGTGGGGATGGGACTATTTAGTCTCATTTACTACCCAATATTGAGTTCCTTAGGTAGCATCTCTGACAAGGAGTTATTTAACTACTGCCTGAACACTTCATAACTATCATATTAGAAAAGAGCTGTACCATATGCATATTTAACACAGGCAAATATAACTGTAAGCACATAGATCAGAATGGAGGAGAGGAAAAAAAGGGGTGAGGAGGGAGAGCGAGAGTGAGGGAAAGGAAGAAAAGAGAAGGAGAGGGAGAAAGAGAGAAAAACACCATGAAAACAGTACTGTTGATTTTACTTACCTTTGCACTCAGTGGGAATATGCCTCGGACTGAACAGCTAGTCATCATAGCATTACTATAAGGTAGCCACTATTAGCCCCATTTTATATATGAGAAAATTGAGGCTTGAAGAGACTGAGTCATGCCCCAGGTGACACACCTAGTGTGTATGCAGAGCTGAGGTTCTAACCTGTCTGTCTGACTCAAGAGCTATGCATTCCTGCATCCAGAGATGTGAAGCCCACTTCCTGTCATGGCAGCCCATTCCAGCCTTGGACTGTCTTGACTATTAGAATGTTTTAACCTTTAATAGAATTGAAAATCTGTCTCCCTGAAATTTTTCCACCCATTGGTCTGGGTTTTACCCTTTGGGCATGTGTAAAACAATTCTAATTGCTCTTCCACATGACAGCCCTTAAAATATTTGTAGAGAGCTATCATATCCCCTGAGTTTTTTGCTCTCTAGGCTAGACAATTCTAGTTCCATCAAACATTTCTCTTATGAATGAGAAAATGCCTTCCCTCTAGCTTGTTACACTGCACTAATTTTCCAAGGTAAGAAGGATTCAATTCATGCCTCAAACATATTCCATTGTATCCAGGGCAAAAGGAGAGTTAGACATTTGCTTTTGAACTGAAATGGCAAACAAGGAATTCAATCTGCCTTCCACTGCAGATATTTATTAGGTTCTGAGACATAAGTGCTAAATTATCTTTTCACTTGGGTCTTTCTGTACATAAGGTCAAGCCATTGGTCTAGATCCCATTCTTCTTTTGAGGAAGGTCCAGGAATTTCCATGAAAGATTGCTACCAACTGTCTGTCACTAGGAATGTGTAATATTACAGCTAGCACAGTACATTTCAAAATTACCTAGAGCCCATATATCCAATAAAGAGCTAGTATCCAGAAGATATAAAGAGCTCTTACAACTCAGCAACAAAAAGACAAACAACTCATTAAAAAATGGACAAAGGACTTGAATAGATATTTCTCCAAAGAAGATATGCATGTGGCTAATAAACACATGAAAAGATGCTCAACATCATTAGTGGTTAGGGAACTGCAAACCCAAACCACAGTGAGATAACATTTCACACTCAGCAGGATGGCTAGAATAAAAAAAAATAAAAAGTGTTGGTGAGGATGTGGAGAAATTGGAGCCCTCATACATTGCTGGTAGGAATGTAAAATGGTTCAGCCATGCTGGAAAACAGTTTAGTGGTTGCTCAAAACGTTAAACATGGAAATACCATATCACCCAGCAATTACACTTCTATATACCCAAAGGAACTGAAAACAAAAACTTGTACACAAATGTTCATAGCATGACTGTTGTCAATAGTCAAAAGGTGGAAACGTTCCAAATGCCCATCAACAGATGAATGGAGAAAGAAAGATATGATGGAGGATTATACAGCCATAAAAAAGAATGAAGTATTGACACATGCTACAATGTGTATGAACCTTGAAAACATTATCCTAAGTGAAAGAAGCCAGATATACAAGACCAAATGTTGTATGATTCCATTTATATGAAATATCCAGAATAGGTAAATCCACAGAGTCATAACACAGGTTAGTGGTTGCTATGGGCTAGAGGGAGAGGGGAGAGGAGAATTACTGCTTAATAGGTATGGAGTCTCCTTTTAGAGTGATGAAAATGTTTTGGAACTAAATAGAAGTGATAGTCATACAACATTGTGAATGTACTAAATGCAACTCAATTTTACACTTTAAAATGGTCAGTTTTATGCTATGTGAATGTCACCTCAATAAACACAATTACCTGGAGCTCTCTGGCAGGTGAGAGGATGGTAGGGAGGGCAAACACAGTGTTTTTCCCTATTTCTGTCATTCAGGGCTAAGCTACTTGTTTCAAAAAATGTTCTAAAGAAATAAATGAACCCAAGAAGAAATCATGCTAGCTTAGGAATATGGTAACTCTATATTATCAGAGCCAGGGCATCTGTTTTCTAGCCAGATTGTTCTTAAAACTATGCTAATTCAGTAAAATAATGACAGTTATAATGAAATGGTCACAAACATCAGGCTTTGCAGATGAGTATATTTACCACTTAAATACATAGCTGTTATGTCAGGGCATTTCTCCATCACGTACTATTTTGGATGGAACCAATCCTTATTTTCTGGAAGAAATTGATTTTAACTAGAACCACTGCATTTTAAATTTCCATGCAGTGCAGGACTAACTTAGTATTCATTAATATTTGCCATACATACTTTCACTCACAAGGTGTTTTCTCCCCGGATTCAACAGTCTATCAGAGAGTTGTGAAAAGGGATTGTCAGAGACAAAATCTCGAACTGCCCCAAAAGAGCCATATTTTACTTCAGCTCCACATTCGTTGAGTGAACCTCACATCTTTTCATTGTTAAAAAGCCAAATTCTCCAAGGGCTTCCACTCCTCCCCGGGGGAAAGTTAGACACTTGGAGAAGCTGCATCAACTTATAGACCACAAGGGTGCCATTTGGCAAATTACAGCTTCCATGTTCTGGGACCCTAGAGAAAATTAATACACTTTCCTAGACTGTCAAAGTTCTTCTCATATGTAGTTGGCAAAAGCAATTAAAATACTGAGTAAAACTTATATGTACTATTTGGATATGCTGAGTCAAACAGGTAAAATTAGCTTGCTGTCCTGGAAATTCATAGATGAAATAGCTTTCTCTGAGTGCTAAGGTTAGGGTAGGTAACTGCATTTTAATTGCTAAAGTATCAGGAAGAAACTTTTTTTTCATCCTAAAGTTGGAAGGTTGCATGGGAATTCTTTTAAGTATTGCTCAACATCACTTACAGCAAAGCCACAGTTTCATCCACAGATTCCATTGTCAATGTTTCTCCAGCCAATCACCTTCCCCTGGTTATATAGAGCATGTTACATGGTATCCTACAAAGAGGGATGGCAATGACCTATATGGGCAATTTGCTATCTGAGTCAATTATTTTGTAAGGGGCATATGCGTATCAGAACTTACAGTAACTATTAATTTAGTTAGTAAATTAGCAGGATAAGCCATTATACCCAAACTGATTTTTCTCTTCTTCCTTTTCCTTCCCTTCAATTGTCTATAAGCTTTTTTTTGTGACTATACATCACTACAGACTGACAATCATTGAGTAACCAAAACAACTTCACCACCAAATCCATCATCTGTCACATTACCACCACATTTCACATATGGGAGCAATAGATATAGAAAGCACTAAATAAAATGGTGTTGCTCTAAAGAAAGGCCAGATTTATTTATTTTTAAGAGAGGCTAGATTTATTTTTAAGAGAAAAAAATACAGCTAAGAATAATGCATTTTCTCATCCCCTCTGCTTTGAGGTTCTGACCCACGAATGTTTTTGTGGTTTCTCTGCTTGTTTGTTAATGACCCTTACATGACTGTAGAAGGCTGTGAGTACCACTACTAGTTAGAATAGATTTGCTACTGTGCTTCCCATCTATAATCTATTAATTATGCTTTCTTAACTCGCTATCTTATTGGAGAGATGGATAAATAGAATTCCTCTAGATGTCTGCTATTCATCAGGATTACTTGTGCAGTTTATATTTGAACTCCCATTCTGCAGATTTTGAAGTTACTCTTCCTGTTCTAGTAACTATTGTTTCGTAACAAATCACTTCAAAATGTCAAGGCTGAAAATGTCAACAGTTATGTTATCACCTCTCATGGCTTCCAGGGGTCAGGAAGTCAGGAAGTGTTCATCTGGGAGGTTCTGGCTTGGAGTCTCCCATGTAATTGCAGCCAGACAGTGGCTGGAGCCAGATAGTGGTGGGCTGGAGCAGAGGAGGCTGGCCAGGCATCTCTCTCTTCCTGCACTTTCAGTGCTTCTCCATATGGAGAACTAGCCTAGGCTGACTGGGGCTTCTTCACAGTGTGGCAGTCTCAGGGCTGTTAGACTGCTTACAGGGTGTCTAATGACTCAGCATTCCACTCCTGGGTATATATCCAAAAAATCCCAGAAATGTTAATTCAAAAAGATACACGCACCCCAATGTTCATAGCAGCATTATTCACAATGGCCAAGATATGGAAGAAACCCAAGTGTCCATCAACAGATGACTGGATAAAGAAGATGTGGTATATATATATACAATGGACTACTACTCAGCCATAAAAAAGAAGGAAATTTTGCCATTTGCAGCAACATGGATGGACTTGGAGGGTATTATGCTAAGTGAAGTAAGTCAGACAGAGAAAGACAAATACTGTATGACGTCACTTATATATGGAATCTAAAAAATACAACAAACTAGTGAATATAACAAAAAGAAGCAGACTCACAGATAAAAAGAACTAGTGCTTACCAGTGGGGAGAGGGAAGTGTGGAGGGGCAATATAGGGGTAGGAGAAAAATAAAAGCATTATTATGAAATTATATGAAATTGTGTGTGAAACTTTTGAAAATTGTAAAGCACCACAGAATTTAAAAAATCTTTCATTCAATTAACAAAATAAAATAAAAAAATTTTTTTAAGTGATTGTTCCAGAAAACAAGGAAGAAACCTTCCAAGACCTAGCTTCAGAAATCCTACTGCACTATTTCTGCCTCATTACTGGTTACAAGCAAGTCACAAACCTAGCCAGATTTAAGAGGGAGAGGAACTAGACTGTACATCTTGATGGAGGAGTGGCAACTTTCTAGAGAGCATGAGGGATGGGAGCTCGCATTGCAGTCATCTTTGGAAAATACAGTCTCCTAAATGTTCTTTGATCACAACTTTTCCTCTATCTTGTTCTTCTCTAAGTCCATGGTCAATTGAGGTTTTTCCCTTTTGTAATCAAATGCAACATTACGATGAAGTATTTATTAGGCTCTGTCATGTATATGATGCCATGCCAGACACTTTAGGCTTGATACCAAAAAAAATCATGGTCCTTCCCTTCTGAGAGATTATATTTAAATGTAATATAAACAGATAAGTAATATACTTTTAATTTCCCTTTTGTCAAGTAAAAAAATGAGAAAGAGCAGTAAAAGAACTTATCACATTCTTAAAATCACATCCCAAAGACCCTTCCCTTTGAAGAAAGAGACTATAAATTTATTTAATGAAATATTATGTTACTAGATATTTTGCTTAGGAATTCTTTACTTGAAAGTAATGGAATACCAACTCAATGTAGCTTAAGAAAAAAAAAGAGAGATTATAATGAGGATAAAGGAGTGTTTCAGAAAACGCATGGACAGAAATGTAACTGGGTTTCAAGAAGAAGCTAAAGTGAGAAATTAAATGTCATGTGAGACTTCTCTATTTTGCTCTGCAGTCCAGGCTTTGCTGCTGCTTTTATCCACATCATAGAAAACAATGCAACCTCAGTGCTCAGGATTCCATGTTCTTGTCCAGTCACCCAAAAACAAACTGGTTTTCTTGTCATCTCCATATCGAAATTGGTTCAGCTCATCCTTGGTAAATAACAAGCCTGGCTAGGAGCTGAGGTTGCAATGTCTCACTCTGACAGCTTCAGCTACAATCATGTAGATCAAACAGTTTCAATCCTTCCAAAAGGTGTGCTGGGGAAATAATCTAATAGATGCCTACTAAGCCAAGATGGAGGAAAGTACAAAGGGTTGATGTTGTGCATAGGCAGCATAAGAAATTGACTACCTGATACTATTAAAAAGCTAGTAAGAGGACTTCCCTGGTGGCGCAGTGGTTGAGAGTCCACCTGCCAATGCAGGGGACACAGGTTCGTGCCCCGGTCCGGGAAGACCCCACATGCCGCGGAGCGGCTGGGCCCATGAGCCATGGCCGCTGAGCCTGCGCGCCCGGAGCCTGTGCTCCGCAATGGGAGAGGCCACAGCAGTGAGAGGCCCGCGTACAGAAGAAGAAGAAAAAAAAAAAGCTAGTAAGAGATTGGTTCAAGATGACGGAGTAGAAGAACGTGTGCTCACTCCCTCTTGCAAGAGCACCAGAATCACAACTAACTGCTGAGCAATCATTGACAGGAGGACACTGGAACTCACCAAAAAAGATACCCCACATCCAAAGACAAAGGAGAAGCCACAATGAGATGGTAGGAGGGGGGCAATCACAACAAAATCAAATCCCATAATGGCTGGGTGGGTGACTCACAAACTGGAGAACACTTATACCACAGAAGTCCACCCACTGGAGTGAAGGTTCTGAGCCCCATGTCACGTTTCCCAACCTCGGGGTCTGACAACGGGAGGAGGAATTTTTAGAGAATCAGACTTTGAAGGCTAGGGGGATTTGACTGCAGGACTTCAACAGGACTGGGGGAAACAGAGACCCCACTCTTGGAGGGCACACACAAAGTAGTGTGTGCATCAGGACCCAGGAGGAAGGAGCAGTGACCCCAGGGGAGACTGAACCAGACCTACCTGCTAGTGTTTGAGTGTCTCCTGCAGACGTGAGGGCTGGCTGTGGCTCACCACAGGGACAAGGACACTGGCAGCAGAAGTTCTGGGAAGTACTCCTTGGTATGAACCCTCCTGGAGTCCGCCATTAGCCCCAGCAAAAAGCCTGTGACTTCCAGTGCTGGGTCTCCTCAGACCAAACAACCAACAGGGAGGGAATTCAGGCCTACCCATCAGCAGACAAGCAGATTAAAATTTTACTGAGTTCGGCCCACCAGAGCAACAACCAGCTCTACCCACCACCAGTCCCTCACATTAGGGAGCTTCCACAAGCCTCGTAAATAGCCTCATCCACCAGAGGGCAGACAGCAATAGCAAGGAGAACTACAGTCCTGCAGCCTGTGGAACAAAAACCACATTCACAAAAAGATAGACAAAAATGAAAATGCAGACGAGTATGTACCAGATGGAGGAACAAGATAAACCCCAGAAAAACAACTAAATGAAGTGGAGATTGGTCACCTTCCAGAAAAAGAATTCAGAATAATGATAGCAAAGATGCTCCAGGACCTCATAAAAAGAATGGAGGCAAAGATAGAGAAGATGCAAGAAATGTTTAACAAAGACCAAGAAGAATTAAAGAACAAACACCTAGAAGAATTAAAGAACAAGCAAACAGAGATGAACAATACAATAACTGAAACGAAAAATACACTAGAAGGAATCAAGAGCAGAATAACTGAGGCAGAAGAACGGGTAAGTGACCTGGAAGACAGAATGGTGGAATTCACTGCCGCGGAACAGAATAAAGAAAAAAGAATGAAAAGAAATGAAGACAGCATGAGAGACTTCTGGGACAACATTAAATGCAACAACATTCACATTATAGGGGTACCAGAAGGAGAAGAGAGAGAGAAAGGACCCGAGAAAATACTTGAAGAGATTATAGTCAAAAACTTCCCCAACATGGGAAAGGAAATAGCCACCCAAGTCCAGGAAATGCAGAGAGTCCCAGGCAGAAAAAACCCAAGCAGAAACACACCAAGACACATAGTAAACAAATTGACAAAAATTAAAGACAAACAAAAATTATTAAAAACAACAAGGAAAAAATGACAAATAACATACAAGGGAACTCTCATAAGGGTAACAGCTGATATCTCAGCAGAAACTCTACAAGCCAGCAGGGAGTGGCACGATATATTTAAAGTGATAAAAGGGAAAAACGTACAACCAAGATTACTCTATCCAGCAAGGATCTCATTCAGATTTGATGGAGAAATCAAAATCTTTACAGACAAGCTAAATCTAAGAGAATTCAGCACCACCAAACCAGCTCTACAACAACATGCTAAGGAATTTCTCTAAGTGGGAAAAACAAGAGAAGAAAAGGACCTACAAAAACAGACACAAAACAATTAAGAAAATGGTCATAGAAACATACATATCGATAATTAGCTTAAATTTGAATGGATTAAAGGCTCCAACCAAAAGACACAGTCTTGCTGAATGGATACAAAAACAAGACCCGTATATATGCTGTCTATAAGAGACCCACTTCAGACCCAGGGACACATACAGACTGAAAGTGAGGGGATGGAAAAAGATATTCCATTCAAATGGAAATCAAAAGAAACCTGGAGTCCCAACACTCATATCAGATAAAATAGACTTTAGAATAAAGAATGTTACAAGAGACAAGGAAGGACACTACCTAATGATCAAGAGATCAATCCAAGAAGAAGATATAACAATTGTAGATATTTATGCACCCAACATGGGAGCACCTCAATACAAAAGGCAACTGCTAACAGCTGTAAAGGGGGAAATCAACAGTAACACAATAATAGTGGGCGACTTTAACACCTCACTTACACTAATGGACAGATCATCCAAACAGAAAATTAATAAGGAAACACAAACTTTAAATGACACAGTAGGCCAGAGAGTTTTAACTGATAGTTATAGGACATTCCATCCGAAAACAGCAGATTACACTTTCTTCTCAAGTGCTCATGGAACATTCTCCAGGACAGATCATATCTTGGGTCACAAACCAAGTCATGTTAAATTTAAGAAAACTGAAATCATATCAAGCACCTTTTCCAACCACAGTGCTATGAGACTAGATATCAAGTACAGGGGAAAAAACATAAAAAAGGGCTTCCCTGTTGGCGCAGTGGTTGAGAGTCTGCCTGCCAATGCAGGGGACACGGGTTCGTGTCCCGGTCCGGGAAGATCCCACATGCCATGGAGCGGCTGGGCCCGTGAGCCATGGCCACTGAGCCTGCACGTCCAGAGCCTGTGCTCTGCAACAGGAGAGGCCACAACAGTGAGAGGCCCGCTTACTGCAAAAAAAAAAAAAAAAAAAAAAAAAAAAACCTAGAGAGAGATGACCACAAAAACACGACAAACCAAAACCTATGGGATGCACAAAAGCAGTTCTAAGAGGGAAGTTTATAGCAATGTTATCTTACCTCAAGAAACAAGAAAAATCTCAAATAAACAATCTAACCTTACATCTAAAGAAACTAGAGAAAGAAGAACAAACAAAACCCAAAGTTAGCAGAAGGAAAGAAATCATAAAAATCAGAGCAGAAGTAAATGAAATAGAAGCAAAGAAAACAATAGCAAAGATCAATAAAACTAAAGGCTGGTTCCTTGAGAAGATAAACAAAATTGATAAACCTTTAGCCAGACTCATCAAGAAAAAGAGGAAGAGGACTCAAATCAATAAAATTAGAAATGAAAAAGGAGAAGTTATAACAGACACCACAGAAATACAAAGCATCCTAAGAGACTACTACAAGCAACTCTATGCCAATAAAATGGACAACCTGGAAGAAATGGACAAATTCTTAGAAAGGTATAACCTTCCAAGAATGAACCAGGAAGAAACAGAAAATATGAACAGACCAATCACAAGTAATGAAATTGAAACTGTGGTTAAAAATCTTCCAACAAACAAAAGTCCAGGACCAGATGGCTTCACAGGTGAATTCTATCAAACATTTAGAGAAGAGCTAACACCCATCATTCTCAAACTCTTCCAAAAAATTGCAGAGGAAGGAAGACTCCCAAACTCATTCTATGAGGCCAGCATCACCCTGATACCAAAAGCAGACAAAGATACTACAAAAAAATAAAATTACAGACCAATATCATTGATGAATATAGATGCAAAAATCCTCAACAAAATACTAGCAAACAGAATCCAACACCACATTAACAGGATCATACACCGTGATCAAGTGGGATTTATCCCAGGGATGCAAGGATTCTTCAACATATGCAAATCAATCAATGTGATACACCATATAAACAAATTGAAGAATAAAAACCGTATGATCATCTCAATAGATGCAGAAAAAGCTTTTGACAAAATTCAATACCTATTTATGATAAAAACTCCCCAGAAAGTGGGCATAGAGGGAACCTACTGCAACATAATAAAGACCATATACAACAAACCTACAGCAAACATCATTCTCAATGGTGAAAAACTGAAAGCATTTCCTCTAAAATCAGGAACAAGACAAGGCTGTCCACTCTCACCACTATAACTCAACATAGTTTTGGAAGTCCTAGCCATGGCAATCAGAGAAGAAAAAGAAATAAAAGGAATACAAATTGGAAAAGAAAAAGTAAAACTGTCACTGTTTGCAGATGACATGCTATTATATATAGAGAATCCTAAAGATGCCACCAGAAAACTACTAGATCTAATCAATGGATTTGGTAAGGTTGCAGGATACAAAATTAATGCACAGAAATCTCTTGCATTCCTATACACTAACAGCAAATATCTGAAAGAGAAATTAAGGAAACAATTCCATTCACCATTACAACAAAAAGAATAAAATACCTAGGAATAAACCTACCTAAGGAGACAAAAGACCTGTACTCAGAAAACTATAAGACACTGATGAAAGAAATCAAAGATGACACAAACAGATGGAGAGATATACCATGTTCTTGTATTGGAAGAATCAATATTGTGAAAATGACTATACTACCCAAAGTAATCCACAGATTCATTGCAATCCCTATCAAATTTCCAATGGCAGTTTTACAGAGCTAGAACAAAAAATCTTAAAATTTGTATGGGGACAGAAAAGACCCTGAATAGCCAAATCAATCTTCAGGGAAAAAAACGGAGTTGGGGGAATCAGACTCTCTTACTTCAGACTATACCACAAAGCTATAGTAATCAAGACAATATGGTATTGGCACAAAAACAGAAATATAGATCAATGGAACAGGATAGAAAGCCCAGAGATAAACCCACACACCTATGTTCAACTAATCTATGACAAAGGAGGCAAGGATATACAGTGGAGAAAAGACAGTCTCTTCAATAAGTGGTGCTGGGAAAACAGGACAGGTACATATAAAAGAATGAAAGTAGAACACTCCCTAAAACCATACACAAAAATAAAACTCAAAATGGATTAAAGATCTAAATGTAAGACCGGACACTCTAAAACTCTTAGAGGAAAACATAGGAAGAACACTCTTTGACATAAATCACAGCAAGATCTTTTTTGACCCACCTCCTAGAGTAATGCAAATAAAAACAAAAATTAAAAACTGAGACCTAATGAAACTTAAAAGTTTTTGCACAGCAAAGGAAACTGCAAACAAGACAAAAAGACAACCCTCAGAATGGGATAAAATATTTGCAAACAAATCAACGGACAAAGGATTAATCTCCAAAATATATAAACAGCTCATGCAGCTCAATATTAAAAAAAACAAACAACCCAATCAAAAAATGGGCAGAAGACCTAAATAGACATTTCTCCAAAGAAGACATACAGATGGCCAAGAGACACATGAAAAGCTGCTCAACATCACTAATTATTAGAGAAATGCAAATCAAAACTACAATGAGGTATCACCTCATACCTGTTAGAATGGGCATCATCAGAAAATTTATAAACAACAAATGCTGGAGAGGGTGTGGAGAAAAGGGAATCCTCTTTCACTGTTGGTGGGAATGTAAATTGATACAGCTACTATGGAGAACAGTATGGAGGTTCCCTAAAAAACTAAAAATAGAATTACCATATGACCCAGCAATCCCACTACTGGGCATATACTCAGAGAAAGCCATAATTCAAAAAGACGCACCCCAATGTTCGTTGCAGCATTATTTACAATAGCCAGGTCATGGAAACAACCTAAATTCCCATCATCAGACAAATGGATAAAGAAGATGTGGTACATATATACAATGGAATATTACTTAGCCATAAAAAGGAATGAAACTGGGTCATTTGTAGAGACGTGGATGGACCTAGAGACTGTCATACAGAGTGAAGTAAGTCAGAAAGAGAAAAACAAATATCATATATTAACGCATGTATGTGGAATCTAGAAAAATGGTACAGATGAACCGGTTCGCAAGGCAGAAACAGAGACACAGATGTAGAGAACAAATGTATGGACACCAAGGCAGGAACGCAGGGGTGGTGGGGTGGTGGTGGGATGAATTGGGAGATTGGGATTGACATGTATACACTACTATGTATAAATTAGAAAACTAATAAGAACCTTCTGTATAAAAATAAAATAAAATTCAAAATAAATAAATAAAAGCTAGTAAAAGGCCTTATCACATGTAAATCTCTCTCCCAATAATCTATCAAAATGTTACTCTCTTCCTTCTCATGTTACCATATTTATTTTGAAGTATAGAGGGAAGCCAGCTTGACATTTTTAAGTAAATATTTGATCCTCAGAAAAAATGATTGACATATTGTATCAGACCATGACCAGAATAGTGTATTGAAGTGTCTTGACATATTGGTGTCTCACAGTCAGTTGTGAGATATCATAAGTAATATGGGGGAATAAAATTTTCTGAAGTTTAAAAGATTTTTAAAAATCGAAGTATAGTTAATTTACAGTTTTGTGTGGAAGTGTACAACAAAGTGATTCAGTTATACATATATATATATATATATACATACATACATATATTTTTTCAGATTCTTTTCCATTATAGGTTATTACAAGATATTGAGTATAGCTCTCTGTCCTGTACAGTGGGTCCTTGTTGTTTACTAAAAGATTTATTTAAAAACTAAAATAAAAATAGAACACTTTCAAGGATAGCCCTATAACATCACCACTTCTACTTCTTCCCATTTGGGTATGTTTTCTTGAGTGGGCAAGAATTACAGATTGGACACAAGGAATTGCAGAAATCCTGGTATGTGATGGGAGTAGTGTATGTATGGGAATGTCATCACACACACGCATTGCAGTGGAAAGAAGGTTGGAAACCCCTGCGTTAAGAATCCTGAAAAGCTTGAGAGAAGATCCAGGAGAGACCAATTTCCATTTGATTGCAGAGTTTAGGGAAATGTGGCCAGGAAAGCCCTGGGCAGGCTCTAGGTGAGGGGTGGGTGAGCAACTGTATTTTGGACAGGGAGGAGAGAACTACAACAGGTCCCTGGAGAGAGAAGGCTACTGCAAAAGATCTGAGGTACTGACAAAGGGGGAAGAAGGCAGGGTACTGAAGAAGAGTTTCACATATCTCATCATTTTGCCCCCGACAAATTCTGTTTGTGCAACCTCTTTATCATACACTTAAAATTTTTTCATCAGGACAAACTTTCACATAATGAGACTCCACCTGTCTCATTAACAAGTTAATCAAAGCGTTCATGAGCCACACGCACAAGGCCCAGAAGCTCATCTCCAACACTTGGCAATTTGTATAGTACTTGAAAAAAATAGGATTCAATACCCGTGCCAAGGCTAAATTATCTCAAATTAGCAACCAAGAAAATAAATGTACAAGTAAATGGCAGAAATCGGATCACAATAGTCTATTTCTATAGGGAGGTGGACTAATAAGTGACCACAAATGGGCTCTAAGTACCTGGATGAGTATGGGTGATATTTTCTGTCCTTCATATTTCTAGTTTTACGGTGTTGCCCTTCAAGGGAATATTCACATTGTTAAAATGAAAAAGAAAAAAACTCTTGCAAAGTCTCAATTTAGGTATGCTGCCACCAGGTGGTGATAGTATGGCACAACCATATAGTCCAAGTGATAAGGCACAAACTATAAACATGTGTTTTAGGGAAAAGATTAGCACACTATTCCCATCACCTATTGAAAAAAAAAAGTTAAAAAAAAAAAAAGCTTTGCTTAAACCCATAAAGACATAATTTGGCTTTTAAGATTTTCTTTTGTTTTAGTTTTTTCTTTTCAAAGAAATATATGCCTATGTACAATTTGGTGTCAGTTTTACTAACCTTGAATTTTATGATATCATTCTGAATTACAGTCAAAAAGCCATCCTATGCATTTGGCCCCAACTTCCAGGAGGCCAAAATGGAAGTCAAAATGACCAGGGTACTTCTTTCTGAGGTACTTTGTCTTTTAGTGGGAAGCCAATCCACCTTGCCTGGCTAGTCTGAAATAAGTTCCTTCTGTCTCTCCACCTTATAAAGCCCTGCTTCTTTCCCCTAAACCTACCCAAAGAATAAGAAGAGAAAGGTACCTTGTTATTTGGAGCAACAGTTTGTGTTCTCCATAATGCTATTTGCCATATTTCCTCAGTAACATTTATTCTCTCTCTCTCTCTCTCTCCCAATGGGGAAAGAAGGGAGAAACATACACACACACACACACACACACACACACACACACACACACATATTAGTTAGAATTTATAAAATAAGATAGTATTTCCATCTCTTTAATAGACTATTTTACTGCTTTGATTAAAACTACAGGTCCCTTGATTTACACAACAGTTCTCTGATTTTGCTTTTAGCTGTTTAGTTAGGAGAGTGGCCAGAATGATATTTCTAAAACTGAATTTTTTTTTTTTTTTTTGCGGTACGCGGGCCTCTCACTGTTGTGGCCTCTCCCGTTGCGGAGCACAGGCTCTGGACACGCAGCCTCAGCGGCCATGGCTCACGGGCCCAGCCACTCCACGGCATGTGGGATCTTCCCGGACCGGGGCACGAACCCGTGTCCCCTGCATCGGCAGGCGGACTCTCAACCACTGCACCACCAGGGAAGCTCTAAAACTGAATTTTTAAAAGGTCACTATTTCATACATAAAACAGAGCATTCTGAATGAAAAAAATAGATTGGCAGAAAAAATTATATTGATTATATCATGATATGTCCAAGTCTTATGGTTGGCTTGGCAGAAAAAATTATATTGATTATATCATGATATGTCCAAGTCTTATGGTTGGCTTATGTGAGACTAAAATCATCATCATCACCATCACCATCATCAATGTCATTACCATCATCATCACCATCCACAATTCTCCGTTTTTTCTTGAGCAATTAGTACCCACCAGGCTCCATGCTAGGTGCTGCCTACTTTGTTACAACAGAACTCAGCCAAAGGTTTCCTGTTGTTCACAATGCCCTCTCAGGCACAACCTTCTTCATGTTTCAACCCTCATGCAGTGTACTTTCACTACAGCTTTCCATGACAGAGAGCAGATGTTGTTATAAAGATTCCCCAAAGGTGAGTCAGAAGAATCAGAGTCTTTACTGTATAATATATTAGCATATTCAGGACACTAGATTTGGCCATAGGAAGTTCTGCTGGGGTGAATTGAACGTTTCTGGAGCCTTGACTTCTTGGCCCTCTTTTTTTGGCCATCTTTTGTGTATCTTGTACAGGCAATTAATGTAAAATATCCCTCTTTCCTGATGTGGCATTTGTTATAAAGACCATTTCTCACTGTGGCATAGCATAGTGACCAGCATGATAGTGTGATGTGCATTTGTTTTGGTACTGATCTGAACACTGTGGACCTTTCACAGAGAGTTTATCCCAAAGCAATGGCTTCTGCCATCCAGACATTTATCTGTTCTTCATGGGTAGTTCTGCAAGAGATGATACTATGGTGATAAAGAAAATATATCCATAAGTTTCAGAGGAAGTCACTTAGCAGGATGACAGGTGTTATCTGGGCGCTGTTCTCTGTCTCTGGGGTTCTGGTGATCAGACCAAAGCAAAGTGAACCTTGGGAAATCCAACTGAGCAATTGCTGCAGAACTCCCTGACTGAACCACAGTTTTTCAGTCATCAACCTTTGGAAACCTTAGTTCTTTTGTTTTTTTTTACCAGAAAGTATTATTGTGTGGTGTGTTATATTCAATTTTTTTTTTTTTTGCGGTACACGGGCCTCTCACTGTTGTGGCCTCTCCCGTTGCAGAGCACAGGCTCCGGACGCGCAGGCTCAGCGGCCATGGCTCACGGGCCCAGCCGCTCCGCGGCATGTGGGATCCTCCCGGACCGGGGCATGAACCCGCGTCCCCTGCATCGGCAGGCGGACTCTCAACCACTGCGCCACCAGGAAAGCCCTATATTCAATTTTTAAAAACTATTTTTAAAAAATGATCATAGATAGAACATGTTCTCACCTGTCCCAATCTCATGAATTGCCATCTTTGAATGTCAGCGTAGGCTATTGCTGAAAACAAGATAAGCAATAGAATTCAAGAATCTGGTTGGAATTATTTCCAGCAAATGCACCCCTCACCAACCCCCAGCACTACCAACCTCCCAACCTCCAACTCTTCATATGACTACCTAGACGTGGGGATAAAATAGCACATAAGACTAAACTTTTGAAAGATTTCCTACATATCAGCTCACTTATGGCAACCAACACCTTTAGTAGATCCGTGAATATGACACCCAAGTCACACCTACTGTTGACGCTGACATAAAGAGCTAAATATAATAGCTGATGGGTACCAAGTGCACAATGAATTGTGTTGGAAATATTGTTGTGAATTCTCCAAGTCTTACACAGACTAACAACTCTTTTGAAACAAGTACAATATTATACCCCTGTGGTTAGCATAGCATTCATGATTTCTTTCAAAATAGACCACCAATACTGCAGATGATCTTTAGACATTCCACGAAAAATAGTTTACTTCTACCTGAGGTTAAAGCTTCACCTACTCGTTGTAAGACCTGTTGGACATTATATGGTTGATTTCTGGAGCTCTTGATGAGAACCACACTCTCTTCTAGATACTATTTTACAACTCCAATAATTTTAGGCAAATAGAGACAGTACTAGTTCATCTTTTTCACCTTGAATTTTAGGTTGTATGTAAGAAGATGGGGCTCAGCGTGGTGTTTAATTACACGCTTTATTGAAGCAATCAGCCTAACATCCACAATATCAAGGTATAGTGGCAAATAATACACTGGACTCATTTTTATGTCTTATAGTCTAGGTTGGAGATCTAGTAAGCAGAGTTTATGGGTAAGGCATCAAATAGACCACTGTAGAATGAGAAAATAAAAATTCTACTGCTTTAGAAACAAAAAGATTTGGAATTATAGAAGACAAATGGGTGAAGATGCAAAGACATATAGGGCTCTTAACAAATTTATTCCTTTCACAGTCTAAAGTAGGCAAGCAAAAGAGAAAAGGTCTGATCCACCATCATAGTACCTAAGTGCTGGTTCAGTACTTGAGAGTTGTTAAGGTATAGCTTGTTGGTGACATTTTGAAAATTATTTAAGATAAAAATAAATTAAAATTGAAGTGACTTCAAAAGAATGCAATTAGAGCAACATTAGCATCTGTCATTGCTTTCCCTCTCCCAAACTAAAGTGTTTTTCCTTTTTGTAGAGAGAAAAACTCAATGCAATATGAGAATCACTTAATTCTGTCTAGTATCATTTATTGCACAGAGGGTTTGGCCACCTTTTCTTATCCAGGAATTATTGCCTCACTGTGCACCACCACTACAGGGATGGGATGGCAGATGTTACAATGGCAGCTTGGGATTTGCAGAAATTTTTCACAAAAGAGAACAATGGGTTAGTGATTCAGGGAAGGAGGGATTTCATACACTATTTGTACCAGAAAAATCAATGATGTTCCAAAAACCACAAAAGAATGGCAAATAGGATTTCAAATTAAAGATGGCAGATTTAAAAAAATACTAGCCTTTGATTTATCCCAAAAACTAAAGGGATATTTTAAAAGGCATAAACCTACAATCAAAAGTAAACATGTGGGCTTCCCTGGTGGCACAGTAGTTGAGAGTCCGCCTGCCAATGCAGGGGACACGGGTTCGTGCCCCTGTCTGGGAGGATCCCACATGCTGCGGAGCGGCTGGGCCCGTGAGCCATGGCCGCTGAGCCTGCACGTCCAGAGCCTGTGCTCCGCAACGGGAGAGGCCACAACAGTGAGAGGCCCGCATACCCCCCCCCAAAAAAAAAAGTAAACATGAAAGGTGTCCAGAGCAGTAAGTTTTTGGAAGCTGGAAAGCATATGGGTAAGTAGTACCTGATCTAGAAACCCCAAGAAAGCCTAATCCTAAACTGACAATGGGGAAAGAGAAACAATTCAATTCACATTGTCAAACTTTACATTAAGAAACAATTAGATTTAATAAATCCCCTTTTCTTCTCCACATACTAGAGAACCAGCCTTCCCATACCTTGACAGAAGATTAGGAATTTATACCCGTAGAGGGTAAAATAGAGACTCTGGGCAGGGGCCAACAGTTACAGTTGAGGGTTGGGTACTATATTGAAAACAGAAGCATTAGTTGAATACTAAGACCCCCAGTGCTCTCTTGCCACTCATCTCTCATGATATCATTATTGAGGCAGCAAATCTAAAGTGTTTTTTTGTGAATCTAACCAACACAACAGGAAAGACCTAAAAATACTGAAATGAGAGATTCTCTAAAGAAATGACTCAACCAGAATACCCTACAATGAAACATGCAAGCTCAAAGTTTATAACTGGCTTTTCAATTTCTCATCCTTCAACATGAACAGAGAGCAAAGGATGACTAGGGATATGAGGAAAGTCTCATATGAATGACAGAGACCAAAACAACAAACACATATACAAAAGTTGAACAAAAGAAACTGGGGAGAAACAGACTATGCAGTTGAGATATATGATATAAAAAAAGATCCACGAAACGATAACATGTTTTGCACACACATACCCCATTCAGGGAATAAGAAAGATATCTCAGAAATCAAAAAAATATAGCAGAAATAAAAACACTCAAAAGAGTAGACTGTTTTAAAGACAACATCATTGGAAATCTTTAGAATGTAGAGTAAAAAGACAATGATAGGAAAGGGAGAGAAAGGGTTAATGGAATTAGAGCATCATTATAAGAAGTCCAACATTAGAATATTAAGGAGTTCCAGAAAAGTAACAGAGAAAATGTAGTGAAGGAAATCAAAGCAATAATTCAAGAAAAATTCCCATTTCTAAAAGACATCAATCCACAGATTGTAGGGGCCCATTACCAAAGCATATTCACTATGAAATTTCAGGATACTTGGGACAAAGAGAAGATCCTACATGCTTTCAGAGACAATGTACTGGATTCAGAATGGCAAACATTTTCTCAGTTGCAATACTGGAAACTAGACGGCAATAGAACAAACTTTCAATACGTTATGAGGAAAATATTTTCAACCCGGAATGCTATACACAACAAAACCATTAATCAAGTGTGAGGGTAGAATAAATACATTTTCAAACTTGAAAAATCTCAAAAAAATACCCGTCTTTCCCATGTAAACTTTTCCAGAAAGTAACTAGGACATATCTTCTACCAAAATGGAGGAGTAAACCAAGAAAGAGGAAGGCTGGTAATAAAAGTCACATGGACTCCAACTTAGAAGAGAGGCAAAGGCAATTCCCAGAATGATGGTGACAGCCAGACTCAGCACACTCCACTCTAAAGGCTATAGGAGATATTTTTGCCAAGAAGATGAAATTAATAGAATACCTGATGTATCCAAATGTATTAAAGGAGATTTTTACATGGGAAAGAATACATATATAGAAAGCTAAGGGAAAAAAACAAACACAACTACTAACTATAAATTTTGATTTAATCAAATGATGTAATTAGGAAAGGATGGGAAGATAGGAAGAGAATATGCTTCTATGTCTGTGTGAGGTTGGGGATGATAAAAGAGTTAAGTCTAATTTTCAACAGTGGGATACTAGTAGATTACATCAAAAACTAACAAAGAAACAATATAATCATATCATTTAGACCTGCAATGTCCAATAAAATGGGCACCATCCACATGTGGATATGGAGCACCTGAAGTGTGGCTAGACTAATTGAGGAACTGAATTTTTAAGCTGATTTAATTTTAAACAATTAAAATTTAAAGATCTTAAACTCAATTCAGTTATTGGAAAGCTTTTAAGTGTGTCTGGAACAACTTGGGTATGTGAATTTCCTTTTTCAACGTATAGGGAATCTAAACACAGATCAAACATTTCTAATGAAAATTTAATGTCCAAATACAGGTGTGCTGTAAATGTAAACTATATACTGGATTTCAGAAGCTTAGTATGGAAAAAAATGTAAAATATCTAATTAATCTTTTTATATAGAATACATCTTCAAAGATAATATTTTGGACATATTAAGTTAAATGAAATATTTTTAACTTTTTTTTTTTTTACTTTTTAAACGTTTCTACTAGAACATTTACAATTGACATATGTGGTTCTAATATTTCTACTGGACAATGCTGATTTAGATTAATGGCATTAAACAGCAAAACAAAAAAACAAACAAAAACCCACAAAAATAAATGAAAGTTATCTCCAGGGAGCAAGATTTAGGATATAGGGAAGGTCAAGGGACCACTGTTTTTCATATATTATAGAATTATATTATATTATAAAATTATTTTATTATTACAGAACTCTGTTGCATTATTTGACTCTAATCTTTATGCATGTATAATGTTGACAAAGAAAAAAACAAGAGTGGAAAACCAATTTCTCAATATTTTTGCAGCTTCACAGGACTACACCTATTTTCATTTACACTTGATGCTATTCTCTGGAGCTAGGGAAACATTGGAAATAATGTTTTCAAAAGAAGCAGGATGCCAAGAAACTACCCGATACTAACAGGCTGTGTGTCCACTCTGCCTTCTCAGTGTGTGCACCAGCTAGCAAGCTGTGCTTTATGCAATATGTTTTCCCCCATAGGAATGAGATGAGGCTTAGGAACTAAAGGTATAAAAACATAATAAAAATTCAATTTTCTGAAGCATTCAAGCTGTATAAATAAACAAAACCCCATGATAATTTATCATTAAGGTCTGAAATTTCCTTTATCATCTCTTCTAACATACCCACAATCTACAATCCCGTCCTGGGAAACCATAGCATATTCTTAAAAATCAACTACTGTTGCTAAACAGGAAAGCAGCCAGGAACTTTGAGACTCTGCAGCTCCAGTGAAAAATAAGGTTGGATCTGCATTGTTTCTGGTCAGCTTCAGTACTGCAGTAATTAGAAATGATTTTCTTGATTTTTCTTTAGTCTTACTAGGCGGTAGAACTCCCAAGAGAGATAGGTGACAATTTGCAACTCAGCTAACAGGCATGACAATACATTTGAAATAGCAGTCCTCTAGAGAATTATCAAGCACAGACTGTAAGGGGGACTGAAAAAAATTCATGTGGGACAATGGAGGAAAACATTATAAAAAAAAAAATCTCTTCTTGACTCTTCCCTACTTGCCAAACTTAGCTCCCATTGGAAAGTACCATTAAAATAAAGAGAAAAGGCTTATCCTTATCATTTTTGTGTGTATTTGCATTTGAAATAGATTTTATCTAAATCTCATTTACATTTTTGTAATCACTTACATATTTGACCTCTGTACATTCAGAGTACTTTTAGTTCTTAAGAGGGACAAGAAAAACTTAGAGGTCCTAAATGAGAACTAAGGAGTTAACTAAAAAGTCAAAATGGTAAAGATTATTCAGGCTAGAGAAAGATGACAGAGGGGCAACTGAAAGTTGGTCTTCAAAGAAACAATCAACTTGGGAATAGTGCAAATGAGGAACAGAGAATCTATCAGAGAGAAATTTACTAATCAGCGAAGGTCATTGGCGAACGCAAAGTTTTACCACAGAGGTTGTGAAATTTCTTTCTTTGTTAGCCTTCAGCAACAGGATAAACGTGCATTTTATAGAGGATTTACCATGGCTTTTAGAAAGTTAGGGAAATTAATAATCATATGGCCTTTCTTAAGGTCTTTTTCAGGCATAGAAGTCCCTAATCATTTCCCCATTTTAAACTACTTGTTGCATACCTATCATAGGCCAAACATTGTGCCAGGCTCTGGAGAGAGCAATGAAAAAGAAAACCCATCTCCATACCCCTGAAGCTTATTAAATGATTCCACCGTGTTTTGTGAGGGAGCTGGGCTAAGTAATCTCTGATATTCTTTCAGCTTGAAAATTCAAGAATAGACTGACAAGATCGTTTCTTGTCAATGGCAGAGGGAGAAGCATAATCCAGAAGGAGCCAGTTTTGAAGCTAACCAACAGGTAGAACTTATTAATGGTAATTTCTTAATTTCTTGACTTTGTCCAAAATAGGTCAATGTTTAGAAACTTGGCCATTTTAAAATCTTTTCAGGTGTGACATTTAGAAAGCTAAAGGGACTTTGTTTTTCAAAGCACTTAATGATCATGGATTTATCCCACAAGCCTGGAAGTATGTGACTCAGAAGTCACGGACAAATATTCCTCAAAACCACCTCGACAGCACTGGAATAGTACCTGCATAAAGCAGGCTTCTACAGTTACAGCACACGCAAATTTCTTCCTGGGAACTAGATTGCTCTTCACACTCCTGCTTCCGAAAAGAAAAAGATTCCGTTGAAAACAGCTCTTCAGAAAGGAGGAAAGCAGACATGGTTGACAACATCAGCTCAAGTAACTTGAAACAAGCAAGGTGGGATGTGACCTGTTCAGAAGTCAGACAGATCTCCATGATGTCGTCTCGAGAGCAGAGTTTTTGGGCTGTTTAGGCCACCTTTACTGTCTGCTCTGTTAAGGCTGGTCCTCACCTTTTTCCTTTGTCTCCCTCATTGAGAACAGGAAGTGAGACCAACGCAGAGCATGCCCAGTCACCGAGAGGTCTTGGGAAACTTGACATTGGGAACCTGGGAGAGAAACCAAGGTTCCCTGGTTCTATTCTTCACAGAATGTGTTGCATCCCAGATGGAAGCATAATGATATAAGAAATATGGGACTGTCCTTCAGGGAGATACTCTTCTAGGGAATGCTCACTCAATATAGGCTGTTCTTTGGGTAAACAAATGCTATCCTGCCCTCCCCTTCTCCCAAATTAAAAACAATAATTCAGTTAGTACTAACAGTCATAGGTTTGCCTCCATCCTACATATAGTGAGAAATTGTGCAAAGAAACCAGTCTACTGAGGGGTATTAAAGGAGCGGGCAGGGAATTCCACCCTCCTGTCACACAAGGTACTCTCGGGTAGTGAGTAAAAACTTGTTAGCTCAGGAGCCAAATTGCTTGGTTTCAATTTTCAGCGTTGCCACTTATAAGTGTGCTGCCTGGGACAAAATATGGCATCTCCTAGTGCCTCAGTTTCCTCATTTTTAGAGCAAAGATAATAATATTACGTTTTGGGCTGAATTGTCTCTCCCTTCCCTCAAAATTCATAAGCTGAGGTCCTAACCCCCAGTACCTCAGAATGTAACCATATTTGGAGATAAGATATTTAAAGAGGTGATTAAGTTAAAATGAGGCCATTAGGGTAGGGCCCTAATCCAATATGACTGTTGTCCTTGTAAGAAGAAGAGCAATCACCAGGGATGCACATGCACAGAGGAGAGGCAGCAAGAGGGGGGCCATCTATAAGCCTAGGAGAGAGGCCTCAGAGGAAACCAACATTGCCAGTACCTTGAACTTGGACTTCCAGTCTCCAGAACTTCAAGAAAATTAATTTCTGTTGTTTAAGCCACCCACTCTGTGGTATTTTGTCATGGCAGCCCTAACAAACTAATACGTAGTATTTATTCTTGTAAGAGTGCTGTGAGAATTAAATTAGTTAATCCATGTAGAATGCCCCAAATGAAGGTTGGCACATAGTTAACACTGTTGTGATGAGAAAAAGAACTTTTGAGAAAAACCAACTTTTGTTTTTCTGACTTGCTGCCCAGGCATTTTACAGTATGATAACCCTGTACATACCCAGAGTTTGGACATTTAGATAAGGACTTGAGTTTAGGATGCCCACCATAAATTCCTGCTTTGCTTTTCCCTGGGACACCTTTTAAAATAACCACAGTTAAAGCTAAGCCTGCAAAGTTAGTGACCTCTGCCCCAACCACCTTATAGGTAATAAGTACTTGCTGCCCTGCTCTCTATCTCCTGCTGGCTTGTGACCTGGGATGAAGGACTACCCTTCCCCTGGCTCACTGCGCTGCCAGCAACCCCCAACCCCGGATCTGTGAGCAATAATAAATCTTGTGATTCAATTTCCTTTGTGTGGGTGTATTGATTGAAACTGCACCTTCAATCAAAACGACCCCATGGGTTTCAGGTTCCCAAAGTGGGAGGTAAGATGCTGAGGGAGCTCCCTGCCATCCCCACGTGGTGGCTTGTGTCTCCTCATTCAGCAGGTCACAATCTGCATATTCTTCATTCAATACAACAGCTCTGGCTTCTCAACACAACTGTATGTTAACTACTAAGTGGAACAACAAAAGGGGATTATCATTGTTGTTGAGTGTAATTCAAAGCCACCTGCCCATTGGCCTCTGACCTTACTTGGGACAGGAGTCAGGCCTCTTCCTGTTCATTTTGCTAAAGACCTGGATGAAAATAGACCCCAGATTCTGCCCTGAAGGGGATTCAAGATTCTAGGGATCCTAATAGGAATGTTGTGATTGACTCTCTGGTGGACCTAGGAAGTCATGTTTAGCATTCCCTTTTAGAACAGATTTTTTCACTAAGAAGTTTGCTCTTTTTATCCTAGGGTTGTGAATCGTTCCTGTGAACGTTGGTTTAACTTTATCATGCAGCACCACAACCTATCAGTTTGTAATAACATAAGTTTTATAGATTCTGTATATCAGACACTGTTGAATATAGAAATGTAATGATTTGAGCACATGCAAATTATTTTTTTCTAACTCTGTTAGATTAAAAATGCACTGGGCTAAGCAAAAAATAGGTTAGAGTTTTACAGGAGAGTATTCATTTTAATGAATGAGTATTGCTTACTATTCAGGAGCAAGTGATGGTGTACACACTCAACCAACCTAGTGAAGATGCTTTATACCTACTGTATTTAGTATTACTGATCCCCTATAATGCTTTCTTTCTAGAGACCATCAAAGTGATTGCTTCATACCCCTCTAGAAGTCTCAGAATGGGATAGCAAGCCCTGTTCTGATTTGAAAAGCATAAAACGGTTAGCGGTCTCCAAATCTTCCTGGTCTTCAACCTGTCAAAGTATCTCAAAGATAGACTTGCTGGTAGAACTCTCTGTTTAACTGCAAGTAGACAACCTGGGCGAGTTATCATCACATTGAGTGACCTATTATCACTTCACCTTTCTAAATCTCAATTTCCTTAACACAATTTAATGGGCTCTTTACATGGACAAAGTGAAATCATGGATAACCACACACTAAACTTTGTTGGGCACTTACCTATGTAGTGAACTTTGTGAGTAATTTGCTGCATATATTACTTCAGTTAAATCCTCAAAATGATACCGTGAAGTAGATATCATTATTATACTACTATATATAACCCATTTTCTACAAAGAAATACAGTACAGTTGACCCTTGTACAAGGTGGATTTGAACTGTGTGGGTCCACTCATGCTCAGATGTTTTTCAACAGTAAACACTACAGTACTACAAGATCGTTGGTTGGTTGAATCTGCAGATGTGAAGGAGAGGTAGATATGGATGGCCAACTCTAAGTTATAGGCAGATTAACCCTCTGTGTTGTTCAAGGGTCAACTGTAATACTTAAAGAAGTTAATTAACATGCCTGAGGTTCACAGAGCTAGCAAATGCCACAGATCCAGGGCTAGAATTCAAATCTCAGCTCAAAGGTTACCTCCTCAGTCTTCTTGACTCCTCTAATCTAAAGTAGTGAGCACCCTCCATGAGTCATTCTCTGTATTATCACCATCATTTTGTTTTCTTCTCTTTATAGCACCCAGGATTGTCTAAAATTTGTATTCATCTGTTTTCTTCTTTGTCTCTTTTCCCCCAATGGAATCTCCAGGAGGGGGGCTTGCCTGTCTGGTGTCCCCAGTGTCTATAACAGTACCTGACACAGGGTAGGACAGAATATTTGTTGAATGAATTGATGCTTGCCTGAATAGGAAGCTGTGTGGTAAACTGGAAAATTCTAGTTAATGGCAAGGTATTATCTTCATTACCTGAGTTTGGTCAGTTAATCATAATAGCTGGGCCCGGGAAAAACCTAGAGAATGTTTTAATTGGAGAAAGGGATCAGATACCCTACCCTAGTGGGTAGAATTTTTCAGGCAGGGGCAAGAGGCCTCCTAAGAGACGTGTTGAAAATAAATATTTGACTATACTTCAATTTTACCCATGAAATATGCAAAACACCCTCAGAAGTCCATTTATTTTGGTGAAAAACGTAATTATAGGACAAATCATAACCTTTATGAACCTCAGAAACCATTTAATTAGACCAGGGGAAAATACCTGCCCTGCAGAAGTTCACAGAATCAATATAAAGATCAAATGAGATAATGCATACAAAAGTGCTTTGTAAAATTTAAAGTCTTGTGATACAAGGGTAAGGTGGTATTAGGATGTTAATTTGATCTACTTGTTTCCATTTCAAATGGTTAACATACAATTTCTTTCCTGGAAAGTCTTTCTGTAATAATATGATTATGGAGACTCTCCCAATGGCATTGGCTTATTTCATCAAACTCAGAGCTAGAAACTGTGGTCTTTGTAAAGTACAAGTGTGAGAGGCTTAACTGTGGTGGTCCTCTGTGTATGGAACCTGAAAAGACTGCGGGATAGATAATCTAGGGTGGAAGGCAGACTTACTTTTCATTGTACACTGTTTTGTACTGTTAGAGATTTTTAAAAAGTTAACCATTTACAAAATATCTAAAAGGAAACAAATGAAACTGAAGGGGAGCAGATTTTGCTATCCCAAAATATGTCTCTTTGGCTTGAGGATTACTTGGAGCTAAAGGCAAGCAAAATGCAGCAGATTCAGGAAAAGCTTCTTTACCTCCCCCTCAACTGCCTAAATTTACATTGGAAAAGGAGCCTGTACCAGGAAGAGAGCATATACCAGAGTTCTCTTTTTACCTAAGAAACTTATCTGCACAACACGGTAATCTTTGTTTCCCGAACATCTTCTCTGTCTTCCTGTGAATGGCTTCCCTCCCCTTTGTATCCCCAGACCCCAACCCCTGTCCTTAGCTCGGGATGTTATATAAGCCTCAATTGCCTGGCTGCTCTTTGCGTCTCATGTTTATGGGGCTCCTATACACACAAAATGTGTTTGTTTTTCTGTTAATTTGTCTTATATCAATTTAATTATTAGACCAGCCAAATAACCTAGAAGAGAAGGAAATTTTTTTCCACACCTTCAAAACAAAGAAGCAATAAAATTACATATCAATATGATCATGGTTATCTAAGCCAAGAAGCTTTCAACTGAAAGGAGGTACAAACTCCTTCTCTGTGTTTTTGTTTGAGTGCATGTTCCATTCTCATTTTTGCCCTTGTGGTTATAGCAGACACTTTGTAGGGCAGATGCCTCATTCAGAATTTTCCCTTCTCTGAAAATGACCTTGGATACAAAGTAGTCATTCTGTCTTCTTCTGCCCAAAGCTGACTGGTTTAGTGGTAGATATTAAAATTGAGAAGCACTGCTCTAGAAGGAAAATTCACGAAATACACCTCATATTTCTCTGTAGCTACCCTAGCTCCTGGCCGCCTTGAGTTCGTTCTTCACTAATTCCAAGAAACATTCTAGTGACATTTCAATAAACTCACCCTTTCGCTGCCCACTATTTACGCTAGCTTCAGGTCAATGGGAGCGAGACCCAGTATTTTTTGTTTTTAAAGTTCCTCAGGTGATCCCAATATTAAAATTAAATACAAAATGGAGACCGGACTTGAGAATTCCCTGAGCTGACAAACCATCTAGGCCACTTAAGCAAAACTAAACATATCTTATTTCATGAACATAAGTGAAACTTAGGTTATTTATTGTAAATACCTCTGACAATCATAAAAGAAACTTAAGTCATCTTAAAAATTGTAAGAGATAATCACTTTTAACCAATCCCCTGCTGTCTAGAAACCTCCAGTGTAATAACCAATCATTGTAAAGGATAAACAACTTCCTCATTTTTACTTTATGAGCCATCCCATGACTTCATGCCCCTGAGCTTCATACCAGTCTTTGAATTTGAAAGCTCCCAGTTCATAAACTATTCTTATATATAATAAATTCTTACTAAATACTATTTTTTGATTTGGTAGTTTTAATTTAGCTATTTCTGGATTTTGGTCACCAGTAGGCATTCAAAGCTGAGAATAGTTACCTTACTCCAATGTTAGGTAAGGTTTAACGTGCACGTGACTTGCCTGAAGATCCTGTTAAACTGCACATTCTCATTCAGTAGGTCTATGGTGGGGTCCAAGATGCTTTGTTTCCAATAATTTCCCAGATGATGTCGATGCTACTACTTTAGGGGTGACATTTGAGTAGCAAAGCTCCACGTGGTTTCTGTTGCTTGAAACCAAAAGAACCTTTTAAATATAGTATCTTTTCTCAGGTTGCAACCCCATCCTGTAAGGCCTTCCCACTTTTCCACCTATCCATCATTCAAGAGTCAATTATAACCCTATTTCCTTGATGAAGTCTTGCTTAAATCATTATAGCCCCCTCTCCTTGTTGATGGCCCATGGCTCATACAGGCCCCATTACATAATATGACATTTAATTGTCTTGGATGTAGTCCAAAACATCCCACTTACAAATGGTGGCCCCTATACAACTATTTCCTATGTAATCTCATCTCTCCCAAATGTGTGTATGTGTGTGTGTATAATAATATAAATGTAAAACACACACATATATATATATTATATATAATATATATATGCTTAATCCAGCATGACCTCCAGTCCAGTAGTGGGAACTAGGCAGGTATTTAATTAATATTTGTAGAATTGAAGGTGTATGAAAAAAAGAAGTGTAACCACCACCATTACCTAGTGAAAAAAAATAAAAAGTAGAAGAGATTATAAAGGAAAATGGTAGAATGACCTAACATGACTTATAGCCCTGGATACCAGAGGATAGATACATTTACATAGAGTTTTGATGAGGATAGTGGTTTATTGCCTAGGAAATGAAGATGGATCTGGCCATGAGTATGCTCTAGTCATGTGTGCAGAGCCCCAGTGCCTCATGTATCCCAGATGTCCTTTGGCAAGGGCACTGAACCAGACAGTCCCTGGGCTCAGTGGTTTGCTTTAAACCAAAAGAGGAAGAGGAGGAGGAGAAGGGAAATATCACAGAATGCTAGAGCTGAAAGCTACCGCAGAGACAATCTTTTATCCAACCTTCTCATTTTAAGGATGAGGAAGCTGAGGCTCAGAAATCCCCAGGTTAGAGATGAACAAATATTGACCTAGAACTCAGATCTCCATTTGTAGGACAATGCTGTTCCATGGCTCTAACTGATCTGGTAAAAATTCTTAATCTATGTAGGAACCCCCAGTCTCATAGTGTCCTCTGTGTTGTCTTTGTCAGAGATGGGAAATTCTGGCATCTTAGTGAAAGAGGCATGAAATGGCAGAGGTAGCCAGGCCCCGCGATGTGTGGATCAGAGAGGATAGCACAAATGGACGTGGTCTACTGTATAGTGCCCTTCCTTCTCCTGAGTCCAGTTCTCTTTGGTCCCAGTGGAGGCCCATGATCTTAAATGGATTCAAGTCAACACAACTCCTTTGCTCTGCTCAATTTTGGTATGAGTAGATTATAGGTTTTCCCAAGGATGAAAGGTTAGATAAATGAAAAATGAAATGAGCAAAATTCTTCTTGAATGTTGACTCCCTCCTTCTGGGGACCCCTAGAGTCTCTTCATCATGCTCTTTGTAGTGTAAAGTTAAGTGGGGTCTAACTAAAACGGGTACTAAAGCTTGGTGCTACATCATGACTCAAAGAAATCTCAGAGCAACTGGTTCCACTTCCTCATGAAACAGGTATACAAAGCCCTTCCAGAAAGTCTATTTGTTAACAAAAACAAAAAACAACAACAAAAAAATCTTTTTATCTGTGGATTCATTTCCAAATGTGGGGTAGAAATAACACCTGATAACCAAGAGATGGCCATCTTAGTTATCAGGTGTTAACTGATAGAGAGAATTCAGAATGTTCTCAATTGAGAGAATTGAGAATGTTCTCAATTTTAGAGAGAATTGAGAATGTTCTCTTTAAATCCATACTGCATTCTGCTTTAGCAGGAAAAAATTAAAGGGAAACTGAGAAGGACCCAAAGAGAAATAAAATTTCAAGTTCCCAATAGACATGAGTTAAAGGATAAAAGGCCAACAAATTTTCTTTTCCTACACTTTCATTTGTCTTGCTGTCATTTTAACACATGCATTGCTGTGTTCCCGTTTAACTCCCAGAAAAGTAGCACCAATGTTTATTACTACATCAGTGATTTCCACGGAAAAAAAAGAATCATTGGGGTGATAGCTGATGCAATTTCCTTAAAAATCGGACTTGGTCTCTTTCTTTCAAAAAGACAAGGAGAAAGATTCTGAGTTAATATGAACAGTTTTGTCGTAGTGTACCATTACTTGAAAATGATGGCACTCAAGGTTTAAAATCCAGATAAATCTTATACTCTATCTTTATAAAACAAAACACAAAAACCCTTGCTGTCCTCTAGAATTGTTATTTATGTAGTAAACACACCTTTGCCACAGTGAGGCACATTAGAGAATAATTAAACTCACTGGGTCATCTCCATTTTGAAGCCACAATAATTTAATGCTGCACAGGGAAGTAATTAGGTGAATTTGAAACCATAGTCGTAGGGGAGAAAAATAGGGCAGAACATATTCCAAGAAGGGATCGCAGACAGCCTCAGCTACCACAATTACACAGAAAAGAATCTAAAAATAAAGGTGGAGAACAGGCTGTAGACTACTTTGTACTCAGCAGCTTATAGCTTGGCTTGTCAGTCTAGTGTTTCTGTTGGCAAATTCTGGGAACTCTCTACCCTCAAAATGGGGAAATGCTTTGTAAAAAGCCCAATTCTTAGTTTCCACAGCTGAGAGAGATTGTAAACTTGGCTTTATAGGGACATGGGGCTTTCATCTTTTTTTATTGCCTTCTCCGTGTCCCTTATGCCCACACTCCAAACTCAGGTTGGGAATGTGTAAATGGAAGGACAGAAGAATTTCCACTGGAGGGTTCACATTCCCAAGCAAGCAAAACTCTAAATGTATAGAGACAGTAACAGTATAGTCATTCTGATTTCAGGTCCTGAAACCAAATAGACCCGAGCTTGTGTCCCACATCTACTGTGTGTCGCTTGGAGTAAGTGCCCGGTTCAGCTCCCCATTTAGCTCCTGTCTAAGCTCTACGGAGAGCAGGGCCTGGGCTATAAGTAAAAACTTGCAAGTGCCTTTTTGCTGAAAATGCTAACATTATTGGCACAGAGCCTGTAGTTCCTACATCAGCGCGTGGGAGTAAGCTGCGGAGAACAAAGTCACTGCCATTAAGTGGCCTCATCTGTACTTGTAGTTCCTGAGGCTGGGGAAAATTCAAATTTGGGAAACGTTTCTTTATAGCTCTCTCTCCTCTTTGAGGCGGGGGCTGTGTCTAAGGATCTTTTGTAGCCTTAGTGGTGCTTTCCTACAGAGCCTGGTTTGGAGTGGGCCCTCAACGAGTGCAAGAATAGAGCTAGCATCCAAGGCAGGGAGCCAGGATAATCCAGGAGAGAGACTCGAGCTTTGGTACCTAAGTTCTCCAGATGTAAAAACTGAGGGGTGTGGGGCACAGTGATGGCGGGGAGATACTGCAGGAGGCCACAACAGGATCAACCTGGATGATGAAAATGCATATGCGTCTTGCCACTGACTACTAATGCATGTGCTCATGACTAAAGTAAACTAGATTTTAATGCTCGTGGGACAAAGTTCAACGTGTTATATGGAACATGAGGAAAAGACATGGGGCCTTCTTAGGGAGCCACTATCACCTTGGGTTCTCTGCAGCATTCTTTTCCCATTTGACCCACTCCTCCCTCCTGGCGCATTTTCTTCAAGCCTCTGGAAGCCTCTCCTGTTTGCATCACTTCCTTGGCCAGAAGAATAGCTTGGTGACCTGCAGAACTCTCCCTGACCCAGAGTCTCTAGTCCTCTGAGGAGGATAATTGCGTTTCAAAAAGCAGGCCCTGAAGCAATCTTGGCATGCCAGGCTAGAATCAGCAAGAACAGCCATCAAGGATGGGACCGTGCAGGATTTTGTTTTTTTATGGTTTTGTGCACCTGCTAGCAATCATTTATTCACCTGCTCGGTGTGTTGGCTGGATTTTTTTTTTTTTTTTTTTTTTTTGCCGTACGCGGGCCTCTCACTGTTGTGGCCTCTCCCTTTGCGGAAACAGGCTCCGGACGCGCAGGCTCAGCGGCCATGGCTCATGGGCCCAGCCACTCCGCGGCATGCGGGATCTTCCCAGACCCGGGCACGAACCCGTGTCCCCTGCATCGGCAGGCGGACTCTCAACCGCTGCGCCACAAGGGAAGCCCCGGATTTTTTAATGAGACTTTTGCTAGGTGCATTTGGCAAACGATCTGTAGACTCCAAATTCTAGTTCCATCCCTTATTACCTCTGGGACCTTGGGAAACTCCCTTAACTTTCCTCAGCCCAAGTTTTTCCTTGTTGCTATCATAGGGGGAAATAATAGTGTCTCCCTTCCTCGACTGTTGTGGGAGATTAAATTAGATAATCCCCGTAAAGCGCTTGGCTTGGTGGCTGGTAAATCAGAAGTGCTCTACAAATGTTAACTCTATTTTAAAATTCAAGGAAGTGTTTTTAGAACTTTGGGGATTTCATCTCTGTTGCTTCGAATTTGTGCTTCCCCATTTGGTTTTCTTGGCCTAAGTCTCTGGGGGATGGGGCATTTCAGGCAGAGGTTTGGGAGAAGTGAAGGAAAGCTACTGGAATGTACTTTGAGGCCTGAAATAAAACTCCCCAAGCTGGAGGCATAATGTTGGGGGATTAGGCTGCTTACAAGCTAGGAAATGATGGTCTCTGGGCTCTATCACCCCAGAGTACTGAGTACTCTGTTCTGCCTAAGGCCTCCCCTGGCTGTTCAAGCATCTGCTTAGACTGTATTTGTTTGTCTAACTGCCAGATCCCTGGGCACTCAGATGCTTAAGTTCGTCTTGAAGCTGTTTTAGTATTTACTCACTTAAAAAAAAATCCTTGGAATCGAAAGATGAAAACCAACAGTAAAACAAGGGTAATGATCCAAAATCAGGCAGGCAAAATCAGAAGGCATCAAACTTATAAATGTGGACCCAAACAAACATTTAGAAGTTAAGGTAGAAATAGAAAATTCTACACAATGAGCCAATTAATGTTGCAGCACATGGTAATTTTTGACATGTCTCTAGCATAGCTTTATCAGTACTATCAATACAAAGATTTTAAATGCTGAGTTTTGTGGAGAATGGGTTAATGTATCACTACCTTTCTTGGGAGTGAATCAGAAGCTTTCTTACTTTGGTCACTGTTTCTGAAAAACTTGTTAAGAATGGATGTTACAAGGAAGACAAATAGGTTAATGCCTTAAAAATATAAGGTTTCGCTTTAAATACTCAATGATCTAAAAGTTTTCCACATTCAAAGATATTTCCTGGATCACTCTTAGACACCTAAGAGGTTCTAAAGAATGTTCTGCAGTTCACCAAAAAATATGAAAAGAAAAAGCACATCATCCTGGCACCTGCTTCAGTGTCACACACAGCTGAATCCCCACACCACATAAGCCTTTGAGATGGCAGCAGGCTCTAAAGCAGAATGGCCTGAAGAGTGAAGAGAGAGTTTGTATGCCAAACCTAGAGCCTCCTTAGGAAGCCCTACATAAAACCAGATGGGCCCACCGGGGGTCATTCTACTTTCAGAACCTCTGGTGACACAGTCACTAACACCAAAAAGAGATGTCCAAGAGTGTTAGACACCTAGAGGGGATCAGAATTTATTGGAAGGGGTTTAGAAATTAAACAGCATGAGCCTGGATGGTCCTTAACAGAAAGGGTGAATCTAGGAGGCCCTGGGTCTGCTGTTTATTCAACCTGCACTCAGGAAGTAGGTTAAGCTTGGGAAGCATCCACCTTCATCAGTCTATGCTGATCTCCAGTGGCTTCTACACAGCCCCTAGCAAGACCCCTTTAGAGTCGTGTTCCTACAGTTCCATTTACAAGAAGGTGAGCTCAGTTTTTTACTATCACTTTAAATCTTGACCTTCAGGCCATCTGGAAACTTCAGAGAAGCAATATGTTTTAAACATCACGCGGTCCAAACCTCTGTATTTTATAGACGGGGAAATACAACTGAGAGGGGGAGTGATTTGCTCAAGGTCACATAGTTAGTATACAGAAGGGCCTGGGCTACAGTCCAGGTGTCCTAACTCCCATTCAGTGTTCTCTGAAGTACCCCAGAAAGTGAGATTTTGTTGCCTCACCAGCCCAGACTCTTGCTTAGATCTATGCAAACAGAGCATGTTGTAATGATTTTGAGGAACTACTGAGAGTCCTGAATACACTGCAGTGTGGAAATGAAGTCTACAGTATTTTGATAAAGTTGGCACTTTTGTTTTTTCACTAAGGATTTGCCTCTGGAACCCTCTCAAGGAGTTAAAATTCTCTACAGTTGTCAGTAATTGTGTGTATGCATAAATAAGCAGTACAATTCAATAGAGGAGTTAAATATGTGATTAAGAGATATGCTGAAATCAATGGGAAATTGTCTTAGCTTAGCATAAAGAAGGGTGTTTTTTTGTTGTTGTCGAGAGAGGCTTGTTTTCCTTAAGTCTTTTGATGCTTTATTAATTGCGATAAGGATGGTTAAAAATGATATTTTCCTCCTGGGAATGGCATGGATTTAGAAAATTTCAGCTTTCCCAACGCTCAGTGAGTTTAAGAATATTACATACAAAATTGAGATCCATATTTTTTTCTCCTCATAACCTTGATACTAATTCCAAGTCCAGTAAAGTCTAGTTCGCTGGGATGTTACTAGTGTATGTCCCTGGAAAAATCTCAAAGACACTATGCCTTGTGAATTAAAAAGGAAGCAAATAGAGAGTAGACCTTTAGGAAATCACACATTTCTTAAGCCGGGAATGGGAGAATAGTTCTCAAACTTCAGCCCAGGGCTTGTGAAAACATAGATTGCTGGGCCCCTCTCCTAGAGTTTCTTTTATTTTTGGCTGCATTGGGTCTTCGTTGTTGCACGCAGGCTTCCTCTAGTTGCGGCAAGCGGGGGCTACTCTTCACTGCGGGCTTCTCATTGCAGTGGCTTCTCTTGTTGCAGAGCACGGGCTCTAGGTGCGCGGGCTTCAGTAGTTGTGGCTCGTGGGCTCTAGAGCACAGGCTCAGTAGTTACGGCACACAGGCTTAGCTGCTCTGCAGCATGTGGGATTTTCCTGGACCAGGGATAGAACCTGTGTCCCCTACATTGGCAGGCGGATTCTTAACCACTGCACCACCAGGGAAGTCCCTCTCCTAGAGTTTCTGATCTAGCAAGTTCCCAGGTGATGCTGATGCTGCTGGTCCAAGGACCACACTGAGAATCACTAGTTAAAAAAACCAAAAAAACCCCAAACCCAAAACTTCCCCTTTACAGCATCCGTAGAGAATCACACTGTTCTGAGAGAGCTGATGAAAGTATAGGGCCTAGAGTCAAAGGAATGTGGCCTCAGTGAGCAGTGAACCCAGGTTCATGACCTAGACCACAAACCCAAGCAGTGGATTACAAGCAGGGACCACAGTTTGAGAACAACTGGTATAGAGACTGCAGAGGCAAAAATCTCAGGGAGCTCCTAGCCTAGCAAAGGACATGAGTATGGAAACAGACGGTTTATAATACAGTGTGATAAGGAGATAACATTGGGTATAGACTTTAGGTATGGACTATATTATAAAGTTAGCATGAAAAAATCATAGCTACTATTGAGTTTTGGGGTTTTTTTGTATATTGCAGTATATAGCATCTAAACTGCATTAAGTATTTTATACGGATAAGCTCATTCAGTCCTCAACAATCCTAAGGTAGGCACTATTATTATGACCATTTTAGAGATGAAGAGACTGAGCCCAGAGAGGTTAAGTAACTTGCTCAAGGTCAGACAGATAGTAAGGAGCAGAGGTAGGTTTAGAATTCAAATCCAGTCCTGTGCTCTTATCCACTATACTACATTCTCAGAAAAGAGTGCGATCAACTCTTTTGGGTTGAGAAAGGGGGGTGGAGAGAGAGAGAGAGAAAGAGCAAGGGGAAGGAGGAGAAAGAGCAGGGGAAGGGAGAGAGGGGGAGGGGAGAGAGAGGGGGAGGGAAGAAAGAGGGAGAGGTGATCAGGGAAGGGTTTCTAAAGATGACATCTGAGCTAGGTATTGGTGAAAAATAGAAAATAGGAAACATTTGTGTTGGGGGGCATTCCAGATATAAGCTGTGATCACTGGGCAAGTGTTCCTTGATTGGGGTTAACAGGTGCAGAAGATAAGGGTGGAGGTGATGGAGAAGAATAAACCCCATTTCGAAAGGTCTAGTACAGCCTGGCAAGGAGAGTGGTTCCTCGGTGCCACCAAAGAGAACAACACAAAAGTACCTGGGGCAGGGTCAAGGTCAAGATCAACTACTGAGTTGGAAGGCACTACCAGATTCGAGCAGTCACCTGCATAATCTCTGGAGTCAGACAGTCTAATTTGCTTCTCTGCCTTTATAAGCTATGGGGCCTTGGTCAATTTCCCCAACTGCTTTGGGTGTTCATTCTTCCTCTCTTACCACTTACTCACTTACTGGTAACCGCACCTTCCCAGAGAGCTACGGTGATGCTTAAGTGAGGCAATACACATAAAATAATCTCCACAGTGCCTGGCAAAAAGTAAATGCTTAATAAATCGTAGTTGTAATTTTATAAAACAGTAATTCCTAACTTACCACATGCCAAGCATCATTCTAATACAATGATTTGCAAAGTGTGGTTCCCCAGACCAGTGGCATCAGAATTATCTGGAAACTTGTTAGAAGGGCATGTCTCTAGCCCCATCCCAGAGCTACTGAATCAGGAAGTCAGGGGGTGAGAGCCAGCACTCTGTTTTAGCAAGCCCTTCCAGGTGATTGAGATGCCCACAAGACTGAGAATCATTGTTCTAAGCATTTCACGTGAATTGACTTCATTTCTTCCTCATGACAACCCAATGAGATAGATACTATTATTATCTCTATTTTATAGATGAAGAATCTGCGGCACTAAAAGGTAAGTAAGTGACCAAGTCATACAGCCAGTAAGAAATGGAAACAAGATTTTTAACCCCATTTTTTAAATTTTCAAAATTTCAAAAATTTCCTGGGACTAGCCTTTCTGTCTCTTTTCACTTCCTCCCCTTTTCTGATATCATAGCCTGTTCCCAGCTATCCTCATGCCTTTAGTGTTCTGCACCAAAAAGAAATCACAACCTATTGCTTTATCTATATCCTTTTGGACCCACTTGGTCTTGAACATACATAATGCTGTGCATGAGGCTGGTCAGAGATGAAAGGGCAGGTGTTGCACCGGCCATACCACTGGAGTGATTCTCTGTGTATTGCTTGCTGAGGTAGAGAAGTCTGATATAGAAAACACCATTGTCAGCAGTGTCAACTTAGATTACAAAGGACAGTGACTGTTTGGGGAACCATTAGACAAATTATTTTGACATGCTCTAACAATTTAAATACCTTTCATTTTACTTTGCAAGTAAAAAACATTTGAATTTCATGACTTGACCACACCACAAAACCATCTCTGGGCAGAAAGTGCAATCCCAAGTGACCTTGAGTGATCAGAGTTTTACCAGTATGCTCTTAATCGGCAAGCATATTAAGGTCTGAATAGCATGAACTCTGCAGCTTGAAATGTTAATCGTGTCTGTTCTCCTTTCCTTAGCAAGCATACCTAACTTTCTTTGTTTCTTAGCCACTTTGACGGATTCTTTTCGGGGCTGGCCAATATATCATTAAAAAACACAGAACAGGCACTTTGAGACAGATCTGAGGATTCTGATCATTTTGACCCCTACTAAAAGCTGGTTCCTCTTGAACAACTATAACAAATACTCTGCTAATTTTGACTCTTAAATATTCAGGTGGCAACCACGCCTGATCTCTATAAAAAGGGACAAGGGAAAACCTAATGATCTTCAGGGAGTGGATATTTTGTCAAAGTTTCTTGCTGATTATGACCTTCATGGAGAGAAAGTTAAAATATGTAAGTGTGTAGGAAAATATCTTATATTGTCATAGAACTACAAAGGAAGATGGGGATTATGGTTAAAAAAACCAATTCCCAAAGAATCACATTATATTCTAAAATGTATTTTTGTACCTTAAATAAATATTTCAAAATATCCTACAAGCTCCCTCATGACAGATTTTTAGAGAGGTGTGGTAATCATTAGTTCTTGTCATAAATACATTTTTTTATTGAGGGGAAATTCATGTAACACAAAATTAATCATTTTAAAGTGAATAATTCAGCGGCATTTAGTACATTCTGGTGTTGTGCAACCATGACCTCTATCTAGTTTGAAAACATTTTAATCACCTCAAAAGGAATCCTGTACCAATTAAGTCATTATTCTCCATCCAACCTATCCCCCAGCTCCAGACAACAACAAATCTGCTTTCTATCTCTTATGGATTTACTTGTCCTGGATATTTCATATAAATGGAATAATACATATAAATGGAATAATACAACACGTGACCTTTTGTGTCTGGCTTATTTCACTTAGCATGTTTCAAGATTCATCCACATTGCAGCATATATCAGTACTTCATTCCTTTTTATGGCTAAATAATATTTCATTATATGTATTTACCAGAATTTGTTTATCCATCAGTTGATGGATATTTCGGCTACTGTGAATTGTGCTCCTATGAATACATGTGTACAGTATTTGAATACTTGTTTTCAATTCTTTGGAGTACAAAATGTAAGAGTGGAATTGCTCAGTGATGTGGTAATTCTATATTTAACTTCTTGAGAAACAACAGTAGCTGAACCATTTTACATTCCCACCTGCAATGTATGAAGGTTCCAATTTCTCCACATCTTTGCCAACACTATTTTCTATTTTAAAAATTTTTAGCCATTTTAGTGGGTGTGAAGTAATAACTCGTCTTTTGATTTGCATTAGTGACTAATGATACTGAATATCTTTTCATGTTTTTGTTAGCCATTTGTATATCTTCTTTAGAAACATGTCTGTTGAAGTCCTTAGCCCATTTTTGAACTGGGTTGTCTTTTTATTGTTGAGTTTTAAGAATTGTTTATATATTCTAGATACTAGACTCATCAGATACATGATTTGCAAATATTTTTTCTCATTCTATAGATTGTCTTTTGATCATAATACTTTTATTCTCCTCTTTTCAATGATATTATAGGACTACACTTCTCCATAACTCCTTGATGTGAGAAGAAGTGATATGCATCATTTCTAGGTGGAAGGTCTAGGAGCTAGTGTGCTGACTTATGTAACCCCAAGTGAATACCCCAGCAATCAGTAACACTCTAGATCATGACTTCTCTGTCAGCTTGAGTCCTGGAATAAGGATGACATTGAGCAGAGTGTACCAGTTGACTTGAAATGAACGTGTATCATAAGCAAAAAACAAACTTTAGTTGTTTTAAGTCATGGAGGTTTGAGGGTTTTTTGTTACTGAAGCATAACAGCCTTGCCTGACTGATACAAAGAGTCAAATAAATCACTAACTGACTTATCATCAGTAGTAGTTATTACACTGCACAATGCTCCCTACAAATGAAAGCATGATGAAGAGGAGAAGTGGATTGTATCCCAACTGGGCAACCTGCCTTCATGCTATCTCTACTCCTGGAATTGGTGAGATTCTTTAAGAAAACATAAATCTGATCATGCTATTATCCTGCTCAAAATTCTTTTGTGACATCTTGTTGCTCTAAAATTATTCATGTGGTTCAAAATATTTAGCACAATCAACAAAACTGTTTATGACATCACTTCTACCTAACTCTTAAGCCTAATTTTATGTCAGTCAGGCTATTTCTCAACTTATTTTTTGTAAAGACACATTTTTCTAAAAAATCATCTATTCTGTCTAAAATTTTAATTTTCCTCCCAACTGCTTCCGTCCTGATACTTTTGCATTTGTTGTTCCCTTTCCTTGGGATATTCCTCACCACTACTTTCACCAACACCCCACTTCCCTGCCTGCTGACTCGACTACAACCGATCTATTAGGTATTAGTGTAATTTCTCAGGGAGATCTTGCTTGATCTCTCACTGCCATTTCAATATTCTTCACGTGTGCTCTCATAGCACCCAGTACTTCATCACTTATCATATGATCGTTATATTGGAATAAATCTAATTATGTAATGTCTTTTCCCAGTAGAATGCAAACTTCCTGAGGGCATAGACCTTGTTTGTATTATTCAACATTGTACTTATATTGCTTTGAACAGTGTCTGACACATGGTAGGAAGAATTACTGAATTAATCTATTGGCCTTACGTCTTTTGCAAATGAGTCAGGAACCAAGGCAGAGCTAGGGCTCAATTTCAGCATACAGTTGGAATTATGCTAGCTTTACTACCTTTCATGAATCAACTTTGTAGACTGGAGTCACAATTCACCTTTGGTTCTAAGCATTTCTGAGTTTGTCAAAAGGCCTCATCTTTGTGAGTAATTGGACTTTGAGCTTTCTGATATTGACAGGCTCTTTTTTTGTTTGTTTGTTTTAACATCTTTATTGGAGTATAATTGCTTTACGGTGGTGTGTTAGTTTATCCGTATAACACAGTAAACCAGCTATACATATACATAAATCCCCATATCTCCTCCCTCTTGCGTCTCCCTCCCACCCTCCCTATCACACCCCTCTAGGTGGTCACAAAGCACTGAGCTGATCTCCCGGTGCTATGCGGCTGCTTCCCACTAGCTACCTATTTTACATTTGGTAGTATATATAAGTCCATGCCCCTCTCTCACTTCATCCCAGCTTACCCTTCCCCATCCCTGTGTCCTCAAGTCCATTCTCTACACCTGTGTCTTTATTCCTGTCCTGTCCCTAAGTAATTCAGAACCTTTTTCTTTTTTTTTTAGATTCCATATATATGTGTTAGCATATGGTATTTTTCTCTTTCTGACTTACTTCACTCTGTATGACAGGCTCTAGGTCCATCCACCTCACTACAAATAACTCAATCTCGTTTCTTTTTATGGCTGAGTAATATTGCATTGTATATACGTGCCACATTTTCTTCATCCACTTATCTGTTGATGGACACTTAGGTTGCTTCCATGTCCTGGCTATTGTAAATAGAACTGCAATGAACATTGTGGTACATAACTCTTCTTGAATTATGGTTTTCTCAGGGTATATGCTCAGTAGTGGGATTGATGGGTCATATGGTAGATCTACTTTTAGTTTTTTAAGGAACCTCCATAATGTCCCCCATAGTGGCTGTATCAATTTACATTCCTACCAACAGTGCAAGAGGGTTCCCTTTTCTCCACACCCTCTCCAGCATTTATTGTTTCTAGATTTTCTGATGATGACCATTCTGACTGCTGTGAGGTGATACCTCATTGTAGTTTTGATTTGCATTTCTCTGATGATTAGTGATGTTGAGCATCCTTTCATGTGTTTGTTGGCAATCTGTATATCTTCTTTGAAGAAATGTCTATTTAGGTTTTCTGCCCATTTTTGTATTGGGTTGTTTATTTTTTTGATATTGAGCTGCATGTAAATTTTGGAGATTAATCCTTCGTCAGTTGCTTCATTTGCAAATATTTCCTCCCATTCTGAGGGTTGGCTTTTCATCTTGTTTATGATTTCCTTTGCTGTGCAAAAAGTTTTAAGTTTCATTAGGTCCAATTTGTTTATTTTTGTTTTTATTTCCATTTTTCTAGGAGGTGCGTCAAAAAGGATCTTGCTGTGATTGACATCATGGAGTGTTCTGCCTATGTTTTCCTCTAGGAGTTTTAGAGTGTCTGGCCTTACATTTAGATCTTTAATCCATTTTGAGTTTATTTTTATTTATGGTGTTATGGAGTGTTCTACTTTCATTCTTTTAAATGTAGCTGTCCAGTTTTCCCAGCACCACTTATTGAAGAAGCTATCTTTTCTCCATAGTATATTCTTTCCTCCTTTATCAAAAATAAGGTGACCATATGTGCATAGGATTATCTCTGGACTTTCTATCCTGTTGCATTATTTCTGCTTTTGTGCCAGTACCATACCATCTTGATTACTGTAGCTTTGTAGGACAGTCTGAAGTCAGGGAGCCTGATTCCTCCAGCTCCGTTTTTCTTTCTCAAGATTGCTTGGCTATTTGGGGTCTTTTGTGATTCCATACAAATTGTGAAATTTTTTGTTCTAGTTCTGTGAAAAAGGCCATTGATAGTTTGATAGAGATTGCATTAAATCTGTAGATTGCTTTGGGTAGTATACTCATTTTCACAATGTTGATTCTTCCAATCCCAGAACATGGTATATCTCTTCATCTGTTTGTATCATTTTTAATTTCTTTCATCAGTGTCTTACAGTTTTCTGCATACAGGTCTTTTGTCTCCTTTGGTAGGTTTATTCCTAGGTGTTTTATTCTTTTTGTTGCATAGGTAAAGGGAGTGCTTCCTTAATTTCTGTTTCAGATTTTTCATCATTAGTGTATAGGAATGCAAGAGACTTCTGTGCATTCATTTTGTATCCCGCTACTTTACCAAATTCATTGATTAGCTCTAGTAGTTTTCTGGTAGCATCTTTAGGATTCTCTACGTAGAGTATCACGTCATCTGCAAACAGTGACAGCTTTACTTCTTCTTTTCTGATTTGGATTACTTTTATTTCCTTTTCTTCTCTGATTGCTGTGGCTGAAACTTCCAAAACTATGTTGAATAATAGTGGTGAGAGTGGGCAACCTTGTCTTGTTTCTGATCTTAGTGGAAATGGTTTCAGTTTTTCACCATTGAGAATGATATTGGCTGTGGGTTTGTCATATATGCCATTATGTTGAGGTAAGTTCCCTCTATGCCTACTTTCTGGAGGATTTTTATCATAAATGGGTGTTGAATTTTGTCAAAAGCTTTTTCTCCATCTATTGAGATCATCATATGGTTTTTGTCCTTCAGTTAGTTAATATGGTGTATCACATTGATTGATTTGCATGTATTGAAGAATCCTTCCATTCCTGGAATAAACCCCACTTGATCATGGTGTATGATCCTTTTAATGTGTTGTTGGATTTTGTTTGCTAGTATTTTGCTGAGGATTTTTGCATCTATGTTCATCAGTGATATTGCCCTGTAGTTTTCTTTCTTTGTGACATCTTTGTCTGGTTTTGGTATCAGAGTGATGGTGGCCTCATAGAATGAGTTTGGGAATGTTCCTTCCTCTACTATATTTTGAAAGAGTTTGAGAAGTATAGGTGTTAGCTTTTCTCTAAATGTTTAGTAGAGTTCACCTGTGAAGCCATCTGGTCCTGGGCTTTTGTTTGTTGTAAGATTTTAAATCACAGTCTCAATGTCAGTGCTTGTGTTTATATTTTCTATTTCTTCGTGGTTCAGTTTCAGAAGGTTGTGCTTTCCTAAGAATTTGTCCATTTCTTCCAGGTTGTCCATTATATTGGCATATAGTTGCTTGTAGTAATCTCTCATGATCCTTTGTATTTCTGCAGTGTCAGTTGTCACTTCTCCTTTTTCATTTCTAATTCTATTGATTTGAGTCTTCTCCGTTTTATTTTCATGATGAGTCTGGCTAATGGTTTATCAATTTTGTTTATCTTCTCAAAGAACCAGCTTTTAGTTTTATTGATCTTTGTTGTCATTTCCTTCATTTGTTTTTCATTTATTTCTGATCTAATCTTTATGATTTCTTTCCTTCTGCTAACTTTGGGGTTTTCTTGTTCTTCTTTCTAAAATTGCTTTAGGTGTAAGGTTAGGTTGCTTATTTGAGATGTTTCTTACTTCTTGAGGTAGGATTGTATTGCTGTCAACTTCCCTCTTAGAACTGCTTTTGCTGCATGCCATAGGTTTTGGGTCATCATGTTTTCATTGTCATTTGTTTCTAGGCATTTTTTGATTTCCTCTTTGATTTCTTCAGTGATCTTGTGGCTATTTAGTAGTTTATTGTTTAGCCTCCATGTGTTGGTATTTTTTACAGATTTTTTTCTGTAATTGATATCTAGTCTCATAGCGTTGTGTTCGGAAAACATACTCGATATGATTTCAATTTACTTAAATTTACCAAGGCTTGGTTTGTGACCCAAGATACGAACAATTCTGGAAAATGTTCCATGACCACTTGAGAAGAATGTGTATTCCGTTGGTTTTGGATGGAATATCCTTTAAATATCAATTAAGTCCATCTTGTTTTATGTGTCATTTAAAGCTTGTGTTTCCTTTTTTATTTTCATTTTGGATGATCTGTCCATTGGTGAACGTGGGGTGTTAAAGTCCCCTACTATGATTGTGTTACTGTCGATTTCCCCTTTAATGGCTGTTAACATTTGCTTTATGTATTGAGGTGCTCCTATGTTGGGTGCATAAATATTTACAATTGTTATATCTTCTTCTTGGATTGATCCCTTGATCATTATGTAGAGTCCTTCTTTGTGTCTTGTAATAGACTTTATTTTAAAGTCTATTTTGTCTGATATGAGTACTGCTACTCCAGGTTTCTTTTGATTTCCATTTGCATGGAGTATCTTTTTCCATCCCCTCACTTTCTGTCTGTATGTGTCCCTAGGTCTGAAGTGGGTCTCTTGTAGACAGCATATATACGGGTCTTGTTTTTGTATCCATTCAGCTTGTCTATGTCTTTTGGTTGGAGCATTTAATCTGTTTACATTTAAGGTAATTATCAATATTGATGTTCCTATTACCATTTTCTTAATTGTTTTTGTTTGTTTTTGTAGTCTTTTTCTTCTTCTGTGTTTCCTGCCTAGAGAAGTTCCTTTAGCATTTGTTGTAAAGCTGGTTTGGTGGTGCTGAATTCTCTTAGCTTTTGCTTGTCTGTAAAGGTTTTAATTTCTCTGTCAAATATAAATGAGATCCTTGCTGGGTAGAGTAATCTTGGTTGTAGGTTTTTCCATTTCATCACTTTAAATATGTCCTGTCACTCCCTTCTGGCTTGCAGAATTTCTGCTGAAAGATAAGCCGTTAACCTTATGGGGATTCCTTTGTATGTTATTTGTTGTTTTCCCCTTGCTGCTTTTAATATTTGTTCTTTGTGTTTAATTTTTGATAGTTTGATTAATATGTGTCTTGGTGTGTTTCTCCTTGCATTTATCCTGTATGGGACTCCCTGAGATTCCTGGACTTGACTAACTATTTCCCTTCCCATATTAAGTTTTCAACTATAATCTCTTCAATATTTTCTCAATCCCTTTCTTTTTCTCTTTTTTTTTCTGGGACCCCTATAATTTGAATATTGGTGCATTTAATGTTGTCCCAGAGGTCTCTGAGACTGTCCTCAATCCTTTCCATTCTTTTTTCTTTATTCTGCTCTGAGGTAGTTATTTCCATTATTTTATCTTTCTGGTCACTTATCCATCCTTCTGCCTCAGTTATTCTGCTATTGATTCCTTCTAGAGAATTTTTAATTTCATTTATTGTGTTGTTCATTGTTTGTTTGCTCTTTAGCTCTTCTAGGTCCTTGTTAAACGTTTCTTGTATTTTCTCCATTCTATTTCCAAGATTTTGGATCATCTTTACCACTATTACTTAGAATTATTTTTCATGTTTACTGCGTATTTCCTCTTCATTTTTTTGGTCTGGTAGGTTTTTACCTTGCTCCGTCATCTGCTGTGTGTTTCTCTGTCTTCTCATTTTGCTTAACTTACTGTGTTTGGGGTCTCCTTTTTGCAGGCTACAGGTTCGTAGTTCCCATTGTTTTTGGTGTCTGCCCCCAGTGGGTAAGGTTGGTTCAGTGGGTTGTGTAGGTTTCCTGGTGGAGGGGACTGGTGCCTGTGTTCTGGTGGATGAGGTTGGATCTTGTCTTTCTGTTGGGCAGGACCATGTCTGGTGGTGTGTTTTGGGGTGTCTGTGACCTTATTATGATTTTAGGCAGCAGTTCTGCTAGTGGGTGGGGTTGTGTTTCTGTCTTGCTAGTTGTTTGGCATAGAGTGTCCAGCACTGTAGCTTGCTGGTTGTTGAATGGAGCTGGGTCTGAGCATTGAGATGGAGATCTCCAGGAGTGCTTTCACCATTTGATATTATGTGGAGCTGGGAGGTCTCTTGTGGACCAATTTCCTGAACTCGGCTCTCCTACCTCAGAGGCACAGACCTGACACCTGGCTGGAGCACCAAGACACTGTCAGCCACACGGCTCAGAAGAAAAGGGAGAAAAATAGAAAGAAAGAAAGAAAAAAAGAAAGTTATTAAAATAAAAAAAAATAATTATTAAAAAAAAAATTTCAAAGCAATTAAAAAAAAGAAAGAAGAGAGCAACCAAACCAGAACAAAAATCCACCAATGATAAGTGCTAAAAATTACTAAAGAAACAAAGAAACAAAAAAGCCAACAGATGGAACCCTAGGACAAATGGTAAAAGCAAAGCTATAGAGACAAAATTACACAAAGAAACATACACATACACACTCACAAAAGGAGAAAAAGGAAATGTATATATATATTGTTGCTCCCAAAGTCCACTGCCTCAATTTTGGGATGATTTGTTTTCTATCCAGGCATTCCACAGATGCAGGGTACATCAAGTTGATTGTGGAGATTTGATATGCTGTTCCTGAGGCTGCTGGAAGATATTTCCCTTTCTCTTCTTTGTTCGAAGAGCTCCTAGGGCTCAGCTTTGGATTTGGCCCCGCCTTTGTGTGTAGGTCGCCGGAGGGCATCTGTTCTTTGCTCAGACATGTCGGGGTTAAAGTAGCAGCTGATTAGGGGGCTCTGGCTCATTCAGGCCAGGAGGGAAGGTTACAGAATCTGGGGCAAGCCTGTAGTGGCAGAGGCTGGCGTGACGTTGCAACAGCCTGAGGTATGCCATACGTTCTCCCGAGGAAGTTGTCCCTGGATCACGGGTCCCTGGCCTTGGCGGGCTGCACAGGCTCCCCGGGAGGGGAGGTGTGGATTGTGACCTGTTTTTGCACACAGGCTTCTCGGTGGCTGCAGCAGCAGCCTTAGCATTTCATGCCCGTCTCTGGTGTTCACACTGATAGCCCCAGCTCGCGCCCGTCTCTGGAGCTCGTTTAGGCGGTGCTCTGAATCCCCTCTCCTTGCTCACCCCGACACAATGGCCTCTTGCGTCTTAGGCAGGTCCAGACTTTTTCCCGGACTCCCTCCCGGCTAGCCGTGGCGCACTAGCCCCCTTCAGGCTGTGTTCACGCGGCCAACCCCAGTTCTCTCCCTGGGATCTGACCTCTGAAGCCCGAGCCTCAGCTCCCAGCCCCTGCTCACCCCCGCGGGTGAGCAGACAAGCCTCTGGGGCTGGTGAGTGCTGGTCGGCACAGATCCTCTGTGTGGGAATCTCTCCACTTTGCCCTCTGCACTCCTATTGCTGTGCTCTCTCCCATGGCTCCAAAGCCTCACCCCTGCCACACCCTGTCTCCACCAGTGAAGGGTCTTCCTAGTGTGTGGAAACTGTTCCCCCTTCACAGTTCCCTCCCAGTGGTGCAGGTCCCATCCCTATTCTTTTGTCTCTGTTTTTTCTTTTGCCCTACCCAGGTACGTGGGGGAATTTCTTGCCTTTGGGGAAGTCTGAGGTCTTCTACTTGCATTCAGTATGTGTTCTGTAGGAGTTGTTCCACATGTAGATGAATTTCTGATGTATTTCTGGGGAGGAAGGCGATCTCCGTGTCTTACTCTTCCACCATCTTGAAGGTCTCCTGTTTTTTTTATTTTTTTTATTTTTTACATGCCACTTCCGAGAAATAGAGCACAGAGTTGCCTTGTTAGTCTGGGGCAGCTCAAGCATGCCTAAGTCCCTGAGTTTTTATGAATATGTCTATGACTACAGATCAGGGATATAGTCTACCATAATAGTCCTTATGTGTACTTTTAATAGCAAATACACCATTCTAGTTGCACTTATTTTGGGTTTATTACTATTTCACTTACATCTTTTATATAAGAGAATACATAAAAATACAGGTAATAGAAAGTGTTCTGAATTTTTCCCTCCTTAAAACAGTGAATCAACCAAAAGTTTCAAACTTGTTGATTGCCAAGCTAGACTATGTTATTTTTGTTCCACATTCATAAGTATTTATTGAGCAGCCTAGCCCTTAATCCTCTTGTAGGTGAAAATAGTATAAGACATGGTCCCTGTCTTCCACAAGTTCACCACTTGGAAAAAGTAATCAGGTACAACGTTCTCAGTAAATACTTTCATACCTTACATCCTCATAAGTCCCTCAGCCATCAATATAGATTGACAATCTGGTCTTACACTAGAGTCCAGTGATTGATGGATGCACATGTATAATTTTACAATGTCTGTTTAAGGCCAACAGATATAGAAACCCATCTATTCAGAGACGACACCATAAAACAGAAGATAAAGCAGCAAGGACCTGGATGGATGTATAGACTAGCCATTTATCCCGGTTTTCCACAGTGACTTACAACTGCTGATGCCAGCATGGTATGAGGAATCTAAAAAGTGCGAGCCACTCATCTTTGTCAATCTCATGGGTATTTCTTTGAACTCCTGTCCCACCCACACTCTCTTCCCTCAATTGTTATAGAAACTATGGTCACTGGTCTGCATCCTCACCAAGTGCAAGTAAAAGGGGCAAAAGAATCCTGTTGCATTCCTATTGCTTAGAGCGAGGGTAGTCAATCTCAAGTCAGTTCCCAATGTGTAGCAACTCTCAGCAAGACAAGGCCTAAAGACAAGGCCTGTATGTTGTCCAAGGCAGAGGATGGGGTTTTTTTTCTTTTTTTTCCTATAAAGGGACACATATTAAATATTTTTATCCTGTAGGCCACATATCAATAAATGTGGTTGTGCTTGAATAAAACTTTATTTACAAAATGAGGTGATGGCTGGATTTAGTCCATTGGCCATAGTTTGAGGACCCCATGGAATTAGTCAGGGGGGTGTCAATCAATTGCAGCACACAGCCTGTGAGGACATACAGTACAGTCCTCCTCTACCCTGAGAACTGTTCTAGGAACAACAATTTCTGAAACTGTTGAGTTATTCTCACTCTCTCTGCAAAATTGCATTTAATCTACAAAAATCTTCATAAGCCCCAAATTGTATAATGCAGTTTGCATGGGTCACAGAATTCGGTTTAAGATGAGAGCTGAGTCAATTAATATTTGACAAGGGAGTCAAGAATACTTAATGGAGGGGAAAAAAATAGTCTCTTCAATAAATGGTGCTGGGAAAACTGGATATCCACATGTAAAAGAATAAAACCCCTACCTTACACCACTCACAAAAATTAACTCCAAATAGATTAAAGCTGAAATATAAGACTGAAAAACACAAAACTCCTAAAAAAAAGATAAGAAAAAAGCTCCTTGACATAGGTCTTGGAAATGATTTTTTGGACATGACACCTATAAGCACAAGCAACAAAATAGAAAATAAACAAGTGAGACTATATCAAACTAAAAATCTTCTATACAGCAAAAGAAATGACCAACAAAATGAAAAGGCAACCAACTGAATGGAAGGAGATATTTGCAAATGATATATCCATTAATGGGTTGTTATCCAAAATACATAAAGAACTCACACAACTCAATTTCCAAAAAAAAAAACCCTGATTAAAAAGTGTGCAGAGGACCTGAATAACGTTTTGTCAAATAAGACATACAGTTGGCCACAGGCACATGAAAAGATGATCAACATCACTACTCATCAGGGAAATGCAAACGAAAACCACAATGAGATATGACCTCACATCTGTCAGAATGGCTATTATCAAAAAGACAAGAAATAACAAGTGTTGGCAAAGATGTGGAGAAAAAGGAACACTTGTGCACTGTTGGTGGGATTGTACTGGGTTGGCCAAAAAGTTTGGGTTTTCCATGACATCTTACGGAAAAACCTGAATGAACATTTTGGCCAACCTAATAAATTGGTTCAGCCCCTATGGAAAACAGTATAGAGGTTCCTCAAAAAATTAAAAATAGAACTATCGCATGATCCAGCAATTCCACGTCAGGGAATATGTCTGAAGGAAACAAAAACACTATGTGGAAAGATATCTATACCACCATACTCACAGCATTATTTACACTATCCAAGACATAGAAACAACCTAAGTGTTCATCAATGGATGAATGGTAAATGCAATATCGTTCAGCCATTAAAAATGAAGAAATCAGGCTTCCCTGGTGGCACAGTGGTTGAGAGTCCTCCTGCCAATGCAGGGGACACGGGTTCATGCCCTGGTCCGGGAAGATCCCACATGCCGCGGAGCAGCTGGGCCTGTGAGCCATGGCCGCTGAGCCTGCGCGTCTGGAGTCTGTGCTCTGCAACGGGAGAGGCCACAACAGTGAGAGGCCCGCGTACAGCAAAAAAAAAAAAGAAGAAATCTTGTCATTTGTGACAACATGGATGGAACTAACTTGAGGATGTTATGCTAAGTGAAATAAGTCAGAGAATGACAAATACTGTATGATCTCATATGTGGAATCTTTAAAAAACAAAGAAAAAGAGGAAGGAGAAAAAAAGGAAACTCATAGAAAAAGAGACCAGACTTGTGGGTTATCAGAAATGGGGGTGGTAGGGGAATTGGATGAAGGCATTCAAAAGGTACAAACTTCCAGTTATAAGATAAATAAGTCCTGGCAATGTAATGTACAGCATGGTGACTATAGTTAACACTGCTATATGGTATATATGAAAGTTTTTTGGTTTTTTTTTGTGTGGTATGCGGACCTCTCACTGCTGTGGCCCGTCCCATTGCAGAGCACAGGCTCCAGACGCGCAGGCTCAGTGGCCATGGCTCACAGGCCCAGCCGCTCCATGCCATGTGGGATCCTCCCAGACCAGGGCACGAACCCGTGTCCCCTGTACCGGCAGGCGGACTCTCAACCACTGTGCCACCAGGGAAACCCTATGAAAGTTTTTAAGATAGTAAATCCTAAGAGTTCTCATCAGAAGAAGAAAAAAACTTTTTAAAAATTTTGTATCTATATGAGATGATGGATGTTAACTAAACATTGTAGTAATCATTTTACAATATATGTAAGTCAAATCATGATGTAGTATACCTTAAACTTATACAGTGCTGTATCTCAATTATATCTCAATAAAAGTGGGGAAAAAAGATGAGAGCTTTTTACTTAAGTAAAAGTAAGCTAGGTAAAGAGGGAGGCAATAAGTATCATAGGCAGAGGAAATGCTGTGTGCAAAGATCAGGATTTGAGAAAGAACGTAGCATCCATTGTAGACACTATTTATTGCCTCATCAACATCCATTTAGTCTTTTCTTACTCAGAATATGATTTCAATTTTGTTCAGATATCTGAATCCATCTCTGGATACACAGGAGAATTTGATTAGTTTAAACTAATTGGTGTGTGGCATTTCCTTGGTGACTATTATTTGTTCAGCCCAGTAAAACTTAAAGGAAGAGACCTAATCCATGCTTCAAGGAGAGATTTTCTTCTCTCTTTCCTGCTGGATGTGATCAAAAAAAGCTTGTAACCCTTATTTCCATTGACAATCCTCTTGCTACACCAGCCTTAACGTGAAACCAAACTGTGGAGAGCTTAGCACAAAACAGAAATAAATTCAAGTATTTCATAATAAAAATTGAGTAACAATTGATTTTTATCCTATCTAGAGCATGCCATTCTTTGGACCTCTAGTTTTGAGTTAATATTCTCATTACTTGAGCTAGTGTGAGTCAGTGTTTTCTACCTAAAGTCAAAAGTATCCTGACTGAGAGTATTTGACAGGGTGAAAGAAATTCAGCATAACAAGACTATGGAATGGAAGAGGATAAAGCTGGAGAAGCAGGCAGAGGCAAAGTCTTGGGGGCCTTATCTTTGCTGGCAACACACACTAAGCTCAGGGAGTCCAAGTAGAAAGAGTTCTTCTACCAAATAGGCAGTCAATAAGGGATAGAATGATAAAGCAGGCTTATGACATTTAGAACTTCATTCTTATAAACAGCATAGTTCAGTCACTTTTTTGTGGTTTAATTAACTCCATTTTATTTTATTTTTATTCCACATCAGAGATAAGTTATATAGTTTGTGAGAGTTGAGCAAATGCCTTTTGAGTACAGTAGGGGATATGGAAATAATATTGGAGGGGTTGATGCTGTTTAGTGGTCAGAGTCAAACCCTAAAAAGACCTTTATAAAACTTAGTCCAGAATGAAAAAAATGTAATAAGATAGGGAGAACTGATCTAGGAGATCCAAACTTTCCAATTACATGAAGAACAAATTAAATAAAATGAAAAACCAAAGTTTAGAAGAAAACTTTGAGCTGAAAAGTGACAATATAATACAAACTAAATGAGGCAAGCAAGATCAGACATTTCCTGATTGAATTTTTTTATTGATAAATTCACAGTTTAACAATAAGACTTATGAATAACTATGTAAAACATTACTGTATTTACACTACTGATAGTGTCAGGAGAAGGGAAAGAATCAAGAAATACCATTTCACTCCCTCTTGCAAGAACACCAGAATCACAACTAGCTGCTGGACAATCATCAACAGGAAGACACTGGAACTCATCAAAAAAGATACTCCACATCCAAAGACAAAGGAGAAGCCACAATGAGATGGTAGGAGGGGCACAATCACAGTAAAATCAAATCCCATAATTGGTGGGTTGGTGACACACAGACTGGCAAACACTTATACTACAGAAGTCCACCCACTGGAGTGAAGGTTCTGAGCCTCACGTCAGGCTTCCCAACCTGGGGGTCTGGCAACGGGAGGAGGAATTCCTAGAGAATCAGACTTTGAAGCCTAGTGGAAATTGATTGCAGGACTTCAACAGGACTGGGGGAAATGGAGACTCCACTCTCGGGGGGCACAAACAAAGTAGTGTGCACATCAGAGCCCAGGGGAAGGAGCAGTGACCCCAGGGGAGACTGAATCAGACCTTCCTGCTAGTGTTGGAGGGTGCCCTGCAGAGGCGGGGGGTGGCTCTGTTTCACTGTGGGGATGAGGACACTGGCAGCAGAAGTTCTGGGAAGTACTCCTTGGTGTGAGCCTTCCCAGAGTCTGTCATTAGCCCCACCAAAGAGTCCAGGTAGGCTCCAGTGTTGGGTTGCCTCAGGCCAAACAACCAACAGGGAGGGAACCCAGCCCCACCCATCAACAGTCAAGTGGATTAAAGTTTTACTGAGCTCTGCCCACCAGAGCAACAGTCAACTCTACCCATCACCAGTCCCTCCCATCAAACCTCTTAGATAGCCTTATCCACCAGAGGGCAGGCAGCAGAAGCAAGAAGAACTACAATCCTGCAGCTTGTGGAACAAAAACCACATTCACAGAAAGAAAGACAAGATGAAAAGGCAGAGGGCTATATACCAGCTGAAGCAACAAGATAAAACCCCAGAAAAACAACTAAATGAAGTGGAGATAGGCAAGCTTCCAGAAAAAGAATTCAGAATAATGATAGTGAAGATGATCCAGGACCTAGAAAAAAAAAAGGAGGCAAAGATCAAGAAGGTGAAAGAAATGTTAAAAAATGACCTAGAAGAATTAAAGAACAAAAAACAGAGATGAACAACACAATAACTGAAATGAAAACTACACTAGAAGGAATCAGTAGCCTAATATCTGAGGCAGAAGAATGGATAAGTGACCTGGAAGACAGAATGGTGGAATTCACAGCTGCGGAACAGAATAAAGAAAAAAGAATGAAAAAAAATGAAAACAGCTTAAGAGACCTCTGGGACAACATTAAATGCAACAACATTCACATTATAGGGGTCCCTGAAGGAGAAGAGAGAGAGAAAGTACCAGAGAAAATATTTGAAGAGATTATAGTCGAAAACTTCCGCAACATGGGAAAGGAAATAGCCACCCAAGTCCAGGAAGCGCAGTGAGTCCCATACAGGATAAACCCAAGGAGAAACACACCAAGACACATAGTAATCAAACTGGCAAAATTTAAAGACCAAGAAAAATTATTGAAAGCAGTAAGGGAAAAACGACAAATAACATACAAGGGAACCCCCATAAGGTTAACAGCTAATTTCTCAGCAGAAACTCTACAAGCCAGCAAGGAGTGGCATGATATGCTTAAAGTGATGAAAGGGAAGAACCTACAACCAAGATTACTCTACCTGGCAAGGATCTCATGCAGATTCGATGGAGAAATGAAAAGCTTTACAGACAAGCAAAAGCTAAGAGAATTCAGCACCACAAAACCAGCTCTACAACAAATGCTAAAGAAACTTCTCTAAGTGGGAAACACAAGACAAGAAAAGGCCCTACAAAAACAAACCAAAAACAATTAAGAAAATGGTCATAGGAACATACATATCAATAATTAGCTTAAATTTGAATGGATTAAAGGCTCCAACCAAAAGACACAGGCTTGCTGAATGGATACAAAAACAAGACCCATATATCTGCTATCTACAAGAGACCCACTTCAGACCTAGGGACACATACAGACTGAAAGTAAGGGGATCGAAAACAATATTCCATGCAAATGGAAATCAAAAGAAAGCTAGAATACCAATTCTCATCTCAGAAAAAATAGACTTTAAAATAAAAAAATGTTACAAGAGACAAGGAAGGACACTACCTAATGATCAAGCATTCAATCCAAGAAGAAGATATAACAACTGTAAATATATATGCACCCAACATAGGAGTACCTCAATACATAAGGCAACTGCTAACAGCTATAAAAGAGGAAATCGACAGTAACACAATAATAGTGGGGGACTTTAACACCTCACTTACACGAATGGACAGATCATCCAAACAGAAAATTAATAAGGAAACAGAAACTTTAAATGACACAATAGACCAGATAGATTTAATTGATATTTATAGGACATTCCATCCAAAAACAGCAGATTACACTTTCTTCTCAATTGCGCACAGAACATTCTCCAGGATAGATCACATCTTGGGTCACAAATCAAGCCTCCGTAAATTTAAGAAAACTGAAATCATATCAAGCATCTTTTCTGACCACAACACTATGAGATTAGAAATGAATTACAGGGAAAAAAGCATAAAAAACAGAAACACATGGAGGCTAAACAATACGTTATTAAATAACCAAGAGATCACTGAAGAAATCAAAGAGGAAAAAAAAAAATACTTAGAGCCAAATGACAATGAAAACATGATGATCCAAAACCAATGGGATGCAGCAAAAGCAGTTCTAAGAGGGAAGTTTATAGCTATACAAGCCTACTCAAAAAAAAAGAAAAATCTCAAATAAACAATCCAACCGTACACCTAAAGGAACTAGAGAAAGAAGAACAAATAAAACCCAAAGTTAGCAGAAGGAAAGAAATCATAAAGATCAGAGCAGAAATAAATGAAATAGAAGCAAAGAAAACAATAGCAAAGATCAATAAAACTAAAAGCTGGTTCTTTGAGAAGATAAACAAAATTGATAAACGATTAGCCAGACTCATCAAGAAAAAGAGGGAGAGGACTCAAATCAATAAAATTAGAAATGAAAAAGGAGAAGTTACAACAGACACCACAGAAATACAAAGCATCCTAAGAGACTACTACAAGCAACTCTACGCCAATAAAATGGACAACCTGGAAGAAATGGACAAATTCTTAGAAAGGTGTAACCTTCCAAGACTGAACCAGGAAGAAATAGAAAATATGAACAGACCAATCACAAGTAATGAAATTGAAACTGTGTTTAAAAATCTTCCAACAAACAAAAGTCCAGGAACATATGGCTTCACAGGTGAATTCTATCAAACATTTAGAGACGAGCTAACACCCATCCTTCCCAAACTCTTCCAAAAAATTCCAGACGAAGGAACACTCCCAAACTCATTCTATGAGGCCACCATCACCCTTATACCAAAACCAGACAAAGATACTAAAAAGAAAATTACAGACCAATATCACTGACGAATATAGATGAAAAAATCCTCAACAAAATACTAGCAAACAAAATGCAACACCACATTAAAAGGATCATACACCATGATCAAGTGGGATTTATCCCAGGGATGCAATGATTCTTCAATATACGCAAATCAATCAATGTGATACACCATATTAACAAATTGAAGAATAAAAACCATAGGATCATCTCAATAGTTGCAGAAAAACTTTTGACAAAATTCAACACCCATTTATGATAAAAACTCTCCAGAAAGTGGACATATAGGGAACCTATCTCAACATAATAAAGGCCATATATGACAAACCCACAGCAACCATCATTCTCAATGGTGAAAAACTGAAAGCATTTCTTCTAAGATCAGGAACGTGACAAGGATGTCCACTCTTACCACTGTTATTCAACATAGTTTTGGAAGTCGTAGCCACGGCAATCAGAGATGAAAAAGAAATAAAAGGAATACAAATTGGAAAAGAAGATGTAAAACTGTCACTGTTTGCAGATGCCATGATACTGTACATAGAGAATCCTAAAGATGCCACCAGAAAACTACTAGAGCTAATCAATGAATTTGGTAAAGTTGCAGGATACAAAATTAATGCACAGAAGTCTCTTGCATTCCTATACACTAATGATAAAATATCTGAAAGAGAAATTATGGAAACACTCCCATTTACCACTGCAACAAAGAAAATAAAATACCTAGGAATAAACCTACCTAGGGAGACAAAAGACCTGTATGCAGAAAACTATAAGCCACTGCTGAAAGAAATTAAAGTTGATACAAACAGATGGAGAGATATACCATGTTGTTGGATTGGAAGAATCAATATTGTGAAAATGACTATACTACCAAAGCAATCTACAGATTCAATGCAATCACTATCAAATTACCAATGGCAATTTTTACGGAACTAGAACAAATCATTTTAAAATTTGTATGGAGACACAAAAGACCCCGAAAAGCCAAAGCAGTCTTGAGGGACAAAAACGGAGCTGTAGGAATCAGACTCCCTGACTTTGGACTATAGTACAAAGCTACAGTAATCAAGACAATATGGTACTGGCACAAAAACAGAAACATCAATCAATGGAACAAGATAGAAAGCCCAGAGATAAACCCACGCACCTATGGTCAACTAATCTATGACAAAGGAGGCAAAGATATACAATGGAGAAAAGACAGTCTCTTCAATAAGTGGTGATGGGAAAACTGAACAGCTACATATAAAAGAATGAAATTAGAACACTCCCTGACACCATACACAAAAATAAACTCAAAATGGATTCAAGACCTAAACGTAAGACCAGACACTATAAAACTCTCAGAGGAAAACTTAGGAAGAACACTCTTTGACATAAATCACAGTAAGATCTGTTTTGATCCACTTCCTAGAGTAATGGAAATAAACAAATGGGACCTAATGAAACTTCAAAGCTTTTGCACATCAAAGGATACCATAAACAAGACGAAAAGCCAACCCTCAGAATGGGAGAAAGTATTTGCAAATGAATCAACTGATAAAGGATTAATCTCCAAAATATATAAACAGCTTTTGCAGCTCAATATTAAAGAAACAAACAACCCAATGCAAAAATGGGCAGAAGACCTAAATAGACATTTCTCCAAAGAAGACATACAGATGGCCAAGAAGCACATGAAAAGCTGCTCAACATCACTAATTATTTGAGAAATGCAAATCAAAACTACAATGAGGTATCACCTCACACCAGTTAGAATGGGCATCATCAGAAAATCTACAAACAACAAATGCTGTAGAAGGTGTGGAGAAAAGGGAACCCTCTTGCACTGTTTGTGGGAATGTAAATTGATACAGCCACTATGGAGAACAGTATGGAGGTTCCTTAAAAAACTAAAAATAGAATTACCATATGATCCAGCAATCCCACTACTGGGCATACACCCAGAGAAAACCATAATTCAAAATGACACATGCACCCCAATGTTCATTGCAGCACTATTTACAATAGCCAGGTCATGGAAGTAACCTAAATGCCCATTGACAGATGAATGGATAAAGAAGAAGTGGTACATATATACAGTGGAATACTACTCAGCCACAAAACGGAACAAAATTGAATCATATGTTGAGACATGGATGGATCTACAGACTGTCATACAGAGTGAAGTAAGTCAGAAAGAGAAAAACAAATATCGTATATTAACACATGTATGTGGAACTTAGAAAAATGGTACAGATGAATTGGTTTGCAGGGCAGAACTTGAGACACAGATGTAGAGAACAAACATATGGACACCACGGGGGGAAAACCGTGGTGGGGTGAGGATAGTGTTGTGCTGAAGTGGGCAATTGGGATTGACATGTATACACTGATGTGTATAAAATTGATGAGTAATAAGAATGTGCAGTATAAACAAACCAACAAACAAACAAAAATAACAACCAATACTAAACTTTCTTTGGGTTATTTGTATGGAAATCTGTTAATATAAATGTTTCAGACATTACATGAAATTTCAAAAAATCTTATATGTTCTGGTATAATGTTATGAGTCATAATTCTAGTTATTACTTTAAAATGTATATCTCTGAAATAACTTATTTTCCTTGTCAATTGCATTATTATGAACTTTCATTAAATCTTTAACCATGGTCATTTTTAAGTCTTTTGTCATTTACAGACAGTTCTGGCTGTACTCTGATGCTTTTGCAAAAATGCTCCTATAAAAGGGTTTCCTCTTCAAGTAATTCATGGAAAAGACTCTGACAAGTACAGGTTTCTGGTAACTGACTATACTGCTGAACTAAATGAATAAGCATTTTCAGAACTCTAGTGCAAAACTGATGAATTCATAAAAGTGCTAACAAAAGATCAAGATGCAAAAAAACGTTAATTACATGGGACTGAGTGAACTGATGAGGATGATTACAATTTTTGTCACTTTCTGTTTGAATAAAAAAAAAAAAATCCCCCACCCCGAAATAAAAAAGTAATACCATTTCATACCTGACATTGACAAGAGAAATATAGGTACAATTTTAAACAAAAAGGTAAATTTAAAAGATGGCTAATTTCTTCCAAATATCTAAACAAAAAAGCGAAGAAAAATATAGTATATAAAACAAAACAAACAGCATAAAAAATGAGAATATTAAAGCAAAGGCAGCTTGTTGAAGATAAAGTAAATGTAAATGAGTTAACTCCTGTAATAAAAAGAGTTTCAGACTGAACTGACAAAAGCAAAACAAAACTACTTGCAACATATGAGAGATATCTAAAGTGACGTAGAAGTTAAAAATATTTTTTAAATGAGCAAAGATATAATAGGAAAATGTAATAAAATGCAGAGGTGGTGATGAATAATAATCAAAGTAGAATTTAATAAATGGGGCAGAGTCACTTTACATAAAATAGTATATGGTCAATGGATGGCCTTATACAGTAATGAACAATGTGGCCAGATACTGCACTACCATTTGCACATGGATTAGCTAATTTAATGTTCAGAACAACACTATGCGGTAGACATGGTAATTATTCCCAATTTATAGATGAAAAAACTGAGCACAGAGAGGTTCAATGACTTGTTCACTGTTAAGGGCATAACTGGGATTTGGACCCAGGTCTTTATGACTTGAGAAGCACTAAGACACTACCTTACTGTATCTGAAAGTTTAGTCCTTGCATTACCTGCATTAGAACAGTTACTAAAAACACAAACTCCAGGCATCACCTCAGATATATTCTAGAGCTCTGAAATTTGCATTTTAACACGTACTCCAATTGATCCTTATGCATGCTAAAATTTGAGAGCCACTGCACTACATGTGCTGCCTCCTAGAAAATGAGAGAAACATAACTGAAGTGGAAATCTTTAATCCACCCTTTCTGTCTTAGATTAAGTAGAAAGAACAATAAATGATTTAAACATTAATCAGGCTGTCCTAACAAACTTAAAAGACTACAGAGAATACATATTACTTTAAACCATCCTTTTTACAATTACAAAACTTATCACACATTAGATTCTAAAAGAAAACAAATTCCAAATAGCCGAGGTAGTAAAGACCACATTATTTGATCACAATGTGCTAAAACTAAAATTTAACAATTTAAAGGAGACAACTAGCTATAATTTCAAACAAACAAAAAAACCAAAAAATCTTTCCTAAATAATTACAGACCATCCCTAACTTATAATGGTTGGACTTATGATTTTTTGACTTTACAGTGGTGCAAAAGCAATACACATTACATTCAGTAGAAACCATACTTCAAGTTTTATATTTTGATCTTATCCTGGGCTAGCGATATATGGTATGATATGTTCTTCTGATGTTGGGCAGCAGCAGCCAGCCCCAGCTCCCAGTCAGCCATGTGATCATGAGGGTAAACAACTGATACACTTACAACCCATACAACCGTTCTGTTTTTCACTTTCAGTACAGTATTGAATAAATTACCAGAGATATTCAACACTTCATTATAAAATAGGCTTTGTGTTAGATTATTTTGAACAACAGTAGGCTAACATAAGTGTTCTGAGCACATTGAAGGTAGGCTAGGTTAAGCTATGATGTTCAGTAAATTAGGTGTCTTAAATGCATTTTTGACTTAATGATATTTTCAACTTATGATGGGCTTAGTGAGATGTAACCCCATGGTAATATGAGGAAGATCTGTATTTAACCAACTAAGAAAACCCATAGCTGCAACTGTAGAACTACACTGAGGATAATAAATATAAAGATGTATGAGTCCACCCACCAAAATGTCTACAATGAGAAAGATAGAAAATAACAAGTGTTGACAAAGTATACAGCAAGTGGAACTCTCACTCATTGCTAATGGGAATGAAATGGATACAATCACCTCAGAAAATGGTTTGGCAGTATCTACTTATGCTAATTTATATGCATACTCTATGACACAGCAATTCCTCTCCTAGGTTAATAACGAAAAAACTGTGTTCATACGCTTACCAGCCCCCAAACAGAAACTTCCCAGTGTAGAATGGTTACATGAAATGTGGTATGCTCACACAACTGAATATTATAGAGTAGGAGAAACAACAACCTACAACTATATAAAACAATACAGATGAATCTTATAAATATAATGTCACATGAAAGAAACCAGATACAAATGCATACATTCTGTATAACTACAAAAACATTCAAAACTAATCTGTGCTATTATAAGTCAAAATAGTGCTTACTTTGGTGGTAGTGACTAGAAAGTGTAATGAGGGGGGCTTCTGGAATGCTGGTAATTGTCTGTTTCTTCATCTGGAAGCTGATTACCCATGTGTAAGTAGAAGGAAAGCATGATACAAAATTATGTTTCCAATGTTAGAAAATATATATTTTTGAATATACATGAAAACATTTGTGTAGTAGACAGAACGCCCCCTCCTCACCAAAGATGCCTATACATGCCCTAACTTCCAAAACCTGTGAGTATGCTCCCTTACAGAAAGAACTATGCACATGTGATTCTGTTTAAGGGCCTTGAAATGGGGAGATAATCCTGGATTATTTGAACGGGCTCAATCTAATAACATGGGTCTTTCAAAGCAGAATCTTTCCCTGCTGTGGTCAGAGAGAGCTATGTCTATGGAAGAAAGGCACAGAGCGATAACATTGCTGGCTTTGAAGATGGACAAAGGAGGCCATTAGCCAAGGAATGTGGGTGGCCTCCAGAAGCTTGAAAAGGAAAGAAAATGAATTTTCGCCTAGAGCTTCCAGAAAGGAATGCTGCCCCGCAGACACCTTGATTTTTAGCGCAGTAAGACCTGCATCTGACTTGTGACTTAACAGAATTGTAAGATAATAAATTTGTGTTGTTTCAAGCCACTATGTTTTTGATAATTTGTTATGGTGGCCTCAAAGAGAAACCTAACAACACGGTTTGGAAGAAAATAACACCAAGAAAAGTGTAATTAGAGTGATTATCTCTGGGTACTGGAATTACAGGTGATTTTTATTATGATGTTTTTCTGTAGTTGCTAAATCATCTATAATGGAAGGGAGGAGAGGAGAGAGAAGATTGTTAATCTTCTAGATTAATCTATTGTGTAAAACCTTATAAAAAAAGACTAACTTGATTCAAATAAATAATACTTAAATTTGAAAAAACAAACAAATAAACAAAACCTTTTGTACATTTGATTATTTCCTTAAGCTTTCTTGAAGTGGTATTACTGAGTCAAAGGCTACAAATATTTTTAAGGGCTTTGAAATTCAATGTGAATCCCCTTTAAAAAGGTTGTACCAATTTCTACTCCTATCTAATATTTCTCTGCTAAAACTTTTGGTGAATTGGTTATGCTAGTTCTCTATCATTCACTTCATGCATCCCAAGTAAATAAATAAAACAACAGTAAAATACAGAGCTAAGAAAAAGGAAGCAAAACTGAAATACAAGGCAGATAGATACTCTATTTTCATGTTATCTTGTAACATAAATCCTTGGGACCACTTCACCATACAGAGCATGCTCAGGGGTGCTTCTAAGCCACTCAAGGTTCTCTTACGACTCCCGTTTAATATTAGTACTTAGTTTCTCACCACTCTGTTGAAATTCAGAAGGGCCAGCAGCTTCTTCAAAGTTTCAGAACAGTCTCTTCCTGGAACATCTTGAAGTGCCATTCCTTTTAAAAAGCCATTTATTTGGAACATAACCTCTCTTCTAGCCTTTCTTCTTTTTTTCCTGCATCACGCTTCTCTCCCTGAGATTCTCTCTGCAACAGGTTTCAAAAGCAAATCTCTAAGTAAGTACCTGAGCTTTTAAGCCGGTACTCCTCTAGGACTTGAATCTTTTCTGCCTATGGGGGCGGGGATGGCATGATTTTTCAGCTGATTCCAATCGAGACACTCAGGCTATAATGGAAAAGAATATACAAAAAGTATATCTATGTATAAATGAATCACTTTGCTGTACAGCAGAAATTAACACAACATTGTAAATCAACTATACTTCAATTTTTTTAAAATTTTAAAAGAAATAACATTTCAATGAATCTAAAAAAAGACACTCAGACTGGTAAGTAACTTTAAGGTATAGATTCAAGGGACAAATTTTGAAATTGAAAAAAATGCATGTGATCCTTATCACTTGCTGCACTGTACGTTTCTAAAAACTATTAAAAAATGAATTAAGCAGGTACTATCATATAAAAAAAATGCAGCTATCACAATCCTATCTAAATCCAAGTTGTGAAAAAATACAATACATATGCCACACTAAATTAATAATATTTTCCTGGCTTCTTAGAATTTAGAAGACATATGAGGGGAATGGTTTAGGTAACCCATCTGTCTTTTAAAAAGCCATCCAAGTAATTTACAACTGACGTGTTTTTTCTTTTGATAAATCTCCCAACACTAAGCTGTGACATTTAAAAATCATTCATCTGAGGAGCTTCAAGATGGCGGAAGAGTAAGACGTGGAGATCACCTTGCTCCCCACAAATATATCAGAAATACATCTACATGTGGACATCCCCTACAGAACACCTACTGAACGCTGGCAGAAGACCTCAGACTTCCCAAAAGGCAAGAAACTCCCCACGTACCTAAGTAGGGCAAAAGAAAAAAGAAAAGAGACTAAAGAATAGGGATGGGACCTGCACCAGTGTGAGGGAGCAGTGAAGAAGGAAAGGTTTCCACAAACAAGGAAGCCCCTTCACTGGCGGAGACTGCAGGTGGTAGAGGGGGGCAGCTTCGGAGCCGCGGAGGAGAGCACTGCAACAGGGGTGCGGAGAGCAAAGCGGAGAGATTCCCGCACAGAGGATTGGCGCTGACGGGCACTCACCATCCCGAGAGGCTCGTCTGCTCACCCGCCAGGGCGGGCGGGGCTGGGAGATGAGGCTCGGCTTTGGTCGGAGCGCAGGGAGAGGACTGGGGTTGGCGGCATGAACACAGCCTGAAGAGGGTTAGTGCACCACAGCTAGCCGGGAGGGAGTCCAGGAAAAAGTCTGGACCTGCCTAAGAGGCAAGAGACCATTGTTTTGGGGTGCGTGAGGAGAGGGGATTAAGAGCACCGCCTAAAGGAGCTCCAGAGACGGGAACGAGCCGTGGCTATCAGCGCGGACCCCAGAGACGGTCATGAGACACTAAGGCTGCTGCTGCAGCCACCAAGAAGCCTGTGTGCAACCACAGGTCACAATCCACACCTCCCCTCCAGGGAGCTTGTGCAGCCCGCCACTGCCAGGGTCCCGTGATCCAGGGACAACTTCCTGTGGAGAACACACGGCGTGCCTCAGGCTGTTGCAACGTCATGCTGGCCTCTGCCACTGCAGACTAGCCCCACATTCCGTACCCCTCCCTTCTCCCGGCCTGAGTGAGCCAGAGCCCCCTAATCAGCTGCTCCTTTAACCCCATCCTGTCTGTGCAGGGAACAGATGCCCTCAGGCAACCTACAAGCAAATGTACGGCCAAATCCAAAGCTGAACCCCAGGAGCTGTGTGAACAAAGAAGAGAAAGGGAAATCTCTCCCAGCAGCCTCAGGAGCAGCGGATTAAATCTCCACAATCAACTTGATATACCCTGCATCTGTGGAATACCTGAATAGACGAAAAATCATCACAAATTGAGGCAGTGGACCTTGGGAACAATGATATATATATATATATATTTTCCCTTTTTCTCTTTTTGTGAGATTGTATGTGTGTGCTTCTGTGTGATTTTGACTCTATAGCTTGGCTTTTACCATTTGTCCTAGAGTTCTTTCATTTTTTTTTTTTTTAGTATACTTTTTAGCACTTGTTATAATTGGTGGATTTGTTATTGGTTTGGTTGCTCTCTTCTTTCTTTTTTTATTACTTTTTTAAAATTCTTTAAATTTTTAATAATTATTTTTTATTTTAATAACTTTATACTTTTTCTTTCTTTCTTTCTTCCTTTTATTCTCCATTTCCTTCTGAACCATGTGGCTGACAGGGCCTTGGTGCTCCAGCCAGGCATCAGGCTTGTGCCTCTGAGGTGGGAGAGCCAAGTTCAGGACATTGGTACACCAGAGACCTCGGAGCTCCAAGTAATATCAAATGGTGAAAATCGCCAAGAGATCTCCATCTCAATGCCAAGACCCAGCTCCACTCAGCAACGAGCAAGCTACAGTGCTAGATATCCTATGCCAAACGACTAGCAAGACAGGAACACAATCCCAGCCATTAGCAGAGAGGCTGCCTAAAATCAAAACACGGTCACAGACACCACAAAACACATCAACAGACGCGGATATGCCCACCAGAAAGACAAGATCCAGCCTCATCCCCCAGAACACAGGCACTAGTCCTCTCCACCACAAAGCCTACACAACCCACTGAACCAATCTTAGCCACTGGGGGCAGACACCAAAAACAATGGGAAGTACGAACCAGGAGCCTGCAAAAAGGAGACCCCAAACACAGTATGTTAAGCAAAATGAGAAGACAGAGAAACACACAGTAGAAGAAGGAGCAAGGTAAAAACCCACCAGACCAAACAATGAAGAGGAAATAGGCAGTCTACATGAAAAGAATTCAGAATAATGATAGTAAAGATGATCCAAAATCTTGGAAATAGAATGGAAAAAATAGAAGAAACGTGTAACAAGGACCTAGAAGAACTGAAGAGCAAAGAAACAATGATAAACAACACAATAAATAAAATTAAAAATTCTCTAGAAGGAATCAATAGCAGAATAACTGAGGCAGAAGAACAGATAAGTGACCTGGAACATAAAATAGTGAAATAACTACTGCAGAGCAGAATAAAGAAAAAAGAATAAAAAGTATTGCAGTCAGTCTCAGAGACCTCTGGGACAACATTAAATGCATCAACATTCGAATTATAGGGGTCCCAGAAGAAGAAGAGGAAAAGAAAGGGACTGAGAAAATATTTGAAGTGATTGTAGTTGAAAACTTCCCTAATAAGAGAAAGGAAATAGTTAATCAAATCCAGGAAGAACAGAGAGTCCCATACAGGATAAATCCAAGGAGAAACACGCCAAGACACATATTAATCAAACTATCAAAAATTATAATACAAAGAAAAAATATTCAAAGCAGCAAGCGAAAAACAACAAATAACATACAAGGGAATCCCTATAAGGTTAACAGCTGATCTCTCAGCAGAAACTCTGCAAGCCAGAAGGGAGTGGCGGGACATATTTAAAGTGATGAAATGGAAAAACCTACAACCAAGATTACTCCACCCAGCAAGGATCTCATTTATATTTGACAGAGAAATTAAAACCTTTACAGACAAGTAAAAGCTAAGAGAATTCGGCACTACCAAACCAGCTTTACAACAAATGCTAAAGGAACTTCTCTAGGCAGGAAACACAAGAGAAGGAAAAGGCTACAATAACAAAAAAAAAATTAAGAAAATGGTAATAGGAACATCGATATTGATAATTACCTTAAATGTAGACAGATTAAATGCTCCAACCAAAAGACATAGACTAGCTGAATGGATACAAAAACAAGGCCCATATATATGCTCTCTACAGGAGAACCACTACAGATCTAAGGACACATACAGACTGAAAGTGAGGGGATGGAAAAAGATATTCCATGCAAATGGAAATCAAAAGAAAGCAAGGGCTTCCCTGGTGGCGCAGTGGTTGAGAGTCTACCTGCCTATGCAGGGAACACGGGTTCGTGCCCCGGTCTGGGAGGATCCCACATGCCGCGGAGTGGCTGGGCCCATGAGCCATGGCCGCTGAGCCTACGCGTCTGGAGCCTGTGCCCTGCAATGGGAGAGGCCATAATGGTGAGAGGCCCAAATACAGCAAAAAAAAAAAAAAAGAAAAGAAAAAAAAAGAAAGCAAGAGTAGCAATTCTCATATCACACAAAATAGACTTTAATACAAAGACTATTACAGGAGACAAAAAAGGCCACTACATAATGATTAAGGGATCAATCCAAGAAGAAAATATAACAATTGTAAATATTTATGCACCCAACATAGGAGCATCTCAATACATAAGGCAAATGGTAACAGCCATAAAAGGGGAAATCAACAGTAACACAATCATAGTAGGGAACTTTAACACCCCACTTTCACCAATGGACAGATCATCCAAAATGAAAATAAAAAAGGAAACACAAGCTTTAAATGACACATTAAGCAAGGTGGACTTAATTGATTATAGTACATTCCATCCAAAGACAACAGAATAAACTTTCTTCTCAAGTGCTCATGGAACATTCTCCAGGATAGATCATACCTTGGGTCACAAATCAAGCCTTGGTAAATTTAAGAAAATTGAAATCATATCAAGTATCTTTTCCAACCACAATGCTATGAGGCTAGATATCAATTACAGGAAAAAATCTGTAAAAAATACAAACACATGGAGGCTAAACAATAAACTACTAAATAACAAAGAGATCACTGAAGAAATCAAAAAGGAAATCAAAAAATACCTAGAAACAAATGACAATGAAAACACGATGAACCAAAACCTATGGGATACAGCAAAAGAAGTTCTAAGAGGGAAATTTATAGCAATACAATCCTACCTTAAGAAATAGGAAACATCTCGAATAAACAACCTAACCTTGCACCTAAAGTAATTAGAGAAAGAAGAACAAAAAAACCCACAAAGTTAACAGGAGGAAAGAAACCATAAAGATCAAATCAGAAATAAATGAAAAAGAAATGAAGGAAACAATAACAAAGATCAATAAAACTAAAAGCTAGTTCTTTGAGAAGATAAAAGAAATTTATAAACCATTAGCCAGACTCATCAAGAAAAAAAAGGAGAAGGTTCAAATCAATAGAATTAGAAATGAAAAAGGAGAAGTAACAACTGACACTGCAGAAATACAAAGGATCATGAGAGATTACTACAAGTAGTAAATGCGAATAAAATGGACAACCTGGAAGAAATGGACAAATTCTTAGAAAAGCACAACCGTCTGACACTGAACCAGGAAGAAATAGAAAATATAGTCAGACCAATCATAAGCACTGAAATTGAAACTGCGATTAAAAATCTTCCAACAAACAAAAGCCCAGGACCAGATGGCTTCACAGGTGAATTCTATCAAACATTTAGAGAAGAGCTAACACCTATCCTTCTCAAACTCTTCCAAAATATAGCAGAGGGAGGAACACTCCCAAACTCATTCTATGAGGCCACCATCACGCTGATACCAAAACCAAACAAAGATGTCACAAAGAAAAAACTAATGGCCAATATCACTGAGAACATAGATGCAAAAATCCTCAATAAAATACTAGCAAACAGAATCCAACAGCACATTAAAAGGATCATACACCATGATCAAGTGGGATTTATCACAGTAATGGAAGGATTCTTCAATATACGCAAATGAATCAGTGTGATACACCATATTAACACACTGAAGGATGAAAACCATGTGATCGTCTCAATAGATGCAGAAAAGGCTTTCAAAAAAAAATTCCACACCCATTTATGATAAAAATCTTCCAGAAAGTAGGCATAGAGGGAACTTACCTCAACATAATAAAGGCCATATATGACAAAAGCACTGCCAATATCATCCTCAATGGTGAAAAACTGAAACCATTTCCTGTAAGATCAGGAACGAGACAAAGTTGCCCATTCTCACCACTATTATTCAACATAATTTTGGAAGTTTTAGCCACAGCAATCAGAGAAGAAAAAGAAATAAAAGGAATCCATATCGGAAATGAAGAAGTAAAGCTGTCACTGTTTGCAGATGACATGATACTATACATAGAGAATCCGAAAGATGTTACCAGAAAACTACTAGAGCTAACCAATGAATCTGGTAAAGTAGCAGGATGCAAAATTAATGCACGTAAATCTCTTACATTCCCATACACTAATGATGAAAAATATGAAAGACAAATTAAGGAAACACTCCCATTTACCACTGCAACAAAAAGAATAAAATATCTAGGAATAAACCTACCTAAGGGGCCAAAAGACCTGTATGCAGAAAAGTATAAGACACTGATGAAATACTAGCAGATGATACAAACAGATGGAGAGATATACTATGTTCTTGGATTGGAAGAATCAACATTGTGAAAATGAGTATACTACTGAAAGCAATCTACAGATTCAATGCAATCCCTGTCAAACTATCAATGGCATTTTTCACAGACGTAGAACAAAAAATTTCACAGTTTGTATGGAGACACAAAAGACCCCGAATAGCCAAGCAATCTTGAGAAAGAAAAACGGAGCTGGAAGAACCAGGCTCCCAGAGGTCAGACTATACTACAAAGCTACAGTAATTAAGATAGTATGGTACTGGCAGAAAAATAGACATATAGATCAATGGAACAGGATAGAAAGCCCAGAGATAAACCCACGCACATATGGTCACCTTATTTTTGATAAAGGAGCAGGAATACACAATGGAGAAGAGACAGTCTGGGAACTTTGTGGTTCTGGGAGAACTGGACAGCTACATGTAAAAGAATGAAATTAGAACACTCCCTGACACTATACACAAAATAAACTCAAAATGGATTAAAGACCTAAATGTAAGGCCAGACACTATAAAACTGTTAGAGGAAAGCATAGGCAGAACACTCTATGAAATAAAACACAACAAGATCCTTTTTGCCCCACCTCCTAGAGAAATGGAAATAAAAACAAAAGTAAACAAATCGGACCTAATTAAACTTAAAAGCTTTTTACAGCAAAGGAAACCATAAAAGAGACGAAAAGTCAACCCTCAGAATGCGAGAAAATATTTGCAAATGAAGCAACTGACAAAGGATTAATCTCCCAAATTTACAAGCAGCTAATGCAGCTCAATATCAAAAAAACAAATAGGGCTTCCCTGGTGGCGCAGTGGTTGGGAATCTGCCTGCCAATGCAAGGGACACGCGTTCGAGACCTGGTCTGGGAGGATCCCACGTGCCACAGAGCAATTAAGCCCGTGAGCCACAACTACTGAGCTCTGCGCCTCTGGAGCCTGTGCTCCACAACAAGAGAGGCTGCGACAGTGAGAGGCCTGCGCACCGTGATGAAGAGTGGCCCCCGCTTGCCACAACTAGAGAAAGCCCTCGCACAGAAACGAAGACCCAACACAGCCAAAAATAAATAAATAAATTTTAAAAAAAAACAACCCAATCCAAAAATGGGCAGAAGACCTAAATAGACATTTCTCCAAAGAAGATATACAGATTGCCAACAAACACATGAAAGAATGCTCAACATCACTAATCATTAGAGAAATGCAAATCAAAACTACAATGAGGTATCACCTCACACCAGTCAGAATGGCCATCATCAAAAAATCTACAAACAATAAATGCTGGAGAGGGTGTGGAGAAAATGGAACCCTCTTGCATTGTTGGTGGGAATGTAAATGATACAGCCACTATGGAGAAAAGTATGGAGGTTCCTTAAAAAACTAAAAATAGAACTACCATACGACCCAGCAATCCCAGTACTGGGCATATACCCTGAGAAAACCATAATTCAAAAAGAGTCATGTACCACACTGTTCAGTGCAGTTCTATTTACAATAGCCAGGACATGGAAGCAATCTAAGTGTCCATCAACAGATGAATGGGTAAAGAAGATGTGGCAAATATATACAATGGAATATTACTCAGCCATAAAAAGAAATGAAATTGGGTTATTTGTAGTGAGGTGGGTGGACCTAGAGTCTGTCATACGGAGTGAAGTAAGTGAGAAAGAGAAAAAACAAATACCATATGCTAACACATATATATGGAATCTAAAAAAAAAAAGAAGGTCATAAAGAACCTAGGGGCAGGATGGGAATAAAGATGCAGACCTACTGTAGAATGGACTTGTGGACACGGGGAGGGGAATGGTAAGCTGAGACAAAGTGAGAGAGTGGCATGGACATATATATACACTACCAAATGTAAAACCGGTAGCTAGTGGGAAGCAGCCGCAAAGCACAAGGAGATCATCTCCGTGCTTTGTGACCACCTAGAGGGGTGGGACAGGGAGGGAGGAAAACGCAAGAGTGAAGAGGTATGGGGATATGTATATGTATAGCTGATTCACTTTGTTATAAAGCAGAAACTAACACACCATTGTAAAGCAGTTATACTCCAATAAAGATGTTTAAAAAAAAGAAATCTTTCATCTGACCTTAGAACTGCTCTCAAGTACTAAATACTCATCAAATGTTTGTCATTCTTGTTGATGGTGGTATTTTTTGATCAAAATATATTTTCAAATCCAAAGGCTGACCCACCATTTCTCCCCTTCATCCTCTCCTACCTCCCTCAGTTTATTCAGAGATGCAAGCAGAGCTAGTAAACACTGGCGAGATGTCACCAGGAAGCACTAAGTGCTGTTAAGTTTTGTTTTGTTCTCCAATAACAGCCTTCACTGCCACAGTGGGAGAGTAGCAGTTGTACTCAATGGGATTGTTTTAGTGTGACTACCCTACTGTAGAAGATTTGAGCAGCCCACCGGGTCCCCTCTTCTCTTGATCCTCTTCCAATCTCGTTCCAGAAGAAACCCCTTTCTTTAACAGCAAACAGACAAACAAGACCAACACATACTAGATTGGCTAGCTTTAGCAAACAGAAAATGTTTGTCACACAATCACCGTATTGATTGATGCAGTACAATGCCCAGTGGTTTACCTACCTGTTTTTGATATATTTATCAACACCCTAGTAGGAGAGAGACAAAAACCTCTTAAAATGATTTTTGAGATGCATCCTGTGCAATTTATACCCTGTGTATATATATATATATATATATATATATATATATATATATATACAGGGTATAAATCTATATATATATATACACAGAGTGTAAATTATAGATATATATATGTTATCTACCAGGTCGTGAACATCTTCTTTTAAAAAGGAACTTCCAATGTTCTCTCTCTTACAAAGGCAGGCATAAGACAGTATCTGATTGTGCTGGAGAAAGTGGAAAGGTGAATATATTTGAGTATAAATAATGTCTGAGCCTTTAAAAAGCTAAGGCAAATTTGGAAGAACGAGGCAGTGCATTTTATAGCTTTAAACCCAATATCTTCATCCTCCCAGCAGATGCCTTGCTTTCTTCTGTTTTATTAAATACAAGTCAGCTCTCCCTCTTTTCTTAAATTTCTCCATGTCACCCACTCAATTGTCCTTCCCTACTTCAATGTCAGAAAGAAGCTTTTCTCATTCAGTCCCACTCTTTTCAGGAGTATCAGTACTTGTCCACTTCCGTTTCACTGGATCATTTCTTACATCTTCAATCTGTTCCCTCCACTAACTTATTCCCCTTGGGTTTTAAGCAGAATCAAGTCTTCCCATATCTGAAAAAAACACCAAAACTTCCTTTCTCAACTCTGTGACTTTTTAAAAGGTACGTATTCTTAAGCTTGCACTTACTAAGCTCTTACTGTGTTTGAGAAAGTGGATCAAAGTCAACTTTTACATGAGTTATTTCATTTAATCCTCACACCTGCCTTATGAGGTAGGTAATATTATGTTCAATTGACAGGGAAAACTGAGGCTCCTGAGTTTAAGCAACTTGCCCCAAATCATGCAAGTATTTAGTGGTGGAGCTGGGACTTGAAAGCGTAACTGCCTGACTCCAAAGCCTAAGATCTTAACCACTGCACTGGGTACTCTTTTTCTCATTCCCTCTTTCTTTCTCCATCTCTCCCTTTTTCTATATCCCTCCCTCCCTCCTTCTCTCCTCCCTCCCTTTCCCCCTCCTTCCTTTCTTCTCTCCCTCCTTTCCATTTTTCATTATCCTTTTTCTCAAAAGGATATTCATAGCATCTACCTACCTCACTCATTAACTTCTGACAATGACTTCTGCTTCCACAACTGCATTACTAGTCTATCAAATAATCTTCTAATCTTCTAAATTTGACCTTTTTCCCCCCTTCTCTTATTTCCAGTCTCATTTACCTTTCTACAGCATTTAACAGAGACAATTATATCATTGTTTTTCTGTATCCTTTTTCCTCTGGACCATATTAACACTGCACAGTTCTAGCTCTAATGTTATCTCTCCAAAAATTCAATTATTCATTCATTCCTTCATCTATTCATTCATTCAATAAATATTGATTGAATATCTATCATGTGTTAGGCCTTGTTCTATGTGCTAGGAATATTACCATGTACAAAACAAAGCTCTGGTCCTCAGAGAGCTTATATTTTAGTGGAGGGTAAGAGGCAGTACAAAATATTTTTTAGAGTGTAGAGTGTGTAATATGTTTATATTCAAAAAAGTATAAAAAAGAGGTGTATCTGGGGAAAGAGCATTCAGGCAGAAGAACAGAAAATATAAAGTTTTTGAGGTAGGAGCAGCATGAAAGCCAGTTGGAGCACAGTGAGCAGGAGGAGAGAGTTGGTTATGCTGTCAGAGAGGCAGACAGGGACCAGGGCGTGTAGGGTCTTATAGAACATATAAGGAGGTTGGCTTTTGCTTGGGGTAGGATAGTAAGTCATTGGAGGATTTGAGAAAAGTGGTAACATGACATGGTTGTTATTTTAAATAATCACTTTTCCATGTTGGCAATAGATGAAAGGAGGACAAAGATAGAAGCAGGAAGACCAATGAAAAGACTATTGTAGTAAATCTCAGTGAGCGATGATTATCATTGCAGGAAGCTTGGTAACAATGGAGGTTGTGATATGTAACTGAATTAGGGATATATTTTGAAGGTAGACCTAACAGGATGTACTAATAGACCATCTGTGTGGTCTGAGACAATGAGAGAAGTCAAGACTTTTAGTCTGATTTACTGGACATCCACGTGTTGTGGAAAAGGAAAATTATACATGTAATGAATGTAAAATTACAAATAAAAATAAGATATAAAGGAAAATATTTATTTTGAATGTGTTGTGGTCTGCTTCCAAGATGGTCCCCATGATCTTCACTCCATCCTGAAATATTTTAACTGCAATGTCATAAAAGATCCTGAGCCAGAACCACCCAGTGAAGCCATTCCTGAATTCCTGACCCACAGAAACTGTGTGAGGTAATAAATGATTATTATTTTAAGACACTAAGTTTGGGGCTAATTTGTTATGCAAGAAAAGACACCTAATACAGATTTTGGTGCCAGGAGTGGAGTGCTACCATAATAAAAACATAAAATATGGAGAAACTTTGAAGCTAGGTAGTAATCAAAGGGTAGAAGGATTTTTATGAGGTGTTATATTAAGCCTAACATTGATGAGACTGTTCATAGCATCCTGATAGGCTTTGAGGAGGTCTCAGATGTGGGCTTAAAGGAAAATGGGAAATGTTAGAAACTGGAGGAAAGGGGATCCTCGTTATATAGGAATGGAAAGTTTAGCAACACCGTCACCAGTCAAGCCTTCACATAAGTACAGTGCCACCTGACATCTTAACTGCAGCCTAATAAAAGACCTTGAATGACAACTACCAAGTTAAGACCCTTTGAATTCTTGATGTACAGATGTGAAATGATATATCTGTTATTGCTTAAGTTTGGGGCTAATTTGTTATTGCAGCAATTGAAAGTAACTGTTGTTACATAACAAGAAATGATATCACAATAAATCATCTATTTTTTTTAAAAAAAAACCTGGCAAAGACCACAAACATGACACAAATCCAGGAAAATAACATAATACTCATAGTAATTAACTGTCTGGTACATGGCTATACTATCTTTTTTTCCCTACAGTTTTTGTCTGTAAACTCTTTGAGGAGAAGTCAATCATCTCTATCATGGTTGATCAATTTTATTTTATTGATAGCTTTTGCACTTTCTTTCACCTCTTCAACATATATTTGTAATATCATATAGAGATTAAGGTTTTTTGTCAAATTTGGGAAACTTCTATCAAGTTTATTTAATTTATGAGCTGTAAGATTTCAGAGTACTTCAATTTTTTTGTACAGTGGCTAATATTAAATACTATTTGAATTGATGACATTCATTAACTAGTTTTGCATCAATGTGCTCATTGTAAGTAACATTATTATGGGTTTTATGTTATCTTCAGCAATGTCAGTATTTTGTATCAAATCAGCAAGAAATTTAAGTCTTTTCCTGATATATTCATATGATTCACTTCTCTTCACTATTTGAACTCTTAAACAATCCAAGAGCCTATTCATTACTTCTATTCAAAATTTATCTCTTCCTCTTAATGAATTACTGCTTTTGGCATAATCTGGAAAAAAATGTTTCAATTCACTTCTCAATGTCAGAATAATTTCTACTGATTTCATCACTCATCTTTATTACTTTTGCTTCACATTTCATTAATTTTTTATCTGAATTTTCTCTCTGTGCTTTAATAAATAAATTTAAAGATGACAAAAAGAGTACCTGTCATATTCAGCCAAATAAGGAGTCTGTAAATTTTCACTTGTTTTATGGAAAATTTCCAAAGCATCTTCTCAAATTTGCTTCTTAACATCAGAATAATTTGTATTTTACTTAATAAATTTTACAAAATCATATGACTATGTGAATACATACCAGCTTTTAGAGTCTTAATTTTAGCAGAAATGGGGTGATGGCTGCAGAGAGTGTTGAGCTCAAGGGACTGTTTGTTTAAGATGAGAGAATAACAGAATATTTGTGTGTTGATTAGAATGATCCATTAGAGGGGGAAATTTTGAGGATGTAGAATAGCTGGGCAATTATAAGAGTGATGTCCTTGTGGAGGTGACAGGGGGTGCAACTCAGGACATACATCAAGGGGTGAACAAGTCTTCCATTTTAGCAGGAGAAAAGGAAGACTATATGGCATAGGGTGTAGAGAATTGTAGATTTAGAGGTGGAATTGTAATTAAGTTCTCTTCTGATTGCTCTGTTTTCCCAGAACATCAGTTGAGAGTAAAGGGAGTGAGTGATGTTGGGTTGGAGGTTTGAGGAATGAGGAGAAGGTGTTTTGTTTACTGTCATAGAGTCTACATTACCACACTATCTGGTACATGTTAGGCATAACTACACATGAAAAGTCATCACATTCTCTTTATACTCTCAAGATATCTTTTTTTTTTTTGAAGTATAGTTGATTTACAATGTTTCAGGTGTACAGCAGGTATACAATGTTTCAGGTGTACATATGTATATTATTTTTCAGATTCTTTTCCATTAAAGGTTATTACAAAATATTGAATATAGTTCCCTGTGCTATGCCATAGGTCCTTGTTGTTTATCTATTATATATATAGTAGTTTGTATCTGTTAATCTCAAACTCTTAATTTATCCCTCTCCTTCCTTTCCCCTTTGGTAACCATAAATTTGTTTTCTATGTCTGTGAGTCTATTTCTGTTTTGTAAACAAGTTCATTTGTATCATTTTGTTTAGATTCCACATATAAGTGATATCATATGATATTTGTCTTTCTCTGTCTCAGGATATCTTTTGACTTTCTTCCTTCACATTCTCATACTAACTAGCCTGTTTTAGACATGCATCTTTCCTTGTCTAACTGGTCTACCATCTTTAGTTTTCCTTCTCTAAGCTATCCCCCCACATTGAGGTATTATTATGCCTATATTCCTCAAAAAGAAACTGTTGAGTGAATAAATGAATGGACAAATGATTATACAAACATTAACACTTGACAATTATAAAGACAATGGATTTCTTTACAGAGGAAAGTGAAACATAATGTAAAATGAGAGCTCTCAAGCTTGGGTTTACAGAACTCTCAAGAATGAGGGTCAGATACCTTGACAGAGAGAGAGAGATAGAGTCTAAAAAGTAAAATTCTGTCACTCTTGACCTTATGTCAGTAACTTTTGTTTTGTTTCTAGAAAAATAAAAATAAATGATAAAAATAAGTCAACATATGTTACTCATCTGAAAAGAAATACAAGTTTTAAACTTTAAGACTAAAAATGCGTATTTGTTTTTTAGTAGCAAAACAAATATATGTTAATTGTAGGATACTTGAGAAATACAGAAAATTATAAAGGATCAAATAAAACCACCACCAGAAATACTTGTTAACATTATTGTTTCCTATTTTCTAGTTATATATTTTAAATTGAGTTCATACTCTTCTTATAGTTTTGTATTCTGGCATTTTTATTCATTTATGTTCTAAACAATTTGTTATTAAATATTCTTTTAAAACATTTGTTATAATGGCTGCAGCATATTCTATCTGATAGGTATATCATAATTTAAGCATTTCTTTATTGTTGGTCATTTATATTGACTTTCTTTTCAGATAAGCTAAAAATATCATGAGACAAAAGTATAGTTACGATCATTATCTTTCCACCAAATGATGATTTTATGAGTTCAGAGGAGTGGAATTCAGTGAGCAGTTATTAGCTTCTTTTTTTCCTCCATGATCTTTGTCACATCACCTTATATCTTCTATCTAAAATGAAGTTTATACCCTTCCTTCTGAAAAATAATTCCAGGGAAGCTGTCCACATTTTTCAAAACATCTGAGCTCTGGAGCAGACATAGCTTTGCTATTCTTCCTTTTTTTTTTTTTTAAATCCTTTAAGATTACAGCAGGGACAAAATACTTCAAAGAAAAATACTCATACAAAAGCTACACAGTCTTTTTTAGATAATGCAGCTAGATCTCCTTTGAAATTGGACTCTACTTGTAGTCTACATTTTGTTCTAGCTGAATTTATTAAGATTCCATGAAGATGGAAGTAATATGAAGAGCTAAGAGTATATATCTCCTACTTTCCTGGTTTCTCTTCCTATTTGCAGGTAATTTGGAAATTCCCAAATTAGAGAATAAAAAAAAAAACTTTATGTTACAGAGGTTCTAAATTCTCAGAACACCTGTTTTAAAGGCATGCTGCTCTGTTGATGAATCACCCAAGCTTTAAAAAATGATTCATCATTAATCATTATAAAAATAGGCTTAACAATTCATAAGCTCAAAATAATACTATCTTATTTGCTCCATGTTTATTAAAACCGTATTACTTTGACTAAGTGTAGAAACAAAGAATATTCAAAAAGTTTATTCCTGAAAATGGCAGGCCTTTCCATTCCTTCAATGTTCTATTTAGCCATATCCATCAAAGTGACATTTATTAGCAGAGGGAAAACTTGGTAAATGGCTTTTATTTCTTTCCTAAATGGGAATAGGTCTTTTGTCCACGTTTCTGCATTTAGCATATACTTAATTCCATACAGAACTATGTATTGTACCTCAAGTATGAGAGCCTAGGTTCTTGAAATTTCCTGTCATCTGGGTATGTTTTGAAGTATTCAAAGTCTCCATTTCTAAGTCACGGATGAGAAAACTGAGGCCAGCCTGGCTCATTAGTGAGATCAAGGTCACATCTGTGCTCAGACAAAGCCTTGAGGAGAACAAACAGCCCCTGGGTTTCCGATCTGTTGCTGAGCCAGCAAGAGACTCTGTTTTCCAGGCACAGTATATTTCAACTCTGCTCTTCCACACCTGCCTGGGGCTCTTTCTAATCAGTGTCAGACCAGGAGTTTTAACACTAATGCCTGCAGACTAGCATATGTCTTTACTTATGTGCCTTAGAAGCATGCTGTGTACAGGGGAAGCTGTATACTGGGATGAATATGTGGATATTCATGGGCTTTGGATCCATTTTGGAGCAGCTCCACCACTTAATGGGGCAAACCACTTAACCTCTTTGAGCCTTAGTTGCCCCATATTTACAATGGGAATGTTTCAGTTCCTCTGTCTGAGGATTTTGTGTATTTAGTGAGTTAACTTAGGTATGACACTTAAGCCATGCCTGGCACATATAAGCACTCTATGTTTGCTCTAAAGGAATATGTGCACTACTGTGCTGGCAAAGCTTTAAGATTGCAGATCCATCTTTTTTTTTGGCGGGGGGGTTCTGTAAATTAATTTCTGAAGGTTGTTTTGGTGTTTTCTATTGTATCAATGGATGAAGCACTTAGTTCCAGGATTAACATGGCAGGAGTAAGACTCCTAAATGCGGTTATTTTTCTGGGAGCCTAAATTTTCAAAAATGACTTCAAAGTTACCCCAGGAAAAAAAAAAAAAAAGAAAGAAACAACAGTAATGGGCAGAGCTTCTTTCTCATGCTTCCATTTCATTAAGCATGAAACTAGAAATATAAGAAATGCTAAGAGAAATCACCCACTCATTTTATTGAAGCTTTCTTCCCCTCAGGATGGCATCTAATTGCTTCTTGAAGAGTTCCGGTGAGTTGCTTTTAAAAATGTGACTTTATGTTTCTAAAAGCATTTTCCATATCTGTGACTGGGAAGGATCTGAGGTTACACCAAATTTATACTTGCTCTTTCGCCTAAAACATGTGCTTTGCACACAACATACATTGAAACAAATAACAGGTCCCAAATCAGAGAGAACTTCACCAATTTATCATTGCACCTTGCTGTTAGCTGCCTTGGACCCTGGGTTATTTCTCTTAAGGGAAAGAATGTTGGAGCTGCAAGACATAGGATTAATTACTTTAACCTACTTCTATTTACAAATGTACAATTCCTGTGGCTCTGTCTCCTTCCCACTGCTTCTGAATAACAAAACAGCATAATTTAGGCTCACCCACTAAGGTCCTGTCCTCATTACTGCAAACTAGAACATGAACAATCCCTTTCCCACTGATGGCCTTTTCCCGGCCATTTTAGTCTCGTTTTAAGACCATATTAAGACAGTTTTTCACTAATTACCAAAATAACCTTTATTGTTATTTTGAATTTTAGACCAATAAGGGCATATCAAACTCTTCAGAGGAAAGGAACCCTAGAATATATAGCTATCGAAGATATAAATTAGTAACTACATAAAGGTGACAAGGAAAATTCCCTAGCTAAGAAGATCAGTTGTCTGTCTTACATGACCTATGTTTTTACTCCCTTTGCCTAGAAAACAACTAGGATCAGCAGAATCTAGATTTTATTGTTGTCATCACAAAATGCTTCCCTCCCTGAAAAACTTGAGAAAGGTGTGTAAGGAAATGAAATTCAAGAAAAGATGCAGGGGGGATTTCCCTGAATGCTCAGTGGTTAAGAATCTGCCTGCCAGTGCAGGGGACACAGGTTCGATCCCTGGTGCGGGAAGGTCCCACGTGCCGTGGAGCAACTAAGTCCATGCACCGCAACTACTGAGCCTGTGCTCTAGAACCCGCGAGCCACAGCTACTGAAACCCGTGTACCACAACTACTGAAGCCCGCGTGCCTGGAGCCCGTGCTCTGCAACAAGAGAAGCCACTGCAATGAGAAGCCCGCGCACCGCAATGAAAACCCAATACAGCCAAAAATAAATAAATAAGTAAATCAATTAATTAAAAAAAAAAAAGAAAAGATGCAGGGGAAGAGTGGGGTGTGTGGTAAAGTCCCAAGACTATACCAAAATAAAGGACCCTACTCTACCCTAAAGCATGCAATTTTTAAGTGGCAGGATTTGTGGCAAGTCCCCACCTTCCATACAAACTTTTCAGGACCTTTTGCTGAAGTCTCCAATTTCCTCAGGTGTAATTAATTTCATTTGGTTGGAGGAGTGTCCCTTATTCAAATGTCAATCCCCTGGGGGATTGAGCGCAAAGAACCTTTTTGTTCCTAGGGAAAGTAGGTTACTAGGCACTTCCTTGCAGGGAGATGGGTGGAGTGTAGAAAGAAGATGGTAAGTCAGACAGAGAAAGACAAATATCATATGATATCACTTATATGTGGAACCTAAAAAAATGATACAAATGAACTTACTTACAAAACAGAAATAGACTCACAGACATAGAAAACAAACTTATGGTTACCAAAGGGGAAAGGAAGAGGGAGGGATAAATTAGGAGTTTGGGGTTACAGATATACATTACTATGTATAAAATAGGTAAGCAACAAGGAACTATATTCAATATCTTGTAATAACCTATAAGGGAAAAGAATCTGAAAAAGAATATATATATATATATATATACACACACACATATATGTATAACTGAATCACTTTGCTGTACACCTGAAACATTGTAAATCAACTATACTTCAAAAAAAAATCTTCTTTAATTAAAAAAAAAGAAAGAAGATGGAAGGACAACAAACGAAGAGGGGGTGGTAATGGAAAGGGATGAAATCAGGGCTTTGGAGGATGCTATAAACAAACTGAGAAATTGGATGGTGAAAGATTTTTCTCCCTGCAGGCAGCAGGAGACCATGAAGAAAACGTCGAACTTTGTAGCAGAAACCGGATGTTTCAAAAGAGCAACTGTGGGCTTCCCTGGTGGCGCACTGGTTGCGAGTCTTCCTGCCGATTCAGGGGACACGGGTTCGTGCCCTGGTCCGGGAAGATCCCACATGCTGCGGAGCAGCTAGGCCCGTGAGCCATGGCCGCTGAGCCTGTGCGTCCAGAGCCTATGCTCCGCAGCGGGAGAGGCCACAGCAGTGAGAGGCCTGCGTACCACAAAAAAAAAAAAAAAAAAAGAGCAACTGTGCTTTGTGCTCAGGTGGGAGAGCAGATTGGGGGTGGGTGTGTATGAAGGGGTGGCAAACTGACCATACAGTCTTGCGAGCTAATTTTAAACTAAACAAGGTTAGATGTGTGCGCATGTATGTTGAGGTGAGTGTCGGGGTGGATCGGGGTTTCTCACAGAGAAGCTGGAGAGTTTTCCATTTCTGGAGATGTGGTTAGTGAGTACCCTAAATTCTTTTTGAGGCCAGAACATGACAATGTTGAGCTGTAGCTCTCTCTACCTTGTGCTTTGTATGCTAGTATGGGAAAGCATTGCCAACTGTAACCCAGATGTTCATTGACTTGCTAACTTCCAACTGCATAGAAACAGGGTCTCAGCGTTACAACCTGCAAATGTTACCCAGTTATTTCCGAGAGTCCCCAGAGGAATGCTTCACCTGAGCCTAAAAACCAGCTCGTCAGCTACTTTCATGAGTAGGATCTTCTGTATTCTTCCCCTCCAACTCCCATTTGTTTGTATCCACTGCCTTTAAAATATCCTGGCGGGACCTCACCGCTATTATAGACCATAATGATGAAGGGTAGCAAAATATAACACCCCAAACATGAAAATATATAAAAAAATATTTTTCCTTCTCTACAAAGATAAGGCCATTGTCTACGTCAAGGATCTTGTCTCTGGGTAGCAAGATTGTATTTTGTTCCTCAGCTTCTCCCTCTGACCTACTATCTTTGTAACGGTGCCAAATCCAGGCCAAAGACCCAATGTAGATAGATCTCATTCCATCCCCTTGAGCCTTCACTCTAGTCTCCCTCAGTACCCTCTCCCAAGCAAACCTTCTTCTTTCCTCATGTAGTTGCAAAACAAAAGCTCCAGCATATGTGACTGGAAACCATTCCCTGCATTTTGGTGAAGGGTAGTAGAATATGCCACCCCAAAATATGCCCCTTCAGCATACAGATTATTTTGAATTAAACATACCTAGGGAACAGCTGGTGCAAGAAGGACACTGGTCTTCTTTTGTCCTCCTGAAAGCAAGAGATAAATCTCCCATGTGAGGAGACTTCCCTGGTGGTCCAGTGGGTAAGACTCCGCATTCCCAAAGCAGGGGGCCTGGGTTCAATCCCTGGTCAAGGAACTAGATCCCGCATGCATGCCGCAACTAAGAGTTTGCATGCCGCAACTAAAGATCCCACATGCTGCAATGAAGATCCCGCATGCCACAACTAAGAAACAAAGCAGCCGAATAAGTAAATAAACATTAGAATAAAAATAAATTTTAAAAAAAGAAAAGAAAGTGTTATTTAAAAAAAAGAAAAATCTCCCATGTGAAAGATACCCTTCCTGTACCAGGAAGATAGACATCCTTACCACTGGAGACAGGGAATTTAGGGCCTAGAAGGCAATATAAACAAACAGTTACTTCTTCCCCATTTGCTATCCCAAGCCCAAACCCATTTGTCTTGTCAATTCTTCACAAATGTATTATTTTTTTGTCTAAAAGGTATAAAAGCTTTCTGCTCTGGTCACTTCTAAAAGAATGTAGATAGAGGACCTATTCCAGAAAGGAAGCTATCACCATAGATAACTATAGTATGTATAGTTATATAAGTATAGTAGGTGTGGGAGGAACCTAGCAAAGTCTGCTTGTTAAAATTCCTCTTTGTGTCCCATTGTCTCCGTATGGCCCAGCAAACATTTTTTTACCAAACATTTGCTTTTTCATCTCCATGTGAATAGCCTTCCTCCCCTTTGAAGTCCCAAACCACTCTCCAACATCTTCTTTTGTCTTTATCTGAAGATGATATTCAAGGTGAGGATTTTGGCCATTTTGGAGAGTTACTCAGTTCTCCTCTGTCTCTCCCATGTATACATGTTATTAAGCTTTTGTTTGATTTTCTTCTGTAAATCTGTCTCATGTCAATTTAATTCTTAGACCAGACAAAAGAACTTAGAAGGGTAAATGAAAATGTCCTCCTCCCCAACAATTCTCTGAGTATATTCAGTAGTTTGGGAGGTGGTCCTTTGCTAAAGGCTAGAAGCAGGGGGTGTTATTTGTAATGTCCCTTTCAACTCTGTCAACAGAAAATACGGATTCTTCAGATCACTGATAGGGATACTGAGACATTTTCCACTTTCCAAGTGATTTCAAGACTGACATGTCTTAAGTTGCTTTTAATGTATAGAGGGAAGCATGCACAGAAGCAGTGATTCCTGCCCACCTTGTATAATAAACAAAATAAAAGTCTCTTAAAACAAATAAGAACCGTTAAAGGAATTCCCTACAATCACCACCGCCAAGAAAGAAAGTCATAAGTTGCATAAAATCTGTTTTAGTGTAATCAAGTTTACATAGCCAAAGCAATTGAGTAGGAGGAATAAGCAAGGTTGTTTGCACAGGTTAAGTAAAAACTAACAGAGACAGACCCCAGATGGAATGATTAAGGACAAAGAATAACTAGATGTGTGGGAGTGGAAGAAAGACTTTACAATGCTGACGCCTCAGTAAAAGTTCAGGGCAAGAAGACTGGATCCAAAATATAAACTACTAAAAAAGATAAAGTTGTGTGCACTCAACTGGAAATTAGAAAATGGAGATTTCATTGAAACCGTCTGCAGATTGGAAAAGAAGTGGTATTTCCAACTTTCAGAAAACAACAACAACAAAAATTTTTTAAGATAAAAGGGGGATCATATGGGCACTCCACCAGGCTACTACTTAATTGGGAGACACATATAAGGCAAAGCATATGTTAAAGGGAACAGTTAAGGAAAAATTGCTGTTGATTTAATTTTTATAACAAATCCTACTGCTGATAGGGAAACAAACTTTATTTATGTATATATTTTTATAGCTTAAGCTCCTTTATTTATCTATCTATCTATCTATTTATTTATTTATGGCTGCACAGCATGTGGGATCTTAGTTCCCTGACCAGGGGTTGAACCCACACCCCCTGCATTGGAAGCTCAGAGTTTTAACCACTGGACCACAAGGAAAGTCCCAGGAAACAAACTTTAAAGAAACAAAATCTTGTAGGAGAAAATTCTATAAAAGCTGATGGGGAGAAATGGGCAGAATTGCCTGCCATGCCACTTAGGGAAGAAAACAACTTTACATGCAACATAAGAGACAAGGAATGCTATGCAAAAACATTTTCTATAAATAATATAACAAAAGGAAAAAAAATACTGTTTGAATGCCAGCCAAAATGTAGTGCTGATGTGAAAAGAAAAAGGGTAAATCTGGGCCGTGGGGAGATGGCTGGCTAGGGCCCTGAAGGCTGGATCAGATTATTGTTAGTCGAGCCCTGGGGCAATGTCCTAGGCCCTTTACATATAGTAGGGAGGTACTTCCTCTTCCTTTTCACAACTAACCCATGGGGCAGTGGTGAAGTGACCTGCCCAAGGTCACACAGCTAGTAAGTGGATGGAACTCAGTCCAGGTTGTTCTGACTGTAAAGCCTGTGTTCTTTCCATTAAACTGGGATATATCTAGAAAGCACAAGATCATCCTTGCAATATATTTAGTAGAACGTGTAGTCTGCAGAAGGTTTACATTTCTCAGCTCCACAATCACAATGCTATTAAGAACAAGAAGTGCTTTAGGAGAGCCTCAAATCTGTAAATAAAACATTGAAATGTAACTAATAAATTCTTATTTACATAGGAGAAAGGATAGGCCTGGAAATGGGAATAAAGAAGGCAAAATATCCCATCCCCACATACACAATAATTTAATAGATGATGGAGATGGAATGTTCTTAATTGCTAAAAGAGACAGAAAGGAAAACTGGGTTTCAATACAGGACACTACAAAGAATATCATTATAAAGAAGAGTTCTGTATTAACAAAATCATTTCTATTTCTCTTGGGCGGTTCAAGCTAATTTGCTGTGGTAATAAAGAATTGTCTGCAATAAATAATCCCATACAATAAATGATGTTTCTACTCCTTAAATTTATATTAATTATATTTTGTAAAGAAGGGATTATATTGTGTGTTTTCATACTGCATTTTGTGGAACTGACGTATAGAACAAACACTAACCCTTCCATGTACCTTCCACACTTCCAATAGCCTCATAACTGGCTTCCTTGGCTCCATTCTAGACGCCCTTAATTATACCCTTCCTACTGCTGCCAGAATGAAGTTGGTAAAACACAAGCCTGACAATGACTGTTCTTTGCTTCAGAGTTGTCAATGACACCCCATTGCTGGAACCTGCCTTTCCAGACCCATCTCCAGTTCTCCCTTTAAGCACTCTCCCAGTTAACTATACCGAATTACTGACTTCCCAAAGGGAGGAAGCTGCACTGCCTTTGTGCATGCTCTCCTCCATGTCCAGAATGTATTTTTCCAACTTTTTTAAACCTGACAATGCCATCTTTCCATTACCTCAAATAACATGTCCTCAGTGAATCTTTCCAGAGCCCATCAGGCAGAATTATGATTCATTTTTATATGTTTTTCTGATTAATACTTCTGGAATCTGAATGTGTCTTATCATCAACATGGATATTTATTATGGTGGTGTTTACCCACTCCCTGAAAATCTGTTACTTGTTAGATAGTACATCTTAGAATTAAGGAACTATTACAGTTATTCCCTCATTTTTGTTACCGTAGCACTGGCATTCATTCATTTAACAAATCTTTAAGTGCCTATAAAGTACCAGACACTATGCCAGATGCTGGGAATACAATAGTGGAAAATACAGACATAGTCACTGTCCTCAGTACATTCTTGTTGTGGAGACAGATAAATAAAACAATGGGTAAACCTCAAATTAATCAACAAATAAAGTAATGGCATTGTGTGATGTGTTACAAAGTAAACAAACAAGGTGCTACTAAAGTGCATCCTTTTAGAATGTGTTTATTGCTGTGGTTGTGTCAGATGCAACCCATTTCCTTCCTTTTCTTGGGCATATCACCAGACAATATCTCCCAGTCTTGCTGCATCTAGGTGGGGCCATGTGACTAGTTCTTGCCAATGGAATGTGAGGGGAGGCCATGGGTGTCATGGCTTGGCTAAGGCTGTTAAAAACAGGTGAACCTTTTCCATATTCTCTCCCTCTCCTTGTCACACAGCCAGAAGCAGAGGATCCAGTGGAGGACTCTGAGGCACTAGGGATGGCAGACCACACCATGGAAGGAGTCTGGGGTCCTGAATGACTTTATAGAATGCTTCCCACTCATCACCTAATTGGACTATGTGGAGAATGAGAACTAAACCTTCATTCTTTGTAATCACTGAGATACCGGAATTCTTTGTTACAACAGTTAGACTGGCTTGACTTATAGGGTGATTGTAGTCTCTTATGGGCCCGTATCAATGTAAGGATTTGAGACAGTGATGACTACCTCAGAAAAGCATTTATTCCCTCTTGGGAGCTGTCACAAAGAATCTTGATCCCACAATTCAGGAATTTTTCTGTAGGTAATTTAACTCTCCTTATCATATATCCATTGCTCTATCGAGGAAGTGACAGTAATCTGCCAAAGCAAAAGAACTCTGACCTCCCCCAGAGCAAAGCTTAGTAGTTAGGTAAGCAAACTTTCTAAGTGTCTTTTGACCTTCTGATGTACAGTTAGCTAATTATTGCTATAGACCCTTTTTGTAGTGCCTTAATCATTCTTATAACCACTAAATGGTATATGTCAATTGGAAACTTGTAGCAAAACAAGATGAAAGATTTAACCTCTGTCTTGGTGTGATGACCCATTTGAACACACACTGCTCCAACAGGAACTAGGATGTGTAGAAAGACATTCTACCTGCCAACTAATTAAGCTCATGGTTTTCAGTAGTCTTGGTTCATGACATACAGGTTAATTTGGTCAAGCATTACAAATTATAAAGAAACATTTGCTGAGACTGGGGCAGAGATAATGTGGTTTCCTCCAAGTTGAGTCACACATGTTCTAGAAATAAAGAGCCCAAAATATTGCCTCTAACCCACTTTGCCTAGGCTGGGTCATTTCTGCTGGATGAGAAATGAAGAATAACAATTTCATTAAGTACCCATGTCCCTATTTGGACATGTTCAAAAAAAATGGGTGAGTTTAATGAATTTAATGAATACTGTTTAATTCAACATTTGAAAATACAAATGGGAGTGATATGGACTTAAAGTGAATAGGGAGGCCATGTGGACTTTTCCTGTGAGAGAGCCCCAAACAACATCAAAGCTTTCAAATTGTTAGTGCAATTGAAGCTGTAATATTTAGAGACTTCATTAAAAACTCTCAAATGGACATCTGTAAGTTGGATGAAAAATTGATGAATAGAGATGTGATTGTTTTTTTATGCATTACTTTTCTTGGGAATAATGTGCTGCTTGGAATGCTTTGAGAATATACCAAAAGAAAGCCAAGCAATATGGTCTGACTGCAGCTGACAGGGAAAGGGCAGTACATGGCAGCCAAGCTGGACAGGGCATCTGTGGCTCTAAGCTGCAAAAGGAGTGAGCAGTGACAGATACTTCCAGACACTTGGCTACAGACATTTAGCAAGAGACCCAATTTCTAATGGACTCAGTATACAAAGAATTATATGTCCTCTCCTGGTCATTCCAGACATCTAAATTATAGGCAGCTAACTGTGCTGAATAACAGCCTGAATGCTGAAATAAAAGACACTCGTTTGAATCCTGGCTAAATTGGTTACTACTATGTGACCATGGATGTATTACTCAGCCTGTCTGACCTTCATGTTCCTTATCTATGAAATGCAGATAAAAACACCTATTGGTGAGTATTAAATGACATGATATAGAAATAGCATTTGCTTAGCACAGTGAACAGCACATTTCAAGAGTTCAATAAATGGCAGGTATTAATAATACTGCTTTCCAAAATGAACTTCCTCCACTCCCCCCTCAACTCTCCACCCCATTCTCCGTACTCGTGGATATACGCTTGGGTAATTTTAGTAAATGGGCTAAGTAGGAATATTGTGAAGCATATCCACAAAGTTAAGTTACAGCAATTTCATTATTTCAAAATATTTTAAATCAATGCCAGAAAGAGAAATAGACATGTTAGTAATTATGATACAATAAGATTTTGTTGATAAGTAAATTGTCTTCTTTCACAAAAGGTAAACCTGTCATCTTTGGTCTCAAAAACAAAAAAAATCACAATATGTGATTAAAAACCTGAGAATAAGTGGAATTATTTAAATTAGGTTCCATAACTCTATATTTCATAATTATGAGAAGCTGCTTATTCAAAATTATGTGTAATGGCATGATTGTAGAATTTCCTTACTAATAAGGATAAAATACCAATGAAAACTCCATTTTTCATCAGTTCCATGGTGCTAATCATAGTAACAAATCTCAGTAGCATTATTTCATTAATACTAATAGAAAGGGGAACAAACTTTACAGTTTAGGCTTAAATTATGGGGGAGAGTTTAAAAATAACAGCTGTAAAAAACAAACTGCTCTTCTGCTTGTCACTACTGTATGGAATAGTCCAATAATTTCTCACTGGCAGGCCCTGTATAAGGTATATTGAACATTGCTTGTGCAACACTTCAAATCCTCTGGTTTCATTTCCCACCCAGTCATACCTGGGCAACCTAGTAGGCCTTGACCAGCTTCAATGCCATTGACAGTCCTTTGTCTCTGGTCAGCCCAGAATGACTTCTGGGAACAGGGCTTCTCTGATTCCTTGCCCAGGGATGCTCCAAGAAGGCATTTGGCATTCAAGCAGGAGCAACCTGGAAGTGAGGTGGGGAAAGTTAATACCCTGTAGGGCAACTTTTAGCCAAGGGGAAACAGAGCTGATGGTTAAACATTTTTCCCTTTCTTTTACATGGATGGTCTGGGGTTGCATTTCATGAGGCAACTTAGATGGTCCTACATGACTGAGCACTCAGTGGTGGGCCACCTGATAATGCATACTTGAAATAGTTCTCTTTTCTTTCCCTGTTTCATGCCCTCTGTCTTTCACTCCTGGTTTATCCCATAAACCAGCTCTGAATGCTTGGGAGTGGGCTCCTGGGGCCATGTGTTGAAGGTTTCTGGTACTTAATGAGAAAGAATCCATGATCCATTACACCAGTGAGTGTTTTCCATCCCTGATTTAGGGGTTGCAGGTTGCCATCTGAGGGACTTCTTTCTCACTGAAATCTATCAATTCATGAAAAAATTAATATAAGTTTGATAACTGACAAACCCTAGCAGGTTCATCATCACAAAAAACCCAAGTAGGATGTGTTTTTTGAAAAATCTGTCTTGTCAAAATTGGGGTCATCTTCAGGGAGCATGTTTTGCTATAGAACTCAGATCATATTCACTACTCTGAAGTTTCCTCCAAGTTCTAGTCCAGAAAACCCCAGAAGAGTTAAAGAGTTACTAAATGAGCTTTAGTATAAAGCTATGTGTGGGTGTCTAGTGATGTTTTTAAAAACCATCTCTTGAGTGAGTTATACTATTAATCTGATTTACTCATTAGAATAACTGAAAATTTAGAAGAACTATTTTACATATGATATCCTTTTTAAGTTATTTTAAAAAGTTTTATTGAAGTACAGTTGATTTACAATATCGTGTTAGGTTCAGGTATATACATTTGGTATCCTTTTAACACATGGAACACCCCCTAAAGCTCAGAGGAAAAATCATGAAATTCAATCAAACTTGAGTTACATCAAATTATATTCTCTTTGTCCAACTCAACCTACATCACTTGGATCAAATAGAATACAATTGGCATAACTTAGAGCCTATAGTGCTATACGTATTTTAGATATTTCCCCTAAATTATCTATATTGTAAATTAAAAATATTGGAAAGTTTGCAGTGCAGATGGATGATGTGGCAATCCTTGAGTGAATTTTTCTGGCCCCTTAAGAGCTGGGAAAAGCCGATCCAAATGTTTTCTCATATTTTTAAATTTCACTAACAATTTTAATATAAGTTCCTTGTGGGGAGGCAGTAGTCTCTTTCTGCATGAATCGTGACATGTGTATGGCCTTTCTTTTACTTCTGATGGACATGTCTACACTGCAAGAGACATAAGATCCTGGGTATTTGAAAATTAAAGAACAGCAGCAAAGGGCCAGATGCTGTAGTTATAAAAGTTGCAAAAGTATTATAAACACCAGGTGTGCCATATAAATGCACAGGTTTTTTACCCTGTCACACTATTATCACATGGTTCCAACATCTGTTCATTCCTGTCCAGGCTTCCCACAGACAGTATTTATTAAAATCAAATACACACTAGCTCTCACTTATGTGCCTTGAGCAGGAAGTGCCACGGTGGCCTTATTATGAAGTATAAGTGAGCTGATAAAAATTGATTTTTATCAGTAAACTTACAATTATCCTTACAAGCCAATATAGTATCATCTGCCTTTGGTGTGCCTTCTACTTGCTAATTACTCCATGGTTTCTAGGAGAGTGCAGCCAGCACAAAAAATTTTACACTAATTCTAAATAATTAGAGGATGAGAAGAGAAGCCAGTTGAGCTTTGTGAAGAGTCTACAGTAGAGAAAATTATTTAATGAAATGCTGTTTTCTTATTTTTAACTAGAAGACATATTAGAAAGTATAAATAACTGTAAACAAATAAATATTTTAATGAAAACATTAAAAAGCCTCAAAGGCTTACATTGTGAAATGATATATTAGAAGCTGCCAATACAGAGGAAGTAACACTGGTCTGGAAATCAAGTCTTATGATCTGGTTTTTAATCTACCCCCACCACTCTTCAGGTCTTATTTTCTCATCTGGGAAATGAGGCTGGAAAATATGTACTATGTTCCCTTCTGGTTTTGATGATTTATGACTCTAATGATAAAATACCTTCAATGATAGAAAATTCTTTTCTGTAGCCCTATGATTTCACACATTCTTCTGTTTTATGATTAGTGTTATGGATGGCATGTTTGTGTCTCCCTCCAAAATTCATGTTGAAACCCTAAGCCCCAGTAGGATGTTATTAGGAGGTGGGGCCTTTGGGAAGTAATTAAGTCATGAGGGTGGAAGCCTCAGGCTGGGATTAGTGTCCTTATATGAGGAGGAAGAGAGCAAGCCCTTTTACTTTTGGCCATGTGAGGGCACAGCAAGAAGTCAGGGATAGTCTGAAGCACGGAAGAGGGCTCTCACCAGAACCTGACTATGCTGGCACCCTGATCTCAGGCTTCCAGCATCCAGAGCTGTAAAAACTAAAGTTCCGTTGTTATAAACCGCTTATGGTACTTTGTTATAGCAGCCCAAACTAAGACAATTATTTTTCTCTAACGTAATAGAAAATACCCACATTGTATGTGAGTTATCATAAATACCAATCAAGTAGATTACAAATTAATAAATGTTTTGACTGAATTTTTTTTAAAAGAGTAAAAAGATTAATGGGAAATTATGAACTATCAAGCAAATGTTGGAAGAATTGGCTGTCCACTGGAATAGGAAAATCAGAACCTCTGTCTACCTTGTATCATACACAGAAATAAATTCCAGATGGGTTAAAGACTCTAAACCATACACATGCGTGGTAGACACTGTGAAGTACTGCCCAGACGTCTCTTCAGTGAAGGACTTACTGCTCCATTTGCTGAGAGTGCTGTCAGGAGACAGTCTTCAGATGCCGGCCTCTTCAGTAATTGCTTCAGTTGCAAAGAGCTGCCTCACGCAGGGTCACACCCCTTCCCAGGGCAGCCCACATCCAGTGACTGATGAAAAAGAAGGAATATATAGGCCTGGCTATCTCAGCCCAACTCAAAAAATTTTGAATCACCATTAGAGCACCAGAGGTACCCATGAGGTGGGTTGAGGTGGTCATTGGCTCAGCTTCTTCCTCTGACCACTTCTGCTTCCTTGCCCTCCATTTTCCACAGGTGTTGGTACCAAGATCATTCCCTAAGAAACATCCAAAAGGCTACACTTTGTTTCAGATTCTGCATACTGTGGAACTTAACTTGCAACAATACATTCTAAGAAAATGTAAAAGAATATTTATCTTGAAAATAATTTTGTGTGGGAAAGTCTTTCTTAAACATAACATAAAAGCCATAAAGGATGGCTTTATGTAAAGATATGATGTATATGAAAATTAAAATTTTCTTTCTGTATTATGAAAAGCATCCTAAACAAAATTAAAAGACAGGCATTGGATTTGGCAAAAAATATTTTTAATGTACATAATAGACAAAGCATTTATACCCACAATATATAAAGAACTCCTACAAATCATTAAGAAGGCACCCCCCACCCCGCTGAAAAGGCTAATGTATATGAAGAAATTCAAGGAAAACAGATGTTGCCAATAAAATAGGAAAAGATGCTCTCAGCTTTATTTGAAATCAAAGGAACCTTACTTGTAATCAAAGAAATGTAAATAAAAACAATAAGCTAACTTGTAAAATGAAAAAGATTTATAGTATACACAATTGGCAGGATGGTGGGGGAAATGGGCACTTGATATATGTGGAAATGTAAGTTATTTTTTGAAGGACACTTGGACAATAACCTAACAACAATTTAAATATGCATATCTTTTGATCTAGAAATTCTCCTTTTAGGAATATATGCTACAGAAATATTAGCACATGCACACAAAAATATGTGTACAAGAATTTTTTGGAGATAATTATTTGTATAAAAGAAAGAAATTTGAAACAAACACCCAAAAAAGGAGAGTATGTTTAAAAACATTGTGCATCCATACTATGAAATGCTATACAGATGATAAAGGAATGAGGTTCATCCATATATCAGTATAGAAGGATATTTGTGATATATTGCTAACAGAAAGAGAAGTTGCCGAAAATGCGTAATACATTTATATATGTATATATATGTATATATTTTATAAATGCATAGAGAAGGTTCTGGAAAAAGATGCACACTAGGATAGGGGAGTTGGGAGTGGTGTTGTGGAAAGAAGACATTTACTTTTACTCTAGATACCTGTGAATTATTCAGTACTTTTATATGGAGCTTGCATTACTTTTATAATGAAAGCATTTTAAAAGATAAAAAATAAAATATACTAGGTGAACAAAACTTGATGCTCTTCATTTCTTTGTAGTGCTGAATTACTACTACTACTACTCTTACTACTACTACTGTTACTAGAGACAGTCATTTGGAATTTCCTTCCATCTAAATACTCCATAATGTATTCTATAGAATTCCATTTTTCTAAAAGTGATCTAATTTACATTACCTAATCACACTCTATCCTGATCCTCTTTCACACAAATATCTTGAAAACCAAGTAAGTGAAGTGGGCTCCTGAATCTTGTAGAAAATAATTCATTTAAAATTACCTGGATTCAAGTCCACAGGATTCACTTCATTCCCCCAAGAGGCTACTGTCAGGGAGCAAAATTTTCCACCCCAAGATGTATCTCTTTGGCATGAAGATTAATTTAGGCTGATTGTTTTTAAGAAACAGAAGACTCAGGAATTTTTTCTTGTTACCTCCCCCTTAACTGCCTACAGGAATTTAGATAAAGGGCCTGTTCCTGGAATAGAGCTATCACCAGATATCTGCAAAGAATATGGGCTAGGTGTGGAGAGAAAAACTCAGCAAAACCTAGAGATCAGAGTCCACTCTGTGTCCCTTCCTTTCTGCATGGCCCAGCAAATATTTGTTTACCAGACATTTGCTTTTCCATCTCCATGTGAATTGCCTTCCTCCCATTTGAAGTCCCAAACCACTACCCCCAACATTTTCTTTTGTCTTTAGCTGAAGATGGTATTTAAGGTGAGGATTTTGGCCACTTTGGAGAGTTATTCAGTTTTCCTGGGTCTCTCCCATGTATTTCAAATTTGTTTGATTTTCTCCTGTTAACCTGTCTCATGCTAATTTAATTCTTAAGCAGTCGGAGGAACTTAGAAGGGTAGAAGAAAATTTCTTCCTTCCAAGCATAGTGGTTATCTAAAAGTGAAGGAAATATCTAAAAGAGGGCAATGAGCTTTGAAAAGTGGAAAGTAGAACTTCAGAATATGAGAACATCTCCAAAGTCACTTTTCTCAGAATAGTGAAGTAGAAATTTGGAAATGCCAGTTGTGAACTGGGGATGAACAGTTTTATGCTGTATGATCTAGTTTAAAGGAAGTCACTGTTGGGAGGTGAGGTTTACACCTTCATCCTTTGCTCTGTGATGCTGAGTTAAATCCTTCACCCTCCAGTAAAAATCCCTGCTCCTTTCAAGTTTTTAGCCTCTGGCTATGCCACAATCAGTTCCTCTTCCTCTTCCTTACATACTGACTACTGGCTCACTATCTCACGCTCGTGAAGACTTTGCTTTCTATCCTGACCGAATTTGCTGTCATTTGGAGATTTAGGATTTGTATGGACAATCCATCCAACTTCAGTTCAGGGGTTCCCAAGTTGGCTTGCACATTAGAAATATCTGTAAAAGTTTTTAAAAAGTGCATATGCCTGAGTTCCACCTACCATATCAGAATCTGTCAGGATGGGGGCCCTACATTCTGTAACCTGTAAAACCACCACAGACGATTCTGGTATACCATCAGAATTGCAGCTGTCTTGCAGCCTTGGGTTTTGTCTTCTTCTACTCCTACCTCTGCGTTCAACATCATGGCTACACTGTAGACACTTCCATTACACTACAATTCTGTACCCAATTCCAATGTGTGGCTTTTTCCCACGCAAACAATTCTCTGACACCAGCTGGGTGCTCTACAATTCAACTCAATTCTGACACTATCTACTCAAAGATAGCATCAGATTCCACAAATTAAGGGGTCAGTCCCACAAGACTGCCCCTCACTTCAGATGCCCATCTAAAGTCCAAGTTGTTACCTGTGCTACTGACTGACTGGCTAAAAATCTGAGGTTCCCACAACCCCCTCTGTGGGTTCAATTAATTTGCTAGAGTGGCTCACAGGACTCACAAAACCAGTTGACTCACTAGATTACTAGTTTATTACAAAAGATATTAAAGAATACAAATCAACAGCCACATGAAGAGATACATAGGGCAAGGTCCTGAATACACGAGCTTCTGCTCCTGTGGAGTTTGGGGTCAGCATGTAGATGCATTCTGGTTCACCAACCCGGAAGCTCTCTGAACCTCATCCTTTTGCGCTTTTATGGAGGCTTCATTACAGAGGCATGATTGATTAAATCATGGACCATTGGTGATTGATTCTACCTGCAGCCCCTCTCCCCTCATTGGAAATCAGGGGATGGGACTGAAAGTTTCAACCCTTAAATTCTGGTTGGTTCCCCTGGCAATCAGCCCCCTCATCTTTAGAGGATTTCCAAAGTCAGCTCATTAATATCAACTCAGTTGACAAAGGGGTTTGTTATGAATAACAGGATGATACCGAGCAGGACCCTGCGGGGTTCCTGGGCACAAAAGCCTTCCTGTGTCCCCATTTCTTGATTACAGGAAACAGGCTTCATTCAGCCTCCATGACCTTCCCTGAGTTCCAACAAGCGGGTTCAAACAGTTGCTAATTAGGGAAGGGAGGGGATGCAGAGACAAGGGAGGAACAGTCAAAAAAAAAAAAAAAAAAAAAACACAATAGTACAGCCTTGGGGCAGGGGCCTGATTTCCCCTCAAGGGATACACATAACAATATCTTTGAGCTGTTTTGCAGACACTGAAACCCCCACCAGGTGGGAGAAGTTAACTGTGTGCTGCCCACAAGCACATAGACCCCAGACAGGTTGGAACCGGAAGGTTGATGAGATGATCCTGACGACCGCTTACCTCACCACCAACTAATCAGAAGAATGTCCAGAAGCTGATCACGCCCTTTTTGAACTATTACTATAAAACTTCTCACTGCCTACCACCTCCAGGTTGGGACACACAGTTTTGAGGGCATTAGCCCGCTGTGACCCCTTTTACTTGGCAAAGCAATAAAGCTATTCTTTTCTACTTCATCCAAAACTCTGTCTCCAAGATTTAATTCGGTGTCAGGGTACAGAGGCCATATTCGGCTTCAAAGACACCCATTTCGGCTTTATGGCTCTGAAGGGATTTCAGGAACTGAGGACAAGAGGCCAAATATTATGACAAAAGATGCTCCTATCGCTCTTATAGCTCAGGAAATTCCAAGGGTTTGGGGAAGCTGTAAGCCAGGAATCGTGGACTAAAGACCAAAATATTTATTATACGTCACAATATCACAATTACTTTAAACCACACCACCTAAGAAATCTTACACTCCAAGAATCCATTATCTGGTTATAACCTCCAAGTTTTCCAACTCATTTGTTCCCCAAACCCATTACAGCCGCTCTCTCCTATAAGTGAGACATTCACTACCTTGACTACTGTACTCCAATTTCCTCTAGTCTATTTGCCCCTTACTGGCCTCTCCAAAGTCACGTAACCTGTCCCTTCTGCTGTATCAGCCCAGCAAAAATGCAACCCTCAGGTATTCAAAATTATTCTCACTCCCTTCCTTTCCCCAATCCCATTTATTCCCCACACTGCAGCCTGAGTAACCTTTTCAAATGCAAATTTGATCATATGGTGGACTCCCCTCCCCACTTGCTTTACTTAAGCCTTTAAATAGCTCCCCATGATTCTTAGGATAAAGTCCAAACTCCATAACCTGCCATATAAGACTAGTTATAATTTGCACCCTGTGTACATATCTGCTCTGTTATCTCTCCTCTTCATCCATGCTAAAATCCTTGTACTTTCACCTACACTCATCATGATGTTTCCCATTTATGAGTGTGTTCCCTCTGCCTCGGATGTCCCCGGTCCTCTCCTTGCAAGCCTAACTCCTATTTATCCTTTAAAGACTCATCCCAGGTGGCACCACCTCCCAAATTTAGTCTTAAAGGTGACATGGCTTCAAAGACTCAAATTCTCTTTTTTGGCAGTTCTTCAAGATTATATTTCCATTTTTTATTGTGGTATGAACATTTAACATGAGATCTACCCTTCTGACAAAATTTTAAGTGCACAATACAGTATTGTTAACTATAGACATGATGTACCATAGAGCTCTAGAACTCATTCATCTTGTGTAACAAACTTTACACCTGTTGAACAGTATCTCCCCATTTCCCCCTCTCCCCAGCTCCTGGAAACCACTATTCTACACTCTGTTTCTATGAGTTTGACTATCTTAGATACCTCATGGAAGTGGAATGATATAGTACTTGTCTTTCTGTGACTGGCTTACTTCACTTAGCATAATGTCCTCCAGGTTCATCCGTGTTGCCACATATGGCAGGATTTCCTTCTTTTTAAAAGCTAAATGTATTCCGTTGTATATATACACTACATTTTCTTTCAATTCTCTGTGCACTTTATACAGTAAATTTGGTACCTACACTCAGGGTGATATTAAAATAGTGAGCAATAAGAACAGATGCCTAACCAGTGCATACAGGTTGTATACCAACCCTGCTTAGACCACAAAAATACCTTAATATTTAAAGACATTTTTTCCTTTCCTGTCTCCTTTTCCCTTCATCGGTTCCCCTTATCAGCAAAACAATGGGCAACTGATCTGGGGCAGAATCAGCAGCTGAAATCTTGTGTACCAATAATATGTCGGTGGAAATCTCAGGGCTGAATTGTTTCCATCCTCGTACATCGTTGGTAACGGGTTCCATCAGGCCTCCACATTCCAGCCTGCTCTGTCCTGGTTGTCAGTGCCCTACATACAATAGTAGGTGCTGGTTTAAGTAATCATTTTTTTCCAGGAAAGATGACTGACAAGAGGAATTTCCTAGGGACACACATAAATTAAAACATAAGGTCAATATGTTATACAGTGATGAAAAGGAGATTTTTTGAATTGGGATAAAAATCTCAAAGTAGGGATGTGTTTCCCTTTCTCTTCCTTTTCATATAATTCATCTCTATATGTCTGTCCTACCTATTAGGAATGTAGTTTTTAGAAGTTTTATTCCATATTTATCTCTCTATTCTCAATGTTTAAGATAGTACCAGGATAAACAACAAGGTCCTACTGTAGAGCACAGGGAACTATATTCAATATTCTGAGATAAACCATAATGGAAAAGAATATAAAAAAAGAATGTATATATAGCTATAACTGAATCACTTTGCTGTATAGCAGAAATTCACACATTGTAAATCAACTACACATCAATAAAAAAAAATACACATAAAAAAAAGATAGTACTAGGGACTTCTCTGGTGGCACAGTGGTTAAGAATCCGCCTACCAATACAGAGGACACGGGTTCAAGCTCTGGTCCAGGAAGATCCCACATGCTGCGGAGCAACTAAGCCCATGTGCCACAACTACTGAGCCTGTGCTGCTCTAGAGCCTGCGAGCCACAACTACTGAGCCTACGTGCCACAACTACTGAAGCCCACACGCCTAGAGCCCGTGCTCTGCAACAAGAGAAGCCACCACAACGAGAAGCCCACACACCACAACGAAGAGTAGCCCCTGCTCGCGCAACTAGAGAAAGCCCGCGCACAGCAATGAAGACCCAACGCAGCCAAAACTAACTAACTAAATTAATTAATTAATTTAAATTAATTAAGAATGACCAGAAAATAAATAAATAAATAAAATATTTTTTAAAAAAGAGAGTACCAGACATGAGTTGCTCAAGAAATGTTTGTTGAATGACTGAATAAATGAGAAGATCAATGACCCATTCTTTAGTAGAGTTGAGCAGTTATTATTTGCTAGGAGAAACCAGAAGCTGAGGAGGCTGTTAGACTCCTACTAAGAAAACTACAGCAGTTGTGGAGCAATTTAAAGTTGAGCTGAAATTCTTTAGCATTGTTATCTCAAGTGTCACAATAAGGAATTCATTCTTTTGTCCTGTGAAAACTCACTTGTGTGATACATAGTATGTAATCCCAAACCGTTTGCATGCTGTTCAAAGAATTGTTCTGCATATAGATTGGCTTGTGTGCCCATATGTTTAAAAATTCAATTTCAAGGAACAGCTGGATTAGTCAATGAGATTGAAGCTTCTGTTCAACATTCATTTTGGTGAAAGGGGAAGTAGCCTACATTCATTTCTATGTTTAAAGAGAGATGCTGGGGGATATTTGATGCATGTCTTGCAAAGAATAAATGGAATATTAACATTTTCCTTGTTTATCATTGTCTTCTCCATTGCTTGTTCTCTGTATTGCAGATGTTGTGGCTATTTCTTGATGGTTTTCAAGCTCCAGTTCGTTAAGATTACTGCAATTGGTGCCTCTACTGAGGATTTCACTACAATCTTTTACTACCAGGCACATAGCAAGGTGAATATGCTTCTAAATCACATTTATGCTTTCTTCAAAATTATAACAGCTGGATTATCTGATTCTGTACCGTCTCTCTTCTCAAAGAAATAAATTAACCCCCCAAATCTCTTCAGGAGCCAAGCCAAAGTCACTGTTTCTAACACATTTCAAAAGTTAAAATAAGGTTTGTTTGTTTTTTCTCCTTGTTTTGTTTTAAGCAGGGTAAAAATTCTGAATTGAAAATATTGAAAAAAATATTAGATATACTCAAGCATGAAATAAAAGTTTTATCATCCCCCATGGCTATCTTCTCACAGGCAACGTAGGTCTCTCTCCGTTGATCAGCTCCCTTTTATTGCACCGTGTTCTGGGAGGAGCAAAGTAATCTCGAGTACCACAAGGGTCAAAGAAACTGTGAACTTGTGGATTAAACTTGCAAAAATGCTGCCTTGATGAAGACTGTTTATCTTTCTTGTCTTCTGGTAAATCTCAATTTGCAAATTAAAACGGAAACTTTAAGGCTTTTCTGATATCGACTCGAATTCAAAATGGGATCCAATTTCCAGATTCTTTTTCTGACATTCCAACTCATTGTGCTACATACAGCTCAAAGCTGCCAGAGCATGTTTTTCATTCAACCACATGAAACTCGTTTGTAAGTGTCAACTGAGCCCTTAATTCTCTTCAAATTGGTTAAATAAGTCAGTGTGGGAAGTAGTGTCATGGGAAGGAGTATCATGGACTTGGAACTAAACAGATTTAGGGGGAATTAGTTATGACACCCTCCCCCACCCCCCTACCCCCACCCCCGCCCCCCAAAGGGCGGGGCTGTTTTCTCTGACTGGTCAATCCTCTGGCATGACTGGTAGAGGGAATGAAGAGCAAAATGCCTCCAGCCCTCTCAGCCTAGATTTCTCTAGGCAACTTAGCTCAGCCTTGGCTCATGGGCCTGCCTATCTCTACTGTTAGAACCGAAAGAAAAATTTTCTGTGTGTGAATTCTCTTCCAGAACGACTTTGCAAAAGATAAGCAGAATAAAATACAGCCTTGTATTGACACAAGGACAGAAGAAAGAAGGAGAAATGGGTAAAAAAGACATTTGTGCAATATTTGGCTGACATGAATCTGCATCATACTCATTGGTTTCTACTGAAGAAACAAGATCCATATGGGTTCCTGGGTTGAGAAGGGCAAATCCATGTGAATTGGAGCAATCTTTCCCTGGAGTAAGTGCAAGAGGGGACCTTGGCTTCTTGTGATACAGAATCTTCCAACTCAGGCTCAGCCAACTGTGGCCTGCCTGCTGTGGTCAAGTTTTAATAGAACACAGCAGCACTCATTCTCTCTTTTGTTTACCTATTGTTTATGGCTGCTTTTAAGTAGTTGCAACAGAGACTATCTGACTCACAAAGCCAAAGTATTTACTGTCTGGCCCTTTACAAAAAGTTTGCTGTGATGGGAAAAACAACTTTTGAGGAAAACAACTTTGTTTTTCTGAGTAGCTGCCTAGGCATTTTATAGTATGATAACCCTACTCACATCCAGAGTCTGGACATTTAGATAAGGACTTGATTTTAGGATGCCCGCCATAAGTTCCTGCTTTGCTTTTCCCTGGGACACCTTTTAAAATAACCACAGTTAAAGCTAAGCCTGCAAAGTTAGTGACCTCTGCCCCAACCACCTTATAGGTAATAAGTACTTACTACCCTGCTCTCTATCTCCTGCTGGCTTGTGACCTGGGATGAAGGACTACCCTTCCCCTGGCTCACTGCGCTGCCAGCAACCCTCAACCCCGGATCTGTAAGCAATAATAAATCTTGTGATTCGATTTCCTTTGTGTGGGTGTATTGATTGAAACTGCACCTTCAGTCAAAACGACCCCACAGGTTTCAGGTTCCCAAAGTGGGAGGTAAAATGCTGAGGGAGCTCCCTGCCATCCCCGTGTGGTGGCTTGTGTCTCCTCATTCAGCAGGTCACAAGCTGCATATTGTTCATTTAATACAACAGCTCTGGCTTCGCAACACATTTGCCAACTCTGTTCTACCCAACAGAGATCAGGAAGAAATGCAGTGGTTCAGAGAAGCGGTCAATGGATTTGATCACTTTGGGGAAACATTTAAAGTTTATAGTATAAAGTTTAAACTGAAAATATTAGTTGCAGGATATTATTTAGAAATTGTAGCAGTCTAACACTTGTTAATTGATTTGTTAAAATTTATATCGTATATACTGCTTACAATATAAATAACTTCTATCATGGAGATATTTTGTTCTGTTATGAAGATTTTGTAGTCACTGGAAAGGAATAGAAACAAGGGTACTATGTAAAATGCTACTAATAATTATTATCAGTCAGTAGCATTGTTTGGGCACTCACTTGGTAAAGAGCTCTGTTCCAGGTCCAGTGGGGGATGGGGAGAGCCCAAAAGAAGCAGATGTTGTAACTAAGGGTCTTACTAAATGATCTAGTTCAGAAAGTCATTGCGTATTCCTGCAGTGACTTCAGAAAATTCACAAAGTAATATAAACCCATGAGAACACATGAATAGAGCTCAGAATCTAGGACAGAAGGATTTGCCTATATGTCACTCACCCGGATGCTTTGACAGGACTTAGTCCTGTGGATGTGCCTGATTCCCTTGTTTTAGGAATTTCTCTAAATGTAGATTTCATACTTTGCCTTTTGAATTTCATCTTGCTGATTTTCGCCTATCATTAAGTATGTCGAGATTATTTTGGAACTTGTATCTGGAGTTTAGTGTCGAATTGTTTCATTCTGCCATTTTATTTCCTTCCAAATATTATAAGCGTGATTTGTATGTCTTCATCAAGTCACGGTAGAGGCATAGAATCCCAGAGTTAGCTGTGACCTTAGAGGTGATCTAGGGCAAAGCCTTCTCAAACTTTAATTTCCATATGAATAACCTGAGGTGCTTATTAAAATGCAGATCCTCATTCAGTGGGTCTTGGGTGGGTCCCAAGAAGTCTGTAGATGAGACTTTGAGAAGCACGGTGCAAGAGAATCACCTAGTGAGAATTCATTCTGCAGTATCTCTGCAGATTTTCATGTAGCTTCCCTGTGAACACTCCTAATTTACACAGAAAACTCACATTTTAAAGCAAACTACTTCATCGTGGAGAACTTCAATGGTTAGTAAACCTTTATATGGTTGGTGTAGCAACATTTGAAGTTTTTCTGAAGCACAATAATGATTGATATTGAACTAGGACCGTCAGCCAGTTCTTTCTTGTTGGCCTAAATTAAGTCCACCAGGAGACACTGCATCATAAATTGTTGCAAAGGCTATTGTCTGAGAGAGGTGAAGCGTTATGGGAGGTTGGATTTGGAACTTCACTCAGTTGCTGGCAGACTACCTCTCTGTCCCCAATGTTCCACTTTCCTTTCTCTCCTACATTCAACATATATCACATGCACACTTTATCATATGAACATTAATAACATTTAGAGGGATTCAAGCTCCAGGGTAGTATGTTATCTGACTTCAGTGGTGTGCTGGTAAATGTTTAACTGCCGACTTGGGGGGAGGGTGTGTCTATGTGTGGAACTGTGGCATTTTCTAATTTCCAGGGTATGAATTCTCCCTCCATGGGCTATTTCTACCAATAATTTAACAACCAGCTTGCAGAATTCCTGAAAATTTAACAACCAGTAGGAATCTGCTCCAGTGCAGCTCCCAGTTCCATTTGACCCCATTATAGCAAATAACAGTTAACATTTATGGAACACTTATTATGCAAGAGGCACAGTGTTAAGTATATGGCCTCTAACAAAATTAAAATGAGATCCTATTCATTTATTCAGCAAGTTACCAAATTCCTTTCATGCTAGGTGCCAGAGAAATAAAAATGCATGGGAAACAACCCTTGCCCTCAAGCAGTTCATGGAGTCTAGTGGGAGAGATAGATAGAGAAACAGATAAATTACAGTGTAACATAATAAATAATAGAACAGATGGTGGTGGTAACTGATTTAGTACCTATTCTGGGCCCTACTGGGGGTACGAGAAGATGAAGGGAGGCTTTTTCTTTACCTCTTTTCAAAAGCCCATGCTGACCATGTCAAAACATCTTCTGTGGATAAATTTTATGCAGATATCTTTCAGATTTAATAGACTTGAAGAGCACATCAGTTTCTTTAAAAAGAAAAATTTTGACATGCATGTAACATCTTCTACTTAGAATTGAGTCTGTATTATCTGTCCTATAGGCTTTAGAAAGAGAATATGGAATACAGACAAGGAACCTTTTGAGAACTGACAATTTACAGACCTCAGGAGTGCTATCCTTATTCAAATTCAATTTCATTTTAGAAAGCTTGAAGGCATCAGACTGTTACAAAGATAAAAGAGCCAAGTATTAATCTTTTGAGTTAGTATCTTATTCAAGCTGTTGAACCTGTGAAGAGTTTTTTCAGGACTCTTATTTTAAAACTAAAGATCAAGCAAAAGAAGTAAAAAAAAAAAAAAGGCAATATAATGGCTACTCCTCATTTGATTATTGCTAACATGATTATAATTCATTACAACTTCTTATTTGTTTTTATTGCTTTAAGTCCTTTATGGAAGTAGGATGGGTAGAAATAATAAAATAGTAAATAAAATACAATTTTTTGTATTTTAAAATCTTCTCTGGAAGAAATCCAGTCTCTGAAATCTTCTCTGGAAGAAATCCAATCTTCTCTGCCTCAGTACTCTTTTTGTTTGTCACTTTCATATTGGCTTACACAGGCCAGAATTATATTTTATCATTATGGTCAGAGTGTGAAAACAGGGTTTGGGGTGTATCAAAAACCAGTCTTGATGTGACAGAACAGTGTGTCACGAAGCAAAGTTGTTATGCTTCTTTTCTCTTCTGTCTGCCCTATGTGGACCTAGCACGAGTGAGGTGATGATTTACTGTAGAATTCTTGATATTTCAAAAGGAACCCTTCTGAGCAAGCTTGCTTTGGCTTCTCACAGGATTATAGAAGACAGAATGAAGGATGAATCTTTGAAGGGAGAACAGTCAGAGGTATCACAATCAGTCACGACCTCACCTCCTAATTCCCTTCAAGGCCTTGGGACACTCTGTTGAAATTTTTAAGTACCAAGGGATAGTAAGGTTTTTAATTTTACACAAAATTTAGTACACAGGAAGAAAAAGTAAATGGGAAGAACTCAATAACTATTTGAGGATCAAGTCTGTTAATTGGGTGTATATATACATATATAGTTAAATGATTACCTTTGTGTTCAGATTATATAGCTTTCCATTCTGTTTTACTGCTCTATAGGCCTTTGAAGACAAAAAAAATCTCTCTTGGTTTATATTCAAAAGATGAATGTATTGGCACTTCCCTGGCTGTCCAGTGGTTAAGACTCTGCTCTTCTGATGCAGAGGACATGGGTTCTATCCCTGGTTGGGGAACTAAGATCCCGCATAACATGCAGTGCGGCCAAAAAAAAAAAAGATGAATGTATTGGCATTTTTATGTTCCCTCCTTTTTCCCCTTGAAGAATAGTCAAATGGGGAAGCTACTATAGGCTAGGGTGATCATAAATTTTACCATCCAAACCAGGGTGCTTTTGAGAATGAAAGGAGGTACTATTATTAATACACTATAATAATTATTCTAGGAGATCAGGAATAAACAGGGACTATCTCTTAGCAAAATTGAATATATGGTCATCCTAACTGTAGGTCATTTAATCACTGTTCTTTGGTTGCCATCTGGATTTCACTGAAACATCTAAAAAACATGTGAGACCATGTAATTGAAAAAATTGTCTGGGATTCATGTGGGTTCATATCACAGAAATTAGATAGGGTCAAGCAGTAGTGATTCTCTCCCTTATGACTGAAATAAGATAGTAAGAAGAAGGTACTCTGAAGCCTTCCAAAGTTAAGAGATCCTTTTCTTAGGTCATTACTTCCCTTCTAGCTCTTTTGAACTTATGTATCCACACTCCATGGGGCTCAGAAACCTCTCCCTACTTTATGTGCCTATTGCAGCTGCCTGAGTGCAAGATTTTTTCATATCTCACTTGGACTACAGCAAACACCTTCCAACTGATCTCTGTGCTTTCAGTCTTTCTACAAGTCAAATCCTATGTGTTTATCACAGCCAGACTGATTTATGTAAAAGCTGACCATACCATGCTCTTTCTCAAAATCATTCAATGGCTCCCAATCCCTACCGTACAAGGTCAAAATCCTTTTGCAGTACATACAAGACCCTCCATAAATTCATTCCTGTCAAATTCTTCAGCATCACTCCTTTACAATAATACATTGTTTCTATTTCTCCATACACACCATGGTATCTTTTGCCTCACTCTTATCCATCCTTGAACTTATCTCTGCTTTTAGAAAACTTGGCAAATGATTTTTTTCAGGAGGAAAGATGGTGTTTGTATGTGAATATTTGAGTCCATCAATTTTTTGTCATTTATATTTTATTTATATACAGTAAAATGCACTCTGTTTGTTGACTATTCTATGAGTCATGTAACCACTACCACTACAATCAAGATACAGAACAGTTCCATCACTGCCTTCTCCCAGGCTCCCTTGAAAATCTCTTGTCATCTTTGTAGTCAAACTCTTATTGCCTGTCAACCACTGATCTGTTCTACATTCTTATAGTTTTGTCTTTTCTAGAATAACATGTAAATGGAATCACACAGTATATATGTGTATCATTCAGCATAATGAATTTGAGACACACCTATGTTGTTGCAGGTATCAGAAGTTCATTCCTTTTTATTGTTGAGTAGTGTTCCATTGTATGGATATACCACAGTCTGTTATCCTCTCCCCGGGTGAGGGACATTTGGGTTGTTCCCAGTTATGGGTAATTATGAATAAAGCTGCTATGAGCATTCTAATACTTTTTTTTATGTGGACACAGGTTTTCATTTCACTTGGACAGAAGCCCAGGAGTGGAATTGCTCAGTTGTCCGGTAAGTGAATGTTTATAAGAAAACCGCCAAACTGTTTTCCAACATGGCTCTACTGTTTTGCATTCCCATCAGCAGCATATGAGGGTTTCAGTTCCTCCACATCCTCACCAACATTTGGTATGCTCAGGCATTTGAATGTTAACCATTCTAATAGGTGTGGTTTTAATTTCCATAATGACTAATTATGTCAGGCATCTTTACATATGCTTTTATGTTATCTATATATCTTCTTTGCTGAAGTGTCCCTTCAAAGGATTTGCCTATTTCATTATTGGGATTCAGTTTTCTCATTATTAAGTTTTAAGAATTCTTTATATATACTTAATATAATTCCTTCATCAGAGATACAATTTGCAAATATTTTCTCCCATTATGTGGCTTGCTTTCCATTCTTCTAACAATGTTTTGCAGAGCAAACTTTTTAAAGTTTTTATTAAGTTTAGTTTATGAATTTCTTTTATGCATCACACTTTTACTGTCATATCTAAAAATTATTTGCCTAACCCAAGGTGTGTCAGTTTGCTAGGCCTACCATAACAAAATATCATAGACTGTGTGGCTTAAAGAACAGAAATTTATTTTCTCACAGCTCTGGAGGCTAGAGATCCAAGATCAAAGTGTCAGCAGTCTGGGTTTCTTCTGAGGCCTCTCTGCTTGACTTACAAATGGTAACTTCTCAGTGTGTCCTCATATGGTCTTTCCTCTGTGCATACACATGTCTATATCCTAATCTCCTCTTCTTACTCTTATAAGGACATTAGTCATATTAGATTAGCACCCACTTGTATGACCTCATTTTACCTTAATTACATCTTTAAAGGTCCTATCTCCAAATATAGTCACATTCTGAGATGCTGGGGATTAGGGCTTTGACATATGAATGGGGGAGATGGGTGGAAGGATAATTTATTTCATAACACAAGGTCACAAAGATTTTCTTCTATGTTTTCTGCTAAATACAAATGATTTTAATAGACGGAATTGTAAAGTTACTTGGTGAGAACAGAGACTGATTTGTTTAATGCTGTAATGCCAATGCCTAACACAGTGTTTGACATATTAAATTGCTTACCAAAAGCTTGTTGAATGAGTGAATGAATGTGAATCACATTCACTACTTTGTTCACACTCCCTGAATCTCAGAGAATGTTTGTGGCTGTCTTGCTGAAGGACTTTTATGGTATTTATCAGATCCAAGTAATTCCCTAAAAACCTATCAAGAACCATTCACAATTGCCCCAAATGACAATATCTACTAAAGACAAACATGAGACTACACTATGACTCAGCACTTTTATTCCCAGGTATGTATCCTACAGATTAGTACATATGTTCACCAGGAGACATGTATGAGAACGTTGACAGCAACACCCATTCATAAAAGACAAAACTGGGTGCATCTAAAATATTCAACAGTAAAATCAATAAATTCTGACATAGTCATAACATGGAATACTATACAGCAATGACAATGAACATATTACTTATACATGCAACAGCATGAATGTGTCACAAAACCAAATATTGAAAAAGAGATGTCAGACAAAAATACATATTTTATTACTTCATTTGTATAAAAGTAAAAACAAGCAAAACTTACCTATAGTGATAGAACTCATAACAGTAGTTACCTTTAGGGAAGAAGGAATTAGGAGGGGCTATGAGGGGCTTCTGTGAAGCTGGGCATTTTCTATTTATGTATATGGGTGGTATGCACAAAAGTTCACTTTGTAAAATATCATGGAACTGTGACTTATGATTTGTGCTTACTTAAAAATTATTCCACATGGACATGGTCTTGTTATTTCTATATAAACTGCAGGAAATCTTGAGAAAGTATTTTACTTTATTGAATTGAGCTTTATTGAAAAATAAAGCAAAATAGAATCTAGATTATTTTTCTATTTAAAAATATTAGCTATTACTGTTTTCCCTTCTAACTTTTCCTTACGTCACTTTCTTATCAAAATTCTTTGGCTGTGTGGAGAAAAAAGTCTGAAAAAGGAAGCACTTTCCCTTTCCCAACACAAAGGGAAAGTGCTTTTTGTAGAAATCCCAAGGAAACACTAGGATCGGGGAAGGTTATATGGTCTGATCTTTTGACTGCCCAGAGTCTGGTCACAAATGACAATTCTGGTCCTTACACAAAGTTGATTTTGTAATACTAGCTGCCTTTCTTATTAGTAGTTGAGGCATTGAACTATATGCTTTTTCACTGCTGGTCTATTTGTAATTTGCACTTAAATTTCAATAGTGGGGAGACATTCTTTGTAAAGAGGTGCTCAGTATTATGTTTCCGAAATGTTAAAGAATGATCTTTGAATTGCTACCCAACTGGAGAGATGGCACTTGCTTATTTATTTAGTTCATAGTACTCTTAGACACAAGTGGAATCAATGACTTTTTTTTAAATATAAATTTATTTATTTATTAATTTACTTTTGGCTATGTTGGGTCTTCATTGCTGTGTGTGGGCTTCCTCTAGTTGAGGTGAGCAGGGGCTACTCTTTGTTGCGGTGCATGGGGTTCTCATTGCAGTGGCTTCTCTTGTTGTGGAGCATGGGATCTAGGCATGTGGGCTTCAGTAGTTGTGGTACATGGGCTTTGTTGCTCCACGGCATGTGGGACCTTCCCGGACCGAGGCTCGAACCCCTGTCCCCTGCATTGACAGGTGGATTCTTAACCACTGTGCCACCAGGGAAGCCCCAGAATCAATGACTTTTGAAAACCAGAGTTGTTGAACATCAAGAGATGCCCTGTGTGTGGTGTGTGCACATGCATGCGTATGTGTTTTGGAAAATATGAACATTAAAATTAATGTCTGTTCTAAGAGTAACTTCACTTTGATACATACATCTGGATCAGTTAAGGGAATTTGTTCTTCTAAATTAAAATCTTTTCTCAAAAGATTTTAGCATTCTAAATTAATTCAAATTTTTACAAGAAAGGAAAATATAAAATACCACTCTCAACTTCTGAGAGAATCATTCTTTTTAACCCTATTTTCTAAAATAGGATATTACATTTGTATGTAATCTTCTCTATGTATAGATCAAAAATTGGTAGAATTTCTTTATAATCTTAACCAAAGAATTCAGCCAAGTTAATATTTTTCAAAAATGCTAATAAGATGCTGAATCATATAATTGCTTTTTGGTATACACACTTTACCAAATCATATTTTAATTGATTTTATACGATCAACTCTTTTTCATGAGATAGGGGATTTCTCCCTTCTTAATATCCATGAGATTGTCTATCACATAATCTAATCAATGGTTTAGCAATTGGGTATTTCTGTGGATGTGGAAAAAAACAAACAAACATAGGCTTGACATTCTGTCCATGTGATGCCAACAAGTGAAAATGAAGAAAAAAGTCCAATTGTCAATTTGCTATCAAAATTCTTAATGACTACATTGAGCCCACAAATTCCTTTTAGATTCTTTTCAAAATAATGTTTTATTGAAGTACTTCCATTAATGACAGCAAAGTGAAGTGGTTATGCGAAACCTTGTGCAGTTCATAATTACAAAATCTAGAATATATATATTCCCAACAGTTTAAAATATTAGGTATCCAGAAGCAGGCAGAAGAAGGAGAAAAATTTACTCTTGAAAAACTGCAGTTCAAGGAGGCAGAATTACAAGTTTGTGGCTTTCTTTCCTGGGGTTTCTCCCTACTACCATGTCTATGACAGCCAAAAAAAAAATCAGCATTATGATAGCAGAGAAGAGTTCAAAACTGGAAAAGCAACTGTAAATTTAAGGGGAAAATTCTGGAAGCAAGAGAATTGCAAAATGGGTGAGAAACAAAATCTGAACGTAAACTCTGTGCTAATGCTGGTTTACTGCTAAACTACACATGTGCAAGAGAGATACCAGGGCATCTGGTGAGAAAACAATGAGGTTTTTCTACTCTTGAAAAAGCTGCACTAGGTGCACTAAGAGGTTTGTGAATTTGCTGCTTCTCTTTTGTTAAAATCTGACTGTGTCCCCCAATCTGCTCAGGTGGGCAGAAATCTGAAGTGTTACTGGCTTGAGGTATCAGAGGACAGAACCCCACTATCTGTGCCCAAATCTTTGGCTGGCCACCAAGATATGCAGGTGCAGGTGAAACTCCTGGAAAACTGAGGTAAAAATAGCAGTAGCAGGAAACCTTAAGAACTGAGCAAATATATCAGGGCTACATACATTCTGTGGAGGAGACAGAGTTTACAGTTTCAATTCTTGCAAATTAACTTCCTATTATAGCAATAAAATCCTCAGAATAAAACATAATCCAGAATCATCATAATGTATTATCTGCAATGTCCAATTTAAAAAATTATAGATATGCGAAGAGACAGGAGAGTGTAACTCACATTCAGGAAAAAAATGCAGTCAATAGAAAAGACTTCAGAATGGGTCTACACACTGACTATAATGGACAAGGCTTCAAAGGTGTTATTACAAATGTATTCAAAGAATTAAAAGAGAAATTGCATTAATGAGTGATCAGAGTTAGAATCCCAACAACAACAGCAAATATATATATATATATATATATATATACATAAAATGGAAATTCAAGAACTCATGATAGTACTTTCTAAAAGTCTGATTCCAACTATTCTTAAAGCAAGATACTCCTTGCAAGATACTCTAGTTACTCTAGATACTCTAGCCAATCAATTCGTTTCTTACCTTAAATTTATTTTTAAATGTGTTGCTGTCATTTGCAATAGTTAATACAAAAATAAAATCAATTTAACCAGTTTTGACATTTGTCACAGTTGTAAATTGTCACATTTTACAGAGATGACCTAAATCATATTGACAAAATAATCTCCCCTCAAATTACATGGCAACTATGAAGAAGATGAGGAATTTATAAGCCTGCAAGAATAAAGCAAAGGCGGGGAACAATGGTGACCTATAAAAGCATGAATAGTTTTAGATTCATAAAAATAAAATTAGAAGTATACTAAAGAGTACATCAGTGGTATTTTACACTGTGTAGTAAAGAATTTGTCCTGCTCCAAAGAGAGGACTGACCTTTGTCTCTGGTTCCTGGGAGGTAATGTCTAAGCCCTTGAAACTTCCAGAGTAATAGGAGTGTCTTTGTTATTCATGGTGGGCCCCTCAACTACATCTGAGAGTTCATGCTAATGAGGTGACTTATAATGAGCCCCTCAGACCATGTGGTATCAGCCTGATCTCTGGGGACAGGAGGAGGTTGCTGGAAATTGAATTCAACCACATGGGCAATCAATCAGTCAATCATGCCTATGCAATGAAGCCCCAATAAAATCTTCAAACACAAAGCTCATGTACACTGGGAAGGTAATACATCCTGGAGACAATGGAGGCCTTGCATTTGGAATCCTCCATACCCTGCCCTGTGAGTCTCTTCCTTTGGATCTGTGCCTCTTTTCCATAATAAACCGTAACTGTGAGTATAATAGCCTTCAGGGAGTACTGTGATTCTTTGTAGTGAATTTTCAAACTTGAGGAAGGTTTTGGGAACTCCCCTGAACTTGCAATTGGTGTCAAAACTAAGGGCAGTCTTGGGGGACGGTGTTCTCCAAATTTGTAGTGTTAAAAAACAAAATTCAACCAAGTAAATTTGAAACTCTTAATTGGCTTTATGCAGCAGCTCACCTAGCAAGCAGGAGGGCACTCTGAGAAGTACAAAATGTAAGGCATTTATAGGCAGAAACTGGGCAGGATGAGAAGGCTATTAGCAAAAAAAGAATTGTTTCAGGCCATTTCATCTTCTTTTGTGGGGAAGGGAATGGCAGGAGTTTTATTATGCTAATCAGGAGGTTCCATACTGATTGGTTTAAAATTCCACTCCTGGGAGAGGCTGAAACTGCAATTAGGTTAAGTATTTAGGTGGGTCTTACAAGTGACTCCATTTGGGGTCTGTTTCTTTTCAACAGTAGTTAGACTAACTCCTTGCAGTTGGTGTCAGAAGTCTTGGGAAGACTAGGCAGTCTGAAGGACTGTGCGCTCAATCCTCAGAGTTTGGCTAATTCTGGATATATACACTTAATAATAAACGATTCTGTACAGTTAATTTAAATCTATCATTACTTACTTTCTGGACATGTGAAGGATTACCTCCCTCAGAGGTAAATTTACCATGAAGCTAATGAAGCTTACTCTCTAAGACCCTCACTTGCAGGAGCAACTTCCAAATCCTGGAAGGGACCATAGCAATGTGTTCGTTCACGTGGTCATTCCCTTCCTTTAAATTATCCTCAACAGAACCAAATCCTTGTTGCTGTAGAAGTTATGCCAAAGTAAATTCTTGAAGTATACGCTTTCACTTAAGGAAATTTTGTGGTGGGTAAGGGATTATACTCCATATAGAACACGTCCCAGATATTTTTTTTGGACAGCCCTAATTTTTTTTTGTTTTCAAAATCACAACTTTATTTCAAATCTTTTGAACATTGGCTTGCTTTTATAAACCATATTCAAATGAAGTTACCAAGATTTTTTTGCTTATGCTCATGATGAAGATGCTTAACGCATATTTAACAACTTTCTCAGTTTCTTTATAATGAGTTGTACAGTTAACCACATGACTTTAGTTAATATTTCCAGGTCTATTTTTAAATGCCCCTCAGAAATTAATAATTGACTAGAAAATCATGTTATACATATTTGATAAGAGAAATGAGAGGGATTTTTGTTCTCATTAAACCACCTAGGTAAGTTCTCCAAGGTTAGAATTCCCAAGGTTGAACTGACATTTAATACTGAAAATGATCAGTAGTCAGAATGTGTTTAGTTTTTAAATTTCTGTTTATTTTTAAATTTGAAACTGATTTATAAATATTGCATCTTCTTCAAATTATTTTTTTGATGTAATAGTAAGGTGAGTTTTTATACCTACATGAGGCTTCTTTTTTTTTTATTGAAGTATAATTAATTTACAATGTTGTGTTTCAGGTGTACAGCAAAGTGATTTATTTATATACATTCTTTTTCAGATTCTGTTCCATTATAGGCTATTAAAAGATATTGAATATAGCTCCCTGTGCTATAAGTAGGTCTTTTTGTTGATTACCTATTTTATATATAGTAGTGTGTACCTGTTAATCCCATACTCCTAGTTTATCCCTCCCCCTCCCCTTTCCCCTTTTGTAACTATAAATTTGTTTTTTATGTCTGTGAGTCTATTTCTGTTTTGTAAATAAGTTCATTTGTATCTTTTTTTGTTTTTTAGATTCCACATATAAGTGATATCAGATGATATTTGTATTTCTCTGTCTGACTTACTTCACTTAACATGATAATCTCTAGTTCCATCCATGTTGCTGCCAAATGGCATTATTTCATTATTTTTTATGGCTGAGTAATATTTCATTGTATATATATATATATACCACATCTTTATCCATTCATCTATTTATGGACATTTATGTTGCTTCCATGTCTTGGCTATTGTAACAGTGCTGCTATGAACATTGGGGTGCATGTATCTTTTCAAATTAGAGTTTTCTCCAGATATATGCCCAGAAGTGGGATTGCAAGACCATATGGTAGCTCTATTTTTAGTTTTTTAAGGAACCTCCATACTGTTCTCCATAGTGGCTGCACCAATTTACATTCTCACCAAGAGTGTAGGAGGGTTCCTTTTAATCCACACTGTCTCCAGCATTTATTATTTGTAGACTTTTTTTTTTTTTTTGCGGTATGAGGGCCTCTCACTGTTGTGGCCTCTCCCGTTGCGGAGCACAGTCTCCAGACGCGCAGGCTCAGTAGCCATGGCTCACGGGCCCAGCCACTCCACGGCATATGGGATCTTCCCGGACCGGGGCATGAACCCGTGTCCCCTGCATCAGCAGGTGGACTCTCAACCACTGCGCCACCAGGGAAGCCCTATTATTTGTAGACTTTTTGACGATGGCCATTCTGACTAGTGTGAGGTGATACGTCATTGTACTTTTAATTTGCATTTCTCTAATAATTAGCGATATTGAGCATCTTTTCATGTGCCTGTTGGTCGTCTGTATGTCTCCTTTGGAGAAATGTCTACTTAGGTTTTCTGCCCATTTTTTTGTTTGGGTTTTTTTTTAATATTAAGCTGTATGAGCTGTTTGTATATTTTGGAAATTGACCCCTTGTTGGTAGCATCGTTTGCAAATATTTTCTCCCAATCTGTAGGTTGTCTTTTCATCTCGTTTATGGCTTCCTTTGTTATGCAAAAGCTTTTCAGTTTAATTAGGTCCCATTTGTTCATTTTTGTTTTTATTTCCATTACTCTGGGAGATGGATCCAAAAAATATTGTTGCGATTTATGTTAAAGAGTGTTCTGCCTATGTTTTCCTCTAGGAGTTTTATAGTGTCCAGTCTTATATTTAGGTCTTTAATTCTTTTTGAGTTTATTTTTGTAATGGTGTTAGAGAATGTTCTAATTTCATTCTTTTACAAGTAGCTGTCCAGTTTTCCAAGCACCAGTTATTGAAGAGACTGCCTTTTCTCCACTGTATATTCTTGCCTCCTTTGTGATAGATTAAATGACCATTGGTGTGTGGGTTTATTTCTGGGCTTTCTATCCTGGTCCATTGATTTCTGTATCCATTTTTGTGCCAGTAACTACTTTTCTGATTACTGTAGCTTTGTAGTATAGTCTGAAGTCAGGGAGCATGGTGCCGCCAGCTCTGTTCTTCTTTCTCAAGATTATTTTGGCTATTTTGGGTCTTTTGTGTTTCCATACAAATTTAAAATTTTTTTGTGGGTGGACAGCCCTAATTTCATCTCATTTTATTCTTTGAAATGAAGTGGAATTATTTTGTTTCTATGCTTTTGTAAGACTTGCATATACATTCACAAATTGGAAAAAAGTATTTTATTTTCCAACTATATGGCCTAATTTATAGTTGAAAAATATGGTCAGCTTAACACAGCTTTTTTTATAAGTAAGTAATATTCCACATAAATGATTTCTTTTTCCCCCAACAGTTACAAACACACACGCACACTCAAATTGTCAATTAGTAGACATGGAATCCACAGGAAAGCAAAATGGGTTTACAAGTACCTGATATATATATATATATATCCCCTACTATATGCCAAGAACTGTGTTATTTGTTATAACTGAAGTATATTTCTTTAAAAGCTACAGCTTAATTCTTTGGAAAGAAATACTTCTAAAATATATAACATAGTTATATTTCTTCTTAAATAAAAGTTATTGAACATAATTTAACTTTCAGGTTAATCAGGTTCATCAAATTAAATACCAGCAATTACACTACCCTGTACATGATACTGTGTTGCTTTCAGAACCAATTCTTGTATTTCAGCTTCTCTGGCTCAATAATAATGCTGTGGTTTTCGAGTCCCTCTCTTTGTCTCTCTTCCATCCCCCTCCCTTCCTTCCAGTGCCTACTTCAACAATGCCACCTCCACACATACTTCTGATTCATTACTTCTAAACTTTTATGACTTGAGAAATCAGTTTAGTTTGAATTCTATACAAAATAAGAATAAATGGCTCTAAGGTCCTGAGGGTGTGTGGGGTGGTGGTGGTGGCGGGGGGGGGGGGGAGTCCTCTGACTGAAGCAATGTTCATTTTTGTGAGAATTTCATTATATGTAATTGGGCTTCATAGAAAAATCTTTTAGTTTCTTCCTGATATTTATCAATATTTCAGATTGTTAGAGTTGCCAAATAATGATTCTTTCGATAAGAGATATATTCCTGAATTTTAAAATATCCTGTATAAGTAGATTATATGCTGTGCAATCATATATGTTCCTCTTATTTACAGTACATGAGTAAGTCTATAAATTATCTCACACAAACCTTGGAGATTGGGTTAATATAATTGACCTCAAACGTTAAATCTTTATCAAAAGATATGTGACTAGCCGTGTGTGGGTAAAGCAAGAAGTTGCCTGTGAGGACTAGAGGGTCTGGGAAGATCCAAAAGTCTAATCCAGGTGAATTAAGTACAACCTCATGAAAGTGAGACTAAAACTGGAATTCAGTAAGTGAACCCTAATTTTATTATATCTTGTAGTTGAGAGTAGTAATTCTTAATCTGTTTTTGCTTCGGGATTTCTAAGGGATTTGCCACGCTCTCATGAGTAACAATAGTTTTGCTAGACATTCTATTGGAGAAAAAAAGTACCTTTCCCATATCAGAATACTTTTTGTGGCAAATCACCTGTAGAGGAAGAAAAAATATTTTCCCTTTACCCTTCTAGGTTCTTGGCTGAGACACCCTGTAATAAAAGACAGATTGACAGGAGAAAAACAAACAAGTTTAATACCATGTATACCTCCTATATATATTGGAGAGACCCACAAAAACTGAGTAACTTCTGGAAATGGCCCAAGTCATCACGTTAAACAGCATATCCAGCTAAAGACAAAGAAGGTGTTGAGGGTTGTGGGGGCCAGTTATGGAAAGCTATTAGGAAAAGCACAGTAGACAAGGGTATGGTTGTTATGCAGATTTGAGTGGTTGCCTTTTCCATTCAAAAATCCCTAGAGATTTAGTTATCTAAATAGTCTGGTACAGAGAGGGAGCCACACTTTCAAGTGGAGATTTCCCTTATAAGCATAAATTTCCCTAACAAGGGTAACTTTTACTGTTTCCAGATATTCTCTTGTGTCTGCAAGCTCTCAAAAATAATCAGCCCAAAATAATCTTTACGCTAAAAAAACAAATTTTGGGGCGGCATATTCTGCTCCCCTCACACCCAACTCAAACTGGTTTAAATAATGACACCTACGTACCTGAAAATTCCAGTGTAGCTTTAGGTAAGGCTTGATCCTGCAGCTCACTCAAGTCCCAAAGGATCCTATTTCTTTTGGTGTTTCTGCTGTCTTCTTTGATGTAATTTGTCCTCATAAGACTTGCCTCCCTTATAGTCCCAGGATGGCTGCCAGTAACACCCAGACATACATGCCTCCTTTTTCATTTGCAGCAGAAAAAACGGCGAGCATCTTTGCCCCAACATTCCCAGCAAAACCTCTGAGATTCACTCTAATTACATTGGCTTCACTCACATTCCCACTCTTGAATCAAACTCTGTGGCTACGGGGAAGGAAAGAGCTTATTGACTTCACATGTAACTTTCAATTCTAAATGTATGAAATTCAAATACCTGTATAGGCCAGGAAGGGAATATAAATGAAGACAATGGGCCTGATGAGGACTCTAGTATATAGGAGAGTCCAAGTCTCATATAAAGGCCTCAGGCCCTACTCAGATCCATGCCACGGTTGCCATGATCAGAGAAATTAGTGTTGGTAGGTATTTTGATTTTTCAAGAGAAGTTGTAAATCCAGATTTTTATGTGAAGTTCCATGATTTGTTAACATTGATATCTAATTCCAAACTTTTTCATATACAGGCATAACTCATTTTACTGCACTTTATTGCGCTTTACAGTTACTGCATTTTTTACAAATTGAAGATGTGTGACAACATTGCAAGGAGGAAGTCTATCAGTGCTATTTTTCCAACAGCATTTGCTCTCTTCATGTCTATGTATCACATTTCGGTGATTCTCAAAATACTTAGAACTTTTTCATCATTATTATATTTGTTATGATGATTTGTGTCAGTGATCTTTGATGTAACTATTATAAATGGGCATTTTTAGCAGTCAAGTATTTTTAAATTAAGGTATATATATTGCTTTTGCTATTGCACACTTAATAGACTTCAGTATAGGGTAAACATTACTCTTATATGCACTGGGAAACCAAAAAAATCATGTGACTCACTTTATTGGGATATTTGCTTTATTGCAGTGAACCCAACCCCCAGTATCTCTGAAGTATGCCTGCACTATACTATAGGCCTATGAAAAGCATATGTGACTGAATCAAGATTATCAGGATGAAACTTATGCCCTCAAAAACAAAATGCAATGACCTGCTTATGCAAGGATTCTTGTCCATTGGAGGACTGTCTTTGTAATCGTCCATTAATCAATTGGCATTTTGGTTTTCTATTTTAGTCTCTGTGAGCTTGCTCATTGGGAATCCTTCCCTGAGGGATAGATCCTATCTTAGTATACCAACTAAATCAAATTTCTAAGCCTACAAGCGTGAGAATTAATACCCGAGAAATAATGAAATCAATAAAGTCATTGCTCTCTTTCTGGGATCATGAAAGCGGCCAAGTAGCTCTCCCAGAATCGCCAACAGGTACTTGCACATTTCTACGTTTGTAATGCCTTTCCTTAAAAACAAACAAACAAACAGAAAGCCGCCCCAAAAACCTGTACTATGAAAGATTCCCAACAAGTCTCCTTTTAACAATGTACTGTTTTTGATGTAGTATGTATATGGGAGGAAATACAATTTTCCCCCTACTCTTCTATGTTCTTGGCTGAAACCTCCCCACCCCCACCCCCAGCAACAAAAAGACAGATGAACAGAAGAAAAATAAATTAATTTACATAGCACATAAGTATGTATGGGAGCCCCACAAAGATATAACTCAAAAATCTGCCAGGCAATAGAGTCTTATATATCATCCTGAGCTCAGGAAAGGGATAGGGGTCTGGGACTTCAAAGCAGGGAAGGCAATTCACAGGAAAGTGAGAAAAGAAAATGTTTGGTAAACAAAGCTTGCCCTGCCAGGCAGATCTCTCAGGTGAAAAAGTGAGCTTCCTGCTACAGGCCCCCTTTCTAATGTAAATGGACCTTACAAAAGAATCATTTCCACTGTTTACAGAGCTTCTCCTGTGTCTTCAGCTTTTCAAAATAGCTCAGAATAATCCTTGTGCCAAAGGGGCATATTTTGGATGGCATGTTCTGTCCCCCTTCATATGATTTGATTCACAAAAATTTATTTGACCTCAACTTCTGAAAAAGATACCAATTACATAAAGCAAAGTATTCTTCTATGTTTAATTCATTTTTCCTAAGTAAAACCTGGAAATGTGTTATGTGGAAATATTTTGGTTGCGAGTGTCAGAAACCCAATATGAACCCAAATAAGCAAAAAAGGAGAATGTAATGGCTTATGTACTTGTGAAGTCGAAGGGGGGTTTCAATGAGCTCCAGGCACAGCTACATCTAGGAGTTCCAACGCTCTCTCTCTCCATCCATCACTTCTGCTTGTCTTCATTCTCATACAGCTCCCCTCCACAGAGGCACAGGCATGGCAGGATGACCCCAGACTTGCATGCAGTGATTTCAGCCAAAGCACCTTGGCTAGTCTGACCTGAATCTTGTGATCATCCCTGGACCAATCACTGGGGCAAGAGACATGGGGTATTCTGATTAACCAAATCTGGGTCATGAGAACACTTCTGGGTCATAAGACCAACCCAGTGGCCAGGGCAGGAGTAAAACCACATGAACTGTGTTTCCCCAGAGGAAAGGAGAGCTCTACTTCCAAGTGAAGGAGAAAAAAGTGCTGAACAGACAAAAGCAACACAGCCTTTATCTACTTCTGATAGAAACGCTATTCAGCTGATGAATGGGACATTCAAATATTTTCTATATTAAACCCAAATTAAAATACAATGAAAGAGAATCTTCTATGGTAATGTGAAATTCCTTGTAAAGTACAGTGCTACTTTATTATATAAAATACATAGATGGAAGAGACCCAGCAATGATTCAGGCTATCCATCAAGTGATGTATTTTAAAGCCCTTCCTCTGCATTTCTGCCTCTCAGTCTAGTCTAGTTTGAGTCTCAAATTATGCCACTTATGCCACATTTCTTAATCATTCAGCCAGGAAATTGTTGGTTGATTGAACAGCATTCTAAGCTCATGTGAGTCCACAGTAAAGTGAGCTATTGAGAAACTATAAAAGGACTGGGAGGGGAAATACAGGTGGTATATGTGAAGGCGTATGTAAATCTGAAAAATATATTTTTTTAACATCTTTATTGGAGTATAATTGCTTTACAATGGTGTGTTAGTTTCTGCTGTATAACAAAGTGAATCAGCTATACGTATACATATATCCCCATATCTCCTCCCTCTTGAGCCTCCCTCCCACCCTCCCTATCCCACCCCTCTAGGTGGTCACAAAGCACCGAGCTGATCTCCCCGTGCTATGCAGCTGCTTCCCACTAGCTATCTATTTTACATTTGGTAGTGTATCTAAAGTTACAAACTGCTATGTGGCTATGTCAGACCTTCAGTAAGTGGGCTCTGAAAGTCACTCAATAAGTTAATGTCTCTGAACTGTCAGGGGACAGAAGAGGGTAGTGCAGGGCATAGCTTCAATATCCAGGTTTTTTCAGGTGTCACTGATCAGTTTGAAATTTGGGGACAGCAGTTTAGCGTCACTAATGTGGTGAAGGGGAGCAGAATATGCCACTCCAAAATATACCTTTTTGGCCTGAGGATTATTTTGGGCTAATTATTTTTGAGAGGCTGCAGACACAGGAGAATCTCTGAAAACAGAGTAGAAGTTGCCCTTGCCTGAGGCAAATTTATATTTATAAGGGAGATCTCCATTTGTAAGGGTGTCTTCCTCTCTCTACCAGGAAGAGAAGGATGACTGTAAATTTCTGGAAACTCATATTGGAACAGGAGGGAAGGGGGAAAGGCACAACCTTTAAAAGGAAGACATAGCTATAGTACATGATGAAAACGAGTGAGAACCAACTAGGTCCAAGATGGTGGAAGATTCGACTTCCAGTAGACCTTGAGCCTCATTATATGCTCATTGTAATACATTAGCATAAGTTAAGTGACACACTCACCAGCGCCATGACAGTTTTGCGGCCAACCATGAAAGGTCAAAAAGTGGGTGGTGGCCCAATTCCTGGAAATTCCCACCCCTTCCCCAAAATAGTTGGAATAATCTTCCCACTCATTAGCCTATGAAATTATCCAGCCCATACAAACTAACCATGCCATATTTCGAGGCCTCTTGCCTCTTGCCTTCCAAGATGGCCCACACTCTGTCTGTGGAGTGTGTTTGTCTCTATAAATCCACTTCTTACCTATCACTTCGTTTCCAAATTCCTTCGCGATGAAGAAAGAACCTTAAATTCACCAGCAACAATATCAATGGACAAGGCAATGACTTAAATCTGTATAACAACCTTACCCTTGTTTACTGTGCTTCTCCTGGTTACCTCCCATAACTGGCATCTCCCTCCCCCAACTTCTTTTGTTTTTAGATGGAAATAGTATTTAAGGCGATGGCTTGGCCCAGCTCATCTCAGGGAGTTAGTTTTCCTGAGTATCTCCCATGTATACAGGAGGTATACATGTTATTAGACTTCCGTTTGTTTTTCTCTTGTAATCTGTCTTTGATTACCAGGGAGTCTCAATCAAGAACCAAAAGGGTAAATGGAAAATTATTTTTCCTCCCCTACAGAATCACTAATGTGGTAAAATGAGGTCTATTTATGGTGTTCCTCTTCCCCCAAAAAGCTCAGCACTCAGATGCTCAGTGTCTAAAATTCTAATTTTAGAATTTTTGCATTTGATTTAAGCATCTTCCTTTCTCCACAGTGCTCTTTTTTTTTTTTAAATGTTTATTTATTTATTTGATTTATTTATTTGGTTGTGCTGGGTCTTAGTTGTGGCTTGCTGGCTCCTTAGTTGCAGCTCACGGGCTCCTTAGTTGTGGCTCACTGGCTCCTTAGTTGTGGCATGTGAACTCTTAGTTGTGGCATGCATGTGGGATCTAGTTCCCTGACTAAGGATTGAACCCCAGCCCCCTGCATTGGGAGTGCGGAGTCTTAACCACAGCACCACCAGGGAAGTCCCCCCACAGTGCTCTTTTACAGTAATTACCATTCCTGCTCCCAGAGGTAACATATCATATGGTCACACCACTCAAGATGGCTGTTCTCTTGCTCTCTGTACATCCCCTGATCGACCAGCGCCTGCTTCACCTACACCCTACTCACATGACCGACCTTCCTACAAATGTGCCCCCAGACCCAGCTAGTGATTGTCCTAATCCTAGGTCAGAACATTTTCACCTGGTTTCCCAGCAACCTCCACCCCAGGAGTGAAGACTGCAAGACTGCTGCTGTGTCCTGCCTGCCTTCCACTGCGCACGGTGTTGCTTCAGCCGTGTAAGATCCCCCATCCATTAAACCACTGATGTCTCTATTGCTGACGCTGGGCTCTTTCTTTGGTCTTGATGTCGGGCAAGTACAGAGCTTGCAGGCCTGTGGGGTGGAGCCCAATACATATTAAAACATTCCATGTATGAGTGGTATTTATTTGATCCCTTTCTCCTCTTACAAGAGGGACATTTACTTATATATTCCGAGATGTCTGGGAATCAGGAACTGGGGGTGGCACAAAAAAGCTGCTGAAGACAAATTTTACAACTGGTTGGTTTTGCCAGAGTCTGGCCCTACTGCCAATCAATTTCTCAGCTCCTCAAAGTGGAGGTCTCCCAAGCTCTAGTGCAGACTCCCCTATAATGCTCTTAAGGTGTTTGTTAGGGCCACTAGACCTTTAGGCTTTGCCCTAGTGGAGTGAGAGTCTAGGCTGTAATTTTGGAAGGGACGTGGAGGTCATGACAGCCACAGTGACCTGGAAGTTAGGTGGGGGAGCCAGTTATGAGAGGTGATCAGGAAAAGCACAGTAAACAAGGGTAAGTCTTGTTATGCAGATTTCAGTCAGTGCCTTCTCCATTGACAGAATTCTCTTGTGATTTAGAGCCAACTTTCTCTTCCTGGTAGAGAGAGGGAAACACCCTTACAAATGGAGGTTTCCCTCATAAATGTAATTTGCCCTCAGGAAAGGGCAAGTTCTATTCTATTTTCAGAGAATCTTCTATTTGCAGCCTCTCAAAAATAATCAGCTAAAAATAATCCTCACACCAAAGAGGCATATTTTGGGATGGCATATTCTGCTCCCCTTCAGAGGAGTATGCTTGAACAAAGGCACAGATACTAGAGTGATGCTCAAGCCTCTTTTGGGGAGAAGATCAGAGCACATCCCTTAGGGCAGAAGTTGGACACAACATGCAGAGCAGGAATGCTTAAGCTGAGTTATATGGAAAGAGAATTTGGTCAATTACATTCTCTTAATGTCTAATTATCCCTTCTTGTTCTTAACAAATTCCTCCTCCTCTTTTTAGTATATGATTCAAACATCTGTAAACTGTTATCACACCCCTGCTTAGTGATCACTTAGCAAAGCCACATTTTAAATTCCTTTCATCTTTTCTTGTAAATCAATCCCTTTCTTCAGTGAATCTTTTTGTTCTCTCATTGCCGGATGCCTTTCTTCTTTTTTTTCCCTTTCTACCTCATTCTGGTATTAAAATACTCCAGTTAAATGCAGTGCTTATCTCACAGACTGTAGCCTCACAGTTCAGGTCTGGGGCAGATTACCTCCTTTAGCTAAATTCTCCGTTCACTTTTCCTTTCAGCTTTTCTGTACAGAGCTGTTACAGGGATGGTTCCACCTTCTTCAATAATTGCTATAATATAGCCCTGGTTTTCAGACTTTATTGTGCATCAAAATCACCTGTGGGTGTTTCTTAATAATGTAATATGTCGGGTCCCAGTCTCCAGATTAAGTAGTGATTCATTAGTTACCACCCCCCTTTTTAAACAAGCACCCATAGGTGATTCGGATGCAGGTAATTCAGGGGCTACACCCTGAGAACAATATTGTACAGTCATTTGGGGAACCAGAAACCATTCTTCATTGATCATCTAGGCCAGTGTTTCATGAAATCACAAAATGATTTCAGGTGGTGCACAGAGTATACAGACATTAAATAATACTGGGTCATAGAGTGGAGAAGTTTTCCCTTTTAAATTCTTTTTCAGTTCTCACTTTGGTGAAAGTTAGTCTTAAACATTTCTGATGTGTTCTAAACAAACTTTTTAACAAAGAAAAAGCAGGTCTCAAAGCCACAGACTCAGGAGCCTCTGCCAGGCAACAATATTTATCTAGATTTTAAGAACACTGTTTTGTTTTCATTATATTTACTTTTACTCTCACCTTCTATTTATGATAAATGATACTGGTTTCCATTTTATGTAATGATATAAACTCAGCTTTTCAAATCGATTAGTAAAAACAATTGTTAAAAATCTAAGTACATGGGCTTCCCTGGTGGCGCAGTGGTTGAGAGTCCATCTGCCGATGCAGGGGACACGGGTTCATGTCCCGGTCTGGGAAGATCCCACATGCTGCGGAGCGGATGGGCCCGTGAGCCATGGCCGCTGAGCCTGCGTGTCTGGAGCCTGTGCTCTGCAACGGGAGAGGCCACAACTGTGAGAGCCCTGCGTACCACAAAAAAAAAAAAAAAATCTAAGTACAATTGAGTAAATTTTAAAGATCTTATTGGCTTTATTCAATAGTTCATGAATTGGACAGCATCCCTTCTAGCAGATAGAAAGGAGCTCTGAGGAGCTGTACAAAATGACAGAATTTTATAGGTAGAAGGGAGTGGGAATAAGAAAGTTAATTGGGCAAAAAGTGGATTGTTTATGGCAAGGTCACTTTCCTTTAGGGGATGGCAGGTGTCTATCAGGCAGATGACCTCGCTAGAGCTAACGAGGTGATTCCTGATTGACTGGTTTTCGATTCCATTTCTGGGAGAGGCCAAAACCATAATTAAGTCTTGGCGACATGGGGCTTGGCATAAGTGACTCCATTTTGGGCCTGTTGTCTTGTTTTTAACACAATTTAAGTTAGTTCAAAGAAAAAGTTGTTAAGAAAATAATAGTAAATGTGGTATGTGTATAAAGCATAAATTGTGAAGGAATGTTTTTGGTGCTATACTGAAGTAATGAAATGTGTAAAGGTGATTCACAGAAGTCTCAAGTGTGAGAACTACCTCCTAAGCTGTGTCTATGTAACATCATTCGTTTGGCCATTTTTTTTTTTTATTTTTAACTGAGTCATCTATTGTAGTCATCAATATTTTCAAATGAAATGCCACCCCAAAATATGTCTCTTTGGCCTAAGAATCATCTTGAGAAACTACAGACATAGGAGAAGCTCTGAAAACACAGTTGCCCTTTTGTAAGGGAAAGCTACATTTATAAATGAAATTTACATTAGAAAGGGGGCTGGTAGCAGGAAGAGAGATTTTATCAGAGATCATTTTTTTACCTGAGAAATTTATCTACCTGGCAGTGCAACTTTTGTTTACCACACATTTTCTCTTCTCATCGTCCTATGACTTGCCTCCCCTGCTTTAAAGCCCCAGACCCCTATTCCTTTCCTTGCCTCGGGATGGTATATAAGCCTCTATTGTCTGGCTTCCTTTTGAGCCTCATATCTTCGTGGGGCTCCGGAACTACATAGCATGTACATAATTAAAATTGTTTTTCTCCTGTTAATCTGTCTTTTATCACAGGGGGTCTCAGCCAAGAACCTAGAAGGGTAGAGCGAAAAATATTTATACTCCCCTACACAAGTAAGAAATCAAATGCCAAATTGTTTGCTCTTGATAACATTTATGATTTGCCAAAAATCAGACATGTTGTTTGACCTGTACCATTAATTTTTAATAAACCCAATCTTTTCATGGCATGTGAGTCCACGGTTCTGATATTTGAGTTTCTACTTTTTCTGCATGAGGATTTGTTCCTTTCTTTCCTTTGGCTATAGTTGAGTTACTTTTATTTGCATATAACAGAGTGCTAGATATTATAGTATGAAGAAAAAAAATTAAGACTCATCCTCTAGAAGCTTAAAAGCCAGTTGGAGAGTCAAAAGACAAGCACGTAACAAAAGCTAGCATTTATTGAACACTGAGTATACCAAGCTTAAAAGCTTTTCATTCTTTGTCTCATTTCGTCCTTACTACAACCTTCTGAGGTAGGTACTAATGACTTATATTTGTGGAGCACTTACTAACTGCTTTACATGTGTTCTTTAATACATATAATTTTCAAAATGATCCTGTGAGATCCTGACAATCAATTGGGCGCATTTTATTGAAGGGGAAACTGAGCCACAGAGAAGTTATGTAATTTGCTCAAGGTCACACTGCCAGTAAGTGGTGGAGTAGAGGACTGGGAACCAGGCAGTTTGACTCCAAAGCCTGGACTTTTGCTGCCTTGCTATTATCCCAGTTTTACACATGAGGAAACTGAGGCTTAGAAAGAAAAAAGTAACCTGCCCAAGACTATGTGGCTAAGAAGTGATGGAACTGGATTTAGTTTGACTCTAGAGCCCACACTCTTAGCCCTTAAGCTACACTGTCTCATAAAACAATGGACTACCTATTTAAAAGAACAATGTAAATGTCACATGGCAGGGTGTGGTGATGACAAGTTTAGCAGAAGAATTTGCAGATTTTTTCTTCCTTTTCAGGAAGAAAGTTTTGTTATTTGCATTGTTCCCAATTTCCTTGTTGGAATTGCTTTTATACTTTAACGTTTTTTTTCGGTAATAAGGGCAACTAGTTCAACACCCAGACCCTCCAGTGCTCTGGGCTACTTGTCTTGCTGCCCTGATGATATGGATGTGCTCGATTTTTTTGTGTTCCATTTGCTGTTTTATTGACGCAGTTATTGATAAAAGAAAACTCCTTGCCAAGATGCATTCTTTGGCCTTAAATTGGCTTGATGGGTAGACATTACCTTTGGACAATTAACCCTCTTGGTAGCAAAAGCCTTTCCAGACCCGCCGTGTTCACAGTATGTTGCTGCTAACATCTCCACTTTTCTCTAGCTTTTAAGGGTAGCAGCTTTTTGGTTTTATTTTTGCTGAGAGGTTCCACATTCAGTTGATATTGTCACTTTCTTCAGTTCATCAATTATGCCACTCTTCTCCAAACAAACAGATAAATATACAAACCCATCTCAAACACCTCCTAGAAAGAAGTTAGGCTCTGAGAGATGAAGGGCACTTTGACCTGCAGAAATGCTGGGTGTGGTGGTTGTGGTGGTGCGTGTGGATATATATATGACAGAGGAAAGTGAAAATAAGAAGTGAAAAAAACTCTTTCCCTCAAGAGCAGGCAGTGGCGCAGCTTGTGCAGTCATGGCCAAGATTAAAGCTTGAGATCTTCCTGGCAAAAAGATGGAGCTGCTGAAACAGCTGGATGACTTGAAGGTGGGGCTGTCGTAGCTGGAAATCACCAAAGTGACAAGCAGTGTGGCATCCAAGCTCTCCAAGATCCTAGATGTTTATAAATCCATTGCCCGAGTTCTCACTGTTGTTAATAAGACTCAGAAAGAGAACCTCAGGAAATTCTACAAGGGCAAGAAGTACAAGCCTCTGGATCTGCAGCCCAAGAAAACACATGCTGCAGGTTCAACAAGCATGAGAAGTTGAATACTAAGAAGCAGCAGCAGAAGAAACAGCTGTATCCACTGCCAAAGTTCGTAGTCAAGGCCTGAGCATCACAGAGTCAATAAAACACAAACAAACTAGAAAAAAAAAAAGTGAAAATGAAATGGCACAGGAAACAAGGACAGAAAAACTGTTGTAGTTGTTTTGGTTGTTACAGTTCTTTTCTTTCTATATGCTATTCAATCTAGAGATTCCCTTGAAGAGAGGCTTCATGTTTCTCCATCAGTGCTATGGGAAGGAAAGGATCCAATAAATTGAACATCAAAGCAAGACAGTGCTTGTTTTCCATCCCTGAAGAGAAGGATTTAGATCCCTACTCTACTTGGAAAGAAAGTCTGTATTTCCCATTTATGTAATAGCTTATGTAAATCTTAATGGAACTTAAAGTACCAGTTGAATACTGGTGACAGTGTTCCTTTAAAAATGTTCTTGTGGGGCTTCCCTGGTGGCGCAGTGGTTGAGAGTCCGCCTGCCGATGCAGGGGACATGGGTTCGTGCCCCGGTCCGGGAAGATCCCACATGCTGCAGAGCGACTGGGCCCGTGAGCCATGGCCGCTGAGCCTGCACGTCCGGAGCCTGTGCTCCGCAATGGGAGAGGCACAGCAGTGAGAGGCCCGCATACCGCAAAAAAAAAAAAAAAATGTTCTTGTGGAGTCACAAAGGACAGGATAATTAAAACTCCTTGCAGAGTTTTGTTCTTTGACCTCTCATTAGTTTCAGCATTATAAATTGCCTTTGTTAGTATCCTAATTTGATTATTAGCCCCTCTGAGCTCACAGCACACATTCTTTAGAGTGGACTCTGTGTGACTCAGAATGCATGCTGTTGCTGCATACCTGAGATGAAAAATGGCGGAGCAAATTGCCTTGCTCCTGTGTGTTCATGAGTTACTCATACTAAAGTGGTTAAGCAAAGGGAAAGCAGTCCCTTCCAACATCCATGGCTGTGAGTTTGATAAAAGAAACTCAATGGGCAGTATGACTAGTTCATTCTGGAAGCAGCTTTGAGGTATCATGGAGGGAGGAGGAGAAAGAGGGAATTTTGGTCCCTACAGTTTTATTATTATAAAAAGATTGGTACGTCATATTACCTTTTGCCACCCCGCATAGAGAAATAAAAACTGACTTACTTCCTCAAGGTATTTCAACGAATGATTGCAGAAACTTAGAGCTGGGGACTACTAGCACACTCATTCTTTGTCTCTCTGGGTCTGTACTCTCGTCTCAGCATTTTAACTAATTCCTCAATATTGCTACTAGGAGGCTTAGCAAGTATAATCAGGCTTCTCGCCAAAGCCAATGTCCACAAAACAACCTAACTTCTATTTCTTTTTAAGCAAGCAAATCAGAGGGTTGTGAGAAAGCAGAAAAATACAATAATGAGAATATAGAAATGAAACACCCTTCCTCCCCATCCTTGCCAAATATAAGTAACTGAAAAATTTAGTCCCACTGGCTCCATTACACACCAGAAGATCATTTGAGGCAAATATAAAATCTTCAACTGTCTCGAGTTTGAGATCAGAAAGAAGATTAACTGAAGTCAGAATTAAAGTTTGAAAAATGTAGGAGAACACATACATAAACAACAACAAAATACAGTAGACTCTCTCTTAGTGAACTTCTGCTTAATCATCTTGCTGGATTAATTGACAGTGAAACCCAGGACCAATAAGCATGGTACGCTAAGTGCTTATAGCTAGTAGTGTGGTTAGAAGTAGTGTCACTAGAAGAGTCTAGTTTGCCCAGATACTTCTGCTTCAACAGTTTGAGTTGTGTGCTTACTGAAAATTAGTTGAGTTTGTTCCAAATCTATTTATGCCAGTTGTACATAATAATGCAATTATGTGATTTAATTAAATATTATGTAAACTGATGAAATATGAATGCAAAGTGAGTTGTTGCTTCAATGAAATCTAGGCTGAATGCCTTTGTAAGTCTCAGTAAATGCAGGATGCTAAAAAAATCTGTCAAATTAGGCGCTGGTAAGAAAAAAGTAAAAGATGGGGGAAATTATAATAATTAAGAAGATTCTACATTCATATTGCTTCACATATTTTGTTTTTTACTTTATTTTATGGATAATTTCAAACATATCTAAAATTAGAGAGTCTAGTATAATTAAACAGGATATTCTCATCACCCAGCTTCAACAATTATCCATACATGTCCAATCTCGTTTTAGCTATACCCACCCAATCCTTTGCTACAATTATTTTGAAGCAAATCACAGATATCAGATCATTTCCTCTCATAGGTCTTTTTTAGTTCTCATTCCACTTTAAAGGAATCCAAACTGGAAATTATGGATGTGGCTTGTGTAAGTAAGATAGTGCAAAAGTACAAAAGTCAAACCATACTTAAGAAAAAGGCTGGAGGGTAGAAAAAAATTGTGGAATCCATGTACTGGGCCCTAGAAGGGAGAAGCTATCCACTTATCATCCTGTTATCAAAAAAAAAAGAAAAAAAAATTGGAAGGTATGGCCAAGGTGGTGGAGTAGGAAGACCCTGAGCACAACTCCTCCCAAGTACACACCAAAATGACAACTATTTACAGAGCAACTATTTATGAGAAGACTCGCAGAAAAGATAAAATGAAAGATAAAAAGAAGGAACCACAGCAAGATGGGTAGGAGGGGCAGAGATGGGGAATTGTCAAGACTCACATCCCAGGAGGAGGCAACCCACAAATGGGAGGATAATCACAATTGCAGAGGTTCTCCCCGAGGAGTGAGAGATCTGAGCCACACATCAAGTTTCCAAGCCCAGGGGGCGTGCACTGGGAAGATGAGCCTGCAGAACATGTAGCTTTGAAGACCAGTGAGGCTTATGTATGCAAGAGGTGGAGGGCTATAGCAAACAGAGACTCTGCTCTTAAAGTGCATACACAAAATCTCACACATTCCAAGATCCAGCACAGAGGCAGTAACTTGAAAGAAGCCTAGTCAGACCCACTTGCTGATCTTGGAGAGCCTCCTGGAGAGGCAGGAGGAAATTAGGACTCTCCTTGAGGACATAGATGCTGCCGGAAGCCATTTTTTGGGAGCTCGTTCTATTACAAGGACACTAGTGCTGGCAAACACCATTTTTAGCCTATTAGTGTCCAAGGCCTACTCATCCACCAGCAGGCCAGCACCAGCCTCAGGACACCCCAACCCCTGCAGCCAGCCATGCTGGGACCCAGCCCCCCACCAGCAGGTTGGTAGCCACCACATAAAGAAGGGCCTAGCAGCCAGCTGGGCCAGGGGCCAGCCATGCCTACCAGTGCATCCATAGTAGTCAGCCATGCTGCAACAGAAGGGCCCATGCAGCCCACAAAAGGGAACCGCTAGAGCATATAACTCAGGTGACCAGGGGGTGATACACTGTTGGGTCCCACAGAATGTCTCCTACATAAGACTATTTCTCCAAAATCAGGAAAAGTAACTGACCTACTTAATATTTTAAAATAAACACAGAGAATTAGGCAAAATGAGGAGACAGAGGAATATGTTCCAAAAGAAGGAATAAGACAAAACCCCAGAAGAAGAACAAAGTGAAGTGGAGATAGGCGATCTACCTGATAAAGAGTTCAAGGTAATGATCATAAAGATGCTCAATGAATTTGGGAGAAGAATGGATGAACACAGTGAGAAGTTTAACAAAGAGTTTGGAAATATAAAGAAGAACCAAGTAAAGCTGAACAATACAATAACTGAAGTAAAGAAGTATGCTAGAAGGGATCAACAGTAGGTTAGATCAGCGGTCCCCAACATTTTTGGCACCAGGGACCAGTTTTGTGGAAGACAGTTTTTCCATGGACATAGGGGTGATGGTTCAGGCGGTAATGTGAGCAATGGGGAGCGATGGGGAGTGGCAGATGAAGCTTCACTCGCTCACCCGCCGCTCAGCTCCTGCTGTATGGCTGGGTTCCTAACAGGCCGTGGACCAGTACTGGTCTGCGGCCCAGGGGTTGGGGACCCCTGGGTTAGATGATACAGAGGAACAGATCAGCAAACTGAAAGACACAGTAGTGGAAATCATCGAAGCTGAACAGAAAAAAGGATTTTAAAAAAGTGAAGACAGTGTAAGAGACCTCTGGGACAACATCAAGGGTACTAACATTCACGTTATAGTGATATCAGAAGTCAAGAGAGAGAGGTAGGGGCAAAGAGAACTTATTTGAAGAAATAATAGCTAAAAAATTCCCTAACCTGGGAAAGGAAAGAGACATCCAGTTTAAGGAAACACAGAGTCCCAAACTAGACAAACCCAAAGAGGTTCACATCAAGACACATAATTAAAATGGCAAAAATTAAAGAGAGAATCTTAAAAGCAGAAAGAGGAAAGCAACTAGTTATGTACAAGGGAACTCTCAGCTGTCTTTCCAGCAAAAATAAATAAGCTACAAGGATATACTGTACAACACAAGGAATATAGCCAATATCTATATTTACTATAAATGGAGTATAACCTTTAAAAATTGTGAATCACTATATTGTACACCTGTAACTCATATAATATTGTACAGCAACTATACTTCAATTAAAAAATATAATAAATAAATAGAAAACAAAACAAATGAACAAACATAACAAAACAGAAACAGAGTCATAGATATGGAGAAGAAATAGGTGTTTGCCAGAAGGGAGGGTGGTAGGAGGATGAGTGAAATAGGTGAAGGAGCTTGAGATACAAACTTCAATAATAAAATAAATAATTCATGGGGATGTAATATGCAGCATAGGGAATATGGCCAATAATACGTCAGTAACTTTGTATGGTGACAGATGGTAACTAGACTTTTGCAGTGGTCATTTTGTAATGTATAAAAAATATCAAATCACTATGTTGTACACCTGAAACTAATATATTATTGTAATTATACTTTTTAAAAAATTATACTTCAATAAAATATTTTTCATATAAAATATTTGAGATACAACATATTTTAATGATTGTTTCAGTCACTTAGAAAATGAGCAGATAATAGACCTGAATGGCTGCTTTAGCTAAATTGTGCCATATGAAAGCAGAGGAAACAAGCTGAGAGGGAGAGAGGAGGCAGAAGGGCAGAGATGAGAGAGGATTTTTGAGATAGTGTGAACAATGTTTTCTGATTTAACAGGTAAATTTCCGGTTCCTAGGTTTCTGACTGGGCTTTGTTGGATGCCCTTGGATTTCCATGAGATTGTTTGTTGCAGTCTTTTATTAAATTCCATTCTATTTAAGCTGCCTGAATACATTCCTGTTCTTTGAAGACAACAATTACTGACTGAGAAACAGGATAGCCTCTGATATAGAGGGTGTAAGTTGAGAATCAAAAGGCACAAACAAGAAACTCTTCATAGTTTAAACCAAATATACCATTAGGCTAGGTTCTCATGGCAAGCCCCTATGTGTGTGTGTATATGTGTGCTGCACTTATGTGTATGTATGTGTGCCTTTAATATCCACTAATACTCATGCTATTTATACAGCACCCAGGGCTGTTCCAGCTTAGGAGACTTAATTCACATATAATCTTATACAGCAAGAAGGAATTATCTAGGGATAAACCCAGGCCTATGGAACAAGAGAAGTTTACATTATTTTCTTCATGTTTTTACTACTATGCTCCTCCATTGTTTAAAAGTTGCTTATGAGCCTGAAAGAGAACATTTTCTATTTTAATTCTATTTCATTCTCCATGAACCAATTCCAGGTTGGTAACAGAAGATAATGCTTGCCCAAACACTCATATTCAACTATTGTATATATATTCAACACCCACTACATGTCAAGCACTTTTGCATACTGATCTTAACTCTTTCTGTGAACTGTGTTTCATACACGAAAAAACTAAAACTCAGAGAAGTTATCTGGTCCAAAGTTGTATGGCTAGTGAGTAGCAGAATGAGGTACTCTTTCTGTGGCAAGAAAGGGTGTTTCTTGCCATAGAAAGGCTGTTTCTCTTCCAACCTTTAGTGCAGTAGCATTTGAGTATGAAAGCAGAATGGAATACATAGCTTAAAATAAGGCTACAGGTGATGAATACCCATATTCCATGATAAAGAAATAACTCGTAGTGTTACAGATGAAATTCCTTTAATTTAGCACTCTGTTAATTCATCATGTGGGCTATTAAAGGGGAATATTTCTACTGAGCAAAATATGCTTTATTCAAGACAGAAGGGGGATGATCACAGTCCTATGATCAAATTGTAAGAACTTATTGGTCCACATGGCTTCAATTTGGGTTTAAGTCATAGGTAAATTTGAATCACCTCTGATTTGACCTTAGCCTCTTTGTATTTATCACTATTACCTATAATATCCACTCTGCTTTCCTCATGAAATGCCCCGAGTGAAAATGTCAGGGAGTATTTTGTATTTTGAATAAGAATTAGGAAGTCTCCAGTGGACGAAAATCTGGAAGGGTATTCAGGAAAGCTGGTTGGAACATTTTGTTAACAGCAAATGTAGATCCAGCACTGGTCAGGTAGTTCTTGGCTTTTCTATGCAACTTCCTAGAGGAAATCACTTCCCTTCCCTGGGTCTAAACAACCTTGTCTAAATTATCTCTATAAATCTTTTCTAACTTGATAATTTTGCTTTCCATGAAATACATTTTCCAAAAGCAATAGCTCACTGAAGGAGAATTATCTTATTCTTTTTCCTTTTAGAAAGTCACTTAATTGGATGGGAATGCATTTCCTAGAAGCTGATGAATCTAATATTTGGTGGATACCAGCCTAGCTTGTACTGACATCTTATGTGGCTTTCCCTAGACATGACACAATCTGACACGACTCATCCATACTGCTCATCTGGCCCAGAGGTTAAACGTGTTCATTTGCTTATTATTGGGACCCTACATACACATCTGCCAACACTTCTAGCACTTGGGAAAAAAAAAAAAGAAGAATTGCAGAGAGGCTTGGCATTTTACCTTTATGTTCGTTCTTGGCAGGATTGTTGTTTTCCCTTGCAATTTCATGAGCATTGCAGGGTCTCTATTGAATGACTAAAATGTATTTGTTGTTGGAGTATGGCAGAGAACTATCATTCTCCTTTAAAAAAACCTTTGGGGAGGGCTTCCCTTGTGGCGCAGTGGTTGAGAGTCCGCCTGGCGATGCAGGGGACACGGGTTCGTGCCGCGCACCGGGAGGATCCCGCATGCCGCGAAGCGGCTGGGCCCGGGAGCCGTGGCCGCTGAGCCTGCGCGTCCGGAGCCTGTGCTCCGCAGCGGGAGAGGCCGCAGCAGTGAGAGGCCTGCGTACCGCGAAAAAAAAAAAAACACCTTTGGGGAATAGTCTGTTCAATTTCTAAGGCTGCCACTCATTCAAAAATATTAAATGCATTTAAAACAGAGAACAATTCTTTGTCACAAAATGAAGGCAACTTCTAGAAAAGAAAATTCCACGTGGCTAACTTCTAGTTTCCTTTAGGAAATATAGAGCCAACCCCCTCTTAACTCTACCTTAGTCATCCAGTACAGGGCTTCCCTACAAATCCATTCACTGTAGCTTTGCTAAGTCTAATTTCTCTGTCCTCATAAATCTACATTCAGTATTAATGACAGAACTGAAGATGAGGTTGTGGCAAGTCAGTCAGATATTTTTTTCTCTTTTATATACTAATGGTTCCTTTTCTGAGCCCTGGGAAGTGTCAAACCAATACGATTGATTATCAATGGTATCTCCATTCCCACGGATGACACTTTCGGTTTCTGTGACTTTCAAATTATGTTTCTAAGCATGAAGCATTTTCCCTCTCTGGCTTTAAACGAGTTGTCTTTTCTCACACCAGTTTTTCTTGCATAAACCCTGATGTACCATCCATGCTCTTTCATCTTGTCTAACAGTACATATTCTATTATTTATTACATGACATCAGAAGACTATATATGGTTAAACTGAGCGCTACTCATATTCTGGAAAAAGCGTTCACCTCTCTAACTGGCTGCAGAAGCAGCACTACCAACGCAAACGTTCTGACTTCATTCAGGTATTGTTTACTTGCGTTGAACAGTTTTCTTAGACATTTCTTTGCTGTCATTTTTCTTTTTTTCTTACAAGAGAAAACAGCTAATAAATAATCTTTCATTGTGTACTGTTCTGGCCACCGCCTCCCCTCATTTTTTAAGATGAGAGTTTTGAATCAGGAGCATGTTGGTTTATTTGCCATATATATATGTATATATACATATATATTTAATATATATTATATATATATATATATTTTTTTCAATCATTACTAAGAGATTGCAACCTACGAACCCTGTATGGGAAGGTGACATTTCGGACATGTGCTATAGGTTACATTTCTGATATTTTGATTCACATGTTTGTTTCAGTTATTGAGAACTTTCATACGTTTTGAAAGGGTCAGAAAGTCATCTGTGACTTCAAAAGTATTCTAGTCTTTTCCAGCTTATATCACATTTTAGACAATAGTAGAAATAGTGGAGGAAATCACAGAGTAAAGGAATACCCTATTTCTGTCATATAGGAGTTTATGGAAAAAAGGAACATATTTTTTGTGAAGAGTTTATAAAGCATAGACTATCAAGAACTATCAAGAATATACAGAGTATATTAGAAATACTATATATTAGAAAAAAATTAGAAATTTATCTTGAGGAGGCAGGTTGCCCTTCAAACACCTATGATAACACAGCTTATTAGAAAGAACCAAGGCTTTACCTACTTGCTATTGAGAAGTCATTGACCAGTTGTTGGACTGAATTGACCAGTTATTTCCATCTCTACAGTTTGACTGACACCTGCTTCTTCTACTGAGTTAAGATGAGCGCCTCTGTATGTTATTTCTTAAACTGGAGGAGTTACCACGCTGTGCCCTGCTCCCAAGTTTTTCAATTTTTGCTATAAGCAAAATACAATGTTCATTAATCATTGCAGTGCAGGCAAAGCTTTCAAAGTAACTGAATGGAATCAGTGGAAACAGGCATTGCTGGGACACAAAATTGCACAAAACAAAATGTTTGGGATTTTTGTATTCTTCCCAAGTGAAATTACCTCAGCATTAAAGTACAAACTTGAGCACGAACCAAGCTTCCTCCATAGCACATCCCTTGTTGTAACTCAGATATGAAGTCCCTTGACCCCTGATTGCTGCATTATGATGGCAAGCAATTCTCTACCACTCCCCAGTGTGTATGAAACAATTGGCTCACCTCCAGTGCCAGAGCTGATTCATTGGCTTCTACAGACCCTGGAGCCCCTTGGCAGGAGCAGTTCAGACAACACTTCAATAGGAAGTGTAAGAATTAAATGTTCGGCTCAGCCATGTGGGTGGTTCAGGGAGAGGAACTCAGATGTCTACCTTTTCCTTTTCCTTGTGTACTTGTTTGGTGATAGTCTCTGGTCTGAATCCATCATTCTGATCTATCAGATCAGAAGGGTGTGCAAACTCTAAGTATATCCCAGGTCTCATAGTGGGTGGGGAAGGTACTAATATATGTGCACATACTCCAGATTCTTCCCACAGACCATGAAATTGTCATTGTGGACATGGATGTTTCTTTTATAGAACTTTTTCTCCATGTGTGGCTGCAGTATCCTTTCTAAACCATTCTGACCTCAACTTTCAGTCAAACTGATTAGCTATTGTCTGCCCAGTGACAGGAACAGATTTTTCCATGTCTCAGGAGCTCAGTTAATTAGTTCTGCCCAAAGTTACAATGCATGTGGTTCTATAAAGAGCCACAAGCTTCTTGGCTTTAAGACATTTGTCTTTTATTTGAATCATGAACTGTATCTGTTACGTGATCATAACTGTACCTGTTACTGGTTATGTATCACAACAAATATAATTTTAACAGTGGTCCCAGTTGAGCCTAACTGCCATTCGTATACACCTGAGTGCATCTTCTTAGCTGATAGGAATAATCCACAGGGTCCATTTAAGTGGGTTTTGTCACTTGGGGAGAAGAGGCCTAGGAGAAGGAAGAGAGGAGGCGTGGAAAGAGTGAGATGAGGAGGAGGTGAGGACATGGCAGGGAGAGTCTTGTAAGTGGTCACTTGGTTGGCAAAGATGTGATGGAGGAGAAGGGGTGGGGAGGCTGGCCCAGTGTCTGTCCCCTGATCTATTCCCAAAGACTTCTGAGCTTTTTGAATAGAGGCATTGCAGGCACAAGCAGAAAGACCTGTATTTACAAAGGACTTGTGAGGCACGTGATGTGGAATGCCATGGTCAGGCTGCAGGTAGCCATAAGGAGTCAGTAAGCAATAGGACACAGAAGTATTTAACTGTGGTATAGTGAGAATTTAATGAAGAGTAATGGTTAGACCCTTGAGTGCTGATGTGGGCCCTCTCCCAGCTAAAATCATCTAACAGGCAGCAAGTTCATGGTATTTGACTCCTCTAACATTGCAGATCTCTATTTCTGCATAGGATGCATTCACCGTTGATTTTCTTGTGCTTCTGGTGTATATTCCTTCCAATCCTGTTTGCTGGTTTGGTAAAAACACAGAGTGAACATAACTGAATGAAGTCTAAGAAGTCATCATTGTCTCCAATCTTTAATGGCCCAGCCATTGTGGTCAGGTGACCAAATATGATGCAAAATGGAGGAAAAGGATATCCTATATGGACATACTGTGGCCTCAGCTCAACGAGCATTTGAAGAAATTAGTACATCTCTTTGACACCTCTAGAGTATACAGCTTCGGGAGCAGCAAAAGAATGTGGAATGGACATGGAAGGCACTGTGGCAAGCAGCAACTAGGTAATGATAAGATGCCACCCTCCAGTGGCTGTATGGCAACCCAAATTAATGAGATAAATGAAAGTGTTCAGAAAGGAGAATATGAGAGGACTCTGTAACTTCACAGGGATACCCCTAAGTATGCCCATAAATAGCTTGATAAGGCTTGATGTGCAGGACAGGTAGGATACCCATATCTCCTTCATTATCCATTATTTAAATTACTGTTATTGTTGCCCTTCCATCCTTCCTGAAATAATAATCTCTTATATTTATGTAACCTTTGTGGTTTATAAGTGTTTTCACGTGCTTTCACTCATTTAATGCTGAGAGCAACCCTGTGACATAGCAAGGTATTATGATCATTACACAGATAAAGAAATCTATGATCTAGAGATTTGATAACATTTTCCCAAAGTACCATCTCTAGAGAGCTGATGAACTAGGCATAGAACTTAAGCCTTCTGTAGTAGGCAGAATGATGCCCCCATCCCCCAAAGATGTCCATGTCCTAATCCCTGAAACCTGTGAATAAATTAACGTCCATGTCAAACGAGACTTTGCAGATGTGAAAATGATTAAGTATGTTGATATGGGGAGGTTATTCTGGATTATCCAATCTAACCATGTGAATTTTTAAGCTCAGAGAACCTTTCCCAGCTAAGGTCAGAAAGAGACATGATAGGGACTTCCCTAGTGGTGCAGTGGTTAATAATCCGCCTGTCAATGCAGGGGACATGGGCCCGAGACCTGGTCTGGGGAGATCCCACATGCTGTGGAGCAACCAAGCCCGTGCACCACAACTACTGAGGCTGCACCCTAAAGTCCGCGAGCCACAACTACTGAAGCCCACGCGCCACACCTACTGAAGCCCGTGTGTCTAGAGCCCGTGCTCTGCAACAAGAGAAGCCACCACAATGAGAAGCCTGCACACCGCAATGAAGAGTAACCCCTGCTCGTCGCAACTAGAGGAAGCCTGCACGCAGCAACGAAGACCCAATGCAGCCAAAAATAAATAAATTTATTTTAAAAGTAAAGGAAAGAGATGTGATAATGGAAGAAGGGTCAGAGAAAGATTTGACATTGCTGGCTTTGAAGATGGAGGACAGCACAAGAAGTCAAGTAACGCAGGTGGTTTTTAGAATGTAGAAAAGACAAGGAAATGGATTCTCCATATATTAGTTTCTTATCTGCTTTAACAAATTACCACAAACTTAATGCTTAAAGCAACACAAATTTATTATCATACAATTCTGAAAGCCAGAAGTCCAAAATAGGACTTACAGGCTAAAATCAAGGTGTTAGCAGTGCTGCATTCTTTCTGGAGGCTTTAGGAGAAGATCTATATCCTTGCTTTTTCAAGCTACTAGAGACAGCAGAGGAGAGATCAAGATAGTGGAGTAAGAGGATGTAGAGGTTACCTCCCCCATGGATGCATCAAAAATACATCTACATGTGGAAAAATTCTTACAGAAAACTGAATGGAAACTGGCAGAAGGACTCCTGTACAACCAAAGCTGTAAGAAAGATACACATGTGCTCCGGTAGGAAGGCAGAAAAGTGATTGGGTCAGGACCTGTGTCCCTGGGAGGGGACTCAGAGGAAAAGGTGTATGCCCACACTAGGGAGTCAGTGTTATAAACCATAGATTAGACGCCTCAGTCCTGGGGTCCTATGAGGAGGAGACAAGCCCCCTTATCTGGTTGGAGGAGCACTGGGACAGACAGAGGGGCTGTGGGAAGCCTAGACTCTGCTGGTTAGGAACATGCACACACTGGCTGGGCCCCTAGGCAGGGGAGAGAGAGGTATGCTCTAGCAGCTGCTGGGTTTCCTGCAAATGCCTAGCAGCTCGCCCTAGCCCAAGCTGAACAAATGCTCTGGCCCTGCTCACTCCATACGATAGCACAGCACTGGATCTGGGGCGGCTATGACCAAGGAAAAGATTCAACTGTGGGATGCAGAGGTGACCCAGTCCCGGGATAGAGCCTGGGTAGGGTGGTGGTGGCCATTGTTGGCACTTTCTCAAACAGTGTCTTAGAAGCTGCCCAGATCTCTGATGGTGGCCACTCCACCACAGCTCACCTCCTGAAACATGCTGAGAGTCCAAGCAGGCCCCTGCTAGCCCTGTGGAGCAGTTCCTTGGCAAGACAGGGGCAACAGAGCCTGGGGGCAGTGATCAGCTGTGAGGGATAAAGGAGACTTGCACCAGAGGCTGTGCCTGAGCAGAGACACAGGCACCTACAAGGCAGCACACTGGACCTCTGTGTGCATGGGTCCCACTTGCTTCAGCACTCCCCTCCTCTGGGGCAAGGGTCCCAGAGCGGAGAGAGGGACAATCACACACTTAAATGGAGTAGAGCCAGTTTGGGCAGACTGTCAGGGGTTCTGCTTCAGCAACTTGGAGTCAGACCCTGACTCTGATAGGGTGGTGATGGCCACTGAGTTGAGGGAAAGTCTTCCTCACACCTGGCTCCAGTTCTAGCATCTCCGTCTCCAGCCCTACCCCTTACCAAGGTGATAGCTGCCAGCACACCCTGAAGATGTGACTTGCATCCACATCAAATCTAGCTCTGCCACAAAAGGCATTGGACACACATAGTCTGCACAGGGATGCTCCCATATAAGAACACCCTTTCAAGGCCACAGTAGGTAACTGTTGCACCTAAACTCATAGAGGCAGAGAAAAATAAGCAAAATGAAAAGGCAGAGGAATTACTCTCAATTGAAAGATCAAGAGAAAAATCCTGAAAAATACATAATGAAACAAAAATAAATAATTTACCAGACAAAAAATTCAAAATATTGGTGATAAAAATGTTAACTGAATTTGGAAAAAGAATTGATGTAAACAGTGAACATTTTTAACAAGGAACTAGAAAATATAAAAAGACCCAATCAGAAATGAATAATTCAAGAGCTAAAATAAAAAAAAAAACACACTAGAAGGAATGAATAGCAGACTAAGTGATACAGAAGAACAGATAAGTGATCTGGAAGGTAGAATAATGGAAATCACCCAATCAGAACAGCAAAAAGAAAAACAAATTTTAAAAAATGAAAGCAATTTAAGAGATCTCTGGGATAACATTAAGCATACCAACAACATTTGTATTATAGGGGTCCTAGAAGGAGAAGAGAGATAGAAGGGGATCAAAAATGTATTTGAGGAAACTATGACTGAAAACTTCCCAAACCTGAAGAAGGAAACAGATGTCCAGGTGCAGGAAGCACAGAGGATCCCAAAGAAATGAACTCAAACAGACCCACACCAAGATATATCATAATTAAAATGGCAAAATGTAAAGATAGAATTCTAAAGGCAGCAAGAGAAAAACAAAGAGTCATACATAATGGAACCCCCATAAGGCTATCAGCTGACTTCACTGCAGAAACTTTGCAGGCCAGAAGGGCGTGGCATGATATATTCAAAGTCCTGAAAGGGAATACCATGCAACCTAGGACACTCTACCGAGAAACATTATCATTTAGAATTGAAGGAGAGATAAAGAATTTCTCAGAGAGCAAAAACATTGGTAAAGGAAATTGCACATGAGGCAAAGAAATGGAAAGATATCCCATGCTCATGGATTGAAAGAATCAATACTGTTAAAATGTCTATACTACCTAAAAAAATTTACAGATTTAATGCAGTCTCTATCAAAATACTCATGACATTTTTTACAGAACTAGAACAAATAATCCTAAAATTCATATGGAACCTCAAAAGACCCTAAATTGCCAAAGCAATCTTGAGAATAAAGAACAAAGCAGGAGGTATTATCCTCCCAGAGTTCAGACTATACTACAAAGCTGCAGTAATGAAAGCAGTATGTTACTGGCACAAAAACAGGCACATAGATCAATGGAACAGAATAGAGAGCCCAGAAATAAAACTATGCACCTATAGTCAATTAATGTAAAACAAAGGAGGCAAGAATACACAATGGAGAAAATACAGTCTCTTCAATAAGTGGTGCTGGGAAAACAGGACAGCTACACGTAAAACAATGAGATCAGAACATTTCCTCATACCATATACAAAAATAAACTCAAAATGGATTAAAGACCTAAACATGAGACCTGAAACCATAAAACTCCTAGAAGAGAACATAGGGAGAACAACCTTTGACATAAATTGTAGCAATATTTTTTTGGATTTGTCTCCTAAGGCAAAAGAAATAAAAGGAAAAATAAACAAATAGGACCCAATTAAACTTAAAATAAACAAAGGGGACCTAATTAAACTTAAAAGCTTTTGCACAGCAAAGGTAACCACTGACAAAATGAAAAGACAACCTACTGAATGGGTGAAAGTATTTGCAAATGATATGACTGACAAGGGATTAATATCCAAAATATATAAACAGCTCATACAACTCAACATCAAAAAAACAAACAACCCAATCAAAAAAATGGGCAAAAGATCTGAATAGAGAAGATCTTCCCCAAGAAGACATACAGATGGCTAACATGGAAAGATGAAAAGATGCTCAACGTCACTAATTATTAGAGAAATGCAAACCAAAACCACAATGAGATATCACCTCACCTGTCAGAATGACTATCATAGAAATGTCTACAAATAACAAGTGTTGGAGAGAATGTGGAGAAAAGGGAACACTTGTGCACTGTTGGTGGGAGTGTAAATTGGTGCAGCCACTATGGAAAACAGTATGAAGGCTCCTCAAAAAACCAAAAATAGAACTACCATATGATCTAGCAATTCCACTCCTGGACATATATCTAGAAAAAACAAAAACACTAATCTGAAAAGCTACATGCACCCCAATGTTCATTGCAGCATTATTTACAATAACCAAGACATGGAAATAACCGAAGTGTCCAGTAACAGATGAATGGATAAAAGAAGATGTGGTACATAAATACAATGAAATATTACTCAGTCATAAAAAATAATGAAATTCTGCCAGTTGCTGCAATGTGAATGGACCTAGAGAATATTATGCTTAGTGAAATAAGTCAGACAGAGAAAGATAAATACTGTATGATATCACTTATATGTGGAATCTAAAACATAATACAAATGAATGTTTATAGCAAAACCAAACAGACTCACAGATACAGAAAACAAACCAGTGGTTCCCAGTGTGAAGGGGGAGGGGCAAGACAGGGGTATGGGATTAAGAGACATAAACTACTATGTATAAAATAGATAAAGAACAAGAATATATTGTATAGCACAAGGAATTGTAGCTATTATCTTGTAGTGACATTTAATGGAATATAATCTGTAAAAATTCTGAATCACTATACTGTACACCCAAAATTAATATATTATAAATCAATTATAATTCATCTTTAAAGTGCTTCACTCCAACCTCTGCTTCCATCATCATATCTCTTTCTCTCCCTTCCTCTCTTTCTCTCTCTCTCTCTCACTCTCTCTTTCTCTCAAGTTTGCTCCCATGTTAAGGATATTTGTGGTTATACTGGGCCCACCCAGATAATCCAGTATAATCTTCAGAAAGGATTTTGGTCCTGCTGACACCTTGATTTTAGCCCAGTGAGACCCATGTCAGACTTCTGACCTATACAACTGTATGATAGTACATTTGTATTGTTCAAGCCACGAAGTTTATGGTAATTTTTTACAGCAGTAGTAGAAAACTAATACACCTTCCAATTCTCACATCAGGGAGTTAAAGTATCATTTACCAACTTTGGTGCATTTTGAGGTGTATTGCTTTGGTATCTACTAATTTGTTCAGGCTGAACGTTGAGCTTTCTGAATCCAGCAGTTTTCCTCCTAGTAAAAATCTTAGACAGCACATATGTCATCATTTTGAATTTATATCACATTACACATGCTCACGAATTTTTACTTATATATCATGTGTATCTTTAGTCCCATTTTGCAGATGACTGGACTGAAGCACTGATGTTAGGAATTAGAAATACAATACTCATTTCCCCAGATTGCTACTTAATATTCTGAGTCATCCTTTCCTCTGCTATAAAACTCTATAGGTACAACTAAAGAAAACTACCGGGGACAAAGATTTTGATGGAGAAAATTACCTAAGAGAGTGAAGATTCGAAAAAAATATATAGGGAGACTATAAGTGCAAGGTGCTGCGTATGTCCTATGTTTACCAACTACATTTCACTTTCTCTTTGGTAGTTAATCCTGCTTGTTTCATGAATGGCATAAATGTGAAGAGAAGATGAAGAATTAGAGAAAATTATGATTTTAATGTGAACAAGACTCAGATAAAATGGTAGGTTTTTATGTTTGGGTATCAGATGCATTTATACAAGCATTGATTTACAAGTCAGTTGTGCCACAAATTTACAAGTCCCAAAAGAACTAGTCAGCAGTCTTGAAGCTATCACCCTATCTTGCCACATCCCTGGAATAAAGATTCAGCAGTCACAGTCTAAGTGACAAAATTGTTGCTGTTGAAGGCAGAATACAATTCAGTTCCTACTCTCTCGTAGGAAGATTGGTTCAGCAGAACTAACAAGAAGGAAAAAAGTGCAACTGTCAGTAAGTGATAGGTCTCAAAGGTACACAAGAAAGACCTGGGGTACAAAAAAATTTGTTTCCTGTGTTTTCACTCTCTGGACCAACACAATGATTACTTGGAAGATTCAGACACAAGAAGCAAAATGGCCATAGTAGGCACAAGCTAGTGAATTCATTGCAAGTGATTGTCTAGGATTTACTACTCTTGAAAGCAGCTTGTCAGATTCCATTTAGGAATATATAGCTCCTGTAGACAAGCTCCACCCTTAGAGGATGGTCAGATTAAACAGAAGGACAAGTATATGAGCAAGTCCAACACTTACTGCCAGCTTCACACAATCCCTCATGACAAGACCAACTTGCAGGTGTACTTGCAGAAAGTCTGTGCCTGAACCTATCAGGATATCCTATCAGGATATCCTTATCCCCATTGTATAGATGGGAAAGCTGAAGTTAGACAGTTACACCTATGTGACTAGTTAAGTGACAAAGCTGGGACTTGAACCCAGGACTTCTTGGCTCCCACTCCACTGCTCCATTTGCTGTTCTATGGGGAAAGTTTTAATAAAGCTTGACCAGTGGTGACTTTAACTGTGGGTAAAAAGTTTAATGACCTGATATACAAATAGATTTTTGAGTGTATATGCAGGAGTAAAATGCTGTGCTTCACATCCTTCTACTGAGTAGGAATTTTTTTCCCTTAGTTTTAAAAGTTGCTTCTAAGTGGGTTGTACGTGTTCAGTGCTTCACATGTTTCACATTATCATCTTTTTCACTGCAAATAAAACAAACATACTTGAGTAAGAAGTATTTCCCAGTAAATTAATTTCCCGGGCAAGAAAATTTTAAAAGAAATAAATACTATTTATCATTTGAAATTAGGATGAATATAAGCACCAGTCACTTTTTTAAATTGAAAAAAATTTAGTTTGAAGTAATGTCAAGCTTATGGAAAAGTTGGAAGGCCAATATAGAAAACTTCTGATTGCCCTGTACCCAGATTCACTCATCACTAATATTTAATATTTCGCCACATTTGTTTTACTATTGTCTCTCTCTCTGTCAGTCCTCTTTGTATCTCTGTGTGTCTCTTTTCCTCTCTCTCTATATTTATTGATTTATACATTTATATAAGCATTTTAAAATAAACTATTTGAGAATATGCTCATAAACTTTATTCTTTGTGTCTTTCCCAAAAAGAAGAAATTCTCTTACATAAGCACAATGTAGCTATCAAATTCAGGAAATTTAAAGAATGCAGTTCAGTTTTTTATAGAATGTACTTTAATTTAAGTTTCTCTACTGTTTCCTCATAATTAGATTCAAGTGATACCTCCCTACATACTACAACAATGTAGGGAAGCATATCATATCAGGGAAGCACATACAGAAGCACACATTGTCTGTCTGTCCTTCACTGATGAGGTTAATTTTGATCGCTGGTCAATATATCATCTGTTTCATTCACTGTATAGTTACCACTTGACCCTTGCAACTAATAAAGAAATTGTGGGGAGACATTTTAAAACCATGCAAATAATGTTTGTTGTCCATCCCCCTACCTTGCATTTAGCATAAATTGCTGGTTGTTGCCTGAACTGATCTTTACTATGATGGTTACAAAATGGTGCTTTTCTAAACCCACCACTCCCTCCATACTTGTTAGTCGACATTCTGTTTCCCTCTCTGTCTTTCTCTGTCTTTCTGTCTGTCTCTCTCTTTCTATTTGTTATCACTATTGTCAAATGACAAAACTAAAATAATTTAGTAATGAGTTTGCTGTCCTTTATTCTAGGGAAAACAATCCATGGATTGAGGGAGTACGGTGCCTAACAAGCAGTGGAGCAGTCTTTCTGAAGGATTTTGGGAAAGAGTGAGTTTATAGAGCACTAGAAGAGGCAATGTGAAAATGGCATGATTGGCCAGAGGTTAGGGATTTCCTTATAAGGCAGGCAGGTCCTATTCTAGCTAAATATTTAGGCTAACTAAGGCTGAGTTGGAGGACTGTGATTGGTGTTAAGTTTCCTTGACAGGTGGTTCCTGTAAGTGCAGGCTGACCAAGGTTTAGATTTGTGATGTGGGCCAGGCCACTGGGGCAGCCTCCATTTTGTGGGTCCTAATATATCAATTAACTTTATAGCTATGGATTCATGGATACCTATTTTATTCAATGGATTATTATCCATTACCTTTAAAATTTTGTTGCTCAAATAGTGCCATATTTACTCAGTGGGAGGGATACCTCCAATCCTAATCTCATCTTTCCTCATTCCTTATTTGTATCTTCTTTCTTCCACAGTGAGAACTCTGACTCCCTACAGTGTCCACACATTAAACAAATATACTAAGAAGAGTTCCAGGCACATTTTGATTCCACATTTCAGGTATAGGTATTCTCACAAGCACTCTGAAAATGGTTGGAAGAAAAGACTGGGGTCTAAATCATTATTTAGGTTAGGACAATAGCGGGCCTCTCATCTCTCCTTTATTAAAGTGGCAGGCCTATTAGGAATGTAGTCACCAATGTGCCAGTCCTTTAATAAATAAAATTTGCATTGTACAGTTAAAAATCTGTTAAGAGGGTATAATATTAAGTGCTCTTACCACAATAAAATAAATTTTTTTAAAAAAACCTTAAATGATAAAGAAACTTTGGGAAACATGGTACCTCTTAAGCACCATTTGGATGTCCATGTACTGAACATACATGGATTTTATTAGGAAGAGCCAGAAAGATTGATGTTTGAAAAATGAAAAAAGACAAAGAAAACCTATTCCAAATTCAAATACTCAAAGGAGGTCAAGAGCACTCTAGAACAGCCAAAATTGGGACAGTAATGTCACCCCCAAAAGAAACAAGTTTATTAAAAACTCTGGGCTTTCCCCTTTAAATGCAAAATATTACAATAAATGAATGCAAAATAAAACAACAAAATGAAACAAACAAGTAAACAAACAAAAACCCCAGTGGGCTCCATTACCAGAAGAATGCTCCAGTTTTGCATGAAAATTCAGAAGGGTTTCAGAATCCTTGAAACTACCTATATAGTCCTATAGGACATCTCAGATCATATTCCTTTGGACTACTGGTTGTATAGAATGCAAAACTTAACAAGTTTCATGATCTCCTTTCTGGGTCAGGATTCTTATATGTTCTTAGTACTATTGAATCATGTTTTTTATGATGAAAAGACCTTGGAGTGTATTTATCCCACTCTTCTTCCTACAGGTATATAAACTGAAGTCTACAGAGGGGAAATGATTTGTCCAAAAGCAGAAACACTATGGGGGACAGAGCTTGGAGGGTTCTCGCAGAAGGGAATTCAAGCACAGGGTGGACAGTTGGACTGAATTATTTTATGTTCTGTTTCTACCCTGGAATTCTATGAGTCTGCTTTCTGATTGCCAGTACAGTGATCCTCCCTCAAAGGTCATTAGGTTGGGGGCATAGGAAGGGAATCAGGGAGAGTAGCTCTACCTTTTCTATTTAATATACTGATCTTCTAGGAAAGATTTTTCTGGAAGAAAGGGGTTTGGGAACCATAAAACGATTCACTTGTAATACCTGCCAGGACTATATTATAGTCAGAAATGTTTGCAATATACCGGTACATCTTTCAAAACATTGAAGTATCTTTGCAGCTAGGAAACTTGATGAGGGCCAGAACTTGGCTGGGAATGCCTGTCAACTTTTGGCAGCCTTGTCACTGCCGGCCTTGTATGCCTCTCCCTATGGCCAACCAATTCTGGTCAGACATCCCACAAATGTTTCTAATCGTTTCTGAAATTCTTCTGAGCGGTACAGCTTATTACCCTTTCTTACAATGGTGTGTAGAGCTGTGACATGAATTGTTTTTAGGAGAAAGCCATGCAAGCACCTCTTCAACAAGATGGAGTACAGCTAGGGGTCTACTTTCAGGTATGGCACCAACTCTCAGACTACATTATAGCTGTTTTTCAACAATTCAACTAGTATTAATTACTACTGTGAGTCTTTATTCAAAATAGTCTTTCCATTATTACAAATCAGAATGGCAGTAAGTGTGCACAATTAGGAGTTCAAAGAATAGCTGCTAGGATGTCTTCTGCATGTATTACCCACTCTCTGCTTTTCAAGTGTACAGATGTTCCAGATGATGACATGTGATACTGAAGATATATTAGCTTATAGAATGTAACATACAAAGGTTTACTAGTAAGTACCTCCCCTCCCCCTCCAAGTGCCATCATGGCAAGGATCTTTGTGGCTTCTACTAATTACCTTACTTCCTTCCATAAATATTTTTTTAATGTCTTTGTGTGTCAGACCCTATGTTATACAACTGGGGAAACAGTGATGAACAAGACCTAGAGACTCCTTCACCTTTTAGTGTTTAGAGTGTATTGGGGTATACATATATGAACAGGTAGAATACAAATGTGCTAAGGTAGGGAAAGAATTAAGAAATAAGGGGGGCCTAATCCAGTTAGAGAAATCTTGGAAGTGACATTTTAAATTGAAATCTGAAGGATAAAGAGTTAAACAGGTGAGGGAGGACTTGGAGAGAATGTTTTCTGAGACAGGAAGAGCATAGGAAAATGCCCAGAGGAGAGAAAAACAGCATGAGAAAAACAGCATATAATGGGACTACAGTAGTACAATTTAGAGTGTAAGTTTGTGAGAGGTAAGAAATGTGGCTAGATTGTAAATCAGTTCCCCTGAGGGCAGCAACCTTGTCTATTTTGTTCAAAATAGCATTGCCATTATCTACTATTGTTCCTGTCACATAGTAAAAATTCAAAAATTATTGTTGAATAATAACAGTAACAGCAACAAAAAGAAAAACAGCAGACATTTATTTAATTATGAGACAGAAAACATTCTAAAGTGTTTTATTCATGTGCAATTTAATTAAATCCTCACATTATGAGGCATTTATTATTATTATTTTACTATTACTATTATTATTGTTCTCATTTCACAGATAAGGAAAAAGAAGCTCAGTGAGGTTAACCCAGTAGCCCAAGTTTACCTAGCTAGTGATTGTCAGATCCAAGGTTTGAACCCAGACCATCTCAGACCCCCCTGATTCTAAGTGTCAAGATTCTGTATTAGAGTTTTGAATTTCCCCTAATACAACAGGCAACCACTGAAAGGTTTAATGTTTTGAAATTTACCAAGGTAACTCTGGAAGCAATGTGAAGAATGGATCTAAGTGGGAGAAGACTAGAGATAAAGAGACAAGTTATGAAGTCATTGTGATAATTCATGGAACTGATGATGGTGGCTTGGACTATGGTGTTGGCAGTGAAGATGGAGAGAAATAGCCAGATGCCAGAGGGAGAAGGGAGGGGGTTGAGAGGGAGGGAGGGAGAGAGAGAGAGAGAGAGAGAGAGAGAGACAGAGAGAGAGACAGAGAGAGAGAGGGAGAGAGGCATAATTGATAGGCCTTGGTGATTGATTGAGTGGAGGTGTCAATGAGGGAGACAAAGAAATCAAGGAAGACTTTCAGGTGTCTGATCATTACAGAACTGTGATTGGGTATTTGGAGGTGCAACTCACTGAAACAGAGAACAGGAGGAGGAGGTGGTAGATGAGAAGATGGCAACTACTTTTTGGCATGATGAGTGTGAGCTCTTTGGGGGGAGGGTATTCAAGTGGACATACCCAACTGACATTTCAGTTGACTTACCTCATGCTTTGAGAAGAGATCAAGGATGGAGACAGAGATGCGAGAGATACCACCATATAGCTGGCATTTGCAGGTAACAGGGGCAGTTGTAACCATGTTATAAAACTGTGTACATTGACGTAAGCAGAAAATCCAAGACAAAGCCCAAATGAACACCAACATCTAATTGACACACACAGGAAAAAGAGCCTGTAAAAAAGATTGGGAAGGTGCAGACAGAGGACTAGGAGGAAATCCAGACGATGAATGTAAGGGACGCTGAGGGAAAAGAATTTCTCCAGAAGAAGGAAATGGTCAACAGTGTCAAATACTGCTGGGACACGGGGACCAAAAAAATCTTCCACTATGTTTCACAACATGGAGGTCTTTGATGGTCTTGGAAGATCAGTTCCACTGTGAGGAGGTATGTGGGGTTTAGGAGGGAGGTAAAAGTCATTTTAGTATGTTACAGGGTAAATTACAGGTAAGGAAATGAAATAAAAGTCACAGAAGCAAATGCTAGTTGTTACCATGGAAACAAGATCCAAGAACACTGGGGGATTTGGGGTGAAAAGAGTAATCGGAAGTCCTAGGATGATTGTTAATTAGTTTCATAGAATGGACTTAGGGGTAGATGGCATAAAGATGTAGCAAGAGGTAGTATAAAGATGGGGGGCGCTTCCCCCGTGGCGCAGTGGTTGAGAGTCCGCCTGCCAATGCAGGCAACGCGGGTTCGTGCCCCGGTTCGGGAAGATCCCACATGCCGCGGAGCGGCTGGGCCCGTGAGCCATGGCCGCTGAGCCTGCGCGTCTGGAGCCTGTGCTCCGCAACGGGAGAGGCTACAACAGTGAGAGGCCCACGTACCGAAAAAAAAAAAAAAAAAACGATGGGGGGAAGAAGGCCAAGAAGTTGCAGGGAATCTCAACATACATGCGGTTCATTGATTAAATTGGATTCAGACCAAAAATCAATCATTGGATACTCAATGCTCTGAAAGAATCTTGCTGTTCTAATTTAACTTGAGCTTAGCTGCCTGGATATCTCAAGAAACAACTATTAGAGTGAAGCTGGTGTTGCCGTAGGGCCAATGGTGGCTCTATCTAGTTCTAGTTCTTGTTCTCCTGAATCCTAATGAGAGAAATCCACACCACGAACATTGATGTCCTGTTTACAGAATTTTATATCATTCCTTGACTATGGAACACTAAGTCATCCCCAAGGACAGGAGCAGTCCCTTGTGTTATTAGATTCTTTAGACCTTTCAAGACTCTTGGGATTTCTTTTCTTATATGAAGCCTGGGATTTTCTCTTTTGCAGACTTCCTGTGCACTTTTCTCTGCCCAACATGGAGAGCATGGATCTCCTGGAACACAGCTACTTTGGAGGCAGCACAATCAAGTGGCCTGCATACTTGCAGTAGCACTATGGCTTAATAAACTTTATGGGCCAGGAGCGAGATTGCTTGAATTTGAATCCCAGCGCTACCACCTACTACCTATCTGACTTTGGAAAAGTTACTTAAACTCTGCATACCTCGATTTCCGCATCCGTAAAATAAGGGCAATAATGCTAATCCCTATCTGATAGGGTTACTGTGAGAATTAAAGTCAGTTGATATGTGTAAAGTATTTAGCCTCATACATAGTAAGCACTCAATAGTTCAATAACTGTTATTTGATAATCAGCCCATTCTCATTCTGTTGTCTGTCCACAAGGAACCTCAAATTACAGTCAAAAGGTTGCTTCATGGGGCTTCCCTGGTGGTGCAGTGGTTGAGAGTCCGCCTGCCGATGCAGGGGACACGGGTTCGTGCCCCGGTCCGGGAAGATCCCACATGCCGCGGAGCGGCTGGGCCCGTGAGCCATGGCCGCTGAGCCTGCACGTCCGGAGCCTGTGCTCCGCAACGGGAGAGGCCACAACAGTGAGAGGCCCGCGTACCAGAAAAGAAAAAAAAAAAAGGTTGCTTCATGGCTTGAAATCAGGACATGGAGAGTTAGCTGGCTGATTAGACTCCCTGGTGTCCCCAAGCTATGATAACCTGATGTGTCCACCTCTACTATACCTGCTGCTCCTAACTGTTCTTCACATTTGTGGGTTAGAGCCCTTAGGACACACTTTGTAGGATACTCCATGGAAATGAGTGCTTAATCATTGACTGATGTGATGAATTTGGATACAGACAAGTTGACGTATATCTGAAGGCAGATGGAAGGCAGAATGTCTACATAATTTCATCTGGTGATAGCCAAAATCATGAAACTGAATCATCAAAATTAAATCAGAGAATTGGAGAATCTTGTATTTGGAAGGGCCCTTTAAGGCCATCTGGTCCAACCTTCCGCTCAGCATTGCCATCCTCCCTACAGCATCCGTGAGAGAGAAAGAATATCAGGCCATCTGGGAAAGAGATTATGGCAGATGTTGCAAAGCCAAAAGGCATTTCAAACAACGTGTGGTTACCTAGGCTCTGGGTGGTTTGGTTTTAAACCAGCTCTACAGAAGACGCAGCACTAGGAAGAGTCCAAGTCCAGTTGTAAAAATGTTTCTTTTCAGATAAAGAATGCAAAGGCAGGAGCCTCTCTTGTCATTCCGTTGTTAACTTTTGGTTGCTAGTCGACAATGGCACTCTACTTGGAATCACTTTACCCATCTGTGGAAAGAAAATATTATGTTTCAATCTTCCATGGATTTTTTTTTTTAAAAAAACAATCTTAATAAAAAGGCAGACATTCTAAGATGGAAGGTGCTATGTAAATATAAGTTGACGGAAAGTCTACAGCCAAAGTGGTTTTGGGCTAAGATGCCAGGCTGCCAACTTGGGTAACCTACACATAGAGTGAGTGTTGAGCTTGCTTTAGGGTACAAAGTAATTGTGCCATTTTGGTTGACTAAGTTAGGACTAGTCCTACATAGAAGTATGTGATACCATGTTTACTGGAAAGACCCAGAACCACTACCTTCCTCCTTCCCCATGATCTATTTCATCTGCTTTCAGATGCCTGAAATCTGCCATTGGAGTTTTAGCTTTTTGGCTTATGGTATTGATATCTGTTAAAATCTTAATGACCCTATGAAAGGTAACTCACTGAGTTTGTATCAGTCATTTACTCCTTAGTGAGAATGAGGAATGTTATAAAAGTTGGAATAGAAGAAAAGAGAAAGAGGACACTAAATGCCTGGGGAGGAGAGAAGACTGAGGAAATAGAAAATTTTACATAGTTTACAATTTATCTTATGGCTCGCCCTGCTCCAAGGATAAATCAGAGCAACATAATTCTACCTAAACTTCCATTCCCTTATCTCCACCTCATTCCCATCCCACCTCCAGCTATTTCCAAATTAAGAGGTGAATTATCTCTCTTTTTATATATTTTTTTTCACTTTGAAAATATCTTTAATAATTTTACCTTTCCAAATATACTTTTTCCTTAAAGAGAAAACGTTTAGTCCTGGACTGTAGTTCTGCTAGTGCTTAGTCTAAGGGAATTGTTCAGTTTCATTAATCTTCAGGCACCCCAATTTATTTTAAGGATGTGAAAGATCCAAATGCATGGATTAGAATGCACTCAACAGTGAAAAGTCCTAAAAGTTCATAGCACTAGCAGGACGACTTCTCAAAAATGGGAGACATCATAAAGTTTATATTTTGATTTTTACTTTGAAAGTTAGGTTTCCTACCTAAATGAAAAGATGATGTGGGCTAAAGTCAAATCAATATCAAGACAGTATGGGAAAGGGCAATGACTGGGCCTGGTTCTTGTAATTCGAGCTGATATAGCATCATTTTCCTGTGGGCCTTTCAAAGACCCCATACTAATGACACTGAACAAGAAACAAAGGGAAAAAATAGGCCACAGAATGATTTAATCCGAACTACTCTGACAGTGAGAATTACTTCTTTATGGCTCACTTCCTTACATTTGCAAAAAATCCTATTAACCCAGATCCCAAACATCTTGGCACTGGGATAGATTTATTTGAAATATTTTATTTTCACAGTTTTAAACTTTTTATTCTGACATAATTTCAGACTTACAGAGAAGTTGCAAAAATAGTACAAATAATTCCCATATTCCCTTCACTCATATGCCCAGATTCCCTACATGTTTACCTTTTACCACCTTCGTAGTCTTTGTCTCTCTATATATATGATTTTCACACAAGTGTGTGTATCAATATATCAACTTAATTTTTCTGAATGATTTAAGAATAAGTTGCAGATATGATGGTCCTTTTACCCCTAAATACTTCAATATGTATTTCTTAAAAATAAGGATAGTCTCTTACATATCCATAGCACAACCATCAAAATCAGGAAGCTAACACTGATATAATACTATTACCTAATCTAAACCTTATTCAAATTTTGTCAATTGTCCCATTAAAGTCCCTTATAGTGACAGAAAAAGAAATTTGTGCATTAGAATCTGATATAGAGTCACCCATTGAATTTACTTATTATGTCTCTTTAGTGTCCTTTAATCAGGAAGAGTTTTTGACCTTTCTTTGTCTTTCACAACTGACATTTTTGAAGAGAACAAGCCATTTATTTTTTAAATGTTCTTCAATTTGTGTTTATCTGCTGCTTTTTCTTGATAAGACTCAGACACTCAGGTTATGAGGTTTCTTTTTCTCCAAAAATACCACAGAAAGGAGAATGTGCCCTTTTCAGTGCAACATACTAGTTCTACCACATTTATTAGTTTGAAGTTTACTGCAAGGGAGAGCTTTCTCTTATGCCTTATTTATTTATTCAAACATTTTTTATAGTAGTATTGACTCATATATTCTCATTTTATTCTATAGGTTAACCCATTGTTATCACTATTTTGATGCTCACATTGCCCCATATGTGGCCAATGGAGCCCCTCAGGCTGGATCCTGTGTCCTCTGGCCATGACCTCCTCATTCTTTGAACACTCTCACTTTCTGGGCCAAAAATTGTTTCAAGGCTCATTTTCTTCTTTCTCTGCCCCAGCTCTGGAATCAGTTCCAAGAGGCTCTGGTTCCTTTTGGTAGAAAAAGATACTTAGAAATTAAGAGTAGATACTAGTTTTGCTAGTTATTATGGGGTACTATTGTTTCTAAGGTCTTTCAGCAGACAAAGCTAAGAAATACATGTATGTAGGTATGCATGCATGTATGTATGTATGTGTGTGTTTTTCTATCTACCTATCACCTATCTATCTCTCTATGATCTATCTACCAATCATCTGTCTAACCTATGCTACCTACCTGTTAAAAACCATGAGTATATACTGATACCTGTACTTACAATCAATACCACAGAGTTCACTCTGCTCTCCCCCCCTTGCCATATTTGTACCTGCCTTCTACAGTGAGACCCTGGTTCTCATTATCCACAGTATATTTACTTATTTGCTCATTCCTAGAATAGGCATAAAGTGTTTCTAAAATTGCTAATTGTAACACTGTGAAGAAACAAACCTACTTAACTAGGTTTAATATTTGTTTACAGTTCTTTTACTTTTTACCCGAATATATACAGTTAAAATACTGTATTCAAATGTTACTTGGGTTGTTTGTTTTCTCTCTTTTTCCATTCAGAGTGGTGACATTATTCATTTGAAATAAAATTAAGTTCCTTTATTTTTGTTTGTATTCCATTTTGGGATCTCCTTCATTCTTGCTGATTTCATTTATTTATTTATTTGAATTTTATTCTTTTATACAGCAGCTTCTTATTAGTCATACATTTTATACACATCAGTGTATACATGTCAATCCTAATCTCCCAATTCATCACACCATCAGCCCCCCCCGCCCCTTTTTCCCCTTGGTGTCCATATGTTTGTTCTCTACATCTGTGTCTCATTTTCTGCCCTGCAAACCGGTTCATCTGTACCATTTCTCTAGGTTCCCCATATATGCATTAATATGCAATATTTGTTTTTCTCTGACTTACTGCACTCTTGTATAACAGTCTCTACAAATGACCCAATTTCGTTCTTTTTTATGGTTGAGTAATATTCCATTGTATATATGTACCACCACTTCTTTATCCATTCGTCTCTCGATGGGCATTTAGGTTGCTTCCATGACCTGGCTATTGTAAATAGTGCTGCACTGAACATTGGGGTGCATGTGACTTTTTGAATTATGGTTTTCTCAGGGTATATGCCCAGTAGTGGGATTGCTGGGTCATATGGTAATTCTAGTTTTAGTTTTCTAAGGAGCCTCCATACTGTTCTCCATAGTGGCTGTAACAATTTACATTCCTACCAACAGTGCAAGAGAGTTCCCTTTTCTCCACACCCTCTCCAACATTTGTTGTTTGTAGATTTTCTGATGATGCCCATTCTAACTGGCGTGAGGCAATACCTCATGGTAGTTTTGATTTGCATTTCTCTAATAATTAGTGATGTTGATCAGCTTTTCATTTGCTTCTCAGCCATCTGTATGTCCTCTTTGGAGAAATGTCTACTTAGGTCTTCTGCCCATTTTTTCATTGGGTTGTTTGTTTTTTTAATATTGAGGTGCATGAACTGTTTATATATTTTGGAGATTAATCATTTGTCCATTGATTTGTTTGCAAATATATTTTCCCATTCTGAGGGTTGTCTTTTTGTCTTATTTGTAGTTTCCTTTGCTTTGCAAAAGTTTTGAAGTTTCATTAGGTCCCATTTGTTTATTTTTGTTTTTATTTCCATTACTCTAGGAGGTGGATCAAAAAAGATCTTGCTGTGATTTATGTCAAAGAGTGTTCTTCCTATGTTTTCCTCTAAGAGTTTTATAGTGTCCGGTCTTACATTTAGGTCTCTAATCCATTTTGAGTTTATTTTTGTGTATAGTGTTAGGGAGTGTTCTAATTTCATTCTTTTACTTGTAGCTGTTCAGTTTTCCCAGCACCACTTATTAAAGAGACTGTCTTTTCTCCATTGTATATCCTTGCCTCCTCTGTCATAGATTAGTTGACCATAGGTGCGTGGGTTTATCTCTGGGCTTTCTATCCTGTTCCATTGATTTATGTTTCTGTTTTTGTGCCAGTACCATATTGTCTTGATTACTGTAGTTTTGTAGTATATTCTGAAGTCAGGAAGTCTGATTCTTCCACCTCCGTTTTTTTCCCTCAAGACTGCTTTGGCTATTCGGGGTCTTTTGTGTCTCCAAACAAATTTTAAGATGTTTCATTCTAGTTCTGTAAAAAATGCCATTGGTAATTTGATAGGGATTTCATTGAATCTGTATACTGCTTTGGGTATTATAGTCATTTTCACAATATTGATTCTTCCAATCCAACAATATGGTATATCTCTCCATCTGTTTGTATCATCTTTAATTTCTTTAAGCAGTGGCTTACAGTTTTCTGTATACAGGTCTTTTGTCTCCCTAGGTAGATTCATTCCTAGATATTTTATTCTTTTTGTTTCAGTGGTAAATGGGAGTGTTTCCATAATTTCTCTTTCAGATTTTTCATCATTGTTGTATAGGAATGCAAGAGATTTCTGTGCATTAAATTTGTATCCTGCAACTTTACCAAGTTCATTGATTAGCTCTAGTAGTTTTCTGGTGGCATCTTTAGGGCTCTCTATGTATAGTATCATGTCATCTGCAAACAGTGACAGTTTTACTTCTTCTTTTCCAATTTGTATTCCTTTTATTTCTTTTTCTTCTCTGATTGCTGTGGCTAGGACTTCCAAAACAATGTTGAGTTATAGTGGTGAGAGTGGACATCCTTGTCTTGTTCCTGATCTTAGAGGAAATGCTTTCAGTTTTTCACCATTGAAAATGATGCTTGCTGTGGGTTTTTCATATATGGTCTTTATTATGTTGTGATAGTTTCCCTCTATGCCTACTTTCTGGAGAGTTTTTATCATAAATAGATGTTGAATTTTGTCAAAAGCTTTTTCTGCAACTATTGAGATGATCATATGGTTTTTATTCTTCAGTTTGTTAATATGGTGTATCCCATTGATTGATTTGCATATATTGAAGAATCCTTGCATCCCCGGGACAAATCCCACTTGATCATGGTGAATGATCCTTTTAATGTGGTGTTGGATTCTGTTTGCTAGTATTTTGTTGAGGATTTTTGCATCTATATTCATCAATGATATTGGTCTGGAATTTTCTTTTTTTGTAGTATCTTTGTCTGCTTTTGGTATCAGGGTGATGCTGGCCTCATAGACTGAGTTTGGGAGTCTTCCTTACTCTGCAATTTTTGGAAGAGTTTGAGAATGATGGGTGTTAGCTCTTCTCTAAATGTTTGATAGAATTCACCTGTGAAGCCATCAGGTCCTGGGCTTTTGTTTGTTGGAAGATTTTTAATCACAGTTTCAATTTCAGTGCTTGTGATTGGTCTGTTCATATTTTCTATTTCTTCCTGGTTCAGTCTTGGAAGGTTATACCTTTCTAAGAATTTGTCCATTTCTTCCAGGTTGCCCATTTTAATGGCATAGAGTTGCTTGTAGTAGTTTCTTGGGACGCTTTGTATTTCTGCATTGTCTGTTGTAACTTCTCCTTTTTAATTTCTAATTTTATTGATTTGAGTCCTCTCCCTGTTTTTCTTGATGAGTCTGGCTAATCGTGTATGAATTTTGTTTATCTTCTCAAAGAACCAGCTTTTAGTTTTATTGATTGGTCCTATTGTTTTCTTTGTTTCTGTTTCATTTATTTCTGCTCTGATCTTTATGATTTCTTTCCTTCTGCTAACTTTGGGTTTTGTTTGCTCTTCTTTCTCTAGTTCCTTTAGGTATAAGGTTAGATTGTTTATATGAGATTTTTATTGTTTCTTGAGGTAGGCTTGTAGAGGTATAAACTTCTGTCTTAGAACTGCTTTTGCTGCAACCCATAGGTTTTGGATCATCGTGTTTTCATTGTCATTTGTCTCTAGGTATTTTTTGATTTCCTCTTTGATTTCTTCAGTGATCTCTTGGTTATTTAGTAACGTAGTGTCTAGCCTCCACATGTTTTTGTCTTTTACGTTTTTTTCCCTGTAATTCATTTCTAATCTCATAGCGTTGTGGTCAGAAAAGATGCTTGATATGATTTCAGTTTTCTTAAATTTACTGAGGTTTGATTTGTGACCCAGGATGTGATCTATCCTGGAGAATGTTCCATGTGTACTTGAGAAGAAAGTGTAATCTGCTGTTTTTGGATGGAATGTCCTATAAATATCAATTAAATCTATCTGGTCTATTGTGTCATTTAAAGATTCTGTTTCCTTATTTATTTTCATTTTGCATGATCTGTCCATTGGTGTAAGTGAGGTGTTAAAGTCCTCCAGTATTTTTGTGTTACTGTTGATTTCCTTTATTATAGCTGTTAGCAGTTGCCTTATGTTTTGAGGTGCTCCTATGTTGGGTGCATATATATTTTAATTGTTATATCTTCTTATTGGATTGATCCCCTGATCATTATGTAGTGTCCTTCCTTGTCTCTTGTAACATTCTTTATTTTAAAGTCTATTTTATCTGATATGAGTATTGGTATTCCAGCTTTCTTTTGATTTCCATTTGCATGGAATATCTTTTTCCATCCCCTCACTTTCAGTCCGTATGTGTCTCTAGGTCTGAAGTGGGTCTCTTGTAGACAGCATATATATGGGTCTTGTTTTTGTATCCATTCAGCAAGCCTGTATCTTTTGGTTGGAGCATTTAATCAGTTCACATGTAAGCTAATTATCGATATGTATGTTCCTATGACCATTTTCTTAATTGTTTTGTGTTTGCTTTTGTAGGTCCTTTTCTTGGCTTGTGATTCCCACTTAGAGAAGTTCCTTTAGCATTTGTTGTAGAGTTGGTTTGGTGGTGCTGAGTTCTCTTAGCTTTTGCTTGTCTGTAAAGCTTTTGATTTCTCCATTGAATCTGAATGAGATCCTTGCCAGGTAGAGCTATCTTGGTTGTTGGTTCTTTCTTTTCAGCACTTAATTATATCATGCCATTCCCTTCTGGCTTGTAGAGTTTCTGTTGAGAAATCAGCTTTTATTCTTATGGGAGTTCCCTTGTATGTTATTTGTTGTTTTTCCCTTGCTGCTTTCAATAATTTTTCTTTGTCTTTAATTTTTGTCAGTTTGATTACTATGTGTCTCAGCATGTTTCTTCATGGGTTTATCCTGTATGGGACTCTCTGCAATTCCTGGACTTGGGTGGCTATTTCCTTTCCCATGTTAGGGAAGTTTTTGACTATAATCTCTTGAAATATTTTTTCAGGTCCTTTCTCTCTCTCTTCTCCTTCTGGGACCCCTACAATGCGAATGTTGTTATGTTTAATGTTGTCCCACATGTCTCTTAGGCTGTCTTCATTTCTTCTCATTCTTTTTTCTTTATTCTGTTCCACAGCATTGAATTCCAGCATTCTGTGTTCCAGGTCAGTTATCTGTTGGTCTGCCTCAGTTATTCTGCTATTGATTCCTTCTAGTGTATTTTTCATTTCAGTTATTATATTGTTCATCTCTGTTTGTTTGTTCTTTAATTCTTCTAGGTCTTTGTTAAACATTTCTTGCATATTCTCCATCTTTGCCTCCATTCTTTTTCTGAGGTCCTGGATCATCTTCACTATCATTATTCTGAATTCTTTTTCTGGAAGGTTGCTTCTCTCCACTGCACTTAGTTTTTTTTCTAGGGTTTTATCTTGTTCCTTCATCTGGTATATAGCCCTCTGCCTTTTCATCTTGTCTATCTCTCTGTAAATGTGTTTTTTGTTCCACAGGCTGCAGGATTGTAGTTCTTCTTGCTTCTGCTGCCTGCCCTCTGGTGGATGAGGCTATCTAAGAGGCTTGATTGGAGGGACTGGTGATGGGTAGAGTTGACTGTTGTTCTGGGGGGCCGAGCTCAGTAAAAATCTACTTGACTGCTGATGGGTGGGTCTGGGTTCCCTCCCTGTTGGTTGTTTGGCCTGAGGCAACCCAACACTGGAGCCTACTTGCGCTCTTTGGTGGGACTAATGACAGGCTCTGGGAGGGCTCATGCCAAGGAGTACTTCCCAGAACTTCTGCTGCCAGTGTCGTTGTCCTCACAGTGAGACACAGCCACCCCCAGCCTCTGCAGGAGAACCTCCAACACTAACCTGTAAGTCTGGTTCAGTCTCCTATGTGGTCACTGCTCCTTCCCCTGTTTCCTGATAAGCACCCTACTTTGTGTGTGCCCTCCAAGAGTGGAGTCTCTGTTTCCCACAGTTCTGTCAAAATCCTGCATTCAAATCCCACTAGCCTTCAAAATCTGATTATCTAGGAATTCCTCCTCCCGTTGCTGGACCCCCAGTTAGGATGCCTGACGTGGGGCTCAGAACATTCAGTGCAGTGGGTGGACTTCTATGGTATAAGTGTTCTCCAGTTTGTGAGTCACCTACCCAGCAGTTATGGGATTTGATTTTTTTGTGATTGCGCCCCTCCTACCGTCTCATTGTGGCTTCTCCTTTGTCTTTGGATTTGGGGTATCTTTTTTGCTGATTTCCAGTGTTTTTCTTTCCATGATTGTTCAGCAATTAGTTGTGATTCTGGTGTTCTTGCAAGAGGGAGTGAGAGCACGTTCTTCTACTCTGCCATTTTGAACCCATCTCTCACTTATTTAATTTTTTGACTATGTGCAGTACTATCATGGTTCCAACATCAGAACTCTCCAAAAAAAGTATACTCAAGTGTAGTGACTCCCTGACCCATGTCTTCTACTCTGTTTCCCTCTCCCCATCCTGCCTACCCCATTCCCACATATCGCCTATAGGTAATGAATCACATTATTTTATGTTTGGTCCTTCCTGTGTTTCTTTTTGCACAAATTAGCATATTCATGTATATTTTACCTTATGGGCATAGAACAGAGTGAAAACTCACTTATTCTCCAATTTAAAAGACTTGGATGCTCTCTTAAGTGATCTCTCTACCTGATTTTCAGTAGGCCTTCTCTTCCTGGTTACCTTTAGGACTTGAACACATGGGCATACTCTAATCTGCTTATTACAGAAAGCTTAGGCACCCATGTGGCTTTCCACCGTGGCCTCTCTTAAGGCTAATGTTTTCAGTACAGATGTATACAAGCCAGCAAAGACTTGTTTGAGGCAGAAATCGTCCAAATTACAAGAACTAAGCAGAATAAAAAATAAAAATCCAACTTTAACTTCATTCATAAAGTAAGAGATAAAATTATATAAAGGAAATAAAATAAACCATAAGAAATAAAAGTGCTTTAGACACATGTCAATTTTCTTCTATTGAAATAAATCATTTATTTTAGCAGTGGAAGCACTTATTTCAATATTAGAAAAATAATGCTATTTGTTTTCAGCATAAAATAACCTTCAGGTGGAATAGACACATTGATTTTTTAAAAATGGATTTCAAATAAATACAGTGTCTTCATAATGAAAACTTACATTTACCAAAATATAGTAGTTACATAAGCCAGTGGCTTCCCAAGGAAAGAGAAAATTGCATTCCCTTCTTTTTCATTGTTTTTTTAAAAATACAATTTGTTCTTTCCGTTTGACTGGCCAATTTGATTGCAGTGTTTTAAAACGCAGCTAGATGCAATACAGATCCACAGGCTTGACTTAGGAAAACTGAGCCCATACAGCACAACAGTTGGATCCACACATTAATTAGATCCAGAGGTAAACCTCAGCTTATTGTCACTGGGCTTCTGGGCTGAAGGAATCTAGAAATAGGACACTTTGATGTTCTGATTGATTGTCTATGATATTTGGTATGAGAGAGCAAGTTATGAGAAAACAGAACAGCTGTGCAACAGCTATAATCAAATGCAAATGTGTAGGAGTCTCCACAACAAAACAACAAAGACAGAAGAATGATTCCCATTTTGATCAATAATAGCCAGTCTTCCACCCCTGAAAATTTTCACACACAATAATCACTATTAAAGCTGTTTCTGTTTTGCCAAACTGAAACTTTCAGTGTATAGGTATGTTGCCTGATGGCATGCAGGCTCATGGTAGAGTATTAATCATGCAGCTAAATGACCTGAGTCCCAACAAAATCACGTAAAATAACATCATCTCCTTAAAATTAATTCATTGGGAGAAATTTTTTAAAAAAAGAGATGTGGGGAGCAAAGTTTATGCTTGCTGCAGTGAAACCCTATTATAACAGGTCCACACTACAGCACTATAAAATATACATAATGCTGTTGGTGGTAGAAGTATTCCAGAGAGCTACTGGGTATCTGAGCATGCATTCAACTCCTTGGCTAATAGTTGCATCTATTCCTTATTTTCTGTCCCTGACTTTTATCCATTTTTTCATTAATGTCTACTGAGTACCTACTATGAGTCAGCTGGCTGTGCTATGTACCCTTTTGACTTACATCTTGCCTCCTCCAATGCATTCTAGACATGGCTATTAGATCAATATTGTCAAAACACACTTTGATTGTTTCAAAATCAGCTTCAAAAACTTTCCTTGACACCCTGTTGCCTACCAATATAATCCCAACACTTTCTCTTGACACTTAGATCTCTCTGCAATATGTTTCTTTCCAGCTTTAGCTTCCACATTTTCCCCACTAGACTGTAAGCTCCTTGGTTGCAGTTCAGTTCGCTCCAATGAAAATTCATTGAGTATTTACCATGACGAGTGCATGTGCTAGGCATGGGGATAACATGGTGAATATGAAGAATTCTTGTTATAGTGGAGAAGCCTGACACAAGAAATAAATGCTTTCAGTATAACGTGGCTAAGTCCAATAACGAGACTGAGCAGAGGGTACTCAGGAAGCACAGAGGACATACTTGTAACTCAACCCGGGGATTGAGGGATGGCTTCTTAAAGGAGTGCAGACCCCAACCCTTATCCAACTTTACATTCCTCTGGTACACAGTCACTTGAATGCATCTTCCCTGAACAGTTGTTTTTCTGTCTCTCTCCTCTTTGCCTTGAATGCCCTCTTTTTTGTCACCATCTTTGCCTTTCAGAGGTCCAGATCAAATGCCACCTTGTCCATGATGGCTTTTCTGATTACTGAAAGCAGTCAATAAGCATTAGATAAGATTATCTTCTGTGACAGAAAATAATTAAGATGAGTTCAAAATGGACGATATTAACTATCTGTAGCAGTAAGTGAAGTGTAATTAGTGTGCCCACATCTCTCAAAGAGAGCTTGTTAGCCTAGCCCTCCACTCTGAGCCCAAGATCTACATATTCAACTGCCAACTTGGCATTTCCATTTGAATTTCACACAAGCAACTGAAACGCCACCTGTCCCAAACAGAACCCATTATCTTTTCTATCTTGTTTGTCTGTTTCTGTTCCGGCGTCTCCTGTACCAGTGAATAGCATCACCATTCGCCCAGTTGCTCAAGCCAAATACACGGGATTCATCTTACATTCACTCCACACCCCTTATTCAGTCACTTGCCAACTTTTATCTATTCTGCTATCTAAATATTTCTCTCCATATTCTCTGTCACGACCCACTGTCACTTCTTGCCTAGAATACTACAAGAGCTTCCTGTCTGGTCTCCCCGCCTCCAGTTTTGTTTCCTTTCAAATCCCCCTCCAATCTGCAGGCAGAGTGATCTTAAAGTGAAAATATGATGCGGTCAGACCCATCCTTAAAACACTTCAGCCAATTGCAGTTGCCTTGAGGGTGAAGTCCAAAATCTTACAAGGCTTCTCAGGTTCAGTCCCATCTCTCAGCGCTTTCCCCATCACTCTCTCCTCCCCAGTCACGTGTTAGATTTCTTTCAGTTCACACTGAACTATATCTCATATCATGGCCTTCAGTCATGCTGTCTCCTCTGCCTGGAACACTCTTTCGTCCATCTTTGTGTGGGTGATTCTTATTTATCCTCTAGATCTCACTGCTTCAGGATGGCTTTCCCCAAATTTAAAGATAGTAGCTGTCTTAGTTTGTTCTGGATGCTATAACAAAATACCAGAGACTGGGTGGCTTATAAACAACAGAAATTGATTTCTCCAGTTCTGGAGGCTGGAAGTCTAAGATCAGGGTGTCCTCATGCTCGGGTTCTTGTGAGGATCCTCTTCCAGGTCACAGACTTCTTGTTGTGTCCTCACATGGTGGAATGGGTAAGTTAGCTCTAAGGAACTTCTTTTATAAGAGCACTAATCATATTCATGAGGGCTTTGTCTTCATGACCTAACCACCTCCCAAAGGCCCCACCTCCTAATACCTTCACCTTGGCCATTAGGTTTTCAATACATGAATTTCGGAGAGATGCAAACATTCAGACCACAGCTAATAAGATGATCCAGTTAATTCTACCGATTCTGGTTCCATACTCACTTGGCAACCTCCTGGTAATAATAAAAAGCTTACCTTACTATATTTTTATTCATCAGAGAAACTAAGACATTGTTTAATTCTTCTGGAATATTTTTTATAACCAAAAAAATTTTTTCAAACCCTGACATTCTGGTTTATGCATTAATCTGTGTAAACTAAGTTAGATAACATCTCCTCCATCTTGCTTCTCTATAATATTACAAATCACAAGTAGAAATGATGCTGCCTTCCTCACCACTCCTACAGCTCTTAGCTTGTAGCTCCACTCCTGCCCTTCTCTCATACCTTAGGCATATTGTGTATGTCTCATCTCCTCTATCAGGAAGCAAGACTGTGGTGCTTTGTTCATTTCTGTTTAAATAGAATGAATAGGTGCTCAGTAAGGATTTGTTAACTGTACTAAAACAATGCTATGGTTAGAAGTGACATATCTAACCCTGTTGATTCTACTTCTTAACTCTCTACTCAATGCGTTCTCTCCTCTCTAACACCACTGCCATTATTTTCAGGCCTCATCTGTTCTCTCCTGGGTTATTGCAACAGCTTCCTTACTGGTATACAGGTTTATAATTTTTTCCCTCCAACACTGCGTTTTCCACCCTGATGTCAGGGTGCTTAAGCCACTTCAACACAACTTCCTATTTTCTTCAGAATAATAAACAAACTCATTAACATGGCTCCTAAGGACCTCCCAAGTCCTACTGTCCTTCCCTGCCCCCCACCCCCACCCTTTTCCTATTCTTCAGTCATACTGATCTACTTGCTATTTCTTTATGTGCTCTGGTCTTTCATAACCTACATCTTTGCACATTTTGCTAGATCTGTCAGGAATAACAGAAATTATATCCCCGCTCTCTGGATATAATTTCTATATACACTTTAAGACATAAATCTAGAGACAGTTACCCTGGAAAGCCTTCCCTGACATGTCACCTAGGCTGTCCTATGCTCTTACTTTCTTAACACTGGCTGCTAATTTCTGTCATAGAACATACCATATCCGTCTCTCTCTCTCTCTATTCACATCACCCTTCCTCTTAATAAACAAAATCAAACTGGGAACTCTTCAAAGATAGGCACCATGGGCATCCTGCTTACAATTGTATCTCCAGGGCATAGCACATGCCCAGTATGTACCAGGTGCTCAAGACACATCTGATGAATGAATATTCTAGGATGCTGGTGCTCTGGGCGAGGGATGAGCTGTTTCCAGGAAATTAGAATAGAACATAACCAAATGTACAATATTGAGACAATGAATCAGCAACCCTACTAAGCTCAATAGTTGATTGTAACATATATCCTCTAATAAATCAGAGAATTTCATTACCTGCCCTCCCAACACAGTGTGGGAGGGGACTGGAAAAAGACATTTTATGTGTCTAGTGACTAAGAAAATAAGAACAGGAATAATAATAATAACAGCAGCCACAGCAGCAACAGCAGTGATTTATTAACTGCCGACTTTGGGCCCAGGCACTATCATATGTACTCTATGTAGGTTACAACATTTAGATTTCACAGTAATTCTAGGAGGTAGGTACTATTATTTACAGTTCACAGATGAGAAAACTAAAGCTTAGGGGGTTAAGTGTTTCTGATAAGCTATATAGCTAATAAATGGAAGAGCTTTGGTTCAATCCCATTTCCATCTGATGAAAAACTCTAGGTTCTTAATTGCTACCCTGTGTTTTCTAGAAAAGTGTTCAACTTAAGACACAAAACCAGACACACAGACATACATAGATACATCCACAGCATTGCTGAGAATGCTGTAAGGAAAATCCAGAGCTTAACTTCCTTAACCAGTCTCCTTCCTCCTCCCTCCTTTAATTCTGAATGAAAGGAGTCTCTAAGGAGAGACCGGAATGGTCAATGTGCACATTCTTTTCTAACATTTGAGACACTGAAAATTTGCTGGGCTCTTTCCATTTAGGTTGCTTTCAGATTTTTTGCTAACAATTTTTCTCACTATGGGCTCTTGCGGCAAAGCTTGAAGGGGGAACACTGACTACAGAGATGGCGGAACTTGCCTGAGGCCTCCCGAAGTGTTGAGCCCCAGACATGGATGAGAGGACCAGGGGTGGGGAGAAAGTTCAGAGTATTAAGCTATTCCTTCAAAGTGGATGTTCTCCAGGCTGTTCCTTAAATAAGTCTTGGCTTAGAAACCTAGTAGGAAACTGCAGTCAAATCAATCTCTCTCTCTTTCTCTCCATCTTTCTCAGGGAGATTCCCAGCATGGGCCATATGGGCCATCTAGTCAGGGTAGAATGGGACACTGTTGTGTGCTAGGGTAGACACAAATTTCATTTCCTCTTACTCATTCAAATCATGCCTCTTCCTCAATATTCAACTCCCATCTTCCTTGACTGTTTTAATTTTCCACTTTCCTTTATGATTTCTCACTTTTGTATGTCAGTAATATACCAGAGATTAGGTATTTATGGCATCGCTTGAGTTACAGGATTTACTGTAGTGGAATGCATTTGGATGTAGGGAGGATTGCTAGACGACTGCAGTCACCCAGGAGGGAGGTGACCAGAATTCAAAATAAAGATTTGATTTTGGAAACAGAGAGGGAGAAAGGGCTGCAAAGGGCATTTTCTGGAAATCTTGCTTCCATATTCTATACAGCTTATTTTTTTTTTTTACACTATCATGGTTTAAAAATAAGATCACCTTAATTGAGAAAGAGTTGCTATTCAGACTATTGGTAGGGAAATCTGGATGCACATGAAATCTTGCTGCAACAGATGATGCTAAGCATCCTGTTGTGTTAGACACCAGCAGCAGTGAGTCCAGCTTGATAGAGGCTTTAACTGCAGTCCAGCCTTCTTTGTATTTGTCTCTCTATAGAGACAGTATTTTAATATTATTTATTGTAACAAGAATTGCCCTGAAGCAATCAAAATATATCTGGGTGTTCCTGGGTTTGTGCTTTAGAGTCTAGACCTTTATGATGATCACTCATTTATTAATGTGCTAAAGAGGGGAGACTTTCCCATTAACAAAAGAAATGGCCAAAAACGTTGTGACACCAGTCAATCGGATCTTTTTTTTTTTTAAACACCTTTATTGGAGTATAATTTCTTTACAATGGTGTGTTAATTTCTGCTTTATAACAAAGTGAATCATCTATACATATACATATATCCCCATATCTCCTCCCTTTTGTGTCTCCATTCCACCCTCCCTATCCCACCCCTCTAGGTGGTCACAAAGCACCGAGCTGATCTCCCTGTGCTATGCGGCTGCTTCCCACTAGCTATCTATTTTACATTTGGTAGTATATATAAGTCCATGCCCCTCTCTCACTTTGTCCCAGCTTACCCTTCCCCCTCCCCATGTCCTCAAGTCCATTCTCTACATCTGCTTCTGTCCTGCCCCTAGGTTCTTCAGAACCATTTTTTTTTTTTTTTAGATTCTCTATATATGTGTTAGCATACGGTATTTATTTTTCTCTTTCTGACTTACTTCACTCTGTATGACAGACTCTAGGTCTATCCACCTCACTGCAAATAACTCAATTGCATTTCTTTTTATGGCTGAGTAATATTCCATTGTATATATGTGCCACATCTTCTTTATCCATTCATCTGTTGACGGATACTTAGATTGCTTCCATGTCCTGGCTATTATAAATAGAACTGCAATGAACATTGTGGTACATGACTCTTTTTGAATTATGGTTTTCTCAGGGTATATGCCCAGTAGTGGGATTGCTGGGTTGCATGGTAGTTCCATTTTTAGTTTTTTTAATTTTTTGCGGTACGCGGGCCTCTCACTGTTGTGGCCCCTCTCGTTGCGGAGCACAGGCTCCGGATGCGCAGGCTCAGCGGCCATGGCCCACGGGCCCAGCCACTCCACGGCATGTGGGATCTTCCCGGACCAGGGCACAGACCCGTGTCCCCTGCATCGGCAGGTGGACTCTCAACCACCACGCCACCAGGGAAGCCCCTATTTTTAGTTTAAGGAACCTCCATACTGTTCTCCAACCAGGCCTTTAATGGAGATGTGAAAGCATCAAATAAACTCCTTTCATGTGTCAGCAATGAATTCATTTTCAAATATAGGCTGTTTTCCTCTACTCACAGGTACTGAAATATGGCATTTCTTACAGGCCATTTTAAGTCCTAATTGCATTTCAACATTGAGGATGAAATCATTTAACCTGAACTGTATTTGTAGACAATCTGCAAACACATTTCCTCCCATGAAAAAAAAATGTAAGAAGAAAAATGTCTAATGATTTTTAAAAAAAATATATTAGGGACCAGTGACTGAAAGCAAGAATCATAATCGAAAGATAAATCTAAAGAACTGGAAAGAAAATAGAATTAAATTTTAAATAGTTGAATTATTGGACTCAGAAGTTCCTATTTCAGCTACCAAATGCTAATAATTATATATCTGCCTCCTCATAGCTGTGTGGCTACCTGTGACCAGTCATCATTAATACTGAGACATAAGTCAGGTTCTAGCTCTGCCCTTCTGGCTGTCTTAAGCGAATTACTGGCAAAGTACGAATGCAGAGACTGCAAATGACTGGAAGAAGTGATGACTAGGGGATGATAACAAGTCAGGTGAGACTTGGGTAATCATAAGAAAGCAGAAGAGAAACATGGCAACATTTCTTCCTCTTTTAAATATGTCTCCCCTGGCTTGGGCTTTAGTCCTGGGCTCAAATTAAGAGACACAGTGAATATATATCAAAACAAACAAACAAACAAACTGCAAAATGTGCATGCTTTTTGATCCAGAAATTCCACTGTAGGAATTTATTTCAAGTAAATTAATAAAGATGTGGGTAAAAACAGAGTTGTAATGAAGTTCTTTGCAGCATGATTTGTTACAGCAAAACATTGGAAACAGCTTATAAGTATAGAAAAAGGAGGATTGATTAAATAAATTATGGCAGATCCATGAGATGGAATATAAGGCAGCCATTAAAATTATGATGTAGTCTTTTTTATTGGAATAATATATGATCATAATTTTTTGTTTGTTTGTTTTTGTTCTTTTTGGCTGTGTTGGGTCTTCGTTGTGGCACAAGGGTGTCTCTCTAGTTGCAGGTGCGGTTTTCTCTCTCTAGTTGTGGCATGTGGGCTTAGTTGCCCAGTCAGGGATCAAACCCCCATCTCCTGCACTGGAAGGCGGATTCTTTACCATTGGACCACCCAAGGAAGTCCCGATCATAATTGTTAATTGAGAAAAAAGTGTTATAAAACTACCCAAAGTCTGACTCCTTAAAAATATACATAGAAAAATCCCTGAAAAACATACAGCAAGGCATTTCCAGCAGTTGTCTCTAAACAGTTTTTATTATGGTTGCTTTTTGTTCTTATTTTTCCTTTTCCCTTTTTTTTGTTTCTATGTTAAGATACTTCTGTCATTAATATGCATTGTTTTAGTCATAATATAAAATGAATACAACAAGCTTCATTTGAGAAGAATGATATGGTTGCCAAGGCAACAATAATTCCAGAAGTTTGGAATGCCCCTTTGTATGACTATGTGCAAGTTATACACCTCCCTTGAGACTCAGTTTACTCATTTGTGATAATGGAGTAACAACACCTATTCACAAAGTTGTTGAGAGGATTACTAAGGCAAAGTGTATAAAAGTGCCTGACATTGCCTTCAGCACATTGATGGGAGGTCAATATATACTGAATCACAATCTGAATGATAGGTCAACAATCTGTATTTCACACAAGGATTAACAAATTAGAATATATGCTAGAGTATACCACTTTGATAGCTAAAAAAAATCTATTATTCAAACACAAACAAGGTAGCATTTAGCATGGAATATAGTGAGATCGCTCTTAATCTGCTGTGTGAAGGGTAGGTAGAATGTGGACATTTGGAAGGGCATGACCAGCTAAACTCAGATTAATCCAGACACCTACTTCACCAGCAGAAGCCAGAGCCCATGACCTCCCTTATATGAGTGCAAAGACAGAGTAGTGCAACCATGCATGTTATGCTCATTCCTTGTGAAAATGGAAAATGTCAACTAAAAATAACTGTCTTTAAATACTATCATTAACAAAACCCAAGAGTTTTAAGCAAACAGATGTCTAAGAAGAAAGTTACTTTCTAAAACATAAGTGGGACAATGCAACCTGCCAAATTGCTATGTATTCAGTTTCTAAGACACTGATATTGGCAAGTTCTATATTGCTCTCTATAGGTAGAAACTCCAGACAATGAATGAAGAGCAAATGGTACTTCTGAGCCTGGGGAGGAATGGTTTACTCAGCCATTTAACAAATATTTATTGAGCATGTACTATGTGGCATGCTCTGTGGTAGATACTAATGGCAATGGGATAAGATCCTCCCTGCCCTCATGGAATTTTCCATGATAATGGTGAACTAAGGTAGATGAGACACCAAGAAACCTGTTTCATTTTGTGTTCTGTTAAGAGTGACTTGCATATGCTACACAAGAATGCAGTGCCTTGGTTTCTTTCTATTCTTAAAATATGGAAAACAAAGCTACCTTTCTTGATGATAAAATATATGAATAATTGGAAATTGTCTCAAGCCTTTGTTGAAAAATGCTTTTCGGAAAATGCTGGGATGTTTTTCAGACAATATTTTGATACTTTCCTTTATCCTTGTTTCTTCCACTGAAAAGTCTTGAAAAGCAACAGATCAAAATGCTCTATTTTATTTAAGCCCTTTTCTCTTTACTTAAAGTTTTGGAGTCTGTTTTTATTTTTTCTTTTCTCTTCCTTCCTCCCTCCTTCCCTCCCTCCCTCCCACCTTTCTTCCTTCTCTCCTTCCTTCCACACGTTATTCCTCTCCAGCCCCTATGTTTAAATACATCATGGTGGAATTGCAAATATGTAATTTGTTTATTTCTCTTTGCCCCCAAGTTGTTCCCCAATCGACTTTATTTTTCAAAAGCAATATAAAGGTTCATCTTTCAACTGGTTAATCCAGGCAAGCTGTTTGTTGGTTCTGTTCTCTCAACTGTTGAGTAATAGTTATTGGATTCAAAAGGGAGAGAGTTGGCTTGTGTCATACAGTGTGGGCCAGGTTCTTGTCTTGCACAGTTGTGCCAGTGCACCTGAAACCCCACCAGCAATGCATTCCTTTCTCTGTACCTGGCACCTCTTGGCTACCAAGCCAGGTCCAACAGTGGCCATGGCTCACAGGCCCAGCCGCTCCGCGGCATGTGGGATCCTCCCGGACCGGGGCACGAACCCGTGCCCACTGCATCGGCAGGCGGACTCTCAACCACTGCGCCACGAGGGAAGCCCCAAGCCAGGTCCAACAGACTTCATTGATGACTTAGTGAAGAACACACACTTATATTTGGCTAAAACAAGGGTGAAACTCATGTTTTAAAATTTGAAGTAAGAACCAAATTGTAGTTTACAAAAATGAAGGTCTAATCATTTAGCTCATTTGTTTATTATCATTTGCAAATTCCTTATGGTAGGCTACAGCCTCAACACACTTTGACCCCCACCCCTTGTCTGGCTTCAACTCGTATTATTTTCCTTCTTGATCATTACCCTTAAGCTACACTCTTTTCTAGAACATACCAAGCTCATTTCCTCTCCAGGTCTTTTGCTCATGCCACTTGTTCCCTTCTCCTGGAATGGTCTCCTTTTCTCCAAATTACTTCTCCCTCTTCCCCACACCACCACCCGACCAGGCTCTGCCATTAACTTCACACTTATCCTCCAGCTCCTCAGCTCAAACCTCATTTTCTCTGGGAGGACTTCCCCGACTTTCCAGATCAAGTCCTCACTTTAAACACATTTTTATGAACTGAAAGAAAGCGATGTAGCTGAAGCATATGGAACAAGAGTGGTAGTAGTAGAGTTTCCAGTTGGAGAGGTAAGCAGGGGACAGACTAAGCATGACCTTGTAGGACTAGTTGATGATTTGGTTAGTAATAGTGTAAGAACAATAGAAAACCAGTAAAGAGAATGTCAGTGATCAGATTTGGGTTTTGAAGAGATCACTCTGACTACTTTATGGAGAATCTGCTTAAATAGCAGAAAGGGATACACAACTGGTACCCCTGGTACACAAGGAGACCAGTTAGGAAGCTATTTGCAATAGTCTAGGAAGGAGAAAATGATGGCTTGGACCATGGTGGTGACCCTGGAGGTACAGAGAAGTTAGTGACAGATATATTAACAAAGTGAAATAAAATCAATAAACCTTCTTGAAGGATGAGATTTGAAGAATGAAGGAGAAGGTGGTGTTCAGGATTGTGCCTAGTCCTGGCTTGTGCAGTTAGATGGATGGCGGAAGACCAGCTTTTAAGGGTATTTGGGTGTGTGGAGGGAGTAGGGTTGAAGGTTGGTAAAAACACTTAAGGTTGTGGGCTGGCTGCAGATTTTAAACTAAAGTTTGTAAATTACTTTGTAGAGTGTTTTATTGTACTATTACAGCTTCATAATAATTATAGCTTACACTTAGTGAATAGGTACTTGTGCCAGGCACTGTTCTACATGCTTCACATATATTACATCACTTAAACATCAGTAAATGATAATGTTAATGATTCCATAATTATCATTATCATTATTGCAATATATTGTGCCTGTCTTTCCTGGACAGAGTTAGTTAACACAAGCAATTTTTTCTGTCCAATTCTCCTTTTTATAGACTCCATACAGAAAAGTACCATACAGTATAGGCACATCCTTTAGAGAAATTACAGTGCAGTTGATTAGATTATAGCTATCTTTAGTTCTATTCTAATCCTGAAGGCATATCCTGGACTAGTGACATTGTTTAGCTTCTGACATTCCCATGCATGTAACCTACTTATAAATCTGTACTCAGAGTGGGTTATCTTCTCCTGTGTATTGATTCAGACTAACAATTAACTTCATTCTTATAAAGTGATTTTACCTGGCATTATCCCTAAATTTTCATGGTTATTTACTAAAGCCACATATGTACTCACTAGAGCATTCTTGCCCAATCTGGGACAAAGAGCTCATTAGGGTTAAAAATATAATCTCAAATTTTTGCAAAGTCAGCTCAGCAAGAAACCCAGCTGGCAGCCTTTTTGTTTTATTTTTAAAATTCAGTTTTATAAACTGAGGGCAGAAAGTCTCTTAGAGCTTTCTCTGGCCTAAATGCTGACAATTCAAGGACTTCAAAATGCTTACATGTAGCTCATTTGGGGAACCTGTGAACTAGCTGGACTAGTCTACATTTGAAATATCAAGGTATAAAAAAATTTGCACAGGTATTTTGGAAATGGATTCAAATTGGCAGGTTGCATGCTATTATCACTTTTGATCAACAGCACCAACTTTGTTTGGGAATAGATCTTCTTTTGCCTATTAAGATGGGGGGGTAGTTAAAAGGGAAAATGTTATTTGTATTGCACAAGAAAACATTAGCAACACAACATCGTAAATCAACTACACTTCAATTTAGAAGGAAGAAAGAAAGAAAGAAAGAAAGAAAGAAAGAAAGAAAGAAAGAAAGAAAGAAAAACATCAGCAGATACCCATTGCACTAGACAGGCAGAAGAATCAAGAGTGTCTTCCTCTCTCAGCTTGATTTTAGGTGGAAAATCACTTGGGCCAAATCAAAACAAAACAAAACAAGAGTGGCATTAGAGATGGTATTTAGATCTTCTTGGAGACATGGAGCATGGAAGCATAGATTACTGTATAGACTTTATGAGCTCTTCATTTGGTTTCAAAATCTATTGCAGTGATCTCAGAACTTTAACTTTTGTCAAGAGTAGTGAAAGAGAAAAACAGGCATGACTAAAATAACTGACAGACTAAAATCCTAAGCAAGATTTGGGATATAGTACAGTCTGTGGGGCTCAGCTCAGCCTCACTAGCCACATTCACACCCATTTATAAAACAATCAGGAAAAAACTCGTCTAATGAGGGATCGCCAAAGAAGACACTTGATAGGATTTATATGTGAGGAAAGCTCTTTGATTCACAGAAGAGAGGATGATACAGGAAGCTGAGTAACTATAGCTGCCCAAAAAGGGGATAAATAGCAACTCACAATTGGATGATTTGCAATATACGGCAACAGGAAAAGCTGCCTTACTCTCTTCATGATGGCAGTGGCACCTTGGAGCTATCCACACCACCAAGGAAGAAAGCTGATGGAGCCTAATAGGCAGCCTGTGCCCTTGCTCTGAAGTTGATTTGCCCAGTCAGTCAAATGCACGTGGGAGGTTTGACTTTGTCGTTCACACTGGTCCAGATGGTGCTGTCCAAAGCCAGAATCTCTGGGCCACAGGAGCAGCATGGAGAAGCTTTCAGCTCCCCTGAATCAAATTCTGGCTCTTGCAGCAAGCAAGTCATGGAAGAGTGCCAAACTTTTCCAGCCAAAAAGCTACTGAATTTCGCTTTCTTTCTTACTTTCATCCAACTCTTTGCTTGAAATATTAGAGTTGTAAAATGTGAGTTATGAAGAATTTTTTTCTTCATTTTCAAGACTATTTCTGATGCTTTGTATAATGACATCACCCCAAATTAAGTTTTAAAATAAAAGAAGCTCTTCATTTACATTTTTCTTCAAACTGCACTTGATTTAGAAATAAATGCTTGAGTTCAAAACGCAGAGTACAGCTTGTAAATCATTTTCTTTAACTGATAAGCCCATTGCAATTTTACATGGCATGCCAATTAGTACTGGCTGAACTCTGTCACTGGAACAGTGTTCACAAGTGACCCTTCCACACCATATCATAGGGATTTCGGTTCACATCTTTCAGAGTTGCCTTTGCCTTCCTTCTGATCCTATATACTTTGTCTTATGTATAGATGATTATCTCTACCAGACCACAAGCCCCTTTGAGAGCAGGGGATATGTCATGTTTATATGCCTCTACGCTTCCTCCTTTCAACCCAGCCTAGTACTCTGAGGAGTAAACACTCTAAAATGTTTGCTAGAATTGTATTTTATTTTCCAGTCACTTATTTCACCCTTTAAGGTAACACTTTTTTTTTTTTTCTGACCCTGCATCACAAGTTAAGAGAATTAAGTGTTTTTCTGTAGTGATGTCCCAAGAGCTTTCTGAGAAATGAGGTAATGTAAACCAGGTAGGAAAGGGATAGAAAAAGTGCTATCAAGTAGTTCAGCCTGGTGCCTAATGTTCATTAAGTTCCTTGTCACGTTCTTTTAGTTTTCAAACATCTTCAGGGTCTAAGTTTATGAAGAAAGACTCATTTTCTTGGCTGGGAAGAGATTATCATTATTCTTTAATTTATCAAAATTAAATCATAAAATATTTATCATTATTGTTAACCTCACCAATATGCTGAGAAATTCTACAAGTCATACAGGCTCTTCTTTAGTTCAGACATAAGTACCACCTCTTTTAAGAAGCCTTCAGTGATTGTCTTGCCCCACATTTATTTCTCTCTTCTCTAACCTCTTATAATACTGTACAGCATAGCTTCGCATTTAGTATACTACTGGAATTATAAACTCTTGAGGGCAGAGCTATGTTAACTTTCTTCATTTCCCCCAATGTCTCCTAGCATGGGGATCAGACTCTACAATAGTTGATACTTTATGTATATGATTCAGAATTTATATTCTCAGCCTTATCATTTTCACCATTAAATAATCCGTCTGATAATTCCATTTGGATGGCCCCATATTGTCTCCAGTTCAACATGCCTAACACTAAACTCATAAATTTCCTTAAAACTAGATTCCTGTCTTGACTCAGTAATTTTTTTGAGCCACCTAGGCCTTAAACTCACTGTAACCTTTGACTCTCTCCTTTCTTTTCTTTCACATCCAATCATAGCTCTCAAATTCAGGCCTTTCAAATTTTCCTCTCCCTATTTCTATCTGCTGCTAACTTCCTAATCCAGCCTTTATCATCTGACACTTAGACTATTTCAATGATCCCCTAAATAATCTATCTTGAGTCTCAACTTCATCTACACCCTGAAAGTATGCCTTCACTACCAGATTTATTTTCTTAGAACTCTGTGATAGTATGTCTTTCTTGCTCAAAATTTGGCTTGCCATTGCCATTCAAGTGGCTTGTCACTGCCCTCAAAGGTGAAGTCCAAATTCCTTAACCTGGTTTCCAAGGCCTTCTATATCTTTTCTAAACTTAAACAACTTTTCTAATTCCCCTATAAAAACAAGTGAATCTAATTAATGTCCCTAAAATATGCTCCACATATCCCCTTGTTTGTACCGTTGTTTCTGTTGTCCACACTGTTAGGAATGCTATTCATCTTCCTCTCTGCCAATGTAATTATTATTGATCATTTCAGGTGCAACCCCAGAGTTGAACACAACGCTTGGTGCAATAATGATTTGTTGAATGAATTGATCTTTTCCTTTTTTAGGGTTTATGTTGCACTCATTATTTTTACAAATAATTTGACACTTAGCAAATTTTCCTCACATTGTTTAATTTTGATGTCTTTCTAGAGTTTAGCTACAGTAGACATCTGACCCCTTCATTATGTCTCCTAGTATAGTCATATCAAAGTATTTATATGTTAAGATACATGTTATTTTTTTAAATTAATTTTTATTGGAGTATAGTTGTTTTATGTTGTGTTAGTTTCTACTGTACAGCAAAATGAATCAGCTATATGTATGCATATATCCCCTCTTTTTTGGATTTCCTTCCCGTTTAGGTCACCACAGAGCACTGAGTAGAGTTCCCTGAGCTATACAGTAGGCTCTCATTAGTTATCTATTTTATTTGTAGTATCAATAGTGTATATGTGTCAATCCCAATCTCAGAAATATGGAATGCTTCACGAATTTGCATGTCACCCTTGTACAGGGGCCATGCTAATCTTCTCTGTATCATTCCAATTTTAGTATATGTGTTGCTGAAGCGAGCACGACCCCTCTCCTTTAGAGCCCTATATTCTTAAAGTCAAAATTGATATTATTTAGCATTTCTTGGTAAAACCTTTATTTTTTTTCCAGGATATTAAGGTAATTGTCTTCTGAGATGATATGTGAGTATCCTCAAATTTTACATGGTTGGATGCAGCAAAAGTTAAATCTACTGTACTAGAAAAACCAACAATAGCACTCACAGATGACAGCATAGTTACCCTGTACTTTAGCTACCTTTGATAACTGAGCAACATATTGATTGGGTCATTTATCAGTCAATTTTCAAGATAGTAAAAATAAAAAAATCAACCCTACCAAGTCCACATGCCATGTGAATTGTAACACAGAATATCACTTCCAATCTTTGTAATTTTGTAACTGAATAAAAAGTGAAACATATAGTTCATTCATAAGATACTTTGTCTATATGTTGCTAGCATCAAGATGGATGGCAACGCTCCTGCTCATAGAACAGGCAGCTAAGAACACACAGCTTCAAGGTATCTATTCCGTCCTCACATTGGAACTGGATACTATTCATTTCAATAAGTACATATGCTCTGTGAATAATCAGAAATATCAGTAAGACTGAGTTAAGAAGTATGATTCCTTATTGAGAGGCTAGTGAGGAGAGGGGAAATAATATAATGTATTGCAATCCTTTTGGGACAGGTGATCCCCAACATTTATTTCTTGTTGTTTTTATAGATCCCTAAGAAACATTCTAGCTGATGCAATGAATAAAGATAAAGTGGCAAAGGATAGGGACTCAAAGTCACCCAGCATATAGAGTTCTAGAATTCTTGGCTTATAATTTAAATAGGTGTGTGTGTGTGTGAATATGTAAGTGTGTTTATGTGTGTGTGTAGTTTGCATGTTTGCCCCCCCCTCAAAAAAAAAGGGGAAGAAAAAGGAAAAGAGAAAAAGGGTCTTAGTTACAGTGTATTTGGTTGTAGGTCACAGAAGCCCACTAAAATTAGCTTAAGTGAAAAAGGGGAACTTTTTGTAAGAAACACGGTGTCTCAAGGAAACCCATGGTAGAAAAGGTAGTTTCCATCTCATGGGTAGCTGGAAACTGACTGTCAAGAAACTGGGAAGCTTCTCTTTTTTTAGCACCTCTTTTCCAGATCAACTTTCATAATACCAGCAAATACAAAAGCATGGCCTCCTTACAGCTTCTGAATTTCTAATATTCTTGGTTTATCCAAATAGCAGAGGCTGACCCACATCTTTGCATCACAAGTCCATATTCCTAGGAGAAGAATCTGGTTGGCACACCGGAGGTAAATGTTCACCCTCATCTGATCAGCTATGGCTTAGGGGAGGGCCCAGAAGAAAAATCAGCACAGATTAGGTTGAAGGTTTCCACATGTCCAGTCATCTTGGGCTCAGAGGGTGATGCAGTATCGAGTACATGGTATGTATATAGCAGCTAGGGCCCACCCCTGCTGGGGGATTGCAGGAAATGGGGTTGTGAGATTGGCAAATACACTAAAAAGTGAATATTATAGCTAAAGATAGGGGATAGGAAAGAGGGAAGAGAAATAGAGGAGAAAGAAGCAGAAAAAGGGAGAAATTTAACCATCTAAGTGTTATATAGTCATTTAGGATTTTTTTTAAAATAAATTTATTTATTTATTTACTTATTTATGACTGCATTGGGCCTTTGTTGCTGCGTGCGGGCTTTCTCTAGTTGTGGCAAGTGTGGGCTACTCTTCATTATGGTGTGCAGGCTTCAGTAGTTGTGGCATGTGGGCTCAGTGGTTGTGGCTCATGGGCTCTAGAGCACAGGCCTAGTAGTTGTGGCACATGGGCTTAGTTGCTCTGTGGCATCTTCCCGGACCAGGGCTTGAACCCATGTCCCCTGCATTGGCAGGTGGATTCTTAACCACTGTGTCACCAAGGAAGTCCCTGTCATTTGGCTTTGTTATAATACACAGTTCAGGGCAATTGCTATTTCTCATTGCTGTATTATTTATTGTTACTATTCTGTTTACATTATCTTATTGATATGCCTTTTTTTTTTTTTTTAGCGGTAAACGGGCCTCTCCCGTTGCGGAGCACAGGCCCCGGACACGCAGGCTCAGCGGCCATGGCTCACGGGCCCAGCCGCTCCGCGGCATGTGGGATCCTCCCAGACCAGGGCACGAACCTGTGTCCTTTGTATCAGCAGGCGGACTCTCAACCACTGCGCCACCAGGGAAGCACGATATGACTTTTTAAAACTTCATATTGTGATGATATATTTGTAATTATAATTCAACAGCAGTTTATTACACACATAATATAATTTTCTATCCTAAATAAAACATCTAAATGAAAACCTAAATAGGCCTTTTATATACTCATTAACGTAATATGTAAAAATCAAGACAGTGCCTAGAATTCTATATGCAGTGCCCTACTTTGGTGAGGCACAGTTTATCAATTACCATGCAGTTCTGTTACATTTTTTTAAAGTGTCCATATCCATTAGCTGGAATTAAAATGACATATTTATAAGATTAAATAGTTTTGCATATAGTCCAGTAGCATCTATATTTCACCATGCTGGTGTCTGAAAATGCTTACTTTTCTTTCAAACTCATTACAAGTGTATTTTTAATTAACTAAATTGCTGCATCATCTTTCATTTCTTTTAGCAATATCCTTGGAGAGGTCACTATGAATTTTGACAGTAGGCATTGAATTTTAAGAGCGCTTTCAGTCCTGTGGGGCAAACAATCTGGCCTGATATAGGTCAGGTGACTGTGACATGTGGGAACAGGGACTGTAAGGCTGGCAAAATTCAGATTGGTGGTAGTTACAGAAAAAAAAGTAATAAAAGTTTTAAGGATAAAGGGTTTTTTTTTTTTAAGGGTTTTTTAAAAATAAGTAAATTTATTTATTTATTTATTTTTGATTTTGTTGGGTCTTCATTGCTGTGCGTGGGCTTTCTCTAGTTGTGGCGAGCAGGGGCTACTCTTTGTTACAGTGTGCAGGCTTCTCATTGCGGTGGCTTCTCGTTGCGGAGCGCGGGCTTCAATAGCTGTTGCGCACAGGCTCAGTAGTTGTGGCTCGCGGGCTCTAGAGCGCAGGCTCAGTAGTTGTGACACACAGGCTTAGCTGTTCCGCGGCATGTGGAATCTTCCCGGACCAGGGCTCGAACCTGTGGCCCCTGCATTGGCAGGCGGATTCTTAACCACTGCACCACCAGGGAAGTCCAGGGATAAAGGTTATACATTATAAAATACATTCAAAGGCAAATGTGAATTGAAAAGAGAGCAGATAGGCAAGAGAAATTCTGGGGGGCTGAAGAAGGTGATGATGAAGGCACTGATGAAATGATTGCACTGAAGCACTCAGCTTTATTCATTAGAACCAGGGTGGTGATGTGGATAAAAGTACTGGGCTGGAAGTTAAGAGACCTGGGTTCTAGTTCAGGGTGAGACATTTCTGGGTGTGCAACTTTGGGCAAGTCACTTATCTTCCCCGAGTCTCAGTTTCCTTTTTGGCAAAATGAAAGGGTAGGAGGAAGTGGACTTTAAGGTACCTGCCCAGACATTTGATCCTATGACCTAAAATGATTCTTAGAACTGTAATTTTCGATTCTGCTAATCCATGCAATTTCGTCCTGTCAGGGGTCGGTATTAACAATTGATATGATCCAATGATATCTATAAAAAGACTGTTTAATTTGCATATTTCCTTTCTTTTCCCTGAGGTTGCATATCTTTTTCATGCTGCCCTGGCTTCTCCTTGGTGATGAGAAAGGAATTTCATTTGCAGGAAGAAGCTGAGGGAGGCTGGGTGCCTTGTGATGAATGAGAAGTTATGGGGAGGGTAGCAGCCTGGAACACGTTGAGTTCTATCTCTTTCTTTTGGTACTCTCTCACTGGGTAGTAATGGTGTTAAATCGGGGACTAGCATAATACAAGTTTGACAGTCGTAAGGGACAGAAATGCAAAGCAAAGGCGATGGTGTTATCAGGTGGCACCCTCTTCACTTCATCTCAGGCAAGCTTCAGGATCGGAGAAAAGGTTAAAAGTGTGATCCAATTTGTAATTTGGAGATAGAAGAATTCATTTTCTAATAGGAACGCTAAACTATATATATAAAAAGAAACTTTTATTAAAACAGTTCTACCACAGTGATTGATTAAGAAGTAGGGCAATTTTCATCATGTAAATTATGTTTTTAAATTAGATTTAAATAACAGTAATACTTTTATTAATGTTATACACCATTTAAAAGAAATAAATAATTGGGTTCTCGCATTTTCACGAGGTGAAATTCTATCACAATCCTTGAGTAATTGAAACTGTGGTAATTTTTAGAGCCATCCAATTATAGGAATTCGGTGCAATTATTTTTCTAATAAAGTTAGTTTTCACTTACATGTGTCTGTCATTTACTGTTGACATGAGGATGTTTTACAAGTCTTTTTCTCATGAGCTCTGGATATTATTGTACCTGTAGCAGGATATTTATTGACAATGTCAGATAAATGTAGAGCCCATAAAAGAAGGCATGATTATAAATTTTATTATGCCTATTTATTTTTGTTTTTCTGCCAGTATCAATAAACAATTGTGAATACTTTTCTTTAACCTATTGACCATAGTACATTGAGTGGAAGTCTGGAATTTCACAAATAATTTAATGGAAACGTTAATGCATGTGTATTCAATAGTAATGGAAGAGTAAAGATAGGACGAACTGGACCAGTGCCTCTTAATGTTCTGAGAATTATGTCTTTTTCTGTTTTGACAGGATGAAAGTTGAAGGAATTCAGGTCAGTGTGATCGTGAGGCTTTGCCCTCTGTTCACCCTTAACTGTAGTTTTAAGATTGGAGAAAACTGTAAGAGCATCAGGAAAATTTCAAGTTCAGTTAATTATTTAACTGATCCCTGTCCAGACATTTATTCAGTGAGTCCACACATGTCCCAGGCATTGTACTAGGCTTTGGGGATACCAAGTTTAATTGACCTGGTCCCACCTCTCAAGGAGGCCACAGTTCCAGAATTAGACTCTGTATAATACAGGATAGACAGTGTGTGCTGGGGGGTGGGCAGTGCAGTGAGTGGAAGAAGGAGGGGTTATAGGAACAACTTGTGACAATTCCCACCTCAGCAAAGTCAGTTTAATAACTCAGATCTGTAATCGATAAATGTTGTTTTGGAAAAATAGCTCCTTGCTCCTAGAATCTCCTGCTCCCTTTAAGGAGTTAATTTGCCTCATCTCCCAGGAGTGAGAGATGGACAAAAAGCAGAGTGGAACTTGGAAGCAAAAAGAGAAAGGTCAATTTATTTAAGCCTAAAATCATGCTTTTAAACTATGGACCCCTGTGTAGAGAGATATTATGGGTCTAAATATTATTGCACTATATATCTAAAGGTTGGGGTTATTTTTAGTTTAATGACAAAATCTATGTTTTTAAAGGTCAGCCAATGAATTAAACATGTGTGTGGTAGATTTTTGCATTGCTCTACCATTTCAAGGATACAATCCAGTGGAGAAGGCGATGTGCCTGCTGTACAATGAAATCAGGTTGAAATCAGGTTTTGTTATCTAGTAGGCTTTCTTGAAAATTTATGAGGTTGAAAAGGAGAAAAAAGTCAATTCTGTTTTTAGGAGTAAGTGTGGGCAGTAGTTTAACACAATTACAAAACCGTCACCCTCAAAATAAAAACATGCATTTAACCACGGCAAAAATTACAGTTAACAATGTGCAGGCTCATTGAAACAATGAGAAACACATTGTTACAGAAACACATTGATCTGTAAATTAAATGCAGCTCTTTGAACTGAAGCCCACTGAGCAGTTGGAGGGGGCTGTGTGAGGAAGACCTGTCTCTTGAGTGTGTAGGGAAGTGGACAAGGAGAGAAGCCTTGACACCCGCAAACCTAAAGAAACCAGAATTGTGGTAAACGCTAGGTTGTAAAGGTCTGACAAAAAAATGATTTTAAGTGACTCGTCTGTTAGTGACCAAGAAAATGAAGAAAGCTCACTTGAACAATATCAGGTGGCTTGAAAATATAGGATGTCAGAATAGTTTCAGATATTAACAATACTTTTATTTAATAGCCTTGTTAAAGATCGACGGACATTACATTCAGAGCTGATATCAGTTTTTTGTTTTTTTTTTTAAATTACGATGACCACGAAGAACAAAGATTTGCCAGCTTAGAAACATGATAGCAAGACAAAAACCAAGGCCTAACCTGGACAGGTTTGCAATGAATACCATAGATGGGAATAGAATGCTTGTAGATATTGAGTGGTAAGGAAATAAATAGAGGTAATATCTTCCTCTATCTGGCCCCTGCTAATTCCATTTCTCAACAAAAACAACAGCGAAAACAACCACAGCAATAAAAAGGATTAAGGGATGGCTCATTAAAATATGCAGGAGGGCAACATTGAAATACAAGAAAAATAAAATCCAAATAGTACATCCCCTGTATAAGAGTATTAGAGAATGTTTGTACAAAAGGCATCACGCCTAAAACAGTGCTTGGAGCAGAGGGTTGGTCTACAATACAAAGTATGGGAACTCAAGGGAGGCTCTTCATTAGCATTTATAAGAACTGTTTGATAAAAGACTGACCGAAGGGATTATCTAGCTCTGGACTATTGCTGGTTTTCAAGGGGTCAGAGGGTGAATTCAGTTAGGAGTGGGCTATTCCCTCAAACAGGCTTTACCTAAAAAGGATTATCAGCAATTTTCACCTCATTTGTGTGAGAGTCACAGCAATGAAGAAATTTCCCCTCATGAAATGTCAAACCTTTTCCAAGCATACTATTTTAATTATCACAGTCTAAGCTTCCCACTAAGAGCAGATCCCTGTCCTCAGAGAGTTAACATTCCAATACGGCCACTTTAAGGAGGAAAACACTGGCTATATTTTGAAGTACCTAAACAGTAGTAGACAAATAGTTTGCAATGGCCAATTCTTTGTGTAGGGGGGTCGGCAACTAAAGCATGGAGTTTCCAGAGCAAACTGGTACTCTTTCTTTGAAGTAAAGTGCTCCTATGTTTAAGGTAAATTACCTCTTCCAGGAAGACCATTTCGCGCTCTAAAGAAGTAATTTAGTTCAAAGGGGAATCAATTCAGCATCATTAAGCTTTTCAGGAGCTACATTTTCTATTATAAGCAAATCCTGGATAAGGTAATTTGCCTCAATTAGATGATCACTTTGAATCCAGGAGGGACTATATTTTACTTACCTTACTCATAGTCATCAATTTTCTTCTGATTGCCTAGGTGTGTATGGAAATGTGTTATGTATTATATACAAGATTAATAAAATAAGACGTGATCCCGTGTTCAAAATAGCATATGTTCGACAGTACCTTAGCACACGTCCCAGTTACTGTTAAACTTAGATTAAGTCCTTGGGACTTACACCCTGGTCTGTTGAGAATATACAAAATGTGGTCCTTCATTAAAAGGAGTTTAAAGTTTTTATTTTTGACAGGAAGGCACCTGGGGTAGACAACAGAACAGACCTGGTCTAACTTTCATGGATGCGATAAGGACTGACTTTTTAACAACTATGAAAGTGCTTTAAATATTAAGCCTTATGGAACCGCTAATTACATTTATTATTTAAAAGGCATAATGGGAAGAAATAAAGCCAAGAAAAAACATGGGAAAATACCTACAATTAGTGCCAAATATCAGGTCTTCCGATGGCTAAAGAGTAAGTGAAAGTTACTGGTAGAAAATCTATTACTGCAGTGACTTAAAATGAGAATACAGGAAATGTGCTGGAGGAAAGTGAAAATCATTCAGATGCCACAATTTAAACATTAGGCAATGACCAGCTGGCCACCCTCTTGCCTCCCTGGTTCATAATCTGTCAATAAATCACACATTAATCAACACTTACTGTGCTTTGCCTATAGAACGATCAAAGTAGTCCTGTTGTTCTTTTCACAGCCCTTCTTACTTAGGGTGCATCACTGCACCTGAACTGCAAACAGATGGAACTCTACTTTGTTTGCTTGTAACCCAAGTCACTTGTCAAACATACTGTAGACTTCCATATATTGCAAATCTGGTGTTGTAAAAATTGAGATGGTAGAATAAATCATTTCAAAGCAAAAGAATATTGGTTTTGTTATTTAGCAACACAGTATACCTAAGACATTTTCTACTCTAAGAAACAGAATTGGCTTCAACTTATACCCACCAACAACAAAACACCTCACCACCACAACAAAATCACACCTAGCTATGTTTTCATTTGGCCTTATTTAGCTTACACAGTATCTTAAATGCATTTAGGAAACTAGACAAAGAGAAAAATCTTTTCAATGCCTGAGTTTTTAAAAACTTCTTTCACTCTATGGTGTTATATACCTTGGCAACAATCATTTTGGTAACCTAATCACACAATCACACATGTTCACTGTTGCTGTGTTATAAGGTAACTAAGGAGAACTGAGGGGCGGCTGGAGATGCCTGACACTCTGGTCTGAGGGGCGGCCATTGGCTCAATGGGGGTGGGTCACGGATGGCTTACACCTGGGATGGACTACCAGCCACCACATACCAGACGTGGAGTCTAAGGCAAACCAAGGACACACTGAGCAACCAAGAGTGTCTGTTTTATACCTGAAGCAATCTCAGCAGCAGTAAGTACCTGTGGTAGATTTCTAGGTAGAGCTGAGACAAGCATTCTTAGCTGAGACACCAAGAGGTGGTTAAAGAAGTATTGAAACATCATTGTATCTGATTCGAAGGGGCAGAACTAGCTTGACAATGTATCAATGTATTTAAATAAGCTGACAATGTAATAAAGATATTATCCATGGAAAAAAAAGGTAACTAAGAATTTTCAAATGTGCTTTTTAAGCTTTGTTAGAGATACATTTGCTGATAGCAGACATTTTTATTTCTGAAAATAGGGAATTATCTTCATCAAAATAAATTAACCTAATTTCGGTACTCCTTTTATGGAAAAGTTCAAGGGCCTATGACCCAGAGATCTTGGCATAGAAAGATACTTTAAATTTATTTGTGTAGCTGATTTCTTGGCAGTTCTAACTGAACCCAGATTTAAAATACAATTGATTCTTGTTATTTGCAGTAGTTAGGTTTTTATAAAGTATCGAACTATTGCTCCTAGGGGAAATGCAAGGTTAGGTTCTTGTGAGCCTTTGGTCATAACATTTTCATCAATTTATCAATATGTAACCTTGTTTTATGTGTGTTTCTCTCTCTCTCTTTTTCTTTTTTTTTTTTTTGCGGTACGCGGGCCTCTCACTGCTGTGGCCTCTCCCATTGCGGAGCACAGGCTCCGGACGTGCAGGCCCAGCGGCCATGGCTCACAGGCCCAGCCGCTCCACGGCATGTGGGATCCTCCCGGACCGGGGCACGAACCTGTGTCCCCTGCATCGGCAGGCGGACTCTCAACCACTGCGCCACCAGGGAAGCCCTGTGTTTCTCTTTAAATACACCTTATTTAATATACTTTGTTAACTCATTAACATTAGGCTCATAGCCAACAGCACTCATGCCTGAATGATGTTTACCTAACACATGTATTTTCTTTGTAAGTCACATTACAGCCTTTTTGAGCTTAGAAACACTTGACAGCACTTCAGCACTAGGCTTGGGGGCCATTTGAAACAGGAAAATCACCAACAAAACCCACAAAAAATGTAGCAACAAATAGACTGAACAAAGGACACTTGTTTACAGTATGAGGGCTGAAATAAGAAAGCCAAGTGCAGCCTTGTTTGACTTCAGCGGGGAACCTGCACACTGGCGACTCAAATTTTTCTTCACTGCATAAGTCCGCAAATGACAGAAAATGCACAGCATGAGTTGAATTTGAGTTATGATTTACAAATAAATTTTAGCAGGGAAACAAATTCACAAATGTGCAATCTGCAAATAATGAGGAGCGATATTGCCTATTACGCAGTGACTAATTTTTATACTTCTGTTTTAAAATGATTAAGTTATTCTGTACTTGCCAAGAATAAACTGTTTAGAAATACATAGAATTTTGCTTAAGTTTCAAATGTCAACCTTGGCCATTCATTTCAGAAAATCAATTTGAAGAAAAGTTTGATTTTCCCTCAATTTAGTCGAACATTGTAGTTATTTCAGCAGCCTTAATCAGAAGCTCAATAGCTGAGATTATAAATCACAAAGATACATGGAAAGGCAATGACAGGAAGAGAAATCAAGGAAGAAAATACATGTGTAATGGAGCAGGACCCTGTGGGGGTTTCTTGGGACAGACCCCTTCCCTGTATCCTCTCCTTTAGCTCCTCTCTGAAGTACCTAGATAACAGTATCTGATGCACATTTCCCGAGTTGTTTTACAGGTGCTAAAACCCCCACCAAATGGAAGAGGTTAATTACTTGGTGACCTTGAGCACATAGCCCCCCAGGCCTACTGGAGACTGAGGATTCATAACGTTAACCCCTGTGACACTGCCCTGTTACCTCACCATGAACCAGTCAGAGAACTGTGCACGAGCTGATCACATACCCTGCACCCCCCCCCCCTCACCTGGCCTTTAAAAATGATTCCCTGAGCCCCATTGGGGAATTTGAGCTTTTTGATCACTAGCTGCCCTGGATTCCTTGCTTGGCACCCTGCAGTAAACACTGCACTTTCCTTCACCACAACCTGGTGTCAGTAGATTGGCTTTACTGTGCATGAGTAAGCAGACCCAAGTTTGGTTCGGTAACACATGTTCTCAGTATTGCAGTCTGTAGTAGACTTAAAGAGCTGAGATGTGCTTAATCAACACTTGTGATGGGACCTGACAATTTCAATTTTATTTTACTGTTTATAATTGAAAATGGTCTGAGGAACAGGATGAATGGAAACATTTATTTGAAGATAATAATACCATTAAGTTAACTCCAAGACATATTACAATGACATTATTTGGACCATGCTTTTGTAACCTCCATTTTGAAGTACTTAGGATTGGCCAATATTTAAGACATGAACATTTGATTCCCTATGAAACAAGAATGGTCTAACAGACATTTTATAAAGTGTGCTCTGTTGAAATGTATCATTTTGTATTGCCAAGAGAGCATACACTTTGAATTGAAAGGGAGTGGGAAGAAAATAGGGAATGACTTATGCACGGTACTTTAAGCTCATGACAGAAATAGCTCAGGCAATATGTATGTGGTCACTCAAGAAACTTCAAAGGGGCTGGTGTGGGAGGGAAGAAGAAGAAATATAAAGCTAACATTTCAATGAAAAAAATTTTAAATAGAAAATATTGAATGTGTAACATTGGCTGTAAAAGAAAAGATGAGAAGCAAAAACTGTAAATGTTTAAAAACAAAAGAGTAGAATTGGACCAACACATGCAGACAACTAAAGTCTCATTAAAGAGGCTGTTATTAGGAAGATAGATTGAACTGTGCATGATTACCTTCTGCAGTGGCAAGTTTAAACATCAGCAGCAAAGAGATGGGAGTGATTTGATCTCTCTCTTATCTTGGCTTCATCATATGAAACTCTGTAAACTCCTTCCTGTCTTCTGTTTTTGCCATCAGTCTGTGGCTTCATACAACAGGTTTATCTTCTAGGCCACATTTATGAAAAAAGAAAGGAACTGAATAAAAAGAAAAATCAAGCTCTTTAAAGGATGCCAATTTTGTCTAGAAACTAACTAATTACAGAGATAACAGGATTTAAAAACTTGTCTGAATTTCTTTTAATATACTTAAAAAGCACATTTTCTATAACTGAAATGATCCCTATGAAAAGGAAAAATGACTTTTAGCACATTACATTGGGCCATAATACATGCTCTTGGGATTTTTGATACCAGTCATTAAGAAGTATAAGGACAAGCCCAGAACACAGTTTTGTCTGATAAGGTATGTCAAAATGTGCAGGCCCAGACGACTTGAGAGAAACTAGGGAGAACAGGCAAAGATATTTTAAAAACTTCTCACAAGACACTAGGGTTTTAGAAAACTGAGTGAGTTAGTTCCCAGCAGCATCCTTGGTTACAGTACTTGCCTATCTTAAAAGGACTCTTTGGTTTTATGTTAATTAAAGAGCTTTACCTCTGATAGTGTGAAAAGACTCTTATTCTCTCATTGGTCTTTCTATATGGTTCAAATGTGCAGAGAGTAACCACTAAGGTCTTCCTCATGCAGCAGATAGAATATGTGCTAAAATATAGGCCAGCAAAAACACTCCCAAGGGGTTTTTCACAAGTCTGAAGTTCTGACAGAACATTCAACTCTCCAGTAAAATATGTTTATTGATAGTTAACATTTATTGAGCACTTACTACATGCCAGGCTTTGTGTTAACCACTTTATATGTGTATTAATTTGTTTAATTCTCACAACAGCCCTATAAGGTAGGTGCACTTGTTACCCACATTTTACAGATAAGGAAACTCAGGCAAAAGAATGTTAAATAACTTACCCAAGAGCACACAGCAAGGAAGTGGTGGAGCCATGATTCAACCCTAGTTTGTATTATCCATCAACCTGATCACAATAAATTAATTGATCAGATTATCTAGCTAGTCATTTTGAAAGGTGGTAAGAGACTAATTCTCAGTATAGATAAATTTTAAGGTGAGTGAGGTTGACAGGGATTATGGGATACTCCAGAGAATGGAGAGTGTCCATGTGGAGGACTGCAGAGAACCAAGAAGAATTATACGGATACTGAGTACTGAGAAACTTAAAGGGAAGAAAGAGAGTGCTCCAAAGGGGACTGCTAAAGGCACAACTTTCATAGCTTCACAAATTCACAGAGGCCCAGTTCTAATAATTACCATCAATATCAAAACACAGACATGCCTTAACATTCAGAATAGGTACAGAGCTGTGAAACTATGTGTAAAATAAAATCCTACCTCATCTCTGGGTTCTCTTCCACCATAGAAGATAGTGGAGATGGTAAAAGAACTTTAGTGGGACATGTGGGCAAGGGGTAGGGTAGCTTCTTGTTATTGTGACCCCGTGGGTTAGGTGTGACCATCATGTCAACTGACTGAAGAAAGAGTCAGGGAAGCTGCCCTTAATGAAGATCTTCCAGAGCTCTGCTATACCTTAACCAGATGCCAGTGAGAAGCAGGGTACAACAACTGGGTTTATCTATTAGATTGGAACTATCATAGTGTCCAACTGGGTCTGAGATAGAGAGCCGTGATGTAGTAATTGTGTTAATAAATGAGTGCTTCACAGTTCTGTAACTGAGGATTTGGTTAAGACAAAGCAACCAATTTTACTTTATTCATTTCATAGAGCTGAGATTCTTTATCTGATTGCTTCACTTCAGCGGATACAATGGTATACTACTCATAGGTATGTAGGCACATGCACACACAAGAGCACACACACATCACTTACTTCTCTTCTCAAACTCTCAGTGACTATAGGGTAGGTACAATTTATTTCCAAGCTCGTACTAAATGGTATAAAAAGAATCTTCATTTACTAACTTTGGATTGGAGTAACCCAACAATTTAAGATGTTAACAGGTCATAAAATTTCTTTTTACTTTGAGAGACAGTTTCCTCACTGTAGGATGACTGACACTTTAATTTTCATTTAAATAAGTCTAATTAGCCTTGGGCAGCTGGCAAGCTTTTTAGAATCACAGATACTCAGAGTTGGAAGAAACCTTAAGGGTAAGTCAGAATAACCACTCTTGACGATACAGTTCTTTCTGTATTATCCCACCCAAAACTCTGTCTTCCTTCCTTCCTTCCCTCCTTCTTTCTTTCTCCCTTCCTTCCTTCCTTTCTTTCTTTCCTTCTTTCCTAAATTCATTTATTTAAATAATTTAGTGCCTATTACATGCCAGACAACTTCCTAAGTGATGCAGTCACAAAGATTAATAAGATACTGTCGTTGATTTTAAGAAACAGTTTAGTAGAGTTGACAGACATGCAGGCAGATCATTGTGCTACAGTGTGGGCAATAATAGAAAAAAATAGGAATATGAAAGGAACACATAGTACAGAGGAGAGAATGTTTAACTCTTTTGTGTAGTTGTAGTGGGGGTGGGCAGGGTTCAGACAAGGTTTCCCAGAGGAAGAAATGCCCAATCTGGGTTGTAAAGAGTAAGGTTTGCTAGGAGAGCAAATAGTGGAAAGGGCAGAAAGAACAGCATATTTAAAAGGCAGAGAGATGAGCCACCCTGGCATGTTAAAAGAATTGTAAGGTGTCTGTCATGGCTTGTCATAGGTGGGGTGAGGTGGGGAGCAGGAGAAGCCAAGGCAGGAGAGGGAGATCCTGAAGAAACTTGTCTTCATGGACAAATGGGTAGGAGTCGTTAGGGGATTTTAAGTAACCTCACTATATTTCAGAAATACATTTTAGAAACTTTGAACAATTTAAAATGTATAAAAGTTCTTACTTACAGTGAACTGAAATCTTTCTCACTGCATCTTCTACCTCTTAGTCTTCATTCTCCTATGTGGGATCTTACAGAAGAAAGTTAACTGAATTCTTTGATACATGCCTTTCAGTATTTACCTACGTATATGCCTTTCAAATATTTAACAATTATTTGGGTTAAACATTTTCAGTTCTCTTAAAAATTTATCCTCACAGAACTGTCTGCCTGTGAGATAGGTGAGAAGGGGGCAGGGCACAACTGTTAAAAGAATGTCACAACACTTGAGGATATGACAGAAACTGTTTAGGGCCTACTAGGCCCAAGATGGCAGAAGGTCCGACTTCCAGTAGACCTTGAGCCTCATTATACGCTCATTGTAATACATTAGCATATGCTAAATGACACACCCACCTGCTCCATGACAGTTCCCAGGCTGAATATAAAAAGGCCAAGAAGTGAGCAGTGGCCCAATTTCTGGAAATCCCCGCCCTTTCTTCAAAATAGTTGGAATAATCCTCCCACTCATTAGCATATGGAACTACCCAGCCCATAAAAACTAACAACCCCATACCCCAGGACCACTGTCACCTTCTGAGAAGAACCACATTCTGCTTATGGAATGTGTATCTCTCTAAATAAACTTGCTTTCACTTTACTATGGCTCATTCTTGAATTCTGCCTGAAGCCAAGGACCTTCACTTGGCGGCCCACCCTAGGAACTTGCCCGGGACCTGGAACGTAACCATTCTCTCTTGGCCCCTTCTCCTGCAACACCTAGAGGAAGAGAGTGGAGTATTTACCCACTGCCTCTTGTCTCCCCTTATTTGAAGGTACCATTTGGCCTGAGAGGGCTGCTGAGACATTGGTGAAGGCCCTGATGTGAAGATTAGAAAAATGCACCCCATGCATCTGAGGGGATGTGGTCAGCATGAGATGGATCTAAGCTCACATGGCACTGTCCACTGCAGGCTGAATCAGAGGTGGGACAAAGTGGATGTGACACAGGGCACCAGAGGCAAATGCTCCAGTAAAGGTAAAGCTTAACCTGTTTCAACAAAGCATCCCCAAAACACAGTGGCCTAAATAAAAAAATTTAGTTTCTTAAGTGGAATCTGGCTAGTCTACAATAGTGGGACTTCTCTGCTTGACAAGGTTGTTCAGGGACAGAGGTTCCTTCCATCTTGATGCTCTGCCATCTCCTAGGGCATTTCCTAGACATCATGGTCAAAACTGAGTTTCTGGTGCATCTGGTTTCCATCTCACTGAAAGAAGAAAAAAGAAGGAGTCCAGGGTAAACAATTTCCTTTTAAGCAAGCAAGGCAGAAATTGTACACATCCTTTATGTTCTTATTCCATTGGCGAGAACTTAATATTGTGTCCACACTTGTCTGCTATGAAAGCTTTGAAATGTTGTCTCTAGCTGAGAAGCCATGTGTGTAGTAAGAAGCGGGGAAAGGAATTTTGGGGGATAGCTAGCAACCATATACCTTCAGTCATATTGAATTTTCTGTCCGATAAAACCAGTCAGTTTCATGTGTTTTAAAATTCAAATTCAAACCAGTCCTGAAGATGCAAAAAAATCCCCGACAGGTTCAAACACAGCCAAAGCCATATGATAACCACTGTTCACTGCAAACAGCTAAAGGATCTCTTGGTTGATCTCAATTGAGAACAGTGTAGGGTAACTCTCCTATTACTATCAATTCTATTAAGGGCTGTTAAACTATGCAAAATGGGCTGGGGAGTAAGATGCTCTCCTCAGTAGCGGACCATACCATTTCCCATTTGGCAGTCATTCTCCATGACTGTTGTTGATGCTTAGATTTCTTTATAATTCAAAGAATAATAGGCGATTCGAGGGTTTCAAGTAGAATCTTTTTTGTCACGTGTGCAAAACTTGAGAAATACTACTTTCTGACAACCCAAGTTGCAAAGGAAAAAAAAATGTGCCACTACTGTCCTTGTACATCATTACTAATGAGGGCAACTTCTGCCATGTCAGTGGTACGTGTGCTTTACTTGGGTAGAATCTGTGCCCCAGCGTATCATCTTCCACAGTTTATTTGTATCTCTATAATATGATGTCGTACATTGCATACACTGAGTTACGTGAAACATAAGGTGAGACAGACCTTTTGTTCCTCTGTAAGAAGTATGTCTCTAAAGCCTTAACTGGGTAGTATGAGATGTTGATATTTTACCCCAACTTGACAGCCAAATCAATGTTATTGAAGACAGCCTGTAGGCATTTGTGACAGCCTAAGGATTAATACTCTTAGCCAATTTCAAAATGTTTGCCTCATATCACAAGCAAGGTGTGTTTCCTGGATTGGAATCAAAGCATTTTTGAGGCATGTTCTAAGCTATTCATGTTGCATAGCATAGAATTAAAGTGGATCAAATGTCTCATCTGACCGCAATTGGCTGACTTCAAAACAAACTTCACTTATGACCTTAGGTTTTTTATATTGGTGAATAAATCACAAATGTTTTTTCATGCCTGTTGGACCCAGGAAAAATGGAGTTAAGTTTCGATAGCAGAGATTTGCATCCCAGATATATGAGTAGAATGACAAAATGACTATGAATAGAATATATGAGAAACATGACTGGCAGAAATAGTACTTGACAAACATCCATGAATTTCCTACAATTTCCCACTTTCCTTCGCATTTGTGTTGGAGTTGTGTGCCTGTTTTTGGTGAATGCACAGGGAGCATGAGTTCTCTGGACTGAGTCAGTAAAGACTTTGTATGCTTCCTCTATTCCTATTTACTACCACTGCAAAGACTTTGGAGGTCACGAGTTTCATATGGCCTAGCTACAGGGTGGAGTAGAGCTTCCTGAACCATTTTATGCTTTGTACAAATGGCAAGTAAACTAGTGACATAGCCAAACTTATTCTGACCAATACAAAATGGTTTAAAATTATCCGAAGACCAGACCAGTTCTCCATCTAGGTGATTGGAAAGGGCACTAAAAATATCCACTCTTGCAAATGCTGGGTGAAACTATCAAAGGGAAAGGTTTATTTATTAAAGGATGCCAAGAAACTATAAAGGCCAAGATGCCAACTTTGAGGGAAGATCATAATATGGAAAAAAGCATGAAATCTGGTCTGTAGTTTTCCAACGATTTTTGTTCTTGCTATATTTTTTCTCAGTGTCACGAGTTTCAAACCAATTCTGGAATTGGAAGTCAAGGTCATCCAGCAGTTAATGATGGCATCTCTAATAGTTCATAAATTTAGACAGCTGCTATCAACAGTAAGTGAAGTTGAGGCACAAATCAAAACTGTATTCCTTTGTATGTAGAATTAGTGGTGTATGTTGGACACCTAAAATGATGTATGAGGAAGGGATCGGATCTAGCTAGAACTTGTATTTAAATCTCATTTTTTTCCTAGAGGTGAGCTGAAGGGGAGCCACATTTCAGCCCAGGGAATGTTCATTATCTTTTAGCCATTTGTTTCTGCACCTCTTGCTGTAAAAACATCCTAAGCACAGAAAAGTGTTAATCATATTTGTAGCAACAACTTCTTTGAGCCTGATTTACTTTAAATTGGAAACTTGTAGTAAAAGTTCAACTATAGCATATTAAAGAAAGTCATTATTGTAAACATAACCTTGCTTGCTAAGAAGTAATAAAATACTTGGCAGTCCTAGGTTCAGTTTATTTATGTATCCAAATCTTTTCAAATTCTCATGCATTTTTGTTAACTCTATTGTATGTCTTTACATTTAACTTACTCCAGACAGTCTTTGTCAGAAAACCCCATATAAGATCAAGAATCTGAGCTCATAACATTAATATGGTCACAAGATGAAAATACAACTTCATGATCTCCACCCCCAGCTACTTTTTTTTCTTCCATTTGGCCATACGGTGCGGCTTGCAGGGATCCTAGTTCCCTGAACAGACCAGGGATGGAACCTGGGCCCTTGGCAGAGAAAGCACAGAGTCCCAACCACTAGACTGCAAGGGAACTCCCCCACCCCCAACCTACTTTTATCTCCACAAAAATGGGAAGCAATAGAATATCCACAACAGGAGAAATGATGTCATTTTATCTACTGAAGACACACACCTGGCTTACTGAATAACCTGCACTGCTGATATGCTAATAAGGTAGGCTTTGACGGTGTAAATTCAGGTTGGCTACAAACTGGTCCCTGACAGAAAGAGAACTAGTCTATAAGACTGATATCTATTGGAGACTTTTTCATTTAATGAGTAATTTATTGTAATTAAAGGGAAAACAAAATAGCTTTCACTACTGGTCCCTGAGTGTTTACCCAGGCAACAGGGTACCTAGTTCTAGATCAAGGAAATTTTATATCTAGTTAGTTCCTATTCAAATATAGCATATTCCCTTTCCAAGGAAAAGGTATAGCTTTTATTTCTTGTCTTTATCTTCCTTTTCTTTTTAATTTAAGTCTTCTTTCTTTTTCTTTTAAGCAGATGGAGACTTTTTGGGTTACAGATGTCACTGAATTATCTATGGACTCAACGAGGAGATAATTAGAATTTTACTTTTCGTCTGTGTAGAAGACTGAAGGATTATAAAAATCATGTAATAGGGGCATTTTTGCAATCCTAATTACAGTTTTTCGTTGGGGTTGTTAAAACTTCCCAGTTTTCCTTACTCTAGATTCAAACTGTCACAGAGATTGCATGTGGTTTTAGGTTTTCTATGCAAATACTGGCAAGATCTTTGGAGTGTTCTTCACGTTTCCAAATTTAACTCTTTACTTGTTATGTTTAGAAAAGGTTTGGGAAAGGATGATAATAAAATGTTCTTCTTCATTTCTCAACCCTGCCTGAAAACAAACTCATTACAGGGGTGAAATGCACGGTCAGTTAGATGAACACATAGGCAGTGGTACAAAACTAGCAGGGTGGGTAGAAATTCACAATGGAGAAGTGTTTTGGAACATAAAGGTCAGCATTTAATTTAGCTGGGCTGTACATTCTTAATAATATTTATTGGGCTTTGAGTGATTATTTAATTCATTGCTTTTGCCAGGGTTTCTCAGCTTCAGTACAATTGACATTTGGGCAGGATAATTGTTTGTTGTATGAGGCTGTCTGGTGCATTGTAGGATGTTTTGTAGCATCTCTGTCCTCTACTCACTAGATGCCTATAGCACTTTCCTCCCTAGTTGTAACAACCAAAAATGTCTCTAGACATTGTAAAATGTCCCCTGGGGAGGAGGGACAAAATTTCCCCTGGTTGAGAAACACTGCTTTAGCGCAAAAGACACTGCAGTAGAAAACTTTGTTTTCTGCCAAAGAGTGGCAAACTTGGCATATTTGATATCTGGAAAAGATAATTTTTAACATCTCCTTCCTCTATAGGACAAAATTATCTTCAGTAATGATAATGGAGTGAAATTAATGGCAAAGAGAGTGAGGATTTTCTTTTATTGATTATTGTTATTATTTAGAGGTTTAATGTTTTATGTGTAATCATGCTAGTAAAATATTTAAAAATGAATAAATATTATAATATGGAAAAGAAAAAAGTAATAGATTAACAGTTTTTTTTCCAGTTTTATTGAGATATAATTGACATTCTGCATTGTATAAGCTTAAGGTGTACAGCATAATGATTTGACTTACATACATGATGAAAAGATTACCACAATAAATTTAGTTAACATCCATCATCTAATTTAGATACAAAAAAGAAGAAGAAAAAAAGTCTTTTTCCTTGTGACGAGAACTTACGATTTAATCGCTTAACAAATTTCAAATATACCACACAGCACTGTTACAGCCATCATCATATTCTACATTACATCCCTAGTGCTTATTTATTACTGGAAGTTTATGAGATATAAGTTTATAAAGAAAAATTAATAGAGTAATACCTTTACTTATACTAATGTATTTTTAAGGGAAAAACATACCTACATATTGGTGTGTTGTAATAATAAACAATAAAATAATAATGTTATAGATTAATAACAGTTAAAAAACAATTCAATAAGAAGCTAAAATAGAATGATAGATTTTAATCTTAAATATATTCGAATTCAGTAAAATATTTCATTTATTAACTAAAATTTCCACTTACCACACCAGAACACCAAATCCAGATACAAAATTCCAGTAGTCACATAGAATGACAGTACTGAGGCAGCTCAGGTCGAGTTTCTTTGCTGTTAACATCATTGCATTATCATTGTTTATTTTGAAGCTACTATTTAAATGTAGGAATATGCAAAAGCACAAGGGTTGGCACTGTGAACTCTACCAAAAGCAAGCTCAAATGAATCTAAGCTGTTTTGAACCTTTTCTGGAAATGGATGCACATAAAGGGATCCGTGTGTGTCAGAGGCCAAATGGATAACTGAGAATCCTTCAAGTTCATTTCCATGTCAGATATAATGTTTATTATGAGGTAAGTTATAGAAATAAGTATTATTATTAAAAGTAACAAAACATAAATGATTAAATCTCAATAGTAATCATTGCAGTTGTTTCTAACTTAGACCAGTGATTCTCAACCAGGAGTGATTTCTGCCTCCCAGGGGACATTTGGTAATGTCGAGAGACATTTTTGGGTGTCGTAAGTGGGGAAGGGCTGCATTCTACAATGCACAGGACAGGCCCCACCACCCAGCAAGAATTATCCAGGTCAGAATGTCAATTCTCAGGCTGAGAAACCCTGACTCAGACTGATCAAAGATTTTTTTTTCCCAGAGGAGTATTTTATCATTTTATCCCTGACATTGTTTAAAATTCAGGTGCATGGTGATAATAAAAAGCACAGTGACTTTTAGTCTGTTTTATTATTGTCTGTAAATTTTCTACAGACGACGCACCTCCCTTATATTTTGTGTCTGGAGCAGATGTCTCTCACTGCTCCAGCATGGGTGAGATGTCCGATAAACAAAAATCCAGACATAGAGATATTTAGGTGATTTTCATAGGCCTCACTAAAATATTCGATGCCATTAACCAAACTGGACTAATGAAACTTCTGAGAAAAATTAGCAACTCTGAAAAATTTCTCAATATGCTAAAGTTATTCTGTGGTGACATGCATCATGCTTTAGTGCTATGGGGTTTGGCTGGCCCTGAATGTTAAGAAGAACTTATTTATTTATTTTTTTAAATGAATTTGGTTCCAACCAAAGCCTTTTTATTTATTTTTATTTTTTAAAAAAAATTATTTTATTATTATCATTATTATTACTATCTTATTTTTTGCTGCACCACGTGGCATGTGGGATCTTAGTTCCCTGACCAGGGATTGAACCCTTGGCCCCTGTGATGGAAGTGCAGAGCCTTAACCACTGGGCCACCAGAAAGGTCCCAAGAAGAACTTACATTTAAAAATAAAACTCTTTTGAGATCTAGGAAGGTAGGGGCTGTGTGGCAGTATTGGTAAGAAACATTCACACTAATTAGGTATGTGAACTTCAGGGAACACATATTTCTTCAGGAAATAGAAAAAAAATCAAAGATAAAAGCAGGCAGTGAGACAGATAGTGGCAGATGTGAATTTCACCAATCAATTTGCTTGTTTGTTTATTGTTCTGTTTCTGTTTTGTTTCGTTTTATTTTGTGTTAACTGGATCAGCCAAGACTGCACAAGGTTTTGCCCAGGGTATGTTAAAGATGATAAATCAAAGCCAAATGGATAATCTCTTATCTGATAAATTCCCATGTAATGAAACTGAATTCATTCTCTGGAGATGATACACTCATTCTTATCTTTGTGTCTTTATTTTATTTCTCTTACTTTGGACACCAAGTTCACCTTTCCACCAGAGAAAGACGCAAATTCAATATTTTCCTTACGGCCTAGTTTGAATCAGACTTTAGCTGTTTATCTAACTTCCATTCCCTTGTTTTTGTTTGTTTTTACTTTTATACATTTTCATAATTTTATTTGTGGGATTACAACTACCCAACTCTCCCTCCTCCCCTCCTGCAATGAGGTTGTAACCCAGACTTGACCAGTCAGAGCATTGCCTTCTCTTAGCTACAGTGATTGGTTCACAGATAATAACATGACACAGACAGAATGACTCAAACTCACTGGAGTTCCTGAAATAATGGGATGTGAGCCTAGAGTTTCTGGCAGCCATCTTGCTACCATGAAGGGAGAGCCTTCATACGAATAGAGCCAATATGGAGGAAAGCAAAGCTGACAGATGGAGAGGAAGAGATGAGAGCAATAGGCAATTATCTTGTTTGATTCTCTAGATGGATTTGTATTTGAAGTATACACATAAACTTCCCATTTACCTAAATCAATAAATCCTTTCTGTGGAAGAAGTTTGTGTTGGTTTTCTGTTACTTGTTATACAGTAATTCATGACTACTCTCAGCACTTTCTTCCCAAAGTTTTCCATGACCATTTCACTTCATGTAATTTTTTCTTAGCTGTGAATTTGCATAATATTTATAAGTTTATATTATATACTCCAGCACTTGATTATATACTCTTTTTTTGTTCTCATTAAATTTATGTGAATCCAGTCTCCTTCATTTAACTTTAATAATAGAAATATATTCATGGTTTATAAATTAGTTTTATATTCAATATTTTATTTAATTTATAAACTCATAGAGGGAAGACATTTTGCTTATATTCCTTTTGTATTTTCCATAGTACTCAGCATAGGTTGGTCACATGCTGGGTATCTAATAAGTAGCAGATTAATTCAAAGTTCCATTCATAGCTATCTTTCTGATCTGTGAACATCTGAGACACTTACAATTCAACAGACTACCAACAGCACACACATTCCTAGAGATAGTAATCTTGAAGTTAACAAAAATAAACAAGTGCAATTCGTCACAAACCAATTTGCAGAAATAGAGGAGGACCTATTCACTGGAGTGAGCTTTGGGAAGTCAGGAACCTTGTCATATTTGTCTTTGTGCACACCATCATCCAGCACAGTACCAGGAAAATAGTAGATGCTTGATAGAAATTTATTAGATAAATGAATGCATTGCTTATAGCATGCTTTCTGAAAGGATCGAAATGTTCTTTCATTTGCACTGTCCAGTGTGGTAGCCATATGTGGCTATTGAGCACTTGAAATGTGGCTAGAATGACTAACTGAATGTTTAGTTTTATTTGATTTTAATTAATTTAAATTTAAATAGCTACATGTGGCTAGTGGCTACTGAGCTCAACAGTGTGGATTTATAAGCTCAAGGAAGCAGCTTATGCAACACGACACAAGGATGTCATTGGAAATACACATTTAAGAGCTACTGCAGATTGGTTTTTTTTTGGAAGCACACCTAAATTACAGTGGTAGTCAAAGCAAGAAAGATATATCCTCTTAAAGCCCAACTCAAATATCACCTCCTTTGTGAAACCTTCCTTGACTCTGACTCCCACCCCATCTTCACCCTCATCCAGGTCAGAATTAATAAATTAACAATTCTTTCCAATTATAAACAAGTTTGCTATGCTATATTATAACCAGTTTTACTTTTGCCCAAGTAATGAGCTAGATTTATTGCTTTTTGAGGGCAGAGACCATATCTTATTCTTCTTTACTCATTTAAAAGTACTTAATCAGTTCTTACTATGTCAGAGCTTTCAGTCCAAGAGGCAAAACATATCTTAAATATGCCTTAACTGTAACAGGTAATGAATGTTATATGCTACGGACTGAATTGTGTCCTTCCAAAATTCATACGTTGAAGCCCTAACCCCTAGCATGACAGTATTTGGAGATAGGATCTCTAAAGGGGTAGTAAGGGTTAAATAAGATCATAGGGTGGAGACCTAATTTGATAGAATTAGTATTCTTATGAGAAGAGGAAGAAACCCCAGGGCATTCTCTCTCTGTGGGTACCCACATACAGAAGAGGTCAAGTGAGTACCCAGTGAAATGGCAGCCACCTACAAGGCAAGGAAAGAGGCCTCTGAATGAAACCTACTTTGCTGCCACCTTGATCTTGGACTTCCCAGCCTCCAGAACTGTGAGAAAAATTTTCTGTTGTTTAAGCTACCCAGTCTGTGGTATTTTGTAATGGTGATCCAAGCAGACTAATATATTACAACTGGGGTATATTATTATGGAGGCATGAAGCAGGGGAACCTCACAGGACATTGTACAACTCATAGTGTGAACCTGGAATGATGCTACCTTAAGGTAACCTTTAAGCTGAGACCCGAGGAAGACAAGGAGTTAGCCTAATGAGGAAGGATTGAGCAGTCAAAGGAGCTAGCATATCTGAAGTGAGTGACACCACGTGGAGCTTCGGAGGAAGTGAAAGAAATTTGGTATGTCTGGAACCTCAGCATGAAATGGCGCAGTATGAAGATGGAGATTGTGCAGGACCATGGAAGCTGAGGTAAGGTATTGAGTCTTTATCTTGGAGCCTCCAAAAGGAAGCCATTTGAAGAATTTTAGGCAGCAGAGTGGCACAATTAAATTTTTTTTTGGAAAGCTCACTTTGGTTGCCCACTGGAGACAAGGTTGGAAGAAAGCCATTGTGAAGGCAGAGAAACCATTCAGAAAGCTGCGGCAGTTGTCCAGATGAAAGATGATAATGACTTGGACCAGAGTTCTTTCATCTCTAAGAGCTAGGACAGTACCCAGTGCATAACAGGTGCTCAATGAATGTTTGAGGTGAAGCAATTTGAACCAAAATATAAAGGTCAATATGTTCTTTCTTTGGATAACAAAAGTAAAATCAGAGCTACAAAAAGGAACAGAATCTTTCAGGATTTACATGAGGCCAACAGATATATCAAGATCACATTTCAGTTGGGTAAAACAAAGAAATGATTTTGGGTCTCACAATACTAATTTTGGTCACATCCAAACCAAAAGAAAAGTACTTATGTCCAATAGCATCGTCTTAGAAAATGAAGAATAAGATTAGCAGTGCAGTGATAAGACAGAAAGATGTAATATCTGACCACTGGATTTTGCATCTAAATAAGGTTTTCACATTAATTGAAAGCAAATAAAATTCTGATTTATAGTCTATAGTTTGGGAGTTGGAGCTGTATTTTCTCAAGACTAAGAATAAAAGGATTATCCTATATTATTCCTCCAAACTAAGCTCAGATAATAATAACAGAAGAATTTAGGTGGGTAAAAACCAAATTAGAAAAGATTAAAACCTGGGAGACCATTAAAATTACCTACTTAAATGAAGAAATACTAGGGTATTTGGTAGTTTTTAAGGGATGGTTTAGGTTTCATCTTGACCAGAAGCAAAGAGGTTGAGCAGCTGGCTTCTTTAGATATCTTTCATCTTCATTTAATTTGTCTTATTACCCTCTTGAGTGTTCCCTACATTTCTAACAGGCCACCTTTATTAAGTGTCCATTTTTGCCAGTCAACTGTCTCTAGCTTCTAAAGTCTCTCTTTTAACTTTGAAGCCTTCTTCTGCCAGGTGTCTGGAATATGATTCTAGCCCCAATTCAACAAGTTGTTTCTCTACCATCAGTCAAAAATTCTGCAAATTCCATCTCTTCCAAGAATCCACCACAACGTAGTTTTCATATGTTTCATTTCTGGACTTGTTTAATTCTTCTTTCAATTTTTCTATATGTCCTTAGTATCTGTTTGCATCGTTCTGTTTTGAATTATATATTTCTATGGAGCAGAAGTGTTATAAGTTTGTTTCATCCTGGATTGAACCTGGTAAACATCCCTATAAAGGGAACATATGACAGTTGTGTACAAAGTGTGTGTGTGTGTGTGCATGATTCCTGTAAACCTGAAAATATTTATATTTCCTTTCAGGTGGACATCCAGACTCAAACTTCTACAGTGAAGAGATATATAAGAAAGATCCTGAAAACATACCTTTTGATTCTAGGATAACTTCAGGGAGTATCAGGATTGGCTTGGGCTATTATTCTGATCATTAACAAATAGCATGATTTAGTGTAACCAACATTCTGAGACCAAAATGGAAAAAAAAAACCCAACACACTCTGCCATTACATACCTTCTTTCAGTTCAAATTAGTATGCATTCCATTTTCATTACAACAGAGAGAAGTAGAAAGAAGGGGTCCCTCGTAGCCACAAATCAATATATAAACCCTGATCAATGGATGTGAAGCTCCTCTGGATATTTGAAATATTTTTATGCATTTTGGCACACTGTATAGCAGGAAACAATCCATTAGGTTTTAAAAAGATGAAAGCCAATAAAGATAGGTTAGATGTCAAATTCTCATATCCCTCAGGCTTCTGGTTATGAGAACTAGCTTTTCTGCCTGCCACTTCCAATTATCAAAATGTGGATAATCTGAAAATTTATACACGCCAACGCATACTCATTTTACCTCTTCTATGCATTTTCCACAGGGGATTAAAAAGCATCTTTGCCTTAGTTTTCCATTTCCTGAAAAATGAAAATACTAATATTGATCCAGGAGTGTTATGATGATTAATCATTTGAAATCTGAAACTAGAAAAACCTCAGACACCATAGAGCCCTCCATGCAACCTATGTCATCTCTCAAAAAAGCAGAAGCTGGATGTGCAACTAAACTTTGTTTTATGGGTAGAGCAGCTCCTTTTCATATGATAGAGTCTCAGAAATCTTGCTTTCCACAAAAGAAGGCTTCAGTGTGAGGCCATGATTAGTCATCAGGCTGCAGCTGTCACATTTTATCATATTAGAGCTAAATGAGATATCATAGCATAACATGAATTACTGACACATTTTTGAGTCTATTCCTCACCCATGACCAAGATTTATGACTAGCATGACTACAAATCACAAGGTGACTCCTTCACTCAGAAACTTGTACTGAAATATTATTAGACCATAGCTGGTCTGTGAAACAAAAGCCTTGTAATTACCTACTCACCAGGGATGAGTACCAATTTGAGCCAAGTGAGACAAACAACAAACTCATGGGAAAGTGTTTGCCTTACTTGTTAAGGCTATATTGTCATATTTAGTGTCTGAAACAAGAGATTCAGACCTTTGATTGTTAGCCAGGCTTTAGAAATGCTGTGCAGAGGCATAACTTCTTGGCAGGTGATGTAGATCTCTGGGGGCTTGGAAATACTCTCTTCCCTTCTGAAGATTTTCCTCTTTGAACTCATTGTGCCACTAAACTCATCTACTAAGAAATCAACCCTGAAGGAATTTGAACTTATGACTCATGGAAGGGGAAGTCTGTCAAAATTTGTTACTTAGATTGTTAAGTTAGTCCCACTGGCTAAGACTGGTTCCTAAAAACACTGCTGTAAAATAGAGATGGACAAATAAGACCTGGTGGGTTAAAATGTGATTGACTATTGCAGTTGAGGGGGAGACATGTGCTACCCTGTATAGTCCTGCCTGGAGAATTGCTCAGAAAGTTAAGAAGAAGTTATGAAAGATTTGTGCCTGGAGAAATTGAGTCAATTGTTCCACTGGGAATGCGGAGGAAAAGAATAGATAATACTAAACCTCAACATTCAGAAGAATTATTTTAGTTCTATATTATCCTGTAATTATTACAGCTCTGCAGGTCTTTACTTGTTCTGCAGTATCCTACATTTTTGCTGAATAGTTTAGTACATCTGCAGTAAGAAAATGTGTAAAAAGGAAAAACTCAATGAATTTAATAATGTGTGGTTGGCTCGACTGCCTTAGGAGAGGATTCTAAAAATATATAAATTATTTCAGCGTCGCTTAAACTGCTAGCAAAGACTGTAGCTATTGGTTAGAGTAATGAAGGTTGAAGCTAGCCCCAAAATGGCACCCTGCCCCCGCTACCTAGAAAGTTTGCAGCTCCAGCAGCATACATTTATTTATAAAGTGCTTAGAGAGCAGAATATCCAGAAACTGTGGGCAGTTACCCTCTGGTGAGCAAAACTCTGTGAAAAATTATTTTCTTGGGCCATGGGACTTCCCCTTTGTGCTATTTTAATCGGAATGCGGGTGCCCCCATCCCAAACTTCCCAAGTCTATTTGAACACGTGTTGAGCCTCACAGGTTCTCAAAACCAGTATCCTTTGTGCTAGTGAGTGGGTAGGATATTTGAAAGAGGAATGGGAAATTCAGCCTTGAAGGTTCATATGGAAGGATCCTAGGCATTATTTAGAACGACTTCGCGAAAAAATGTGCGTAGAATTCCAGGGTAGTAGCTCTGTTGGTCAGGTTTTTTGAGCCCAAATATCAGTGTAGTGTAGAAAATCACTATGGGTACAAACACTTCAAGTCCTCCCGCTTTGAAATCCAGAATCATCGGTGTGAATTTAACATTACAGTTTAATCTATTTATGCATGTCAGCTTATATGGCAATGAAAGGTCTGCTCAATTTGTCCTGGGCAGTTTGGGATGGCAGGGAGTCAAGAGATCCGTGACTCACCTTTCCCAGGACTGTCTTAATGAATTAGGAAGAGCCAGTCTTTTTGGTCCTATATGAGTTTACTTTACACATCTTGAGATTATATATATATATATATATATATATATATATATATGCTTGAACAAAGAGTGAATAAGGATTCTTAACGATTTAGATACTTCTTAGAAATACAAATGAGTGTTCATCCTATAAGGAACCACTCTGGTTTCCCTGGAAATCAATTTTATTTGAATCTGAGACCATTTTGAGGAGACTATTATGAAGGTAGTAAGCTTGCTATATTGGAATGACTGCTCTACACTTCCTCTTCAAGAAAAAAAATTCAGGTTAATTGTAATACAACTTGCAGTCAACTCTACTGCCACAGACAGAGGAAAAAATGAGTTCCCATTGCCTGACCAGCTTTCTGCTGCAAAGGTTAGACTTATTGAATTGAGATCATCTTAAATTAACAGGAAAGATTTGACATAACCAAATTTGAACAGTTTTTCATCTTCTCACAAACCCTGTGGAAGTATTTTTTTGTAAGAGAAGGTGACGCTAGGTTTAACTTGAAAAGGTTTTAATATTTCTATCGTATACATTGTTTCAGCAGTTTAAATTCAAGAGCAAAATTTCTGTGCTCTCCATTCCTTTTTCCTTACCTTGCAGAGATCTTTAATTTCTCTAACTATGGCCCCATTTTTCATTTAGGTCTCTTAAGGCTGCCTGGCTTTTTAATGTAATGGTCATCTTCATATCTTAATAAAACAAAAATTGAATTATATGCACTACTGGGCAAGCATGACATGACTTTTGCTAGCATATGTAAGGCATGAAAACCTGGGGGAAAATACTATTCAATTTAAGTTCCACTTGAGCACACTGCAGTGCACTGGATATGAGTTCAGTCTTAATGGCACTGAAAAAGGTAGAAGCAGGGAAAGGTGGAGATCACCGATTTGAACCTAATTAAAAAGACCTGATAAAAATGCTAGAAAGCCAGATGGTAAAGTCAATTGCTTAGTAGTGTGCCAGTCCAGGGATGGAATATGTTTAGCAGTTGACATTCTGCAAGGGTAGACTGATAATATCAGCAGTGAAACCAAAAGGATTTGTTAGCACTGTTAGACTTTACTTTTAAAACTCTTTCATGCTTCTGTATCTAAGTGGAAACAAAAATTTGTAAAATCTCTATTTCAATCAAATTCTCAAACTCTATAAGAGCTTCTTGATTACTATTGAATATCTGCAACACTATTTTGAAAATTAAATACTAACATCGTTATAATATAACAGCAAATAGTGGAGTGGAAATTCATCACACTAAGATGGTTATCATTCCATGAGAAAATTGTTCTTTAATTGTAAAAGTTAAACAATTGGATGATTTGAAAATAGCACTTGAACTAAAGCACTTAAAAAATGGTATCCGAAATTAGGCAACTTTTGATTACTCCAAATCCAAATATTTAGAAATTGAAAATTTCATCTGATCATACAATAGTAGATTGGCCTTTCTTGAATATTTTTGTTGCCATGACTTTAGACAACATCTCTATATAGAAAAAATAAAAATAATTAAATCAGAAATTTCCACTCTAATAAAGATGTTAAAAAAAAAAAGAAATTTCCTTTTCTTCCTATAGATCATTTTCTATCATCAATATAGTGTTGTAATGAAGGGTGGTTAGAGACCCTCAGATGATGAGTATTTATCCATATGTACTGAGTGCTATTAAAAAGTAAATGGGGGCTTCCTTGGTTGAGAGTCCGCCTGCCGATGCAGGGGACGTGGGTTCGTGCCCCGGTCCGGGAAGATCCCACATGCCGCGGAGCGGCTAGGCCCGTGAGCCATGACCGCTGAGCCTGCGCGTCTGGAGCCTGTGCTCTGCAACGGGAGAGGCCACAACAGTGAGAGGCCCGCGTACCGCAAAACAAAAAACAAAAAACAAAAACAGTAAATGGAATTAGGAACCAGTTGAACTATATTTTGAAATCCTTTATTAGGAAAAAAGGAGGAATGTTTAAAAAGTATCAGGTACCTATCCAGGGACAAAAGGAAGGAGAATAGGGAGAAAAGAGTGAGGAAAAGGCAAGACTGTCACGGGTGCCTAATTTTGCCACCAGGAATGAACTTTTGGAGCATTAATTCACAGCCCTGGTATTCTTCTTCAGTCCATTTGTTCCTCTGTGATGTAACCGAATAATTTATAGGTAACTAAGGTTTCCAAAAGTGCCAGGAAAGAGTAAGTAGATCTGTCTTTTTCTGGTGAACAACAAACAGTAATGCCTTGGATTTATACTCTCTTATCCAAAGAGCTCAGGGGGAAGACATTTTTGCCCAATTCTTCTGAAATAGTGAAGAACCTTTAACAAGAAGTTTAGATGGTGTCAGGGACATGGCTAATGAAGTTTGTTGAGTCCCAGGTTTTATAAAGTAGGATGTTAGCTCTCACCTTCCAAATAGGACTCATTCAGTACCATAATCTCTGAAGTCTTTCATAAATTCTCCCAGGGCAATTTGTCTCATGGACTATTGACAAGCACCATATTTGCTACCCTAGCAGTCCCAGGACTATATGAACCACTAAACAAATAACCTATCTAAGATCTATACCTGAGACATACAAATGGCTGAGTACTTGTGAGAATGCTCTTCATTGCTGCTGGGCAAGTAGGGACTTTGCTCTTTTTGTTGGCAGTCTCCATCTTGGCCAAACCACGTGGTTCTCCAGCAGTAGATCTCTCAGTCTTCCAATTCTTTCTGGTCCATCTTTGGGTTGCATCTTTGGGTTGCAGTCATAGAATGTTTAGACTTTTAATTTGAATTTGCATATTTGATATTATTTATTTTCACTAAAAGTGTTCCCACAAATATCCAATAATAGAGTTTTGACTGAGCAAATTGTTATACATACAAATGCCCAAATATTATACAGCCATTATTCTGTTTTTTTTTAAATCAACTGTATTGAGACATAATTGATACACAGTTAATTGCATCTGTTAAAACTGTACAATTTTATTGAGTTTTGACAGTTATATACACCCATGAAAGTATTAGCACAATCAAGATACATACCATTTCCATCACCAACAAAAGATTCCTCAGGCCACTTTGCAATCCATCCCTTATTCTGTATGTCCCAGGAAACTGATGATCTGCTTTCTGTCCCTCTAACTTAGTTTGCATTTTCTAGAGTTTCATATAAATAAAATAATACAGCATGTACTCTTTTTGGCCAACGCCTTTCATTTAGCATTATTGTTTTCTGATTCATTCATTTTGTTGGGCATATTAATAGCTCATTCCTTTTTATTGCTAAGTACTATTCCATTATATGAATACTGCACAATTTGTTTATCTTTTTACTTGTTGAAGGGCATTTGGGTTGTTTCAAGTTTGGGGCTATTACAAATAAAGCAGCTATTAACATTTATATACAGGTTTTTGTATGTATATGCTTTCATCTCACTTGGGTAAATACTTAGGAATGAAATGGTTGAGTTTTATAATAGGTATATGTATATATTTTTAAGAAACTATCACACTGTCTTCCAAAATATTGTACTATTTTTCATTCTCACCAACAGTGTATTAAAATATCAGTTGCTCCATATTCCCACAAAAACTTGGAGATCTTTTTCTTCAAGTTTTAATCATTTTAATATGTTTCTAGTGGTATACCATTATGGTTTTAATTTGCATTTCCCTGACGACTGATATGATGGGCATCTCTTCACATGTTTATTGGTCATCTTTGTATATCCTTTTGTGAAGTATCTGTTCAAATATTTTGTCCATTTTTAACTTTTTTGAGAAGGTTCTTTTTATTATTGAGTTGTAAGAGCTCCTTATATAACCTGGATAGAAGTTCTTTTTCAGATGTTAAGTATTGCTTCTTTTGATGAGCAAAGGTTTTAAGTTTGATGAAGTCTAATTTAATACTTTTTTCTTTTATGGTTATTGATTTCTGTGACTTGGAAAAAAATTTGCCTACCCCAAAATCACAAAGATTTTCTCTTATGCTTCCTTCTAAAATTTTATGCTTTTAGTGTTTTATATTGAGGTCTACAATGCATTTTGAGTGAATTTTTGAATATGGGTTGAAGTAAGGGTCAACATTAATTTTTTTTCCCATATAGATATTCCGTTTCAGCACTATTTGTTTTAAAGACTTTTCTTTCTGTATTGAATTGCCTTGATACTTTTGTTGAAAAATATTTTGACCATATATATGGGCTTATTTATGGACTACTTTTTGTCCTTTGATCAGTTTGTTTATCCTTTCCTCCATATCACACTCAATTAGTATTGCTTTATAGTAAGTCTTGAAATCAGGTAGTATAAGTCCTGTAATTTTGTTCACCCTTTTAAAAATTGTTTTGGCAATTCTAGGTTAAGTGCATTTCCATATACATTTAGAATCATCTTGGCAATTTCTACAAAATATCCCTGCTGGAATTTGAATTTGGATTGTGTTGAATCTACAGATTAATTTGGGGGAGAATTAACATAATAAGAACATTGAATTTTTGAATTTTCCAGTCCATGACAATGATTCTCTGCATTTATATGTCTTTAATTTCTCTCAGCAATGTTCTGTAGTTTTCAGTGAGGAGATCTTTCACATGTCTTGTTAGATTTATCCCCCAATTTTTTATATTTGGGGAGAGGGGCTATTGGCAAATGATTTTCTTAAATTTTATTTCCCTCTCATTTACTGGTATACAAAAATGGAATAGATTTCTGGATATTTCCTTTGTATACTGTGACCTTGCTAGATTCATTTGTGAATCCTATTAATTGTTTTGTATATTCTGTAGTATTTTCTATATAAACAATCATGTCATCTGGAAATAGAGACAGTTTTATTTCTTTCTTTCCAATCTTTATGTCTTCTATTTCTTTTCCTTTTCTTATTTCAGTAGATAAGACTATCAGTATAACACTTAGGGGAAAGTATTTAATGTTTCACCATTAAGAATGTTGTTAGTTTAGTTCTTTTTTTAATAGATGGGATTAATCACATTGAGGAGTTTTTTTTTTTTCTATTCCTAGTTTCCTGTGAGTTTGTTTCTTTCTGTTTTTAATCATGAATGGTTATTGAAGGTTCTCAGATCCTTTTTCTACATCTATTGAATGATCATATGTTTTTTCTACTTTATTCTGTTAATGTGGTGAATTATATTGATTTATTATTGAGTGTTAAAGTAACCTTGCAGCCTGGGATAAAACAAGCTTAGTCATTGAGTTACCTTTTCCATATATCACTGGATTTGTTTGCTAATATTTTTAAGGGTTTTTGCATATACATTTATGAGAGGTACTGGTCTTTAATATTCTTTTCTTTTTTTTTTGTAATATCTTTGTTAGGTTTTTGATAGCAACGTTATGCTGGCTTCAAGAAACCATTTAGCAGAAGCTCTCTCCTCCTTTATGCTCTGAAAAATATGTTTTATCCTGTCAAATTTGGTAATTTGTATATCTCAATTTGTCCATTTAAAGTAAGATATTGAAATTATTAAAGTTCTAAAAACCATTCTCAAAATTTTAAATTATGTTCTAAATGTCTCTAGAAGATGCTTTGCTAGCCTCTTTTTCATTCTTGATAATGACTTGCATTCTCTTTCTTTATTTTTAATCAGCCTAGCTAGTGTTTTAATAATTTTGTTGATCTTTGCATGGAACCAGATTTTGGCTTTGTGAATTTTCTGTATTCTCTGTTGTGTTTATTTCTGCTGTTATCTTTATTTCCTTTCTTCTATTTACTTTTGGTTTATTTTCTTCTTCTTTTTTTTTAACTTCTTGAGGTGGGAATTTAAGTCATGTATATAAGTTTTCTCTTATTTTCTAATGTAAGCATTCAAAATGATAAATTTCCTTTTAAGCACTGTATCTTGACATGTTTTATTTTTATTATCATTCAGTTAGAAATAATTTTTACTTTTCTCATTTTCTTTATGATTTCTTCTTTAGCTCATGGATTGCTTAGAAGTATCTTGGTTGAGTTCAAATATTTGAGAATTTCCTAGATTCTTATTGTTATTGGTTTCTAATATAATTCTGCTGTGCCCAGAGACTATAATTTCAATTCTTTTTAGATATATTGAGATATGTTTTATGGTCATACATAAATATATGTATGTATGGTTAATGTTCCATGTCCATATGAAAGGAATGTATATTCTGTAGTTACTGGATGTTGTAATCTGTAAGTATCAATTAGGTCTATGTGGTTGATATCATTCTTTACATCCTCTATGTTTAAAATGAGTTTCGTCTAGATAGTCTATTACTGAAGGAACAGTGTTAAAACCTCCTACTGGAATTGTCTTTTTCTCTCTTCAGTTCTGTTGATTCTTACTTCATGGATTTGAAATTCTGTTATTAAGCACATGTATATTTACAATATTTTTCTGACAAACAGATTATATTATCATTGTAAAACGTGCCTCTTTACCTTTAACAATACTCTTTCTCTTAAAATTTCTTTAACTGGTATCAATATAGCTATTGTGGCCTTCTTACGCTTACTGTTTGCATGATATAGCTTTTCAATCTATTCTTTCCAAACTTCTGTGTCATATTTAAAGTATGTATGTTATAGACATTAAAAGTATGTGTATTCAAGACAGGGACGTGGATTTTTAGCATTTCTGATAATCTCTACCTTTTATTATCATTTAATGTAATTATAGATATGGTTGTCTTTAGATCTTCTATTTTACTATTTGGGTTTTGTTAGATACCGCTTAATTTTTTTCTACCCTGCTCTCTTTTAGATTATTTGAATATATTTTAGAATTTTATTTGAATTTATCTCTTAACTTTTTTTTTTTTTGCGGTACACGGGCCTCTCACTGTTGTGGCCTCTCCCGTTGTGGAGTACAGGCTCCAGACACGCAGGCTCAGCGGTCATGGCTCACGGGCCTAGCCACTCCATGGCATGTGGGATCTTCCCGGACTGGGGCACGAACCTGTGTCCCCTGCATTGGCAGGTGGACTCTCAACCACTGCACCACCAGGGAAGCCACTCTCTTAACATTTTAACTATGTCTTTTAAAATTTTTTAGTGGTTGCTCTAGAAATTACAATATACATTCTGAAGTTGTCACAACCTTCTAAGGATTAATATTTCACTAATTATATAAAATGCAACCTTACGATCAAATAGGTCCATTTACCACCCCTCCTCACCTTATTTTATGTAATGTTTGCCATATATATTACAACTACCTGCATTTTAACTCCACAAGAGAGTATATTATGTATGCTTTAAATGGCTGTATGTATTTTAAAGAAATGAAGAGAGAAATAGTCTTTTATTTTCACTCAAATATTTACATTTTTGGGGATTCTCTTCTTTTATTCTTAAAGATCTAAGATTCTCTCTGGTGTCATTTCTTTCCACCTGGAGAATTTTCTTTGACCTTTTTTTGTGTGTGTGTGTATTTTGGATGTGCTGGTGATTCATTCTTAGCTTTCTTTTACCTGAAAACATGAAATTTATTCTATGCCAGTTGCTTCCTCCAAACATTGACTCCTCTCTCAAATCCACATGCTTTTAATTTATAGTTTTAATTTATCAGAGGATAATTATTATTATTATTATTATTTTTGCAGTATGAGGGCCTCTCACTGTTGTGGCCTCTCCCGTTGCCGAGCACAGGTTCCGGACGCGCAGGCTCAGCGACCATGGCTCACGGGCCTAGCTGCTCCGCAGCATGTAGGATCTTCCCAGACCGGGGCACGAACCTGTGTCCCCTGCATCGGCAGGCGGACTCTCAACCACTGCGCCACCAGGGAAGCCCTATCAGAGGATAATTTTAAGGGTTTGCTCAGTTACGCTGGAAGCAGAATTCCCATTAACCCATTTTTGAAAACTATTTAAAACATGGGAAAGTATTTATGCAGTAATGATAAATGAAAAATAAGATGATGAGCAGAAGGTATTCTAGTATGTAGTTGTACATTTATACATTTATAAATGTATAAAAATGAAAAGGAAATGTATCTAAGTTCAAATAAGAATTATTTCCTGGTAGTTGGATTATGGCTGATTTTTATTTTATTCTTTAGAACTTGCTAAAAGCTATATTTTTAAGAACAGCACATTTAATTTTATGATCAGAAAAATAATAAAATTGATTTAAAAAGATGTTGAAAGGCAATGAACTAATAAATAATAAACGAATCATATAGTCAGTAAATCCTTTAGTGTTTCAAAGGAGGAAAATATTATCTAGACCAGAAGATCAGAACAACTTTTTATGGAAGAGGTAGGATACGAAATGTTTCTAGAAGGTGACAGTTTAAATAACTGTTGGGTGTATAGATAGAGGGGAAAGAACATTCCAATATTTTTCTTGTTATGGAATTTAAGTCCTTGGATTCAAGAAGGTATATGCCAAGCCTCTTTTTTAAGCTGCAATATGAGTTTGTTTCATTGTGTTTCATTCATAAGCTGATTCTGTTAGCAAGGATGGCAGAGGGGTAGGTTACTCACTCAGGCTTCTGCTTAGTTTCTATTTCTGGCTCAGTGGCTAGGACTGCAGAGCTATGCAAGAGAAGAATGAAGTAATTGATAACTTTTGTTTATTTATTTTTATTTCTATTGCTTTCTTTCAGTCTCTTCCAACATTTTATTTTCCATCTAGGGAAGTATTCTCAAACAGAGATAATAATCTCATAAACCTCATTTATCAAACTTCATGAGAGAATTATTCCTTGTTTCTCTGATATCATTTTCTTTGCTTTCATCTTCTAGTATGGAAAAACCCAACATATTTTGACCAAAAAAAAAAATTTAACTTGGAATTAAAAATTAAATGCTTAGAACATATCATGTAGTGTTTTGATAAGAAGTTCAAAGAGCTATTTTTGTAATACAATATGACAATTATGCTTTCTAATTTTAGCAAAATTTCAAATGGACAGGCCCCCACTTGCTGGAAGCATCATATTGTGCAAACATTTATTTTTATTCGTTGAAATGCAAATTTAGATGAAAGAGGCAAGTTATAATAAAAATAAACTACATGTAAGACATTTAATCACAAATCCAACCTCCAGGATATATCTTGGAGTGAACACTGACTGAAGCCACTCCTCTAGTAGCCTCTACAGGGATCACTGATGGTCATTTTGATGAGCCTGATGCCCTGCAAGATAGTGAGTCTTCAAAGGAAGATTCAATTATATTGAGAATACTATACAGGGAAATGGGCTTGTATATTTTTGAAAGATAATCAGTAAGTGTGTAGAAATTGAAAAGCTATGACTTAAACATCAGATAAAAATTCTTTTAATCAAGGTTTTCTATTTCTTGAACATTTCAGCTAATTGACATTTAATACTAATACATTTTGAGATAATATAGCCATGCAATATTCTTAGGAAAAATATGGATTATAATAGACATAATTATACCTTGTGCTCATTTTCTTGCCAGTGTTCTCTATATTTATCATTGTAGTTAGTCACGTTTTCTAATATATAGGCATCCAAGTCATCCTTCTACAACCAGCACTAATAAATATTAGGACAAAATTAAACCCTTAAAGAAATGTATACTTTTTAATGAGTCACCAAAGGACACTTAATCACTCATCATTTAAAATTTGCTTAAGCATCTAGAGTAGAAATGCTTAGTAGAACTTTCTGTGAAATTGGAAATTTCTATGATATTGGAAATGTTTGTTATGATAGCCACTAGTCACATGTGGCTATTGAGCACTTATAACGAGGCTAGCATGCCATAGGAAGTGAATTTTAAATTTTAAAAATTAATTAATTTAAATAGCAACATGTAGCTAGACGTAGTTAAAGTGTAGATTTGGAGTCCTCAGATGTTATTGAAGTGAAGTGGTAAACTGATAATAAAACTAAGTATTTCTTTTTCCTTCTTTTGTCTTATTTCATCCTGAAAATGAGAATTTAGTTAGAAATAGGAAATTCAGAAAAGCTTTTGAACCTACTCTAGTCATTCTTCAAATAAACAAGAAGACATTGGCACAATTGAGAGTGCACTACAGATATTTAAATTGTTTGTTCATTTGTGACAGACTTTACATATTCTCTTGAGTTTTAATTTTTTGAAATGCTCTGTTTTTAATGCTCTGTTAAACTGGTTGAAATTGTTAAAAAATCTTACGCTTAAGTTAAAAATGAATACTGATGTTTAATTTGTTAAAATATTTATATTAATTTTTGTTGAAGAAAAGAATCTTGGATACATAATCTTGTGTAAATTATATAAATCATTTCAGCTGTCTGTGGATTTTGGTGGCTGATATCCTTCTAATAGATAGCATGACAAAAAATTTCTTAGGTGAAAGGAGAATGTAATGATTAAGCAAATTTGTTCCTCTTCAAACTCTTAAGGGTTTGCTGTGAATACCTTCCAGCAGCTATGGTGAGAAATATTTGCTGCAAATAGCTCTTCTCCTTTTCCTGTGGTAAAATATTTATGGGATGGTGGTGGTGATAAGAGGGGAATTATACAAGTCAAAATATCTTAGAATTCTGTGTAGTTTTTTTAAAATAAATTTATTTATTTATTTTTGGTTGCATTGGGTCTTCTTTGCTGCGCACAGGCTTTCTCTAGTTGCAGTGAGTGGGGGCTAGTCTTTGTTGCGGTGTGTGGGCTTCTCATTGCGGTGGCTTCTGTTGTTGTGGAGCATGGGCTCTAGGTGCCTGGACTTCAGTAGTTGTGACATGTGGGCTCTAGAGTACAGGCTCAGTAGTTGTGGTGCACCAGCTTAGTTGCTCCACGGCATGTGGGATCTTCCCGGACCAGGGAACAAACCCCTGTCCCCTGCATTGGGAGGCGGATTCTTAACCACTGCACCACCAGGGAAGTCCCCTCTGTGTAGTTTTTATACTCATCTAGGTATTCTTGTTCTTTTTGGCTCTCTCTGTCTCTGTCTCTTTCAGTACTTGAGCACTTACCCTTATCTTACTGTAACATTCTCCATGGATTTAGCATGCATCATTTCAGTCACTGTTAGGGGAATAATAGATTTCATCAAATCCAAAGTAGGCCTTTTTTGGAATACCATTCAATATTCTACCTTTAACTTTCTACCAGTTAACTTCCTCTTCATCATGGCCTTTCTTTCTGCTCCCTGATTGAGATTAAGGTAAGAAGCACTGGTGAAAAGCTTGGGGAAAGACCAGAAGAGGAAGAGTTGTCATCAGCAGGCTCTATTTCTACCTGAAGGGCTGCTGTAATGTAAGACTCCTTAATATACCAGGTCTTATGTGCTTGGTCTTTTAAAATTTCTTTTCTTTTTTTTTTATTGTAGTATAATTGCTTTACAATGTTGTGTTAGTTTCTGCTGCACAACGAAGTGAATCGCCATATGCATACACACATCCCCTCCCTCTTGGAACTCCCCCCACCTCCCATCCCACCCAACTAGGCCATCACTGAGCTGAGCTCCCTGTGCAATACAGCAGGTTCCCACTAGCTATCTATTTTACACATGGTAGTGTATTTATGTCAAACCTGATCTCCCAATTCACCCCACCTTCTCCTTTCCCCATGTGTCCACATGTCCGTTCTCTACATCTGCCTTTCTATTCCTGCCCTGCAATATGTTCATCTGTACCATTTTTCTAGATTCTACATGTATGCATTAATGTATGATATTTGTTTTTCTCTTTCTGACTTACTTCACTCTGTATGACAGACTCTAGATCCACTCACATTTCTACAAATGAATTTCTTTTTATGGCTGAGTAATAGTCCATTATATATATATGTACCACTTCTTTTTTATCCATTCATCTGTCAATGGACATTTAGGTTGTTTCTATGTCCTGGCTATTGTAAATAGTGCTGCAGTGAACATGGGGTTACATGTGTCCTTTTGAATTATGGTTTTCTCAGGGTGTATGCCCAGTTGTGGGATTGTTGGGTCATATGGTAGTTCTATTTTTAGCTCTTTAAGGAACCTCCATACTGTTCTCCAAAGTGGCTGTATCAATTTACATTGCCATCAACTATGCAAGAGGGTTCCCTTTTCTCCATACCGTCTCCAGCATTTACTCTTTGTAGATTTTCTGATGATGGCCATTCTGAATGGTGTGAGGTGATACCTCATTGTAGTTTTGATTTCATTTCTCTGATAATTAGTGGTGTTGAGCAGCTTTTCATGTGTCTCTTGGCCATCTGTATATCTTTTTTGGAGAAATGTCTATTTAGGTCTTCTGCCCATTTTTTGATTCAGTTGTTTGTTTTTTTTGATATTGAGCTGCATGAGCTGTTTGTATATTTTGGAGTTTTGGAGATTAATCCTTTGTCTGTTGTTTCATTTGCAAATATTTTCTCCCATTCTGTGGGTTGTCTTTTCATCTTGTTTATGGTTTCCTTTGCTGTGCAAAAGCTTTTAAGTTTCATTAGGTCCCATTTTCATATTTTTGTTTTTATTTTCATTACTCTAGGAAGTGAGTCATAAAAGATCTTGCTGTGATTTATGTCAAAGAGTGTTTTTCCTATGTTTTCCTCAAAGAGTTTTATAGTGTCTGGTCTTACATTTAGGTCTTTAATCCATTTTAAGCTTATTTTTATGTATGGTGTTAGGCAGTGTTCTAATTTCATTCTTTTACATGTAGCTGTCCAGTTTTCCCAGCACCATTTATTGAAGAGGCTGTCTTGTCTCCATTGTATATTCTTGCCTCCTTTACCATAGATTAGGTGACCATAAGTGTGTGGGTTTATTTCTAGGCTTTCTATCCCATACCATTGATCTATATTTCTCTTTTTGTGCCAGTATCATGTTGTCTGGATTACTGTAGCTTTGTAGTATAGTCTGAAGTCGGGGAGCCTAATACTGCCAAGTCCATTTTTCTTTCTCAAGATTGCTTTGGCTATTTGGGGTCTTTTGTGTTTCCATACAAATTGTATACTTTTTTTTTCTAATTCTGTGAAAAATGCCATTGGTAATTTGATAGGGATTGCAATGAACATGTAGATTGCTTTGGGTAGTACAGTCATTTTCACAATATTGATTCTTCCAATCCAGAACCATGGTATATCTCTCCATCTGTTTGTGTCATCTTTGATTTCTTTCATCAGTGTTTTATAGTTTTCTTAGTACAGGTCTTTTGCCTCCATAGGTAGGTTTATTCCTAGGTATTTATTCTTTTTGTCACAATGGTAAATGGGATTGTTTCCTTAATTTCTCTTTCTGATCTTTTGTTGTTAGTGTATAGGAATGTAAGAGATTTCTCTGCATTAATTTTTTATCCTGCAACCTTACCAAATTCACTGATTTGTTCTAGTAGTTTTCTGATGGTATCTTTAATATTTTCTATGCATAGTATCATGTCATCTGCAAATAGTGACAGTTCTACTTCTTCTTTTCCAATCTGTATTCCTCTTATTTCTTTTTCTTCTCTGATTGGAGTGGCTAGGACTTCCAATACTATGTTGAGTAATAGTGGCCAGAGTGGACATCCTTGTCTTTTTCCTGGTCTTAGAGGAAATGTTTTCAGATTTTCGCATTTGGGAATGATGTTTGCTGTGGGTTTGTTGTATATGACCTTTTTTATGTTGAGGTAGGTTCCCTCTATGCCCACTTTCTGGAGAGTTTTTATCATAAATGGGTGTTGAATTTTGTCAAAAACTTTTTCTGCATCTATTGAGACGATCACATGGTTTTTATTCTTTAATTTGATAATATGCTGTATCCCATTGATTGTTTTGCATATACTGAAGAATCCTTGCATCCCTGGGATATATCCCACTTGATCATGGCGTATGATATTTTTAATGTGCTGTTGGATTCTGTTTGCTAGTATTTTGTTGAGGATTTTTGTGTCTATGTTGATCAGTGATATTGGTCTGTAATTTTCTTTTTTGTGATATGTTTATCTGCTTTTAGTATCTGGGTGATTGTGGCCTCGTAGAACGAGTTTGGGAGTGTTCCTCCCTCTTTAAATTTTTGGAAGTGTTTTAGAAGGATAGATATTAGCTCTTCTCTAAATGTTTGATAGAATTCGTCTGTGAAGCCATCTGGTCCTGGACTTTTGTTTGTTGGAAGATTTTTAATAACAGTTTCAATAACATTACCTGTGATTGGTCCATTTATATTTTCTAATTCTTCCTAGTTCAGTTTTGGAAAGTTGTACCTTTCCAAGAATTTGTCCATTTCTTCCAGGTTGACCATTTTATTGGCATATAGTTGCTTGTTGTAGTCTGTTATGATCCTTTGTATTTCTGCAGTGTCCATTGTAACTTCTCCTTTTTCATTTCTAATTTTATTGATTTGAGCCCTCTCCCTTTTTTTTTTCTTGATGAGTCTCCTAAAGTTTAATCAATTTTGTTTATCTTCTCAAAGAACGAACGTTTACTTTAATTTATCTCTGCTCTTGTTTTCTTCATTTCTACTTCATCTATTTCTGTTCTGATCTTTATGATTTTGTTCCTTCTACTAACTTTGGGTTTTCTTTGTTCTCCTTTTTCTAGTTGATTTAGGTTAATGTTAGATTGTTTATTTGAGATTTTTCTTGTTTCTTGAGGTGAGGTTGAATTGCTGTAAACTTCCTTCTTAGAACTGCTTTTGCTGTGTCCCATAGGTTTGGGTCATTGTGTTTTCATTAATATTTATTTCTAGTTTTTTTTATTTCTTCTTTGACTTCCTCAGTGATCTCTTGGTTATTTAGAAGTGCAGTGTTTAGCTTCCATGTGTTTGTGTGTTTTACAGTATTTTTTTTTCCTGTGATTGACTTCTAATCTCATAGCTTTGTGGTTGGAAAAGATGCTTGATATGATTTCAATATTCTTAAATTTTCCCAGGCTTGATTTGTGACCCAAGATGTGATTTTTTTCTGGAGAACGTTCCATGTACACTCAAGAAGAAAGTGTATTCTTCCACTTTCGAGTGGAATGTCCTATCAATATCAATAAAGACTATCTGGTCTATTGTGTCATTTAAAGCTTGTGTTTACTTATTTATATTCTTTCTTGATGATCTGTCTATTGGTGTAAATGGGGTGTTAAAGTCCCCCACCATTATTGTGTTACCATTGATTTCCCCCTCCATGGCTGTCAGCATTTACCTTATCTATTGAAGTGCTCCTATGTTGGGTGCTTAAACATTTATAATTGTTATGTTTTCTTCTTGGATTGATCCCTTGACCATTATGTAGTGTCCTTCCTTATCTCTTGTAACAGTCTTTATTTTTAAGTCTATTTTACCTGATATGACTATTGCTACTCCAGCTTTCTTGTGATTTCCATTTGCATGGAATATCTTTTTCCATCCTTTCACTTTCAGTCTGTATGTGTCACCAAGTCTGAAGTGGTTCTTCTGCAGACAGCATATACATGGGTCTTTTTTGTTTCCATTCAGCCAGTCTGTGTCTCTTGGTTGGAGCATTCAATCCATTTACATTCCAGGTGATTATCAATATGGATGCTCCTATTACCATCCTCTCAATTGATTTGGGTTTGGCATTGTGGGTCTTTTCCTTCTCTTGTGTTTCCTGCCTAGAGAAGTTCCTTTAGCATTTGTTGTAAAGCTGGTTTGGTGGTGCTGAATTCTCTTAGCTTTTGCTTGTCTGTAAAGGTTTTAATTTCTCCTTTGAATCTGAATGAGATCCTTGCTGGGTAGAGTAATCTTCGTTGTAGATTTTGCCCCTTCATCACTTTAAATAAGTCCTGCCACTCCCTTCTGGCTTGCAGAGTTTCTGCTGAAAGATCAGCTGTTAACCTTATGGGGATTCCCTTGTGTGTTATTTGTTGTTTTTCCCTTGCTGTTTTTAATACTTTCTCTTTGAATTTAATTTTTGTTAGTTTGATTAATATGTGTCTTGGTGTGTTTCTCCTAGGGTTTGTCCCGTATGGGACTCTCTGCACTTCATGGACTTGGGTGGCTATTTCCTTTCCCATATTGGGGAAGTTTTCGATTATAATCTCTTCAAATATTTTTTTAGTCCCTTTGTCTTTCTCTTCTTCTTCTGGGACCCCTATAATTCGAATGTTGGTGCACATAATGTTGTCCCAGAGTTCTCTAATACTGTCTTCAATTTTTATCATTCTTTTGCTTTATTCTGCTTCATGGCAGTTATTTCCACTGTTCTGTCTTCCAGCTCACTTATTCACTCTTCTGCCTCAGTTATTCTGCTATTGATTCCTTGTAGAGTACTTTTAATTTCAGTTATTGTGCTGTTTTTCACTGTTTGTTTGCTCTTTAGTTCTTCTAGGTCCTTGTTAGACGTTTCTTCTATTTTCTCCAATCCTAGTTCCAAGATTTTGGATCCTCTTTACTATCATTACTCTGAATTCTTTTTCAGGCAGTTTGTTTTTTTCCTCTTCACTTATTTGGTCTTGTAGGTTTTTACCTTGCTACTTTGTCTGTAACATGTTTTTTTGTTGCCTCATTTTTTTTGATGGTTGGGGCTCTATTACTGTCTTACTGGTTGTTTGGCCTCAGGCATCCAGCACTGGTGTTTGCAGGCAGTTGGGTAGAGCCAGGTCTTGGCACTAGATGAGGACCTCCAGGTGGCCTCACTCTAATTAATATTCCCTGGGGTCTCAGGTTCTCTTTTAGTCCTGTGGTTTGGACTTGGCGCTCCCACCACAGGAGCTCAGGCCCAACACCCAGCCTGGGAACCAAGATCCTGCATGCAGTGTGGCATGGCAAAAGAAAAGAAAAAAAGGGAGCAGTACAATAACGAAGAATAAAAAATAAAATAAAATTAGAAAGATAAAAAATATATTAGGAAAAATAAGAATATAATTGAAACAACTACAACAAGGTAAAACAGAACCACAACAGGAAAAAGAAAGAAAAAAGAAGAGAACAAGCCAAAGGGAGCAGAACAATAACAAAGTATAAAGAATAGAATAAAATTAGAAAAATGAAAGATTTATTAGAAAAAATAAAAATATAAATGAATCAGTAACAAGGTAAAGCAGAACCACACCCTAGAAGAAGAAGAAAATAAAAGGCCAGAAAAGTCCTTGGCTGTGTGGGGTGGAGCTTAGGTGATGGGGTGGAACTTAGGCGAGGAGGGATTTAGGTTGAGGCGGGGACTAGGCTTAGGACCTGCGGGGAAATGCAGCATGGCCTGAGGGGGGCCTTGCGAGTGTGGAGTTCCTGAGTTTGGAAGTAAGGCCCTGGGTAAGGGTGTGCAGGCTGGGTTTAGGCCCAGTGGGGTTGGAGGGGTCTCAGGGGGGTTTCTGAGTGCCACAGTGTAGAGTTAGGGACCTGGGTGGGGGTGTAGGGATGGGGCTTAGGCTCTGTGATGCCAGAGGGTGGGGGATTAGGCCCAGGAGCCCAACAGGCTCCCTGGTGCCTAAGTGAGCAGGGAAAGCACTGGCTGCACTCCCTTCTGTTCCTTCACACCCCCGAGGGTCTCCTGCATTGCCATTGAACTCCTAACCTTGGGTGGGCATCACTGGGTGTGGGAACCCCTTCCCTCCCCCAGCTGCCCTTCGGGGTGCCAGTCCCATAGGTCTGGCTTTTACTTTTTCTCCCCCTTCCCTCCTTCCCACTCCCTCAGGATCCATGTGGCTGGAGGGGGCTTTGGGGGACAGAGGATCAGGCCAGGGATCTCAGCAGGCTCTCTGGGGCCCACATGAGCAGGGGAAACGCTGGCCACTCTTCCTTCTGATCCTCTGTACTCCCAACAGTCCCCCCATTTTCCCCTCCGGGTGTAGGATCCCTTCCCCTACCCCAGCCACCCCTGAGGGGCACTGGCCTGTCCCGCCTCCACTTCTCCTCCTCCCACATCCTACCCAGTTGCTTGGGTGTTCCTCTCATCCCTTTAGATATCCATGGTCCCCTCCAGTGCCTGGTAAGTGCCCTAGTTGTGCGGAGACGTGAACTCTGCATCCTCCTAGTTCGTCATTTTGACTCCGCCCCCCTGTGCTTGATCTTTAAAAGTACCTTACAGAATACTGCAGTTAACTGTTTATTGCATCCATTAGCCACCCCCATGCCCCACTGTGGGTGTCTTGCTAATGCTGGGAAATCTGCAGAGTACATACTGCCACTCCCCACTGAAGACAGAAATAAGTACTTAGTCTTTTTTTGACATTATTTTCCAACTTCAATACCCACTGTGCTATGGCTCAGTAGAGTACTTTGTAGGTGGTTAAATTCAAATTTATTTTTCTATCAATGTAATGTAAAATTTGCCTTAATGGCCTTAATCTGTATTATATGCTATATAATAATAGGATAATTTTCCTAATGAAAACAGCTAATATATGCTCTACATATGGAGTTTTAAACTGTTATGATAATGTCTTTTTGGTGACTGTAGTCTCCACTTTTCTGATGTAAGGTTTTGTAAAAATGGCTAGTGATTTTACTGATTATCCTCAAATGGCTCAATAAACACATTCTTAATGATGCTATGAATAAATTTTAAAAATTATTTTGTTCAATAAAGTGCCTATGTGGTAGGAGTTTTAAGTGTTAATGCTTTGCCTCTATATGGTTGCAGGAGCTTGCTCAGGGCCTCCAGTGATTATGTTTGGGACACTGATGGAATTCATTACTCAAACTTTCTTGTGGTGGTGCCACTACCACAAGAATGAGAAGCACAAGAATTAAAGGAGAATGGGGAAGATTCACTTAGAAGGACTTGAAAGAAAGACTTGAAAGAATGGGTTCTGGTACTCCTTTAAGTGCTCATGATTCTTTTCTTGTGAAAGGAGAAACAGCACACTTAATACGTCAGGACAACAGAACTTGCTTCTTATAATTAGATTAAAAAAAAAATTGTTGAAGGATCATTCCTGACCTGAGTAGAAGATTCTGTGCTCTTTGAGAGATTGCAGAGGGTACTGATAAAGGAATCATATCTTTCTTGTCTATGGCTCTTTAAGTGTCAGGCTGTCTCAGGATTCAGTACCAGTTGTCATCCTGGTATTCAGTCAGGAGTATGAAGTATCTAGACGCGACTAGTAGCTTTCTATGAAAAGACAGCAGTCCTACCTAAGACCCATATATGTGTGCTAACTCTGTGAAAAGTAAGTGTTTCAAGAAGTTAAATCTTGAGATGTTATTTTGCCTTTTCTAGCTCCCTAGATAATTAAAACAATTAAAATTGTTTTAAACTTATAGAAGCAATCTATGCTCTCCATAAAACAGCACAGAATGCTACATAAGAATTAATGCTACAGGAGATAGGTTCAAGGTGGTGGAGTAGAAGGACATGCTCTCACTCCCTCTTGTGAGAGCACTGGAATCACAACTAACTCTTGAACAATCATCAAAAGGAAGACACTGGAAGTCACCAAAAAGGATACCACACATCCAAAGAAAAAGGAGAAGCCACAATGAGATGGTTGGAGGGGCGCAATCACAATAAAATCAAAACCCATAACTGCTGGGAGGGTGACTCACAAACTGGAGAACACTTATACCACAGAGGTCCACCCACTGGAATGAAGGTACTGAGCCACACATCATGCTTCCCAACCTGGGGGTCTGGGAAACAGGAGGAGAAATTCCTACAGAATCAGACTTTGAAGGCTAGTGGGATTTGATTACAGGACTTCAACAGGACTGGGGGAAACAGAGACTCCACTCTTGGAGAGCACACACAAAGTAGTGTGAGCATTGGGACGCAGGGAAAGGAGCAGTGACCCCATAGGGGAGTGAACCAGACCTACCTACTAGTGTTGGAGGGTCTTCTGCAGAGGCAGGGGGTGAATGTGTCTCACCGTGAGGACAAGGACACTGGCAGCAGAAGTTTTGGGAAGTACTCTTTGGCATGAGCCCTCTGAGAGTCAGCCATGAGCCCCAACAAAGAGCCAGGGTAGGCTCCAGTGCTGGGTTGCATCAGGCCAAACAATGAACAGGGAGGGAACCCAGCACCACCCATCAGCAGACAAGCAGATTAAAGTTTTACTGAGCTCTGCCTAACAGAACAACAGCCAGCTCTACACACCACCAGTCCCTTCCAACAGGAAACTTGCACAAGCCTCTTAGATAGACTCATCCACCAGTGGACAGACAGCAGAAGCAAGAAGAACTATAATCCTGCAGCCTGTGGAACAAAGACCACATTCACAAAAATATAGACAAGATGAAAAGGAAGAGGGCTATGTACCAGATGAAGGAACAAGTTAAGAACCCAGAAACACAACTAAATGAAGTGAAAATAGGCAACTTTGCAGAAAAAGAATTCAGAATACTGATAGTGAAGATGATCCAGGACCTCGGAAAAAGAATGGAGGCAAAGATTGAGAAGAAGCAAGAAATGTTAAACAAAGACCTAGAAGAATTAAAGAACAAACAAACAGAGATAAACAATACAATAACTGAAATGAAAACTACACTAGAAGGAATCAATAGCAGAATAACTGAGGCAGAAGAACGGATAACTGACCTGGAAGACAGAATGGTGGAATTCACTATTGTGGAACAGACTAAAGAAAAGAGAATGAAAAGAAATGAAGACAACATAAGAGACCTCTGGGACAATGTTAAACACAACATCATTCACATTATAGGTGTCCCAGAAGGAGAAGAGAGAGAGAAAAGACCTGAGAAAATATTTGAAGAAATTAGAGTCAAAAAGTTCCCTAACATGGGAAAGGAAATAGCCACCCAATTCCAGGAAGCGCAGAGAGTCAGAGGCAGGATAAACCCAAGGAGAAGCATGCAAAGACACATAGTAATCAAACTGACAAAAACTAAAGACAAAGAAAAATTATTGAAAGCAGTGAGGGAAAAATGACAAATAATATAGAAGGGAACTCCCATAAGGTTAACAGCTGATTTCTCAGCAGAAACTCTACAAGCCAGAAGGGAGAGGCATGACATACTTAAAGTAATGAAAGGGAAGAACCTACAAGCAAGATTACTCTATCCGGCAAGGATCTCATTCAGAGTCGATGGAGAAATCAAAAGCTTTACAGACAAGCAAAAGCTAAGTGAATTCAGCACCACCGAACCAGCTTTACAACAAATGCTAAAAAAACTTCTCTAGGCAGGAAACACAAGAGAAGTAAAGGACCTACCAAAAAAACCCCAAAACAATTAAGAAAATGTTCATAGGAACATACATATTGATAATTACCCTAAAAGTGAATGGATTAAATGCTCCAACCAAAAGACACAGGCTTGCTGAATTGATACAAAAACAAGACCCATATATATTCTGTCTACAAGAGACCCGCTTCAGACCTAGGGACACATTCAGACTGAAAATGAGGGGATGGAAAAAGATATTCCATGCAAATGGATATCAAAAGAAAGCTGGAGTAGCAATACTGATATCAGATAATATAGACTTTAAAATAAAGAATTTTACAAGAGACAAGGAAGGACACTACATAATGATCAAGGGATCAATCCAAGAAGAAGATATAACAATTATAAATATATATGCACCCAACACAGGAGCACCTCAACACATAAGGCAACTGCTAACAGCTATAAAAGAGGAAATTGACAGTAACACAATAATAGTGGGGGATTTTAACACCTCATTTACACCAATGGACATATCATCCAGACAGAAAATTAGTAAGGAAAAGGAAGCTTTAAATGACACAATAGACCAGAAAGATTTAATTGATAATACAGGACATTCCATCAAAAAACAACAGATTACACTTCTCAAGTGCGCATGGAACATTCTCCAAGATAGATCACATCTTGGGTCACAAACTAAGTCTCAGTATATTTAAGAAAATTGAAATCATATCAAGTATCTTTTCTGACCACAATGCTATGGGATTAGAAATGAATTACAGGTGAAAAAACATTAAAAACACAAACACATGGAGGCTAAACAATACGTTACTAAATAACCAAGAGATCACTGAAGAAATCAAAGAGGAAATCAAAAATTATCTAGAGACAAATGACAATGAAAACTCGAAGATCCAAAACCTGTGGGATGCAGGAAGAGCAGTTCTAAGAGGGAAGTTTATAGCAATGCAAGCCTACTTCAAGAAAGAAGAAAGATCTCAAATGAACAATCTAACCTTAAACCTAAAGGAACTAGAGAAAGAAGAACAAATAAAACCCAAAGTTAGTAGGAGGAAAGAAACCATTAAGATCAGAGCAGAAATAAATGAAATAGAAACAAAGAAAACAATAGCAAAGATCAATAAAACTAAAAGCTGGTCCTTTGAGAAGATAAACAAAATTGATAAACCATTAGCTAGACTCATCAAGAAAAAGAGGGAGAGGACTCAAATCAATAAAATTAGAAATGAAAAAGGAGAAATTACAGCAGACACTGCAAAAATACAAAACATCCTAAGAGACTACTACAAATAACGCTATGCCAATAAAATGGACAACCTTGAAGAAATGGACAAATTCTTAGAAAGGTATAATCTTCCAAGACTGAAACAGGAATATATAGAAAATGTTAACAGACCAACCACAAGGAACGAAATTGAAATGGTGATTAAAACTCTGCCAACAATGGGCTTCCCTGGTGGCACAGTGGTAGTCAGTCCGCCTGCTGATGCAGGGGACATGGGTTCGTGCCGCGGTCCGGGAGGATCCCACATGCTGCGGAGCAGGTGGGCCCATGAGCCATGGCCACTGAGCCGGTGTGTCCGGAGCCTGTGCTCCACAATGAGAGAGGCCACAACAGTGAGAGGCCCACGTACCGGGAAAAAAAAAAAAAAAATCTTCCAACACAAAAGTCTAGGACCAGATGGCTTCATAGGTGAATTCTATCAAACATTTAGAGAAGAGCTAACAACCATCCTTCTCAAAGTCTTCCAAAAAGAGCAGAGGAAGGAGCACTCTGAAACTCATTCTATGAGGCCACCATCACCCTGATACCAACAGCAGACAAAGATACTACAAAAGAAGAAAATTACAGACCAATATCACTGATGAATATAGATGCAAAAATCCTCAACAAAATACTAGCAAACAGAATCCAACACCACATTAAAAGGATCATTCACCATGATCAAGTGGGATTTGTCCCAGGGATGCAAGGATTCTTCAATATACGCAAATCAATCAGTGTGATACACCATGTAAACAAACTGAAGAAGAAAAAAACATATGATCACCTCAATAGATGCAGAAAAAGCTTCTGACAATGTTCAATACCTATTTATGATAAAAACTCTCCAGAAAGTGGGCATAGAGGGAACCAACCTCAACATAATAAAGGCCATATACAACAAACCCACAGCAAACATCATTCTGAAAGGTGAAAAACTGAAAGCATTTCTTCTAAGATCAGGAGCGAGACAAGGATGTCTACTCTTACCACTATTATTCAACAAAGTTTTGGAAGTCATAGCCACGGCAATCAGAGAAGAAAAAGAAATAAAAGGAATACAAATTGGAACAAAAGAGTAAAACTATCACTGTTTGCAGATGACATGATACTGTACATACAGAATCCTAAAGATGCAAACAGAAAACTACTAGAGCTAATCAATGAATTTGGTAAAGTTCCAGGATACAAAATTAATGCACATAAATCTCTTGCATTCCTATACACTAATGATGAAATATCTGAAAGAGAAATTAAGGAAACCATTGCAACAACAACAACAACAAAATACCTAGGAATAAACCTACCTAGGGATCAAAAGACCTGTATGCAGAAAACCATAAGCCATTGCTGAAAGAAATTAAAGTTGATACAAACAGATGGAGAGATATACCAAGTGTTTGGATTGGAAGAATCAATATTGTGAAAATGACTATACTACCAAAGCAATATACAGATTCAATGCAATCCCTATCAAATTACCAATGGCATTTTTTACAGAACTAGAACAAAAATCTTAAAATTTGTATGGAGACACAAATGACTCTGAATAGCCAAAGCAGTCTTTAGGGAAAAGAACGGAGCTGGAGGAATCAGGCTCCTGGACTTCAGACTATACTATAAAGCTACAGTAATCAAGACAGTCTGTAACTGGCACAAAAACAGAAATATAGATTAATGGAATAGGGTAGAAAGCCCAGAGATAAACCCATGCACCTACGGTCAACTACTCTATGGCAAAGGATGCAATGATATACAATGGAGAAAAGACTGTCTCTTCAATAAGTGGTGCTGGGAAAACTGGACAGCTACAAGTAAAAGAATGAAATTAGAACACTCCTTAACACCATGCACAAAACTAAACTCAAAATAGATTAGAGACCTAAATGTAAGACCGGACACTCTAAAACTCTTAGAGGAAAACATAGGAAGAACACTCTTTGACATAAATTACAGCAAGATCTTTTTCACCCACCTCCTAGAGTAACCGAAATAAAAACAAAAATAAACAAATGGGACCTAATGAAACTTCAAAGCTTTTGCACAGCAAAGGAAATAATAAACAAGACGACAAGACAACCCTCAGAATGGGAGAAAATATTTGCAAATGAATCAATGGACAAGGGTTTAATCTCCAAAATATATAAACAGGTCATGCAGCTCAATATTAACAAACCAAGCAATCCAATCTGAAAATGGGCAGAAGACCTAAGTAGACATTTCTCAAAAGAAGACATACAGATGCCCAAGAAGCACATGAAATGCTGCTCTACATCACTAATTATTAGAGAAATGCAAATCAAAACTACAATGAGGTATCACCTCACACCAGCTAGAATGGGCATCATCAGAAAATCTACAAACAACAAATGCTGGAGAGGGTGTGGAAAAAAGGGAACCCTCTTGCACTGTTTGTGGGAATGTAAATTGATGCAACCACTATGGAGAACAGTATGGAGGTTCCTTAAAAAACTAAAAATAGAATTACCATATGATCCAGCAATCCCACCACTGGGCATATACTCAGAGAAAACCATAATTTAAAAAGACACATGCACCCCAATGTTCACTGAACCACTGTTTACAATAGCCAGGTCATGGAAGCAAGATAAATGCCCATTGACAGGTGAAAGGATAAAGAAGATGTGGTACTTATATACAATGGAATACTACTCAGCCATAAAAAAATGAAATTGGGTCATTTATAGAGATGTGGATGAATCTAGTGACTGTCATACAGAGTGAGGTAAGTCAGAAAGAGAAAAACAAATATTCTATATTAATGCGTATATGTGGAACCTAGAACAATGGTAAAGATGAACCAGTTTGCAGGGCAGAAATTGAGGCACAGATGTAGAGAACAAACCTATGGACACCAAGGGGGATAAGTGGCAGGGTGGTGGTGGTGGTGTGATGAATTGGGAGGTTGGAATTGACATATATACACTAATATGTATAAACTGGATAAGTAATAAAACCTGCTGTATAAAAAGTTAAATAAAATAAAATTCAAAAAAAGAAGCATTAATCATAAGTAGGAAATTATTAGGTCAACTAAAAAATTGGTATATCATTGTTTGCTTGGATAAAAATATTGTTTCAATATTAAATTTCCTGAAGTTGAAAACTCTACTGTGTAAATGTAAGAGAATATTATTATTTAAAGGAAACGCTCACTGAAATATTTGGAGGTGAAGGGCTTTATGCAAGTAACTTACTCTTGAATCTTTCAGAAAAATATTATGTATATATATTATTTGTGTGTGTATGTGTGAATACATGTCGATCTAGATGTATATGGAAGACAAACAGCAAAAAATAAAGCAAATAGAGTGAAATGCTAATGTGTGAATCGATGTAAAGGATATGTAGGTGTTCGTTGTACTATTGTTATTCTTGCAACTTTCTTTAAGATTAAAATTATTTCCAAAAAAATTTAAAAAATAAAATATGATAGCTTTCTTTTTCCCGATTTTTTTTCTATGCATATACATCACACACAGAGATGTTTTAAAATATAAAGAGGATAGTGCTATATGTTTACTTTTGTGATTTTCTTTTTTTTCTTTTTCACTTATCAATATATATTGAATTGTGTTAGTGTTTTGGGCACCTGATTTTCAAGTATATATTTATCTTATTGTAGCCAAGTTTCCTTTGAGGACCTTGTACCCTGTTCTTCTCCATGGCCTACTGAATTCTATACACGTTTTAAAGAATTTTATCAACATTTACATAAGAGTAAAAAATTGAGAGTTTAAGAAAATCATAATATTTTGAGGATCCTACTATAAGGGAAAATCTTGCTATGAAGTCCAGCTCACACTGTTTTGTTATTCACTTATGGAAAATGTAGTTCATTCATATGCTTCAAATTTCAAACAGTGCAAAAGGGCATATAGTGAAAAACAACCTTTCTACCGTCTTCCCTTGCTACCGAGCCCCTCTTTTCAGAAGCAGTCAGTGTTATTTCTTTTTTCTGTATTATTACAGAGATATTGTATGCTTTTACAGTATGTGTGTACGTGTATGTGTGTATGTACAGTTATGTCCTCAGCATTCATATTATGTATATATTCATATATATGTATGTTATATTCAAATTCATATTTATTGAGCCACTTCTATGCATTAGACACTATTTTAAGTGCTTGTGATACATCAATGAATAAACCAAATCCCTACTCTCATGTAGCTATCTTCCTAATGGAAGTAGACATACAATAAACCATGAACAAGAAATATATTATGTAATGTGTTAGAAGGTGAAAAGTGCTATTAAACAAAGAAGGTAGAGTAAGGGAGGTTGAGAGTGCCAGGTCATGGAGCAGGGATGAATTGGATTGGAATTTTAAATAGGATTATCAAGATAGGCCTCCTTGAGAAAGTAACATCAAAGCAGAGACTTGAAAGAAATTAGAGAGATTGTCTTGCAGATATCTAGAGGATACCAAGAAGAGAGAATAGTCAGTGTAAAAGCCTTAAAGTGAGAACACCATGCCTGGTATCTTTGAAGAATAGCAAAAGAGTCAGTGTGATGAGATCAGAGTGAGCCAAAGAGAAAATAGCTCTGTAGGAGGTTAGAGAAGAAACATAGAGACAGTTTGAGTGAACGGAGAGACATTGGAAGGTTCTGAGCAGAGGGATGATATTATCTGGCTGAGGTTTTAAGAAGATAGTTCTCTGACTGTTGTGTTGGGAATACACAACACAACACAAGAAATAACACTGACTGCTTCTGAAAAGAGGGGCTGGGTAGCAAAGGAAGAGGGTAGAAAGAATGTTTTTCACTATATGCCCTTTTGCACTGTTTGAAATTTGAAGCATATGAATGAACTACCTTTTCCATAAGGGGGCTTGAGTGAAAGCAAGAAGACAGGTTAAGTGACTCTTACAAAAATCAGGCAAATGATGATGGTGGTTTGGACCAAGGTGGTAGTAGTGATCAGGTTATACATATATTTTGAAGGCAGAGTGAACAGGATTTCCTGACAGATTGGACGTGGGGTGTTAGAGAAAGAAGGGGAGTCGAGAATATCTCCTATAGTTTTGATGTGAGCAACTGGAAATAAGATTTGCTATTGGGGCAGACACAGGTTTTGAGGGGCCTGAAGTTTCTGAACAATTTTGGGGGCCTGCCTCAGGAAAATGAACACAAAATTACCCACACAAATTTAGGTATTAGGTAAAATAGGAATATTTATTAATAATGAAGGAATAAATGACAATTTATAAATATTAAAAAACTGTCAACTATCATAAACATCACAAAACCCAGAAAAATAATGTAGTCTTAAAATTAATTACCTGAAACACCTCTATCTGTTATTGTTTGCTTAGTTTCCATATCTTTGTCTCTAACTTGTGTGTTGGATATTTTCCCCACGGTTTGCTAATTTTTGGTTGTCTTCTCATGGTTGAGAGTGCTGACTGTAACTCAGAGCCTGGGATGTAGCTGGTTTACTCTCTGTGTGGGTGGACTGTTCAAATGCAGAACCCCTTGTCATCTGCATATTTAGGATTTTCTTTTTGGGCTCATCAGGTTCTCCAGAGAAGACTTTTCCAATCTCTTGCCTGGAGGATGGAAGACTGGATACCAGTGTTCTGCAAGCTTAGTGAGGGAAGCATTTAATTAATTACGCATAAGGTTGCTTAATCCCCTTCTTTTAGGTAGTATCCAGGGCCACTGTGCCTGGTGTTTTCCAGTTCAGTGACTCTCATTTTTTTAATCCAGAGCTGAAGAATAAACCTCCAGACTTCTGTGGAGGTAAGGGAAGGACAGTTATCTAGCTCTGTGGAATGAGAGAAAGGATCTTTCTAAATAAAGTTCCTTTTCAAATAGTTTCACCCAAACCTCCTGATTTTAGCTCTTTCTTAACTCTCAGGTCCAAAGGTACCAGGTGCTGCCAATTACTGAACCTTATGAGGATACTGGATTATAAATTGGGTTATTTCTCAGCATTCTCCATTGCTGGCTGAGGTCCCTACCGTCTCAGTCTAAGTCAGCTAACACTAATCCATCTGGGTTCCACTTTAAAAATTGCATTGCTTTTATCTCTTCTAATATTCTTCCAAGACTTTTGGGTTTATGTCTTAAAAAAAAATTTTCCCCTGCGTTTTTAGTGAGGTATAGGGAGATAAAAATTAGATTCCTGCATACAGTTTACCATCTAACCCAGACTGCCTTGGGATACCATATTTTAACACTTCATTTTCTTACTGTTGTATTTTGACCAGGAGTCCTGATTCCATTTATTTTTCAAAGTAACAAGCACGGCCACCACCACAACAAACTTACTTAACCATTTTTCATTATTTGAGAACTAACTATAGACAAGAGGGAATGTTAATCCATGCCAATGATTCAACAATTATGAATTGAGCATCTATTGTGTACCAGGCACTGTGCTAGTCATTCGATATATAGAAATGAGTGAAGTTTAATATCTGTCCTCATGGGAATCACAATCTAACACGTGTAAGCAACATAGGCAAAAAATGGTATCTGTAATATCAGAAGTATGGCCAAAATTGCAGCACAGTCCAGATGATGGCATCATTAACACTGTTGGGCTCAGGCTCAGGCAAGTCATCCTGGAGGGGTTGATTTTGAGATAAGGAATGGGTGCTAGTAGCTTGCCACTTAAAACAGATGTGATTAAGCTGCAGTAGACAACATAAATCCTTCACATTCCCGATTTTGGTTTGAGAGTGCTTTTAGATGTTAGAATCTCAGATACAAAACGGAAGAAATAAGTAAATATTTCCAACCATATTAATTCAAGATGAAAGAATGTCACTGTGGCAATGTTCACATCATAATTCACGGAAGCAGAGGAGAAGAAACACAATGAAGTCAGTCTACTTCTGTCTTCATTGAGATGTTGTGGCATTTACTGTGATAGTTTATATAAAAATGCTTTATAAGAGTGTAACATGAACGCGTTATCAATTTAAAAAGAAAAGCTGAAATTGTAGTGACATAAGCTCATTCAACAAGTACATAATTAAGCACCTACAATGTGTTAGGAACTCTTCACATGTTGGAAATACACTGATGAACAAAGAGATGGTGGAGGAGACAAGAGTATAATGAAGTGAGAAATATAGATTGCAATAAGAGCAAATAGCAGGTGGAGGTATCCTAGTTTTAGATTTTTGGGATGGAGTAAGACCTATTCATGACTCTGCAATGAAATCAATATGTCTGGAGCCTAAATCATGAGGCAGAGAATGGTATAAGATAAAGCTACAGTGACAGGCAGCTGCCAGTTGATAAATTTGTAAGGATCCATGTTAAGGAATTGGAATTTTATCCCAACAGTGGTAGACATTGAAGGGGAGTGACATGTTTATATGTATATTTTTAACAAGATCATCCTGCTGATATAATTAGAATATTATAATTTTCAAGCCCTTAACAAAATAATAACTCTAAGAAAAGATCATCAGTGACTCCTAACATAAAAAAGAGGCACTAAGTATTTTGTACACAACTCCACCTATGACATATTTGTACAAAAATTGAGCCTAATCAGATCAAGCCTCTAGGTCCCACTACAAGTTTGTAGGAAATGCAGGAGGACAGAGACCAGGTTCAGTGACACCACAGGGATATGAACAAGGAAATCCAGACTTTTGGGAACTCCACAGGACAAAAGACTCAATTTATTCAGGAAATAAACTCAAAGAAATAAAAATCTGAAGGAAAAACATGTAGAGTAGGAGGAGACTTAAAGGACACTTCAACCAAATGTAGGGAGAGGATCTTGTTTGTACTGTGATTCAAACAAAACAAAACAAACTTGATAAAACATTGTAATACTCTTAGGGAAATTTAAACAGTGACTAGATATTTGGAGATTCCTAGATAAGGAATTACTATTAATTTTTATAGCTGTAAAATGATGTGGTGGTTATGTTTTTAAAAACAATTCTTATTTTTAGAGATATATGCCAGCATATTTACAAGTAGATTAATAAATAAGACAACTAGTTGCTGCATTTGTTGCTACTAGCTTTCTCCTATAATTGTTTGTAGGAGAGGAAAATTGGAAGCAGAATGTCCATGTAGGTAGGAGGCTTTTGTAGTAATCCAGGATAAAGAGGATGCAGGACTAGACTAGGGTGGTGGTAATGAAGATGGAGAAAAGTAGATTTTTTCAAGACATACTTTGGAGGTAGAGCTGACAGAATTTGCTGATGAATTTGATTTGTGGGAATGCTGATGTAAGGAAATAGAGAAGAACAATTGCCAGATTTCAGGTTTGATTAACCTGATGGATTGTTTTCCAATGGGGAAAACTAGAGGATAAATAGTTTTTGGAGAGAAGGTGTAAGAGATGATGGGTTCAATTTGACATAGATGTGAGTCCTTGATTAGAGATTTCAGTGAGATATGGTAATACAGACGATCAGTCAGTATTTGGATGTACAGGTTACGAAATATCCCTGGTTTTGAGGCATCTAATTAAGATTCATTGGCATGTAGATAGCAACCAAAGCTATGGAACTAAATGAAATCACCTGGGGGAATGTGATTGAAAAGAAAGAGAAAAGGGAGAAGAGGAGAGGAGAAAAGAAGGTCTAGGCCACAACTCTGAAAACAGGCAACGCAAGTTTAGGTAGGGGAGAATTAACCTGCAAAAATAATGATAAGATGGGGGGGATATGAAAAATGTTTCCCTGATATTCCAGGAGGCAAAAGAAGACAGAGTTTCCACAAGAAGTGTGTGGTAAGAAAAAAAAAAGAAGCGTGTGGTTAATTTAACATTGTCAATTACTATGGAAAGTTCAAATAAGATGAGGACAGAAAGAACATTGGACTTGGTGACATGGAAATCAGTGTCCTTGTGAGGATTTTTTTTTTTTTTGGTGGAATGATTGAGCAAAACTAATTTGAAGTAGGTTAAGGAGTGAGTGGAAGGTGGGAAAATTGTGACAGATATAGGAGACTTTTTAAGAAAATGTGAGGAGGAGAGATAGAGGGTGATATGAGGAGGGAAAGATGGGGTTAAGATACTTTTAAGTCTTGAGCATGCATAAATGAAGATGGAAAGGATCCAGTAAGAAATGAGAAAATGAAAATGCAAAAGGAGAGGGGACAATTAGAAGTGGAAAAATATCTGAAAATCATAGAAGAGTTGGGAACAAGAGAAGAGGTGAAGAGTTTGATTTTAAATAGAAGAGACACCTCTTCTTTTGTTACAGAAAAGAAAATAGAAGGATAGGTGCAGATAAGTTTGTAGGTTTCATAGCTCTGTGTGTTTGTGCATGCGTGAAAGAAAAAGGGAAGGCTATCTGCTGAGACTGAAGGAAGATTTGGAGATACGTCAAAAAGGTTTTAGGACAATGGGAAAGATTTGAAGTAGCTATAGAAATATATACTGTGAGTAGGCTGTGAGATTATAAGGTGATTGAGGGATCAATAGTGATGATGAATATAGTGGCAGCAATAGATCTAGTTGTATGATTTTCACCAAAAGTGCTCAGCAGTCTGAATATAGTAAAAACAGAAACATTTGACATTTTAAAACAAAAAATGTGAACGGTACAAAGCAAGCTTTATTTACCTAAGTCATAATTTCTCGTTAACTCCCAGGGACTTTGTTAGTAAAAACAAGATAACAGATTCAACATACTTTGAGATCTGTGGAAGGAAATTCCTTTTTAAATACAAAGCGAAACAACAATGATAATCACATAAAATTAAGCTATTTGGGATGTTTTCTATGCTTTTTTGTTTGATTCCTGCATTACATGCCATTGATTTCCCTTTGATCCATCTCTTCACAATTAATTTAGGCATGATTTTCCTAACTCTTGATATTACCCTGTCAGTTTAAGAAACATCAGAGTAAATCAAAACTGATGATCCCTATGATTATGAAATAACAAACATGTCAAAATAGAAGTGTTAGTTTTTCTTAATTTAATAGCAGCTTATACCTCCCACCAAAATCCACACAAGGAATTTCCAAATATCAATTATTTTATAGCTGTGACGTGAGTTCCATACAAAATTTAGACATATATTTGAATGAACTTTTACTCTATTTTCACAGTATTTATTTTGAACCTAGCACTGTTGTTAGACCCTAAGGAATTATACATGGATCAGACAAATTCCTTTTGTGTATTTAAGGAGCTCATGAATTTGAGGCAGAGTAAAGACAGGGGTGTAGGGTCAATTGATGAACAGCCTTATATTTCATGTTAATGGAGTTTGGATTTTAACATGTGGGCAAATTAAAACCTCCAAAGAATTTTCATTAAGGAAGTGACATGATCAGATTTGTGTTAAGGTCACTTTCATAGCAGACTGTGGAAAAGGGACTGGAGGAGAATAAGCTATAAGGAGAGAGAGAATTACCATACCTGGAGTGCCTACTATATGCCAGGCACAGTTTTATTTTGTTTTTGAATATTTTAAAAATTTACTGATTTATTTTGGCTGTGCTGAGTCTTACTTGCAGCAGGTGGGATCTTCATTGCAGCATGCAGAATTCTTAGCTGCGGCATGCAAGATCTAGTTTCCTGACCAGGTATCGAACCTGGGCCCCCTGCATTGAGAGCATAGAGTCTTACCCACTGGATCACCAGGGAAGTCCCCAAGACACAGTATTACTATATATAATATCACTTAATCACCACAAGAACACTTAAGAACAAGCATTATCATCTCCATTTTAGAGCTGAGGAACATAAGGTTTAGAAAGGTTAAGTCCCAAAATTTACAATTACAGTAAAATATATTGTTGGCATCTGAACACAGCCTGACTCCGAGATCCATGCTGTTCTTCTGGACCATACACTCAATTAGGTGGCACTGGATGAATCTAAAAGTGAATAATAATGAAGTCCTGAATCAAGACTGTGCCTGTGGGAATGGAAAGAAACAGAAAATGTGAGAAATATTCAGGGAATAGAATTGGCAGCAAGACTTGTGTTTTTTTGTAGATTTGAATTGGGTGGTGGAGGGGGAGAGCAAGGGGCAGTGAGGAGTCAAGAACCTCTTCCAGGTTTTAATTTGCCTAAATGAGTGTATGGATAATGGTGTTTTGAACTGAAATTAGTGGATGTAAAAGAATAAATGGAAGGTGGCAACAGCCAGCTTTAGCAACCACCAGTCCCTTCCAACAGGAAACTTGCACAAGCCTCTTAGATAGACTCATCCACCAGTGGACAGACAGCAGAAGCAAGAAGAACTATAATCCTGCAGCCTGTGGAACAAAGACCACATTCACAAAAATATAGACAAGATGAAAAGGAAGAGGGCTATGTACCAGATGAAGGAACAAGTTAAGAACCCAGAAACACAACTAAATGAAGTGAAAATAGGCAACTTTGCAGAAAAAGAATTCAGAATACTGATAGTGAAGATGATCCAGGACCTTGGAAAAAGAACGGAGGCAAAGATCAAGAAGATGCAAGAAATGTTTAACAAAGACCTAGAAGAATTGAAGAACAAACAAACAGAGATGAACAATACAATAACTGAAATGAAGAACACACTAGAAGGAATCAATAGCCAAATAACTGAGGCAGAAGAACGGATAGGTAGCCTGGAAGACAGAATGGTGGAATTCACTGCTGGGGAACAGAATAAAGAAAAAGAAAGAAAAGAAATGAAGACAGCCAAAGAGACCTCTAGGACAACATTGAACACAACACCATTTGCATTAGAGGGGTCTCAGAAGGAGAAGAGAGAGAGAAAGGACCTGAGAGATATTTGAAGAGATTAGAGTTGAAAAGTTCCCTAACATGGGGGAGGAAATAGCCAGCCAAGTACAGGAAGTGCAGAGAGTCCCATACACAAGGAGAAACATGCCAAGACACACAGTAATCAAGTTGGCAAAAATTAAAGACAAAGAAATATTATTGAAAGCAGCAAGGGAAAAACAACAAATAACATACAAGGAAACTCCCATAAGGTTAACAGCTGATTTCTCAGCAGAAACTCTACAAGCCAGAAGAGAGTGGCATGACATATTTAAAGGGATGAAAGGGAAGAACCTACAACCAAGATTACTCAACCCGGCAAGGATCTCATGCAGATTCGAAGGAGAAATGAAAAGCTTCACAGACAAGCAAAAGCTAAGAGAATTCAGCACCACCAAACCAGATCTACAGCAAATGCTAAAGGAACTTCTCTAAGTGGGAAACACAAGAGAAGAAAATGGCCTACAAAAACAAACTGAAAAAAATTAAGAAAATGGTAAAAGGAACATGCATATCAATAATTACCTTAAACGTGAATGGATTAAATGCTCAAACCAAAAGGCACAGGCTCACTGAATGGATACAAAAACAAGACCCATATACATGCTATCTACAAGAGACCCACTTCAGACGTAGGGACACATTCAGTCTGAAAGTGAGGGGATGCAAAAAGATATTCCATGCAAATGGAAATCAAAAGAAAGCTGGAGTAGCAATACTCATATCAGATAAAATAGACTTTAAAATAAAGAATGTTACAAGAGGCAAGGAAGGACATTACATAATGATCAAGGGATCAATCCAGGAAGATATGACAATTATAAATATATAGGCACCCAACATGGAAGCACCTCAATACCTAAGGCAACTGCTAACAGCTATAAAGGAGGAAATTGACAGTAACACAATATTAGTGGTGGACTTTAACACCTCACTCACACCAATGAACAGATCATCCAGACAGAAAATTAACAAGGAAACAGAATATTTAAATGACACAATAGACCAGATAGATTTCATTGATAATTATAGGACAGTCCATACAAAAACAGCAGATTACACATTCTTCTCAAGTGCACATGGAACGTTCTCCAGGATAGATCACATCTTGGGTCACAAATCAAGCCTTGGTAAATTTAAGAAAATTGAAATCATATCAAGCATCTTTTCTGACCAGAACGCTATAAGATTAGAAATCAATTACAGGGAAAAAAACATAAAAAAACTCAAACACATGGAGGCTAAACAATACGTTACTAAATAACCAAGAGATTACTGAAGAAATCAAAGAGGAAATCAAATAACACCTAGAGAAAAATGACAATGAAAACACAACAATCCAAAACCTATGGGATGCAGCAAAAGCAGTTCTAAGAGGGTAGTTTATAGCAATACAAGCCTACCTCAAGAAACGAGAAATCTGAAAAAAGCAATCTAACCATACACCTAAAGGAACTACAGAAAGAACAAACAAAACCCAAAGTTAGCAGAAGGAAAGAAATCATGAAGATCAGAGCAGAAATAAATGAAATAGAAACAAAGAAAACAACAGCAAAGATCAATAAAACTAAAAGCTGGTTCTTTGAGAAGACAAACAAAATTGATAAATCATTAGCCAGACTCATCAAGAAAAAGAGGGAGAGGACTCAAATCAATAAAATTAGAAATGAAAAAGGAGAAGTTACAACAGACACCACAGAAATAAAAAGCATCCTAAGAGACTACAACAAGCAACTCTATGCCAATAAAATGGACAACCTTGAAGAAATGGACAAATTCTTAGAAAGGTATAATCTTCCATGACTGAATCAGGAAGAAATTGAAAATGTGAACAGACCAATCACAAGTAATGAAATTGAAACTGTGATTAAAAATCTTCCAACAAACAAAAGTCCAGGACCAGATGGCTTCACAGATGAATTCTATTAAACATTTAGAGAAGAGCTAACACCCATCAATCTCAAACTCTTCCAAATATTGCAGAGGAAGGAACACTCCCAAACTCATTCTTTGAGGCCATGATCACCCTGATACCAAAAGCAGACAAAGATACTACAAAAAAAAGAAAATTACAGACCAATATCACTGATGAATATAGGTGCAAAAATCCTCAACAAAATACTAGCAAACAGAATTCAACACCATATTCAAAGGATCATTTACCATGATCAAGTGGGATTTATCCAAAGGATGCTGGAATTCTTCAATATATGCAAATCAATCAATGTGATATACCATATTCAGAAATTAAAGAATAAAAAACATTTGATCATCTCAATGGATGCAGAAAAATCTTTTGACAAAATTCAACACCCATTTATCATAAAAAGTCTACAGAAAGTGGATATAGAGGGAGCTTACCTCAACATAATAAAGGAAATATACAACAAACCCACAGCAAGCATCATTTTCAACGGTGAAAAACTGAAAGCATTTCCTCTAAGATCAGGAACAAGACAAGGATGTCCACTCTGGCCACTATTACTCAACATAGTTTTGGAAGTCCTAGCCACGGCCATAAGAGAAGTAAAATAAATAAAAGGAATACAAATTGGAAAAGAAGAAGTAAAGCTGTCACTGTTTGCATATGACATGATACTATACATAGAGAATCCTAAAGATGCCACCAGAAAACTACTAGAGCTAATCAATGAATTGGGTAAAGTTGCAGGACACAAAATTTTGCACATAAATCTCTTGCATTCCTATACACTTATGATGAAAAATCTGAAAGAGAAATTAAGGAAACACTCCCATTTACCATTGCAACAAAAAGAATAAAATGCCTAGGAATAAACCTACCTAGGGAGACAGAAGATCTGTATACAGAAAAGTATAGGACACTGATGAAAGAAATTAAAGATGATACAATCTGATGGAGAAATATACCATGTTCTTGGATTGGATGAATCAGCATCGTGAAGGTGACTCTACCACCCAAAGCAATCTACAGATTCAGTGCAATCCCTAGCAAATTACCAATGGCATTTTTTACAGAACTAGGACAAAAAATCTTAAAATTTGTCTGGAGACACCAAAGATCCTGAAGAGCCAAAGCAGTCTTGAGGGAAAAAAACGGAGACAGGCTCCCTGACTTCAGACTACACTACAAAGCTACAGTAATCAAGACAATATGGTACTGGCACAAAAACAGAAATATAGACCAGTGGAACAAGATAGAAAGCCTAGAGATAAACCCACACACCTATGGTCAACTAATCTATCACAAAGGAGGCAAGGATATACAATGGAGAAAAGACAGTCTGTTCAATAAGTGGTGCTGGGAAAACTGGATAGCTACATGGAAAAGAATGAAATTAGAACACTCCCTAACACCATACACAAAAATAAACTCTAAATGGATTAGTGGCCTACATCTACGACCAGACACCATAAAACTCTTAGAGGAAAACATAGGTAGAACACTCTTTGACATAAATCACAGCAAGATCTTTTTTGATCCACCTCTTAGAGTAATGGAAATTAAAAAAAATAAAATAAACAAATGGGACCTAATGAAACTTCAAAGCTTTTGCACAGCAAAGGAAACTGCAAACAAGACAAAAAGACAACCCTCAGAATGGGAGAAAATATTTGCCAATGAATCAACGGACAAGGGATTAATCTCCAAAATATATAAACAGCTCATGCAGCTCAATAATAAAAAACAAGTAATCCAATCCGAAAATGGGCAGAAGCCCTAAGCAGACATTTTTCAAAAGAAGACATACAGATGGCTAAGAGGCACATGAAAAGCTGCTCAACGTCACTAATTATCAGAGAAATGCAAATCAAAACTACAATGAGGTATCACCTCACACCAGTTAGAATGGGCATCATCAGAAAATCTACAAACAACAAAGGCTGGAGAGGGTTTGGAGAAAAGGGAACCCTCTTGCACTGTTGTTGGGAATGTAAATTGATACAGCCACTATGGAGAACAGTATGGAGGTTCCTTAAAAAACTAAAAATAGAATTACCATATGATTCAGCAATCCCACTACTGGGCATATACCCAGAGAAAACCATAATTCTAATAGGCACATGCACCTCAATGTTCATTGCAGCACTATTTACAATAGCCAGGTCATGGAAGCAAGCTAAATGCCCATCGACAGACAAATGGATAAAGAAGTGGTGGTACATATATACAATGGAATATTACTCAACCATAAAAAGTAACAAAATTGAGTTATTTGTAGAGACGTGCCTGGGTCTAGAGACTGTTTTACAGAGTGAAGTAAGTCAGAAAGAGAAAAACAAATATCGTATGTTAATGCATATATGTGGAACCTAGAAGAATGCTACAGATGATCCAGTTTGTAGGGCAGAAATTGAGACACAGATGTAGAGAACAAACGTATGGACACCATGGGTGGAAAGTGGCGGGGGGTGGGGTGGGGTTGGTGGTGCAATGAACTGGGGGATTAGGATTGACATGTATACACTAATATGTATTAAATGGATAACTAATAAGAAGCTGCTGTATAAAAAAATAAATTAAATTAAATTAAAATAATAAATGGAAAGATGTTGAAGGTACAGGACAAAATGGGAATAATTGATGGAACGAAGAGCTGGAGGAGATGGAAACAGCACAGGTGAAGAGATTTTCTTAGTTGATTTCTCTGTAATGGAGAGACTATTTTTATGCTCAAATATAGATCCATTATAACATGGAGGGAATAATATTGAGAGACTTTAGACTCAATAGCCTCTATATTATATCTGAAAAAAGAAGTGAAGGCAGAGGCAAGGGAAGGGAAGGGAGCTTGCAAAGAATAGTATTAAAGGTTTGAATTAACCACTGAAGGGAATGGGAGAGGGAAATGATCACCATTTTTTAGTTAACTCACAGGCAATTATTTTGGTTCATTATTATAGGATACTCAGACTGAAACTTGGTTTCAAGTTTATAACTTTAGTTTTTTCCTATTTTTCAAAATAAAGTTATCACATGTCATTATTTAGATAATTCATATTATTGTTCATCCATGAGAGTCAACATTCTGTTATTTGCAAAGTGGTAGGAACAAAGTACACTCTCACCAAAAGCATAAATGTTCTTCTATAAACTATTTTTTTCAGGTTCTGATATAAGTAATATGTCAGCCTTGTAAAATAGATTAGGAGTGTTTTTCTTTTATTATTTTATGAAAGAGTTTGAGTAAGACTAAAATCATCTGTTCATTGAATTTCTCTGGAAACATTTTAAAGTCTGATTTCTTCTGGAATTTTTTTTTAAATGTCTATTGAATTTATTTAATGGATTTAGGGTTATTCAGCTTTCTATTTCTTCTTGAGTCCATTTCAATTATTTATATTTCTAGAAATTTACTCATTCATTTTAGTTTTCAAATTTATTATCAAAATTTCTATATACTATCCTCTTATCTGTTTTATATCAACATCTATAGTTATATTTCAGTCCTAATATTTTTATTTGTACCCTTTCTCTCTCATTCTTAATATTATTTATTTGTGCTCTTTCTCATTCTTTTTTCCCTTGCTTAATTCCATTAGAAGTTTGTCATTAAAAATATCTTATCAAAGAACAAACTTATACCTTTGTCAATACTCTTTATGTTTGCTTTCTATTTCATTAAATGTTATTCTTCATTTTTTTCTTTTCTTCTACTTTCCTTTGATTTATTTTGCTATTCTTTCTCTAAGTTCCTGAGATCTATGGTCTAATCATTATTTTCAACCTTACTTCTTTCATAATATACCAATTTAAGGCCATACAATTTCTTCAAAATACCACTTTAGGTGCATCCATATGTTTGGATGCATAATGTTTTCATAATCATTCAGTTCTAAGTATTTTCACATTTTTATTATGAAGTTTTCTTTGATGTATGAAATAGTTGGAATTTTGTTTTAAATTTTCAATAATGGGCTTCTTGTTATATATAAAAACACGTGTGATTTTATTTCTTTTGGATATATATATCTATTAGTGGGATTGTTGGATCACATGGTAGTTCTACTTTTAATTTTTTGAGGAAACTCCATACTGTTTTCCATAATGGTTTTGCCAATTAACATTGCCACTAACACTATGTAAGTGTTCCGTTTTCTTCCCACTCTGTTATCTCTTGTATCTGGATAATAATCATCCTAATAGATGTGAAGAATCTTAAAAAGTTGAACTCAGAGGACCAGAGCATAGAACAGTGGTTACGAGGGGTTAGGGGTTAGGGAAAATAGGGAAATGTTGATCAAAGGGCACAAACTTTCTGTTATAAGATAAATCAGTTTTGGGGAATCTAATGAATACCATGGTGACTATAGTTAATAATACTGTATTGTGTACTTGAGATTTTCTAAGAGAGTAGATCTTAAGCCCTCTCACCTCAGCAACCAACCAAACAAACAAAACCTCACACAACTATGTGAGGTGATAAATGTGTTAATTAACTTGATTATGGTAATCATTTCACAATGTATACATATATCAAATTATCTTATTGTACACCTTAAATATATACTGTTTGTATTTGTCAATCATACCTCAATAAAGCTGGAAAAAAAATTAAATGGCAACATAAATCCTTAAAAATATGTATTTTATATTTATATTATAGTCAAAGAATGTGGTCTGTATGATACTAATCCTTTCACATTTCAAAATTTAAAGTTCAAATCATCTGTATCACCATTTGTTTTTAAAAATCTACTCAAATTTTCTACTACAGAGACAATTATGTTGGAATATCTCATGAGGATGACAGATTTATCAACTTCTTTCTATAATTCTGCCATTGTTTTCTCTTTTGGGAGCTATGTTACTAGGTAAACACACATTTGAAATTGCTTTATCATTTTGGTGAATTAGACCTTTGTTATTATGTAGTGACCCTCTTTATCTCTAGTACAGAATTAAAAATTTTTTTTAAAATTATTAAAGTCTATTTTGTATGGTACTAATGTATCTGCAGTCACTTTCTTTGGGTTACTGTTGTGTAGTACAATGTTTTCATCATTTAACTTTAACCTTTTTGTATATTCTTTTACAAAGTATATAATTGGGTTTAAAAAAAAAGTTCAAACAATCATTGTCTTTTAGCTGAAGAGTTTAGTCCATTTATATTGGCAGTGATTACTGAGATATTTACATTTACTTAAATGATCTTATGTACTTTCTATTTGTCCTATTTTTTCTATTTCCTTTGTTTCTACTTTCTTGTAATCTTTTGGGCTGAATTTTATTTTAAATTTTCAGTGATTACCTAGTTATTTTAACATACTTATTTTAACCTAGCAAATTCTACAATCAGTCAACATTGTTATCCTCTAGCTGAACTACACAAAGAATTTTTAATACTTTACTTCTCATTATCTCCCTTCCAATGCTACATAACTACAGTGATAATAAAAATCCTTGTATCTGCCTTCTGACTTTATTAAAAATGTGTCAAGTGGTTCACTGTTAGCACTTACGTTATACTCTTGATCAAACTATGAAAGTATCTTTCTATTCAAATCATATAATTTTTATCACATATTTTTGTTTCACTGAAGTGGTAATGGCTGCCTGGACCATTGAGAAAGTCTCTGAGGCTGACTCCAGGCTTAGTAAGAAAAAGTGGAATACCTGATTAATGCAGTCTCCTGTGGGCATGTTGGGAATAGAATGGCAACATGTGTGCTATGTCACCTTGGAAAGCATAAATTAGTGATGAAATGAAATGAAACATGGAGCAGGCATGCTTTGATTTGGGATGAGTATGAGAGCAGGGAATCACAGGGCATAAGGCTATTTGGACAGAACAGGTAAAATAGCTTTGTGGGGTTCCTGGGCAGCTAGAATATGAGCAGTGAAGCTAGTTCTTGGGAAAGGCAGGTAATGGACAAGGTGGGCAGTTTTCAAAGACAAATTATTCATGTTTGAATTTTTTTTAATGATTGTCCTTAGAAGGAAAAAATAAGGTGTACTTCTCTCCTGTGGCAGCTCCTATATCCCTGCTTTCTACTCTCCAGGTTAATGAAGAGATCAGCAAGTCACCTGCTGCTTTGTATTATCTGTTCTATTGTTCCTCTTCATTAGTGTGGATAACAGAGAGTAGAATGCAGTGCATCTTGGAGGCAATACAGCAGGATATTACATACATGCTCATCAGCAGCCAAAATCACAGCATCTTTTCCTAGTGAATCTGCAAATAACCAGTCCTTCAGGTACTTCTGTAATTTTCGCCAAATGTTGCACTTTTGAAAGCTTCATTAATCCAGCCCCATTAGGATGGGTAGGGTGAATGAGTTTATGGCTGTGGAAGGTGAAGTAGCAGAATTTGCAGTTCTTAAGAACATTGCTGGCATTCATTTATGATGATGAAGCATAAGTGATATTAAAATTCCCTACAAAATATTATTTGGAGTAAAAGAGCACCAAATACATGGTGAATTTAATAATAAAATACTTAAAACCCAACAAATGCTTATTTACTGAAATTAATGACTCAAATGACAAGCCCCCCCATTTGTCTTAGAATCACATATGCATAGCTCTAGCATTGCAGGCAAGGGAGAAGCTGAAAGCAAACAAGGGACATTCTGGAAGGGAAGAAGCTATATGTATTCAAAGGAGAAATATGATTGAAAAAGTCATTAGTACTGCAAGAGATTTTCATCTATACTTGACCTTTTCCTGAAATGAGAATGGTCTGTTTTATGGTGAGAAATATTCTGTTTAGAAAAATCAAACATTGGTGTTTGGGGAGGAATGGTTCAGGCAGCCACTATAAGTCAAGATGAGGTTTGATGATCCAGAGCCATAACCCCTGGGCTTGGATTTTTGTTTATGATCAATAGATATAACATCAAAAAGATGTTCCTTGAAAATATCCTATCATGTTTGTCCTTCATTTTCATTTCATTTTGTCCTTCCTTTGATTCACCTTTTGTCTTTAGTCTTGTCTGCCCTGCTGCTAGAAATGACTGTTGGGGAAATAAAGCATGAAATACATAACCTCATGTGGGCCAGGCAACTTTCTTTTTCTTGATTTGTCCATTTTTATGTGCCAACCTGCACAGGTGACCAAAGGCTAAAAGAGTAGCACATATTATCTAGAGCAATAGATTTTATGAAGGGAGCTTTTTGCATCCAAAGCAATACAACCAACAGATTTAATCAAGTTTTTGCTGTGATGAGGCTTTGAGAGCTGTAACCAGTTCTGAGAGTAAAGAAGTACTATTTGGAAACAAATTACAACTCTTGTCTTTATGACATGTATCAATTTACACTCAAGCTGCATAAATCACTTTTTATATTTTTCTGTAATGGAAAAATACTGCAGGGCATTTTAATAACCAATAAATTATATGTTTAATGAACCAGACCAAAATGTATATGGTATGAATCAAACACTATTAAGAATGAGGACCGGGTATTGACTTGACAGAAATTCTGATCACATAGGCTAAAGGCTATTAGATCCACACAATTCAAGAGAGTAAATGCTTATACTTCATCTATGATCATCCACATGAAAATTCTTCTTGGGTTTTATCTCTTATTTGCAGACCTCACTTACTTACTGCTTATATTATTCTTCAAACAAATCAGGAGTGAAAGCAAAGGTGTTACCTTTAACCTTTTACAAGTATTACTGCAAGAAGTTATATAGTAAATCTATCAGCTCTGGTGAATTGGTAGAGAAAGCTTCTCTGAACTGCTTATGCAAAGCAAGTATTATGTTTAACTTCGCATTGGAAGCATGTGAGGTTCCACTGATAAGGGAAGGTATCACAGAGCCAAGTAAGTACCTTCTTAGCTTTCAGATATATGAATGGCATTCATTCTGGGGGCCCTTAACAAGGTGAGAGAAATTGGGTGAGAGAAGTGAGTAAACTTGAATTGTTGTGATAGGAGTTAATATGGGCTACTTCATCGCTGCCCTATCCTCTTATATGCAGGATCACATAGGTCCATGTACTGTAACAATAGAGAAGAATATTTTACCTAAAATTTACTGATGCTATTTTTGCTTCTTATTAAAGAACAGTGAAATGGTATAGTTTAAAGAAAACAAGGCTGGAGGACAAAAGACATGGGTCTTGCAAATCACTAATGAGAGTGCCGCTAACTAGTTGTTTAACTCTGGCCAAATCATCTCACTTGAGCTTCCATTTTCTCATCTATAAAATGAGGGAGTCAGACAAGGTGATGAGTAAATAGTTTGTTTTTTTTTTCTTATCTATTTGGTCTTTGTTGGAAGTCTCAGAGTTTGCGTATGAAATGTGGTAAAGTTGTATCCTGTTTTATAAAATAGTCATATTACAGAAACGTTGTGTACATTCACTTCTTTCTTTCCCTCAGTGTGTGTGTGGGGAATCCAATCATAGTCTGAGCACAATAGGGGAGGCTGGTCTTTAAAGGAAACCTGTGATGATTCTTTGTGAAGCAAATAAACCTTTGCAATGCAAATGTTTGCATTACAATGCTACTATTTGGCAAGCTTCCACTTTACTATATCCCATTTGCTTGCTCCAAAGTAAAACTAACCTTTACATAATAATGAAAACTCACACCCAATATATATTTATCAATTTTAGCCTAGAGGAAAATTTCTCTTCCTCCCCTGTACTCCCAGATATTTACTGACCATGCCACTTAATTAGACATTTGCCATAAGAACAACTGTCATTTATTGGTGAAGAGTTTAGTCTCTGAAGTCAGACAGCCTAGGTTTTTGATCTGGTTCTGTTGCTTACTAGCTGGGCAGCTTTGACCAAAGTTCTCACTGTTGCTGACCCTCAGTTTCCTCATCTATAAGTATGAGACAACAATAGCACTGGTGGTGTTCATGTAAGAATTAAATATGACAAAAGACATTAAGTACTTCACCTAGAGTCTGGTACATAATATGTGCTTATTGAATTTGAGCTATTAGCATTCCCAAACACTTCTTGTATTGTGAGTTTTCTCTTTATGTCAACAATATACACAGTTCATTTTACCAGGATTGTAAACTCCGTGAAGCCAGGGAACATATATAATGCTTCTTTGTATAGTATCCTTCACACAGCCTCACAGAATGTCTTGAATTAAGTAGGTATCCAATATATATTTATTTTTACTAGTTCTTCCTGATTCACACTGGAGAGATTTTTATCCAATTTAAAATAGACCACGACTAAGAACAAGGCTGTAAGTGGTGGTATTAAGATCTTTAAAACTGAAAAAAAAAAAAAAAAAAGATACAAATGAACTTATTTACAAAACAGAAATAGACCCATAGACATAGAAAACAAACTTATGGCTACCAAAGGAGGAAGCAGTGGAGGGGGGATAAATTAGGAGGTTGGGATTAAGAGATACACACTACTATATATAAAGTAGATAACCAACAAGGACCTACTGTATAGCACAGGGAACTCTACTCAGTATTTTGTAATAACCTATAAGGGAAAAGAATCTGGAATAAAATACATATATATGTATAAATGAATCACTTAACTGTACACCTGAAACCAACACAACATTGTAAATCAACTATACTTCAATAAAATATATCTATACATCTATATATCTATGGAAGGCATTTTTTAAAAAGATCTTTAAAGCTGCAAGAAAGAGACATACCAGGTTACCCCTAAGGATGGAGGTTTATTGAAAAGATCCATGAGAAAATGAGGAAGTGAGGTCACTTATGAGGGGCATGGTCACTCTGGTTACTGATATTTCCGAGGCTTCGATATCTGCCTGGGTGTGAATCCTGGCTCTGCCACTTCCATGCCATGTGACCTTGGGAAGTTGCTGAAGCTCTTAGTGTCCTAGTTTATCTATCTCTAAACTGTGGATAAAAGTAGAATCCACCTCATAGGGATGAATGAGGATTAAACAAGATAATGAATATATAATGCTTATTGCGGTGCCCGACCCTTGGTAGATTCTCAGTAACTTGTAGCTACTTCATAGCAGCAGCATCAGTAACAGTCATAGTAGTAATAGTAATAGTTGCTGTTATTGTAGTTATTATTGCACTTGAAATAGAAAACAGAATATAACTTAGTGTCATTCAGGATAATGTCCTGAGCTCAAAAGATTTGCCTTCTCTTTTTTACCTAGTGTGTGTACTTCCCAAAATAGAGGATTCGATGGGGTTGGTTGGACAGCCAAAATCAGCTCAGGAATAGGGGTACTCCCTCCCACCCAACTTCTCTTGTGATTGTCTTTAGGTAACCCACTAACTCCCAGTTAAATGTACTGAGGCTAGCTTAGCAGGGTTGTTTTTAACTCTCTAATACACACACTGGATGTACACTGGCAAGGGAAAACAAACAGATGGACCAAAGTTGGACCATTTTCCTCAATAGGGGTCTGTTTCCAAGTTGGACACTTTGCTTTCATGGGCTCTTCTTTGAACAAATTCCAGTCTAGTGACCTTCTTAAATAGTTAGATCTGAAAGAAACACATCTTCTTACAAGCACATGCTCATTTTTTATTCCAGGCCTTTTCACATCAAGACTCCTTGAGCTATTTCTTCCCTTGTTTCCCCCAGTGTGAGTTTCCTTGAAGCTCCTGAGACTGTCAGTCACAGCATAGAATCAAATGAATATCATATAATTAAATCACATAGAACATAAAAACCTGTGTGCTAGGATATTAGTAGTCTGGGTTTCCAGAAGTCATGCTGCTTCATTCTATACCAGCTAGCTCTGTAAGGTCCAGATAGAATGAGTTAGTTATTCAGGATGAATGAAAAATCTCCAAGGATTCCCATTGTGAAGTCCTTCACTCTTTATCAAAGGAGACAGGCCTGTGGATTGCTAGGAAATAAAATGAGGCCTCTGAGGTCCAAAGTTACTTTAAAGTTCCATTGTTACTAGTCCTGTCTTGAATACCACGTTTGTATTTTGTATATTTACTCTTTCATCATTGAAGCAGTTCAATTCATGTCTACACCTTCCATTTTTCAAAATTAACTTAAGCTTCATCTTGATGGATTTCCAACAGCTCTTCTATAAGAATTTTTAATAGTTTTGGTCACAGTTGAAGCAAAATTTTGTTTAAAACTCATATTTAAGACATGAACTACTAGCAGATAGAGGACATAGGCATGCTGGAGATAAATATGTCATGGCATCAGATTATGTCTAACAGATTTTATAGCTGAAGGAACTATTGGGGAGAAGTGGCTGCCCATCCTGCTTCTCAGAGTCCTTTTGGGTTTGATATCAGCCACAGAGCTGCCATTCAGGTCAATAGACTTCTTGTGATCAACAATGTCAAAACAGCTTAACAATCTCAAATAATCAGCATCCTCTACAGAGGACTCTGAGCCAGGGTGAATAATGTTTTGGAGGTAACAGTGATAATTTCTATTTCATACCTGAAACAAAGCTGCAAACAACAGAGAAGAGAAAGTGAAATTACCCAGAATAGTCTTGTTCTCAAGGTTCCAGGAAACTATTCAGCGTCTCCTGGTAGGTGATTCAAACTCACCACTGTCCATAATCTACTGGTGTTTCTTAAACGGATGGCAAACCATGGCTTGGGCTGTGCTATTTTCAAAACAAATCAAAATCATGAAAGGAACCCAACTGCTGCTTAGTGACCACTCTTAACCAAGAGCTGGACAATGTGGCCTCATATGACATCGCTATTAATTGTATTGGTTAACAGCCTTAATTAATACCCTTCCTTGACGAGGTGCTTTCCCCACTCTCTCTATATCACAGTGGGAAAATCAGTCTACATACACAGTTACACTGGTTCCTTTTCTATTTCTCAGGATATCCCTAGTATTCCAGATTTAATCCCCCAAAGCTTTGCTTTCACAGATGAACAAAAAGTGCCCAATGTTAAGATAAAACAATTTTAAGACACTTAGAATTGCACCGTTTATTTCAAAATCATAGTATTATATTTTTCTAGATATTTGTTTTGAAGAGACACTCTTTACATTCTGCCTTTCATCCAATGCAGGTGTTGCTTGTACCCAATAAAGAGGAACACTGGCCCTGATCATTTTTTAATTTTAAGATGCATCCACTTTTTTTCTATAGAAGGCTGCGCTATTCTATCAGCACTTTTTAGAAACATGATCTCAGAGCTCAACTCTGATTGTTTTCTATTATATTCGATTTCCTTAAACAACAGTCAATTGTCTGGAGGTGAATAGGTAGATCTTGACATTATAACAAAGGCTAAAAGGCAGAATTGAGAAATGTATTACCTAAAATTCTCCTAGGTTTTTTTCCTTTATTTATTTGGGTGGATTATAATCTGCCAGCTGCTTTAAGATACTCACAGTGGTCAACGAAAATTTACTAGCCTTATGCCAGCAACTGTCAACTCAGTAGTCCTTGTACTACAGGCAGACAAATGACAAAAGAGAACTCTCAAAGCACGGAAGGAGCAGAGCTCAGTACAACTGGCAGGTTACTGAGACAGCTACGGAGGGAAATTACATGGGTTACGGTTCTACTTATGAACCTAACTATATTAAAATAAGATTGGAACCTCAAGGGGCTTATCTTACTGACCTGCAGAGAGTTTGCTGCATTTGCCTTTTTGCCAGAGGTATTCATCATCTATATGTGTATTAAATGTACTTTATCCACCATGATAAAGGAGAAAGTAAGCCGAAAACATACTTTTGTTATTCCAGATTGCCACAAAGCATAAATAGACCCACAATAGAACAAAGAAAACAGTTTTGAAGGGCATCAGCAATTACAGTGCTGTGAGAAGGGAGAGGGGAAACAAAACTAGTAATGGAGAATGGTAAGAAGAGAAAAGGAAAAGAAATTGCTCTCCTGGAGCTTCATAGTGGGTACACATTTCTTCTCACAGAAGGAAGGTGAAGCCAATATGGTAAAGAAGATACAGATACTCAAAGCCTGGGCCATGGAATTGAAAATGAAAAATCTTTATAGAAAAGAGATTCTGAAAAGAAGAGATTTTACACCACTGGAACTTTTCTATAGGCAGTAGGCTTTTTCCACAGAAGTTGAATCAAGTTCTTCTAAAAAAGAGTGGAATAATTAGGACAATCCAAAAGCATTTGGGAATGTAGAGAAAAGGGCTGCTGGCCAAAGAGGAAAGATGTAAGGTAATGAGGCAGGAGATAGATGGGCTCCAGGCTAGACATTTACAACAGGCCTCCTGTTCATACTTCCTGAGGTGAGAAAAAGATGGGTTTCAGGCCAGACATTCACTACTAGCCCTCTGTTTACATTTCCTGAGGCAAGAGACCAATGGGCTCCGGACTACATATTTATGACTGGACTCCTGTCTACATTTTGAGATCTGCATTTCGATATAAGAAACAATAACAGAAATAAGATAGATAACCAGACATCGGACATTTTTATGGCAGGGACAGAGAGGGTCTAAACCCTGTTAAGAGATCAAGAGGTCATACACTTCCCATCTTTGGGGCAAGTGAGACACTACACATGTGCAAAAGGCTTCACGGAGTCAAAAAGGCAGGAGAGGGCTTCCTTGGTGGCGCAGTGGTTGAGAGTCCGCCTGCCGATGCAGGGGACACGGGTTCGTGCCCCGGTCTGGGAAGATCCCACATGCCGTGGAGTGGCTGGGCCCGTGAGCCATGGCCGCTGAGCCTGCGCGTCCGGAGCCTGTGCTCCGCAAAGGGAGAGGCCACAACAGTGAGAGGCCCGCATATCGCAAAAAAAAAAAAAAAAAAAAAAAGGCAGGGGAAACCAGACCATAATAGGTCTTGCCTTTGCCCCTCCCAGACGCCTTTGCGATGAAATCCATCTTGACTGAGGGGGTGTGTGTGCACCTAGGGGAGGGTCCAGAGACAAATTAGCCATGGGGTCAAAACAATACGATTGGCCAAGAAGACAAAGACCTGGATGACTGCCCCCTTAAAAAGGATATAGACTTCCCAAAGGCACGATTCTAGCTACTCTCTTGCTGTGTTCACCAGTGCATTTTTCCGCATGTACTATGCTTTTCTAATAAACACTTTACTTTCTTCTATATCTTCCATCACCTTGTCAGATTCATCCTTTCAAGGTAGACAAAGGACTGGGGACGGAGACACTAGCCACTGGCCCTATGGTCTAGTGGTTAAGATCCTGGTTTCCATCCAGGCAATCTGGGTTCAATTCCCAGTCAGGGAACTAAGGTCTTGTTTCCAGCTGCTGCTTACTGCAAGCTCACGCTCACTGCTGCATGCTTCCGAAATCAGTAAGCTCTTTGGTAACATTTTTGAGAGATGTAGAAGTAGCTGGATACAGGCCTATCATGCATGACCTTTCAGTAGGCATGTTACATTAATGAAGGATTTCTTATGGTAAGGCCCAAATCAGAAAGAATCTTGGATTATTTGGGGGGAAAAAACCACATTGTAAATCCAAGATGCCATGATTTTCTTAGGGAGTAAATGTAATACAGTAGAAAGGCCATAGAGTTTGACTTCAGCTTTTGACAGATTGAGGATCAAATCCTGGCTCAGCCACTCAGTTAAATGCATGAATTTGGGCAAGCTACTTTCTCTCAGCTTCAGTTTCTTCATCTAGTAAATGTGAAAAATTATAGCTGTGTCACAGTTCTGTTGTGAGAAGTAAATGATGTATCATGTAAAGAGTCTAATCATTAACTCATAATTGGAATGTAATAAGTGGTATATATTTTGGTTATTATACATTTTCAGGTAAAGGTAAGATGTGGTTTATGATGGGAAATGACTGGATGCTCAATACATTTCAGAGGCAAGTGAATTTGGTAACCATTTACAAAGGAAATGAAAGAAATAAAACAAATACAACACAAAAGCCCACGTGGTTTTTGGAAGTAATATATATTACCTACTCGGACCACAGAAAATTCTTTCTGTAGGCTGAATGATTTGGAATGAATTGGACAGTTACATCAATTCTTCCTAAGATGAAGTTAACACTTTAGGGTGCTGTTTATCATGCAGAGTATAAAAACTATTATGGAAAAGGATTCAAACCCATATGTTTTATTTTGTTTTCCTCTGATAAACTTTATCATGAAAATGAATTAATAGTGCCACTTTCTTCTATTTAAATCTGTCATAAGCAAACAATATCAGAATTTTAATGCTACATCTATGCTTCAAATTCATACTCTTCTTCCTTTTTAATATTCTCTGTTTACATTGTTTGACATGTTATAGTATTTCTCAAACTGCTCAAACCATACAAACCTGAAAATTGGATGTGAGGTCACAAACATGGCTGATGATTATTCCATTGTTTTGATAATTTCAAAGCACTCCCAACAGAACTCACTTCCATTTCATCACTACACTGTTGCAAGTTCGAATTTCTCTTCAATTATAATAAGTATTAATACATCCCAATGATTGTCATAAAGGTACAACTTAGCACACATTACAGTGCTAAAAAGGAACACATGTTTACTTCTACTATGTTTCAGGGACGTCTACATTTGTTTATAGCTATAGATGTTCCTTATAAGACACCATTTTGTTTCTCCATATTGTGGAGAACTTCCATGAAACAAGAACTGTAAAAATCACATTTGTCCATTTTGCTTTACAACATTGTGACAAAGAACCTTGAGGGACACTTCTATTTCGTATTCTTGTACCCCCAGTGGCTGCAAAATTTCCAAGGGTAGGATTTAGAGGATGTAATTGAAAGCAAAAACAATAGTCTGGGATTCTACTTAGTAACTGTATGACTTTGGGGCCATCACTTAACCTATGGGTTTCAGTTAACTTTTCTGTAAAAGGAGGGACTTGTATTGGGGTGATTGATCCTCAAAACCTCTTCTAACTTCAAATTTTGTATGTTGGGATAAGGGAGTTGAATTTCTCAGAGGAGGGAATTCTCTTCATGATTTAGTCTGGAAGAGAGAATCTGCAGGTCTGCACAAGATGCTTCTTTTCTAACCCAATTTTCTTGTTATGTGAAAATTCCTCTTTCTTTGGTGAAAGAAGACAATCCAGGAGGAAAAGGCTCTATTTAATATTAGTGGTGTACTCATGTGATATTGCAATATCCAAAGCATATTTTCACTTCTTCCAGAGGTGTGGGCAATCACTTTTGTGGTATGGGGTTTCTCAGTGATACTGAGGTATGAAGTATGGAAACAATCTTAAAACCCCATCTTTAGTCCTGTGGTTGTGACACTCTAACCTAGAACATTCCATGCTTGTTAATCCAAATACAGTTTAATGAAAAGTCTATCACCTACAGTAGATTTAGGAAACAAAGATTTAACCAATTTTTCTTAGTAAAAGTAAGTTCACTAAAAATACATTTTGATTTTAAAATTATAATGGTAATAAATGTGTGTTATAACAAGAAAAGCAACACAGAGATGCATTAAAAAAAAAAAAACCTTAAACATTGACATCCACATACAAAAAAATGAACCTAGGTCCATACCTTACACCCTTCACAAACATTAACTCAAAATGGATCAGAGACCTAAATGCAAAGTGCTAAACTGTAAGACTCTGAGTTGATAACACAGGAGAAAACCTAGATGGTGATGCCTTTTTAGGTACAACACCAAAGACATGATCTATGAAACAAATAATTGATAAGGTGGACTTCATTAAAATTAAAAATTTCTGCTCTATGAAAGACAAAATTGAGAATTAGAAGACAAACCACTGACCAGGAGAAAATATTTCCAAAAGACACATCAGATGAAGGACTGTTATGCAAAATATGCCAAGAACTCTTAAAACTCAATAATAAGAAAACAATCAACTTAATTAATAAAAGGGACCTTAAACATGGATATCCTTAACATACATCTCACCAAAGAAGATATACAGATGGCAAATAAAACAACAATAAGACACTACTACAAGCCTATTAGAATGGCCAAAATCTAAAACACTGACAACACCAAATGCTAGTGAGGATGTTGAGCAACAGGAACTCTCATTCATTGCTGGTGGGAATGCAAAATAGTACAGTCACTTTGGAAGACAGTTTGGCAGTTTCTTACAAAAGTAAACATATTCTTACCATGTGATCCATCAATTGCATAACTTGGTATTTACCTAAAGGAGTTGAAAACTTATGTTCACACAAAAACCTGCACATGGATGTTTATAGTAGCTTTATTCAGAATTGTCACAACTTGGAAGCAACCAAAGTGTTCTTTAGTACGTGAATAGATAAATAAGCTGTGGTACATCCAGAAAGTGCAATATTATTCAGTGCTAAAAGGAAGTGAAGAAATGGCAATATTGTATTGTATATTTGAAAGTTGCTAAGACAGTAGGTCTTAAAACTTTTCACAAGAAAAACAATATTTGCAACTATTTTAGGTGATGGATATTAATTAAACTTAACATGGTAATCATTTTGCAATGTATACATATATCTAATCATTATGTTGTACACCTTCAACTAATACAATATTATATGTCAATTATATCTCAATAAAACTGGGGAAAAAAGAAATGAACTATCAATCCATGAAAAGACATGGAAGAAACTTAAATGCATATTACTAAGTAAAAGAAGTTGAGCTGAGAAGGCTACAACTGCTTGATTCCAATTATAATGATATTCTGGAAAAGGTAAAACTATAGAAACAATAAAAATATCAATAGTTGTTGGGGGCGATGGGGAGATGAATAGGTAGAACACAGAGGATTTTGAGGGCAGTGAAAATACTCTGTATGATACTATAATGGTCTATACATGTCATTATACATTTGTCCAAATCTATAGAATGGAGTATACCAAGAGTGAACCCTAATGTAAACTGTAGACTTTGGGTGATGATGATATGTCAATGTAGGTTCATCCTTAGCAAAAAATGTACCATTCTGGTGAGTGATGTTGATAATGGTGGAGGCTACGTATGTGACGGGGCAGAGGGTATATGGGAAATCTCTGTACTTTCCTCTCCATTTTATTGTAAAGCTGAAACTGCTCTAAAATAATAAAGGCTTAAAAAAAAATTAAACATCTCTCTCCACTCCCACTACCTGTTTCTCTTCACCAAGTTAACCAGTGTTAACCACCCTGGAATGTTTTCTTCACCACATTTCATTGTGCTCATGAAAGCGTATGTAAGTAAGGTCTTTTTCCAATTTATACAGGATGTCATAAAACTCAAGGTGACTAAAGAAACATGACTCTCTTCAGTGACTATACCAACATTTCTATGATTGCCAAGGTCCTTCTTACATATAGCCTACTTCCCCTGAGCTCAGTCCCAGATCTCAGTTTCCTTTGCTATTTGTAGGATTCCCATTCCTTAAAAATAAAAAGCCATTCATTTCTGAAGAAATCATTCTTTTGGGGGCCATGAGTAAGCACAGCACTTCCTTTCTAGTAGCTATAATGTTTACTGTAGATATAAAATTTACTTTCCACACTATAATATTTGAATGATTTTTGTACCTAAATATTTAGCCCTATTGTGGGATGTTCAGAGCAGATTCAAAAGTTTCTTTTTGAATCAAAAAAGGGAACAAGGGAAAAAAAAAAAGGGAACAAAAAAGGGAATGAAAAAAGGGAACAAAGAGGGAACAAGAAACACGTTCAGGTGAAGAAAAGTAGTTAGCTGATCACAATCTTACTTCCAAAGTGTTAGTTAGCCACTCACACCGTGCACCAACTTTGATCTTATTTGTAACTACAAGTGTTAGTGATAGAAACAAAATGGAGATTATGAGAGGGTTAGAAATGCCATATTACAAACTGGGTTGGAAGGTATCCTTTATATTATTTGACCATAGAGGTGGTCTAGTTACTGTGGTATATATAGCCCTGATCTAAGTGATCAGTAAAAAATAATTTACATATCAGGGTTTCTCAAGGAAATAATGGGTTTTGACTAGAGAAGCAGGTTCATTCTATGCGCACACTGTTGATCCTGAAATGTCACTCCCTAGCTTTGGTTTATAACTGGATGAAAATCTAGCTCAGCAAGAAGTCAGGACTTCTGTATAATATAATGATGTGACATTTTTTTAACCTAATGGGACTCTGCATAACAAAAAAATTTAAGATGATAGTAGTACTAGATATATTATGATCTGCTAGTTAAACCCCCAAGAGGAAAGAATCCTTCTATATAACGTTGTCATAAGAGTTACCAGAAGATTTATAGCTTTTGCAGGATGAGTTTAATATTTATCTAAATTAGAGGTGGAGAATCTGGAATAAAGCAAGAGATTACCGCAGTGATGGTGAATCCTCAGACTTCCGGATGTCTAAAGGATAGAAGTGTAATTGCCTTCTGGTAGATCCCAGGATGAAATAACACAGTTTTAATTGGTATAATTAAAAGGGGAATTAAAAATGTGTACTGAGCACCTTAAAAGAATCTCAGTGAAGAGTGTGAAGGAACCAAGATGGCGGAGTAGAAGGACGTGCTCTCACTCCCTCTTGTGAGAATACCAGAGTCACGGCTAGCTGCTGGACAATCATCAACAGGAGGACACTGGAGCTCACCAGAAAGGGTAACCCACATCCAAAGAAAAAGTAGAAGCCACAATGAGATGGTAGGAGGGGTACAATCACAGTAAAATCAAATCCCATAACTACTCGGTGGGTGACTCACAGACTGGAGAACACTTGTACCACAGAAGTCCACCCACTGGAGTGAAAGTTTGAGCCCCACATCAGGCTTTCCAACCTGGGGGTCCGGCAACGGGAGGAGGAATTCCTAAAGAATCAGACTTTGAAGCCTAGTGGGATTTGATTGCAGGACTTCGACAGGACTGGGGTAAACAGAGACTCCACTCCTGGAGGGCACACACAAAGTAGTGTGCACATAGGGACCCAGGGGAAGGGGCAGTAACCTCAGGGGAGACTGAGCCAGATGTAACTGCTAGTGTTGGAGGGTCACCTGCGGAGGCAGGGGCTGGCTGTGGCTCACTGTGGGGACGAGGACACTGGTGGCAGAGTTTCTGGGGGGTGCTCCTTGGCGTGAGCCCTCCCAGAGTCCACCATTAGCCCCACCAAAGAGTCCAGGTAGGCTCTAGTGTTGGGTTACCTCAGGCAAAACAACCTACAGGGAAGGAACCAAGCCCCACCCAACAGCAGTCAAGTGGATTAAAGTTTTACTGAGCTCTGCCCACCAGAGCAACAGTCAGCTTTACCCACCACCAGTCCCTCTCATCAGGAAACTTACACAAGCCTCTTAGGTAGCCTCATCCACCAGAGGACAGACAGCAGAAGCAAGAAAAACTAAAATCCTGCAGCCTGTGGAACAAAAAAACACATTCAAAGAAAGATAGATAAGATGAAAAGACAGGGGCTATGTACCAGATAAAACCCCAGAGAAATAACTAAATGAAGTGGAGGCAGGCAACCTTCCAGAAAAACAATTCAGAATAATATAGTGAAGATGATCCAGGACCTCAGAAAAAGAATGGAGGTAAAGATCAAGAAGATGCAAGAAATGTTTAACAAAGAGCTAAAAGAATTAAAGAACAAGCAAACAGAGATGAACAATACAATAACTGAAATGAAAAAAACACTAGAAGGAATCAATGGCAGAATAACTGTGGCAGAAGAACGGGTAAGTGACCTGGAAGACAGAATGGTGGAATTCACTGCTGCGGAACAGAATAAAGAAAAAAGAATAAAAAGAAATGAAGACAGCTTAAGAGACCTCTGGGACAACATTAAACACAACACCATTTGCATTATAGGTGTCCCAGAAGGAGAAGAGAGAGAGAAAGGACCAGAGAAAATATTTGAAGAGATTATAGTCGAAAACTTCCCTAACATGGGAAAGGAAATAGCCCCCCAAGGCCAGGAAGCCCAACGAGTCCCATACAGGATAAACCCAAGGAGAAACATGTTGAGACACATAGTAATCAAATTGGCAAAAATTAAAGACCAAGAAAAATTATTGAAAGCAGCAAGGGAAAAATGACAAATAACACACAAGGGAACTCCCATAAGGTTAAGAGCTGATTTCTCAGCAGAAACTCTACAAGGCAGAAGGGAGTAGCATGATATACTTAAAGTGCTGAAAGGGAAGAACCTACACCCAGGATTACTCTAGCCAGCAAGGATCTCATGCAGATTTGAAGGAGAAATCAAAAGCTTCACAGACAAGCAAAAGCTAAGAGAATTCAGCACCACCGAACCAGATCTACAACAAATGCTAAAGGAACTTCTCTAATTGGGAAACACAAAAGAAGAAAAGGACCTACAAAAACAAACCCAAAACAATTAAGAAAATGGTCATAGGAACATACATATCAATAATTAACTTAAATGTGAACGGATTAAATGCTACAACCAAAAGACACAGGCTTGCTGAATGGATACAAAAACAAGACCCATATATATGCTGTCTACCAGAGGCCCACTTCAGACCTAGGAACACATACAGACTGAAAGTGAGGGGATGGAAAAAGATATTCTATTTAAATGGAAATCAAAAGAAAGCTGGAGTAGCAATACCCATATCAGATAAAATAGACTTTAAAATAAAGAATGTTATAAGAGACAAGGAAGGACACTACATAATGATCAAGGGATCAATCCAAGAAGAATATATAACAATTATAAATATATATGCACCCAATATAGGAGCACCTCAAAACATAAGGCAACTGCTAACAGCTCTAAAAGAGGAAATTGATAGTAACAAAATAATAGTGAGGTACTTTAACACCTCACTTACACCAATGGACAGATCATGCAAAATGAAAATAAATAAGGAAACAGAATCTTTAAATGACACAATAGACCAGATAGATTTGACTGTTATTTATACCACGTTCCGTACAAAAACGGCACATTGCTCTTCCTTCTCAAGTGTGCACAGAACATTCTACAGGAGAGATCACATCTTGGGTCACAAATCAAGCCTCAGTAAATTTAAGAAAATTGAAATCATATCAAGCATCTTTTCTGACTACAATGCTATGAGATTAGAAATCAATTACAGTGAATAAAACGTAGAAACACAAACATATGGAAGCTAAACAATACATTACTAAATAACCAAGAGATCACTGAGGAAATCAAAGAGGAAATCAAAAAATACCTAGAGAAAAATGACAATGAAAACACGATGAACCAAAACATATGGGATGCAGCAAAAGCAGTTCTAAGAGGGAAGTTTATAGCTATACAAGCCTACCTCAAGAAACAAGAAAAAAAATCTCAGAAAAACAATCTAACCTAACACCTAAAGTAAATAGAGAAAGAAAAACAAACAAAACCCAAAGTTAGCAGAGGAAAGAAATCATAAAGATCAGAGCAGAAATAAATGAAATAGAAATCAAAGAAAACAATACAAAGATGAATAAAAGTGAAAGCTGGTTCTTTGAGAAGATAAACAAAATTGATAAACCAGTAGTCAGCCTCATCAAGAAAAAGAGGGAGAGGGCTCAAATCAATAAAATTAGAAATGAAAAAGGAGAAGTTACAACAGACAATTCAGAAATAGAAATCATCCCAAGAGACTACTACCAGCAAATCTATGCCAATAAAATAGACAATCTGGAAGAAATGGACAAATTCTTAGAAAGGTATAACCGTCCAAGAATGAACCAGGAAGAAATAGAAAATATGAACAGACCAATCACAAGTAATGAAATTGAAACTATGATTAAAAATCTTCCAACAAACAAAAGTCTAGGACCAGATGGCTTCACAGGTGAATTCTATCAAACATTTAGACAAGAACTAACACCCATCATTCTCAAACTCTTCCAAAAAATTGCAGAAAAAGGAACACTCCCAAACTCATTCTATGAGGCCATCATCCTGATACCAAAACCAGACAAAGATACTATAAAAAAAGAAAATTACAGACTAATATCACAGAAGAATATAGATGCAAAAATCCTCAACAAAATACCAGCAAACAGAATCCAACAACACATTAAAAGGATCATATACCATGAACAAGTGGGACTTATCCCAGGGATGCAAGGATTCTTCAATGTATGCAAATCAATCAATGTGATGCACCATATTAACAAACTGAAGAAGAAAATTCATATGATCATCTCAATAGATGCAGAAAAAGCTTTTGACAAAATCCAACACCCATTTATGATAAAAACTCTCCAGAAAGTGGGCATAGAGGGAACCCATCTCAAAATAATAAAGGCTATATACGACAAACCCACAGCAAACATCATTCTCAATGGAAAAACTGAAAGCATTTCCTCTAAGATCAGGAATAAGACAAGGATGTCCACTCTGGCCACTATTACTCAACATAGTTTTGGAAGTCCTAGCCACGGCCATAAGAGAAGTAAAAGAAATAAAAGGAATACAAATTGCAAAAGAAGAAGTAAAGCTGTCACTGTTTGCATATGACATGATACTATACATAGAGAATCCTAAAGATGCCACCAGAAAACTACTAGAGCTAATCAATGAATTGGGTAAATTTGCAGGATACAAAATTAATGCACATAAATCTCTTGCATTCCTATACACTAATGATGAAAAATCTGAAAGAGAAATTAAAAAAACACTGCCATTTACCATTGCAACAAAAAGAATAAAATACCTAGGAATAAACCTACCTAGGGAGACAAAAGGCCTGTATGCAGAAAACTATAAGACACTGATGAAAGAAATTAAAGAAGATACCAACAGATGAAGAGATATACCATGTTCTTGGATTGGAAGAATCAATGTTGTGAAAATGACTATACTACCCAATGCAATCTACAGATTCAGTGCAATCCCTATCAAAGTACCAGTGGCATTTTTTACGGAACTAGAGCAAAAAATCTTAAAATTTGTATGGAGACAAAAAAGACCCCAAGTAGCCAAAGCAGTCTTGAGGGAAATAAACGGAGCTGGAGGAATCAGACTCCCTGACTTCAGACTATACTACAAAGCTACAGTAATCAAGACAATATGGTACTCGCACAAAAACAGAAACATAGATCAATGGAACAAGATAGAAAGCCCAGAGATAAACACATGCACCTATGGTCAAATAATCTATGACAAAGGAGGCAAGGATATACAATGGAGAGAAAACAGTCTCTTCATAAGTGGTGCTGGGAAAACTAGACAGCTACATGGAAAAGAATGAAATTAGAACACTCTCTAACACCATACACAAAAATAAAACTCAAAATGGATTCGAGACCTAAATGTAAGACCAGACACTATAAAACTCTAAGAGGAAAACATAGGAAGAACACTCTTTGACATAAATCACAGCAATATCTTTTTTGATCCACCTCCAAGAGTAACCAAAATAAAAACAAAAATAAACAAATGAGACCTAATGAAACTTCAAAGCTTTTGCACAGCAAAGGAAACCATAAACAAGACGAAAAGACAACCCTCAGAATGGGAGAAAATATTTGCAAACGAATCAAGGGACTAAGGATTAATCTCCAAAATATATAAACAGCTCACTCAGTTCAATATTAAAAAAACAAACAACCCAATCCAAAAATGGGCAGAAGACCTAAATAGGTATTTATACAAAGAAGACATACAGATGGCCAAGAAGCACATGAAAAGCTGCTCAACATCACTAATTATTAGAGAAATGCAAATCAAAACTACAATGAGGTATCACCTCACACCAGTTAGAATGGGCATCATCAGCAAATCTACAAACAACAAATGTTGGAGAGGGTGTGGAGAAAAGGGAACCCTCTTGCACTGTTGGTGGGAATGTAAATTGGTACAGCCACTATGGAGAACAGTATGGAGGTTCCTTAAAAAACTAAAAATAGAATTACCATATGATTCAGCAATCCCACTACTGGGCATATATTCAGAGAAAACCATAATTCAAGTAGACACATGCACCCCAATGTTCATTGCAGCACTATTTACAATAGCCAGGTCATGGAAACAACCTAAATGCCCATCGACGGACGAATGGATAAAGAAGATATGGTACATATATACAATGGAATTTTACTCAGCCATAAAGAGGAACAAAATTGGGTCATTTGTTGAGACGTGGATGGATCTAGAGCCTATCATACAGAGTGAAGTAAGTCAGAAAGAGAAAAACAAATATTATATATTAACACATGTATGTGGAAATTAGAAAAATGGTACAGATGAACCGGTTTGCAGGGCGGAAGTTGAGACACAGATATAGAGAAGAAACGTATGGAGTCCAAGGTGGGAAAGCCGCGGGGGGGTAGGGATGGTGGTGCGATGAATTGGGCGATTGGGCTTGACATGTATACACTGATGTGTATAAAATTGATGACTAATAAGAACCTACTGTAGAAAAATGTAAATAAAAATAATTTCAAAAATTGAAAAAAAAAAGAACCTCAGTGAAAACTTGCTTTAGAAATTATTTACAATAACGCATAGGAATTGGGAATAATTATGCCAACAATTTGCCAATGATGCTTTTGTTTAGATTTATACCCAAACAAAAGAGAAGCATTTGATAGTTCTTTTAATGATACCAAGTCCTATCCAAAATATACACAAAGGAAGAGTTTGTGTAGCTTGGATGCAGTTGTAGTTTGGACAGGTAGATCTCTAAATCAACAGAAAAGCAGCACCTCTCTTGAGAAAGTCCCTGGAGACATGTTACATGCTAAGCCTGTTAAGAAGGAAGATTATCATTAGTGTCGATAGACACAGGCAATTTGGGCAACAGATGTAGGTGATCCACAAGAACTTTGGCTTCCAACAACTGTCTTAGTTATACCCAGCTGTGCATCTGCCAATGTTAATCCTTCATTGGATGGTGTAACCTGCTATTTACTTTTCTTACAATGATGGGGATTTAAGAGGAAGATGAAAGGTGAACCAAGACCTATAAGGTAATTTAGAGCTTTCTTGAATTTAAACTTTTTCTTTTTCTTTCCTATTATCTAGAATTTTGGACAAGATAACATGATACCCAGTTGTAGCTAGAGTAATCATTTGCTGCCAAATTAATATTGGGGAATAAAATCATTTGCTGAGTTTCTCGTTTATAGTATTTGCTAATGCCATACAGAATCATTTGATAGAAATTAGACAAGAATATAATTTGTTAGGCACTTATCCATTTTTAATGGTCTGGCTCTTTCACATAAGGATGATCTATCAGGTATTCTTAAAAAGAATAAACAGCTAAATATAAATAAAGCATCATAAACAGTCCTCCAAAGGAAGTAAGATTTATGATTCCTGCTTAACTGAAAAGAGAGAAAAAAAGAGAGAGCAAAAAATCCCTTGCCCTTCTACCAACCCATACCATTTATTTGTGTGTGTGTGTTTAAAATCAGTGAGAATAAGGTCGACAGCTCTTTCAGATACAAGACATGTCGCTCTCAGTTAGAGATGTTTTTCCTATTTGGTACTGCTTATAGTTGGTAGTGTGTGGTTCCTTGCTAAATCAAAATAGAAATGCAGAGCTGTATGTTAATGAAATGAAGGGTCCTAGGTTTTGTCATATGCCTGTAGAGTTGCTCATATTTTGAAGTCTATGTAACATTTTGATGTATTTGCTTTGATGTAGCCATTACCAAATAATGTGAAAAACAGACATCCTTATCTCTTCCCTGAACCTTGCTCTATTCCTGAGCTTTATTGTAACCCAGATCCTCACTGTGAGAGCTACTGGTAAGGAACAAGGTAAAACTCTGAGATGGACTCTGGGCTCCTGCTATACTCATGTTGGACCAATAGTCCCCCTTTATGCTTGTAAACGACCCTACAGCTTTCTATCCCCTTTATAAGAAATTCAACATTGAAAAAAAAGTAAAACACCTACAATTGTTTTAGGAGAACTTGGAGCCAGGTATATTCCCTCATGGGTGTAAAGCTATACAAGGTGTCTTTAGGAGGAAGGAAAAGAAGAGCTTTGATAGTATAGAGGACCTGCATTAATGTCTGTAGATCCCAACTTCACTAAAAGCTTTTGTTGGTTTTTTTGCCGTACGCGGGCCTCTCACTGTTGTGGCCTCTCCCACTGCGGAGCACAGGCTCCGGACGTGCAGGCTCAGCGACCATGGCTCACGGGCCCAGCCGCTCGGCGGCATGCGGGATCCTCCCGGACCGGGGCATGAATCTGCATTGGCAGGCGGACTCTCAACCACTGCGCCACCAGGGAAGCCCCACTAAAAGCTTTTTGCAGACCGACGTAATAATCATTCTTTTAAGGTTCATTCCAACAGAAGGCATTGAAGTATTTATTTTGTTTAAACGTTATGAAATTACTGTTTTTGTAGGTGAAAAATGACTTAATGTTGGCAATTTCATATGGTTCAACCTCAGAGTTAAGCTCCTCTACCCTATCTCACTTTAGCATACTGGACAAAGCATGGGTGCTTTGACCAGACAGAACTGGAAGAAAATTCTAGCTCTACCAAGTATGTGACTTTGGGAAAGTATCAAAGTCTATCTCAACTTTAGTTTCTTTTTCTGTAAATTGAGGAGACTAATTCCTACTTCGTAAGATGGTTGTGTGAATTGAGGACAACATGCCAAAAGAACTCTCTACAGTGATTTCAGTAAATAGTAGTTACTATTAACCCATAGAGATCATTTTCTTTTTCAAACTTGGAGTACATCAGTATATGGATTCTTTTTTAAAAAAAAAAATTTGTTGGAGTATAGTTGATTTACAATGTTGTGTTAGTTTCTGCTGTACAACAAAGTGAATCAGTTATACATATACATATATCCGCTCTTTTTTAGATTAGTTTCCCATATAGGTCATTATGGAGCAACGAGTAGAGTTCCCTGTGTTATCCAGTAGGTCCTTATTAGTTGTCTATTTTATATATAGCAGTGTGTATGTGTCAATCCCAATCTCCCAATTTATCCCTCCCCACCTTTCCCCCTGGTAACCATAAAATTGTTTCTACATCTGTGACTCTATTTCTGTTTTGTAAATGAGTTCATTTGTACTATTTTTTTAGGTTCCACATATAAGTGATATCATATATTTGTCTTTCTCTGTCTGTCTTACTTCATTCAATATGACAGTCTCTAGGTCCCTCCATGTTGCTGCAAATGGCATTATTTCATTCCTTTTTATAGTAAATATTATATTGTATATATGTACCACATCTTCTTTATCCATTCCTCTGTCGTTGGACTTTTAGGTTTCCTCCATGTCCTGGCTATTGTAAACAGTGCTGCAATGAACGTTGGGGTGCACATATCTTTTCAAATTATGGTTTTCTCCAGATATACCCCCAGGAGTGGGATTGCTGGATCATATGGTAGCTCTATTTTTAGTTTTTTAAGGAACCTCCACACCGTTTTCCATAGTGGCTGTACTAGTTTACATTCCCACCAACAGTGCAAGAGGGTTCCCTTTTCTCCACACCCTCTCCAGCATTTATTGTTTGTAGTGTTTTTTGATGATGGCCATTCTGACCGGTGTGAGGTGATACCTCATTGTAGTTTTGATTTGCATTTGTCTAATAATTAGTGATGTTGAGCATCTTTTCACGTGCTTTTTGGCCATCCAGAGAGATCATTCTTAAAGTTAGCATTATAAAAGTCATAAGGAAGCTGTTGACACAGGAAGTAGACTAGTGGTTGCCTAGGGCTTGGAAATTTGGAGGGAAATGTGAAGTGATTACTAATAAATTCTTTTAGGGTGACAAAAAATGTTCTAAAATTAGACTGTGGTTATAGTCACACAACTGTGTGAATATACTGAAAAATCATGGAATTGTACACTTGAAATGGGTGAATTGTATGGTACATGAATTATATCTCAATAACGCTGTCTTTAAAAAGTCATAAAGAGGGACACATAGAGAAAGAGCAACAGCTTCAAACTATTTGGAAAAAAAAATGTTTAGACTTGGCTTTTCGCAAGGCTCATTTATAGGATTTACACAATCAAACAAACCTTTGAGTGCTTCCTGAATTAAACCAGTTTAGCATGAAACAGTCATCACAAAGCATTATTTCTAATTGGCTATTTCTGGTACTAGCCACAGGGGAAGGAGTTGTTGTTTATTGCTATTCTGCATCTGGCAAATATCTAGTTTTGATGTAACAAATGTCATGAAGTAAAGATTTATTTCAAGATTTACTTCAGAGTTGAAGAAAAAGCTACAATTGACAGACTGGCTGTCTCACATCTCAGGCCTCCCAGTGCTTGGTGCATAGTCATACAAATAAGAAAACTGTGTTCCCCAACACTTGCTCATTCCAATTGCACAAACGCAATGTGAGTCTGGTTTTGAACGGCAGTGCATCTTGGACAATGTTCAATCACCACACAGAGTTTGGGCAATGTAAATAGCAGACCTGGGAAGCCTAAAAAGAGAGCATATTAGTAACTTGCCCAGATGATCAAATTACATTTTCCTCTTCTAACTGTTAGACATTTGCAGGGACACAGTTTGGGGATGGCTTTGGGTCCTATTTAATCTCTATGTAGAAACTAAGCATTTGCTAATAGAGGGCCAGATTCTTATACAGGGAATTTTATACATAGAGCATTATTGGATGCAAATCTGGACTGAGAGCGATTCCAGTTTTGAATACTGCATTATGATACATTTGTAAATAGTCCATCTGGTTATGGATAATTTTTTTTTTACCCAAAAGTGTTATGCAGTGAATTGATTTTCCCCCAACCATTTATGCAATTTATACATAAAATAAAAACAGTTATCAAGGATTGTAGGTCAGTAGGTTCATCTTTATTAGCATATCACCCTCTGAAGATGCAATATCTTGCTGTTTCAATATGTGTGTGTGTGTGTGTGTGTGTGTGTGTGTGTGTGTGTATGTTTAGATCAACAGCACCTGTAAGTCACATCTAGAATTAAATAACAACAATAAAGTGCTAGGCTGTAGCCAGGCTAACAGCACTGAACTGACTCCAAGGCCAATGCTAGCAGAACATCTGAGTAGATGACAGCAATGAGGGTCAGATCAATGCAAAGTTCTGAAATAGATGATGCCTTTCTTTAGTACTTTTCGAGCCTATTTGCTCCTAGGAACCCAGTGCCCTATGATGTCTTCTGGGTACTCAGAGCCTGACACTGCTAAATATCATGGGAACCAATTCTACCAGGCAGCCCAGTGCTCTGGATCTTTTTTTTTCTGGTCCCTTCCATTAATATTTCCCCATTCTGTATATCCCACTCTTCAGTCATATTCTATTTTATGGCTAGTCTGATACAATAATTCAACTGAGGAGTTAATGCTTTGAAAGAGTTCTATAATTTGCCCTTTCCAGGAAGCATCTGTATTTTACCAGGGAATTGTAATGTCTTGAATTACAGTTAATTCAGTCAGGGAGAATATTTGTACCCCTCAAATAATAGTGTATAGATTATGATTATCTTTTTGGTTTGGACAAATGAACAAGATATATATATATATATATATATATATATTAGATGCCACATGAAGAGGGGATGCAATCAACAAGGATTTAAGATCTGCTACAAGGACCTAGAAAAAGTAAGTCTTGAATAATTAAGCTTGCCTGTGGACTACAGGTAAATATAGGAGAAGAAAGATCAACCAACAGTAAAAAAAATAAAAAATGGGGTAGCATCTTTGAGTATTCTAGAAAGTACAAAGGAACCTATATATTTAGATAGGCTCTACAAACATCAGCTATAGTCACAAACAAATGACTTGTCACAGAAGTGGGAAGAAGAACTTCAAGTCATTGGTTTTCTGAGTCATAACCTTTTTGAATATAGATAAACAATATCTGTATGGCTTGTAATTTATACATGTACACAAACAAATGTATTAAAGGGCACATATCTCTACATTAGTAAGCTTCAGATGTATCAATTATACAACATTTAGGGCTTCAAACAATTTTCCCTCTTGTCATTTTGCAACTGTGAGTTATTTATAGATAAAAGCAGTTACAATTGAATGGGGAAGAAAGAGACAAGTATGTGATAGAAGCAAAGTCACATGGTTTTCTTCCCTATTCTTTATCTCAAAGGCATAAATTTATCTGTTTTGAATGTCTTCTCAAGAGAAACATTAAATACCCTAATTTTGTGGAATTACCAGAAGAAAATTAAAAGTTCATATGACATTAGATTTTAAAGATTTGCCTCTTGGTATTCTGTCCCAACATTCCTACCTGATTTTTCCAGGCACTTAGTTCTCCTTGACCCAATGGTAATCAATCAATTCTAAGTGTGTCACTAAGCTTTGGAGAAAGTCATTTGCTGAGTACTATCACTGCTATTACATGCTACAGTTTTCTGAAAGAGTTTCTATGGTTGTATCAGAGTATACATGCCCCTCAAATTTCTCTTCACTTGAAAATGTCAGAGCAGTGACAGATATAAAGAGTGGCAGGAGTGTAACATGGGGGTAAATTCTATGACAATAGTTAAATAAAGCCAGAGGCAATTGTTCCAGCTTTGAAGGCAAAGAGAACAGTTATTAAAATAAATATGGTCAGAGAAGTAAGAAGTCATACTCCCATTAATAAGAACTAGATAGCATTTTTTCTTCTTGGTTAAACAATAAAATTCCATAAGCATAAGTGGCACTACCTCTCTATTCCCCTGACTAATTGGCAGAGTATTCTGCTGCATTGTAAGTTGTTCTCAAATCGCTCATTAAGGTCACATTTTATTAGTATTTTTGGCTTACTTAGCAGATATCTCATCAATCAGATCTTATATGTAAATAGGTGTGATACCAGTGCTACTAATGGGCTCAGAAACAGAAAATTCAGAAAAGATCAAGCAGAAACAATTAGGAAGATGAACCTTTGGTTATAGGGTTTGGCACATAAAGTTGGATTTAAAGTTACCGTAGGAACTTGAGTTACTGAGAAGCAGATGACACTGTACTCCATTTTCTTCCAAGACTGAGTGGTTGGACAAAGAAAGAATGGCAAAGATAAAGTTCCCACTGTTGTCCTGTTAAATATTAGTTTGCTGGCTTTCCAGTTCTAGTAATGGTGAAGAACCTTGTAAACTAACCCTCACTCAGGCAATAGTTATGAAATCTATGTTTATGCAGCTTTTACCCTGAAATACTGCCAAGAACATAAACCGTGGGGCAGCTAGAAATCAAGCAGAAAGCGTGGCTTGAGGAGTCAAGTAATGGAATTCAAGGATATCAGTTCAGTGGGAAATTAAAGGAAGAGATTCTGACAAAAGGGAAGTTACAAAGAGAGAGAGAGAAAGTTCCCAAATCTGCATATAAACTTCCCTCAAATTCTTGTATAATCCATGAACCATGCATTTATGGGTGATACTTCAAAGAGCCCAGGAAAAAGAAGAGCCAGGAGACTGAAAACACTGTATAGATATTTCAGCAGATAACCATTGCAAATAAGACAGAGTTTGGAGTTTTAAGGGGGCTTCATAAATACCTGGGCCTTACCACTGAAACCCTAGAAAGACCATGCCTAAGAGGTAAAAGTTATGTTACAATATTAAAGCATTCATCTTAGGACAAAAGGAAAAAGAAAAGTTGAAGGACAGTCACACTGAGCATAAAAGCAAACCTCCACAGGTTCAATTTGATCAACAAATAACTTACAACAAATAACTTCAGAGGAACATAACAGAATCCAGGGACTCTACAATGAATTATCTAAAATGTTCAGTGTAAAAATAATAAAAAATTATAAAACCTACAGAGTAACGGGAAAGTTTGATCTATAATCAAGAGAAAAAGGAGTTAGTGGAAAAGGAGTTCTAGATGACCAAGCTTATTGAATTAGCAGAAAAAGATTTTAAAGCAGCCATTAAAATATGCTCAGGGTCTTAGAAGAAAAGATTGTCAAATTGAGTGAACAATTGGGAAATCTCAGTGAATAAATAAAATCTACTTTAAAAACTAAATGGGAAAAAAAAAAACAAAAAAAAAACTAAATGGGCATTTGATAACTTAAAAGTAAAATACCATAAATGAAAAATTCACTTAATAGTTGATTGAGAATATAGAAGAAAGGGTCAGTGAAATTGAAGATATGCCAATCAAAATTATCCATATGAAGAAGAAGAAGAAAGATTAACACAAAAATGAAGAGAGTATCAGTAACTTCCAAGACATTATTAAGCATCTAAAATACATGAAATTAGACACCTAGGAGGAAAGAATAGGGTGTAAAAAATATTGTTAAAATAATAATAAAAAAAATTTAAAAAGTAATTTAAATATTTCTAAATTTAGTTAAATATACAAAAGGCAAGCATTAACTTACAGATCCAGGAAGCTTAGCCAGCATAAAGTAGGATGAATTTAAAGCAAACCACATCTAGGCATTTCATAGTCAAATTATGAAAAACCAAAGATATTACATTGAAAGCAGCAGGGAAATAAGACAGATTACATATAGGGAAAAAATGATATGTTACAGTTAACTTCTCACCAAAAGCAATCGAAACCAAAAGAAAAAGGAATCACATCTTAAAGTGCTGAAAAAAAACCCAACTGTAAATGCAGAATTCAATATCCAGTGAAAATATTCTTCCAAATGAGGGTGATATAAAGATATTTTAAGATAAACTGTTACCAGACTATCTAAGCTACAAGAAATGCTATAGAAAGTTCTTAAGACTGAGGAAATTATACTGGATGGAAACTCAGATCTACAGGGAAAAATGAAAATCATCAAGAAGAATAAATATAAGGGTAAATTTTAAAAATATTGTCTTTCTCCAAAACACTGCATTGTTGAATTTATAACTTATGTAAATATAAAACATATGATAATAATAATACAAAGAGTGGTGAGTATATGAAATTTTAACTTGCAAGGTATTTATTTTTTACATGAATGGGTACAATATTTACTCTAAATGTACTGTGATAAGATTAAGATGGGTAGTCTAATCTTTAGAGCAGCTACTAAAATGGCACTAGAAGGTATAATTAAAAATCTAATAGAAGAATTTTTAAAAAAATTAAAAATTATTGAATTAACCCAAAGGAAAGCTTTTCATGAGAAGGTATTGCTTAGTCTATTTACATTTCATGTAATATTGATGCAGTTAGGTTTAAATCTACCATCTTGCTAGTTCTTATGTATATTTTTTGTTTCTGTGATCCTCCTTTATTGTCACCATTTGGATTATTTCAATAATTTATACTAGATGAGAAAGCAAGGCACAACTTTATGTGGCCTTCAAGAGGCACACTTAAATATAAAGATGTATATATATCAAAAGTAAAAGAATATAAAATATATACAATGTAAATGGTAAGCATAGGAAAGCTGAAGTTAAGTGATTATAATACTATCAAACAAAATAGAATTTAAGAAAAGAGGAATTATTGACAAAAAAAGACATTTACCTTGCTTGGATGTAGTAACATCCTTTTTCAGTAAGTGAGAGAACAACTAAATAAAAAATTAGCAATCTGAAAACACTATCAACTAACTTGCCCCTATTACGTTTTATAACACTTCACCCCACAACTGCAGAAAACTCAATCTTTTCTTGTGCACATGGAACTTTAAGCAAGATAGATAATATGCTGGGCCTTAAAATAAATCTCAATAAATATCAAAAGATTTAAATATTACAGAGAATTTTCTCCAAGCACAATAGAACTAAATTATAAATTAGTAACAAAAAAATATCTAGAAATATCCTCAAATGGTTTAAAATTAAGCAGCCTACTTGTAAATGACCCTAGAGTCAAAGAATAAATTACAAGGGGAATTATAAAATAAATACACCTGGGCAATAGAACCCAGGACACCAACATGATGTCAGTGATACCAGTGAAGGAGAAGAAATTCATGGATGTCAAAATAGGGGAGCTGGATATTAATGTGGGATTTCACCCCTAAAGGCATTGTTGGAGCATTTCAAAGAGGTTATTACAAGTATGTCAATGGAAGAAAGGAAGCATCACTGGGGTTTCTATGGTGCTGGCAACTTACATGTTTTTCAACTATTGTCTTTCTTAGAAGGAACTCAAACATGAGAGGTTATGCAAGTACCACTGAAGAGAGCCCAGTGTGGAGTGCAACTCTGCATTCCTGACCATGACCTTTTTTGCTTGGCACCCTTCCTTGAGGAACACAATGGTGTAAATCTTTTCATATCCTAATTGAGAATTAACGTCCAATAAAAGATGGCTGGTACATGTAAAAAAAAAAAAAAAGAAAAAAGAAAAGAAATCCACCTGAAATGTAATGAAAATGCAATACAGCAAAATGTGTGGGAAGCAGCTAAAGCAGTGCTTAGAAGGAAATGTATAAATCTGAATATATTAAAAAAGCAGATCTTCTTTATACAAAAGAAAGGCTCAAAATTATTGATCTTAATTTTTACCTTATGAAGCTAAAAAAGAAGGGAAAATTAAACCCAAAGTAGGAGAAAGAAAATAATAAACATAAGAGCAAAAATCAATAAAATAGAAAACATGAACAGTAGAAAAAATTAACAAAAAAATCTGGTTCTTTGAAAAGTTTGATAAAATAGATAAACTCTGTTGTAGATCAATGAATAAATAAAAGGTCAAATACAAATTACAAGTATCAGGAATGAAAGTAGGGATATTATTGCAGACCCTACACACATTAAAATGATACCCAAAGAATATTATGAATAACTTTATGCTAATGAAACTGACAAATTGGATGATATGGATTAATTCCTTGAATGACAAAAATTGCCAAAACTGACATGAAAAGATATAGAAAATTATAATGACTACATTTATGAAAGAAATTGAATGTATAATAAAAGTACAAAGAAAATTTCCAGAACACAAGTTCTTGTTGATGAATTCTGTGAAACATTTAAGAAGAAAATAACATTAATCTCATAAAACTTGTTTAGAAGATGAAGGAAGGGAAAATCCCTCCTAATTTGCTTTATGAGGTCCGAATAAGCCAGTTTCCAAAATCTGCCAAAGGCACTACAAGAACAGAAAATAACAAGCTAGTGTTCTTCATGAATACCAAAAAACTCCTTACCACGATAGTAGGAAATTAAATACAGCAATATAGATAGATGATAGATAGATAGATAGATAGATAATAGATACATAAAGATAATAGAGGCATACTTCATTTTATTGTGCTTCTTTATTGTGCTTCACAGATATTGTGTTTTTTACAAATTGAAGGTTTTGGCAATCCTGCATTTTTCCAATAGCATTAGCTCATCTCGTGCCTCTGTGTCACACTTTAGTAATTCTTGCAATATTTCAAACTTTTTCATTATTATTATATTTGATATCATCATCTGTGATCAGTGATCTTTGATGTTACTACAACTCTGAAGGTTCAGATGATGATTAAGATTTTTAGTGATAAAGTATTGGGTTTAGTAAGATCTTACGGAAAACACTGAATGAACTTTTTGGCCAGCCCAACATTTTTTAAACTAAGGTATATATATTGTTTTTTAGACATAATGTTATTGCACACTTAATAGCCTACAGTATCGTGTAAACATAATTTTTATGTGCACTGGGAAACCAAAAAGTTCATGTGACTTGTTTTATTGCAGTATTCACTTTGTTGCAATGGTGTGGAACTGAACCTGCAATAACTCTGAGGTCTGCCTGTACATGATGAGTAAGTGGGGTTTATTCCTGTACATGATGAGTGATGCAATATTGGTTTAACATTCAAAATCAATCATTGTAATTCACCATTTTAAGGGAATAAAGAAGAAAAATCATAAAATCATTTCAAAAGATGCAGAAGAATAATTTGACAAATTCCACATTTCTTCATGATTTAAAAACAAGATATTCTTAGCAATTAGGGAAGGAACTTAGTCCAATAAAAGGGATCTACAAAAAGCCTATAGCTAACATTATTGATACTGATGCACTATTGGATGCTTTTCCCCTAAGAGTAGAAATTAGACAAAAATGTCAGCTATCAGCATATTTCTTCAATATTGTACTGGATGTCCTAGTCAGTTTAGTAAGTCAACAGAGAGAGACAAAAAACTTGAAAGTTGGAAGGGAAAAATTAAAACTTTTTAATTAAGGAAGGCATGATTATATATTTAGAAAATTGTAAGGAATGTACAAATTAACTACTAGAAGTAAAAAGTAAATTTATCAAGATCTCAAATTACAAGGTCAAGATACAAAAATTTTAAAAATAATTGTGTTTCAGTGTACCAGCATTATGCAATTGGAAGTGAATTTTAAAAATTTATAGTAACATCAAAAACATAAAATATTTAGGAACAAACTGAACAAGAGATGTGCAAGACATCTACACCGAAAAGTTCAAAATATTGTAAGATAAATTTAAACATTCCTAAGCAAATGGAAAAAAACTTTTTGGTTCTGGTCCAAAACAGAGTTTAGAAGTCATCACAACAAGCAAAAGATGAATAAACTGAAAATCAACAACACTTATTAGGTCCATCAGACAATTGAGGTCACAGGGCAAGCTGCCAACCTGAAAATTGTAAAGATAGGCAAACACAGAGAATCACAGCTTAACAGGAGCAGAAGTCCGCTGCTGGAGTCAGTACTGTGATTGACAAATTGCTGGAGGCTCAGTGTGGATGAGCTTGAGAGTTTAAAAAATGGATGGCTCAGTCTTCGGGATGCCCCCACATTTTTTAAAGTTTTATCCAGGAGCCCCACTAAGTTTGCAGGGTTAATATGGGAGAAAATTTTCCTCATGCTCCTGTCAGAGGGAGGGGGAAAACAGCCATTTTGGAAAGCACCCAGTGTATTCTGCTCTCCCTAACAAAAACATGCTCTCAAGGAAAACTATTTTCCCAGAACCTAATTAACTTGAGTTTTATTGGAGTGTAACTGACCTGGCAGAAGGGGAAATATCCAACTCCAGACACCTCTAGGTTTCCTGTCTCACCTAAGGAGGAAAAACAAGATGAAAAGCACTTATGAAGGTCATCGCCTGGGAACATAGGCTCACTAAAAGATTGAGACCTAATCAGAGAACTATATGCTCTCCTCTCTGCCATCTTACATCACATCAGTTGGACTCATATAATAACAGAAGATTACAGCTGAAAGAATTGCGAGCCTCAGACTCTATTTAAAAAGGAGTCTCTAGAGAAACACAAAGACAACAGGGGAGACAAAAATCAAGGACACTAGAAAAAATTTTAGCTCTAACACCTACGGCTACAGCAACAGTGAATTCAGCCTAATTCCTAGCCAGATAAACATAAATCTCACACTTAAGGCATATTTATTTTGATTCATCATGCCTATCAACAAAAAAAGATAAAGCATGTTAAAATGCAAAAAACACTATCTGAAAAGACAAAGCATGCATCAGACTCAGATATGATAGGGATTTTGGAATTATCAAAACAAGAATTTAAAATAACTATGATTAATATGCTTAGAACTTTAATGGAAAAAGTGAACAGCATACAAGAATAGATGGGTAATGTAAGCACAGAGATGGAAAATCAAGGAAAGAATCAAAGGAAATGCTAAAAATCAAAAACATTGTAACAAAAATGAAGAATGTCTTTGATGGGCTCATCATTAGACAGGACAAGGCCATGGAAAAATGTCAGTAAGCTTGAAGATATGTCAATAGAAACTTCCCAAACTGAAAAGCGGAAAGGAAAAAGAACAACAATGAAAAGAAAACAAAGAAAGAAACAGACTATTTAAGAACCAATTACAAAATGTGTAACATACATACAGTGGGAGCCCCAGAAGGAGAAGAAAGAGAGACAGGAACAGAAGAAACATTTGAAGTAATAATGGCTGAGAATTTTTCGAAACTAATGACAGACCTAAATAAATTGAGATATATACCATATTCAAAGATTGGAAGGCTCAATATTGCTAACATGTCAACAATCCCCAACTTGATCTAAAGACTCAATGCAATCCCAGTAAAAATTCCATTTTAAGAGAAATTAACACATGGATTCTAAATTTATGAAAATAAAGTAAACTATAAGGACCAAAACAATTTTAAAAATAAAAACAAAGTTGATGTATAGACTATTATTGACTGCAACCCTACTATAAATCTATAGTAATCAAGAGAGTGTAGCACTGGCATAAGGATAGATGAGCTGATCAATGGAAAACCAGAATAAACTCACATGTATATGGTCAATTGAATTTTGAAAATATTTTCAAAGCAATTCAACGAGGAAAAAATCCTTTCAACAAACTGTGGTGCAACAATTGGATAAACATATGAAAAACGATCGACTTTAAACCCTTCCTCACAGCATACACACAAATTAATTGGAGATGATTAGAGATGTGGCATAAAGCTAAAACTATGAAGCTTCTAAATGAAAACACTGGCAAATATCTTTACAATTTTGAGATGGGCAAACATTTAAGAGAGGACAAAAAAGCAATAATCATAAAATAAAAACGTTCATTAGTTGAATTCATAAAAAACTTATAAAAATGAAAATATCAGCAAGAGACTGGGAAAAATATTAACAATACATATAGTGGACAAAGGACTCATATGCAGAATATATAATTAATGCCTACAAATCAACAATAAAGGAAAACAACCCAACAAAATGTCAAAAGAGTTGAGTAGTTACTTCACAAATAAGAAGTTATTCAAAGGCCAGTAAGCACATGGAAATGTACATAACATCATTAGTCAACAGGGAAACACAAATTTAAACCACCTAAAGGTTCAAACCATCTGATATACCATTGCACTCACAATAGAACCACAATAGAATGGCTAAAATAATAAAAAAAAAAAAGTAAAAAGAAAATACCAAATGTTGGTGAAGGTGTAGAATGATTGGATCTCTCATATATTGCAGGTGGGAGTGTAACATGTTACAACCACATTGGATAACTATTTAGCTATTTTTTGTAAAGTCAAATACAAAATTACCCAATGACCTGCAATTCTACTTCAATATACTTACCAAAGAGAAACAAAACTACATTTCTATAGTAATGTTCTTTGCAGCTTTATTCATAATAGCTTCAAATTGGAAACAACTAAAATATCCATTTGAAGGAGAATGAAAAAATTATAGTAATTTTTATAAAATGGAATACTATTCAGCAACAAAAAGGACCAAACTAAATGTGCATACATGAATGAATCTTAGAAACATTATGCTGACAGAAAGCAACCAGGCAAGACAGATTAATTTCATATTAAATTTATATGAAATTTTGGAATAGGCAATATTAATTTATGAATATAGATATCAGATTGGTCACTGCCTGGGACAGAGGGTGGAAAGAATATCTTCTAAAAAGGAGATTCACTATAAAGGGAGCCAGAAGAACTTTTTAAGGTGATGGGAATGTCTATATTTTGACTGTAGTTGTGATTACAGGGTTACATACATTTGTCAAATTCATAAAATTTTACATGTTAAATCTGGATATTTTACCATGTATAAAATTTATCTCAATGAATAAAAGCTAAAAAGGTAGTAAGAAAGTTATAATTTATATTTTTCTTAATTGCTGAACAATTGCTTACAGAAAGGAAGGGTTAGTTTTTATAAAGGAGAATTTGTTTTGGAGGATCTGGATGTTTTCTTTTTCTTTTCAAATTATATTATGGAATCTAGAGCTTGGATTTAAGGATTATTCTTGAAAGAATATGTTTATGGAAGAAATTTTATAATCCATTCATATCAACTAGAATGAAAACCAGTGGTACTTACCTGGAGTGTTAGTTATATCTGACAGGCCAGGGTGTAAACTTTGCATCAGGAAATGTATCTAATCCCTTGAAGCACATTTCCTGTAGGCATAATCACAATTAATTTGTTTTCTTAGTAGGGTGGATGAGTCATTCCCTTCATCTCAAAAATAGATGATTCTTGAAAACTGATTCAAGAAAATGTCTTAAAAAGCTAAGTCCCAATTTCAGTAAAACAGATGAAAAGTTTGCATAACTTGTATAATTTGGGGCCAAAATGATTAACTAGTAATGTCTCTAGCCATGGTTGCCTGGGGATGTTAACAATGTGACACTAAGAATGAAGCCATGTTACACAACTGGAGACTTTGCCAAAGGGGATAATATTCTTCAAGCCATAGTGGCTTTTGGTCTCTATAGACCAACATAAGGAACCATATATGGATACCATAAGTATACCATTGCAGTTCCTGGCAAAAGAAACTTAGAGCTCTCAGGTTGGAGAGAGAACCTCCATATTTGTCTTTCATGAGCACCAATCTATAGAGACTGCATTTTGAGCAAATGCACATGTGAACACCACAACTTGGTTATTAAGGCATGAACCAAGGAGAGTCATTTCAGAACAGACAAAAGCGTGATGAAATATGTTTTTTGAACATTTATTATATGCCAGGCTCTATTCCAAGTATTTCATAAGCACTAATTCATTTAATCTCTTGAAGTGGGTACTAATTTTGTTTTATCATCTGCATTTTACAGATTAGGCATTTGAAATCCAGAGAGCTTAAGAAACTTGGACATATCACTGAGTATCTGAGACACCTACTAAATAAGCAAGACTGAACAAGAACATCCAAAAACCACACTGACTAATAATTTTCACACATTCTTCAGGGAGAAGACACTGGAGACAGATACAGGAGGAGCTGTGTTAGGTTTGTAGTTATGTCAATGCTTTTGATATTAGTTTTCAATAGCTGCTATAACAACTTGTCACAAATATAGCAGCTTAAATAAAATAATGATTGTTATTTATTATTTCACAGTTTGTGTAGGTCGGAAGTCCAGGTGGGCTCAACTAGGTTCTCTTCTTAGGTTTTCATAAGGCCGAAATCAAGGTGTCAGAAAGCCTGGGATCTTATCAGGAGGTTCTGGGGTAGAATCTAATTCAAGGCTCATTCAGGTTGTTGGCAGAATTCAGTTCCATAAGGTTGTAGAACTGAGGTCCCCATTTCCCAGCTGGCTGTTGTCTAGGATTGTCCTCAGCTCCTAGAGTCTGCCTACGTTCCTTGGTTCATGGCCTCCTCCATTGTCAAAGCCAGCAACCTTGTGTTGATTCCTTCTTGTGTGTTGAATATCTCTGATGTCCCCCTATGACTTCATCTTTTGCCATCAGTCAGGAAGTCTCTCCACTTTAGAAGCTATTATCTGATTGTGTCAGGCCCACACAGATGAGCTCCAGATCTTAAGTTCAAATAACTTAGAACTATAATTACACTGGCAAAATCCTTCACAGCAGTATCTAGGTTAGTTTTTGATTGTCAGGGGACAGGAACCTTGCAACTGCATCTTTAGAATTCTGCCTGCCACTCCTTTGGTTCTGGTCACTTAAATATTTCCACACAAGGTAAAGTAGAGGTGATGGAAATAGCTATAGAAATAAGGGTAGTGGGCTTCCCTGGTGGTGCAATGGTTGGGAATCCACCTGTCAATACAGGAGACATGGGTTCAAGCCCTGGTCTGAGTAGATTCCTCATGCCCCGGAGCAACTAAGCCTGGATGCCACAACTACAGAACCTGTGCTTTAGAGCCCGCATGCCACAACTACTGAAGCCTGCGTGCCTAGAGCCCGTGCTCCACAACAAGAGAAGCCACAACAACGAGAAGCCTGCACACCACAACAAAGAGTAGCCCCCACTCGCTGCAACTAGAGAAAGCCCGCGCACAGCAATGAAGACTCAACACAGCCAAATGTAAAACAAACAAACAAATAAATAAATTTATAAAAAAAGAAAAAAGAAATAAGGGTAGTGCTGACTACATTTAACACTCAATTTTTGTTTTCATTTTTTAAGACATGTTCTTGCCAAAAATAGCAGTCACAAGGAAAGGAATATTCTAATTAAACATCCTTAGGGATGGGCATTTATTTCTTCTTTTTCTCTTGACTCTTTGTTTTTTTTCTTTTTTTACTTTGAGCTATAATTGCCGTATAACATCGTGCAAGTTTATGGTGTACAACATATTGATTTGATACCTTTATATTGCAATATGATCACCATTGTAGCTTTAGCTAAAGTCTCTATCACATTATATAATTATTATTTCTTCTAGCTGTGGGAACAATTAAGATCTAGTCTCTTAGCAAGTTTAATGTTTATAACACAATTTGTTGTGTGTAATCCCTGTACTGTGTATTAGACCTCCAAGACTAGTTGCAAGTATATACCCTTAAACAATGTCTCTCCCAGTCCCCCATCTCCCAACCTTTGGTAAACACCATTCTGCTCTCTTTTTTTTTTTGAGTTCATTTTTTCTTTGTTTTGTTTTTTAGTTTCCACATATAAGTCATATCATATGGTATTTAACTTCCTCTGTTAGACTTATTTCACTTAGCATAATGTTCTCAGTGTACATCCATGTTGTCACAAATGGCAGAATCTCCTTTTTTCTCATGGCTAAATAATATTCTATTGTATATATACATACCACATTTTCTTTATCCATTTATCCACTGATGGACACTTAGGTAGACTATTTTAATACTAATTACATGAGTTTTTAATGGAGCCAACTCAAATCACTAATTCAATCAACATTCAATTATTGCAAACTTTAATCTCTCTGCATATAGGCTGTGATTGCTGAAGTACACAGGAACTAGAGAGCTGTGATAAATACCTCACTATTTTCTGCTCAGGGTCTCACAGGGCCAAATTCAATGGGCTGTTTGGCCTGAGCTTACATCTGAAGATTCTGAGGAAGCATTTGCTTCCAAGCTCATTCACGTTGGCTGAATACAGTTCCTTTTGGTTGCAGGACTGAGGTCCCTGTTTCCTTTCTGGGTGTAGCTGGGAACCTCTCTCAGCTCTCATCATTGTGTTCCCTACATCTTCAACCTGGTGATGGTGCACTGAGTCCTTCTCATGCTTCAAATTATTCTGAGTTTTCCTTCTGTTGAATTTCTTTGACTCCAGCCAGAAAAAGTACTTTGCTTTTAAAGGTTTATGTGATTGGGCTCACCCAGATAATCCATGATAATCCCACTGCTTTTAGTCTATAATCTTAACTACATGTGTAAAGTGTCTTTTACTATGTACCACTACACAGTCACAGGATACAGGGGTTAGGGCATGAACATTTGGGGGAGCCATCACATTCCAGAAGTGATGAAAAATGAAGCTGGCAAGAGAACTCGAGGTAAAAATGTGAAGCATAAATGCCTTGCTAAGAAGTCTATAAGTCATTCTCTAGACTAGGCAGTACTGTGTCATTGAAGGATTTTGATCTCTAAGAAAAATTACTTGGGGTACTACATAGAGGTTAGACAACGGGGAAGACTAGAAGAAGGGACCCAGTTAGAAAATTATTACATAATTCAGTTAAGAAATGTTGAAGATTTGTACCATTTTTTGTGAGAGGCAAGGGCCTTGTTTACTTTGTATCTGGTACATTTCTCAGTCAAGCTTCAGATCTCACATATCATTTCTTTAAAGAACACTCCCAGTTATCCCCTCCCCTAATCGCTTACAATAGAACTTTCCACTCTTTATGGCAAATGCTTATTTAGTTATTTAATTGTCTATCTTCCCTGCTAGGTTTCCTTTTTCTGTCTTCCATGCTTCTCTTTTAGGTCTGTGAAAGCAGGTATTGGTTCTGACCCATTCGCTTCTATATGACTGGCACTCATTTTTAAAAAATATATATAATTAAAAAATATATTATATCAGATATTAATATATTATTAATTTATTAATACATTAATAAAATGAAGTTATTGACTAATTTGATTTTCAGCTGGGGCATTTGGGTACAGCCCTAAGTCATGTGGTAGAAAATATACTCATGTTATGCTTCATCCCCTCTCTTAATAGATAACATTGGGTTTGCCTTAATTCCATTGCCTAAACACTTCTGAACTTTGTACAAACTTTAAAACCATCTGGAACTGCATGTCCCCAGTGATGATATTAACCTCTATGAGGTACTTTTTTTCTTCTCCATTTACCTTATATCCTTTTAATTCAGTTGCCTTTTGAGATGGTGTGTGTGTGTGTCAGACCATTGTGTTTGTCCATGTGAAATGAGGGTTGGTACGCATTAATGAAGAGTTTAACAATAGAACTCAACATTTGTGTATATTTCTAATGATAACATCTGACTTGGAAGGATTATCTCATGATGGGAAGGCTTTTATGGCCCCACCAGTGTTTAATTTAGTAATAGTTGTTCAGGTGGCATTTTTGGGCTGACACAACTCAGGGAAGGATCTCACTTTGTCATTATCAGATATGGGCCTAACCAGCTGGCAAAGAGAATAACAGTCAAAGAATGTATTGATTTCCTTTAGCAAGTTTAAGGCATTACCATCCTTAGTTCTAATGCTTCAAATCATTTCAGAAGGTTTGGTCTCCTTGAACAAGTTCCCTGTAACTCCCCTCAGTTTGTCACCTCATTAACAAAGTTTTGGTTTTATTTTTTGAACTGTAAGAACACCTGTATAATCTAATATAAATGTTTTATGAAACAGTATTGTCAGCTACTGATGCTTTACAGAAATGTACACTGGGTGGTATAATTATGTAAAGTTTAAAATGTGCTGAACAGAACTCTGTTATAAAAAGCATTTAAGAAGTTGAATAGACTGAAGTTCAAAGGACAAATGCTTTTTAAACAAAATTATTCATTTCATTTTCCATGTTTGAAATGATTAGTTTAAAGCTTTTATTCAAGCTATAAAGGATTTCCTTTGTCTTAATTGTTAATACAATTAAATGCAGTGTAATATCTACTGGTTTGAACAAGAATACTATACATTAATGAGTTTTATGCTAATTTTTATCCTCAGACATCAATTTTCCAGGTAAAAGCAACATAAAAATTTTCCATTTTTCCTTTACTTTAAATTCACACTAATATTTGTTTACTTTGCTTATCATACATATTGACTAATATATGAATACATTAAAATCAGGTTTTAAAGTTGCCTTCACTGAACCCTAGTTTATTTCATGATGAGCATGGGGACACTTGAGCAAGACAGTAATTTTTGAGCAAGGTCAGTTGTCTTCCTTCTGGTTCATGGAAGATACTTAGAATATATGCTATGATGAACTATTTGTGTCTTTGGAAATATATATTTCTTAGGTAAAGTTTGAGATAGTCTCAGAAAAGCAAGGTGGAGAAAGCCAGGAAAATAGTCCTAGAGTTTGGTTAGAAAGGAAATGAATGAGACACACTGATGCTAGGGTTTCCTTGCATTGATTTTTGTATTGAAAAATAGAAAAATTTCTCTTTAAAACATGTTAACAAACTCTTTTGGAAATCAGCTTAAGTTTTTAATACAAACAAGTTAAATGCAATCATATAGGTGTCACTGAGACTTGATGGGATGGTACTCAATGGAAAATTGCAATTAAAGGTAAAAATCTCTTCAAAAATAGATATAATAGGAGAAATAACATCAGATATTGCAAAGTTAGAGAGTAGAGGAAAAATTCAGGAATCTAGAGGCAGAAGCATGGTGAGGAGAAATACTAAAAAATGGTGGGACTCTTGTATGAACTGTTTGGTCAAATGGAGGACATGGATGATACTTTCTAATAGTTATCACACAACTAGTATTGGCAAAAAAAAATCTTAAAATGGAGACTTTCAATTTCAAGAAATATTCCTAAAGTTTTAGTGTTCCGAAAGCAAAACATGTGATGAATTCTTGACTTGCCAAGCAATTTTATCCCATAGCACTTGAAGAAGCAGTGAAGGAAAGAGTTTCTTTGGAATTAGGATCGACAGGAGCATGCAAAACATACAGGAAAAATGTTCTGTGATTATTTTGTGGATTAAATGATAAAATATGGACATAAATCATCCTGTAAACATGGGCTCACATTCATAACCTGTTGAATAACTGAACCCAAAGTGTTTTTTTATTGAAATATAGTTGATTTACAATGTTGTGTTAATTTCTGCTGTACAGCAAAATGATTCAGTTATACATATATATATATATATACATTCTTGCCACAGAACTCTGCATTTGTTTCTGCCCCTTTCAAAATATAGAGCTGTTATCTGAATGATGATATAATAGTCTTACTTGTAGAGTTTGCTGATGACTCAATTCTGAGATGGATAGCATGTAAGATGGAGCAAAGACTCAAAATTCAAACTTATTTATAAGTTGGGAGAATGTCCCTGAAGTAATGAGATGAAATTTAATGGGGGTAATTATGAAGTTCTCTATATTGATTTTAAAATAAAAATATTTGTAGAATTTCTACTATACAACTCATAACAGAGAATGGCTTAGTATCATAGAGTTATTATTAAAAAGAGTGTAGGCCTTTTATTTCACTGCCAACTCTACAAGTTCCAATGATATGATATGGCTGCTAGAAAAGCAAGTGACAATCTTGGGTTGCATTAAATGAAGCGTGGAATATAGGAAAATGGAGTCACACCACTCCTAGAGCACTCTGGTAAATTTTGTGTGCCTTTTATTTTTGTTGATGAACTGGTCCTGTCCAGAGGGCAAGGCCTGGGTATTCTCATGTCACATGAGAAATGATGGAACAAAATAAGGCTATTAATTCTAGAACAGAAGAAACTTAAAAGGGATACAATATCTCCCTTTATTTATTTTAAGAACTATCTTGTGGAAAAGGCATTCAATTTCCCTTGCAACTTTAGTAGCTAACATAGCCTAGTATATAATAGATACTCAAAAAAATTGTTAAAATGATTCATTCATTGAACAATTATTTGCCAAGCATCTTGTGTGTGCCAGGTATTATTTTAGTTGCTGAGAATACAACATTGAAGAAAATAACATAGTGCCTGCCCTATGGAACTTACATTCTAGTGGGAGGAGAGATAATGAACTGAACAGACAATTTATATAATGCCAGCAAGAGAGGTAATGGAGTGCATAGTGGTTAGAAAGCAGGCTCTAGAACAGGACTGATTGGCTTAAAATCCTTACTCACCCACTTACTGGCTCTGTGACTTATACAAATTAGTTATTATATTTGTGCCTCAGTTTTCTCATATGTAAAGTGGGCATATTTTTATCATTTATTTATTTATTTTTTGCGGTACGTGGGCCTCTCACTGTTGTGGCCTCTCCCGTTGTGGAGCACAGGCTCTGGACGCGCAGGCTCAGCGGCCATGGCTCACGGGCCCAGCCGCTCCGCGGCATGTGGATCTTCACGGACCGGGGCACGAACTCGTATCCCCTGCATTGGCAGGCGGACTCTCAACCACTGTGCCACCAGGGGAGCCCTATTTTTTATTTTTTAAATCTATTGTATTGAAGTATAATTGATTTACAATGTTGTGTTAATTTCTGCTGTACAGCAAAATGATTCAGTTATACATATATTCTTTTTCATATTCTTTTCCATTATGGTTTTTTACAGGATACTGAATATGGTTCCCTGCGTTATACAGTAGGACTTTGTTGTTTATCCTTTCTATACATAGTAGTTTGCATCTGCTAACCCTAAACTCCCACTCCATCCCTCCCCTATGCCCCTCATCCTTGACAACCACAAGTCTGGTTCTCTATGTCTGTGAGTCTGTTTCTCTTTCGTAGATAAGTTCATTTGTGTCATATTTTAGAGTCCACATATAAGTGATATCATATGATATTTGTCCTTCTCTGACTTATTTCACTTAGTATGATAATCTCTAGGTCCATCCACGTAGCTACAAATGGCATTATTTCATTTTTTTTATGGCTGAGTAGTATTCCATTGTATATATGTACCACATCTTCTTTATCCATTCCTCTATCAATGGACATTTAGATTGCTTCCATGTCTTGGCTATTGTAAATAGTGCTGCTATGAACATAGGGGTGCATGTACATTTTTGAATTACAGTTTTGTCCAGACATATGCCAAGGAGGCAAAATGGACATATTAATATTTCCTACCTCAAAGCATTTTGTGAGGGCTGAATGAGTCATTCCATGTAAAGTTCTGTGGACAGTGCCTGACATACAATAAGTATCCAATAAGTAATAGCCATTATTGTTATAGTACTAAGTGTTCTGAGGAAATATAAAGCAGGTAAGGTGACAGATGAAAGAATGTAAAAATGAACATCAGTCCAGAGTGTAATATGTGGAAAGTACAAGCAGGCAGATGTTAACTGTGATGTGTTCTAGCTCAACTCTTTTCCACATGCCCATCTGCCCCCATTGTTCTCCTCTCCTTTGTTTGCCTGGATGATCTCTATCTTTTGAAACCAAGTTTAGATAGTATCTTACCTGGAAGGCTGAACAGATGGCTTTGCTGCTACAGTTGGCTACCCTCTTTGCACTGCTTCTATTTTTTAAATTTATTGCAATGTATTATATACAAATGTACGAGAAGGTCTAAGGCATGATGGTTAAGATCTCAGGTTTTGAAGTCAGATAGAACTGACTTTGATTTACTAATCTGTCACTTACTGGCTATTTTACCTTGAATAATCATTAAATCTCTCCAATCTTTGGTGACCTAATTTGTAAATTGGAGATAAATGATGCATACTCTGTAAGGGATTTTTAAGAATTAAATAAGAAAATGCATGCCAGAAGCAGTATGGGGTTTCAATCCCAGTTCTGCCACATAGTTATGTGAACTTGGACAAGGCATTCAGCATCTCAGAGCTTCATTTTCCTAATCTACAAATGAGGGCAACAGTACCTTTTTTGATGGCGTTAACGTGAGAATTAGAAATAATGTATATAAAGTGCCTGGAACATAGTAGGCTTTCTATATATGCTTGTTAAATTGAATTTGGTTAGCAATTAAAACTTTTAAAAAATGAAGTGTTTTGCCTTTTGAAGTCATAGGTTCCTTGTTACTGGATGTGTGGATAGTAGCTGGCAGCATACTAGAGGCATTGTAAAGGGCATTCCTGCAGTGGCATAGAGGATGGGCGAAGTCAAGGCTTCCCAAACTTTGATCCATAGACCAGCTGCCCTATCCCCATCAAGTCTAATTTAATAGGTCTGGGAGAAGAACCTCCAATCTAGGTGACCACTATATCGCCTCCAACTCAAAGGTTAATGATTCTGTAAATCAGAGTTCAGTTCATAAGCCATACACTTGGTTAATTCCATCAAAGAACTCCCTTCTGCATCCTCCCTAACCAGGCTTCCACTATTCCCACTCACATATATTATTAAATGGTTTCTTAATAAATCCAAGAAAAATGATTTTAATTCATCTTCATTTATTTATTTGTCCATTAAGTTCAAGAAGAGTCAAGCTATTAAGATACATCCAAGAATCCTAACTTCTTAGTGAGTCAGAGAATTAGTTGGCATTAGTTGTTTTCCCCTGATTAAATAGACTTATTTTTAAACTTAATGTTATGTTGCCATTATCAAAGTTTTTCTGAAGCATCTTCTAAAATCTGAAGTTACAGAGTTAGAAGTTGTCAAAGTAAATCATGACATAGCAAGTTTAGAAGATAAAAGCATATATATCACATGATCGTGGGCAAGAACCCTTTTTCTGCTGCATGTCAGCTTCCTTATCAGCAAAATTGGAAGAGGAAAATGCAAATAACTTACTACTTGTAAAGCATTTTAAATGTGAGTGTTATCATTTACTTTGTGGTTTTCATTAATTTTGATCTTCTAGGGGTTTTGTTCTGAATGATATTTGGTATCTGGATTCATTTATTGTTTTTAAAGATTTGCATTTTTTTAAATTAATTTTACAGGGCTTAAATACCAAGGAAGTTTAATCCATAGTAGAAATTTACTTGTGCTTGGTACTTCATGTATAAAAGATACATGAAAGGAATACACTTCGGGAATCTGGAAAAAGGAGACGGAAGTTGAACAAGATGGAATTATTCTGGGAAAAGAAATTATTTGTCCAACAGCATGAAATCCTTATTGAAAATATTGGGGTGGAAAGCTGAAGTTTTGTTTTTTTTTTAACATCTTTATTGGAGTGTAATTGCTTTACAATGGTGTGTTAATTTCTGCTTTATAACAAAGTGAATCAGCTATACATATACATATATCTCCATATCTCCTCCCTCTTGCATCTCCCTCCCACCCTCCCTATCCCACCCCTCTAGGTGGTCACAAAGCACTGAGCTGATCTCCCTGTGCTATGTGGCTGCTTCCCACTAGCTATTTTACATTTGGTAGTAAATATAAGTCCATGCCACTCTCTCACTTTGTCCCAGCTTACCCTTCCCTCTCCCCGTGTCCTCAAGTCCATTCTCTATGTCTGCGTCTTTATTCCTGTCCTGCCCCTAGGTTCTTCATAACCATTTTAGATTCTATGTATATGTGTTAGCACACGGTATTTGTTTTTCTCTTTCTGACTTACTTCACTCTGTATGACAGACTCTGGGTCCATCCACCTCACTACAAATAACTCAGTTTTGTTTCTTTTTATGGCTCAGTAATATTCCATTGTATATATGTGCCACATCTTCTTTATCCATTCATCTGAATAAAGCTGAAGTTTTGAACTCTTCTACTTAGGAAAGTGTTTTAGAAATACCTCCTTCCGGTTCTTAGGTATTTTGGGTACAATGGCTCCTTACACCTTCTTTTCTTTTCCTTTTAACATGGACGTGTATCCACCAACTATGAAAATGCAGATCTTATCAGGTCTTAGAGAGTCTATTTTGAAGGATTTCAAAGCACACATAAAAAATATCTCTTTATATTGCCTTTTAAGGTCTTAGTGAAAAAGTACTTGAGGATCAAGAAATATTTGGGTTTTAAAAAGAGTTATAAACATACTGTTTTTTATTATAACACACAAATCCTAGTAGCTTTTTATAACTCTCCCAACTCATTTCTTTCCACTTTAATTTTTAGCATTTCTTTGTCCTATAGAAAAGACACTCTTGGTTAAACTCTGACAAGTCTCCCTGTCTTCTCATTTTTTCTGCATTATTTAGTTGCAGAGGGCAGATAAAATTCAACAAAGTTAAGAGAGATAATCTCTTGCTAAAAGTAACTAATTCTGCATCATTTTCCATTATGCTAAGAAATGAGTGAAACAATAAGTCAGAATTTTTCTACACTGTGGAAGAAGCACTTAAGTTTAACTGAATGTCAAATTATTAAAGGTACCAAAGATGGAGTATATGCAGAATCACTTGCGAAAGAGTTATGATTCTATTCTAATTATACCAATTTATTTTTTTAATGAAAGTATTCTCCTGTAATTATTTTGATAAATTCTCTTCAAACTCTCCTCCTTCTCTGCTCCACAGTTAGTATCCCACTGGTAGCTAGTGTAGGCAGTTGCCAGAATTATCTTTATATTTAGTCAATAAAAAGTTCATAATTTCGCACGTGACCACATAAAGGATGAGCACATCCCCAGATCTCTTGAGGATTTAGGCTAGTTGCTTGGCTTTAAAGTTATTTGACCAATAAGAAGTTGTAAAGGGAGCATCCATAAAATTCTCTGCATATCTGACAGCCTTCTAACTTGCTCTTTCCTGCTGGATTTTGATTGCCTAAACTCTATACTCCTGTGCTTTGAGTTAGTTGGTTGAAGTTTATTTTTTAGAGTGGCCTACTTAGCTGAAATAGTCACCATCTCACTGAAAGTTTTATTTTCTAAGGGTGCTTTATTTGTTTATGCATTTAAGAGTTTCTGAAAATCACATGACTTATGGGTATTTAAGGTACTAAAACATAACTGTTTGTTCTGTCCCCCAGAAAAAAATGTCGCCTTGAATCAATACAACACTCTTCTGTTTAGTGTCTTGCCCAGTGCTTTCCCAAACCACTTGGATGGCATGATCCAGATTCATATTTTAGCATCATATGCATAAAATAATCATGGGGCATTTTTGTTATAATTTTTGCTGAAATCAAAATACTTTACATATGAGTAATGAATGTTCTTGACAGTCCTAGTTCCTGAGACCCCTTTCCTTCATACCTTCTTTGAGTGCCTATGAGGTTAGCTGTTAAGCAAGTCAAAAATTTACCATATGCTTTGCTTTCAGAGCACTCCAACTTTAGGCATATTCTTGAAATTATAGTCTCCCTTAAGGTTTTATTTTTTTTGGCCATGTGCCAGTTGTGTGATAATTATTAGAAAGTATTGTCCATATCTTCCATGTTGTAAAACAGGTTGTATGGGATTCCCACAATTATGTGAATTTTTTATTTCTCCTCAACATGCTTTTGCCTCTAGATTCAAGGACTTTTTTCCCGTCTGTATCTTTGCAACATCTGATGCTTTTTCTCCTGTTAAATCTATTTATGGACAGATTATTATATTTAATTGCAATTTTTATTGAGTATCATCCCATCCAGCCTCAGTAACACTTAGTCAATTCTATTTAACTTCTTCATGTGAGAATTTCAAGCTGCTTTCATTTATTGCCCATACTCTTGTCACTGGTGTAAGACACCTGAGGCTTGAACAATGGCTCCCAAATATCTTTCCTATTATTTGTTCAAAGAATTACTGAGATCCTTTTCCAAGTGCTTTTCTTGCTTTGTCCTAGGCACTATCATACATCAGATTTTCTCTCTCTCTCTGTATAGTTTCAGTTTAAAGCCGTCTTAGTAATATAGGAAAGCCTCCTTTCAAATATTTTCCCCCAGGTTTTCCTGAGATGAACCTTATCCCTTACATGGTCAAGAAAATACCATTCTGGTCACTGATGCTTCTGTTTTTTCCTCTATGCTTTCTATGGCTTTCATCCTCCCTAATTACCTGTGGCACAGGGAGGTATTTCTTAAGCCCTTTCTCCCTCTCCTTCAGGGAGATCACATTACACTTATAACACTAGTAATTGGTGAGCTCCACAATCAGAAATACAAACTTAAAACACACGCTACAGGTCAATGAAACACTGTTACCTTCAGCATTCTTACCTTCTGGGTTTCAAGTTGAACTATTATTCTTTATGTTTTCATTTGGAGATACTCTCCCTTGTGTAAATTGCTCACAAAAACTGCTGCAACAGTTGTGCAATTTATCATGTGTATTTGACAGCTAGGTCCTTGTCAATGAATGCTACTTTTGGGGTGAATGTTATATAATCTTTCAACTTCATTCACATTTTCTGCCTTTAAAACTACCTAAATCCTTTATGACAAGTTGCAAGATTCAGTATTCCATTGGATCATGGAATCATGGAATTGGAAAGTGTTTTTGTAGCTCATTCAGTTATCACTTTTGCTCAAAAAAATGATAGCAAAAATTACTAATTTGATTGAAAGGGAATTTTGCCTGGGAGTATCTAAGACAATGCCAGAGTGGGAGATGTTTGTATTAGAGCTGATTTATATCACTCATTTATTCTTTCAATATTCAACAAGTATTTATTGTATACCCATTATGATAGAGGTATTGTGATGGGTGCAGAAATACCATGATGAAAAAGACCAATGTGATCTCTGCTGTCATGGAGATGCAGTCTGTTAGAGTGACACATGCTCATCAAACACTCTCTCGTTATTTTAGATTAAGATAAGTGTTAGCAGACTCATACTAGGAAGTAGTTGAAGATGAAATGAGGAAAATGGCACAGGAAGATTCTTCTACCATTTTCATCTTCAATATCCCAAGTACTGGACTGACCTGATGTCTGGACTTTGGGAAACTGGATGGCAACAAATAGTATCCAGGTGCTTGCAGGTCATTAACAAGGCTTTGCATACTATTGATCTTTTATTGGAGAATAAGAGGAATGACTTTCTTCATAAGGAATGCCACCTTTGTATTTTAGTAAAAGAGTAGATTAAATGTAAGTGAATATTTGTAGATGCTTCGTCTCCTCTTAAGGTCTTAAGTTCTTTACAAGAAGTACTATGTCCGTTCTGGCTCCCATTTTACAATACAGTTCCTTGTACCATGTAGACACACAATGAATCATTGGTGGATTAAAATAAGAGAATACTGAATGACAGGAGAAGGGAAGAAATTTCTCCAGGCTACTCTAAGCACAAGAAAACAGATCTGAGAATCATTGTGGACCTTTTAAGCTAACACCAAGGCGCTTTCTCTTGGGCTGGTGACAATATAAACAACATACTATTTTTATTGGAAGAGGTGTGTGTGTGTGTGCCTCTGTGTGTGTGTGTTTGTGCATACATGTGCTTAATAGACTATGAGTCTTTTTATTTTTCTGTAAAGCTGTCAGCTTTAAATTTTGCCAATCTTGGCAACAGTTCTTACACAGCTATATCTGCTTCTTACTTGCAAGGTGTAAAGGAAAACAAAACCACAAAATTTTGTTTTGAAACCTAAATGGAAGAAGTGCTTATTACTGAGGTGTCTCTTTTTTTTAATGAATAAGAAGTTAAGCATTCTCATTCTACCAAAGCACAAACAATTTGAGTCACACTGTGGCCACGTTATGTATGGACATCGACATTTATATTGGGGGCAATAGCAACAACTCCTGTAATTCTTTTTCATCTTTCCATGCTCACACTGTGATGTCCAAACCAGAGTTTGAAGAAAGGAGAGGGAAACCCCTCACTAAACAGTGGCTATTGCCTTTAAAATTTGACGCAACTCTTCAGGAATTTGAGAGTATCTCAGGCTAACTACTGACACACACCCACACACACATACACACACGCACACATGGACACACACAGAAAATGGTCTAGGGGAGAATCTACAAGGAGGCAGGGTTCTTTTTGAGGTTTTTACCCCCAGTGTTATTGAGACATAACTGACATACATCACTGTATGAGGTATACAGCATAATGGTTTGATTTACATATATTTTGAAATAATTACCACAATAAGTTTAGTTAACATCTCTCATCTCATATAGATACAATAAAAAGAAAAGAAAAGAAAAAACAACAACAACAACACTTTGTGAGATCGGAACCAAGATGGCAGAGAGTTGAAGGACATGCTCTCACTCTCTCTTGCAAGAACACCAGAATCACAACTAGCTGCTGGACAATCATTGACAGGAAGACACTGGAACTCACCAAAAAAGATATCCCACATACAAAGACAAAGGAGAAGCCACAATGAGACAGTAGGAGGGGCACAATCACAGTAAAATCAAATCCCATAACTGCTGGGTGGGTGACTCACAGACTGGAGAACAATTATACCATAGAAGTCCACCCACTGGAGTGAAGGTTCTGAGCCCCATGTCAGGCTTCCCAACCTGGGTGTCCGGCAACAGGAGGAGGAATTCCTAGAGAATCAGACTTTGAAGGCTACTGGGAATTGATTGTAGGACTTTGACAGAACTGGGGGAAACAGAGACTCCACTCTTGGAGGGCACACACAAAGTAGTATGCGCATCAGGACACAGGGGAAGGAGCAATGACCCCAGGGGAGACTGAACCAGACCTACCTGCTAGTGGGGGAGGGTCTCCTGCAGAGGTGGGGGGTGGCTGTGGCTCACTGTGGGGACAAGGACACTGGTAGCAGAAGTTCTGGGAAGTACTCCTTGGTGTGAGCCCTCCCAGAGTCTGTCATTAGCCCCAACAAAGACCTCAGGTAGGCTGAGTGTTGGGTGCAGCAGGTCAAACAATCAACAAGGAGGGAACGCAGCACCACACATCAGCAGTTAAGCAGATTAAAGTTTTACTGAGTTCCGCCCACCAGAGCAACAGTCAGCTCTACCCACCACCAGTCCCTCCCATCAGGAAACTTACACAAGCCTCTTAGATAACCTCATCCACCAGAGGGCAGACAGCAGAAGCAAGAAAAACTACAATCCTGCAGCCAGTGGATCAAAAACCACAGTCACAGAAAGACAGACAAGATGAGAAGGCAGAGGGCTATGTAACAGATGAAGGAACAAGAAAAAAACCCAGAAAACCAACTCAATGAAGTGGAGATACGCAACCTTCCAGAAAAACAATTCAGAATAATGATAGTGAAGATGATCCAGGACCTCGGAAAAAGAATGGAGGCAAAGATTGAGAAGATGTAAGAAATGTTTAACAAAGACCTAGAAGAATTAAAGAACAAACAAACAGAGATGAACAATACAATAACTGAAATGAAAACTACACTAGAAGGAATCAATAGCAGAATAACTGAGGCAGAAGAACGGATAACTGACCTGGAAGATAGAATAGTGGAAATCAGTGCTGTGGATCAGAATAAAGAAAAAAGGATAAAAAGAAATGAAGACAGCCTAAGAGATCTCTGGGACAACATTAAACGTAACAACATTCACATTATAGAAGTCCCAGAAGAAGAAGAGAGAGAAAGGACCAGAGAAAATATTTGAAGAGATTATAGTTGAAAACTTCCCTAATATGGGAAAGGAAATAGCCACCCAAGGCCAGGAAGCCCAATGAGTCCCATACAGGATAAACCCAAGGAGAAACATGCTGAGACACATAGTAATCAAATTGGCAAAAATTAAAGAAAAAGAAAAATTATTAAAAGCAGCAAAGGAAAAATGACAGATAACATACAAAGGAACTCCCTTAAGGTTAACAGCTGATTTCTCAGCGGAAAATCTACAAGGCAGAAGGGAGTGGCATGATATACTTAAAGTGATGAAAGGAAAGAACCTACAACCAAGATTACTCTACCTGGCAAGGATCTCATTCATATTTGATGGAGAAATCAAAATCTTTACAGATAAGCAAAAGCTAAGTGAATTTAGCACCACCAAACCAGCTTTACAACAAATGCTAAAGGAACTTCTCTAGGTAGGAAACACAAGAGAAGAAAAGGACCTACAAAAACAAACCCTAAACAATTAAGAAAATGGTCATAGGAACATACATATCGATAATTAACTTAAATGTGAACGGATTAAATGCTACAACCAAAAGACACAGGCTTGCTGAATGGATACACAAACAAGACCCATATATATGCTGTCTACAAGAGATCCACTTCAGAGCTAGGGGCACATTCACTCTGAAAATGACGGGATGGAAAAAGATATTCCATGCAAATGGAAATCAAAAGAAAGCAGGAGTAGCAATACTCATATCAGATAAAATAGACTTTAAAATAAAGAATGTTACAAGATACAAGGAAAGACATTACATAATGATCAGGGGATCCATCCAAGAAGAAGATACAACAATTATAGATATATATGCACCCAACATAGGTGCACCTCAATACATAAGGCAACTGCTAACAGCTGTAAAAGAGGAAATCGACAATAACACAATATTAGTGGGGGACTTTAACACCTCACTTACACCAATGGACAGATCATGCAAAATGAAAATAAATAAGGAAACAGAAGCTTTAAATGACACAATAGACCAGATAGATTTAATTGATATTTATAAGGCATTCTATCCAAAAACAGCAGATTACACTTTCTTCTCAAGTGTGCAAGGAATATTCTCCAGGATAGATCACATCTTGGGTCACAAATCAAGCCTCAGTAAATTTAAGAAAATTGAAATCATATCAAACATCTTTTCTGACCACAACACTATGAGATTAGAAATGAATTACATGGAAAAAAGCATAAAAAACAGAAACACATGGAGGCTAAACAATGCGTTACTAAATAACCAAGAGATCACTGAAGAAATCAAAGAGGAAATCAAAAAATACCTAGAGACAAATGACAATGAAAACACGATGATCCAGAACCTATGGGATGCAGAAAAGCAGTTCTAGGAGGGAAGCTTATAGCTATACAAGCCTACCTCAAGAAACAAGAAAAATCTCAAATGAACAATCTAACCTTACACCTAAAGGAACTAGAGAAAGAAGAACAAACAAAACCCAACATTAGCAGAAGGAAAGAAATCATAAAGATCAGAGCAGAAATAAATGAAATAGAAGCAAAGAAAACAATAGCAAAGATCAATAAAACTAAAAGCTGGTTCTTTGAGAAGATAAACAAAATTGATAAACCATTAGCCAGACTCATGAAGAAAAAGAGGGAGAGAACTCAAATCAATAAAATTAGAAATGAAAAAGGAGAAGTTACAACAGACACTGCAGAAATACAAAGCATCCTAAGAGACTACTACAAGCAACTCTATGCCATTAAAATGGACAACCTGGAAGAAGTGGACAAATTCTTAGAAAGGTATAACCTTCCAAGACAGAACCAGGAAGAAAGAGAAAATATGAGCAGACCAATTACAAGTAATAAAATTGAAACTGTGACTAAAAATATTCCAACAAACAAAAGTCCAGGACCAGATGGCTTCACAGGTGAAATCTATCAAACATTTAGACAAGAGCTAACACCCATCATTCTTACACCCTTTCAAAAATTTGCAGAAGAAGGAACACACCCAGACTCATTCTCTGAGGCCAGCATCACCCTGATACCAAAAGCAGACAAAGATACTACAAAAAAAGAAAATTCCAGACCAATATCACTGAGGAATATAGATGCAAAAATCCTTAACAAGATACTAGCAAACAGAATCCAACAGCACATTAAAAGGATCATATACCATGACCAAGTGGGATTTATCCCAGAAATGCAAGCATTCTTCAATATACGCAAATCAATCAATGTGATACACCATATTAACAAATTGAAGAATAAAAACCATATGATCATCTCAATAGATACAGAAAAGCTTTTGACAAAATTCAACACCCATTTATGATTAAAACTCTCCAGAAAGTGGGCATAGAGGGAACCTACCTCAACATAGTAAAGGCCATATACGACAAACCCACAGCAAACATCATTCTCAATTGTGAAAAACTGAAAGCATTTCCTCTAAGATCAGGAGTAAGACAAGGCTATCCTCTCTCGCCACTATTATTCAACATAGTTTTTGAAGTCCTAGCCATGGCAATCAGTGAAGAAAAAGAAATAAAAGGAATACACTTTGGAAAAGAAGAAGTAAAACTGTCACTATTTGCAGATGTCATGCTACTATACATACAGAATCCTAAAGATGCCACCAGAAAACTACTAGAGTTAATCAATGAATTTGGTAAATTTGCAGGATACAAAATTAATGCACAGAAATCTCTTGCATTCCTATACACTAATGATGAAAAATCTGAAAGAGAAATTAAGGAAACACTCCAATTTACCATTGCATCAAAAAGAATAAAATACCTAGGAATTAACCTACCTAGGGAGCCAAAAGACCTGTATGCAGAAAACTATAAGACATTGATGAAAGAAATTAAAGATGATACCAACAGATGGAGATATATACCATGTTCTTGGATTGGAAGAATCAATATTGTGAAAATGGCTATACTACCCAAAGCAATCTACAGATTCAATGCAATCTCTATCAAATTACCAATGACATTTTTTATGGAACTAGAACAAAAAATCTTAAAATTTGCATGGAGACACAAAGACCCTGAATAGCCAAAGCAGTCTTGAGGGAAAAAAACAGAGCTGGAGGAATCAGACTCCCTGACTTCAGACTATACTATAAACCTACAGTAATCAAGACCATATGGTACTGGCACAAAAACAGAAACATAGATCAATGGAACAAAATTGAAAGCCACACACCTATGGTCAACTAATCTATGACAAAGGAGGCAAGGATATACAATGGAGAAAAGACTGTCTCTTCAATAAGTGGTGCTGGGAAAACTGGACAGCTACATGTAAAAGAATGAAATTAGAACACTCCCTAACACCATACACAAAAATAAACTCAAAATGGATTAGAGACCTAAATGTTAGACAGGACACTATAAAACTCTTAGAGGAAAACATAGGAAGAACATGCTTTGACATAAATCACAGCAAGATCATTTTTGATCCACCTCCTAGAGTAATGGAAATAAAAACAAAAATAAACAAATGGGACCTAATGAAACTTCAAAGCTTTTGCATAGCAATGGAAACCATAATCAAGATGAAAAGACAGCCCTCAGAATGGTAGAAAATATTTGCAAACGAATCAACAAAGGATTAATCTCCTAAATATATAAACAGCTCATGCAGCTCAATATTAAAAAAACAAAGAACCCAATCCAAAAATGGGCAGAAGACCTAAATAGACATTTCTCCAAAGAAGACATACAGATGGCCAGGAAGCACATGGAAAGCTGCTCAACATCATTAATTATTAGAGAAATGTAAATCAAAATGACAGTGAGGTAACACCTCACACCAGTTAGAATGGGCATCATCAGAAAATCTACAAACAACAGATGCTGAAGAGTGTGTGGAGAAAAGGGAACCCTCTTGCCCTGTTGGTGGGAATGTAAATTGATACAGCCACTATGGAGAACAGTATGGAGGTTCCTTAAAAAACTAAAAATAGAATTACCATATGATCCAGCAATCCCACTACTGGGCATATACCCAGAGAAAACCGTAATTCAAAAAGACACATGCACCCTAATGTTCCTTGAGACACTATTTACAATAGTCCGGAGATGGAAACAACCTAAGTGTCCATCATCGGATGAATGGATAAAGAAGATGTGGCACATATATACAATGGAGTATTACTCAGCCATAAAAAGGAACAAAATTGGGTCATTTGTTGAGATGTGGATGGATCTAGAGACTGTCATACAGAGTGAAGTACGTCAGAAAGAGAAAAACAAATATCTTATATTAACACATATATGTGGAACCTAGAAAAATGGTACAGATGAACTGGTTTGCAGGGCAGAAATTGAGACACAGATATAGAGAACAGACGTATGGACACCAAGGGGGGAAAGCGGCTGGGGGTTGGGGTGGGTGGTTTGATGAATTGTGTGATTGGGATTGACATGTATACACTGATGTGTATAAAATTGATGACTAATAAGAACCTGTTGTATAAAAAAATAAATAAAATTAAATTAAAAAATTAAAAAAAAACTCTGTGATGAAAACACTAAGGATCTACTCTTTCCACAAGTTTCCTATATATCATACAGCAATGTTAACTATAGTTATCATGTTGTATTGAATATCACATCCCTAGTACTTATTTACTTATAACTGGAAGTTTGTACCTTTTGACTACCTTTTTTCAATTCCTCTGGCTCCTATCCTCGCCTCTGGTAACCACAAATTTGATCTGGTTTTCTATGAATTTGGTGTTTTTGTGTTTTACGTGTGTGTGTTTTAATTCCATATATTTTACAAGGGAGATCATACAGTATTTTTGTCTTTGTATGTCTGACTTATTTCACTGAGCATAATGCCCTCAAGGGCCATCTATGTTGTCACAAATGGTAACACTTCCTCATTTTTATGGCTAAATAATACTCCATTATATATCTATACATCTATATGTATCACATTTTCTTTATCCATTCATCCATCAGTGGACATTTAGTTTGTTTTTAGCTATTGTAAATAATGCTGCTATGAACAAGGGGGATACAAATATTTTTTGAGTTAGTGTTTCTGTTTCCTATGGATATATTTCCAGGAGTGGAATTTCTGAATCATATGGTAGTTCTATTATTAATTTTATGAGGAAATTTCATTGTTTTCCATACTGGCTATACCAGTTTACAATCTTACCAACCGCACAAAGGTTCTTTTTCGCCATATCCACACCAGCATTTGTTACCTCTTATCTTTTCCATGACGGCCATGGAGGCAGTTTTAGTATCAGTAGACAAGGGTCTCTTCCATTCAGTTATGATATCCCATTCACTGCACCAACCAAGAGAACAGGGTTGAGGTTGATGATCATTCCCAGCATGGATCCTACTTTATCTCCTTCTGATGTAAAGAAGGACTTTGCTGATAAAGAACAAACTAGTGGTTACAAGTGGGGTGGTGGTGGGGGGAGGACTTTGCAGGGAACCCGTTTGGAATTCTGAAATCCACTTTACTCTGACCCAGGAAAAACCAATTCTCCAAAATGTGGTACAAATAGTTACCAACTTGCCAGCGCATTTGCTGAACTAGAGGTTTCCAGCTCCACAACTTTATTTCCCAAATGCTCGAGGTATCCCTAGCACCACGGCACTCCTGTATGTGGCACAGCAGGCTAGTGCACGGTATAGGCAGCATATGCATCCTCCCATTTTCCTCGCAGTTGAAGGTGTTTCACACAAAGTAAGAAGGAAATGCATTTCTTATGCCAAATGGCTTTCCCTTTATTTTCCTTGGTAGCAATAAGAAATTCTAGGCAGATGTGTAGGGGAAAAGGCCATCCAAGCCCACACCTGCAACAGAAATGAGATTTCTCTGCTTTTCAGTGGATTTTACTCATTATAGAATAGACTCTGTTTGTGACCCTGATGGATTTTGAACTCTTATACAAAAGCAACAGCAACAGTAAGCCCAAAGAATCTTCCTCAATTCATTGTAAAACCAGGCATAGGAATAAGCTTTACCAGTGAGAAATACAGTTACGTGTCTACGCTAAGGTGTTTCCACACAGCATTTATTATTTTTTTTGCGGTATGTGGGTCTCTTACTGTTGTGGCCTCTCCTGTTGCGGAGCACAGGTTCCGGACGCACAGGCTCAGGGGCCATGGCTCACGGGCCCAGCCACTCCGCGGCATGTGGGATCTTCCCGGACCGGGGCACAAACCCATATCCCCTGCATCGGTAGGCGGACTCTCAACCACTGCGCCACCAGAGAAGCCCTCCACACAGCTTTTAAGTCTTTCACCATAAATCACATTCACAAGTTCCATCTCTGTCTTCAGCATGCATATGAAGTTGCTACACTACTGTTGGACTTGGAATAAAGATCTGTTCTTGTGGAGGTTATCATAGTACACAGAGGTTATTCTGCCACCAACAGGAAAGCAAGCATGCTAAAAGCACATGAGCTGTCAAACTGGTGAACTTGCCATGACCTGGAACATCAGAAATGCACTGACTGCAGTAAGAGAAAGAGCATTTCAAATTGTGTTTCTTTTCTATTACAGGCAATATTGCATAGCATTGGAAGAGTGGGACTACAGGAAACAATTTTGGAAATGAGACCAGATAATCTCTAATGTCTTTTTCAGCCTTAAAATTCTCTAGGCCAAGAAGAGCTATAAACGCAAAGGCTGTCTGTTGCTAGGGGTGTGATGCAGCCAGGTGGAAGGCAATAGAGAGAGGTGCTACTTGAGGAAAATTGGAGAGTGTGTTCCCCACCAAAATATTCATATCAAAACATAATGAAATATATATGTTGTGAACTAGTACTTATTACATTAGTTATCCTAATTGGTTCGCATCATATTCTGAAATAAAATTCTATTTTATCAATCAAAAAAAACCCAGTAATGAAACAAAACAAAGCTTTCTGCTACCCCCCTTCAAAAACATAAGAAATCTCCACGCAAAATGCAACCCTTGGACTAGCAATTTTCAATTCCCCTCTAAAATCTTACTCTATTTTTCTTTCAAAATTCCGATGAGACTTCAAAATGAAAAGCTCACTGCTTTATCAATGAGAACTATCTGCTTTTCTCATTTTTTTTTCTTAGAAAGATATCCATATATATATATAATATGTATACCATATATTATTTTATAAAATATATATGTTATATGTTACAATGTATATTATATGTATACCAGGCTTATATTATATTATATATTATAGTTACATAAATATTAAAATTTGTAAAGATCTTTCAAAGGTGCATTTGGAAATTTCTCATACTTATTTCTATGTAGTTATAGATTTTTCAGCTCTCTCAAGGTATTTGTTTTCAAGGACTTTATTTTACTGGACTTTATTTTATACATCATCATCATGGATCAGATGGATATGACAATTGTTCACCAAGAAACTCAGAAGAACAATTAGGGAGTGAGAGCTGAGGGAGGAAAGCAGAGTGCTAGGGATCACTAGAAGGCAGTAGAGAGGGCAGTCTGTGGCAGCCACTGAGAGATTCCACTCTCTGGGAGGGAAGAGGATACAGATTTCAAGGAATTCAGTTTAATTCACCTGCCCTTTGACCTTCTCTTTCCATTTCTCCATGAGCTACTTACTTCTTACCAGCAGCAAGAAGAGGAAGTCTCTGCAGGGAGTTCTCCAGGGTCTCACCATGGATCTTCCATTTCTTGTAATGCTTTTAAATTAAGGCAAGAATTTATTCTGCATGATGCCTGAACTCCTCTCTTTACTCAAAGGGATGGTCTATTAAGAACAGTTTGGGCACAGTGGGAGGAAGTTGGACTGTGGCTCCCTAGGCTCAGCATTAATGGATAAATTGAATGCTTCCGTTTGGGGTGAGTAAGACAGGGAGTATGTGGCATCTTTTGTCAGAAATACATTTAAATGAAAGATCTTTCAAATGACCGGGTTTTGCTTCTTTGTGTGCACAGAGTGCCAGGTGTTCCATAGACTCCTACGTCCCTCCAGAGTAACATGCAATTGTGTGTGACTCCTGTACCTCTCTGCAGTCTCTTTCTGATGTATGCAGCCAAAGGGGGAGTTGGAGACGTTGGTGACCAGCAAGGAAGACATATTCACACTATCCAGACAAACAAGAAAGAGTGAGGGCCAAGGTCAATGACAGAGCACTTGCACTGCACTAGAAGTCACTTGTTAGGCCATGGAGGAACTTCTGCCTACAAGTTTCTTTTAAGAACTGAACAGAAGCATTGTGAATTTACACAGTATTTTATGCATGCTTTATCTTGCTGTCAGACAGCATTTTTTTCAACATACAAATCCAATCGTAAGTAGCTTCAAAGCTCCAACCTCACAGTTCAAGTCCAGGTTTCATTATTTTTTTAAGAAGCAGTTTTATATATCACCAGTGTTAATGAAAATATTATGTTCAATTCTTAAGTCGAATTGCGGCTTTGAAATATGAAGTTTTCAGAACCATATGCTCGTGTTCAAAACTGATGTCTTGGTAGCTGTGACTATTCAGGGCACGGAAATGTACGGAAGTAAATGTGTATTTGAATGTGCAGGTTATATTTTATCATTAAGGTTGATTATTTATAGAAGCAGAGAAATCAGAGAGCTGTCAAAATGGTTTTAAATAAAACAAACAAGCCACTGCAAAAAGGTATGGTTTGCAGCAGGAATACTTGCCATAATCAGGATCCTTTATCTTTCATAGAAAGAGCCAGGCATGGTTGCCCCTGCAAGCAGAGCACTTTGGAGCAGCTGGACAAAATGCTGGAGAAGAGACGCAGATGGGCCTTTCCTCTGGAGAGTAAGATGGATCCCTTGGAGGTAGACTCAGCTTGTTCTGAAGCCTCCAATGACTAGCAGGCTCAGTTCTCCTAGTTAACTACACAGTATTTTTCAGAAATCATATTTTCAGTAGCCTTGAATATTATTAACTTTCTGAAGTGCTGGAAAATAAAAGAATATGCTCCTAGAAAAGAGCAGTAAATGATTTTTATGTCTAGATTAAACATATAACTAAGATTTTTTTACGTAATTGCGATTTGTGCAGCAGACAGTAGTGCAGTGCTCTGGTTACAAAGAATCTAGGCTCTGCCACTTCTTAGCCATGTGAATTTGCGTGATGTCTTAATCATTGAGCCCCAGTTTCTTCGTAAAATGGTGATAATAAAGGCATCTTCGTTTATTGTTCGTGAAATGCTTATTTACAAAGGACCAGGCTTTCCCCCATGTTTAGAGAAAATCTGCCCCATATATTTGTTGTCAGTGATACTATCCTGTTACTTATTATAGATCTTGTAAGGTGTTCTCAATAAAGCTGTTCAATCTGCTAGGTGAGACACTGTTGGTGGGTCCAGGTTTAACTGCCATATGTGTTTAGACACTGTGAACCACTGTTTCAGTCTTCATTTTACCTTTGAGTTTTGCACTTGACAATCTGCAAACATCACAAAGTTTTTGTTGATCCGATTCTCTAATTTCTTGTTGACCGAAACTTCACTGGTTACATGTTCTTCTACAATCTAATCCCATGAGCGCCTGTTTTCTTTATTGCCAAAGACATTTTTTTGCCTGTTTGAATATCCTTTGAGCTTATTTTCAACCCATAATGCTGGCTATAATTATATATAAATTATTTTCATATTTGACAGAGACTACTAGCTGCCTAACTAATATCCATTTTCTCTTACTTAGTTAATAATAGAACTGAATTTTGTCACGGATAGTCTACAGGATGTAAGTGAGAGATAGGATAGGACTTCCAGGAGCTTTCCTTAAGAAAGAGATAGCATTTGGTATATGCATTCTTTTCCCTTCCCATCTCCTGCTTCTTGCCAGTAATGTAGATATGATGGCTGGAGCCCTAGAAGCCATAATGAACAATGAGGTGATCTTGAGCCAGTGCAAAAGATGAAGGATCATAAACATAAAAATTCATCCCTTGTGACCTGGGATTTGCCATTATCAGTTTTGAAGTGCCTACATTTGAACATCTTTTATGTTAGAAAAAAATAATTTTTTAATCTTTTGTAAGCTCCTGTTCTTTAGGTCTCTGATGCTGTTTCTAGATGATACAGCCCACTTTGCTGAGCATGTGTTCTGTGAGCCCAGTCAACCTAGTAGTGGTTATATTGGTCCCATGCAGAAAAGATATTCTAAATATCACTGAATCCTTGTTGAAGATGAAGTTTACTTTTTCAGTGCAAATGCCACACTCCTTTCCCTAGAAACATTTTAATTTAAATGAAAAAATGCTCCGAATTTAGGCTTCATATTTATTGAGACAATTTCTCTAGACAAGTGTCAGTTGATCAGGGTCAGAAATGGAAAGACTTTGTGTTATTATTCTACATTTTTATGACCCCCAATGACACCACCATGAAACTTTAAAAAGCAGAAACTCAGGGATTGAAATGAAAGTATAATCTTGAACTGAAGATTTATTCAAATAGAATGTAGTATAAACCTCAAAATTGAGATAAACAAAAGATCTCTTACCCTGTTAAGTGGTTGTCTATGTTTTGCCCCCCTCTACCAGCGTTTTCCAAACTTTTTTTTTTTTGTGCGGTACGCGGGCCTCTCACTGTTGTGGCCTCTCCTGTTGCGGAGCACGGGCTCCGGACACGCAGGCTCAGCGGCCATGGCTCACGGGCCCAGCCGCTCCGTGGCATGTGGGATCTTCCTGGACCGGGGCACGATCCCGTGTCCCCTGCATCGGCAGGTGGACTCTCAACCACTGCGCCACCAGGGAAGCCCTTTCAAACTTTTAAACTTATCTTTTCTTTTTTTAAACTTTTTATTTTGAAATAAATATAGATTCACTGGAAGTTGCAAAGGTAGTACAGAGTAGTCCCATGTACTATTCACCCAGTTTTCCCCAATGGTTACATCTTAAGTAACTGGAGTTCAAAATCAGAAAATTGACTTTGTTTAATATATGTATTAGTCAGGGTTTTCCAGAAAAATAGAACCACAATAAATCATATTTATTATGAGGCATAGGCTTATGTGCTTAGGGAGGCTGATAAGTCCCATGATCTGCCATTGGCAAGCTGGAGACCCAGGAAAACCAGTGATGTAATTCAGTCTGGGTCCGAAGGCCTAAGAACCAGGGGAGCTGATGGTGTAAATCCCAGCCTGACGGCCAGAGACTATAAGGTGTCCCAGCTCAATTAATGAGGTAGGAAAAAGGGGGCAAATTCCACCTTCCTCTGCCTTTTGTCCTATTCAGGCCCTGTTCAGTAGATTGGATGACACCCATCCACATTGGGGAGGGCAGTCTACAATTGAAATGCTGATCTCATCCAAAACACCCTCACAGCCACACCCAAAAATAATGTTTAATCTGGGCACTCTGTGGCCAGCCAAGTTGACACATGAACCATCACAATGTGTAGAGTTCTGTGTCGGTTTATGACATGTAGATTTGTGTAACCAGTACCACACTCAAGATACAAGATTGTCCCATCACCACAAAGATCTCCCTCATGCTGCTCCTTTATAGTGACACTTATCCCTCCTCCATATCATTTCTAATTCCTCAAAAGCAGTAATCTGCTTTTTGGCTCTATAATTTTGTCATTTTGAGAATATTGTATAAATGGAATTGCAAAGTATATGACCTTTCAAGATTGGCTCTTTTTTTCCCACACAGCATTATACCCTTTAGATTCATCCAGGCTACTGTGTGTATCAATAGCTTGTTCCTCCTTATGGCTGAGTAGTATTCCACGGTATGGATGTGCCACAGTTCATTTAACCGTTCACACTTGAAGCGTATCTGTATTGCTTCTAGTTTTTGGCTAGCTATTACAAATAAAGATGCTATGAACAATGGTATACAGGTTTTTGTCCAGACATAAGTTTTCATTTCTCTGGGACAAATGTCCAGTAGTGCAATTGCTGGGATGGTAGTTGCATGCCTACTTTTTAAAGAAATTGCTGAACTATTTTCCAGAATGGATGTATTACTTTACATTCCCACCAGTGGTTTCTTGACCAACTGTTATTTTTTTTCTTGAGTCCTAAGTTTCCTAGTCAGTCTGCTTTCTTTTTGTCCACCTTTCAGAGTCTTCTTATGTTTATCTTACATATAATGTCCAAGATTTACTAGCTGTATTTAGGAGGAAGAATAGGGAAAAATACATATCCTCTGTTTTTCCAGAAGAGGAAGTCGTCTCTGTTTTTTTCTTTTTTTTTGATGAACAAAAATCTCATACTCTCTTTCAATGTTATATGAAATTTCAAAATAGATTAACTCATGGTTAAAAAATAAACAACAACACTGAGACAAATTTCTATTTTGTTTTCAAACTAATAAACCAAACTTCTTCCTTCACCACTCTTTCATCTGCTATTTATATATGTTCTCCCACTTCACTGAGACTCCTTGCTCCCATACATTTTCAAAGTTCTGACAGTTTTCATTTCTAATCCCTCTACTTTTATTTCCAGCCATATCTCCACTTCCTAGTTAGACTGCTCTTTTGATACTTGTGACCTATTATAACCAAAACATCAAAATCAGTGTCAGAGTTTTGGCCTGTCTTTTTAGAACAAATATGTTCAATTTCAGATAAGTTTGGATAAGCATCAGATAAGCAACCAAACTCTTAATCAATGCTTAGTTGAACCAGCCTTCAACAAGCTTTTGAAGCCTGCCCATCACAAGAGATTTGCTTATCAGTATTTGGCTTGATTTAAACTAACCTCTTCACCTTTTTGCTTTGTGAAAAAATGGATCAGTTTGGAATCATCAGGCTTGGAATGGGTGCATGGGCCCATCAAATATAGTTTGGGAGTATTTTAACACACAATATTGTTAGCTGAATGTAATTATAAAGGACTGTTAGATGAGGTTCAATTTTAGCACAGATCTACATGAAGGAGACAAGATTGCTTTTTCCCCCCTCTTCTTTAGCAAATGGATAAATTTGTATTTTCCCTGAAATTTATTTGTTTTTCCTGTGGAGGGTTTGAGATTATTACATTAATATTTAACTGCAGTGGAAAAATGAAACCTTTCATAAGTGTTTTCGTCATGATATGTGTAATTATACCCACACACATAATTTATGCATATATTTTTGGTTGTTTTCGTGGTTAGTTGGTTTTAAAGTATAACAAGAAAACAATACTACATTGGAGACAAACAGATAAAAGAGAATAGAAAGTCAATTTTCTAATGGCTAATTTATTAGATTTTGTTTAATCATTAAATTTATCCTCATTTTATAGACCAAAATAGTTACTTAAAGTTTGCTGTATTTTTATGTATTTATTTTTATTGTAAATTTTTTTGTGAACTCCTTGACATCATTTTTTATGGAGGGAGTGGGTATCAGGACTGCCAATATAAAGTGTCAAGAGGGAGCTTTCTCTTTGTGCTGCCACTTTCAACCATTTACATTTTGGTTTCTTTAGGTTGTGGGTTTTAAAAAAATTTTGTTTTATTTAGTTTTTGTCTTGGAAGTTTAGATTTTTATTCTGACCATTTGTTAGTGTTTTCCTTAAAATAATGTTAATAACTAAAAACAAACAACCAAAAAGCTAAAAAGTGTCTTTCTTTTTTTCTTTTCCTTTTCTTTTTCTTTTCCATCTCCTGTGGTCCATCATTAGGCAGAATTTCAGTTAGTTTTATGAAATACAATATTTAGCACTCCCTTATCCCACTTTTTTTAAAGGAAAAAGATAAACTTTAATGACTTGAAGTTGAGAATATGGATATAGCTTCATTCAGCCACACTCAGATTATATAGTATTCCTCACCTCCTTTTAGCCTGATTGTGTACAGTGCTGGGTGACAAAGGTACACAAACCCAGCCTCCTCCATCATCATCATCAGTAGCATAGGTTCAAGCTGCTTTTTATGGTGAAGTACAATCTCTCCCCTCTGGAAAAACCAGTCATTCCACTCAACACCACGTGAAATACCAAAAACCAAATTGTAGCATTCCTTGGGAAGAAATAACTTCCATTTCTTCTCCTTCTCTTTTCCCTTCCCCTTTCCCCTCCTTTTTCCCCCTTCCTCCTCCTCCCCCTCCTCCAATTAAGTAAACCCATTATGTTTCTCTTATCCAAAATGGCTCCTGGAGTAGACATTAGAATGGTTTTCTCTGAAGTCAGTGTTTACATAGCTAACCAACAGTCCTGCTGCTAATAGCTGCTCCTCCTGTGGTAGGATTTTCAGTGTGGTGTGTTTTCAGCATCTGTGCATACCCTTACTTCTAGGTTTTTCAAAAGACTGCAGATTTCTAGTGATGGTCTTGGGTTTCATCCCAATGGCTACAGATCGACCTTGATTCTTCAGTTATTCAGTTTCCTCAGTTATTTTGCTGTCCATCGAACAGGGTTTTGTTTTGCTAGATTTGAATCTCTGTTCCTTAGTTAACACTTTAAGAATCATCAGCCAACTTCTACTAATTTCAGTACCTTCTTCCCAAATGTCGTAAATAAGTTCCTTATTGGCTCAGCAGCACCAGTACCTAAAACTCTTTGGATGATTCTCAAGTCTAGCATTGTGGACAAAGAAAGATAAACTCTACTCTTGGTTGCATCAGCAGTACATCTGAGTATGCATCACCCTTAGATCCTTGTTCCTTTGATCCTTGACAACAACAGAATAGGCTTCCAAGCAGTCTTCCCTTAACTCATTCAGATAATCCACAATGTCACACTTTGATTTATTCACCTGAGATTGGTAGGTTTGCAGAAGTGTGCTCAGTACTACCTCTAGGTATTTGTTAAACTCTCCACCAATAACAAAGGCAATATCACTAAACACTTACAGAATCTGCAGCTTCACAGACCTTCGGCCATTCCCATTTCCCAAGTTCTCCATCAACAAACAGTAAGATACTGGATTTCAAGGTGTGACATAAGTCTTCCACGTATCTTACAGTCTCCAATAAAACCTTGCACTCAGTATAAGTTTTCAGTAAAATACCCATACTCAGGAGAACTTAGAGGCCTCTATATACTTTAGGAATTTAGCAACCAACATTTCCTCTGATGTGCTACTGCTATCGGATCACCCTCTTGCATCCCCCATATCCAACTCTGCTTTGGAAAATCCTTAACAGGGAGACCCTCATCTCATCTTGATGCTGCAGTTTTTAGAGAACATTTTGAAGAATTATGTGGAGTAAAGACTGAAGGTCATTGAATTGGATCTTATCAGAAGTGCTTTTATATGTGACTGTATCTCTATTGATACACTTTTTGCAGTTAGAGTTGCCAGCATCAATTTTTGAACTGAATAGTACTTGGTACTATTTTTCACAATTTTCATCAAAGCTTCATATGAAGCACTTCTCAGGTTATTCTGGTGGCCATCAGGTCTGTCTGTGATCACTAGGAGATTCTGAAATATGAGGATAAGCAGTAAGTAGCTGTTTCTTCCTGATCATCACTTACCAACTTTCATAAACAGCTTCAAATAGATTGGAAAAAAACTCGGCACACATTTGATGCCATTCTGGGTTCAGTACTCAGGCTTTCTCTCAGACATTGTAACAAGGGAACCGAGCAAACATCACTTATGGCAGCTTCCTGTAGCAACTTGCAAAATTTGCCCCCGGTCTGTGTACTTATATACCAAACAATTTACACAGGGGTCTTCAATTAATTATATTAAGCTAGGCATTGCCTGTATGACTAGGATTTTGAGCTTATTGGATTTCTCTTCTTCCAAGATACAGGCAAAAGTCATCACAAGGGTGTCAGGGTTCTAAGAACTAATCAGGGTTCTTGATCTGTTCTTTACAAGAGGGAAGGACAGGTGGGACAATGTCATCTTCACATCAGGTGGCCAGGAGAATCATCATTTTCATCATCTTTTGTTAGTATCTGTGTGAGAATTGGAACCTCAATTGTAGTGTTTCCTTGGCATAGATCTTGCTGTGTGCTCTGGGACCTTCTTTGTTCTGCTGTCTCTTTAGCTTCAATGACCAAATCTATTTTGTCATCACAGACATTGGACCAGAACTTTATTCCTTACGGGGCCATTTCATCAAAGTCACTGTGTTGCTTCAACTGTGATCACAAAAAGAGCAGGGCTCATGTGTGTCTCCACGTATTGATAGTACAGGGACATTTTCTTCACCAGATTCTATAATGTAGTCACTAAATACCTTATTATCTTGACAACAGGCTGCTTCATAGACTATCTGGAAAAGAAATTGTCTTTCAGATTCTTTGTCAAAGCTTGCTTTGATGAACTCCAGTACTCCAGGTGTGCCTTAGTAGCCACTAACTTCACATTATTATTAGGCTATTCTTTCCACTTTCCCAGGATTATGGCAGTCAGAATCTCATTGGATGGAACTTGTAGCTGCTCTGTTTGAATATCTTGGCAGATGTAACAAATTGCATCCAATGTCGACTCTTTCATGTGCTCTGTGCTGTTGGAGTTTGTGACATTGTCTACCAGCTGAAGAAGGAATCTTGATCACTGGTTTACTGGACTTTCTATACAAACAATTTCAGCCATCGTTGTGAGGAAGAACTAAGCTAGTAGGTTTCTGCAACTAAAGTCTGCAAAATAATTCTTGGCTTCTTGGTCAAACATTAACATCAATGGGAAGCCATTCTGCTGCTGTTGTGCCTTGATGTTTGGATCCTCAGAAGACAAAGAGTTCTTGATCAGTAGACCAGCTGAAACCCTGCCAATCTGGCTGTTTCCTGAATTTCTGGTGCTCTGGACAGTTCCAGAAGGACCTTTGGCAAGTTTCACCACTGCACACTCCAGGAACTTCTACATAGTTTCTAGTTCAAGCAGAGGTAGAGACGCAGTTATCTCAATGCTTCAATCAGCTCCAAAGTAAAGGTGATGGCAGTTGCTTTTCTTCAGGTGATGCTTGCTTCTCAGGTGACAGCTCTGACTAGAGATAGGGGTTGGGAGTTGCATGGCACTGGAGGGTTTGAAGGGGGTCAGAGTCACCACAAGTTCGTTCATCTGTTCCTTCTTTATAATGCTCCATCATCTTTTCCTTCCCACTCCCTCCCTCCCACTTTCCTTCTTTGCTGTTAGCAATGGCAGCTGCTCCTCTGGTGGAGGTGGTGGAGAAAACTTAGAGGCAGTTCAGAGCATGACTAGAGCTTGGTTGGCGAGGAGAGAAAGGAGAAAAGGAGGCAGGGAGTGAACAGAAGCCAAAAGGGAGGGAAAACTTTGCTACACTTTAGATTACAGAAACTGGAAGCTAAATCATAAACACCTAAGGTCATTACAATGACTTATACTATTTGTGGGAGAGTGTGCATGTATATCAGTAATCAGTTCATTGTCTTGGCCAAGTGCTCAAATAGGTAATGATATCTTATACCCCCAATGATTTCCTTAAAAAAAGTTACATTATAAAAGAACTTACAACCTGCCATTCACCCGAAGTTTCTTCATCCCAGCCATTGTGAATTAAACTTTCATTATTGATTAAGTGCTTTGGAATTCAGACTAGTGACAGGAACTTTAAAAAATTGCTGTTTATATGGTACTAAAGGACCATACATTAGACTTTTCAGCCAAAATTGCACAAATGTACAACCCCACCATCAGCAGTGTCATCTGCAATATATGGAAATAAAAGGGCTGACTGATTCTTTGCCAAATCTTAAACTCATCCAGTATAGCCCTGCAAGACAGGAGTGGTAACTATATGCATCAAAATGTCATGTTAACATGCACTTCAAATAGAGTTCAAGGTTACAAGGGCAGAAGAACTCTAGGAGCAAGAATAAAACAATTTTAGTTTGCTTTCAAACTGTCAAAATTAAGTGGCTAGTCATTCCTGTATATCAGTTTGGTACAGTTATATGGGAATGGAAATAATCCAGTGGGTAGGGATAGATGCAATTATAGCTCAAGGGTTTTATCCTCGAAGGGGCAGATGCCTGATATAGCTAAGAGATAAAAGTCAGGAAGCATGTTTCAAAGATACCTCCTGGAGGAAACCTTTGGAAGATTGGGAAAGACTAGACAGGAAAGGGATTTGGAGCAATAGAGCTAGGAACATGTTCTACCCTAGGCACAGGCAAACACATACACACCTGGATTTATATTTTGTTGAGTTTAGACAAAAATTTCTTAGAATGCTTGTGCTGAGAAGGAGAGAGGAACAAAGACTTTCTGCAAAAATTGTCCAATTTGTAGTTGCAGCTAATGGTGGCAGAGAAGTTAATTTTACTTATCATTATAGACATGCAAACTATGCTTCCTAGCCTTGGCAAGAAAGTTTGTGGAGGTGATGAGTGCTTTCCACAAGGTAGTTTTCATTAAATATTAGTGGATTTGATTTGTGCCATCTGCCCCATATTTTCACAGAGGGCACAGATGTCTGTCTCTGGAAAGTCACAATCTAAACATGAAGTATGCAGTCTGGAAGCATTAGTTACTACATTGCTGTGATTTTCAATCCAATACATTCTTTATAGTAAGTATTTCCTACAATCTATTTTAAAATACTTCTTTTTTTTTTTTTTTGCTGTTTGCTGTATTTTTATTCACCATTATTCATAAACTTGGAAGCATATGCTACACATCTTGACACCAAGAAACACATGTATTTTACTCTGGAGAACAATGTATAGGGAGTCATTTTCCCACAATGCAGGGATCCTCTTTTTTGTCTGATAAATCCGAAGGACACCAGGATGTATTTGGGTACATTGTCATTATGTTGGGCTAAGAATTAAGCAGAACATAATCTGTTATACTTAACAATGTTTGTGAAGAATTTGAAATTACAAAATTGTTACAGTAGGGGTGATCGGCAAACTAAGAAAATACTGATGCTTAATCGCCTACTCACGTAAAATTCTTAAATGAAATTTGTACATACTATAACCTACTGATACACACTACTAAAGAAAAAAATAACAATATAATGTCATAGCAGTAATATGAAGGGTAAATGAAAAGAAAGTAATTTATAATAAAATAATATGTATTTCTATATGCAAATGCACAGGCAAAACCTATCCAGAAGACATACTACAATAGTCAGATGCTGGTAACTGTAGGTAAAATCATTATGATATGACAGCTACCAGTGTTGACTTTGTGTCTACCCAATGCTCAAGTACTCAAATATTTGTCAGTGCCGTTTGTGACATGATATCCACAAATGATGATAAATGCTTATTAAGTCTCAAATAAAACAAAGAATAACATTTCCTCAAATTATAGTGTATAAAAAGATTTTTCAACTACATGAATGTGTATTAGGACATTTGGAAGTCATCCAGGAAATATTTATTGAGAACTCATTATGTGCCAGACACTGTCCTAGGTACTTGGAATACAATGGTGCAGGCAAACATCTCTGGTCTCATGGAGCTTACAGACTAGTTGGGGGTGGGGTGGGAAGGAGATAGCCAATAAACATGGTAAACAAACTAAATAGTATGTTATAAGTTAGTAAGTTCCTTGGGAAAAAAAATGAAGCAGGGTAACTGCATTGGAATTGCCAGGGAGTGGTAGGTGGTTGGAATTTGAAATAGAAGTGGTTGTGGTAGGTTTCATTGAGAAGGTGATATCTGCACAAAATCTGGAAGAAGCTTAGGGAGTTAACCATGCAGATGTCTGGTGTAAAGCATTCCAGGTAGAGGGAACAGCCAGTGCAAAGGCTCTAATGAGGGTACATGCCCAGGATTTTCAAGGCACAGCAATGAGGCCAATGTAGCTAAAGCCAAATGCGTGAAGAGGGAAGTAGTAGGACATGAGGTCCAGAGAATTAATGGGAAGAGGGCATATCATGTGGGGCTTTGTAGGCCACTCTAAGAACTTCAGATTTTGAGTAAGGTGGGAAGCCATTGCAGGGTTTTGAGCAGAAGAATGGTACCTGAGTTAGTTTCTATATTGTGAATAGTCTGGGGGGGTGTGGGAGGGAAGGGAGGAAAGGGTGGAATCAAGGAGTCCAGTTGGATATTGTAGTAATACAGGAAAGAAATGATTGTGGATAGACTAGGGTTTTAGCTCTAGAGATGGTGAGAAGAGGTTGGATTTTGGATAAGTTTAAAAAAGCCAACTGGATTTCTTGATGAACTGGATATGATATGGATTATGAGATAAGTAGAGGGATGAAGAGTAATTTCCAACTTTTTAGCCTGAACTTCTGGATGGTAAAATTTGCCATTTACTGAGGAGAGAAAGACTGCAGCTTTTGTAGGGTGGGAGAAGAGGGATATTGAGTTCAGTTTTGAAGATGTTGAGTTTGAAATGTCTATTAGGTATCTATGCTGAGATGTTGATAGGCAATTGGAAATACAGGTATGGTATTCAGAAGAAAGGTCTGAACTAAAGTTAAAAACTTGAGAGTCTTAGCCATATAGATGGTACTTAAAGCCATGTTACTGGATGAGCTCACCATCAATAGGGATAGAAAGCTGACCAGCACATTTGGTACAATACCTGGCTTCCGCAGAAGGTATCTTCCACTCCATAAACAGGAGTCAAGGGGAAGCCACACAAACCTTCAAAAATAATTAATTTCCTCCTCCAAAGGGAATTAATAGTGGGCTTTGTGCACTAGAACTAAGGTCACACTTTTTCAGGATTTCTATCCCATCCTCAGCGTTCAATAGGGGGCCTGAGTAATAGGAATAGCTTTCAGTTTCTCCAGGTGTTCTCAACACCATCAACGGCTGGAGAGTGAAACCTCATACTGGGACTAAGATAATGCTTCTTCTAGACATTTTACTCTCCATAATCAGGAATCAAGCTGGGTTCTGGAAGTAACACCTGGCTTTCTCAGTAATACTCAATTCCATAGGCATTGTCATTTACTAATTCTTGTCATTACTAATAACTTCATCTCCTCTGTAATCTCAGTATCATTATAATCACTCACATATTCCCACAGCTCTCCTGTCAAGGAACAATTTTTTCAGTGTGGGATTATGTCACATATCGCAGGGTGTCTAACATTCTTGATTTCTGTTCACTAAATGTCAGTAGGGCCCCCCTCCAAACATTACAACAACAAAAATGTCCCTACATATTTCTAGATGCCCCATGGGAAAGCCAAACTCTCTTTGTTGAGAATCACTGTTCTATTTTAGGCAAAATATCATAGCTGCTAATGTGCTGAGTGAAACAGCATTCTTTTACCCAGAGCACCATTAAAATTTCCAGAATTTTCCCTCCTGGCTAGCAAGATCTATAAAGATATTCCCATTTTTACATTTTAATTGTGTCAGTTCTCTCAAATAACCTATTGGGTTGGCCAAAAATTCTTTCAGCTTTAAGTAAAAATAAAGACATTTTTCATTTTCATGAAGAATTTTATTGAACAAGACATTCACTAACCGAATGAACTTTTTTGCCAACCCAATATAAAATAATTGCTACTTATTTTCAGGCTTAGCTTTTCCAAAGTCGGAATACCATTTCCTGGAGTACCTCTTAGATAATGACACTGGAATAATGAAGTTGCTAGGTAATATACTTGACCTCTTTATAATATAAGACATTACCTAACTCCTATTAATTATTATTCTGAGACAAAACTGGGAAATACACTGGGTGTAAATAAGAAGGAAGATGTGGAGATGGTGATTTTATTAAGTTCTTTAAAAAAACCCAAACATTAGTTTTCCTATCTAAAGAATAGCTTTACTGCAGAAACACTTTCCAGTCTCATTTGGAAGCAAACTATGGTAATCATCCACATTGGTAGTTTAAGAGACTACAGAGGCTCTGGGGCATTTGCCAAAAGTTGCTGAGTGAGTTTTGACCAGATTCAGGCAAGCATTTTGCAAAATGCACAGCTCTTCAACTAATTTTGAGTGCTCACAGAAACAGAATTTACATGATCTTTAAACCCAAAGTGCCATCATCATCAGCATCTTATTATTTCTTGAGTGCCCATGGGGTGCCTAGTACTGGGCTAAATTTTAAAGAAGTATTTTCAGTCTTTATGGATATAATCACACAGCTGAGACATTCACTTATAAATTAAAAAAATCATCCCTCTGTGCTATCATGAAAGGTAGCAGAATTGTGGCTTTATAGTAAGAAGTGTTAAATAGGTATAATGAAAGGACCCCGGACACAGATTTTCTGCTGCCAACTAAGAAACCTCCCTACAGGATATCTGCTTGAATGAACCCCTGGTCCTTGGAGTCAAAGAACGATCTTTATGTTCATTAAATTGGATTGACAGACACTGCCTTGAGACAATGGCAGGGGTTTCTGCTGAGCACCTGCAGATCACAATGTAGTGAGAAGTGAGTATTCTTATACAAGGTTATCATTTCCAAAACTTGACACTGTATTTGCATAATAGACATGTGTAGTTAATTAAAAAAAAATTGGAAGATGTAATCCAGGTGTGAAATAATTCCCCCATCCAACTCCAGAACATTATCTATGTTGTCTCTATGACTGTGTAGTTCAAGAAAAGATTATTTCTGAGCAGCTTCAGAGTCATATGGTTATATAAGCTGCACCCCAACATGTTGGCTTCAATTGCAGTGCATTTTGAAAAGCCAAATGTAAAGTCTGACTGCTGGCAAGTCTTAATACTTCTGCCAGTAAATGCTGCTGAATATTTCAAGCAGCAATGTGTTATTTTGATCCCTATCCACTGTCTCTCAATTCTTCTCTGTCCTCTGGCACTAAAAGATAATCACTTCTGGGAGCAATTAATCCACCTAGAGATTTTCTTTAAATTTACTGTATTTGTTATGACAAGATATACAATTCAAAATAATAAGAATAAATGAAAACAGACTGAATTTTCATGTCAGATGAGATGGAGTATAGATTGAATAGATGTAAAGAACACCGTCATTTCTGACCTGAAGTGGACACTCTTTTTCTCAGTTGTTAATCTTCATTATGAGTTTGTCTGGATTCTGGGTAGCACAGCTACCTGAGCTATGTCTTTTGAATACAGAGTTACTTCCTTTCCAAAGCATGTCATGCCATCCTTGAACTGTTTTCAGCCATTCCTTTCTTTTATGAAAGAGTTTCATTGTGACGGTTTTTGCCTTCTTTGCCAGGACCTGCAAAAAATATGAGCTTATGGTGGAATCTTCTTCAATAACAGCCAAACATGGTGCTAAAAACTGAATGCCTGCATCTACCCCAAATTCATATGTTGAAACCTAATTCCCAATATGATGTTATTAAGAGGTAGGGCCTCTGAGAAGTGATTAGTTCTTAGGGTGGAACGCTCATGATTGGGATTAGTGCCCTTACAAAAAAGACCTCCAGAGAGCTCCCTTATGTCTTCTACCATGTGGGAGTACAGTGAAAAGATGGCCGTCTATGAACCAGGAAGTGAGTCTTCACCAAACCCTAATCTGCTGGTGCCTTGATCTTGAAATTCCAGCCTCCAGAACTGTGAGAAATAAATTTCTGTTGTTTATAAGCCACCCAGTCTATGGTATTCTGTTACAGCAACCTGACTGGACTAAGACACATATGGATTCCAAGTTCCGTCTTCTGTGATGCAAACAATTCACTTTCTGTGTTAACTAACATGTGTTTTCATATGGAGACCTTTCCCTTTTTCAAATGCAAAAACTAGCTGAAGAATTTAGTTTACCTCATCCCAGAGGCCACTTTATTCATGATGCAGAAAGCTACACAGAGAGTAAGCACTTGGGTGAATGTTGGGAGAGTGCTTTGTAGATGATCCACACTCTAGCAGTCTGAAGTATTGTTTGATTGAGTAGCATCTGCTTGGGTCACCTTAGTAATTAGAAGACACACTTGGAAATCCATGATCATTCTGTATCTGAAATAATTTTTTTTAAAAAGGCTGACTCTTCTGACTCCTCCTGAAGGGGAATTTTCTTCCCAAAACAGGACACTATATTTGGGATACAGAGTGAAACTGGGTTAAGGATGAGGGAGCTAGTAAGAATGAAAACAGCATGACATTCTTGAATGCAATATGTGATAAAGGCAGATATTCCAGTTGAGCCAACAGAGTGTCAGATAAATCAAGCAAAATGAAACCTGGCAACATTACAAATATCTTTTCAACATTTCGGTGTGGAAAGAGATGTCTCTAAGTACATTTATACTATTCCTTCATAGTTACACATGTGGCGGATTTGCTGATGTTACCTTTATTTTTTCTTTACTTCATTTTTTTTTTATTGTGGTAAGAACACTTAATGTGAGATCTACCTTCTTAACAAATTTTTTAAGTGCACAATACAGCACTGTTAGCTATAGGTACAATGTTGTACAACTGAGATCCTCTGATCTCTAGAATTTATTCACCTTGCACAACTGAAACTTTATACCTGTAGATTAGCAACTCCTTATTTTCCCCTCCCCCTCAGTCCCTGGTAACCATTCTTCCTACTCCATGCTTCTATGAGTTCAGCTCTTTTAGATACCTCATATAAGTAGAGTCACACAATATTTGTCCTTCTGTGACTGGTTTATTGTATTTGGCATTAACATCCTCCAGATTCATCCATGTTGTCACATGTGGCAGCATTTCCTTCCGTTTTAAGACTGAATTACTTTTCATTGTTTATATATACCACATTTTCTTATCCATTCATCCATCAATGGACATTTATGTTGCTTCCATATCTTGGTTATTGTGAATAATGTTGATGTTATCTTCAAAATATTATTAATAGTTTTCCAGGATAGCAATTGGGAATAGGACCTTATTGTAAAAGCAGACATTTTAACACTTGGTGGCTTCCCATATTAACTGTTACATAGGTTTTCCTACTTGTTATGGTTCCTAAAATATTCAGCATGGAAGAAAATGATATATTTAGCCAACTGAGAAGTGTAAGGCCTGATCTGTCCATCCATCCATCCAGCCAGCCAGCAAACCATCCAGCCAGGCCACCATTAAACAAATATGCATTAAGTATCTGCTATATGCTAAACACCATCAAAAGTACAAAGGTGAATCAATCATCAATCCCATACTAAAGAAAATGACAAATAGAGACAGCAAGATATGGAGATTAATAGGAAATAATATGACCACTAGTTAAGTTATACTAATTTGGAACCCACATCTGTCTAGAAAGGAATTGAGAGGGCTTGCAACATGAAAAGTATAATAGGATAGTAAGCTAGAAAAAAAAATTACAAACCAAGGGAAAAAGGGGATGTACGTATGCTAATCATAAAGATAAATGGAATTTCTGTAGTTGAACTGCCATGGTGGCTCTGCATTTCCTGGAAGCCAGAACAAAATAAGTTACAAAGTTATGAATAGTTGGACCCATATCAAATCCATATTAGCTTCTCAAGGGAGACTGGTGCAATGAAAAATGAATACTGTTAAGGCAAGTGCAGAATCTCTCTCTCTTTTTTTTTAAACAAAAGCTGAAAAAGTAATATACAATGGTAGCATTGTGAAGTGAATTCTAAGGGAGACCAAGTTACAGTGGTTGAAAGAGAGTTTTCTGTGGTCTCAATAATAGAAGTATCAAACTTAGAACAATGACTACAAGATACTGGTCTCTGGACTGTTGATTATTTGTGTTTCTGTTTTAACTGGTACATGGCAAAAGAAAAAAAATAAGTAAAATATATTAAGTTTTTAACAAAGTTTAATTTTTTTAATTTAATGATCTTAGAACCAAGCAGGACCCTGTGTAGCCTTCCCAGTGACTGACCCTTATGTCCCCTGACTCTTGTTTGCAGAAAAGATTTAGCCTCCTATGCTTTCCCTGAGTTCCAAAGAACAAATTTAATCCAAGAAGTGAGAAAAGTAAAGCAATCAAGCAAGACAAAATAATAATGGTTCAGCCATAAAACAAAGACAAGGACCTTTAGTTCATTGTCAAGGGCTATGGATAATACCCTGAGCCATATCATTGAGTTGTTTTGCAGATACTAAAACTCCCACCAGGTGGAAGAAGTTAACTGAATGTTGACTACCAGTATGTAGACCCTAGACCAGTTGGAGCTGGAAAACTGATAATTGAGATTCCTGAAATCCCACCCTGTTACCTCACCATCAACCAATCGGAGAATTATGCATGAGCTTGTCATGTACTCCATGACTCTCTCCCTCACACTCTCTTTAAAAATCCTTTGTTGAAACTCATCAGGGAATTTGGGTCTTTTGAGAATTATCTTCCTGGTCTCCTTGCTTGGCACCCTGCAATAAACTTTGTACTTTCCTGCACTGCAACCCTTTTTCAATTGATTGGCTTTGCTGTGTGTCAGGCAAACAAAAACAAGTTTGGTTTGGTAACAGTCTTTTATTCTGAGATAATTTCCTCCTCTATAATGTGTTGCTGAATAGCCAATTTTTTTTAAAGTAGAAGAGATAAAATGAAAAAGATAACTTGAGTATATGCTCTGCCTCATTGATTTTCATTGACTTCCTTTAGTCAATGAACCATGAATGAAATGATTATGTGCCACATCTGAGCTGGAAGCTTTAAGAGACTGAAATAGTGACTGTTCTTAATGAAAAGGCACAAATTGCAGAGACAGAGCTGACCCACAGTCACTGACTGGGAATATGAGGGAGAAAAAACTATTGGCTGTTGTTAAAAAAAATCTTGGTATAAACTCACACAAGCTGACTGATATAGCTTCATATATATCTTTAGTTACTGTAAATATACTATATTTTCAGTTACTATGAACGTTCCAGTTCCTGTCTCATATCATCAGTTACTGTAAATATACCTTTTCCTGATTGTTCATTCAAATTTTTACTCTTGCCTGTGCTTCCTTCTCACATTTAGTTCCTTTTAGACTATGGCTTCTAAACTGTTATTTGCTTAACTTAAATTATCCTAAGTGTGGGAGACCTTTAAGATGGTGGGGGAGTAAGACGTGGAGATCACCTTCCTCCCCACAAATACATCAGAAATTCATCTACATGTGGAACAACTCCTGCAGAACACCTACTGAATGCTGGCAGAAGACCTCAGACTTCCCAAAAGGCAAGAAACTCTCCACGTACCTGCGTAGGGCAAAAGACAAAAGAAAAAAACACAGACAAAAGAATAGGGATGGGACCTGCACCTCGGGGATGGAACTGTGAAGGAGGAGAAGTTTCCACACACCAGGAAGCCCCTTCACTGGCAGAGATGGGGGGTGGCGGGGGGGAGGCTTCAGAGCCACGGAGGAGAGCACAGCAACAGGGGTGCAGAGGGCAAAGCAGAGACATTCCCGCACAGAGGATGGCTGCCAATGATCACTCACCAGCCTGAGAGGCTTGTCTGCTCACCCACTGGGTGAGTGGGGGCTGGGAGCTGAGGCTCCGGCTTTGGAGGTCAGATCCCAGGGATAGAACTGGGGTTGGCTGTGTGAACACAGCCTGAAGGGGGTTAGTGCACTACAGCTAGTTGGGAGGGAGTCTGGGAAAAAGTCTGGAACTGCCAGGGTCCCATGATCCAGGAACAACTTCCCCAGGAGGACACACGGTGTGCCTCAGGCTGTTGCAACGTCACGCTGGCCTCTGCCACTGCAGGCACGCCCGGCATTCTGTACCCCTCCCTCCCCCTGGCCTGAGTGAGTCCGAGTCCCCTAAACAGCTGCTACTTTAACTCCGTCCTGTCTGGGTGGGAACAGACGCCCTCAGGCGACCTACACGCAGAAGCATGGCCAATCCAAACCTGAACACCAGGAGCTTTGTGAACAAAGAAGAGAAAGGGAAATTTCTCCCAGAAGCCTCAGGAGCAGCAGATTAAATCTTCACAATCAACTTGATGTACCTGCATCTGTGGAATACCTGAATAGAAAATGAATCATCCCAAAATTGAGGCGGTGAACTTTGGGAGCAACTGTAGACTTGGGGTTTGCTGTATGCGACTGACTGGTTTCTGGTTTTATGTTTATCTTAGTTTAGTATTTAGAGTTTATTATCATTGGTAGATTTGTTTATTGATGTGGTTACTCTTTTTTTAAATATATATATATATATATTTTTTTTTTTTTTCCTTTTTCTCTTTTTGTGAGTGTGTATGTGTATGCTTCTTTGGGTGATTTTGTCTGTATAGCTTTGCTTTTACCATTTGTCCTAGGGTTCTGTCTGTCTGTTTTTTTGTTTTTTTAGTATAGTTTTTAGCACTTGTTATCATTGGTGGATTTGTTTTTTGGTTTGGTTGCTCTCTTTTTTCTCTCTTTCTTTATACTTTATTTTTATTACTTTTAAATTCTTTTTATTTTTAATAATTTTTTATTTTAATAACTTTATTTCTTTTTATTTTCTTTCTTTCTTTCTTTCTTCTTTCTTTTCTCTATCTTTCTTTTTTTCTCCCTTTTCTTCTGAGCCATGTGGCAGATAGGGTCTTGGTGCTCTGGCTGGGTTCAGGCCTGTGCCTTTGTGATGGGAGAGCCGAGTTCAGGACAATGGTCCACCAGAGACCTCCCAGCTCCATGTAATATCAAATGGCAAAAGCTCTCCCAGAGATCTCCATCTCAAAGCTAAGACAAAACTCCACTCAATGACCAGCAAGATATAGTGCTGGACACCCTATGCCAAACAACTAGCAAGACGGGAACACAACCCCACCCATTAGCAGAGAGGCTTCCTAAAATCATAATAAGTTCACAGACACCCAAACACACACCACCAGAGGCGGTCCTGCTGACCAGAAAGAAAAGATCCTGCCTCATCCAACAGAACACAGGAACCAGTCCCTTCCACCAGGAAGCCCACACAACACACTAAACCAACCTTACCCACTGGAGGCAGAAACTGAAAACAACGGGAACTATGAACCTGCAGCCTATGAAAAGGAGACCCCAAATGCAGTAATTAAACAAAATAAGAAGACAGAGAAACACACAGCAGATGAAGGAGCAAGGTTAAAACCCACCAGACCAAACAAATGAAGAGGAAATAGGCAGTCTACCTGAAAAAGAATTCAGAATAATGATAGCAAAGGTGATACAAATTCTTGGAAATAGAATGAGAAAATACAAGAACCATTTAAACAGACCTAGAAGAACTAAAGAGCAAACAAACAGTGGTGAACAACACAATAAATGAAATTTAAAACTCTCTAGAAGGAATCAGTAGCAGAATAACTGAGGCTGAAGAACGGATCAGTGACCTGAAGATAAAATAGTGGAAATAACTACTGCAGAGCAGAATAAAGAAAAAAAAATGAAAAGAATTGAGGACAGTCTCAGAGACCACTGGGACAACATTAAATGCAGCAACATACGAATTATATGGGTCCCAGAAGAAGAGGAGAAAAAGAAATGGACTGAGACAATATTTGAAGAGATTATAGCTGAAAACTTCCTTAATATGGGAAAGGAAATAGTCAGTCAAGTCCAGGAAGCGTAGAGAGTCCCATACAGGATAAATCCAAGGAGAAACACATTAAAACACATATTAATCAAAATACCAAAAATTAAATACAAAAAAAATATTAAAAGCTGCAAGGGAAAAACAAGAAATAACATACAAGGGCATCCCCATAAGGTTAACAGCTGATCTTTCAGCAGAAACTCTGCAAGTCAGAAGGGAGTGGCAAGATATATTTAAAGTGAGGAAAGGGAAAAACCTACAATCAAGATGACTCTACCCAGCAAGGATGTCATTCAGATTCGACTGAGAAATTAAAACCTTTACAGACAAGCAAAAGCTAAGAAAATTCAGCACCACCAAACCAGCTTTACAACAAATGCTAAGGAACTTCTCTAGGCTGGAAACACAACAGAAGAAAAAGACCTACAATAACAAACCCAAAACAATTAAGGAAATGGTAATAGGAACATACATATTGATAACTACCTTAAATGTAAAAGGATTAAAAGCTCCCACCAAAACACATAGACTGGCTGAACGGATACAAAAACAAGACCCATATATATGCTGTCTACAAGAGACCCACTTCAGACTGAGGGACACATACAGACTGAAAATGAGGGGATGGAAAACAATATTCCACGCAAATGGAAATCAAAAGAAAGCTAGAATAGTAATTCTCATATCAGACAAAATAGACTTTGAAGCAAAGACTATTACAAGAGACAAAGAAGGACACTACATAATAATCAAGGAATCAATCCAAGAAGAAGATATAACAATTGTAAATATTTGTGCAACCAACATAGGAGCACTTCAATACATAAGGCAAATGCTAACAACCATAAAAGGGGAAATCGACAGCAACATAATCATAGTAGGGGACAATAACACCCCACTTTCACTAATGGACGGATGTCCAAAATGAAAATAAATAACAAAACACAAGCTTTAAATGATATATTAAACAACATGGACTGAATTGATATTAATAGGACATTCCATCCAAAAAGAATAGAATACACTTTCTTCTCAAGTGCTCACGGAAGATTCTCCAGGATAGATCATATCTTGGGTCACAAATCAAGCCTTGGTAAATTTAAGAAAATGGAAATTTATCAAGTATCTTTTCTGAACACAATGCTATGAGACTAGATATCAATAAAAGGAAAAATCCTTAAAAAATACAAACACATATAGGCTAAACAATAAACTACTTAATAACCAACAGATCACTGAAGAAATCAAAGAGGAAATCAAAAAATACTTAGAAACAAATGGCAATGAAAACATGACAACCCAAAACGTATGGGGTGCAGCAAAAGCAGTTCTAAGACGGAAGCTTATAGCAACACAATCCTACCTCAAGAACCAAGAAAAATCTCAAATGAACAACCTAACCTTACACCTAAAGCAGTTAGACAAAGAACAAAAAAACTCCCCAAAGTTAGTAGAAGGAAAGAAATCTTAAAGATGAGGTCAGAAATAAATGAAAACAAATGAAGAAAACGATACCAAAGATCAATAAAACCAAAAGCTGGTTCTTTGAGAAGGTAAACAAAACTGGTAAACCATTAGCCAGCCTCATCAAGAAAAAAGGGAGAAGGCTCTAATCAATAGAATTAGAAATGAAAAAAAGGAGAAGTAAAAACTGACACTGCAAAAATACAAACCATCATGAGGGATTACTACAAGCAAATATATGCCAATAAAATGGACAACCCGGAAGAAATGGACAAATTCTTAGAAAAGTACAACGTTCTGAGACTGAAGTAGGAAGAAATAGAAAATATAAACAGACCAAACCCAAGCACTGAACTTGAGACTGTGATTAAATATCTTCCAACAAACAAAAGCCCAGGGCCAGATGGCTTCACAGGTGAATTCTATCAGACATTTAGAGAAGAGCTAACACCTACCCTTCTCAAACTCTTCCAAAATATAGCAGAGGGAGGAACACTCCCAAACTCATTCTACGAGGCCACCATCACCCTGATACCAAAACCAGACGAAGAGTCACAAAGAGAGAAAAATACAAGCCAATATCGCTGATGAACATAGATGCAAAATTCCTCAACAAGATACTAGCAAACAGAATCCAACCACACATTAAAATGATAATACATTATGACCAAGGGGGGTTTATCCCAGGAATGCAAGGATTCTCCAATATATGCAAATCAATCAATGTGATAAACCATATTAACAAACTGAAGGTGAAAAACCATATGATCATCTCAATAGATGCAGAAAAAACTTTTGACAAAGTTCAACACCTATTTATGATAAAAACCCTCCAGAAAGTAGGCGTAGAGGGAACTTACTTCAACATAATAAAGGCCATATATGACAAACTCACAGCCAACATCATTCTCAATGGTGAAAAACTGAAACCATTTCCTCTAAGATCAGGAATAAGAAAAGGTTGTCCACTCTCACAACTATTATTCAACACACTTTTGGGAGTTTTAGCTAAAGCAATCAGAGAAGAAGAAGAAATAAAAGGAATCCAAATCAGAAAAGAAGTATAGCTGTCACTGTTTGCAGATGACCTGATACTATACATAAAGAATCCTAAAGATGCTACCAGAAAACTACTAGAGCTAATCAACAAATTCGGTAAAGTAGCAGGATACAATATTAATGCACAGAAATTTCTTGCATTCCTCTACACTAATGATGAAGAATCTGAAAGATAAATTAAGGAAACACTCCCATTTATCATTGTAACAAAAAGAATAAAATACCAAGGAATAAAACTACTTAAGGAGACAAAAGACTTGTGTACAGAAAACTATAAGACACTGATGATAGAAATGAAAGATTATACAAACAGATGGAGATATATACCATGTTTTTGGATTGGAAGATTCAACATTTTGAAAATGGCTATACTACCCAAAGCAATCTACAGATACAATGCAATCCCTAACAAACTACCAATGGCATTTTTCACAGAAGTAGAACAAAAAATTTCACAATATGTATGGAAGCACAAAAGACCCCGAATAGCCAAAGCAATCTTGAGAAAGCAAAACAGAGCTGGAGGAATCACGCTCCCGGTGTTCAAACTATAGCACAAAGCTACAGTAATCAAGACAGTATGGTATGGGCACAGAAAGAGAAATATAGTTCAATGGAACAGAATAGAAAGCCCAGAGATAAACTCATGCACATATGGTCACCTTATCTTTGATAAAGGAGGCAAGAATATACAATGGAGAGAAGACAGCCTGTTTAATAAGTGGTGCTGGGAAAAGTGGATTAAAGATCTAAGTGTAAGGCCAGACACTATAAAACTCTTAGAGGAAAATATAGGCAGAATACTCTATTACATAAATCACAGGAAGATCCTTTTTGACCCAACTCCTAGAGAAATGGAAATTAAAACAAAAATAAACAAATGGGACCTAATGAAACTTAAAAGCTTTTGCACAGCAAAGGAAACCATAAACAAGATGAAAAGACAGCCCTCAGAATAGGAGAAAATATTTGCAAACGAAGCAACTGGCAAAGGATTAATCTCCAAAATTTACAAGCAGCTCATGCACCTCAATATCAAATAAACAAACAACCCAAGCAAAAATGGGCAGGAGACCTAAATAGTCATTTCTCCAAAGAAAATATATAGATTGCCAACAGACACATGAAAGGATGCTCAACATCACTAATCATTCGAGAAATACAAATCAAAACTACACTGAGGTATCACCTCACACTGGTCAGAATGGCTATCATCAAAAAATCTATATACAATGAATGCTGGAGAGTGTGTGGAGAAATGGGAACCCTGTTACACTGTTGGTGGGAAGTTAAACTGATACAGCCACTATGGAGAACAGTATGGAGGTGCCTTAAAATCTAAAAATTGAACGACCATACAACACAGCAGTCCCACTACTGGACATATACTCTGAGAAAAACATAGTTCAAAAAGCGTCATGTATCACAATGTTCATTGCAGCTCTATTTACAATAGCCAGGACATGGAAGCAACCTAAGTGTTCATCGACAGATGAATGGATAAAGATGTGGTGCATATATACAATGGAATATTACTCAGCCAAAAAAGAAACAAAATTGAGTTATTTTTAGTGAGGTGGATCATCTAGAGTCTGTCATACAGAGTGAAGTAAGTCAGAAAGAGAAAAATAAATACTGTATGCTAACACATATATATGGAAGCTAAAAAAAAAGTTCTGAAGAACTTAGGGGCAGGACAGGAATAAAGACACAGGTGTAGAGAATGGACTTGAGGACACAGGGAGGGGGAAGGGTAAGCTGGGACGAAGTGAGAGAGTGGCATGGACTTATATATATTACCAAATGTAAAATAGATAGCTAGTGGGAAGCAGCCGCATAGCACAGAGAGATCAGCTCCGTGCTTTTTGACCACCTAGAGGGGTGTGATAGGGAAGGTGGGAGGGAGACGCAAGAGGGAGGAGATATGGGGATATATGTATATGTATAGCTGGTTCACTGTGTTATAAAGCAGAAACTAACACACCATTGTAATGCAGTTATACTCCAATAAAGATGTTAAATTTTTTTTTTCCCCTAAGTTTGTAATACATACTACTGGTGGGACACAGGCACATAATAGGTGATTCATAATGAGAGAGTTAATTTCTTTTCAATGCTCATTCACTTCTTCTGATTACATTAATGAGAAATTTTTAGTTTGGGGTAAGTTTGTTATTAGTAACTCTCAAACAGTTGTTATTGTCCCTTTAAAAGAAACACAAACATGATCTTCAAGCTAAGGGTTTAAGACTAACTATGGTGTCCAGCTGGAATTTAATATTATTGTTTAATCCATAGTGTATTAATTGCCTGATCACTTCTGTTAACAAATGATAATTATCCAAAAGTTACAGGCTCCTTTTTAAAATAAATATATTTATTTGAGTAAAAAATGAGGTGACTTAAATAAAATGCCAAGTGATGAAATGTGGGAGATTCTGTTCTATCTAAAGGCTTGCTTTCTTCTTCAGTACTGGGAACGTATCTGTCCAGATCCCAGCATCTCCTAGGTTTGTTCCCTTCCATGTTTACTTCATGTCTGGCTCTTAGATTTATACCCTTTACCTCCTGCCCCAGTACAAGTTCCTGGGGTTGATACTTTAAAATGTAAGTCCTGCTTCCAATTTTACATTTCACTGAAAAGACAAATCCATTGTGTCTTGTATCTACCTTCCTGTAGACTTCAATAGTTTCAAAGAATATATATTGCTCTAATTTAGTTGCTGATTCTACTACATACAGAGCAGATAAACACCACTCGAACCATTTTTACTGTGACCCCTTCTCAGCTTTACATACAGTCAACTACTCAAAGCTGAGTCTTGGATCCCAATTGTAAAAGGGATCTATTGCTTCTAGTAATAGCATTTCCTTTCCCCTTATTAAAGCCCCCAATTTTTTTGAAGCCTTTGGGGAACCAACTGCTACACCCAGCTAACTTGATTGAACTATTTACAATAACTCATGGTTGTTTTCCTTAGAGAAAGCTTCAACTACAGAGTCCTATTAATGTTTATCAGAAAGCTAAACTGTTTTTCCTAAAATATATATATTTTTCTTATTTAATATAAATGTTTTTGTTGCAGCATGTTGCTCAGTTTCCCAAGGCAATTAACTTTGTTTGAAATTAATCAATTTTGTGCCACTCCTTACAAAGTGATAAAGGTTTGCTTTGTATTAGTTAATGTGCTGAGCCACTGTCAGGAACTGGCACCACCTCAGAGGTGGGTATGATGAGAGGGGCTGGGCCAAGGGCTACTGAAGAGCTTGGGACTGGGCAACCACTAGTTAGATCTAGCAAATTGGAAAATGAGGTTGCACTGAGGTCTTCCTCTTTCTGTTGTTACTAATAATATCATTACAGTTGCCTCCATATGATGAGATTTCTCCATAGACACCCTGACAGAGAACAAAAGAATAGCTTTAATATTACTGTATCCTCCAGCTTCCAGCAGCAACTACAGCCTGATACCCTGATGCCCTATGCTTGTGTGAGATGGACACTAGAGGTGTGTATATGACATGTCCATGAGCTCTGGTGGATACTACAGAATTTTTCATCCAGATTTACCTGTAATCAACTAATAAGCATCTTGTGCTTGTGATTTCCTAGTTTAGCATTTATATGGCATTTTATTTTTTCAAAGTATTTTAATTACTCATCTATAGTAATAATAATAATAGTACAACAATTTATTGAGTACCTACCCTGCTCCAAGTATTTTACATTTTTGCTCAGTCAACAATTATTGAGGTATTACCATGCTCTCTATGCACTTTCCTGGGCACTGGGGACACATCAGTGAATGAAATAAATAAGATATTTGGTCTACTGGAAATAACAATATACTAAGGGAGATGGAAAGTAAACAGATAATAATAATCAATAAACTTGATACATTCTATGGATAAAATGAAGTTGTATGTGGGGGTATGCAGAATGTGAATGTAGAGATTGCTAATTTCTAGAGGGTTGTCAGGGAAGGCCTCTCTGATAAGTTGACATTTGAACAAAGACCTAAAGTAAGGTGTACTCCACTAATGCTCTGTATACATATATACTGATTGATTTTTGAATAAATGAATGAGTTATAGATTTTGGAGTCAACAGCTCATACGTGGTAATGGTCCACCACAAGTCTGAGTGAGATCACACAGGAAGAGTGTGTGCAATGGCAAGAGAAGAGGGCTCAGTATAGTATAATGAAAAACAGCTGGGGAGGGTAAGATGAGCTCTTGAAGGATACTAGGAAAGAAGAGCCATAGAGAAATGGAAATCCAGAGAACACAGGGACATGAAGTCAAGGGGTAGAGATCTTCAAATTAGGAGTTGGATAAGCATGAGTAATGTTGTTATAAAATCAAATAAGATGAGAACTGAGTACCTATCAGACTTATCAATGAAGAAGTAGGAGACAAATTAAAAGCAAGTTTAATTTAGTGGTAGGTATGGAAGACAGATTGCTGTGGGTTGACAGGTGAGTGGGAAGATAACAAAGAGTGAAATGTGAATTAAGGCAACCCCTTCAAGACATTTGGATGTAAAGAGGTGATGAGGGATAGAGGGATAGCTGGATTACAACTTGATCTCATTTGATTCTCATAACAATCTGATGAGTCAGGTAGGCATTAATATTCTCCTCTATTGTGTAGTTGAGCCTCAGAATGGTTAAAAACTTTCCCAGGACTGAATATTTAATAAACGGTAAGAGCAAAATTTTAAGCAAAGTCTTCTCTCTCTAAAGTTCTTTCCTCTCTAGTCCCTACCCCTACTTGTTGTAAATTGCATACCTTTCTGGGAGAAAAGCATAAAACTGATTATAATGAAGTTAATAACATTTACCTTGGTTCTTCCTTTAGCTTAATAAATGGACTACAGAAATATAACAGAAAGCGCTACCTACTTTCTGAAGTTCCTATAAATATTCCTCAGATGTCAAAATAAAAGTAGATCAAAATTTTTGTCACAATTAATTTTGGTAATGGAATGTATGTAAAAAGACATGTATTGACTGGGGTTTTTGGTCCACCCAGGATGCATTGTTCCTTGAGGTAAATATCTGTCTTGGATCAATACTTAGTCACAGTTTGATACGTGTGTGACTGCCTTCAACGCAAGTCAATATCTGCTTAATGGCTGCAACATGCTTCATATCAGTGCTTTTGAAACTTTCCTACAGCCCCAAGGAAGTTTGGAGATTTGTAGTGTTTTGGATCCCTATAAGTTCTTTACTGTCAATCTATAAACAATCTGACTGTTTCAAGCATAGTTGTAATTGCTACACAAACAGTTCCTGACGCTCTTAGAAGCCCTAATGAGAAAAGATGGTGGAGTACATATTGTGAATGGCCAGGGTGTTAATGGGGACAGCGGTTTAAAGGGGATTCTTTCAGGAAAATTTGGTGTGGAGGCATTTAGAATTCAAATACATGTCGCCAGCTATTTTACAAATTCTTAGCAGTTTACATACCCAAAATTTTCAGAGTTGTCTGTGCTTGATTACTCCTAATTCATAAATGAGGCACTAGATTCTTTTAAACTGATTCCTAAGTCCACTATCCTTCTGGCATTTGATTTTTCTAGGGTAGAATGATCTTTGGCATATTCTCACAAGAACTTTAGCTGACCTCCTAGGATATGGAATAAGCCTAGATGTATGTGCCCAATCCTGGACTCTATTTTGTTTAGTTCCTTTCATACAGTTACAATATGAATTAACAAGGGCAAATTGCTGTGCACAAAACCCACAACTTTGATTGAGGTCATGATAATGCTGTTCGTATTATATATATATATTTTTTAACATCTTTATTGGGGTATAATTGCTTTACAATGGTGTGTTAGTTTCTGCTTTATAACAAAGTGAATCAGTTATACATATACATATATTCCTATATGTCTTCCCTCTTGCATCTCCCTCCCTCCCACTCTCCCTATCCCACCCCTCCAGGCTGTCACAAAGCACCGAGCTAATATCCCTGTGCCATGCGGCTGCTTCCCACTAGCTATCTACCTTACTACGTTTGTTAGTGTGTATATGTCCATAACTCTCTCTCTCCCTGTCAAAGCTCACCCTTCCCCCTTTCCATATCCTCAAGTCCGTTCTCCAGTAGGTCTGCATCTTTATTCCTGTCTTACCCCTAGGTTCTTCATGACATTTTTTTTTTCTTAAATTCCATATATATGTGTTAGCATATGGTATTTGTCTTTTTCTTTCTGACTTACTTCACTCTGTATGACAGACTCTAGGTCTATCCATCTCATTACAAATAGCTCAATTTCGTTTCTTTTTAAGGCTGAGTAATATTCCATTGTATACATGTGCCACATCTTCTTTATCCATTCATCCGATGATGGGCACTTAGGTTGTTTCCATCTCCAGGCTATTGTAAATAGAGCTGCAATGAACATTTTGGTACATGACTCCTTTTGAATTTTGGTTTTCTCAGGGTATATGCCCGGTAGTGGGATTGCTGGATCATATGGTAATTCTATTTGTAGTTTTTTAAGGAAGCTCCATACTGTTCTCCATAGTGGCTGAACCAACTCACATTCCCACCAGCAGTGCAAGAGTGTTCCCTTTTCTCCACACCCTCTCCAGCATTTATTGTTTCTAGATTTTTTGATGATGGCCATTCTGACTGGTGTGAGATGATATCTCATTGTACTTTTGATTTGCATTTCTCTAATGATTAATGATGTTGAGCATTCTTTCATGTGTTTGTTGGCATTCTGTATATCTTCTTTGGAGAAATGTCTATTTAGGTCTCCTGCCCATTTTTGGATTGGGTTGTTTGTTTTTTTCTTATTGGGCTGCATGAGCTGCTTGTAAATTTTGGAGATTAATCCTTTGTCAGCTGCTTCATTTGCAAATATTTTCTCCCATTCTGAGGGTTGTCTTTTGGTCTTGTTTATGGTTTCCTTTGCTGTGCAAAAGCTTTGAAGTTTCATTAGGTCCCAATTGTTTATTTTTGTTTTTATTTCCATTACTCTAGGAGGTGGGTCAGAAAGGATCTTGCTGTGATTTATGTCATAGAGTGTTCTGCCTATGTTTTCCTCTAAGAGTTTGATAGTTTCTGGCCTTACATTTAGGTCTTTAATCCATTTTGAGCTTATTTTTGTGTATGGTGTTAGGGAGTGTTCTAATCTCATACTTTTACATGTACCTGTCCAGTTTACCCAGCACCATTTATTGAAGAGGCTGTCCTTTCTCCATTGTACTTTCCTGCCACCTTTATCAAAGATAAGGTGTCCATATGTGCGTGGGTTTATATCTGGGCTTTCTATCCTGTTCCATTGATCTTTCTGTTTTTGTGCCAGTACCATACTGTCTTGATTACTGTAGCTTTGTAGTATAGTATGAAGTCAGGGAGCCTGATTCCTCCAGCTCCTTTTTTCGTTCTCAAGATTGCTTTGGCTATTTGGGGTCTTTTCTGTTTCCATAGAAATTGCGAAATTTTTTGTTCTAGTTCTGTGAAAAATGCCAGTGGTAGTTTGATAGGGATTGCATTGAATCTGTAGATTGCTTTGGGTAGTAGAGTCATTTTCACAATGTTGATTCTTCCCATCCAAGAACATGGTATATCTCTCCATCTATTTGTATCATCTTTAATTTCTTACAGTGTCTTATAATTTTCTGCATACAGGTCTTTTGTCTCCTTAGGTAGGTTTATTCCTAGATATTTTATTCTTTTGTTGCAATGGTAAATTGGAGTGTTTTCTTGATTTCACTTTCAGATTTTTCATCATTAGTATATAGGAATGCCAGAGATTTCTGTCCATTAATTTTGTAACCTGCTACTTTACCAAATTCATTGATTAGCTCTAGTAGTTTTCTGGTAGCATCTTTAGGATTCTCTATGTATAGTATCATGTCATCTGCAAACAGTGACTGCTTTACTTCTTCTTTTCCGATTTGGATTCCTTTTATTTCCTTTTCTTCTCTGATTGCTGTGGCTAAAACTTCCAAAACTATGTTGAATAAGAGTGGTGAGAGTGGGAAACCTTGTCTTGTTCCTGATCTTAGTGGAAATGCTTTCAGTTTTTCACCATTGAGGATGATGTTGGCTGTGGGCTTGTCATATATGGCCTTTATTATGTTGAGGAAAGTTCCCTCTATGCCTACTTTCTGCAGGGTTTTTATCATAAATGGGTGTTGAATTTTGTTGAAAGCTTTCTCTGCATCTATTGAGATGATCATATGGTTTTTCTCCTTCAATTTGTTAATATGGTTTATCACATTGATAGATTTGCGAATATTGAAGAATCTTTGCATTCCTGGAATAAACCCCACTTGATCATGGTGTATGATCCTTTTAATGTGCTGTTGGATTCTGTTTGCTAGTATTTTGTTGAGGATTTTTGCATCTATGTTCATCAGTGATATTGGCCTGTAGTTTTCTTTCTTTGTGACATCCTTGTCTGGTTTTGGTATCAAGGTGATGGTGGCCTCGTAGAAGGAATTTGGGAGTGTTCCTTCCTCTGCTATATTTTGGAAGAGTTTGAGAAGGATAGGTGTTAGCTCTTCTCTAAACGTTTGATAGAATTCACCTGTGAAGCCATCTGGTCCTGGGCTTTTGTTTGTTGGAAGATTTTTAATCACAGTTTCAATTTCAGTCCTTGTGATTGGTCTGTTCATATTTTCTATTTCTTCCTGATTCAGTCTTGGCAGGTTGTGCATTTCTAAGAATTTGTCCATTTCTTCCAGATTGTCCATTTTATTGGCATAGAGTTGCTTGTAGTAATCTCTCATGATTTTTTTTATTTCTGCAGTGTCAGTTGTTACTTCTCCTTTTGCATTTCTAATTCTATGGATTTGAGTCTTCTCCCTTTTTTTCTTGATGAGTCTGGTTAGTGGTTTATCTATTTTGTTTATCTTCTCAAAGAACCAGCTTTTAGTTTTATTGATCTTTGCTATCGTTTCCTTCATTTCTTTTTCATTTATTTCTGATCTGATTTTTATGATTTCTTTCCTTCTGCTAAATTTGGGTTTTTTTTGTTCTTCTTTCTCTAATTGCTTGAGGTGCAAGGTTAGGTTGTTTATTCGAGATGTTTCCTGCTTCTTAAGGTGGGCTTGTATTGCTATAAACTTCCCCCTTAGAACTGCTTTTGCTGCATCCCATAGGTTTTGGGTCGTTGTGTCTCCGTTGTCATTTGTTTCTAGGTATTTTTTTATTTCCTCTTTGATTTCTTCAGTGATCACTTCATTATTAAGTAGTGTATTGTTTAGCCTCCATGTGTTTGTATTTTTTACAGATCTTTTCCTGTAATTGATATCTAGTCTCATGGCGTTGTGGTCAGAAAAGATACTTGATACAATTTCAATTTTCTTAAATTTACCAAGGCTTGAGTTGTGACCCAAGATATGATCTATCCTGGAGAATGTTCCATGAGCACTTGAGAAAAATGTGTATTCTGTTGTTTTTGGATGGAGTGTCCTATAAATATCAATTAAGTCCATCTTGTTTAATGTATCATTTAAAGCTTGTGTTTCCTTATTTATTTTCATTTTGGATGATCTGTCCATGGGTGAAAGTGGGGTGTTAAAGTCCCCTACTATGAATGTGTTACTGTCGATCTCCCCTTTTATGGCTGTTAGTATTTGCCTTATGTATTGAGGTGCTCCTATGTTGGGTGCATAAATATTTCAATTGTTATATCTTCTTCTTGGATCGATCCCTTGATCATTTTGTAGTGTCCTTCTTTGTCTCTTTTAATAGTCCTTATTTTAAAGTCTATTTTGTCTGATATGAGAATTGCTACGCCAGCTTTCTTTTGGTTTCCATTTGCATGGAATATCTTTTTCCATCCCCTCACTTTCAGTCTGTATGTGTCTCTAGGTCTGAAGTGGGTCTCTTGTAGACAGCATATATAAGGGTCTTGTTTTTGTATCCATTCAGCCAATCTGTGCCTTTTGGTGGGATCATTTAGTCCATTTACATTTAAGGTAATTATCGATATGTATGTTCCTATTCCCATTTTCTAAATTGTTTTGGGTTCGTTATTATAGGTCTTTTCCTTCTCTTGTGTTTCTTGTCTAGAGAAGTTCCTTTAGCATTTGTTGTAAAGCTGGTTTGGTGGTGCTGAACTCTCTCAGCTTTTGCTTGTCTGTAAAGGTTTTAATTTCTCCATCAAATCTGAATGAGATCCTTGCTGGGTAGAGTAGTCTTGGTTGCAGGTTTTTCTCCTTCATCACTTTCAGTATGTCCTGCCACTCCCTTCTGGCTTGTAGGGTTTCTGCTGAGAGATCAGTTGTTAACCTTATGGGGATTCCCTTGTGTGTTATTTGTTGTTTTTCCCTTGCTGCTTTTAATATGCTTTCTTTGTATTTAATTTTTGACAGTTTGATTAATATGTGTCTTGGCGTATTTCTCCTTGTATTTATCCTGTATGGGACTCTCTGTGCTTCCTGGACTTGATTAACTATTTCCTTTCCCATATTAGGGAAGTTTTCAACTATAATCTCTTCAAATATTTTCTCAGTCCCTTTCTTTTTCTCTTCTTCTTCTGGAACCCCTATAATTCGAATGTTGGTACATTTAATGTTGTCCCAGAGGTCTCTGAGACTGTCGTCAATTCTTTTCATTCTTTTTTCTTTATTCTGCTCTGCAGTAGTTATTTCCACTATTTTATCTTCCAGGTCACTTATCCGTTCTTCTGCCTCAGTTATTCTGCTATTGATACCATATAGAGTACTTTTAATTTCATTTATTGCGTTGTTCATCGTTGCTTGTTTCATCTTTATTTCTTCTAGGTCCTTGTTAACTGATTCTTGCATTTTGTCCATTCTATTTCCAAGATTTCGGATCATCCTTACTATCATTATTCTGAATTCTTTTTCAGGTAGACTGCCTATTTCCTCTTCATTTGTTAGGTCTGGTGCATTTTTATCTTGCTCCTTCATCTGCTGTGTGTTTTTCTGTCTTCTCATTTTGCTTATCTTACTGTGTTTGGGGTCTCCTTTTTGCCAGCTGCAGGTTCGTAGTTCCCGTTGTTTTTGATGTCTGTCTCCAGTGGCTAAGGTTGTTTCAGTGGGTTGTTTAGGCTTCCTGGTGGAGGGACTAGTGCCTGTGTTGTGGTGGATGAGGCTGGATCTTGTCTCTCTAGTGGGCAGGTTCACGTCTGGTGGTGTGTTTTGGGGTGTCTGTGGCCTTATTATGATTTTAGGCAGCCTCTCTGCTAATGGGTGGGGTTGTGTTCCTGTTTTGCTAGTTGTTTGGCATAGGTTGTCCAGCACTGTGGCTTGCTGGTCGTTGAGTGAAGCTGGGTGCTGGTGTTAAGATGGAGGTCTCTGGGAGATTTCCGCCGTTTAATATTATGTGGAGCTGGGAGGTCTCTTGTTGACCAGTGTCCTGAAGTTGGCTTTCCTACCTCAGAGGCAGAGCCCTGACTCCTGGCTGGACCACCAAGAGCCTTTCATCCACACAGCTCAGAATAAAAGGGAGAAAAAGTAGAGAGAATTAGTAGAAGTATGAGGAAAGAAAGAAGGAAAGGAGGAAAGGAAGGAAGGAAGAAAGAAGCAAAGAAGGAAATAAAGGAGGGAGGGAGGGAGGAAGGAAGGAAGGAGGGAGGGAAAGAAGGAAAAAAGACAGAAAGAAAGAAGATACAGTAAAAATAAAATAAAGTATAATATAGTTATTGAATTAAAAAATATTTAGAAAAAAAAATAGGGACGGATAGAACTTTAGGACAAATGTTGGAAGCAAAGCTATACAGAGAAAATCTTACACAGAAGCATACACATACACCCTCACAAAAAGAGGTAAAGGGGGAAAAAATCATAAATCTTGCTCTCAGAGACCACCTCCTCAATTTGGGGTGATTCGTTGTCTAAAGGAGGGAGGGAAGGAAGGAAGGAAAGAAAGAAAGAAAGAACGAAGGTAAAGTATAATAAAGTTATTACAATTAAAATTAATTATTAAGAAAAAAATTATAAAAAAAAAAACATGGACGGATAGAGCCTTAGGACAAATGGTGGAAGCAAGACTATACAGACAAGATCTCACACAGAAGCATACACGTACACATTCACAAAAAGAGGAAAAGGGAAAAAAATCATAGATCTCGCTCCTAAAGTCCACCTCTTCAATTTGGGATCATTCCTTGTCTATTCAGGTATTCCACAGATGCAGGGTATATCAAATTGATTATGGAGCTTTAATCCGCTGCTTCTGAGGCTGCTGGGAGAGATTTCCCTTTCTCTTCTTTGTTCTCACAGCTCACAGGAGCTCAGCTTTGGATTTGGCCCTGCCTCTGCGTGTAGGTCGCTGGAGGGCGTCTGATTTTTGCTCAGACAGGACGGGGTTAAAGGAGACGCTGATTCGGGGGCTCCGGCTCACTCAGGCCGGGGGGGTGGGGTGGGGAGGGGCACTGCGTGCGGGGCGGGCCTGTGGCGTCAGAGGCGGCGTGACATTGCGGCAGAGGCCGGCGTGACGTTACTGCAGCCTGAGGCCCGCCGCGTTCTCCCGGGGAAGTTGTCCCTGGATCCCGGGAACCTGGCAGTGGCGGGCTGCACAGGCTCCGCGGAAGAGGGGTGTGGAGAGTGACCTGTGCTCGCACACAGGCCCCTTGGTGGCGGCAGCAGCAGCCTTAGCGTCTCCCGCCCGTCTCTGGGGTCCGCGCTTTTAGTCGCGGCTCGCGCCCGTCTCTGGGGTTCGCGCTTTTAGCTGCGGCTCGCGCCCGTCTCTGGAGTTCCTTTAAGCAGCGCTCTTAAACCCCTCTCCTCGCGCTCCAGGAAACAAAGAGGGAAGAAAAAGTCTCTTGCCTCTTCGGCAGGTGCAGACTTTTCCCCGGACTCCCTCCCGGCTAGCCTTGGTGCACTAACCCCTCAGGCTATGTTCAAGCCGCCAACCCCAGTCCCCTCCCTGCGCTCCGTCCGAAATCGAAACCCGAGCCTCAGCTCACAGCCCCGCCCACCCCGGCGGGTGAGCAGACAAGCCTCTCGGGCTGGTGAGTGCTGGTCGGCACCGATCCTCTGTGCGGGAATCTCCCCGCTTTGCCCTCCGCACCCGTCGCTGTGCACTCCTCCGCGGTCCCGAAGCTCCCCTCTCCGCCTCCCGCAGTCTCCGCCCGCAAAGGGGCTTCCTAGTGTGTGGAAACTTTTCCTCCTTCACAGCTACCTCCCACTGGTGCAGGTGCCGTCTTTATTCTTTTGTCTCTGTTTTTTCTTTTTTTCTTTTGCCCTACCCAGGTACGTGGGGAGTTTCTTGCCTTTTGGGAGGTCTGAGGTCTTCTGCCAGCCTTCAGTAGGTGTTCTGTAGGAGTTGTTCCACGTGTAGATGTATTTCTGGTGTATCTGTGGGGAGGAAGGCGATCTCCGCGTCTTACTCTTCCGCCATCTTCAAGGTCCCCCCCTGTTCGTATTATATTAATTTTACCTTTTCATTCTTTGGAACAGACATGGCTAGAATCAAGAAGAACAGGAAAATTACTATTCTTACCCACAAGCTGAATAATGGAACCTAGCAGGGGATTAGCACCCAAGGTTAGAATATGCTTTCATTGTAATCAACATTAGTCAAAACATTTTTTGAATATTATGAAGAGTGAATTTTCATACTGTAAGAAGAATATAGAGGTATTGGAAGGTAGAGAAATGTATAATAAAGAATTTAAAAGGAATGGAAAACAGGCTTTACAAGAAAAGTTTAAAGGGATTGGAGTTACTTAGTAAAAAGAAGGTTAAAGCATAAAAGATGTGATCTTAAAGTATATAAGGGGATAATTTGATGAGACCACTGAGCAGTTTTTCTGTTTGTCAGTAGAAAACTGAGTATGAGAAAATTGTGTTAAATTGAAATAGTGTTATTTGAAGAGTGGTTAGGCCAGATATAGATTTGAGAACTTGGGGCATCAAATTTTGATATTAGGTAAGATTAATAGTTAAAATTTTGATACTAGGTAAGGATAACAAAAGGGTATAGGAGAGAAGTATAAGAATAAACTGTGAGTACATAGAAAATAAACTTTCGGTTACCAAAAGGGAAGGGGGGATAGGGATAAACTAGGAGTTTGGAATTAACGTATATACACTACTATATATAAAATAGATAAAGAACAAGGGCCTACTGTATAGCACATGGACTTATACTCAATATCCTGTAATAACTTATAATGGAAAAGAATCTGAAAAAGTATATATATATATATATATATATATATATATATATAAACTGAACCACTTTGCTGTATACTTTAAACTAACACAACATTGTAAATCAACTATACTTCAATAAAGAAATATTTTAAAAAGAGAATAAACTGTGAGTAAACATATATAAATAGGGATTGGGAGGAGGAACTAAATCCAGTATGCTAAAAAATGTAGGAAGAGCACAGGGCAATGCAATATCATCAAAGGAGAGAGTTTTTATTGAGTACTTACTGTGTGCCAGGCAGCTTTCAGAGTATTTACCATAGATGACCTCATTTAATCCTCATGATAACCATATAATTTGGGTACTATGGTGCTATGACTACCCTCTTTTTACAGATGAGGAAACAGAGGCAAGGAGAGGTTCATTAATTTACTGAAGGCCACAGCACTCTGAAGTGGAAGAGTCAGGATTCAAATCCAGGCAGACTGGCTCCAGTACCCACATAGCTAACATCTCTACATTTCCTCTAAATATAGAGTTTCCAGTGGTAGAAGAGTAGGAAAATGGCATATACTGGAAAGAGGGCAAAAAGGATGAGGACTGATAAAAATATTTGTGATTGGGAGATGAAAGATAACATTGGAGAGGGCAAGACCAGTGAGGAAGGAAGCTAAGGCATTAATGTGAGAATGTGGTATCAGGGAGCAGCAGCAGCAAGTATAGACTGGCATTGAAGGGAAAGAGAAAAATACAATAGTAACTTGAGGGAAGGGCAGGAAAAAGTGTGCTGCCATTTATTTATTTATTTAAGGATAGAGAAGAGTTGGATATTTTTTTATTTATCTCTGAGTAAATGATAGTATCATTATTATACTTATTGAGAAAACTGAAGCCACATGATATGTGTTCCCTCAACTTGTTCCTTTCCCTCTCAAAATATATCTGCACGTGTGTACAACTGTGGTGAGTCTGCTTTCACAATATACTTCTTTACCATCCTTCAGCCCAGAATCAGAAAAAGAGAAGAACAGATTGTGTGGTTTCTTCACAATTCGGATGATGAGAGGTTTAGGAAGACAAAGCAGTCTTGCCACAGACATCTCTGACAGATATCTTACATGTATGAGCAATCAAAAACTAAAGGTTGATTTAAATGTCACCCCATTGATTCAATCAAGTGGTTGTTTTTTTTTTATTACTCAATATTCTATATGATTATGGATAAACACACAGAGACACATACAAACACACACACACATATATTTATTGTTTACCTGCCAATACCATTTGTGTATCAGTTAATGGGCAGACCTCATTTCACTTGCAGATTTTTAAACTATGTGCATAGAAAATTATGTACTGGAATGACAACAATGAAAATGAACTTTGGCATTAGCTCTGCAACTTATTACCTCTATGACTTGGGCAAGTCACTTAACCTCTGTTTTTTCTAATTTCCTACTTGTAATAAGAGGATAATATGTGGGGATGTGTTGAGGAATAAATAAAATACTGTGTATTTCAGATTTTGTTAATGGCCCCAGTTCTTTACCCCATCCTGTATCCATGCCCTTTGCCCAGTGACTTTGCAGTTTCTTCCACTGAAGATGTAGGGTATATGTCCCCAACCCTTGACTCTGAGCTTGGCCATTTGGCTTGTTTTGGTCAACGGCAGGCTGTAAGACATAACATGACCAAAATATGTAAGACTCTTACACCATTCAGCTTGCCCTCTTGCTCCTTTGCCACTGGCTACGCTGCTCCCTGGAGAAGATTAGATACATCAGAGCAGAACAAACCACCTTACGTGGGCCCAGCATAGATCATACAACTGCTAGCTAACACCCAAATCCATTAAGCAAGTCTAGCTTAAGGTCAGAAAATCTCCCCAGCTGAGCCCAGTCTCTATCAACTAATGCTTAATTGACCTACAGATGCATGAGAATAAATGATTATTTTAAGCCACTGAGTTTTGGGATGATTTCACAGCACTTTTGTGTCAATAACTACACTTGTCAGGGACTTAGCACAGTGCTTGGCACGTGGTTAATATTTAGTTACCTTTTCTTTTTATGGATCAAATGCAAAAAACATTTTATACTTTTCATCTACAATGTAAAACAGGCAACTGTTAAGAAACATTTGGATGATTCAATGTATTCATTTGGTGTCATGCAGACAGCACTTTTGCAATAAACAATGAAATAGCAAATTCTTCACAAAGAGTTTTCTTAGACTTTTGCATGTTGATTGCTGTATTCTTCCCATGCAAGTGAAACTTCCTCCCACTAATGCTAATAAGAATTATGTGTGTGCATTGAAAGGAAAATATATTCCATGAATATTAGACTAATGAATTAATTTAGGATCTGACAGTCTCATCTTTTTATTAACTTCCCAATCATCACCTTATGTATTTTGCATGTTGTGGCAAATGCAATGGGAAACATTTAAAAATATTCACTTGCTTGCCCATAGAAATCAAATCTGAATTTTATAAGCTACCTTAATATTCATGTGTATTGAGGAAGTATCTTAAAAATTATCTTGACCACTCATTTTCTGTTATAATTATTTAAACCTCTCAATTTCAATTTATTGCCTTCAAAGTTTCCTTTGCTTAATGTAATCACAAGCCTCCATTTACCAGATGTCTCAATATCCTCATTGATACTATAAACTACTTGTCACATTCCACTAAAATCTATGTATTTCTTTGTTGATGTTCAGTGTATTCAATGCAAATAATTGACACTGCTTTATAAAAAAAGTCTCCATGCCATCTTAATTAATAGCTTTTAATAAAAATCTTCAGAACTTACATTGTTTTACTGTTAACTTGATTCTATTTGGAATTTTGTATTTGATGGAGGTGAAAGTGGATATGTAGCAAGGGATAGCATGAGTGTCTGTTCTTTATACGTTCTTACCTTCACAAAAACTATCACATATTATTTAAATCTGTAGCTTGATTTTTACATGCATAATTGAAGACCTGTCACCACAAAATAAATCCTTTCTAGAGGCTTACAAGGTGCCTGTGGCACTGTTCATTATATGTGAAGGAAGTGAAGTTCAAGTAAGGGAGGGATATTTTTTCACCCATTTGAGGGCAACTTAGAAGTAATTCAAACATGTTAAGTAGACAATAGAATGTGAGAGACTAGGTAGGGGAGAAGATCAAACTAGCAGGTATTAACTTATATCCAACTTCCATGTCCTAACATCTGTAAAACATATAAGTATTTATGTTTCTATTTATCCCATTACAGGGATAGTTTAGTTTAATTCAGGTAGTGTTTATGCATCAGATCCACTCTCCTTCCATTTACTCCAAGACCTTGTTCCATTTATTATTCTCTCTTCCATCTATAGCCTCAAACTCTTTGGGTCTTTCTACTAGAGATACAAATATTATCAAATATTGTCACTCAAAGGTACCTTCCTTATACTACTCAGCCATAAAAAAGAACAAAATTTTGCCATTTGCAGCAACATGGATGGACTTGGAGGGTATTGAAAGACAAATACTATATGATATCACTTATATGTGGAATCTAAAACAATACAACAAACTAGTGAATATAACAAAAAAGAAGTAGATTCACATATATAGAGAATAAACTAGTGGTTACCAGTGGGAGGGGGGAAGGGCATTATAGGTGTGAGGGAGTGGGAAGTACAAGCTATTGGGTGTAAGATTGGTGTACAGTACATCAAGGATGTACTATACAGCATGGGGAATATAGCTAATATTTTGTAATAACTGTAAATGGAGTGTAACCTTAAAAATTGTATAAAAATTAAAAAAAAAACCTTCCTTTGAACCTGTATTAATCTTTGTCTAGAGTCTTTTCTCCTGCTCTTCACATAAAAGACTTTACAAATGCTGTTTTGCTCAGTTTTTCTTTTTTTGTTTTTTTAAAATTTCCTCACCTCCAATTCAATCCACTTCAATTTGGCTTCCATTTCGAACATCATGTGCTGAAATATCTCTGGAAAAAGTAATTAATAACTTCTAAATGTGTGATTTCAATTTTGGTTCACTTGACCAATTTATAGCACTTCACATTGCTGAACATGCTCTACCTCTTGAAAATCTTTCTTTCATTGGTTTCTGTGACTACCTTTCTTGTTTGTCCTTTCTTGGGCATTTCTTTTTGTTCTCCTTTGTTGATTTTTCTCACTTCACTGCTCCTTTAATATTGGCATTTTCCAGTACTAAAATCTTTAGCTCTCTTTTCACTTTACACATTGTTCTTATGTTTTCATCTATATCTCTGTGGCTTCAACTATCAACTATATTCCTAAAATCTTTCAATACCTGAAGTCCAGATTTCTGTTTTCAGTTCCTTAATGGAAATTTTCCCTTAGATATCTTATAGATGACTCAAGGGAATTTATTAAAAACTAACCTCATTATTTTTTCTTAAGCGTTTTCTTCTCCCTGTATTTCCTACCTTGGTAAATGGCAACATTAACTATTCATCCATCCAAGATAGAAACCTGATAGACTCTAATATTCATTACATTGTCATTAAAATTCCAGTTTCCATGGATTCTTTTATAGATTTCTTAAATCTTTCCTCATAACCACCATTTTAGTTTGTGCTTTTATTACCTCTTCTCTATACTAGTTCAGTAATCTCTTCAGTTGTTATAAGACTTTTGGATTTCAGGGACAAACAAAATTTCAGAAACAATTAGATTTAATTAGTGAATTTATCAAAGTTACTTGGAAAAAGTCAAGATGCAAAATTTATTTGTATTTCTGTAAACTAACAAAAATTTGGGGGCCAATAAAAAGACGACATTGAAAATAACAATAAAAAGCGTCAAATACTTAGAAATAAATCTAATAAAAGATGTGATAAATCATTATACCTGAAACTACAAAACATTCTGAAAGACATTGGAAAAGATCTAAATGAAAGGAAAAGCATACTATGTTTATGGATTGATTGGAAGGCTCTGTAGTGTTATAATGTCAATTCTTCCAAAACTGATCTATAGAGTAAACGTAATCCCATTCAAACTCCTGCAGGGTGTGTGTAGTGTGTGTGTAAATTGATAAGCTGATTATAAAACTTGTATCAGAATGCAAAGGTCTTTGAATAGTCAATATAATCCTGAAGAAGAAAAGCAAAGTTGGAGGACTTATACTACTAGATTTCAAGAATAACTATAAACCTATAATGATTAAGGCAGTTTGATATTGATGAAAGGATTGACAAATAGACCAATGGAGCAGAATAGGGCATCCAAATATAGGCCCACACATATAGAGTCACTTGACTAACATCCAAGATCTCACTGTAATTAAGTGGGAGAAAGAATAGTCTTTTTAATAAATGATGCCATGTATTAAATAATTTCATATCCTTATGGACGAAAATGGACCTTAATTCCTATGTTACACCACACACAAACATCAAATTGAGATGGACAATAGACCTAAATGTGAAAGATGAAACAATAGAACTTTTAGAAATATGGCTCATAGACCAAATCTGACCCACTACTTCTGTTTGTAAATTGTTTTATTGGAACACAACCAACCTATTCATTCATGTATTCTTTATCACTTTTCTCATGCTACAGTGGTGGAGTTGAGTAATTATGATAAAGAGTGTAAGGTCCACAAAGCTGTATATATTTACTATCTAGCCCTTCACAGAAAAAAATTGTTAAACTCTTTTGTAGAAGAAAACATAGGAGGATATCTTTGTGATTATGGAGTAGTAGTTTTTTCCTTTATAAAAGAAAAAAATAGCCATAAAATAAAACCATAAAAGATTAAATAAAACAATAAATTTGATTTCATTAAATTAAGAATATCTGTTTATTAGGATTTGTTACCAGAATATAATAAAAAAACCTTTAGACGTCATTAAGAAAAAGTTAATAATGTAATTTAAAGATGAGAAAAGGATTTGAATAGACATTTCTCCGAAGAAGATATACAAATGATTAATAACCACATGTAAAGATTCTCAACATCATTAGTCAGTAGAGAAATGCAAATCAAAACCACAGTGAGATACCCACTTTCATCCACTAAGGTGACTATAATAAAAGACAGACAATAACAACTGTGGGCAGATATGTGAGAAAACTGGAATCCTCATACCCTGCTGGTGAGAATGTAAGCTGATGTAAGCAGCCTCTTTAAAAAATAATTTGATATTTGCTCAAAAAATTAAACAGAGTTACCATATGATCCAGCAATTCTACTTCTAGATATATACCCAAGAGTATAGGAAACATGTCTACACAAAGCTCATACACAAATGTTCATAGCAGTATTATTCATAATAGTCAAAAAGTGAAAACCTCCCAAATGTACATCAGTTGATGGATGGATGCACAAGATATGGTATATTCACACAATGGAATACTATTCAGCCATTAAAAGGAAAGAAGTACTGAAAGATGATACAACATGGATGAACCTTGAAAATATTATGCTAACTTAAAGAAGCCAAACATGAAAGGCAACATATTACGTGATTCCATTTACATGAAAGTAGGCAAAGCCATAGAGACAGAAAGTAGTAGACTAATAGTTGCCCAAGGTTGAGGGATGAGAGGTGGAAGGGGAACAGAGAGGGGAGTGAGAGTAGCTGCTAATGAGTGTGGAGTTTCTTTTTGCAGTGTGGGAATGTTCTGGAATTAGATAGTGTTTATGGTCGCACAACTTTGTGAGTATTCTAAAAATCACTGAATTGGGCACTTTAAAATGGTGAATATTTTGGCATGTGAATTACAGCCCAATTTTTTTTAAGTAGACAAAAACGTGTAGTTGTGCTTACTTGTACAACTGATCAACTAAAATAAACAGGTATTGAAAAACAGTAATTTTCTTTAGATGACCCAACATACACAAAAGTAAATCACAGTGATATATGGCTATACCCTCACCAAAATGGCTTAAATTAAAAAGACATAATACTAAGAGTTGACAAGCATGTAGAACAACTGTAGCTTTCATATATTGGTGGTGGAATTGTAAGTTTATGCAGCCACTCTAAATAAATTTAGTTGATACTAAATTTAGTTTCACATCTTCTTAATATATGCTAAATATATTACAATAGACATATCAGGATAAATTATATTGCTTGCCCATGACGAAGAAATTCTACTCCTATGTATATAACCAAGAGAAACAAGTACATATGTCCACAAAGACTCATAAAAGAATGGTCATAGTAGCCTCACTCAAAATAACTAAAAATAGTAATGACCCAAATGTCAATCAACAGGAGAATGGATAAACAAGTTGTGTTAATACCATACATTGAAATGCTACCGAGAAATAAAAAAAAAAAAACCTGCTGAAGTTTACGCAACAACATGGATGAGTCAGAGAAGCATTATGTTGACTGCAAGAAGCCAGACAGTACATACTGTATGATTCCATTTATATTAGGTACAAGAATTGACAAAGCTAATCTCTGACACAATAAATCAACAGTGGTTGCCAACGATGGAGGAGTGGAAATTGAATAAAATGGGGCATGAGGAAACTTTCAGGTGTGTTAGACAAATTCTGCGTCATAAAGTAGGTGGTGGATACAGGGGTATACACAAGTGTAAAAATTCATTGATTTGTAAACTTTATATTTGTATATGTTACACATCTCACAGTATGCATTTAATATGTCAATTGTGAAAGTAAAAACAAAAGAAAGAAAGAGCAGGGAAATTGTAAGCACTTCCAACTGTGAAAAACAAAACTGATATTTTGCCAAGTAAAAACATCAAATATCGATATCAATAAGCACCATGTATATTCACCATTATTTTATAAAATAAACATCTTAAAATAAAAACATAAGGATGATAAAATATCAGAACAGAAAATAATTCTTTATGTAGAATAAATATAGCTTTATAGAAACTTACTACCTTGTCCTTTTTTTGTACCATTTTGCTTGATGCAAGTGAAAATCTTGTTTTAGATTTGCAGGAGTTGAGGGGTGATATCTCGGTATTACTGTTCTAATTGTATCTCAGCCTTTGATCTTTCACTTCTTCAATTTAAATAAATTATGTTGTTTCCCCAAATCATCATTCATGGTCCTGCTTAAAACCCTTCAATGGCTTCCATTGTGTAAAGTGTTGATTTTCCACTGGCTGTGGATTAGCATAAACAGTGCCACGTAAAGAGTGTCACTCTCCATCCAGCTCTACATGGATGGGGTCATTAGCTACTGCAGGTGCTGAGCTTTAGCGCACCCTGAAAGGAGTTCAGGGCAGAGACTAGGAATGAGGCACTCTGTGCTCTGGGCAAACTGGCAGAACAGGTCTTCAAATAGTTAGATTCTTGAGATGTGTGCTTGGTTGCATGTACTCCCTTTGCCAAAATCACATATACACTGACCTCTCCAGCTACCTCTTCAGAGCAGTTCCTCAGAGGTACCTGAGAGGCTGTCTCCTGGGGTATAGTCCTCAGTAAGTCCCCAAATAAAACTGAATTCACAACCATCATGTTGTGTGTTTTATTTCAGTCGACACCAGGGAGATTTTACAAATTACCTTCATTACTCATCATAGACCAATAAATTAGAATCTTGAGAGGGTGGTGTCCAGGGCACAGACATTTCTAAACTCTTTATAGCTTATTTATTTGTGCACCAAGGAGAATTACTGACCTACAGTATAAAGTTTTAACTTCTTAGTAGGACTACGTTCAACTACTTATTATCTGAACTGGTCATGTTTCTCTGTGCTATACTTCTCTTGCTTCCTTTATCTTTTTGTGAGACATGTAGGGGAGAAACAATAATTTTTCCTCTACCTTTCTGATTCCTAGCTGAGACTCCTGTAATAAAAGATAGATTAACAAGGGAAAACCAAACAGAAATTTATTAACAGAAATACCCATGTATACATGGGAGATACCCAGGGTTATAAGAGTAACTCCTGGAAGTGGCCTAAGCCACCAATTTAAATACTGTTTCCAGCTAAAGACAAAAGAAAAGTGGGAGGTGGGGAAAGAGGACAGTTATGGGAGGTTAGTAAATAAGGGTAAGGCTTGTTATGCAGATTTAAATCAGAGCCTGTTCCACTGATAAAACTCTCCAGTGTAGAGTCATCCTCTTCCTATTACAGACACACACTTACAAATGTATATTCCCTTTATAACTGTAAATTTCCCTTTCAAAAGAGTAACTTCTGTATACAGTTGGCCAATAGGCACATGAAAAGATGCTCAACATTGCTAATTATTAGAGAAATGCAAATCAAAACTACAATGAGGTATCACTTCACACTGATCAGGATGGCCATCATTAAAAATCCACAAATAATAAATGCTGGAGAGGGTGTAGAGAAAAGGGAACCCTCTTACACTGTTGGTGGGAATGTAAATTGGTGTAGCCACCATGGAAAACACTATGGAGATTCCTCAAAAAACTAAAAATAGAGTTGCCATATGGTCCAACAATTCCACTCATGGGTGTATATCTGGAAAAGATGAAAACTCTAATTTGAAAAGATACATGTACCCCAGTGTTCATAACAGCACATTTACAATAGCCAAGACATGGAAACAGACTAAATGTCCGTTGACAGATGAATGGATAAAGAAGATGTGGTACACACACACACACACACACACACACACACACAATGGAATACTACTCAGCCATAAAAATGAATGAAATAATGTCATTTGCAGCAACATGGATGCAACTAGAGATTATCATACTAAGTGAAGTAAGTCAGACAAAGACAAATATCATATGATATCACTTATATGTGAACAAATATAGTTTTCTATGAAACAGAAACAGACTCACAGACATAGAGAACAGACTTGTGGTTGCCAAGGGGGAGGTGGGGTGGGGGAGGGGTGAATTGGGAGTTTGGGACTAGCAGATGCAAACTATTATATATAGAATGGATAAACAACAGGTCCTACTGTATAGCACAGGGAAATATACTCAATACCCTGTGATAAACTATAATGGAAAAGAATATGAAAAAATATGTATACATATCTGAATCACTTTGCTGTACAGCAGAAACTAACACAACATTGTAAATCAACTATACTTCAATAAAATAAATTTAAAAAATAAATTTTCTAAGGCTTGTCAAAAAGAAAAGAGTAACTTCTACTCTTTGTGGCATCTCCCATGTCTGCTGTTTCTCACAGTAATCAGCTCAAAATGATTCTTATGTCAGAGATGCAAATTTTGTGTTGGCATATTCTGCTACATTTCAGATATTCCTCTTTTTACAAGACCCACTCTATTTCCCCTGCCCCAAGCAGAGTTAGATCCTTCATAGCCACTTATAGCACCTATTACTATCTATCATAGTTATACCAGAACAAGAACTTCAAAAGGCAGGTCCTCTACCTTATTTATATTTTTATCTCTAATAGAGTGTATAGCACAAAATGCAAAACAACTTGAATAATACACTAATCTCTTATTTTGAGACTTCAGAAACAAATCCCCCGACTGCCCTCACCTAATTTAACAGAATATGCCATCTTCTCAAAATAAATAATTCATATATTAAGAAAAAGTGTGAGAAAACACAAATGTAGAAATCAATATGGGTTAATAAGTTCATTTGAGCTAGGGAAAGTGCAAAGAAACATGCACAGAATAATCTTTCCAAAATATTATACACAATTGTGTGAAAACTACAAGCAACAAACATGGTATTCGTGGTCAAAAGTGAGAAAAGCAAAACAGCTACTGCATACATCAAAAGTGTTATGTTGACACTGAAAAGAGTTTCTTAGACAAAGCAGACTCCTGTGCAAGAAAAGCTTTCAGGAGGATAATTCTGACAATTTGACATCCCTTGAGCACAAATTCTGAGCATCACTTTTGAACAAAAAATTGACTGTGTAAAAATTGAGGGACAAAAATCTGACAGTGTTCTTTTGTACAAATTCACCACTTTCTTCACTGCAGCAAAAGGAGATGAGGAAAGTGGGCAGTTTCTCTAGGATGAAAAACAAGTGTGCTACTTGCTCTGAGTCTTAACAACTCAGGATTTGTGGAAGGCTTATGAGCAGCAATATAATCAAATGCAGCAGAAAATTGTCCTAATAGAGTTTGTGGAAAGAGAAGATCTTAACAAATATTTACCATAAACCATTTTGTCATTTAGTAGGAAAAGACCAAAATCATCATGTGGCACTGAATTATCAAGATCAAGAGATATGCTTAATTTTATCACCCTCCTTTTGCAGGATATACATTCACTCAGTGAATTCTCCAAACCCACAGAAATACTCTAGCACTATGGATTCTTTAAAAATTCTTCATCTATATCGGGCTGCTCAATTTCCTTACCCAAACTGTAAGGAAATGCTCTCTGCTTTGTTCTCACTGTCACAGCTTTAAGAAAATTTGTGAAAGGATTTAGTATCCTGCTTTGAAAGTTTAACACAAACTTGGGGGTCAGTGTGGATTACTGCTGTTGCTGATGGCAAGACTAGAAATGAACCATATTTTTCTGCTTGTCCTAACACTGACTCTCTGGTAAAATCTCCTGGCTTATTTTTTGATTCTGTCCCTTCTGTTTCACTTTTTCCCCTCTCACTGTTCCTGGATATCAGTGCTGCATAGGCTCTTTGAGACCTATTCTACTTTACTTAGGGACATACAAAGAACAAGGTGAATTATTTATTAAACTGCAGTGTTCTCACAATCACAACTCCAGCTTCTCAGTTTTATTGGGCACCATATAGCCAGGGTGCTATTTTGATAGGAGGAATTTTGAGTGCGCTGGCTTGACCCAGAATATTACTGCCACAGCTCTCTGACAGGGATTCATATTACACAATCCCTCCTTGTCATTTCCAAAGCAACTTTGGCCATAGAAGGGTGAGGACTGCAAGATTAGGATGATTTTTTTTTTCTGGAAACTTGACCCTACACCTTTCAGTCTATCGCCTCTCTGAGACAGCATGGATCAGTACCTTGACACAACTCATTCTTTTCTTCAGCATTTATTTCAAAGTCTTCCAGTGGCAATTCTCAGCCATTCTTCATTTGTTATTTAGTTTTCCATGGCTTTAAATTCCGTTTTTGTAGAAAGGCACTACTCAGTCACTATGTCTTAAAAATTTCACTCTTACTTTTTAAACCTTTGAATACACTTTTCTTAAATGCCAAAAAGGAAATGATGAAATCAGTCCTTTGGTCTGTTATTTTTGAGGAAATGCTTTATGTGAGGTATTATGTCTTTGAGCCAAAGCATTATTTTTATTCTTCAATCTTGATAGTACGATGTTGTGAACCATCCCTGGGGCTTTGGGAAGTGCTGAGTATAAAGTTGTAAAATTGCATAATATGAAAAAATAAGTGTATATGTGTTATCTTTTCACCGTTTGCAAATTGGCACCTGCTAATTTTATTCGTTGACCATAAATGGGTTATTTACTTATTATATGTCTTGTAGCTCTTAGATATTAGTATCACAGGAGGTAGTATGTATCAATATATTCATCCCAGAGGAAACAATAATCCATATACAATGATTTCTTCCAACTTTGCTGACAGACTATTCTTTAACTTTTCTTTAGTTTTGGATTCTGATGAGACCAGTTTATCCCTATACAGCTCCAGGGAGAATAGTACTTTCTTAAATGGGGTCAAGATATAAGTAAGAGTTCTTTAGAATTACAGACTCCATGAGTGTGAAGGTTTTATGGCAATTAACTGTCACTAGGCACCATTTTTAAGACTGGCATGCAAAAAATGAAAAAGGTTACCTACAGAAATTCTTTCATTTGACATCATAAATACTTGTTCTCCATTTACAGTGTTCTGAGGTATTGGTCACATGAAGCATGACTTGAATTACCATGATCTTTGCTTATAATTTACAGAATGTTTCAAGAATATAACCTACCTTTCAGATCAACTTGAGCAATGTTGCTAAAGCATTGGAAGGTATATACTGAGTTGAATATCATTGTAGGAATAGATTCTCTTGCCATCAGTAAAAAGGAAAAAAGATTCAGGATTTCATGTCAGGATTCAGACCCATGTGATTATGTGCATTTGATCGTGGCAAATATAAATGACAAGGTTCATACTTATTTATTTTACATTTGTAAGATAAAAGTAGTGGCTTTTGAAGGATTTTATGATCCTCTAACTTGTGAATGGCCATATCAAATATTTTTCTTATTTATGAAGTACAGCTGCATGGTGAGAGACTCCACTGAACATTTCCCAGAACTAAAGAAAGCTCATCTTTACCAGTAATAATCTGCTTATAGAAAATGCAATGTCTTAGTTTCCTGATGTATAGGACACAGTGTAAAGTGTGTGACAAGAGGAAGTACCATGCTGGAATAAGTCCATATTTTCGCAAATGAAATGATATTTTTTTCACATCTTTATTGGAATATAATTGATTTACAATGGTGTGTTAGTTTCTGCTTTACAACAAAGTGAATCAGTTATACATATACATATGTCCCCATATCTCCTCTGTCTTGCGTCTCCCTCCCACACTCCATATCTCACCCCTCTAGGTGGTCACAAAGCACCGAGCTGATCTCCCTGTGCTATGCGGCTGCTTCCCACTAGCTATCTGCTTTACGTTTGGTAGTGTATATATGTCCATGCCACTCTCTCACTTTGTCACAGCTTACCCTTCCTCCTCCCTGTGTCCTCAAGTCCATTCTCTAGTAGGTCTGTGTCTTTATTACTGTCTTACCCCTAGGTTCTTCATGACATTTTTTTTTTCTTAGATTCCATATATATGTGTTAGCATATGGTATTTGTTTTTCTCTTTCTGACTTCACTCTGTATGACAGACTCTAGGTCCATCCACCTCACTACAAATATCTCAATTTCATTTCCTTTTATGGCTGAGTAATACTCCGTTGTATATATGTGATACAATGTGAAAAAAAAAGTCAGGATATAAAACTGTATATTACAGTATGGTTCCTCAGAAGAAGATATTTTATTTCCTTTTCTTCTCTGATTGCTGTGGCTAAAACTTCCAAAACTATGTTGAATAAGAGTGGTGAGAGTGGGAAACCTTGTCTTGTTCCTGATCTTAGTGGAAATGCTTTCAGTTTTTCACCATTGAGGATGATGTTGGCTGTGGGCTTGTCATATATGGCCTTTATTATGTTGAGGAAAGTTCCCTCTATGCCTACTTTCTGCAGGGTTTTTATCATAAATGGGTGTTGAATTTTGTCAAAAGCTTTCTCTGCATCTATTGAGATGATCATATGGTTTTTCTCCTTCAATTTGTTAATATGGTTTATCACATTGAGAGATTTGCATATATTGAAGAATCCTTGCATTCCTGGAATAAACCCCACTTGATCATGGTGTATGATCCTTTAAATGTGCTGTTGGATTCCGTTTGCTAGTATTTTGTTGAGGATTTTTGCATCTATGTTCATCAGTGATATTGGCCTGTAGCTTTGTTTCTTTGTGACATCTTTGTCTGGCTTTGTTATTAGGGTGATGGTGGCCTTGTAGAATGAGTTTGGGAGTGTTCCTCCCTCTGCTATACTTGGAAGAGTTTGAGAAGGATGGATGTTAGCTCTTATCTAAATGTTTGACAGAATTCACCTGTGAACCCATCTGGGCTTTCGTTTGTTGGAATATTTTAAATCACAGTCTCAATATCAATGCTTGTGATTGGTCTGTTTATATTTTCTATTTCTTCCTGTTTCAGTCTCAGAATGTTGTTCTTTTCTAAGAATTTGTCCATTTCTTCCAGTTTGTCCATTTTATTGACATATAGCTGCTTGTTTTAATCTCTCATGATCCTTTGTATTTCTTCAGTGTCAGTTGTTACTTATCTTTTTTCATTTCTAATTCTATTGATTTTACTCTTCTATTTTTTTTTCTTGATGAGTCTGGCTAATGTTTTATCAATTATGTTTATCTTCTCAAAGAACCAGCTTTTAGTTTTATTGATCTTTGCTATCGTTTCCTTCATTTGTTTTTCATTCATTTTTCATTTATTTCTGAACTGATCTTTATGATTTCTTCTCTTCTGCTAACTTTGTTTTTTTTTTTTTTTTGTTCTTCTTTCTCTAATTGCTTCAGGTACAATGTTACGTTGTTTATTTGAGATGTTTCTTGTTTCTTGAGGTAGGATTGTATTGCTATAAACTTGCCTCTTAAAACTGCTTTTTCTGCATCCCATAGGTTTTGGGTTGTCATGTGTTCATTGTCATTTGTTTCTAGGTAGTTTTTGATTTCCTCTTTGATTTCTTTAGTGATCTCTTGGTTATTTAGTAGTGTATTGTTTAGCCTCCATGTGTTTGTATTTTGTACAGATTATTTCCAGTAATTGATATGTAGTCTCATAACATTGTTGTCAGAAAAGATACTCAATATAGTTTCAATTTACTTAAATTTACCAAGGTTTGATTTGTGACCCAAGATATGATCTATCCTGGAGAATGTTCCATGAGCACTTGAGAGGAAAGTGTCTTCTGTTGTTTTTGGATGGAATGTCCTATTAATATTAATTCAGTCCATCTTGTTTAATGTATCATTTATAGCTTGTGATTCGTTATTTATTTTCATTTTGGACGATCTGTCCATTAGTGAAAGTGGGGTGTTAATGTCCCCTTCTATGATTGTGTTACTGTCAATTTCCCCTTTTATGGCTGTTAGCATTTGCCTTATGTATTGAAGTGCTCCTACATTGCTTGCATAAATATTTACAATTGTTATATCTTCCTCTTGGATTGATCCCTTGATCATTATGTAGTGTCCTTCTTTGTCTCTTGTAATAGTCTTTGTTTTAAAGTCTATTTTTCTGATATGAGAATTGCTATTTTAGCTTTCTTTTGGTTTCCATTTGCATGGAATATTGTTTTCCATCCCCTCAGTTTCAGTCTGTATGTGTCCCTCGGTCTGAAGTGTTTCTCTTGTAGAAAGCATATATACAGGTCTTGTTTTTTTATCCATTCAGCCAGTCTATGTGTTTTGGTGGGAACATTTAATCCTTTTACATTTAAAGTAGTTATCAATATGTACGTTCCTATTACCATTTCCTTAATTGTTTTGGGTTTGTAATTGTAGGTCTTTTTCTTCTCTTTTGTTTCCTACCTAGAGAAGTTCCTTTAGCATTTGTTGTAAAGCTGGTTTGGTGGTGCTGAATTCTCTTAGCTTTTGCTTGTCTGTAAAGGTTTTAATTTCTCGGTCAAATCTGAATGAGATCCTTGCTGGGTAGAGTCATCTTGGTTGTAGGTTTTTCCCTTTCATTCCTTTAAATGTCTTGCCACCCCCTTCTGGCTTGCAGAGTTTCTGCTGAAAGAGCAGCTGTTAACCTTAAGGGGATTCCCTTGTATATTATTTGTTGCTTTTCCCTTGATGCTTTTAATATTTTTTCTTTGTATTTAATTTTTGATAGTTTGATTAAGGTGTCTTTGAATGTTTCTCCTTGGATTTATCCTGTATAGGACTCTGCAATTCCTGGGCTTGATTGACTATTTTCTTTCCCATATCAGGGAAGTTTTCAACTATAATCTCTTCAAATATTTTCTCAGTCCCTTTCTTTTTCTCTTCTTCTTCTGGGACCCCTGTAATTCGAATGTTGTTGCATTTAATGTTGTCCCAGAAGTCTCAGAGTATGTTCTCAACTCTTTTCATTCTTTTTTCTTTATTCTGCTCTGTAGTAGTTATTTCCACTCTTTTATCTTCCAGGTCACTTATCCGTTTTCTGCCTCAATTATTCTGCTATTGATCCCTTCTAGAGAATTTTAAATTTCATTTATTGTCTTGTTCATCATTGTTTGTTTGCTCTTTAGTCCTTGTAGTTCCTTGTTAAACGTTTCTTGTAATTTCTCCATTCTATTTCCAAAATTTTGTATCATCTTTACTATCATTACTCTGAATTCTTTTTCAGGTAGACTGCCTATTTCCCCTTCATTTGTTCAGTGTGGTGGGTTTTTGCCTTGCTCCTTCATCTGCTGTGTATTTCTCTGTCTTCTCATTTTGCTTAACTCACTGTGTTTTGGGTATCCATTTTGCAGGCTGCAGGTTTGTAGTTCCTGCTGTTTTCGGTGTCTGCCCCCAGTGGCTGAGGTTGGTTCAGTGGGTTGTGTAGGCTTCCTGGCGGAGGGGACTGGTGCCTGTGTTCTGGTGGATAAGGCTGGATCTTGTCTTTCTGGTGGGCAGGACCACGTCCTGTGGTGTGTTTTGCGGTGTCTGTGAACTTATGAATTCAGGCCGCCTCTCTGCTAATGGTTGGGTTTGTGCTCCTGTCTTGCTACTTTTTTCCATAGGGTGTCCAGCACTGTAGGTTGCTGGTTGTTGAGTGGTGCTGGGTCTTAGCGTTGAGATGTAGATCTCTGGGAGAGCTTTTGCCCATTGATATTATGTGGGGCTGGGAGGCCTCTGGTCTACCAATGTCCTGAGCTTAGCTCTCCCACCTCAGAGGCTCAGGCTTGACAATCGGCCAGAGCACCAAGACCCTCTCAGCCACACGTCTCAGAAGAAAAGGGTGGAAAAACAGAAAGAAAGCAAGAAAAATTAATAATAAATAAAATAAAGTTATTAAAATAGAAAAAAAGATTATAAAAAAAGTTAATTAAAAAAAGAGAGAAAGAAAGAAGAGAGCAACCAAATCAAAAAACAAATCTTCTAATGGTAACAAGCACTAAAACTATACTAAAAAAACAAAGCAAAACAAACAAACAAAAATAACAAAAAATGGACAGTCAGAACACTAGGACAAATGCAAAATAGAGCTATACAGACAAAATCACACAAAGAAGGATACTCATATACACTCACAAAAAGAGAAAAAGGAAATATATATATATATAAATTAAAAAAGGAAGAGTGCAATCAAATCAATAAACAAATCTACCAATGATAATCAGCTCTAACTTCTAAACTAAGATACACATAAAACCAGAAACAAATTAGATGCAGAAAGCTAATGCAAGTCTGTAGCTGCTCTCAAAGTCCATCTCCTCAATTTTGGGATGATTCTTTGTCTATTCAGGTATTCCACAGATGCAGGGTACATCAAGTTGATTGTGGAGTTTTAATCTGCTGCTCCTGAGGCTGCTGGGAGAAATTTCCCTTTCTTTGTTCACACAGCTCCTGGTGTTCAGCTTTGGAGATGGCCCCGCCTCTGCGTGTAGGTTGCCTGAGGGCATCTTTTGGGAAGTCTGAAGTCTTCTGCCAGCATTCAGTAACTGTTCTTTAGGAGTTGTACCACATGAAGGTAGGTATAGTTTTGATGTATTTGTGGGAAGGAAGGTGATCTCCACGTCTTACACCTCTGCCATCTTGAAGGCACCCCCTCTTAATTGTGTGTGCTGTCTCTTCCGAGGTTCCCTCTTGAGGTCCTAATTCAGCCAGAAATGATGGCTCCTGTGCTCCTGAACAGTCTTTGCTCTCCCTCTCAGGAACAGAATTGAACTTCAGGTACAGATTAAGGATGCAAAGACTTGCCTTTTATATGTAGGCTCAGTGGTGTCAGAGGCTCCTCAACAAGGGCTGGGAGTGATGGGGAAGATGGGAGTTAGCTCCAAAGAGCCACTTCATTCCAGGTCCTTGTTTTTGCTTCTCTTCCTTTTTGCTCAGTCTGTTGTTGTTAGAAAATGTTCACTGGAGGCATTTCCTGGCTGGTGGAGTCTGTTACTCCTTACCACTTCAATGGTTTAGCAGAAGCACCACTGCAGTGGGGACCCGAGGGGCTCACAGGAAACAGGAGATGACACCATTGCTAGGTCTCCAGCACCTGAAAGCTGACCTGGAGTGCTCCAGGGGCACTGCCAAGGGCCAGGTGGGATGCACTCTGAAATGATTTTTCTACTGATATTTTTGATATAGCAGTGTAGTATTTTAGAGTGTACCCTATTTTATGTAGCCTAGAATCAAAACACTACATACAAAACACGTATTTGTAAATAGCAGAGAGAGACAGATTATTTTAGTCAAATTAAATTCAAGTGCCCCTTTCTAATAGAAGTAAACTTAAGCTAGTTTGGTACTTATTTCTTTCAGCTGTAACTTGATATCTACAGCATTTTTCATTTAAATTCAAAACAGACTTGCAGAAACTTTCTTGTTAAGTATGAAACTGTCAAACCAGGCTCTGTGAATTCACACTTTGTAGAAGATGTTAATTGAAAGTGAAAAGTCAAAACAATGTGGTTCAATTAAGCTCTTGCAGAAAACATGGAAATCAAAAATCAGGTAGGCTCTGTGAAGAAAGCAGAGAGTTTACCACTTCAGGCTCTTTTCCTTCTTCAAATATTTGAGGCAGGTTCTATAAAAAGTATTTCTCACTGAGGTACTTCATCTTTAATATAGTGTTGGATGAAAGTTCCAGGTTTTTAATTGAGCATCACAAATTTTCAAATAGATTTGTAGATGCTGGTGATTGACAGCTCTTCCATACCCTAAAAAATGCTGTGTAAGACACAATTATTGTTAGGAAGCTATCCTAAAATGTATTTTTGTCTCTGATGGCATGGTGTATATCATCTTCCAGTTTCAGCCTCCTCAAGGTGTCAAGATGTATGTTTGCTATTTTTGCTTAAAATCAAACAGGACTTTGGAACAAAAACAAAGCTAGTAAGGAGAATGGTCAACTCAACCAATCCAAATCAGAAATTGTTTTGGAAACATTGGGTGCAATGGCCATGATAGAAATTATCTAGAATATTATCATGGCTCAAAGTGCCTTGGAATTTTCTATATATTCTTGGAAACATTTTGTGAGTTCCAACTTCAGTTTTCATTCATTCTTAGTGGAGAACTACATGTTCTTCTATTTTGAGTTGCCATCTTTTCAGGTGTTGTTTACTAACAAAAAGTATATCTTGTGTGTATCATTGTACTATTATATTTTATTTTCACTGGGGAATTATTCAAATTAGAAGGATTCACCAGCCAAGCTGAGCTACGTAAAACAATTTATGCAATACTGAAAACATTTTAGGACCCTCACTGGAAACTGAGCAGCTCTCTGATTATTAAAGTAAATATTGCATATCTTTCTTTCTGGATATTTTATCAGTTCTTCAATGCTTTACTTATGGGCATATTAAATTTTGTTCTGGCAGGTAATTAGTTTACTTGTGTACCAGCTTGATTTTCTGAGGCATGTTTTAAGCTTTGTTCTGGCAGATGTAGAGTAGTGCTTGTTCTAGAGTTGAAATGTTACCGAACTCAGGTTTGGCTGCTTACTGCTCAAAAGACAATAATTCAGGAGGCAAGTGTCAGTAGAAAGGAAAGTTGCTTTAATCAGAAATCTGGCAATCTGGGGAGAAGGTGGACTTGTGTCCTAATAGCAACTCCAAAGATTTTGCTCAGTCATGACAGTTTTTAAAGGGAAAAAGGCCGGAAAGAATCTCAGTGAATCATCAAGGCAGGAGGTTGGGTTCTTCATCATTCTCCATTGCTTGCAGACTGGCTGACACTCTCTTCAGATGTTATCTTGCCTGCATGATCTGCCTGCAGGATTGCCATGGGGGCTGTTGGGGGTAGAGAGGTAGTCACTCTTATTTCTTTTAATCTAGGAAAAGAATTAACATGTTAGACAAACATGGTGTGCATTCTGGAGAGCATGTCAGGAGTTAGTTTAAATTGCCTAGTGATCTCATTCCTATAATTAGTTTCTTTCAAGGTTACAGGGGAACAGAAATGGGCAAACAGGAAAGAGATAAAAGAACTGCTTTCAGAAGTAGCCTTATGCCTTAGGTGTGCAACTAAATCTTATGTGTATATCTCATCTGAATCTGTGATATTCAGGAATGTCTTTTCTATCTGGTGAATCAGAATTTGAATGACTACTAGTACTTTGAAAATTCTGTAATCTCCATTCAATTAATGAATCCTCAATAGTTGTTTTCTGCATTGCACAAATGTGGCTTAGTATTCTGCTAAAGACTCATTGGGGCTGTTCTGTGGATTTCTAGAACTTCTCTGCATAGCTCCTCCTTGTCTGTTATCTTGCTTCACAAATTCCAGCCACCTACACAGCACCTAACTCTGAACTCTATATCTTCAGGTCAGCAAGATTGCCATGCTCTGTGTTCCACCTCTCTGAAAGCAGTCTGGAAAGTGCCTCTTGGCAGAAAATCAGGGCAATAATTGGGCTCACTTCCTGTGTTTCTCGTTTGTCAGCAAATCAGAACCTGTACCACCTATAGTGTAGTATCTGAAAACTATTGTTCCATATATTTTGTCAAATTTTATAGTTATTTACAGTGGGAGGGCTAGTCTGGTACTAGGTACTCCATTGTGGCTAATTGTGAAACTACAGCCCCACCAGTTTTTATTTTGAACAATTTTGAACCTGCATAAAAGTTGAAAGAAGAGCATGCATACCCTTAACTTAGATTCACCAATTATTATTGTTGGGGAGGAAAAAATTTTTCTCTACCCTTCTATGTCATTCTGACTGGTCTAAGAATTAAGTTGACATGAGACAGGTTAACAGGAGAAAATCAAACAAAAATGTAATAACATGTATACATGAGAGAGACCTGGGAGAGCCGAGTAACTCTCCAAAATGGTCAAAATCTTCACCTTAAATATCATCTTCAGCTAAAGACAAAAGAGGGTGTTGAGGGTGGGCAGACCCAGTTGTGGGAGGTAACCAGGGAAAACACAGTAAACAAGGGTGATTGTGATCAGACTTAAGTCATTGCTTTCTCCATTGATAAGAGTTTCTAGAGATTTGGTCATCCTCTTCTTCCTGGTACAGCAAATGGAGATTTTCCTTATAAATGTAAATGTTTCTCACAGAAGGGTAATTCCTACTTGGTTTTCAGAGTTTTTCCCATGTCTGCTGTTTTTTAAAAAGTAACCAGCTTAAAATAATTAATATATCGGGTTTCCCTAGTGGCGCAGTGGTTGGGAGTCCGCCTGCCGATGCAGTGGACACAGGTTCGTGCCCCGGTCTGGGAGGATCCCACATGCCGTGGAGCAGCTAGGCCTGTGAGCCATGGCCGCTGTGCCTGCGCATCTGGAGCCTGTGCTCTGAAACGGGAGAGGCCACAACAGTGAAAGACCTGTGTACTGCAAAAAAAAAAAAAAAAGCCAATTTTATAAAATCAAAAAAGGCAAGAAGTGCTATTCTAGATCAAAGGAAGCTAAAGAGATATAACAAATCAAATACAATAAGTGACTTTTGAATGGACCCTAGATTTAAAAATAAAACTCTAAAGAACTTTGGGGAAACAGTTGAAGAAATTTGAATATAGACTCTATTAGGTAATACTTCTTTAACAATGTTAAACTTGTTTGATGTGACTCTGATGTTGTGGTTATTTAAGATAATTTCCTTGTTCTCAGGAGATACATGCAGACATATTAAAAATGCAGTTTTATGCTATCTGAAACTTTATTTCAGATGGTTCAGCAAATAATAGATAATATAGGTGAAAGATAGAGAGATAAATCCATAAATAGAGTAATTTTGACATGATGATAATGAAGGGAAGCAGAATTTGCCACCCCAAAGTATGTCTCTTTGAGATATTATATTTTTTATTTTTATTTTTTATTTTTTGCGGTACGCTGGTCTCTCACTGTTGTGGCCTCTCCCGTTGAGGAGCACAGGCTCTGGACGCACAGGCTCAGAGGCCGTGGCTCACGGGCCTAGCCACTCTGCGGCATGTGGGATCTTCCTGGACCGGGGCATGAACCCGGATGCTCCAGATGCACAGAGAATATGGAAAAAGTGACGGTATGTCACTCCCATAATTCGTTGTCATAGGAGTTCCTGTCTTGCTTGTATTCTCTTTCTAGGGACTCTCTCTCCTTACTCAGCTTGAAAGAAATGAGCAGTCAAAATGAGAAGACCACATGGCAAGGAGATAAATGTAACCTCAAACAAACAGTAAGACTGAAGCTGGGCCTTCAACTCCACAACCACAAGGAAATTAATTCTTCCAACAACTTGAATGAGATTTAAAGAGGATTCTTTCCCAGTTGAGCCTCAAGATAAAATGCATCCCAGCTGACACTTTGATTGCCGTCATGTGAAACGCTAAGTGGAGGACCCAGTTAAGATGTGCTTGGTTCCTGACCCACAAAAACTGTTAGATAATAATTATGTGTTGTTTTAAGCCACTAAGTTTGTGGTAATTAGTTATGCAGCAACAGATACCTAATACGACCATTCTTGTACTGTCACTTTGTGAATGTATGTTTTAATTTCCCTTTGGTAAATGCTTAGAATTGGTGGTTCTTCATGCTCGTGTATGTTTATGAGAAATTCTAGTCATTTCTCCAAAGTTGTTTTTAACATTTTTACTTTATCATCGATACATGAGACTTCCAATGACTTTATATCCTTGACAACATTTAGTGTTGTCAGTCTTTTTAATTTTAGCAAGAATGTTAAGTGTAGAGTGGAATTTCATCATGGTTTTAATCTGCATTTCCTTGATGATCGGTGTTGAGCATTTACTCATGCACTTATCACCCCATTTGTGTATCTTCTTTTGTAAAGTGTCTGTTCAAATTATTATCTAATTTTTAATTTAGTTGTTGGTCTTTTTATTACTGATGTGTAAGTATTGTTTTTAATATATCACAAACACCAGCCTTCTATAATCACTTCATTTTGCAATTACGTTCTTCCAGTCTGTGGCTTATTTTCTTAAATTTGTGTTTTGATGAGAAATTTTTGATTTTGATGATATATCATTTTTTTTAATGGTTTTTACTTTCTGTGATAAGAAATCCTTGACTGCCTCTAGGTCAAAAGACATTTTCCTATGTTTCTATTCTATGATTTATAATTTTAACTTTTATATTTAGGTCTATGATCTACCTAAATTAATTTTTACATCTAGTGTAAAGTTGAGGTCAAGGTTATCCCTGTCTCCCCGATCCCCTCCTCTATATAGATACTCAGTTATTCTAATGTAGGTTTTAAAAAGACTTTTCTTCAACAATTTTATTACTTTATCCCTTTTGTCAAAATCAAATAACCACAAAAGCCTGTGTCTAGTTCTGAATTCTCCATTCTGTTCCCTTGGTCTGTTTGCCAATCTGTATTGCCAGCACAATGGTTTCTTGATTACTGGAGTTTTGTAGTATGTACTTGTCATGTTGTGTAAAATATCCAGCTTCATTTTTTTCTCCCAAATTCCTTAGATACTCTAGGTCCCTTATCTTTCTATATAAATTTTATACTCAGCCTGTCAATTTCTACAAAAAAGCCTAGTAGGATTATGACTGGTATTACTTTGAATCTATCAGTTCATAGGGAGAGTTGTCATCTTAACAATTTGACTCTTCCAATTTCCATTTACTGGGGTCCTTTTAAATTTCTTCACAATGTTTTGTAGTTTTGGGGTTAGAGGTTTTACCTATCTTTTGTTAAATTCATCCTTGTCTATTAAATATTTTTGTAACTGTAAAAGCATTTAATTTTTTTTTTCATTTTCTAATTATTTGCTGTTTGTATAATGACAGTATTTTTGAACTATTACTTTATATCTATGATTTTGCCCTTGCTACCTAGAAAAATCGGCTAAACCCATCCCTAGTGCAACTGAGAAACTTCCAAACACATGAAAATCTGCTTGGTCTGCACATTTTTTTCTTAAATCGCCACACCTTTTCTCCCCACAGCTTGATGACAGCTGATGTCATCATCAGTACCTGTACAATTCTGTATTACTTAGTGGTGAATAAAAGTATCCTAGTTGTCCTTATGAACCATCAACCCTCTAAAATTGAATGGAACAACGTAGATTTTCTGTCACTTGCAAGATTATGTGATCATGGTCTTCAAACACACAGATGCTAAATCAAAACCACATGTGTATATGTGTGTGTGTTTAGAAATTTACACTTGTACTTGTTAGTGAAAATAGTATGATTTTATTTTATAGATGAGTAAATGGCCAAAATGACTATAATATACTACAGCAACAATGAAGTCATAAATGGGGAACAGATGGACCTTTCACTAATTAGCACTTGACTAATCAGAGGAAGAAAGTCGGAGGTGGAGATAATTTATTCCAGTGTTTTTTAAACCTTTTTATTCTTTTTGTACCCATGCACTATTTTTTTCATAAGAAATCTTATGCAGAGCTCAAATATAAAACAATTAGATAAAAAGCAGGGTTGCTCCAGTTTAAGTGATGATGGGTGTCTTTGATCCCATGTGCATTCCTGTAGCGCCTTTTTTGCTATCCTGCAGCTTATGGGAAAAGTTGAGAAAACAGTTTATTTCAAATTATCTTATTTTTAAAAAGTACAGACAATAATCTGTGTCCTTCAGTGTGGCCTAGCTATTTACAAAAATTTTTGCGTCCAGGCAAGTCACTTAACCTTCTCTTGGTATTAGTTTCTTATTTGTTAATTGGGGCACATGATACCTGTTGTACTTACCATAGAGTTATTGTAGGAATCAGATAAGACGAGACATATTAAAAGATGAAGAATTTTCCAAATGTAATATCATATCACTGCTATTATGAAAGTTGCTTCTCCATTGCAGGAACATTTTAGTGATAAAAATTATGGCTTGTAAAATAAAATAAACTTGTTATGTTTTAAGGACACTGCCATCTTATCAGGAGTATCATTCTTGTGGATTTTATCATGTGTCTTATTGTCTGTGGAAGGTAGATGATATTTGTGTGGTGAGCTGAAGCAGACCAACCACAAAGCAGGGGATCAGAATTGTTATAAATATACACAATATTCTCAAACAATGTGGCATAGCATTGACAGTGACCAATGGGAGATAAGGTGGATCATTTTGAAATGTGGCCAATGGGTCTCAATTGAGTTTCTGATAGCCACAAACCCTGTAAACACCAACTATGGCTTGTGACTGAAGGATAGTCAGTCACTCTCTTACAGTCACTCTGAAGAAGTTTCTACTTACATGTCCATTTTATAGGCATGGGTTCTGAATGTTGTATCTCTGGATATGGGATGGCAATGGTGTCAACATTACAAACCAACCATAGGTATTTGTGTTGAAATTACCAAAGTCAAGCATAAGCAGTCTTTCTGATGATCCTCTACTGAGAGTTGCATAGGTGCAATGGTCTGACCTATAGTTTGTTTTTGAATTCATAAGCATTTGAAACTTGAAGTTTTCTTGGAATCAATAGAAGAGTGAGTTTATCAAAATGATTTGATAGATATTAATCAGGAAGCACGAAGTCACATACTTAGCTTTCAAAGTGCTCTCCTGCTCCTAGACCAAGTAGGCACATGAAAAGAAATGGAAGAGAAATGTTAGCTTCTCTGAGAGGAAAGCAATTAATTTTCTAAGTTTATATTCAGAACACATCCATAGCAAATATAATTTAAGTCCACATCATAAATATTTCACAAGAAAATGTTCACCAGTTCCCAGAACTTGAAGTCACCTCTTTGGACAACAGACCATTCTGAGATATGCCATCACCTTCATCTGGAAGATAACTATTGCAGTGTATTTACTGTAGTGCTCCTTATTTTAGTAGAAACTATCTGTAAGGAATATCACAGTACCCTCTGTATTACATAGAAATAAAGAGGTCTAGTTTCTTATTGTTTTCATTGTTTTACCATCTAAACACTTCCTAGTTTAACATCTGGTGCTCAGAGGGTGTGAGGAGCTTGCTTATTTGATGTAGTGTTTTTGCAATGGCTTTGGAAAAAAAATAAGGCACTAAGTCCAATATCCTGAATAAAGCTCCTAAAAAAATCTAAAGTGTTTTTTCGTTGTTATTATTCCAGATTACCATGTAGTTGTTTTTTTCTCCTTACAAGACAGTCATTAATGAAGTAGTAACCTACTTTGTAAACCATGGAAGGCACTTTTTTACATACATGTAGTCTCTACCCTGCATAAAAAGTCTAGATTTTCTGTGAAACCTAAAAAGTCAGGGCCTAGCAGTGTGGCAATATGGGTAATGATAGTTAAATAAAACCAGAGTGCTAGACACAACTCAATTAACTTTGGTACATGCGATCTAAGAAATTTGTTCTAATTACTCTCTAGGTTATGATCATCAGTACAAATTTCTGATATATGGGAGAGAAGGCTAGACCAAAGTGTTTGTCTTTAAAGAGGTAAACATAAATGAGTCAATGAAAGACCCAGCCCTTAGTGCAATAACTCGAACAGTATAAGCTCTCAGAAGAATTTGTTGAATCATTGAAATATCCCTGTTTCATTCTATTTCAACTCCCTCCTCCTGGCTCACTTGTAAAATAATGTAAAACAAACTTTTAGGAAAAAAATGGGAAAATATTTTTATGGCCTCAGTGTAGGGGATTTTAAAAATCAGATGCAAAATATACTAACCAGAAAAGATAAGATCAATATATTAGACTACATTAAAAATGAGAACTTCTGTTCATTATGAAGAGTAAAATGGCAAGCCTGAAATTGAGACAATGTATTTACAATACATATAGCTGTGAAATGATTAGTTTGTAGAATATAATTTTTATAAACTACTACAAATCCATAAGTAAAAACCACAAACCAATAGCTAAAATGGGCAAAAGTTACTACAGGAATTTTTCAAAAGATGAAACAAACATGGAGAATAAAAACATGAAAAGATGTTTGTATCATTGCTGATCAGAGAAATACAATTTGAGAATACCATGAAATAGCATTTTGCACATCTGAAAAAATTATGATTATCATTATCAAATGTTGGTAAGAGCAAAGATCAATGGAAACAGAATCTGCTGAGGGAAGACTAAATTTGACACACACTTTGGAAAACAATTTGACATTAGCTTGCAAAATTAAACATCTCTATATCCTATGGCCCAGCAACTCCGAATTAGAAGTAGGTTTTAGGGGAACTCTTACACATGTTCGCTATGAGAATTGCATAGGAAATATTAATAACAGCATTGTTCATAATATTGCTAGGAGAATGGATAAATAAATGGATAAATAAATTTTGGTATATTGAAAAGATAGAATATCATACAGCATTGAAAAACAATAACTTAGAGCTCACACAAAATTTGGATAAATCTTAGAAAAATAGTGAATATGTAAGTCACTATAGACTACAGTGACTACAGTCTGAATAGTATGAATCCATTTTTATGAAGCTAAAAAACAAGCAAAACAAATAATGTATTGTTTAAGAATACATAAATATGAGATAAAACTATTTTCCAAAGCAAGTGATGATAAACATGTAATTGCAAATGGATGTACTACCTTTGGAGAAAGGTAGGAGGTTGAAATAGGGAAGAAGTATTAATATATAGGTAGAGTCAATGACTTTTGTAACTTGTAGCAGTGAGGTTGGGTGGTGGGCTCTCAGGTGTTTATTTTATTAGTATGTGTTATGGTTGCTAATATATGTTAAGTGTATTCTTTTATGTGCATTAAATATTATATAATATTCAGTTAAAAGATTCAAATAGCATGAGCTCCTGCTAATCAGGAACTACCCACTTCTTTACTGAATCCTTTATTGTTCACCCCATTTCTTTTAATACTAATCAGACCCAGAACTGGAAGTACCCAGAGATTCTGTCTGTTGGCTCTGAGTTTCAGCTCTCAGTACCTCTCAGCATTAGACCAGTCCCACTGACCTTTGTTCACTAATTGTAGATTTCAACCTCTTATCCTGCCTACTACCCCAGTTAGTTATAGACAGATTTCTTGGATGATATTTCATGTCTAGAATTCTGAGGACTGTTGTCTATAAAGTCTCTGATTTAGTTTTCTGGCTAGCTATTGGGATCCTGCTTTTCCATTTTGTTTGTCAAATATTTCCTCAACTGGGATTGAGATATCTGTGCTTCTTGGATAGTCCCCTACTTAGCTGGATGCACTTTCAAATTCCACCTCTATTGCTGGGAGTGGTCCGCTAGCACTTGCCCCCTGCCATTGGTTGTGTTCTACATTTATCCTTTGTCCTGCCTGCCTATATTATGGAGTGAAATTGTGAGGCCTCTCGTCCAAGTCCTGAGTTAATATGAGGAGAATGAAGATGATAAAGATAACTCTTTTTTTAAATTGAAGTATGGTTGATTTACAAGGTTGTGCCAATCTCTGCTATACAGCCAAGTGACTCAGTTATACACATATAGACATTCTTTTTTTTATATTCTTTTCCATTATGGTTATCACAGGATATTGAATATAGTTCTCTGTGCTATACAGTAGGACCTTGTTGTTTATCCATCCTATATATAATAGTTTGCATCTGCTAATACCAAACTCCCAGTCCTTCCCTCCCTCACCTCTCTCCCCCTTGACAACCACAAGTCTGTTCTCTATGTCCACAAGTCTCTTTCTGTTTTGCAGATAGGTTCATTTGTGCCACATTTTAGATTCCACATGTAAGTGATATCATATGGTATTTGTCTTTCTCTTTCTGACTTAATTCACTTAGTATGATAATCTTTAGTTGCATCCATGTTGCTGCAAATGGCATTATTTCATTCTTTTTTATGTCTGAGTAGTATTCCATTTTATATATGTACCACATCTTCTTTATCCATTCCTCTGTCAATGGACATTTAGGTTGTTTCCATGTCTTGGCTATACCCTATCCAGCATTTATTATTTGTAGACTTTTTAATGATGGTCATTCTGATTGGTGTGAGGTGATAACTCATTGTAGTTTTGGTTTACATTTCTCTAATAATTAGTGGGGTTGAGCATCTTTTCATGTGCTTATTGGCCATCTGTATGTCTTCTTTGGAGAAATGTCTATTATGGTCTTCTGCCCATTTTTTGATTGGGTTGTTGTTTTTTTGTTGTTGAGTTGTATGAGCTGTTTGTATATTTTGGAGATAAATATTTTCTCCCATTCCATAGGTTGTCTTGTCTTTTTTAAAATGGTTTCCTTTGCTGTGCAAAAGCTTGTAAGTTTGATTAAGTCTCATTTGTTTATTTTTATTTCCATTGCCTTGGGAGACTGACCTAAGAAAACATTGGTATGACTTATGTCAGAGCAGAGTTGCCTATGCTCCCTTCTAGGAGTTTTATGATGTCATGTCTTATGTTTAAGTCTTTAAGCCATTTTGAGTTTATTTTTGTGCATGGCGTGAGGGTGTGTTCTAACTTCACTGATTTACATGCAGCTGTCCAACTTTCCCAGCACCACTTGCTGAAGAGACTGTCTTGAGATTGTTAAATATAGTAAAGATAGTAACTGCCATTCTTTTATTTCTTCAGTTCCGAGATACAGTCACATAAATATAGCTCAACTATTGTTTACAGGTACTGTGGTTCTTAGGAAAATGTTACATAAATATTGTCACATAGTAGGTTTCCCTTTCAGGTAGTACTTTCAGGGAATAGGGTCTACTTATTTCTGGACAGAATTTGGCACACATAATTGAGTATGTATCACTACGTGCTAAAATGTGAAAACACTGATGACCCTTGAAATTTTTATCAGATCACAGCAAAAATTAATTCCGTTTTCATAATTTATCTTTCTCCTTTTCAAACAGAATATTAAAATTCCATTTTCCTGCATTTTGAGGTACTTTTAGCCAAATTCTTGGAAGGTAAGAGTTGTGAGGGTTTGAAGTCTTTTCTATTAAGATGCATTGTTCACATTTCCAAAGATTATTCTTTTTGGGTACTTATTTTCATCGTCCCCCAAAAGGATTTTCTAAGCACTTGAGTATTTACTAAGATATGCTGAGATCCCATCTTTTTCTTTTAATTGCTTAATCAATATCTTCTGTTATTCAATCCTCTGATTTTCACCTTCAAAAATCTCTTTATGGCAATTAACTCTGCTCTCTTTAGAAGTATGTGTGTCCTTAATACTCCCAAGCAACATTTTCTAGAGAAGCTACTTGAAACCAAAGTAAAACATTTAAATATGTGTATCATTTGGTCCCCTTAAGCTATTCCTTCTATATGTTAGAAATTTTTTTTAATCTCCAAGGACCAAGTTGAGTTCTAGGAAGAGATGTGAGATTCATCTTTTTGCGTTACATTTCTCCAGTCTTAGATATTAGAATCATGGATACATCTAGAATTGGGGTTGGAAGGAACCTGAAAAGTCATCTATCCCAACATTGCATCTAACTTTTTATTATTCAGACAAATTAGCAATTCAGTGAAAATGGCATTGAAAAGAATCATAACTCTATCCCTTCTGTATGAGTAATGAATTTAGTAATATGTGTTCTTGGGTCCCTAGAAACCATGTCTATAGCAGCCAGGAGAATGAGAATATAATTTCCGTCTGAAAATTAGAGGGAAAACTTTGTATTCTTATTTGCAATCAGAGAATGCTTTATTTTTTCTTTTCTGAACAGTATAATGTGCATCCATTTGAGAAAGTACTACAAACCGTAGGTATGTATAAATTTCCATTCAGGATTTGTTGTTTTCATAGCCCACTAATCAAATATCTGCTATAACCTCTCATTATGTAACTCTTCCTCTGAGATAAATTCTGACTCTTATCATTCTGTAGCCTACACTATTTTCAGCATCTTAGCATTTTTAATCATGAACATGTTTTGTTAAAACACATCCTTTAAAGAGTAGAATTATTCCAGGACTGCTTAATTTGAGGCTTTTTACTCCTGCCACCAGGCTACCAGATATGGCAGATGTAATTAATCTGTCAAAACACAAAAGTTGTGAATGTACTGTAGATTATGATTCATTTGAAGAAAAAAAAGGAAAAAAATTAAAATTTAATATGTGCCATAAAGCACGTTAATAACATTTTCCAAAGTCTAATAGAGAAAAATTGGATACCTATTATACATGTGTGTGCATTAACCTGGGTTTTTAACAGATAACTGTTAAAACAGAGAACAACTTGAAATATATTCTCTTTTCATTAAATTGTGGCTTAAAGCAGAGCATGTAGAAAGTACGTGCTGAGTGAACATTTCAAATCTGCCTGGGCCAGTTTAGTCTACGGCTATGTCTATATAATATGAGCAAAAGAGTCAGAGCCACTGAATATCTGCCAAATTGATTAGCCTTTGGGTGGGCAGAAGGGAGAAAAGAGATCTTAATTAGTTAGGTTGTTTAATTTTAGCCTCTGGACAATATGGCGCTAGATCACCCAATCCAGTGCATTGCATTGCCATTTAATTCGGCTTCACTAAGAAACATTGATGTAAGTACTTTTCTTTGAATTTGTGCCTTGAATGGGTTGGTGATATCTGACAAGTAGATTTTAGAGCACCACCATATCTAAATGCCCCAACACCTGTTAGACTATGACTTATGAGCACTAATATGAAAATTTCCTTTTTGGTCTTTGCAATTTGTATTAAGATGTATTTATGCACCCTGCAAGCTCAGAAGAGGCAAAGGATTGATTCACCAAGAGAGGAACCCTGATCTGGTGGTATTCTAACCATCCCCCTGGCTATTCTCTCAGTAAATGCTAAAAAAAAAAAAAATTCTCATCCAATTCTCATTTGGGCATATAGAACACCCTCATGGCTGATTAGAAATTTATTTACTTGTTCATCATTCATTCATTCTTTACAATCATTTATTCAGCATCTTCTATGTGACACACTATAATAGGCACAGGGGGACACTAAGATGAAGAATGGTCATGTCTCTTCCTTAGAGAGGCTCTGCCTCAGTTGTGGCTTTAATAAATATCCAATAAGCTAGACACAGAGTATGGGGAAGCAGGGCCTTCCCGCACTAAACTAAGGCCCTCCATGACTTTGATGTCGTACTTCATCTTGACCCTACTGACTCTTTGATCTATTTTGTGGCCATAAGGAAACAGTGTGCAGGTGGTAGGGAAAAGCCTCAAAGGGTTACTGGGCTTCTGATTAGCCCCGTGATTTTAAACCAAAAGAAACGCTTCAAATGAGTAATTTAAATACAACACATGTCACAGTGTTAAATATCTTTTGTTTAAATTTCACTGCAGTATCCTGATAAGCCTTATTTGCACCTATTGTTAAAAGCAGATATGTGCTAGGAATGCTGGCTCTAAAAATGCAACCAACAGAAAAGATGTTGGATTAAATTGAGTCTAACTTGCCTTCTTTCTCTTATTTGAACCTATCAGCATTATTTTAAAACACATTTCACATTATCTGCAGGTAGAAATTGCTGGTAGGCACAGGAAGGAAAAACCTCTTTACTACTGTATTCTGTTTCTTAAGGAAAGAGTTAGGAATAGGGCAAATGATAGGGGAACAGTAAATTGAGAAAGAACCAAAATGACAAATGCAAATTTCTCTCTAAATTTGACAAGGAGAATGTTAGTAAAAAGGGTAACTTGGTAAGAGTTAAATGGCTGAGTCAAAAGTATAAAACCTTTTATGGACAGAAATCATCTATACTAATCTATTTTGTCAGCAGGGAGGAAAAACAGCAATTCAAATGTACTTTACAGAAAGACTATAAATGTTTATCCTTATCCAAAAAGGAAAATACATACATCTGTTTGTTTAAAACTTGACTTACTTGTATTTTCTGTGTTTGCTATGATATTCGTTTTTGGTTTTATGCCTAAAAATTTCAAGGTTCCTTTAATTATTTGACCAAGGAAATACATTGACATCATGTTGTATACAATAGACAGGGTTTACTCTAGAAAATTAGAGAAGAAACCCTGAATACATTTGCTTGGGTATAGACTAAAATGCAACTACATCTAAAATACGTCTAAAATAATATAAAGCTCATATGTTGGCATTCATTAATAAGAACATATTGTTCAACTTCCAAAGATAATTATGTTTTATGAATACAGATATATTCAATGCAGATGTCAAACTGCCTGCTCAGTAATTAGTGTTACTTGCAGCTTGAGGAAAACTCAAAATTGATACACTAACTGCATTCAGGGATTATAGTACATAGGAAATAAATACAGCACATCACAAGGAATATATATACACTTAAACTAAGGAAATTATACTTCATGCTCACTGATTTATCAGTTAAAACATGAGCTTTTAACATTTGGTGCATGTTTTGGAGATGGTAATTTGTTGCATGTTTTGGACAATGACATATGCTATTTCAGTGTTTCTTAATAATTTAGATTTTTTTTTAATTGGGCCATGTCTTGCCCTGAGAAATGATAACCTTGGTTATCATTCTGCCTGAAGTCAGACTATGGTACAGTGAATCAGTTCTTTAGTTATGAATACTGTAGCACTGTCAACCCTGCTTTTCTCTATATTTAAAGAAACAGTTTGTTGAATAGACAGGTAAGACTATGATTCTCATAATTTAGTATATATCATTTATGTGGTCAAGGTTCTCCAATTGAATGTTTACCCATATAGCAAACACTAGAAAGAAGCTCAGGGTAGAAATTGACCATGCAATTTGTGATTTCATATTTGTTTCTGCTTGCAATCAAAGGCACAATACTGCTCAGAGCTAGTATGTTGTAAGCTTAACCAGCACATTTTCAATAGCTTTTATTTTGAGGACTAACAATGCAAAGATGATAGTTCCATGAGAACTTAAAACTAAGGATATATATCTCATCAGAGACAAGCATTCTGATGAAAAGAGAAAAATGTTCCAAGTGTATCAAAATAACCAATATTTGATTTCATTATGTAAAATAAAAACATGTCATCTGCTTTATCATACCTTACTTCATTCAAACTATACAAAACAAAACCACATGAGAAAAAATGTTTTTCTTCTATGTTAAACGTGAGAGAACTGATGCTCAACTAGAGCTAGGATTCAAGTCCATCTATATCTGACAGTGACTTGGTGCTATGCTGCCCCATGGATGTGTAAGTTAAATATTTCTAATTTCCTGTATCACCTGGTGAATAATAGTAATAAAAAAATTGATATTTATTTTGTATCTACTATGTATCCAGCTCTTTGCTAGACGCATTACATATATTATTTGATACTCACAACTCTTTGCATTAATCTCTGTTTTATGAAACTTTGAAACAGATACCTGAAGTTATAAGGTAATAAACTGGTGGAGTCAGGATTTGAACCCATGCGGTGTGATTTTGGTTCCCAAGTTCTTAACTCTAGACAAGGGTGCACAGGCAAAATTCAAGTCCAATGGAGAGCTACATTTCTGCTATTGACATTCATAGAATCTCAGAGTTGTAAAAGGAATTTCTATGATATAGGTTAATCACTAGCCCAGTGCTTAAATCTTCTCTACAGCATCCTCACCAGGTGGTCATCCAACATCTTCAGTGGCAACATACACATGCTAGCTCATGTGCGTTTCTTTTTATGTATCACAGATGCTTTCAGCATCGATAAAATTAGGAATAAAATCTTAGCTACGTCGTAATATCATGGAGATAATAAATGAGATTAAAAAATCTTGAAAAGCATTCATTATATAACTAGAAAGGATTTATTATTGGTTCCAAAACATTAGATACTGTATCAACACAGTGATAATATAATCCCCAATAGATGATAGTTCTTTCAAAAAAGTTTATCTGGTTTTGTTATTATAAACACACTTTAGTAATTCTATTTCTTCAGCAATAAAATACATTGTTGCCTTTAGATATTTAAAGCAATTTTTTTGCATTGTTTGAAGCTGAAGAAACATAATTCTTCTCACTGGATTTGAGATTTTCTGGTTTAAAAGCCATATTAAATAAATAATTCTTTCTAGTTACCATCAATGGTACTAATTAGTCATGTGGATTAAATAGCTGATCCAAATTATGGATTGTTCAGGCATGTTGGCCACTTTTGCTTGTTTTATGTGATACGTCTAAAACATACTTACCTTGTTCACAACATTATTCTATGTAATATGTGAGTTTATCAAGTTAAAAGTCTTAGTTTCTGTTCTTAGATAACATAAATTTGACAATTGTGCCATTTAAAATTACTCTGAAAAAATTAGTGTCTGTTATTCTAGTAAATCTTTATCAGTAGTTGTTTTCATATGTCACAGTGGTTTCATATCAATCAACCCATATCAGAACCCCTCATCTCTCATATTCTGTCTTCAACTCTATGACCTAAGTTCTTTACAAATTGTTCCATTTATTTACATTGTCACCTCCACTACCATAGTTCAGGATGTATCATAGCTGATAAACTTTAAGGTAATGTTTGAAAACAAGCAACAAGTCTTATATGCTCCTAGTTTTTTTCATTGGACTGGATTAAAAGTTCTGAGTATGAAAAACATTAGTAAGAGTGTAGCAGAAGTTGGTGAAGATCAATTCTAGCAAAAGAAATATAAAATAAAACATTGCCTGATCCTTCCTCAGTAGGTCCATCATCTCTTACTTTTCTCAGTTTTTCAAGAATTCATAATATGTAACTCAGTTTGTGAATACATGCCTTCTTTCATTGAATCTCAGATGCCATCAATTGTAAGATGCACCATTATTTTATGGATCACTAAAAACAAACTAAGGATGCTGCCAATTAAGTTATGATACTCCATCAATTATAAGATACATCTAGATTTCAGAGGTGTAAAAAAAATGTATGTCTAAGAATCAAAGCATTATGAAATTTATTTACATATAATAATCATACATATTTATTATCTGTCTTTTCCACTAGACTTTAAGATTCAGGAGTCCAGGAACCATGTCTATTTTTTCATCATTACATACTTGGAGAAATTACTATAATATTTGTATAAAACCAGTGCTAAGTAAAAACTTATTAAAGGAATGAATGACATAGGTAGGCTTTTAAAATACTTCCTATGGCTCAATGCTATGCTGAATACTGTGTCAGTTTATTTTGTGTGTGGCAGGGTAGGGATGGTGAGCATTTATTTACGACCTGCAGAAAGAGATCTAAGAATTATCAAGAATCACAGCACTGGAAGGCTGACTGAGTATACAGTCTAACTCTTGACACTAAAGAAGGATCCAAATAGGGGAGTACACAAGAATTTCCACTCAGTATTGTGTCTGAACATGCTTCCCTGGAAAAGTGCCACCTGACCCTTTGGCATATGGCTATTCTAAGAGGAGAGATAAGGAGCTGTTAAAAGCTGAATGCCCATCAAAGGAATTTTGGTCTGGATTTCTATAAGACTAATAGCATCAAAGTAAGGATGCATTTGTTTAGGTTAAAAAATGCAGAACAACTATTTATGTACAAGACTTGATCTATTCTTATTTCACCACGTGGAGTAGTTTTTCATGCACATAAATTATGAAAAATTCTCAAACTTTGTTGAGCAATTGTAAAATGCAGGTTCCTTTTTCCTACCCCCAGATATTTTCTGCATTTAGTTTTCTTATTCAAATGTAACTTATGGAAATTCCTCAAAGAAAGCTGGTATAGAACTGATTAATTTTTTTAAATGTGTGCAGAAGATTCTATTTTGAAGCTGTAGCATGATTTATTCACCTACTGAACGACATTCACCTATTTTTCATTTTTTGTCATTATGAACAATGCTGTAATACACACACACACACATATATATATATATACACACACACACGTATATAATCCTTATATATTGGTGTTTTTATTTTTGTGTTTATATTTCCTAAAATTGAGATTTCTAGATTGAAGAGGATATCAACAATGCTTCCAGAAAAGCTTCATCAATTAATGCATAATTTCTCTAGCAACCTATGAGAACAGCTTTTCCCCCATATCTAAATTATAGATATATGTTATCGCTGTCTTTCCCTGGCATGACATTTTTTTTTATTCAAACAGAAAGTCACAAAAATTATAATCATCCTCATCAGTTCACTCAATCCCATGTAATTAATTTTTTTTCTTCTTGATCTTTTGTTAGCACTTTTATGAATTCATCAGTTTTCCATTAGAGTTCTGAAAATGCTTATTTATTCAGTTCAGCAGTATAGTCAGTTACCAGAAACCTGTGCTTGTCAGAGTCTTTTCCATGAATTCCTTGAAGATGAAATCCTTTTATAGGAACATTTTTGCGAAAGTATCAGAGTACACCCAGAACTGTCTGTAAATGACAAAAGATTTAAAACTGACCATGGTTAAATATTTGATGAAAGTTCATAATAATACAATTGACAAGGAAATTTAGTTATTTCTGAGACATACATTTTAAAATAATAACTAGAATTATGACTTATAACATTATACCAGAGCATATAAGACTTTTATGAATTTCATGTAATGTCTGAAACATTTATATTAATATATTTCCGTACAAATAACCCAAAGAAAATTTAGTATTAGTTGTTTTGTTTTTAAAATTTTAAAATTTTATTTAATTTATTTTTTTATACAGCAGGTTCTTATTAGTCATCAATTTTATACACATCAGTGTATACATGTCAATCCCAATCACCCAATTCATCACACCACCTCATCCACCCCCCCCGCCGCTTTCCTCCCTTGGTGGCCATACATTTGTTCTCTATATCTGTGTCTAAATTTCTGCCCTGCAAACTGGTTCATCTGTACCATTTTTCTAGGTTCCACATATATGCGTTAATATACAATATTTATTTTTCTCTTTCTGACTTACTTCACTCTATATGACAGTCTCTAGATCCATCCACATCTCAACAAATGACCCAATTTCGTTCCTTTCTATGGCTGAGTAATATTCCATTGTATATATGTACCACCACTTCTTTATCCATTCATCTGTCGATGGGCATTTAGGTTGCTTCCATAACCTTGCTACTGTAAATAGTGCTGCAATGAATATTGGGGTGCATGCGTCTTTTAGAATTATGGTTTTCTCTGGTATATTCCCAGTAGTGGGATTGCTGGATCATATGGTAATTCTATTTTTAGTTTTTTAAGGAACTTCCATATTGTTCTCCATAGTGGCTGTATCAATTTACATTCCCAACAACAGTGCAAGAGTGTTCCCTTTTCTCCACACCTTTTACAGCATTTGTTGTTTGTAGATTTTCTGATGATGCCCATTCTAACTGGTGTGAGGTGATAACTCATTGTAGTTTTGATTTGCATTTCTCTAATAATTAGTGATGTTGACCAGCTTTTCATGTGCTTCTTGGCCATCTGTATGTCTTCTTTGGAGAAATATCTATTTAGGTCTTCTGCCCATTTTTGGATTGGGTTGTTTGTTTCCTTAATATGGAACTGCATGAACTGTTTATATATTTTGGAGATTAATCCTTTGTCCATTTATTTGTTTGCAAAATTTTTCTCCCATTCTGAGGGTTGTCTTCCAGTCCTGTTTATGGTTTCCATTGCTGTGCCAAAGCTTTGAAGTTTCATTAAGTCCCATTTGTTTATTTTTGTTTTTATATCCATTACTCTAAGACGTGGATCAAAAAAGATCTTGCTGTGATTTATGTCAAGGAGTGTTCTTCCTTTGTTTTCCTCTAAGAGTTTTATAGTGTCTGGTCTTACATTTAGGTTTCTAATGCATTTTGAGTTTATTTTTGTGTATGGTGTTAAGGAGTGTTCTAAATTCATTCTTTTACATGTAACTGTCCAGTTTTCCCAGCACCATTTATTGAAGACACGGTCTTTTCTCCATTGTGTATCCTTTCCTCCTTTGTCATAGATTAGTTGACCATAGGTGCATGGGTTTATCTCTGGGCTTTCTATCTTGTTCCATTGATCTATGTTTCTGTTTTTGTGCCAGTACCATATCATCTTGATTACCGTAGCTTTGTAGAGTAGTCTAAAGTCAGGGAGTCTGATTTCTCCAGCTCCGTTTTTTTCCCTCAAGACTGCTTTGGGTATTCTGGGACTTTTGTGGCTCCATACAAATTTTAAGATTTTTTGTTCTAGTTCTGTAAAAATTGCCATTGGTAATCTGATCGGTATTTCATTGAATCTGTAGATGCTTTGGGTAGAATAGGCATTTTCACAATATTGATTCTTCCAATACAAGAACATGGTATATCTCGCCATCTGTTGGTATCATCTTTAATTTCTTTCATCAGTGTCTTATACTTTTCTGCATACAGGTCTTTTGTCTCCCTAGGTAGCTTTATTCCTAGGTAGTTTATTCTTTTCATTGTAGTGGTAAATGGGAGTGTTTCCTTAACTCCCATTTAAGTGTAGAGGAATGCAAGAGATTTCTGTGCAAGAGAATGTAGAGGAATGCAAGAGATTTCTGAGCATTAATTTTGCATCCTGCTACTTTACCAAATTCATTGATTAGCTCTAGTAGTTTTCTGGTTGCATTTTTTAGGATTTTCTATGTATAGTATCATGTCATCTGCAAACAGTGACAGTTTTACTTCTTCTTTTCCAATTTGTATTCCTTTTATTTCTTTTTCTTCTCTGATTGCCATGGCTAAGACTTCAAAAACTGTTGAATAATAGTGGTGAGAGTGGACATCCTTGTCTTTTTCCTGATCTTAGAGGAAATGTTTTCAAGTTTTCACCTTTGAGAATGATGTTTGCTGTGGGTTTGTCATATATCGCCTTCATTATGTTGAGGTAGGTTCCTCTATGCACACTTTCTGGAGAGTTTTTATCATAAATGAGTGTTGAATTTTGTCATAAGTTTTTCTGCATCTATTGAGATGATCACATGGTTTTTATTCTTCAATTTGTTAATATGGTGTATCACATTGATTGATTTGCGTATATTCGAGAATCCTTGCATCCCTGGGATAAATCCCACTTGATCATGGTGTATGATCCTTTTAATGTGTTGTTGGATTCTGTTTGCTAGTATTTTGTTGAGGATTTTTGCATCTATATTCCTCAGTGATATTGGTCTGGAATTTTCTTTTTTTGTAGTATCTTTGTCTGGTATTGGTATCAGAGTGATGGTGGCCTTGTAGAATGAGTTTGGGAGTGTTCTTTCTTCTGCAATTTTTTGGAAGAGTTTGAGAATGATGGGTGTTAGCTCTTCTCTAAATGTTTGATAGAATTCACCTGTGAAGCCATCTGGTCCTGGACTTTTGTTTGGTGGAAGCTTTTTAATCACAGTTTCAATTTCATTTCTTGTGATTACTCTGTTCATATTTTCTGTTTCTTCCTGGTTCAGTCTTGGAAGGTTATACTTTTCTACAAATTTGTCCATTTCTTCCAGTTTGTCCATTTTAATGGCATAGATTTGCTTGTAGTAGCCCCTTAGGATGCTTTGTATTTCTGTGGTGTCTGTTGTAACTTCTCCTTTTTCATTTCTAATTTTATTGATTTGAGTTCTCTCCCTCTTTTTCTTGATGAGTCTAGCTAATGGTTTATCAATTATGTTTATCTTCTCAAAGAACCAGCTTTTAGTTTTATTGATCTTTGCTATTGTTTTCTTTGTTTCTATTTCTGCTCTGATCTTTATGATTTCTTTCCTTCTGCTAACTTTGGATTTTGTTTGTTCTTCTGTCTCTAGTTCCTTTAGGTGTAAGGTTAGATATTTTATTTGAGGTTTTTCTTGTTTCTTGAGGTAGGCTTGTATAGCTATAAACTTCCCTCTTAGAACTGCTTTTGCCGTATCCCATAGGTTTTTGGATCGTCATGTTTTCATTGTCATTTGTCTCTAGGTATTTTTTGATTTCCTCTTTGATTTCTTCAGTGATCTCTTTGTTATTTAGTAACATATTGTTTATCCTCTATGTGTTTGTGTTTTTTCATTTTTTCCCCTGTAATTGATTTCTAATCTCATAGCATTGTGGTCAGAAAAGATGTTTGACATGCTTGCAATTTTCTTAAATTTACTGAGGCTTTATTTGTGACCTGAGATGTGATCTGTCCTGGAGAATGTTCTGTGCACACTTGAGAAGAAAGTGTAATCTGCTGTTTTTGGATGGAATGTCCTATAAATATCAATTAAATCTCTCTGGTCTATTGTATCATTTTAAGCTTGTGTTTCCATGTTGATTTTCTGTTTGGATGATCTGTCCTTTGGTGTAAGTGAGGTGTTACGTTCCCCACTATTATTGTGTTACTGTCGATTTCCTCATTTTTAGGTGTTAGCATTTGCCTTATGTATTGACGTGCTCCTATGTTGGGTGCATGTACATTTATAATTGTTATGTCTTCTTCTTGGATTGATCTCTTGATCATTATGTACTGTCCTTCCTTGTCTCTTGTAACACTCTTTATTTTAAAGTCTATTTTATCTGATATGAGTATTGCTACTCCAGCTTTCTTTTGATTTCCATTTGCATGGAATATCTTTTTCCATCCCCTCACTTTCAGTCTGTATGTGTCTCTAGGCCTGAAGTGGGTCTCTTGTAGACAGCATATATATGGGTCTTGTTTTTGTATCCATTCAGCGAGCCTGTGTCTTTTGGTTGGAGCATTTAATCCATTCACGTTTAAGGTAATTATTGATATGTATGTTCCTATGACCATTTTCTTAATTGTTTTGGGGATGTTTTTGTAGGTCGTTTTCTTCTCTTGTGATTCCGAATAACTTAGAGAAGTTACTTTAGCATTTGTTGTACAGTTGGTTTAGTGGTGCTGAGTTCTCTTAGCTTTTGGTTGTCTGTAAAGCTTTTGATTTCTGCATCAAATCTGCCTGAGATCCTTGCCAGGTAGCATAATCTTGGTTGTAGGTTCTTCCCTTTCAGCACTTTAAGTATATCATGCCACTCCCTTCTGGCTTGTAGGGTGTCTGCCGAGAAATCAGCTGTTAACCTTATGGGAGTTCCCTTGTATGTTATTTGTCATTTTCCCCTTTCTGCTTATAATAATTTTTCTTTGTCTTTAATTTTTGTCAGTTTGATTACTATGTGTCTTTGTGTGTTTCTCCTTGGGTTTATCCTGTAAGGGACTCTCTGCACTTCCTGGACTTGGGTGGCTATTTCCTTTCCCATGTTAGGGAACTTTTAGACTATAATCTCTTCAAATAATTTTTGAGGTCCTTTCTCTCTCTCTTCTCCTTTTGCGACCCCTATGTGAATGTTGTTATGTTTAATGTTGTCCCACATGTCTCTTAGGCTGTCTTCATTTCTTTTCATTCTTTTATCTTTATTCTGTCCCACAGCAGTGAATTCCTCCATTCTGTCTTCCAGGTCACTTATTCGTTTGTCTGCCTCAGTTATTCTGCTATTGATTCCTTCTAGCGGATTTTTCATCTCAGTTATTATATTGTTCATCTCTGTCTGTTTGTTCTTTAATTCTTCTATATCTTTGTAGAAAAGTTCTTGCATCTTCTCAGTATTTGCATCCATTATTTTTCTGAGGTCCTGGATCATCTTCACTATCATTATTCTGGATTCTTTTTCTGGAAGGTTGCCTCTCTCCACTTCATTTAGTTGTTTTTCTGGTGTTTTATCTTGTTCCTTCATCTGGTACATAGCCTTCTGCCTTTTCATTTTTTCTATCTTTCTGTGAATGTGGTTTTTGTTCCACAGGCTGCAGTATTGTATTTTTTCTTGCTTCTGCTGTCTGCCCTTTGGTGGATGAGGCTATCTAAGAGGCTTGTGTAAGTTTCCTGATGGGAGGGACTGGTGGTGCGTAGAGCTGACTCTTGCTCTGGTGGGCAGAGCTCAGTAAAACTTTAATCTGCTTGACTGCTGATTGGTGGGGCTGGGTTCCCTCCCTGTTGGCTGTTTGGCCTGAGGCAACCCAACACTGGAACCTACCTGGGCTCTTTGGTGGGACTAATGACGGACTCTTGGAGGGCTCCTGCCAAGGAGTATTTCCCGAACTTCTGCTACCAGTGTCCTTGTCCCCACAGTGAGCCACAGCCACCCCCAACCTCTGCAGGAGACCCTCCAACACTAGCAGGTAGGTCTGGTTCTCTTTCCCCTGGGGTCACTGCTCCTTCCCCTGGGTCCCGATGTGCACACTACTTTGTGTGTGCCCTCCCAGAGTGAAGTCTCTGTTTCCCCCAGTCCTGTTGAAGTCCTGCAATCAAATCCCAGTAGGCTTCAAAGTCTGATTCTCTAGGAATTCCTCCTCCCGTTGCCGGAACCCCAGGTTGGGAAGCCTGACGTGGGGCTCAGAACCTTCAATCCAGTGGGTGGACTTCTGTGGTATGTGTTCTTCAGTCTGTGAGTCACCCACCCAGCAGTTATGGGATTTGATTTTACTGTGATTGCACCCCTCTTACTGTCTCACTGTGGCTTCTCCTTTGTCTTTGGATGTGGCGTATCTTTCTTGGTGAGTTCCAGTGTCTTCCTGTTGATGATTGTTCAGCAGCTAGTTGTGATTTTGGTGTTCTCACAAGAGGGAGTGAGAGCATTTCCTTCTACTCCGCCATCTTGGTTCCTCCTAGCTCAGCATTACAATTTTATATAGTCTAATATGTGTACTATTTTTTCATTTAAAACTCCTGAGTTTCCAGTTTGGGTTAAGAAGCTGATCATTTCTCTGGGCCCCAGATTTTATATATAAACTCCTGTGTGTTCTTACATGACTTTTATTGTTTTATCCATATTTAAACCTTGAATCAATCTGAAGCTCATTAATGTTTTTGTTCATGTCTTAACTGAAGGTTTAAGTTTGTTTTCTTTTAGATTTTTTTATGCCAGTGACATTTATGGAAAAGAATCCAGCCTTTGCTCAAAGGATTAAAATATTACCTTTGTCATATTTACATTCTTGTATATATTGGACTCTATTTCAGTTTTCTCCATTGTGTTTTATTGATCTACTTGCATATGACTATACCAATACCATACTGATTTTATTAAAAAGGATTTACAGTATATTTATAAAGCAAGGATCAACCAACCTATTTTTTCATAATTTTTGACTATACTTTGTCATTGAATCTTCAATATAAATTTTAAGGTAGTTTAATGCAATTAGGAAACAACAACATTCTTGGGATTCTAATTGGAATTGTATTGATTTGAGACATTAGTTTTGGGATAACTGATAGTTTTATCATATTCATTCAGACCTTGTTTTAAATACTTCTGTGTTTATCATTTTCTCCGTATAGGTTCTTTGACTTTGCTTTTATTTCCATTTATTTAGTTTTTTCACTCTAGTGAGTAAAATATTTTTTCCATTGACTCTTCTACATTCTTACTGCTAGAATCACAAACAGTAGTTAATATTTGTATATTTATGTATTACTCAAGCAACTCATCAAATTCTCTTCTTAGTTTTTTTTTCTATAGAGTATATGTAGTTTTATAGGTAAACTATCATGCAATCATTTTATCTCTTTTCTGATATTTACACCAGTTATTTGTCTTATCCAAGAATATCCAAAACAATGCTGAAAATAATGATAAAAACTTACTGATTTTAATTGTATTGGTTTTAAGATCTGACTCTTTGAGACAATATTCATTTGAGGGTTTTGATAGTATTTATTATATGTAAATAGTTTTCTTCAATTACTATCTTATTTAGATAACTTACTAGAAATGGCTACTGAACTTTTTCGAATAAGTTTTTAACATTTGTTGATAAAATACTACTGCTTTTCTCCTTTAATTTATTTATTAAATGTATTATGTAGATAGATTTCCTGATTAAAAAACACTTTGCATCTGTGGAACATTAATTGGCTACAGTGTATTATAATATGATATATCAATTATATTTTCTAATATGTTATAATATTTAGAATGTTTTCATCTATATTCATATTGGTTTATAAGGTTTATTTTAATACCATTTTCATAGTCATGGTAATAAACTTATGCTGTCTACATAAAATGAATTGGAAATTTTTTCATTTTTTTTCTGGAAATAGTTTAAATAAATTTGAAATTATCTGTACATTAAAGATTTGACAAATTCAACTTTGAATCAATCTGCTCCTGCTTTTACAATGATCGTTCTTGAACCACATTTTCAATCACTTTATCATAATTAGGTTATTAAGGTTTCCAATACTTTTGGGTTAATTTTTAGAAATTATGTTTTGTTAGAAGATCATCAATTTTTCTCTAGGTTTGAAAATTTGTTGTCTTGGAACTGTGTGTTGAATTCTCTTCAGAGGATAATTTTGATATATTAATCTTTTCAATATCTGTGGTTAAGTTTCATTTATAATTCTAGTATTGTGCATTTGCTCTCTTTCTTCCTTAACTATGTGTTTGAGATAGATAACTATTTTATTCATTTTTTCTAAAAAAGATTTTATATTTATTTGTTCATATATTTTACTTTCTAACTTATTGATTTCAGCTTGTCTATTAATTCCTACTTCCTACAAGGTTGATCTTGTAGTTCTCTCAAATAATATAATGAGAAAGAAGATCATATATTTTCATATTTCCTTTTTAATATAAAAACATTTAAGTCTGTTTATTTTCTTCTAAGTATAGAGATCTCGGTATCCTATAGGTTTTGATAGAAATGTTTTCCGTTTCAGTTTATTCCATATGGGTTTAATTTCAATTTTGATGGCCTTTGTGAACCAAATGTCATTTATAGTTGATTTTTCTAATTCCTATATATTTAACATTTTTTGTTTTTGGCAATCATTTTATAACTTTTTTTAAACATCTTTATTGGAGTATAATTGCTTTACAACAGTGTGTTAGTTTCTGCTTAATAACAAAGTAAAACAGCTATACATCTACATATAACACCATATCCCCTCCCTCTTGCGTCTCCCTCCCATCCTCCATATCCCACCCTTCTAGGTGGTCACAAAGCACTGAACTGAACTCCCTGTGCTATGGGAAGCAGCTGCTTCCCACTAGCTATATGTTTTATGTTTGGTAGTGTACATATGTCCATGTCTCTCTCTCACTTCGTCCCAGCTTACCCTTCCCCCTCCCTGTGTCCTCAAGTCCATTCTGTATGTCTGCATCTTTATTCCTGTCCTGCCTATAGGTTCCACAGAACCTTTTTTTTTTTTTTTTTTTAGATTCAATATATATGTGTTAGCATATGGTATTTGTTTTCTCGTTCTGAGTTTCTTCACTCTGTATGACAGACTCTACATCCATCCACCTCACTACAAATAACTTAATTTTGTTTCTTTTTATGGCTGAGTAATATTCCATTGTATATATGTGACATATCTTCTTTACCCACTCATCTGTCGATGGACACTTATGTTGTTACAATGTCCTGGCTACTGTAAATAGAGCTGCAATGAACATTGTGGTACATGGCTCTTTATGAATTATGGTTTTCCCAGGGTAAATGACCAGTAGTGGGATTGCTAGGTCATATGGCAGTTCTGTTTTTAGTTTTTTAAGGAAACTCCTTACTGTTCTCCATAGTGTCTGTATTAATGTACATTTCCACCAACAGTCCAAGAGTGTTCCCTTTTCTCCACACCCTCTCCAGCATTTATTGTTTCTAGATTTTTAGATGATGGCCATTCTGACTGGTGTGATGTGATAGATACCCCATTGTAGTTTTTTTTTTTTTTTTTTTTTAACGGTATGCAGGCCTCTCACTGTTGTGGCCTCTCCCACTGCGGAGCACAGGCTCCAGATGCGCAGGCTCAGCAGCCATGACTCACGGGCCTAGCCGCTCCACAGCATGTGGGATCTTCCCGGACTGGGGCATGAACCCGTGTCCCCTGCATCGGCAGGCAGACTCTCAACCACTGCGCCACCAGGGAAGCCCCGCATTGTAGCTTTGATTTGCATTTCTCTAATCATTAGTAACGTTGAGCATTCTTTCATGTTTGTTGGCAATCTATATATTTTCTTTGGAGAAATGTCTGTTTAGGTTTTCTGCCCATTTTTTGATTTTTTTTTTTTTTTTTTGATATGGAGCTGCATCAGCTGCTTGCAAATTTTGGAGATGAATCCTTTGTCAGTTGCTTCATTTGCAAATATTTTCTCCCATTCTGAGGGTTGTCTTTTCGCCTTTTATATGGTTTCATTTGCTGTGCAAAGGCTTTTAAGTTTCATTAGGTCCCATTTGTTTCTTTTTGCTTTTATTTCCATTTCTCTAGGGGGTGGGTCAAAAAGCGTCTTGCTGTGATTTATGTCATAGAGTGTTCTGCCTATGTTTTCCTCTAAGAGTTTGATAGTGTCTGGCCTTCCATTTACGTGTTTAATCCATTTTGAGTTTATTTTTGTGTATGGTGTTTGAGAGTGTTCTAATTTCATTCTCTTACATGTAGCTGTCCAGTTTTCCCCGAACCACTTATTAAAGAGGCTGTCTTTTCTCCATTGTATATTCTTGCCTCCTTTATAAAAAATAAGGTGAGCATATTTGCCTGGGTTTATCTCTGGGCTTTCTATCTGGTTCCATTGATCTATATTTCTGTTTTTTGTGCCTGAACAATACTGTCTTGATTACTGTAGCTTTTTAGTATAGTCTGAAGTCAGGGAGCCTGATTCTTCCAGCTCTGTTTTTCTTTCTCAAGATTGCTTTGCTATTCAGGGTATTTGTGTTTCCATACAAATTGTGAAATTTTTTGTTCTACTTCTGTGAAACATGCCATTGGTAGTTTGATAGGGATTGCACTGAATCTGTAGATTGCTTTGGTAGTATAGTCATTTTCACAATGTTGAGTCTTCCAATCCAAGAACATGGTATATATCTCCTTCTGTTTGTATCAACTTTAATTTCTTTCAGCAGTGGCTTATAGTTTTCTGCATACAGGTCTTTTTTCTCCTTAGGTAGGTTTATTCCTAGGTATTTTATTCTTTTTGTTGCAATGGTATATGGGAGTGTTTTCTTAATTTCTCTTTCAGATTTTTCATCATTAGTGTATAGGAATGCAAGAGATTTGTGTGCATTAATTTTGTATCCTGCTACTTTACCAAATTCATTGATTAGCTCTAATAGTTTTCTGGTAGCATCTTTAGGATTCTCTGTATATAGTATCTTGTCATCTGCAAACAGTGACAGTTTCACTTCTTTTCCAATTTGGATACCTTTTATTTCTTTTACTTCTCTGATTGCTGTGGATAAAAATTCCAAAACTATGTTGAATAGTAGTGGTGAGAATGGGCAACCTTGTCTTGTTCCTGATCTTAGAGGAAATTGTTTTATTTTTTCACAATCAAGAATGATGTCGGCCGTGGGTTTCTCATGTATGTCCTTTATTATGTTGAGGTAAGTTCCCTCTGTGCCTATTCTCTGGAGAGTTTTATCATAAATTGGCATTGAATTTTGCTGAAAGATTTTCTGCCTCTATTGAGATGATCATATAGTTTTCTCCTTCAATTTGTTAATATGGTTTATCACAATGATTGATTTGCACATATTGTAGAATCCTTGCATTCCTGGGATAAACTCCACTTGATCATTGTGTATGATTCTTTTAATGTGCTGTTGGATTCTCTTTGCTAGTAATTTGTTGAGGAGTTTTGCATCTATGTTCATCAATAATATTGCCCTGTAGTTTTCTTCCTTTGTGATATCTTTGTCTGGTTTTGGTATCAAGTTGATGGTGGCCTTGTAGAATGAGTTTGGGGATGTTTCTCCCTCTGCTATACTTTGGAAGAGTTTGAGAAAGGTAGGTGCTAGCTCTTCTCTAAATATTTAGTAAAAGCCACCTGTGAAGCCATCTGGTCCTAGCCTCTTCTTTGTTGGAAGATTTTTAATCACAGTCTCAATTTCAGTGCTTGTAATTGGTCTGTTTATATTTTCTATTTATTCCTGGTTCAGTCTCAGAATGTTCTGCTTTTCCAAGAATTTGTCCATTTCTTCCAGGTTGTCCAATTTATAGTCATATAGTTGCTTGTAGTAATCTCTCATGATCCTTTGTATTTTTGCAGTGTCAGTTGTTACTTCTTTTTCATTTCTAACTGTATTGATTTGAGTCTTCTCCCTTTTTTTCTTGATGAATCTGGCTAATGATTTATCAATTTTGTTTATCTTCTCAAAGAAACAGCTTTTAGTTCTGTTGATCTTTGCTGTCATTTCCTGCATTTGTTTTTCATTTACTTCTAATCGGATCGTTATGATTTCTTTCTTTCTGCTAACTTTGGGGATTTTTTGTTCTTCCTTCTCTAATTGCTTTAGGTGCAAGGTTAGGTTGTTTATTTGAGATGTTTCTTGAGGTAGGATTGTATTGCTATAAAGTTCCCTCTTAGAACTGCTTTTGCTGCATCCCATAGGTTTTCAGTCATCATGATTTCATTGTCATTTCTTTCTAGATTTTTTTTTATTTCCAGTTTTATTTCTTCAGTGATCTCTTGGTTATATATTAGTTTAGTCTTTAGCTTCCATGTATTTGAAATTTTTACAGATTTTTTCCTGTAATTGATATCTTGTCTCATAGTGTTGTGGTCGGAAAAGATACTTGAAGTGATTTCAATTTTCTGAAATTTACCAAGGTTTGATTTGTGACCCAAGATATGATCTATCCTGGAGAATGTTCCATGAGCACTTGAGAAGAATGTTTATTCTGTTGTTTTTGGATGGAATGTCCTATAAATATCAATTAAGTCCATCTTGTTTAATGTATCATTTAAAGCTTGTGTTTCCTTATTTATTTTCATTTTGGATGACCTGTCCATTGGTGAAAGTGGGGTGTTAAAGTCCCCTACTATGAATGTGTTACTGTTGATTTCCCCTTTTATGGCTGTTAATATTTGCCTTATGTATTGTGGTGTAAATATTTACAATTGTTATATATTCTTGTTGGATTGATCCCTTGATCATTATGTAGTCTTCTTTGTTTTTATATTCTTTGTTTTAAAGTCTCTTTTTTCTGGTATGAGAATTGCTACTCCAGCTTTCTTTTGATTTCCATTTGCATGGAATAAATTTTTCCATCCCCTCACTATCAGTGTGTATGTGTCCCTAGGTCTGAAGTGGGTGTTTTGTAGACAGCATATATACTGGTTTTGTTTTTGTATCCATTCAGCCAGTCTATGTCTTTTGGTGGGAGAATTTTATACTTTTACATTTAAGGTAGCTATTGATATGTATGTTCCTATTACCATTTTCTTAATTGTTTTGGGTTTGTTATTGTAGTTCTTTTCTTTCTGTTGTGTTTCCTGCCTAGAGAAGTTCCTTTAACGTTTTTTGTAAAGCTGATTTAGTGGTGCTTAATTCCCTTAGCTTTTGCTTGTCTGTAAGGTTTTTAATTTCCCCATCGAATGTCAATGAGATCCTTGCTGGGTAGAGTAAACTTGGTTGTAGATTTTTCCCTTTCATCACTTTAAATATGTCTTGCCACTCTCTTTTGTTTTGCAGAGTTTCTGGTGAAACGTTAGCTGTTAACCTTATGGGGATTCCCTTGTATGTTATTTGTTGTTTTTCCCTCGCTGCTTTTAATATTTTTTCTTTGAATTTAATTTTTGACAGTTTGATTAATATTTGTCTTGGCACGTTTCTCCTTCGATTTATCTTGTATGGGACTCTCTGGGCTTCCTGGACTTGATTGAGTCTTTCCTTTCCCATGTTAGGAAGTTTTCAACTGTAATCTCTTGAAATGTTTTCTCAGTCCTTTCTTTTTTTCTTCTTGTTCTGGGACACCAATAATTTGAGTGTTGGTGCATTTAATGTTGTCCCAGTGGTCTCTGAGACTGTCTTCAATCTTTTCATTCTTTTTTCTTTATTCTTCTCTGCAATAGTGATTTCCACCATTGTGTTTTCCAGGTCACTTATCCGTTCTTCTGCCTCAGTTATTCTGCTATTGATTCCTTCTATAGACTTTTTAATTTCATATATTTTGTTGTTCCTCATTGTTTGTTTGCTCTTTAGTTCTTCTAGCTTCCTGTTAAACGTTTCTTGTATTTTCTCCATTATATTTCCAAGAATTTGGATCATCTTTGCTATCATTACTCTGAATTCTTTTTCAGGTAGACTGCCTATTTCCTCTTCATTTGTTTGCTCTGGTGGGCTTTTACCTTGCTCCTTTCATCTGTTGTGTGTTTCCCTGTCTTCTCATTTTGCTTAACTTACTGTGTTTGTGGTCTCCTTTTTGCACGCTTCAGGTTCGTAGTTCCCATTGTTTTTGGTGTCTGCCCCCAGTGGGTAGTTTGGTTCAGTTGGCTGTGCCCCTCCTGGTGGAGGGGACTGGTGCCTGTGTTCTGTTGGATGAGGCTGGATCTTGTCTTTCTGGTAGGCAGAACCACATTCGGTAGTGTGTTTTTCAGTGTCTGGGACATTATTATGATTTTAGGCAGCCTCTCTGTTAATGGGTGGGTTTATGTTCCAGTCTTTTTTTTTTTTTTCCTGCATACGTGGGCCTCCCACTGCTGTGGCCTCTCCCGCTGTGGAGCACAAGCTCTGGACGTGCAGTCTCAGTGGCCATGGCTCACGGGTTCAGCTGCTCCGTGGCACGTGGGATCTTCCCAGACCGGGGCACGAACCCACATCCCCTGCATCAGCAGGCAGACTCTCAACCACTGCGCCACCAGGGAAGCCCTGTGTTCCAGTCTTGTTAGTTGTTTGGCATAGGGTGTCCAGCACTGTAGTGCACTTGTCTTTGAGTGGAGCTGGGTCTTAGTGTTGAGATGGAGATCTCTTGGGGAATTTTTGCTGTTTGATATTATGTGGAGCCAGGAGGTCTCTAGTAGGCCACTGTCACCAACTTGGTTCTCCCACCTCAGAGGCACAGGTCTGACATCTGGCCAGGGCACAAATACCCTGTCAGCCACATAGCTCAGAAGAAAAGGGAAAAAGAAAGAAAGAAAGAAAGAAAAAGATAAAATAAAATAAAGTTATTAGACTAAAAAATAAAAATTATTAAAAATAAAAAAATTGAAAAGTATTTAAAAAAATCCACCAATGATAACACACAGTAAAACTATACTAAAGAACAAACAAAAGAGAAAACGGACAGACATAACTCTAGGACAAATGGTAAAAGCAAAGCTATACAGACAAAATCCCACAAAGAAGCATACACGTACACACTCACAAAAAGTTAAAAAGGAAAAAAGAAATATCTCTCTATATACAAAAAAAGGAAGAGAGCAACCAATTCAATAAAGAAATCTACCAATGATAATAAGCTCTAAATACTAAACTAAGATAAACATAAAACCAGAAATAAATTAGATGCAGAGAGCAAACCCCAAGTACAGTTGCTCCCAAATATCACTGCCTCTATTTTGGGATGATTCATTATCTATTCAGGTATTCCAGAGATGCAAGGTATGTCAAGTTTATTGTGGAGATATTTAATCCACTGCTTCTGATGCTGCTGGGAGAAATTTCCCTTTCTCTTCTTTTATCGCACAGCTCCTGGGGTTCAGCTTTGGATTTGGTCCTGCTTCTGTGTATAGGTCGCCTTAGGGCATCTGTTGTTTGCTCAGACAGAATGGGGTTAAAGGAGCAGCCAATTAAGGGGGCTATGGCTCACTCAGGCTGGGGGGAGGGAAGGGTATGGAATGCGGGGCAAGCCTGTGGCGGCAGAGGCCAGTGTGACGTTGCAACAGCTTGAGGCACACTGTGTGTTCTCCCAGAGAAGTTGTCCCTGTATCACGGAATCCTGGCAGTGGTGGGCTGCACAGGCCCCTGGGAGGGGAGGTGTGGATAGTGACCTGTGCTTGCACACAGGCTTCTTGGTGGCTGCAGCTGCATCCTTAGTGTTTCATGCCCATCTCTGGTGTCTGCACTGATAGCCGTGGCTTGCACCCATCTCTGGAACTCGTTTAAGTGGTGCTCTTAAACCCCTCTCCTTACGCACACCAAAACAATGGTCTCTTGCCTCTTAAGTAGTTCCAGACTTTTTCCTGGACTCCCTCCCTGCTAGTGGCACACTAGCCTCCTTCAGGCTGTGTTCACGCAGCCAACCCCAGTCCTCTCCCTGGGCTCTGCCCTCCAAAGCCAGAGCCTCAGCTCCCAGGCCTCACCTGCCCCACCGGGTGAGCAGATCAGCATCTCAGGTTCGTGAATGCTGGTCGGCACTGATCATCTGTGTGGGAATCTCTCCACTTTGCCCTCTGCACCCCTGTTGCTATGCTCTCTTCTGTGGCTCTGAAGCTTCTCCCCTGCCAAGCCCCCCATCTCTGCCAGTGAAGGGGCTTCCTGTAATTTGTTTTAAAATTTGTTTCTAATTTGTTGGATTATGACAGAAAATGTGGCTTGAACATAGTATCTTTTGAAGGACTTACATTTTGTATTTTGGGGAAAATACATGATTTTAAAAAGTATTCAATGGACGTGGAAAAAAGCTCTATTTGAGGGAGATGAAGTTCTATATATGCTATATATAGTGAAAGGCATTATAATATTATGATATAGAATTAACTTATTTTTGGCCTTTTAATATGTCTACCTCTGAAAGAGATATATTGATGTCTCTTACTATAGTCATATTTTAAAAATAATTTCTTATTGAATTTATAGCATGTTGTTTAATACATTTATATTTTTCATTGCAAAGAATTATATGACTGATATATCTTTTTTGTAAATTTCACCTTTTATATTAACCATGCTTTTTACTCTATTTGATGATTTTAAAGTTAAATTCTACTTTTAATTTTTTAATAATGTTACTCTTGGTTATTTTAGCATTTTTCTGACATCCTCTTGCTCATTCCTTTATTTTTACCCTTTCATTATTACTTTGTTTTAAGAATGTTTTCTGTAGAAACATCTTAGTGAGATGTGTTTTTTTAATTCATTCCAATCCACCAGTTTGAGTCTTTTAAGGGGAGAAGTCACTCTATTCACACTTAATATAGTGACTGATATACTTGATTCTATTGCAATCATCTTTATTTAAAAAAAAATATTTTAGGGCTTCCCTGGTGGCGCAGTGGTTGAGAGTCTGCCTGCCAATGCAGGGGATATGGGTTCGTGTCCCGGTCCGGGAAGATCCCACATGCCACGCAGCAGCTGGGCCTGTGAGCCACGGCTGCTGAACCTGCACGTCCAGAGCCTGTGCTCCACAGTGGGAGAGGCTGCAGCAGTGAGAAGCCCACATACCACAAAAAAATAAAAAAATATATTTTATATTATTGTTTTATATTTTTCATTTTCCTCATTTTTCCTGGTTAGAGAAAGTTGACAAAATTTGGAGATCTTCAATGTCTAGGTTCTATTAAAGCCATGAGACATGCTGAGACCATCCAGGCAGTGATGGTAGATCAAAAAGATAAGCAATCTGAGGACTGAGCCCTCTGGTCACCCAATATTTAACTGTCATGAAGATTAGAATTAGTAAACCAAGAAGACTGATAAGGAATAACCAGTGATGCAAGTGAATTTTCAAAGAGAAGACTGTTGCTCAAGAGATCAAATAAAAGTGTTTCAAGAAGGGGAAAGTGACTAATGATGTCAAATACTGCTTATGGGTCAAGAAAGATTTGGACTAAAAATTGGATTTAGCAATGTGGTGACTATTGGTGACTTAGACAAATTTTGATGGAGTATTGAGGGCAAAACCTTAATTAAAGCTGTCAAAGAGAATGTTAGAGGGACACTGGTTATGGAGGTGTGAAGAAGTTGGTGATTTCTCTCTGCAAAATAAAAGACTGAAAATATAGTCAAAACAAACATTTTAAGGCACTGGAAATTGAGCAATGTTTAACAAGAAATTGAGAAGTGTGTATTCTTGAAAAACTGCAAGAGCTTTTAGTAAAAGCAGAGATAAGTTCATGGTCTCCTTGCCTGGGGAAGATCTCCTCCCCACTTCTCCACCAATTTGTTTGGTCAGCAAGAATAATAGCATTTTAACATTCAGGGACTACTCATGAAAACCAGAAAATTTGCTGCCAAAAAGGGGAACTTAATTATGGGGGAGAGGGAGTAAAAACTCAATAGCTTTTCTGGCAAATATAGGTTTCTTAGGTTTGGAAAAATAAAAGGAACCCACAGCTTTGGTCTAAACCCACAGAGTTGGGATAATTAATGGGCCAGCCAGAAATTTAATGGGAAGATTCTAGAAATGAGAGATCAAGAGAAGTGAAAATGTGTTTCAATCACATCCCTGGTTGAAAGGAAAATTACACATGTATAAGGAAGTCTCCAGAGAGCCCAGCCACAAATGAAAGCCAAGGGAGATTTGATAATTGACAGCAAATTTAAATGAACTCATGAACCCACTCACAGATTTGTTGGCATTGGGTGGATGACTTTCAGGCTCAAAATGTGTAAATGAAACCTTTACCCAAACTAGCTGACAACTAAGCTATGCAGATAAAGTGTTGATGCCTTGAAAGCTAGACTAAATATAAAAGAGAAATAATTGAAAACATCAGTAGCTACAGTGAGGGAGACAGAGTCCACAATTTAAGTCCATGTAGTTACTAAAACAAAAACAGCCCTGAGAAAAATGAAAAAGAATATTAAGTTGCTATATTATTTAAATACCCAATTTTTGCAAAAATATTGCTAGATGTGCAAGGAAATAGCAAAGTACAACCCATGCTCAGGAAAAAAAAACAGTCAATAGAAACTGACTCTGTGTGGGCCCAGATGTTGTATTTAATAATTGAGGACCTTGAAGCAGCTGCTTTAAATATGTCCAAAAAATTAACTAAAAGAGGACACAAGTGAACTATCTATGAAGCAAAAACAGACTCACAGACATAGAGAACAAACCTGTGGTTGCCAAGGGTGAGGGGGGATGGGGGAGGGATGGATTAGGAGTTTGGGATTAGCAGATGCAAACTATTATATATAGAATGGATAAACAAAAATGTCCTACTGTATAGCACAGGGAACTATATTCAATATTCTGTGATAATGGAAAAGAATATAAAAAAGTATATATTTGTATAACTGAATCATTTTGCTGTACAGCAGAAATTAACACATTGTAAATCAACAATACTTCAATAAAATAAATTTTAAAAAGTCTAAAACATTAACAAAACTTTTGAAGAAAAATGGTTCAACATAGAAATCTTAACAGAGAAGTAGAAACTATGAAAAAAATTAAATGTATCTTCTAGAACTCAATATGAAGCATCCATAATGCAAAAGAAATCTGAAATACAGAGTGAAAAATATAGGAAAAACATGGAAGAATTCAGACACCTGTAGGACAACGTATCCCAAATTGTGCATAATAAGAATCCTAGGGGCTTCCCTGGTGGCGCAGTGGTTGAGAGTCCGCCTGCCAATGCAGGGGACACGGGTTCGTGCCCCGGTCCAGGAGGATCCCACATGCCGTGGTGCGGCTGGGCCCGTGAGCCATGGCCGCTGAGCCTGCGCGTCTGGAGCCTGTGCTCCGCAACGGGAGAGGCCATAACAGTGAGAGGCCCGCGTACCGCATAAAAAAAAAAAAAAAAAAAAAAAAAAGACAAAGAATCCTAGAAGGAGAGATAAGAAGAAAAAGACTAAAAAAAATATTTAATAAAATAATGGCCAAAATTTTGCCATATGATTACAAAAAAACAGGGCAATGAACCTCAAGTAATATAAATATATTATATATATAAACACAAAAATAACCACACCTACAAATCACAAACTGCTGAAATACAAAAAACCTTGAAAGCAGTAAGAGCAAACAACTTATCTTGTATAGGGAAACAACAAATTGCAGACTTCTCATCAGAAACAATGGAAGCCAGTAGGCAGTAAATTATTCAAAGAACTGAAAAAAAAGTTAAAGCTATCAAGAATTCTATACCCAGAGAAATTACTCTGCAAAATTGAAAATAAAATAAAGGCTTTCTAGATGGAAATATAAATTGAGAGAATTAATTACTAAAAGATCTACCCTATAAGAAATACTGAGGGGAGTCCTGCAGAATAAAAGAAAATGACACCTGATGCTAATCTGGATCTACAGGAATGAATGAAAAGAGTTAGAGCTATATGGGAGCAAAGTGGCTATATTTTACCAAAATTATGTCAGTATTAACCTAAAGTTAAATCTACCTAAAATAGATTGAGATAAATTAAAGATGTATGTTGTAATCCCTACAGCAACCACTAAAATTTTTAAAAATTCCTTTAAATATATATTTTTTAAAATACATACTACAGAGGACTTAAAATGGCATAGTAAAATGTATTTCACATAAGGTTTGGCAAGCTATGGCCTGTGGGCCACATATTATAAATAAAGTTTTATTAAAACACAGCCATGCTCATTGATTTATGTATTATCTATGGCTGTTTTCATATTACAATGGTAGAGTTGAGTAGTTTCAACAGAGAACATATGATCCTCAAAGCCTAAAACATTTACTATTTGTCCCTTCATAGAAAAATTTGCCCAAGAAAGCAATAAAAAAGAAATAGAGGAACAACAACAAAAGATAAACATGAAACACATAGAAGGCAAATGGCACATGTAAATTCCACCATATCAATCATTATATTAAATGTAAGTGGACTAAACACACCAATCAAAGAGACTATCTGGCTGGATATAAAAAAAGCAATATTCAATGATATATTGCTTTCAAGAGACACTTTATAATCAAAGAAACAAATAAAATGTGAAAAGATTTACTCTGAAAACAATAACCATCGTGAGCTGGAGTAGTTATATTAACATCAGACTTTAAGACAAGTTAAATTACTAGAGACAAAAAGAGATATTTCATAATAATAAAGGGATCACTACATCAAGAAGATGCAACACAAAAAGAATGGGAAGAGATAAATTGTAGATAAATATAGATAGCTCTATGAAGAGTTTTGATGTAAGGATGACCTAAAATAAAATGTGAAGTCAATACAGGTTGTTTTTTTAATTGAAAAAATACAGTAGTTTTGTTATTCTGATGGTGGGAAGCCAGAGGTGCAGAAAATAATTTATGATTCAGGAGAGGAATAAAGCCCTTGGGTAAATAAACGAATATTGAGGATGGGGTTGCTGGCCTTATATAAGAGCATGAATAGTTCACCTCTGCTTATGGAGTAAAGGGAGAATATATAGGCACAGATGTAGGATGTAGATGTAGGTGGTATAATATGTGTTTTGATGCATTAGCTGAGACTATTCAGTTCTGCTACAGAGGATGAGAAGAACAAACAGGATCAATAAAACTCATAAAAATTGTTTTGAGGGAGATAATTCTCCATGAGTCTTTTTTGTTTTTGCCTATTTTGAGAATAGATACATTTTTTTCAAGGTTGGTTTTATAGCACACAATCTTGAAATAGAGATAATGCTCTCTGTCCAGAAAAAAGGACAGATTTATTTCTTCTTCAGTACGATAAAGATAATGTCTTCCTATGGAGCAAAGATAGGTCTGCTTGTAGCCCATTATAAAAGATTCTGGTTCTCCAAACTTGAGTTTCCTCTCCTAATACAATCCACTATGTGTGTAGGCTTCACCTGGCTCTTGTTGCATTGCCCTGTTGGAACTGCAGCTCAAGAAACTGGTGTAAGAAAATTATGATATCTGGCTACTGCCATTGTTGTGGAAATAAACTCTCCTTTATCTCTGACCAGAAATCTCACATCTTCTGCCACAACAAATTACAGAAAACTAAGCTGAGTTTGAATATTGTGTGGAATCTCATACTCTTGACAGTTTTGACAGTTTTAATTATGAAATAATAAGGAAGCAATTAACTTACAGGATGCAAACAAATTCCATGAGGTATGGTAAGTATAAGTTATGAGTAAGTAAATAGCTTGTGAAATATAGATAGAATTTCTAAGATGTGTTAAACATAGGTACTATGTTAGTAAGATAAATTAAAGATAAATAGATATGTTAAAGATAGAATAAATGGAATACATGATGGATCAAACAGGAGTGTTACTTTTTGGTAGAAAAGAATGGAAAGATCACATCATAAGGTACCATAATGCACCATCTGGATTAACAGCTATGTCATCCCTAAAGTAGCCATTCACTGATAGTGCTCAGTATAGTTCCTCTCTGACCCCACATGTGCTGTGCCCAAGAAGCAAAGATAAAACCATAGTTGTTCAGCAAGGTAATTGGTGACCTACAGCTATTGGCCAAGCCAAACACACTTACTTTTGCATCTTTCTTGTAAAGCAAGCCATAGATGCTTTCTGTTCATGCCTCCTCCCTCCCTTTTCTCCAACCTCATCTCTGGTCCTCATAACCATGCCATCATGGGGAAAGCTGATGCAACAGAGGGACAGGACATATGAACATTATGTAACCAAGGATTCAGCTAGTGTGGTTCATCCAATCACTTACATCCTATCCTAGCTGTGCTGACATGCCAGATTTCTTTTCCTGTGCTTCTTGTTTTGTTTAAAATCAATTTAATAGATCATATGATTAAAAAATCTTAATTACTTTTTCATGTGAGCTTTTCTGTTCTGTGATCTCTTGGAGAGTTTTCCTGGTAGTGTGCTTGGTAGACACCACTGCATCAAGGTAATTATCACATAACAATATAAAGAGGAATTATCTTCTGATTGCTTAAATTTTCCTAATTAATGAGGAAGAAGGTGATCAGCTGAGAGTGAAGGAAGGAAGGAAGGTGGTTGGAAGTTTGAAAAAATTGGAAGTGTGAAATAGTCATCTGGGAGAGATGTAAACTAAATTGGAAAAAATGTGGTAGAATTACTGGGAAGCATTAGGGACCCACTCAAGGTTAGTGGTCATGAATTTTAAGTGAAATTTGTCAGCATGGTCTTACTTTTTTTTCCAGCCACATTCAACTGTATGGGTAACTGTAGGAAATTGATGGAGCTGTAAATGTCCAGTTTTAGGGCTTTTCCTTGAGGGTGTGACAGAGAAAGAGGAGGACAATGGATTTGAATATATCAAGTCCATGAAGGAAGAACTGTTCTCCAATTCGTGGAGCAGTGACTGACACAGTAGATGTTTAATAAATATTTCTTGAATGAATGGAAACTTGTTAGATTTTTCTCTTTATACTCAAAGTTCAGTAATTTTATATGTGTGTCTTCTATTACCAATTCTGGCTAGAATTTTATGAGCCCTTTTAGTCTGTGAGCTTAGATATTTCTCCAGCTCAGGGAAATTTTCCTCTATGTATTATTGGCTTGATTATTGCCACATTTCCATCTATTCCTGATATCCTTCTGGAACACTTATTATTTGTATATTAAATCACCTTGTATCTACCTTCAGAGGTTCTTACCTTTTTCCCATAATTTCTTTCTCTTTACATATTGGCTTTGAGCTTTAGGTATTTTTTTTTTTTTTTAGGTATTTGTTCTTTTGATTTCTAGTTTCCTAATTAGGGTCTCAATAGATGTTATCCTCTCCTTAAATGTGTCTACTCAATTGTTTAGTTGGCAAATTACCCAGTGGTTTTCTTTTGATGGGCATGTGTTCTACTTGTTCTGAGTGATATTCATCTCCCTGGTGCTAGGTCCTTTGGATTTGCTGTTTTCCAATTTTAGCTCATTAGGGTGAGGCACATTTGTTGGTGTTCTCTACACAATGGCAGTTCCATAAGTCTTGAATGGTGAAGTGTTGTTTATTTCTTGAGGCTAGTGATTTTAAAGCAGGTAGGCTGTAAGTACTGCACATTCCTGGCTTCACAGTTGGGGAAGACTCACCTACTATTTCAGCTTCTTCCCAGCCTCTTGTAGACCGGAAGATTAGTCACACTCACAACTAGGGATCAGTTTGTCCCACTCTTCCTTTTCCCCAACCACAGGCCTACTGATCTCTGTAGACCAAATTCTGTCTGGGGTCACAGTTGTATGATCCTCTAATTTCTAATGTTATTCTACAGCATGTCTTTTAACCATTCTATCCTCACAAACTTGTTTATGACCTGAACAAAGAATCCTATATTTTAAAAATCTTGGAGTAATCCTACTTCTGACAAGTGTCATTGTGCCCACTCAGCACTTAGGTTTCAATTCTTAATGTATACTTGTACCTCACTTGAAGCAAGACCAATTTGTGAAAATATGGATTAATGCACAAGACAAATCAAGGAGTAACTTTACTTTATCAAACTTTTCAAAATAGTATTGCTTTAATTAAGTCTCTGGTTTTCTTCTAAAAGTAATTTAATTTGAGGAAATTTACATTTTCCAGAATATATCAACTGCTGAAAGTCAGGCATTTCAGTATAATTTTATACCTGTTAATGCATTTATTAATTACTCTCAAGCCACAGAATAAAAATATGTTGTATGTCTAGACCATAAACTATTAAGAGTAGAAACCGTCTCTTCAATCATTTTTAGCCTCTCCATAGTGCCTGATACTGTGTTCTGTACACTGAAGATTTTCAATAAATATTTAATTAATTGGATTGTGGATTAAGCCCAAATTGTGGTAATTATTTAGATAATAGTAATGTTACAATAGTAAAACATATTCTACAGTGAATCATAACATTGTAGTACAATGATCACAAAGTTGCTCCCTTCTTTCAGAATCCCTAGTCTCATTAAGATGTTGGCATTGGAAGTATGGAAAAAGCATGAATAGAAAATTGATGACATCTGGAAATGTTAGCTGCAGCATACATTTCATATCATTCTTACCTATTTAATCTACTTTTCCTGTCTCTCTTTTTTTCAATATATTCTTTAATCTACTGCATATTTTTTTCTGGGACCTTTGTAATTGTTTTCTGAAAATCCAAATAGTCACATATATTTTCATTATTAAGTGAAAAACAGAGTGATTCTATAAAAACTGTCTATTCTCTTAATTGCCAGATTACTGCACTCATTAAATCCCTGTGAGCAGGTATACACTCTGTTGGTCTCTTCATTATTAAAGAGCTTACAAAAGTGTCAATTCACCTTAATCTCTTTAGTGAGGGGTGACTGCTATTTTAACTTTGAATAGAAAATGATAAAATTTAATATCTTGGACAAAAACATGCTTAGTTCTTACAGGTGTTGAATGAGAAGTGCTCAGACTAGAAGTAAATTTATTTGCAGAATCTAAATATTTCAGAGGTATTGTGTTTCAGGAGAGTAAAAAAAAAATCCATATTAAAAGAAAGAAATTCTGTCATATGTGACAACATGGATGAATCTTGAGGACAGTGTGTTAAGTGAAATAAGCCAGTCACAGAAGGACAAGTACTGTATGATACCACTTATAAGAGGTATCTATAGTAGTCAGTCTCATAGAAATAGAAAACAAATGGTGTTGCTTGAGGGGAGGGATTTCAGTTAAGCAAGATGAAAAAGTTCTGGAGATCTGCTGTATATCACTGTGCTTATAGCTAACAATACTGTACTATACACTTAACTGTTTGTTTAAAGGGTAAATCTCATGTTATGTGTTTTTTAACCACAATTTAAAAAACCCATATTAATTTCAGACCTCCTCTTTTTATGGCCTCTTGTATAAGGACACGTTCATTTTAAAAATAGAAATTTGGCAATTTCTAATGCTACAATCTGTACTAGGGCCTTTTAATATTCTAAAAATTATATTTTTTTCTGTTCAGTTACAGAAGAAGGGAAATAAAATTTGAAAGTAGCTGCTGAGCTTCCCCATAATATTTTGAGATCAAAAGTTCATTGATATCAATGTTTGTGATTCCAGGGCTTTTTACTGTTTCTAAGAGGTGGTTGCAAGCCCCAAGCAGTCAATATGTTTCTAATGGTATTTGCCTCTTTGTAGTATGGTTTGGGGAAGGTTTATTTTCCAAATTCTTCCCAAGTACATTTCTTTGAGATTGGAATGGTTTAAAAATGGGCAACAGCTATTAGGTATCTCACTGTCCTTTATGTTCAAAGATGATATTGCTGACATCATTTCTTCCTGCAACGTGTTTTTGCTCATAAGAACATTACAAAGTCTGTGTTGCCTCCCCTACTGATGATATCTCCTTGTGTCCTTTGCCTAAAACCTACAGTTGCTTTAAAGACTTGTCACTGACAGTCACTATAGTTAGCTCAATTCGAGACATCCCATCTCTAATTGTGTATCTCTGTGTTTTCCATTTGTATTGGCTGCTTTGTTAGAAGTTGATAACCCCCAATATATTATTCATCCAAAGTGTGACTTCTTTATTGTTGGAGGCTGTATCTGGGCGTGGGGCAAAGATTCAACACTGAATCAGTGGATGGCTTGCCTTTTACCATACTGATCTTGCTCTCTCCTGAGTTTTTGTTGTTGTCGTTGGTTGCTTTATTTTGTTTTCTTCTTTAGTGCCTACAGTATTAGGTAAGATGACTGTTCCTCCCCACAGGTCAATCTCTGGTGAGAATCACTTCAGTGTACTCATTAGCTGTGTCTGTACTCACACTCCCCAGGTGGACAGTCTGTTTGTGGAGATACATGTGTGTCAGGCTGCCCAGATGAAAGAGAATGTCATTGGCCCAGAAAGCCTGCTGATTTTCGTTTGTTTTTATAAAGTTAGATGGCATAAGAAGAGTGTTCTTCTCCACTGCACCCCTGCTAGTATCATTATTTAGAGTGTAATTCAACAGCCAAAATATGTGGGTTTATGGAGGTCTTTGAAACCTGACTTATCTGTTCCCTGAAAGCAAAATATACATCTTATTGAATTCCCTTGCATAACAAATATTATTCAAGATATTTGACCTTACCTCCAAGCAATCTTAAAAAAAACAAAACCAAATATGTTTTACCCTGGGAAAATGGTACAATAAGAGGCACACATGGAGTAAAGCCATATATTGGACAAAATCCTTTAAAGTGAAAGTGGGAATGAAGAGAAAATAAAATCTTGAACAATTAGGCAAACACAGCTCAACAAACTGTAAAACACAAAGAGATGCAAATGATCTTGCTTAAATCAACCATTGAGGCCTTGACCTCAATGAGCACCCTCAATAGTTGGTACCCTCAATTGCAATTTAAACATACTCATGTGCTGAACAAGCTGGAAGCAACCTCAGACCTTCTTGGTAATCACTTAGGATTGTGATTTATTTTTCTTCTCAGCCAAAACCAAAGAGATTAACCGTGTTGTCGCCAGACTGCATTTTTCGAGCACTTACATATTTCACCTAAATATACCATTTAATGTTCACAACAGCTTTTTGAGGTAGATGGTATTGTTATCATCATTTTACACATGAAAAAGCTAAGACTGAGTAGATTTGTGTATTTATTTTAAGCCCTGGGTATGAGTACATGTTGAATTTTGTAGCTATATTAACCCAGTGTGAAAGAAATTAACATAGCTACAAGCACCTTCTGTTCCTTAAAGATATTTACCTCTATCTAGATATAAATTATTATAGTACATTGCCCAGCATTTTGGAACCATGTAGAACTTCTTTTCTGGTCATGTGTCCATCTCCTTACTCCTTCACACTGGTCTCATTTTCTACCTAATATCATAAAACTAGTAAAGAGAGAAGCTATAATTTGAAAGCAGATTGACTCAAGAGTTCCCATGCCTAACTGCTGCCTGGTACTGCTTCACTGCTTCTTCTATCAGCATTATTCTCTTTTTTTAAAGTAAGACAAGAGATGCTCAGATTTGTAGACACCTCTCTGCTCTATCGTGGGCCTATTATTACTTCATACAGAGTAGAAAAGTCAAGCTTTTGTTGGATATCTGATGCAAAATGGAGAAATAGATTCGGGGATAGGCACTGCCATCAGGCTCATGGTCTGTCTGGAACAAGGAGTCTGAAATAGGTCCAGAGAGAGGATTCATTCAAAAAGAGCAGATCTGGGATAAAAACTAGGCAATCAGGTGGTCAAACAAGGCTGGAAAAATCACACAGATATTAAGGAGCACAGTCAATAATAGTAAATTTAGAACTTAGGCAAAGAAATTGGGCATCACAGAGTCAGAAACAGACCAACAGCTTCTGCTACAAAGGGTCAGGATTAAGACCAAGAACTTGAACAGTTTATATAAGGTAACAGCAGCAAGAGGTATCTTGATACGGAACAAACATTTTGTGTCATGTTTGGAGCTTTCAGAGGCTTGTTAAAGTAGCCAGTCACTAAGTTTGACTAATCTAGGAATGCAAGTGAAGATATCCATCATTTTGGGAAATAAGAAGGCTGAGATAAAAGCAGTTCTCAAAACTTTCCATCTCCTTTGAAAGTCTGCTTTCAGGGAAAGATATGATATCAGTCATTTTTACATCAGTGTAAAAAAGGTAAGTTTATGTGTTGTCTCTCTTGAGATATTTTACATTTTCAGCCTTGGCTCTTAATGTAGAATGAAAATGTTTATCCTGGCTTATAGGCATTTCTAACCCAGGCAACAATATGGAAGTAGATTTAGGGAGAGGAGCAGAAGGTCTTCCCATCATTCTTGATATCAAGCCACTTTGCTTATGTTTTACACCTGCCTTGCCAATCTTGATATTTCATCCAGTGAGAATACCTGAAGGACTTAGATGTTTGGGTGACTCATTTCGTTTCCTGTTGCAAGTCTTTTGTGCTTCTTTGTGTGAGAGTCAGTATAGGTATTTTAAAAAATTAAAAGATAGCAAAACAAAGTTGACCTTTTTAGTTAATACAGCTTTATATGAGCAGAGCAGTTTCATTGGTACATTTCATGTCCTGGCTGGAGTTTATAATTAAGGTATTCAGAATTGTCAGATAACTGCAATTTTCCTATCAGTTGTAATTCTTAGAATTTAGTGAAAGAGAAACAAGGAGAAATTGAAATTTATGTCTCTGTGGTTAAATTACAAGAGCACTGTTCTCAGGTGGTAATTCATTCATTGGACCTGCAAGAGGCTGTACTCAGGGATAAAACAGATGTCCTCTTTCATGTTTTTCTATCCTTAGAAATGGTAAGGCCAATGTGAAGGAGGAGGGACATAGATACAGCACTAAAAAAGAAGTTCTACGTGGTTCCAGAATACTGAGAAAAGTACTGTAAGGGTCTACATCTAGATAGAGCTAAATGACATTAAGGGACAGAAGGTGCTAATAGCTATGTTAATTTCTTTCTACACTGGACTAATATAGTTACAACAATTTGCTCATACCCAGGGCTTAAAAGAAATATCCAAATATTTTCCTGTGAGTTATGTATTTTTTTGTGGCTCTTCTGCTTTCTCATTGTGTAAGCTTGGGCCAGTTACTTTAACTCCTAAGTTTCACTTTCATTTTTCAAAGTGGTGGTGATAATGGCATATTCTTCATTTGGTTATTGCGAAAATAAATGGCATAATATATGTAAATCACTCAACACAGAGCCTGGCACACCACAGACAATAAATAATAGAATCTATTATTATTCCTTTACTGTGTTAAAACAACCCTGTGCAGTATGCAGGAAAGACATTAATCCTCATAACAAGCTGAATCTCAGGTGTTAAATTATTATTCAAAGTTGGTAAAGTAAAAGAGCTGGGTCCGTAATTCATTAATATGTATTACATACTTTCACTTTTAGAATCCAAATCTTGATGTGTGTGTGTGTGTGTGTGTGTGTGTGTGTGTGTGTGTGTGTGTGTATTTTCTTTACTCAGAAGCAGGGTGAATGGGAAATAGCATAGGATGCCAAAGTGATGACATAGAGTGGTACAAAGAAGCATGGGAATCAGATAGTACCTTCAGGGGATGGCAAGGTCCAGAGAAGAGATATTTTGTGTTTTTAGGATATGAAGAATCTGAGAATGTAAACAGAAGCAAAGGAGCCAGTGAAAAGACCTGAAGATGTAAGGCAGGGGTCAGCAGCTCAAATGCCTTTATGGTCTGGTTAGGTGGTTAAATAACTGAAGCTAGTGAATGTAATTCAGTAGGAAAGAGTGGGAGTAGAGACAAAGTCAAGCGTGTGTGCCCTGGATAGCACAGGGAACCATATTCAGTATGCTGGGATAAACCATAATGGGGAAAAATATAAAAAAAGAATGTATATATGTGTATAACAGTCACTTTGCTGTACAGCAGAAATTAGCACAACATTGTAAATCAACTACACTTCAATAAAAACAAAATTTTACAAAAAGACTGTGTGTCTTGTCTAAAAGCATTAAAAAACCAAAACAAAACAAAACTCTACGCAGACCAAAAATCAAGTCTGTAGGCTAATATCAAACTTTGAGTTAATGACACCTGGTATAAAGGATGGAGCAAAGTTTTAGGGGAAATGGGTCAAAATGGAATCAAGAACAAAGGTAGGGTGATGAACCAAAGGAGAAGAGGATATCTTTCTTGAGGTTATACAATGGTAGTAAAAATGTGGTGATAGATACTTTGATGTGGAGAGGAGAAGAGACACAGAAGTTGATGCCCCTCAATCTTCTCAGGAAATATAAAGCGAGATTTCTCGTAGGTGTGTTTTGAAGACCAAACATGAACTGTGGGCTTGGGAATAGGGAGAAGGCCTGTGTGATATTGTGATTTATAATAAAAATTATATATGTGGTCTTCATCCCTGTTTCTGGCAGGGAGCTCTTAAAACACTTGGAATTTCCTGAATGATGAGGGCCAAAAAGATGTCTCTCATTATGTTAATGAGATGACATTTGGAAATCACCTAAGGATGGAGGCTGGTTGCCAGGAGAACCACCCAACTGATTAGAGGGTTGGAACTTTCAGTCCCAACCCTTGACCTCCAGGTAGGGGAAAGGGGCTGGAGGATGAATGATTAACCTATAATACCTATCCAATGAAGCCTCCATAAAACCCCAAAAGTATGGGGTTCAGAGAGCCTCTGGGTTGGTGAACACATGGAGGTCTGGGGAGAGTGGCACAACTCAGAAAGGGCATGGAAGCTCTGTGCCCTTTCCTCATGCCTAGCCCTATCCATTTCTTCCACTGGGCTGTTATATCCTTTTATAATAAACTGGTAATAATCTAGTAAGTAAACTGTTTCTCCGAGTTCTGTGAGCCTCTCTAGAGAATTAAACAAACCCAAGGAAGGAGTCATCGAACCTCTGAAGTATAGCCAGTTGGTCAGAAGCACAAGTGAAAACCTGAGCTTGTGATTGGCATCTGAAGGAAGAGGGGGCAGTCTTGTGTGACTGAACCCTTAACCTCTAGGATGTGATGATATCTTCATGTAGATAGTGTCAGAATTGAGTCAAGTTGTAGGACACCAAGCTGGTGTTGAGAGTTGCTTGGTGTGGGAAAAACCTGGAGAAATTACTATAAGAAGCACAATAGGAAATTGGTAAAAAAAAAAAAAAAAAGGAATGAAACAGTTGCTCACTAGCAGAGAAAGAACAGCTGGATCTGTACTGGACCCACTTAGCATGGCTTTATGATTTTTTTCTAAGCATACACCGAAACTGTTTCTATTCTGTCTTTTGCCACTCATTTGCAGTGTGTTCAATGAATACAAACCCTTGCATTGTTGAACTATGCCAAATGTGATTCAAGGCAAATGTGCAACCAAAAAATATCAGATTGCCTCAATTTTTCTAAGAATGATTTTTGGTTTCTTTATGTCACTGGTACTTTCTTTTAATGTGGAAGATCAAGAATTGATCCAATAGTATTTTTTTCATCATAGAAATATGTCTGTGTGTGAATTCTGCATTCTTTTTTTTTTCATTTGTGAATGTCCTCTTAGCCCAGGGATATCAGAGGAGGGACATGATTCTCAGACAGAGGCTGTGGCACAGGTTGCCATGGATGGTACCATTGTCAGTTTGATATACAGAACAATATTTCTGTAGTCTTTTAACATCCCTGCAGTGTTGATCTCATGGATCATATTTTAGGTACCTTAAGATGTGAATTTGTTTTAACATTTCTCATAGATCAGAAAGTACACTGATAGTTCAGTTTCTTGCTAATATGGCATGACAAAAATGTGGAGCAGAAAGAAGTAGTTCCTGTATAAGAAACTAGTAAAATCTGCACATTTTTCAACTAGCAAAGAGTTTTAAAACATCTAAAATGACCTTAGGGATGTGCTAGGTACTATTGGGGGTTTCAAATGTAATGAGAGTTTTCATGACAATTTCTTGCAAGAGAGTAGTCAGGGTAAGGAAAGAACCACACTTGCCAAGGGGAGGGAATAAAGCTGTTGGATTACTAGCCCTTCTAGAGTGGCCTGTGGATGGGGAGAGATCTACGGGAGACAACTTTTGTTCAGAAGGCTAGGCAGTGTGCCACAGGGCAGGGAAGGAGGAAGTGAACAGAGGGAACATCATGGTAATGAAAGAACTGAGTAGATGAGAGAGAGCAGGGAAGATTTTCAGCAGTTGTTATGCCAAGGAACCGAGGATAGAGGAATATGTGCATACAGGTTTCCCCTGCTCTCCAAAAGTACAGTGTTCTTATGAAACTTTTCACAAGCCAAAATGGCATAAAGCAAAGAAGTAATTACCTTAGGACACATCTTGCTAATGGATGCCAAAATAACTGAGATAACGCACAGATGCTCACAGAAAGAGTTCAAAGCTATGGAGGCTTGATGCTGACATGCTGAGTGTAGTTTCTGGGGAAGGAGCTTGGCAGTGCTGCTCTCGTGAATTTTCAAAAACCAGAGGGTATTTGTATCAAGTTTCTGTTAAGCTTTCTGTGCAGAGGGATGTGTACATTTTCCGGGCCAGCCTGAGCCTTCCAAAATTTATCATTCTTTTAGATGCAACTCCATTCACATTTTGGGTCACGTAGGGCCCTGTGATTTATTCAGGTTACATAGAGACGTAAAAGTCACGTCCTTCATCCTGAGGAAACAACCGTAATTGAAGAATGATAAAGTACAAAATTGTACCTGACCGGACAACTTAGGAGAAGTAGAAATTGATAGGAACTCTTTTCTAGGTCCACAGCTTCATCAAAACTTTCTACCCTCTGGCCCTTCAGCTAAAGAACAAAAGCGGACTTTTCACCAAGCTTTAATCAGATACTAATGCCAATGTTGAAAAGGCAGCTCACATAGAAAGAAATTGCTTGGCCATCCTCTCACAGCTGATGTTCAAATATGTTAATATAAGATACTGGCTGGAATATACACTGTTCTAGTTGCCTTTCTTTCTTTTTTTTTTTTGTAGCCACCTAATCACACACCATTTAAAACAATGTTTTTGCAAAGTCACAGATACTTAGTCTTCTTAAATATAGCCAACACTTTTCAGTAAAACCAGTGAAGTAAAATTGTTTACTTTCTTTTAACCATTCCTTTTCTCCTTTGAAAATTACACTTTCAAATGAAAGTATCAGCTTTTGAACTCTGTCAAAATCTAAAGCCCATAACATTTTTTAATAGTCTTGTAACTTTATCCAGATCTCTGAAGCCTGTGCCTATAGACTGTTTGAACTTCCTGTGATTCGGGTAGAATTCAGAGTTTGCAGAAAAGCTAACCTTTCAGTTAAAAGCTTGCTTGTGAGTGTGTATTTTCTTCCTGATTTGAGCCAAGTGCAAAAGAATGACAATCTTGCTCTGAACAGAAGAAAATGTTTCCTTTCTCACTCCCTGAAATGATGGATTTCCTGTTTTTCTCTAAGCAAAATTCCCCCAGCAGAGGAATAAAGAGCAGATAGTGAGGGGAGACCTGCTAAGGAATTTTATAGCTGTTTAAAAATGAGGAATGGTAATGTGGCTAACCAATTTCTAGTCATGTGGTCTTAAAAATTTATACACGTGGTTTTGAAATACAATTAACCAATCACATCACCGTGCTGATATTGTTCATTTTATAAACATATATATATATATTTTAACTTTCATTCACTTGTTGGCTGATGAAATAATGTGGGTAGCTTGAAACTAGCACAGAGTATACAAAATGACTCTTCTGTGATGTGATCTGATTTGGATTTGGACCACCACTGAGAGAATTATGTAAGGTTTCACAACAGAAATTTGTGCACACCAAGCTTTAGTGCAGTGGTTTCTGACATTTTTGTAACAGCAACATCCTGCCAGTAGTTTAATTTGTGGACCTTACACTCCATTCTAAATGGTATAAACAACATACACTTTAAAACAAAATAAAAAATTATATTGTGTTGGTAACAACTACTGAGATAATTAGAAATTCAAAATTCATGTTGAAGTGTTATAGGCAGTGACTAAAAACAACTGTTCTTTATGGTGGACAATGTAATATGTCAACTAACTGACAAGAGTGCTTTTCTTTTTCCACCCCCTAAATTATAGCATTCCAATTTTAACTGGTTGCTCTAGCAAATTTGTTTACTTCTAGGAAACCAACAAATATGAATTAGATTATAGAAAATAATTACCATTAGTTCTATTTGTAACTTCAGTAATTTCACATTTTCATTAGCAGTCTGAATGTTAATTAACAAATTTCTTTATTTCTCTAAAGCTAGCAATTGTTAGAGTATGCAACAGAAAAATAGCAATTATTATTATAAAGACTAATTAAAAGTTGAAGGCAAAGCTTTAATAAGTATAAATACCATTGTCAAATGTGAAAAACACACATTAATTTTTATTTTACAAAACCTTACCCTTAGACTCACAGATATGCAGATAATAGCATTATGGGGTGGTGATGGGGGTAGGAATCTAAGTTTTAGGTAGATCAGTCCATCTAGAATCAGTCAGCATATTAGAATTTCAAGGGGAAAAAGCTATTTACATAATAGTATGACAAAAGAAAAATAATCGTGCAAAAACATTGGCTTTCCATCTTCTTTGGTGACTCTAGCACTTAGGAAAGGAAAGTAAAAAGAAGACAGCAAAAAGACAACTTGTGAAATGCATTAAATTTGTCATCAAATTGCCAGTAGTTGTGAAGGATCAAGGAATAACGGGAGGGAAGATCTAAAGAAATGATGCTGGGAGAAAATGGGGTGCTCTAAATCTAAATGATGTTTTAGCATAAATCACACCTCTAAACCCAACTAACAAAATAATTATTCTAACCGATATTTTTTCCTTGGTTTATAATATGGGTTTAGCAAACTGGGTCAAGTGGTGCTATTTAGCAGTGACAGGTTATTGTGAAATCTTTCATGGAGCAGGAAAGGAAATGCTGAAGTATTTGGATTGTTCAAAGTGCAACCAATACCTGGATTTCCAGTCCTGTGTATAATGATACAAAATGGACTCAATACAGACAAATTATAGGAACCAGAGGCCATTAACTCAAATAAAAAAATAAATATGAATAAATAGAGACCATCAAGAAAGGCCAAACTGAAGAGAATACATTAACTCATGGTCATTGGCTGGAAGCTGATCAAATTGTTAAAGTCAATAGTTCAGAGGGGGCCCAAGAGAGTAACAATGGTGCCTTTATGTGACCAGTGGTACAACAAAAAAAAGAGGAATTTATGTGCCAATATTTTCATATTTCTTATAATATAAGGGCTACCATATTGGACCCTGCTATCTCCTCTAGGCGTTGCCTTATTATTGCCAAGCTTCCTGAAAATACAAAAGTTATCTCCAATAACTGCTTACACTTTTGCTCCTAACTCTTTCTCACTTCCTTCCATACTACTACACCAAAATGGCTACCAATAGTCTCCTGACTGCTGAATCTATTGGATATTTTTCTTAATTCATCTTTGACATTTGACTTTGTTGACAACTTCCTCCTTCTTCGAGATCTGTCTTCCAGGGTTTCTGCTCAACATTTTTTCCCACTCTAGTTCATCGATGGTATATGTAAAGCACCTAGCAAAGTACTTGTCACAGAGAAGATGCTACATCAGTGTTCTCTCCCCTCACATGTCATTTAAATATTAGTGTCCTGCAGGATCTTGTTGTCAGTCACCTTTTCACTCCACATACTTTCCTTGAGCAATGTCATCCTCTTCTACAATTTTGATTACTGTCTAAACATCCTTGACTTCAAATTCATATAACGATTCAATATCTCTCTTGAGCTTCAAACTTATATATCCAATAACCTACTAGAAATCTTCATCTGGATTTTCTAGTGTCAAGTTAAACTTAACATGTCTGAATGCCAACTCAGTATGTCCCTATACAAACTTTTCTTTTTCTTTTATTAATCTCTATGTATTATGGAAGTACCCTAATGGCAACTCAAGTTAGAAGCTGGAAGTCTTCATGGACTTCTCCCTCTCTTTCACCACCCACATCTAAGCAGTCATCAAAATGTATTAATTCTTATTTCTAAAATAACTCTTTGGTCTAGTCCCTAATCTATTCTCCATTCCTACTGACACTGCCTTAGATCAGGTCCTTATAAATTTTTACTATACTAGAGCACTTCTCCTCTAGTCATGCCTCTATACATCCTTACTCCTTCAAAATACTACCAAAGTGACCTTTCTGAAATGAATTCAAACATTCCCCTCCCATCTTAAAACTCTCCAGTTATGTTTCATTTAGATGCAATCAAAATTCCATATATACAATGTTGTGTTAGTTTTGGGTGTACAGAAAAGTGATTCAGTTATACATTGTAAATCAACTATACTTCAATTAAAAATTCCATATATAAAACACTTGTGGTCTGATTCCTACTAGTTTCTCTTACCTCATTTTCTACAAGTCACTTCCCTCCTTGCCTCTGCATTTAAGGAATTCAGGGTCTGACTCCCTATTCTGCTACATTTTTAGATGTGTAACTTGGGGAAAATCATTTACCTTCTCTAGGACTTAATTTCTTCATTTTTAAAAAGGGAAAAGCCTACAGATTAAATGTGAGTATTAAATAAACTAACACAGGTAAATGACCTATCATAGTACCTAGTGATTTTGACCTTTTTTTGCAACTTTGTTTTTTTAACATTCATATTTTCTTATTGCCAATTTTGTAGTATTAGATATTTCTAAGTAAAGTTAACTCTTGGACAACAAAGGTTTAAACTGCACGAGTCCATTTATATAAGAATTTTTTTCATTAAATATATAGGAAGATTTTCTGGAGATTTTTGACAATTTGAAAAAAATTCTCAGACAAACGACAAAGCCTGGAAATATTGAAAAAAATTAAGAAAAAGGTATGTCATGAATGCATAAAATATATGTAGATAAACATATAACATACAAAATATGTGTTAATTGATTGTTTATGTTATAGGTAAGGCTTCCAGTCAACAGTAGGCTGTTATTAGTTAAATTTTAAGGGAGTCAAAAATTATATGTGAATTTTTAACTGCATGGGGGCTTGGCACCCCAGACCCCCCTAACCCCACACTGTTCAAGAGTCAATTCTAAGTGCCTTGAGCCTTATATAAAAGTACAATATAATATTTAATAGGAATGGATGGCAAAATCAGTTTCTTTAAACTCAGTTTTTTTCCCTTAGTCTAGTACTTCTGTTACTCTTCTCTGTAGCCTCCCCAATCTCTCAACATGTGAAACTCAAGTCTAAATGCAATATTTTTATAAGAACCTCACAAAATAAGAATACAACACGAGCATATCTTTTGTCTTTCTTTTTTCCTATTTCTTATTGTAGAATTGTAAGTTCCCATCTGCCAGTCTTTAACTTATTCACTTACATTCGACTTATGAACCACTAGGATGACTAGATTGAGCTCTGCTGCTTGGAATCTAGTCAATAACCTTTCATTTCTTACCATGCTCATTTCGTTTGGACTCTCAGGGTAAATGTAAATGATAACAAAACCACCGGTTGGATATTTCAGTACAGTGGAAATCTAGCAAACTGAATCACTTGGTCAAGTTCTTCAGAACGATCAAGTCAGCAGCCACCTGTAGAGATATGGTTTCTATTTTTTTATAAAAAATTAATCGAACTTTATTCTATTTCCTGTATTAAATGACTATTTTTCATCTGAGTTTTGTTCTTGTTTGGAAAGATATTGGCAAACCTACCCAACTTGTTACTTTCCACAACCTACTGAGTATGTTTTCAATTCAATCAGTGAAGTGAGTATTGTGGGTGCATCATATAGTATGGGATTTGGATTTGAATAAAATTGAGTTGAAACTTCAGTTCCCTCATTTGTAAAATGGTGATAACAATGCTATAAGGATTTATTTAAGGATTGAATTGGATAATTGGATAATAGCTATCTGTTTGCATCATGTCTGCCATGTGGAAGACATACTCTAAAGGTTAACATTCTTGTATTCTTTTACTTATTCCTCTCAAATAGAGGCAAGATCCTGTAGGCTTCTTTTATGTATCATAGAGCCCCAGGTTGTGTTAGGAATGAAATTCTACTACCTAGAACAGGAAAGGAAGGAGGCCACGCCAGTTTATAGGGGTTTATATGACACACTAAAGCCCATGTGGCCTAGGAATGTTCTGCATGCCTCTATAAGCATCTTTGAATCATATCTTAATTTTTTGATAGATTCAGATTTTTGATCCTTTCAAGAATTCAAGACCAAGATCACTGAAGAAGAGCCAAAGTGTTTTCTGTTGTGGTTCATGCATCATCAACCAACTTGTCAGCTAAGTTTGGTTGCAGAATCTTTATTACAAGCAGTGATAAAAGAAGCAGAAAGGGCACAGCTTGAATCTCAGATCTCTGGATAAAATTTCAGATCAGACATTGAGAATATTTTTTTACCTTATAAATGAAGCAAATGCAGATATGTCTCTGATTAGTTGAAAATGGAAAACCCTGCAATGTCATAGTTTATTTTTCAGCCTAAAATCCAATTGTGACTGCTGATGCTAGCTACCTGTTTTCTTATCCTAGTGCCAACTTTCTTAAGAAAAGGAACAACAGAGTCAAACTAGATAACATGATTTGAAATTTAAAAAAACATCTTTGCCAGTAGAAGTAAAGTCTGTTATGCTCATCAAAGATAGACAAAGATTAGACAATGGCTGTAGGACTCAAAGGACCATCACCCACTGAAGGCATTTATTGGTGATTAAGATAAGGGAGCATGGGCTAATTGGAATTTATTATAAACTTGTCAGGGCAGCAGGTTGGGTGTGGACTAACATAATCAATATTAGAGCAATTGCCACCTCTTTATCATAAAGTAGTGAGAGAGAACTCATAAATTGGGTTATGAAACTATGTCTGCTTAGATTTTTGCATATGGCTTGACTACGTTTTAAAGTAATCAAACTGATTTTCCACTCTGTTAAAAATGCATCATAGGAAATCTCCTCTTACTGAAAGATCCATTTTCAGTCAGTTTGAGCATTAAAATTCTTCAAAAGATAGAATAAATCTATAGATTGGCTTGGAGTTTCTTAACCTTGCTTCCTCTTCATCATCAACCTACACAGAAACGGAAAGGAGGCAGGTAGACCTCTGTGAACACTATAGTTCCCTTACTATTTCATTATTGTTAAGTGTTTTATATGATCTGGAAGAAATTGTGAGAAATGAAAGAAAATGAAGATGTCTTTTCTATCCCTGAGATTTTTAATGCCAGAAGTTAAGAATGTGGCACAGAAGATAAGAGTTGAAACATTAGCTGAAACAACTTTGATACATGCAATTGGGTTATAATGCACCCATTTTAAGGTAAGAATGTGGATATTATGGTGTGGGACATGCTTCAACCCTGCCCCTCTCCCCATACTTTGGACTAGAGAAAAGGAAGAAGAAAGAGGCCATATATATTGAAAAGACCTTGGCATAAACATTTAGACAATTATTCCTTCTTTGATTTTTCTTTTCTTATTCCATGAAACTTTTTGCTTTTACTGTGGAAATTTCTATCTGTCTCTGTGTTTCAGAGGCAACAGGAAGTACAATTATATAAGAAACATGTGAAAGGAGGTCATTGGGGTTTAAAAAAAAAGGGGGCCTGTCTGAGCATGGAACACCCACTGGAATCAAAGAGAATAATGGGTTATAACTAAATGGCTTCCTAGGGAGATGAAGGAAGAAGTGCAATCCACCCCGAGATATTTCCTCAGGTTTGATTAAAATAGCACCTCTCTGCTTAAAAAAGCAGATGTTATTGGTGCATAGAAAGATGTATATGTGTGTAAACATTCTCATCCACCCCCAGGATGGTCATTGATTTCATCCACAGCTGTTTCATTAGCATTCCACCTTTAATATGCTACTTTTCATCTAAGAGATCACATGTGTTTACCTGTGACCAAATCCCATCTCCCAAAACCCCAGACCAACAAATAAATAAATAAACAAATAATTCACTAAAACTCAATGATGGAGAATAATATTTCCCAAGGCCTGTAGACTGATTACTTACCTTTTATTTATTTGCTCAATAACAAAATTCTCTATTAGTTGATTATTTAAATACAAACAGAAGAATCACAGGAGGGTATTGCACACAGAAGGAATTCAATCAGTGGTGTGCTGGAGCTAGCTCATAATGTCTGGCAAAAGTTGACTGTTAAATTTTCAGGAATTTTGCAAGCTCGTTGTCATCATGTTAGTAGATGGAAATAAGCCATGATGGGATGGAAATCGGCAAATGCTACAAATCAGGACTGTTTTTGTCCTCAGAGAGCAAGCTTTTAAACATTTACCTGTGCACCACCAGATTCAATCAAATCAATGCCATTTTTCTTGCAGATTTCTTCAGCTAGTTTCTTGCTAAGTTAATAGCATGGCATAGAATGATGCTTTTCAAATCTTTTTTTAACACAAGAAAAATTTTCCAGACAAAATCTTATACAAAAATATATATAAAGCAAAAAAAGCAGAGATGCTTTTATTGACTGGGAAGGGTGTGCCATCCCCTGGCCTTCCTCTTTCCCTGGGCCTTGTGAATTGTCAACCTTACCACTCTACCCAACCCCACCACATCCTGGACCATGGAAGACATATTTGGAAAACAATTGATCAAAAGGAAAGAACAGAGACTGAAAAAGAGAGATGCAAGGAATTATAACTCTAGTTTTGATCTCTGACCAGTCATTCTAGACCTTGCTTTCTTAATCATGAAATGAGGGATTTGAACAAATGACCTTGAGGATTCTCCAAGCTATAAAACTTTATGCTTCTGTGATTATGGATGCATGAATGTTTCATAGAAATCTGACTTTAAATGAAAGATAAATCCTACTACCAATTAACACTGTCATTTACTTTCATCTAACTTTAGGAAACTACTTTTTGCATTCAAATTAAGTTGTATGGCCTCATCCCTGCAGCCACACTCACAAAAGCCACCATCTTGCCAATGCCTATTCAAAGCTACTAACATTTTTACCAACATGTGTTCTCATTAAGTTGGTAGCATACATAGCTAAAAGGGACAAATTATCCTTCCTTGAATCCGTATTTGGTCTGTGCACTGATGAAAGTACCAATCTGGATTGTTTACTGTTTTCTCTTTATGTATTCCATCACCTTCAGCTCTCCTAGTTTTACTCTCTGTCCTTGATGGTATACTTTCTTTTCAGAGCCAATATGAGTCATACTAGTAAAAGAATAGCTAAACAGTTCTGGAGTGGGTCTCCGTGGCTAGAGTGCTTGGAGGTGGTGAGAACAGAGTCCACAAAGTGAGATGATGAGTTTGCCTCAGCAAAAGCAATTGTGAAAGCAGAAACAGATGTGTTACATGTGGGTGTGTAAATGTGTATAATGTACTCATAGGCCCATCATTGCTCAAAGGAACTAGCTTCAAAAGAAGAGTGGTAAATATCTGCAGCCATCTTTCAATTATCTAGGGATAGATTAACAAGTATGTAGATTAAAATAAAAATATATGTAATAGCTTATGTATGAAAATCATTAAAAGTACTATGAATCAGCTAGAACAGCTACATAAAAGAAGGAACTATTGTTTAGATCTATAAAGTAACTGTTAGGGTTTAGGCAGGGAATGATGGTACACAAAATAAGTGAAGAGATTTTAAATGAAAAGACTATATAAAGGGTGTGGGCAGGATTAAGGCAAACCAACAAAAAATAGTGAAGCATAGAAGGGCTGGTGACAGTGAGGAAGTTTTACTGTCCCTTGGCCTGGCTGACAAGAGGAAGAAAAGATTACCAGATCCTGGAGAGATTAGCCTACTGTAAGAGAAGGCCACCTTCTGGGAGTCGTGATCTTTGAAAGAGGGATGTAGCTAACTGACAGTGAATTCTCTGAGAGGAAGCTATTAGAATAAATACACTGACATCTTTCTCTTCGGCCCCTCTAATCTCCTGTTGGTGCCCCTCAGTGGCCAAAACCAACCAAAAGCTAGAGGAAAAGGAAGCATGTTGATCCAGACCTAAAGGCTAGCTTCTTGGTGGCACAGAATAGGATAAAATGGTAGAGAGAAAATTTAGGTAAGGAAAATTGAAACTATCCATTACAGTAACCAATAGTTACTACATTGGGTCTAGTGGAATGTAAGAACACTCTTTCACCTTTATTCATTCACTCAATCTGCATTTATTTAACACTTACAATGTATCAGGCACTATTCACTGTGTTAATTTCATAACAGTGCACTGTGTTAATTTCATAGCAGTGAATAAAATAGACAGAATTTCTATCCTCATGAAAGAAGTCTGACAACTAAAAAATCAGTAAACAGTCAAAATAATTTTAGATAATGTTAAGTAATATTAAGGCAATAAAATAAAGAAGTATGATAGAATGAGCAGAGTGGTGGTATGAACCTACTTCAGATAATGTGGCTAAGGAAGGCCTGCTTGAGAAGATAACAACTGAACTGAGACCTTAATGATAAGTTAGCTGTGCCCAAAACTAAGGGAAGAGACTTCTAGGCAAAGGGCACAGTGACTTCAAGGGCCATGAGGAAGGAACAAGGTTTCCACATCAGAAGAAGAAAAAGAGAGTAAGCATGGTTAAAATACAGAGAACTTAGTATCAGATGAGTCTAGAGAAGTACAGGGGAAAAGCATCATGAGTGATGTTTCCATTACCTATAACTGCGCATCAAACCACTCTAAACATAATGACTTAATACAACAATTTATTTTTCATCAGGATTTTGTGGGTCAGAAATTTGTTCAGACCTTGGCTCAGTGAATTCTCTGCTCTGTGTAGTGTCAACTGAAAATACTTGTCAGTGTTCATCTGGTCACTGGACTTGGCTGAGTTGCCTGAGGCTCTCATATCTCTGGTGTATAGGTGCTTCTCCACATGTCTTATATCTAATGACATGCCAAGCTTGGGCTTCCTCAGAGGATGGTAGTCTTAGGGTAGCCAGACTTAATACATGACAACTAGCTTCCACCAGGAAAGAAGCCGAAGCTGCTAGACCTCTTATGATCTGACCTTGAAAGTCCAAGAATGTCACTTCCACTGCCTCTTATTAGTCAGAGCAAGTCACAGGGCTGACTTAAATTCAAGGAGAAAGAAAAGAGTCTACCTCTTGAAGGATGGTCATTATCTTTGTAGACCAGCTACCATAAGAGCTTTCATAGGCCATGATATAGTGCTTGGATTATAATCCAAGTACAGTGGGAAGTCATTGAAAGTTTGAAAGGGAGTCATGTGATTTGATTTAGGTTTAAAATATATTCCTCTGGCTGCTGTGGAGAATAGACTTTAGTATTACAAGAACACACGTTGAGAAACCAGTTAGGAAACTACCATAGCAGACTAAGAGAAGAATGATGATGGCCTGTACTAGGACGGAGTTGGTAGATGCAGTGAAGCATGGACTGATTTGCATATATTTAAGAGGTAGAGCTGAGAAAACTTACTAATGGACTTAACTTGTGGAGTGAGGGAAAAGAGGAATTAAAGAAGACTCTGAGGGGCTTCCCTGGTGGCCCAGTGGTTAAGAATTTGCCTGCCAGTGCAGGGGACACGGGTTCGAGCCCTGGTCTGGGAAGATCCCACATGGCATGGAGCAACAAAGCCCATGAGCCACAACTACTGAGCCTGTGCCCTAGAGCCCGCAAACCACAACTAATGAACCCACGTGCCACAACTACCGAAGCCCGTGCGCCTAGAGCCCATGCTCCGCAACAAGTGAAGCCACCACATTGAGAAGCCCATGCACCACAATGGATTAGCCCTCACTCGCTGCAACTAGAGAAAGCCCACGCACAACAACAAAGACTCAACGCAGTCAAAACTAAATAAATAAATTTACATTAAAAAAATAAAAAGACTCTGAGGACTCAGATTTATTTTACCTGGAATGCTAAGGAGATTATGGCATCATCATCAATAAAAATGAGGAAGTTTGAGGGAGAGGTGAATCAAGAAAGAGAAAGAGAGAGAGTAAATTCAAGGTTTTCTTTTGCCAACTGCAAAACTGAGTAGGAGGCATATGAGGTAATGAAAAGGTCTCCTACTCTCCCTACTAAAAACACATAAAAATAGTATTAATAACTTATGCTAAGTACTTATTATGTCAGGCACTTTTATCAGAGCTGTACATATATTAACTCATTTAAAACTCACACTCACTCTGTGATAAAGTTTTATTATCATTCCCATTTTAAATATGGGAACACCTGAGGTATGGAAAGGTTAAGTAACTTGCCTGTGGTCACAGTTATTGATAGGTGAAGCCAGGATAAACCCAAGAAGTTTGGATCTGAAGTCCATTGTTGGAACCCCCATTATGCTATCTTTCCAAATAACACATAACACCAAAGTGTTTCTCATACAAGGCAAGCTAAAAAATAAGTATGGGAAATCCCCATGTGCAAGAAGATTCAGATTGTTGAATAAGACTTGTAGCTTACTTTTTTTGGTGCATGTTTGAGAATTCCTGGATAGCTTTGGGTGTCAAACATTACAGGCTTTTGCAGGCCAACCTGTGATTACTCTGGTGATGATACTACATAGTAAACTTTCAGTCTCTGACTACACTCACAAACAAAGATGTTGTATTTGTATAAATTTCTAAAAGAAGTTTTATTAAGATATGATTCACATATGATAAACTCATCTAAGGTAGACATCATCAAAATTACAACTTTTTGTGATACAAACCATACAATCAAGAAGGTGAAAATAAAACCCTCAGAATGAGTGAAAATACTTACAAATCATAGATCTGATAAGGGGCTTGTATCTACAATATACAAAGAGCACTTTCAAGTCAATCAATAATAAAAAGAAGGATCCAATGAAAAATGGGCTGAGGAATTGAATAGACATTTCTCCAAAGAAGATAGTTATAAATTTTTCTTTGTCAATTGTTTTTTTGGTGACCTAAGAAGTCAGGTCTAGAGAGTTCCCTGGAGGTCCAGTGGTTAGGACTTCATGCTTTCACTGCCAAGGGCATGGGTTCAATCCCTTATGATCACCTTAATAGATGCATAAAAAGATTTTGACAAAATTGAACACCAATTTATGATAAAAACCCTCCAGAAAGTAGGCACAGAGGGACCTTACCTCAACATAATAAAGGACATATATGACAAACCCACAGCCAACATCATTCTCAATGGTGAAAAACTGAAATCATTTCCACTAAGATCAGGAACAAGACAAGGTCACCCACTCTTACCACTATTATTCAACATAGTTCTGGAAGTTTTAACCACAGCAATCAGAGAAGAAAAAGAAATAAAAGGAATCCAAATCGGAAAAGAAGAGGTAAAACTGTCACTGTTTGCAGATGACATGATGCTATACATAGAGAATCCTAAAGATGCTACCAGAAAACTACTTACTGGAGCTAATCAATGAATTTGGCAAAGTAGCAGGATACAAAATTAATGCACAGAAATCTCTTGCATTCCTATACACTGATGATGTATTGCAGCTCTATTTACAATAGCCAGGACATGGAAGCAACTTAAGTGTCCACTGACAGATGAATGGATAAAGAAGATGTGGCACATATATACAATGGAATATTACTCAGCCATAAAAAGAAACGAAATTGAGTTATTTGTAGTGAGGTGGATGGACCCAGAGTCTGTCATACAGAGTGAAGTAAGTCAGAAAGAGAAAAAACAAATACTGTATGCTAACATATATATATGGAATCTAAAGAAAAAATGGTCCTGAAGAACCTAGGGGCAGGACAGGAATAAACACGTAGATGTAGAGAATGGACTTGAGGACATGCGGAGGGGGAAGGGTAAGCTGGGACAAAGTGAGAGGGTGGTATGGACTAATATATACTACCAAATGTAAAATAGATAGCTAGTGGGAAGCAGCCGCATAGCACAGGGAGATCAGCTTGGTGCTTTGTGACCACCTAGAGGGATGGGATAGGGAGGGTGGGAGGGAGATGCAAGAGGGAGGAGATATGGGGATATATGTATGTGTATAGTGGATTCACTTGTTATACAGCAGAAAAGAATAAGAAGAGTTTGACCCAGAAATTCCAACTTTAGAATTTTATTTTAAAGCAATAATCAGAGATATATACAAAGGTACATGCACAATGATATACATATCATCTTAATTTATAAGCAGGAAATATTGGAAACTTCCTATAGCAGAAGACTTATTATGTAAATTATAGCATAGTCATAAACAAGTTCCCCCTGTTACCCTAAAGGGGAGCATTCCTATGAAACCTTTCCTAAGCCCAAATTACATAAAGTGAAGAAGTAATTACCATTAATTTATATGGAAAAATGTTTTGAGCATTCCCAGACTAAAAAAAATAACCTACCAAGTCATACCAAAGAGCACATAAAACCTAAAATAACACTAACATATTTTCCAAAGCAAGAATGATAAGATAAATACACAGCCTGTAAAAAGTAGAAATAATGTATGTACAGTGTAATTTCACTTACCAGAATCTGGAAGGCAGAGAGCACAATGGAAGGCCGATAGGTTGTGGTGATGGTGTGTTAGGCTAAGTCTTGGAAGGTTGGGGCATTGGGAGGTACAGGGGACTGGGGTGTAGGGGACAGAGGAAGAGGACCCTTTTTTAACATCTAATCTCTATCTGATTCCATTAATTTTTATACCTTCTTCTATGTCTGCCTGTCTCATTGTCGATGGTTGAGGTTCATTGTCTACAGTGGCTGATGTGGAAGGCTTGAAATACAATATTATACATGACTATTTAGCCTTGCACATTTTTCTATCATACAATTCTTTGTAGGTACTCAAAACATCCTGCAAACCTATGTGCCCTTTCAAAATTAAAGTCATAATTTTCTGTAATCACTGTAACACTGTCAATAGTAGTAGACATCTCATGTAAGTGCTTTGGTTCAGTTCCTGGATGACTTCACTTTCAGGCATTTCACTACTGTGCTGTTTGGATTCATATCTTTTCCTTTTGCAGTTGCCTCAGCTCTTCATCTGCCAGTTCTTGGTCATAAGATGCCCAAACCACTTCAACATCATCTTCATCCACGTCCACAAACCCAGGCTCCTTAACCAAAATCACTACTGATGTATTTATTGTTGTTGGTTTGAAAACTTTAAAATTGTTCCTCTAAACATCACTTCTCATTCAGATTGTTAGCCTATCAAGAACATATCCAAGGGGGAAAGAAGGTGGAGGTTGCCAGACCAGGTCTCAGGTTTGGAGGAGACGTGGCATTGGGGTGAGACGTGATGATCAGAAGCGAGCTCAAGTAAGAAAACACACCCAAGTTGCAGTCAGATTTGAACAGTGAACACTAAAGAACTCGCGACTTCATAGTAATGTAAACTACCCGACATATTTTAGGTGCATATTCAGTCCCTCTCAGTTGACCCTGTAAGTGCTGACAAGTACTGGAGTCTCTTACAAATGCTGGGACTGGGGAAAGCAGATTCCCAAAGAGCAAGCGTGCAAACACTGAGTCAAGTCAGTCAAGAATAATTACGTAGAACGAGAGGGGGAAGATGGCGGAAGAGTAAGACACGGAGATCACCATCCTCCCCACAGATACACCAGAAATACATCTACACGTGGAACAACTCCTACAGAACACCTACTGAATGCTGGCAGAACACCTCAGACCTCCCAAAAGGCAAGAAAGTCCCCACGTACCTGGGTAGGGCAAAAGAAAAAAGAATAAACAGAGACAAAAGAATAGGGACGGGACCTGCACCAGTGGGAGAGAGCTGTGAAGAAGGAAAGGTTTCCACATACTAGAAGCCCCTTTGCAGGTGGAGATGGCGGGTGGCGGAGGGGGGGAACTTTGGAGCTGCGGAGGAGAGGGCAGCAACAGGGGTGCAGAGGACAAAGCGGAGAGATTTCCGCACAAAAGATCGGTGCCGACCAGCACTCACCAGCCCGAGAGGCTTCTCTGCTCACCTGCCAGGGTGGGCGGGTCTGGGAGCTGAGTCTCGGGCTTCGGTCTGAGCGCAGGGAGAGGACTGGCAGCGTGAACACAGCCTGAAGGGGTTAGTGCACCACGGCTAGCCGGGAGGGAGTCCGGGAAAAAGTCTGGACCTGCTGAAGAGGAAAGAGTCTTTTGCTTCCCTCTTTGTTTCCTGGTGAGCGAGGAGAGGGGATTAAGATCGCTGCTTAAAGGAGCTCCAGAGATGGGCGTGAGCCTCGGCTAACAGTGTAGACCCCAGAGATGGGCATGAGATGCTAAGGCTGCTGCTGCCACCACCAAGAAGCCTGCGGGCGAGAACAGGTCACCCTCCACACCTCCCTTCCGGCAAGCCTGTGCAGCCCGCCACTGCCAGGGTCCCGGGATCCAGGGACAACTTCCCCAGGAGAACACACAGCGCGCCTGAGGCTGGTGCAACGTCACGCCGGCCTCTGCCGCTGCAGGCTCACCCCACACTCCATACCCCTCCCTCCCCCCGACCTGAGTGAGCCGGAGCCCCTGAATCAGTGGCTCCTTTAACCCCATCCTGTCTGAGCGAAGAACAGACGCCCTCCGTGACCTACACGCAGAGGTGGGGCCAAATCCAAAGCTGAAGCCCTGGGAGCTGTGAGAACAAAAAAGAGAAAGGGAAATCTCTCCCAGCAGCCTCAGGAGCCGTGGATTAAATCTCCACAATCAACTTGATGTACCCTGAACCTGTGGAATACCTGAATAGGCAACGAATCACCCCAAATTGAGGAGGTGGACTTTGAGAGCAAGATTTATTATTCTTTTCCCCTTTTCCTCTTTTTGTGAGTGTGTATGTGTATTTTGTCTGTATAGCTTAGCTTTCACAATTTGTCCTGGGGTTCTATCCGTCCGTTTTTTTTACTAAAAATTTTTTTTTCTTAATAATTATTTTTTTTATTTTAATAACTTTATTTTATTTTAAATTATTTTATTTTCTTTTCTTTTATCCTCTTTCTTTCTACATTTTCTCCCTTTTATTCAGAGCCATGTGGATGAAAGGCTCTTGATGCTGCAGCCAGGAGACAGTGCTGTGCCTCTGAGGAGGGAGAGCCACCTTCAGGACACTGGTCCACAAGAGACCTCCCAGCTCCATGTAATGTCAAATGGTGAAAATCTCCCAGAGATCTCCATCTCAACACCAACACCCAGCTTCACTCAACGACCAGCAAGCTACAGTGCTGGACACCCTATGCCAAACAACTAGCAAGACAGGAACACAACCCCACCCATTAGCAGAGAGGCTGCCTAAAATCATAATAAGTCCACAGACACCTCAAAACACACCACCAGACGTGGACCTGCCCACCAGAAAGACAAGATCCAGCCTCATCCACCAGAACACAGGCACTACTCCCCTCCACCAGGAAGCCTACAAAACCCACTGAACCAACTTGAGTCACTGGGGACAGACACCAAAAACAACAGGAACTACAAACCTGCAGGTTCCAAAAAGGAGACCCCCAAAACAGTAAGATAAGCAAAATGAGAAGTCAGAAAAACACACAGCAGATTAAGGAGCAAGATAAAAACCCACCAGACCTAGCAAATGAGGAGGAAATAGGCAGTCTACCTGAAAAAGATTTCAGAATAATGATAGTAAAGATGATCCAAAATCTTGGAAATAGAATAGCGAAAATGCAAGAAACATTTAACAAGGACCTAGAAGAACGAAAGGTGAAACAAGCAATGATGAACAACACAAAAAATGAAATAAAAAATACTCCAGAAGGGATCAACAGCAGAATAACTGAGGCATAAGAACAGATAAGTGACCTGGAAGATAAAAGAGTGGAAATAACTACTGAAGAGCAGAATAAAGAAAAAAGAATGAAAAGAACTGAGGACAGTCTCAGAGACCTCTGGGACAGCATTAAATGCACCAACATTCGAATTATAGGGGTTCCAGAAGAAGAGAAAAAGAAAGGGACTGAGAAAATATTTGAAGAGATTATAGTTGAAAACTTCCCTAATATGGGAAAGGAAATAGTTAATCAAGTCCAGGAAGCACAGAGAGCAATTACAGGATAAATCCAAGGAGAAATACACCAAGACACATATTAATCAAACTGTCAAAAATTAAATACAAAGAAAACATATTAAAAGCAGAAAGGGAAAGACAACAAATAACAAACAAGGCAATCCTCATAAGGTTAACAGCTGATCTTTCAGCAGAAACTCTGCAAGCCAGGAGGGATAGCAGGACATATTTAAAGTGATGAAGGAGAAAAACCTACAACCAAGTTTACTCTACACAGAAGGATCCATTTAGATTTGGTGGAGAAATTAAAACCTTTATATACAAGCAAAAGCTGAGAGAGTTCAGCACCACAAAACAAGCTTTACAACAAATGCTAAAGGATCTTCTCTAGGCAAGAAACACAAGAAAAGGAAAAGACCTACAATAACAAACCCAAATCAATTAAGAAAATGGGAATAGGAACATACATATCGATAATTACCTTAAATGTAAATGGATTAAATGCTCCCACCAAAAGACACAGACTGGCGGAATGGATAAAAAAAAAATCCAATATATATGCTGTCTATAAAAGACCCACTTCAGACCTAGGGACACATACAGACTGAAAGTGAAGGGATAGAAAAAGATATTCCATGCAAATGGAAACCAAAAGAAAGCTGGGGTAGCAATTCTCATATCAGACTAAATAGACTTTAAAATAAAGCCTATTAGAAGAGACAAAGAAGGACACTACGTAATGATCAAGGGATTGATCCAAGAAGATATAACAGTTGTAAATATTTAGGCACCCAATAGAGTAGCACTTCAATACATAAGGCAAATACTAACAGCCATAAAAGGGGAAATCAACAGTAACACATTCATAGTAGGGGATTTTAACACCCCACTTTCACCAATGGACAGATCATCCAAAATGAAAATAAATAAGGAAACACAAGCTTTAAATGACACATATAACAAGATGGACTTAATTGATATTTCTGGAAATTCCATTCAAAAACAGCAGAATACACACTTTTCTCAAGTGCTCATGGAACATTCTACAGGATAGATCATATCTTGGGTAACAAATCAAACCTTGGTAAATGTATGAAAATTGAAATTGTATCAAGTATCTTTTCTGACCACAATGCTATGAAACTAGATATCAAATACATGAAAAGATCTGTAAGAATTACAAACACATTGAGGCTAAACAATACACTACTTAATAACGAAGTGATCACTGAAGAAATCAAAGAGGAAATAGAAAAATACCTAGAAACAAATGAAAACACAATGACCCAAAACCAATGGGAAGCAGCAAAAGCAGTTCTAAGAGGGAAGTTTATAGCAATACAATCCTACATTAAGAAATAAGAAACATCCAAATAAACAACCTAACCTTGCACCTAAAGCAATTAGAGAAAGAAGAATCAAAAACTCCAAAGTTAGCAGAAGGAAATGAATCATAAAAATCAGATCAGAAATAAATGAAAAAGAAATGAAGGAAACAATAGCAAAGATCATTAAAACTAAAACATGGTTCTTTGAGAAGGTAAATAAAATTGATAAACCATTAGCCAGACTCATCAAGAAAAAAAGGGAGAAGACTCAAATCAATAGCATTAGAAATGAAAAAGGAGAAGTAAAAACTGACACGGCAGAAATACAAAAGGTCATGAGAGGTTACTACAAGGAACTCTATGCCAATAAATTGGACAACCTGAAAGAAATGGACAAATTCTTAGAAAAGAACAACCTGCCAAGACTGAACCAGGAAGAAATAGAAAATATGAACAGACCGATCACAAGCACTGAAATTGAAACTGTGATTAAAATCCTCCAACAAACAAAAGCCCAGGACCAGATGGCTTCACAGGTGAATTCTATCAAACATTTAGAGAAGAGCTAACACCTATCCTTCTCAAACTCTTCCAAAATACAGCAGAGAGAGGAACACTCCCAAACTCATTCTACGAGACCACCATCACCCTGATACCAAAACCAGACAAGGATGTCACAAAGAAAGAAAACTACAGGACAATATCACTGATGAACATAGATGCAAAAATCCTCAACAAAATACTAGCAAACAGAATCCAACAGCACATCAAAAGCATCATAAACCATGATCAAGTGGGGTTTATTCCAGGAATGCAAGGATTTTTCAATATACGCAAATCAATCAATGTGATACACCATATTAACAATTTGAAGGGAAAAACCCATATGGTCATCTCAATAGATGCAGAGAAAGCTTTTGACAAAATTCAATATCCATTTATGATAAAAGCCCTGCAGAAAATAGGCATAGAGGGAACTTTCCTCAACATAATAAAGGCCATATATGACAAGCCCACAGCCAACATCATCCTCAATGGTGAAAAATTGAAAACATTTCCACTAAGATCAGGAAAAAGACAAGGTTGCCCATTCTAACCACTCTTATTCAACATAGTTTAGGAAGTTTTAGCCACAGCAATCAGAGAAGAAAAGGAAATAAAAGGAATCCAAATCGGAAAAGAAGTAAAGCTGTCACTGTTTGCAGATGACATGATACTAAACATGGAGAATCCTATAGATGCTACCAGAAAACTACTAGAGCTAATCAATGAATCTGGTAAATTAGCAGGATACAAAATTAATGCATAGAAATCGCTGGCATTCCTATACACTAATGATGAATAATCTGAAATTGAAATCAAGAAAACACTCCCATTTACCACTGCAACAAAAAGAATAAGATATCTAGGAATAAACCTACCTAAGGAGACAAAAGACCTGTATGCAGAAAATTACAAGACACTGATGAAAGAAATTAAAGATGATATAACTAGATGGAGAGATATACCATGTTCTTGGATTGGAAGAATCAACATTGTGAAAATGACTCTAGTACCCAAAGCAATCTACAGAGTCAATGCAATCCCTATCAAACTACCACTGGCATTTTTCACAGAACTTGAACAAAAATTTTCACAATTTGTATGGAAAGACAAAAGACCCCGAATAGCCAAAGCAATCTTGAGAATGAAAAACAGAGCTGGGGGAATCAGGCTCCCTGACTTCAGACTATACTACAAAGCTACAGTAATCAAGGCAGTATGGTACTGGCACAAAAACAGAAATATAGATCAATGGAACAGGATAGAAAGCCCAGAGATAAACCCACACACGTATGGTCACCTTATCTTTGATAAAGGGGGCAGGAATGTACAGTGGAGAAAAGACAGCCTCTTCAATAAGTGGCACTGGAAAACTGGACAGGTACATGTAAAATATGAGATTAGATCACTCCCTAAGACCATACACAAAAATAAGCTGAAAATGGATTAAAGACATAAAGGTACAGCCAGAAAATATCAAACTCTTAGAGGAAAACATAGGCAGAACACTCTATGACATAAATCACAGTAAGATCCTTTTTGACCCACCTCCTAGAGAAATGGAAATAAAAACAAAAATAAACAAATGGGACCTAGTGAAACTTCAAAGCTTTTGCACAGCAAAAGAAACCATAAATAAGACCAAGAGACAGCCCTCAGAATGGGAGAAAATATTTGCAAATGAAGCAACTGACAAGGATTAATCTCCAAAATTTATAAGCAGCTCATGCAGCTCAATAACAAATAAAACAAAGAACCCAATCAAAAAATGGGCAGAAGCCCTAAATAGACATTTCTCCAAAGAAGACATACATACTGCTAACAAACACATGAAAGAATGCTCAACATCATTAATCATTAGAGAAATGCAAATCAAAACTACAGCGAGCTATCATCTCACACTAGTCAGAATGGCCATCATCAACAAATCTAGAAACAATAAATGCTGGAGAGGGTGTGGAGAGAAGGGAACAGTCTTGCACTGCTGGTGGGAATGTGAATTGGTATAGCCATTATGGAGAACAGTATGGAGGTTCCTTAAAAAACTACAAATAGAACTACCATATGACCCAGCAATCCCACTACTGGGCATATACCTTGAGAAAACCATAATTCAAAAGAAGTCATGTACCAAAATGTTCATTACAGCTCTGTTTACAATAGCCAGGACATGGAAACAACCCAAGTGTTCATCTTCGGATGAATGGATAAAGAAGATACGGCACATATATACAATGGAATATTACTCAGCCATAAAAAGAAACGAAATTGAGCTATTTGTAATGAGGTGGATGAACCTAGATTCTGTCATACAGAGTGAAGTAAGTCAGAAAGAGAAAGACAAATACCATATGCTAACACATATATATGGAATTTAAAGAAAAAAAATATGTCATGAAGAACCTAGGGGTAAGGCAAGAATAAAGACACAGGCCTACTAGAGAATGGACTTGAGGATATGGGGAGGGGGAAGGGTAAGCTGTGACAAAGTGAGAGAGTGGCATGGACATATATACACTACCAAACGTAAAGTAGGTAGCTAGTGGGAAGCAGCCGCATAGCACAGGGAGATCAGCTGGGTGGTTTGTGGCCACCTAGAGGGGTGAGATAGGAAGGGTGGGAGGGAGGGAGATGCAAGAGGGAAGAGATATGGGAACATATGTATAACTGATTCACTTTGTTATAAAGCAGAAACTAACACACCATTGTAAAGCAATTATACTACATAAATATGTATATATATAAAAAAAAAGAGAACATATCCAAGGCTGGCAACTGCCAATTTTATACTGTAGTCTTTCCAGATCTCTCCTGAAGATGTTTCAGAATTGACCTCTCTCTATTAATGGCACTTACAATAAAATACATCACATTTTGTGTATTATAAGACTTAATTGTAGCTATTAGGCCTTAATCACATGGTTGCAGCAACAATGCAATATTTGGTGGTAAGAACACAACACAAATATTATCGCCATACTTGGTAATGCTAGATGGATGAGCAGCACAATCATCGATAATCAGAAGACACCTATAGTGGAAGTTACTTTCTCTACAATATTTTTCAACAAAAGGACCAATGTGTCCACCTGCGTCCTCAGAAAAAGTCACTTGCGTAGTCCAACTGCCTGGATGTGAATGAAACACGACAGGAAGTGGATTCTTATCAATGCTTTTAAGTGTCCTTGGATTTCCTGGAGGTTATACTAGTAGAGGCCTAAGGACAGCATCACCAGTGACATTAATAATATGCATTAGTTTAAACCTGTCCTTCCATGCATTGTGTCTATTAGCCTGATTTTCTTTTACGGAAATATATCTCTTGCTTGGCTATTTTTTCAAATAAATGGTCATTTCATCACAGTTAAACACTTGCTTACATGAATTACCTTCCATAATTATTTTCTTCACTTCTTAGAACTTTTTCCTCATCTTCAGTATTAGATGAAGTACTTTCTCCAGTAGCCTTTAAGTTATAAAACTGTCCTTGCCTCAAAAAACGATCAAACCACCGACAACTACTTTATTTTTTAAACATCTTTATTGGAGTATAATTGTTTTACAATGGTGTTTTAGTTTCTGCTTTATAACAAAGTGAATTAGCTATAAATATACATATATCCCCATATCTTCTGCTTCTTGCGTCTCCCTCCCACTCCCCCTTTCCCACCCCTCTAGGTGGTCACAAAGCACTGAGCTGATCTACCTGTGCTATGTGGCTGCTTCCCACTACCTAACTATTTTACATTTGGTAGTATATATAAGTCCGTGCCACTGTCACTTTGTCCCAGCTTACCCTTCCCACTCCCTGTGCCCTCAAGTCCATTTTCTACATCTGCATCTTTATTCCTTTCCTGCTGCTAGGTTCTTCAGAACATTTTTTTTTTTTTTTAGATTCCATATAAATGTGCTAGCATATGGTATTTATTTTTCTCTTTCTGACTTACTTCACTCTGTAAGACAGTCCCTAGCTCCATCCACCTCACTACAAATAAATCAATTTCGTTTCTTTTTGGTTGAATAATATTCCATTGTATATATGTGCCACATCTTCTTTATCCAGTCATCTGTCAATGGACACTAGGTTGCTTCCATGTCCTGGCTATTGTAAATAGAGCTGCAATGAACATTTTGGTACATGACTCATTTTGAATTATGGTTTTCAAAGGTATATGCCAAGTAGTGGGATTGCTGGGTCGTATGTTAATTCTATTTTTAGTTTTTTAGGGAACCTCAAAACAGTTCTCCATAGTGGCTGTGAAAATTTACATTCCTACCAACAGTGCAAGAGTGTTCCCTTTTCTCCACATTCTCTCCATCTTTTATTGTTTGTAGATTTTTTCATCATGGCCATTCTGACTGGTGTGAGGTGATACCTCATTGTAATTTTGATTTGCATTTCTCTAATGATTAGTGATGTTGAGCATCCTTTTATGGGTTTGTTGGCAATCTGTATATCTTCTTTGGAGAAATGTCTATTTAGGTCTTCTGCCCATTTTTGTATTGGGTTGTTTGCTTTTTTGTTATTGAGCTGCATGAGCTGCTTGCAAATCTTGGAGATTAATCCTCTGACAGTTGCTTCATTTGCAAATACTTTCTCCCATTCTGAAGGTTGTCTTTTCATCTTGTTTATGGATTCTTTGCTGTGCAAAAGCTTTTAAGTTTCATTAGGTTCCATTTGTTTATTTTTATTTCCATTTCTCTAGGAGGTAGATCAAAAAGAATCTTGCTGTGATTTATGTTATAGAGTGTTCTGCTTATGTTTTCCCTTAAATGTTTTATAGTGTCTGGCCTTATATTTAGGTCTTTAATCTATTTTAGTTTATTTTTGTGTATGGTGTTAAGGAGTGTCCTAATTTCATTCTTTTACAAGTAGCTGTCCAGTTTTCCTATCACCACTTTTTGAAGAGCTTGTCTTTCTCCATTGTATATTCTTTCCTCCTTTATCAAATATAAGGTGACCATATGTGTGTAGGTTTATCTCTGGGCTTTCTATCCTGTTCCATTGATCTATATTTCTCCTTCTGTGCCCATACCATACTGTCTTGATTACTGTAGCTTTGTAGTGTAGTCTGAAGCCCAGGAGCCTGATTCCTCCAGCTCTGCTTTTCTTTCTCAAGATTGCTGTGGCTATTCGAGGTCTTTTGTATTTCCATACAAATTGTGAAATTTTTGGTTTTACTTCTGTGAAAAATGTCATTGGTAGTTTGACAGGGATTGCACTGAACCTGCAGCTTGCTTTTGGTAGTATAGTCATTTTCACAAAGTTGATTCTTCCACTCCAAGAACATGGTATATCTCTCCACCTGTTTGTGTCATCTTTGATTTCTTTCATCAGTGTCTTATAGTTTTCTGCACACAGGTTTTTTTCTCCTTAGGTAGGTTTATTCCTTGGTATTTTATTCTTTTTGTTGCAATGGTAATTGGGAATGTTTCCTGAATTTCTCTTTCAGATATTTCATCATTAGTGTATAGAAATGCAAAAGATTTCTCTGCATTAATTTTGTATCCTGCTACTATACCAAATTCATTGATTAGCTCCAGTAGTTTTCTGGTAGCATCTTTAGGACTCTCTATGTATAACATCATGTCGTCTACAAACAGTGACATCTTTACTTCTTCTTTTCTGATTTGGATTCCTTTTATTTCTTTTTCTTCTCTGATTGCTGTGGCTAAAACTTCCAAAACTATGTTGAATAATAATGGTGAGAGTGGAAAACCTTGTCTTTATCCTGATCTTAAGAGAAATGGTTTCAGTTTTTCAGCATTGAGAACGATGTTGGCTGTGGGTTTGTCATATACGGCCTTTGTTATGTTGAGGTACATTCCCTCTATGCCTACTTTCTGGAGGCTTTTTTTTTATCATAAATGGGTGTTGAATTTTGTCAAAAGCTTTTTCTGCATCTATTGAGATGATCATATGGGTTTTTCCCTTCAATTTGTTAATACGGTTTATCACATTAATTGATTTGTGTATATTGAAGAATACTTGCATTCCTGGAATAAACCCCACTTGCACATGCTGTATGATCCTTTTAATATGCTGTTGGATAATGTTTGTTAGTATTTTGTTGAGGATTTTTGCATCTATGTTCATCAGTGAAATTGGCCTGTAGTTTTCTTTCTTTGTGATATCTTTGTCTGGTTTTGGTATCAGGGTGATGGTGGCTTGTAGAATGAGTTTGGGAGTGTTCCTCCCTCTGCTATGCTTTGGAAGAATTTGAGAAGGATAGGTGTTAACTCTTCTCTAAATGTTTGATAGAATTTGCCTGTGAAGCCATCTGGTCCTTGGATTTTGTTTGTTGGAAGGTTTTTAACCACAGTCTCAGTTTCAGTGCTTGTGATTGGTCAGTTTATATTTTCCATTTCTTCCTGGTTCTGTCTTGAAGGTTGTGCTTTTCTAAGAATTTGTCCATTTTTTCCAGGTTTTCCATTTTATTGGAGTATACTTGCTTGTAGTAATATCTCATGGTCCTTTGTATTTCTGCAGTGTCAGTTGTTACTTCTCCTTTTTCATTTCTATTTCTATTGATTTGAGTCTTCTCCCTTTTTTTCTTAATGAGTCTGGCTAGTGCTCTAGCAATTTTGTTTACCTTCTCAGAGAACGAGCTTTTAGTTTTATTGATCTTTGTTGTCATTTCCTTCATTTGTTTTTCATTTATTTCGGATCTGATTTTTATGATTTCTTTCCTTCTGCTAAATTTGGGTTTTTTTTTGTTCCTCTTTCTCTAATTGCTTTGGGTGTAAGGTTAGGTTGCTTATTTGAGCTGTTTCTTGTTTCTTGAGAGAGGATTGTATCGCTATAAACTTCCCTCTTAGAACTGCTTTTGCTGCATCCCATGGGTTTTGGGTCCTCGTGTTTTCATTGTCATTTGTTTCTGGGTATTTTTTGATTTTCACTTTGACTTCTTCAGTGATCTCTTGGCTAGTTAGTAGTGTATTGTTTAGCCTCCATGTGTTTGTATTTTTTACAGAATTTTTCCTGTAATTGATATCTAGTTCATATTGCTGTGGTCGGAAAGGGTACTCGATATGATTTCAATTTACTTAAATTTACCAAGGCTTGATTTGTGATCCAAGATATGATTGATTCTGGAAAATGTTCAATGAGCACTTAAGAAGGAAGTGTATTGTGTTGTTTTTGGATGGAATGTCCTACTAATATCAATTAGTCCATCTTGTTTAATATATCATTTAAAGCTTGTGTTTCCTTATTTATTTTCATTTTGGATGATCTGTCCATTGGAGAAAGTGGGGTGTTAAAGTCCCCTGCTATGATTGTGTTCCTGTTGATTTCCCCTTTTATGGCTGTTAGCATTTACCTTATGTATTGAGGTGCTCCTATGTTGGGTGCATAAATATTTGCAATTGTTATATATCTTCTTCTTGGATTGATCCCTTGATCATTTTGTAGTGTCCTTCCTTGTTTCTTGTAATAGGCTTTATTTTAAAGTTCATTTTGTCTGATATGAGAAATGCTACTCTAGCTTTCTTTTGATTTCCATTTGCATGGAATATCTTTTTCCATCCCCTCACTTTCAGTCTGTATGTGTCCCTAGGTCTGAAGTGGGTCTCTTGTAGACAGCATATATATGGGTCGTGTTTTTGTATCCGTTAAGCCAGTCTATGTCTTTTGGTGGGAGCATTTAATACATTTACATTTAAGGTAATTATCGATATGTATGTTCCTATTCCCATTTTCTTAATTGATTTGGGTTTGTTATTGTAGGTATTTTCCTTCTCTTGTGTTTCCTGCCTAGAGAAGTTTCTTTAGCATTTGTTGTAAAGCTGGTTTCGTGGTGCTGAATTCTCTTAGCTTTTGCTTGTCTGTAAAGTTTTAAATTTCTCTTTCAAATCTGAAGAAATCCTTGTTGGGTAGAGTAACCTTGGTTGTAGGTTTTTCCCTTTCATTGCCTTAAATTTGTCTTGCCACTCCCTTCTGGCTTGCAGAGTTCCTGCTGACAATTCAGCTGTTAAACTTATGTGGATTCCCTTGTACGTTATTTGTTGTCTTTCCTCTGCTGCTTTTAATATTTTTTCTTTGTATTTAATTTTTGATAATTTGATTAATATGTGTCTTGGAGTGTTTCTCCTTCCATTTATCATGTATGGGACTCTCTGTGCTTCCTGGAGTTGATTGACTCTTTTCTTTTCCGTATTAGGGAGGTTTTCAAGTATAATCTCTTCGAATATTTTCTCAGTCCCTTTCTTTTCTTCTTCTTCTTCTTGGACCCCTAGAATTCAAATGTGTTTACATTTAATTTTGTCCCAGAAGTCTCTTAGACTCCTCATTTTATTCTTTTTTCTTTATTCTGCTCTGCGGTAGTTATTTCCACTATTTTATCTTCCAGGTCACTTATCCATTCTTCTGTGTCAGTTATTCTGTTATTGATTCCTTCTAGGGAATTTTTAATTTCATTTATTGTGTAGTTCCTCATTGTTTGTTTTCTCTTTAGTTCTTCTAGGTCCTTGTTTAAATGTTTATTTTCTCCATTCTATTTCTAAGATTTTGGATCATCTTTACTATCACTACTCTGAATTCTTTTTCAGGTAGACTGCCTATTTCCTCTTCGTTTGTTTGGTCTGCTGGGCTTTTACCCCATAACTACTTTAAATTCTACTTTGGCAATAGTTTCAGCACCATTGTCCAACACTTTCTGTTTCAGCTTATTAAAAAGCCTGGCTGGTTCCTCCTTTAGTATAAGATAACTTAACACAACACCACACTTTGTATACCCATCTACCCACTCAAGCAAGTGTCTTTCCATTGTATTCATTACTGGATGCCAACTACAAAAAAGACCACTGTGCTACTAGTGAAACCAATATTAACTTGGGCAGCTTTCAAGATTCTCTCTCTCTGCCTAAATATCAATAGTATGAATGGCTGATTCAGGCAAGTTCAACACACACACAATATCTTTATCTCATTCACCACTGTCAAAATGCTTAATTATGTCCACTTTTCCATTAAGTGTAAACCCCTTCTGAACTCTTTTAGGTTTTTTTGATTCCTTAGGACATATGTTGCTAATAGATACAAAAAATAAATTGAGACAAAGCACAGATGCTCACAGTTACAGTTCAAACCTATGGCAGCTTGATGCTGGGATGCTGAGTGTAGCTCCCAGGAAGGAACTTGGCAGTGCCACTCTTGCTGCATTGGGTGTGTGCTGCCTGTATAACAACTCACTGCAAAAACAAATGCTAAACACAATTTTCCCTTCTTGCCTTTTTTCGTAATAGTGAAAATCCTCTTTGGATTTCTTTCAGTTAGTGAAAACAGATACTAATGTTTGTCTTTCATAAAAGACAAGTGGTGTAATGTGTGTAGAATACCGGTTATTGATCTGTATGCTACACTAAAAAATTATACTATAGAAGGTTATTTATTGACATGGGAAATACTTTATTTTTTAAAATTTATTTATTTTATTTATTTTTGGGTGCATTGGGTCTTCATTTTTGCACGCAGGCTTTCTCTAGTTGTGGCAAGCAAGGGCTACTCTTTGTTGCTGTGCACGGGCTTCTCATGGCTTCTCTTGTTGCAGATCACGGGTTCCAGGCATGCAGGCTTCAGTAGTTGTGGCATTCGGGCTCAGTAGTTGTGGCTCATGGGCTCTAGAGTGCAGGCTCAGTTGCTGTGGTGCACAGGCTTAGTTGCTCTGCGGCATGTCGGATCTTCCCGGACCAGGGCTCGAACCCATGTCCTCTGTACTTGCAGGTGGATTCTTAACCACTGCACCACCAGGGAAGCCCTGACATGGGAAATACTTTAAATATATTGTTAAACGTTTAAAAAATCAGGTTAAAATATAATGTATTTTATATAATATAAATTTGGGGGAAAAATGTGTGTCTTCATACACAAACACATATACACTTAGAAGAAATACTGTATGGATATGTATCAACCTAACAAAATGTTTAGAAGGTATATCTTTGAGTGGTGGTATTACACATCATTTCAATTTTTATTTTGTGCTTGTGCATTTGATATTATACGTTTTTGTGTTTATGTTTTTTCTATATTATACTTTCTCTATTTTACTTATATGATAAGAAAAGAGTTATTTTATGAAATCAGTATATGAAATTAAAATGTACAATTTGCCCACTGAGATTTAATGTGACTTGAGTTTAAATGGATATACAAAGCTATAATCCCACTAAATCTATTAGCAGCTTGCACCTTTTAAATGTGACCTTCACCCTTTTGTACCCCAGACACATTATTAAAAGTCTTTTTGGAGATACTCATTTGGTGTTGATAAGCGAATTGATGATCTGAATCTTTCAGTTCTATTATTGGCCATGCCACAAACCCCTTTGTACCTGAAACAAGTCATTAGCCCTATGTGAGTATTCTTAAGTAATAACAGTTTGCATTTCTTAGTTAGAAGACCTAGATATAAATAGTAGAACTTCAGACCTTTAGAGTATATCAACACAGATTTCAACACCTTTGTTGTTAATAAAACTAACAGCAGTGCCACTGAATCACTTTGCATCCCATGGAATATTTTGTCATTAATTTGTCATCTTTTTACTGAACATAAACTATTTAGCATCTTAGTCAGAGTCCAAATTTAGAAATAAGAAAAGAACAATCTTGGAAATGGAAATAAATCTGAGTTTTAAGATCTGAAACTTCAAGTGAGCAAAAGTCTACAAATCCTTTATATATACTCCCCAAACTGTTCCATGTGCAGGGCTAGGAAAGTTGGGGATGATATTGAATTGCCCAATATTTAGCCTACTGGTGAGAAACTAGGACAAACACACAAAAGAATCTAACACAACAAGAGATCAGGATAACCATTGTAAAATGATATAGGGCAAATAGTCCTTAAGAGAGAAATGAGGAAACAAACATTTATTGAGTGACAACTTTACCACACTCTAGTTGCTGGGTCAGCAAGTACAGAGTCAGATTCTACTGCAGAATTTGGATTCAACTGAGCATTAATAAGAGATAAATAATTTCATACAATATCATCACTCTATTTGAAAGTAATTAGAACTATTATGTTGGTATAAATCCAGGCTTATCCTGTATATGTAAGCAAGCCTTTATTTTGGCAGCTATTCACTTTTTCTGTTTTAATTTAGTTTTTATTTAATCAAAGTTGTACAGGTGCATAATTAAAATAGTCATATAGTTCTATTAGACATATTAAGAACAGTTCCCTGACTCCTTCTATCCCATATTTCCTGCCACCTAGAAACAATTAACCTTATTCTTTTTTTTTTTTTTTTTTTTTTTGCGGTACATGGGTCTCTCACTATTGTGGCTTCTCCCGTTGCAGAGCACAGGCTCCAGATGCGCAGGCTCAGCGGCCATGGCTCATGGGCCCAGCCGCTCTGCGGCATGTGGGATCCTCCTGGACCGGGGCATGAACCCATGTCCCCTGCATCGGCAGGCGGACTCTCAACCACTGCTCCACCAGGGAAGCCCTAACCTCATTCTTTTAACTGATCATTTTGGTATTTACCGTCATATTATATAATGTACAGTATTTATATTGCTGCATTTTAACTTTTTCACTAATTTTTCTGCATTATCTATTTCCTTCTTATTGTAGAAAATGAGGAGTAAGCTCTCTTTCACAATCTCCATTATACTTCCTGTGTCCCATGCTATCAATCAGTTAATTTATTACTCAGCATTTACATGATTATGACTAAGAAATGCTTAACTGAGCAGAGTTATATCGTAAACTGTATACTTTACTACCCAACTTTTGGTTTTCCCCTCAATTAGCAATTATTTTGGTTTTGATTATTTTGCTCTCTGTGTATTTATCACTAATTTAGCCCTAAACTCTACCAGGTTTTGTAAATCTTCTTTCATACATTCAAGCACAATTTCACCTTCTTTATGTACTTCCAAGAACCAGTGTTTTGTATGATGGACTCTCTGTTTTCCTCCTCTTTCTGAGTATTTTCTCTGCTTTCAAAGTTTCATATCCTGTAGTAGCTTACTGGGAAATGGTGCCTGAGTGGCACAGATTTTGAGACCCTGAATATCTGAAAAGTTTTTGTTCTACCCTCAGCTTGATTGATAGTTCATTAGGCATAGAACTCAAGGTGAAAATAATTTTCTACCTATCAGGATCTTGAAGTTATTGTTCCATTGTCTTCTAGCTTCCAGTACTGTTGAAAAGTCAGATACCATTCTGAGATCTGAATCTTTGTGTGAAATGAGTTCTTTCTCCCTGAATCTTTTAGGAAATTATTCTCTCCCCCAGAGTTCTAAAATTTTATGATGATGTGTTCCATTGAGGGCTATTTTTATCCACTGTGGTAGATACTTGATGGACCCTTTCAATCTTGAAACTCGTGTCCTTCAGGCCTGGGGCATTTCATTGAATTATACATTTTTTTGATTTTTTTTTCCCTCTGATTTCCATATTCTCTCACTCTGCAACTCCTATTATTTGAATCTTGGATTTCCTAGATAGGTCTCTTATTTTTCTTGTCCTTTGTCTCCTATTTTCTACCTTTTTGCCTTTTCACTCTATTTTCTGTGATATTTCTTGAACTTTACATTTTAACCCTTCTTATTGAGCTTTTCCTATCGACAAATTTTTAATTTTCAGAAGCTCTTCATTGTTCTTTTAATGTTTCTTTTTTATAGCAAACTGTTCTTGTTTCATGGGTTAATAACATCTCTTGTCTCTCTAAGGACATTAATTTTGTAAAATTATATTTTCATTCATAGTCTCTTTCCTCCAAGTTGCGTTGTTGTCTATTTATTTTGATATCTATTTTTATATTGGAGAATATTTTTCAAACGTTTAGTGATCATGACTAACACTTCATAGTTAAATTATAGGCACTCAAAAGCAGATTGGAAGCTCTGTGTGCAGCCTGAGTTTTGTTGACTGTAGCTCCATAGTAGTGTGATCTGGCTAGATAATTTCCTTAGGGACACGTGGATTTTCTAATCTCTTTACTATAGGCTATGGACCTGGCTGTCAGCATTCTGGAATCTCAGTGGGAGAATTATATGGCTCTTTTTTTTTTTTTTTTTTTTTTTGCGGTACACGGGCCTCTCACTGTTGTGGCCTCTCCCGTTGCGGAGCACAGGCTCTGGACACACAGGCTCAGTGGCCATGGCTCACAGGCCCAGCCACTCCATGGCATGTGGAATCTTCCTGGACCGGGGCACGAACCCATGTCCCCTGCATCGGCAGGCAGACTCTCAACCACTGTGCCACCAGGGAAGCCCAAATTATATGAACTTTCACACAATCCCCTGGTTTAATACAATAGCCAAGTCTGTAGTTATATTTGGTTTCTCCCATTCCAGAGATCCTTTATTTTACCTTCTGCAGGAAACTGATTTCCATTATTTTTCCATGGATGGGAAAAGGACAGTGTGTCAGCTACACGAAATAGAGAAGGGGCTTGGGTTCTAACTGCTCAAGAAAATTCAAAGAAATATTTTAAACCAACTTTCCTGTTCTTAGTCCCTTATTCACCTTCCAGAGATTCCTGTCACTACCTTCCCTGAGGTTTTTTTTTTGGGGGGGTACAATAAAACTGGCTGCTTCTTGGTTTTCTCCACTACAAGCTTGGGATTTAGCTTTCCTGAGTGTAGCAAGTTAGTTTCTCCTTATCCTTCTTCTTTCTGTACTGCAAAATTTTGTATTTTGTTGTCTCCTCCCTTATATTGTTAATCCTATTGATATTATGCCCCCTTCCTGCTCTAAAATTTGGCTATCATTTTAAAGGAGTTTTAGGAGAGTGTCAAGGTATTTAGGCACTGTTTTTTAACTAGAAGTTGGCAGCTGTTTCTTGAAACTTCAAAATAGGACTGAGATGTGATCACAAAGTAAATAGTAGGAATTTTTGCTGTTTTCTTTTCTGTCAAAGTATGAGGTGTTTCCTTTTCAACAACTTAAATTAGGTCTTAGCTTAAATGTCACTTCCTCAGAGAAGCCTCCCTGAATTATTTATTTCAGGCCACTCCTTAATCTTCCATGATTTCCTAGGGCAGTGCCTTTTCTTTTTTTTCCCCCATAGTAGAGGCAATTTATATTTGTTTTGTTTTATAATATTAAGGGATTTTTTATCTTTTTCCCAAACTAGACTGTTAGCTCCTTGAGGGAAGGAGGGAGCAATGTCCCTCTGATTGACCAGCACTTAACATAGCACCAGGCACAGAGTAGGCACTAAATAAATATGTATTTAATTAAATTGAATTTAGAGCTGTCAACCTAAAGTGACCTTGAAACACCGCCTCAAACATTTTCAACAGTATCAAACAGAAAATGGAAAAACAAAACAAAATAAAATCGAATAAGTTTCAGTTTTACAGAAGACAGCTATTTATTTCTCAATCCTAATTATAATCCAGTAGTCCCTCCTTGCACTGGTCCCATAAACATTACTCCTATATATGATGTTATGCTATCAGTTGAGAAATCAGAGAAGGACACAATCAATAAGAATTCCATCTGGCTTTTGTAACAAAAGTTCACAAAGCCTCAGATTTTTTTCTGGCTTTCTGAAGTCCAGAATTAGCAGGACTTTTTTTTAATTGAATCTGGGCTATGAAGGGGAAAAACATTTTTGGAGCTAGAAAATGTTTGAATTGCTGCAGTATTAGAAATGAAACCAATTTATCGAATGGCACAGCTGTTCACTGTATGATCATTATGATCCTTGTTATTTGGGTGCTGGTTGGTATTTATATCTAATTAGCTGTCTTACACACCATCAAGCAATCTGCATTTAGGGAATAGAGCAAAACTAAAATATATAGAGTTCCAAGCTGCCAAACACATATAACGATGAATTCAGGTTTAATTCACTGCTGACCGATTATTAATCAACCACTGAAATTTGTTAGCTTGCATTTTTACTTGTGTTTTTTTTTTAAGAGGAGATGAAAAGGCAGCAGGAATAAACTTCTTCAGAAATTATTTTAATTTTAAATAGTTGACATTTTTTTCTTATTTCTCACTGACCTTGAAGAGTTGGACTGCTGTCAAAATGAGATTTTGCAATCTATAACCTCATTGATGTCTTTTTATTGGTATAAACATAACATTGTATAATACATTAATAAAAATGTCAGTTCGCAGTTCTTTATTAGCAACTTATGTGTTTCACAGCTAAAGTCATGTTTCTGCTATACTGCCACACATAAAAAACACTTATGGACAGATTAGTGTTTATGAAAACACAAGTAGTCACAACCAAATTTTAAGGATATTGGTTGGCTATTATAAGTAGCAACAAACTAGGTTATCATATATTGATGAGGAAAAATAATCATAATGCCTCTATTGAAATGATCACCTTACAGTTTTCCCTCTCTCAATCTCTCTCTTCCCACCCACACACACTGAGGAAAGCCCATGTGAGGACATAATAAGAAGGTGGCCATTTACAAGCCAGGAAGAGAGTTCTCATCAGAAACTGACCATGCTGGCACCATGATCTCTGACTTCCAGCCTACAGAACTGTGAAAAAAAAAAATAAATTTCTCTTCTTTAAGCCACCCAGTCTATGGTATCTTGTTATGGCAGCCCAAGTTGACTAAGGCAAGAGAGTTCTCCGATACCCCTCACCCAGACTTCCCTAACGTTAGCATCTTACATAATATGGTACATTTATTGAAATTAAGAAATTAACATTGATACAACACCATTAACTAGTCTGTAAAATTTATTTAAATTTACCCTGTTTTTGTATTAATGTCCTTTTGCTGTTCCAAGATCCAAAGCAGGATACTACATTGTGTTTAGTTGTCATGTCTCCTAAATCTCTTTCAGTATGTGACAATATCTCAGGTTTTCCTTGTCTTTCGTGACCTTGATCCTTTGTCTGATGTTTTCTCATGATTGGTGTGAAGTTATGGATTTGAGAGGTGTATATTAAAGAGGTGACATCACCTTCTCATTGTACCATATCAATAATAACAATATAACTTATTACTGGTGATCTTAACTTTGATTACTTGGTTAAGGTGGTGTCTGCTAGGTTTCTACATTGCAAAGTTACCATTTTTCCCTTTCCATACTACTGCATTTTCATTAGAAACAAGTCACTAAATCCAGCCACACTCAAGGGAAGGAGAATTAAGTTTTACCTACTGTAGTGAGTAGTATCAAAGAATTTGCGGGCATGTGTTAGGAAAAAAACACAGTAATTAATATTTTCAGGGAGATATTTTGAGACTACACAAGTTTCCTCTTTTCCCTTAAAGTTGTATCCACTAATTTTAGCATGCATCCATTGATACTGCCTGCAGGAATTATTATTGTGGTATTTTAATGGTGATTTTCCAGCTCCTTCATCTCTTCTACATTTATCAATTGAAATTCTTCTGTTAGGAAGATTTATTCCCTTTTAACCATTATTTATATATTTATTCAATAATTTATTTATATCAGTATGGACTCACAGATATTTATTTTATTCTTTGGGTTATAATCCAGTATTATTATTTATTTTGCTACTCAAATTGTTCCATTTTTGGGCATTGGGAGTTTTTTGAGGTTGACTACTGTGTTCTTTTTCTTTTTTTCCTTGAACACTTCTTTATTTTCATGGGTCACAAGATGCTACAGGGGCATCTTGTATTTTCCCTGCTCCAGTTCTAAAATCAGCCATTTCACTAATATCCCTGGTTCCTTTTATTGGAGAATATTATTTAGAAGCCAAGATCTGGTAACTAGGTAATACTCATTGTGACTTTGGTGTCACTGCTTCTAAGCCTCTCAGAGGACAGAACTAGGAAATATTTGTAGATATCTTAATCCATGTATTTATACCCATCTATATTTACTCCTTTATCAATTTGTGTATATATATTGAAACAAACATGAGTTCATATTGAGAACTCCAAGTCTAATCCAACACCACAGTGTTCATTCTAGCATTCATCTTTTGTTTTTTTGTAAACTTCTTTTTCCGACAGTGTGAAACCTCGCTTACATTATCTACAACATATTTATTCATGCTTTCAAAACTAGTATATGTGTAGTTTCAGAATTGTTTACCTGTTTCACTGTGAGAAACAAATTTACCAACTAAAGTTCGGTGATCTTGTAGTGTTTTTTGATTTTTGTTTTGCTTTTGTTTTTTGTCTTTAGCTGAATACTATCTAATCAAAACACTGTTTTCCAAAGTTACTTAAGTCAGACGCTTTCTTCTCCACCATTTTCAGAAAGGTTCCTGAGCACTATTCTAAGAGATTTTCTTTCATAGCTGTGGGTATGACTCTAGAATTTAAATTTTTAATGAGCATCCCAGTGATTCTTATGCAGATAATCACTGGACCTCATTTTGTGATTTACTGACCTGGGATATGTTGAGAATAAATTGAACACATCCACATCTCTCAATCCTGCAGAGTCCAAATGAATTAAAGAAAATAAAGCTAAAAAAATACCTCATTAAACCAATCCAGAAAGGAGAATTATGTGTGTTCTTTGGAGATTTAACTCTTCTTCACATATTTACTTTCTCTGAAGTTCTTCTACACTGAGTTCTACTTTCGTGAATTCTAAGGAAGAGGGATGTCTAATAAAAGGGGCTTCTATCTCCTCCTTCTGTATTATCTAGTAACAGAAACTGGGAAGCCATCCTCAGGAAACTGGGAGATCAGAAAAAAATCAGACTTATAGCAGGAACAATCTGAGGTCAACCTCCTTTGTAACCTTCAGTTCATTCTTTATTATGAGTACTCTGGCCCTTCACTGCTTTGGCATTTCATTGCTCCAGCTCAATAAGACATGAGAGCTGCAGTCTTCAGCAGACAATACTCATAATAAAACTATATACCTTTCATTTCCAGAAAATGTTATTCATGCTAATTCCTGCTGCAGACTTAAAATTAACAGTTTATTATCATTTTAGAATGACAAAAGAGAAACACTTAGTACTTAAATCACTAAATTAATAATCCAGATTAACTCTATCAATTACATAAGATGAAAACAATCTGTTTGTGTGGTCTCTCTATTTTACTGGTCATTTTCAGGGACGTTTACTTGCATAGACTTTGAAGAACAATATAACTGTCTGCTCATGGTAACATGGAGAAAGTCAAACTATGACCCAAATATGGTAAAGGTTCTAACTTTTAGTTTTCTTTTCCACTTTTCAAGCTTCTACACCAAGGTAACATTTCTTACCTTGAAGTATGATAACTGGGGACCATTTCATGTGATACCAGCCAGCAGTTAGCTGTATAGAGCTGCTAACATTTCAATAAGAAGAATACCTTTCTAAATCTTAGCAATACAGTGATGTTATTAAATAGAATGAATGGTTTGCAGAGAAAAAAATACAACCCACTTTGAAGAGCTCCGTTGTTCAACTGGTAATCATCAACAAGGCAGTTCTCTCAGACTTAGCATCTGGTATTCCATTAGAATTCATAATTCAGGAGAACTGTGAAGGAAAATCCATTCAGAGGTTAGCTTATTGGATTTGGATGTGTTTTTTTTAAAGGAAAAAATCAAAAGCCTATGTTCCTTAGAAATCATGTAATGCATTTTTCATCACTCTTTTGTCTATGTCCCCTTTTTACCTTTTTAAATATAGAGGCTAGGTTACTGTAATCCAGCAGTCACTACCAACCAACATGTCATTATTGTGTGGCTTGCTCTGGCTTTCCTCCCTCCTTCCTCCATAACTCCTGCCACTACCCCATATGCACTTAGCCACTCACTGATAATAAACTGTCATTCTACTCTGAAACCAACTGAGACACTCCCCACAACTCCTCAGAAATCTATGAAAATAGAGAGGAAATGGGAATTCAGAATGCATTCAATCTTACAGCTGGCACTGCTGTGCTCTAAATCTGGTCAGTGGATATATTTACTTTAGAAGGTTGTGAGTCAGTGGAAAACAGGGATTTTGCAAATATCAAACTGTTATGCCCTCTCATTCCTCTGAATTTTAGTACCTGACAATTGGCCAATTAGCAAAGAATCTGTACGTGTTTTACATGATTCTTTTGGCATAACTCAACATCTTTCTATCTTGGGATACTACAAATACTGTACATGATTGTATTATATAATTTTGTACTATATTATTTACAGCTAGTAGATAGAGACATTGCTGCATGGAGCTATGTCAGATTTAAATGTTTAAATGGTATCAAAGTGAAAATTCTTTGTTCAGTTGCATATAAATGGAATAAAAGGACATGATTTGTTTAGCCTGGGCAGTGTTCTCAGCATAGTACAGAGATTAAGCATTTAAATCATATATAGAGAGACACTTTGTCCTCAAGGGATCTATAAACAACATCTATCACATTCAGGGAAAGACTTCTCATTTGAGCTCCTAGAAATATTTCCAGGGTATCTTTTATCCCTGCCAGCTGTTGTCATAGTCTGACAGTGGATGTATCAGCAAGGCAACAATGTCTAATTGACTATAACTTGTCAATTCAATATGGTGTGGCTTTGGTCATCCACACCCTTACTATGATAATAATCAAAAGAAAAGTAAATGTAGGAGAAACATAAAAAATATTGAAGTGTCTCTTAGGTAAGTTGTCAAATAGAGAGCTTTTTGTTCAATACTCAACCATCTTTATAACTGCCACCCAACTTAATTCTAAATATTAAGCCTTCCATTATACTGTAAAACTTTGAAGAATATAGATTTTGAAGGAAAGGAATGTAGACGTGTATCTAGACCATGGCCTCTGGCAACTTCCATTCAATGACAAGTTCATGCAGTCCTATATTTTCTCTGGCAGAGGATATTGGAGAAAGAGACTGAGGTGTTCTCATTCTCAATTTTGGAAAAAGAGGATCATCATAGCCAACTCAGCAATAAGGTCATAACAATGGAAAAGATATTGTTCATACCCAGGCCTAAGACTTCTGATAACTTCTGATGCAAATAGAAGTGAAGGTAAGAGGGACTACATCAATGAAAGGGGATGAGGGAGGAGGTGGTCTAAATAGTAGCACATGATGAGGAAGAACTAAAGACAGAACCTCACTGCAATATATCAAATAAATCTTGACTGCGTGTCAATGAAGATTTCAGAGGATACCTGTGTGTGTCCTAATGAAGCACCATCTGAAATAAGGAAAAAGGAGGTATCACAATTCTGTGTGCCTACTTTATACCAGGCTCCATGCTTGGTGCTTTATATATGTCTGATCTCCCTTCATCTTCAGAGAGATGTGGAAATAAAGGTTCAAAGAGTCTGGCCCAATTCTGTCTTGCCCAATTCTGTCACATTACTTCTGTATGATTAAATTTCTGGCACCATCTGTATCAACTCAGGCACACTTCCTTAGCCACAATTAGAAAAATTACTGAACACTGAAAGTTGAGGATGGCTACAAGGCCCTCCATAGTCACTGAAAGTGGTTCTTCACAATCTTGCCACTCTGATTTTGGAAAATCCTCGTCCAGTACGGGAAAATTATTCTATACTCACAGCTTCTCTGAATGTTTCCTTCCTTTGTCTATCCACTCTGTAACTTGGCAGTTCCCTGAAAACATTTTCCTTTTTTTGCCATTGCCTCACATGGGCACTGTTTGGTTTTCCTTTCATAATCCATAAAACTCGGATGTTGAGATTGGTATCCTCCTTGCTTCCCAGTGTTACTTGTGGACTTTTACTCTCCCCAACCTTGTGAAAAAACCTGTTCCTATTAGATCAAACAGTCATTAGAGTTCACTTTTTTAAAAATTTATTTATTTATACAGCAGGTTCTTATTGCTCATCCATTTTATACACGCCAGTGTATACATGTCAATCCCAATCTCCCAATTCATCACACCACAACCCCCAGTCCCCACTGCTTTCCGACCTTGGTGTCCATATGTTTGTTCTCTACATCTGTGTCTCTATTTCGGCCCTGCAAACCAGTTCATTTGTACCATTTTTCTAGGTTCCACATATATGCATTAATATACGATATTTGTTTTCCTCTTTCTGACTTACTTCACCCTGTATGACAGTCTCTAGATGCATCCACGTCTCTACAGATGACCCAATTTCGTTCCTTTTTATGGCTGAGTAATATCCCACTGTATATATGTATCACATCTTCTTTATCCATTCGTCTGTCAATGGGCATTTAGGTTGATCCATTACTGGGCTATTGTAAATAGTGCAGCAATGAACATTAGGGTGCATGTGTCTTTTTGAATTACGGTTTTATCTGGGTATATGCCCAGTAGTGGGATTGCTGGGTCATACGGTATTCAATTTTTAGTTTATTAAGGAACCTCCATACTGTTCTCCATAGTGGCTGTATCAATTTACACTCCCACCAACAGTGCAAGAGGGTTCCCTTTTCTCCTCACCCTCTCGAGCATTTGTTGTTTGTAGATTTTCTGATGAAGCCCATTCTAACTGGTGTGAGGTGATACCTCGTTGTAGTTTTGATTTGCATTTCTCTAATAATTAGTGATGTTGAGCAGCTTTTCATGTGCTTCTCGGCCATCTGTATGTCCTCTTTGGAGAAATGTCTATTTAGGTCTTCTGACCATTTTCTGATTGGGTTGTTTGTGTTTTCAATATTGAGCTGCATGAGCTCTTTATATATTTTGGAGATTAATCCTTAGTCTGTTGATTTGTTTGCAAATATTTATTGCCATTCTGAGGGTTGTCTTTTCATCTTGTTTGTGCTTTCCTTTGCTTTGCAAAAGCTTTTAAATTTAATTAGGTCCCTTTTGTTTATTTTTCTTTTTATTTCCGTTACTATAGGAGGTGGATTAGAAAACATCTTGCTGTGATTTATGAGAGTGTCCTTCCTATGTTTTCCTCTTAGAAGATGTGTCTGGTCTTACATTTTGGTCTCTAACCCATTTTGAGTTTATTTTTATGTATGGTGTTAGGGAGTGTTCTAATTTCATTCTTATACATATAGCTGTCCAGTTTTCCCAGCACCACTTATTGAAGAGACTGCCTTTTTTCCATTGTATATTCTTGCCTCCATTGTCATAGATTAGTTGACCATAGGCACGTGGGTTTATCTCTGGGCTCTCTATACTGTTCCATTGATCTATATTTCTGTTTTGGTGCCAGTACCATATGGTCTTGATTACTGTAGCTTTGTAGTATAGCCTGAAGTCAGGGAGTCTGATTCCTCCAGCTCCGTTTTTTGCCCTCAAGACTGCTTTGGCTATTCGGAGTCTTTTGTGACTCGATACAAATTTTAAGATTTTTTGTTCTAGTTCTGTAAAAAATGCCATTGGTAATTTGATAGGGATTGCATTGAAACTGTACATTGCTTTGGGTCGCATAGTCATTTTCACAATATTGATTCTTCCAATCCAGGAACATGGAATATCTCTCCATCTGTTGGTATCATGTTTAATTTCTTTCAACAGTGTCTTATAGTTTTCTGCATACAGATATTTTGTCTCCCTAGGTAGGTTTATTCCTAGGTATTTTATTCTTTTTGTTGCAATGGTAAATGGGAGTGTTTCCTTAATTTCTCTTTCAGATATTTCATCATTAGTGTATAGGAATGCAAGAGATTTCTGTGCGTTAATTTTGTATGCTGCAACTTTACCAAATTCATTGATTAGCTCTAGTAGTTTTCTCGTGGCATTTTTAGGATTCTCTATGTATAGTATCATGTCATCAGCAAACAGTGAAAATTTTACTTCTTCCTTTCCAAATTGTATTCCTTTTATTTCTTTTTCTTCTCTAATTGCTGTGGCTAGGACATGCAAAACTTTGTTGAATAATAGTGGTGAGAGTGGACATCCTTGTCTTGTTCCTGATCTTAGAGGAAATGCTTTCAATTTTTCACCATTGAGAATGATGTTTGCTGTGGGTTTGTCATATATGGCCTTTATTATGTTGAGGTAGGTTCCCTCTATGCCCATCTTCTGGAGAGTTTTTACCATAAATTGGTGTTGAATCTTGTCAAAATATTTTCCTGCATCTATTGAGATGATCATACGGTTTTTATTCTTCAAATTGTTAATATGGTGTATCACATTGATTGATTTGCATATATTCAAGAATCCTTGCATCCCTGTGATAAATCCCACTCAATCATAGTGTATGATTCTTTTAATGTGTTGTTGGATTCTGTTTGCTAGTATTTTGTTGAGGATTTTTGCATCTATATTCCTCAGTGATATTGGTCTGTAATTTTCTTTTTTTGTAGTGTCTTTGTCTGGTTTTGGTATCAGGGTGATGGTGGCTTCATAGAATGAGTTTGGGAGTGTTCCTTCCTCTGCAATTTTTTGGAAGGGTTTGAGAAGGATGGGTGTTAGCTCTTCTCTAAAAGTTTCATAGAATTCACCTGTGAACCCATCTGGTCTTGGACTTTTGTTTGTTGGAAGATAGTCAATCACAGTTTCAATTTCATTGCCTGTGATTTGTCTGTTCATATTTTCTATTTCTACCTGGTTCCATCTTGGGAGGTTATACCTTTCTAAGAGTTTGTCCATTTTTTCCAGGTTGTGCGTTTTATTGGCATAGATTTGCTTGTTGTAGTCTTAGGGTGCTTTGTATTTCTGCAATATCTGTTTTAACTTCTCCTTTTTCATTTATATTTTTATTGATTTGAGTGCTCTCCCTCTTTTTCTTGATGAATCTGGCTAATTGTTTATCAATTTTGTTTATCTTCTCAAAGAACCAGCTTTTAGTTTTATTGATCTTTGCTATAGCTTACTTTGTTTCTATTTCATTTATTTCTGCTCTTATTTTTTATTTTTTTTGGGCTGTACGTGCGCCTCTCACTGTTTTGGCCTCTCCCATTGTGGAGCACAGGCTCCAGATGCACAGGCTAAGTGGCCATGGCTTACAGGCCTAGCCTCTCCGTGGCATGTGGGATCTTCCCGGACCAGGGCACGAACCTGTGTCCGCTGCATTGGCAGACAGACTCTCAACCACTGCACCACCAGGGAAGCCAGTGCTCTGATCTTTAAGATTTCTTTCCTTCTGCTAATTTTGGGTTTTGTTTGTTTTTCTTTCTCTAGTTCCTTTAGGTGTAAGGTTAGATTTTTTATGTGAGATTTTTCTTGTTTCTTGAGGTAGGCTTGTATAGCTATAAACCTCCCTCCTAGAACTGCTTTTGCTGCATCTCATAGGTTTTGGATCGTCGTGATTTCATTGTCATTTGTCTCTAGGTATTTTTTGATTTCCTCTTTGAGTTTTTCAGTGATTGCTTGGTAATTTTGTAATGTATTGTTTAGCCTCCATGTGTTTGTGTTTTTAACGTTTTTTTTTTCCCTGTAATTGATTTCTAATCTCATTGCATTGTGTTCAGAAAAGATGCTTGATATGATTTCAATTTTCTTAAATTTACTGAGGCTTGATTTGTGACCCAGGATGTGATCCATCCTGGAGAATGTTCCATACGCACTTGAGAAGAAAGTGTAATCTGCTGTTTTGGGATGGAATGCCCTATAAATATCAATTAAATCTATCTGGTCTATTGTGTCTTTTTTTTTTTTTTTTTTTTTTTTGCGGTACATGGGCCTCTCACTGTTATGGCCTCTCCCATTGCAGAGCACAGGCTCCAGACGCGCAGGCTCAGTGGCCATGGCTCATGGCCCCAGCCGATCCGCAGCAGGTGGGATCCTCCTGGACTGCGGCACAAACCCGTGTCCCCTGTATTGGCAGGTGGACTCTCAACCACTGTGCCACCAGGGAAGCCCTATTGTGTCATTTTAAGCTTGTGTTTCGTTATTAATTTTCTGTTTGGATGATCTGTCCATTGGTGTAATTGAGGTGTTAAAGTCCCCCACTATTTTTGTGTCACTGTCGATTTCCTCTTTTATAGTTGTTGTTTTATGTATTGAGGTGCTCCTATTTTGGGTGCATATATATTTAGAATTGTTATATCTTCTTGATTGATCCCTTGATCATTATGTAGTGTCCTTCCTTGTCTATTGTAACATTCTTTATATTAAAGTCTATTTTATCTGATATGAGTATTGCTACTCCAGCTTTCTTTTGATTTCCATTTGCAAGGAATATCTTTCTCAATCCCCTCACTTTCAGTCTGGATGTGTCCCTAGGTCTGAAGTGGGTCTCTTTTAGACAGCAAATATATGGGTCTTGTTTTTGTATCCATTCAGCAAGGCGGTGTCTTTTGGTTGGAGCATTTAATCCATTCATGTTTAGGGTAGTTATCAATATGTATGTTCCTATGACCATTTTCTTAATTGTTTTGGGTTTTTTCTTTCTTTTTTTTTTTTTTTTTTTTTTGCAGTATGCAGTGCTATCACTGTTGTGGCCTCTCCCGTTGTGGAGCACAGGCTCCAGACACGCAGGCTCAGTGGCCATGGCTCATGGGTCTACTCACTCCACGGCATGTGGGATCTTCCCGGACCAGGGCATAAACTTTTGTCCCCTGTATCGGCAGGCGGACTCTCAACAACTGCACCACCAGGGAAGCCCTCAGTTTTGTTTTTGAAGGTCCATTTTTCTCTTGTGTTTCCCACTTATAGAAATTCCTATAGCATTTTTGTAGAGCTGGTTTGGTGATGCTGAATTCTCTTAGCTTTTGCTTGTCTGTGAAGCTTTTGATTTCTCCATCAAATCTGAATGAGATCCTTCCGGGTAGAGTAATGTTGGTTATAGGTTTTTCCCTTTCATCACTTTAAGTACACCATGCCACTCCCTTCTGGCTTGTAGAGTTTCTGCTGAGAAATCAGCTGTTAACCTTATGGGAGTTCCCTGGTATGTTATTTGTCGTTATTCCCTCACAGCTTTCAATAATTTTTCTTTGTTTTTAATTTAATTTTTGCCAAATTAATTACCATGTGTCTCGGCGTGTTTCTCCTTGGGTTTATCCTGTATGGGACTATCTGCATTTCCTGTACTTGGGTGGGTATTTACTTTCCCATGTTGGGGAAGTTTTCAACTATTATCTCTTCAAATATTTTCTCTGGTCCTTTCTCTCTCACTTCTCCTTCTGACACCCCTATAATGCAAATGTTGTGGTGTTTAATGTTGTCTCAGAGGTCTCTTGGGCTGTCTTCATTTCTTTTCATTCTTTTTTCTTTATTCTGTTTCACAGCAGTGAATTCCACCATTCTGTCTTCCAGGTCTCTTATCCATTCTTCTGCCTCAGTTATTCTGCTATTGATTCCTTCTAGTGTATTTTTAATTTCAGTTATTGTGTTGTTCATCTCTGTTTGTTTGTTCTTTAATTCTTCTATATCTTTGTAAAACATTTCTTGCGTCTTCTCAATCTTTGTCTCCATTCTTTTTCCGAGGTCCTGGATCATCTTCACTATCATTATTTCAAATTCTTTTTCTGGAAAGTTGCCTATCTCTACTTCATTTACTTGTTTTTCTGGGGTTTTATTGTGTTCCTTCATCTGTTACATAGCCCTCTGCCTTTTCATCTTGTCTATCTTTCTGTGAATGTGGGTTTTGTTCCACAGGCGGCTAGATTGTAGTTCTTTTTCTTTTTCTTTTTCTTTTTTTAAACATCTTTATTGGAGTATAATTGCTTTACAATGGTGTTTTAGTTTCTGCTGTATAACAAAGTGAAGCAGCTATACATACACATACATCCCCATATCTCCTCCCTGTTGTGTCTCCTTCCCACCCTCCCTATCCCACACCTCTAAGTGGTCACAAAGCACCCAGCTGATCTCCCTGTGTTATTCGGCTGCTTCCCACTAGCTATCTATTTTACATTTAGTAGTGTATATATGTTCATGCCACGCTCTCACTTCGTCCCAGCTTACCCTTCCCCATTCCCATGTCCTCAAGTCCATTCTTTACAACTGCATCTTTATTCCTGTCCTGCCCCTAGGTTATTCAGAACCATTTTTGTTTTTTTAGATTCCATATAACAGTATGGATTAGCATACAGTTTTTGTTTTTCTCTTTCTGACTTACTTCACTCTCTGTGACACTCTCTAGGTCAACCCACCTCACTACAAATAACTCAATTTCTTTTTTTTATGGCTGAGTAATATTCCATTGTATATATGTGCCGCACCTTCTTTATCCATTCGTCTGTCGATGGACACTTAGGTTGCTTCCATGACCTGGCTATTGTAAATAGAGCTGCAATGAACATTTTGGTACATGACTCTTTTTGAGTTATGGTTTTCTCAGGGTATATGCCCAGTAGTGGGGTTTCTGGGTCGTATGGTAGTTCTATTTTTAGTTTTTTAAGGAATGTCCATACTGTTCTGCATAGTGGCTGCATAAATTTACATTCCCACCAACAGTGCAAAAGGGTTCCCTTTTCTCCACACCCTCTCCAGCATTTATTGTTTGTAGATTTTTTGATGATGGCCATTCTGACCATTGTGAGGTGATACCTCATTGTAGTTTTGTTTTTTTTTTTTTTTAACATCTTGGAGTATAATTGCTTTATAATGGTGTGCTAGTTTTTGCTTTATAACAAAGTGAATCAGTTTTACATATACATATGTTTCCATATCTTGTCCCTCTTGCATCTCCCTCCCTTCCATCCTCCCTATCTCACCCCTCTAGGTGGTCACAAACCACTGAGCTGATCACCCTGTTCTATGCGGCTGCTTCCCACTACCTATCTACTTTACATTTGGTAGTATATATTAGTCCATGCCACTCTCTCATTTTGTCACAACTTACCCTTCCCCCTCCCCATATCCTCAAGTCCATTCTCTAGTAGGTCTGTGTCTTTATTCCGACCTTGCCCCTAGATTCCTCATGATCATTTTTGTTTTTCCTTAAATTCCATAAATATGTGTTAGCATACAGTATTTTTTTTCTCTTTTAGACTTACTTCACTCTGTATGACAGACTCTGGGTCTATCCACCTGACTACAAATAACTCAGTTTCATTTCTCTTTATGGCTGAGTAATATTCCATTGTATATATGTGCCACATCTTCTTTATCCATTCATCTGTTGATGGACACTTAGGTTGCTTCCATGTCCTGGCTATTGTAAATTGAGCTGAAATGAACATTTTGGTACATGACTCTTTTTGAATTATGGTTTTCTCAGGGTATATGCCCAGGAGTCGATTGCTGGGTCGTATGGTAGTTCTATTTTTACTTTTTTAAGGAACCTCCATACTGTTCTCCATAGTGGCTGTATCAATTTACATTCCTACCAACAGTGCAAGAGGGTTCCTTTTTCTCCACACCCTCTCTAGCATTTATTTTTTGTAGATTTTTTTGATGATGGCCATTCTGACCTGTGTGAGGTGATATCTCATTGTAGTTTTGATTTGCATTTCTCTAATGATTAATGATTTTGATCATTCTTTCATGTTTTTTTTTTTTGGCAATCTGTATATCTTCTTTGGAGAAATGTCTATTTAGGTCTATAGTTCTTCTTGCTTCTGCTCTCTTCCCTCTGGTTGATGAGGTTCTCTAAGTGGTCTATGCAAGTTTCATGATGGGAGGGACTGGTGGTCAGTAGAGCTGGCTGTTGCTTTGGTGGGCAGGGCTCAGTAAAATGTTAATCCACTTGTCTGCTGATGGGTGGGGCTGGGTTCCATCCCTGTTGGTTGATTGGCCTCAGGCAACCCAACACTGGAGCCTACCCGGGCTCTTTGTTTGGGCTAATGGCAGGCTCTGGGAGGGCTCATGCCAAGGAGTACTTCTCAGAACTTCTGCTGCCAGTGTCCTTGTCCTCACAGTGACACACAGCCACCCCCCACCTCTGCAGGAGACCCTCCAACACTAGCAGGTAGGTCTGTTTCAGTCTCCTATGGGGTCACTGCTCCTTCCCCTGGGTCCCAATGAGCACACTACTTTGTGCGTGCCCTGCATGAGTGGAGTCTCTGTTTCCTCCAGTCCTGTCAAAGTCCTGCAATCAAATCCCACTACCCTTCAATGTCTTATTCTCTTGTAATTCCTCTTCCTGTTGCCGGACCCCCAGATTAGGAAGCCTGATGTGGGGCTCAGAACTTTAACTCCAGTGGGTGGGTGTCTGTGGTATAAATGTTCTCCAGTTTGTTAGTCACCCACCCAGCAGTTATGGGATTTGATTTTATTGTGACTGTGACCCTCCTACCATCTCACTGTGGCTTCTCCTTTGTCTTTGGATGTGGGGTATCTTTTTTGGTGAGTTCCAGTGTCTTCCTCTCGATGATTGTTCAGCAGTTAGTTGTGATTCTGGGTTCTTTTAAGAGGGAATGAGACCACGTCCTTCTACTCCACCATCTTGAACCAATCTACACCTCACCGTTTTTTCAATAGTATTAACCTATTGAATCTACATGATCAATTTCTTGCCAAGCAGATAAGCACCAAATAACCATGTGCATTTGTATCTTTTACCCTATATGTGTGTTGTGCAAATTAAAAGAACACTCAACAAATTCCAGAAATTTTTAACTAATGTCTCTTTAACCTTGCTTTCTCTCTGCAATCACTTTTTCATATCTTGCTTATTCTTCCTGAATATTCAAGCTATCCATCATTGCCCTATGTCTCATACTTCATAGAGAAAGTTGAACCTCTCATAGGGAAGCTGTCACATCATCATCAAACCAGAAGAAAAACTTAGTAATGTCTGTTTCTATCTTTGCTTCTTTTCTCCTGTTACAGTAAAGGAAAAGGAGGAAATTCTAATACATACATGATCTTCAAAACACAGTTTTCAAAAGACCATGATAAAGGATACAATTCACATTTAAGGTAAAATAGAGCTGTATATCTAGCACCAAGTAACATAGTAATAGCATTTACAGAGCAGAAATCATAGGAAATGAAAGGAAAATTAGATAAAAATATACTAGTAGAATGATAATCCTCTTTCAGTCTATATCAAATCAAATGGGCAAAAATAAGAATATAAAATAATTGGATAATATCATTGATAGGTAACTTTTTGTATATATTTAATGCTGTATTCTAAAAAATAGAGAAGAAACTTTTCCAGTAGATTCTACAGCATTCACTAATATTGATGTAATACAAAAAAGAAGCACAAAACTCTTTGATTATAAGTCTAGAACTTTATAAATCTTTTTTTTTAATATCATGAAAAGAGTATTTTCTGCCTATAAATAAAAAATAAGGGCTTCCCGGGTGGTGCAGTTGTTAAGAATCTGCCTGCCAATGCAGGGGACGTGGGTTCGAGCCCTGGTCTCGGAAGATCCCACATGCCGCGAAGCAACTAACCCTGTGAACGACAACTACTGAGCCCATGTGCCACAACTACTGAAGTCCATGCACCTAGAGACCATGCTCCACAACGAGAGAAGCCACTGCAATGAGAAGCCTGAGCACCACAGTGAGGAGTAGACCCCTCTTGCCATAACTAAAGAAAGCCCGTACACAGCCATGAAGACCCAATGCAGCCAAAAATAAAATAAAATAAATAAATTTATTAAAAAAAGCAAATCCTTATAATTTTTGAGGGTTATAGAGGAAATTAAAAATTGAAGAATATCTTTAAAACAAATATAACTAAAGTATTATATTTTAGGACATATGAAATACAGCTAAAGCAGTGTTCATGGGGAAATTCATGGCCTTAAATATGTATATCAATAATAAAGCAAAATGAAAATAAATGAATTAATAATCTGGCTTAAAATTAGAAACGTAGCAACAAAAAATTAAAGCAGGGATTCCCTGGTGGCGCAGTGGTTGAGAGTCTGCCTGCCAATGCAGGGGACACGGGTTAGTGCCCCAGTCTGGGAAGATCCCACATGCCATGGAATGGCTGGGCCTGTGAGCCATGGCCGCTGAGCCTGCGCATCTGAAGCCTGTGCTCTGCAATGGGAGAGGCCACAACAGTGAGAGGTCTGTGTACCACAAAAAATAAAAATAAAAAAATAAAATAAAATTAAAGCAAGTTTAAAGTAATGATTTAATAAAGATAGAAAGAGAAATTGAGTTAAAGAAAACATGTAGAACTAATAAATAAATTAAAAATATACTGCCAGCTAATCTAATTAAGAATAGCAAAGGAAAAAATCACTAATAAAAGGTAAAAAATGATAAGGAAGACATTTCTACAGAATTAATTAAAAGGATGAGAGACTACACTCCTCAAACCTATACAATTTAAATCAAAAGTATGAATGAAGTATATAATATTCTAGAAAAATATAGTTTACCAAATTTATCACAGAAAATATAGGAAATCTAAACATACGCATTTATACGGAATAAATGAAGAAGATGATCAAAGTGCTACCTTTCAAGCAGCAATAGATTTACATGGTTTCATAGAAGATTTCCAAAACTTTTAAAAGACAGATAATTCCAAAGCTGGTAAAACTGCTCCAAAAGGGAAAACTTCCAAATTCCATTTATGAAGTGAGTTCAGTACTGACATCAAAACTTGAAAAAAATTGAACAGAAAAAAAAGGCTACAAATATAATTTTTATGTATTGATGCAAAACTCTTAAACAAGATGGACAGCCACAGAAAAAGCCAAATAGGGCCTCAGAAAATCTAGAATACTGGCAAAAATTGTCCAATAGAAAAATTTCAGAGTTCTGGAAATTAACTGAATGCTTTCAGCAATCTGGGTAATGTTTATTCAAGTAAAACCTTTGAATCTTAGCAATACCAGCAAAATCTGTGGCAATATAACTTGCCCTGTTCTGATCTGATTCTCTCCAGCATCAGTGTAGCCTTGAAAACCAAGAGCCTGAAATCTTGGTGAAAACCAGCAGCCTGGCAGCAACCAGAGGGGGCAGAATGAGGTTGGATCTCTTTCAATCTCCCCATTTTCAGGTAATTTTTATTATTCCACCTGTTTGGGGATTCCCTGGAATACCCTACTTGCAAGGCTGTCTTTATTTGACCTGTCTCAATGTTCAGTCAGTGCAAAAAGCCTTTCTCTGTGGGCATTTGTCCAAAAAGTACTGGTGTGTTTAATTTTGTGGCTGCCTGAAGAGGTAGATAACAGTTGGGGCAAACAGCAGGCTATTAAAAAACAATCTGAAAGGAAAAGCTGGAGAGAGAGAGTTTCATAAGGCCTTTATAAAGCTCTGACATATTCCTGCGAATTTTGAAGGTCATGCACATGTGTCAGACTGTGCACATACCAACGGCTGTGCACATACCCAGACCCTTGCATCTGCTCAGAAAAGACTTGAGAAGGCCTTAAACTCTCATGTCTGGTTGACCTAGAGTCTCCTTAAGCAGGAAGTGAAGGCTAAGGCAGAGTTGTCAACTGCCTCGCTCAGTGTTCAAGGTGTGCACCGACATGAACACAGATCCTCCCAGCGAAGCCTGGAAAATGTATTGGATTCAAGTGTTTAAGGAAATCTCTGTTCAATGGTCACCTGACCTTTAAGCTCACTAAACAGAGACTTCAGCATTCACATATGACAAAGAATGTAGCCTTTACAGAATTAGTTCAGAAAGGTCACTAAAAAACAAACAACTACAAAAAGCAGCAATAACAACATAGTTATATAAAATGATGTTTTATATTATATAATAATGTAAGTGTAACTTAACACTATATTATATAAAATGTTTCAACAAAAAATTATATAAGCCATATAAAGAAATGGAAAAAGAATCAATAACAACTATTCTTGAAGAAGGTCAGATGTAAGATTTATTAGGCAAAGAATTTAAATCAGCCATTTAAAATATGTTCAAAATGCTAAAGGAAACCATGTCTAAAGAACTAAAGAAAGTATGAGAATGGCATTTCACCAAAAGGAAAATATCAATAAAGAGATAGATAGAAATTATAAAGAAAAACAAATAAAAATTCTGTAGTTGAAAAGTACAATAGCTAAGTTGAATAATTCACTAAAAGAACTCAACAATAAATTTGAGCAGGCAGAAAAAAATTAGTAATGTGAAGATAGGTCAATTGAAAATATTTAGTCTGAGGAACAGAATGAAAAAAAAATGAAGAAAGGTGAACAGAGACTTAAATACCCATTGGACACCATCAACAATATCTACATTTGAAAAGTGGAGTCCCAGAAGGAGAGGACAGAGGCAAAGGGATAGAAAAAATATTGAAGAAATAATTACTGAACACTTCCCAAATATGAGGAAAGACATTAATACATACATTCAATAAACTCAATAAACTCCAAGTAAAATAAAATAAAAGAGATCCATACCTAGATACATCATAATTCAACTGTTGGAAACCAAAGAAAAGAGAAAATTGAAAGCAGCAAGAAAGGAGTGACTCATCATGTGTAAAGAGTCCTCTAAGATTAACCTTATTTTTCATCAGAAAGCATGAGACTAGAGGGTAGAAAGATTACACTAAAGGCTGAAAGAACATTCTGGCAACAAAGATTTCTGTATCTGACAAAATTATCCTTCAAAAGTTACGTAAAAATTAAGACATTTTTAGATAACCAAAAACAATGAGAGAATTTATGGCTAGCAGACCTGACCTATAAGGAATACTAAAAGGAGTGTCTGAATAATGACAGGACAAGACACTAGACAATATCTCCAATCCTCATTAAGAAATGAAGACAACCATTAAGGCAACACACAGGTATAAATATAACTGTATAAATATATTTTTGTATGTAACTCTTTTTTTCTTCTATATTATTAAAATACAAATGAACTAAGTTGATGGATATGCAATCTATAAAGCTATAATGTTTATGACAATAATAGCACAAAGAAGATAAGTTGGAGACTCACACTTTCCAATTTTAAAAGTTATTACAGTGCTACAGCAGTCAAGACCTTGTGTTTTGGCATAAAGATAAACACAAAGATCAATAGAAAGTGCAGAAATAAACCTGTACATTTATAGTCAATCTATTATTAACAAGGTTGTCAAAACAATTAAATGGTGGAAAGAATAGTCTTTTCAACAATAGGTACTGGGACAAATGGATATCTACATTCAAAAGAATGAAATCGGATCCCTACCTCATGTCATACGCAAAACTTTACTCAAAGCGGATCAAAGATCTAAATGTAAGAGGTAAAACTATAAAACTCTTAGAAGAAAACAGAGCAGTAAATTTTTGTGACCTTGGATTAGGCAATGGATACTCAGATATGACACCTATAGCACAAGAAACCAAAGGAAAAAAAATGATAAATTGAACTATGTCAAGTTAAAAATATTTGTGCTTAAAAGATATTATCATGAAAGTGAAAGGACAACCCATAGAATGAGAGAAAATATTTGCAAATTCTTTATCTGATAAGGTCTAGTATCTGGAATGCATAAAGAACTCAACAAAACTATAAACGCACAAATAACTCTATTAAAAATATTTGAATAGACATTTCTCAAAAAAGCAGAAATAACCAATAAACACATGAAAAGATGCTGAGCCCCAACAGTTACTAGAGAAATGGAAATCAAAACTACAATTAGGTACCACTTCACACCCGCTTAGATGGCTATAATAAAAAAGACAGACAATTACAAGTGTTGTCAAGGATATGGAGAAGTTGGAACCATGCATTGTTGATGGAACTGTAAAATGGTGCAACTGTTTTGGAAAGTGTTTGGAAGTGCTTCAAAATGTTAAAAATGCTATCATACAATTCATCAATTCCATCCCTAGGTATATACTCAGGAGAAAAGAAATATTATGTCCACACAAAAACATATACCTGATAGTCATAGCAGCATTATTTATGAGCCCCAAGCTGGAAATGTCCATCAATGGATGAAGACACAAACAAAAGTGATATATCTATACAATAGAATATTACTCGGTAATAAAAGGAATGAAATACCTGCTACAACATGGATGAACATTGAAAATGTTATGCTAAGTGAAAGAAGCTGTGCACAAAGACCATATATTGTATGATTCCATTTATATGAAATACCCAGAATAGACATGCATGCATATAGAAAGTAGACTAGCAGTTTCCAGAGCTAGGGTTGGGAATTCATGAGTGATTACTAATAAGTAAGGAGTTTCTTTATTTTTTTCTTTTTAAGGAGTTTCTTTTTGATAAGATGAAAATATCCTGTAATTAGTGGCCAAGGTTGCACAACCTTGTGATTTTAACAAAGTCACTGAATTGTACACTTTTAAAGGGTGAATATCATGGTATATGAGTTATATCATAATAAAAACATAGTGAGAAAAATCCAAAACAAAATATTAGTAAGCCAGAATCCAGTAGTACCTTTTAAGAAACATGCATCCAAGCCAATAAGACTTATTGTAGGAATCAAGAATGGTTCACTATTTGGAAATCTACTAAAATAATTGATCTTATTAATTGATTCATGTAGAAAATTATATGCTCATCTCCATAGATGATGAAAAGGCATTTGACAAAATTCAATGGCAAGTCTCAATTTTAAAAACTCAATAAGAATAAATCAATACTTCTTTAACATGATTAACTGTACTTATCTCAGCCCAAAATTCAATATCATGGGGAAACACAGCCATTGTAACCACTAAAGTCAGCAAGAAGTCTGGAATGTCTACTATCTCCATTATTATTTAACACTTTACTACATATAATAGCTGAAGCCATTAGATAAGATAAGGGACACTCAAGTATAAAAATTGGAAAGAAGAAAAAGAGTACTATCATTCTTTGCAAATTGCATAATTGAGTAACTGGAAAATACAAGAGAATCAACTGAGAAAACTACTGCAGGCAAATAAGAGTTTAGTAAGATAGTGGAGTAAATATTAATATATGGGTATCATATATATATACACATATATGCATAAAATTAACTAGTTAAAAGTTATATTAAAAGCCCATTAACAATAGCAGCAATATTATAAAATAACCAAGAATAAACTTATAAATATATAATACCTACATAAAGAAAACTTTTTTTTAATAGATAATGTAGTTTATTTCCCAAAGCAGAATTGTTTACTTCCTTAATTATATTTTATTATCAATAACCTTTCTTCATTTTTTTAAACTTTAATTGTGGTAAAATACACATAAAATTTACCGTTAAATTTTTACACTATATCTTCATGACTTATTTAGTTATTTATCTTATAATTGGGAGTTTATACCTTTTGACCAATTTCATCAATTTCACTCCCTGACCCCCACCTCTGGCAACCACCATTCTGTTCTCTGTATCTAAGAGTTCAGTTTTGTTTGTTTTTTTTAAGATTCCACACATAGGCAAGATCATATAGTATTTGTCGTTCTCTGTATGACTTATTTCACTTTCTTAACCATTTTAAAGTATACTGTTCAGTAGTACTACAGAAAACTTTTAAACACTAAAAAGAATACAAGAACACATGGATAAACCCACCATGTTCCTATGTGGAAAGAAGATTCAATGTTACATATATGTAAATTCTCCACAAGAAAAGCTATAAATATATAATGTGGTCCCAATAAAAATATTAATGGGTTATTATTCTCAGTTGGAACTAGAAAAGCTGATTCTAAAATTCATATGGAAAATAATACAAGTAACAACACCAAAGACAATTCTAAAATATAACAGCAAGGAGATTATATTTTGAATCTGGCCCACTATGCGAGACATCTTCCTCAGTTGTGATGAATTGCTTATTAAGTTCTTGTTGTTCCCCTTTGATATCTGCCTTCCATAATATCACCCCTCATTCTGTCAGTCAAATCTGAACCCCAATTGTATACAGGATGTTTTTTTTTTCTATGAGAGTCTTGAAAAATTCATATTAGGGACCATGTTTGGATGTCTGTTTAAGTGTCCCAGAACATTCCATGACAAGAAGGCTTTGTCTGCCCAGAGCAAAGAGACAATTTAATTCAATGTTGCTTACTGACACAGGCTAGCTTACTCAAGTCTTAGCTCTGGCTCCAAGCTATTAATAAACCTTAAGAATCAAGAGGCAATTAAGGGAAATGAAAGACAAGTGTACTACCATCATGAACCAGGATCCTATAAGCATCATCTAGTCTTGTGCAAGTGGTAAAATATTCCAGCATTATTTGTCATTCATTATCTTTTTCCTGCTGGATAAAAAAAGCTCCCCCAAATCAGATGCAGAAATTTTGAGTATTTAAAAGAATGTGTGCCTGTGTTTGTGATTTTTTCTATTTATAGGATAGGCTTCAGACCTTATTCACGATTACTCCAGTAAAAACTGTAGCCAATCTTCGATCCTAATGGACATCAATTCATAGCATCATGTCTATCATTCCTACTGAAATTGTTATGTGTTAACTTCAAAAAAGGGTAGATTCTCATTTCAATGAGCAAAGGGATTTGTATGTGTTTATAAGTTGATAGTCTAAAGGAAGGCTCATATAAATTTACCTATATGTATATTTTTCTTTGTAGATGTAATTAAGCTGTTAAAAAGAAATATTTTCCCTGAATATATCTATTAGCAAAATGTTAATGTACCTCCTAAGATATTTTGCTTGTTACTTTATACACGATTTAGGTTAAAGGAAGACAGAGGAACAGATTAATATTGAAAAATGCAAGAATCAGTTGAGGTAGAGGTATCTAAAATTGACTATACAAATATGATATAAATATACTTATGGCTATTAGGATTTATTTTTCTAACTTCTACAGCCTACAAATCATTCTACCCAGTTTTTTTTTCTCTTATGTATTCTACTTCTCCTCACGTTGAATTTTTTTTAAATGGACAATAAGTCTTTCTTTTTAAAATTAATTAATTAATTTATTGGTTGCATTGGGTCTTCGTTGCTGTGCATGGGCTTTCTCTAGTTGAGGTGAGTGGAGCTTATTGTGGTTGCTTCTCTTGTTGTGGAGCATGGGCTGTAGGCACACAGGCTTCAGTAGTTGTGACATGTGGGCTCAGTAGTTGTGGTGCACGGGCTTAGTTGCTCCACGGCACGTGGGATCTTCCCAGACCAGGGGTTGAACCCGTGTTCCCTGCATTGGCAGGTGGATTCTTAACCACTGCACCACCAGGGAAGTCCCTCTCACCTTGAATTGATATTTGGAAAACTTAACACATGAAGAGATTCATAGATAAAGTTAAGAGTGAAGTAGTTATCACTTGAAGGATTCCTCAGCAAAATGTTTTACTAGATTTTCACCATAAGGTGATAATTGCATGACTTTACATTTTTCACCTATCTGTGACCACAAACTGACAATTTACAGAGTTGTTTATCATTGAATGATCAGTGTAATAATTCAATTTAGTCCTTAAGCTGATTGAAAAAAACTGGACTATACTCAATTTCTTTTTCCTGATTGCCCTATAACATAATCAAACAAGTAGTTATGTATAATCAAGTAATAAAAAGGTTGTCAGTAATGTTCCGTGAGAGCACATTTCTACTGTAAACAAACTCTACTATCACTTGCTATGCAAGTGCCAAAAAAAAAAACAAAAAAAAAACCCCACAATATGTGCTTCCATTTAACTAATATGATAATATATTTAAGATGGTGGTTTCCAATATTTTTAATTTTGTGCAAATATGCTTCATATAACTGCTACCTCTTTCATGCCTGGTAGCTGAATCTCCTGCTGAGCCCTTTTGTATTTGCTGATCAAATATCACCTCCCATTTTGTTGTGTAACTCCTGTTGTCTTTCTTTTGTACTGTAGGATGAAACACCTAAACACTCTTCAGCTACTTGAATTTTCTCATAGTCATTATAAATCTTTGGGCTCTATTCTAAAACTTGAAAGAATTTCCTTTTAAAATCCAATAGAAAATCTGTCAGAATATCTTATTAGACTGTCCCCCACCAAAAAAAGTTATACATCAAGAAAAATAAGACTACATCAAGAAAAAATAAACATAAGTTGATTGCCCCATTTTACTCAAATTCCAAGAAGGTTGCATCCTGGAGTGTGCAAACAAAAGAGTTGTGATTACACATGAGCCTCAACTACATTTTTATTTTCCTTCTTTTTAAAAGGTAGCAAAAATACGTTAATAAAAATTTCCAGTCATATGTATAGAAAATAATATAAAACTAGTGACTACACGTATAATAAATGTGTAACTAGTATATTAAACAAGCATGCCTTGTTGGGTGTAATAAGAAACAATATAATCCCACTGCTTCATTAACATTTATTCAAAGGGAGAAAGTTATTTCTTTATTATGAATAAAAATTTGGAAAATACCAAGACATTTCTCATTCAAAGTCCTCCAGTCACTTTTAGTGACAAAATCAATCATATATTGTCCTTTAGAGAGATAAAAATATGAAATGGGAGAAAATGAGGAAGAATTCTTCCTTGAATTAGAATATCAGTATGAACTTATGGTTTCTTAAAAACCTATTTCTTTGTAGTGTATTTTAGAAGATCCTAGAAGCATCCCTAGCACCCAGATCTGGGTTTCTAAATACCATTCGTCATAAAAGGAAATGAAGCTCCTTTGAAAAATAACCAATCCCAGCCCTGGAACAGGCAAAGCAAAAGATAAACCTATATAAGAACATATTGTTGTGTCATAAAGCAAGGAAGCATTCAAGGAATGATGGGGGCATGTCAAAAAGGGGCTGGCATTGGCCACATCTGGAACTGCATCTGGAGAAATTTGAGCAAGATAAGATATTGTAACATGTTAAATAAAAGAGAATCTGTGAGTCCATAATAATATTCAAAAAGAGGGAGTGAAGGAAAGCTTTTATTTACAGATTAATGACTGCTACTAAGTAGAGAAGGAATTAGAAAGTCACCACTTTATATCTACAAATATAATAATTGATTCAGGTGGGGATCACCAGTGAATGTAAGGTTACTGGGAAATAAGACATATACATAGTTTCAAAGTATAACTCTGAAGATTAACTATTAATTTACAAAGGTGAAAATGTACCTTTAAAATGGACACATCTAGGATTGCCCACTTTAGATGCATATTAAACATTTTGAGGAATTGTCCTAGTTAGGAGTTTACTGAGTCCACAGGTAAAGGAATTTTCCAGTTTAATAAATAATAACTTTCCAAAAGAAAGCAATATCGCCTATAGTTCCCATTTATGGTTTTAAATTATAGACAAAAGCAGGGGGAATACTAAGCACAAAATTTAGGGTAGTGGCTCTTCTAGGGGAAAGATGGATGTTGTGATGTGGAGGGCATACTGGTAGCTTTAAAGGCACTGGAAGTATTTAACCCTTAAACTGAGTAGTGTATAAATGGGTTTTCATTTACTATTTTTTTTAACTGTACACATACATTATATATATTGTATTGGATGTAAAGGGTGGGCAAATACATAGCAGACAAACTCACAAAAATATAACAGGTAATAATTTTACAGAGAAATTTCATCCTCTTTTTAAGCATACATGAAAATTTACAAAAATTTGACATTTTATTATCTATATTTATTGTATATATTTATCTTCATAACATTTGATTTTTAAAAACTCAATGAGAACATGTATAAATATGTATTTTGTATGTAATTTGAAAATTATAGTACCAAAACATTCAGAATATATTTTGATAATTTAATTCAAATCAAAATGTAGGAATGTACTAAATGTCTCTGAAAAATATAGCATGTAAATTTCTTTCTAGGGTATAGAAAAGCAAATAAACAAACAATCAAAATAAGCCTTAATAGGGACTTCCCTGGTGGTCCATTGGTTAAGCTGTCATCTTAGAATGCAGGGGGTCCGGGTTTGAATTTTTGTAGGGGAGCTAAGATCCCACAAGCCTCATGACCGAAAAACCAAAAACATAAAACAGAAGCAATATTGTAACAAATTCAATAAAGACTTTAAAAATGGTCCATATAAAAAAAAAAACCTTTAAAAAATAAAGCCTTAATAAATTCCCCCAAATCAAATTAAACTTATATAATTTACTGTCTCAGGTGATACAATAAAAGTAGATATTAATAATAATTTAAGCAATAAAATATATAACTATTTAGAACAAATCATCATCACACAACTATTAAAAATAAGGATTGAGTAAAAGAGAATATCAAAGCATAATGAACACAGCACTTATAAAATAGCAACCAATGAGAGTTAAACCTATTAAAATGTAGGTAATATTGCCAAACCTTCATTTAAAAAAAACTCACAGTCTTAAAAACTTTCATAATTAAATAAAAGTTAATGGAGTAAAAAAAAAACATGAATTAGGGAGAGACCTTCAAGATGGCAGAGGATAAGACGTGGAGATCATGTTCCTCCACACAAATACATCAAAAATATATCTACATGTGGAACAACTCCTAAAGAACACCTAATGAATGCTGGCAGAAGAACTCAGACTTCCCAAAAGGCAAGAAAATCCCCCCATACCTGGGTAGGGCAAAAGAAAAAAGAAAAAACAGAGACAAAAGAATAGGGAAGGGACCTGCACTTCTGGGAGGGAGCTGTGAAGGAGGAAAAGTTTGCACACACTAGGAAGCCCCCTCACTGGAGGGGATGGGGGCGGAAGCTTTGGAGCCACAGAGGAGAGCACAGCAACAGGGGTGCAGAGAGCAAAGCAGAGAGATTCCCACACAGAGAATGGGTGCCAACCAGCACTCACCAGCCTGAGATGTTGTCTGCTCAGCTGCTGGGGTGGGTGGGGGCTGGGAGCCAAGTTTCCAGTTTCGGAGGTCAGACCCCAGGGAGAGGACTGGGGTTGGCTGCGTGAAGACAGCCTGAAAGGGGCTAGTGTGCCACTGCTAGCCAGGAGGGAGTCCGGGAAAATGTCTGGACCTTCCGGAGAGGCAAGACACCATTGTTTTGATGTGAGCGAGGAGAGGGGCTTCCTGCTCCGTTTTCCCACAGATGGCAGCCACTGAATGACATGATATTATACATAGAGAATCCTAAAGACTCTACCAGAAAACTACTAGAGCTAATCAATGAATTTGGTGAAGTTGCAGGATACAAAATTAATGCACAGAAATCTCTGGCATTCCTATACATTAATGATGAAATATCTGAAAGAGAAATTAAGGAAACGCTTCCATTTACGATTGCAACAAAAAGAATAAAGTACCTAGGAATAAAGCTACCTAAGGAGACAAAAGACCTGTATGCAGAAAATTATAAGACGCTGATGAAAGAAATTAAAGATGATACAAACAGATGGAGAGATATACTATGTTCTTGATTTGGAAGAATCAACATTGTGAAAATGACTCTACTACCCAAAGCAATCTACAGATTCAATGCAATGCCTGTCAAACTACCAATGGATTTTTCACAGAGCTAGAACAAAAAATTTCACAATTTGTATGGAAACAGAAAAGACCCCAAATAGCCAAAGCGATTTGAGAAAGAAAAACAGAGCTGGAGGAATCAGGCTCCATGACTTCAGATTATACTACAAAGCTATAGTAATCACAACAGTATGATACTGGCACAGAAACAGAAATACAGATCAATGGAACAGGATAGAAAGCCCAGAGATAAATCTACACACATATGGTCACCTTATCTTTGATAAAGGAGGCAAGAATATACAACGGAGAAAAGACAGCCTCTTCAATAAGTGGTGCTGGGAAAACTGGACAGCAACATGTAAAAGAATGAAATTAGAACACTTAACACCATACACAAAACTAAACTCAAAATGTATTAAAGATCTAAAGGTAAGGCCAGGCACTATAAAACTCTTAGAGGAAAATATGGGCAGAACACTTTATGACATAAATCACAGCAAGATCCATTTTGACCCACCTCCTAGAGAAATGGAAATAAAAACAAAAATAGGCAAGTGGGACCTAATGCAACTTAAAAGCTTTTGCACAGCAAACGAAACCATAAACAAGACCAAAAGACAACCCTCAGAATGGGAGAAAATATTTGCAAATGAAGCAGCTGACAAAGGATTAATCTCCAAAATATACAAACAGCACATGCAGCTCAATATCAAAAAAGCAAACAACCCAATCCAAAAATGGACAGAAGACGTAAATAGACATTTCTCCAAAGAAGATATACAGATTGCCGACAAACACATGAAAGGATGCTCAACATCACCAATCATTAGAGAAATGCAAATCAAAACCACAAAGAAGTATCACCTCACATCAGTCTGAATGGCCATCATCAAAAAATCTGCGAATAGTAAATGCTGGAGGGGGTGTGGAGAAAAGGGAACCCTCTTGCACTGTTGGTGGGAATATAAATTGATATAGCCACTAAGGAGAACAGTATGGAGGTTCCTTTAAAAACTAAAAGTAGAACTACCAAATGACCCAGCAATCCCGCTACTGGGCATATAACCTGAGAAAATCATAATTCAAAAAGTGACATGTACCACAATGTTCATTGCAGCTCTATTTACAATAGCCAGGACATGGAAGCAACCTAAGTGTCCATTGACAGATGAATGGATAAAGAAGATGTGGCAAATATTTGCAATGGAATATTACTCAGCCATAAAAATAAACAAAACTGACTTATTTGTAGTGAGGTGGATGGACCTAGAGTCTGTCATACAGAGTGAAATGGGTCAGAAAGGGAAAAATGAATACTGTATGCTAACACATATATATGGAATCTAAAAAAAGATGGTTCTGATGAACCTAGGGGCAGGACAGGTGTAAAGACACAGACAAAGAGAATGAACTTGAGGACACAGGGGTGGGGAGGGTAAGCTCGGACGAAGGGAGAGAATAGCATTGACATATATAGACTACCAAATTTAAAATAGATAGCTAGTGGGAAGCAGCTGCATTGCACAGGGAGATCAGCTCGGTGCTTTGTGACCACCTAGAGGGGTGGGATAGGGAGGGTGGGAGGGAGGGAGACACAAGAGGGAAGAGATATGGGTACATATGTATATGTATAACTGATTCACTTTGTTATACAGCAGAAACTAACACAACATTGTAAAGCCATTATACTCCAATAAAGATGCAAAAATATAAAAATAAATAAGAAAAGGTGAAAAAAGAGGTGTAGAAATGGAAGTTCAGCAAAGTATGCTCTTCATATAATTGAAGTCCCTGGTAAAGAAAAGTAAAAACAATGGAATAAACTAGTAAGATCTAATATTTAAAAATATATTTCTAGAAATTTATGAAGTAATCAACCTAAGTTTGAGTTTACTGGTTCTGTTTCTCCTGAAGTCACTCTCCTTGGCTTAAAGGTCAGTACCCCTTACCTGTGTCTTCACATGGCCTTTCTCTGTGCAGACACATCACTAGTGTCACTTATAAGAACACCAGACATATTAGATTAACTACCACCACCAAATTTAACATTAATTACCTCCTTAAATGCCTTATCTCCAAACACATTCAAATTGGTAGTTAGGACCTCAGCATATACATTTTTTTCTGGTGGACACAATTCATTAAGTTACAGACATTTTAGTTATTTCAAGTGGCTTAATTTAATTTCAGTTTAACAGTAAGAAATTCAGTAATTTCAACTTCTCCCATCTCTCTCCCAATCTCATAGGATTTCACAGGGAGCTATTGCCCATGAGGGTAAGTGTTTGATCACCTCTGTGACCAATACCCTTAATTTAGTGTCCATTTGGTAATGACCTGTACTGGCTCTACTTTTATTATTACTTCTTTGTGGTAAAAGAGATATACAAACATAGTAAAATTTTTAAAATGCAACATGACACTAAATGAAAAGACTCATCCTTCCTTCCTGCTCCAAGCTGTATCACAATCCTTTTAACTTTTTCTATTTCTAGTTATTTTTATATACTAAAGGGACTGTTTTCTATATATAGTAGTGTGTATACATTAATCCCAATCTCCTAATTTATCATTTCCCCCCATGTTTCCCCTTTGGCAACCATAAGTTTTATTTTGAGATCTGTGAATCTGTTTCTATTTTGTAAATAGGTTCATTTGTATCATTTTTGTTGGATTCCACATATAAGTGATATAATCTGTTATTTGTGTTTCTCTGTCTGACTTACTTCACTTAGTAATAGGTAACTAATAAGGACCTACTATATAGCACAGGGAACTCTACTCAATATTCTGTAACAACCTATGTGGGAAAAGAATTTGAGAAAAAATGGACATATATATATGTGTATGATGGATTCACTTTGCTCTACACATGAAACTACACAACATTGTAAGTCAGCTATACTCCAATAAAAATTAAAAAGCAAAACAAAACATGAATTATCATCTAACCAAGAAAATACAAAAGAGAACAATGAAATATTCCAAAGAAAATCAAGGGGAATGATATAGTAAAGCTAAAGGCAGAAATAAATTTCTCAGACAAAGTAAAATCCATAGAATTGAAATTTTAATTTAATCCAAGAACTAGTTCTTGGGGACAAAAAGAAAAAAATACTTCTGCTTAATCTGAAATATGCAATTTGAAAAATTATGAAAGCAAATTAAAGAAAATTATAAGTAGTAAAGAAAACATAATAAGAGATGTAGATTATTTAATTAGTAATAATAAGATAAGGCTATGTACAATTTAATAATTTTAAACCTCAGAGTAGTGGATAATTTTCAAAATTAATTAATAAAATAGAAAGACCTGAATGAACAAATGACCATAGGAGAAACTACTAAGTTTCCTTCCAAGCTCTTCTATCAGTTTACTAGCTATTAAACAACAAATTAAACTATCAATTTCTTCATATATCTGGCAACACTAGATATAATAAATATGTTTCATATATTTTGTCAAACTAAGGGAACAATTGCCTCTAATTTTTATTTGGGATTCCCTTTTGCCAGTGTGATTAATTATCTTTGTGTATTTATATTACCATTTTGACTTTCTTTTCTTGTGAACTGCATGCCCATGCTCATTAAAATAACTGCATTTTTCTTATTAATTTGTAATAGCTTTTTGTGTACTAAAGACATAAAACTTTTGGTTTCTTCCTCCCCAAAATTTGTCATATGTTTTTTTCACTTTAATTGATATTTCACCACACATTTTCCTTTTTATTTAGTCGAACTTATAAATATTTTTCTTTATGGTTTCTGGAGTGTGTTATGCTTAAAAATGTTTTTTTCACTTCAAGACTATAAACATATTGACTCACCTTTTAATCTAGTATTTCTAATGTAAATATTTTATCTATCTAGAATTATACTTTATGTAAAATATGATGTTAGATATTTTTTCCCAGATGACTAATTTTCCCAGTAGCATTTAACTATTGAGCTCTTTTCATGGTACTGATTTGAAATTGCTACTTTTATCATGTACTAAATTCCCATATATGTTTGTATTAACTTCTGGACTCTCTCTTCTTTTCTATTACATAGCTATTCTTTTGCCACTATCAAACTTTCAATTTCTTCAGCTTTATAAAATAGTGCCAGTCTACAATATATTTGTAATTCTCCTTGGTATTTTCACATATTTATTATTACAAATGGACAATATCATTTTGTAAAAATTAAAAAAAAATTTTTTTAAGTTAGTGGTGTTTTCACTGGGATTCTGTTGGATTTACAGAGTAATTTTCATAAAACTGACATTTTCTCAATCTTACTATCTAAGAACAAGTCATATCTTTCCATTAAGAATATAAACTTTAAAAAGACCACCAAAATGGTAAATAATGGTGAGATAATATAAAGACCAAGAGAATATATCCTAGTATCACTATTACTATTTAAAACTTTTCTTTCAAACCAACATATTAAACATAGAATAGAAAAAAGTGGTATAACTTCTGAAAAGAAAGGAAGAGACAAAAAACACTAATATATTTACATATGATATAGACCTAGAAAATCTAAGAGGTTCAACTATTAAATTCTCAGAATTGGAAGTTTAGGAAGAGCAGAATAGATAATAAATATAAAAAAGTCAGTATCTTTTGTTTATGGAAGCAATAACTCATTAGAAGAAATGAAAGGGAGAAAAGAATCCACTTAGGATTGCAACAAAATATCATAAGAAACCAAAGAATAACACTGCAAAAATTTTGTAGAACTCCTACAGAGAGTCTGTAGACTCCCTGGGTTCAAACTGTGGCACTGATGCTTAGTAGGGCTGTGACATGGCCATATTAATTAAGTCTAGAACCCCCTTTTCCTCATCTATCAGTATAAGATAAGGATAATCATAGTGCCTAACTCATAGGGTTATTGTGAAGACTATACATAAAGCACCTCAAAAATGCCTGGCACATAGTAAGCACTCAATACATGTAGGCTTGTGCAAAGTTACAAACTTTACTGAAGGAATATTGAAAGAAATAAGGAGAGAGAATTGAGAGTGTCTTGTCACATTTGACATATTGAATATTTTCTGTCTATCCTTTCAGATTCACTCTTCACTCTGCTCTGTACCCTAGGAGACTGGAGGCTGACCTAAACAGACATCAATAGACTTCTTTCTGTTCCCTCTGGTGTCCAATAGAATTTGGCTAATGGAGGACCCCAGAAAGAGATCAGAGGGAGAAAGGAGAGTGAGGTAGGTTAGGGTGTTAATTTCCCTTACTCCCTCTCTCCAGAGCCACTGGGCTGTGGCTGTGTTAATTTATAACAGGTTACAGTTCCTGTCAGACAGCTCTTTCCACAGTCCCCTGTCTTGGAATTCCTGTAACTTGCATATTCAGGCCTAGGGTGCTAATGGAGTCCACTATTACTAGTCCTGGGTTTCTGTGAGAATTATTATGGCTTTCTTACATTATGGCCACACCAGATAAAATAGTCCCTTTATTAAACTTCCTTAGAATTATATTAATTTAAGGGTGCCATCTGTTTTCTACTGAGACCTGTCTAATCCACTTGATATTAAAATGTATTATAAAACCACAAGAATTATTTCAAAATGGATTATTCCTAGATTCTTCCTTATAATTTACTAAATTTTATAAAGTCTCTACAACAACACATTTTCCTTTTATAAGTGTAAAAATTACATAGAAAATGGATTATTAACAAAAAATGTAAAATATCAGCTGATATTTATTAAAACATAAAGAAAATAATGAAGAAAAAAATTCAGTGTAGGTGTTGTGAGTGAATATTTAGAATGGTCCTTCAATGTGACATTAACGTTCTGAAGAGTTACTTGGCAATGACTTATAGAAATCAAGATAAGCATACTTTTAACACAGTAAAACTGCTTTTGAAACTCTATTCCAGAGAAATAATTTAAATAAAAGATGGACACATAAATCATTATGACTTAGCTATACATTTCAGCTAGCGCTAGAAATAGTCTAAATGGTCACTGTGCTAGATATAATAGCAGATTATTATGTGTTAATGGAGTAGTGCATTTCTGATTACTGTCAGAAATGATGCATTTAAGAACTGAGTAGAAATATGTAAAGGACTTTACACATTGATGCAAGTTAAAAAAGAAAGTGGAACTTAGAGTAATATATGCATATAGAGAGCAAGAATATAAAATATGGGGCCTTTCCTGGTGGCGCAGTGGTTAAGAATCTGCCTGCCACTGCAGGAGACACAGGTTCAAGCCCTTTTCTGGGAAGATCCCACATGCTGTGGAGCAACTAAGCCCGTGAGTCACAACTACTGAGCCAATGTGCCACAACTAGTGAAGCCCACGTGCCTACAGCCTGTGCTCTGCAGTAAGAGAAGCCACTGCAGTGAGAAGCCCGTGCACTGCAATGAAGAGTAGGCCTCACTCACCGCAACTAGAGAAAGCCTGCGTGCAGCAACGAAAACCCAATGCAGCCAAAACAAAATTATAATAAATAAAAAATCTTAAAAAATGAATATAAAGTATAAACAGTAGAGTACACATAACCAAAAGTCAATTGTTATATCAGAAGAAAATTATGGAACAGTATCCCTTATAAATATTGAAGCAAAAATTTCAAATACTAGCTAACTGAATTCAACAGTACATTAAAAAGATTATTCACTATGACCAATGGGACTTATGCCAAGAATGCAAGGGTGGTTCAACATAAGAAAATCAATCTAATACACTATACTAATAGAATAAAGGAAAAAAAAACACATGATCATCTCAATAGATGCAGAAAAGGCATTTGACAATATCCAACACCTTTTCATGAAAAAGCTAGGGATAGAAGTGGACTTTTCAACATGATAATGATAATGGGCATTTCTGAAAACCCCACAGCTAATATCATTTTCAATGGTGAAAGACTGAAAACTTTCCCGATAAGGCTGGATCAAGACAAGAATGCTCACTTTCACCTTTGCAATTTAACATTGTACCAGAAGTTCTATCCAGGGTAATTAGACAATAAAAAGAAATAAAAGGCATTTAAATTACAAAGGAAGAAGTAAAACTATTTCAATTGGCAGGTGAAATTATCCTATATACAGAAAATCTCAAAGAATCCACAAGAAAGGTACTAGAACTAGTAATGAATCAACAAAGTTGCAGGATACAAGATGAACACACAAAAACCAGTTGTTTCTAAATATATACAAAGATCAATTGAAAAAGGTAATTAAGAAAGTAATTCCATTTACAACAGCATCTAAAGGAATCAAATACTTAGTAAGTTTAACCAAGGAGGTGAAAGACATACAATGAAAACTACAAAACATTGCTGAAAGAAATTTAAAAAAATAAACAAATGGAAAGACCTCCCATTTTTATGGATAGGATAGGAAAGCTTAATATTGTTAAAATGTCAACAATACCTAAAGTGATCAACTACAGATTCAATGCAATCCCTGTCAAAATCCTAACAGCCTTTCTGAGAAATGGAAAAGATAATACTTAAATTTATATAGAGTTGCAAGGAGCTTCAAATAGCCAAAATAATAATGATAAAGAAGAATAAAGTCAGAAAATTCATACCTCCTAATTCCCAAACTTACTACAGAGTTATAGTAATCAAAACAGTGTGCTACTGGCATAAGGATTGACATATAGACCAATGGAATAGAATTGAGAACCCAGAAATAAATCCATAAGTCTATGGTCAGTTGATTTTTGACTAGGGCTCCAAGTCCATTTAATGAGAAAAGAACAATCTCATCAACAAATAGTGCTGAGATAACTAGATTTCCACATGCAAGAGAATGAAGTTAGACTTTTACCTCATACGATATACAAAAGTTAACTCAAATGGATCAATCATCTAAATATAGGAGCTGAAACCACAACAATTTTAGAAGAAAACAGAGTTAAATCTTCATTACCTTGAACATGGTAATGGATTCTTAGCTATGACAACAAAAGAATGAGTAGCAAAAGAAAAAAAAATAAATTTTACATTATCAGAATTAAAAACTTTGTACACCAAAAGACATTATCAAGAAAGCAGAAAGACAGTCTATAGAATGAGAGAAAATATTTGCAAATCATATATCTGATATGGGTTTAATATGTAGAAAATATTTTAAAACTGTTAAAACTCAACAACAGAAAGACAATACAGTTTAGAAAAATAGGCACAAAACTTGAATAGGCATTTATCCAATGAAGATATACAAATGGCTGATAAGTACATGCAAAGATGCTCAACATCCTTAGCTATCAGAAAAATTTGAATCACAGTGAGATACTACTTCATTTCTTCACACTTACTAGGATGGCAAAAGAAAAAGAAAGGAAGAAAGAAAGAAAGAAGGAAAGAAAGAAAGGGAAGAGAGGGAGAGATTAAGAAAAGGAGAAAAATAGAAAGAAATAAAGAAAGAGAAAGAAAGAAAGAAAGAAAGAAAGAAAGAAAGAAAGAAAGAAAGAAAGAAAGAAAGAAAGAAAGAAAGAAAGAAAGAAAGAGAAAGAAAGAAAGAAAAAAGAAAGGAGAGAGAGAGAAAAAGAAAAATAAATGTTGATGAGGATGTGAAGAAACTGGAATCCTTGGACATTACTGGTGAGGATGTAGAATGATGCAGCCACTGTGGAAAACAGTTTGGTACTTTCTCAAGAAGCTTAACATAAAATGATCATACAACTCAGCAATTCCACTCCTAGGTGTATATCCATAACAACTGAAACCAGAGATTTGAGCAGAAACTTGTACATCAGTGTTCATTGCAGCATTATTCACAATGACCAAAAGGTGGAAACATCCCTAGTATCCATCAAAGATGAAAGAATAAACAAAATGTGGTATATGCATCCAATATAATATTATACAGCCATCAAAAGTAATTAAGTTTTGATACATGCTACAACATGGGTAAATCTTGAAAACATTATGCTTAAAGAAATAAGCCAGACACAGAAAGACAAATGTTGTGCACTTCCACATATATGAAATATCCAGAATAGGCAAATTCATTAGAGACAGAAAGTAGATTAAAGATTATCAGGGACTGGGAGGAGGAAGGGATGAGCAGTTATTGATTAATGATTTCAGAGTGTTTGTAAAGAGATAGTGGTGATGGTTGCATAACATTTTGAATATAATTCATGCACTAAATTGTACATTTAAAAATGATTAAAATTGAATATTTTATATTATATATTTTATCAAAAATAGTCAATTTACAAATTAAGGAGTGATTTTTAATTGCTATTGCTATTTAAATATTGCTAATTATTTTATTTTTAAATTAATAAACTATTTTTGAGCAGTTTTAGGTTTACAGAAAAATTCAGCAAAAGGTCCAGAGGGTTCTCATGTACCCCTCAACCTCCCCAGTTTCCAATATTTATTAACATCTTGCATTAGCATAGTGCATTTCTTACAATTGGTGAGCCAATATTGACACAACTATTATTAACTAAAACCTATAGTTTACATTAGGGCTCACATATCTGTGTTGTATATTTTATGAGTTTTGACAAATGTATAATGACATTTATCCATCATTATAGTATCATACAGAATAGTTTCACTGCCCTATACAACCCCTGTGCTCCACCTATTCATCCTTCCCTCCCTCCCCTAGAACCCCTGGCAAGCACTGATCTTTTTACTATCTCCATAGTTTTGCCTTTCCCAGATTGTCAGGCATATGAATGGACCACCATGGAAATGAATCTTCCAGGCCCAGTCAAGCCTTTACATGACTGCAGACACAGTGACATCTTGACTACAACCTCATGAGAGACCTTGAGCCGAAAGGGCCCAGTTAAGGCACTTCCTGAGTCCTGACTCACATAAACTATATGTGTTATTATTTTAAGCTGCTAAATTTTAATGTTATTGTGGTGTAAATTTTTGGTGGAATTTGTTATGCAGCTGTAAATTACTACACCTTGATCCATAGCCTTAGTGTACTTTTAGCTTTGTTCCTATCTTTCCTTACACTTGTCCTATTCTAATATTTGAGTCTATAGACTGTCCTGTCTAGAAAATTGAGATTCTTAATATCTTGGATTTTAGTTGATTCCTATTCATTTGTAGTCACTAAGTCCTAGCACTAATCATTCACGCTCCTCTCAAACTCTGAGTCAATATAGAACAAAGCAAGGAAGTAGAACAGAGTGGGGTTTTTTTCTACTAGTGAGTAGGCTCTTCCACTCTGTTTGGTGTCTTTTATGGCTTGGATGAAATCTTCAGCCTCCTCTCTCTAACTCTTGTCGTGTTTACATGAGTCAAATCCTTAGGAATTGGTATCTATCTTAGTTAGTGAACTGGAAGAGAGCTGGAATTCTGGCTTGAACCCAATTTGCTTTGCTGGGTCTCAACACCCTAAACCTGGATTTGAATCCCAGCTCTCCTACCCATTGGTATATGATCTAAATAAGTGATTTAATTTCACTGAACTGGTTTTTCAAGTTTGAAATATGGATATGTCTTAACTTATAGAGTTGTGAGGTGAAAATATCATGTATGTTAAGTTCTTAGCACAATGTATGGTCTACAAAGGGCACTCACCCTTCTCCTTCTTTGCAGTGTACCTCCCTAGAGAATGAATATTTCTTTGTGCCATTCAAATCTATAATATACCTACCTGTTTGACTCTAAATTTAGCACTGCCAAAAAACATGAAGCTAATGACCCTTCCTGCAGACTAAACCTCCTTGAATACTAATAGCAATCTTCTAAAGTCTGAATTCAGCACTCCCCTTTGAATGTTATGATCTTAAATGAATAGTGTACCCTCTATGAAAGATAGTTACCCAAATTCTAGTCTCCTCCACCTTTGTCACCGACCATCCCTGGAGTTCCCAAAATGTGGTCAATTTTTTCTGTGTTGTCACAGCCTGAGGATTTAATGAGTGTGAATTTTAAGAAGAAACATTATTTTTCTGCTGTTATTACACAGGTGGTTTTGTCTGACCAGAATCCTTTCCTTCAGGAAATAGCCCATTCTCCACTCCACATAATTCTGATAGGACTGTCACTAACAGAACTCTGCTCCCCTGACCATAGGAAAAGTATGTGACCCAAGGTAGACTTATCAGACTTTCATTCTTGAGAATTTGGTTTTTGATTGGTGATACATAAAAACTAAGACAATATATCCATCCGATAAATCTCTTTTTCTTTCTTGGTGTAGTCAGAGTTACTTTTTAAAGCTTTCATAATTTATTTTTGAAAGTCTGCTAGTTGATTACCTATGAAAAGCATTAACAATTGTAAAAACCTTGGAAAATGTTGATTAGTAAAACTAAAATATTGAAAATCACATATTTTTCCACTATTTTAAGAAGATCTATTGTTAACATTTTGTGCTGCAGTGTGTACTGCTTTATTTCACTTAATATTATGTCATAAGGATTTTCTATGACATTTCTCTTCAAAATATGATATTAAAGGTTGCTTATTTCCCATCATATGGATATGTCATAATTCACTTAGTTTTCTCATTATCATTGAATATTAGGTTGTTTCCAGTTTTTTGTTATTATAAACAATGCTGCAATGCAATCTCCACATGTAAAGTTTTGTTTTCATTGTGAATTACCTTTTTGTAGTGATGATTGAGCGCAACCCCATCTATAACTCCTTTATTTTTAGTTGCTTTCCATCTACAAGTGGTCATGTAACCCCCTGCTGAACAGTGAAATGAAGCAGAAAATGCTGGGTGAGACTTTTATGAAAGATTTTTTGAAGAGTCAGAGCTTTGCTGGCATTAACCTTCTTTCCCAAAACAAACGATGATGAGGATGATGATAGTGATGGAAGTGTGAAGGTCTTCCTTCTGCTACTTTCACTGTGCTGCAAGTACTCTCACGATGCTATCTTCTGCATGAATTCCTCCAGCTACCTTCTTCTCACTCCTTGAATAAGTCATAGGCTATCCAGTTTTCTTCCAAAAGTCCCTGACCTCACCTCTATGTTATAGTCAATGATTCTACTAGCTACATCTTACCTTCCTGCTATCCACAACAGGGGTCGCCTACTTTGCATTCTCAATGTCCTGATTCTGGCCTGCACCGTAAAGGAAGGAAAGATTAAAATGTGAAAAGAATCAGTGTACCTTAGTGGTTCACAGCATACTCTATGGGGCAGGATGGGTTTTTATCTTTAGCTCTGTCATCAGCAATTTTCTTAATCTCTCTGTTCCTCAGTTTCCTCATCTGAAAAATGGGGAAAATAAATAGTCACCTCACAGTGTGGTTATGAGGATTAAACAAATGAATATTAGTAAAGCACAGATATTAAGTGCTACATAAATGTTTGTGAAATCTCATATCTCATTCTCTTGATCTACCACACTCATGTAAAAAAATAAGTAATAAATAATAACAATTTTAATAAGCAATAGCACCACTGTGTTAAGGTCTAGTGTTTTCCATTAACTACTTGAAATATCTTGTATTCATTCATTAACAAACATTTATTGGTTCATGTTTGCTAGGTGTAAGACAGGGAAAATACATAAAACAATGATAAATAGTATTTAGCTTTAATAGCTTCTGCCCAGATACTTAGAAGAATATCAGACTTTAATAGTAAGACTCATATTCATTAAGATCACAAATCTTCTCAGTGAACATATATACCTGGCTTTATTAATAATTACTAAAATTACCTAACTACAAAACAAAACAAAAAGTTTCTCATCAGTGATGAATAGCACTTAAAATATTTATATGCTACAATTATTTGACCTGTGGAATAGAGCAAATATGGACAGTTTAAAATTGTCTCCTATGTTTAAAATGGTCTTTGTTCATGCTGAGGAAATACATATTTAAAATAATCAATATACTTTCAGAAGTTCAAAGATAAATATTCAAATAAAGAGACCAAGAATAAAACTATAACCATGTCACCAGCTGTATGTTCTTTGTGAAGCTTCTCATACTTAAACAAAATATTAAAAAAAACTTCCCCAAATCACAATTTTAAGATAAAGCAGTTTGGAATAATCTGAGCCCAATTGATCTCTCTCCTCTTTCACTTCAAACACAGAGTCACAAGATAACTGTATCCTGAAATCACCTTTCATCAAACTGACACATTTAATGGATCACATGTTCTGAGTCTAAAAGACTTATATTTTCTTTGGGATTTGGAAAACAAATGTACATGTAACTAGATACACTTACCTTTCATTTTCAGGGCATAACGGGTCAATTGCCAACATTTCTTGCAGGAAGAAATTGATAAGTTCACAAACCTTTTAAGGCTACCTTTAAAAAAATTATTCCCCCTCTTTTCCACATTTATTTCGTTGGCTTTGTTCCTGCTTCTCACTTGCTTGCAGATTTTCTAAGTACCAAAATAACATGTGAAACCTCACTGGTTAACTGAAAATCTGTAAAGCCACAAAACTGAAGAAATGTCCCTTGACAATAATAAATCCTTAAAAATTCAGCAATACCACATGCTTTTCCCATTCACCTTGCTGATGGAAAAGAATATTTAAGAAAGACTTCATAGACTGTGAAAGCTTTAACACGTTAATCCCATTCCATACATATAGAATTCCAGTAATAGTCAACTGTTTCCAGGCACATTTTCTTTCTTTCCTTCTTTTTTTTTTTAAAGTTAGTTCTTTTTTTTTTTAATTTAGTTTTTTTTATTATTTATTTATTTATTTTTGGCTGTGTTGGGTCTTCATTGCTGTGCACAGGCTTCCTCTTGTTGTGGCAAGCAGGGGCTACTCTTCCTTGTGGTGCACATGCTTCTCATGGCAGTGGCTTCTCTTGTTGCAGAGCATGGGCTTTAGGCACATGGACTTCAGTAGTTGTGGCACAAGGACTCAGTAGTTGTGGCTCATGGGCTCTAGAGTGCAGGCTCAGTAGTTGTGGTGCACGGGCTTAGTTGCTCTGTGGCATGTGGGAGTTTCCTGGACCAGGGATTGAACCCGTGTCCCCTGCATTGGCAGGTGGATTCTTAAGCACTGCACCACCAGGGAAGTCCTCAGGCACACTTTCTAAAATCACAACAAAAACCCCTTGGAAAAGTTTATTTAGTGTCTTATGCTTTTTATTCTAAAAAAGATGATAACTAGTAAAAACAAACAAAACAGCACTGTCGAAATGACATTTCATATAAGCCCGTAATGTATATCTCCTCTTCAGAATAGAGACAGTATAATTACAATAAAAATGGAATCTTATTAATAAACTTCTGAAGAGTCCGAGTAACAACGAAAAGTTAAGGTTTAATAATAATAGGAATTAGCTGGCTTAAGCACTTTCTAGTACAAATGCATTTGGATTAGCAGCAAAGTATTTGACCTCTTCAAAAAATTCAATATTATCACTTTCAGAAATTTTTTAAAAAATTAAGCAGGTTTTTGTAAGAAGGAAGCTTATACCTTTCTTTTGTATTTACTTTTAAATTAATCTGTGGTAGATGAATAAACAGAAAGGACCCAATAATTTTATTTTCAGATGTCAGTCAGGAGAGAGTAAGAGTTTAGAGGTTCTAAAAACCAGCGGCCAAAACACAAGATCATTTCCTCAGCAGGATTACTAAAAATGCCAATAATTCTCAGATTATCTCTGCATTAGTTGTATGCATTACATGTTCTAGACCAGTGGATCTCAAAGCTTAGGCCCTGGACCCGCAGCACAGGCATCACTTGGAAACTTAAAAATACAAATTCTCAGAGCCAAGATGGCGGCCGAGTTGGAGTACGAGTCTGTTCTGTGTGTGAAGCCCAATGTCAGCATCTACCCGATTCTTCCCTGGGCCTCCAACCACAGTTGCAGGGCATCTGACTGGAAATTAGATCAATCTGATTGGACTGGTCGCCTCTGAATCACGTCAAAAGGGAAGATTGCTTATATCAAACTCGAGGATAAAGTTTCAGGGGAGCTCTTTGCTCAGGCACCAGTAGAAAAATATCCTGGTATTACTGTGGAGACAGTGACAGATTCCAGCTGCTACTTTGTAATCCGGATCCAGAATGGTACTGGGCATAGTGCTTTCATTGGCATTGGCTGCTCAGATCCGGGTGATGCCTTCGACTTTAATGTCTCTTTGCAAGATCACTTCAAGTGGGTAAAGCAGGAATCTGAGATTTCCAAAGAATCTCAGGAAATGGATAATCGTCCCAAGTTGGATCTGGGCTTCAAGGAAGGGCAGACCATCAAGTTGAGGGTGCTTCTAAGTCCAAGACTACAGGAGCTGGGGGCCTAAGCTTACTCCCACCCCCATCTGGAGGCAGAGTCACAATTCCTTCACCATCCTCCTCAGTTGCCGTCAGCAATCATGTCAATCCACCACCCATACCAAAATCCAATCATGGAGGTAGTGATGCAGATATCCTTTTATATTTGGATTCTCCTGCTCTTGTAACGACACCAGCACCAGCTCCAGTTTCTACAAGCAATGACTTGTGGGGACACTTTATCACTGCATCCAGCTCTGTTCAAAACCAGGCACCACAGCCATCCAACTGGGTCCAGTTCTGAAGAGCACTGGCAGGATGTTAAGGACAGACTTGAAGAATCAAAATGACCTTGACAGCACCAATCTGTGAGGGTAGCTCAGAACCCCTTCCCTCCCCAGAACCAAAGTTATTGAGCAGTTGTTTTCATAGCTTCTCCATTGAGTTCAGGCTGGTTATGTCACTCCCTGGTGTTGTTCCTTGCTGTACAGCCAAGAAAGTATTTCTTATCTCCTGTTCACTATCAGGGCAGGGGAATAGTGGGTCTTATGATACTTGTGACTGACTATGCAGGGCTCTAAAGGCCAGGGTCTCTTTGGTGGGGAAATAACCTCTAACATCTGTAAAGTTTTCTCCATCTTTAAATTCTTTAACTTATTTCAGAATCATCTCATGACCCTTGTGTGCCTCTTTGTGAAGCCCTGTTTAGCAATTTCAGGGGAGACAAAAACCTCAGAACTTCTTTTTTCCATTAACTGAAGACTCTAAAAATGGACAGACTGATCTCAGTGTTTACAGATTCAGAATTTTGATAGGGGTGGATGTGAAGAAAGACCTGTTTCCTGGGTCTCTGCTGTATATCCTCCCTCCGGCTTGTCTTATTCAGCGAACATCCAGTGCTGGGTACAGCCCTCTTCTAGTGCGTTTACCTGTCTCTTCCTGTGACAAGAGCGTTGTGTTGGTGGCACCCCGCTCTTCTTTTGTCTGTTGAATAGTGCAGCATCTCTGATCAGTGGGTGTCTCTTGGATGAAGGAGGTTCAAGGGGCTATATTTTCCTAGTTATATTCTAGAGAAGCAGTTACTTTCTTGCAGCTCCATCTAGTTGCTGCATTTGAAGCACAGCGTTACTTTGTAACGGCCCCATTATTTGTCCTAAAGTTAAAGGGTTTAGAGTTTTTAACCTAATTTGTAGAGCAGAGAGGTTGAAAGCACTTAACTCTTGTTCAGTACCCACATTACCTTGCTACCTGGGTATCTGGCTCCTTTTCATAAACATTTACTTTTTCAATCCAGCTTTTCAACAGAAAGCTATTACATGCACCATCATTTATGAAGCAAGCTGGCGAGCCATGGCTTTAGCTGTGGTAGGTTTTGCCCAAATGATGGCTGCGATACCCATCACCAGGGGTATGTCAGAAGCAAGTTGCTCCCCCACCACTTTCCCTCCCTCTGCCCACCATTCCTTTTACAGTGCTGTGAAGGGGTCCTGCTCTTAGGTGAACTGGCACCAGCTATTTTGTCAGTTAAGGGGCAATTTTGAGAGTGAAATGGGAGGATCTCACTTCTTCCCTTAGCACCTATTTGGATGTGTACCCTCTGGCTGAAGGGAGTCCTTATATTTAGTTTCAAAATAGATTCTCTCTCTTGGATTTCCTTCTTGACTCTTTTTCACTTTGGGTCCATTTTTTTTTTTTTTCATTGTTTTCCGTTCCAGGCAGCTCTATTCTTACAGAGCCATGGCAGAACATTTAAAAATTCCAATAGAAAACACTAAAAGGAAAGCTGTAGAATACTAGTGACTAACTACTGGGAACCTATTTTCTCAATCTTCCTCTGTGTTGTGTTCTTTGTATTCTCAAGATGATAATATATTATGTATTTGAATTCCTGAAAAATTGAAAATGAAGTTTCAGATATATGTATATAGAGCATATGTATGCTGTATTGGTGCAATAAAGGTAATTAAAAATATGGGAAAAAAAAGTAATGCAAATTCTCAGGTCCCACCTCAGCAGTACTGAGTCAGAAACTGTGTGTTGGGCTCGGAAATCTGTGATTTTAACACACCTTCCAAGTAATTCTGATGCACCCTAAAGTTTGATAATTGTTCTAGAATGTTATATTTAATTTCAGCAGTTGTAAACTTAATTCATCATGGAATGAGCATTTTATAAATGTTGTACTCTATGTATTCTAAGGACACTACAGTAGCTTTATTAATGAGGTGGAAAGAAAAATAAAATCTTCAGCTTTAAATGCAACATAATATAGGAACTTAATTATGCCCTCTCTCTTTACCAATCTGATTCATTCTTTCCCTCCTGCCTGTAAGCAGGAGATTATATCCCTCCTCCCATTAAAGTCCTCTAATGGCTGTCTATCTCACTCAAAGTAAAAGCCAATGTCCTTATAATGGTTATAATGGTTTACAAGGCACTGAAGACTATGCTACCGATTCCTCATTATTTCTCTGATCTTATCTCCTTCTGTACCTGGCCTCATTCCCTCAATTTCAGCCACACTAACCTTCTTAAATCTCCTTACATTTGCCATGCATACATACACCCATCTCAGAGACTATGCATTTACTGTTCCCTCTGCCATCAACACTCTCCCTTCATATTTGATTTTATGTTTTTTATTTTTTTACCTTTTTAGGTTTTTGCTCAAATTTTACTGTCTTGATAAGGCCTTCTCTGGCTACCCTATCTAAAATTATGATGTCCTCTACATCCTCTTTTCCCACTTTCCTGTTATATTTTCCTCCTTGACACTTATCTTTATTCTTGGAATATTTTCTGACTGGTTACATCTTTATTGGAAGTCTCTCCTCACTAGAATGCAGATTTGTGGAAGCCATTATTTCTATGTGTTTAATTCACTGCTGATTTCCAAGTGGCTAACACCGTGCCTGACACATAGTTGGTACACAATAAATTCTCGGAAAAAGAAGGAAGACTGGAATGAGAACTTTATAGTGGTCCTGTAATTGATCAAAGTTACTTTCCGCTTGGCCCAGGTATAACTTCCAGATAATATTAAAATTCTCTTTTCGCCTAAATATCTCAAATACTTGGTAATAGTTTTTCTTTATTCCTTATCTATCAAGTAATTTCCTTCTAATCTCCCTATGATCTTGAATTTCATCCTTAAATCAGCTGAAATTGAATGTCATCTTGTCTAATAGTAAGATCATGATCAATGCTTTCTTTTTGTTTGCTTGTTCTCAGGATAAGTTTGTCCATCCTTTTATTTTCAATCAGTCTCAATCATTTTGTTTGATATCTATTTCTTATATATAATTGAGTTTATCTTTTGGATAACATCAGAAATCATTACTCTTTTAACTTGTAAATTTAACAAATTTACATTTAGAGATTTAACAGATATGTTATGAATGTCATAGCATTTTGTATCATTTTTTGTTTTTTTAAAATAAAATCTTTCACAGTGTGGTTTGCTTGCTTTGCTTTACTTTTTAATAGATCCCTTGACACCTAGAAAAGTTTGTATTTTTGTTGAAGTAATTATATTTGTAATGACTGTACATAATACCTTGGTACTATATTCCTTTAAACTGTATTTGTTAGTTTCCTACTGGAAGCAATGACAAAATTAGCATGTCTCACCTCATCATTTCTTCCTCATCCTCTCACCAATCAATTTTAGTCAGTAATATTACTTTTCTTCTTTTTAAAATTTTTATCGTAGTTACATTACAATATTGTGTTAATTTTTGCTATACAGCAAAGTAAATCAGTTATATGTATACATATATCCACTCTTTTTTTTTTTTTTTGCAGTACACAGGCCTCTCACTGTTGTGGCCTCTCCCATTGCGGAGCACAGCCTCCGGATGCACAGGCTCAGCGGCCATGGCTCATGGGCCCAGCTGCTCCGTGGCACATGGGATCCTCCCAGCCCGGGGCACGAACCCGCGTTCCCTGCATTGGCAGGCAGACTCTCAACCACTGTGCCACCAGGGAAGCCCTATCCACTCTTTTTTAGATTTCTTTCCCACTTAGGTCACCACAGAGCATTGAGTAGAGCTCCCTGTGGTATACAGTAGGTTCTCATTAGTTATCTATTTTATACATAGTAGTGTATATATGTCAATCCCAATCTCCCAATTCATCCTACCCTCCTGTTCCCACCTTGGTAACCATAAGTTTGTTCTCTACATCTGTGACTCCATTTTTGCTCTGCAAATAAGTTCATCTGTACCATTTTTCTAGATTCCACATATAAGCAATATTATATGATATTTGTTTTTCTCTTTCTGATTTACTTCACTCTGTATGACAATCTCTAGGTCCATCCATGTCTCTGTAAATGGCACAATTTTGTTCCTTTTTATGGATGAGTAATATTCCATGTATATATGTACCACATCTTCTTTATCCATTCCTCTGTTGATGGACATTTAGGTTGTTTCCATGTCCTGGCTATTATAAATAGTGTTGCAATGACCATCAGGGTGCATGAATTTTTTCAAATTATGGTTTTCTACCGATATATGTCTAGGAGTGGGTTGGCTGGGTCATATGGTAGCTCTATTTTTAGTTTTTTAACTAACCTCCATACTCTTCTCCATTGTGGCTGTACCAATTTACATTCCTACCAACAGTGTATGAGGGTTTCCTTTTCTACACACCCTATCCAGCATTTATTGTTTTGGACTTTTTAATGATGGCCATTCTGACTGGTGTCAGGTGACACCTCATTGTAGTTTTGATTTGCATTTCTCTAATAATTAGTGATGTTGAGCATCTTTTCATGTGTTTGTTGGCTATCTGTATGTCTTCTTTAGAGAAATGTCTATTTAGGTCTTATGCCTATTTTTTGATTGGGTTCTTTGGTTTTTTTGATATTGAGCTGCATGAGCTGTTTGCATATTTTGGAGATTAATTCCTTGTCAGTTGCTTCATTTGCTAATATTTTCTCCCATTCTGAGGGTTGTCTTTTTGTTTTGTTTATGGTTTCCTTCACTGGGCAAAAGCTTTTAAGTCTTATTAGATCCCATTTGTTTATTTTTGTTTTTATTTTCATTACTCTAGGTGGTAGATCAAAAAAGATCTTGCTGTGATTTATGTCAAAGAGTGTTCTGCCTATATTTTCCTCTAGGAGTTTTATAGTATCTGGCATTACACTTAGGTCTTTAATCCGTTTTGAGTCTATGTTTGTGTTTGGTGTTAGGGAGTGTTCTAATTTCATTGTTTTACATGTAGCTGTCTGGTTTTCACAGTACCAGTTATTGAAGAGACTGGCTTTTCTCCACTGTATATTCTGGCATCCTTTGTCATAGGTTAGGTGGCCATAGGTGCGTGGGTTTATCTCTGTACTCTCTATCCTGTTCCATTGATCTATATTTCTGTTTTTGTGCCAGTACCATATTGTTTTGATTACTGTAGCTTTGTAGTATAGTCTGAAGTCAGAGAGCCTGCTTCCTCCAGCTCTGTTCTTCTTTCTGGTGATTGATTTTGCTATTTGCGGTCTTTCTATACAAAATGTAAAATTTTTTGTTCTAATTATGTGAGAAATGCCCTTGGTAATTTGATAGGGATTGCATTGAATCTGTAGATTACTTTGGGTAGTAGTGTTTGATATGCTTATACTCCTGTTGGTAGCATATCAAGGGGGAACAGTGGGAGTGGACCAACCTGGGCATAGCAATAAGGAGGTACACTGTCTATAAGGAATTTAAAAGCAATAACAAAAACAACTGAATACATCTGCTTTTTATTATTACCATGTACCAGAAATTTAAAACTATATCAATGTAAAATACTCCCTCCTGAAGAGACATGGATCACTCCTACTATCCACCCCCTACACTACTCCTTGGTTCACCTCTGTGTTCTATTGCTTTGAAATTTTTAAATGATATTCTTTGAATCCCAGCTGTTACAGATAAGGCAATCAGTGAACCAGTTCTGGCTCCTGCCTCTACTTTCTTTTTCCATTCTTTTGATTTCTTTTAGTTCAATTATTTTACCATTATTAGGACATACACAATTTTTCTTGTGTTCTTTCTCTGTATTCCATCCAATGGCTTTAGTCTTAGGTATACTGTTAAAGATTTTCAATGTTCACTGACTGTCCTTTGTGGTAGTTTTTCCACTCATCTCCTGGTTGACTCAAAGTTGTTATCTTGTAAGTTCCAAAAGAAAACTTTATATGTATTATTTCTTCATCTCTTCCATAATTGATACTTTTGCCTGTAGAATCTACATTTGAAGGGCAGTTTGATGGACTTAATTAAATCCCTGACTTCCTCTTTCCTTCAGGGTTAACAGATTTATATTCTCAAGAACTTCAGGTGTTGTAAGTAACTATGTATGAAATGTTTAATGACATGAAAGATCATATCAAATGAGCAAACAATAAAAGACTATCAAAAATGACCAGTAACATTTGATAAATTGTCAAATACAACATTAATAAATGACAAAATAGTTAAATTAAAACTCACTGTTTAGGTTTTAGAGTAGATTATAAAGAACTGAAAAGAAAAAAGAGTGACTGAGATGATATTGCCTAGAGAGATAAGGAGATTTTAGAGACAGGATAAAATGAGAAAGTCTAAGATAATTAACTATGGCAGGAGAATATAATATAGAGAATAGAGAAGAACTTTATTTAAAGAGATAATAAATGAAAATATTCCAGAACTGATTAAAAAAGAAACAAACAAGTGCATTGATACAAGATTTAACAGTTATCAAGCATGATTTAAAACACACACACATGGGCTTCCCTGGTGGCGCAGTGGTTGAGAGTCCGCCTGCCGATTCAGGGGACACGGGTTCGTGCCCCGGTCCGGGAAGATCCCACTTGCCGTGGAGCGGCTGTGCCCGTGAGCCATGGCCGCTGAGCCTGTGTGTCCGGAGCCTGTTGCTCCACAACGGGAGAGGCCACAACAGTGAGAGGCCCGCATACTGCAAAAACAACAACAACAAAAAAAACACACACACACAAAACACTTTTAGGGATATTGTAGTGCACCTGCAAGACAACAAAGGCAAAACGATTTTACAAAAATCCAGAGGAAGAACAGTCACCTACAAAGGAATGACAATTAGAATAACTGCAGACTTATTAAGTAGAATAATGAAATCCAGGAGAGTAGAATAATATCTTAAAACTGCTGAGAGAAAATCACTGTCTACCTACAATTGTGTACCCAGAAAACCATTTCTCAATAATAAAGGTGGAAAGAAATCATTTTGAAATAACCAAAAGTGAGAGAGTTCATCACCAACAGATTATTAACAAAGAACTTCTAAAGGGGGTCTTTAGGTAGAGGGAAAATAACCACAGAAGTAATGTCTTAGAGGAAAAAGTGAATGGAGGGCACAGAAAATAGTGATTTGTAGGTATAAAAACAGATATCCTTATGAAATAAGTACAAAAATTATACTCAATGTGTGAGTTTAAAAAAAGAGAACTAAAATAATGAAAAACAATATCGTGGAAGTCAGAAGGGGGTGATCAGGACTAAAGTGTTTTAATGTCCTTGAAACTTTGATATTAGTTTATTTTATTCTTTTCAAAGTTCATCAGGAGAAAGGGAAAGTATAAAGACTGTAGAAACAAGTTCAAGATTGAATATATCAGTAAGTCATAGTAAATATTACTGAATTAAACTCATCCATTAAAAGACTAAGATTGTCATACTGGCTAAAAAAATCCAAATACTTTTTTCAAGAGATATGTCTAGGGCTTCCCTGGTGGCGCAGTTGTTGAGAGTCCGCCTGCCGATGCAGGGGACGTGGGTTCGTGCCCCGGTCCAGGAAGATCCCATATGCCGCGGAGTGGCTAGGCCCGTGAGCCATGTCTGCTGAGCCTGCATGTCTGGAGCCTGTGCTCTGCAACGGGAGAGGCCACAACAGTGAGAGGCCCGCATATGGCAAAAAAAAAAAAGAGATATGTCTAATACTTAAAAACATGGAAAATTTGAAAGGAAAAGGATTGAAAAATATATACCAGACAGATACTAACTATATACTAACAGATATTTTAAAATGTTGGCACAGCTATGTTAATACCAGACAAAAGATACCATAAGATAAAATATTGTTAGGGGTAAAGAGGGTCACTACATGATGATAAAGGGATTACGTGTGTGCATCTAATAACATAGCTTCAAGATTTATAGAGCAAAAAATGATAGAACTTCAGGGAGAAATATACAAATCAATCATTATAGTTGTAAGATTTCAACAGACTTCTCTCAATTGACATGTTAAGCAGACCGAGCTTAATAAAAATTTTAGAATATTTGCATTAGAAAATTAATATATTTTACTTAAAGGATACATACTGTTAAGTGCAGGATTATATATATATATGTATATATTTCTAATTACATATACTTATATAATCCTAATTACATATTATATCCTGCACTCAACAGTTAGAGGGTGTGCCTCTTCTTTTTAAGAACACGTTCATGAAAACTGAATGCACATTAAACATAAAGAAGCTATCAAAAATTTCAGAGAATAGATATGCAGAATAATTTCTGATGATAATGCAATTGAATTGGATTATCAATAAGGAAAGGACACTGATACTTTCAGAAATTAAAAGCGCATTTCTAAGTCAGTCAGAACAAATAAGTTATAATGGAAATTTGAAAATGCTGAGTAATAAATGACGATAAAATTACTACAATCTAAACTTCTGAATATAACAAAGATGGTAGCTCATTTTTCCAGTTTTTCAAGCTACACTTTTCAAGGCCTTCTTCATGTTTATTCCTGCCTTTATGCCTTTGCTAGTGCTAATTGCTTCCCACCCACCTTGAGAAGATCATCTCTTTTCTATTCAAGTTTTCAAAAGTTCACCTCCAATTTCACCTCATTGTGAAGCCTTAGCCTCTGCTTGTTTGCTAATTGTTTGCCATATTCATTTTGCATTCCAAACTAGATGGTAAGGTTTTTGAGGGGGCAAAGACCTTGCATTTTCTCGTAGCACAATGCAAAGCACCACCCCCTCCCAGCTCCATGCCTATTTGTGTTCAAAAAAGCTTTTTGAATGATTTATAAAATAATTTATAACCTTGCAATGAACTGTCATCTCAGTATGTTTTAGAACAGTATAGCATGGAATTATATTGATGCAATAGTTCACTGGCTTTCTATTTTGCTTCCCTCATCTTCAAAATCTGATTTATAACTAGAAAACTATTTGTTCCTTAAATTCAAGGTCTTAATGTGAATATAACATCTGTTTTTCTTGCTAAATATATCATTAGCAACTAACTTCTTTTGAGGGGGGTGAAAATGTGCTTAACATGAATGAAGTGACAAGAAAAGCATAACCAGAATCCAAATAATCAAAACCAAGTCTTTAATCAGTTAACATTTTACACATTTTATGATTTTGTTTGGTATACTAATAATGGGCCATACACTCGACAGGTGGAAGTGCTTGAGGGCCATTGAGCATTGAATTTTCCTAAAGCAGTGCAATTACAGAAACACCTGTGTTAAATAAACAAGCACTGATTTACTATGAAAATATGCAGAGTGTTTAGCAGTACTCCAAAACTGTGATTTGCTTTGATAGACTTTGTGGACTTACAATGAGTAAATGACAATTTATTGTCAGGCAAACTATTACACTTTATAAATTAGTCAAAACTATCCATATACCTGTTAAATGCATATGGAAGCAGAAATGCATGCAGAGTGAGACCACTTAAAAGAGCTCTGTTTGTTCTCTGATAGCATAACAGAAAGAAAAACACAACCCAACTTTAGTCACTCCTCTTTGTCTCATTAGAGGTTTAGATTTGGTTTTTAAGATTGTACTTCCATAATCGTATCCAAAAGGTGGCACAAAATGGCTAAAATTACTTCTAGAGAGCTACTAATATATCTTTGATGTTGACAAAACAAAAAATAGGAATGCAATCACATTGGCCAGGAGCTTATAATATACACTTAAGAGAAAAATAGAGGGAATCAATACTTTCCAGGTGGAGAAAGAAAAAATGAATGAGGAGAGAAAAAGCATTTTCATGTTCTTAAAAGGACATTACAAACCTGGTGATTAAAACCTTCAGAAAGTATTAAAATAATGTGGTGGTGTGCTCTGACTGTTAGAAGTAATATTGATTCAACATAATATTGACTTGCCTAAAACATCCCCTTTTAACATCTGTAAACATCTTTTGGACAAGGCTGAGATGTTTTATAAGCAAAAGTGCCATAGTGGATTGAGGGAATCTTAAGAAATCTGTAAAGTAATATATTTTGGGATACCATAAATATTTTTCTGCATTTTGGCTTATAATTATTCTCAAAAATACATTTTTCCTTTCTTATAAGATGAACTCAACCAACTAAATATCACTTAACACAATTTTAAGAAGAGAAACTGATAAGAAATTGGAAAATTGGTTACTAAAATTTCAGATAGATCCCTTTCATCCCCTGGTAGTGTCTTGCCTTCCTTAGCCTACCTTCAGTTGTAAGGCAAGAGAACATAAAAGAGCCACTTGAATGTTAGCTGAAGTATAAAATACACAGGATTAATTCTCCCATTGAGCCAGTTGTCTGGATTAGAAGAGAGGAGAAGACTTGATTAATGAAAATTATACAGATTTAGAAATACTTTTGCATATAAGAAATTTCCCAACATATTTGATTTTTTTACATACACAGGCACACACACATGCAATTTGGGTAGAAGCCTGTTTTTAATCCAATGTTGACACAAAGAGGATAACTAGGTAAGACAAGCCAATATGCCTAGCAGTAGAACATTAAAGCTAGAAAGATGAAGACTACATGCCACCAGTTGTGTAAAAGGTAACTTGTATCATGTACCTCTTAAGGAAATAATTGCTCATTAACATGAGAGAAGTGGGAGGAAAACTTGTGAAGAAACAGCAAGTATAGAGTTGCTGTATGGGGATAATGTTTCAGAGGGGCCTGTGTAGAGTAGGGATGAGGAGTGGAGGGTTAGGAGGATGCATCAATTGTCTAATTCCACAATAATGTCCTGCAACAAACAATCATAAACCTCGTTGGCATACAACATTAAGTGTTTATTGCTCATGTGCCTATGATGGCTTTCTAGGGGCTTTGCTGATCTTCATTGGGTTCTCACATGTCTGGGATTTGGCTGGCTGCCTGCTCACTTAAACTGACCTTGGCTGGGCTGCTGAGGGCAACTTGGTTCTGTTCACACATCTCTTACCATTCAGCAGGTTATCCCAGACATGTTCTGATGGCAATGGAAGAGGAAAAAGAGAGAGGGTATGCCCAATGGTGCAATCATTTTCAAGACTCTTCTTTCATGTTCGCTAACTTCCCAAAGGAGGTAATATGGTTAAAGCCAGTGTCAAATAGAGGACTCTGAAAAAAATATGGCAAAGGACAAGGATAAAAGAAGGGGTGAGGCAATTTTTGTAATCTACCATAGGGTTCCTGGAAAGAAAGTGCAACCCTATCCTCAATTTAGTAAGCCAAAGGTGAAACAAAAACAATCTAACCTCCTCTGCAGTGATTAAAATTCAGTAGCCTTATTTAGGGTTTTGGTTTGTTTTCTTTTCATCTTTATATTTATCAAATTTTGCAAGATAATGTTGCAGTAACTGAAAACCCTCAAAATCTTAGCTGCAGGTGGGGTCCTACTCAGGGTAGCAACTCAGGAGTCTGAGCTGATGGAAACTCCATCTCCACATCTGTTTCCACAACTGCTGAAGAGGCAGGAAATGGGAAAGTAGCCAACTGAGTACTGGCTCTAAAGGCTTCATCCATCAAGTAACCTGTGTCCTTTCTGCTCATATTTTATTGGCCAAAATAAGCCACATGACCTCAGCTAAACTCAAAGGATGTACAATTCAACCCTGCCATGCACCAGAAGGAGAAACATAATATTTGTGAATGACCCTAGTGACTACACAATATCTTACTGGAGAGAAATTCTTGAAGTGATAAGTCTCCATCAATGTTTCCCCACCTTAAAAAAGAAAAGAAAAGAAAAAGAACCTCAGGTGAAGTCTTTTGTTTTACAGGGAAATTTAAAGAATATTATTTATTTTTACAGTGAGAAATGCCTAATATGTTGAGGAATACCTGAACTTTTTTTTTTTTTATCAATTCCTTATTATAATTGCCTTTTTGAAAGGACAGGTAGGTCAGCCAATCCACGGAATGAAAATACTTAATTTTCAGAGGTGAGACTATTAGAAGTCTAATTAGCTAAATTGGCATGAAACAACTTCCTTTTGGCCTATAAAAATTTTCAAACATTATTTGGTTGCATTCAGAATACCAAGGATAAAAATTGATGTTTCTGTTTTAATGTCCCTTTATAACAAACACCGTGCGGTGACCTTTAAAGAAGAAAAAAATTAATATACACACATCAAGAAATTGGAGAGAAAATCATCTGAGAGCCAGATTTCTATACTGGGGAGTCTTTCAAATTATTGACTTAAGTAGTTATTGTTATTTTAAACAGCCCGCTACTGTGATCAAATCTAATGCTCCACTGCCTCTTATTTTCATCATAAAAATCATTCAGTGAAGTTGTTTCTTAAAAACAAGACAAAGTAAAGTATTACATCTTGAAAATATCCACATGATAAACAGGAGAGTGAAACCAAATGAATGTGTGCTCCACTTCTTATGTTATTATTATTGTTGAATCTGTGATTAGCTGAAAACTATCGTGGGGTGTACTATATGTGCATGTTTGTGTTTCTTAAAAAGAAGGTGATGCTCTGCAGCTCACAGATAACACAAATAGCATGTGATGCAGTAGTTGCTAAGGGCAACCACAATCTTTTTTTTTTTTTTTTTTTTTGCGGTACATGGGCCTCTCACTGTTGTGGCCTCTCCCGTTGCGGAGCACAGGCTCTGGACGCACAGGCTCAGCGGCCATGGCTTACGGGCCTTGCCGCTCTGCGGAATGTGGGATCTTCCCGGACCGGGGCACGAGCCCGTGTCCCCTGCATCAGCAGGCGGACTCTCAACCACTGCGCCACCAGGGAAGCCCACGACCACAATATTTTCTGTCATTTTTTTAATCCCTAAATGGCCAAACCTAATGATGTCCCCAATACCATAAAATATGTGGATCTGACCTTAGAAGTTTGACAGGATACAATCTACAATGATTATTGGATATGTGTGTGTGAGGGGAGGAGGGTGTGAGACATTTGAAGTGAGTGGCCCTAAAATTCATTGCTTCAGGCTGAGGAAAAAAGTATGTGCACTATATTAAAATCTGACTCAATACTAAATATACCCAAAACATGAATAAGTATTGAATAATCCAAGAAGATTGATTTAGCATATGATATTTCTACCTTTTGTGTTCAGATTTCCATAATGCAGTTGGACCAATAGTAGAAAATGAATTTGATACCTTATTTTGAAAAATTCTAAAGATCAAACAATTACTCTGGTTGGTGATAACCAGAGAAATACTCAGCAGCAAATATTGCCAGTTAGGGAATCAGGTATTCCTATCCATTTCTGTTTGGGTTTATTAGAAAGCTATATTATGGAATTCAACAGAAATCTCTTATGTTCTAAAATAGAAGAGGAGATTAAGAGACAAACATATAACTCATATTTTCAAGATAGAATTTGTGTTTCATAGCAAATAACATCCATAGTACATTCGATGGCATCAAGACTAGTCATAAATACTTGATGAATGTGGCAAATATTCAGTTCCACCCTCTGAGATTTCCAAATTTTTGTCTCGTCCTTTGTTTTTGAAGCCATGTTGCTATTGTTGCTTTACTCAAATTCTGCCACAGGGGTCCATAATAAAAAGTGAGTGGGTTCAAAGAGGGACAATTGGCTAAAGGGCCTCCTGTCACTTCGGCAAAATTATTATTGTCTCTGCAGCTGCCACCCCTCTCCTGATGGCAAAGGAGTCCTTACAGGACCAAAGAAGTTTCTGAAGCCAACTGACCTTTGGAAACCATTAGGATATATTGATTTTTGTGTTGCACCATTAACTTGCTGCTATAGTCTGAATGTTTGTGTCTCCCTAAAATTCCTATGTTGAAATCCTAACTCTTGATAGTATTAGGAAGTGGAGCCTTTGGAAGGGGCTTAGTGAGATGAATGGGATTAAGCCCTTATAAAAGAGGCTCCAGAGAGCTCCCTCACCCCTTCCACTATGTGAGGACACAGAGAGAAGGTGCCAGCTATGAATCAGGAAGAGGACCCTTCCCAGAAGGTGACCATGTTGGCGCCTTGATCTTGGCCTCCAGAACTGTGAGGAGTAAATTTCTGTTGTTTTTCAGCAACCCAGTCTGTTGCTAAGCCCGCACGGACTAAGCCACTTCCTAAGTGACACACTAGTGTATATTTAGTGAGCAACAGCCATGCTTTATCAAATAAAATGCTAATGGCCATGACAGAGTTAGTGTACCTCTGAACCTTTTGTATACTCTTAGGAAAAAGCTTGCCAACAGAGAAAAGTTACAAAACAAGGCTCTCTGGTAGGATTGATTTTTCATAGTGCAGTCTGTGAGGCACATTTAGAAGAAGAGGAGGCAGATACCTGTGAGACTGTGCTTTTATAAAAGAAGACAGGCTTTTTATCCGGTTGGAATGTTTGTTGGTTGGTTGGTTTTACAAAACACACTAAACCCTTTGTCTGACTGTCTGTTTGCCTGTTTATACCCTAGCTTAGTCCCCAAAAGGTGATTTTGTTTAATTTGCTTCTTAATGTGTCTGATTTAAATCAGCACAGGGAAAAACAAAAGCAAAAACCCCCACACTTTATCTGTAATTATATTACCAGTATTTTACACTCATTTATTTGTCTTTTGATTATATCATGCACATTTTTTTTTATCATTAAGTAATCAAAAGTATTTCATTGCATCTGGATTTGCGTAAGAGTTAGAAATCTTTCCCTAGTCCCAGGTAATGGGTATACAGCTTCTATTTGGAGTAATGAAAAAGCTCTGGAAATAGATTGTGATGATGGTTGCACAAAATTGTGGATGTACTTAATGCCACTGAATTGTACACTTAATTTTATGTTACGTGTATTTTAGCATTAAAAAATGGTTACAAAGGAAAAAAAATAATAGTAAATGAGCATGGCCACCTCTGTAGAACCAAGATTCCACCGGACTCTTCTAGGATCACTGGAGATTGATGGCACATGAAGTGTTCCACCCTCTCCCCAGCCCTCCTTTTCTGCTGTTGCTTCCTGTACTTTGTTTGGAAAGAAGACAGACACCTCATTGTTGTAGTATCTCAGCCTGATTCTATTGTATATGAAATAATCGCAGGGCTAATCAGGCTGCTTCTGCTGGGCCCACTCCACAGCTGTGGCTATCAGCAGCACACAGCAGGGCCTGACAACTCCCAGACTGACAGCCCCTCCCAGCAAACAGCTTGCCAATTAACCTGCAGTCACACTGGATCGAAGACTGACATTCATTATTTTAATGAAAACAGGAAGAAAGGGCACTATTGAGACCCCCGAAAACGAACCCATTATTCTGTTGTATGTTCTGCTTAGCAAGGTACAAAAAGAGAGCTCAGGGTCGGAAAGACAGGGTGCTGTGTGCGCCAAAGAGGAATAAAGAACAGCCGCCCACAGCTTCGTGCTCCTCACAAAACATCTCTGAAAGCTTTTGTAACCCAGGCTAGAGAAGAGGATGGAAGTTGCTTATACCTCAGGAGGGAAGTATTTCAAGATGACTGAAGGAACACGGTGCACATAAAATGTATTATTGTGGTTTTCTCTGAACTTCTCTTTCCTGTGACTCATGTAATGTTTATTCCAGAGGCTTTGCTTTGGTGTTATTCTGCATCTACCCTGAACTCACTAGAGTTACTTTATCTATTGACAGATCTGACAGAGTTAATAAATACTCTGACTTTTTGCAAGACTATTGTGGAAATTGCATAAAAAGCTCCTTATAGATAGAGAACCTCTAAAAAATCCTCTTCATTCCCGCTTAAGGAATCAAAACTATGTACTGAGCCATTGATATAACAGGCATTTATTAAGAGCCTACTATATGCTACGTACAGTGGCTGTAACCATGAAGAAGTTGGAGGGTTCCACTTTGGAGAAACTCAGTGTTTTAAATCTTGGGGGGATGTGGTTGGTACCATTGCTTTCATTTGAAATCCCTCAATATGGGCCTGGGATCATGTTTAGCCTCTTCCACTCTAGTTCTAAGCCCACTTATACGGAGATACCAGTGGACTTAACCACTTTTTGAAGGAAATTAGCTTAGAATTTAAGTTTAAATCATTCATATCATTCAAAGGCTCAGAGTAAATCCAAATAGTAGGCCCCAGCTAGCAGGTTAATGTCTTGGTTTGTTCTCTTAATTTTTCATTCATTATTTCAGAATATTTTTCCTTTCAGTTAAACATAAACATAAGCATACAGACTAATTAGCAGATGCATAAAAGAAATGTGCTCTGGCACAGTGCGGCTCAGTCAAAGCTTTTCAAACACTGAGCCTCATCTTTCTTTCATGCACAGAACTAGAGGAACTTTCTTTGGGTATGGTTCCAGAGTCTGGCCTGGAGCCCAGCCTAGACCGTTCTTGTTGAAAAGTTGACCTGTAGCGAGGAGTATCCATGTTCAGTTCCAGGCTAGGAGGAGAGGAGATACGTTTCCTTGTCTTTCTTCCCCTGCTTCTGTAAAACCTTGATCAGACTTAGTTTTAGGAGAACCTGCTGTCCAATCCACTTGAACAGGAAATCAGGCAGAGTACATCTGCCAACCTATCACATTCCTTCACTAGTATTTCTGGCATGTAATTAATATACATACACCTAGGAATACTTGGAATTTAGGGATTACCCTGTCTCTTCTCACTCAAACCAAATGGCATTTGACTGCAAAGCCAACATTTTTCAACTGAAAGGATTTGAAATGATTCTTTTGTGCATAACATACAAGGTCAGACTGAGTTTATACTCAGGAAACATCTCAGTAAGTGCACATTACAGGTTCTGTTTCATCATCCTTCCAATGGGACTTCTTTTTTCACCAATTGAAGTGTAGTAGTTGAGAGTACGAATATTGGAGATGGGACATTGTGTTCAAATCACAGGCTTTGATAAAGTTGTCTAACCATTCTGTATCTCAGTTTCTATGTTTGTAACTTGGAGACATTATTTGTCTTCCACCACCAGAATGGAAGCTCCACAAAGAATCTCTGTTTTGTTCACTGTTGCCCAAATGCTTTGAACAGTGCCTGTTACAGGTTGGGAGCTTAATGTTTACTAAGTGACGAGAACCCACCTCCTGGAGATATTATGAGAATTACATGAATGAATACATGGAGAGTCGAAGAGGCTGGCACACAGTAAATATTCAATAAATGTTAAGCTACTATTATTATCAAGATTATACTCTCAAACTTGAATATGAATGAGCAGGCTTCCCCACATGCTCCGTTTGGAAACTAGTTATAAAAAATCATGGCTTTATAAGAAAATGGTAGGGAGCTCTGGAGCCAGCTCTGCTGTGGCCTTGTCTCAGTTGTGGGTTCTGGAAGACGCAGGGTGGGGCTGTGAGTGTACAAACCTCAAAAATCTACGGTCTGCTGCAGTGGTCTTGCAAGGCTGCCTATCACTTGATGTGTCTCCCTCTCCCTTTCTTTCAAAATGAAAATAATTCAGGTGCGTTGTAAAATGTCCAGAAATTTCTTAAAGAGATAAAGAATAAAAGTCACCTATAATCCATTCTCAGTATTTTTATATATTTTAACCAGTTTTTTGTCTATAATTATGTATACATACACACACACACACGTATATGTCTGTGTGGATATACATGTGCATATATATATATAAGGACACACTAAAAGTGTTTTAAATTAATACTTCACTTAAGAATCTTTTAATGTTATTAATAGAGTTTTACAATATGTAACTCTTTCTATAATAAAAGTTGTTTTTAGAGAATGGCATTTAATTAGCACCATGGAGAATGAAGAGTATAGATTTTAGCCTGAGTTCAAAGAGAGTCTCTGGAAAGGGATAGAAACCTTACGAAGCCACATTTTCTGAGAGTCTGATATATCCCAAGTTTACCATTAGGAGATTAAACTGGTGAAGCAATTTTAAAAATTACTTACCCCTAGATTTTGGAGGTTTCTCTCCATTATAAGCTTCCCAAATAAACATGAGTTCCTATTCAAATTTAAGTAATAAATATTATTTATTATTGAGGGCACACTACAGGGCAGACAGGCTGCAAGGAGCTTTATGGTGTTTCATATAATCTTTTAGTAACACTTGGAGGGACTTTTTTTTTTTTATACAGCAGGTTCTTATTAGTCATCAATTTTATACACATCAGTGTATACATGTCAATCCCAATCGCCCAATTCATTGCACCACCATCCCCAACCCCTGCAGCTTTCCCCGCTTGGTGTCCATACGTTTGTTCTCTACATCTGTGTCTCAACTTCTGCCCTGAAAACTGGTTCATCTGTACCATTTTTCTAGGTTCCACACACATGTATTAATATACGATATTTGTTTTTCTCTTTCTGACTTACTTCACTCTGTATGACAGTCTCTAGATCCATCCACGTCTCAACAAATGACCCAATTTTGTTCCTTTTTATGTCTGAGTAATATTCCATTGTATATACGTACCACATCTTCTTTATCCATTCGTCTGTCGATGGACACTTAGGTTGCTTCCATCTCCTGGCTATTGTAAATAGAGCTGCAATGAACATTTTGGTACATGACTCTTTTTGAATTATGGTTTTCTCAGGGTATATGCCCAGTAGTGGGATTGCTGAGTCATATGGTAGTTCTATTTTTAGTTTTTTAAGGAACCTTCATACTCTTCTCCATAGTGGCTAAACCAATTCACATTCCCACCAGCAGTGCAAGAGAGTTCCCTTTTCTCCACACCCTCTCCAGCATTTGTTGTTTGTAGATTTTTTATGATGGCCATTCTGACTGGTGTGAGGTGATACCTCATTGTGGTTTTGATTTGATGAGGATGATGACACTGATGGTTGATGGTGAAGATGGTGGTGTTGGCATGATGTAAGGCAGAAGTTGAGACACAGATGTAGAGAACAAACGTATGGACACCAAGCGGGGAAAGCTGCAGGGTTTGGGGATGGTGGTGTGATGAATTGGGTGATTGGGATTGACATGTATACACTGATGTGCATAAAATTGAACCTGCTGTATATATATATAGATATATATAGATTGCCAACAAACAGTTTTAGTATTTTCATTAGGAGAGATATCCAAGGTAGATATTATCAGTATTAGACATCATAGGAAGAGGAAATTCTTATGCTTCAAATGTGCACAATGACTTTGGGAAATGTTTTCCCCCCTTTTCAACTGAAGGTCAAAATTCAAATATTAAAAAAATTCTTAATTATTTTTTCCAATATACTAGCTTACATGTTACAACTGTTTTCTTTTTTTCTTGCTCAGTTTTAACAAGGTAGGAATTTGGGAATAGAGTTAATTATAAAGAAATACACATTTATTACCATATTGTAACACTCTAGGCAGTGCTTAATTAAAGATTAAATTTTTAAAAATTAGCATATGATAGTTTGTGTTTCCAGACCAAAGGGAGAGTGTAGAGTGTAGAGGAAAGGGAAAGGAGCTTGAAGTTCAAAGATCTTCTTAGACAGAAAATGACCCAGTGAATCTTGGGTAAGTTATTCAGCATCTCAGAGTTTCAATTTTCTAATTTTTCAAAATGTAGTTTATAACAGCAACGTCAAATATTTGCATTATATATTATGGTGTGCAATGTAGCCTTATGTATGTTCTCTTCTTTTGATCCTTAAAATGACCCTGAAAGGGGTTGGGCAGACATTGTTATCCTCACCTAACAAATGAGAGAAAGCAAGGTTTAGAAAGCTTAAGTGAATACCCAAGGTCACATAGCTAATAAGTGTTACATCTAGGATTCAAAACTGTGGTTTCTATTTCACATGCAATGTTTTCTTTGCATTACACATCCAAGTTCTCCAAGAAGAAAGCATGATAAATGGAAGACAGACCTGGTTCTAAATCCAGCTCTCTCACCAAGAAGCTGTGGAATGTTGGGCAGATCACACTACTTCTCTGGGCCCTCTTTTCCCTGTTCATAAAATAAGAGAGATGATTCATTTTGGCAAGGTCTCTGCAGAGTCTGTTTCATCACCACTTGCATAAACGAAGGAACCCAAGCAGAGACAAGTAAACTGCTTTGCTCAGTGTTGCACAGTGAGTGGTAGAGAGAAGCTGCTTCAGTCTCCAGAATGATGTAACTTTTGCCTAGCAAGGGGTAATTATCTACACAACTCAAAAGAGTGAAGAAAGAAAGAACTATATTTCTAACGTGCTAAGGTGCATAGTAAAATCTACTTCCTTAGTATAGTAACAGGTAAAGAGGAGAAACTCCCTACTGTTCCACAGTTTACAATAATCATTTTCTTAGGAAACCCTCTACTAAGAGATGACAAGGGTGACAGACTACACCATGGGGAAATTAGTCTCCAGAACGGCTTTTCTCTCTAACATTTTCTTAAAAGCCATAAACAAGTGTCTGAAAGGGGAGAACACGTAGATAATTTTATTAACTTTCATAGACAGTGTACTTTATTGCTATACTTAGAGGTAGCAATGATGCTGCTGATAATGGAGATGCTTGCTAATGAATAATCCACACATGACATTGAATGGACGCCAACAAGGCAAAATTTTAAAGGTGTTAATTTTGTATTTAATTAGCCTTTCATCTGCAAACACGCTGTGCCTTCTCTATGCCTAGGAAGCCACCACCTGATGACAGTGCACACCCAGTCTTTCCCTAGTTAATTCCTCCTCATCCTTCATATCTCAGTTAAATAATAACTCTCCTCCAGGAAACCTTCCCTGAGGTTTAGTCCAGTTTTCCTTGTTAGTGGAAATCTGTTGTTTTTACCAGAGCAACAATCATTCTGCTTCTGGGAAATACAGCTTGGTTTTCTTGAGAACTTCCTTTCCCCCATGCACGCAGTGCTGATAGCATTATCCATCAAGGTATGTAATCTTCTTCTCCCTAACCAAGTAATGGGACTGCGACAAGCACTAGGCCACTCAGACTCTCCCTCACAGGGATGTGTACATTGAGCAGCATTGTAGAGATGGAAAATTGAGCTGATTCATCTAAAGACCCTGTCCACTAATCCCTGCTACCTGGATCCCTGAAGTGGCTCTGCTTCTTGATTTGCAGACTTCTGGTTTACCAGCCATTCTTTCTTGACACTGAGTTCCCTCATATCCTTTCAAAACTTCTGATTTTTTATTTTTGGAAATTACTTTTATTGAGGTATAGTTGATTTACAATGTTGTGTTAATTTCTCCTGCACAGCAAAGTGATTCAGTTATACATGTATATACATTCTTTTTTATATTCTTTTCTATTATTGTTTATCTCAGAATATTGAATATAGTTCCCTGTGCTATACAGTAGGACCTTGTTGTTTATCCATTCTATATGTAATAGTTGTCACCTGCTAACCCCAAACTTCCCATGCCTCCCTCCCCCCCCTTCTCCCTTGGCAACCACAAGTCTGCTCTCTCTGTCTGTGAGTCTATTTCTGTTTTGTAGATAGGTTCATTTGTGTCATATTTTAGGTTCCACATATACCAATACTTCTGATTTTGCTCATGTTAACCCAAATAAATTTTGGTTGCTTGCAACTGAAGAATGTAATCCTACATCTCTGTTATGTGGTCTCTTGGTACATGGACCTATCCTTAATAACACTTATTTTATTTTGTAAGTATACATTCTAGTTGATTATTTGGTTAATATCTGCCACCCTTACCAGGTTCCAGGAAAGCAAAGAGTATATCCCCAATACTTAGAACAGTGTTTAGCATTTTCTAATAACAATAAAATGTTCTTTTATTGAATGAATGAATGAATTAAATTTCAGGTTCTCTTTGCTCTCTACCCCTTGCTAGTATGGGGCCTCCCACTACAGTATGCCACCAAGACTTGTTATCCTAATGGCTCAAGTTTTCAGCCTTTCCTTTTTCTCAATCTCTTGCTTTCTCTCACTCTTTCCTTATCTCCTTCTTTCTCTCTCTCTTTTTCTACCTCTCTCTTCCCAATCCGCAACTATGCTCATGTTTTCAGGACTGGATTTCTCTCTTGTCATAAAACTCCTTTTTAACTTTCTTTTACTTTCAGGAAAAAGTCCAAGACCTTTCATGATCTTCAGCCTGATCACTTCTATTGCCTCATGTTCTGTATTAACTCCACTTGTATTTTGACTATGGGCATGCAGAACTCTTTCAGTTTCTGGATTCTCCATGCTCTCTCATGTCTCTGTCCCTTTGAAACAGCTGTCATCTCTTCCTGCAGTGACCTTTATTTCCCTCTCAGCCCTATAGTTCCTTCCTCCATAAAGCTTCTCTCCATCATAAGGTCAACCTTTGCCTAATCTTGGACTAGCTGAGATAAAATTCCTTTGTATTCCCAAAGCTTCTCCTGGGCAGCTTTATTCTCACATTTGTTATTTATTTATTTTATTCTTTGTATTTGTATATTTGTTTACCTATCCCCTCTAAACTAGGCCCCTTAAAGGTAGGGACTATCCCTTTCATTTGTATCACCTCTGAATCCAGCATGATACCTGGAACATAGCAAATGCTTTATAAATGTTTGTTTAAAAAATGACTAAAAAAAGATTGAATCATCCTACTAACTGAAATTCCCACTGAAGTTTTAGTATCAAGCTTATAATTCTCTCTCGTTGTATTTATTGATCTCAACTTTTCACAATAGATATAGATAGATATCTGTGTACATGTCTTATTTCCACTGTTTCTTCTCCTTAGAAGTAGAGTCTATGTCTTCTTCACCTATCTGTATTCTACATCACCTGGCATACTTCCTGCCTTATAATACATGCATGGCAACTACCTGTTAACAAAAATGAATGATGAACCAAGCCATGCTAAAATGCCGATGCTTTAATACATTAAAATGAACAGATGAAATATTCACATTTCACAAAGGTTTTAAGTCAACAGTGACTTAGTTCTAAAGGAATGAATTGCAAACATGAGATTTCAGATTGGTTAATATGGAAAGAGAGAATAGGAAGCCTTCCACAACACTCCATAAATTTTATTACATGGGCAACTATTATTTCTTTTTTTTTAATTAAATATATTTTTTATACAGCAGTTTCTTATTAGTCATCCATTTTATACACATCAGTGTATACATGTCAATCCCAATCGCCCAATTCATCACACCCCCACCCCCACTCCCCACTGCTTTCCCCCCTTGGTGTCCATATGTTTGTTCTCTACATCTGTGTCTCAATTTCTGTACATGGGTAACGATTATTTCACCCTAAATAAGTCCAGCAGCTTCAAAATGAGATAGTTACCGGAAATATTAGGTTATACAGTAAGATGCAGACCACCTCTACCACCATCAAACTTGCTCACACTTACATTGTTGCTTATGGAACCTTGTTCTTTTAGGTGCATCTGAAGCCATAGGCCAACAGATATGGGATTGAAATCCTCATGTCCAGGAGGAGTTATATTTGAGATAAGATCTGGTTTTAGCTTAGCAACAGGCAGAGGACCAATTTCTGGTTTTTCAGTCTTCAAAGATAAATGTGGATTTTTCTGGAATAATGTGGCTTTTACCTGTAAATAGCAGGCAAGTCATGCTCATTATTTTCCCTTTCTCTTTTTAACCAAGTACCTATACTAACAGCACTCACCCCCCAACGATTTGCATCCTCTCCAGTCCATTTAGGTCAGTTTGACCAACATGAGACTCACCTGAATCAGTACGATGTGCAACTATTGAGTGATTTTATTCAGAATAGACTCTTGTTACACCATACACTTCAGTTAGCTCTTGATGAAGATCAGAAATTGATAAATGCTCTTTATTCTCAAGATCAGAATGCAAATCACTCCACACAGTAAGCCATTGGCTGGAATCTTCTTCAAACTGTTTAAAATGATTCCAAATAGTACTCAGTGCAGCCTGTACCAAAGAAACAGAAGCAAAGGTATATTTAATTTCCTCCCAAGAAAACAAACCTTGCTGATGGAGATTAAGAAACTCCTCTACTTTTCTTTACTTACTGCCAGTCTCAGAATTCTTCTAGTCATTCTCCTGAGGTCAAGTTCATCAAGTCAGGAGAAGCAGAAAAGTGTAACTCTGGGACTTGTTCCTTGAGAGGAGGCAAATCTTCCAGACAGGGGAGAAAGTTGTCTGATCTCATCAGTGTGTTGTCCAACATTGATTCAGCCACTTTTAAAGCCGTGTCATCAAGATAGAAGTTTGGATGACACTTCTCTATGACATGATAGATGACAGGGCTCTGTCCATTGTTACAGAGTCATTTGCCCTCTCTGAAGACTGCTACTATACAATGAGTCCCCTACGTATGAATGAGTTCCATTCCAAGAGAGCGTTTGTAAGTCCAATTTGTTCGTAACTCCAACAAAGTTAGCCTAGGTACCCAACTAACACAATCGGCTATATAGTACTGTACTGTAATAGGTTTATAATACTTTTCACACAAATAATACATAAAAAACAAACACAAAAAATAAAGAAAACATTTTTAATCTTACAGTACAGTACCTCGAAAAGTACAGTAGTGCAGTACAACAGCTGGCATACCGGGACCGGCATCGAGTGAGCAGGCAAGAAGAGTTACTGACTGGAGGAGGGAGAGGAGGTGGGAGATGGTAGAGCTGAAGGATTGTCGGCAATAGGAGAAGGAGGGCAAGCTACAATTTCACTCATGCCTGACATTGATGGCACAGGTTCTGGTTCCTTGCTGGATTCAATTCTATCTACCCTCTTGAAAAAACGACCCAGTGATGTCTGGGTAGTAGCTCCTTTTTTCTCATCATAGATGATACTGTAGCAATGGATTGCATTCTGAACAGCTGCTACAACCTTCGTGTACAGTTCTACATTCAGGTCCTGTGCCTCAAAACTAACAGTGTCTCCTCAAATAAAGAAAATCCCCTTTCCATTTCCTGCATCATGAATCTCTTCTGTTCTTTAGTTACTCCTTCTTCCTCTTGTCTCTCTTCATCCTTTCTCTGGGTCTCCAACTCCATCTTTTCACCTCGTTCTACTCTCAATTATTTTCACTTTTTTTTCCATCGTTATCACTTGGCACTTCTTAGCAGTACCAGTTACATCACTGCTGCTTTTATGCTTGCTTCCAGACATCATTCTGGGCTTGAAATAAAGATACCATACTACAGTACTCTATACAGTACTGTACAGTACACAAAAGCACAACCACTTGTAGAGGATGCATGCATGTGACAATGTACACCAGACACATGAACTAACTTACATGATTGCACATGCGAACACACGTTCACATTTTTGAAAGTTCACAACTTGAAGGTTCATATGTAGGGGACTTACTGTATCGGGAGCACCAGTGACTCCATAATTACCAGGTTAAGTGGGCATCAAACTTAAGTTTAACCAGTGTGTCTCTTAAAGCTTGCTGATGAGTAAAGTTGACCAGATTGCCACTGTAGGCCACCCTGTCAGTGCTACTGGTAACAACTACCAGAGTAGCTGCTATTTCCCTACTGTCTCCTCCTTTTGTAATTTGGCAAGTAGTTCCTCCTAGAACTGCTTTTGCAGTTTCAGTTGTTTTTATCATGAATTTTTTTTCTCCCACCAAATTAATTTTTATCAACATCATCATTGAATGGAAAGTTTTCATTTATCCATTAAACACAACCATAACACATAGATTTACAAGCAATGGCTGAAGCTAAGTTGGTTTTACTGGTGGGAGGAGAGTCAAAAAGCCAGAAGATGAGCAGTTAGTTGAGCTGCTCATACATATAATACCAACCCTATGTTGCGAAAACAAGTTGTTCAAAGAACACAGGTGGTGAACTTTTTGAGTCACCTTCACCAGTCATGAGTAGTTCCACTAGTTAGTATGTTTGAAATCTGATATCTGTTGCCACTTGGAATATCTCTTAACAGTGGTGGCTTTGTTTGTTTTATACATGAGAGACAGGAATTCGTTTTGATTGGTGGATAGCCAATCTTGTGGAGTCATAAGTCCAAATTTCAGGGCTCCAACAACATAAGATTCAAATGACATGAGAGCCTGCTTTCTAGCTGGTGGGGGTGAAACTGTAGCTTCAAGTATTTGAGCATCTTCATTCATCCAGACCACTAGGCTGTTAGTTGAATTCTCATACTTTTGTTTCTGAAATTCCCAAACCATACACCGAAGATCATGTTTGGACAAATTGCTAAAACAAATTATGGCGGTGTCAATTTTTCTCTATGTTCGGTTCAAGTAGAGCTCAGAGGCCATTACATCCCACATTTTAACAATCACTTTTTGCACAAAGTTGTTAGTGGATGTGATTTGAGATGAGATGAGCCAGAAAGAGATCTAGAAGATAGTTTTTATGTCCACATTGGTGCCCATACCATTGTCAATGACTTCAAAAGCTTCAATACATCTGTTCTGCTTGGACACATCCCCACAGAAGCACTTGCGAATCCACCACCTCAAACACTTGTCAATCTCACACACCTCACCTAAAAACTACCTCCTCAGGACCAACTCCAGAGAGTCTCCAACCTAATGGCTCTGATTCAATCTCTCTCTCTGTGTCTCTTTCTCTCTCTTTCATTTAGTTTGGGAAGAACATGGATTTAGTAGACTCATAGGAAGTGTCTGGACTACTAAGAATCAGGTGAATTGGAGTCTAGCTCAATAACTGCTGATACATAATGCATGTGTACTTTTCAAAGTATTAAAAACCATGCAGGAAAGAAATTTAGTCCAACATATTTGACCACATAGCCTTTCTTTTTTTTTTTTTTCAGAACAATTGAACACCTTGAGAAACAATTACAGACACACAAAATATCATATCTGATCTAAAATTCACTTCATATAAGAAACAGTTGAAAATATTTGTGATTTTTAATCTGGAAAAGAGGAGACTTGAGAAGAATATGAATATATTTATATATACTGTTCTCACCCTATTATATACATTATATATGTATAATGTATATATAGTTATGTCTATTATATACATTATATATGTGTGTGTGTGTGTGTGTATATATATATATATATATATATATGTCACTCCACTGAATGATGTATTCACTGTATGCTATTCTAGGCCTAACATAAGGAATACTTTTTAAAGTAATCAAATCTGTCCAATGATGTAATAGGTTACCCTGTGAGGAAAAATAGTGTCTCATTACGGAAAGTAGTTAAGAAGATGTTGGAGGACATATGTCATGGCAAATTTGTCATAGAAGTTAGATTATATCTAATATATCTTCCAACCCTAAGACTGTGTGATTTTGTGATTAGGTAGCAAACATTGTTTTTTTCTTTAAATGCTTGGATTCCAGTTCAACCTCAGACGTGCTTTTAGATGGAGCCAGAAGAGGCACCTCTTTAAAGATCTGATTTAAAGGGTAGAATTACTGGAATTACCACCTCACTCTCAGCCCCAATCACTAAAATACCTTCCTTCCATTTTGCTGCCTAGCCTCAAATTCTGCTATTAGGTCTCATGGTGATATATGAACATGAGTTTCAGAGATAGACAGACTTGATTTTTTTTAAATTGAGGAATAGTTAATGTTGTGTTAGTTCAGGTGTACAGCAAAGTGATTCAGTTATACATATACATATATTCGTTTTCAGATTCTTTTCCATTGTAACTTATTAGAAGATATTGAGTATAGTTATGTGATATTGAGTATAGTTCTCTGTGCTATACAGTAGGTAGACAGACCCGATTTTTTTTTTTTTATGATTCCACTTACATAAGGTACCTAGCAGAGACAAGTTTATAGAGACAGAAGGTATAATGGTGGTGACCAGGAACTGGAGGGGAGGGCAGAGAATGGGGAGTTATTATTTAATGCATGTAGAATATTTATTTATTTATTTTTGTGTGTTGCAAATAAAATATGAAGCAAACTTAATTCCAGTATATATTGTGTATTTTTTTTTTAATTTTTTTGGTTGGTTATCTATTTTAAATATAGCAGTGTGTACATGTCAATCTCAAACTCCAAATCTATCCCTCCCCCTCCCCCTCCCCACCTGGTAACCATAAGTTCATTCTCTAAGGAGAGACTTGATTTTGAATCCTAGCTTTGGTTCCCAGTATCGCTGTGATTTTAGTCAAGTAACTTAACCTTTTGAGACTCAGTTTGTTCATCTGTGAAGTGGGCTATAAGGATTAGAGTTGGTACCTCTAAAGCAACTACTATATTGCTTGGCCGTCAGTAGATGTAAAACAGAAGATGGTTACTATTATTACTTTATATTAAAATATTGTTTTTCCGCTAGTTATCTGTGACAATTCAGTCTTGAGAGCAACCCATTCAGACATTATAAACCAATATTACTACAATCCGAGTAAATGGGTCAGATATTTGTGCACAGGACAGGTAGGTAGAACTAGGGCAGAGTAGCTGGGCAGTAGGGAAAGTTACTAAAAGCTCACATGGGACCACTGGAAAGAAAGATTGCTTGGGGGCAGAAATCAAGGTGGCGGAGGAATAGGAGGACGTGGAGTTCATCTCTCCCACAAATGCATGAAAAATACACCTACAGATGGAACAGTTCTCACAGAACACCAGCTGAACACTATCATAAGACAATGGACACTGGAAAGGACAAGAAAGATCCCCACATTACTAGGTAGGATGAAAGAAAGAAGGGAAAAAGAAGAGGAGAGGAAGTGGGATGGGATCTGCACCACTGGGGGCGTGTGAATCAGAGGAGAGGCTCCTGCATCTGAGGGAGCCCCCCTCACTGACAGGGAAATCAGTTGAGACAGAAGTTGAGAATCTGAGGCTGTTGGAGGAAGGTGAAACAGCCAGTCTGTGGCAGATGGGACAGAGTGAGACCTACACAGATGGTCTGTGCCACAGCCTTGTGCGCCCCATATTGGGACCTGTGCCTGCTGGTGCACATGGGGGCTGAGAGCTGGAACGTGGGGATTGGAGAGAAAACCCAGGGGGAGGACTGCTGTTGGCTGTGAGAAGACAGCCTGAGGGGACAGGAGGGAGGAAATCTACCACCAGGAATGCTTGTGGAGGAAACCCAGACTGCCATAGAAGCAAGGCACCATTGTTGACTGATACGCAGAGGTTGGAGCCAACATTGCAGCCTCTTTTCCACCACACAAATGCCCCCTGACCAGTCAGGTGCTAGGAAAAGTGCCCACCAGGGCTGACCTTCTCACGTCAGCTTCCAGGCCCTAGGAGAGGCTCTCACTAGGCCCGGATCTCTTGCGCCCATGGCCGCTGGCTTTCCCATGCACCTGTCACCACCAGGGCCCCCGAGACCCACTCAGTTATGCCACCTCTGTGTCCTGTCCTCAACAGGACAGACCTGAGTGCTCCAGGGCAGCCTCAAGAGCAGACTCCTGTGCGTGGTCCACATGCAGAGGTTGGGCTAAAATCACAGCTGAGGCCCAGGGGGTGGGATGACTAAGGAAAAGGAAGAAAAATCTTTCCATGCAGTGGCATAAACCACAGATTAAATCTCCGTGATCAGCTTGGTAAACCCTGCATCTATGGAATATCTGAATGGACAATGAGTGTTCCCACAACTGAAACCAGTCTACCCCTAGCAGCTGTAGACTTTGGGAACTAGTACACACAGGAGCTGGAGCAGGTCAGAGTCTGAGCTGCCCCTACAGTGCCCACATAGGGACCAGAGACCTGCCTAGAGGTTTTGGAAGGCCTACTGCAGAGGCGGAGGGTGGCTGTGACTCACAGTGGGGGCAAGGACACTGACAGCTGAGACCTCAGGAAAATAAAATTATTACTATTTCTTTTATGGTTTATTTTGTTGTTTTTATCATTATTTGTTTTTATTTTTATTTAGTTTTTTCAAAATTTTTTACATATTTTTAACTTTTTTATATTTCTATTTTTAAATTACTTTTTTGTTGTTCTGAGATCTTTCCTTGTTTTTCTTTCTTTCATTTGTACTATTTTGTTTTTATCTTTTTTCCTTTGTTCTATTTGTTCTTATCTTTTTTTAAATCATTTTTGTGTGTTTGTTTTGTTTTCTTTGCTTTTTCCTTCAGTTTGCATTCTGCTTTTGATTTTTGTTTTTTGTTTTTGTTAGTTTGGATTTTAATCGTTTTATTTTGTTTTGGGATTCTTTTCTTTGGTTATTCTCTTATTTTTTGTTTTCTCTATTTTTGTTTTTGTTTCTTATTTTGCATCTGTGCAGGTTTGCTGTTTGGTTTTGCTTTTACCATTTGTTTGGGGTTTTGCTTGTCTGTTCATTTATTTATCTTTAATTGTTGCTGCTGTTATTTGCTTGCTTTTGTCTTTGCTATTTGTCTTGGATTTTGTTCATCTGTTTCTTTTCATTTGTTTTCTTCCCACCCCCCTTTTTTTTTTGTTTTGTTTTTTTCCCTAATTTGCCAAGCCATGTGGCTTGCAGTGTCTTAGTTAACAGGCCAGGGGTCATGCCTGAGCCTCTAGGGTGGGAGTACCAAGCCCAGGATTCTGGAACACCAGAGAATTCCCAGCCCCAGGTAATATTAATCGGAGAGAGCTCTCCCAGAGGTCTCCATCTCAACTCCAAGACCTGGCTCCACTGAACTGCTTGCAGGTTCCAATGCTGAATGTCTCACATGAAACAACAAGCAAGACAGGATCACGAACCCACCCATCAGCAGACAGGCTGCCTAAAGTCATAATAAGCCCAGAGGCACCCCAAAACACACCACCTGATGTGGCCATGCCCATCAGAGGGAAAAGATCCAGTTCCACCCACTAGAACGCAGGCACAAGTTCCCCCACCAGGAAGCCTACACAAGTCACTGGACCAACCTCACCCACTGGGGGCAGAAAACAGAAGCAAGAGGGGCAACCACCAAGCAGCCTGCAGAAAAGAGACCCAAAATACATGTCAGACAAAATAAGATCACAGAGAAATATGTTGCAGATGAAGGAGCAAGGTAAAAATCTGCAAGATCAAATAAATGAACAGGAAATAGGCAATCTACCTGAAAAGAATTCAGAGTAATGATACTAAAGGTGATCCAAAATCTCAGAAATAGAATGGAGAAAATACAAGAAATGTTTAACAAGGACTTAGAAGAACTAAAGAACAAACAAAGAGTGATGAACAAAACAATAAATGAAATTAAAAATACAGTAGAAGGAATCAATAGCAGAAAAACTGAGGCAGAAGAACAGAGAAGTGAACAGGAAGATAGAATGGTGGAAATAACTGCCAAGGAGCAGAATAAAGAAATAAAGAATAAAAAGAATTGAGAACAGTCTCAGACCACGGGGACAAAATTAAATGAGCCAAAATTCGAATTATAAGGGTCCCAGAAGAAGAAGGGAAAGAGAAAGGACCTGAGAAAATATTTGAAGAGATTATAATTGAAAACTTCCCTAACATGGGAAAGCAAATAGTGATTAAGTTGATTAAATCCAGGAAGCACAGAGTCCCATACAGGATAAGCCCAAGGAGAAACATGCCAAGACACATATTAATCAGACTATCAAAAATTAAATACAAAGAAAAAATATTAAGAGCAGCAAGGGAAAAGCAACAAATAACATACAAGGGAATCCCCATAAGGTTAACAGCTGATCTTTCAGCAGAAACTCTACAGGCCAGAAAGGAGAGGCAAGATATATTTAAAGAGATGAAAGGGAAAAACCTACAACCAAGATTACTCTACCCTGCAAGGCTCTCATTCAGATTTTTTGGAGAAATCAAAAGCTTTGCAGACAAGCAAAGCTAAGAAAATTCAGTACCACCAAATCATCTTTGCAACAAATGCTAAAAGAACTTATCTAGGCAGGAAACACAAGAGAAGAAAAAGAGCTACAGTAACAAACCAAAAACAATTAAGAAAATGGTAAGAGGAACAAACATATTGATAATTACCTTAAATGTAAATGGATTAAATGCTGCAACCAAAAGACAGACTGGCTGAATGGATATGAAAATAAGACCCATACATATGTTGTCTACAAGAGACCTAGGGACACATACAGACTGAAAGTGAGGGGATGGAAAAAGATACTCCATAGAAATGGGAATCAAAAGAAAGCTGGAGTAGCCATACTCATATCAGACAAAATAGACTTTAAAACAAAGACTGTTAGAAGCCATAAGGAAGGACACTACATAATGATCAATAGATTAATCCAAGAAGAAGGTATAACAATTGTAAATATTTATGCACCCAATATATGAGCACCTCAATACATAAGGCAAATGCTAAGAGCCATGAAAGGGGAAATCGACAGTAACACAAAAATAGTGGGGGATGTTGACACTCTATGTACACCAATGGATAGGTCATCCAGACAGAAAATTAATAAGGAAACACAGGTCTTAAATGACCCATTAGACCAGATAGACTTAATTGATATTTATAGGACATTCCATCCAAAAACAACAGAATACACTTTCTTCTTAAGTGCACAGGAAACATTCTCCAGGATAGATCACACCTTGGGTCAAAAATCAAGCCTTGGTAAATTTAAGAAAATTGAAATCATATCAAGTACCTTTTCTGACCTCAACACTATGAGGTTAGAAATCGCTTACAGGAAAAATAAACTGTAAAAAACACAAAGACGTGGAGGTTAAACAATATGCTACTAAATAAACAAGAGATCACTCAAAGAAGAAATCATAAAATACCTAGAAACAAATGACAATGAAAACACGATCACCCAAAACCTATGGGATGCAGCAAAAGCAGTTCTAACAGGGAAGTTTATAGCAATATAATCCTACCTCAAGAAACAAGAAAAATCTCAAATAAACAACTAACTTTACACCTAAAACAACTAGAGAAAGAAGAACAAACAAAACCTGAAGTTAGTAGAAGGGAAGAAATCATACAGATCAGAACAGAAATAAATGAAATAGAAACAAAACAACAACAAAATAATAGCAAAGATCAATAAAACTAAAACTGGTTCTTTGAGAAGATAAACAAAATTGATAAACTATTATCCAGACTCATTAAGGAAAAAGGGGGAGGACTCAAACCAATAAAATTAGAAATGAAAAAGGAGAAGGTACAACTGACACTGCAGAAATACAAAGGATCATTAGAAACTATTACAAATAATAAAGTGGACAACCTGGAAGAAATGGACAAATTCTTATACAGGTACAACCCTCCGAGACTGAACCAGGAAGAAATAGAAAATATGAACAGATCAATCACAAGTAATGAAACTAGAACTGTGATTAAAAATCTTCCAACAGGGGCTTCCCTGGTGGTGCAGTGGTTGAGAATATGCCTGCCAATGCAGGGGACACGGGTTTGAGACCTGGTCTGGGAAGATCCCACATGCCACAGAGTGAGTGGGTCCATGAGCCACAACTACTGAGCCTGCACATCTGGAGCCTGTGCTCCGCAACAAGAGAGGCCACGATAGTGAGAGGCCTGCGCACCACAATGAAGAGTGGCCCCCATTTGCCACAACTAGAGAAAGCCCTCGCACAGAAACAAAGACCCAACACAGCCAGAAATAAATAAATAAATGAAAAATCTTTGCTAATTTCATAGGTTTAAAAGGTTATCTAATTAAAAAAAAAAAAAATCTTCCAACAAACAGAAGTCCAGGACCAGATGGCTTCACAGGTGAATTCTATCAAACATTTAGAGAAGAGCTAACACCTATCCTTCTCAAATTCTTCTAAAAATTTGCAGAGGGAGGAACACTCCCAAACACATTTTGTGAGGCCACCATCACCCTGATACCAAAACCAGACAAAGGTATCACAAAAAATTACAGGCCAATAACCCTGATGAACATAGATGCAAAAATCCTCAACAAAATACTAGCAAATGGAATCCAACAAGTTATCAAAAGGATCATACACCATGATCAAGTGGGATTTATCCCAGGGATGAAAGGATTCTTCAATATACACAAATCAATTGATGTGATACACCATATTAACAAATTGAAGAATAAAAACCATATGATCATCTCAACAGATGCAGAAAAAGCTTTTGACAAAATTCAACACCTACTTATGATAAAAACTCTCCAGAAAATGGGCATAGAGGGAACCTACCTCAACATAATAAAGGCCATATATGACAAACCCAGAGCAAACATTATTCTCAATGGTGATAAATAGAAAGCATTTCCTCTGAAATCAGGAATAATACAAGGGTGCCCACTCTTGCCACTATTATTCAACATAGTTTTGGTAGTCTTAACCATGGCAATCCTAGAGGAAAAAGAAATAAATTGAATCCGAGGTGACGTTCAAGATGGCCGAGGAGTAAGAGGTGGAGATCACCTTCCACCCCAGAAATACATCAAAAATACATCTACATGTGGAACAACTCCTACAGAACGCCTACTGAATGCTCGCAGAAGACCTCAGACATCCCAAAAGGCAAGAAAATCCCCACGTATGTGGGTAAGGCAAAAGAAAAAACAGAGACAAAAGAATAGGGACAGGTGCTGCACATTTGGTGGGAGCTGTGAAGGAGGAAAAGTTTCCACACACTACGAAGCCCCTTCACTGGTGGGGATGGTGTGTGTGGGGGGAAAGCTTCAGAGCCACAGAGGAGAGTACAGCAACACGGGTACAGAGGGCAAAGTAGAGAGATTCCTGCACAGAGGATCAGAGCCAACCAGCACTCACCAGCCTGAGACGCTTGTCTGCTCATCCACTTGGGCAGCGGGGGCTGGGAGCTGAAGCTTGGGCTTTGGAGGTCAGACCCCAAGGAGATGACTGGGGTTGGCAGCGTGAAGACAGCCTGAAGGGGGCTAATGCAGCACATCTGACTAGGAGGGAGTCTGGGAAAATGTTTGGACCTGCCAGAGAGGCAAGAGACCATTGTTTTGGTGTGCACGAGGAGAGGGGCTTCCTGCTCTGTGTGCCCACAGATGGCAGAGCACTGCTTAAGTGAGCTCCAGAGATGGACACGAGCTGCAGCTATCATCCTGGACCCTGGGGCGGGTATGGACCTCTGCTTGTGCTGCCACCAAGAATCTTGTGTGCAAGCACATGTCACTACCCACAACCCCCCGGGAGCCTGGGCTGCACACCACTGCCAGGGTCATGTGATGCAGGGCCAACTTCCCTGGGAGAACGCACAGTGCAATTTAGGCTGTTGAAACTTCACACTGGCCTCTGCTGTCACAGGCACACCCAGCAATCCAATTATGACTACCTTACCCTTCCCTCTCCCTAGCCTGAGTGAGCAAGAGAGCCCTAAAAAACTGGTGCTTTAACCCCCTCTTGTCTGGGTGGGGAACAGACGGCCAAGGGCAGCCTAAATGCAGAGGTGGGGCTGAAATCAAAGGTGAATCCCAGGAGCTGTGTGAATAAAGAAAAGAAAGGGAAATGTCTTTGTGCAGCCTCAGGAGCAGCGGATTAAATTCCCACAACCAGCTTGATAAACCCTGTATCTGTGGAATACCTGAATAGAAAATGAATGCTCCCAAAATTGAGGCAGTGGACTTTGGAGCAACTGTAGACTTGGGATTTGCTTTCTGCATTTGATTTATCTTTGGTTTTATGTTTATCATAGTTTAGTTTTCACTGATTGTTTTCATTGGTGGGTTTGTTTATTGATTTGGTTGCTATGTTCCTTTTTTTCTTTTCTCTTTTTGTGAGTGTGTGTGTGTATGTGTCTTTGTGTGATTTTGGCTATTTAGTTTTGCTTATACCATTTGTCTTGTGGTTCTGTCTGTTCATATTTATGTTTCTTCCTCTATTTTTCCGTGTGTGTGTTTGTATGTTTCTTTGTGTGATTTTGTCTGTTTAGTTTTCCATTTAAAATTTGTTATGGGGTTCTGTATGGTAGTTTTTGTTCTTTTTTTTTTTCTTCTTCTTTTTCTTCCATACAGTGCAGTTGGGAGGGCCTTGTGGTCCAGCCAGGTGTTGGGCCTGAGTCTGCGAGGTGGGAGAGCCAAGTCCAGGGCATTGGACCACCAGAGACCTCCTGGACCCATGTAATATTAATTGGTGAGAGATCTCCCAGAGATCTGTGTCTCAACACGCAGACCCAGCTCCACCCAACTGCCAGGAAACTCCAATGCTAGACGCCCCATGCCAATCAAATAGCAAGACAGGAACACAACCCCACCCACTAACAGAGAGGCCACCTAAAATCTTACTAAGATCAAAGGCACACCAAAATATACCACTGGATGCGGCCCTCCCACCCAAAGGACAAGATCCAGACGCACCCATTAGAACACAGGCACCAATTCCCCCCACCAGGAAGCCTACACAAGCCATGGGACCAACCTCAACCACTGCAGGCAGACAAAACAAATAAGAGGAACAACAAAACTGCAGCCTGTGAAAAGGAGACCCCAAACACAGTAAGTTAAACAAAATGAGAAGACAGAGAAATATGCAGCAGATGAAGCAGCAAGGTAAAAACCCACAAGACCAAGCAAATGAAGATGAAATAGGCAGTCTTCCAGGAAAAAAATTCAGAGTAATGTTAGTAAAGATGATCCAAAATCTCGGAAATAGAATAGAGAAAATACAAGAAATATTTAACAAGGACCTAGAAGAACTAAAGAGCAAACAATGATGAACAGCAAAATAAGTGAAATTAAAACTACATTAGAAGGAATCAATAGCAGAATAACTTAGGTAGAAGAAAGGATAAGTGACCTGGAAGATAGAAGAGTGGAAATAACTGCCAAAGAGCAGAATAAAGAAAAAAGAATTAAAAGAATTGAGGACAGTCTTGGAGACCTCTGGGACAACATTAAACACACTAACATTCGAATTATAGGGCTCCCAGAAGAGGAAGAAAAAAAGAAAGGATCTGAGGAAATATTTGAAGAGATTATAGTTGAAAACTTCTGTAATATGGGAAAGGAAAGAGTCAATCAATCCAGGAAGGGCAGAGAGTCCTATACCGGATAAATCCAAAGAGAAACACGCCAAGACACATGTTAATCAAACTATCAAAAATTAAATACAAATAAAAAATATTAAAAGCAGCAAGGGAATAGCAACAAATAACATAGAAGGGAATCCCTATAAGCTTAACAGCTGATCTTTCAGCAGAAACTCTGCAAGGTAGAAGGGAATGGCAGGACATATTTAAAGTGATGAAAGGGAAAAACCTACAATGAAGAATACTCTACCCAGCAAAGATCTCATTCAGATTCAATGAGAAATTAAAACCTTTATAAACAAGCAAAAGTTAACAGAACTCAGCACTACCAAATCAGTTTTACAATAAATGTTAAGGAACTTCTCTAAGCGGGAAAAATAAAAGAAGGAAAAGACTTACAAAAACAAACCCAAAACAATTAAAAAAATGACAATAGGAGCATACATATTGATAATCACCTGGAATGTAAATGGATTAAATGCTCCAACCAACAGACACAGACTGGCTGAATGGTTACAAAACAAGACCTGTATATATGCTGTCTACAAGAGACCCACTTCAGACCTAGGGACACATACAGATTGAAAGTGAGGGGATGGTAAAAGATATTCCATGTAAATGGAAATCAAAAGAAAGCTGCAGTAGCAATACTCATATCAGACAAAATGGACTTTAAAATTAAGACAATTACATGAGACAAAGAAGAACCTTACATAATAATCAAGGGATCAATCCAAGAAGTTATAACAATTGTAAATATTTATGCACCCAACATAGGAGCACATCAATACATAAGGCAAATGCTATCAGTCATAAAAGGGGAAATTGACAGTAAAACAATAATAGTAAGGAACTTTAACATCCCACATTCATCAGTGGACAGATCCTCCAAAATGAAAATAAATAAGGAAACACAAGCTTTAAATGACACATTAGACCAGATGGGCTTAATTGGTATTTATAGGACATTCTATCGAAAGACAACAGAATACACTTTCTTCTCAAATGCACAAGGAACATTCTCCAGGATAGATCATATCTTGGATCACAAATCAAGCTCAGTAAATTTAAGAAAAGTGACATTGTATCAGGTATCTTCTCTGACCACAACACTGTGAGAGTAGATATCAATTACAGGAAAATACCTGTAAGAAATACAAACGCATGGGGGCTAAACAATGCTCTACTAAATATCCAAGAGATCACTGAAGAAATCAAAGAGGAAATAAAAAAATACCTAAAAACAAATGACAGCAAAAACATGATGACCCAAAACATAAGTGGTGCAGCAAAACTAGTTCTAAGAGGGAAGTTTGTAGCAATACAATCCTACTTTGAGAAACAAGAAAAATCTTGAAAAAACAACCTAACCTTACACCTAAAGCAATTAAAGAAAGAAGGACAAAAAACTCCCAAAGTTAGCAGAAGGAACGAAATCATAAAGATCAGCTCAGAAAAAAATGAAAAGAAATGAAGGACACAATAGCAAAGATCAATAAAACTAAAAGCTGGTTCTTTGAGAGGATAAACAAAATTGATAAACCATTAGTGAGAGTAATCAAGAAAAAAGGGAGAAGACTCAAATCAACAGAATTAGAAATAAAAAAGTAAAAGTTACAACTGATACTAAAGAAAAACAAAGGACCCAGAGAGACTACTACAAGCAACTACATGCCAATAAAATGGACAACCTTGAAGAAATGGACAAATTCAAAAAATACAACCTTCCAAGACTGAACCAGGAAGCAATAGAAAATATGAACAGACCAATCACAAGCACTGAAATTTAAACTGTGATTTAAAATCTTCCCACAAACAAATACTCAGGACCAGATGGCTTCACAGGTGAATTCTATCAAAAATTTGGAGGAGAGCTAATACCTATCCTTGTCAAACTCTTCCAAAATACAGGAGAAGGAGGAGCACTCCCAAACTCATTCTACAAGGCCACCATCACCCTGGTACCAAAACCAGACAAAAAAGTCACAAGAAAAGAACACTACAGGTCAATATCACTGATGAACATAGGTGCAAAAATCCGCAAGAAAACAGTAGCAGACAGAATGCAACAGCACATTAAAAGGATCATACACCATGATCAAGTGGGGTTTATCCTATGAATGCAAGGATTCTCCAATATACGCAAATCAATCAATGTGATACACCATATTAACAAAATGAAGGGTAAAAACCATATGATCATCTCAATAGATGCAGAAAAAGCTTTCAACAAAATTCAACACCCATTTATGATAAAAACTCTCCAGAAAGTGGGTATAGTTGGAACCTACCTCAACATAATCAAGGCCATATATGACAAACCCACAGCCAACATCATTATCAATCGTAAAAAACAGAAAGCATTTCCTTTACGATCAGGAAGAAGACAAGGTTGCCCACTCTCACCACTATTATTCAACAAGTTTTGGAAGTCCTAGCCATGGCAATCAGAGTAGAAAAAGAAACAAAATGAATCCACATCAGAAAAAAAGAAGTAAAACTCTCACTGTTGGGAAATGACATGATAATATACATAGAGACTCCTAAAGATGCTGCCAGGAAACTACTAGAATTAATCAATAAATTTGGTAAAGTCACAGGATACAAAATTAATGCACAGAAATCTCTTGCATTCCTATACACTAATGATGAAAAATCTGAAAGAGAAATTAAGGAAACACTCCCATTTACCATTGCAACAAAAAGAATAAAATACCTAGGAATAAACCTACCCATGGTGACAAAAGACCTGCATGCAGACAACTATAAGACACTAATGAAAGAACTCAAAGGTGATACAAACAGATGGAGAGATATACCACGTTCTTGGATTGGAAGACTCAACATTGTGAAAGGGAGTATACTACCTAAAGCAGTCTACAAATTCATTGCAGTCTCTATCAAATTACCAATGGCATTTTTCACAGAACCAAAACAAAATATTTTACAATCTATATGGAAACAGAAAAGACCCCAAATAGTGAAAGCAATCTTGAGAAAGAAAAATGGAGCTGGAAGAAACAGTCTCCCTGGCTTCAGACTATACTACAAAGGTACAGTAATCAAGACAGTATAGTTCTGGCACAAAAACAAAAATATACATCAATGGAACAGGATAGAAAGCTCAGTGATAAACCCATGAACACGTGGTCACCTTATCTTTGACAAAGGAGGCAAGAATATACAATGGAGAAAAGACACACCCTTCAATAAGTGGTGTTGGGAAAACTGGTCAGCTACAAGTAAAAGAATGAAAAGGAATGAAATTAGAACACTTCCTAGCACCATATACAAAAATAAACTCAAAATGGATTCAAGACCTAAATGTAACACCAGACACTGTAAAACTCTTTGAGGAAAATATAAGCAGAACACTGTTTGACATAAATCGCAGTAAGATCTTTTTTTGACCCACCTCCTAGAGTAATGAAAATAAAAACAAAAATAAACAAATGTGACCTAATGAAACTTTAAAGCTTTTGCACAGCAAAGGAAACTATAAACAGAACAAAAAGATAACCCATATAATTGGAGAAAATATTTGCAAATGAAGCAACTGACAGAGGATTAATCTACAAAATACACAAAGAGCTTATGCAGTTTAATATTAAAAAAATAGCCCAATCCAAAAATGGGCAGAGGACCTAAATAGACATTTCTCCAAAAAAGACATAGAGATGGCTAACATACATGGCAAAATGCAAATCAAAACTACAATGAGATACCACCTCACACGGAATGGCCATCATCACAAAATCTACATACAATAAATTCTGGACAGGGTGTGGAGAAAAGGGAACCTTCTTGCACTGTTGGTGGGAATGTAAATTGGTACAGCCACTATGGACAACAGTATTGAGGTTACTTAAAATACTAAAAATAGAACTACCATGTGACCCAGCAATCCCACTCCTGGACATATACCCTGAGAAAACTATAATTCAAAAAGACACCTGCACCCCAATGTTCATTGCAGTTCTATTTACAATAGCCAGGATATAGAAACAACCTAAATATCTACCAATAGAGGAATGGATAAAGAAGGTGTGGTATATATATACCATGGAATATTACTCAGCCATAGAAAGGAGCAATATTGCATCATTTGTAGAGACATGGATGGACTTAGAGACTGTCATACAGAGTGAAGTAAGTCAGAAAGAAAACACAAATATTGTATATTAATGCATATATGTGGAATCTGAAAAAAATGTTATAGACCATCCTGTTAACAAAGCAGAAATAGAGACACAGAGGACAGATGTATGGATACCAGAGGGGAAAGGGGTGGGATGAATTGGGAGATTTGGATTGACATATATACACAATTGATACTATGTATAAAATAGATAACTAATAAGAACCTACTGTATAACAGAGGGAACTCTACTCATTGCTCTGTGGTGACCTAAATGGGAAAAAAATCCAGAAAAGAGGGGATATATATATACGTATAGCTGATTCACTTTGCTGTTCAGTAAAAACTAATACAACGTTGTAAAGAAAATATACAATAAAAATTAAAAAGAAAAAGAAATATTGCTTAGGGCCGTCTCTGATTAACCTCTTCTAAATCTGAAGAGCTAGGAAAAGAGAGGCTCCAAAATATTTTGCAACTGGGAAAATACAGATACCAATCCTTTAGGACAGAAGCCAGCCATAGCACTGGAAAAGGGTTCTGGAGTAACCCCCATATCCAATAACTTTGCCAGGACCTACGTCTTTAGTTCCAGGGTCCTAGGGAGAATGGGAACTGTGGGAAGAAGGTGTAGGGACCTCATGGTAGTAGGATAGTACTTGAGGGATGCAGGGCAGCAGCCATTTGTTAATTGGTATGAAGTATCTCAATAGTTTAATAAACTGTATGATGGTATAGCTGTGTGCCCACTGAATATCCTTCCTGGTCCTGGGACTAACCAAAAAGTGGCAAAGAGAAGGAGTAGAAAGTGAAACAGCAGCAGAAAACAAGCATCATTCAGTAACAGAGTGAATTCATTAGAAGATGATTAATCCCTGAATTATAATTTATCCTTAAATACCTAAAATGAATTAGATACCGTTTTCTAGACAAAATGAATTTGATAGCTTTTTAGCTTTTAACTGGTAGTATCATTTTTTGTCCCCCAGGGCAGGGAACACCCCACTATGCTTAACCTTTTTAATGTTTTTTAACCCTCATACTATCTTCAAAGGAATATTAAGCTTTCATTTTACAGTTTTAAATGCTCTGTACCTGGTTTACACACCATAATACAACTCCCCATGCACCAAAATCACTTTGATGAATGGAAATTTGAATGGTAAGAGACTTTTAGCAAAAATTCATATTTTTTTTTTCATAATTCTCTACAATGCAAGGATTGTACATCCTCTAAATAAGATATGTGCCACCACAGGTAAGGTTAGATTGCCCTTATCTTATAGAGCTGAGCAGTTTCCATTTTTTGAATAGTATTAGATAAGCACTCTGTAAAGGCCTTACAACACTTCATTCTGTGGCATTATTTCCCCAAATGTGTAGCTACACACAGTACACAACAGGTTGGAAAAACTGAAACTGCATGTAAAAAAAATCTGTTGTTGAATTTCTGTATTCTTTGCAACTGATATCACCACATGGAGGGTTCAAATTCATAATAAACCTATTTGAGCAAAGGCATAGCAAAGACCTCTGTATGGAGAAAAGAGCTCCACAAGGGAGCCCACAGGGCTTCAGGCAATTCTCATGTAGCAAAATCCCAGTTAAAACAAACCTCCCCGCTCTCTTGGGATAGCCTGTAATCCTGGGATTAGATAGATCAGTACTGGCAGTGGTTGCTCTTTGTTCAGAGAATTTGCTCAGGTTGTATGGGGCTCATTCTGTTTTCCTTCAAATTTCAAAATCAAGTCTTGAGAACATTTTACTTATTAATGAATTTCTCAAGGTGGTCTCTGATCCCTGATTCTACTTTGTATTCTCCAGGGGCAAATCTGAACCTCAAAGGCCTTAATTTCATCAGTTTGGGATGAACAAGGCAAATTTTGCCTCTAGTCTTTGTCATCCACAAGACTGTGAGCATCTCTGGGACAAAGACATGCCTTATTTTTATTCTGTATCCCTACTGTCAAGCATACTGCCCAACATGATAATATCGAATAAATATTTGTAGTATGAATGAATGACTGAATAAATGGCATTAAGTACTAAAGAAAATAGCTAACATGTAAGAGCTCACTGGCTTTATTATTGTAATAAATTAGCTTGTATTGAGTAAGCCACACAAATGATTACTTATGAACTTCTGGGGAAAATCTTACAGGTTGATTTTCTTCTGTAAAGACATAGATAACCTTTTAGTTTTTCTTTAAAAGTTCTTTTTTGCAAAAAGATGGGACATCTTTTGTGGAAAAGGTAAGAACACCCTTATCCTCGTGTGATTGAAAATTTGAAGGAAAAGCATGGTATTTTCCTAAAAGAATTCTTGACATTGGAATCTCCTTCCTTTTTTAACTGCTAAATCTTTGGTTTATTGGCTTATTACTGATGCTAGGTAACCAGGAAGTACTTCGTTTTCATGTGTTAATGATTATCTATTGTGTGTGCATAATATAAAGAAGTACCCACTATTGTAATGGGAATTTCTCAAATACATAAGCTATAAACACAGTACATTAAGCAGATATAAATGTTATACATTTTTCATAAATTCAAAAGATTTCATAGTCAGGAAGATTTGAATTATAAATGCTCTTTTTTAGCTTCTATCTTAAAACCTCCAAGAGACCTACAACATTTAACTCTCATCCCATTCCTCTAAGATGGAGTAGGAGGAAGATATTAAAAAGAGTCTCTGTTCCGCCTTCTAAGATCATTACTTTATTTTCCAGAAGTGTATCCTATTCCGGTAAGACAGATATGTCCCATTGATCTTAGAAATATGTTGTTCCATGACTGCAATTTCTTTCTCTGAAATCATCTTCTGGTACTTTAAATTTATTACCAATTGGCTGGTGCAGAATGGTTTTCAGTTGCTGAAAATTTAGAGTCCATGACAGTAGTGAGATTTGGTCTAATTTCCTGGACTATATTTTGTGCCAAAGTCCCTACAAACTGATATTTTTGTCACTCTTTTGGCTGCCTGTCCCAATGGGAAAAATCTGTCTTTTTATTTGGGTGGATCTGATAGAAGAAATACTATCTATAGATATCCTTTGTCATGATTGTAACCATCTGTTTTGTAAGAAAGAAATTTAAGGCTGAAACATTAAAACATACCTGAAAAATCAACACCAGAAATCTGAGTTCATTCTATAGGATCGCTTCATCTGCTCCTGGACCTTAAGGCAAGGTCACCATTGTTGTTGTCATGAGGATCTGGGTCATGAGGAACAAAGCTCAAGGTCATTTTATAACAGGATAAGAAACAATTTTTCCCCTAAAGCAAATTATTCATTTCCCTAAGCACTCACAACTGTAGGACTAGTGGTCTAGTTCCAAAGAGGAAATAATCTTTAACAGTTGAAAGCTCGGAAGACACCTCTTTCAAGAAGAAAAACCATAGCAATCCATGGTCTGTTGAGAAGGTTAATTTTTTCTTAATGATGAAGTTTCTTATGAAAGCTAGGATTAATCTGGAAAACAAGAGTGTCTTCCTCTTGGGTGTTTTACCAACATTTTGATGGAAATTAGGTAAAGGTCAAAGGACATTTGGAAGAAAATTACACTCACTCACACTTGGCTATAGACTCTGACGTTCTTGCTACAGTCATGGCAGCTGGCATTTCAGAGTTTGGACGAATCAGGTTAAGACTTAGTCCAGGTGTCCATTAAAACATACTCTCTCTGAAAGTAAAAGGAACAACTGCTTATCTCACTGAGCTCTTCTAGGGTTGGGCCTATGGCTGAGTTGCTTTTTAAAGTGCTTGGGCATATGTAATAAACTCCAGTACCATTCAGTGCGTCTGATGATGTCATGGGTCTACACATACATTTTTAACACCTATTTACTACCTTTGATGGATGCATTCTATTTTCCTTGCACTAAATTAGATGCTAAAATCAAAAAGATCCTCTATCTGTGAAACTGTGTGTATATGCTTACATTTCTTATATTCTGTATTTCATTATACCAAAACATCTGAAAAAATCAATTTCTTCTTCACCTGCCTATCAAGGGCTGGATTAAGGATTTATTAGAATTGATGACAGCACCTGCAAAGCATAGAGTACTCCCTGACTGCTATGGACACTTCAGTTCTTTCAGAGCAAAGCCGGAATACTGATTTTGATTTTCTTTTTTTTTTTTAGGACCATGAAGGAAATGTACTTTAAAATGTTTTGCTTTAAAATGTGAATGTGATTATCATTATTGTACAAATGTATGCGGCACTACTGGCATATTTAAGTTTTCAGCACATAATGCACACTCCTGATTTAGAAATTTAAATAGTTTATTTTTTAAGAGCTTTCCATTTCACCTTTAAGCTTGTGTTACGTAAGCTTAATGGATTCACTCAGCTTCGTGATGGAGAGACTCCACCAGGTGAATAGCAGTAAGCTCATGAGCTTTGAAGGGCTTATTTTGCCAGACTGCAACCCAGCTTGCTGTTTGGAGTTGCACTATTCTGCATGCACTGATTATAATACTGCAAAGCTCTGATAAATATTTATTGCAGAATGAAAATATCTTTTGTCCCTGTCCTCCCCCTTTCTTTGCATAAATACAGTAAGTTGAGCTTGAACTAAGGTGATGCCTGAATTAAACTGACAAATCCAAATGCCTGAAATTTAGGATTGCATTTATGGGTTTCATCTATAGTATATCAGCATCAAAATGTCAGTGACAGTAGGTCACAGCCAGGAGAAGTTTCTATGGGTTTTGGAACTTTCAGTTCAGATTGTTGTTGTGTTATCCAGCACTGGTAACAGCAGCAGGACTGATGGGGATAATGAGACTTAAATTCAGTACTTAAATATTCCTTCAAACTAGAGATTTACTCTGGCACATGGGAGGAATAAAGTGTATCTTTAAGAGGGGTGTGGTGTGTGTGTTTCAAAGAAGAAGAAAGGGAAAAATCTAGTGAGACAGACTGAACAAGAATCCCTTTTAACAAAAAGCATGCAATAGCCTGTGCTTTGAAGATGCAAATGCCAAAGCCTTTGGTTACTTATGAGAAATAATAATATGTCCTCTCTTTGTTCTTCTGAAGCAAAAATAGAGTTTGTGATTCAATTTTTGACTCACTTAAATATGTTTAGTCCTTTCATGGTTTTAAAACATTTCTACCTCTCTCATGTCTCTGAATTCCCTCAACAGACAGTTTAATCCCAAACTTTCAAATGTCTACCCATGGTTGTACTCAGGTATATTCCAAGATGTTTTTGAGAATATAAACTGTGCAAATGAACTGAGCTTTATTTTTCAAAACAGCAATTTAAACATGTTCCTACTGTGAAGGATCACACTTGGTTAGTGAAATAAGTCACAAAACCATCATCTGTTCCAGTCATATCCATGGCAGCCTTTTAATGCAGAACTCTGTGAAGTCTTTGTGTAGAGCAGGCTGAGTTTTGCATGGCAGGACTACGTGAGCAAGGACACTCTAGTGGGAACAGCTTGACATTTTTCAATAATGTAACTACTGTCAATATAGCGTGGGGTATATGGGGATAGAAAGGAGTTATGCCAGAGATCATATTTCACCTTCTTCTTCTTAAAACTATGAAAATTATAAGGAGACAAAATGGACAAACTCTAGATCAGTGATTTTGTGGGAGTCTTGGCTCTTCTTTGCTAGAATGGTGGTGAAGAGTGCTCAGTATTTCATTGCAGCATTTGGTTCCATTCCTTGGCCCCACCCCTTCTTGATCTTGCTTGATTTTTCTTTTCCTCTTTCTCCTCCTCCTCCATGCCAAAAAAGAAAGAAGGATGGAAGGAAGGAAGGAAGGAAGGAAGGAAGGAAGGAAGGAAGGAGGAAAGAAAGAAACAAACAAAGAAACAAAGAAAGAAAGGAAGGAAGAAAAAAGAAGGAAGAAGAAAGAAAAAGAAATTGGGACTGTTTGGGTGAGAGAACATTAAATTATAGATAATGTTGATAGGGGAAATTATTTAGTTTTATTTTCTCAACTTAAAAGTTGTTAACTCATCATATTGTAAAGGCAGTAAAACAAAACTAAATAAAACAAAACAAAGCTCCACTGCCCAGAAGACTGTCTCATTTTAATTAAGATCTTACTCTGAAAAGAAGAGACTATTGTAGAAAGCACTGGGTGGGGGGGAAATTTTTGCAAACACAATAAAACATGAATCTGAAAAGGTCATGGGGTGGTTGGGAGGTGGGGAGAGTGGGATGGTTGCATAAAAGAGAGACTTCAACAAGAAGAAAAAGGAGAGAACCAGAAAAAGGGACAGAAGAAATGAAAGGAAAGCCACAAATGTCAAGGGATACTTATTTCTCTGATTAGAAGAGGGGTAAATCATACTCTTGAATCAAAATGCTTAGTGCTTAGTATTTTAACTTCCACTAAACAAAGAAAAAAAATTATGCACATAGTTTTTCAGGATAAAAAATAAAGAGAAACAGAGGTTGACAATTTGTTAGCAATTAAATAGCAATATATATTCTTGTAGGCAGAAAACACCACTGGGCCCAACCTTTTAGAATATAGCATTTTGGCTTCTTTGGAAGAATATGACCCACTCACTTTATGTTCAAATGACACACACATGTTTGGCATACTGAAACACTGGTCTCTCTGAGCATTAGAAGAAAATGAAAACTTGAAACTATAACTCAAATGTGAAGACATTCCTCTAGGTATATTCCTTAAAGTACAAAGTACATAGCAGTGTAGCACCAATTATGCACTCAAGAGCATGTCAAGCTTGATCAACTTTGCAAAAGGGATGGATAGGATGTGTAATAGCACAAGAGAGTTCCATATTTCTTTTATCCCACATAAACAATCCAAAGCAACCCTCATATACTTGTTAATAAATAAATATGTGAATGGAAAGATAATGTTACATTTGCATACATAACATTAGATCACAAGCACATTCTTTTTATGATTCTCACAGCCATCCTGTGAGGTTTGCAGGATGAGTTATATTTTTTCCCTTCTAGAGACAAAGAAACTGAAGCTCAGAAAGCTGAGTTGACTTGCCCAAGATTAAAACATAGAAAGTCGAGACTGAAACTCAGATCTCTACATCCAAGTCCAATACTTTTTCCATCAATTACACTGCTCCTGAAACGAAAGGAATCACAATTAGTTAGGTTAAATTGAGTATGGTTGTCTATAAATCCTAGCTGCAGAGTTAGTACAGAATCTAGAAGATTCCTCAACACTACAGGTAAATTTTAGTGTTCTCCCTGAGGTCACTACCTTTCTGGATGCATCATCTACAGATATCTTATCCTTGATCATTTGAAGCTTCTAGCAATATTCTGACATAGGTATACAATAGATGCTCAATAAATACTTATTTACCTCAATTACTATGCAAAAGGCTTATAATTAAAAGTCAATCTAATAAGTTGCTAGTATTTCTATTTACCTTTTGATTTGATGGAGAGACTCTAGAATTAAGGAATATGTGATATTAAAACTGTCCATAAATACATCAATTTTATTGATATACCTTTTTTTTCAGAGATGAACTATAAACTCTTCTTTTAAATTCAGCAAGCTTCTTGTGTATTCAACAATATAATTATAAAGTGCTCCAGATTTTACTTGAAAACCTATGAGCTGCTTTTTGACTGTAAAACTGCAAACTTATTGAAAATTATGTTTGGAAATAAACATCTCTAGGCCAAGTATCTGCAGTACATGGGAGTAAGAAGAAAGACATGGGTTAAAAGCAAGAGTTTATACATGGGCATATTCTTTTTTTCTTTTTTTCCAATGCATAAAGCCACACCAAACTCAGATTCCAAAGTTTTTCTTTTTTTTTTTTTGCGATACGCGGGCCTCTCACTGTTGTGGCCTCTTCCTTTGCAGAGCACAGGCTCTGGACGTGCAGGCTCAGCGGCCATGGCTCATGGGCCCAGGCGCTCCGTGGCATGTGGGATCTTCCCGGACCAGGGCACGAACCCGTGTCCCCTGCATTGGCAGGCGGACTCTCAACCACTGCGCCACCAGGGAAGCCCGACAGTGACTCTTGATAGAGTCCCATTCCTTAAGTCTGTAATTGAGATAACTAAGTTAGAACGTATGGATTTTTACTCCCTGACAGGCAAGGTTGATGCCCCTACTCAGCCCTGAAGCAGCTACAGAGGACAGACCATCACCTTTCTGCTTCCCATAAGATTTGGAGTAAAATCTCTGAGGGAGGAATGAGATAAAAAGGGGGCAGGGCACAACCTTTAAAAGAATGACATTGCCCGAGGATACAACATAAACTGATTAGAACCAAATAGGTCCAAGATGGCAGACAGTCGACTTCCACTAGACCCTGAGCCTCAGTATATGCTCATTGTAACACATCAGCAAGCTAAATGACACATCTACAGGCACCATGACAGTTCCAAGGCTGACTATAAAGATCAGAAGTGGGCAGTGGCCCAATTCCTGGAAATCCCCACCCCTTCCCCCAAATAGCTGAAATACTCCTCCTATTCATTAGCCTATGAAATTACCCACCCCTATAAAAACTGATAACCCCGTACCCTGGTGCTTCCTGCCTTCCAAGATGGCCCACACTCTGTCTATAGAGTGTGTATCTCCCTGAATAAAGCTTCTTTCGCTTTAAAATAAATAAATAAATAAATATGTGCATGTATAAATGCTATTAATTTTCTTTAAATGTAGTATTAACCAAATTTAAAACATTTAAACATTTAAAACAAAATGCTGATTTTAAAGGAAGAAGTCTCAAGATGGGATCTCGTAGTTCTTACGTCATGACATATAGTTACTCGTAGATTTATGGCCATTAAATAAGAAGCCGTAAAGTCTCAAAAATAGCATATTCGTTAACTGTAGAGAATCCCGTGTAAATCGTGACTTCTAAAGTGTTACAGAGAAGAAATGTCCCAAAGCCTTATCCATGTCTAACGTTTCTGGTAAAACCAAATGAAACCAAAACAAAAACCTCTTCCTGTAAATGAATGTAGGAATTAATTCTGATGTGCTGTATCAAAGACATGATAATCTCGTCACTTCTTTAAGTACCATATTTTATTGTTAGCATAAGGGAGGAAGAGAACTTACATGTAGTGTTAAATTTAGAGACAATATTTGCTTTTCTATCTTTTGCATGAGACTAGAAGCGTTATGAAAGCAGGCATCATGACAAACTTGCTCTCAGTTTGATCTCCAACACCTAACATAGTGCATGGCATGTGGCAGACAGTTAATAGATATTTTTGAGTGAATAAACATCATCGAGAGGGAATAAGTTTGAAAGTAGAGGAATGCTTTACAGATACTCAGAAATCTCAAGTATCTAAAACAGGACTGAAAGAAGATGCCTCTTAGAGTAGAGAAATAGCCTCTGTGCAGCAAATGGGACTGAATGTAGTAAAGAGCCAAGAGAAGGTCCCCCCTCATACTGTGAGAGGTTGTTTCATCAATAGAGAATACATTTCATCGGTTGAGGAAAGTCAATCTTCCAAGTACGAAATCTAAAAAAAAACAGAAGTCATGGGGAAAGGATGGAGAAAGCATAAAAAATCAGAGAAAGAAAAAAAATGGTGGAGACTCTGACACCAAAGAAGGCCAGTAGCAAAAAGGTAATTGACATCATATTGTTTCATGGTCTGTAGTCTTCTGAGTCTAATACCCATTTCATTTTCAGGACTTCTCAGGAGGCCTGTAAACACTAAGGCAGCAGGCTCTTTGACAGGGGTGGAAACACGCATGTGTGTGTATTTGATGGTGGTGGATGGAGGTTGAGAATAGCCACCTACCTCTCAATAGTCCTTAAATACATCACTGTGTTTCATTATAAGCATACCAGCCATAGGGCTTTTTTTTTTCAGTCTGAAGAGTTACAGTTTTAATGAAAGAACAAACTATGGTACATTGCAATAGTATAAGAAATAGCAGATGATGTTCAGGATGCTGCTGACAAGTCCAAAAGAGACTTATAACAACAGTAAAGATTTCTGGGAAATAAAACAATGACTCAGGAGAAGGCTTCTTTGGATTTTGATTGAACAATCAATTTTGCAGAAAGGTAGTCATGCTACACCCACAGGAGATCACACTGTTGAACAATCCTCTACTTTATGAGAAAGAGAAAAATGACCAAAACTCAGTCCAATAAAATTAATTTTTCAAGTGAGTGAGTTTCTGGCTTCAGTACTTATATAATTTTATTTAGCAACTGAATGTGTATCTATAGTCATACATGTGATAACTCTGAGTAATTAAGAAGAGACTGAATTGTGTTTCACATAATCTTATAGAGTACAATACATTTTGGGTGGTACCCATTTGAGAAAAAAATGTTTAAACAAAAGCAATGGTCCTTACAGGGTTAGACATAAGTTATTCGGAAATCCATTTAGCCAAGCCCCAGCAGTCCTACATGATGCTATATACACCACTTTCATTTGAATGGGAACTAGCAAACACTGGATGATTTTAGCCCTTATGAGAGGTATACACCTATTTTAGTATACCACTATCACCTACTGGGTCACAAAGTATAAAATCTGATTCAAGAAACCAAAGTAAAGGGACCTGATCACAAGGTATCAGGAAAAGAATTACTATACATGTGTTTCAAAGTGTAAAACATTGTGATCCCAGACTCTTACCTAAGATATTACCGCAAATAGCTACTATCTTAGCAACAAGTTCTTTTTTTTTTTTTTTTTTGCGGTACGCGGACCTCTCACTGTTGTGGCCTCTCCCGTTGCAGAGCACAGGCTCCGGACGCGCAGGCTCAGCGGCCATGGCTCACGGGCCCAGCCGCCCTGCGGCATGTGGGATTTTCCCAGACTGGGGCACGAACCCGTGTCGCCTTCATCGGCAGGCGGACTCTCAACCACTGCGCCACCAGGGAAGCCCCAACAAGTTCTTTTTAATAGAGCTCATGCTACCCCAGATGCACCTCAATATCCTCTTCATTAAACAAAAAGTCTTAGGAATAGTCTACTTTATTACTGTGCTTTTCAATACAAGTTTTCTCATAAGACTGTAGGTAATTTCTACATTCCATTTTCATACGTGGGCATTGAGACTATTCTCAACCAGAGGAAAATTTACACTAAGATGAACTCCCTCCGTTGTTACAGTATTTATAGCTTGTGTGATTACTATTCTGAACAGATCTGTGGCATAGCATCCAAGTAAATACAGTGGGAATAAATTTTACAGATAAATATGTGCCTAACGTTAGTGGCAAACGATGATGGAAAGGTATTAAAACAGGTTACTCTGATTCTGTGATCTCCCTTTATATCAATAGTTCAGATGGTATATTTTGTGAACAGAATGGATAAGAAGACAATATTCAAAAGTTTTATAATTATCCACAAAATTGGCACCAGAGGAATAATCTCTCTTCTCATTACAACTGAAAGTAAAGTACACTTATATGGTATAGGGTTTCAATGTTTTTTAAATGTGATTAATTCTTTATTCTGCATGCATTTGTGTTTGCAGTGTATCCCTCAAATAAAACAAGTGAAGTAAACACAACTTCTGGTACTCCAACATCCTGAATCTAGCTTAATCTCCACTAGTCCAATAAATTCTAATGAATCTGATCTAGATTATCCCCCCGATTAAATCATCACATTTTCAAAATTGTTAAAAAATGCAATTTTTATGCAGTCATTCATTTAACAACTGTGTTGTACTTTATTTGGTCTTGAGGCCCTAAGTTTACAATGTTTTAATCATTCACTCCTTATTGACACATTTTTGGACTCCTTTCTTGATGATCTTAAGAAATACATTTCCTTTAGGCATCTCAAAAGCTCTTCTTCTTCTTCCTTTTAAATGAGTTCAAACATGGAAAGACTTTGTGAATGGATAACTTATAAAGTTTTCAGATAAATTACAAGTAATTTGTATCTCTGGTGTAATGTTTTCTGTGAATGGACAGAGGCTATTATGATAAGAGGAAAGGACCCTGACCTTATTCAGTCAAAGCAGGTTCTTTCTATATGTATGGTTTGTTAAACCAAGCAGACAGAAGCATGTCCCTGGGAGGGAGGAAAATATATAGTTGCCTGCTTTGGATGGCTGGAGAGTTTGGAAACTAGGGCTGTTTCCAATCCATTAAGTCCATAAGAGCAAGGGTGAGGTCCGACTTATGAGTTATATCCTCCAAACCTAGCATTGTATCTGGTACAAAGTAGGTGCTTGCTCAATAGTTTAGGACAAACTGATGCCATACTGACAAGCTATGCATCCTCTCTTAACACCTCAAAAATATTTATTTTCAAAAGACCAACTAAAACTGCAAGATGATTTCTTTCTCTCAGTTTAACTAGAACATTCCAGTATAATCTGAACACCTACAGTGTGTCAACCACACCCAGAGCCTCCAGGTTTGTAACCCCTGGACATCGTTTTTGAAAATGTGAAGCATCATTCCAAATATTTTGGAAGTGGTCAAGGAAGTAAAGAGAATGAATTTCTTTCACAAAGGGAAAAAAACAATATTTTTCCTTCAAAATGGAAACCCAATACAATCGATGGAATGAAGGTGTGAGGTTTAAATTGTGGCATTAAAGCAGGAGTCTGTTTCCAAAAGGCAGAGTTGCGGCAGTTTACATTTAAGTATAAAATTAAGAGATGATTGTAGCCTTTCTGTATTATAACTACATGAGTGTCTACACAATAGGAATTTGCATTCATATGCATTCGTATGCTCCTTTTCTTCCTAATAAAATAAAATTTGAAAGCCTATTGGTTAACTTATTGAAGGAACAAGGACTTCTTCTAGAAAGTTCTTTCCCATTAAGCTAGTCAGTTAAATGGAATATTTCTAGGTAGTTTCTAATTCATAACTTATCTTGAGCCTGGGCAGGAAAAATCAGTATCATTATATTTTCTATGTGAAAGAACAACCCCTGTAGCTAGATATGATGAGGAAAAAGATGTATGTTGTGAGGAGGGGCAGGAATGTTAATAAAAATAATGAAATGCTAGACACACTAGGGTTAAAATCTAATTTGTCATGATTTTAATTTTATTTATTTATTTACTTGTTTTTACTATCTGTTGCTAAATTCTGTCTGCTGCAATCTTATTTTGGAACTTTTGGACCTATGTTTCTAGGTGAAATTGCCTGTAATTTTCATTTCTTGTATCATCTTTAATTACAGTTGTTCTAAAAACTGAGTTGGAGAAACTGAACTCCTTTTCAAACTCCAGAAGAGTTTGTATATTATAGTGATCTTTGATGTTTGGGGAAAATAACTTAAAATCATGCCATTATTTTTGCTAATGATCATTATTGTGTTTATATGTAGAAGAGTAGATAGTTATATGGCATGTTCAGTTTCTTTAATGGTCTATTCTGATTTTCTATTTCTTCGGGAACCACACACGTCTCAATTCTGTTGCCTCCACTTTGAATGGGACCAAGAGCTTATTTCCAGTCCTTTTTTTTGTGGGTATTAAAAACCAAAGCTCCTAGCTAGTACGGACTTTAAAAAATTCTTCTCCCTACTTATTCACCCCATGCCCATGCCAGCCCATACTACATGGCTGACAAACTATTGGTTTGTGTAACTACCAATTTATCTTTCAGTTTCCTCTGGCATGTAGAGATTTCTCTTTGCCTCCTGGGGGCACAGATATCTAAATGTGTATTTGAAACTTTGGTTATCTTTTATCCAGTCTTTTCAGGTGTTTGTAGTAGGAAGGCTTCCATGCTAGCTGGGTCCATCAGGGTTCCAGAATTGCTCTATTATATTTTCTGTGTCACTACCATCCTCTCGACTCCCTTCCACTTGTATCATCTGGATGTTGCCATCATCAAATCCTGAATCTTCTCTAGTAAGCATCATCTATGACCCCATTGTTGCAAAATCCAGCGGATTCTTTCTGTCCTCTATATCCCTACAATAGGATCTGGCATATGGTTTGTACTCAATATAATGCATGTGGAGTGAATTAATCTTATTTGACATCATAGCATCATTTGCCACCTCTACCCTTCATAAAATTTATTTCCTTGACTCTCTTAACAAAGAAACCAGGGTGGGGGGCGTCCTTTTACTTCTTTCTATACTCCTCTTCACTCACCTCCCAGATTTCCTCTTTTAAAATGAATCTATTAAGTATTGTTTCCCAAGTAATCATTCCCTCTCTTCCTGGCTAAACCTACACAGTCCCTTGTCTTCAGTTACCACCACATGCTGCCAGTTTTCAAGTCTTTATCTCCAACTCATATTTCTTTCCTGATATCCAGACTCATGTAAAACTGTCTACTATGTGGATGCCTAACAGGTAACTTAAGCTCACATGACCTAACTCAAATACACAATTCCCTCTCCAGAATTCCTCTTCTTCCTATATTTTCTATTTCCCTGAGGTAAAATTCTTGAAGTCATCCTTAACTAATCCTTTTCCCTTATGCTGCCCACCAATCCAAGCTGATCTCCAAATCCTGTGAATTATGTCTCCTAAACATCTCTGGAATCTGTCTTTTCCTTTCTATCCCTATGGCCATTGCTTCATTTAGATCCTTATCATTTTACACCTGTATTATGGAAATGGTCTCATCTTTAATCTCAGATTTTATTTTGCTCCCCTACACTCTTCCTTCAATCCATCCTCCACTCTTCCAACAGGTTTATCTTAAAAATTAAATCAGGTCATGACATCCCTTTAATTTGAAATCTTTTTGTATCTCCCTATCACTCTCAGGATGAAATCTATTCCCTTCAGTATGGCATTCAAAGTCCCTGCTTACTGTTTTGGTCTCATATCTCAACACTTACCCCTTACACTCTGTAATCCAGTGATCCTGAACTCTTTACAATTCCTTTAATAGGTACTTGCATTTAGGCAACATTCACTGATTCACTAGCTTGAATTAGGTTCCCTTACCATGCAGCATTCATCACACTGCTTCATAATTGCCAGGTTGCCCATAATTAGAGACTCTGTTATCTGTGTATCCTTAGAAATTAATAACATGTTTAGCACAACTAGGACCTCAGTAAATGTTAAATGAATGAATATAAATCTATATTTTTATATATTCTCAGTTTTCTTCTACTATTTACATTTTAATGGATGTGTTACTAGTAATAATCATAACACACACATATATGTATATAAAATTACTTGCTATAGGTCAGAAGGCACTATTCTAAGTGTTTGACATATGTTAACTCACTTAATACTCAGAACAAACCTTGTATCCCCATTTTTCAGAAACTGAGACATAAAGAGATTATGTGACTTGCCTAGCCTTGCACAGCCAATAAGTGGTAGAGCTGGGAATCAGACCCAGGCAGTCTGTCTCCAGAGTCCATAATAAGCTATAAGGAGTAAAAAAAAAACAACAAAAAGAGCATATTTTATGGATGATTCAAAATCCATTACCAAGACCTAAATTATTGATAGTTTAAGATTATGCCCTTGTAATTTAGACTTCATGTGACACATATAGAGCATACAACTTTAGTATAAAAATTAAACTTGGTTTTGCTGACTTGCATTGTTGTTATTCCGTTCTTGACTTTTCTTTCTCAGGCTTCTGTTTTATTCTTTGGCTGCATCTAATCTTTTCTATGTCCTTCATCACACTTACCATTTTGTATATGAACCAGGTCAATACCATAGATAATAGATTTGAAAATTAAAAAATCTTGGCTTTCATGATTCCTAAGACTGAAGCTTACTTCAATTATTATTAAAGCTAATGTTTTCTGCTTTTAGTTCTCATATTCCTGAACTGAGAGGAAGTGATTCCAAATTTGTTTTTTTGTTTGTTTGTTTCTTTCTTTGGGACCTAAAGATAAAAACAGGGTAATGGAATAGCTACATTAATAGATTGTATAGTTATCAGATGTCCTAAAATAATTTAGGTTTTCAGAAACATATCATCTTGTAACAGCAATATTTTTCCAATGCTGAATACAAAGTATGATTTCATATATAATAAACGCAGAATTGTCATTTCTGAGTAGTGGTAATCAGGTAGTTATCAGCTTTATGGTCAACGACATCTCTCTGAAGTTTCTACAGTAACTTCTACAAAATCTCACTATTTGGAGATTCAGTTGCTATCTCTCTCCCCAATCCCTTCTCTAACCAAGGTTAGTAGCTCAAAGCAACTGCCCAGTAAAGACTTGGATCAACAAGTAGAAATACACTCTACGCTTTGAAATTCTAAACCTGCTATAGAATGAAAAAACCCATTGACTTTTCTTGTTTCATAAAGCATTGTGGTGGCCTCCATTTCTGTTGTAAACACAAGACTGAATTTTGTCACCAGGACACAAAGATATAGGCCTTACAGACTGATAGAATAATTAACTACAATAAAAGTTCTCTATCATTTGACCCTCCCCCCAAATATCACCCCCCCCAATTAAACTTATCTAATGAAACTCAAAGGCCCTAAAATATAGGAGGAATGGACTGAATCTGCAATGTGTTTCAAACCCAAACAGGCTGCCCATTTAGATGAATATAATCAGTTAAACTCTAAAAAGCTGATACTCTGTAGACACCAGAATCTACAGATCTGTTTACTGAAGTCCCTTGATATGATGAGGGCTGCTTACTGATCTCTATTTCATTTCAAAGGGGAGGTAGATTGCTGCTATTTGTTTATGGCAATGAACTGTGCCATAACACATTCTGCTAAGCAAGTGCTATATATTGCTTTGCTTTCCAGTCCTAGGCTCATACAGATGATGTGAGAAAAAGGATTGATTTTTTTTCTTTTATGCTTTTATTAGGTGCGTTGTTCATAGAATTAGGTCTTTTGTTCTTTCTTTTTCAACTTTACCTTTTCCTTTCATTTCTGATTTTTCCCTGACATAAGAAGGAGAGGTTAATGCGGCACTCAGTTCTTTCCTTTGTTCCTCCATTGGTCTTTAACAATCACTGTATGTACAGTCTTCCTCCATTGATTTGGAAGGACTTTACATGGTCTTAAATAATGAACTCCTAGGAATGAAACCTATGTACTCTTCAAGGCAACAATACCTTCCATTACTCCTAAAACTTGTGGAATTTCTGACTCTGGGCATTCTTATTGGCAAGGGCAGCCTTTGTCTCTTCTTTGCATATACTGCCCAAAGCTTTGGCACTTGGCAAAAACAGCTGTATGTATGTGCTTATTCAGAAAAAAGAAATCAGTTTCTCTTACCTAAGTAAAAGACCTTGTTACTTATAACTTCTTTCTGGATTTGATTCTTCTTGTAAAAGTAAAAAGTAAAAAGTGCTCTTTACAGCTAAGTCTATTTGGGTTGTCATCCTCCAAGTACTCTTTGCCTCTTCCTGGGAATAATTTGCTTTGCTTTCTAATGTCAAATTTTTCTGGACCCATGTTTTTTTTTGAGTAATCTTTGTGAAATTCTAAATATGTCCTGATTCTCAAATATGTGCATAATTCCCCAGTCCATATCAAAAACATGAAGGAAAAATATCATTGGACCAGTTCTCATAACAAATAAAAATGCATATATTTCTTGGTTAGAAAGAAGTAATGATTTTAAAAATACCATCCAGTCTTGAAGGAGTCATGTTTTACAAATATAATAATCAAATATTATTTATCATTTTGTTGTTTTGATTTCTTTGTTTTCAGGGCTTTAAAGTTCAGAGTCAGCCTAAAAAAGTTAGAATAAGTCTTTGAAAACTGTTTCCAAAATCACCCCAGGGAAGGTGTTGAGTCACAGAGAACACAGCTTTTCACCTTTTCATGAATCAGGATAAGTCAGCTTGACTGATTCACTGCCTGACCACTGGGCAAAGTATAAATCATGTACGAAAATGTCAGTTGAAATGTTAGTGCACTTTAAGGTCATTTGTTGAATTTTCAGTGTGTGTCTGTATCATCTTCAAAAATCCTCAGCAATAAAATGCAGTTGTAAAACAATGAACATTTACTCTCCATTATTTCTCTTTAGAAATGTATAAGCTGCATCATATTCAAATCCATGTCAGAACCAGTATGGTAAAAATTAATGCAAGACACTAAGCAATGGAATGTTTTGCTCTGTCTGTACATCAAGTAGAAATCAATTTAGCAAAGGTGGAACTCTCCCTTACCGTCCCCAAAACAAAACAAAACAAAACAAAAAAAAGAAAAAGCTTTTAAAATAAAGAAAACCTATAAGAATTCTACAGACAGTCGGAGGGGAGACCCCAAATGTTGTTGAAACTAACAGATATAAAAGTAATGTTGGTTATTTTTGTGGTCATTTTTTTCCGTAAGAACAACTCAGATTTTTTTTTTTTTTTTTTTTTTTTTTTGTGGTACACGGGCTTCTCACTGTTGTGGCCTCTCCCATTGCGGAGCACAGGCTCCGGACGTGCAGGCTCAGCCGCCATGGCTCACGGGCCCAGCCGCTCCGCGGCATGTGGGATCTTCCCAGACCGGGGCATGAACCTGTGTCCCCTGCATTGGCAGGGGGACTCTCAACCACTGCGCCACCAGGGAAGTCTCCTCAGATATTTTTTTTAATCTAGGAGATTTATTGTGTTTTGGCAACAATTCAGAAGATGGTTTCCTAAACATTTGCCATATTATCAGGAGATTTCCATTTCAATGATATGCTATCATACTATATTTAGCCACTGGAACTTGTACTGTAGGGAAGGCAGGCTAACAGCGGAGTCTGGAATAATTTTTTTTTTTAATTCACTATCAAGTTTATATTCTACCATCTTATAAAATAAAAATAAATATGAGGCAGAAATTAATATAGATGGTAATTAATACCCAAATGAAATAGCATCTCAATGTGGTAAAGGCAAACAGTGGCAGTTATTACAGCTAACATTTTGGAAAACTGAGTATGTGGTGCTACCTAACACTTTCTATCACAGCAAATTTAAGGAACAATTATAACAATTTATCAAGCATGTGTCAAACTGTTGTATACAATATTCTACGTGCTGTTAAAATGCTATTAAAATGTAGCAGTTCAAAATATTTGGGCTTTTACAAAGCTCCAAATTTTAAAGCTACATTAAAGTAACAATAGAAACCAATTACAATATAGTTGACTAGATTTCCTAATACTAAATAGTTGTTTTTACAGAAAGGATGAAGGAATCCCAAAGAATCTTATGCTGAACAATCATGGTCAGGGGTAGTTTTCTAGACAAACAAAGAATAAGCAATTTCTGAAGGTAAAGAGTAGCAAGAGAGTGAAATAGACAAAATGTCTCATCTTGATTCATGAAAAGATGAAAAGGCATGTCTCTGTTGATCAACACCTTCCCTAAAGTGACTTTGGAAACAATTTTTAAATACTGCTGTAATCTTTTTAGTTGACTCTGAAATAGAAAATAAGGAAGGAATCACAAAACACTGGTGAATACTGTTTTATTGTTTTCACTTAAACATCTATTTAAAAATGAGAAAAAATGGTCAATAGCTGAATCCTTCTTAGTCCTAGCATGTTCCTGAGCAAGGAGCTAACTAAATGCTAGATTTTCTTTTTTTGCTAAAGTCAGCATATGAAACCTGGAAACAAATTCTCTGTGTTAACTCAGATGGTGAATACATTTTGGTGTTTCTTGACCCACTCTTTCATGCATTTCCTCAAGTGATGATTTTGGGGAGTAAATCGGTGGTCATGCTTCTGGGATTAATCCAGCAAAGAAGAATTTGTTCTCACATTTGATATATAAAGCATTTTGCTTTCTTCATGGGAACACTTAATTGTCTTTGCAACTTCAAACATAAACTTTTTGGACTGAGGGGTGGGGAAGGAATTGGGAAGCTTCTATTTTTTTTTTTTTTTTACATCTTTATTGGAGTATAATTGCTTTAGGGAAGATTCTATTTTAAGAGCTAAGTTTAAAGTACTTAATTTGGAAGGCCAATAAGATGCATTAAGGTGAATGAGGATAAATGTTCCTACCACTTGCAACATTAGGTGTTGCCTTCTGAGGTCTTTTTAAAAACCTAGATATAATCCCTAATTATATACCGGAGAGAGTTCAGAGCCAAAGTAATTCTGAGTCTAAACAAAAGCGAGCTGCCATAGTGAGGAACCAGGCTGGCATGGAGGTTCCATGGAGGCATGGAACCAGGCTTGTCATAAGAACTTGGGCTTGCGGCATAAAGATTTCCTGGTAAGGGACTTAATAGGCCCTAATCCTTGATTGAACCTCGGCCCAATAAATCAATAAATCTTTGGCTGCTTAACCTAGGGTCAGCCTAAAACAATAAGTTAAAACCAAAACTCTACTGAAATAGCATTTATTCATTAATCAGTTAGTTGGGAGTGTTGAGAACTTGATTGAATAGAACACAAAGCCAATAAGTTTTAATGGGGGGATGTGAGAAGGATGTGTTACATAAAATGTCTGGAAATCTTAGAGTCATCTTTGACACCTCTACTTCTCTTACATTCCACGTCTAATTCATCAGGAAGTCTTGGTCTATTTTCAAAATATGTCTGGAATCTTACCTCTTCTCACCACATCCACAGCTACCACCCTGGTCCTTGCCACCACCATTGGCAGTAGCCTCCCAACTGGTATTCCTGCTCTCCTCCTTCTTTCCCTAGAGCTTATTTTCAACTAAGAAAACAAAAATGAAAATCAGATCACATCAGACTTCTGCTCAAAACCCTATAAAACATTTCCATTGCAACCAGAGGTAAAGCCAAAGTGTTCACAATAGCCCATGAGGTCCTCTATGACTTAGTCCCTGTGATCTCTATGACCATTTCCTGTATTATTCTCCCACTCATTCTCCTGCACTCCAGTCACACTGGCCTCCTTGCTACCTCCCAAACATGTCAAGCATGCCATTTGCTTTGGGGCCTGTTCCTTCTGCCTGGAGTTTTCTTCCCCCAATATCCATTTGTCTAATTCACTCACTTCCTTAAGATCTTCACTCAAACACTTTTCCTCAATGAAGCTTACCTTGATTACTGCGATCCCCACTCCATCTTGGCCTTTGTAATCCTACTTATTCTGCTCTACTTTTATTTTCCTTGAAAGTGCTTATCATTTTCTATATACTATATATTTTACTCATTTATTTTCTTTATTGTCTGTCTCCCCCTACTAGAATGTAACTAGTATGAACTCAACAAATATCATTGAATGACTGACTGAAAGAAAAATAGATGATTCTGATGGAGATGGTAAATCCATGTGATATGGAGAAAGTTCTGGGGAAGCATGATGTCATTGGAGCACAACAAACCTGCCAGGTGTGTAATATACTCATTTTTCAGAGTAACCCAGAGAGGTTAAGTGATTTGTCCAAGGTTACTTTGCTAATAATGTCAGAGCAGAATTTTCACCTATGTCAGTAAGATTTCAAGTCACTTTGTTACATGTCAGATGGTGCTGGGAGAGTTACTTAAGATAAAGTTGACCTGTAAAGAAAACCCAGAGGAGGTGATGTGACCTGGTACCTAAAATACTATTCTAATTAGAATTAAGACCCCCTGAAGAGGTACAGCTTTCAGGGTAGAGAAAAGAGATTCTGAAAGATAGATTTTCAGGGCAGTGACTGTAACTCCAAGTAAGTTGGGCTCACCGGCCACAGTTAGAAATCTGGGGAGTCCAGAGGGGAGGCAATGCCTCAGGAATCCTTGAGGAGGAGCTTTACTTCACCCTGTCCTTCCTTGACCAAAATCTTTGGAGAACCTTAAAGTTGAGACAGCTATTCACAGGAATTCTTTGAAGTCCCAGATAGAATTCAGACGTCAAGTAGCCTGCCAAGATCTATCCTTCACCTGGAGAAGGGAGTACTCAGCTCATCTCTAATGGAATTTCAGGTTCTTTAAGGGCTGACAAGCTAGTCAAAATATTTTCCCATGGGAATAGGTATCACTTCATGTCTGCACCCTCAGTTATTTTTAGATTGATTTTTAATGCAATTTCATGGGTATGGCCCATTCATAATTACTTTAGAGCTGTGGAAGCCAACATCACCCTGTTCCTACCTGACAAGCCATCGAATCAAGGATTTTCATGCATAAACCTGCACTAACTAGATTCAGCTCTAGGAGCGTCCCTCCCCACCTCTAACATCCCTGTGTCACCATCATCCCCAAAACCTCCCAGAGCAGATGGGGTTGTTGAGCTGTAACAAATGGGATAGAATTCTCAGAAATACACGGACTGTCACAAAAACATAGAATTTGGGGAACATGGGTCATGATTTTGTTCATTTTATCATGGGATTAAAAAAGCATATTTTTTCATCAAAATCGAAAAGGTAAACAATGGAAAATAAGAGAGTGTTAGCTTTTGCTGTATATCAAGTCATCCTAAAAATTAGTGCCTTAGAACAAATTATTATTGGCTCCCATTTCCGTGGGTCAGAAATATTGGCTGAACTTTGCTGGAGTGGCTCATCAATGCTGGATCTCTCTCCTCATGTGGTCATTCATGCTCAAGATGGCTAGCCCAGGACTCTTCACAGAGCAGTGGCAGGGTTCCCTGAAAGCAAGAGTGGAAGCTGCAAGTCCTCTTGAGAACTAGGCTCAGAGCTCACACACTCTGACTTCTGTGATGTTCTAGTAATCAGAGAAAGTCACAGGGCCAGCCCATATTCATAGGGTGGGAAAACAGACTCCATCTTTTAATGGAAAAGGCTAAAAAACTGGCTATTTCAATCTACCACAGATATCTACCCCCACCTGGCTTAAACCTCATAGATAGTAAGCCAAAGTCAGATTGGGCAGGAACTGGTAAGTAATATTAAGAAATTTGAACCTTACCCTGAGGGAAAAGGAGAAACACTGGAATGTTTTGAACAGGGAATTGATATGTTTAAATATGTTAGAAATATCACATTGACTGAAGAATAGAGAATGAATTAGAATGGACTAGAGAAGGACGAGTGTAAAGGGAATAGTACTGTTTGGAATCATATTGTAATGGTCTATGTGAGAGGTGGCTTGATGCAGTGTAGTGGCTGTGAGAATGGAAGGAAATGTACAGATTGGAAAGATATTTAGGAGATAGGAAACTTTAGGATCCTTGTGAAGATGGCAGTGAATGTAAGTGGGTAAAGAAATCAAAGAGTAATAGTGGAACTTAAGATAATAATTTCTGGTTATAACTTAACTTGTTCACATCTTTTTTTTCTTTCAGGCCCTGTACTAATACTTGAACTGTATAGATGGTTTCCTATTATTAAACAGCACTGCCTTTAAAGTCATTCAATTATAACATTTGTTTCACTACACATTTAATGAGTCACTAATATAGCAGGGTGCTTAAATAAAATCTTATTCCATAACACAGATAACATACCTGCTTACTTAGAAGCAGAAAATATGTATGTGTTCTACTTGCTAGTATTTAAAATTAAACAACAAATCCAGGTCTTCATAATGAGCTAACAAGAACAACGGGAATTCTTATAAAGTGAGACTAGCATTCCTCTTAAGTTTAGACTTCTCAATAAGTTAAAAATATCCATTGAAAAAATTAAATGGTTCTGATCCATCTATTTTTCCATGGTTGTTACAATTAACATTCTGTACCCTGTTAACCTCCTGACAGTATAGATGTATCTTTCACAACGTACACAATACTGTTCCATTCGGAGTCACTAACTTCCTCCATTTCAGAAGCTATAGTTCACTTGCATAATGGTTTGGTGCTGATTCTCTTCTTAACAAGGTTTTCTGCCATGGTGTAGTTTCAGGAGAGAGCGCCAGTTATTCCTGAAACCAGAGGATGACATTTTACTCCCCTCAAGGTCTTTTTCTCCCCTCTTCTGTGCTTCATTTTTGCCCAAGGGGAAAAGATGCATAAGTGAAAGCAACTTCCACACATTTGGTAGCCATTGAACAGCCTAACTTCTGTCAGAGAATTTAGCTAAGATATAAATCTAAGGACAAGGTGAATACTGCATTTTGTTATGCAGTCACCATCTAATTTTCACATAGACTGTTTTCAAGTCTAAGTGATATTCATAACACCTTTGCTTTTATTCACATTTATCATTATAAAAGGAAAGTAGGGGTTTTAAGATGTTGGTTTCACAGAGGGAGGAGGTGTTGTGAAGCCTTATTATCTTTGTATTTGCTAATATATCAAACACTTTACTCCATCCGACATTACAAAATACAAAAGTAACGTCTGTTCAAGTTTAGTGGAGACTAATGTTTCACCTTCAAACAATAATTTTATCTCATCTGAAACTTGAAATAAATCTTCGTAATGCCCTGAATCCCTACAACAAATTAGCTCACATTAAAAAGCCAACTAAATATAAAACAGCTGTGTGCACATCATTTTGCTTGATTGTACATTTCAGTCCGTAATATGAGTAGCCTTGTATGCATCCTGAATAATCCATACCCAGAGGGTTGTTTGGATGGTAGCTGATAGATTTATATTATATTGATTGAGAAAGTTTGAGAAAAGTAGCTCCCCAAACTACAGTAACAAGAAACAACCATAATGTTGTGCATCAATGATTGCTTAGCTACAAAGGAAATATTGCTTCCCCGACCCGATTTACCCTGGTACTAAAATGAATGTTTACTTCAAATGGACAAATTAAGGAGTACTTGTTTTCAGGATAAGGCTGCAAATGATTTCTTTGAGGATCAGAGAGCAATATTTCTGAATGCAACTTTATTTCAAAAGTAAACATATCATTTCCAGGCAGCCATCTAGATCTCACTTGACTGGGATTTGGAAGTCTATTCCACTTGATTTTAGTCCTTGATTTTTAGCAGTGACATCACACTTATAAAATCAGGTTGGAAGAGGGGCTGTTTATTTATAGAACACAGTCATCATGCCTTTTTCAACCATAACACCTATTCATAGTGTTTGGTATATAATAGATGCTTAATAAATTTTAATTCATATTGATCAAGCAATCCTTCAGTATCAAAAGTTTCTGCAATCGGGGAGAAGGGTGGGGGTTGTGCAAAATAGATGAAGGGGAGTAAGATGTACAAACTTCCAGTTATAAAACAAGTAAGTCAGGGAATGGTAATATACAGCATAAGGAATGTAGTCAGTAATATTGCAGTAACTTTGTATGGTCACAGATGGTTACTAGACTTATCTGGATGATCAATTCATAATGTATATAAATGTCACATTGCTATGTTATACATCTGAAAGTAACATAATATTGTATGTCAACTGTAATTCAAGTAAAAAAAAAGATACTTGAATTTACAAAATACGTGATAAATTTGAGGAATGCTTGCACCTAAAAGATTTCTACAGCTAAAGCACCGGGCAGTTGAAAAAAAAATTCAAACTGAAAATCAGGGCAAGGCAATGCTTTAACAGTCATATGACCTTGGGCAAGTTAAGTAACCTCTTTGTGCCTCAGTTTCCTCATCTGTGAAATAGAACTGTTAATACATAAAGGTCACTTAGAATAATACCTGACATATGTAAGCATTAAATTAGTATCAGTTATTGTTATGATAATTATGCACAAATATCTCATTCTAAACTCTTGTATTAATTAGTTTAAGCTGGAAAAAAGAAACAACTCTGAGTACCCAAAACAAAGGGAATTTAATGCAGAAAATTGTTACAAAGCTTATGAAAGATCTCTGAGAGGCCAAGAGAATGGTGAAGCAATCGGGAAATTAGCAAAAACAGGAATTTGCTGAAGCAACTGGACAATAAGGCCAAAGGGAAGAGCAGATGCAACCAGAACAAGAACCCAGGGGTCAGGGCCCCCCCAGAGGAACCTAGAACCATCATAGGCTTCTACAAAGGGACCTGGCACCATGGACACCAAGAAGGAGGGAGAGGAGTATCACGGCTTCGCCTTCCTGTCCTCCGATATCTTAACCAGGTTGACAAAACAACCTTAAAAATGCCACCTGTAGGGGTCAGCCCATCACGATGCAGAGTAGAGCAGGGCAGTGCAAGGGATGGATTTGAGAGCCAATAGACCAAGGACTTGAACAATTCCACATTGGTTGTTCAGTTGAATTATTGCTTTCCAAGCCTCTCTCACTAGACTATAAATATCTTTGACAACAGAGCCTGGGTATCATTTCTTTTTCTATTCCTGACCCCCTTCTCTTGTCAAAACTGTGCTTTGCTTTTTATGGGTGTTCAGTTGTAAGTATTGGTGAAAATTTTTCACTTAGATCTGAATCTCTTGACTTCTGGTATATAATTTGTTTTTTTCCCATGCAAACAGACAATATTAATCAATTATGATGGCTTTTCTTATGCAAGATATGCCTTTTTACTAAGATGGAAAGATGATGGCATACCACCAGAGCTGTATATCTGTACTGATTAAGAATGAGCAACATATGCAAACTGGCTGCTTGAAGTCCTTTGTTTAGAAACCCTACTTTTTTGTTGAACTCCTAATTTACTCAGGAAAAAAAAAGGGCCTCTTCTGAAATAAAACAAAAGAATGTCATAATTGATATGTCAAGGGTAGAATTCCAATGCAGTAGCTTTCACACTTGTCATTTTGCATCCAACAGTAAGAAATACATTTTATATCGTGACCCAGCACACACGGAGACACACACACACAACTGAAACAGAAGTTTGAAAATGTGCAATATATTCAATTCCAAATTCTTTTTAAAATGCTGGTCAAACCCATTAAATTGATTTCACAATCCAGCAGTGGGTTGCAATCCAGAGTTTGCAAAACACTAGTCTAATATGATTATAGCCTTGGCAGAGATTAGAAATACATGTCATCATAGATTCCTGTCCTCTCCCTTGGTAGAGGTAATAAAGGGGGTCAGAACCCTCTCTGAGCCAGAGCTCCAAGGCTCAGAGTAAAGGCAATAGCAACCCCTCCCCTGCCCACCATCTGTCCCAATCACCAGCTCTAAGCAATTTGAGCAAGTGAAGATTCTGTCCTTAAGGCAGAGGAAAGAAAAACACAGAAAATAACATTTAATTATGTTTTAGACATGACATTTCTTAGGGTCTAAATCCCTTTAACCAGTCTCTGTGCGTCCTAAAATTTTCTTTTTGTGATTAACACAGGAAAGCACAGTCTGGCCCAGACCAGAGAAGCATTCTTTATTCTATCAGATCCTGAAACAAAAAGTAAAGGGACTAACTAGAAGTCACAGTGGAAAATAAGCTGAATACAATTTGGCAACATGTTATTATTGAAAAACAACAAGGCTGCTATTACGGTAAAATCAAGGACTCTTCTTTTTTGATTATCACCCCAGAGTTTCCAGTGGTTCAAAAAAAAATCACATTTTTAAGAAGTTCTGTTTTCTCACAAACTTCAGGATTTCTATCAAGCTGTCTGAAAACAAAATATTTTTGTTCCTAAAACACAGCTGGCAGATTGAGAGTGTTATACACAATTGGCCGTATGTCAAAAGATACATAGAGCATTAATGCATTTTATATGGCTTTAAAATAGGATACTTAATTAAATGAAGAAGTCAGCAATATTCAAGAATGTGAATGTAACTGCATGCTACAGGATCTTTTGGAAACTTCATGAATTCTCAGGTAAATTCTGTATTGAATTTTTAGTGCTGGAGCACAATTACCCACTCCTCATTTCCACCCTAGTCCACATAATAAATATAGTCATTCTAACGACAGTGCTGGGATGATATACAATTCACAGTAGACAAATTCATCCATAGGCACGTGCTCACTACTTCAGCGACCTTTATCTGGGTATAAAATTTGACATACTGTCTTCAAGACAAAGTCAACTCCTGAAATAGTTATGCTTATGGAAAGAATGGATAAAGGGCATGTAGATAATTTAAAAAAGAACACATTTATTTCTGTCTTGGGGATACAATTGAAAGATGAAAAATAAAACACATAGCCATGGGGGACAGCATGGCATAGCTTGGGGTCTGGAGTCTGGTTCTAATTCTGGCTCTGTCATTTAATCATATACTTTGAGAAAGTTACTTAACTTCACTGACCCTCATTTTCCTCATTAGTAAAGTGACACTAATCATAGAATATAACTCACAGAACTGTTGCAAAGATTCAATGAGATTATATTTGGAACAGGGCTGAGTTCAGTGCCTGACATGGAAAGCACTCAATAAACAGTGTGAACAATAATAAATATACATATGCCATAACTAGGATGATGATGATGATTTACATATATTTCTTTTCTCCAAGCTCAGCCTTGAGCTTTTTGTCCTATCACATGATTGTTGGTAGTCTGAGACTCTGCTGGGCATTTAGATGAGCCAGTGCCATATTACTAAGAATCAAGTGCATACTTATATTTATGTGAGATTGAGATGCAACCATTTCATTCATAGAGCTTTAGCCGGAAACTCTTATCTTCACCAAATAACTAGTCACATTTTGAAAGTAGCTTTATGGTGCAGCTGAATGACAAAGAAATGACACATCCATTTTCCTCTCTATCTATCCTTTCTTGACAGGCTCAGTTATCCAGAGCCATTCTCTATGTACCCTGTCACATCAGGAGCTGTAGAACAAGAGTATACAGCTCCTATGGGGAAAGCCCAGTGGTGATAATGCTGAAGTGCCATATGTGAAGATGATATAAAATCAAATTTAGGCAGAACAAAACAAACTGTGACTGTCACCTCATGCAGTGCAGTAAATGAAAAGACCATTAAAATCTATGAATCAGTCCCTAAACTCTCACACTATGCAGATGAGATAAATTTCCTTCTTGAGAGAGCAGGATCCAAGTGTGTTGACCCAAACACCGAAGTGTGCTTCTAAATCTTAACAGCAGTTCAACTTTAGAGGCAATGAAATTTGACTAACAGATCTTCCAGAGGCTGATAACTAAAGAGTATTTGCTACTCTACATGCTTCCACATAGGAGCGAATTGAAATAACCTGGAAGTAATGACAAAGTGTCTTATCTGAAAATCACTTATGGTAGTTTTGAGAACAGATAAACATTTCTGTACCTTGACATGGGCCAATCTCCACCATACACTTAGCTGTCACAAGACATTCTATATCTGTGTTGTGAACATAGTTATCTGAGGGAAAGGTTGAAGCCATATGATTTCCTCACATTTAGCAGGCATCGTGGTTCTTCTTGCTATAAAATAAATCTTGCTGTTACTTATTGCAAAGTTCCTTTGCTTTGAGTTAAATGGAAGGTCATTTGAAGGACCTAAACATTATATTTTAAGTTGCTTCCAGAATATCTTGAATTAGGACATAACTTAAAGCTTGCTGTGAATGAAAATGTTTTATGTTTTCTACATTTGTACCCAAATCACAGTTCTTTATATATTTAACAGCTGAAAAGTAAATAGGAAGTTAAAAGGTGTAGCAAATAGATTCATGGTGAAAATGATTAACTATTACTAAATAGTTAAATTACCCAATGTCGCACTAAAATAAACATTACAACTGTGCTGATAATATAGCACTTTTGAAAACAACAATACTGTTGTGATAATAAACAATAAAATGGTTTGGCAATTTATTAAGTGGTAAACTCTAGCATACACATTTAATGTATGAGTCATTTTCTGCTTATTGAACATTTGTATAATTTCTTTTCAAATTTTAATATTTATGTTTTATAATTAACAAGGTATTAATTTTCCTTATGTAATACATGGGTGGACAAAATGTAATTTTTTTAAATATTAGTATAATTATCTTGACCCAGCTCACACTGATTTTGTAAAGTAATTTTCTGAGTGATTCTGAAAAATACTCATGGCCCTTTCTTTATTCTCCCAATCTTACTTAAAAATTAGAACTTCTCTTCCTTAGCACATATGCTCTTACTATACCTTAGTACATTTTGCCCTAATACTAATCTCTGGTTTAATATGGGAATTATATCTATCATTGATAGTGTAATTTAATATCTGTGACAATACCATCTGTTAGAATTTGAATTTAAACTCTAATTCACTTCTATCGTACTGAAATGAACACCTGTCCATTAAGTTCTAGACCTGAGACTGGGGATTCATTCAGAATCTCACTGCACAGATCTCTAATGATGACAAACAGACCATATTTATTGGAATAAACGAATGATAAAATCCCATTACCAATTCCCCAAAGTAATCTATTCCCCTTTTAAAATGGATCGCTAATTTCTTCATTTTGTAATGTAACTAGACAAAGTGACTATTTTTCTAGAAATTGAATGAGGCTAAAATTATTGTTTGGTAAGCTGCCATGGAAACTGAGGCCAAATTGATTTGAAGACACAGATTGGAGAAAGTGCTATACTTTTTGGTCACTTTCAGTGCCTATGCATGTTTCTGCCTGGAATGCTCTTAAAATGTAGGTCAAGGAACCAAATACCAGTCACTTGCCCCATCTTTTATATCAAGCATTACATCACCCACACTAACTGCACTATCCCACAGGGACCTTGAGTATTACTGAGAAATCTCATTCCCCACTTCACACTCCCTAGCACATTTTGTACCAGGGAGTCTACATTTGCAAAATTTTTTGTCCTAATGATTGTAAATTGTTCCTTCCATTTCATTCCTTCATCCAGTGGTTCACCCATTTCTTATTCTCCAAGGAAGGGAAAGAGCCTCCATCTCCAGCAGGCCTTTATTTTGTTCCCTCTGACTTTGAAATTACTGCCAGTTTCTTCAACCTTCCAGGTGATTACTCCAACACAGAACAGGACAATATATTTATTTAAACACTAAAGTCAAACATTAACTCAGGTTCTGGTCAAGATATTCCATTTTTTAAAATTCTAGCCATAGAATATTCCAAGGTAATTTGGGAAATATGACTTCTTTCTAATAGCATGGTAGCTCAATGTCAGAGATCATAAACTATTCCAAAAGAAAAAAATGCCAGCAAGTTCTGCTTGAAATTAGAAAGGGAAGATCTGTGTAAAATCAAGATGTGAAGTTATGTTAGTTCCTAAAAGCAGATTTTCAGGTTTGAAGATGGTAGAACTTTAAAGCTTAACCTTCAAAATTCTTTTATCTGCTAGATTAAAAAAAAAAAAATTAAGCTTAAAGAAAAATAACCTGAAAGAAGCATCACTTTCTTGCCAAGACCATTTGAGATTTTTTTCTTATTCAAAATAATTTAAATGTTTTCTTCTGTTACACAGGCTGCTTATTTTGACACAAAAATATTCCTGTGTTTTGAAATAAGTTACTTAAAAATAGACATGAAGTCACTTGAAAAAAGACACCAGCTTTTTCTTACTGATTTAATTTCTAATTTAGTTAGGTTTTCTGTGATGCTGATGAATGAGAACTAATAAAATGATCATGGAACAAGATGTCTGTTTTGTACCACATGTAACTGACTCTCAGAATGAAGCTTCAGGTAAGTTGAATACTGAGTTTGACCTTTTAAACCCCAAATAATACTCATCTTTAATTTAATTTTTTTTTTTTTTTTTGCATCCTCACCTTGGTTTTCCTTTCTCTGACACTCTCCCAAAAAAAACCTCTAAAAACAAAAAGTACTTTACTTCCAGGTACTTATGCCTAGAAAATATTGAACCACTAATCCCTTTTCTTCCTCTTTACTGACATTACTAATATTACCTATGTAAAAGGAAGGTTTTACTTTTCTTAGAAAATAGAGATTATTTATATAAATGACTATTATTTTCATGATCCTACCATTTAACTCTGAAGTACTTGCTTTTTCTTCTATTTCCATTCCATCTATCTCCCAATTATTTCTTGTGTTTGCTACTTCATGTACTTTTCCTTCTCTCCCTTTCACACTACTGTTTGGCTAATTCAGCAGCAAGTTTACGAAAACACATTTTCCTGAGTCACAAAGAAACAAATGGCTTGCAAATAAGTAGATATCTGGGGCTTGGTTGCATGGTGACTGCGTAAACAAAATATAGATATCAATGGAAAGGGCAAAGAGAAAGATGTTGCATCCATTAATCTTCTTCAAATAGTTAACCTTTCAACTGGGTACATGAAGATACAACAAAAACAGAAGATGTGTCACTGCGTATAGCCATTAGATGGAACCCAGACAGAGCAGGAGAAGTGATTCCTGTATAAGAAAGCCCAATTATTAATGCATCGGGCATAATAGGTTCATGGTAAGTAAAGGGGAAAGCTGAGAACTGTGTATGTTATTTTTCCTGGCATCCTGCTAGTAGAATTCTTGGGATAGCAAAAAGAGGCAGAAAACAAGGTTTAGCTGAGTTGCTGTGATCTGTCCTGTCTTAGAATCAGTGCCCTTAAACTTTCTGCGGTGAGCCACTCCCCAGGTAACGGTGAGCTTCTTTTAGGTCACTGCCTACCAATTCTCACGCAATGCCTACTTGTGGCTGCCTCAAGGACCAGGGAGCAAATGCAGGGAACATCTGTTTGCCTCACTGCTGCCCACGGCTGACCCAGGGGACTTAAAAATACCTAGAAAAGAGTAAACTTGCTGGAGATCTCCATCTCTTTATCTACAAGGGTCCCAGTTCTCTCCGATGCTCCCTGGACAGTCAGACAGAAAGTTAAGTATCATCTTCTCTCCCAGGGTCTCCCCTACTTTGGCAACTGTATCCAAATCCAACCATTTGGATACTGGAGAGGGCCTTCTGGGAGTGGCAGTGCCTGACCTTTCATATTCTCCACCTGATTCCCTAAGCTTCTATTGCTGCTCTAGATTTTTGCACATAGGCTCATGGAAACAGCAATGAAGTCGTCGGTGCACAATATTGAAAGTAAGGATGGCAGCAAGAAAAACCAAGAAGCATTGAAGGACATGGGTTGCACTCTCCAAGTCCTGATCCTCACCAGCATATATCTCAACATTAATTCTGCAAATGTTGTGGACCCAGAGACTAAAGGATGTTACCTGCTGTGTGATGAAAAGTCAAAGGTGCAAAGGTCAGCATTTCACATTGAGAACACTCTGTTTGGATGGGTACTAAGAAAAGGTGCTAAAAGCCCAGTAATATATCTCTCAGTTTACTCTATGAACTGGCATTTCCTGTGAACTGCTGCATCATGCTGTAGCACAAAGGACCACAGATCAATGATTTTCTACTATTTATTCTCAATTCACTGGGGACTAGCTGAAGATATAAAGACTAAAATAGGAGTAACTTGCTTTTCCATCCACAGCAGAGTATTAGCAAGATATTAGCAAAAATATTATCCAAGCAACATTTTCTGTGACTTTCAAGGTCTAACAATTCTGTACTTAGTCATGGCCATCATCCAGAGGCTCCTGATCATCCAGGTTTAAGTAGACAGACCACAGTGGCAGTATCTTCTGAGTCCTTGTGAAAAAGCAGAGCTTTCTTTTAGCTCAGCTGAGTCACATTTTTTCCATCGTCATGGCTTTAACTGTCTAAGAGAAAGCTCACTGGGCTCTTCACGCACACTAGCCCTTGATTACTGCTCACTCCTCTCATAAACTAACTCTCTAGTTGGCTTGTGAGCAGCTGTGACTTCTCAGTCCTTGAGTCTTCTCATTCTAATCATATATCCCTGGACCTCATATTGTACAATAAAGCAAAACTGGTTCATTGGGATGTCCCTGGAGAAAGGATACCACCAGCCCAGTATCCTCTTCACTTGAAGGAAGCATCGGTTCTGCAGTTTCAGTAATTCTATTCAACACAAATTTCTCAAGCGTCAATTATGTGCTCACTACTTATATTGATCAGAAACCTTAGGATAACCTGTTAATATTAACTAACTATTCAGTACCTGGGATGCCCTTATTCTAGTGGATTCCTAAAATAACTTTTAAATAACACACCTAAAACCATGTTTTTTACTCATAATAAGAACACACTTATTCTTTGATAATGTTTGTTTTTACATTATTTTCATTTTTAACAATTAGAATATTAAATTCCATTTTATTACTATTACTGATTTCTTTTCTGTCATAGTGTAATGAAATAATATAAATTTAAGATAAACATTTATGAATAAATTCTCACTCATTAATTGAACAAGTATTCATTGACCAGTTACTATATGCCAGGAACTCTGAATGAGGTGCTAGGAATATAGTACTCTCTGCCCTCATTAAGCTTTCAGGCAATTGAGGGATATGTAAGAGTAAATAGACAATTGTAACTTAAGATTATAAAGGTGAGAAAGAGGAGCAGAGGTGCTATAAGAACAAACAGATAGGATGGGCCTCTCATCCACTCATGAAATAATCAGAGATGACCTTCTGCAGGAATCTAAATGATATCAAAACTGAGACCTGAAGGATGACTACAAGACACTGGGGCTGGGAGGAATATGTATTCTAGGAAGAGAAACACTAGTGTGCTGGTGGAATTTTTCAAGCCAATTATTAAGCTGTCTGTAGCTTGAAACATGAAAGTTATCTTGCAGAAATCAGCAAATGCTACAAATCAGGGCCTTCCCTTCCTAGGTCCTTACCCCACCCCACCCCCACCCCCAGCTAATTTACCAGCACTCCCCTGGAAGTGAATGAGAACATAGTAAATTAAGGAATTGAAAATAGTTTGCATTGCTGGAGTGGTAAAAAATGAGGCTGGAAAAGCAAGTAGGAGCCAGATCTTGAAGGAACTTGTAATCCATGATAAGGAATTTGGAATTTGTCAGGATGAGGAAAGGAAAGCAGTGAAGAATTTTAAAGAAGGAAAGTCTTGCTTCTGTTTGCATTTTTAAATGCAAAATGTGGCAGTTGTACGGAGAACATTCTGGACGAACACTGTACTTTCTCAGAAACAAGTTAAAGGACATCAAGAGGAAAAGTGTTCTCAATATGACAAGAGTACATTTGGGGCAGATTTAATCCCATGGCATATTGTGATAGTGTGTGCTCTAACAGATGGAAAAGGAAGGTGAAATAGATTATGGCAACTGTTTCATCAGCTGTCACCTGTAAGACAATAGCCGTCAATGGAAGTCATGTGTTGAATTGACCACAATGTCAATTTGAGTATTAAGTCCAAAGAGAAAGCCAGCTAACACATCATTCATTCACCTACTGTGAATATAATTCATTAACTGTGATATGATTCATTAACAATTACTAATTAACTGGCAGAGACACCTATAAAGCTAATTTGGGGGGGCCTTTATTGGTGGTATTTGACAATGAAATTTGAAATAATGTTCACACATTGCAAGCAATGTGAATTGTTTCACTGTACATATTTATTATGATTCACTGTATATATTTATGATTTAGTAACTTTCCTGGACAAAAAAGAAAATGTACGACAAACTTTACAATAGACTCTAAGCATTCACAAATTTAACATATCCATGGTCTATAGTCATTTAAGATTTGGCTAAGCCCAAATATGAAATGCACATAATGTTGGGCTGGTTTCTTGGTTAGAATTGGTCATTTACCTAGTGAATGAGCCTACTCAAAGGCCCCACATCAGCATCTCAATAAAGCTTTTTGCTGGTCACTTTGTCACTGACAGACTTAACAGAATTGAATGAATGGGAGAGCACACTATTCTTGGCTAAGAAGATTTTTAAAGATGTCAGTGTTCTACAAAATAAATCTATAAATTTCCAACGAAATTCCAAAATAATTTTTTAAACTGAATGTGCTGACTCAAAGTTATATATGGAGAAATAAATGTGTAAAAAGAGCTAGGAAAATTCTGAAAAAGAGGATGAATGAGGGGAGCCTACCACTACCAGATACAATCACATATTATATAGCTATGGTAATTATAGAACAAGACACACATAAATCTCGAGAGACAGATTAATGGAACAGGCTAGAGAGGCCAGAAATAGACCCAAGTACATATGGAAATTTAGTATACAATAAAGGTGACATTACAAATTGATAGATCAAAAAAAATTTTAATATTAAAATGAAGCCATAAAAAGTACTAGGAGGAAGTATGGTATAGTTTTAAAAATAATCTTGATACAGGGAAGGACTTTGAAAACATGACAGAATACAGAAACCACAGGAAATGAAACATGCAAATTTGAATGCATGTAATAGAATTTTCTACAAGATAAAGCATCAAAAACAAAATATAAAGCAAGTAATATACTAGAAATAAAATATTTGTGACATATGAAAAAGATTTTTTAGTAATATATAAAGAACAAATCAATAGGAAAAAGAACAATAATCTGATAGAAACTAAACAAAGATCACAAAGACAGACTTCACAGAAGAGGAATAAGGATTTCCTTATTTTTATTTCAGCGAGGAATCTCTTTGAAAGATGTGAAAATACACTCAACTTCACTCATTACAAATAAATGCAAATTCAAACTTCAAAGAAATAGATATTTTCACCTTCAGATTGGCATAGTAACAGTGTCTGACACTCATATATTTGGTAGGGCGGTAAACTGGAATGAATTTTTTAAAGGGCAATTTGACAAATTATATCCAAATTTCAAATGCAGATATCCTTTCACCCAGCAATTCTACTTTGAAGAATTTATTCTTCATGCACACTTGTATATCCATACAGTAAGATATTCATTGTATCTTCATTTGCAATAGCAAAAAATTTAAAACAAACTAAATGTTTATTAGTAGAAAATTGTTTAATAAATTATTGTGCATCTATATAATGAGATATTATGACACCATCAGTAAAAACCAAGGCTATCTGTCAAGACTGAATGGGAGAATCATCAAGATACAGTATTAAAGGAATAGAAGAGATATACCGAATAGTATGTGTAGTAATATACTATTGTGTGAAAGACATATGCACAGAAATATAAATACAGGTATATACGTAGAATACCTTTGGAAGAACCCAAGAAAGAAGTAGGGAAGAGATCAGATTAGTAAAGGATAGGTTTTGGGGGTTTGTTTTGAATATATACCTTTTATAGCATGTTTTGTTTTGTTTTTGGTCAAATTCAGGAGTGTCTGGACTCAATGACAGGAAGATGATGAGAAGGGTTTAGGGAGTGCTTCAGTAAATGCAAAATGTGATTACTGAATGAAAGACACAACTTAAACAAAAGTTGAAAAGGCTTTTATATAGTACATTTTATCATCTTCATTGATGATATATCTACTAGATGGTAGTATATTAGTCAACGTTCTCCAGAAAAACAGAACCAGTAGGATATATCCAGGTGCAAAGAGATTTATTATGAGGGATTGACTCACATGATTATGGAAGATGAGAAGTCCTGTCATCTGCAAGCTGAACAGTATAGTTCCAGTCCACATCCAAAAGCCTGAGTACCAGAGGAGCGCATGGTGTAAATCTCAATCTGAGTCTAAAGGCCCAAGAATTATTAAATCCTGGTCCAAGCTGGAAGGTCTGAGAACCGGAAGCTCTGATTTCCAAAGGTAGGAGATAGTTGTCCCAGCTCCAGCAAGCGAGAAAATTCTCCCTGCTTCTGCCTTTTTGTTCTGCTCAGGCCCTCAAGGGATTGGATGATGAACATTTGCATTGTTGAGGGCATCTTCTAGGTTTACAGATTCAAATATTAATTAATCTCTTTTGAAGACACCGTCATAGACACACTGAGAAATAATGTTTTACCTGCTATCTGGGCATTCCTTAGCCCAGTCATCACAGGTAGGAATCAACATTATTCATAGCTATCACTATGGATGAATTTTGTAAGGGCTGGGACTATGTCCTATCTTAATCTCCATTGAGCACAGTGCCTAGCACAGAGCAAACACTCAATAAGTGTCTATGGAATGAATGCAAGAAAATTAAATTAATATTGTGGTTATGACATGACATAATATGCACCTTTTCTTTAAGGCACAATTTTTGGTTTTAGATTTATAAATAATTTTGCTCATTTTTTTTTATCATTATTGAATGTGGTCAATTTCTTTTTTTTCAGTTACTCTTTAGTTAATAAGGGAAAACAGCATGATATTCAGAAATCTAGATATTTGTGATAATCTTAATATGGATCCCTTTTGCCAGACAAGGCTGTATCACAGTGCTTACCAAAGAAGGTACAGAGGCCACCCAAGATGCTTGTTTAAAATGCAGATTTCTGGGCTCCACTCCCAGAGAATCTGATTTAGTAGGTCTGAACTGATGCTTAGGAATATTTAAATATCTTCTCAGGTAATTATAATATCCATTAAAATTGAGGAAACAAATGTTACCTCAATACAAAAAATATAAATACAAAATTAGAGAACACTTGGTTTTCAATTTTTTTTCCCCCCTTTGGGACCAGATGGAAAAGACTTATGGTAAAATGACATATTTGTTGTATTTTTTTTTTAATTATTTAACAAATATTCTTAATGTGCCTACTTTGTACCAGTCACTGACCAAAGTACTTTACAAACTCATTTAATCTCCATCACAACCCTTTGATGTAGGTACTATTTACCTTTCCATTTTACAGATGAGGAAACTGAGATATAGAGGTGTTTTTAGAAAAACAGAAAAAACTTCCCCAAGTTTACATGGCTAGTAAACCAGGTCTAGGAAATCCCGGAGTCTACAGTAAATCTGCTTTCTTCTACAAACATTTTACAACATCTAATTTGTTCCAATATTATTTGTTTTGACCTGCCAATAAATATGCACTCAGTGACACTGGATCTCAGAAAAAAAAAAACAAAAAAAACAAGAATTTTAAACTGTATTGAAATAAGAATTAGAAACTGGGCACAGTAAAATATTCAGCCAGAACTTTTTAGATAAGTTTTACAGTTGTTTCTCTTCTTTTCAAATATGACATTCTCTTAATTCAGCATCACAGATTTTGTTCAGACATAGTAATTCTGGAGAGTTGAACTGGAAGAGTTGAGCAATACATGTCCAAGTGAAAGAAAAAAAGCTGCTTGTTTATCTAAGGAAAATTTAAATAGATTCTGGACATATTTTCATGGCCTGTATTTGGACGTCTAGGATTGTGGTGTTGAAGTACTTTCCAAACTAATAATAATCCCTATCTTGGTGTTTGTCTGTGTTGCAGTGACCAGATATGTGAATTCCAGAGTTTTAAATACTGTTGTGCTGCCACTGTCATGCCTGATGATACAACAATTGATCATCCAACACATAAGAGATCAAAACAACTACCATCAAAAACATGTTACAGGGCTTCCCTGGTGGCGCAGTGGTTGGGAGTCCGCCTGCCAATGCAGGGGACGCGGGTTTGTGCCCCGGTCCAGGAGGATCCCACATGCTGCGGAGCGGCTGGGCCCGTGGGCCATGGCCGTTGAGTCTGTGCGTCCGGAGCCTGTGCTCCGAAACGGGAGAGGCCACAACAGTGAGAGGCCCACGTACCGCCAAAAAAAAAAAAAAAAAAAAAAAACATGTTACATCATCGTGGCCCATCAAATAGTGGTACAGATCTGGATTGATCAAGTGCCCAGAAGATAATGGTCTATCCTTTAGCTTAGGTTGAAGAATGACTGGGATGGGGTGGGGAGGTGGCTGAGGGACATTAAAACGGAAAATGGTCCTGCTGGTCACTAGGCTGTGAGGGGGAACTAAGAAATGGAAGAGAAACCACACCTAAAAAACTATATGATGACTCATAAAAAATACTGTACCAAACCAGACCGTAATCACAAACTAATGAAGCTCTAACACCAGCTCCTTTAGACCCAAACTTCCTAGAGAAGACCACAGATAGACTGATATAACATGAACAACCTGTAACTCTGCACAGATACATGTGTTGTAAAGATAAGTTCACTGACTGTTCCAACTACTCCTTAGTTGATAGATTTGGTCCAATTACTGCCCAAACCGTCCTATTACTAACTTCAGCTTCCAAAATCCCCTAAGTCCTCCTCCCCAACTCCCTCCTTTTAAGACACCCCACATTCCTCCAGTGTGCATTCTCCTTTGCTGTGGCAAGCCTAATAAACCTAACTTTGGCTACCACTGTGTTCCTGGTAGTCTTTGGCTGGCTGTCTTTAACACCTTTGATAACACCAAATCAGAAGCCCTTTAACAGAAAGGAGTCTTTCAGTCATGCCTTCCTATTATGTGTAGAGGTTGCAGAGAGGAATGTACATCATATTATCCAAGTGCCTTTTGTACTTCTATATTGACTACTCTACTAATCCAACTATGCTGATTTCATTTCTGCTAAATGGTGATTAGATATTTGTGCACATGATCCAAATTAGCATAGTTAGTATGGCTTTTATGGGAATGTGAGTTTGACCACATTCAATAATATTATTTGTATATTAATATTGAGTCAGACCCTGTACTCAACAATGACTAATCCATTATTTTTCAGAAGTGGCTTAGGTATTGAGAGATCTATGGCTGTGCAGTGCCTAGCATGAGAAATGTGCACTCTCTTCGTCTTATCTCACTAGACAGCCACTGATAGAGAACTTCAGTGTCCGGTGCTGTCACTTTGACATCTTCCCTCAAAGCTCAATTTATGTTCAACAATGAAGATGCAAGAGATAATCCTTAAAAGGTTGTGTAACGGAGCTCTGTCTCTCCACACAAACAAACACTATCTATCTCTACACAGACACACAGACACACACACACACACACACACACACACACACTTTTTCTCTTAAGAAAACTAACCTCATTAGGTATATTTTTTCTAGCTTGGTGGACTAATGAGAAGTGACTTTTTAATTATTTGCCTCCCATAAACAAGCAGTTGTGATGGTCTTCTTAATTCATTTTGATAGAATCATGAAATGCTGGTACTAAAGGTGGTATTAGTGATTATATCAGTCAGGGTTCTCCAGAGAAACAGAGCCAATAGGAGATATATATATATATACACACATATAATGTATATATGTACGTGTGTGTGTGTATACATATATATGATATATGTAGGATGTCTGTATCTATAGCTACAGCTATATTGAAAGAGGAAAGGAAGAAGGGAAGAAAGGAAGGAGGAAGGAAGAGTGCTTTATTTTAAGGATTTTTTTTTTTAAGAAATTGACTTATGTAATTGTGGAGGCTTGCAAGTCCCCAGTCTGTAAGTCAGGCCTGAGGCTGAAAACTCAGGCTGGAATTGATGCTGCAGTCTTGAGGCAGAATCTCTCCTTCTCTGGGAAACCTCAGTTTTTGTTCTTAAGGCCTTCCACTGATTAGATGAGGATCATCCACATTATAGAGGGTAATCTCATTTAAAGTCAACTGATTATGATGTTAACCACATCTGAAAAATACTTTCATAGTGAGACTGAGATTAATGTTTGATTAAATAAGTGAGTACTATAGTCTAGAGAAACTGACACATAAAACAAACCACCACAGTGATCATCTAAACAAACTCAACTAATTTTATACATGAGGAACCTGAGGCTTGCAGAAGGAAGATAGATGTCTAGTCATCTAGGTACTAAGTTTATGGCATACTAGAATTGGTATCCAAATCTATTTATGCCAGATTGGGAGTTCTCACTGATCACAAACCTTAGTGTGTACCACTATATTTGCAGTATTATAATTTCTAAGTATTTTTTGATCATGGAATTTCTTATGCTTGTGATTAATTTGAAAATATTATCCTGAGAGTGTTAAGAGCAATTTATTAAAAGATATATTACATGGATCAACTGAATGCTGTTACCAGGATACGCATAGTAAACTGACTGATATATTTGTAAGTCTCAAGAACCAAACTAAGACATTTGAAACACATAGAAATATTGTTGAGCTGTTTTATAAATTGAGTGACTAAAGGCCACTAAGTTACTTTTTATTTTACCCCCAACTTGCAATTCCATTTTAAGAAAAATATCTATTACTTTATATGTAAAATAAATTCTGTTTAACTCACTTTTACTTACTTCATAAATCAGGTTATATTAAGACGTGTTACTTATAAAAGTTTGCATTTTTGTCTACAAGGAATACTTAAAAGCTTCCAGTGAGATTACATCATAAATTAGTTTCTAAACAATGTTAGCAAATTCAGTGGAAAATATTTTTTATGATGTGAAATAAGTTTTCTAATGAAATAGTTTGAGTTTGCTACACAAGGGGTGGCTTTAGAATAGAAGACAGGATGCAATGAGACTTTCGATATTCACCTATTTAAACTAGAATCTTCATAAATGAACTTGATGCTGGGTAAACAAGACAGTATGAGACCATCTTTTAGGTCACAGAAGAACTGAAAACATTTTATTAGTGACATCATTATTTAGTCAGGAAATGAAGGCTTTTGTTCCCCCAAAATGCTTGGTGAGAAAACAGAAACAGACTCACAGATATAGAGAACAAACTAGTGGTGACCAGTGGGGAGAAGGAAGTGGGTAGGGAATTAAAAGGTACAAACTACTATGTATAAAATAAATAATCTATCGGGATATATTGTACAACGTAGGGAATATAGCCAATATTTTATGATAACTTTGAATGGAGTATCATCTATAAAAGTTTGAATCAGTACATTGTACACCTGAAACAAATATAATATTGTAAATCAACTATACTTCAATAAAGATAAATTAATTAAAAAAAATTTAATGCTTGGTAAAAATACCAGTAGCAATTCAAGAAATTACTGTATAACAAAACAATAAAAGAAAGGACAAGCATGTTAATTTTTTTAAGTGAGCAAAGGATATGAACAGGGAAGTTCAAAACACAATATATGAACTGCCAATAGGATATGAAAAAAGATGTTTAATTATAGTAGTAATCAATACTATGGAAATTAAAATGAGAAAATACTTTTTGGCCTACACAATTGTCAAATATTTAAAAATAATAATTTTAGAATTGGCGGGATACATACTTTCTACATTGCTGGCATTTGTAGATATTTGTACAGACAGTCCTTGAGTTCTACTGGTTAGACTTATGATTTTTTTTTGACATTATGATGGTGCAAAAGTGATTTGCATTCAGTAGAAACTGTACTTCAAATGTATACAATAAAAAATGCCTGTGAATATATACAGCAAGGTGTTAGCAGTTGATCGATTTGGGCAGTGGAATTATTATTGTTTTTGTTTTTTTCTTTTTGTGTAGCTTCATTTTACATATTTGTTTCAAAGTTATAGGAACATTAGTTTTCTTGTAGTGGGAAAAATAATGAGTTACTTTTTAAAAATATGCCTAAAAAAAGATGTTAATAGGTAGTACATGATTAGTTTTCAAACCAGAAACATACTGCTATGGACTGAACTATGCCCCACCCCCCCAAAATTCATATGTTGAAGACTTAATGCCTAATGTGACTATATTTGGAGATGTTTTTTAGGAGGTAATTAAGGTTAAATGAGGTCATAAGGGTGAAGTCCTAATATGAAGGATTGGTGTCCTTATAAGAAGACACCATTATGATGAGAGAGCGAGAGAGATCTCTTGCCACTCACACTCGTGGAGGAAAGGTCATGTTAGCACATAGCAAGAAGGCAACTGCCTGCAAATATGGAAGAGAGACTGTACCAGAATCCAACCATACTGGCACCCTGATCTCAGATATTCAGCCTCCAGAACTGTGAGAAAATAAATTTTGTTGTTGAAGTCACCCAGTCTATAGTGTTTTGTTATGGCAGCCTGAGCTGACTTAGACACATGCTTTTGGTCATTCAACATGCTTTTTAGTCATTTATAAATTTTACTCTGCCTACTCCTAAAGAGATTTGATTTGGCTAAAATTGGGATATAATTAATAAGTTCTGTTAAATCAGTGGAAAAAAATTAGTCTAGACCCTGAAGAGGAAACAGTATTTGGAAGAGGTGTGAGGAGGTATGAACATGATAGTGGCTGCAGCGTAAGCAATGGCATAAAGATCATCGGGGGTAAGAAGCAGAACAACATGAGTATATGAATGAGAGAAGACCAGAAGATGATCAGGCTCCTATTCTTCTCATGCTATGCCCTTTCAAAATTGTTATTAAACATTCATAATGACCTAAAGTAAGCTATCAAGTGTAGTAATGTCCTTTGAAACTTTATTAAACTACATTTTGTTGTAAAGAATATTATCAATTAAAAAAAACTATACTATTGGAGGAAAGTGAGTAAAAGGTATGGAATCCCTCAGTATTATTTCTTACAACTGAATGTAAATTCATTATTATCTCAAAATAAAAAGTTTAATTGAAACATTAAAGTTTCCAAAATCTAAAATGGAAAATGGATTGATACTGTGAGAGTTATACCTTAAAATCATAATGTTATAGATAATTCTGACCTGTTCTTCTTTAGCAAGCACTAACTTGCATTTATTTTGAGGAAATGAGATAGTTGAAGAGGATTAGCAAAAGCCCACTTTACACATGTGCTCAGAGAAATAGTAACTCCCACCCTAAGTAGGAACTAACAGGTTCTTTGTTATTAGGCCACTAATTAGGGTTCTGATTTAGGTAAGTATTTGGAAGTCTCTGCTATTGTTTTACACTTTCACCACTTCAGTTTTGAAGATATCCAGTTACATGCTACCTAAAATACATGACAAGAAAGAAAAAGGGAGAAATGCAAAGGAAATAGGAGAACAAGGGAAGCAGAATATCTACTTACACATTAGACATTCTCTATGACCCATGTACTGGGCCCTCTCTGCCCCACTGGCAATTATCCATTAAACTATGAACAATCACTTGATTATTGAAGAAGACCTGTGTTTCTGAAAGACAGAGAATTCAGTGTATAAAGAAAAGGTCAATAGTAATGTTCAGAAAGCGAAAGTGTTTAACTTCGGTGTTTCACGATGCATCTGGTTTATGGAGTGGTCACTACAAAACAACTCTTGAGACGATACCTATTTTAGAAAGACACAAGTCAAAAATCCTAAAATCTCCTTTTTTAAAAATACTTCAGCCTAATTTTAAGGGACATCAACATGACTTACAACCAATGTTTAGGAGGGTGGATGGGGAAATGGCTGGATTGGTTTTCCATTAATGATTGATTAAACACATTTCATTATTCATTCATTTGACAAGCATTTAAAGAATATTCACTATGGTCCAAGCACAGTGGCACAAAATGGCATGTTTTCTGACCTTGAGTTGCACATAGCTTAAACAGAGGAATGGTCTCCCAGGTGGAACGCACATTTTGGAAGGGAAGTGTTAGCAGTGAAGGGGGAGTTGTTGGGAACAGCAAAGTCTGTATAAAAGTATTATACGAATTAGGCATTTATGCCAGAAGCTTTAACCATTAGCTTTCTAAACCCTTAAAGCATGCTATTGAGAAGGGACTTATCCTCATTTTACAGGAAACAAATTCAAAGTAAACAAGTTATTTGCCTAAGGTCATGGAACTTGTAAAGAGTCATGGAACTTGTAAAGAGTCAACCATGAATTTGAACCATGTCTTCCTAATTCTAAAACCTGTTATTTCTTACTATACCACACATCATCTCTTCAAGTTGTTTACACTCAAGTTATGCAATTATCTTGTTTCTTCTTCACCCCTCCCTCCAGCATTTAAGTTCAAGAACAGGAATCTGTCTTACCCATTGCTGTATCTCTGACATTTAGATCAGTATATGACATAGACTTGGCATTTATTAACATTTGTTGAATTAATGTAATATATACATCAAAACATTTTATTATCATTCTTGTTATTAGAAGCTAATTCAAAAAGAGGTGCAGGTACTCCAGTGAGGGCTGTACAAAATAATATATTAGACTATTGGAACTTCTATTCATATTTCATTCTTTTTTATTTCTATCTCTATATTTTATATGTACATAAAATGTTGGTACAGCAATACATATATACAATTTTTATATCAATAAATATACATATATCTGGGGTACATAATTAATACTTGTTACTAATAGCTGTGTGTTATCAAAAATGTTTGGAGAACACTGATCCAGAGGGAGAAGCAGGCAATTAAGTATGTACCACTTAACATTTATGCAAGGTGATATATATGTCCATACAAATTAGTTTAGGTGCAGTAGGAAAAGAGTGACTACCTTTTCCTAGTTTTGTGGCGATGATGATGGAGGGGCAGGGATTATTAGTGGAATAGATGGCTAGAAAAAATTTCACAGGGGAAGTGATGTTTTAACATGGAATCCTGTAGGATGGACTGGTGTGATGGGGCTTTTTAGACACAGAGAAAATAACACTTGCAAAGGCATAAAAATATGAAAATCCTGTTGCAGTAGAAAAGCAGTAGTCTAGGAGGCTGGAAGGTAGGCATTGATTCCATGCTGAGGACTTTGGACTTTATCATGAAGGTCATGGGAATGAAATATAGTTCAAAGCAGCAATTACTGAGTGATGAGGCAGGGGCTAGATTTTAGAGTCCCTTGGAATCACAGTTAAGGAGTTTGGACTTTATGTTTTAGGGAAGGAGGAGCCGTTGAAGGATTTCAAGCTGGGGAGTCACATGATAAATTTGTGTTTTAGGTAAAAGGACATTCTGGCAACCCAGTAGAGGATAGCTAGCAAGGAAGAAAACTGGAAGCAAAACAATTCTCATGTGATTTCAGCCATTGATTTTTTAAAAAATGCTTCCAATCAGAAAATTTTTAAAGATAACTTCAAAATGGCCCCTTGAAACAGGTGAATCAAATGTCTTCTCTTTATGTTACTGCCTAATGGGTTTATCCACCAAATATTTTCTTGTAATTTCCCCCATGCCTCTTTAATACAATCCTGCCTCAATTCTTTCTGTTCTGTTGCCCATTAATTAAGAGAAAATTCTTGGGTTACTATGTTTTAAGTCACCCCCTCATGCATTGAAATTGGTCTGACAGCTTCCCTCTATGCCCTTTGAAACTGCTGCCCACTTTTAAGTTCTCTATTGTTCCAAGACCAGCCTGTTTGATGACCCTACCAGACAACAGTATTATCTCTATCCTAGTGTCTAAAAAACCCTATGTATATCTACCATGCAACACAAGAAAGATAATGAGATAAATATTTATTTGGCTGAAGCAGGGAAGTTAAGTGAGGCAGAACCCATGAAATCCTCAAGTGCCAGTTTGATATGCTGCTTCTGTCTATTTTCGGTCACTGTCATGTGGAAAAGACTGAATGTATAATTAAAAGATTGACATAATAATGCTAATTAGTAAGAAGTTATGCAAGAAGGATTTTTTTTTAAATTGTGGTAACAAGTTCTTCAGCCTCGTATGTATCTTAGATTTTGGGGGGACGCTGATATAGGCCATGTCGACGTGACTAACCAGCCGTAGGATTGACTCATTTGATTGGACTGACTCTCTTCAGGTTGTCTTGATAGTTTGTGAATTCTGGACATACAGGTCTTTGGTATCAAGGTGTTGCAGTGAGCTAGACTGTTGCACCATAATCTAGATGAGTCATAAAACTGAGACTTTTCCTTTTAATCTTCTCTCCCCTAACCTTGTCATCACTGTGCTGTTTGCAAATCTTATGTTCAGCCGACTGCTATTAGGGAACCAACTAAGCGGAGAGGACTCATTTAGCTGACACAAAAGAGCTCTGAGAGTCTCCTTTCCCCAAACTCATTCTGCCTAAATTACCATATGATGAACATGCATTTATTTTTATAATAATAATTAGCATTATTGCAGCTCATATTTTCCAAGAGCAGTAATATTTCATCCTTAAATCTCTAAGGCTCAGCAAGGTAGGTCAGTATTTTTTCCTTATAACAAATTTGGAAACTGAGGCACCATGGGGTTAAAATGGTTATGACTTACTCCTAGTCACAGTGCTGGGATTAAAGCCCAGGAGAAGAGACCCAATTCTGGGCTGAGGCCAATGAGCACTATTCCTCCCTCACATGAGTTCTGGGGTTTGTATTAATTTTAGCTTATAACAGTGCAACTGCTACCTAAGAGCAATTTTCTATAGATCTGAGAAAGTTTCAAATCCATCATGTTAAGTACCATTCCAAAGTTATTTCTACCTTTTTAGCTTTGTAATTTATCTTTAAATGCCCATAGACACCAAAAGCACATAAATCTAGGAACTGCTAACATGTACAATAATGTTTTTCTTGAAAAATTTTTGGACATAAAAATTAACTTGACAAAATAGAGAAAAGGAAGTCAAGTTGGAAAGAGCAAAAAATTACAACAGAAAATCTTTCCTTAAAACATAGTCAAAAAAAGGGTGCTATGGACACCAAAATGTGCTATATATTTATAGATCTTAAGTACTTTGGGTAAATACCTCTGACTTTTTCTAGTTTATTCAGAAGGGCCCATACCAAAACTTAAATATTCATACTTTTATCAACATATTACAATTTTCTCATTTTAATCTGTAGTTTATTTTATTTTTATTTAACTTTTTTCTGATGACTTCTTTCAGCTCCAAATGGCCTTGATGTTCCTAGAAAGATTGTCCAAAGAAAACAGTCATTTAGTTTTAACCTTTACATACTAGGTTGCCCCATAGCACTTATAGTAGTTTCTCCCTGTAGCTATATTTTCCTCTTTCCCAGTGAGGAAAATTTTCATTTTTAAGGATAATCAGGGCCATGGACACATTTGTTTGGACCATATTAATTGCATAGCTTGGGCTCTATGAGTAGATGTCAGATTGTTGCTAACATATAGTGAAGTATGAAAGTTCTTGTTGCTAGAGATTTCTCATCATTCTCTATTTATTCATGGGCAAGAAATATATTGTACTGTATTTTTATTAATGTTAGGAAGTAGTTCTAGTATTAGTCAGTTTTCTTATAGACTAAAAACAAATAGTAGAAATTGATGCTATATACTTTGAAATTTTCTTCTACTCACAATTCTTCACTATAAAATTATTTGAGGTTCTAAATTAGTGTTCACACTCTACACTTAGGTTATATGAACCTCAATATTCCAGTTGGTCTCTTTTCTCCAGTTTGTAATATCAGAAGAGTTGGAAGAATCCAAAGACTTAGGTTAGTAGAGATGTTCAACTTAAATTAATACAATATACATTTATTGAACGTCGAATATCCAATGCAGTGAGACAGACACAGTTACAAATAGGATACAAACTCTGAGATCAAGAAATGTACTGTTGATTCAATATTCATTCAACAAATAATGTATTGAGCACCTACCATGTGACAGGCACAATTCTGGGCATCAGAAACAATATTCATAAATAAAACACTGAAAAATACCTGCCCTGAGGAAACTTACAGTCTGATACAGAGATACAGATGATAAAGAAATAAGGAAAATATCCAGATGTTAATAAATTCTATGTAGAAAAATAAAATAAAAATGAAGATGGGGAGTCAAGATGTCGAACTAAGAGGATGCGGAGTTCATGTCTCTGTACAACTAAGACACCTACCAGGCACTGGGGGGGACCACAAACATCTAAAGGGGTGGGAGGAACCCCCAGTGACCAGGTAGGATGTGGGGAGGAGTGAAGGGGGGTGAGAAGTGGAGGCAGATGGGACTGGCACCCCTGAGGGTTGGTGGGAGAGGAGAAGGGTTCCCATGCGCAGAGAGGGAAACAGGGAGGGGGAGACCGTTGGGAAGGCAGGATCAGAAGGAAGTGTGACCAGCATTTTCCCTGCCCACTTGGGCTCTGGGGAGCCTGCTGTGATCCCAGGCCTGATGCTTGGCCCACTGAGGCCCCCTCCATCCGAGTGGGTCCTGAGACAGTGGGAGGGAGGGACGGGGGAGCAAAAGTAAAGGCCAGATTGACAGGACCAACACACCTGAGGGGCAGCTGGGGGAGGGGAGGAGTTCCCACACCTGCTGATCCCTTAACCATGGGCCCACCCATGGTTAAGGGATCAGCAGGGACAGAGGAGACCCTTGAGAAAGCAGAGGAATGGAAGGGAGCACAGCAAGTTCTTCCCCTGCCCACTTGGGTATCAGGGATACTTTTGGGCTCCTGGGCCTAATCTTCCACCCTTGGAGGCTCCTTGTGGACACACAGAGCCTAAGCCATGGCCCTAAACCTCCACCCAGAGCCCTACCTCTACATATGGCAATCCAAGACCCCCCTCTGAGTCCCACTGTGACTGAGCTGGGCCTAAAAGCCACCCACATTCCCCCACCCAGGGCCTTACCTCCAAACTCTGTAAATCCATACTTGGAGACACCTCTCAGGCCATGCTGCCTTTCCCCACTGCGCAGGTCTTGAGCTTAGGCCCCACCCCGTGCTTAAAGGTCATCCCCACCTAGACCCCACCCTTGCCCTAAACCCTGTACCTACCTAAGTTCCACCCCCACCTAAGCACCACAGCCCAAAGCCAAGGCCTTTTCCTGTCATTTTTTTTTTCTTCTTCTTCTAGGTTGTGATTTTGTTTTAGATACATTTATATTTTTATTTTTTCTAATTTTTTTTTATTTTTCTAATTTTATCTTATTCTTTATACTTTTGCTATTGTTCTACTCCTTTTGGTTTGTTCTCTTATTTTTTTCCTTCTTTTTTCTGTTGTGGCTCTGTTTTACCTTGTTGTAGTTGTTTCAATTATACTTTTATTTTTCCTAATACATTTTTTATATTTCCAAATTTATTTTACTTTTTATTCTTTATTATTGTACTGTTCCTATTTTTTTTTTTTTTGCCATGCTGTGTGGCTTGTGGGATCTTGGTTCCCAAGCCAGGGGTTGGGCCTGAGTTCCTGTGGTGGGAGTGCCAAGTCCAAACCATTGGACTAACAGAGAGCCTCAGACCCCAGGGAATATTAATCAGAGGGAGGCCTCCTGGAGGGTCCTCATCTCAGCACCAAGACCCAGCTCTACCCAACTGCCTGCAAATTCCAGTGCAGGATGTCTCAGGCCAAATAACCAGTAAGATAGGAATACAGTGCCACCCATCAAAAAAAAAAAGGACAACAAAAATTTATGTCATAGATGAAAGAGCAAGGTAAAAACCTACAAGTCCAAATAAATGAAGAGGAAATAGACAACCTACCTGAAAAAGTCTTCAGAGTAATGATAGTAAAGATGATACAAAATCTCAGAAATAGAATGGAGGCACAGATCAAGAAAATGCAAAAATGTTTAACAAAGACCTAGAAGAACTAAAGGACAAACAAACAGTGAAGAACAACACAATAACTGAAATGAAAAACACTCTAGAAGGAATCAGTAGCAGAATAACTGACGCAAGAGTGAATAAGTGAGCTGGATGATAGAATGGTGGAAATAACTTCTGAGGAGGAGAATAAAGAAAAAAGAATGAAAAGAATCAAGGACAGTATTAGAGACTTCTGGGACAACAATAAATGCACCAACATTCGAATTATAGGGGTCCCAGAAGAAGAAGAGAAAGAGAAAGGATCTGAGAAAATATTTGAAGAGATTATAGTCTAAAACCTCCCTAACATGGGAAAGGAAATAGCCACCCAAGTCCAGGAAGTTCAGGGAGTCCCACACAGGATAAACCCTAGGAGGAACACACCCAGGCACATATTAATCAAACTAACAAAAATTAAATTCAAAGAAAAAATATTAAAAGCAACAAGGGAAAAGCAACAAATAACATACAAGGGAATCCCCATAACATTATCAGCTGATTTTTCAGCAGAAACTCTGCAGGCTAGAAGGGAGTGGCAGGATATATTTAAAGTGATGAAAGTGAAAAACCTACAACCAAGATTACTCTACCCAGCAAGGATCTCATTCAGATTTGATGGAGAAATCAAAAGCTTTACAGACAAACAGAAGTTACAAGTCTTCAGCACCACCAAACCAGTGTTACGACAAATGCTAAAGGAACTTCTCCAAGCAGGAAACAAAGAGAAGAAAAAGAGCCACAAAGGCAAACCAAAATCAATTGAGAGAATGGTAATAGGAGCATACATATCGATAATCACCTTAAATGTAAATGGATTGATTGCTCCAACCAGGAGACACAGACTGGCTGAATGGATACAAAAATAAGATCCATATATATGCTGTCTCCAGGAGATCCACTTCATACCTGGTGACATCTACACACTGAAAGTGAGGGGATGGAAAAAGATATTCCATGAAAATGGAAATCACAAGAAAGCTGGAGTAGCAGTACTCATATAAGATAAAATAGACTTTAAAATAAAGACTGCTACAAGAGATAAGGAAAGACACTACATAATGTCAAGGGATCAGTCCAAGAAGAAAACATAAATATACATATATATGTTTTATATATATATACATATATAATTTATAAATTATAAATATTTATGCACCCAACATAGGGGCACCTCAATACATAAGGCAAATGTTAACAGCCATGGAGGGGGAAATCGACAATAACACAATAATGGTGGGGGACTTTAACACCCTACTTACACCAACAGACAGATCATAAAGACAGAAAAAAAATAAGGAAACACAATAGACCAGATAGACTTTATTGATATTAATAGGACATTCCACCCGAAAGTGGAAGAATACACTATTTTCTCAAGTGCACAGGGAAAGTTCTCCAGAATGGATGACATCCTGGGTCACAAATCAAGCCTTGGAAATTTAAGAAAATTGAAGTCGTATCAAGCATCTGTTCTGACCACAATGCTATGAGATTAGAAATCAATTATAGGAAAAAAAACTATAAAAAACACAAACACATGGAGGCTAAACTGTGCACTGCTAAATAGCCAAGAGATCACTGAAGAAATCAAAGAAAAAATAAAAATTACCTAGAAACAAGTGAAAATGAAAACACGACGGTCCAAAGCTTATGGGACGCAACAGGAGCTGTTCTAAGAGGCAATTTTATAGCAATTCAAGCTCACCTCATGAAACAAGAAAAACCTAAAACAATCTAATCTTACATCCAAAGCAATGAGAAAAAGAAAAACAAGGAAAACCCAAAGTTAGCAGAAAGAAAGAAATCATAAAGATCAGAGCAGAAATAAATGAAATAGAAATGAAGAAACGATAACAAAGATCAATAAACCTAAAAGCTGGTTCTTTGAGAATGTAAACAAAATTGATGAGCCTTTGGCCAGACTCATCAAGAAAAAAATGGAGAGGACTCAAATCAATAAAATTAGAAATGAAAAAGGAGGAACTACAACTGATGCTGCGGAAATACAAAGAATCATAAGAGACTAATAAAAGCAACTATATGCTAATAAAATGGACAACCTAGAAGAAATGGACAAATTGTTGGAAAGGTACAACTTTCCAAGACAGAACCAGGAAGAATTAGAAAATATAAAGAGACCAATTGCAAGTAATGAAATTGAAACTGTAATTAAAAATCTTCCAACAAACAAAAGCCCAGGACAAGATGGCTTCACAGATGAATTCTATCAAACGTTTAGAGAAGAGTTAACACCTATCCCTCTCAAACTCCTTCAAAAAATTGCAGAGGGAAGAACACTGCCAAACTCGTTCTATGAGGCCACCATCACCCTGATACTAAAACCAGACAAAGATGTCACAAAAAAAGAAAATTACAGACCAATAGCACTGATAAACATAGGCGCAAAACTCCTCAACAAAATACTAGCAAACAGAATGCAACAATACATTAAAAGGATCAATCACCATGATCAAATGGGATTTATCACAGGGATGCAAGTATTCTTCAATATACACAAAACAATCAGTGTGATATGCCATATTAACAAATTAAAGAATAAAACCCATATGATCATCTCAATAGATGCAGAAAAAGGTCTCAGCAAAATTCAACACCCATTTATGATAAGAACTCTCCAGAAAGTGGGCATAGAGGGAACCTACTCCAACATAATAAAGGCCATATACTGTGAACCCACAGCAAACATCATTCTCAATCGTGAAAAACTGAAAGCATTTCCTCTAAAATCAGGAACAAGACAAGGATGTCCATTCTCACCACCATTATTTAGCATAGTTTTGGAAGTCCTAGCCATGGCAATCAGAGAAGAGAAAGAAATGAAAGGAATATAAATTGTAAAGTAAGAAGTAAAATTGTTACTGTTCACAGATGACATGATACTGTACATAGAAAATCCTAAAGATGCCACCTAAAAACTATTAGAACTAATCAATGAATTTGGTAAGGTTGCAGGATATAAAATTAATGCACAGAAATCTCTTGCATTCCTATATGCTAACAATGAAAGATCAGAAAGAGAAATTAAGGAAACAATCCCATTTACTGTCACAAGAAAAATAATAAAATACCTAGGAATAAACCTACCTAAGGAGGCAAAAGACCTGTACTCAGAAAACTATAAAACACTGATGAAAGAAATTAAAGATGACACAAACAGATGGAGAGATATACCATGTTCTTGGATTGGAAGAATCGACATTGTGAAAATGACTATACAACCCAAAGCAATTTACAGGTTCAATGCAATCCCTATCAAATTCCCAGTGGCATTTTTCTCAGAATTAGAACAAAAAATTATACAATTTGTATGGAAACACAAAAGATCTCGAATAGCCAAAGCAATCTTGAGAAAGCAAAATGGAGCTGGAGGAATCAGGCTCCCTGACTTCAGACTATACTACAAAGCTACAGTAATCAAGACAGTATGGTACTGGCACAAAAACAGAAATGTAGATCAATGGAACAGGATAGAAAGCCCAGAGATAAACCCATGCACCTATGGTCAACTAATCTATGGCAAAGGAGGCAAGGATATACAATGGAGAAAAGACAGTCTCTTCAATAAGTGGTGCTGGGAAAACTGGACAGCTACATGTGAAATAATGACATTAGAACACTTCCTAACACCATACACAAAAATAAACTCAAAATGGATTAAAGACCTAAGTGTAAGGCCAGAGACTATAAAACTCTTTAGAAGAAAGCATAGGAAGAACGCTCTTTGACATAAATCTCAGCAAGATCTTTTACAACCTACCTAATTAAACTTAAAAGATTTTGCACAGCCAAAGAATCCATAAATAATATTAAAAGACATCTCACAGAATGGGAGAAAATATTTTTTTATTTTCAGTAGATGTCCAGTAGATGAAGAACTGGACAAAGGATTAATCTCCAAAATATACAAACAGCTAATGCAGCTCAATATCAAAAAAGCAAACAACCCAATAAAAAAATGGGAAGAACATGTAAGTAGACATTTCAGCAAAGAAGACATATAGATGGCCAAGAGGAACATGAAATGATGCTGAACAGCACTAATTATTAGAGAAATGCAAATCAAAACTACAATGAGGTATCACCTCACACCAGTCAGAAAGGCCATCATCAGAAAATCTACAAACAGTAAATGCTGGAGTGGGTGCGGAGAAAAGGGAACCCTCTTACACAGTTGGTGGTAATGAAAATTGATACAGCCACTCTGGAGAACAATATGGAGGTTCCTGAAAAAACTAAAAATAGAACTACCATATGACCCAGCAATCCCACTACTGGGCATATACCCTGAGAAAACCATAATTCAAAAAGAGTCATGTACCCCAATTTTCATTGCAGCAGTATTTACAATCGACAGGACATGGAAACAACCTAAAAGTCCATCGACAGATGAATGGATAATGAAGATGTGGTACATATATATAATGGAATATTACTCATCCATTAAAAGAAATGAAATTGGGTCATTTGTAGAGATGTGGATGGACCTAGAGTCTGTCATACACAGTGAAGTAAGTCAGAAAGAGAAAAACTAATATCATATATTAATGCATATATGTTGAATCTGGAAAAATGGTACAGATTAATCTATTACTGGGCAGAAATAGAAAGGCAGACATAGAGAATGGATGTGTGGACACGGGTGAGGGAAGGGGAGGGTGGGATGAATTGGGAGATTAGTTTTGACATAAATACACTACCATGTGTAAAATAGATAGCTAGTGGGAATCTGCTGTATAGCACAGGGAGCTCAGCTTGGTGCTCTGTGAAGACCTGGATGGGTGGGATGGGGGTTTAGGGAGGTCCAAGAGGGAGGGGATACAAGTATGCATATAGCTGATTCACTTCACTGTACAGCAGAAACTAACACAACATTGTAAAGCAATTATACTCCAATTTAAAAAAAATATATATATATATATATATATATATGGAAGATGGATATGGAGTGATAGAAAGTTTTGGGGAAGGATGTTTAATTACAGCTCTTAGCATCTTATAAGATTATAGTTGGGTGTTAAAGTATAACATGGGAGTCCTGGGCTTCATGTGGCATAAACAGAGATGAAGGCATAATGAGATTAATCTGGGTGATCTCAAGGCAAAAATCAGAGTGGCAAAACTGTGAGCATTGCCAGAGAGGGAGAGATCTCTATCTCTCTATCTTTCCATAAATAAGCCGAGGTCTGCTCCTGCATATCACCGCCTTCAGAGTGACAAGGATGATGTAGAGACCAGAGAAGAGGGGTCTTGTCTAGATTCTCTGAAGTTTCTGAACTCTCCCTTTCCTCCTGTAGATGGAAGTGTGGGAAATGGGAGTGATCTATCATAGTCCTGCAAATTAAAACATCATGTTTACAACTGAGTACAATACATAACATAATTTGCTGAGTTCTATGATAGAAATGCAAACATAGCACACGGGAATGGGGAGGAAACAGATTCGTCCTTCCTGGAAGTCTTCATAGAGGAGTTGGCATCCTTATAAATGAGTGGTTGTAACCACCATTTTATTTTGAAGGTAATAACTTTCCGCTTCAGTCTGCAAGACATTCTTGCCCAGCCACATAGCAGAAAATGGCTCCGTAGCAGTTTCCTAAATTGCACGTGTCAAAATCAGTTCCAAAAATCTACTTTGGGGAACATACGCCTTCTATAATGTGAATCGTGCCGCAGATGAATATATAGAAATGTGATTTAATGTTCCAAATCTGAGCTGTACACATGGTCAAAAAGCTCTGAATATTTTGGCTGGTAATATCCTTAATCATTATTAATCTGGATTTTTGTTTCAGTTTTGAAATAAGATCAAAGTTAGCTTCTGTGTCCAGAATAAATTTAAAATCAAATTTAAGTTCACTGAAAATAAAGGCTATGTTAATAGAAACTAGATCGAGATTAGTTATAACAACTATCGTTTATTGCATGCCAGTTGCTTTGTACACATTGTTGCTTTGCCTCATAGAGCTCTGTAAAGGCAATGTTCTTATTTCCATTTTAGAGATGAGTTTCTCTTACAAAGATATTAAATGACTCACCCAAGACCACACAGTATGTGAAAGGACTTGGATTTGACCCCCAATACTGTACCTTTTCAACTACATTACACTGCCAAGAAGGGAGTCCCAAATGTTAACACTGCATCAATTGGTTTAAAAGATTGTATATTGTTTATACATGAGCAATAGAAGTAAGGCTGACATTTCAAGTCCCTTCACAGATGAGTTGGCCTATTTGCTTATATAGTTTAGCTATCTCTACCACCACCACCAAGAATAGTAAGGGATCTCAGAAATTATTTGTTGTAACCAATAGTTGTAGAAAATTATTTGTTTTACTGAAAAGCCCTGGCAGTATCTCCAGATATAAATGGGGAAGTCATCACTTAAATAGAAATTTCCATAAAACTAAGTTAACTCTACAAGAAGACTTGTTGTTTACCTTAAGAGAATAATCATGTCATGTTAAAGAGTGCTAATCAGGTCATAATGTATCAATTTTGGAAATTTAGGCCGATTTTTGGTCTCATTTAATGCACGTGTTCTTAAAATGAAGCACGGTAATACAGGTAAGTGTATTTTATAATACTACCTCACATTTGCCCCGCCATACAAGCAGAGCCCTTTCATTTGCTTTTCATAAGGACACTAGGTGTGCAGCAGATATTATTATTTCAGGCTTTTAAGTATGGGAACTAAATCTCAGTTTAAATAATCTGGCAAATTTGCACAACTAGTCAATGATGGAGCTTGTCATTGAACCCAAGTTTTTTCATATGCAGCTCAGCAATCTTTCCTAACGATATGTTGCTCCATGGGCCTATAGAATCTTGATTCATCATTTGTTTCAATAGAACATAATCAACTGTCCCATTCATCATAGGACAATAATCATGATTCAAGGTATCTGCTACTATAGTAGTCTTTCCAAGCTTATTTGTTTATTGTCTCACATCTCGGTCTGAGTTGGTTACTATGGCAACAGGCACTATAGAAATGCACAATATAAATAATGGATTATGAATCTTCACAGGTGTCCAGCTCAGATACCTTTAATGAAAAGCCACTCCAAAATTGAAAGAATATTTCTCATGTATATGTTATGACTCACATGTTGAAATCACTCATTTATAAATAGGCATAAGTATCAGCAAAAGGCCAGATGAGTTCTGCTCAAGTTTGAAAAACACTTTAGGAAAGTTCCTTTAGCTTTGCACTTAGCAGAATAATTAAGCTAGTTTTCCTTTATTCCTTTGAAAGTGTCAAGCCTAAAAGCCTCACAAATACCTAATGGGCTGATTGTTTTGCTTCGTCCCTCTCAGCTCCAGTCAGATGTGACTTAATATTTGCACTATTACAAACTCTTGTGTGTCTTGATATACACATTTCATGGACAAATTATAAAGGAACTTTGGCAAATGATAATATCTATAGATAAGGAGGTCCAGGAGTGTGAGAAGTTGAATTCATTTTGCATACAGAACAGTTGAAGGAGCAGGGTATGCCTTTATGCTTTGCACAGGGAAGAAAAGATGAAAGAGCGATGTGAGCCATGGGAGCTGCTTCAAGTGTTTGAAGACTCATCACTTAGAAGAGGAAACTTATTCTGCAGCTCTCTGCAGTGCAAAAATAGGACCAAAGTGTAGAAGTGACAGGGAGGCAGGTTTTGGTTTCCCTATAGAAAGTGACTGTGCAGCGCTCAGAGCTTACCAAGATGGAAACGGCTGCCTTGTGATGCAGTGAGGTCCTAGAGAGGATTCTTGGAGGTTGGGATGCTTGGAAAAGAAAACTGCTAGGATCCCATCAGTGTTAACACAATTCTTGGGTAAGAATTGCGAATATTTATTGAGCTCCCATATGTTTTCCACATTTTAGCCCGTTTAATCCTCTTGAAAACCTTAGGGAGTAGATACCATTATTATATAAACAAGGAAACTGAGGACAACAAAATTAAGTAATTTACCCAAAGACACTTGACAGGTTTAGTGAATTTGAGATTCAAACCCAATAACTTTGTTCTACCACCCAAGCTGTTAACTACTATGCCTCAGGGCTGTTTAAACTGAGTGGTGTCTTGATTCTGTGTGACCCCGAATGTTTCCAAATAGCCTGTCCCAAGACCTTGTACCTATTAATAGCCTCATTTTTACCAGTGATGTTACATATTATAAGTATATGCAATGTCTAAAATTCAACTAGATACTAAAAGTACAACTACCATTGTTGTGTATGTTGGGCAAGCTATCTGAGAAATTTGGGCATTAAAATTAATTATCATGTGTTTGTTCTTTAGGCCTCTGTCTCCTGTCCGCTTTTGTTGTATATCACCACTTTCTCCTGAGGCTATTTATTTTGTTTCATGGCTTTAAATACGATCTACATGTTGATGACTCCTCAAATTTAAATCTCCAGCCCTGACTTCCAGATGCATCTATACACCTAACTATTTAACACAGATGTCTAACTTGTGATGTCCAAAGCACATTCTTGCCAAAAGCTTATAAATACTTTGTGTGTATAGGCTTTTACCAGAAATATATTTTTCTTCTGTGTTTTTCTTTATTGAGTTTTGCCTTTCTGCATTATACTGATACATAATGAACATGATTTTACAAGTTAGATATTCATTTTCCAGTGCAGTAACTCAAACCATATTGTCTGAAAGCTGTGTTAAGTGCCAGTTATTTCAAATACTCCCTCCTCCTTTGAAATTGAATGTGTACCCTCTACAAGGTATAATGTTTCAGAGTTAGACTGAAAAAAAAAAGACATGATAGGCTATTGTTCTAGGCCCTCTTCTTATTGTGTAATAAAATAATTATTTAGGGGAAAATGAGATATCATACCTAAAAAGCTTTGGAACACATTAATCTTGTTGAAAAGCATAAACTTTGAAATCAGACATATCTGGGTTTAATCTGTCATTTAATAGTACATAACCCTAAACATGTTGTTTAACATCTGAGACTCATTTCCTGATTTGTAAATTGGACATAATCTTGTAAGTTTCTATAGGATTGAAATAAAATATTCTGAGCATAGGGCCTGTCACACAGTAGGCTTGAAATAATTGTCCATCTTGCCCTCTCAGCTCCCACTAATGTTTGATCACCCTAAAGAATATTCTTCTGTTATGGAGTATGAGTGAGGGAGTTGAATATGAGAATGGAGAGTTGATATCAACTCTTGATGTTCTGATTCAGTGAGTTCTATACACTTAATATCTTAGTTATATTTTTCCCTTCAGAAAAGCTTTAAGTTTATCATATAAAATTAAAAAAAAAACACCCCAAAACTCTGCTGCTTTACATTCATATGTTGTGACTTATTTTGACTGCTATTAACTTATCAAATATTTGTTCTCCTTTAAGTGTGATTTTAAAGGGTTTGTTGTTTTCTCTCTCATGATTTTATCAGGGCCTGGAAGCCAAATCTTGTTTTGGAGAAGATATTGTCAATTTTATATAGAAGCCAATAAGAAAATAAGATATGCAGAACAAATATTACTTCACAGGTAAATTTTGATGTCTAAAATACTGCATTTTCTGTCTCCATCTGCATTATTTATCTCAGAATATGCAAAAGATGAGTAGCTGAAAGTCAATCCAGATTCTCTCTGATTCCTGGGAAGCAGTAAGTTGATAACTTTAGAAATGTAATGAGGAACCCTAACTCAGAAAGAAAGGAAGCGATCTCTAACTTCAGTTTTTTGTGGATTTTCAGAGAGAGGGAAAAAAGGGATTTGTAGGTTTGGCTTTTGCTCAAGTTACATTTAACATGTTGGTATGAGAAGAAATGTGACAATTAAAAACAACCAAATGGTTACCTAGTTTGGAGAGCAGGAAAGGAAAAAATAGAAAGTAACACCTTCTGTGGAAGAAAAAGAACAAATGGCAAGGCTAGATATGGGATTGCCTCAACATAGTTCTTTTTCCAATACAAAATGCCTTGGAAATGTGCAGCAAATATTACAAACTTGACAGAATATGTTCTCTGATATTTCTTTCTATGCCTTAGAAAAAAGACCAACAGGCAATTCAGGCACCATGTACACCTTGGCTTTTCCTTCTCTGTCCCTCAGCCAATTGGCTTTTCCATTGCCACCATCCACCCCCCACCCCAAGCATACACTCCTTATTATTCCTCTTAACAGATATTCCACTCATGAGACCACATTTTGCTCTGAATATACCATAAACAACAAATTTAGACCAACCTTTATCCAGTGTTTCACAAATTGTGGCTTAAGAAATATCTACAGCAGAATCACCTGGAGTATTTGTTGATTCTCTGGCTCTACCCTAGACTTTCTGAATCAGGATATTTAAGAATGGAGGCTGACAATCTATAATTTAAACAAGCTTTCCTAGTGATTACATTCAAGTTGGAGAATCACATCATCGGATGATTTAAACTTAACATGATTCAAATTACTGAGGTTTCCCTCTTCCAATAATAGTTTTAACTGCAAGGACAGACTAGAAAGCTCTGGGCTAGATGCCAATAGACAAGAGACCAACTCCTGGGTCTAACACTTCTTAAGCATGTGCTCTGGCTCTCAGTTTCCTCCAGCTAACTCAGAGTCCTAATGAAAAAACAAATTGTAATGGAAAGTTCTTTGGAAACTGTAAATCTCTACACAAGCTTAAAGTATTGTTGTATTATTTTCATTATACCTAAGACCATTTTCTGAAGACCAGCTCAAAGAGGATAAAGAGAACGTTTAGTGAAAGAGGAAAGAACTTGTTTAGTAGATGAAGGGTTGAAACCATGTAAGAATTATTAGCATGAACTTTTTCCAGATTAATTCTAACTAGATCAATTAAATCTAGTCACTGATTAATTCATGCTAAATGTGTCAGGTGTCATGTTAGCTGTTGGAGATACAGTGAAGAGGTATCATTCTCTCTCTGGATCACAAGAACACATAATGCATTAAAGAACAGTGTGACTAGTAATACACAAAATGCTAGGAAGCAAATAGGCAGGGAGACCAAGAGGGGTTCACAGATGTTTTCTGGAAGGAGATAATATTTGGTTTTCACCTTAAAGGATACGTAGAGGTTCACTAGGCCTCTAAAGGAGGAAGGGCCTTTGGGAAGAGGGGACAGTACTATAAAGAAAGGCCTAGAGGTCTAAAAGTGCTTAGTGGGTTTGTGGCACATAAAGAATAATCTGGGGTAGGTAAAGCATAAGGAATTTTGTGGTCATAGGTGGTTTCATGACTTGCTGTTCTGCTAATTAACTGTGTGATTCTTCTAGGGTCTTCATTTGTTAAATGGAGACAACAATAATAACTTGCAGAATTGTTTTGAAAAATAAAAACTAGGCATTAAATAGTTATTAGCAGTAGTAGCAGTAGTGTAAACTCAATATTCTAATAGTGATTGAGATTCCATCTAAATAGTATAAAAGAAGAAAGAATAGGTGAAAACTCACTGGTTCCCAATCTCTGAATGTATGAACTGGAAACAAAATGTGTTTAGAACTACAGCCATGTTAGGAGTTCCAGAGCTGGGATAACTTTAATTACTGAAGACCAGATAATTTGAAATAAAAACATTAGAAACACTGAGTCCCAGAAATCTGTATAGATGTCAAGTTAGATTACCTGCTGGTAGTGGGCTGACAGTTTGATGATACCAAGTCTTCTGTACATATATGAATAAGAGTTCCTATATGCCTTTATTCTTTAATTTGTTTACTTAATAAACTCCTGTTATGTTCTAGACACCATGATAGGCACTGGGGGGTACAATAAGGGATAAAACAATAATTGTGTCTGCCATCACAGTGTTTTTATTAAATTCATGCACATAATCAATGCATACTCGTTTCAATAACATTTTAGCTTGGGAGGTAGTAAATGATAGTGTTTGGGAGCACTAATTTTGGTATTAGACAGAGATAAACTTGAATTCCATCACCATCAACTTTCAGTTCTGTGATCTTGGGCAAATATACTGTCTGCTCTAAGACTAAATTTCTGCATTTGAAAACAGTACTTACCTCATGTAGTTTTTGTAAAGATTAAATGAGGTGATTCATGTGAAGCACTTAGAATAATATTAGCATGAGTATAATAAACATTCCATAAATATTAGCTATTGGTTTTAGGATGCAACTCTTTCTATAAAGACCCCACCTAGACATCTCTTTTGGGTGGTAAAGCAGGATAGACAACGTGTATAATTATTGGTGGCAAAACAACTGAAAATATTGGATAAAATATATTTAATAAATTACTTTTATTTGCATATCTTTGTTGACAAGAAAAACACCTAAAAGCCAAACATGAAGGTAAAGCAAAAATTTAAGTACAAAAGTTAGCTTTCTCCCTGGACACATCTGTAAATCCTGGTAACCTTGAGCATCAATGTTTAAGATCACTTGGTCCAGAGGCATGAAGACAAAGCCTAATACCCATGCAGGGAGGGGCGATCTGTAGGAGACACTGGCAAAAAGCTTAGACATCATTGTAAGGCGTTAAGACCAAAATTGTAAGGGTGAGCTAAAAAAAAATTCCCACCCCCACATTAAAGGGCAGAAAGGGAACTTGCTTATCTTTGTCTCAGCACAAGGTTCAATAGAAAAAAAAGGTCTTTCTTTAGAATTTTTAAACAAAAGTTGGACCTTGGGCAAATTTGGAGTCTGAATTCACACTACCTATGCAGTATGAAAAAAACCCCAGTGAGAATTATTTCATAATAGTTGCAGGTTGGATGTACTCCAGACACTTGGCAAAATCAAAATCAAACTGTCTCTGGAGAAACACATCTTCAACCCAGGCCTCAAAGGTTTTCCATAGATGAAGTTCCATGGAGCTTGCACTTATAGTTGAAATTCACAAAACATATAAGGAAACTACCTGGGTTGAATTGTGTCCCCTCCCTCAAATTCATATGTTGGCATCCTAACTCCCAGTATCTCAGAATATGATATTTTTTTGGAAACAGTCATTACAGATGTAATTAGTTAACAGAAGATCATACTGGAGTAAGGTGGGCCCCTAACCCAATGACTGTGTGAAGAGAAAGAGATGCATACAAAGGAAAGACAATGCAGAGACACAGGGACAACACCATCTACAAGGAATTCCAAAGATTGCCAGCAAACTACCAGAAGATAGGAGTGAGGTATGGAACAGATTTTCCCTCATGGCTGTCTGCTGACACCTTGATTTTGGACTTCTAGCCTCCAGAACTGTTGTTTAAGCCACCCAGTTTGTGGTACTTTGTTACGGCAGCCCTAACAAACTAGTACAGACACAAAGCTCTTTTAGGGTCTATATCTTTGCCCCTCCCCCAATGTTTAGTGCTAGGTTAAAAGATCTTCACTGGTGTTAATCTCCTGATATCTTTCTGCTCCTATATTTATTCTCAACTGGGGAGGAGGGTTAATGGAGTAACTTATCAGATTGGAATATTTGGGGGAAATACCAAGGCATGCTTAGCTCAGCAATACCCCCTCTTCCTTGTGGAAGTGACTTGCTCACAGAAAGCAGATGTTTTGCTCTGTTTCTCCAGGGGCCAGTCCTCCTGACACATGAGAAGTTCTCTTCTGGTTCAACATGTCCTGAGACCAGCTGGGTAATTGTGCCTAATTCTGAGAGCCAAAATGAACAAATTCTCTTGGTTAACAGACCTCCACCAAAGGAGATTCTGAAGGCTGTACTTCAGGCCAAAGGGAAATCATCTCAGAAAGAGGCACTGAGATGCCAGTAGGAATGGTGAGTCAAGAAATCAGTAAATTTGTACCATATCTAAACATGACTGCATAAACATTAATAACAATGCCCAATTTATGGGGTTAGCAAAATCAGGTAGATCTAAAATCTGGAAATATAGCTTGTCATTTGGCAAAGGGTGATACGAATTCAGTGCTCTAAAGTCCTTGCATTGTTTGGAGGAGGGTGAAGAAGTTGATTAACTTTAGATTTTGTTAAGAATGCATTTAAAATTCAAAAAAAATTTATACAATTTTAAAGGTTACTTTCCATTTACAGTTATTACAAAATATTGGCTATATTCCCCATGTTGTACAATACATCTTTGAGCCCATCTTATACTCAATAGTTTGTGCCTCCCAAGAACGCATGCTAACATTTTAAGTAAATATGAAACGAGACCCAAAAGATCCCAATCAATCCAAAATAAGACAATAAAGAAGAAAAAAACACCGATAGAAAAAGCAGGATAAATAGAAACCAGTAAAAAGATGGTAGAAATAAATTCTAATTACACTTCTGATCACTGTAAATTTAAATAGATTAAAAGAGCTAGTTACAAGACAAAGATTGTCAGACTGCATAAAAAAATAAAATTCAGCCATAAGCTACATTCTCATAAGACGTATGAGAAACATTATGACAAGGAAGGCCAAAGTTAATAAATGAGAAAAGATATATTAAGCAAATACTAACCAAATGAAAACCAGTATATCTAAGCTCACACACACAAAAATCAATAAGTATGTATTTGAACAGCATAATTAACAATCTTGATCTAATGGACTCAGCAATTGTACAATACACATTATTTTTGAGCATACATGGAAAGTTACAAAAATTGACCCTGTACTAGGTCATAATGTAAGTCCTAAGTTTCATCGAACAGGTATCATGTAGATCATATTATTTCATCATAATTCAGTTAAATTAGAAGGCATTAAAAGTCTAAATAAATGGATAGGGGTAGAAAAGCTCAATATCATATATATGCCAATTCTTCCTAAATCTATCTTTAGATTTGATGCAAAAACACCTGTGTGTGTGTTTGTGTGTATGTTTAATTTGAGGATTTGATTCTAAGATTCCATGATAGTTAATTTTATGTGTCAATTTGATGGGGACTTTGGATGTCCAGATATTTGGTTAAACATTATTTCTGAGCGTGTCTGTGACAGTGTTGCTGGAAAAGTTTAGTATTTGATTCAGTAGACTGAGTAAAGCAAATTGCCCTCCCCAATGTTGGTGGGCATCATCCAGTCTCTTGATGGTCTGAATAAAACAAAAAGGTAGAGGAAGGGGAATCCTTGCTCTCTTTATGACTGCTTGAGCTGACACATTGGTTTTCTCTTGTTCTCAGACTGGGACTTACAACATTGATGCTTCTTGTTCTCAGGCCTTCAGACTTATACTGGCTTTACTGGGTTTCCTGCTTGCAGATGGAGGATCCTGGGATTTCTCAGGACTTCTCCATAATCACATGAGCTAATTTTTAATAATAAAACTCTTTAAGATAGATATGTGTATATGTATATCTCTATCTATCTATCTATATATATCCTATTGGTTTTATGTCTCTTTGTCTCTGGAGAACCTTAACTAATACATATGTATATGGAAAAGAAAAGGGCAGCTATTGCCAAAAAACTGATGGCAAAGAACAAAGTGTTGGGGAGGTCTTGTACTAACAGATATAAAGATCATGTAAAGCAATAGTCAACAAGATAGTATAGCATTTGTTTAGGGATAGACAAATAGTCCTATAAAATAGTAAAAATATTCCAGGAACAGCTGGTCATATATATAGAAATTATTTATGATAGGGCTGGTATTATAGATCGATGAGCAAAGTATGGAATATCCAACAAATTATGCTTGGACAATTGACTATCCATACAGGAAAACATAAACTATATCTATGCACAAAATCAGTTTCAGATTGGTTCAATAAAAATGCAAAAAGCAAAGGTTGAAAACGTTGATAAGAGAGCATAGAAAACTATCTTTATGACCTTATTATATGGAAGTATTTCTTAATAAGATACCAAAAATGCAAATGACAAGGAAAAATTGATAAATTTGACAATATAAAAATTAAGACAGCATACCTAAGGTGAAATGAGAAATAACAAATTGGGAGAAGATACAACAATAAGAAAAGGATAAACAAACTAATGAAAAATAAGCAAGCAAGTTAAGCATTTCATAGAAGAGGAACACAAAAAAACAATTAAATATATGGGAAATGCAAGAGCAATCTCATTAGTAATCAGGAAAATGCAAATTAAATGTGATATCACTCTAAACCCATCACATTGGTAAAAAAGAAGAAAGAAAGAAAGAAAGAAAGAGAAAGAAAGGAAAAAGAAGGAAAGAAGGAAAAAGAAAGAATATGATATGATAAGGGATGTGGAGTAATCAGAACTTTCATACACTGTTGATAGGTGTATAAAGTGGTACAGCAACTTTGAAAAACAATTTGGCACTGTTTTGAAGATAGCATAGGACTCAGCAATTCTATCTCTATGACTACTCCTTAGACAAATCTCTTATAAATGTTCACAAAAAGACATGTAAAGAAAGTTTGTAACAGCAAGGTAAGAAGAAAGAAAAAAGAAACATGTAACAACCAAGTGTCCAAAAACAGGAGAAGAACAGGGAAAAATACAATGAGCTTAATTTAGAACGGAATTGCATACAGCTGTTAGAAGAATGAACCCCTGCTACAGGAATAATCATATTACTATAAGGTCCAGCAAAAACAAAAAATAAGATACAAAACAAAACGAAATGAAAACAAACTCAGGATTACCTACAGCATGATTCCATTTATATAAAGTTCAAAAGCATCCAATTTAAGCAACATATTAGGGATACAAACAAACGTGATAAAGAAAGACATTGGAAGGAAAACAAAAATCAGTGTAATATTTATCTCAGGGAGAAGTTTGGTGATGGGACGGTGGGTGGGGGATGGGATTGTGGAGGAGCATACCAAAAGGCTTCAATATTCACATCAGTTTTCTATTTTGTAATCTGGGTAGTGAGTAAATGAGCTGGATTAATTGTTATATGTGTGTGTGCAAGTGCATGTATGTGTGCATGTGCATATGTCCTTTTTTAAAATTCATAACCTATATTTTTTAGAGCAGTTTTAGGTTTAAAGCAAAATTGAGTGGAACATATGAAGGGGTGTTATATACCCTGTAATCCTGCACATGCACAACCTCCCCCACTAACAACATGCTAAACCATAATGGTACATTTATTGTAACTGATGAACCTACATTGAGACATCATTATCACCTAGAGTCCATAGTTTACATTAGGGTTCACTCGTGGTGGTGTACACTTTCTGTGTTTTAACAGACATGATGTCACATGTCCGCCACTATAGTTGCACTGCCCTAAAAATCCTCCGTTCCCCAACTATTCATCCCTCTCTCTCCTCTAAACCCTGGCATCTACACATCTTTTTTACCATCTCCACAGTTTTGCCTTTTCCAGAATGTCATAGAGTTGGAACCATAAATTATGTAGCCTCTTCAGATTGACGTCATTCACTTAGTAACATGTATTTAAGGTCCCTTCATGTTTTTTCATGTTTTGTTTTGTTTAATTTAATTTATTCTTTTTATACAGCAGGTCCTTATTAGTCAACAATTTTATACACATCAGTGTATACATGTCAATCCCAATCGCCCAATTCATCACAACACCCCCCCACCCAAGGGGGGCTTTCCCCCCTTGGTGTCCATACGTTTGTTCTCTACATCTGTGTCTAAATTTCTGCCCTGCAAACAGGTTCATCTGTACCATTTTTCTAGGTTCCACATATATCCGTTAATATACGATATTTGTTTTTCTCTTTCTGACCTACTTCACTCTTTATGACAGTCTCTAGATCAATCCATGTCTCAAAAAATCACCCAATTTCATTCCTTCTTATGGCTGAGTAATATTCCATTGTATATATGTACCACATCTTTATCCATTTGTCTGTCGGTGGGAATTTAGGTTGCTTCCATGACCTAGCTATTGTAAATAGTGTTGAAATGAAAGCTGGGGTGCATGTGTCTTTTTGAATTATGGTTTTCTCTGGGTATATGCCCAGTAGTGGGATTGCTGGATCATATGGTAGTTCTATTTTTAGTTTTTTAAGGAACCTCCATGTTCTCCATAGTGGCTGTATCAATTTACATTCCCACCAACAGTGCAAGAGACTTCCCTTTTCTCCACACCCACTCCAGCATTTGTTGTTTGTAGATTTTCTGGTGATGCCCATTCTAACTGGTGTGAGGTGATACCCCACTGTAGTTTTGATTTGCATTTCTCTAATAATTAGTGATGTTGAGCAGCTTTTCATGTGCTTCTTGGCCATCTGTATGTCTTCTTTGGAGAAATGTCTATTTAGGTCTTCTGCCCATGTTTGGATTGGGTTGTTTGTTTTTTTTAATATTGAGCTGCATGAGCTGTTTATATATTTTGGAGATTAATCCTTTGTCCACTGATTCATTTGCAAATATTTTCTCCAATTCTGAGGTTTGTCTTTTTGTCTTGTTTACGGTTTCCTTTGCTGTGCAAAAGCTTTGAAGTTTCATTAGGTCCCATTTGTTTATTTTATTTTTTTAATTTCCATTACTCTAGGAGGTGGATCCAAAAAGATCTTGCTGTGATTTATGTCAAAGACTGTTCTTCCTATGTTCTCCTCTAAGAGTTTTATAGTGTCCTGTCTAACATTTAGGTCTCTAACCCATTTTGATTTTATTTTTGTGTATGGTGTTAGGGAGTGTTCTAATTTCATTCTTTTACAAGTAACTGTCCAGTTTTCCCAGCACCACTTATTGAACACACTGTCTTTTCTCCATTGTATATCCTTGCCTCCTTTGTCATAGATTAGTTGACCATAGGTGCGTGGCTTTATCTCTGGGCTTTCTATCTTGTTCCATTGATCTATAGTTCTGTTTTTGTGCCAGTACCATATTGTCTTGATTACTGTAGGTTTATAGTATAGTCTGAAGTCAGGGAGTCTGATTCCTTCAGCTCCATTTTTTTCCCTCAAGATTGCTTTGGCTATTCAGGGTCTTTGTGTCTCCATTCATATTTTAAGATTTTTTGTTCTAGTTCCATAAAAAATGCCATTGGTAATTTGATAGAGATTGCATTGAATCGGTAGATTGCTTCGGGTAGTATAGCCATTTTCACAAAGTCGATTCTTCCAATCCAAGAACATGGTATATCTCTCCATCTGTTGGTATCATCTTTAATTTCTTTCATCAGTGTCTTATAGTTTTCTGCATACAGGTCTTTTGTCTCCCTAGGTAGGTTTATTCCTAGGTATTTTATTGTTTTTGTTGCTATGGTAAATGGCAGTGTTTCCTTAATTTCTCTTTCAGATTTTTCATCATTAGTGTATAGGAATGCAAGAGATTTCTGTGCATTAATTTTGTATCCTGCAGCTTTACCAAATTCATTGATTGGCTCTAGTAGTTTTCTGTTGGCATCAGTAGGATTCTCTATGTATAGTTTCATGTCATCTGCAAACAGTGACAGTTATATTCCTTCTTTTCCAATTTGTATTCCTTTTATTTCTTTTTCTTCTCTGATTGCCGTGGCTAGGACTTCAGAAACTATGTTGAATAATATTGGTGAGAGTGGACATCCTTGTCTTGTTCCTGATCTTAGAGGAAATGGCTTCAGTTTTTCACCATTGAGAATGATGTTTGCTGTGAGTTTGTTGTATATGGCCTTTATTATGTTGAGGTAGGTTCCTCTATGCCCACTTTCTGGAGAGTTTTTATCATAAATGGGTGTTGAATCTTGTCAAAAGCTTTTTCTGCATCTATTGAGATGATCATATGGTTTTTATTCTTCAATTTGTTAATATGGTGTATCACATTGATCGATTTGCATATATTCAAGAATCCTTGCATCCCTGGGATAAATCCCACTTGATCATGGTGTATGATCCTTTTAATGTGTTGCTGGATTCTGTTTGCTAATATTTTGTTGAGGAATTTTGCATCTATATTCATGAGTGATATTGGTCTATAATTTTCCTTTTTTGTATTATCTTTGTCTGTTTTTGGTATCATGGAGATGGTGGCCTCATAGAATGAGCTTGGGAGTCTTCTTTCCTCTGAAATTTTTTGAAAGAGTTTGAGAAGGATGGGTGTTAGCTCTTCTCTAAATGTTTGATAGAATTCACCTGTGAAGCCATCTGGTCCTGGACTTTTGTTTGTTGGAAGACTTTTAATCACAGTTTCAATTTCATTACTTGTGATTGGTCTCTGCATATTTTCTGTTTCCTCCTGGTTCTGTCTTGGGAGGTTATACGTTTTTAAGAATGTGTCCGTATCTTCCAGGTTGTCTATTTTATTGGCATAGAGTTGCTTTAGTAGTCTCTTAGGATGCTTTGTATTTCTGCAGTGTCTGTTGTAACTTCTCCTTTTTCATTTCTAATTTTATTGATTTGAGTCCTCTCTCTCTTTTTCTTGATGAGTCTGGCTAATGGTTTATCAATTTTGTTTATGTTCTCAAAGGACTAGCTTTTAATTTTATTGATCTTTGCTCTTGTTTTCTTTGTTTCTGTTTCATTTATTTCTGCTCTGATCTTTATGATTTCTGCTAACTTTGGGTTTTGTTTGCTCTTCTTTCTCTAGTTCCTTTATGTGTAAGGTTAGATTGTTTATTTGAGAGTTTTCTTGTTTCTTGAGGTAGGCTTGTATAGCTATATACTTCCCTCTTAGAACTGCTTTTGCTGCATCCCATAGGTTTTGGATCATCGTGTTTTCATTGTCATTTGTCTCTAGGTATTTTTTGATTTCCTCTTTGATTTCTTCAGTGATCTCTTGGTTATTTAGCAACGTATTGTTTAGCCTCCATGAGTTTGTGTTTTTTACATTTTTTCCCTGTAATTGATTTCTAATACCATAGTGTTGTTTTCAGAAAGTATGCTTGACATGATTTCCATTTTTTTTAATTTACTGAGGCCTGATTTGTGACTCAAGATGTGATCTATCCTGGAGGATGTTCACTACGCACTTGAGAAGAATGTGTAATCTGATGTTTTTGGATGGAATGGCCTATAAATATCAATTAAATCTATCTGTTCTATTGTGTCATTTAAATCTTCTATTTTTTAATTTATTTTCATTTTGGATGATCTGTCCATTGGTGTAATGAGGTGTTAAAGTTCCCCACTATTATTGTGTTACTGTGGATTTACTCTTTTATAGCTGTTAGCAGTTGCCTTATGTATTGAGGTGTTCCTATGTTGGGTGCATATATATTTATAATTGTTATATCTTCTTCTTGGATTGATCCCTTGATCATTATGTAGTGTCCTTCCTTGTCCTTGTAATATTCTTTATTTTAAGGTCTTTTATTTTCTGATATGAGTATTGCTACTCCAGCTTTCTTTTGATTTTTTTTTTTTTTTTAATGCTGAATGATATTCTGTTGTCTGGAGGTACCACAGTTTGTCTGTTCACTGACTGAGGGACATATTGGTTGCTTCCAAGCTTTGCCAATTATGAATAAAGCTACTATAAACATTTTATGTGCAGGTGTTGTGTGGACATAAGTTTTCAGTTTGTTTGGGTAAATACCAAAGAGCACAATTCCTGGATTGCATGGTAAGAGTATGTTTAGTTTTGTAAGGAACTACCAGACTGTCTTCCAAAATTGCTGTACCATATTGCATTCCCACCAGCAATGAATGAGAATTCCTTTTGGTCCACATCCACATCAGTGTTCTCAGTGTTTTGGGTTTTGATCATTTCAGTAGGTGTGTAGTGGTATCGCACTGTTGTTTTAATTTTCAATTCCCTAACGACATATGATGTTGAGCATCTTTTCATATGCTTACTTGTCATGTGTAAACCTTCTTTGATGACCTGTCTCTTCATGATTTTTCCCCGTTTTTTAATCGAGTTGTTCATTTTCTTTTTGATTAGTTTAAAGTGTTCTTTGTATATTTTGGATACAGTCCTTTATCAGGCATTGTCTTTTGCAAATATTTTCTCCCAATCTGTGGTTTGCTTTCTCATTTTCTTGACATTGTCTTTCACAGAGCGCAAGTTTTTTATGTACTCTTTCTCATGTTTCAATTTCTGGTTAAAAAAAATGAGACAAAAATCATCTCCATCTTAGGACTACATTTTAGAATTTTAATTTACCTTCATGAACTTTTTTCAACTTCTTGTGGGGGATGTAGAAAGGTGATAACATGAATCTATGAATTTTCCTGCAGTACACATGTGTATTCTTTATCACAATACACAGACTATACTTTCTTTCAATTTAGTGAAAAACTCCACAGTTTCTTGTTATGTTATCTTGGCACCTTGGCATATAATAATGTTTTTTACAAGGGTAAGGGGGTGCCACAAATGGTATCTTTATGGCCGAACATAACATGCCAGTACAATATATTAGCAGGCTAAATTGCCTAGGTCTACAGTGAATTGTATAAACATTCAGCCTAGTAAAATAATGCTTCTTTGTAAAAGCTCAGGTATCTTACCGTCTGATTTTATTAGAATTCACAATCTTTCCCTTAGCGTATCCCTGTAAAGAACAGAATAGAATTTCTGAACAGCTTACACTGAATATTAAAGGAAAGGAAAGTTGCTGGCAAAGTCAAAGAATTCTTTTTTTTTTTTTGCTCTCCTTCACTTTGGGTAAGATAAGAAAGCATTCAGGTAGGTTCTCTGCATTCTGTGCATGCAGGCTTCCATGGATGAAGTCCTTCCTCCAGAAGTCAACCACCTTGCTGTCAGCTCCAGTGTCAGTCCCTTCAAACTCTCTGTTTCCATAATAAACCCTGACCTGGCCTGACCACCTCCTTCATGTTTCAGAAGTCATTGGAGAGCCAGCAAAGATCAGAGTTGGGTCTCTCCTGAATGAAGCCACTGACTGCCCAATTGTATATAATTATATGTAGACAACTGTCCTCTTGGGACTCAGCAGAGGCAAAGAGAGATGGATTTCTACCACAGTGTTAGAGCTAAAGGACAGTTTCTTATTTTGTAAGCCACCCAGCTGTAGGATTGGACAACATATCACCACTTAACATTTGGACAGAAAACTGTTTAAAGTCTATATCCTGTCCAGTGTGACATAGTTGAAGAGAGGGCTTTTTTACAGCTTCCGGACTTGCTAGCTTCAAGGCCATCTGTGGCAAGTCTGTGCTGTTGAAAGCAAGCAAATTTTGCCCTCAATGTAAAGTTGCCATTAGCTGAATCAATGCCTGCTCAGGAAAGTTTAGAATTCAGTTGTTGCAGCTTCCTCAATATCACGTTTGCAGATATGTGATGTTCAAACTAAATCTGGAAAACTTAAACCTCTGAGATTTTGAGCACCAGATTTTGAGCATAAACATAGTTATATTTGCAAGGGAAATATGGAGGTCTCTGAGTTAATTACCAATATTACTTCTGAAAAGAAAAGGTTTGGATTTGGATTAACCATTTAGTTTGAGAAGACAGAGATCCGATAGAAGCTCTGGCTTCTTCTGACCTCACTGAATGACTTTGAAATAACTGTGGTGCCACAGCGCTAGTTTTGTAAATCAAAACAATACCCTGTTTGGTTTCTGGCTGGGCCAGCTCCCATGTGCCACCTGCCCCTCTGCTAGGCCTTAGGGCCCCACCACTGTGCAGAACTCTAAAAAGTGCCAACATCTAGCACCACCTGCAACACTGCAAGGCATCTTGGCTCCATTTTGCTATTTTAGTTGATGCTGATCCATAGTTCAACTGCACAATGTTGCAATGATGAGCGAACATTTTCTGGACAGCTTTTTGGCAACATAACATCTTTCCTGATAAAATAAAGGAGAGATATTGTTGTCCTTTTTATTGTTGTTTTTAATGAATTTTCCTTTTATTTTTCTATAGGCAGTCACTATATATATATGTATAAATATACATACATAGGTATATATAATTTAGTTGTTTATATTATACTATAATATAAATATATACACTGCACAGTATATACTATATAATGTATACTATAGTGTATATATTCATATTAAAATACTATATATATATCTCAGTATCTGCATTGAATTTAATTGCAAAAATATTGTGAAATGATGTTGTCAATTTGATTAATTTTAAGCAAATATTGATTCCTTTTTCTCTACCTTTCTGAGAAAAGACTACAGTTGACACTTGAACAACACAAGATTTTCGACTGACCCTCTGTGGAGTCGAAAATCTGTTTATAACTTCACAATTGGCCTTTGGTATACATGCTTCCCCTGTATCCAAGATTCTGCATCTGTGGATTGTGTACTACTACTGTATATACCACCAAAAGAATCCTGTGTATTAGTGAAGCCAAGCAGTTCAAACCCATGATATCCAAGGGTCAGCTGTACTTCCTCACTCCATTAATGGCTGACTTGGCTAGTAACTTCCTTTGGCTAATTGAATGTGACTGGAACTGACAAATTTTAAAATTTGTATGAAAACACAAAGGACCTTGAATAGCAAAAACAGTCTTAAGAAAGAAGAACAGAACTGGAGCAATCATGTTCCCTGACTTTAGACTATTACCATAGCAATCAAAACAGTATGGCGGGCTTCCCTGGTGGTGCAGTGGTTGAGAGTCTGCCTGCCAATGCAGGGGACATGGGTTCGTGCCCTGGTCCGGGAGGATCCCACATGCCGCGGAGCGGCTGGGCCCGTGAGCCATGGCCACTGAGCCTGCATGTCTGGAGCCTGTGCTCCGCAACGGGAGAGGCCACAACAGTGAGAGGCCCACGTACAGCAAATAAACAAACAAACAAACAAACAAAATACAGTATGGCATTGGCACAAAAATAGACACAGATCAACGGAACAGAACAGAGAGCCTGGAAATAAACCCATGCACTTACGGTCAATTAATATACAGCAAAGGAGGCAAGAATATACAGTGGAGGAAACAGTCTCTTCAATAAGTGGTGCTGGGGGCTTCCTTGGTGGCGCAGTGGTTGAGAGTCTGCCTGCCCATGCAGGGGACACGGATTCGTGCCCCAGTCTGGGAAGATCCCACATGCCGCGGAGCGGCTGGACCCGTGAGCCATGGTCACTGAGCCTGCGCATCCGGAGCCTATGCTCTGCAACGGGAGTGGCCACAACAGTGAGAGGCCCGTGTACCACAAAAAAAAAAAAAAAAGTGGTGCTGGGAAAACTGGACAGCTGCATGTAAAAGAATGAAATTAGAACATTCTCTAACACTATATACAAAAATAAACTCAAAATGTATTAAAGAACTAAATGTAAGACTGGAAACCATAAAACTCCTAGAGGAAAACATAGGCAGAACTCTCTGACATAAATCGTAGCAATATTTTTTTTTTTTGGTCTGTCTCCTAAAGGAAAGGAAATAAAAGCAAAAATAAAGAAATGGGACCTAATTAAACTTAAAAGCTTTTGCACAGCAAAGAAACGATTGACAAAACAAAAAGACAACCTACAAAATGGGAGAAAATATTTGCAAATGATATGGCTGACAAGGGGTTAATATCAAACATATATAAACAGCTCATACAACTCAACATCAAAAAACAAACAACCCAATTCAAAAATGTGTAGAAAACCTGAATAGACACTTTTCCAAAAAGGAAATATGGATGGACACCAGGCACATGAAAAGGTGTTCTACACTGCTAGTCATCAGGGAAATGCAGATCAAAACAACAATGAGATATCACCTCATATGTCAGGATAGTTATCATCAAAAAGACAAATGACAAGTGTTGGCAAGGATGTGGAGAAAAGAGAACCCTTGTCTGCTGTTGGTGGGAATGTAAATTGGTGCAGCCACTATGGAAAACATTATGGAGGTTTTTCAAAAAACTAAAAATAGAACGACCCTATGACCCAGCAATTCCACTCCTGGGTATATATCTGAAAGAAACAAAAACACTAATTTGAAAAGATACATGCACCCCAATGTTCATAGCAGCATTGTTTACAATTGCCATGATATGAAAGCAACCTAAGTGTCCATCAATAGATGAATGGACAAAGAAGATGTGGTATATATCTATAATATACACAATGAAATACTACTTAGCCATAAAAAAGAATGAAATGTTGCCATTTGTAACAACATGGATGGACTTAGAGGGTATCATGCTAAGTGAAATATGTCAGACAGAGAAAGGCAAATGCTGTATGATATCACTATGTGTGGAGTCTAAAAAAAATACAACAGACTAATGAATATAACAAAAAAGAAGCAGACCCACAGATATAGAGAACAAGCTAGTGGTTACCAGTGGGGAGAAGGAAAGGGGAAGGGCAATATAAGGGTAGGGAATTAAGAAGTACAAACTATTGGGTTGGCCAAAAAGTTCGTTCGGGGGCTTCCCTGGTGGCGCAGTGGTTGGGAGTCCGCCTGCCGATGCAGGGGACGTGGGTTCGTGCCCCGGTCCGGGAGGATCCCACTTGCCGTGGAGTGGCTGGGCCCGTGAGCCATGGCCACTGGGCCTGTGCGTATGGAACCTGTGCTCCACAGCGGGAGAGGCCACAACAGTGAGAGGCCCGCATACTGCAAAAAAAAAAAAAAAAAAAAAGTTCGTTCGGGTTTTTCCAATGATGCAGAAAAACCCTAACGAACTTTTTGGCCAACCCAATATTAGGTATAAAATAAGCTATAAGGATGTACAACACAGGGAATATAGCCAATATTTATAATAACTATAAATGGAGTATAACATTTAAAAATTGTGAATCACTATATTGTACACTTGTAACTCATATAATATTGTACATCAACTATACCTCAATAAAAAAATTATAAAATACTTTTTGTATATGTTACAGTTTTTTGTTCATGCTACAATTGTAGCATGAACTTTTTTTAGAAATGTCAGCCTGGGACAGACCCAGGTTTTACCCAACTCAATGTTGATGATGAGAGAGAGAGAGGGAGGGAGAATAAAACTTATTAGCCTGTTTTCTAAGACATTATACTCAGAAGTTAGCTATGTGTATTAAACATCACCTTTTCTTGGAAGTTAATTAATATTTTATCAACCATCAATTTAGTTAACTTTTCTGTGATGTAGTTATATTGTTATTGTATAGCCTGTTTCAGATTTATTTTATTGCTGTAGGATTTAGGTCGTTGAATTATTCCTTATTTTAATATTATCACAAATACTGTGAGTGCTTTTCAGCACCCCCATAACAAAGGCTTATCATTATATTAATACTGTGGTATTGTGGGGAAAAAGGTGCTAGGCTAGAAATAAATAATAGGAATAATCCTTTTTCCATCTCTTAATAGCTGCTTGAGCGTGGGTAATACATGTACCTATAACTTTCAGAACAGTAGCTGGCATTTATTAAGTGCTTATTGTCAGCAAACAATGTTCCCAGCACTTGACATGCATTTTCCCGTTTATTCCTAACAAAAATCTTATGACCAAAGTACCATTAACATTCCCATTTCAAAGAGAAAGAAACTGAGACTTGGAGTGATTAAGTGACTTGTCCAAGATCAAGACCTGTGACTTGTATTTTGGAGCCTCTGACTCTCAACCCAACACTGGTTGCAACTGGCCACAAATATCTCTCAGCTACCCTTCACCTATCTATGGAACTAAGATCATATTTATGTGACCTTCACAGCAGGGTGAGAATATACATGAAGTCTATAGAAAGATACAGGATAGCAAGGAATAGGAATAGACAGGCACAGATTATCTTCAGTGATTTTTTTTTTTGTAGCTATACACAGAGAAATGAGATAGAAAAAAATGACCATTTCTCCGATCACTTTATGTTTCAGCAACTTTCTAGCCTGGGATGTGCATAGATCTCTCAGAAAATTGGCAAAATATTTTATCATCATTTAGGACACACACTGAGCAACAGTTTCTTCTGAATGCTCCTGTTTTTCCTCCAACTTAGTGTGCAATCATCCAATATAGAGCAGTCCTCTTGGGCAGTTTCATGCAAAGCCATCTCAGAGGAAAATGGCTACCCCTATCAAGTCAGTGCATGGGTAGAATCACTGGGCATGAGCTTTGGCATTTTAATGCAGAAAGAACAGCTTGGGGCCACTTCTCTCAGAAGGGGGAGGTGGATCTTGTGTGTACTTATGACTTCATGGGGTCCTCTCTGAGGCAAAATGCTTCCAGGTAAAATGCAGTACTAAATTAAAAGAAGATTATAGCATCCTTCTCTTATCTTCTCCCATTAAATTATAACCTCAAGGAAAGCCAAGAGTAAAGTATAGCACTTATGTGTTAGAGAAAAATTTAAAAATGTGTAACTTTTTGAAGTATATTAAACAATGTGAATATTTCCTAGACTTTGGATTTTGAAAAAATAGCATTAAATAACAGTATACCTGGTTAGAGAGGCAATATGGCCTAGTGACAGAGTATGAACAGACCTAGGTTTAAAGCCCTTCTCCACTTCCTTTACGTATGTATTTCCTACTTATTTCTACTTTAGGCACCAAGCTGGGGATTTTGGAGAGAGAGGTGAAAAATCAGTAGTTACCTAAGGAACATAAGCAGATAAATTAATGGTATCAGGTAAGATTGAGGGTAAATAGCAGAATGCAAAGAGGACTGAACAGGGAGAAGAAAAACTTTGTGACACAAGGGAAACAAGGTGACTTGAGACTGGAGGAGAGGACAAGAGGTTTAGAATTCTTTGTGAGGGTTTGAAGCCAGATTGCCACAGCTTCCTAAAGTGTTTACCTGACTCCACATGGCTTTCAGTTCCAACATATCTTACCCACTACTACCAAATTATCCTTTTACAAAAAAATCTTGCTATGCTACTCTCCTTTCTTAAAACTTAATAACGACTCCCCATGGAGTTCAGGATAAAATACAAACTCTTTTGGCCTCTTTTCTGTCCATGTATTCAGCCTTATCTTTCTAGCTATTCCCTCCACATATCAGATTCTCCAGATCTACAGAATGTCCCCCCCGAACCCTAAATACACCTTGCCTTTTCACATTTGCAAGGTTTTGCATATGGTATCTGATGCCTGAAATGCAGAGTGCTGCCCACTTCACTTGGGGACTACTACAGCATGCCTATTGGTTAGCTGATCTTCAGCAATCTCTCTCTCTTTCTGTTCCAAATATTTGTTGAACACTTGCTGGCCCAGGATCTATGCAAGAAGCTAGGGAGTGGAAGAGGAATGAGACATTCTTTGTTCTTTGCTAACTCACAATCAAAAGCTTCAGTGTTTTATTCTGCTATTTATGCCTCCTCTTTTTTCAATACTGATTCTGAGTATAGAACAGCATATTTGGATCTTTGGCTCCTAAAAATGTGAACTTTTAATTTGAAACCCAGACCAATGTACGATTGTATTCATATATTAATCTGATTTAGTGATTAATACTTTACTGATTATATCACAAGCAAAAATTAAAGAAAACAGTTATTCAAAGAAATGATGCTAAATGTTTCACAAGTTTATGTAACGAACAAACGTATGAACACAGGCACAATTTCTTTGTGACAATTAGTACTTAAAAACATAAATATCAGGGCTTCTCTGGTGGTGCAGTGGTTGAGAGTCCACCTGCCGATGCAGGGGACACGGGTACGTGCCCTGGTCCGGGAAGATCCCACATGCCGCAGAGCGGCTGGGCCCGTGAGCCATGGCCGCTGGGCCTGAGCGTCTGGAGCCTGTGCTCCACAATGGGAGAGGCCACAACAGTGAGAGGCCCGTGTACCGCAAAAAAAGAACAAACAAAACACAAAAAACATAAATATCACATACCTTATACATGCACAGGAAGTATATTTCTAGGCACTATGGGCAAATTCAAAAGAAGGCAAAAACATCCCCTGGCACGTAGAGCTTACAATGTGATTATGTTTATGGGGTAGGAGCACTCACATTTGATAAGGCACTGATGAAAGCCCTTCTGCTGTCTCCTCCTTCCAAATGGAATTTCCTTTCCATGTGGTTAGATGAGAGGTGTGGCCCACAAGATCATCAATTTTTTTTTCCTTTTTTTTTTTGGATAAATTCTACGTGTAACATTGTGTAAATTTAAACTGTACAGCATGTTACTTTGATACATTTATATATTGTAATATGGTTAACATTGTAAAGATACTTATTATGTAACATACAGTATAATATTATCATCTATATTCAATATACTTATACATTAGCTCTCTATGGCTTATTTAGTACTTGTTACCAGTTTAATACCCTTATATACCAACACCATCAATTGTATTCCCCCACCTCTTGTCCCCTGGCAACCACTGTTTTTCACTTAAGTGGATTTAAAATCCTTCTAGAATAGAAGTGTATCTTGTTCATCTCTATTTTGTCATTGTCTAACAGAATATGGAGCACATAATAGGCACTTCATTTGCTGAATAGATGATGTACAAATGAAGAAAATGTTCTTTTCCTCTGGCACTGATATTTCTTTTCTGAGAAGCATCTTTCTTAAGAAAGGATACAAAAGCATATATGAGAATTTCTACTCTGAGATTTTTGTTGCCAGATTGTCAATTCTAAAATCAACATAATTGCCATATTTGTCAAGTTAGAGAGTTTAGGGACACTCTAAGGAATAATTCCAAAAGAATCATTACTGAAGCAGGGGAAAATAAGAGAACAAACAAATAAATAAAACCATACAGTCAGTAGCAAAACTTGCAGTGTTGGTTTACCCAACAGGTGGGCCAACTGCACATCTAAGGTGCCAGGACATCAGGGACAACAAAGAAATGTACAGCTGTAGCAAACTTATCTGGTGTTTTGCAATCAGAATTTATATGGAGAAGTTACTTTAACTTCAATACACATATTTGTATTATTTTGAAAAATAAAGTTGTATTTTTAATCACAAAATACATAATTTTTTAAAAAAGGTCCTAATCTGGCCTTGCTGACACTGCAGTTTTCTACAATGGGACAGACAGATTTCACCCCTAGCAAGGATTCTAATTAGCCAGACATCTCAGAAAATGACCCACTTAGTCATTGTGTTTGATAATGAATCAGATAGTCCTGCAGTAAGAAAGGAGCTCTGGCAGGCATTTTCTTTCCTCCTGCTATTTAAATATTGGGGGAAGGAGGAAGTGATAAAGATCGATAGAGGCGGAGGGGAAGATGGCTGAAGAGTAAGGCGGAGATCACCTTCCTCCCCACAGATACACCAGAAATACATCTACACGTGGAACAACTCCTACAGAACACCTACTGAATGCTGGCAGAACACCTCAGACCTCCCAAAAGGCAAGAAACTCCCCACGTACCTGGGTAGGGCAAAAGAAAAACAGACAAAAGAATAGGGACGGGACCTGCACCAGTGGGAGGGAGCTGTGAAGGAGGAAAGGTTTCCACACACTAGGAAGCCCCTTCGCTGGCGGAGACTGCGGGTGGCAGAGGGGGAAAGCTTCAGAGCCTCAGAGGAGAGTGCAGCAGCAGGGGTGCGGAGAGCAAAGCGGAGAGATTCCCGCACAGAGGATCTGTGCAGACCAGCACTCACCAGCCCGAGAGGCTTGTCTGCTCACCCGCCGGGGCGGGAGGGGCTGGGAGCTGAGGCTGGGGCTTCAGTCTGAGCACAGGGAGAGGACTGGGGTTGGCTGCGTGAACACAGTCTGAAGGGGTTAGTGCACCACGGTTAGCCGGGAGGGAGTCCAGGAAAAGGTCTGGAGCTGCTGAAGAGGCAAGAGACTTTTTCTTCCCTCTTTGTTTCCTGGTGCGCGAGGAGAAGGGATTAAGAGCGCTGCTTAAAAGAACTCCAGAGATGGGTACGAGCCGCGGCTAAAAGCGTGGACCTGAGACAGGCGGGAGACGCTAAGGCTGCTGCTGCTGCCACCAAGGGGCCTGTGTACGAGCACAGGTCACTATCCACACCCCTCTTCCGGGGAGCCTGTGCAGCCTGACACTGCCAGGTTCCTGGGATCCAGGGACAACTTCCCCAGGAGAAAGAATGGCGGGCCTCAGGCTGGTGCAATGTCACGCCGGCCTCTGCCGCCGCCGGCTTGCCCCGCACTCCGTGCCACTCCCTCCCCCGGCCTGAGTGAGCCAGAGCCTCTGAATCAGTGGCCCCTTTAACCCCGTCCTGTCTGAGCGAAGAACAGACGCCCTCCGTGACCTACATGCAGAGGCGGGGCCAAATCCAAAGCTGAGCTCCTGGGAGCTGTGAGAACAAAGAAGAGAAAGGTAATTTTCTCCCAGCAGCCTCAGAAGCAGCGGATTAAAGCTCCACAATCAACTTGATGTACCCTGCATCTGTGGAATACCAGAATAGACAATGAATCATCCCAAATTGAGGAGGTGGACTTTGAGAGCAAGATTTATGATTTTTTCCCCTTTTCCTCTTTTTGTGAGTGTGTATGTGTATGCTTCTGTGTGAGATTTTGTCTATATAGCTTTGCTCCCACCATTTGTCCTAGGGTTCTATCCATCTGTTTTTTTTTTTTTGATATTTTTCTTAATAATTAATTTTAATAACTTTATTATATTTTACTTTACCTTCTTTCCTTCCTTCCCTCCTTTAGACAACGAATCATCCCAAATTGAGAAGGTGGACATTGAGAGCAAGATTTATGATTCTTTCCCCTTTTCCTCTTTTTGTGAGTGTGTATGTGTATGATTCTGTGTGAGATTTTGTCTGTATAGCTTTGCTTCCACCATTTGTCCTCAGGTTCTATCCGTCCATTTTTTTTTCTTAATAATTACTTTTTAATTTAATAATTTTATTATATTTTACTTTATTTTATTTTACTTTATCTTCTTTCTTTCTTTCTTTTTTCCTTCCTTCCCTCCTTCCTTGCACTGTCCCTCCCTCCCTCCCTCCCTCCGCCCCCTCCTTTCTTTCTTTCCTTCTTTTTTCTTTCATTCATTTCTTCTTTCTTTCTTTCTTCCTTCCTTTCTTTCTTTCTTTCTTTCTTTCTTCCTACTTCTACTAATTCTTTCTCTCTACATTTTCTCCCTTTTATTCTGAGCTGTGTGGATGAAAGGCTCTTGGTGCTGCAGGCAGGAGTCAGTGCTGTGCCTCTGAGGTGGGAGAGCCAACTTCAGGACACTGGTCAACAAGAGACCTCCCAGCTCCACACAATATCAAATGTCGAAAATCTCCCAGAGATCTTCATCTCAACAACAGCACCCAGCTTCACTCAACGACAAGCAAGCTACACTGCTGGACACCCTATGCCAAACAACAAGCAAAACAGGAACACAACCCCACCCATTAGCAGAGAGGCTGCCTAAAATCATAGTAAGTCCACAGACATCCCAAAATACACCACCAGATGTGGAGCTTCCCACCAGAAAGACAAGATCCAGGCTCATCCACCAGAACACAGGCACTAGTCCCCTCCACCAGGAAGCCTACACAACACACTGAACCAACCGTAGCCACTGGGGACAGACATCAAAAACAACGGGAACTACAAACCTGCAGCCTGCAAAAAGGGGACCCCAAACACAGTAAGATAAGCAAAATGAGAAGGTAGAAAAACACACAGCAGATGAAGGAGCAAGATAAAAACACAACAGACCTAACAAGTGAAGAGGAAATAGGCAGTCTACATGAAAAAGAACTGAGAAAAATGATAGTAAAGATGATCCAAAATCTTGGAAATAGAATAGACAAAATGCAAGAAACATTTAACAAGGACCTAGAAGAACTACAGATGAAACAAACAATGATGAACAACACAATAAATGAAATGAAAAATACTCTAGATGGGATCAATAGCAGAATAACTGAGACAGAAGAACGGATAAGTGACCTGGAAGATAAAAGAGTGGAAATAATTACTGCAGAGCAGAATAAAGAAAAAAAGAATGAAAAGAACTAAGGACAGTCTCAGAGACCTCTGGGACAGCATTAAACACACCAACATCCGAATTATAGGGCTTCCAGAAGAGGAAGAGAAAAAGAAAGGGACTGAGAAAATATTTGAAGAGATTATAGTTGAAAACTTCATTAATATGGGAAAAGAAATAGTTAATCAAGTTCAGGAAGCACAGAGAGTCCCATACAGGATAAATCCAAGGAGAAATATGCCAAGACATATATTAATCAAACTGTCAAAAATTAAATACAAAGAAAACAAATTTAAAGCAGCAAGTGAAAAACAACAAATAATACATAAGGGAATCCCCATAAGGTTAACAGCTGATCTCTCAGCAGAAACTCTGCAAGCCAGAAGGGAGAGGCAGGACATACTGAAAGTGATGAAGAAGAAAAACCTGCAACCAAGATTACTCTACCCAGCAAGGATCTCATTCAGATTTGATGGAGAAATTAAAACCTTTACAGACAAGCAAAAACTGAGAGAGTTCAGCATCACCAAACCAGCTTTACAACAAATGCTAAAGGAACTTCTCTAGGCAAGAAACACAAGAAAAGGAAAAGACCTATAATAACGAACCCAAAACAATTTAGAAAATTGGAATAGGAACACACATATCGTTAATTACCTTAAATGTAAATGGATTAAATGCTCCCACCAAAAGACACAGGCTGGCTGGATGGATACAAAAACAAGACCCATATATTTGCTGTCTACAGGAGACCCACCTCAGACCTAGAGACACATACAGACTGAAAGTAAGGGGATGGAAAAAGATATTCGATGCAAATGGAAACCAAAAGAAAGCTGGAGTAGTGATTTTCATATCAGACAAAGTAGACTTTAAAATAAAGACTATTAGAAGAGACAAAGAAGGACACTACATAATGATCAAGGGATCGATCCAAGAAGAAGATATAACAATTATAAATATTTATGCACCCAACATAGGAGCACCTCAGTACATAAGGCAAATACTAACAGCCATAAAAGGGGAAATAGACAGTAACACATTCATAGTAGGGGACTTTAACACCCAACTTTCACCAATGGACAGATCATCCAAAATGAAAATAAATAAGGAAACACAAGCTTTAAATGATACATTAAACAAGATGGACTTAATTGATATTTATAGGACACTCCATCCAAAAGCAACAGAATACACATATTTCTCAATTGCTCATGGAACATTCTCCAGGATACATCATATCTTGGGTCACAAATCAAGCCTCGGTAAGTTCAAGAAAATTGAAGTTGTATCAAGTATCTTTTCCAACCACAATGCCATAAGACTAGATATCCATTACAGGAAAAGATCTGTAAAAATTACAAACACATAGAGGCTAAGCAACACACCACTTAATAACGAAGTGGTCACTGAAGAAATCAAAGAGGAAATCAAAAAATACCTAGAAACAATGGACAGTGGAGACATGACGACCCAAAACCTATGGGATGTAGCAAAAGCAGTTCTAAGAGGGAAGTTTATAGCAATACAAGCCCACCTTAAGAAACAGGAAACATCTCGAATAAACAACCTAACCTTGCAACTAAAGCAATTAGAGAAAGAAGAACAAAAAACACCTCAAAATTAGCAGAAGGAAAGAAATCATAAAAATCAGATCAGAAATAAATGAAAAAGAAATGAAGGAAACAATAGCAAAGATCAATAAAACTAAAAGATGGTTCTTTGAGAAGATAAACAAAATAGATAAACTATTAGCCAGACTCAACAAGAAAAAAAGGGGGAAGACTGAAATCAATACAATTAGAAATGAAAAAGGAGAAGTAAAAACTGACACTACAGAAATACAAAAGATCATGAGAGATTACTACAAGCAACTCTATGCCAATAAAATGGACAACGTGGAAGAAATGGACAAGTTCTTAGAAATGCACAACCTGCCAAGACTGAATCAGGAAGAAATAGAAAATATGAACAGACCGATCACAAGCACTGAAACTGAAACTGTGATTAAAAATCTTCCAACAAAGAAAAGCCCAGGACCAGATGGCTTCACAGGTGAATTCTATCAAACGTTTAGAGAAGAGCTAACACCTATCCTTCTCAAACTCTTCCAAAACATAGCAGACGGAGGAACACTCCCAAATTCATTCTATGAGGCCACCATCACCTTGATACAAAAACCAGACAAGGATGTCACAAAGAAAGAAAACTACAGGCCAATATCACTGTTGAACATAGATGGGAAAACCTTCAACAAAATACTTGCAAACAGAATCCAACAGCACATTAAAAGGATCATACACCATGATCAAGTGGGGTTTATTCCAGGAATGCAAGGATTCTTCAATATACGCAAATCAATCAATGTGATAAACCATATTAACAAATTGAAGGAGAAAAACCATATGATCATCTCAATAGATGCAGAGAAAGCTTTTGACAAAATTCAACACCCATTTATGATAAAAACCCTGCAGAAAGTAGGCATACAGGGAACTTTCCTCGACGTAATAAAGGCCATATATGACAAACTCCCAGCCAACATCATCCTCAATGGTGAAAAACTGAAAGTATTTCCACTAAGATCAGGAACAAGACAAGGTTGCCCACTCTCACCACTCTTATTCAATATAGTTTTGGAAGTTTTAGCCACAGCAATCAGAGAAGAAAAGGAAATAAAAGGAATCCAAATCGGAAAAGAAGAAGTAAAGCTGTCACTCTTTGCAGATGACATGATACTATGCATAGAGAATCCTACAGATGCTACCAGAAAACTACTAGAGCTAATCAACGAATTTGCAGGATACAAAATTAATGCACAGAAATCTCTTGCACTCGTATACACTAATGATGAAAAATCTGAAATCAAGGAAACACTCCCATTTACCATTGCAACAAAAAGAATAAAATATCTAGGAATAAACCTACCTAAGGAGACAAAGACCTGTATGCAGAAAATTATATGACACTGATGAAAGAAATTAAAGATGATACAAATAAATAGAGAGATATACCATGTTCTTGGATTGGCAGAATCAACATTGTGAAAATGACGCTACTACCCAAAGCACTCTACAGATTCAATGCAATCCCTATCAAATTACCACTGGCATTTTTCACAGAACTAGAACAAAAAATTTCACAACTTGTAAGGAAACACAAAAGACCCCGAATAGCAAAAGCAATTTTGAGAATGAAAAACGGAGCTGGAGGAATCCTGACTTCAGACTATACCGACTATATATACAGACTATGCCTGACTTCAGACTATACTACAAAGCTACAGTAATCAAGACAGTATGGTACTGGCACAAAAACCGAAAGATAGATCAATGGAACAGGATAGAAAGCCCAGAGATAAACCCACGCACATATGGTCACCTTATCTTTGATAAAGGAGGCAGGAATGTACAGTGGAGAAAGGACAGCCTCTTCAATAAGTGGTGCTGGGAAAACTGGACAGGTACATGTTAAAATATGAGATTAGATCACTCCCTAACACCATACACAAAAATAAGCTCAAAATGGATTAAAGACCTAAATGTAAAGCCAGAAACTATCAAACTCTTAGAGGAAAACATAGGCAGAACACTCTATGACATAAATCACAGCAAGATCCTTTTTAACCCACCTCCTAGAAAATGGAAATAAAAACAAAAATAAACAAATGGGACCTAATGAAACTTCAAAGCTTTTGCACAGCAAAGGAAACCATAAACAAGACCAAAAGACAACGCTCAGAATGGGAGAAAATATTTGCAAATGAAGCAACTAACAAAGCATTAATTTCCAAAATTTACAAGCAGCTCATGCAGCCTAATAACAGAAAAACAAACAACCCAATCCAAAAATGGGCAGAAGACCTAAATAGACATTTCTCCAAAGAAGATATACAGACGGCCAACAAACACATGAAAGAATGCTCAACATCATTAATCATTAGGGAAATGCAAATCAAAACTACAATGAGATATCATCTCACAGCAGTCAAAATGGCCATCATCAAAAAGTCTAGAAACAATAAATGCTGGAGAGGGTGTGGAGAAAAGGGAACACTCTTGCACCGCTTCTGGGAATGTTAATTGGTACCGCCACTATGGAGAACAGTATGGAGGTTCCTTAAAAAACTACAAATAGAACTACCATATGACCCAGCAATCCCACTACTGGGCATATACCCTGAGAAAACCATAATTCAAAAAGAGTCATGTACCAAAATGTTCATTGCAGCTCTATTTGCAATAGCCCGGAGATGGAAACAACCTAAGTGCCCATCATCGGATGAATGGATAAAGAAGATGTGGCACATATATACAGTGGAATATTACTCAGCCATAAAAATAAACAAAATTGAGTTATTTGTAATGAGGTGGATAGACCTAGAGTCTGTCATACAGAGTGAAGTAAGTCAGAAAGAGAAAGACAAATACATTATGCTAACACATATATATGGAATTTAAGAAAAAAAATGTCATGAAGAACCTAGGGGTAAGACAGGAATAAAGACACAGACCTACTGGAGAATGGACTTGAGGATATGGGGAGGGGGAAGTGTGAGCTGTGACAAAGCAAGAGAGAGGCATGGACATATATACACTACCAAACGTAAGGTAGATAGCTTGTGGGAAGCAGCCGCATAGCACAGGGATATCAGCCCGGTGCTTTGTGACCGCCTGGAGGGGTAGGATGGGGAGGGTGGGAGAGGTGATACACAAGAGGGAAGAGATGTGGGAACATATGTATGTGAATGGCTGATTCACTTCGTTGTGAAGCAGAGAGTGGCACACCATTGTAAAGCAATTATACCCCAATAAAGATGTTAAAAAAAAGAAAGATCCATAAAGCAGGTTTGGAATTCACATTCCCTTATATGTATTTACAGCAAAAAAAAGACATATATGTTTCTGTGTTTGCATATCCCTGTGTCTTGGCATTTTTAAATTACCAATCATACTGAACAATTCCAGCAAAGAACAGAGGAAAAATCCTGTACAAAGTTCCTTTGCACCTTTCAATATGCAGCACTAACTGAAATTTCAATATCCAGGATCTGTTATATCTTGTCATCATCATCTTCTTCTTCTTCTTCTTTTTTTTATGCCATTTGATAGTTTTTCTACATTCCCCAAAGATTTTCCTCTTGCAAATAAAAGAGCTTAATTATTTCTATAATGGAAGGATTAGAGTTCCCATGAGCAGTTTTCTTTCTGTTGTAGGTATAATAAAATGCAAGTAGTTCATGACCAAGGCAGCTACTTGTTGAAGTATCAGAGTGAAAACTGAAAGAAGAGAAATAGGTAAAGAGGTACATTTTTTTTGTTTTTTTTTTTTAAGTGCTATTATTGGCTGCTAACATCCAGGTCAAGGCCATGGAGAATAAATTAGTGGGGTAAAGCCATAACACAATAGCTGATGCACATACAGACTTTTTTGTTTAGGCAATTTCCACTGCACCAGTTCAAGGCATGTCTAGGTAAGTTATGTAACAGCTGTCCAGAGAATTTCATTTTGTTGTAGTTACAGCACTTTAGATATGCTTTGCATGCATGCCGTTTTTACTTGCTATCTGAGAAGAGCTAAGCTAATCTTTTTAGGCTTTTCATATGGCTAAGTTATGCAAACATTGCTTTTAAAAATAATTCTGAAGTTTCATTTTTCTGGAATGGTCCACCTCTTACTCCTACTCTCTAATGAAGTCTTAATCCTCTAGAACAGTTTCACTTGATTTAGGCTTCTAAGGGTGTACTTTCTGGAGACTGGTCTCCTGTGATACTGAGGTGTAACTGTGTATCTTCACAAACACAGCTCATCATCGTTCAGGTATGTTTTTGGCTACTGCACCCCAGAAGAGTAGTTACCATGCTGAGAAGTTGATCGGCAATGATTTCAATTTGTTCGTGAGGGGTTTGTGACACTAAACATTCACAGAATTCCCACCCTTACGAAGATCCAACAAAATTTTTCTCTCTTACCACATTCTTCCTTCTCTCATCTGTTTAGGGGCTGAATATTGGGAGTTTGGAAGCTCTAACTGCTTGTAGAAGAAAAACCTAAGTCATAACACTTGAAGAGTTTGGCTCATTTTGTTTCTTCAGGCCTTGAGAAAGAGAAACCATAATTTACATTTTTTTGTGTGTGTGCAAGTTTCTAACTTCTTTTATGAATTTGTAAGAGCAGGAAGGCTTCTATAATTTTGACTGTGGCCAAACCTGAATATTCTGAATTTTCATTTTCATACATTTTCTATTTGATCTTGCCTCTCTTATGCTGATGGCACTTTCCTCTGGGTAGTAAAATAATACTGAGAAATTTAAATCTAACTGGGTAATGTACATACATAACCCAAATAAAGCTTGGGCTGTTTGGGTCTGGTGTTTAGGGCAATCTTAACTTGGTGTCACATTCAAAGAGGAATAACTCTGTCTCAAAGAGCATTTAAGCATGTGGAGATTTTTCTTTTTAACTGGGTCACAAAACACAAAGCAAAATATCCTAAATGTTTTTCTGTCTATCTCCACACTAGTTACTCAAAAATCTCTCCTCAGTCTCTGGCCCTACTCTCTGACTGCAAACTCAATCCGCTCTTACTTATTCTTCTGTATGCACCCAGTCCGACTCTTGCTTCCTCCTCTGGCCTTTCATATCTTAACTTTTCCCTGAGAAGCTCTTTCTTATTTCTTTCATTTTTTTTAAATTGAAGTATAGTTGATTTACAGTATTGTGTTAGTTTCAGGTGTACAGCAAAGTGATTCAGTTATACATGTGTACCTGTTCTTTTTCAGATTCTTTTCCATTATATGTTATTGTAAGGTATTGAATATAGTTCCCTGTGCTATACAATAGGTCCTTGTGGTTTATATATTTTATATAGTAGTGTGTATCTGTTAATCTCAACCTCCTAATGTAACCCTCCTCCCCTCTGCCCCTTTAGTAACCCTAAGATTGCTTTTCTATGTCTGTGAGTCTGGTTTTGTTTTGTAAATAAATCCATTTGTGCTGTATTTATTAGATTCTCCCAATAAGTGATATCACATATTTATCTTTCTCTGTCTAACTTACTTTATAGACTTTTTTCTTTTTTAATTTTAAATTAAAAAAATATTTCAAATGTGCAGAAAAGCAAGAAAATAATTTAACAATCACTCATGTACACATCTCTGAGATTAAACATACTTAATATTCTGAAGTATTTTGTAAAAAGTGGAGACTATTTGTTCCTTGAATGTTCCTGTAAATAAAAGCTTGTACAATGTTCTAAGCCTGGCATGTGGTATGTGTGTGTGTTTGTGTGTACGTGTATAGATTTAAAAATACTGATTCAATTTGTTTTTACCATTTATAGGTCCGTTCAAGTTTTCTATTTCTATCTGAGTCAGTTTGGTAAGTTATATTTTGAGTAGGTTATATATTTTTACTAGGGAAATTTCCATTTGAGTTTCCTAATTCATTGGAATGCATTTTTCAAGTTTTTGCCTATGATATTTTCCCTTGCTTCAGATAGATTCTCCTTCAGTCTTCCCCAAAGAGTACAGAAAGTAGAACACAGGCTTGGGGACTCTTCCTGTGCTGAGGGACTCCAAGACAAAATGTCCTGCATAAAGTGTTGTAACTTGGGAATTTGTATTTAATAAAACTCCTAAAGAGGGAGAAACATTATATTTGCAGTAATCACATATGAATTTGGCTCACTGGCATTTTTCAGTGGTGGATTTTTTAAGCTTTAATTATTTAAACTAAAAGACCCTATATTTAGGTTTTACTTCATATAATGAAATAATTACACTGGAGAATGCATTAAGGTAGAAAATACATTGATTTTTCTTCCAATGATAATAGAAGGAAAGATCATGTCTTCCAAAAAGTCTCATTCCAGAAAGATTCATGCTTGGAATATTGCATTCTCTATTTTTTTTTTAACATCTTTATTGGTGTATAATTGCTTTACAGTGGTGTGTTAGTTTCTGCTGTATAACGAAGTAAATCAGCTATACATATACGTATACCCCCATATATCCTCCCACTTGCGTTTCCCCCCCCCACCCTATCCCACCCCTCTAGGTGGTCACAAAACACCGAGCTGATCACCCTGTGCTATGTGGTTGCTTCCCACTAGCTATCTATTTTACATTTGGTAGTGTATATATTTCCATGCCACTCTCTCACTTTGTTCCAGGTTACCCTTCCCCCTCCCCGTGTCCTCAAGTCCATTCTCTACATCTGTGTCTTTATTTCTGTCCTGCCCCTAGGTTCTTCAGAAACTTTTTTTTTTTTTTTTTTAGGTTTCATATATATGTGTTAACATACAGTATTTGTTTTTCTCTTTCCGGCTTACTTCACTCTGTATGACAGACTCTAGGTCCATCCATCGTACTACAAATAACTCAATTTCGTTTCTTTTTATGGCTGAGTAATATTCCATTGTATATATTTGCCACATCTTCTTTATCCATTCATCTGTCGATGGACACTTAGGCTGCTTCCATGTCCTGGTTATTGTAAATAGAGCTGCAATAAATATTGTGGTACATGACTCTTTTTGAATTATGGTTTTCTCAGGGTATATACCCAGAAGTGGGATTGCTGGGTCATATGGTAGTTCTATTTTAAGATTTTTAAGGAACCTCCATACTGTTTTCCATAGTGGCTGTATCAATATACATCCCCACCAACAGTGTAAGAGGGTTCCCATTTCTCCACACCCTCTCCAGCATTTATTGTTTGTAGATTTTTTGATGATGGCCATTCTGACTGGTGTGAGGTGATACCTCATTGTAGTTTTGATTTGCATTTCTCTAATGATTAGTGATGTGGGTTATTTGCTTTTTTGATATTCAGCTGCATGAGCTGCTTGCAAATTTTGGAGAATAATCCTTTGTCAGTTGCATCATTTACAAATATTTTCTCCCATTCTGAGGGTTATCTTTTTGTCCTGGTTGTGGTTTCTTTGCTGTGCAAAAGCTTTTAAGTTCCATTAGGTCCCATTTCTTTATTTATGTTTTTGTTTCTATTTCTCTAGGAGGTGGGTCAAAAAGGATCTTCCTGTAATTTATGTCATAGAGTGTTCTACCCATATTTTCCTCTAAGAGTCTTATAGTGTCTGGCCTTAAATTCAGTTCTTTCATCCATTTTGAGTCTATTTTTGTGTAGGGTGTTGAGGACTGTTCTAATTTCATTCTTTCACAGGTAGCTGTCCAGTTATCTCAGCACCACTTATTGAAGAGACTGCCTTTTCTCCATTGTATATTCTTACCTACTTTATCAAAAATAAGGTGACCATATGTGTATGAGTTTATCTGTGGGCTTTCTATCCTGTTCCATTGATCTTTATTTCTCTTTTTGTGTCTGTACCATACTGTCTTGATTACTGTAGCTCTGTACTATAGTCTGAAGTCCGGGAGCCAGATTCCTCCAGCTCCATTTTTCTTTCTCAAGATTGCCTTGGCTATTCGGGGTCTTTTGTGTTTCCATACAAATTGTGAAATTTTTTGTGCTACTTCTGTGAAAACTGCTATTGGTAGTTTGATAGGGATTGCATTGAATCTGTAGATTGCTTTGGGTAGTAGAGTCATTTTCACAATGTTGATTCTTCCAATCCAAGAACATGGCATATCTCTCCATCTGTTTGTGTCATCTTTGATTTCTTTCATCAGTGTTTTATAGTTTTCTGAGTACAGGTCTTTTGTCTCCTTAGATAAGTCAATTCCTAGGTATTCTATTCTTTTTACTGCAATGGTAAATGAGAGTGTTTCCTTAATTTCTCTTTCAGATTTTTCATCATTAGTGTATAGGAATGAAAGATATTTATTTGCATTTATTTTGTAACCTGTTACTTTACAAAATTCATTGATCATCCCTAGTAGTTTTCTCATAGAATCTTTAGGATTCTCTATGTCTAGTATCATGTCATCTGCAAACAGTGGCAGCTTTACTTCTTTTCTGATTTGGATTCTTTTTATTTCTTTTTGTTCTCTGATGGCTGTGGCTAAAAGTTCCAAAACTATGCTGAATAATAGTGGTGAGAGTGGACAACCTTGTCTTCTTAATTTTAGAGGAAATGGTTTCAGTTTTTCACCATTGAGAACGATGTTGGCTGTGGGTTTGTCATATATAGCCTTTATTATATTGAGGTAAGTTCCTTCTATGCCTACTATCTGGAGGGTTCTTATCATAAATGGGTGTTGAATATTGTGAAAATTTTTCTGCTTCTATTCAGATGATCATAATGTTTTTCCTCCTTCAATTTGTTAATATGGTTTGCCACATTGATTGATTTGCATACATTTATGAATCCTTGCATTCCTGGGATAAACCCCACTTGATCATGCTGTATGATACTTTTAATGTGTGGTTGGATTCTGTTTGCTAGTATTTTGTTGAGGATTTTTGCATCTATGTTCATCAGTGATATTGGCCTGTCATTTTCTTTCTTTGTGACATCTTTGTCTGCTTTTGGTATCATGGTGATGGTGGCCTCATAGAATGAGTTTGGGAGTTTTCTTCCCTCTGCTATATTTTGGAAGAATTTGAGATGGATAGATGTTAGCCCTTTCTAAATATTTGATATAATTCGCCTGTGAAGCCATCTGGTCCTGGGCTTTTGTTTGTTGGAAGGTTTTTAATCACAGTCTCAATTTCAGTGCTTGTGATTGGTCTCTTTATATTTTCTATTTCTTCCTGGTTCAATCTCGGAATGTTGTGCTTTTCTAAGAATTTGTCCTTTTCCCCCAGGTTGTCCATTTTATAGGCATATAGTTGCTTGTATTAATCTCTCATGATCTTTTGTATTTCTGTAGTGTCAGGTGTTACTTCTTTTTCATTTCTAATTCTATTGATTTGAGTCTTGTCCCTTTTTTCCTGATGAGTCTGGCTAATAGTTTATCAATTTTGTTTATCTTCTCAAAGAACCAGCTTTTAGATTTGTTGATCTTTCCAATTGTTTCCTTCATTTATTTTTCATTTACTTCTGATCTGATTTTTATGATTTCTTTCCTTCTGTTAACATTGGGTTTTTTTTTTGTTGTTGTTCTTCTTCTTCTTTCTCTAATTGCTTTAGGTGTAAGGTTAGGTTGTTTAGTGGAGACGTTTCTTGTTTTCTGAGGTAGGATTGCATTGCTATAAACTTCCCTCTTAGAACTGCTTTTGCTGCATCCTATAGGTTTTGGGTGGTCGTGATTTCATTGTCATTTGTTTCTAGGTATTTTTTGGTTTCCCCTTTGATTTCTTCAGTGATCTCTTGGTTATTTAGTAGTGTATTGTTTAGCATCCGTGTGTTTGAATTTTTTATAGATTTTTTTCCTGTAATTGATATCTAGTGCCATAGCATAGTGGCCAGAAAAGATACTTGATACAATTTCAATTTTCTTAAATTTACCAAGGCTTTTTTGTGACCAAGGATATGACCTATCCTGGAGAATGTTCCAAGAGTACTTGAGAAGAAAGTGTATTCTGTTGTTTTTGGATGGAATGTCCTGTAAATATCAATTAAGTCCATTTTGTTTTATGCATCACTTAAAACTTGTGTTTCCTTATGTGTTTTCAATTTGGTTGATCTGTCCATTGCTGAAAGTGGTGTGTTAAAGCTCCCTTATATGATTGTGTTACTGTTGAGTTCCACTTTTTTGGTTGTTAGCATTTGCCTTATGTATTGAGGTGCTCCTATATTGGGCCCATAAATATTTACAAATGTTATATCTTCTTCTTGGATTCATCCCTTGATCATTTTGCAGTGTCCTTCTTTGTCTCTTATTATAGTCTTTATTTTAAAGTCTATTTTGTCTGGTATGGGAAATGCTACTCTAGCTTTCTTTTGATTTCCATTTGCATGGAATATCTTTTCCCATCCACTCACTTTCAGTCTGTATGTGTTCCTAGGTCTGACATGGGTCTCTTGTAGAAAGCATATATACGGGTCTTGTTTTTTTATCCCTTTAGCCAGTCTATGTCTTTTGGTTGGAACATTTAATCCATTTACATTTAAGGTAGTTATCGATATGTATATTCCTATTACCATTTTCTTAATTGTTTGGGGTTTGTTATTGTAGGTCTTTTCCTTCTCTTGTGTTTCCTGCCTAGAGATGTTCCTTCAGCATTTGTTATAAAGCTGGTTTGGTGGTGCTGAATTCTCTTTGCTTTTGCTTGTCCGTAAAGGTTTTAATTTCTCTATCGAATCTGAATGACATCCTTGCTGGGTAGAGTAATATTGGTTGTAGGTTTTTCCATTTCATCACTTTAAGTGTGTCCTGCCACTTCCTTCTGGCTTTCAGAGTTTCTGCTGAAAGATCAGCTGTTAACCTTATGGGGATTCCCTTGTATGTTATTTGTCATATGTCCCTTGCTGCTTTTAATATTTTTTCTTTGTTTTTAATTTTTGGCAGTTTGATTAATATGTGTCTTGGCATGTTTCTCTTTGGATTTATCCTTTATGGGACTCTCTGTGCTTCCTGGACTTGATTGACTATTTCCTTTCCCATTTCAGGGATATTTTCAGCTATAATCTCTTCAAATATTTTCTCAGTCCCTTTCTTTTTCTCTTCTTCTTCTGGGACCCCTATCATTCAAATGTTGGTGTGTTTAATATTGTCCCAGAGGTCTCTGAGACTGTCCTCAATTCTTTTCATTCTTTTTTCTTTATTGTGCTCTGTGGTAGTTATTTCCACTATTTAATCATCCAGGTCACTTGTTCGTTCTTCTGCCTCAGTTATTCCACTATTGATTCCTTCTAGAGAATTTTAAATTTCATTTATTGTGTTGTTCATCATTCTTTGTTTTCTCTTTAGTTCTTCTAGGTCCTTGTTAAACATTTCTTTTATTTTCTCCATTCCATTTCCAAGATTTTGGATCATCTTTAGTATCATCACCCTGAATTCTTTTTCAGGTAGACAACCTATGTCCTCTTCATTTGTTTGGTCTGGTGGTTTTTTGTCTTGTTCCTTCATCTGCTGTGTGTTTCTCTGTCTTCTCATTTTGCTTAACTTACTGTGTTTGGGATCTCCTTTTCTCAGGCTGCAGGTTTGTAGTTCCTGTTGTTTTTGGTGTCTGTCCCCAGTGGCTAAGGTTGGTTCAGTGGGTTGTATAGGCTTTCTCGTGGAGGGGACTGGTGCCTGTGTTCTTTTGTGTGAGGCTGGATGTTGTCTTTCTGGTGGGCAGGAATGCCTCGTGTGGTGTGTTTTGATGTGTCTGTGACCTTATTATGATTTTAGGCAGCCTCTCTCCTAGTGGGTGATGTTGTGTTCCTGTCTTGGTAGTTGTTTGGCATAGGTTGTCCAGCCGTGTAGCTTGCTGGTTGTTGAGTGGAGCTGGTTCTTCGTGTTGAGATGGAGGTATATGGGAGAGCTTTCGCTGTTTGATATTGTGTGGAGCTGGGAGGTCTCTCATGGACCAATGTCCTGAACTTGGCTCTCCCACCTCAGAGGCACAAGCCTCATGCCCAGCCAGAGCACCAAGACCCTGTCAGCCACACAGCTCTGAAGAAAAGGGAGAAAAAAAGAAGAAAAAAAATAATAAAATAAAATGTCATTAAAATAAAAAATTATTAAAAATAAAAAGAATTAAAAAGTAATAACAAAAGAAAGAAAAAAGAAGAGAGCAACCAAACTAAAAAAGAAATCCACCAATGATAACAAGCGCTAAAAACTATACTAAAAAAAAAAAAAATGGACAGACAGAACCCTAGGACAAGTGGTAAAAGCAGAGCTATGCAGACAAAATCACACAAAGAAGCATATACATACACACTCACAAAAAGAGAAAGAGGAAATAAAATATATATCTATATATGTCAAAAAAAAAGGAAAAGGAAGAGAGCAACCAAATCAATAAACAATTCTACCAATGATAATAAACTTGAAATACTAAACTAAGATTAACATAAAACCAGAAACAAATTAGATGCAGAAAGCAAACCCGAAGTCTACAGTTGCTCCCAAAGTTCACCACCTCAATTTTGGGATGATTCATTGTCTATTCTGGTATTCCAGAGATGCAGGGTACATCAAGTTGATTGTGGAGATTTATTCCGCTGCTCCTGAGGCTGTTCGGAGAAATTACCCTTTCTCCTCTTTGTTCTCACAGCTCCTGGGGTTCTGCTTTGGATTGGTCCTCACCTCTGAGTGTAGGTCACCTGAGGGCATCTGTTCTTTGCTCAGACACGACAGGGTTAAAGTAGCAGCTGATTAAGGGTCTCTGTCTCACTCAGGCTGTGGGCAGTGTGGGTACAGAATGTGAGGTGAGCCTGTGGCAGCAGAGGCCAGTATGATGTTGCAACAGCCTGTGGTGTGCCATGTGTTCTCCCGGGGAAGTTGTCCCTGGATCACGGGACCCTGGCAGTGGCGGGCTGCACAGCCTCCTGGGAGGGAAGGTGTGGATAGTAACCTGTGCTTGCACACAGGCTTCTTGGTGGCTGCAGCAACAGCCTTGGTGTGTCATGCCCATCTCTGGTGTCTGCACTGATAGCTGTGGCTCGCACCTGTCTCTGGAACTTGTTTAGGTGGTGCTCTGAATCCCCTCTCCTCATGCACCCTGAAACAATGGCCTCTTGCCACTTAGGCAGGTCCAGACACTTTCCTGGGCTCCCTCCCAGCTAGCTGTGGTGCACTAGCTCCCTTCAGGCTGTGTTCACACAGCCAACCCCAGTCCTCTCCCTGGGATCTGACCTCTGAAGCCCGAGCCTCAGCTCCCAGCCCCCACACATCCCGGCTGGCAGGTGAGTAGACAAGCCTCTCAGGCTGGTGAGTGCAGGTCAGCCCTGATCCTCTGTACAGGAATCTCTCTGCTTTGCCCTCTGCACCCCTGTGGCTGCGCTCTCCTCCGTGGCTTCAAAGCTTCCCCCAAGCCACCCCCTGTCTCCACCAGTGAAGGGGCTTCCTAGTGTGTGGAAACCTTTCCTCCTTCACAGCTCCCTCCCACTGGTGCAGGTCCTGTCCCTATTCTTTTGTCTCTGTTTTTTCTTTTTTATTTTGCCCTATCCAGGTACTTGGGGAGTTTTTTCCCTTTTGGGAAGTCTGAGGTCTTCTGCCAGCATTCAGTAGGTGTTCTGTAGGAGTTGTTCCACGTGTAGATGTATTTCTGATGTATTTGTGGGGAGGAAGGCGATTTCCACGTCTTAATCCTCTGCCATCTTGAAGGACCCTCCTGCATTCTCTATTTAATTAGAGTAAAATATGTGGGTGGTTGAAGAAGTATATAAGTTTCAGCTTTGATTTCCCAATGGAAAGGATATCAAGTAATATAATAATTCAAAACTTTTAAAATCCTTTATTAAATCTTAAGAAGTACACAATAATTCTACTTTAGATTCTTATATATGTGAAGCAACATTCCTTTTTAAAAAAAATTACCTTTGGTGTCTGTTTCAATACTCAAATTCACGGGCCTTACCAAGTTGAGCTCTCTGGGGACCAGAGGAAACCCAGTTTGAGCTCATGGATACTTAATAAATAACCCTTGTAATGTTGTAAGGTGTCAGAGCTAGTGCCCAGATGCTATAAGGAGGCTTTAAAGCCTTACTAGGAACAGTAGGACACAAGGTGGCAGAATAATTGCTACCATATTAGCAAATAACTTTTAGCACTTGGTGCTGCACACTATGCCTTTATTGAGAATACTTCATCTAATTTTCACAACAGCCCTTTAAAGTTAGAATTCTTATTATCTTTGTTTTACCACTGCAGAAATTAAGGCTCAGAGAAGTGAAATAATTTTCCCTAAGGTACAGTGCTAATAAACTGGCAGTGCCAGGCCTTCTTTTACTCTAAAATCCATGTTCATAACCCATGTACTGGATTTGCCCTCCTGACCAGGGAAGAAGTAGAAGTAAGGAACCTAAGTAGGGGTGATTAAAGTCAAGGTGAATTCTGTATCCCCAGAATAATATTTGTGGCCAAAGACTTTTCTAATCACTTAAATCTTAAAATAATCTGTCTATACTGTAAGATGAAATTGATGCCACTGTTTACTGAGGCTCCTCTTATTGCTAAAATATTTAATTGGCAGGGTGGATTATTCTTTGAAATAAATATTCGTCCACTTAATAATGTGTAGATCTCTTGCCTAGGTCCCTGATATCTGTGTTTTTTTCTCAATTACATCTTCTTATATATCTCCATACTTGACCACCATCTTCAGTGATGTCCATGGAATCCCAAAGAGACCTGTGTGTTATGAAGACAGAGGCAAAGGAGCGAATAATGAGGGAGAGATTGAAAAAGGAAGAGGGTGGTGTGACTGATTCAAGGTGTTGAATATACTATTACACAATATTTATTCTCTTCTTTCCAGAGTGCAATTTTGTGTTCTATAGAATATCTTACAATCACAACTGTAGGGAGGTAAAATGATGCAGGAAACAGCAAGTTCTTTGGTATCAGGTAATGATAATGATGATGATGATAATAGCAGCAGCTCTCATTTAATGAGTGTCTGCCATGTGTCAGCTGCTCTTCTGAACACGTTACATCTATTACAGGTTTCCCCCACTATCCAAAAGTAGAGTACGATTATGAAACCTTTCATAAGCCAAAATAGCATGAAGAGAAGAAACAATTACCTTCGGACTCATCTTGCTAATGGATGCACAAAATAAATCAAGATAAAGCACAGATGCTCATAGACACAGTTCAGTGGTGTCTTGATGCTGAGACGTGAATGTACCTCCCAGGGAAGGAGCTTGGTGGTGCCACTCCTGCTGCTCAGCGTGCACGCTGCCTCTGTAACAGCTCACTGCAGACAAATCCTGAGTACTATTTTAGCTTTTTGCCCTCTTTCATAAAATTGAAATCCTCTTCGGATTTCTTTTGTTATGGAAAACAGGTACTAATGTAGGTCTTTCGTCAACGTGACCTAACAAAATCTTTCAAAAAGTGGGGCAGATTTTTACTTCAATTAATCCTTCATTGATCCAGTGACGTATGTACTACCATTATTTCCATTTTATGCATGTGAACACTGAGTGGTTAGGCAATTTCCCAAGGTCATGCAGTAAGTAGCTGAATTAGGCTTCCAGCCCAGGTGATCAGACTCCAGAAGGTGTAAGCTCAACTAAATCTGGGTTCAATTCTGATCTCCATCATGTACAAGCTGTGTGACATCAATCACATTATATTTTGAGCCTCATTGTCTACATATGGAAAAGTAGAGGGCTGTGGTGTGGATTGCATGAGGCGACATACAGAAAGGCATCTAGCAGCCAGTGCCTGGCCCACAATAAAGGCTCAATAAATATTTGCTTTTCCTTCTCCTTCCTAGTTGCTGCTAGAGACCAGGTTTCCTCAAATTGTGATCAAGAGAACACCTTTATCAGAATCTCCTGGGGTGCTTATTAAAAATGCAATGACAATGTTTCTTATGCTCAAGGATATTCAGTTCAGAGCTGGAAGGTTTGGTATAGTTAAATAAGCAAAGTAAAATTTTAATGCCATTTTCTAGCAGTGGCAATAAAAAGAAATTACTAAGTACCTTTTGAATTCTGAACAGATGTAGCTTTCTGGCCATCTGAATCAACAGCATCACAAACATGTCAACCAGATATGTAAATCAGTCTTCATCATCACTCAGTCACATTACAGATATGATAATGAGATTATCAGGAATATTAATAATATAAGAGTCAACTGTCTTCACTGTACCCCCAGTGCTATCTAGCCTTCCTCGTGCAAGCTAGTGAATGTATGCACATAAGCGCCTGCATAAGCTTTGGAATACACATGTACACACATGCCTGCAGACATGCAGAAAAAAGATGAAGCAAAGTACAAGCATTGCCTTGGGGTACACACAGACCCTTCTGAAATGCATGGGAGGTCAGGGGAGAATTACCTTAGTACAGTTGTCTCCCCTTATCAGTGGGGATTACGTTCCAAGACCCCCAAGATATGTCTGAAATTGTGGATAGTACCAAACCCTATATATCCTATGTTTTTTCCTATACAAATACCCATGATAAAGTTTAAGTTTATAAATTAGGCACAATAAGAGATTAATAACATTAAACTGATAATAAACTAGAAAAATTTAAAAAATATACTGTAATTCAAGTTTTGTGAATGTGGTCTCTCTCTCAGTATATCTTATTGTATTGTACTCACCCTTCTTTTTGTGATGATGTGAGATGATAAAATACCTATGTGATGAGATAAAATGAGGTGAATGATGTAGGCATTGTGATGTAGCATTAGGCTACTACTGACTTTCTGACGATGTCAGATCATCTGGTGATCCTGGATCATCAAGCCATGATGATGTTGATGGTTGGGAATCCCGTGTGGGTCGGAACAGGACAGCTCAAGATTTCATCACACTACTCAGAATGGTGTGCGATTTAAAACTTATGAATTGTTTATTTCTGGAATTTTCCATTTAATACTTTTTGGACTACTGTAGACGACAGGTGACTGAAACCATGGAAAGTGAAGCCACAGGTAAGGGGAGACTACTGTATAGAACTAATGAACTTTATGTGGGAGGGGGTGTGTGGCCAGAAGTACGAGACAATTCTTCTCCTTGAGTTAACATTTGGACAGCCTCCCCCTCCTGCATCAACCTCCCCCGGGTTTATAAAGGCTCTGTGTCCAAAATTTAAGGTGAGGGGGGAAGAGTCATTTGGGACGCGTTCTTTCCAATATCCAGTACTTAAAGATAGACAGTGCATCAATTCAATCATTCATTCAAATATTTATTGATTGCCTACCAGGTGTTATGCAAGACGCCTGATGTATAATGATGAACAAAGTAGATTCATGGAATTTATTATCTAGTAGAGAACACAAAAAATAAGCAAACAGACCAAAAAAACATTACCAATAATCACATTATGCAGTTCCCAAACTTTATTGAGTGTCAGAATCACCTGGGACCTAGGAACAAATACGACTCAGGCCTTATCCTACTTCAAGGAGCCTGGGTCTCTGTGTTCTTTATTAGTTTTTCAGGTGATTCTGTTCCATATCAAAGTTTGAGAACCACTCAACTACTGGTTTGAATAAGTATTGAGAGAATAGTCGAGGTATAAGGGAGGTTCAAGTGTCCTATAGTTCAGTGCTTCTCAAACTTTCCTGTGCATTCGAATCACCTGGGGATCTTGTTAAAATACATGTTCTGATTCATTCAGTACGTTTGGGGGAGGTGCCCGAGCTGCTGCATTTCAAACAAGCTTCTAAGTGATGGATGCTACTCTGCTCCTGGCCTGAGGACCCGGCCTTAAGTAGCAAAGCTGTGGTCCAGCATGTGCATTCCCAAACTTGTCTTCTATTTATATACCAGACTTTGATCATTTTCATTCATCTCAGGCTCCTTTCATCAAAGTGTGAGAATAGGAATCAGAATCGTCTGAAGGTGATAATTAAATATGCAAATGCCCCTGTGATTCCCATGCACACTAAAGTTTGAAAACTGCTGCTTTCAGAAAAACAGTGACTGTAAATCATTCACATGTGTGAAGCGAGCCTGAATTCCTCAATTTACTATAGATCAGTGGTTTGCCAACCTAGCAAAACATTAAAATCATCTTGGGAGAGGTAAAAAATACCAATGTTCTGGTCCTATCCCACACCAATTAAATAAGAATCTTTGGGAGGTGGGTCCCAGGCATTTGTATTTAAAAAGCTCCCTAGGTAATCCTAATGTACAGACAGGGTTGAGAACCAGTGTTATAGCACAAATAGCCTTTTTATTTAAACTTAGGGATATGGTTGATCTAAGTAGAAATTGTGCAGTTAATAGAGTTTGTCTTTGTCATTTCTCCTTTCTGGGCCCTTGTCATAACCAATTTCCCTTTCCAGGGCACAAATTACCCTGGTGTTCCTATCACGGTGACTCACTGACCTCATATGTCCCATGACCTGACTTTTTCCTGTCATCAGAAGCAAATCTGTCCCCCACCCCCTATTTTTTCCTTTTCTGCTGGTGAGTAGAAACAGGTTAATCAGAAAAAGGAATCCCAAGTCATGTGTAAATTAATGTGCATTCCCACTTTGGTGCCACAGTCCCTTAACCTAGTTTAAATAGACTTTACGGCTCTCCTGAAGTATGGCTCTCCTGAAGTTGGGAATTTCAAGCATGACTGTTTAAAATAGCATATCTGAGCCTCAAATGAGCAGCCACCTATTCCAATAACCTTTAGCCCTGGTCTTGCTTAAGGAAGGAGTCCTGTTTTGTGGTTGACTTGATTATAAAAGGCATTTTTTTCCATCATAAATAGTGTCCAAGTTATTATATGATGTTCTGTTTTTTTTTTAAGAGGAAAATGCTAAATGTGGTGAGGAAATCATTTTGACAGCAGTTTCTTTTGTTATGAAAAAGGAATTTAGCAATTTTTTAAATATTTTTTTTTTAAGCATGAGGAGGTGGGAAATTCTTTGATCGGGGCCTGTAATCAGGGAAGCAGAGAGAAAAACAAAGGATGTTCACATATGAGAAATTGACTACTTCCAGAAGAAAACTGTTACATCAACATCGGTTAATATTTATTGAGCACCTACTGGGTACATAACACTCTGCTAGCAACTTGAAAAATTACATGGAATACATACCTATAAAACATAATTACCAGGGACTATTTTTGGCTACTTGTTTAAAATCATTATAGCAAGGACAAGCAACCAGGGCTGCTTATAATTTGGTCTCATTAATAAAACTGATTCTTAAGAAGACTTGCTGAGAAGGATAGAAAATAAACCATATTGAAATATGATTTTCTATTATTCTGATAATTCCAATACAAACACACAGGTGGGGCCAAACAACACTGTAATTTCAAGTATGCGATTCTCAAATTTCAGTCATCAACTCATTCCCAGAGGAAGTATGGAATCCAGCACACAGCTTGGGATTTCCTTCACCTATCATTTGTGGAATTCTTGAATGCTATTGATTTTGTCCTATGGGCTTAGGTTAATAATGCAGCTATGTGTATATATCACTGAGATGTACGAGAAAAGAAATGAGATTCATTCCACAACTCACACACAGGAAGCATTCTCATTTTCTTATGCTTGTGTATGATAAATTATACATTTATACCACTTCTGCTTTGAAAATGGAGAGACCGGGTTTAAACTGTGTGACATAATCACTTGAAAATATTAGCCAATATATTCCTATTTGGACTGAAGTATTTGTCCTATACCCATGTGAAAAGTGCCAGGACAACTTGACTGAAAGATTCATGCCTGTGAAAGACTAAAACAATATGAAAGTTTCATGATCATTAACTTCTCCTATAATAGAGAAATTGGCCATGTTACTTAAAATTCAGGGAAAATTGATATTTGGTATAGATTCTCATGCTAATCAATTCAACTGACCATTTTTTAGTATTTTGGCTGAACATGGTTTTATTATTATCTGGAGTAGAAATCATTTTTGCAAATATTTATTTCATATATTTATAATGTATACATTTTCCACTGCTAGAAAATATACCAGGTGCTTACCTTGTCAGGTAGGAAAAATAGACTGAGGGAAACAATGCATATTCCTCACACTCTAGGATGTCTGTAGCCTGCTCCATACCATACTTTGAAAATGATGCATTTGAACAACCTAGAGAGGCATAGTCCCTATATTATGGGTTATATTTTCAGTTTTTATTAAAATTATGATTTGCCCTGGGCCTGTGAGGGTATACTTATCTGCCTGGCTTGATTATATTCTCTCTGAAGGTGGTCCAAGGTGAGAAACTTTCCATAGATGAGGAAATAACTTGTAGGGATTTGCTAGGAAGTTGGTGAATAATATCTACTGTTCATTCTCAAATTTTACTGTATTTCTTAAAGCAAATAGTGTGGTCATAGCACATATTGGAAATGTGTACCTAGCCCTGGTAACTACTTGGCAGCTGGTATTGTCAAAAAGGAGGAAAGGGAGGAAGTTTGAATAAACAGGGAAAGGACGAAGGAAGGAAGGAAAGGGAAAAGAAGGACACGTCCAAGTGTATTATGGGATACACATTCTGAGTATAAGAACATGCCTATCAAGTCACTGGCTCCCAATGTTTTCAAAGAGATGATCTGATCAGAAAGGAGTACATGTACTCAAGTTTCAGGAAAATGTTTACCCATTTCTAGTTCACCTGTCTTAGCTTTGATCTTAAAACAAACAAAAACAAAAACAGACACTGAACAATGTAAGGAAACAGTTCTTGGTAGCTATCAAGTGTTTCTACACATGGAACAGGCAGATGCACTGTCTTTATCATGAATTATCCTTTTAAGGATATGTGTATTGCAGAGAGCCTTGCTAGATAGATAGTGTCTCCTGCTGGAATAAAGGGCAGATTTGCTTCTGTACATATACTAAAAATAGTGCCTCCCTCCAGGGAAAACATCAGCATGCTCACTGCCTATTATTAACTATTTAGGTTAAGCTTGGAGTTCCCCTTCTATAATGCAACCCACTGCCTATGCAGATGTCACCTGGCCCTCTTCATATTGCTTTTGGGAATTGGGGCTCAGGGAAATTATACGAATTCTGATACTCTGGGTATTGCTTTCACTATGAATAATAAACTCTCTGTTGTCTCTGACCCAGGAGTCTCATGTCTTCTGCTAGGCTAACATGTTAGCATGCAAGTAGGGTAAAATCTCAGACCCTTCACAGTTCTTGACAAATGTCAGATCTGAAAGGGATATTAGAGATATGTAGTCTAACCCCTCTATTTTATAAATAAGAGAATTTAGACCCAGAATTTAATGCATCTGTCCAAGGTCAAAGAGGTGATTAACAATAGAACCAGAACTAAAGGTAATGAAAACATGCCCTAAAGGCAAACAACTTTAACTCTGAATTTGTTGATAATGGCATTTTGACTTAACAATGCTCCTTCCAGATCTCTTCAGATTTCTTCTATAATATCTGTGTGCCCTTCCCTATGCATACTTTTGTTTCCCACTACCATGGTATTCAGACCGAAGGGGTGTGAAAGTCCAGCACCCTTGCCTCAGGTGGCAACAATTCTGACATGTAACACCCTAGAGTTTGTTTGTGGGACACAGCTGGACCCTATGCTCCCCAGGGCTTTTGCCAAGATTATACCCTTGTTGGCTTCCCGTCTCTGTCCTGCTTCCCTCAGTCTCTTTCCAATTTCTTCTGGGATCACTTCCTTAATAAATTACTTGTCCACAAATCCTCATCTCCAGGTCAGCCTCTGGGGAACCTGCCCCAAGATGGTAATCTAATTCTTCAAGTGAATTAGACAAGACCCTAACCTTTGAGAGAGCAATATTTGTATTTATTTCTTCTCCTTCTCACCTGGAAAATCTAAGAAGCAGAAATGGGCCTTTGGTAATCACAACCAATGTCTGCACCACAGTGACTCAGTATATTTTCAAAAAAGCACAAGGCTCAATGACCGCTACTACCATTGGTGGTGAGACAGCATAAGCTCAATTCATAGATATAGCTGTCATTTAAAAATTATGATGTGCCTACTCTCTGTAAGGAACTGGAGGATATACGGAAATAAATGACACAGTCCCTTCCTTGAGGCAAAATAGGTTTAAAAAAATAAGACAGGAGAAAGGCTTTCACAACGTGAAGAAGGCTGTTCCCAGAGCCTAAGAAGTAGAAAAATTGAAGCAACAGAACATATTTAAAAAATAGAACTCGTTTGTCTATTTATTTATCCATTCCAAAAACATCACTAATTAAACACCCATGATACACCAGGTACCAGGTACTATGCTGGGTACTGAGTCAGTGGTGTTCTGTGACTATTTAACAACCAGATAAAAACAAGCCTGCTTTGTGGTGTTTGCCAATTTCTGTGGCGGAAGTGTTCCCACCTTGGTTGATTTCAAGCTATCAAGGGGACATCAATCGAATCACAAAATTCCTGAAAATATAACAGCAAGATCTTGTGAACCAGTACAAGCCAGCTGCAGCACACCGCAGCCCTAGGATATATCAGTGAACACCATGGAAACGTTTCTGTCATTCCACAGCTTACTGACACAACGGTACACAAGTAAATAGAGTGTGCTTGGGAAAGCAGACAGAAAACGCTGCCCCTAAGAGGAGCACCCCCTAACTCAGTCTTAAAGATGAGGGGGCAGGAAAGGCTTCCCAAAGAAATAACATTTACTCGGAGCCCAGAGCATCAGAAAGGGTTCATTAAGTGAAGGAAGGCCAGGAGGTGAGAGAGGATGGCTTCTTTGAAAAGATTAGGAACAAGAGGGAAGGTAGCAAGAGGCAAGGCTGGAGATTTAGGGAGGGAGAGGCTGTGACCAGCGTCCTTGGACTGGATAAGCAGTTTGGACTTTGGCCTAAGGCACAATTTCCTCCAGTAAGTCCACAAAATGCCAATAGATGTGTGGAAAACAATAGAAAACAAAACAAAACCTATGTTCAAAAATGTTTTGGAAATACTGGTTGTCCTCACCGTGGAATTTCTCATGCAGTTGGCTCTCCCAGGGTGAGGCAGAGCACACACAATTTCTTGGAATGATTTGACTGTGGAATGCCTCCCACTTATTTTTAGAATTATATCTCAGGAGTAGGGTGCTAAGGAACTTGTCTTCACAAAACACATTCTGGAAAGTGCTCTTCTAAGAACAATGGGAAGGCATTGTAGATTTTTAAGCGACAGTGACATAATCAGATAACCCTGTAGTTATGTTTTCTTTTCACTAATTAGTGATTTGTTTTGAATCATGTTTTTCTATTAGCTGCACCCCTTCCCAACTGGTTTCTCTTCCCAAATTGTAAAAAAAAAGGCCTAGGAAAACATCTAAATACATCTTAATAGTAAAAAACAAAAGTAGTTTTGCAGAGGTATTACACTAGTAATAAATTTGGTAGATTTCATTGTTTTAGTGTCTGACTTTAATATTTCTTTTCAAAATTTCCATTATTTTTGAAAAGGAGAGAAGGTAAAATCTGGGCCTCTCTCAACATTTAGGCCTCATTTTATTGAAAAGGAAACAATGACAAATGAATCCATTCACCTCTAGAAGATTATAGACTCCCACATCTGAAGTGGAAATTGTAGCTTAGGTGATCATGTACTGTATGTTTACTTTATTGCAACTTTGTTCTATATAAGGAATGATGGGGCAAGGATTGAGATAGAGGATAAGAAGAAAGAGGAGGGGAGAAGAAAGACCATTTAGCGACCTATCAGAGCTTGATGAAGCCTGATATAATTAACAAACTTGTGATATCTCTAGCAATTGTAATTCCAATTATTTGCTAGCTGAAGGCAGCTTTCACTGCTCTAAGTTAGGAAATCATGGAAATAGCCTAATTAATATAATTTGCCTTATGCTCTCTAAGAAAACAAAAACAAATATGTCATTTTTTAGAATAAATAGCATGGTATAGACTAAATATTATAAATATTCAGTCAGTTTGCAGAACAAATATTGCATATTATGGATCCTTTTCAGCAATTTTATGAAATTCAGCATGATTTAATGAAATTATGATGGCTGTTTGAGTTTTACAACTAAATTACAATAAAAAGAAAGTACTTCCTTTGCATGGATAAGAGGAAGATCCTTGACGAAATAGCATGGTAGAGTTTATAATGCTGTGGGCCTGAGGAGACAAAGATTTCATTCTTTTTCTTGCCAGTTTTCTAAACTCAAGAGAAGCCCAAAGTTAAAATAAATCTTTTAAAAATTCCATATGCTACTGTGGAGAGACATAATAAATAATTCTTTGCCATTTCATCATGTAGAATTGAGAGATAAAGCTGTTTGTAAAACCCTAAAGATTACAAATCATTTCAACAGGTCATCATATGTTAATGTCAGTGAGAATTTAATCATCACATGTGAAAATGCATATTGCAATGGTTGGCCTGCATGCTTTATGTATGGGGCTCCCCCTCACCCCCTTATATTTAATCACCTGCTCTCTGTCCTGCTGTCAAGTATTTACCCCTCAAGAAAAACTTACCATGATAAAGAAGGGAGAGAGAGAGAAAGATAACTGAGTTTATTAACAAGTATTTATTGACAAGTATGTATTTCCAGCACTATGCTAGGCACTGTAAAGTAGGCAAAAGCAATGTTTTAATGCCAGACATGACCCCTTGCCTTGAAGAATTTTACTATGTATTTGGAGCAACAAAATTCTCATTTACAAATCAATTACAGATGAGCTAAATGCTATATGTACAATATTAACCTGAAAGGCAATAGCTAAGAAATGAGAGGTCCACTAACCTGGAGTGGTAGCAAGACTTCAGGTACTAGCTAGAGGTGGAATCTTGAGGGATATTCAGGATGTGGAGCAGTAAAGAAGGGAGGGTATCCCAACCAGAGGAGGGACTTAGCATAGGGAAAATCACAGAGATACACCTGTGTGTGGTAGAGAAAGGATAAAACTAATAATATAAGTTATCATATACACAAGAGAGGAGTTGAGTAAGGTTACTGATAGTTTAGCAAGCCCAGAAAAGAGGCTGGGAAATAATAAGGTAGAAAACAAGGAGATTCTTGGGCCAGAAGATGACAGAATTACTCTGATTTAAAAAAAAATAGGGAAAACAATAGATGAAACAGTTTCAAAATTAGGACAGATTATAGCCCAGAAGAGAGCAGAGTCAAAGTGAAGAAGGATATTTTGGTAAGTGATAAGTGAAGAGAGGAGCAACTGAACAAAGGAAATGGAAATGGAAATAAACATGGAGAAGCAAATCAAAAGACATATCAAATAAGGAAGTATTAAACTGCCTTTTATGATAGTTTGGATATAGAGGACAAAGAAAAAGGAAGTTAAAGAGGACCTCAGGGTTTTTAGCTATGACGAGAAGGGATGGTACCACTGGGGTAAAATTGTGTGATGAGCTCTGATTTATCCATGAGATGGAACTACAGATAAGGCAATATTTGATAGGTACTTTGGGGAGTCAGCAGCACAGAACTGATTGAAGCAGGACACTTCAACCACCACTATTTTCATCCTCTAAATTTTGATACAGATATCAAAACAGCCTTTACCTGAATAGATAAAGCCATGAAAGCTCATGTGGTAAAGACTGCTAGACTCCATTCATGTTTTCTTCCATAGGAATAGAACTGTGGCATGGCATATAGATAGCTTGTGTGGTAAGCCAAACAATGGCTCCCAAAGACGTCTATATCCTAATCTTCAGAATCTGTGAATACATTAGGTTACATGGCATGGGGGTATTAAGATTGCAGATGGAATTAAGAAGACTAATCAGCTGACCTTCAAATAAGATGATTATTCTGGATTATCTGGGTGAGCCCAATGTAATCACAGGATCCTTCCTTCCTTTAAAATGGAAGAGGGAGGCAGAAGAGGAGGTTAGTTAGAGGGATATTTGAAAATGCTGTGTTGCTGGCTTTGAATTTGAAGGAAGGGGCCATAAGTCAAGGAATATAGGAACCCTCTAGAAGCTGAAAAAGGCAAGAAAACAGATTATCCCCTAACGCCTCCAGAAGGAACGTAGCCCTACTTTGATTTTAACCCAGTGAGAGTTCAGACTTCTGACCTTCTATAATATAATAAATTTGTGTTATTTTAAGACACCAAGCTTGTGGCAATTTATTATAGCAGCAATAAAAATCTAATACAGGGCTTCCCTAGTGGTGCAGTGGTTGAAAGTCCGCCTGCCAATGCAGGCGACATGCATGGTTCGTGCCCCAGTCTGGGAGGATCCCACATGCCGCGGAGTGGCTAGGCCCGTGAGCCATGGCCGCTGAGTCTGAGCGTCCGGAGTCTGTGCTCTGCGACGGGAGAGGCCACAACAGTGAGAGGGCCGTGTACCGCAAAAAAAAACCACGAATACAACTGGCTAGCCATACTACATTTCCCATCTACTCTTATAGTTAGATGTGACTATGTGACTAAATTTTCACCAATGAGATGACAGAGATGATGATGTGTACTTTCGGGGAAGCACCCATTGCACAGCTTGTCACCTTGTCCCAGGATTACCCAATCAGTGCCTTGGGTCTAAAACATTCTCTTATATGGATACTGTGAACCAAACTTCCACTTGGCCCCAGATTCTTCTTCCTTATTAGAAGAAACCCTTCCCTGTTCTGGGTATGTAGTCAACTTCCTTGTATCATACAGTACCTGGCCAGCCCCGCCAGTATATCTGCCCCCATGGGAAGTCTTTGCCTTCAGCACAAGAAGGGGGCATGCAGTCCACTGTCCTGTGTCAGGTATCAGGAGGGACATGCTGGCCATAGGAGACCAGCGCACATTACAGATGCTGATCTTGCTGAATCTCTTCTCCTTTCTGTGAGTAAAGGGTTGTTCCAACCAGAGCCTCATGTGTTGAATCCTCCCTGGTTCAAACCCATAGAAGATGCTGTGGACTGAGGTCTGTGAGCTCCTAATTCTGGTGGTTGGCATTGTTATGATCTTTGCCATTCTCTATGCACAGTGGAAAGTCTCACCTGGGACTGGTAGTTAGGGCTTCCTGCTTGACATGTATGGTATCCAGGCTGGAGCCTTTAAGATGGTGGACCTGCTTCTTTCATTCTCTTTCACCATCCGTTGAAATGGAACACAGGTGTGACTGTGAACATACTTTGACCATTCAGATAAAGACAATACCATACAGAGGAAATGGCAGAGAAACAAAATGGAAGGAAATTGGACTTCTAAGTTATGCTGCGCAGCAAAGCCCCTCACTGATCTGGAACAGAAACTGTTACCTGAGAGAGAACTATACCTGCAATTTGTTTCAACCATTGCATTCTGGAGGCTTTATTTTATAGTAGCTAGTATGACCATGTATTAGTCAGGATTCTCCACAGAAACAGAGCCAACCAGATATATATAGGAAGAGATTTATTATAAGGAATTGGCTCATGCAATGAAGAAGGCCAAGTTCCTTCATCTTCTGTCTGCAAGCTGGAGACCCAGAAAAGCTGCTGGTGTGATTCAGTTCAAGTCCATGGACCTGAGACCCAGGAGTGTCATGGGCAGGAGAAGATTGATGTCCAGCCCAAGCAATCAGGCAGCAAGAGCTGACTTTTTCCTTCCTCTGCCTTTTTGTTCTATTCAGGCCTTTGCTGAATGATGCTCACTCACATTGGAGAGGGCAAACTACTTTACTGAGTCTACTGATTCAAATGCTAATTTCATCTGGAAACGCCCTCACAGACACACCCAGAAATGTTGTTCAGCAAAATATCTAGGCACCCCATCATGTAATCAAGTTGACACCTAAAATTAACCAATAAAATTAACCATCACAGAGCTTAAATAACACAGGATGATTTTGTCGAAGGAGGGAATATGTGTGTTATGGAAGAAGGAGGTTAGAGAGGAGAAGGCTAAGAACAGCCTTTAGGACCACCTTCATGTAAAGGGTAGGAACCTACAAAGATTGGAAAGGAGAGTAAAATGTTATAGCATCTAGAGGAGACAAAATTTCAAGAAGGACATGATTAGCAACTGTCAATGCACCAGAAAGATGAGATCAAGGCTTAAGGGAAACAAAAACCCTTGGAATGAATGACTAGTGAGTCATTCTTGTTCACTCTCATTTGTCCTCCTCTGTCTTTCCTACACCTTTAAGTACCGTCTCTATACTTGTAACTCCAAATGCATATCTCCAGACCAGATTACCCTTCTAACTTACTTGATGTTACCATTAGATGTCTCATAGGCATCTCAAACTCAATATAACAAAAAGTGGACACTCGAGTAACCCCACATCCTCCAGAAACAAGTCCATTCTTCCTTCTGACTGCCCCATCTCAGTAAAATCACCTCATCCCTCGAATTGCCCAAGCTTGAAAACTGAGACTTCCTTTTTCTCTTTCACCTTTCATATTCAATCCATTAATCCATCACCAAATCCTGTCAATTATACATCAAAATATACCATGAGGGGCTTCCCTGGTGGCGCAGTGGTTGAGAGTCCGCCTGCCGATGCAGGGGACACGGGATCGTGCCCTGGTCCGGGAAGATCCCACATGCCACGAAGTGGCTGGGCCCGTGAGCCATGACCGCTGGGCCTGCGTGTCCGGAGTCTGTGCTCCACGATGGGAGAGGCCGCAACAGTGAGAGGCCTGCGTATCGGAAAAAAAAAAAAAAAATATATATATATATATATATATATATATATATATATATATACACATACATACCACAAATTTTATCCTGGTCAAATCCACCATCACTTCCTGCCTAAAATCATGCAATATCTTACCAATTGTACCCTTCAAATCCATCTTCCCCCACATTACAAAACTATCAGTGATGTGTTACCACACTTTTTTAACCTGCTTCCCATTGCACTCAGGGTTAAAATATAAAAATCATTAACATGGCCTAAAAAAGCTCTGTATAATATTTCCTAGGTTTACCCTTCCAACTTTTTTCTCTCACCAATTTTCCTCTTGCTCTTTATACTTTGGCTACACAGAATATCTTTCAGTTTTTCTAATGTACCAATTATCTTCTTCCTTAGGGTTTTCACACATGCTTTTCCCACTGTGGAACTTCTTCTATTCTGTTCATCAACCTAACTCTTCTCATTCTTCAGGTGTTGGTCTCAGCATAGGTTTTTCATATAGACATTCCTTATTTCCCCTCAAAATGAGGTGACCATTATTATTCTCTTCATAGGGTCATGTTATTTTCCTTCATAGCACTTGTCAAATATTTCGTTCTGATTTGTGTAATTCTTTGATTAGCTTCTATACTCTTCTCTAGTTTCTCTATCTATGAGGGCAGAGTTTCCATTTGTTTTGTCCACCATTCTATAGAAAGTCCCTAATTTGTAGCATGTCTAACTTGCTGTATGCAGTCAGTAAATATTTGTGGATCTTAATGACCTTTGGAAAGTACTTTCCATTTGAGTGGGAGCAGCAAGAATTCAGACTTCAGAGTTTTAACACAAGCATGGATGAATGAGGAGAGCTGATGGATTTGGGTGAGGATAGGGAAGAAGAGATGAAGCTGACTTAGGAAAAGCATTCCTTGTTGCCTGTATTAACCATATTTCTGCTCTCCACCATTAAGCAATTCATATATTCCTATAACTCCTACATTTCATAAATATTGGCATTGATCACCATTAGAAAGTGTCTGTGCCTTGATATTAATTGCTCTGTTAATATAAATGTTCCTTGGCTTCTAGGACCTAACAACCATAGAAAGAAAGGAAAATGGTACAAAAAAAACATATAAATGCAAAATGAAGATACAGTTGGAAATATGAATACATTTGGAAAAGATAATACACAGTAGATACTAATGTTTACTTATAACATTAAGCTTTGCCAAAAACAAAAACAAAAAATCTCCTTGTGGACAACTGCAAGTTGATCATGTGAAAGTGAGAAAGGGTAGAAAATGACAGATGAGCTACAAAGTAAATAACTATAAGATAATATTCTTTGAAAACATAATCCTAACATAATGGAGTGCAATTATTAACAGGGAAAATTTAATGGATATTTTAGCAAAAGAGAATCTTATCTTGCATACTCAGTTTCTCTTATCTACCATTCCTATTCCTCGATCTGTCTGGGCAAAGCATGTCTCAGCCAGACCAACTCTTATATTTCCATGATGTAGAATCAAAGAATAGGCAGAAGAGGACATGGCAGCAGGACAAAAGAGTCTACAAAAGAGAGAAAAGACTAAGTGAGAAAGGTTAATGGAATCTACAAAATAAATGAGAGAGCAGATAGAATAGAGGCTTTGCAAGCAGGTGAGGTAGAGTCGGGGTGGGAGGAATGTGTGTTCTCTAAAGAGTATGGGGTATGAGAAATTAGGAAGCAAAAGAAAGGGGACATGTGAAGCATCTTGGATGTGACACCACTCAAGGCTGAACGACAGGAGCCACAGTTTCATTAGCTTTACATAAGTTGAGCTATCATCTCTAAGTGGTCATGGTCCAGCAATGAGATCTAGGAATCATTATCGACTCTTCTCAGAAAGCACTGACAAAAAGTGCTGCAGCATTTGTTGAATGAAAATGATAACATGGCCATGCCTCAATCATTGTATGTAGTTCTGATCATCTCAAACAAAGAGAGAGAGAGAAAATCTGGAGAGAAAACTGAAAAAGGCCATTAGGATTCAAATATTGAGTGACTGGTTGGGAATGGTTGACTTTTCTCCCAAACTCTAAGAGCCTATGAGTTATCCAGAAGAAGACATATATGTAAATACACACACACACACACACACACATACACACACATGTACACATGTATGCATAAATGATTTTTTTTTTTCAATTTGGAAAGATAAAGCCTGGATGATGGAGAATATGTTACAGGTCTGTCACATATTCAGTGTATATTAAGGATTGGACATGGACTTGATAAAATGTATGGAATGTGAGAACTATGATTAATGCTTTGAAGTTTTATTTCAGTAATTTCAAGGTAAATTGTGACTATCAAAAAGTACAAGGTGGAGGAAGCTATAGGATTCTCTTGAGGGAATGGAGACAATGGATGTCTGGAGGAATTTAGAAAGAAAGTTTAGCCTTGGGAAGGCTGAACAGTTTGGGGATTGAGAGTGAGGATATGTCAAGATAGATAGAGATTCCAGCCCTAGCCAATAAGCACAGTCATTGGTCCTCTTCTCCCCATCACTTTTTTGTTTTACTACTAAGTGCAGATAAATAGTAAAAGAATCCTGAGTCAGAAAATGAAGAAAGTAAAAACATAGATAAGGTTCAAATGGGCTCAATCAATCATTTAATAAATATTTATCAAGTGTCTCCTGAAACACAATCATCACTCAATGTGTCCTGCGGGACAGATTTAAGGGAGGAAAAGACATACTTATTTTCTTAAGGAATCTGCAGGCTAGGTAAATATATAAAATATTTACTAGCAAAAGATAGTCTATTGTATAGGACACCCAATAAGTAAGTTCTCTTGGGAGAATTAATGTAGTGTAAAGCAAATAAAAGTAATTTGCATTCCATGAACAATATGGAGCTACTGAAGGTTTTTGAGCATTGGAATAAAGTACACAAATTTGCATTTCAGGAATGTAGAATGTTTAGGAGGCCAGGAAAATAAGAAGTAAGGGAACTATCGCAGTAGTTTAAAATTCAGTGATTTCATAAAATAGAGTAAAATAGTAGATAGAAAATGCATTAAAAATCCATTTCCCAGTTAGTGAGTTGGTTTAAAATATTGTTTTTATAGATTCAAAAAATGTTTAGGTAAACTATTAGTTGAAATTGCTATAACCATCTATTAATTAAAATGATATATATCTCTAATATATGCAGGGTAACAATCCATATTGCCATATGCAATCCATATACCTAAGCAGAAGACAGAATATGGCTTTGCTCATGTTCTATTAAAATTTTGTATTTTTGACCTATATAACATTTATGTTTTTATAACCAGGAGATTAGGAGGAAAAATGAAGAGAGCTATTGATATTACATATTTAGGGATGAAAACATCTGTAGAGGTACTCCTGCGAGCATTTCAATATAATATTCACCCTTGTAACGAAAGTGAATCACACATAGTAGGAGATCAATACGGATTTGTTGACTGAATTGGAATGTAAGGAATAATGCATATATTACTGCAGTAATAGTTTCTGGCAGATGAGCAAGAAGGGAGTTACAGTGTGTAGAGTGTGGCGAAATGAGTGTGGGACATGCTGAATATTGAAAAGAATTGTCTAGCTATTATATAGTTTGCATATATTATTAACAAAAAATAATTTCTTTCCAAATAAAATATCAAAGTGAAGTGGTAAAAAAGGGAAGATTAAAAAATTTTAAAGAAAAATATTTTTCTCACAAATATTAATGTTATATGTATTAAGTGATAAACAACATTAGGATAGCAATTAAAATTAGCATAATGAACTTAAACAAAACCTTTATGAAAAATTATGGATTTCTTTTTTAAGAGCAAATTCCATCTGAGAATATTTACCAGCACTGTTTCAACTATCATCAAATCATAGTGATAATAACAAATATTATACCCATTTTGAAGATGAAATAAAGTAAATCAATAATAATTTTCAAGTGACATATTAGAGTAATGGTAAGAATAATAAACAAAGATAAACTTTTCAATATGATGTATCAACAAGCAGTTGTCTCATCAATATCTTCAATAAATATTTTCATTTTTCTCATAATATATCTCTTTTTTCCAGTCTCTGATTTTAGTCAAGAATTATCACCAATACAGCTATGTTAAGCACAGTTTTCAAAGGAAGCTGAGGAATCTTTTTCCCGAGGGCTTAAAAATCGTTAAAATACCCATCTGTGTATAAAATGTGGTTGAAGTATGCTTAAAGTGGAAAAGTTTTATTACTTATATATATGTTATGCATATCCTTTGTATGTAGTAAAATTTTATTAAAAAATAAAGAAAAAAATAAGTGAACTAAGTATTCAACTCAAGAGGTTGGGAAAAGAGCAAAAGAAAAACACAAAACAAATGAGAAGGAAGAATATGATGATGATGACGATGACAAAATAAATTAAACAGGCACAACACCCAAAACAGCAAATGGTAGAGAAAGCAGCATAATGAAAAGCTAATTCTTTGAAAAGATTAATTATATAGACAGAGCTTTGGCAAGATGATTAAGAGAAAAGATGTGAATAAAAAAATACTTGAAAAATTTAAATTAATGATAGATAACATTTTTAAAAATATTATGAATCTATGTGCTAAAAATGTGAATATCTGAATGAAATAGATATATTTGTAGAAAGTCATAAACTGCCAAAATTGCCACAAGAGGAAAAGAAAGCTTTCATAGACAACAAAGCATGATCCATAAAAAAAAAAAAATGGATAAATTGGATGTCATCAAAAAATTTTTAAATTTTCACTGGAAAATCCCATTTAGAAGATGGGACAGTTAGTTACAGACTAGGAGAAAATCTTTTTGCAAAGGAGAAAATCTTTGCAAACAATTTATCGAACAGAGCACTATTATCTATAATATATAAGTAACATTTAAAACTCAAAAGAAAAAGAAAACAAGTAATCTAATTAAAAAATGGACATAAAACATGAAGAGACAGTTCACCAAAGAGAATATATGGATGGCAAATAAGCACACGAAAAGATGTTCAACATCACTATCAGGAAAGTAAAATGAAGACAATGATGAAATATTACTACATGGCTATATGAACAGCTAAAATAAAACAATATTGATAATACTAAATGCTGACAAGTATGTGAAGAAACTAAATATGTTATACAGTGCTGGTGGGACAGTAAAATGGTGCAGCTGCTTTGGAAAATAGTTTGCAGTTCCTTAAAAAGTTAAACAAAATGTTAACCAAAGAGTTAAACCAGATGACCCAGATGTTCCACTCCTAGGAAATTTAACATGTATGACCACACAAAAATGTGTACAAAGATGTTCATAGAAACTTTTATTAATAATAGTCAAAAACAAAACTGTAAAAAATGTGAATGTCCTTCAACAGGTAAGTAATTAAACAAACTGCTCTATATCTATATTATGGAATAATACTCAGCAATAAAAAAGAAGAAACTATTGACACATGCAACTTGAATGTATCTTAAGGGTATTATACCCAGTGAAAAAAAGCCAATCTCAAAAGATTACAGACTGTATGATTCTATTTAAATAATGGAATGACAATCAAAATGACAAAATTATAGAGAGAGAGAACAGAGGAATAGTAGCTGCCAGGGGTTACGGTGAGAGGTGGGTGAAGGGCAGGATAGGTAGCCTATAAAGTAGTAGCATGAAGGATTTCTGTGGCAACGGAACAGTTCTATATTTTGATGGTGATGGTTACAATAGTCTATACATATGATAAAATTACATAGAACTACACATACACACAAACACACACACATACACAAGCACATGTAAAAGTGGTCTAAGGCCTGTAGATCGTACCAATGTCAATTTCCTGTTTTTGATATTGTATTATGGTTATACAAGATGTTAACCACTGGGGAAAACAGTGAAAACACATGGGATCTCTCTTTACTATTTTTGCAACTACCTGTGAATATATCACTTTTTCAAAATTAAAACTTAGCCTTAAGAGCAAAACAAAACAAACAAACAAATCTAAATCCTTACTTAATGTTACATACAAAACCAACTGCAGGTATATTAAAACCAAATGTAAAAAGTTGAACTAGTCATTAGAAGAAAATATAGGAGAATATCTTTGTGACCTAGGAGTATGCAAAGATGTCTTAAAAGTTCAAAAACACAAACCACAACCTAAAAATTTTATTTACTGGGTTACATCAAATTAAGGGTACCTATTCAATGAAGATAAAATTTAAAAGTTCACTGACAGGTAACAGACTAAGGAAAGATATTAGCAGGGTCTAAAATCAATAAAGGTATATACCTAAAATATACAGGGAATTCATAAATCAACAAGAGAAAAACAGCAACTTCAATAGAATAATGGCCATAGGTTGAGAACAGGAAATGTACAGAGGATAAATCCCCAAACCATAATAAGCATATGAAAACATGCTCAAAATTATTAGCAATCTGAGAAATATACATGAGGCCTTTTACATCTGTCCAATTGGAAAAAAAGTTAAAAGCTGGGTAATGTCAAACATTGGTATAGATGTGGGGATAAAAAAATTTCCTCAGCTAGTGGAATTATAAACATACTCAATTAAATATAAATAATTGTAATTTATATTGCAAATAACTTCTCACAGAGGTCCATAAGAACCATGCACAAGAATATTCACTAAAGCATGTTTGATGAGAGGAGTGTGAGGAATTCTATGCATCAACTGCTGGGAAAATAGAGAGGTCAAATGCAGTGAGTACAGAACATGGAGAACGAGGTAGCAGTCAGAAGCAGTGGATTAATGTACGTGTAGCAACATGGATGGATTTGAAAACAATGCTGAGTGAAAAAAGGAAGAAATATAGTGACATATAACACAATATTGTCAAATAAGTTAAAATGAATGAATCAAAAATTCACATTTTGCAAGAACACATACATAGTAAATGCAATGGAATGATTGTTGATGGGAAGCATGAAATGGGTATGGGGAATAGGGATAGATGGAAATTAATTAACGAGAGGATGCTTATGAGGACCAATTAAGATAATATGCTATGAGGGGGAAGATGGCGGTAGAGCAGGATGCGGAAATCACCTTCCTCCCCACAGATACATCAAAAATACATCTACACATGGAACAACTCCTACAGAACACCCACTGAATGCTGGAAGAAGACCTCAGACCTCCCAAAAGGCAAGAAACTCCCCAAGTACCTGGGTAGGGCAAAATAAAAAAGAATAAACAGAGACAAAAGAATAGGGACGGGACCTGGACCAGTGGGAGGGAGCTGTGAAGGAGGAAACGTTTCCACACACTAGGAAGCCCCTTCACAGGCAGAGACTGGGTGGCAGAGGGGGGAAGCTTCGGACCCGTGGAGGAGAGCACAGCACCATGGGTGCGGAGGGCAAAGCGGAGAGTTTCCCGCACAGAGGATCGATGCCGACTGGCACTCACCAGCCTGAGAGGCTTGTCTGCTCACCCACTGAGGTGGGCAGGGCTGGGAGCTGAGGCTCGGGCTTTGGTTGGAGCACAGGGAGAGGACTGGGGTTGGCGGTGTGAACACAGCCTGAAGGGGTTAGTGCACCATGGCTAGCCGGGACGGAGCCCAGGAAAAAGTCTGGACCTGCCGAAGAGGCAAGAGACTTTTTCTTCCCTCTTTGTTTCCTGGTGTGCGAGGAGACGGGATTAAGAGCGCTGCTTAAAGGAGCTCCAGAGACGGGCGCGAGCCACGGCTATCAGTACGGACCACAGATATGGGCATGAGACGCTAAGGCTGCTGCTGCCGCCACCAAGAAGCCTGTGTGTGAGCACAGGTCACTATCCACAAATCCCTTCCGGGGAGCCTGTGCAGCCCGCCACTGCCAGGGTCCCGGGATCCAGGGACTACTTCCCCGGGAGAAAGCATCACAGTGCGCCTCAGGCTGGTGCAATGTCACGCTGGCCTCTGCCGCCGCAGGATCGCCCTGCACTCCGTACCCCTCCCACTCCCCGGCCTGAGTGAGCCAGAGCCCCCGAATCAGCTGCTCCTTTAACCCTGTCCTGTCTGAGCGAAGAACAAATGCCCAACGGAAACCTACACACAGAGGTGGGGCCATATCAAAAGCTGAACCCAGGAGCTGTGTGAACAAAGAAGAGAAAGGGAAATTACTCCCAGCAGCCTCAGGAGCAGTGGATTAAATCTCCACGATCAACTTGATGTACCCTGCATCGGCGGAATACCTGAATACACAACGAATCATCCGAAATTGAGGAGGTGGACTTTGAGAGCAAGATTTATTTTTTTTCCCCTTTTCCTCTTGTTGTAAGTGTGTATGTGTATGCTTCTGTGTGAGATTTTGTCTGTATAACTTTGCTTTCACCATTTGTCCTAGGGTTCTGTCCGTCTGTTTTTTTTTTTTTTACTTAAAAAATATTTTTTTCTAATAATTATTTTTTATTTTAATAACTTTATTTTATTTTACCCTCTTTCTTTTTTCTTTCTTTCTACGTTTTTTCCCTTTTATTCTAAGCCATGCAGATAAAAGGCTCTTGGTGCAGCAGCCAGGAGTCAGTGCTGTGCCTTTGAGGTGGGAGAGCCAACTTCAGGACATTGGTCCACAAGAGACCTCCCAGCTCCACGTAATAGCAAATGGCGAAAATCTCTCAGACATCTCCATCTCAACACCAACACCCAGCTTCACTCAATGACAAGCAAGCTACAGTGCTAGACACCATATGCCAAACAACTAGCAAGACAGGAACACAAACCCACCCACTAGCACAGAGGCTGCCTAAAATAATAATAAGGCCACAGACACCGCAAAACACACCACAAGACGTGGAGCTGCCCACCAGAAAGACAAGATCCAGGCTCATCCACCAGAACACAGGCACTACTCCCCTCCACCAGGAAGCCTACACAACCCACTGAAACAACTTTAGCCACTGGGGACAGACACCAAAAAGAATTGGAACTACGAACCTGCAGCCTGCAAAAAAGAGACCCCAAACTCAGTAAGATAAGCGAAATAAGAAGACAGAAAAACACACAGCAGATGAAGGAGCAAGATAAAACCCCACCAGACCTAACGAATGAAGAGGAAACAGGCAGTCTACCTGAAAAAGAATTCAGAATAATGATAGTAGAGCTGATCCTAATCTTGGAAACAGAATAGAAAAAATGCAAGAAACATTTAACAAGGACCTAGAAGAAATAAAGAGGAAATAAGCAATGATGAACAACACAATAAATGAAATGAAAAACACTCTAGAAGGGTTCAACAGCAGAATAACTGAGGCAGAAGAACGGATAAGTGACTTGGAAGATAAAATAGTGGAAATAACTACTGCCAAGCAAAAAAAAGAAAAAAGAATGAAAAGAACTGAGGACAGTCTTAGAGACCTGTGGGACAACATTAAATGCATCAACATTTGAATTATAGTGATCCCAGAAGAAGAAGAGAAAAAGAAAGGGACTGAGAAAATATTTGAAGAGATTATAGTTGAAAACTTCCCTAATATGGGAAAGGAAATAGTTAATCAAGTCCAGGAAGCACAGAGAGTCCCATACAGGATAAATCCAAAGAGAAACATGCCAAGACACATATTAATCAAACTGTCAAAAATTAAATACAAAGAAAATATATTAAAAGCAGCAAAGGAAAAACAACAAATAACACACAAGGGAATCCCCATAAGGTTAATAGCTAATCTTTCAGCAGAAACTCTGCAAGCCAGAAGGGACTGGCAGGACATATTTAAACTGATGAAGGAGAAAAACCTACAACCAAGATTACTCTACCCACCAAGGACCTCATTCAGATTTGATGGAGAAATTAAAACCTTTACAGACAAGCAAAAGCTGAGAGAGTACATCACCACCAAAGCAGCTTTACAACAAATGCTAAAGCAACTTCTCTAGGAAAGAAACACAAGAGAAGGAAAAGACCTACAATAACAAACCCAAAAGAATTTAGAAAATGGGAATAGGAACATACATATCAATAATTACCTTAAATGTAAATTGATTAAATTCTCCCACCAAAAGACACAGACTGGCTGAATGGATACGAAAACAAGACCCATATATATGCTGTCTACAGGAGACCCACTTCAGACCTAGGGACACATACAGAGTGAAAGTGAGGGGATGGAAAAAGATATTCCATGCAAATGGAAACGAAAAGAAAGCTGGAGTAGCAATTATCATATCAGACAAAATAGACTTTAAAATAAAGACTATTACAGGAGACAAAGGAGGACACTGCATAATGATCAAGGGATGGATTCAGGAAGAAGATATAAGAATTGTAAATATTTATGCACCCAACATAGGAGCACCTCAATACACAAGGCAAATACTAACAGCCATAAAAGAGGAAATCAACAGTAACATATTTATAGTAGGGGAATTTAACACCCCACTTTCACCAATGGACAGATCATCCAAAATGAAAATAAATAAGGAAACCCAAGCTTTAAATGATACGTTAAACAAGATGGACTTAATTGATATTTCAGGACATTCCATCCAAAAACAACAGAATACACATATTTCTCAATTGCTCATGGAACATTCTCCAGGATAGATCATATCTTGTGTCACAAATCAGGCCTCGGTAAATTTAAGAAAATTGAAAGTGTAACAAGTATCTTTTCCGACCACAGTGCTATGAGACTAGATATCAATTACAGGAAAAGATCTGTAAAAATTACAAACACATGGAGGCTAAACAATACACTACTAAATAACGAAGTGATCACTGTAGAAATCAAAGAGGAAATTTAAAGATACCTAGAAATAAATGACAATGGAGACACGATGACCCGAAACCTATGGGGTATAGCATAACCTGTTCTAAGACGGAATTTTATAGCAATACAATCCTACCTTAAGAAACAGGAAACATCTCGAATAAACAACCTAACCTTGCACCTAATGCAATTAGAGAAAGAAGAACAAAAAAAACCCAAAGTCAGCAGAAGGAAGGAAATCATAAAAATCAGATCAGAAATAAATGAAAAAGAAATGAAGGAAACGATAGCAAAGATCAATGAAACTAAAAGCTGGTGCTTTGAGAAGATAAACAAAATTGATAAACCATTAACCAGACTCATCAAGAAAAAAAGGGAGAAGACTCAAATCAATAGAATTAGAAATGAAAAAAGAGAAGTAACAACTGTCACTGCAGAAATACAAAAGATCATGAGAGGTTACTACAAGCAACTCTATGCCAATGAAATGGACAACCTGGAAGAAATGGACAAATTCTTAGAAATGCACAACATGCCAAGACTGAATCAGGAAGAAATAGAAAATATGAACAGACCAATCACAAGCACTGAAATTGAAACTGTGATTAAAAATTTTCCAACAAACAAAAGCCCAGGACCAGATGGCTTTACAGGCGAATTCTATCAAACATTTAGAGAAGAGTTAACACCTGTCCTTCTCAAACTCTTCCAAAATATAGCACAGGGAGAAACACTCCCACACTCATTCTACGAGGCCACCATCACCTTGATACCAAAACCAGACCAAGATGTCACAAAGAACGAAAACTACAGGCCAGTATCACTGATGAATATAGATGCAAAAATCCTCAACAAAATACTAGCAAACAGAATCCAACAGCTCATCAAAAGGATCATACACCATGATCAAGTGGGATTTATTCCAGGAATGCAAGGATTGTTCAATATACGCAAATCAATCAATGTGATACACCATATTAACAAACTGAAGGAGAAGAACCATATGATCACCTCAGTAGATGCAGGCATAGCTTTCGACAAAATTCAACACCTATTTATGTTAAAAACCCTGCAAAAAGTAGGCATAGAGGGAACTTTCCTCAATATAATCAAGGCCATATATGACAAACCCACAGCCAACATTGTACTCAATGGTGAAATACTGAAAGTATTTCCACTAAGATCAGGAACAAGACAAGGTTTCCCACTCTCACCACTCTTATTCAACATAGTTTTGGAAGTTTCAGCCACAGCAATCAGAGAAGAAAAGGAAATAAAATGAATCCAAATAGGAAAAGAAGTAGTAAAGCTGTCACTGTTTGCCGATGACATGATACTATACATAGAGAATCCTAAAGATGCTACCAGAAAGCTACAAAACTAGAGCTAATCAATGAATTTGGTAAAGTAGCAGAACACAAAATTATTACACAGAAATCTCTGGCATTCCTATACACTAATGATGAAATATCTGAAAGTGAAATTAAGAAAACACTCCCATTTACCATTGCAACAAAAAGAATAAAGTATCTAGGAATAAACCTACCTAAGGAGAAAAAAGACCTGTATGCAGAAAATTATAAGACACTGATGAAAGAAATTAAAGATGATGCAAATAGATGGAGAGATATACATTGTTCTTGGATTGGAAGAATTAACATTGTGAAAATGATTCTACTACTCAAAGCAATCTACAGATTCAATGCAATCCCTGTCAAACTACCACTGACATTTTTCACAGAACTAGAACAAAAAATTTCACAATTTGTATGGAAACACAAAAGACCCCAAATAGCCAAAGCAATCTTGAGAACAAAAAACAGAGCTGGATGAATCAGGCTCCCTGACTTCAGACTATACTACAAAGCTACAGTAATCAAGACAGTATGGTAGTAGCACAAAAACAGAAAGATAGATCAATGGAACAGGATAGAAAGTGCAGAGATAAACCCACACACATATGGTCACCTTATCTTTGATAAAGGAGGCAGAAATGTACAGTGGAGAAAGGACAGCCTCTTCAATAAGTCCTGCTTGTAAAACTGGACAGGTACATGTGAAATTATGAGATTAGAACACTCCCTAACACCATACACAGAAATAAGCTCAAAATGGATTAAAGACCTAAATGTAAGGCCAGAAACTACCAAACTCTTAGAGGAAAACATAGGCAGAACACTCTATGATATAAATCACAGCAAGATCCTTTTTGGCCCACCTCCTAGAGAAATGGAAATAAAAATAAACAAATGGGACCTAATGAAACTTCAAAGCTTTTGAACAGCAAAGGAAACCCCATAAACAAGGCCAAAAGACAACTCTCAGAAAGGGGAAAATATTTGCAAATGAAGCAGCTGACAAAGGATTAATCTCCAAAATTTACAAGCAGCTCAATAACAAAAAAAGAAACAACTCAATCCCAAAATGGGCAGAAGACCTAAATAGACATTTCTCCAAAGAAGATATACAGAGTGCCAACAAACCATGAAAGATTGCTCAACATCATTAATCATTAGAGAACTGCAAATCAAAACTACATGAGATATCATCTCACAATTGTCAGAATGGCCATCATCAAAAAAATCTAGAAACAATAAGTGCTGGAGAGGGTGTGGAGAAAAGGGAACACTCTTGCACTGCTGGTGGGAATGTGAATTGGTACAGCCACTATGGAGAACAGTATGGAGGTTCCTTCAAAAACTACAAATAGAACTACGCTGTGACCCAGCAATCCCACTACTGGGCATATACCCTGAGTAAACCATAATGACAAAAAAGTCATGTACCAAAATGTTCATTGCAGCTCTATTTACAATAGCCAGAAGTTGGAAGCAACCTAAGTTTTCATCATTGGATGAATGGATAAAGAAGTTATGACACATATATAGAATGGAGTATTACTCAGGCATAAAAAGGAATGAAATTGCGTTATTTGTAGTGAGGTGGATAGACCTAGAGTCTGTCATACAGATTGAAGTAAGTCAGAAAGAGAAAGAGACATACCATATGCCAATACATGTTTATGGAATCTAAAAAAAAAAAAAATGTAATGTGGAACCTAGGGGTAAGACAGGAATAAAGACACAGACCTACTAGAGAATTGACTTGAGGATATGGGGCAGGGGAAGGGTAAGCTGTGACAAAGCAAGAGAGAGGCATGGACATATATACACTACCAAACGTAAGGTAGATAGCTAGTGGGAAGCAGCCGCATAGCACAGGGAGATCAGCTCGGTGCTTTGGGACTGCCTGGAGTGGTGGGATAGTGAGGGTGGGAGGGAGGGAGATGCAAGAGGGAAGAGATATGGGAACATATGTATATGTATAACTGATTCACTTTGTTATAAAGCAGAAACTAACACACCATTGTAAAGCAATTATACTCCAATAAAGATGTAAAAAAAAAAAAAACGATAATATGCTATGATCTGAGGGGTATGATTAATTCAAACTTCCACATCTGAGGTGAGACCAATAGCAACAAAATATTGGAAGGAACCAGGTTGGTGTCAGAAGGCTTAGTCCTGCCACTAACAAGCTGCATGAACTTGTAAAAGACACTTGACTTCTCTCAGTTTCCCCACCTGTGAAAGGTTGCATTTTACTATGTGAAATCTAACTCTCCATTCATCTCCAATGTTCTACTCCCTTATTATGCTTTTCCAGTTCTACAAGTCTCTAATAGTGGAGACTTAATACAATCCATTAAGTTTTTTTTCCCCCAATATTTTTTTTGTTGTGGTAAAATACATGAAACATAAAATTACCATCTTAACCATTTTTAAGTGTATAGTTCAGTGATATCAAGTACATTCATATTGTTGTGCAAGCATTGTGCCCATCCACTCGTAGAACACATTTCATCTTGTAAAACTGAAACTCTATACCCATTAAACTGTAACTGCCCATTTCCCTATTCCTCCAGCTCCTGGCAACTACCATTCTACTTTATGTCTCTAGGAATTTAACTACTCTAGGTAACTCATATAAATAGAATCACAGTATTTTTCTCTTTGTGACTGGTTTATTTCACTTTAGCATAATGTCCTCAAGTTCATCCATGTTGTAGCTTATGTCAGAATTTTCTTGTTTTTTATGGCTGGATGGTATTCCATTGTATTTATACATATACCACATTATGATTGTCCATTCAGGTGTCAGTGAACAGATGGGCACTTTGATTGCCTCCATGTTTTAGCTACTGTGAACATGCTGCTATGAACCTGGATATTTAAACACCTCTTTGAGACCCTGCTTTCAATTCTTTTGGGAATATATCCAAAGTGGAATTGCTGGATCATGTGGTAAATCTATTTTTAATTTTTAGGAACCACCATACTGTTTCCCACAGTGGCTCTGTCATTTTACATTCCTATCAACAGTGCACAAGGGTTCCAACTTCTCCACATCCTTGCCAATGCTTATTATTTTCTGTTTTTATTTTGTACCTATTCTAATGAGTGTGTGGTGATATTTCATTGTGGTTTCTTCTTTTTTTACTGAGGTAACATTGATTTATAACATTATATAAATTTCATGTGTACAACATATTTCTACTTCTGTATACTCTACAATGTGGTCACCACAAATACCATATGATTTCATTCCTACTGGAAAAAAAAAACTAATAAACAAACAAAAGAAAAAATAAAATAAATGAAAAAGCCAAACCAAACAAAAACAAACACATAGATACAGAAAACAGAGTAGTGGTTAGCAGAGGTGGAGGACTGAGGAAGAGGGTGAAATGGGTAAAGGAGATCAATTGTATGGTGATTTCCCTGATTAGTGACATTGAACCTATTTTCATGTGCTTATTGGCTGTTTGTATACCTTCTTTTGAGAAATGTCTGTTCAAATCCTTTCCCATTTTTAAATTAGATGGATTTTTTTTGTTGAGTTTTTTTAGTTCTCTGTATAGTACGATATTAATCCCTTATCAGATATATGATTTGCAAATGTTTTCTCCTGTTCTGTGGGTTGCTTTTTCATTCCATTTATAGTGTCCTTTGATGTGCAAATTTTCTCATTTTGATGAGATCTAATTTATCTATGTTTTCTTTTGATGCCTGTTCCTTTGGTGTCATATTGAAGAAATTATTGCCAAGTCCAATGTTGTAAAATTTTCCCCCTATATTTTCTTCTAAGAGTTTTATAGTTTTAGCTCTTAGATTTTAAGTCTTTGATCAATTTTGAGTTAATTTTTTATATAGTGCTAGGTGGGTCCAACTTCATCCTTTTGCATGTGGATATCCAGTTTTCCCAGTGTCATTTGTTTAAAGGACTGTCCTTTTTTCCATTTAACAGCCTTATCACCCTTGGTTAAAATCATTTGACCATATATGAGAGAGTTTATGTCTGGACTTTATATTTTATTACATTGGTTTATGTGTCTGTTTTTATACAAGTACCACACTGTTTTGATTACTGTAACTTTGTAGTAAGTTTTGAAATCAGTAAGTGAGATTGTTTTGGCCATTTGGGGCTCCTCAACGTTTCATATGAACTTTAAGGTGAATTTTTCTATTTCTACAAAAGATGCTATTGGGATTTTAATAGGGATTGCATTGAATCTGTAGATTGCTTTGGATAGTATTGGCATTTTATCAATCTTAAGTCTTCCAATCCCCGAACATAGGAGTCTTTCCATATATTTATGTCTTTGATTTCATTCAGCAGTTTTGTAGTTTTCATTGTACATGCCATTTACCTCCTTGATTAAATTAATTCCTAAGTATTTTATTCTTTTTGATGCTATTATAAATAAAATTGTTTTCTTAATTTCCTTTTGAGATTGTTCATTGGTAGTGTATGGGAATGTATCTTATTACTGAACATTAACTTTGTATCCTACAACTTTGCTGAATTTGTTTATTAGTTCTAATGTATTTTTTTGGTGAACACTTTAGGATGTTTTCTATATAAAATTATATGATCTGCAAACAGACAATTATACTTTTTCCTTTTCAATTTGGTTGCTTTTTATTTCTTTTTCTTGTATAACTGCTCTGGCTAGGACTTCCAGTACTATGCTGAATAGAAGTGTTGAAAGCAGGCATCCTTACCTTGTTTCTGATCTAAGAGAAAAAGCTTTCAGTCTTTCACCTTTAAGTATGACATTTGCTGTGGATTTTTCATGTATGGCTTTTATTATGTTGAGGTAGTTTTCTTCTATTCCTGGTGTGTTGAATGTTCTTAATCATAAAAGGATACTGAATTTTGTCAATTGCTTTTTCTGTATCAATTGAGATAACCATGTGTTTTTTTTTTTTCTTCATTCTGTTAATGTGGTATATTATACCAATCAATTTTCATGTGTTGAACCATCTGTGCATTCCAGGAACAAATCCCACTTGGTCATGATATATAATCCTTAAATATGTTGCTGAATTTGCTAGTATTCTGTTGAGAATTTTTGCATCAGTGTTCATAAGAGATATTGGTTTGTAGTTTTCCTGTAGTGTCTTTGTCTGGCTTTGATATCAGGGTAATGTTGGCTTCATAGACTGAGTTAGGAAGTGTTTCCTCCTTTTCTATTTTCTGGAAGTGTTTGAGAAGCATTGATGTTATATCTCTCTTTAAACGTTTGGTAGAATACACCAGTGAAGCTATAAGGCCCAGGACTTTTGTCTGTTCAGATGTTTTCATTTGTTCATGATTCATTCTTAGTAGCCTTTGTGTTTCTTGGAAGTTGTCTATTATATCCAGGTTATTCAAGTTGTTGGTGTACAGTTGTTCATAGTAATCTCTTATAATCCTTTTAATTCTTATAGAATCAGAAGTCATATCCCCACTTTCATTTTTGATTTTAGTAATTTGAGTCTTCTCTCTTTTTCTCTTAGTCATCTTGCTAAAGGTTTGTCAGTCTTGTTGATCTTTTTGAAAAGCCACTTTTTGGTTTTGTTGATTTTCTCTATTGTTTTCCTCTCTTCTATTTCATTTATCTCTCCCCTTATCATTTCTTTCCTTCTGCTAGATTTGGGTTAAATTAATTCTTATTTTTCTAGTTCTCTAAGCTGTAAAGTTAGGTTGTTGATTTGAGATCTTTCTTTCTTTAAATGTATTTATAGATATAAATTCCTCCCTTAGCACTGCTTTTGCTTCATCCCATAAGTTTGGTATATTGTATTTTCATTTTCATTTTTCTCTAAGTATTTTCTAAATTCCCATGTGATTTCTTCTTTGACACACTGGTAATTTAGGAGTGTTTTTTTTTTTTTTTTTTTTTGCGGTATGTGGGCCTCTCACTGTTGTGGCCTCTCCTGTTGTGGAGCACAGGCTCCGGACGTGCAGGCTCAGCAGCCATGGCTCATGGGCCCAGCCACTCCGTGGCATGTGGGATCTTCCCTGACCAGGGCACAAACCCACGTCCCCTGAATTGGCAGGTGGACTCTCAACCACTGTGCCACCAGGGAAGCCTGGAGTGTGGTGTTTAATGTCCACATATTTTTGAATTTTCTAATTTTCCTTCTGTTATTGATTTCTAACTTCATCCCACTGTGGTTGAAGATACTTTGTATGATATCTATCTTTGTAATTCTATTGAGACTTACTTTGTGACCTAACATATGGTCTATCCGAGGGAATAATCCATGTACACTTGAGAAGAATGTGTATTCTGTTGTTGGTGGTTAGAGTGTTCTGTATGTCTGTTAGATATAATTGGTTTATTGTGTTGTTGAAGTCCTTTATTTCCTTATCTTCTTTCTGGTTGTTCTATTATTGAGAATGAGGTACTGAAGTCTTTAGCGGTCAGCTTTTCTTCATATATTTTGATGGTCTGTTACTCATGCATAAATATTTATAATTGTTATACTTTTGCTATATTGAAACTTTTATTGATATATACTGTTATTCTTTGTCACTTGTAACCTTTTTTTCTTTAAAGTCTATTTCATTTGATATTAGATAACCAACTCTACTTTCTTTGATTACTATTTGCATGGAATATCTTTATTCATCCTCTCACTTTCAATCTATTTTTGTCTTTGAACCTAAAGTGAGTCTCTTGTAGACAGCATATTATTGGATCATTTTTTTAAAAAAATCCATTCTGCCAATCTCTGTCTTTTGACTGGAAAGTTTAGTCCATTTATATTTAATGTTATTACTGATAAGGAGGGACTTGCTTTGGTCTTTTTACTATTTGTTTTCTTTGTGCCTTACAGTTTTTCTGTCCCTCATTTCCTTAATTATTTTCTTCTTTTGTGTCTCACTGATTTTCTGTAGTGAAATTTTTTTCCTTTTTTTCTTTTTTTGCGGTATGCAGCCCTCTCACTGTTGTGGCCTCTCCTGTTGCAGAGCACAGGCTCCGGACATGCAGGCTCAGTGGCCATGGCTCATGGTCCTAGCCGCTCCGCAGCATGTGGGATCTTCCCAGACCAGGGCACGAACCCGTGTCCCCTTCATTGGCAGGTGGATGCTCAGCCATTGTGCCACCAGGGAAGCCCTGTAGTGAAATATTTTAATTTCCTTCTCACTTCCTTTTGTTTTTATTCTGTAACTATTTTCTTTGTGATTATGCTGGGGATTATATTTAATAACTTAAAGTTATAATAATCTAAATTTATACTAGCTTAACTTCAATAACTTATAAATCTCTGCTCCTATATAGCTTTGTTTTCATCTCTTTCAGTTATTTATGTCAAAAATATACGTCTTTATACATTGTGTGTCCAAAAACATAAATGAATTTTTTTTTTATAATGCATAATTTGCTTAAATTTTGTAGAAAGAAAAAGTGGTAATAAACTATTTTTATAATAATGCTAAATTGTATAATTGCCCATGTAAAATTTACCTTCACTGATATTTTTGTTTCTTCATATAGCTGCAAGTTACTATTTAGTGTGTTTTTATTTTAACTTGCAGGACTCCTTTTAGCATTTCTTGCAGGGCAAGTGTAGCGGTAATAAACTCCCTCAGCTTCTGTTTATCTGAGAATGTCTTAATTTATCCCTCACTTTTGAAGGATAATTTTACTGGATATAAGATTCTTGGCTGACAGTGTTTTTCTTTTAGCACTTTGAATATATCAACTCACTGCCTTCTGGCCTCCAAACCTTCTGATAAAAACCTGCTGATGATCTTAATGAAGGTCCCTTGTATATGATGAGTTGCTTCTCTCTTACTGCTTTAAAGGTTCTCTCTCTGTCTCTGACTTTCAACATTTTGATTATAATGTGTCTTGGTGTGGGTCTCTTTGATTTCATCCAATTTGGAGTTTGTTGAACTTCTTGGATGTTTACAGTCAGGTTTTCATCAACTTTTGGAATTTTCTGGCCATTATTTATTCAAATACTCTCTCTGTCCTTTTCTCTTTTCTCTTTCTGGGACTCCCACAATCATATGTTCATAAACTTGATGGTGTCCCACAGGCCCCTTAGGCTCTGTTTACTTTTCTTCAACCTTGTTTCTTTCTGTTCCTCAGTCTTTGTAATTTCAATTTTCTTATTTTCAAGTTTTGATTCTTCTGCTTACTCAAATTTGACTTTGAATTTCTCTAGTGAATTTTTCATTTCAGTTATTGTAATTTTCAGTTCAAGAATTTCTTTTTGGTTTCTTTTTTAGGTTTTCTATCTCTTTATTGATATTTCCATTTTGTTCAGACATTATTTTCCTGACTTTCTCCATGTCTTCCTTTGGTTCTTTAAGTATTTTTAAGACCATATTAAAGACAGTTTCTGTTGGTTTATCTTTCTTCATTGGAATAGGCCATACTTTCTTGTTCTTTTGTATGTCTTGTGATTTTTTGTTGAAAACTACATTTGAATCTAATAACTCTGGAAATCATGTTCTCTTACAACCAGGACTTTTTTTTTTTGATTGTTGTAGACTATCTTTGTACTAAAGATCAGCCTGAGATGGAAACTTAAGATTTTTCTCCAGTATTTTCTGATTCTGCACCTTTCCCTTGGTATATACTGTAACTTTCTAGTTTCCTCAGTATGTGAATTTGAATGTCCTTTTCTTTAACGTCTGGCTCTCAAAGTGGGGGGAAAAAAACAATTAAGGGAAGAAGAAGGTGCTGGCTCTTTAAATCCCTTGGGAGTCACTTCAACTGGAGGGGTAGGGGCTTGCAGTGTTGAGGAGGGGTGTGAAAACATGGCTGTATACCTCTGTGTCTGCACCTCCATTATCTGAGTCAGCAATCAGTGATCAGAACACAGATCCTGAATATTTGAAGGACAGGGTCCATATTACCCACCCTGATTTCCACAGGTTGTGTGAGAGTTGCTCTAGTTAGCAATGCACAGCTGCCTTCCACAGAGCTATGGTTTGGGGGTGAGTAGTGGCCGCTGAGCTAAGAACTGAAATTGACTGAAATTAAGCACAATGTACCATGCAACCCTTCAATAGACTGCAGAGTTCTGAAATACCTACCTCAGAAAGATTCCAGAGTTCCAAAATAGTTACATTAGACGGATTTTGCCAGTGTAATTGTTGTCTAGGTGGGGAGACAGATTCCTGGTGCTTCCTACTCTGCCATCTTCCCAGAATCCCTCCAATCCATTAAATTCTATTTTGGTCTCTTACTAGTTTCTCTAAATCTTTCTTTCTCTTTCAAAAATGTCTCATTTATGTATACCTCCCTATTCATTGACCTTTTCTGCATCATTTCACTTATAGACTTTAAGGTAGCTAGGAAAGTATCATAAATATAATTTGTACCACATATTCTGTGTTACTGGTGCTCAATAAAGAAATAGCTAATCATCCCAAGAGAGAACATTATAACCAAGCATAACCAAGCATATCAAGCAAATTATAACCAAGCATATCTTGCTTCACATATCTACAAGTTCTCAGGTAAATTCTGATCACATAATTTTTTTATCACAAAGGATAATTCCAGAAACAGGAAGAAATAGGTTGACTATCATATCACAGGTTGAATTTATGGCACTGGCGGTGAGGAAAACAGAATGAGTCAAAATCTGAGGTACAAGTGACACACTTTGTTCTTTATTGCCTATGTCTACCATGTATACACAGAGAGTAAAACCTCATTAACCCAACTCCATTAGTTTGGAATCTGCAATAATCTCCACCTGACCAACCTAAATGTATGTATATACTATGGACATGTACACAGTCTGCTCAGTAAATAGATAAATAAGACTAAGTGAGATGATTAAAAGGATTCCTACTTTTGCTGAAGCTTTTGTTTACAATGAATGTCCTAATCACAAATGATTTTCTACTCACTAAAATCATTATAGAATTCTGTTAAGACTTGAAGCCAAGTTCTCTCTACTTCTCCCCTGAGGTAATTAAACTGCTTTTACTTCAAAAAATTTTTTAACTCAGGTTGGGCTTTCCCTCCAAAGAACTGGTGAATTAGTCTGTCTAGACCAATTTGAATGAATTTGACTATCTGGATGTGTGTGCATACACTATCCCATGTGGCCAAATGATAAACTCTTTTGTCAGGGCTTAGCCAGAAAATAATTTTTTTCCCCTCTCCAATAGTGTTTCAAAGGAAAAAAACAACGTTTTATGATACTGCTTTCACAATGGAGGGCTGTTTCTATACATGAGGTTTTAAACACACTTTATTTATTACAGGCTATGAATGAACTCTGTACCACAGGACTCCCTAATGAGAAGTCAGCTATCCCACAGTCTGGGTCTGGTGGGTCAGGGCAGCATAGTCTGCTGGTCTGTAATAGAAAATCAAACAGGTCATTTCATAGCCATCAAACACATGCAGAGCCGCCTTACTGGTTTATACTCTGTCTTTTAGGATATAAAATTATTTCTTACTTTATGAAAACAGTGCTCTCTCTTATATAATCATTTAATTTACATATAAAGGTTATGCTTAGTAAAAATATAGGAACCAAAATTGCAACAAAATTCTAAAACCATAAACTACCTTTTCAGAATGCACTTTCTCCCTCTCTCTTGAAAAGCTTCACTGATTTTAGGACAGGAGACATTACTTCAGAATTCAAGATTTAGAGCATTTATTTGGCCCATTATAAGAGTAATAAAGTTTTTTATTGTAAAAATGACTGTAAGTAAATTTAGCAATAATTTCAACAACTCAGAAGTGGTTCAATTTCTACAGTGGGAAATATGAGTCTCATAACATTTAGGTGCTATCAGCAATTTACACTATTCTTTTCACTGATTCCTGTACCAGCAGTGATGTTCAGCTACAATTATAGTAGATAAAGATTCACTAAAGAGAATTATGCAACATATTACCCCTTAGGTGTGTAAATACAAAAGTGAGGGGGAAAGATTGGAAAATAATTTCTCTTTTTCTGAAGTTTAGGCAACATGCCAACTGTATTGAGGTTGAAACTAGGGCTCTGGATGAGAAAAAAGGACAGAAAATCAGAGGGGCCAGACTCTTCTGGACAAGGCAGTATTCACATTGATGAGTGGTAGCCAAAGGTTGTAAGGCCTGAAGCCCTGAAGCAGTTTCCTATAAGGCAAGAGAAGTAGTTTTCAGAGTTGGCAGAAAGAAAATAAAGTTATTTGATAGAACTAGGGTTTCTCCTGCTCAAAGACTTGGTTCAATAATTTTCTTCCTGAAAGTTGAATGTTACCAGGAGGAACTCAAATTTTTCCAAATCTAACCATTTTTGTTGTGATTTCCAGCAGAAATGTTTTCTGATATAGGAAAGATGCAAGATGTAATTGGTAGGAATAGCCACTAAAAACAAACTCTTTTTGTTGGGCTCAAAATTGAGTCATCTTAGTGTTTTTCCATGGACTTTTTTAAAATCCTGATTTTATAGTTATAGCTTAATTTTTTGTTTTATTTTAAGATACTTTCAGTAAGTCTCAGAATATTATTTTACTTAAGAACTTTCCTGGCTCAGAATAGTGGGGAAAAAAAATTAGTTCTAAGGGACCAAATTTGAATTTCCAATATGGTCTGAAAATATGAGAAGGCTTATTTGGATGACTTACCTTTAGTTACATTATACCTTCAGGTAACTGAGGGTCAGAGAGGTTAAGTAAGTGTTCCAATATTACAGAGCTGCAAGGTGTGGAGACAGCTTCAGTTGAGTGCAGAATTTATCAGAGGTTGTATTTTATATATTTTTGAAATAACACTGCAGGCAGTATTATGACTGAACATTTATATTTCTTGGTTAATCAATTCTACTTGATCCTTCACAAAGTCCTTCAGAGCTACCCCCTCCCCTCTATTCTCAAAGCTGTCATACCTAGATTATAATTATTACAATTCTAACAGGAGTTCTGTCTTCTAGTCTCTCTCTTTTTTTTCATATTTAAAGTCTATATCTACTGTGGAAACAAAAACAATCTTTCTCAAACTTTATTTTCACCAGACCAACCTCTTACTCAGTTTACTTACTGTCATATAAAGAGGGTGTCCATATATCCCAGTTTCCCAGGACAGTCATGATTTCTACATGTCATTCTGGAATAATTTTTAAGTGCCCTTTCTCACTCTTCAAAATGTCCATGTGGGGATAATAAATTATATGATTTCTCTACATATAACTCATTACTTCCAGATACCTCATTTTATAGTTCTTAGCCACATTCCTCTGCCTCCTACAAGCTAATCCACTTATTGTCCACTTATACAAAAACTGATATCATGTAACTCCACATTGCCTTTGAATACTAACAGCCTTGATTCTAATCACTCCTTTATATAGAATTCCTTAATTTGACAAATATTTGGTGGGTACCTGCTCTGTGCCCAGCACTGTTCTAAGTGCTGGAGTTACAGTAAGAATGGAATGGACAAGTTTTCTGTTCTCATGGAGTTTCTACATGAAGAATCCCTTTAGCACTTATGTAATAGGGAAGAACAAATCTGACTCCATATTAGATCTGTTCCTTTTGCTTTAACTTTTGTGCTTTGTTGCCTGTACTTAGTCATGCTGGCTCTGCACCTTTTGTAAAAGAACGTTGCCTATAGCCTGAAGTATACAAGATAGCCTATTCTTAAGGCTCTGACCTTTAAGAGTCTATTTATATAGAAAGAAAAATTTTTAGAACAGAGAATAATGTTTGTCTTGTTGGAGATTTACAGGAATGTTGTGAACTGACTTACGTGGACAGCTGCAAGAACAAAGGATTCCTACACCAAGAAGTTTGTAACAAATAACTACATCCCTCCATCACCTGGCCTTTAAAAGTGCTTTGCTGAAGCCCTTCAAGGAGTTCAGGACTTTTTGCAAATGAGCCACCCATCTCCTTGCATGGCCCTGCAATAAATCTTTCTCTGCTCCAAACTCCAATATTTCAGTATTGTTTGGCCTCACTGTGCATTGGGCACACAAATTTGCATTTGGTAATTCTTAGGTATGTGGTGAGGACTACTGTGTTTGCTTACATATTTACTCTCTTTGTTCATTGCTTTCTCTCTGCTCTCCCACCAGGCTAAAAAATAAATGAGGAAAAATGGAAATATGATCCTTTCCATCTCAAAGTTCTCCTCTCCAGCACACAGACAGGATCTGGCAACTATAGTGATTTGAAGGTGCTGCCTAGAATGGCAATGGGAGTGTCTCAGTGGAGAGTTCCATGCTGCTAGCTGTTTCAGCAGTGGGGGCCTGTGTCCTGAGGACTGCATTACAAAAGTATGATCCTCTTGCTGGAGTTCAAAGGAGGCAATGTATATACATGGTTGTCACAAACACTATGCCTTGGAACATTATGAATCTAATTAAGGTTTATGTCTGACCCTACCCACCTCCCCCCCAAACCCCCCCCCACACACCTCTCATGTTTTAATAACGAAATCTAGAGGAAACTATTTGACTAAGTAAAAAATAAGAAAGAAGCATTAGGAAATCTACATTAAAAAAGGAAAGAAAAAACTTTGCAACCCAAGGCCTTGCAACTTTGGATCAGCACTATCTTAGTAGATGGCTGTGAGTTGAGATGAGAAATGCCATAAACATCAATGAAAATTGCACATTCCTTGTCATTTGCTTAATTTCCTATATATGCATTTTAATGGAAAAGTATGGGGAAGGTGGACAAAAGAAACTAGGGAGGTAAAAGAGATATATTCATTCATGCCCTGTAATTTTGTAAGTTAGTTGTGTCCTGTGCCATACTTTGTTATTTCTTTGTTTCAACTTCAAACTCTTCAAGGGAAGGAATTATGCTTTCTAGTGTGCTGGCAGTCACGTGTTCTAATGACGGTCTACTATCTGACAGGCACTTCATTTTGCTAGGTTGTAGGACACAGCAGTGAATAATAATAAAAAAAAATCCTGCCATCTTTATTGATCACAGCATCTCCCACAATGTACCTGCCAGTAAACAAAGGTCTTGATCCAAGACTCCAGACAAGGAATGAAGATGCTTGCTTGAGACAGAAAGGAATTTTTTTTTGTCATCAATTTACCTATATTTCTTTCTGAGATGAAACTGATGTTTAATTTGAAAGACTAATTGTTCTCCTAGTTGACCATCCCTCTAATGTTCTTAACTTCTCAGCAAAGTTTTATATGGGCGGGTAAGGGGCTCTACCTGTAGAGTGTGGTTAGGTTCATTCTAATTCAAATTTCCTATCTAAAATAATAGTAAGAAAACTGTAGGAAGGAAGAGGATATATCTGGGAAGAAAGGTAACAATTATCATTAGTTTTGTTCAGGCTCTATGCTAAGGACATTACTTATGTCAGCGAATTAGAATACTCTTTATTTATCACAAAGAGATTGTCAAGCTTGAAGAAATGGCAATCACTTCTTTCAGATTTTAAGGTAACAGAAATAAGATACCCCGTAAAGCAAATTTGGGTGTATGTGTGTTAATGTGTCTTTGTAACCTCACTTACTTTGTATTTCTCAGTGAATATAATTTGGAAGTATGAAATCCATTTGAAAGTGGGGACTTCTGAGAGAAGGGATTATTCAAAATGTTATTACAAATGTGGTAGCTTAACAACAAAAATTTGATTAACCTTCATCCTGAATAATAAAAGTACTTAGAATGGTAACTACAGATTATTTTTAAATTGTTAGAATGAATTGGAAATGCAATGCTTCATTGGAAGTGGCTTATGGCAATGACTGCCTCATATGGTCAGCTAATTAATTTTAGAGGGATATGGAAAATAGGCAGGAGGCATTCCAGAAAATGAAGGCTCAGATTTGTAAAGTTCTGTGCATGTCACCTACATTTACTTTACAGAAGCAAGCCATGTCACCTTCCTAAGCACTCACTCCCTCCCATCATTGCATTGTGTCCAACATCTCTCTCACTCTTAAGTGTCCAGAGGTCTCCTCTCCCCCAGTCATTGTCATATTTAGCTCTATGCCCCTGGGTCTTAGGCCAGGAGTGACAAAATGAAAGCCTACAGGGGCTTGGTAAATACCATAATGAAGTTATACCAGGTGTGAGAGACATGGGGATGGTTGAGACAGTAGCAAAAGACAGAGCGCATGCCCTTTTTAAAGGGGCAGCTACCATGTTGCTTCAGGTGTTTATTGCCAGGCAAGAATGCTAAGCCAGTTCTTCTGGATCTGATTTTTCAAGGAAATTAAAATTCAGATCTTCGTGTGAATTCTTCCAATGTTTAAATCTTAACCCCTTTTCCACCGCTAATCTAGATAACATCTTCCATCCACTTTACTCCCCACCCCAACCCTACCCACACAGACAAATACAAATCTACCTGTTCTGTGTTTCCTTTCTTCAGGCTCTGCTAGGTAATCCCAACCACTAACCTTTTTTAAAGTGTTTGCCATCATCATTGTTTTAATATAACTTCAATACTGTGTTTGCATTTAAACTGGGACTAATGTTTTACTTAGGAAGGAATTGATACCTAATGGTAGGTGGACATTAAGATAAATAGTTGTTTTGAAGAAGAGAGGACTATGGGTCCTCTCAAGTCATAAGACATATAAGCTGATTGTCCCTGCCGATATAAGTAGACTTGCTCCAGAATAATGTTAATAGAAGATGTGAAGGAGCCCAATTCAGTTCAAAACACATTTACTGAGAGTCTACTATGTGCCAATCAGGAATTTTTATTGAAAACCTTTAACTTTGTTTTTTCTGAGAAAAATGACTTTTTGTGGTTGGTAGAACTTTGGTAAAAACTATGTCTTAGTCAGCTCAGGATGCCGTAACAAAATACCATAGACTTGGTGGCTTAAATAAAAGAACTTTCTTTTCCCACAGTCCTAGAGGGTAGAAATCCAAGATCCAGGTGCTAGCATAGTCACTTTTTGGTGAGGACTCCTTTCCTGGCTTGTAGATGGCTGCCTTCCCTGTGATTTTACATGGTAGCAGGTGGGGCAGGGGGAGAGCAAGCTTTCTGGTGTCTTTTCTTATAAGAGCACTAACCCCATTGTGAGGATCCCACTCTCATGACCTCATCTAAACCTAATTATCTCCCAAAGGCCCCACCTCTAAGTAGCATCAAATCAGGGGTTAAGGTTTCAACATATGAACTTTGAGGGGCTACAATTCAGTTTATAGCAGTAAGTGATACATGGTATTGAAGATAGGGTTATTTAAACACTTAGTTTCCTAATATATAATAAGCTATTCATAAACAGAAAAAATATGTATTAATGAGCTATACTCCAGCTTGTAACAATTTTCTTCATTTAACTTTAAAAAGCCCAGTTTGTCAAAAAGGAGTTCTTTTTTAAAGAAAAGAGTTATTTTCCTCTTTTCCTCTTTCTGTGGTAACCTTTCTCTTACCACAGAAAGAGACAGTAAATATTCTAGTTTCCCTGTTTCTGTTTCTTTTACTTTCTCATTTCTTTTTCCTGTTAGTTACTCTTTCTGAATCTATATTCATGGAGGAATTTAACCAGTAAACAAAGTGAAATCTATGGCTGAATTAACAGTCCCTTAGCAACCATAGATGTTTCTCAGCTTACTATTTAGATATTATTGACATTTTATTTCCTAATGTTTTTTCAGTCCATAGTGAAGAAAGGTAAAAAATGGACTAAAGTTGAAATTTTCACATCTCAACCTGCAATTAGAAAATCTGCCAACAGAACAGTAACTAGTATATTAAAGCTAAATCCTCTTCTGTCTCAATTTGGATTCAATGTGTTTTCAAATGGCCACAATTACTATGAGCATGATCCAATGTTAGGCACCACAAAGTAAATAAATGCAGTATAAGGTACAGTCCCTATTCTCAAGGAGTCTGAAGTCCATCTGGGGGAAGGAATTCATATACACAGTGAGAACTATTAAATCTAAATTGTGTGGTGCAGACTATCAAAGCAAGAGGAATTCTGAAAAGTAGATTGTCAAACTGAGCTTAAGTAGCCAGAATGGCTAAATATCAAGACAACTGACAACACTAAATTTTGGCAAGGATGTGAAGCAGCTAAAACTCATCCATTGCTAGTGGGAGCACAAAATGGTACACTTTGGAGAGAAGTCTGGTAGTTTCTTATAAAACTAAATATAATGGATATACTTTGAAAATATTATGCTAAGTGAAATAAGCCAGACACAAAATGACAAACACAGTATGATTCTACTTATGTGAGGTACCTAGAATAGGGAAATTTATAGAGACAGAAAATAGAATGAAGATTACCTGGGGCTATCGATGAGAGAAAGGGGATAGAGATTTATTGTTTAATGGGTACAAAACTGTTCGGATTGATGAAAGAAGTTCAGGAAATGAATAGTGGTGTTGGTTGTACAACATTGTTAATGTACTTAATGCCACTGAAGTATACACTTAAAAAATGCTTAAAATGGTGAATTTTATGCTTTGTATATTTAACCATGATTTAAAAAATCATGTGCACAGAAAGAATGGAATAAAGAAAAATTAGAGTACATCACCAAAAAAATCAAAATCTGAAAGAAAATCCTAAGCATACACCACCCCCATTATTCAGCAATTCCAAATCTAGGTATTTATCTAAGAGAAATAAGAGCATATGTCAAGAAAAATATTTGTACAAGAAGGTAGCTTTATTTATACTAGCTAAAACCTGGAAACAGTTCAAGGTATTCATCAGCAGGAAAATGTATAAACAATGCAATATTACTCAGCAGTAGAGAAACTATATGTACAATGACATGGATTAATTTCAAATGCATTATGCAGAATGAAATAAGACTTACACAAAAGAGTATCAATTGTATGATCCCATCTAAATAAATTCTAAAAGAGAAAATTAATTTATTGTAGAAATCATCAGAACAATTTTGCCTCCACTAGAGCTGGGGATGGAACTGACTGTGAAGGGGTATGAGGGAACTTTCTCAAGTGATGGTCATGTCCTATATCTTGATAGGACTCTGGGTTACACAGGCATATGAATTTGTCAAAACTCATCAAATTATACAATTACAGTTTGTGTATTTCATTGTATGCAAGTTTTACCTAACAAAAAGAACTCAAACAAGTATTAACTCTAGTTAATGATCTACATAATGAAGTTTTTAGGGGTGAGGTGAACTGATATCTAAAACTTGAAATGCATACCAAAATAAGATGAATGGCATTATTTTGTCCTTTTTTATGGCTGAGAAATATTCCATTGTATATATGTACCATATCTTCTTTATTCATTCTTCTGTTGCTGGACATTTAGGTTGCTTCCATGTCCTGGCTATTATAAATAGTGCTGCAAGGAACATTGGGATTAATGGATGGATGGAAGGATAGGTAGATGGATATATGTGCAAAACAACAAGACAAAATGTGAATTGGCTGTAGAATCTAGGTGGTGATCTATGGATATTCACTTTCTGCTTTCCTGAATGTTGGAAAATAGTGTTCATGGAGGGAGTGGGCACTGAAGTGGGGCATGGGAAACATTTTTCCCTTCTGGCATGGGAAACATTTTCGGTTGAAGGGAGAAGAGACATTATTGTCTGCAGGGAGGAGTCACAGGGAGCAAAGGCTCACTTAATAGAATGGAAAGGTCGTAGACTGTGGAAGCTGGTATGACCGGAGCAGAGGCTATGTATTAGTGAGAAATAAGTTTGGAAACTCGTCATGGGCCAGATCATGGAAAACTTTTAAAAGTACGGTAGGGGAATACAACTTTCAAAGGGCACTTAGTAAGATCATTATAGGGCAATGGCTTGGTGTAAACAGTGTCTTAGGAGGATTGTTCAGCTGGTTATTTTCTAGAAGGATGCATCAGAGACAGTCTGTGGTTAAGCAGCTTGATTACATAACCATTGTCATAATACAGATGTGAAGTGAAAAAAGCGTGGCTACGGTGGAATCAGTGGTAATGCTGTTTATTTTTATTTTCTTTTATTTTTTTTACATCTTTATTGGAGTATAATTGCTTTACAATGGCGTGTTAGTATCTGCTTTATAACAAAGTGAATCAGTTATACATATACATATGTTCCCATATCTCTTCCCTCTTGCATCTCCCTCCCTCCCACCCTCACTATCCCACCACTCCAGGCAGTCCCAAAGCACCGAGCTGATCTCCCTGTGCTATGCGGCTGCTTCCCACTAGCTATCTACCTTACGTTTGGTAGTGTATATATGTCCATGCCTCTCTCTCGCTTTGTCACAGCTTACCCTTCCCCCGCCCCATATCCTCAAGTCCATTCTCTAGTAGATCTGTGTCTTTATTACTTTCTTACCCCTAGGTTCTTCATGACAATTTTTTTTCTTAAATTCCATATATATGTGTTAGCATATGGTATTTGTCTTTCTCTTTCTGACTTACTTCACTCTGTATGACAGACTCTAGGTCTATCCGCCTCATTGCAAATAGCTCAATTTTGTTACTTCTTATGGCTGAGTAATATTTCATTGTATATATGTGCCACTTCTTCTTTATCCATTCATCTGATGATGGACACTTAGGTTGCTTCCATCTGTGGGCTATTGTAAATAGAGCTGCAATGAACATTTTGGTAAATGACTCTTTTGGAATTATGGTTTTCTCAGGGTATATGCCCAGTAATGGGGTTGCTGGGTCATATGGCCGTTGTATTTGTAGTTTTTTAAGGAACCTCCATACTGTTCTCCATAGTGGCTGTACCAATTCACATTCTCACCAGCAGTGAAAGAGTGTTCCCTGTTCTCCACACCCTCTCCAGCATTTATTGTTTCTAGATATTTTGATGATGGCCATTGTGACTTGTGTGAGATGATATCTCATGGTAGTTTTGATTTTCATTTCTCTAATGATTAATGATGTTGAGCATTCTTAAATGTGTTTGTTGGCAGTCTGTATATCTTCTTTGGAGAAATGTCTATTTAGGTCTTCTACCCATTTTTGGATTGGGTTGTTTGTTTTTTTGTTATTGAGCTGCATGAGCTGCTTATAAATTTTGGAAATTTATGCTTTGTCAGTTGCTTCATTTGCAAATATTTTCCCCCTTTCTGAGAGTTGCCTTTTGGTCTTGTTTATGGTTTCCTTTGCTGTGCAAAAGCTTTGAAGTTTCATTAGGTCCCATTTGTTTATTTTTGTTTTTATTTCCATTTTCTAGGAGGAGGGTAAAAAAGGATCTTGCTGTGATTTATGTCATAGAGTGTTCTACCTATGTTTTCCTCTAAGAGTTTGATAGTTTCTGGCATTACATTTAGGTCTTTAATCCATTTTGAGCTTATTTTTGTGTATGGTGTTAGGGAGTGATCTAGTCTCATACTTTTACATGTACCTGTTCAGTTTTCCCAGCACCACTTAAAGAAGAGTCTGTCTTTTCTCCACCATACATTCCTGCCTCCTTTATCAAAGATAAGGTGACCATAAGTGTGTGGGTTTATCTCTGGGCTTTCTAACCTGTTGCATTGATCTATCTTTCTGTTTTTGTGCCAGTACCATACCGTCTTGATGACTGTAGCTTTGTAGTATAGTCTGAAGTCAGGGAGCCTGATTCCTCCAGGTCTGTTTTTCGTTCTCAAGATTGCTTTAGCTATTCGGGATCTTTTGTGTTTCCATACAAATTGTGAAATTTTTTGTTCTAGTTCTGTGAAAAATGTCAGCGGTAGTTTGATAGGGATTGCATTGAATCTGTAGCTTGCTTTAGGTAGTAGAGTCAATGTCACAATGTTGATTCTTCCAATCTAAGAATATGGTATATCTCTCCATCTATTTGTATCATCTTTAATTTCTTTCATCAGTGTCTTATAATTTTCTGCATACAGGTCTTTTGTCTCCTTAGGTAGGTTTATACCTACATATTTTATTCTTTTTGTTGCAATGGTAAATGGGAGTGTTTTCTTGATTTCACTTTCAGATGTTTCATCATTAGTGTATAGGAATGCCAGAGATTACTGTGCATTAATTTTGTATCATTCTACTTTACCAAATTTATTGATTAGCTCTAGTAGTTTTCTGGTAGCATCTTTAGGATTCTTTATATATAGTATCATGGCATCTACAAAGAGCGACAGCTTTACTTCTTCCTTTCCGATTTGGATTCCTTTTATTTCCTTTTCTTCTCTGATTGTTATGGCTAAAACTTTCAAAACTATGTTGAATAAGAGTGGTGAGAGTGGGCAACCTTGTCTTGTTCCTGATCTTAGTGGAAATGCTTTCAGTTTTTCACCATTGAGGACAGTGTTGGCTGTGGGTTTGTCATATATGGCCTTTATTATGTTGAGGAAAGTTCCCTGTATGCCTACTTTCTGCAGGGTTTTTTTCATAAATTGGTGTTGAATTTTGTTGAAAGCTATGCCTGCATCTACTGAGATGATCATATGTTTTTTCTTCTTCAATTTGTTAATATGGTGTATCACGTTGATTGATTTGCGTATATTGAAGAATCCTTGCATCCCTGGAATAAACCCCACTTGATCATGTTGTATGATCCTTTTAATGTGCTGTTGGATTCTGTTTGCTAGTATTTTGTTGAGGATCTTCGCATCTCTGTTCATCAGTGATATTGGCCTGTAGTTTTCTTTCTTTGTGACATCCTTGTCTAGTTTTGGTATCAGGGTGATGATGACCTCGTAGAATGAATTTGGGAGTGTTCCTCCCTCTGCTATATTTTGGAAGAGTTTGAGAAGGATAGGTGTTAGCTCTTCTCTAAATGTTTGATAGAATTCGCCTGTAAAGCCATCTGGTCCTGGGCTTTTGTTTGTTGGAAGATTTTTAATCACAGTTTCAATTTCATTGTTTGTGATTGGTCTGTTCATATTTTCTATTTCTTCCTGATTCAGTCTTGGCATGTTGTGCATTTCTAAGAATGTGTCCATTTCTTCCAGGTTGTCCATTTTATTGGCATAGAGTTGCTTGTAGTAATCTCTCATGATCTTTTGTATTTGTGCAGTGTCAGTTGTTACTTCTCCTTTTTCATTTCTAATTCTATTGATTTCAGTCTTCTCCCTTTTTTTCTTGATGAGTCTGGCTAATGGTTTATCAATTTTGTTTATCTTCTCAAACAACCAGCTTTTAGTTTTATTGATCTTTGCTATTGTTTCCTTCATTTCTTTTTCATTTATTTCTGATCTGATTTTTATGATTTCTTTCCTTCTGCTAACTTTGGGGTTTGTTTGTTCTTCTTTCTGTAATTGCTTTAGGTGCAAGGTTAGGTTGTTTATTCGAGATGTTTCCTGTTTCTTTAGGTAGGATTATATGGCTATAAACTTCCCTCTTAGAACTGCTTTTGCTGCATCCCATAGATTCTGAGTCGTCATGTCTCCATGTCATTTGATTCTACGCATTTTTTGATTTCCTCTTTAATTTCTTCAGTGATCACTTTGTTATTAAGTAGTGTATTGTTTAGCCTCCATGTATTTGTATTTTTTACAGATCTTTTCCTGGAATTGATATGTAGTCTCATAGCATTGTGGTCAGAAAAGATACTTGATACAATTTCAATTTTCTTAAATTTACCAAGGCTTGATTTGTGACCCAAGATATGATCTATCCTGGAGAATGTTCCATGAGCACTAGAGAAAAATGTGTATTCTGTTGTTTTTGGATGGAATGTCCTATAAATATCAATTAAGTCCATCTTGTTTAATGTATCATTTAAAGCTGTGTTTCCTTATTTATTTTCATTTTGGATGATCTGTCCATTTGTGAAAGTGGGGTGTTAATGTCCCCTACTATGAATGTGTTACTATTGATTTCCCCTTTTATGGCTGTTAGTACTTGCCTTATGTATTGAGGTGCTCCTATGTTGGGTGCCTAAATATTTACAATTGTTATATCTTCTTCTTGGATCGATCCCTTGATCATTATGTAGTGTCCTTCTTTGTCTCTTCTAATAGTCTTTATTTTAAAGTCTATTTTCTCTGATATGAGAATTGCTACTCCAGCTTCCTTTTGGTTTCCATTTGCATGAAATATCTTTTTCCATCCCATTACTTTCAGTCTGTATGTGTCTCTAGGTCTGAAGCGGGTCTCTTGTAGACAGCAAATATATGTGTCTTGTTTTTGTATCCATTCAGCCAATCTCTGTCTTTTGGTGGGAGCATTTAGTCCATTTACATTTAATGTAATTATCAATATGTATGCTGCTATTCCCATTTTCTTAATTGTTTTGGGTTTGTTATTGTAGGTCTTTTCCTTCTCTTGTGTTTCTTGCCAGGAGAACTTCCTTTAGCATTTGTTGTAAAGCTGGTTTGGTGGTGCTGAACTCTCTCAGCTTTTGCTTGTTTGTAAAGGTTTTAATTTCTCCATCAAATCTGAATGAGATCCTTGCTGGGTAGAGTAGTCTTGGTTGCAGGTTTTTCTCCTTCATCACTTTGAATATGTCCTTCCAGTCCCTTCTGGCTTGCAGAGTTTCTGCTGAAAGATCAGCTGTTAACCTTATGGGGATTCCCTTGTGTGTTATTTTTTTTTTCTCCTTGCTGCTTTTAATATGTTTTGTTTGTATTTAATTTTTGACAGTTTGATTAATATGTGTCTTGGCATATTTCCCTTGGATTTATCCTGTATGGGACTCTCTGTGCTTCCTGGACTTGATTAACTATTTCCTTTCCCATATTAGGGAAGTTTTCAACTATAATCTCTTCAAATATTTTCTCAGTCCCTTTCTTTTTCTCTTCTTCTTCTGGAACCCCTATAATTCGAATGTTGGTGCTTTTAATGTTGTCCCACAGGTCTCTGAGACTGTCCTCAGTTCTTTTCATTCTTTTTTCTGTATTCTGCTCTGCAGTAGTTATTTCCACTATTTTACCTTCCAGGTCACTTATCCGTTTTTCTGCCTCAGTTATTCTGCTATTGATCCCATCTAGAGTATTTTTAATTTATTTTATTGTGTTGTTCATCATTGCCTCTTTCATCTTTACTTCTTCTAGGTCCTTGTTAAATGCTTCTTGCATTTTGTCTATTCTATTTCCCAGATTGTGGATCATCTTTACTATCATTATTCTGAATTGTTTTTCAGTTAGACTGCCTATTTCCTCCTCATTTATTAGGCCTGTTGGGTTTTTATCATGCTCCTTCAGCTTCTGTGTGTTTTTCTGTTTTCTCATTTTGCTTATCTTACTGTGTTTGGGGTCTCCTTTTTGCAGGCTGCAGGTTCATAGTTCCCGTTGTTTTTGGTGTCTGTCCCAAGTGTTAGGTTGATTCAGTGGGTTGTGTAGGTTTCCTGGTGGAGGAGACTAGTGACTCTGTTCTGGTGGATGAGGCTGGATCTTGTCTTTCTGGTGGGCAGGTCCACGTCTGGTGGTGTGTTTTGGGGTGTCTGTGAACTTATTATGACTTTAGGCAGCCTCTCTGCTAGTGGGTGATGTTGTGTTCCTGTCTTGCTAGTTGTTTGGCATAGGGTGTCCAGCACTGTAGCTTGCTGGTCGTTGAGTGAAGCTTGGTGCTGGTGTTGAGATGGAGACCTCTGGGAGATTTTTGCCATTTGATATTATGTGGAGCTGGGAGGTCTCTTGTGGACCAGTGTCCTGAAGGTGGCTCTCCCACCTCAGAGGCACAGCACTGACTCCTGGCTGCAGCACCAAGAGCCTTTCATCCACACAGCTCAGAATAAAAGGGAGAAAAAGTAGAGAGAAAGAATTAGTAGAAGTAGAAAGAAAGAAAGAACGAAAGAACGTTAAGTAAGGAGGAAGGGAGGCAGGGAGGAAGGAAGGAAGGAGGTAAGGAAGGAAAAAAAGAAAGAAAGAAAGAAGATAAAGTAAAATAAAATAAAGTAAGATAAAATATAATAAAGTTATTAAAATAAAAAAATAATTATTAAGAAAAAAAATAAAAAACAAAAATGGACAGATAGAACCCTAGGACAAATGCTGGAAGCAAAGCTATACAGACAAAATCTCACACAGAAGCATACACATACACACTCACAAAAAGAGAAAAAGGGGAAAAAATCATAAATCTTGCTCTCAAAGTCCACCTCCTCAATTTCGGATGATTCGTTGTCTATTCATGTATTCCACAGATGCAGGGTACATCAAGTTGATTGTGGAGCTTTAATTTGCTGCTCCTGAGGCTGCTGGGAGAAATTTCCCTTACTCTTCTTTGCTCTCACAGCTCCCGGGGCTCAGCTTTGGATTTGGTCCCGCCTCTGCGTGTAGGTCGCCGGAGGGCATCTGTTCTTCGCTCAGACAGGACGGAGTTAAAGGCGCAGCTGCTTCGGGGACTCTGGCTCATTCAGGCCGGGGGAAGGGAGGTGCACAGAGTGTGGGGCGAGCCTGCGGTGGCAGAGGCTGGCGTGACTTTGCACCAGCCTGAGGCGCGCCATGCTTTCTCTCGGGGAAATTGTCCCTGGATCTCGGGACCCTGGCAGTGGTGGGCTGCACAGGCTCCCCGGAAGGGGGGTGTAGATAGTGACCTGTGCTCGCACCCAGGCTTCTTGGTGGCGGCAGCAGCAGCCTTAGCGTCTCATGCCCTACTCTGGGGTCTGTGCTTTTAGCCGCGGCTCGTGCCCGTCTCTGGCGTTCCTTTAAGCAGCGCTCTTAATCCCCTCTCCTCGCACACCAGGAAACAAAGAGGGAAGAAAAAGTCTCTTGCCTCTTCGGCAGGTCCAGACTTTTCCCCGGACTCCCTCCTGGCTAGCCGTGGTGCACTAACCCACTGCAGGCTGTGTTCACTCTGCGAACCCCTCTCCTCTCCCTGCGCTCCGACCGAAACCCGAGACTCAGCTCCCAGCCCTGCCCGCCCCGGCGGGTGAGCAGACAAGCCTCTCGGGCTGGTGTGTTCCGGTCGGCACCAATCCTCTGTGCGGGAATCTCTCTGCTTTGGCCTCCACACTGCTGTTGCTGCGTTCTCCTCCGTGAACCCAAAGCTTCCCCCCTCTGCCACCCGCGGTCTCCGCCCGCAAAGGGGCTTCCTAGTGTGTGGAAACATTTCCTCCTTCACAGCTCCCTCCCACTGGTGCAGGTCCCATCCCTATCCTTTTGTCTCTGTTTATTCTTTTTTCTCTTGCCCTACCCAGGTACGTGGGGCGATTCTTGCCTTTTGGGAGGTCTGAGGCCTTCTGCCAGCGTTCAGTAGGTGTTCTATAGGAGTTGTTCCACGTGTAGATGTATTTCTGGTGTATCTGTCGGGAGGAAGGTGATTTCCGCGTCTTACTCTTCCGCCATCTTCCTCTCGTCGACCTGTTTATTTGTAAGCTATGAATTCATGGTTACTGTAGCCATTGCTGTACGTATCTTAAATTTGTTTCAATCATTTTAGGAATGGCTATAACATTTTTCTTAGAGAATGGATTTACATGGACATGCATCATTTATTATAAACTTCTTTTGGTTGATACCAGGTGAGGTACCTAGTTATTACTTTCTTGACTAAAGTGTATAGGAAACAGGATTTGGAAGGTCCTTGCTTTAGTCATACTTACCAGAACCCTGTTTCGAAGGAGTATGAAATAATGTAGAGTAGGAATTACATACCCAAAGGATTTATTATTATAATAGTAGAGGATAGGGAAAAGCCTAGTAATAGCACAGAGCTGTTGGATTTTGAAGTTGGACGTGTTGGAACATATTTTAGTAAACTAGCTGTTTGAATACTGTATATTGTAGACCACCAGACAGAAAGGAGCAAGTGGACTGTGAAATGATTTGAGCACATAAAAAATGCTTGTAAAGAAGCCAGAGTGGAAGTAGTAATACAAGGTTTTAACTATCCAGGAATGGACTGGCAGCCTTAAGTAGAAGAGACAGGACTGGAAGATTTTTATGGCTTTGGAACATGGCTGTTTTTTGACTCAATGTGTGTGTCACCCACTCACATGAGCATGATGTTAAGTAACATGGCTGAACACCTACAAATACATTGAAGGATGCTGTGTTTTAGTGGCAACCATTCTAGATCTCTAACACTTGTTTTATTTTTTTTAAAAAAGATACTGAGCAGAAGAGTTTAGAAAGTGGTGATTAGAATGACCAGATGCAGGACAAGTGTCCAGCTTCTGACACATCTAGCATAAAGAAAAATAAAGATAACTGTCTTTATAGAAAGAAAAGTAGTTAGAGAAAGGAACATACAGAAGCATACAAAATTAATGACAGAGCTTCTCTGGTGGCACAGTGGTTGAGAATCGCCTGCCGATGCAGGGGACACGGGTTCATGCCCCGGTCCGGGAAGATCCCACGTGCTGCGGAGCGGCTGGGCCCGTGAGCCATGGTCGCTGAGCCTGCGCGTCTGGAGCCTGTGCTCTGCAACGGGAGAGGCCACAACAGTGAGAGGCCCGCGTACTGCAAAAAAAAAAAAAAATTAATGACAAAGTGTATTGGAGCAACTGTGACTGAGGCAAATGATGATTACAGAGTACCAAATTGTCCTGCTGATTCTTTGGTTTCTTATACTTACTGAAAAGAAAAAATACTATCATGTGCATGTGTGTGGATGGGGGAATCACTGCTCTTAATGAGAAGGAAAAGAAGGATTATCACATCGGTAGTGAATGGAGAGAGAAAGGTCAAAGCTCTTCTGGGGTTGCGAGCTAGGATACAGGGTCAGGGACTGCAGCAACCATGTTCTTCAGGCTCCAGGTGGTTCTGTCTAATGAAGAGATCAATTTATTATGCCACAAACCAAACAAAACAAACAGAAGAGTGGAACCCTGAGCTTAGCCAAGACTAAGAAGACAGGGATTGTCCAACTATGCCTTAGAGATTTATACTTTCTGGAAAACAGTGAATTTCTTGGCAGCTCACAAATTCCACATGTATGTTGGGAAGGCTTTAAATGTATTTGATTTGCTCAGAAACAGGTGTAATCCATCTAAAACAACTGGGCCATCTATTGTAAGTGAAGAAAAAGAGAAGTGTGAGAAAAATCCTCAAAGCAAATGAATGCCAGTGTTGGCAAGAAAATCTCCCTGGTCTCATCTGTAGTTACAGCTGAGTAAGTACTAGCAATTTCTGGATACATGTGATTTCACCTGTCAAAGAAACTAAATTAGAAATCTCAGTGTCCAACTTTGCCTCACTAGTAGCATGTAGGTTTCAGGCTCTCTTTGGAAAAAACTGAATTCAGAAACTGACGGATGAATTACAGTGATACAAAATAAACACGTTCAAAGGTTTTATACATACTCAAATGATGCCTATTTGCTTCTGATCACAATTTAAAGCATTTTTTTCTAATTTTAAAAAAATATTTGATTGGTCTCACTTTAAAAATAAAATATGATATAAAGGGAATGCAACAGAATACATAAAATATTCACAGATTCAAGGTGTGTGAGGTACCAAAAGAAGAAGAGACAAATCAAATAAGCCCATTCAGAAACATTGCAATAAAGAAATCAATATAATTCATTCATTTTGTTTATCATGGAAGAACTAAGTTGGAAAAAATGAATTATAACTAAAGTATTACTATCAATGTGAATACTTGCTAAAAAATAAAATTTTGCATTCTGAGAGCTGAAACACATAATTAAGAAAGTTAAATCTGTTCCTACACACAGACCAACCTTTCATAAAGATTTTTTTTTAAACAACCAGCAACTTTGAAAGTACTATAGGTAAAGAATTGAGAGGAAATGCATAAAGGGCTGATAATAAGCTACTGACTATCTCAGGATTTCTGAGATGTAAGAAAAACGATGAGTCAAACGTGGGTTCCAGCTTTAGAAAATGGCTCCGTCCTCGTGCTTTGCTTCAAGTAAATAACCTAACACTGCCATGGACTGATGACTTCAATATCCTGCAAAATAGTCTGTAGAATCTAGAATCAGAGAATAGGCTTGGCCAACCCAATATCTAGAAATGTGTGTGTGTGTGCCCTGTTCCTTGCAGGTGTATTTTGTTCACAATAACACCACTAATAATGATTCTCTTTCTAACTTCCGGAAGTCAAAACTAAAAGAGAATTATAGCTTTAAATGTAGAAATCCTGAACTCTTGACTCTTGTGATATTAAAAAAAATCCTGACTCTTGTGACGATCATTTTATGGCTAGGGGCATAAGTTTGATTATCCTTATCATCATGTACCTAATAACATGTGTTCTTATTGGCCATAAAATTAGAGAGGTTGATTGAAACTGCTGAGTTTTGAAAAGAAATATTTGCTTCAGTGTTCAAGAAAGAAGGTAACCTCTCAAATATTTGATCTGTATTTCCCAAGGGAAGAGGAGAGATTAAAAAGTGCAATGCATTACATTGATAAATAAGTAATGTTTATACCCCTCAACAGATAATTAGAACATTTATCTAAAACAAGTTTGAGGCAAAATGTTGCCAAGCTCAGAGAAATTCAGATGTTGAAGTAGAAGAGAGGATTTGTAGAATCATAACACTTTTCTAGAACAAGTTGGGTGAGTACCAGAAATATACTTTTCTGATAGGAATTCCTTTCCCTCCTCATGGAGTGAGGAGCATCTCATCTGATTGGTGGAATTTGGAGAAATGTCTGGCTTCTTGGTTCTGCTGTTTGGTGAGAAAGTCAGTTCCATTCAGGGGTGTTGGAAGGCCGAATTGTTACTGCAAGGTAAAGCCAGGCAGATTTATAAGCATTATGGGTGATATTTTGATTCCCATCTGAATCCTTTGTACATTTCTCAATTGGTAAAAAATCTGTAAGAAGAGGATTGGTAGGATAGTGACTTTGGAGACCTTAAAAATTTCCAAGGACCAGGGGCCCCAATGAATCTTCCAGGCCTTGTTCCTCACTAAGAGCTTCCCTATTATCACACACATACACTAGTCCTAGACGGCAGTATAGTGAGGTGAGCATAGTGAGCTTGGGTTTTGGAGTCATGCTGCCTAGGTTTGAATCTTGTCTTCACCTTTGTAACCCTGGACAAGTTGTTGAACTACCCTTGGCCTCAATTTCATCATCTATAAGCTAAGGAGCATACATAATATTATCAAGTAATCACCTACTGAATGTAAGCATTTTTATAGCCCTTTATTTTCCTTTAGCACACTTGGATATTAAATACCGTTTCACGTGTTTGGGGAATAATTCAAGTATTTCTAATAATGACTACCTTGTTCCTTTTCATAGGTATCTAAGCACTACTATAAGATATGTGAAATTGTATGATTCACATCTGACAGGCCTGCTGCAAATTTTATCATCCACCCCATTCCCTTATAGCTATATTAGTTTTCTATTGCTGCTGTAACAAATTACCACAAATTTAGGGGCTTAAAACAGCATAAACTTAGTATCTTATAGTTCTGTAGGTCAGAAGTCTGAAATGAGTCTCAATGGACCAAAATCAAGGAGTTGGTAGGGCTGTGTTTCTTTCTGGAGAATCAAGGGGAGAATCCATTTCCTTGCTTATTCTAGCTTCTAGACACGTACTGCATTCCTTGGCTCGTGGCTTCTTCCTCCATTTTCAAAGTCACATCTCCCTCTGATTCTCTTGTCCTGCCTCCTTCCACTTTTAAGAACCTTTGTGATTATATTAGAACCAGCTAGTTAATCCAGGATACTCTTCCCACCTTAAGACACTTAACCACATCTGCAAAGCCCCCTTTGCCATGTAACCTAACATTTTCACAGGCTCAGAAAATTAGGATGTGGGCATCTTTGGGGACAGCTATTCTGCCTATCACAACAGGTAAAGATACTGAGGCCCAGAGAGGCTAAGTGACATTCTAATGTTCACACACTCAGTGCGTAATTGGGACTAAAGCTCACATTCCCTAATTTCTAGGTCTCTGCCCTATTATGCTTGACTGAAAAAATAATCTCATGTTTGAATATTTAGGAAATCAAGGACTGCAGTAACTATGGGTCTTAATCTATTGTCCATTCTTTTGACCCTTTCTTAGGGTTAATGGAAAGAACTCAGAATGTTAGGAAGGGTGTACATTTTAACTGCAGGAAGGATTAGCTAGATCTGTTCTACCAATTTAAGTACAACAGGTCATAGGCCAAAAAACAAGTGGTTATAACATAAAATCTAAGATTTTTGAGGGTTATTAGAATATGCAGATCTAGTAATTGAAGAAACAGGGTTATCAAACTTAAAAGGTTAACAGAGCAGACTCAAATGAATTATAATGTCAACAAATTCCTAATTCCTGTGTTTAGAAGAGTGCCACTTGTCCTTTGAAATCCTTGTTTTTCTGAGAAATTGAGAATGCTATTCCTGTTTTTCATGCGATTGAGACAAAATTTGGTGAAGAATTCAAATAAAGTAAAGGGCATGGTTTCCATTCTTGTGGAATTTAAAGTCTAACCATTAATGAAAAAAAAGAAAGAGAAAAAGAAAACAAATAATTAGGGAAAAATAAATGAAATCCTTATGTAATAATACATAGTTGTTTAAGTGCAATTGGTTTAGAGAAAGAAGGGACTCACAGCTCTACAGTGTCTAGAGAAGGCTTCATGGTAGACAAAGAGTTAAATCTGACTTTTGAGTCAGTAATACAAACTTTAAAAATATTCACACCCTTTGACCCGGCAAATCCACTAAAGATAATCTAGCCAAAGCAACTCAAAATGCGGCAAAATATGTCTTAATACACCTTAAAACAGTGAAAAATCCTGAAGGCCTCCCAAAGAGAGAAATGGTTAAATAAATTATAGTATAGCAATATGCAGGAATAAGATATGGCTATTGAAATTATGTTTTTGAAGACTTATTTGACTGAAAAATACTTATGTTCTATTGTTAAGTCAATAAAAAGGATAATACAAAACTATTTATACTGTGTTCATAAAGATTTATTATTTCAGCAGTGAATCTTCTTTAAAAGTCAATAAAATTCATTATTCTTATAGTAGAAAAAGAGTAAGACAGACACTTGCCCCAGAGACAACTAAGGCCAGGGCAGAGGAAGTACCTTCAGTAGCTGCTGGCTGTCCCTCCTCCACCTTTTCCCTAAGACTCCTTAAATCTAAGAGACCCTGCAGGAAGATAACTTAGGATAGAATCTTGTCACCACCCACTCTATGGAATATGGTAGGCTCAGTTTATTTAGAAAATGTAAATTAGGGCAGGGAAAATATAGAAAAGGGGAAAAAAAAACAAAATGCACCAGTCTCTACAAGGAAATATAGCAGACTCTAAAATGAGTGCCAGGTGTGAGATTATGGAAGTGTAAAAACCCTTGCTTCGATGGCCAGGAGAAACACAATGAGAAAGGAGGGGTTAGTACAGGGATATAGACGGATGGAGGGAGAGGGGATTGAGAGTCTGATATTGATGAGGCCACATCATCCATGTGGTGTTTGTACCATTTTCTGAGATCAGTCTGCAGGTACTCTTGGTCTTGGCTCAGATAGGTATAAAAGCAGCTTAAGACCTAACAATTTCAGTCCTAGGTATCTTGGGATATACCTAAGAGAAATGAAAAAAAAATAAGTCCACTCAAACACTTATACACAAATGTTCATAGTGGCATTATTCACAATAGCCAAAGAGTGGAAAAAACTCAAATGTTCATCAACTTCTGAATGGATAGATAAAATAGGATGTATCTATAAAATGGAATATTATTCAGCAACAAAATGAAGTAATGATACATGCTACAACATGGATGAAGCTTAAAAACATTATGATAGGTGAAAGAAGCCAGATGCAAAAGGCTACATATTATATGATTGCATTCATATCAAATGTCCAGAATAGGCTAATCTATAGAGACAGGAGGTGATTGCTTAGGACTGAGGAGGGAAGGTAGTGGGAATGGGGATTGACTGCTTATGGGTATGGGTTTTCTAACTGAAGTGATAAAAATGGCCTAAAATTAGATTGTGGTAATGGTTGCACAACTCTGTAAATGTAGTAAAAACAAAACCAAATAAAAACAAAAATACATTGAATTTTACACTTAAAATGAGTGAATTTTATGGTTTATAAATTATACTTTTATAGAGCTGTAAAAAAAAAACAGCTTAGTAAAATCTTTCTCTGGGCTTACATGGTAAGCCCATGGCTATATGCCCACCAGGCCCTTAACAAAAAAATGTGAACCCTGATATTGGGTTTTTATGACAGGAATAAATGCTGGGAATAGATAAGGTAATTTCAGAGGACCCCAGAACACAGGGTTCCCCTTGAAATGGAATTTTCCTATCCAAACTGTGTTTACTATAAAGCAGAAATCAAATTCATTTTGTGAGTGGTGTGGAGGGAGACTGGCTCTGGATCACTTGAATCATCATATACCTGGGCTAGACTACCTGTACTAGATGACCTAAGACCAAGTTTAATGACAGAAGGAAGGAGAGGGGTTGTGATGACTTAAGGCTCAGCTAGCCACAAAAGGCTTGTGAGTCATTTGGTGAGATCATCCTCAGCCAGCTGCTGTTAGCATGGCTCTCTCTGAAGTTGTCTCTGGCTGAGTGTCCTCCATGCAAAGAGCTCTCCATGGAGGTTGGGGTGTGGGAGGCAGTGTTGTGGTCCCTCCCGCCTTGTGATAACCTATTTAGCACAATCTCTTCCCAGCTCCATGTTCAGTGACATCATGCCAGTAGATTAAAGTCAGCCATGGTGGGAGTATTTATACCATGGAAATTGGCAAATGTTACAAATCAAGGCTTTCATTTTCAGGGAGTTGGTGGCTAAATGTTTAACGTGAACACACATATATGACAACCAACAAGGGCCAAGCATGTGTTTCATGAGTATGCTCATGTGTTGGTAATCGATGTGCCATTGGCCCCTGCATTTGAGGATGGGGGGTGGGGGATGTGGAGGTGTATCTCTCCAGCATTGTTACTATTGAGCTGAACACTGAAAGTCTTGAAGAAGTGAGTGTAGGAAGGCAGCTGGCCCATGGTATCTTTAATGTTCTAGCTCTGAAGATTAAAGATCATGGCATCAACTAGCAGCCTGCACCCTAGGGTAATGGAGACATACTGGATATAGTATAGGACTTTGAGCATCAAGGATAGATTGATGTAAATGCCTCCTAACCCCCCACCCCCCATCCCTGGAACATTTCACCCTGCATTGACCTACTCTTTCCAAACCAAAGCAAATGGAAAAAAAAAAAAAAGCTGGTTCAAAGTTCTTAATTTCCCAAATGCCTTTGATAGTCTTTATGTAGGAACTCCGCTACAGTTTCATAGAGAGGCACATAGGAATGCCACTGATTGGTGGCTTTAGAAGAAAGAGGGTTGTTCTTCTCAGTTAGGATGTAGCACAGGGACTGAGTCTGCATGGGAGAAATATTGACGGGAGTGAAAAAAAGGCAGACTGAATTGACAGGAGCTGACTTTCTGAAATCCAGGCCACAGCAAGGGCAGAAGTCTTCAACTGGTAGGTAGATAGAACCATTAACAAATTAAGGGTTGAGAGCCATGGAACAATAGGTTAAAAAGACTTCAAACTCCCTTGACCATTAATTGTGTTATAGTGTAACTCCTCCTCCAGATGCTATAGGGTTACTGATAATTTTCATTCCCTTCTTTACATTCTCCTTTTGTATTTAACAAAATTTCCAAAATGAATATGCACTAATTTTATAATCAAATTAAATTCATCTAAAAATAGGTCATTTTTTCAAAATTGGAAGTCAGAAAACAGGACATGACAAATCAAGGGAACAGCCTAAAGCAAATAAGGTTAAGGAGAGATTTGAAAGTCAAGGAGGAAAGTTAATATTTAATAGCAATAGGGAGCTATCACATATTCAGTAGCATAGGGAAACATTTGTGCTTCAGTGGAAAACTATGCATTGTTTAGGGCACACTATTCCAGTTTATCTGTTTCTAGTCTTTCATCACATTTGAGGTATTTTATAATTCTGTATGTTGTAAAGAACTGATGACAATAATGCAAATGATTCTCCTCTATGAACATGGAAATGACCTCTATCCCAAGGAGGAAAGAGGGAGGCCCCTCACCAAAAAAAAAAAAAAAAAAAAAAAAAAGCCAGAAGCCAATTTGCTTCCATTTGCAAGTCCAATAGTCAATGTTTAAGATCTAGAAATATGTCTGTGTTTGCTTCCATTTGCAAGTCCAATAGTCAATGTTTAAGATATAGAAATATGTCTGTGTTGGACCTGTTGTAAAAGCTGCCAAGTTCCCTCATTAATAACTTAAATAACATAATTAAAATAAATAAAATCATTAACACATGGTTGTTTTATATCTGTGTGAGAGTCATGATTTTACCTTTTTTATGAAAATTATCTTTTAACAGTACATGATAAGAGCAATGCTTTTAATGTAGATGTAATATACAGGCAAACTTCCCCAATGCCTGCTTGATGAGTTAAAGAGAAGGCAAGAAAAATGTAAAATGATCTAAGTGCTTATAAGGTAAAAGCCATCTGAATTTGGCTAAGAACAATAACAACCTGTTTTCATCAGCTATGTGGTTGTGACCTTTCTGCTGTTGCATTAAACAGGTATTTTTCCTTCTTTTTTTTCATTGATAAACTGTAAAAGATACAAACAAATCTCCTGTTAGGCAAGAATCCCATCTTCCTTTCTTGCTTGGGGCCTTTCATGTTCTTCTATGATAATTTTCAAAAGTTAATAGATCAACTCTCAATTACCTGTGCTGACCCAGGGGAGTATCAGCACTCAGAAGTGTTGATAGTCAGCCCAGGACTTTCTCTCCTACAACCACAATATTTGGAGAGGGGATCTAGAAGGCAAGCATCAGTGAGTTCTCAAATGTTGGTCCATTCACAATCAAGTCCATCTGGGACACTTTGAAGAAAATTAAAGCCCCACTCTACAGATTCTGATTCTGGAATGGGGTCCAAGTATCTGTATTATTAACAAGCTTCCAAGTAATTCTCCTCTCAAGCCCAGTTTGGGAATACTACAGGTAATAGAGTGGATTTAAATTTAACTTTCTTTGGTGAATAATGTTAAAAAATGATTAAAGAAGACAATGTAGGTGATACAATACAAACTTTAACACTTCATGAAGTGGACCGTCTCCTGTGGAGAGCTGCAAAATGGGGTAGAAGGCAGAAAGATTTTATAGGATAAAGAATAAGGAAGGGGCAAATACAAAATATCTGATTGGCTGGGGCCACAGACTCAACCTTGTTTGGAATGAGAAGGCCCAGAGTTAGCTTGGCATTTAGGGATTGGCTTACTGAATTTACTGGATTTTTAGTCAAGTAGAACATTTACAAGGACAGGAAAGTTATCTAAGTTTTGGTTTCTTGACATGGTTCCCCAGGCAGAAGCGGCTCTATCTTGGGCCTAGAAATTTATTTCAACCCTACCATCTACATGGACCCCTTTAAAACACTTTCCCTTGTTTCAGCCTGAGACAAGATGATGCTAGATAGGCAAACACACACAATTCTAACTTGCTCACAAAGAAGGAAGGAAAGCCGAGATTTCCAACTAAGCTATTACTGGTAAAACTCTAAAGAGGTGGGGGGAGAGCCTGGATGAAAGCTTAGGAAAAAGTCTGTGTCCCCTCTTTCACATACCCAGTTGACTTAGTTCCTCAGTAACTGGCTTGGACAGAGGAGACACAAAGACTTAACAGAGCAAGCAATGACATGTGCGCTTTTTGAAGGAATAGAAGAGAGGCATGAAAAGCAGTAGGGAAAGCCCATGTGGTGAGTGAGGTGGGTGGGAAAGGGGACCATAAGATCAGCTAAGTGATGAGTTGGAAGCGACTCCCAGGGAACATGAAAAATCAAGGTCTTTAGTTCTGACACCATAGGAGATGAGAGATGTTTGAAACAAAGCAGTCTTTCATATTTCTCACCAAATAGTTTTTTGGGAGGTTATTCAGAACATATTCAATGACTAAATTACAATCTACTCTAAAATATGGTTATTTTCCTTTGGTTTTCATCTATTTTACTGGCAGTCTGGTGGTAGATTCTGTGCCAGTCTGGATTTGAAGAGCTTGACTCTTCACAAAGTTTTACGTGTTAAACCCATAACAACACATACTTCTTTCCCATCAGATAGGGTGCTGTGTAAATTTATATACTATAGAGTGAAAAATACACATCCTGTCAGAATCTGACCTCACCAAGGAAGATGACCATAAAATGCAAGCGCAAGACCAAGTACTAGCTGGAGGCTTGGAAAACAAGTCAAAGACTAACCATACTGAAGATGTAATCCTTGTCAGAAACACTGAAATGTCTGGTAAATACTTGAACCAGGAAAGTGACATTTTGTTTATAGTCCTACCTGTCAGGGATCATCAGCAGACTGCATTAAAAGAAGAAAAAATGATATGAGTTTGTCATTGCTTATCTAAATATTTACTGCAAATAAGCAGTCCTACTAATGCAACATTGTAAATCAACTATACTCCAATAAAAAAATAAATAAAAAGAAAAAGCAGTGCTTTAAATATATATTTTTTCAAAATAGATAAATATTTTGACTATTTGATAAGGCTTGTAAATTCCTTCAGAGTCCCAAGGCCTGGTCCAATCCTGGGTCTCCAGTGTTCTCAGGTTCTCTTAAGATTTAGGTAGGCTGATCTGGAAAACAAAAAGTCAGCACAGGACAAGAATGGATTTTCTAAGCAGCTCCTCTTTTGCCAAATATAGCCCAGATACCAGGCACTCTATATGAGTCAAGTAACATAGTGGAACGTGGCAGATTGTATTTGAAAACAACACGATACAGACAGAAGGACTAAAATGCTAGCAAGGTCAGTCCTATTCCCAGGTATGTGATTAACTCTGTGATGTAGTTGATGAGAACATTAAAAAGAGTAATGGCTAAAATGTATTAAGTCCTGTGTAGGTAGTACTGTTCCAAGTGCTTATCATGTATTATTTAATCTTCACAACACACAAATGAAGTGGGAACTATTATTATCCCTACTTTATAGAGAAACTGAGGCACAGAGAAGTTAGATCAGAGGCTTTTATGTTTCAACTCATTTATCTATAATAGAGGGAAAGGAGGGATACCAGTTTATCTAAGAAACAAAGTTCTGAGCTATAAATACTGAGCACTTTCTCAGGTTCTATAATATCTTTTAATACAACATATGAATCCAATAACACATTTCCTGTCTTCTACTAAATTTATCCTAGGAAAATATCGCCAGCCAAAATTTATTACTTGACTTGGAATTTATCAATTATATTTGCACCCTCTTCAGAAATTATATGGGTGCTCATGTAATCTTTGAGGTGTGCCTCTGAAAGTAATGAAACTGATTTTCATTTGTGGTCAATAAAAACCACTCTTCATTTTGTAGTAATACCTATAAGGCAGAAGCATGAAATTATTATCCATATGATAAAGGATAACATTGAGAAAGAGACAGACCTTTTTAATTTTCAGCAGAATGGCTCCCAATGGCACCTGTAACAACAAATAAACTAATATCACAGAAAGTTACTTCTCTGGTAGAGCCTATAATCTTAGGGTCCTGACTCTAAGGAGAGTCTTCTTGTAATTAAACCAATGTTTCCCAACATTGCCTGTTATTAGAATCATTGCAGTACTGTTGAATAGAACATTTCAAGATGATGAAAATGTTTTATAATCTGTTCTATCCAATATGGTAGCCACTGGCCACATGTGGTTATCGAGCACTTGAAATATGACTAGTGCTACAGAGGAACTGAATTTAATTTTAATTAATTTAAATTTAAATACCCACAGGTAGCCAGTGACTACTAGGCAGAGCAGAATTTTTTTGTTAAAAATCCACATCCTTGGGCCCTATATTAGATTTATAGAATTTGAATCACCAGTGCAGTGTCACTTGAAACTATATTATTAATATTACATTAGTCAATGTTGACCAAACACCCAGTTTATTTTATTTCAAATTGCTGCTGTTCTTCAAGATCATAGTTCTAGGCTACTTCTGTTTCTAAACATAACACTGCATATAGGATATATTCAGCTATTTATATACAGCATTTTCTTTAATTATAGAAAAATGAGTTGTATTGTTACCAAGAGCCACAAGTATTCTATGCTTCCTACACAGGCCTAGAATTGGTCCATAGCTTTAAGAAAGTGTCACATATAAAAATTTCCATTTTCAAAAAAGACGAATTAAGGAGCAATTATTCATTTCACAAAAGAATTCACCAAAGGACTACTTTAAACAGTTAGCTCTCCTAAAATGAATTCTAAATAAGGTTCAATTAACAAAAATTCAATTTGCACACAATTCTTCAAGAGCACATCTGTTTCCTCAGACCAGCTACACCTGTGAATCATTTGCAAAACCTCTGGAGACTGCAAGAGGTTTCTCCATAAAAGCTATGATGCTTGGTGTCGAAAGCATTCTATTCCACAGTTTCAGGAGCTAACGTTCACTGTGTAAGAAAAGAATCTGTGCCTTCTACTGAATTATCTTTCCTCAGATGCTAAGTGCTGGTTACAAGGTTTAGCTCAATTCATAGCATAGCACAATGGAGCCAACCAGAGATTCCACTTGAAAGAGCTTTGAAAATGGAAACAAAAGTATTATCCAGACTTCCAGTTTCCAGTCTGGCATATAAGAAGCTTAGATGTTACCACTCTATCCTAATGAGAAGTAAAAACCTGAGCAAAATGAAAAATCAACTCCTCTTTTTCAATCAGGCAGAGAAGTGAGGTCAAAGAGCAAACCGCTGCTGCCAAAATTGTAGAGGCAGACAGGTGGATACAAAGAATCACAATTTACCAGAACAGAAACCTACCAGCAGAGAAACAGCCATGGGAACCAGTGCCTGGGTAGGAAAACCTGAACAGTAACTGATGAATTGCTGGAGGCTCAGTGTGGACAACTCTGAATGTTAAACTCTCTTAAAGACCCAGTCAGAGAGCCCCCATATTTTTGTGAGTACTACCTTCAGGAGCTCTACCAGGTTCTGACAGTCAATGGTGGTCAGAAATCCCCTCAGGCTTCCTGAAGAGGGAGGGGAAAACTATTTTGAAATACACCAGAGCATTCTGTTCTTATCAAGGTCTGCCCTCAGGAAAAACTATTTTACAGGAGCCTAATCTGCTGGGGTTTTAACAGTGCTTAACATAGCTGGAGAAACTACAACATACCTTGGTAAACTAGAAAAAAAGAGCAAATTAAATCCAAAGCAGAAAAAAAATAAATAATAACAATCAAAGCAGAAATCAATGAAATAAAAAAACAGGAAATCAATAAAGAAAATTGACAAAACCAAAAGCTGGTTCTTTGAAAAAATCAATAAAATCAAGAAGCCTCTAGCCAGGCTAAATAAGAAAAAAATAGAAAACCACAAATTATTAATATAATAATGACAGAGAGGACATTGCTACAGATCCCATGGATAATAAAAGGATAATAAAGGAATATTATAAACAACTTTTATGCCAACAAATTTGATAACCTAGATGAAATGGACCAATTCTTTGAAAGCCATGATCTGCCAAAGCTCACACAAGAAAAAAGACAATCTGATTTTGCCTATATCTATTAAAGAAATCGAATCAGTAATTAATAACCTTCCAAAACAGAAAGCACCAGGCTCAGGCAGGTTCAGTGGAGAATTCTACAAACATTAATGAATAAATTATATCAATTCTGTACAATGTCTTCCAGATGATAGAAGAGGGGGAATATTTCCTGAGTCATTCTATGAGGCCAGCATCACCCTAATACCATAACAAAGACGTTACAGAAAAGAAAACTATAGGCCAATATCTCTTATAACATAAATGTAAAAATTCTCAACAAAATATTAGCAAATAAAATCTAAAAATACTTATTTATCATGACCAAGTGGTATAATCACAGGTATATAAAACTGGTACAACATTCAAAAATCAATCAATATAATCCATCACATTAACAGGCTAAAGAAGAAAACTCACATGATCATATCAATAGTTGCAGAAAAAGCATTTGACAGAATCCAACACTCATGCATGATAAAAGATCTCAGTAAACTAGGAATAGAGGGGAGCTTCTTCAACTTGATAAAGAAGATCTACAAAAAATTCTATAGCTAACATCACACTTAATGCCAAGGAGCTTGAAACATTCCCACTAAGATCAGGAATAAGGCAAGGATGTCCTCTGTTACCACTCCTTTTCAAATCATACTGGAAGTCCTAGCTAATGTAACAAGGCAAGAAAAGGAAATAAAATGTATAGAGATTTGGAAAGAAGAAATTAACCTCTCTTTATTCACGGATGACATGCTTGTCTATGTAGAAAATCCAAAAAAATTGACAAAAAAACCTCCTGAAAGAAGTCAATTTTTTTCCTATATGCCAGAAGAACAGGTGGAATTTAAAATTAAAAACACATTATCATTTACATTAGCTACCAAGAAAAATGAGCTACTTAGGTATAAATCTAAAAAAAATATGTAGAAGGTTTATATGAGGAAAACTACAAACTCTAATGAAAGATGTCAAAGAAGAATTATTCAAGAAATAGAAAAATAATCCATGTTCATGAATAGGAAAACTCTGTCAAGATGTCAGTTCTTTCCAATTTGATCTATAGATTCAACACAATTGCAATAAAAAGCCCAAGTTATTTTGTGGATATTGACAAAATAATTCTAAAGTTATACGGAGAAGCAAAAGACCCAGAATAGTCAACTCAGTGTTGAAGAGCATGTTGGAGGACTAATGCTACCTAAGTTCAAGACTTACTCCAAACCTATAGTCATCAAGGCAATGAGATATTGGTGAAAGAATAGACAAGTAGATCAATGGAATAGAATAGAGAGGCCAGAAATAAACCCACATAAGTATAGTTAACTGATCTTTGATAAATGAGCAAAGGCAATACAATGAAACAAAGAGTCTTTTTAATAAATGGTGCTGGCTGGAAGAACTGGTCATCTACATGCAAAAAAATGAATGTAGACACAGGCCTTGCACCCTTCAGAAAAGTATTTCAAAAAGGCTTATAGCCATTAAGGTAAAATGCAAAACTATAAAATCCCTAAAGGATAATGTAGGAGAAAACTTAGATAACCTTGTGTATGACAATGACTTTTTAGACACACCTATGGTGTGATACATGAAATAAATAATTGATAAACTAGACTTCATTAAAATTAAAATCTTCTGACCTGCAAAAGAAAACTTCAAGACAATGATAAGAAAAGCCACAGGCTGGAAGAAAATGTTTGCAAAAGACACATCTCATGAAGGACTTGTATCAAAATTTCAGAGAACTCTTAAAACTCAGTGAGGAGGATGAACAACTTCATTTAAAAATGGTCAGAGGGCTTCCCTGGTGGCGCAGTGGTTGAGAGTCTGCCTGCCAATGCAGGGGACATGGGTTCATGCCCCAGTCTGGGAAGATCCCACATGCCGCAGAGCGGCTGGGCCCGTGAGCCATGGTTGCTGAGCCTGAGCATCCGGAGCCTGTGCTCCGCAATGGGAGAGGCCACAACAGTGAGAGGCCCGCATACCAAAAAAAAAAAAAAAAAGGTCAGAAATCCAAACAGACATGTCACCAAAGAAGATATAGAGATGGCATGTAAGCATATGAAAAGATGTTCAACATCATATGCCATTAGAGAATTGCAAATTAGAAGAACAAGCTATCACTACACATCTGTTAGAGTGCCCTAAACTCAAAACACTGACAACACTAAATGCTGGTGAGGATGTGAAGCAGCTCTCATTCATTGCTGATGGTAATGCAAAATGGTATAGCCACTTTGGAAGACAGTTTGGCAGTTTCTTACAAAAGCAAGCATACTCTTACCATGTGATCCAGCAATCACACTCCCTGGTATCTACCCAAATGAACTGAAAATATATTCCACCCAAAAACCTGCACTCAGATGTTTGTAGCAGCTTTATTCATAATTGTCAAAATTTGGAAGCAAGTAAGATATGCTTCAGTAGGTGAATGGATAAAAAAAAACAACTGTGGTACATCCAGACAATGGAATATTATTCAGAGCTAAAAATAAATATGCTAACAAGCCATGAAAAGACATGGAAGAAATTGAAATGCATATTAAGTGAAAGAACACAATCTGAAAAGACTACATACATACTTTATGATTCCAACTCTGACATTCTAGAAAAGACAAAAATTATGAAGACAGTAAAATTATTAGTGGTTGCCTGGGTTTAGAGAGGAGGGAGGTATGGATAGGCAAAGCACAGAGGATTTTCAGGGAAGTGAAACTATTCTGTATGATACTATAATGATAGATACATGACATTATACATTTATACATAGAATGTACAACACCAAGAGTGAACCCTGGTGTAAACTGTGGACTTGGAGTGATAATAGTGTGTCAATGTAGGTGCATCAATTGTAACAAATGTAATACATGCTGTTAATGAAAGAGCTTGTGAGTGTAAGGTCAGAGGGTAAAAGGGAACTCTTGGTACCTTCTGTTCAGTTTTGCTGTGAATCTAAAACTAGTCCCAAAATTAAAGTTTCTTTTTTTAAAAAAAGTGATATAAAAGTGTGAAGTAATATTAGATTGACAAATGATTCCACTTTTCCCAGAATGATCCCATTTATGCCTATTGTTTTGGCATAATTTTTAGTAATGCCCCTTTCTCTCTCAAAGTGTCCTGGATGGGACAAAAAATATATGCCCACACTCCTCCAATTATCATGCAGTCTTCTCTTGGCACAATCTCTTTTGCGCTATAGCAGGGTTTCCCAAACACCTTGTTTAAAAATTAAAAAAAAATCAGATCCCTTCCATGGAGATTCTGATTCAGTAGTTCTGGCGTAAGATCTGGAAATCTATACTTTCAAGTGTATCTCTGTGGATCTGCATGATCACAAGGCATTGAACCAAAGACTTGATTTAGGTAACTTTGAATTTCATGCAAAACTGTCATGCTTCGGTTATGTATTTGGATTAAGATTGGCTCTGGTCATGGAAGATTTCTTGCTTCAGTCTATCAACAATCATAAGTCATTCTGACAAATTCACATTTTATCTTGGTAATAATTGGGTTTGGAATGGTTCCCATAAAACTGAGTACATATGAGGACCTGGGAATGTGCTATTATTTTAGCAAAGATAACACAATGAAGCCTGAGAATAACAATCCACATATCTATATTATTTTCTTTTCTCATTATTGCAAAAATGTAAGCTTCATTTTCTGGGGTATGTTAACTCTCCCTCTAAGAATATTGATGAACTTTACACACAATAATTTTCAGAAAGAAATACAGAGTTGTCAATGGGGGACAAAAATCCAAGTTACTGTCTAATCAGCAGATTTGAAGACTGCCATCACAATTGCAACTCAACATTATTGGTTTTTTTTTATTAAAAAATAATTTAGTTAGTTACATTCTTGTTTGGGGAATAAAAGACTATAGATGTTATGTCTGAGCAAACCAATTTTCTCAATTCCCTCAAGCCTCTGACAGGACCTATGTACTTTATCCATTTTGTCACCCCAAGCACAAATGCAGAGCAGGGCAAAACCTTTGCAATACAAACCCTTTCATGGATTTGTTTGCAAAAGCCTTTGTCTGGAGGTGTCTCTGTTAAATAACACACACTGTATAAAGACATCTCTTATTCATGTCTACTTCTCTGGGTGGCCAAGTTGAAACAAAGATCACATTTCAAGCATGCCATGCTGGGTATGACATGCTGAGAACTGTGCAAAATTTCATCATTTCCATCCTTTTAACTTAATATAAAAATGCAAAGAGTATAGATCAAAAGCTTTTCATTCTGTTTCAAATTAGATCTTTCTTTCCAAAATTGTTATTTTGACATTTTTAGTACTCTTTCCTGTCCAGTAAAAAAAATAGAAAATATTTGCCAAAAATCCTACAAAATTGTGCTCTGTTATGCAATTTGAATTCAAAGGATAGATAAACCTGGTTAGTAACAGATGTTGCTGCAGTGGTTGGAATTTGACCAATACAAAGCAACCTTGAACATGTTCACATGACCAAGGGAGAGCTTGATAAAAATTCTATGCACATTTTCTCTCTAATTACTCTATTATGTTTCAAGTAATCACAATGCTGTGTATTTTCTTTTGAGTGGGAGAGAAAATTGAATATGCCTTGTTAGAGTAAATAAAGAAAGGAAACTAAAAACAGCCACCTCACTAGGAAAAACAACTGTTGAAGTATGAACAATCTTTTCTCTATAAATGTTCAATGATAATTTTTATATCTTCTTTATAAGTAAGCAAGAGTTTTATATTCTCCATAGATTACCAAAATACAATTTTATTCCCCAGTTGTATTTGAAAGTGTATATTCCTGAAAGAGAAGATAAAAAAATTGTGAAAACTGGAATCATTTAATGGAGTACAACTGCAACAATGCGTGTGTGTGTGTGCGTGTGTGTGTGTGTGTGTGTGTGTGTAGAAGGGAGTAAGGGGAATAATATCAGAGTTAATTCATTTCTAAAAAAAAATTTAATTATCTTAAAATAAAAAAATTAAATCAAGTTGCTAATTATTTAAGAACTCTGAAATGTGGAATTTTTCCCCTAACTACTTAAGCGCTACTTAAGTAATATTTTTTTTGTATTAGAAAAAGCACATGGTAAAATTTAATTTGGTAAAACAGATAGTAGTTTTTAACATATGAAATTGTTTTCAACTACCAAATGTAAATATATGACCAGTAATAGAGCATTCATTTTAGGAGTTTGTCTTATATTTTAAAAAAATCTGTGTTATATATTTTAAGAATGAATTGGCAATGGAAGATATTAGAATCAAAGTGTTATTGTTATTTGACCAATCAAAATGATCTGGAATTGATGCTAAAAGCCAGACACTGCAAACAGATCATTAAATATGGTCTGCATAACTTGTTTATTCTATAAAGTGTTAAACTTGTCTTAAATTAATTACAAATTTTGAAATTAAGAGATCTTACGCCAAAAAAATCACAAATTTTGAAATCAAAAGATCTTACATAAAAATCCTGATTTTCAGCAACTGAAAAATTAGGAGATCTGCCAACATGAGACCTGCATTCCATTAAGGTACCAATTGGCAAGAGCTGAGGAGCAGCTGTGTTTCAAACAGGATCTGTTTGTTCCAATATACCACAGTTCCCACCACTACCCATTGTGTTCATGGAAATGCTAACCAAGTGCCAATTCTTGATAGGCTTCACATTTTTCTGTTATTTTCCTTATTTCTGGAGGCATTTGAGTTTATAATTTGGGCATATCAATGGTTTACAAAAGTGCACTGAGATATCCTAGGGTTCCATGGCAGTGCTTATTGTCAATACTGACAGGAAGCTAAATGGGTGGGTTCTGGGAGTCTTCACATCTTCACTGTAAAAGTTTTGTTTTCCCTCTTTTAGATATTAGAGTTTCTTTTCATGATTGTTTTTTAAAACAAATTTCTATGAATATAAAAAGAAAATTTGGAAAAGCCATTGCTCCTGACCAGTGGATTTCAACATTTTTAATGTATTATTATTGAACCCCTTTCATACAAATTGATAATTTAAAAATCCTCTTGGGAATATAAAAAAATATTCTGTGATTTTTGCATAAACAGTTATTGTGATGGTTAGTATTATGTGCCAACTTGGCTAGGCTGTAGTATCAGTTATTTAATAAAGTATTAATCTAGGTGCTTCTGTGAAGGTACTTTCTAGATGTGGTTAACATCTACAATCAGCTGACTTTAGCAAAGAGGGCCTCAGTAATATGGGCGGGCCTTATCCAATCCATTGTAGGCCTTAGGAATAAAAACTGCAAAAACTGAGGTTTCTTGGAAAAGAAGAAATTCTGAAGACTGCAGCATCAACTCCCGCCTGAGTCTCCAGGCTGCCAATCTTCTTTACGAATTTTGAACTTGCCAACCCTACAATGATGTTAGACTATTCCTTAAAAATCTCTCTCTCTCTAAATATATACATATCTCCTACTGGTCCTGTTTCTCTGGTGAACCCTGGGTGATAGTGAAACTGAGCAGGACCCTGTGGGGTTCCTGGGCATGGAATCCTTTATGAGTACCCCATTCCCTGTTTGTAGGAAACAGACTCCAGCCTCCATGACCTTCCCTGAGTCCCAAAGGGCAGATTCAAATAGTTACTAAACAGGGAAGGGAGGGGATACAGAGACAAGGGAGGAACAGCCAAGAAACAATAGTGCAGCCTTGGGGGCAGGGTCCTGGTTCCACCTCAAGGGATACACAAAACAATATCTTTGAGCTCTTCTGCAAAACTAAAACCCCCAACAAATAGAAGATGTCAGCATTCTTCATTCCAGAGAAGACCACCTGAGGCCAGATTAAAGGGACCAGAGAAGCTCATCAAGAGATTACCTGAGACCAGATTAAAGGAGTGCAGGCCTTGCACACATCCTAGTCCTTATCAGCAACCCCGCCCTTGAACCATTGCTATAAAATTCCTCAGCAAATCCTCTTGGGTTGGGACACACAGTTTTGGGGGCAGGAGCCTGCTGTGTCCCCCTTTGCCTGGCAAAGCAATGAAGCTATTCTTTTCTACTTCACCCAAAAATCTGTCTCAGAGATTTGATTTTGCACCGGTGCACAGAGGCCAAGTTTTCAGCATCAGTAGTTATATAGAAATAATTTTAAATGAAAAATTATGTTCAATTACTGTATTATTAAATATTACATTATAAAATTTATTTTAAGTAAATTCTATTGTACATCTTATTTATTAAATATAGACTTTTATTTTTCCCACTTGAAACACTGTTCAATTTTAATCAATTATGTGAGAAAAAAGTATGGTTTGCTAATATATAAATAGCATATATTATATTTGTGTTTCAGGAGCAAGTATATATTAAAATGTAAATTGAGACGTAATTTTGTATTATAGAATCAAAATAGACTAAAATGTTTTTATGAATTTATATTCAGAATTCTTATGTGTTTTGCTTATAGAAATCAAATAATTTGTTTTTATAATTGCTTCCAACTGCAAGGGGGTAAACAATTTTCCTTCTACTCTCCTATGTTCTTGGTTTTAGACTCCCTCCCTTGTAATAAACGGCATATTAACAGGAGAAAAACAAACAGCAGTTTAATAGCATGTATACCTCTTTTGTACTTGGGAGGTACTCAGGAAAAACTGAGTAACTCTCCCAAATGGCCCAAGTCACCACCTTAAACACCATCTCCACCGAAAGATAGAAAACAAGATGTTGGGGAGGGGCGGAGGCCAGTTAAGGGAGGTGACCAGGAAAAGCACAGTAAACAAGGGTGTAGTTGTTATGCAGGTTTAAGACCAAGCCTTCTCCATTGATAAGAGCTTCTAGAGATTTAGTCATCCTCCTCTTCCTGGTATGGAGAGGGAGACACCCTTACAAATGTAGAGTTTTCTTATAAATGGAAATTTCCCTCACAAAAGTCACCTTCTACTGTTTTCAGAGATTCTCCTGTGTCTGAGCCTTAAAAAATAATCAGCTTCAAATGATCAATATGCCAAAGAGACATATTTGGGGATGGCATATTTTACTCCCCTTCATAATCCTTTATGATAATATTCAAAGGTTTTCATTTGTTAGCAATATTCTGCAAAAGACATATTATTACTTTATGTAATATTTGTTCCAAATAAACGATAAGGGCAAATGATTACATTTATCCCTAAATTTTCTTTTTTATGCATTATTCTTTGAAATACTTATGATAGATATCCTGAGGTTCTACACACACTAACAGTTTTATTGAGGCATAATTTGCATGCCACAAAATATACTCATTGTGTGTGTTCAATTCAGTGATTTTTTAAATAAATGTATAGAATTGTGCAAACTCCCCACACAATCTCCCCCCTTCTAAATCCAGTTTTAGAAAATTTCATCAGCCTCCAAACTTTCCTTAAGTCCATTTGCAGTCCAATGGCCAGCCTTGGATAATCACTGATATGTTTTTTGTCTCTATAGTACATAAGCTTTAATGTTAGTAACTTTTACATCTGGTTGAAATCATACTGAGGTAAATATATATAATTATTATAATATTTATGCTTTTATTCAACAAATATTTAATAAGTACCTATTCAATAATTAATATAGTAGTAGATGCGCTTTATATCTATCATGGTGTAAATAGTTGAAAGAAGGAAGTATGAGTTGAAATGGAATCGGAAAGTTCATAAGTTAAGGAGAACAAAGTAGATATAAGCTCTCTAGATCATGGAATCTTTATTATGGATGTAAATTAAATGATATGTAACTTAAAACATAAATAATATAAATTGGTAAAATGGTCAAAAATCATCACAATATCTATTGAACTGAGTGACTGAGGCATGAATATGCTCATCAGATATCTACCAACTGTTATATGTATTAGCACAATATGCTATCAGATGTTCCTAAGTAACTCCATTTCATGGGGAATAATTAAACTATTTCTTTAATTTGTGACTTATAAAACAGAAAAAGCAACATATACCCAAATAATTTAATGACTGCTCTACAAAAACATTCTGTGGTACTTTTAGCTTTCTTTAACATTTTGACCCTTACTAGTACATTTTTTAGTCCTATTAGTCCTATTTAGCACTATTCACTAGTTGATTGATTGAAGAGACAGTTTTTTTCTGATATTACTGTGTGCCAGACACCATTCTAGATGCTGGAAAATCAGTATTGAACACAAATACAAATACAGCATCCATACTATTCTGAAGCTTATGTTATATATATATATATATATATATATATAGATAGAGAGAGAGAGAGAGAGAGAGAGAGAGAGAGAGAGAGGGAGAGAGGCAATAATAAATTGAAAATTTAAAGGAATACATGAAGATAAATAAAGCAGGATAAGGAAACAGAGAGTGATGGGAGATGGGAAGGTGACTTATTTAGGTAGGTTGGCCAAGGAAATTATTTCTGAGATGATAACATTTGAGCAAAACCTGAATGAAATGGGGGATAAGATATGGAGGCAATGTCTGGAAGAAGAGCAAACCAAGGCAAAACAATTGATACAGAGGCCCTAAAGCAAAAACCTACTTGCTAAATTTAATGTACAGCAGGAGGCCAGTGTGGCTAGCACTGAGATAGGAGGAGAGTATTGGATGTGAAATCAGAAAAGAAGCCAGGGATGAGATCAAGTGTGCCTTGTAGACCAGACCAAGAAATTAGATTTTATTCTGAGTGACATGAAAAACCACTGAAGTGTTTGGAGTAGAAGACTGAAATGATCTAATTTACATCTTAAAAGGTTCACTCTAACTTTTGTGGGGAGAATTGACAGCTGGGGAGAAAGGGGTAGGGGCAGAAGCCAAGAGACTAGTTAGAAAATTAGTGCTTGATGATGATTTTAGACTGGGTGGTACAAGTGGAGGTGGTAAGAAGTGGCTGGATTCTGGATAATGTGTATTTTGAATATAAGGCCAACAGAATTTGGTGATATGTACCAAGTATGTATGTATGATGTATGTAAGTATGTATGATGTGGGTTGTAAAGAAAAGTCTGGTTGACACGAAGAATTTTGTCCTAAGCAACAAGATGGATGAAGTTACCATTAACTGGGATGGAAAAGTCTTTGGGCCAAGCTGGTTAGGGGATGTTAAGAATCAAGAGTTCAGTTTGGGCATAGTTTATTTGAGTTGTCTGTTATACATCTAAATGGAGATGTTGAGCAGGAAATTAGATTGAGTCTGGAATTCACGGTAGAGATCAAGGCTGGAGATTTAATTTTAGGAGTTTTCTGTATAGAGATGGTATTTTAAAGCCATGTGCCAGAATGAGATCATCCAAGACATGAATGTAAATAGAAGAGGAGGGAAGAGGTCTCGGGATTTAAACTTGGAAAACTACAATGTTTAGAGGTCTGTGAGATGAGAAAGATTCAACAAAGGGGATTAAAAAAAACAGCCATGAAGGGTGACAGAGAATAAATAACGGTCTTCTTTCAGCTAAGTGAAGAAAATAAATCTCCATATATAATCACTGTTATACAACAGGGATGATGGGTAAAAATAACTACCATAAACTGTTACTAATATTAAAAAATTGAGGTTTCCCAGGATTTACCAACCTGTGGGTGCAAATTAGATCAAGATAATATTAGTACTGTTAAAAAACAAAATTCAACTGAGTAAATTTTAAAGATCTTATTGGCTTCATTCAACAATTCATGAATCAAGCAGCATCCCAAATAGCAAATAGAAATGATTTCCAAAGAGCTGAACAAAATGGGAGACTTTTATAGGCAGGGGGAGAGGAAGCAAGGAAAGAGCAGATTACCTCATCCTTCTTTGGGGGTTGGAAGGGTGCTATCAGGTGGATTACCTCACTACTGCTGACCCGGAAACTCCAGATGGACTAATTTAAGATTATATTCCTTAAATTCCTGGGAGAGGTTGAAATTGCAATTAGGTTAGGTATTAAGCCTTGGTTTGCTGACATGGGGATTAGAACAAATGACTCCATTTTGAGCCTGTTGTCTCTTTTTTAAACAGTTCTCCCCTTTTGCTCAGACTCTCAGCGTAACTGAAAGATTTGATCAAAATTTAAAGTATTAGCACCCTTCCCAGCTATGGCTCTGAAGTTCTCACAGTTTTTGTTGATCTCTGTGTGGTATTCATAAGTCATGACTTCAGGCTCACAGTCTTTGAGCCAATCATTTTCTTCATTTCTTTTCTGGTGTTCCAGTCATAGGGAGATTATTTGCTTAGTGGTTAGTGGCTGTGAACATGTATTTAAACCTTTTGAGAGAATACATGTGCTAGGGAGACTACTATGATTATTATTAGCAGGATAATTCCCAATGTTTGGAGTGCATTTTGGAGTCGTTGTCACCAAGACCCAAATGAATCAAAATCAAGTAAGTCAGAGAAAGCTTGAAGGAGTCACCTTTTTAAGCCAAATTGCTTGTTCAGTGATTTTTTTTTCAATTTTTTATTTTTATTTTATTTATGTTTTTATACAGCAGGTTCTTATTGACTATCTATTTTATACATATTAGTGTATATATGTCAATCCCAATCTCCCAATTCATCCCACCACCACTACCCCCTTGTTCAGTGATCTTATGTAGCTGAGTTTCAACCTTCCCAGAAGTGTTAATCCAGGTGCAGCAGGAGGTGCTGGCCACAGCATAGACACCACTTAGCTCAACTAAGAGATAATCAAGGGCTATCCTATTATCAAGAACTTTGGCCAGAAAGTCTAAGGATTTTAGCTGGACAGCTATTGTCTTAGTAGTGGATTCTGCAATATTTTTAAGAACTAAGGAGACGTTCCTGATCTTCTTCTTATTCATATTTTCTCCTAACTAGGGAAGTAGGGCCCTGCCAAAGGAAGCAAATTCTAAGTCATGAACATCTCCTGGTAGGTCCATTCTAACTCATTGATGTAAATTCAGGGGAGTTGAACAATGAGATGTCTCAGTTCATTTGCAAACAGTTAGGGACACAGTTAGATAACCCAAGAGATATTACCTGGTTATATGCCAGCCATCTAGGTATCCATATACCCAAGGACACAGATGAAGATAAATCCTATCTTATCTTTTGTGAAGGGCACAGACCACTTCAGTAAGGTGGCACTGCTAATGGATTCATTCTCAGGGACTGTTGCATTTGCCTATTCAAGCCAAGGGTCAGTTAAGTGGGAAGGAAATCTCCTAGTCTGAAAAAAAAGTTGTTCTGAATTCCAGTTTACCCTGCTTAGGAATGGAAGTATGGATGATGGCATTATCTTTCCAGGACAATGCTTGAGTAAAGGGAAAGAAGAAGAAGAAGAAGAAGAAGGAGAAGGAGAAGGAGAAGGAGAAGGAGAAGAAGAAGAAGAAGAAGAAGAAGAAGAAGAAGAAGAAGAAGAAGAAGAAGAACAACAACAACAACAACAACAACAACAACAACAAGAACAAGAAGAACAAGAAGAAAGTGGTCTTATGTGTAAAGTATGAAGTCTTAATCCAGTGTCTTGGGAGGAAGCAATCTACCTTGATGTAGGTGACTTCTCTTCTTAGTCAATTTGATTTTGAGTTCTCCAGCTGGTGTACAGAACCAGATGTCAGGTGGAGACTTCTTCAGCTGTGAGATGTATATCTAAGGTTCAAGTCCCTGAAGTTTGGATGCCATCTGGATGGTGAGGAGCTTCTGTTATAGTTCCTTTGGAGGATACTCAAGGAAAATCTTTGTTCTTAGTGATTCCAAATCAGAAGAGTGAGAGAAAATTGGAAATGTTAGTTTGGAGAGCTGTTGCCAGTTATTTGAGGGAACTAGAATTCAGGATACAGTTCAGTTTACAATTATATAACACAACCTCAAAGATAACTAACAGGTCTAGAATGTAATATCTACAAAGGTGTAAACATGAGATTTTTCTTTATGATTTTAACCAAAGGTAATCACAGTAAAACTAATTTGTTTGCATTAAACTCGGTCTGATTATGTACATAAGTGCAGCAAAAATAGTGATTGACCATATAAAATCTTTTTAAGACCACTTTGCTGGAACTTTTCATAAGAAATCTCAGATTGAAATCTTAAAGACCTCTGAGGCCAAGCCAAGAATTCACTATTGGATTTTACCTGCAATATATATAGTTTGGGTGATTTCCTTTCTTCTCAAGTCCCCCCCAAATATCTTGAGGTTCCTGGGCCTGCCAGGCAGTAACCTTCCTTACTCACCTGGAGGCTGCTGGGAATCCTACAAGCAAGGTACAAGGATGATTTTTCCAAGTAGTTCTTTAAAGCTGTCTGATCATATCGGGGTCTATACACATCTCTCTCAGCCATAAGATTTGATATTTTAGCCAATGTTTCCAATTGTGTCCTATGACAAGGAGAACAGATTCTTATTGAGCTTATGCAAGTAATTAACTACATTTCCATTAAAAAAAATGCTCAAGAGTTTCCAAATTATGGAGGGATAAGGTAGAAGAAAAAGTAAATGTTTCATCTTTGTTTACAAATGTATACTTTAACAAATTGCTGTAAGTCATCAATCGCTTAAGAGAAAAGGTTTCTTTACATCTGGAAAAAAAAAGCTATAAGGAAGCAGTACTGTTTCAAACAAAAAATCACAAAAAATTATAATCATCTTCTTCAGGTCATTCCCTGCCATGTAATTAATATTTGTTCTGCTTGAATCCAGTTCATTTTTATGACCTTAGAGTTATCAGAACCTATACTTACCAAAATTTTTCCCATGAATCTCCCTGAAGATGAAGTACTTTTGTAGGAACAGTTTTACAAAGCAACTAGGACAATAAAACTCTCTGTAAATGACAAAGACTTAAAAATGCCCATTGTTAAAGATCTGATAAGAGTTCATTTGATAAAGAAATGTAGTTATTTCTGTGATATATATTTTAAGATGATAATTGGAATTAGGAGTCATAATATTATACCAGGACATAACAGATTTCCAGGAATTTCACAGAACTTCTGGAACACATATATGTATACAAATATAACATAAAGAAGGCTTAGTATTACTTCTTATTTGACAATGCTTCCCATGTAATTTAACATATCAAATAAATCTAATTAGTTTAACATCTCTCTTTTTAAAGGAGAGAGAATAAATAGTTTGAGATGTTCTAGGGGCCCTGTGGGGAATCTCAAAGTTGGTTCAAAGTCAAAAAGAGTTTGTTTAGAATTTGATTTTTGTCAAAAACATCAAAATTTGTCAAAAACATCAAAAGATTCAAAACCACTTGGTCAAATAGGATCATACTTCATAGTGAAACAATACTTATTTATCCATTTAACCAAAGTAAAAATCAAAGACTTCACAGACAAATGCAAAGTTAAATAGTTGTTATTGGAAATTATTTTGGTAAAACACATAACCTTTGATTTCTAGGAAGAATACCTAAAAGGTAAAGAAACTTTTACAATCCGTTATCAAAAGAAGACCAAAGCTGAGTAAAACTTTTTCCTTTTAACAGAGAGAAAACCAAATTCTAATTTTGTACCAGCTTACTTTTGATATTAAAATTTATTTAACTTCACTGAGTTCATTCTAATCTTAAGCAAGTTGAACGTGCATAAAATTTCTTTCTCTAGATTCCTTTTCCACAAAACGTTTTTTGTTCTATGTTTTTCCTTTTTCTGATTCTGAAATACCCAGTATTACTTTAGGACAAAATTGCTTTCTTTTTTCTCAAGAAAAATGCATCTCCATTCTTCATAGCTTTTCTCTTATCATAAATAAAACCTTAATTTTTAGTAGAAATAAGGAAGTAAACTATTGTGAACTGTGTTTTTTATTAACATTCTGCGACTTGACAAATTTATAAATGCTTTTTATAATTTCTAGAAACATATGAATTCTAATAATACATTTTTCAGTGTGGGACAAAATTATTTATTAGTAGACCCAAGTATCTTTAGTTCCTCTGTAAAAGTGGATGAACCTATGTTCAGTAATGAATGTTTCAGTATTTTACCTTAATTGAAAATGACCTAGATATTTCATGATTATTCATCATTTATTTTAACTTTGCATAATTTTAAGGTTTCATGTTACAGAAGACTTGGGGAAATTATTTCTAAAATTTACCTAAAATTTTTTATCCTGCTCATATCTATTTAATTTACTTGCTTACAACAATTATGTTTAGATTATTTATGAAAATTTCATCATACCAAGTCATTTTTCTTTTTTTTTTCTTATGTTTATTGGAGTATAATTGATTTACAGTGTTGTGTTAGATTCTACTGTATAACAAAGTGAATCAGCTATATGTATACATATATCCCCATATACCCTCCCTGTTGAGCCTCCCTCCCACCCTCCCTATCCCACCCCTCTAGGTGGTCACAAAGCACCAAGGTGATCTCCCTGTGCTATGCAGCTGCTTCCCACTAGCTATCTATTTTACATTTGGTAGTGTAAATATGTCAATACTACTCTCTCACTTCATCCCAGCTTCCCTTTACCCATCCCCTGTGTCCTCAAGTCCACTCTCTATGGCTGCATCTTTATTCCTGTCCTGCCCCTAGGTTCATCAGAACCTTTTTTTTTTTTTTACATTCCATATATATGTGTTAGTATATGGTAATTGTTTTTCTCTTTCTGATTTACTTCACTCTATGACAGACTCTAGGTTCATTCACCTCACTACAAATAATTCCATTTCATTTCTTTTTATGGCTGAGTAATATTCCATTGTATATATGTGCCACATTTTTATCCATTCATCTGTCGATGGATACTTAGGCTTTCTCCATGTCCTGGCTATTGTAAACAGTGCTGCAATGAACATTGTAGTACATGTCTCTTTTTGAATTATGGATTTCTCAGGGTATATGCCCAGTATTGGGATTGCTTGGTCATATGGTAGTTCTATTCTTAGTTTTAAAATGAACCTCCATACTGTTTTCCATAGTAGCTGTATCAATTTACATTCCCACCAACAGGGCAAGAGGGTTCCCTTTTCTCCACACCCACTCCAGCATTTGTTTGCAGATTTTTTGATGATGGCCATTATGACTGGTATAAGATGAAACCTCATTGTGGTTTTGATTTGCATTTCTCTAATGATTAGTGATGTTGAGCATCCTTTCATGTGTTTGCTGGCAATCTCTCTATATTCTTTGGAGAAATGTCTGTTTAGGTCTTTCACCCATTTTTGGATTGGGTTGTTTGTGTTTTTGATATTGAGCTGCATGAGCTGCTTATATATGTTGGAGATTAATCCTTTGTCAGTTGCTTCATTTGAAAATATTTTCTCCCATTCTGAAGGTTGTCTTTTCGTGTTGTTTATGGTTTCCTTTGTTGTGCAAAAGTTTTAAGTTTAATTAGGCCCCATTTGTTTATTTTTGTTTTTATTTCCATTACTCTAGGGGGTGGGTCAAAAAGGATCTTGCTGTGATTAACGTCATAGAGTTTTCCTCTAAGTATTTTAAAGTGTCTGGCCTTACATTTACGTCATTTTATTAAAATAAATAAATTAATTAATAATTAATTAATTAGTTAATTTTGGCTGCTTTGATTCTGTTGCTGCATGTGGGCTTTCTCTACTTGGAGTGAGCGGGAGCTACTCTTCGTTGTGGTGTGTGGGTTTCTCACTGCACTGGCTTCTCTTGTTGTGGAGCATGGGCTCTAGGCGTGCAGGCTCCTTAGTTGTGGCACATGGGTTTACTTGCCCCACAGCACGTGGGATATTCGTGGGCCAGGGCTCGAAATCATGTCCCCTGCATTGGCAGGCAGATTCTTAACCACTGCATCACCAGGGAAGTCCCTACATCTAGGTCTTTAATCCATTTTGAGTTTATATTTGTGTATGGTGTTAGGAAGTGTTCTAATGTCATTCTTTTATATGTGGCTGTCCAGTTTTTTCCCAGCACAACTATTGAAGAGGCTTTGCTCCATTGTACATACTTGTCTCCTTTGTCAAAGATAAGTTGACCATATGTGTGTGGGTTTACCTCTGGGCTTTCTATCCTGTTCCATTAATCTATATTTCTGTTTTTGTGTCAGTACCACAATGTCTTGATCACTGTAGCTTCGTAGTATCGTCTGAAGTCAGGGAGCCTGATTCCTCCAGCTCCATTTTCCTTTCTCAAGATTGCTTTTGCTATTCGGGATATTTGTGTTTCCATACAAATTGAACAATTTTTTGTTCTAGTTCTGTGAAAAATGCCATTGGTAGATTGATAAGGATTGCACTGAATCTGTGGATTGCTTTGGGTAGTATAGCCACTTTCACAATGTTGATTCTTCTAATCCAAGCACATGGTATATATCTCCAACTGTTTGTATTGTCTTTGATTTCTTTCATCAGTGTCTTAGAGTTTTCTGCATACAGGTCTTTTGCCCCCTTAGGTAGGTTTATTCCTAGGTATTTTATTATTATTGTTGCAATGGTAAATGGGATTGTTTCCTTAATTTCTCTTTCAGATTTTTCATCATTAGTATATAGGAAAGCAAGAGACTTCTGTGCATTGATTTTGTATCCTGCTACTTTACCAAATTCACTGATTAGCTCTAGTAGTTTTCTGGTAGCATCTTTAGGATTCTCTATGTATAGTATCATGTCATGCTCAAACAGTGACAGTTTTACTTCTTCTTTTCCAACTTGGATTCCTTTTATTTCTTCTTCTCTGATTGTCATGCCTAAAACTTTGAAAACTGTGTTGAATAATAATGATGAGAGTGGGTACCCTTGTCTTGTTCCTGATCTTAGAGGAAATGGGTTAGTTTTTCACCATTGAGAATGATGTTAGCTGTGGGTTTGTCATATATGGCCTTTATTTTATTGAAGCAGGTTCCCTCTATGCCCACTTTCTGGAGAGTTTTTATCATAAATGGGTGTTAAATTTTGTTGAAAGCTTTTTCTGCATCTACTGAGATTATCATATGGGTTTCTTCCTTCAGCTTGTTAATATGGTGTATCACATTGATTGATTTGCATATATTGAAGAAGCTTTGCATTCCTGGGGTAAACCCCACTTGATCATGGTGTATGATCCTTTTAATGTGCTGTTGGATTCTGTTTGATAGTATTTTTTTGAAAATTTTTGCATCTGTTCATCAGTGATATTGGCCTGTGATCTTCTTTTTTTGTGACATCTTTGTCTGATTTTGGTATCAGGGTGATGGTGGCCTCATAGAATGAGTTGGGGAGTGTTCCTCTTTTTGTTATATTTCGGAAGAGTTTGACAAGGATAGGTGTTAGCTCTTCTCTAAATGTTTGATAGAATTCCCCTGTGAAGCCGTCTGGTCCTGGGATTTTGTTTGTTGGAAGATTTTTAATCATAGTTCTAATTTCACTGCTTTTGATTGTTCTGTTCATGTTTTCTATTTCTTCCTGTTTCAGTCTCAGAAGGTTGTGCTTTTCTAAGAATTTGTTCACTTCTTCCAGGTTGTCCATTTTATTGGCATATAGCTGCTTGTAGTAATCTCTCATGATCCTTTGTATTTCTGCAGTGTCAGTTGTTACTTCTCCTTTTTCATTTCTAATTCTATTGATTTAAATATTCTTCCTTTTTTCCTTGATGATTATGGCTATTGGTTTATCAATATTGTTTATGTTCTCAAAGAACCACCTTTTAGTTTTATTGATCTTTGCTATTTTTTCCTTCATTTTTTTTCATGTATGTCTGAGGTGATCTTTATGATTTCTTTCCTTCTGCTAACTTTGGGGGTTTTCTTGTTCTTTCTCTAATTGCTTTTGGTGTAAGATTAGGTTGTTTATTTGAGATTTTTCTTCTTTCTTGAGGTAGGATTGTATTGCTATATACTTCCCTTAGAACTGCTTTTGCTGCATCCCACAGGTTTTGGTTTGTCATGTTTTCATTACCATTTATTTCTAGGTGTTTTTTGATTTCCTCTTGATTTCTTCAGTGATCTCTTGGTTATTTAGTAGTATATTGTTTAGCTTCCAATTTGTTTTTATTTTTTACATATTTTTCCTGTAATTTATATCTAGCCTCATAGCATTGTGTTTGGTAAAGATGCTTGATATGATTTCAATTTTCTTAAATTTCTTGAGGCTTGATTTTTTACCCCAGATATGTTCTATCCTGAGGACATTCCATGTGCACTTGAGAAGAAAGTGTATTCTGTTGTTTTGGGATGGAATGTCCTATAAATATCAATTAAGTCCATTTTGTCTAATGTGTCATTTAAAGCTTGAGTTTCCATATTTAGTTTTATTTTGGATATCCATTGGTGAAAGTCTGGTGTTAAAGTCCCTTACAATTATTGTGTTACTGTTGTTTTCCCCTTTTATGGCTGTTAGCATTTGCCTTATGTATTGAGGTGTTCTTAGGTTGGGTGCATAAACATTTACAATTGTTATATCTTCTTCTTGGACTGATCCCTTGATCATTATGTAGTGTCCTTCTTTTTCTCTGTAATAGTTTTTATTTTAAAGTCTATATTGCCTGATATGAGAATTGCTACTCCAGCTTTCTTTTGTTTTCCATTTGCATGAAATATCTTTTTCCATCCCCTTACTTGCAATCTGTATGTGTCCCTAGGTCTGAAGTGGGTCTCTGGGAGACTGCATATATACTGGTCTTGTTTTTGTATCCATTCAGCCAGTCTGTGTCGTTTGGTGGGAGCATTTAATCCATTTACATTTAAGGTAATTATTGATATATATGTTCCTATTTCCATTTCCTTAATTGTTTTGGGTGTGTTTTTGTTGGTCTTTTCCTTCTCTTATGTTTCGTGCCTAGAGAATTTCCCTTAGCATTTGCTGTAATGTTGGTTTGGTGGTGCTGAATTCTCTTAAGTTTTGTTTGTCTGTAAAGGCTTTAATTTCTCTGTCAACTCTGAATGAGATCCTTGCTGGGTAGAGTAATCTTGTCTGTAGGTTTTTCCTTTTCATCACTTTAAGTATGTCCTGCCAGTCCCTTCTGTCTTGTAGAGTTTCTGCCAAGAAATCAGCCATTAACCTTATGAGTGTTCCCTTGTATATTACTTTTCATTTTTTCCTTGTTGCTTTTAATATTTTTTCTTTGTCTATAATTTTGGCAGTTTGATTACTATGTCTCTGGGTGTGTTTTTCCTTGGGTTTATCTGCTATCAGATTATCTGTGCTTCCTGGACTTGATTGACTATTTCCTTTCCCATGTTAGGGAAGTTTTTGACTATAATCTCCTGAAATATTTTCTCAGAAGTTTTCTTTTTCTCTTCTTCTTCTGGGAAGCCTATAATTCAAATGTTGGTGTGTTTAATGTTGTCCCAGAGGTCTCTGAGACTGTCCTCAATTCTTTTCATTCTTTTCTCTTTATTCTGCTCTGAGGAAGTTGTTTTCACTATTCTATCTTCCAGGGCACTTATCCATTCTTCTGCATCAGTTATTCTGCTATTGATTCCTTCTAGAGTAGTTTTAATTTCATTTATTGTGTTGTTCATCGTTTGCTCTTTAGTTCTTCTAGGTCCTTGTTAATCAGTTCTTGTGTTTTCTCTGTACTATTTCCGAGATTTTGGATCATCTTTCCTGTCATTACTCTGAATTCTTTTTCAGATAGACTGCCTATTTCCTCTTCATTTTTTGGTCTGGTGGGTTTTACCTTGTTCCTTCTTCAGCTGCATATTTCTCTGTCTTATTTTGTTGAACTTACTGAGTTTGGTGTCTCCTTTTCATAGGCTGCAGGATTGTAGTTCCTCTTATTTCTGGTGTCTGCCCCCAGTTGGTAAGGTTGGTTCAGTGGCTCGTGTAGTCTTCCTGGTTGGGGTGGGGGATTGGTACCTGTGTTCTGGTGGGTTTGGCTGGATATTGTCCTTCTGGTGGGGAGGGCCGCATCCAGTGGTGTGTTTTGGGGTGTCTGTGAGCTTAGTATGACTTTAGGCAGTTTCTCTGTTAATGGGTGGGGTTGTGTTCCTGTCTTGCTTGTTGTTTGGCATGGGGTCTCCAGCACTGGAGCTTGCTGGCAGTTGGGTGGAGCTGTGTCTTAGTGTTGAAACAGAGATCTCTGGGAGAGCTCTCGCCAATTAATATTACATGGGGTTGGGAGATCTCAGGTGATCCAGTGTCCTGGGCTCAGCTTTTCTTCCTCAGAAGCTCAGGCCCGACACCTGGCCGGATCACCATGACCCTGCCAGCCACACAGCATGGATGATAAGGGAGAAAATAATATCCCAAAACCAAAAACAACAAACCAACCAAAGAAACAAAAAACAGACAGAACCCCAAAACAAATGGTAAAACCAAAACTAAACAAAGAAAATCACACAAAGTAACATACACACACACACTCACAAAAAGAGAAGAAAAAGAAAAAAAGGAAGAGCACATCCATACCAGTAAACAAACCAACAAATGAAAACAAACACTAAAAACTAAACTAAGAATAACATAAAACCAAAAACAGATCAAACGCAGAAAGCAAATCCCAAGTTCACAGTTGGCCCCAAAGCCCACTGCCTCAATTTTAGGAACACTCATTGTCTACCTGTCTACTCATATTCCACAGATGCAGGGTTCACCAAGCCAATTGCAGGGATTTAATCTTCTACTCCTGAGGCTGCTGGGAGAGATTTCCCTTTCTCTTCTTTGTTCACACAGCTCCTGGGGTTCAGCTTTGATTTTGGCCCTGCCTCTGTGTGTAGGTCTCCCTCAGGCATCTGTTTCCTGACCCAACAGGAGGGGGTTATAACAGCGTCTGTTTAGGGCCTTCTTGCTCACTCAGGCTGGGAAAAGGGAGGGGTATGGTCGTCATAACTAGGCTGCAGGTAGTGACTGCTGTGGCAGAGGTCAGTGTGTAGTTGCAACAGCCTCATGTGTGCTGTGTGTTCTCTTGGGGAAGCTGGCCCTGGATCATGGGACCCTGGCAGTAGTGAGCTGCACAGGCTCCTGGGAGGGTGTGTGTAGTGACCTGCATTTGCACTCAGGACTTTTGGTGGCAGTGGTGGCAGCGGTCGTGGTCCATGCCTGCCTCTGGGGTCTGAGATGAGAATTGTGGCTCGTACCTGTGTCTGGAGCTCACTTAGGCAGCGCCCTGCCATCTCTGGGAACATGGAATAGGAATCCCCTCTCCTTGTGCACACCAAAACAATGGTCTCTTGCCTGTTAGGCAAGTCCAGACTTTTTCCCAGACTCCCTTCTTGCTAGCTGTGATGCACTAGCCCCCTTCAGGCTGTGTTAACGCAGCCAACCCCAGTCCTCTCCCTGGGGTCTGACCTCTGAAGCCTGAGCCTCAGCTCCCAGCCCCCAACTTCCCCAGAGGGTGAGCAGACAAGCCTCTCAAGCTGGTGAGTGCTGGTCGGCATCAATCCTCTGTGCAGGAATCTCTCCACTTTGCTCTCTGCATGTCTGTTGCTGCACTATTCTCTGTGGCTCCAAAGCTCCCCACACCCCGTCCCCACCAGTGAGGGGGCTTCCTAGTGTGTGGAAACTTTTCGTCCTTCACAGCTCCCTCCCAGAGGTGCAGGACCTGTCCCTATTCCTTTGTCTCTCTCTTTTTTTCTTTTTCCCTACCGAAGTACGTGGGGATTTTGTTGCCCTCTTGGAAGTCTGTCTTCTGCCAGCATTCAGTAGGTGTTCTGTAGGAGTTGTTCCACATGTAGCTGTATTTGTAGGGAGGAAGGTGATCTCCACGTCTTACTCCTTTGCCATCTTGTTTTTTTTTTTTTTGCGGTACACGGGCCTCTCACTGTTGTGGCCTCTCTGGTTGCAGAGCACAGGCTCCGGACGTGCAGGCTCAGCAGCCATGGCTCACGGGCCTAGCCACTCCGCGGCATGTGGGATCTTCCCGGACTGGGGCACGAACTCACATCCCATGCATTGGCAGGCGGACTCTCAACCACTGTGCCACCAGGGAAGCCCTCCTCCGCCATCTTGATGGTCTTTCCCACATCATTTTTCTTACTGACAAGTTTTGTAACAGAGATAACAAAACTTATTAGACTAGTAAACCCAGGTAGAGTAAAAGTTGTATGTCTGCATTACTTTTAATATTGGTAACTCTAAAAATATATCTATTTTAATTAAACCATGAAACTTAAACTAGCTTTCATTTACTAAAAATTATCTTAGGTCATGTGAACCTGTAAAGCATTTAGGTTTGTTTTTATTATATTCATAGGAAGTTTATGAATATGTACTGCATATAAATGCTTAATTTTCTTTAGGCCAATTAAATAGAGCTTTTTTACAGAATAATTTTAATAATACAATCCAGATGTGGAAAATACCATACATATACAACACATATATTAATACATAGACACAAAAATATAAAGATATATGCAAACAGAGACATTATAGCTTCTCTTTTAATATTTTAGCCATGAAATCAAGTAGTTATAAAAGAGGTTTGGATCCAAATTACATTCACGGAAGATGGAATAACTTAAGGCTACCCTCCTCAGATGGCTAAAGGTTTTTATTAATATTTGTGAAGAAGACACTTAAGATTTTTTATTTGCCTAAATTTCAATATAACTTTTGCCCCTTTTGTTTTTCTTCTGATTAGAATTATCTCCCCAAAGTTGGTATTTTAAAGAGATGACCTAAATAAGAGTTCCTGGCGCCACATTTCTGGTATCTCAAAGATTTGTAAAATAAGGACAGTTGCTTTTAATTCCTTAAGGGATTAGGTTGCAACTTAAATGACATCATAAGTTGATTTACCCATAAATCCTTTTACAAGGGCTTTAGAACTTTTTTCTCACCCTCCCTCTGGGTACATAGTCTTATTTTAGCTTAGAGGAGAAATGCTAAAAAATTTTTTATCAGACTCTGTAATTTGGCCAATTTCTGACCACAGATCTACTGTGTTGTTTCTAGCTGGGACAAACAGTAAATATTTCTGGCAGTATGGAACATCCCCTTTGACTCAAGAGTCATCACCAAAGGGTGCAAAATATATTTTATTTTCCTCTATTTATTGGATACTACAGACAGAGATTCAAGAGATCTGACTCTGGTAAGAGTTCTCACCCATAGCCAGCTTTTGCCACTGTTTCCAGGATCCCATCTGCAAGCTCTGAGTGGAGTTTAAAGTAGGCAATGTAGCTCTATTATGGTAAGGTTTTGTATTAACTTTAAGTTTAGTTTCCCTTGGCTGTTTAAGGGAATAAAATAGCAGTTTACTAGAAATCCCTCAGAGTCTCCTCAACTCTGGGAGGGGCCCTCCTTTGATGGTAGATATGGATGTGTCTATAAGGCCACTAATTGGCATAATTTTGTTTATGGTCTTGTAGTTTCTTGAGAGTGGAAAGACATTCCAGGGAGAAGATTAGTAAAATTAGTACTCAATTAAAAGAGTGAAGCAGTAAAAGTTATGTCAGTCTTTTAGTCTTTTGTTTTAGGTGTGCTCTTTATTCTTTTATTAGCCTTTTTGCAATGAACCTTTCAATGAAGCTATTTTGGAATATTGAAGCTTTTGGAAGCTTCCACATACCAATTAAATTAGGTATCCCAGGGAGTTCCCTGGTGAGCCAGTGGTTAAGACTCTGAGCTCCTAATGCAGGGGGTCCGGGTTCGATCCCTGCTGAGGGAACTAGATCCCTCATGCCACAACTAAAAGATCCTGCATGCCACAACTAAGACCCAACACATCCAAATAAATAAATAAATAAATTTTAAAAATTAGGTATCTCATTCTTGTTGATTAGGGAACCCTTATTTTCAAGTGCACTTCTTAAATGTGTGATCTTGTCTAATTGGAACATTCCCCATAATGATCATTGTAACTCTAGGCTGTTTTTAGTATAATTCAGGCATTTTTTGTAGCAACCTACAGATTCCAGGACTATAGTCTTTAGAAATAAAATAAGCATGTGTGCCTTAAGGTGCCATGCTCAACTCTTTCAAATTTAAAAATCCCATTATTTTAAATCTCTGGGTCTCTTAGAGCCAAACTAATACCTAAAGGGGATTTGCTACTGGGTTGAATGAAGACTGTGGTGTTTTACAGTATGCCTCATTATACTGAAAATTTCTTGAGGTTGGCAGGTGACCTAGTGTCAAACTAACCTATTCTATGACCAACTTATCCTAACGTGGGAATCTGAGTTAGTTGGCGAGTATTCTAATAGCTCTTAAGTGCTTGATCCATGCCCAGAAAGTTTTCTGGCTTTTTCGATTCTGAGATTCCCATTAGCAATAGCCTTTATCTACACAAAACAAGGCAAATATGTGCACCTTAATATATGGGCAGTATCCAATAGATGTTACTATGTCCTGGTCAAGAGAAGGCTCTGTGTGCACCACCAGTGATACCTACCATGGAACCTTGGACTGGAGAAAGGATTGAAACAGCACACCTCAACAAATGGGGACTATGAACTAGACTGGAATTCCAAACAAATGGGGAATTGTGGACTGGAAAGTTAATTAGATCAGGAGCTTGAGACAAAGAGAATGAAGCTCAAAACCAAGAGAAACTTACCCACAGCCCTCAGAAATGGTGAGAAATACAGAGAACTGAAAAGGGTTCATGGATACCATACCTGTGTTCCTCATTGTCCCTGAAGCAATCAGAAGTTCACTTCAGATCCTTCCACTGCCACCAAATCTGTTAAAAAACAAAATTCAACTTAATAAGTTTTTAAAGATCTTATTGGCTTTATTCAGCAATTCATGAATTGAGCAACATCTCATCTAGTAAATAGAAAGAAGCTCCAAAGAACTGACCAAAATGTCAGACTTTTATAGGCAGAGGGGGTGGGGACAAAGAAAGAGCAAATTACCTCATCTTTCTTTGGGGGTGGAAGGGATTTATCAGGCAAATTACCTCACCATTGCTGACCAGGAAATTCCAGATAGAATGGTTTGAGATTATATTCCTGGGAGAGGTTGAAATTGCAATTAGGTTAGGTATTAAGTCTTGGTTTGCTGATGTGGGGCTTAGTGCAAATGTTTCCATTTTGAGTCTATTGTCTCTTAACAGTACATAAATTTTATTAGCTCACTGCTTCTATATCTTCTGATGTTAGACCTCTAGCCCCTGAAGATTTGAAAAACAGGGGCTGTGCTATATTAAAAAAAATCTCTATTTCCCTTTGCAAACTATTCCTATATTAGTAAGTTACGTTCATTGTGCCTTCTTATTTCTTTTTTAAAGATAAATTCTCTTGTGAAGGCTCTTCATTTTTTCTTCTAAATGGGTTTTTGTTTGGCTGATCCTTAGACTTGCTTGACATGCCCAGATATGTTTGAATCCCAGCAGTGGACACAGCTGGAGTTATTTTTCAGAAGACTCCTCCGAAAATAGACTTCAGCTGAGCTTGTCTCATCAGTTCATCCAAACATGTCCAAACGTGTCTGAGCCCCTAGCTGTTTCTGGCTATGCATCTATGATCTGGATTACATTTTCTACTAAGCTATATACAAAATACAATAGAAAAAGTTCTGGAAGAAAAGAGAGAGGATAGAGGAACTAATTTTGCCTGTAGAAGAATGGGGAAAGCTGGCAAGTTAGGCAATAGGAAAGATTTTGCAGAAAAGCATGGACCTTGAAAGATATGTGTGATTTTGCCAAATGAAGAAAATGGGTAGAAAAGGCTTTGTAGGTACAGGGTACATGAGAGAAACCATGGAGGCATGAAAGCATGTGATATGTTGAAGAATAAACAAATAATATTATTCCTAGAGAACAAAGATGACCGATGTGATGAAAATAGAAAAAATATGTCTAGTCAGATTGTGAAGAGCTTCTTATGTTGTGCTAAGAGGCTTGAATTTTATTCTATAGGTAGTGGAGGCATTATAGTTTTTAAATTTTTAAAAATTCTTTCATTGAAGGTTTTTGAGTTGGGGAATTGCATTACTAAGTATTTTAGAAAAAAAGAACTGAATACTGTTAAACTAAGGGAATGTCAATGGGATGGAGAAAGGACAAATGTAATCAAGATCCTTGGAGGCAGCATTGACAAGGCTTAGTGACTAATTGTTTGTAGTTAGTGAAATAAAAGTAGGCATAAAACTTGATTCTGAGTTTCCAGTGTTGATGACTGTGTAGAAGGTGGTACAATAAGAAATGGAAAAACAGATCTATAGGAAAAGACAGTGAATTAACTTTTGAATCAGTTGAGTTTAAGTACCTATACTATAATCAGCTACAGGTCCTTAAGAGACAATTGGAAATATGAACCTGGAACTATGGAGTGAGGCATAACCTATGAGAACAGATTTGGGAATTATCAACAAGATGTTAATTGAAGTCATGGGCATGATTGGGTCACCTGGGGAGGAAGAAGGTAATGAAGATTTCTTAACTCACCAAACAAATTCTTAACAAAGAGGTACTAACAAAGAGGTGTGATAGCACCTAAGAAGAAAATTATAAGAGACACAGTCTCTATTCTTATTAATCTGAAGTTGCATTACAATCTTGTGTGTGGAGATAGATGTCAGACAACAAATTACTTAATAAACTGGAATTTTGATAAGTGCCTGTGAAGAAACTGTACAGGGTCCTAAAAATTAACCCAATAGCAGAGGGATCTGAAATAGTTTTTAGGGGCTGAAGGAAGTCAACGAAAGATTCCTAAGGAGATAACTTTTGAGATTTGAAGGAAGAGTAGAGGTTAACCAAGCAAAAGGAAACAGGAATTAAAGAGGGAATTCCAGGGAGAGAAAAAGTTGCTGCAAAGTCTAGAGGGCAGAGAAATGACAGAACTCTGCACAAATGAAAGAAGGCCAGTGCGCTTAAAGCACAGAGGAGGAGGTGTGTTTCTTTTCTATAGATATGGGAGGTTAAGTGAACAGAAAACCTCCTACTATTAAACATTTGGTAATGCTGGAGAGAATATAGCAAGCGTCTGTTTATAAGCATATCAGAACTTGCAGTAAAGGAAATTGTTGAGGGCCTGTAAACATGTGAATTATAAAAAATTATAAACATGATTCTCATACAAATATAAAGTGAGGGCATGTCAAAGATTTAATTCATTAACGAGGGAATAAGCAGGAAGGTAAATTTGGGTTAAAGGATAATTAGAGGAATAGGGGTTTTAATAGTCCACTAGGAAAGACATATTAGATACAAAATTGGTTAATGTCTTATATGGCAAAAAGACTATGCTCTTTAAGATTATTATTATTATTTTTTTACCTGATAGGAATGATTTGCACATCTACTAGACAAAACCTAATAAGTTTACATGAAACTTTTCAGATTCTGGGCCCTAGTGAATAGTAAATATTATGTCAAATGAAGTACCTTCTCCTAAAGTATTAAATAGTCCTTTCTTGAGCCCTTTATCCAATGCTCCAGTATGGCACCGAATGAGAAAATAGCTATACTATCGCTTAATTTTTAAGTTTTTGATGTTTCTTTTGCTTAATAGTCTCCAAATAGAAACTTCAAAATAGGAATGGTAAATCTACGGTATGTATAATAATGTTTGGCATAGCAGGCATTTAATAAATGTTTATTGAAAAAATATATGAGTAAGTTTACACTTTAGTGGCTCTGAGAGTATTCGCTGTTCTTCAAAAATGGGACTTGGGGTTTAATGGTTATATAGGGGCAAGAAGGTCTTGGGTCTGTAAGAAGTGGGAATTTGAAACCTAGACTCTATTTAAAAACCAAGATCCTGGGCTTCCCTGGTGGCACAGTGGTTGAGAGTCCACCTGATGATGCAGGGGACATGGGTTCGTGCCCTGGTCTGGGAAGATCCCACATGCCGTGGAGTGGCTGGGCCCGTGAGCCATGACTGCTGAGTTTGCGCATCCGGAGCCTGTGCACCGTAATGGGAGAGGCCACAACAGTGAGAGGCCCGCGTACTGCAAAAACAACAACAAAAAAAAACAAGATCCTCTGTAGTCTACACCCTAAGGGTAAGGAGGAACTAGGAAAAAATAAACCTATTAAAAAAGGAAGTCTGTCTATATTTTCCTGGTTTCTAGATTATAAAATTTTTTTCTCCTTGAAAATTAGTTACCACAGATTTTCCATCATACAAGCTTTCCACTACCTACATAGTCTAGGGACACCAAAGCCAATAAATAAGAAGTGACCCCACTCTGTGACATTTCTGAGGAACCTGTCAGAGGCAAACACAAATACTAAATGTCTCCAGAAGGACACACACTCACTTCGTGATTGCCACAAAGGATTGCAACAATAAAAACCCTACCATACACAAATTCGCAATCTAAAATCACAAAGCACACCAATACACAAACCATCATGAGCAAAAGTTAACAAAATTAATAAGTGGCAGACCCAGAGGAAGTAATCCAGAACACAGCTTTAAGAGACAAAGATTAATAGGAGAGGTTAAGGATACATTAAAAATGCCCAAAGTATGTTTAATAGAAATCTCAGCAGGAAAGAATAAAGAGTATGGGCAGAGGCAATATTCAGAGCAATAATGGTTAAGAATTTTCCAAAAGAGATAGAAGACATAAATCCTCATATTCAAGAGACCCGGTAAAAACAGGAAAGAATGACCTGAGATGAAACTGGAGAGTGAGACAAAATCCACATCATGAAGGGCTTTTCTAGATATCTTAAGGATTTTGGCCTTTATTTGAAGAGCAATGAGAAATTAAAGAAGGGTCTTAAATATGGAAGTAACATGATCAGATTTTATTAGAAAAAAAATAGTTGACAACAATTTAAGGAATGGATTAGAAGAAGGCAAGACTAGATTCAAGGAGACCACTTAGAATGCTGTACATGTGAGAGACGATGATGATGGAGTAAACTGGGGTGGTAATGGCAAAAATGGAGAAAAATGACATTTAGGAGGCATAGTTTGCAGGATTTGATGATGAATAACATGTAGAAGTGAAGAAGAGAGAGGAGGCTTCCGATTTGCTGGGCTTGTAAAACTAGGTAAAAAGCAATAACATTTTCTGGGGGCAGGTGTTAAAGAATGTTGAATGAAGGTCAGGTTTATGGAAGTGGGATGGAATACATGAGTTTAGTTTTCAACATGAGTGTGAGGTGCCTTTGAGACGCTTGGGGTCACTATCATGAAAAGAGTGGCTCGAAAAATAGAAGACAGTACAGATGACAAAGAAAGAAAAATCATAAAGGATGAAGGAAAACTAGTAGAACATGATAACATGAAAGTCAGGAGAGGAGTGATACAAGAAAGTTTCAAGTACTACATGAGGGCAAAGGAAGATAATGTATGAAAAACTGCATTGGATTTAGCAAGTAGCAAGCTGTTGATTGATCTTTATAAAGACAATTGCTCCTATTTACAATAAAACCTCATCAGAATGAATAAAAGGAAGAGAATTGCTTTAGAGTGAAATACTATGATGGTGTTGTCATTTAATTAAATGTCACGAATCTTAATTCATGCTAGGAACAATATAAGCTAAGCATTGCCATATTTTAAACATTAATACTGCTAGAAAAAAATGCTTGGATACCTCTAGTGGTTTCCGGAGTGGTTGGCTGACTGTCTGGTTGGAAACCAAGCTGTTTGATGGATTATTACTGTACTGCATACATAGGGATTAAAAATGACCACAAGACATCTAAATAAAGTAAGCAGAGGAAAGCACCTTTAGAAGCTACTTACAATAAGATCCATGTTAAAGGAAAGTCTCTTCACTCTGAAAAGATGGAGAGCTATAGCAACTGTACAGAACAACATAACGATTGGCTAACATTTAGTCATTAATTTACTTAAATACTTACTGAGCATTTACTGAGCAAGGCATGGGGACTCAGAGTAGAATGTGCTTAGGTGGCTATAGAAAAAAATTGGGAACAGGTTGGGGGTCACAGATGTTACATTCCATATTTGGTCATTAAATAAAGCTGACAGCTTAATAGTTTTTGTTTTAGAATCTGTCATATATGTCTATGTTAAAACAATCTTGCTCAGGCAGCATCAACAAAAGGTCTTAGCATCAAAATGACTGTGTTAAAATGGTCACATCAAAACGACTGCATTATAATTGTTTTGTTATGTTATATATCCTAATGGGGGGTAAATTCAACTAAATAAGATGTCATTTGATTAAGTAGGACCTTAAATGCCAGGTAGAGGAGTTTAGATTTACTAATTTAGACAAGAAACTATTGCAGAGCCTGAAAACAGGAATAGCATGATATACATTGTCCTGAAGAAACAGTCATCTAGGTATTCTAATAGTGGTTATAGACGCATTAGGCTGTCATATCTGGATGACACTAGCTATTGGAATACCTAACTGACTCCCTTGCTTAGATTCCAGGCTCTCCAAGCAGTCTTGTGCTTATAATTTGACTTCTCTTATAAATTTGCCTATAGGAATAGAATATACTGCTCAGCAGACACCAACACCTGGACAGTTGATAGTTATGTGTCTTATAAATTAATAAACTGAATTTCTGGTTTATAGAGATATATATAAAAGAAATATTAGCCTGGCAGCAATAGTTAGATTGCAACCTTATCTTCAAATCAAAAGGGAAGTCAAAAAGGCAATTTCATCATGAATATGAAAATAACCTTAACTGCAGAGTTTTATAAAGGAATTGAAAGAATTAGACTTTGAAATATGAACTCAACAAGCACATGCCGGCAACCAATACAACACTTACACTTGCCCACGCAGGTTCAAAACTTTTCACCTTCGTACCCTTTGCTCACATTCCACTGAAATGGTTCTTCTACTCCTCCCCAGTCCTCCCACCAGCCACTGGTCAATTTCTGACTGTTTCCATCTGACGATTTTTGAGAAACCAGCTTAGTTGCCGCCTGCAACAATAAGCCTTTCCCCTCACCTGAGTCAGAATGACTCTCTCCTCGCTCTGATAATTAGAACACTTAGCACCTTTGCCTCATGTTATAGTTTGTGCCTGTATACATATCTGTTTCAGGGAAATATTACCATTTGCCCAGAGTAGTTGTACTGAATTGAATTATCTCAATAAAGCAACGGTAGCTTTATCCTCAAGACCAGCACTGCCCAATAGAATTTTCTGTGACAATGGAAATATTATATGTCTGCACTGTCCAATATGCAATAGCCACTAGCTACCTGTGACTATTGAACACTTGAAATGGGGTCAGTGTGACTGAGGGACTAAAACTTTAATTTCATTTAACTTTAGTCTAAACTTAAAATAGCCACACAGCTATGGTATTGGACACCATAGACTATGACTACACAGTGATTTAGTAGGTGTGTGAATCGGTCAATTCTGTTAAGTATCAAGTAGTCACCTATGGTCAGTAGAGTCTAAAACATCAGTTCATTGGCAGGTTTTTCTTCCCTCATCTGGCTGCTTTTATCCTGTGCAGAGAGACCTTTTATCAACACTGTATGCTGGACAATATTTGGAGGATAACAACAAAAGAAGAAACCCTAGACTCTGGTTCCAAACAGATTGGCATTTCATGGAAGAGAGTATAATCTAAAGGCAATAAAACATTTTAGACTTTAAAAATATCTTACTCTATCATGCTAGAAAGTAAATTGTAATTAAAACTGCAACACTGGCTAGAACCCTGAACAGGTTGAGGGTTTACTCCATAGGGTAGAGTTCATTGCTCCAGTGTCTATCAGAGAGAGGCACATGGAGAGTGTTTTACATGTCTTCCACCTCTCAGAAGTGTACTGCTTATCAAAGAGGAGCCCAAATGAAAAAGTAGGGGTGGCTCAGCATACACCAATCCTCACAATCAGAGAAACAATTCAAAAGCCACAAAATACTGAATAGAACCCACTGGTTCCTTTGAATGTGGGGGACCATTCAACTTCCAGTCCTTGTGTGGGGACTTGCTGAGAACCCCTATTGCCAGGGACATCCCAAACTCAGATAAAGTCCCTAATCCTACTGCCTTCGTAACCTTTCATTTTAGATCTTGTTTATAACCAAAGAGATTTCCAGTGGGCAAGAAGAGCTCTCTTTAGAGCAAGTTGATTATCAATATTTCGTTAAAATGTATGACGCATTTGCAGGCACCAGTCTCAAAGGTATTTCACTAGGTAATTATCATCAGAAAGGTTTTTGTTTAGAATGGTATGAAAGGATTTTTGGCCTATGAAGCTTTTCACAGATGCTCTTAGTACACAAAGTATCTCCTTTCTGCCTACCTTGTCTACCCTGACTTATGTTTATACCTTGATATATACCTAAGCTCTTAATGTGGGGTGGGAAGCAGGTCTCAGAGAGGGACACTGAATTCATGCAAAGGGGTTCATAGAAGAGTAAGGTGTGTGAGGAGGCTGGTAGATCTGATCTCTATAAACTGTCCAGCCCTGTGGATTTGTTTTGAGGGGACCTATTAGGAGTCAAGAGCATGGGCTGTATAGTCAGACAGGCCAGGGCTTAAATCCTGGTTCTTCCCTCACTAACTCTGTGACTCTGAGTGAGCAACTTAATGACTTTAGGTCCATAAAATGAGAATCATAATAGTCCTTAAATGGCAAAGTAGTGGTTAAGGATAGGAATAAATCTTGTAAGGCACTTAAGCCTCTGTTATTTGGGTTATCATATCACTAGATTATAAGCTCCACAAAAGCCAAGGACTGCATCTGCCTTCTTCACTGTTGTATTGCTGACACCTGACACATTGTTGGGCACATAGTAGATTGAATGCATAATTGAATAGTTAGAGGAGACAGGGCTAGAAGTAGACAGACCTGTTAAAAAGAGCCTGTGTAAGATTCTGGCACAAAGAAGTAGTTTCAGGTGAAAACTTTGGCAGAGATTTGAGAAGAAGATGCTCTCAGCACCCAAAGTTTTGGGTGGCTCATTGCAAATGTTGGGAAGATCTGAAAGCAGCTGCCCTGGCCCGTACATGGGATTTTCATGATGAGCAGTTGCAGTGGAGGAGCTTTATCAAGTGTACTAATGGACATAGGATGTTCACAGTGGATCCCAGAGAAAGGGAGGGATTAGAGCTGATATGTTCATTTATGGAACCTCCTAAAATCACTGGGGAAGTGTTTGAGAAGGGTTATATTGATACTGAGCAGGACCCTGTGGGTGTCCTGGCCACAAAAGCCTTTATGTATCACCTATTTCTTGATTACAGGAAATAGGCTTTATTCAGCCTCCATGAACTTCCCTGAGTTCCAAGGAGCAGGTTCAAACAGTTGCTAATTAGAGAAGGGAGGGGATGCAGAGACAAGGGAGGAACCTTCAAAAGAAACAATAATGCAGCCTTGGGGCAGGGTCCTGGTTTCCCCTCAAGGGATAAACATAATATCTTTGAGCTGTTGTGCAGATACTAAAACTCCACCAGGTGGGAGAATTTAAGGATATGCCCACAAGCACATAGACTCCAACCCAGCCAGAAGGTTGATGATGCTGACGCCCACTTACCTCACCAGCAACCAATCAGAAGAATGCCCACGAGCTGATCACACCCTCTTTGAACTATTACTATAAAACTTCTCACTACCCCCTCCAGGTTGGGACACACAGTTTTGAAGGCATTAGCCTGCCTGTGGCCCCTTTGCCTGGAAAAACAATAAAGCTCTTCTTTTCTACTTCACCCAAAACTCTGTCTTCAAGATTTAATTTGGTGTTGGGGTACAGAGGCCAAATTCAGCTTCAGTATTTCAGCAAATTGTTGGAGCTTTCATAATTTCATTCTTAAGGTAAATTTGACCTTATTTTGTAGCCACAGAATGGTGAAGATCTAGAACAAGCAGTGACTCTATTGTCAAGTTGGTCTACCATAACAAAGTTATTTTCCAATATTAACTAAATTGTTTTAAAATTAAACTTTCATTATTGTAAAGGCACTGGGAATCCCTTGACATGAATATTGGTATCACCAACCACCCTATCCTTTAAAACTCCCCACTATGGGTGCTTTAATAATTTCTGCTTTATGCCCCTTCTTTTTTTCTTTTATTTTTTCTTCTACATTGTTACTTTTTCTTCATGTCTCCTTCTCATCTTTCTGGGTTTCCTATGCCTCATGACTTCCAATTAAGTAGCTAGTAAAGCCCTTAGGAATTTCTTAGTTCCTCTACCCACCCTGTTACACTTAGGACTAAAGATGTTGCTGATCTTGTGTTAGACACTATTGTATGGTAAATAAGTTTCAAACAGAATTTGGTACTTGTTTCATTTCATTATGAGGAGGGCAATTAGTAACTGCTTAAATATGCTAAATGAAGCTATATGGCCTGAGAGGAATAACAAATATTCATCTAGTTTTTTACTGATGTGGAGTTTACTTTTGTAGTTTATACATCCCTGTCCATATATTCTAAAGCCGGAAGAAAAAACAAAGAGAAACAAAAAGAGAGGTTAAAATTGGAGTCATGATCCAGGGAAGGCCAAGACTAAAAGAGAAGATAACCTATATATTGTAGTTTGAGATTGAAGAGAACATTACTCCAGGGCTTTGATAATCATGTATGTGCTGTTAATTATCTGACACATATTTCTCCCCAAGGCTTCAGAATCACATCTCTTGCTCTAAATGAACATCTCCAGGTCACCTCAAATTCAGCATGTTCAAAATGAGTGTTTTGAACAAAATCCCCTCCTCCTGCCCCAATCTTCTCTCTCCTCAGAGGAAGCCCCATCAACCAAGCAAGTGGCCAAGGCAGAAATCCCCTCTCCCCCCTTAGGCCTGAAGGATTTTTATTATGCAAATCTGATTTTATCACTCTCTCTTTTTTAAAACCTTCAATGCTTTGCCATTGTCTGAGATAGCAAGGCTCTGTGATCTGTCCCTTGCCTACCTCTCTCCCCACTGTCAAATAAAAACCAAATTGGAACTCAGTAAGGAGAGATTTTATTCAAAACATTATTGCAAGGGGCAAAGGATCTATTGTAATAGAGAGAACTATTGCATAAGATCTTCAAGTCTCAAGAATTAAGCAAAAAAGTTTTTCTTTTATATAGGACAAACAGAGCTGGAAGGAACCAAGTGTGGGGAAGTTGGATGAAAGAGTGGCCCTGTGGGATAGTAAGTAGATCAGAGAATATTTTATCCTGAGGTCAGCCTGTTCTTGGAAGGCTGAGAAGGCTGTATTTCAGCTCAGGCGGCAGATGGGTCAAGTTCAGGGATCTGGGGGAAGAACAGAATCTTAACCAAAATTTGGTTAATAATTATATTGTTCCCATTCACCAGTGGGGACAAAAGAGTTCAGCAAATTAGTTATGAGGCAAAGAAGGAGAATTTGGCAGGTCCATGTCTGGCCTCATTATATATAAATAAAGGGAGTCAGTGAGTCTTATCTAAGTCATATAGCAAAAGGAGATTCTTTGTACTAAACCATTTCCTGGAACACAAAGGGTGAGGTAGTTTCTTAGTCTTCCCTGTTCTTCAGGAGCACAGGGCTCAGGTAAAATTCACCATTGTCACCACATTACTCAGTTCTCTCACTTTTTGTACTCTTTTTGTTGCAAGAAGGATGAACTTGAAATTCCTCACACAGGCATTAATTTATATCATCACAGGCTAATATTTTCTACCCAAGTACCATTTATCTGGCTTCTTCCAACCCATCACTTAGGAAGGAACATATATAACTGGACTGGGTGGTTTTTTCTAACCCTTGAACAAGGATTGGTGTTCTGCAGTGTCTTCCCACTAACGGTAGTGAATGTTACCTGAGCCTTGTGCTCCTGTAAGACAGCAACAATTAAGAAATATCACCACCATTTTGTGAATTGGCTTATTGCAAAGGGCCATCCATCTTAGATGAGTTAAATAAGACTCACAGGTCTCCTTGTCATTTACCTAGGACAAAACAGAGGCCTTCCAAATTCACATTTTTTGTCTCATAAATGATTAGCTAAACTATTTGTCCCCACTAATTAATTGGAACAAAATGCCCATTCATCTGACCTGATCAAACTTTAGTTAATCTTCTCTCCTTTCCACAGGCTCCTCAACTATGACTCACTCCCAGCCCAAGCCAGCATACAACCCTCTCTTAATGGACCCTCCTGAGAATAGGCTGACCTCAGGGTAAAACAGTCTCTGATTACTAAAGAGAAACAAAGCCAGACACTAATTAAAGGCAGTAAAGATAGATTTTATTTAACAGTCCCACTGAAGTAGGGGAGAGACCTCAGTGTAACCTGAGCTCTAATCTGATCTGTGCAGAAGTGACTGAGCATTTCAAAGGGAAATAGAAGTAGGAAGGGGAAATGTGTGGGGTGCTTGAGCAGAGTCAGGGAAGTGAAAAATTGCAAGAAGCAGGTAAGGGCATTGATCACTTTAATGTGATTAGACCACCTGTGCCTGCTAAGTGGCACTTATCAAAGTTAGGCTCCTACCCTCCCACAGAGACTAGGAGACAGGGGCCCTAGTCTTCCTGATGATTACTTTCAAAGGAGAGGCCCTTAGGTCCTTGAGAAAGACACTCTTAGTTTGTAGGAGATACATATACAACTCAAAGGGAGAGGAGAAGGATTTATAAGTCTAAGTTTTTAAAGTAAATGCTTCTAAGGGAAAGTGGGGGTGGGGGCTGTAGTCAGGTTTTGGCCAGAACAAATAGTGCATATTTTTTGCACCAGTGACTTTTTCTCAGCTAGGAACTTAAGGGGGTTGGGTCATCATCCTAGGGGTGCTGCCTTGAGCTGTTAGAAAAAAATGCTAGTGTTTGTTACAGTCTCTGAGTCTTGGAGGTAGCTGAAATCATTCGTGCAGAGAGTCTGCAGCTCTCATAGGCCAAAGTTGAAGCCTACTTGAAAAGAGGGCTCAGAGGAGCCTGACTAGAGTTTGATCAATGAGAGCGTCTTTGTCATGAGCTACAGCCTGATCATGACAGTTCCATCCATTCTTCCCATTCCCCCACACTCACTTTTTTCTAGCTTTGTTCACCTCTCCCTATAGAAGAAAAGCTCTTTTCTGCTTGACCTTTGAGACACTTGCAGCATCCAGACCGGACTCCCTATTGTAATTGCCCTCCTCCCCCATTGCAATAGTCCTTGTTGTCCCTCTTGCAATAATCCTTTTGAATACAGTCTCTTCTTCCCCAAGTCCAGGTTTGTTTTTTATTTGATACCATAGCACTCTGACACTTATCACCTTGTGATAAGTTGTTTCATGTCTGTCTTACTATAGATTCCATAAAGGCAAGTACTATGTCTGTTATTCAGCAGGTAGCATCAAATAGGAGCTCAATAAATATTTAATAACGGAAGAGTACATGAGTAAATGCTGTAGTAGGAATGTATGCATAATTACAAATACTTTGAACACAGTTGTAGGATTCAGTGCCATATAATGGCTCTGTTATCAACTAAAAGTTTTCAAGAGAGCAGGTAATAAGTAATGTTTCTAGTAATTTCCTTTGAGAAAGTTTGGCTTTTTATGTAACTAAAGATGACCAGAGACTAACAATATTACCTACCCCCCGTTTCTTGTAGAAAGATGAAGCTTGCCATTGTAGATTGTAGGAGAGGAAAGACCTTCTCTCTACCCTTTTAGGATAAATGACTCAGGCCGGCAAATTAAACTGACGAAACACAGATTAACAGAATAAAAGGCATGCAATTTTGATTGATATTAATATTTTTATGTGCCTGGGGGTTTCACAGAAAAGAAGTAAAAACCCAAAGATGTGGCTACACTCAAGAGCTTATATACCATTTTAACAAAGGACAATAAATTGTGGAGGAGTGACTAGACAAGGAAGAGGGGATTTGGGCTTATAGTGGTGATAATTTGTGAGAAAATTGCTAGGGATTACATAGGGTAACTGACAGAAGACAATGGTTATTTTGGTAAGCACTGTTTATGCACACTTACATTGACATCAATTCCCATCTTTGGTGATGAGTTTCTCTCCCCTATTTGGCAAAATAATCCATTTGCCAAAGTGGCATATTTTGCGGTGGCATATTCTGATTTCCATCAAAATCCTTTCAAAACACAGAATTTGGACATTTATGTTTTGAGATCTAGTTTGCTATTGCTTCTTTTAATCAATGAGAAGATGTTTTCCAATTGTTTGTGGATTTAAAAAATAAGCCAAAAAGATAAAATTAATTTTTTTTCCTATTGTTTCCTGGTAGAATAGACTCACACTTAACTGTATGCTTTGGTAAACTATTCAGATTAATCCCAAAGATTATATTTAAGGTAAAGAGCAAATTGCTGAGTATTTAAGAGCCCACTAAGCTCATTGATCTCATTGATATCATGACTCAGTTTCCAGAATGAGCTTGGTAATTAACAATGTAGATGACTTGCTACTGGCAAGACCTTTGTGTGTTGATATGCTGGCTTTCAGCTCCCTTTTTAAGAGAGCTAATCAGATTTGCATACTTTTTTCATTGTGAAGACCTTTATTACTGTCTGTAAACTTTTAGAATATCTTGAGCATAGCAGCAACTTTGTTCAGTTGTTCCTAGTCTCAGTTCATCCACACTTTAATTGTTAAATGAAAGTAGTGTTGCTGAACAGAAAAGTAATATCTCAATTTGAGGTAAAAGAAGGACATTTCTATTTTGAAGGTAGTCAAAACTGAAATAATGTAAAAGATTTACAAGCAAATGGAATGACACTACTTTGTGATTTAAACAGTACAAAGGATAGGAACTAGAACTATTCAATATGACAGTCAAGTTCAAGAAGCATAGTGTTCAGTTTTTTAACTGGATTACTAGTGAACAAGGCAAATTTAAATGTAGCCAGGTTAAAGGGCAGGGGGAGAGGAGATTCATAGAAAACCCCACACTGTACTTATAATCACAACTGGGACTGTTGACCTAACCTCTAAACCAGTTACTCAGCCTCTATTTATTTCCACATGAACAAGATGATAAAGATTACTGAATTTATTTGATATGCACAGAACAAAGCCAATAGGTTCACGGCAGAGGAATAGTTTAGTCTATGTTTAACTGTTTTGGCAGAAAAATGAAAATGATAGCAGAATTTGAGTGGTAGTTTCAGACTTAGTTTTCCTACTAAAATGTTCCATTGAATATATTTTATTAGTACATCACAATAATTTCAATGTAATTTTTCATGACATAGCCAAGCATGGCTCAGGTAACTACAGTGGTTTAGGACAGACTGTGGGATGCCTAGACCTTCAGGCAACTGAGTCAGCTTCAGCTTCTGCCAGACCTCCAAGCAGAGCTGAAACTACAAAATATAGCATTGTATTCCTAGAAAAAGACTCAGTAGTGGAGAAAGAGAGAGAGAAGGGGAGAGAGATTCAAACACGAGATAATGGGATATACCAACAGATGATCAAAACACACTGATGCGAGTTACATTGGAAGATCAAAGAAGCTAGAAGGTTGACAGCATTCCAGGAAATCTGCCAGAATGTATAAGGGTTCTAGCTACCAAGCTAGGGTTTAGGGGAAGCAGACAAATCCCAGGGATGGACATTACTGGTAAGAAAAATAGGGCCCCAGTCCTATAGAGATCTAAGTATTAGGCATATTAACAAAACAGGAACTCAAAGTGTAAGCAGCTCCTTTGCCCCCTTTCTGTTTGTTCATCCCTGTTTTCCGTAGACCTTAATCATAAAGATGAGATCATTAGGCAACATTTAACATAGCTCCTGATTTCTGCTTTTCTAAATGTACACAAAACCTTACTTAACCTGTTGATTCCTTTCCTGGATTAGAAGGAATAAGAATGAAGAATGAAGTAGTTAAAGAATGATTGACTATCTACCTCTAGCTTTCCCTTAGTAAATTTGCAGGTGGGCCACGCAGGCAAGAGAACATCTAATAGCAGGCTGACCATGCAAGCAAGACAGCATCCCAAGGAAGATTGGGAGAAGTCAGCAGGCCTGCACGCAATGGAAAAAGGATGAAGAATCTGACCTCCTGCCTTAATGATTAACTGAGATTGTTTCCCTTTTTCCCTTTAAAAATTGTCATGGCTGAGCAGAATCTTTGGAGCTGGTCTCTGGACATAAGTCCACCTTCTCCCCAGATTGTTGGCTTTTCTGAATAAAATATGGTTTTTTCTCTACCAAAGTTTGCCCCTCAATTTATTGGCTGCTGAGTGGCGAGTGGCCGAACCTGCATTCAGTTACAAAGAAAGAGCAGAAGCTTGTTTTCAGAATAGGCTTAGGCTGCACAAGTGGAAAGATCACTCACAGCTAAGTGATGGGCTAGAAAATCTTAATTTCCTCTGTATTATGGACAAGGTTGGTCCTCTACTATAGGCTATAAGGGTCAATCAGTGCAGTTGTGGGGAAATTAAGGCCAAAAAAAAGTGGGACAAGGCCAAGTCTGACATTCAGAGCCAGGAAACAAAAACTCATCAAGAATGCAGAGTAAAGTCAAGTAAAGGTGGCTTTAATTTGTTGGATTTCACCATCTGGTATTTCATGAAAGTGATGTGAACGCAGTGAACATACGTAGAGGACAGCCCCTTTCCTTGTACACTCACTTTCATTCCTCCTTATCAGTTCAAGGACTATGCAAGCATCTCTTTCCTTCCTTGTTTCATCTTTTTTTCATCATTACTGTATCATTCCCAACAGTATGTACATATGTGGCAATATTTCCCACCTTGACACAGTCTCTCTTGAGGCTATATCCCTTCAAGCTACTATTACCTTTCTTTGCTCCCCGCTTCAACAAAACTACACTAAAATTGTCAGTTGTCACTGTCTACTTCATCCTCTTCTGCTCTCTCTTGAACTCACTCCAGTCAGGTTTTTATCTCTACCACTCTTTTGAAGGAGCTCTTGACAAGTTTACCAATAATCTCCATGTTCCTAAATCCTACACTCAATTCTCAGTCCTCATATTACTCACCCATGAGCTGCATTTGACATAATTTGATTACTTCCTCCTTGGCTTTTGGGAAAATGTTCTCTCTTTTTTGTCTCTGAAGGATAGCAGAATTTGCCACACTAAAATATGCCACTTTGGCATAAAGATTATTTTGAGCTGACTGTAACTGAGAAGAAGCAGATACAGGAAAACCTCTCTGCCTTCCTGTATTTACCTCAAAGGAGGGCACAAATTTACAAAGGTGTCCCTTCTCCCCTCTCTACCAGGGAGGACAAAATTTAATCACTGGAGAAAATTTTAGACCCTTAGCCTAAAGAAAGTACCAGGGGAATACCAAACTTTACTAATTAGGCTTGATCTACCATTAGTTTCCCATATATTTGCCTTCCCACAATTTGCCTCCCTTAGGAGTCAAGGTTTTTTCCTTTGTCTTGTCACTTCTCTAAAAACTTATCTTTAGTTAAGATACAATATAAACCCAAGCCCTAGCTATTCCTTTAAATTACTCAACCCTGAGTTTCTCCTCTAGATATGAGCTATATATGTTAATAAACTTTTGTTTGTTTTTCTTTTGTTAATCTGTCTTTTGTTACAGAGACCCAGCCAAGAGCCTAGAAGGGTAGAAGGAAAAATCATTTTTCCTTCTTTATATCTCCCTATTTATTGACTGCTCTTTCTTGGCATACTTTGCTGGATCTTCCTTACCTTCCAGATATCTTAAGTGTTGGAATGCCCCGGGGCTCAGTTTTAGTATTTCTTAAGGCATGTGACTTTCTGCTTGAGGACTTTCTATGGCCACAGGTGTGTGTTCCGCCTCTAACTTCAGCAGGTTGCCCCTGGAAGTTAGCACCCCCTACAACAGCCTTTAACAAATAACTGGTAGGAATGAGTGATTAAATACCCCCATTTCCTCACTTCTTGAACAGGACAGCATTAAGGCATGTTCTACAGTTTCTCAGAATTCTTCTTCAGCTGGATGGACCTCAGCTGTGCTCAGGAGTAACCTGCTAAGGAATGTACCCTGCATTGGCTTTATTCTCTTCCCTGTCTCATTTCTCCACTTTCCAATTGGTGCTTCCTGGGCTCCTCAGTAAACAGACTGTGAGACAGAGATGTGTATACAGATTTCTTTTTTTTTTTTTTAATATTTATTTAGTTATTTTTGGCTGTGTTGGGTCTTTGTTGCTATGCATGTACCTTCTCTGGTTGCGGCAAGTGGGGGCTACTCTTCGTTGCAGTGTGTGGGCTTCTCATTGTGGTGGCTTCTCTCATTGTAGAGCATGGGCTCTAGGCACGTGAGCTTTGGTAGTTGCAGCATGTGGGCTCAGTAGTTGTGGCTCATGGGCTCTAGAGTGCAGGCTCAGGAGTTGTGGCGCACGGGCTTAGTTGCTCCGTGGCATGTGGGTTCTTCCTGACCAGGGCTCGAACCCATGCCCCCTGCACTGCAAGGCAGATTCTTAACCACTGTGCCACCAGGGAAGTCCCTGCAGATTTCTTGAGCAGTGCTTTCAGGAATGACACCTGTAAGGCTGTGAGTAAAGCAGAATTGGGCAGAGGGAGAAATTAAACTGTAATGCAGATTCCCCATAGCTAATTCTATGGGCAGTTCTATAACTAGGATGTCCTTCAGAGTTGTCTCCAATGGAGACAAAAGTGATCAGGATGTTGGACCCTGAAGAGACCAGTGATTATATGAAGGTTGCCCCTGGGGAGGGGCTATAACCTAGGCAAGATAGCTCTTGACTGAGGACAATCCTTATAGAGGGACTCAGCTGTGGGTCTTCATTAACAACACTTCTGGCAGCTAGGGGGAAGGGATATAAAGGCTCATCACAGAATCAACTACAGTCTATCCTTGTGCTGCTTGAATTCACTTGTTTCATATGATTTTTGCCCATCTGGGAAAAGCTCCTCCAGGATTCCAGTTGGCTTTATTGGTATAATACAAAATATGTATGGTCTTTGTACCCAGTTCCTGTCACAGAGCTCCCCAAACTCTTAGAATTTCCTTAGTGACAGGGATATTCTTTGTTATTTATAATGAACCCCTTTCAACCACAGACAACATCTGAGTTTATGCTAATGAATTGACTCTCAGTGGGGCACCAAGATAGCTTTAGTCTGGGAGCTGGCCATGAGAAAGACTAAACATGAGATTAGAGGGTTAGAACTTTTAGGCCCATGCCCTGAAATCTGGAGAGGTGAAGAGGGGCTGGGGATTTTCTATCAAAATTCTTGAACAATGAGATTCAGAGAGCTTCTGAATTATTGAACACATTGAAGTGCTGGGAAATGGCACACCTGGAGAGGGCGTGCAAGCTCTGTGCCCTCTCCTGCCATACCTTGCCCTATGGATTTCTTAAATTTGGCTGTTCCCAAATTGTATCCTTTATAATAAACTGATAACATTAGTGAAGTGTTTTCCTGAGTTCTGCAAGTTGGTCTAGTGAATGATTAAACCTCAGGAAACGGTTGTGGGAACCCTAGAATTTATAGACAGTTGGAAGTATGGGTGGCCCCTGAGACTTGTGAATGACATCTGAAGTGGGGGCAGTCATGTAGGACTGAGCTCTTAACCTGTGGGGTCTGTGCTAACTTCCAATGTCAGTGTCAGAACTTTTTGTTTTTGAATTTTTGAATTTTACTTATTTTTTTATACAGCAGGTTCTTATTAGTTATCTATTTTATACATATTAGTGTATACATGTCAATCCCAATCTCCCAGTTCATCACACCACCCACCCACCACCACTTTCCCCCCTTGGTATCCATACATTTGTTCTCTACATCTTTGTCTCTATTTCTGCCCTGCAAACTGGTTCAGTGTCAGAATTAAATTGAATTGTTGCACACCCAGGTAGTGTCAGAGAATTCACTTTGGTGTTGGAAAAAAACCCATGTAATTGTTGTCAGACGTGGAGTCAGAGAAAATACCACCACAATCTCTTTTCTTTGAAAAACTTAAAAAAGGAAGGTTAGTGGTACAAGCTCTTATTGCTGTAGCTATCTTGAAACCACAGCTGATACCTCTTATCTCCCTTCTCTTCAATATTTTCTAGAGTCCCTCACCCTCAGCTAGTTCCCTGCTTGTCCAGAGGGCATAACTGGTGAGATGACTCATAACCTCTACTATGAATTGAATTTTATTCCCCCCAAATTCATATGTTAAAGCCTGAACCCCCCAGTGTGACTATATTGGAGATTAGGGCCTTTAAGGAGGTAATTAAGGTTAAATGAGGTTATAGGATGGGGCCCTAATCTGGTAGGATTGGTGGCCTTATAATAAGAGGAAGAGGGAGAGAGAGAGGTCTCTCTCTACCTCTCTATGTGCATGTGCCAAGCAAAGGCGAAATGAGGACAAAGTAGCTATCTATAAGCCAGGAAGAGAGCTCTCACCAGAAACTGAACTCTGACAGACCTTGATATGGGACTTCTAACCTTCAGAACTGTGACAAATAAATCACTAGGTTGTTTAAGCTACCCAGTCTATGATATTTTGTTATGGCAGCCTGAGCAGAATAATACACTTTCATCCCCAAGAGATATGAGTTCTATGCCACTATGCCTTTCTCATTCTGTGACTTCTGCCCTTGTCTGTTCATTATCAAAATTATCAGGGGAGTACAATGAAACAGTGGATCAACAGGGTGCTCAAACGTATTATTTCCTGTCCCCATTAGTAATAGTAGTCCTACCTCCTCCAGATAATGAAGGTTGAATTCCCCTGCCAGTATGGTAACTAATTTTCTTGCCTGCTGGTTTCTTGGTGCACGGAGCCTAAAGTAACTGGAGGGCAGCTGTAGCTTAAAGTTCAATGAGGTTTTTACTATGTCCCTGGGAACCAGGGCTGCTAGACCCCTAAAAATATCCATGCTCTAATTCCTATTATCTGTGACTATGTTATTTAACATGACAAGTGGGACTTTGCAGGTGTAATTAAGGTTACTAATCAGTTACTCTTAAATAGAAAAATTATCCTGGATATCCAATTGGGCACAAACTAATCACATGAACCCTTAGAAGCAGGACAATTTTCTTTAGGTGGTAGAAGAGGAAGTCAGAGGTTTGAAGCATGAGAAGGACTTATTGTGCTGTTGCTGGTTTTAAGATAAAGGAGGCAACATGACAAGGAATGTGGACAGCCTTAAGGAGTTGAAAATGGTTTCCAGCTGACAGCCAGCAATGAAATGAGGATTTCAACTCTACAACCATAAAGAACTGAATTCTGCCAACAACCTGAAAAGCTCATTTGTAGATTCTACCCCAGAGCCTCCAGATAAGACCTCAGATTGGCTGGCACCGTAATTTTTGTTTTGGGAGACCCTAAGCAGAGAAAGCCAAACAAGACTTCTTACCTACAAAACTATGAGATAATAATTTGTGTTGTTTTATGCTGCCATGTTTGTGATAATTTTTACAGCAGAAATAGAAAATGAATGTATCCACAGAGTCTGAAATTGTGGAGATAGGAGGCACATATTGCCCAAGTGGGTCATTGAGGTTAATGGTAAGCAAGGCAGTTCTTACTTTCACCCTTGGTTCTCAGAGACATCTATATATATTATACTTATTGAGGGCTTAGTACCATATAATGGTCATTGACTTAGGTTATATACTATATCCTAAAAGATGGTATCACATCCTTGTAAGAAATGGTCTCAAGCTAGTGTTTCAATTGATTCATTGAGAGCTACTCCATCATCCTAAAGGCCAGCAGCATTTAGACTGTGCAGTATGTTATAGGATCAGTGGATAGCATGGGCATAGCTGTACTACTGAACCTGCTTTTTTGTAAAGTTGTTCCCTTGATCTGCCACAATACCATGTGGGATCCTGCTGGTGCAGAAAACGCTCTGTGAATTCTCAGGTAATGATGCTTACTAAGGTGAGAAAGGCAAGCCCATTCCGAGGATACATGTCAATGGTACTCATTAAGAATTGGTGTCCCTTCCAGGGTGGAGGGCATCCAGTGTAATCTCCTTGCCATCAAATGGCTGATTGGTCTTCTTGAGGGAAGGTGCCATAATAGTGACTCAAATTTGGTCTCTTCAGCTAACTGGTTATACATTCAGCAGCAGCAGTAACTAGATCAGCCATAGTTAGTGAGACTACACAATATTTAGCCCATACTTAGCCTCCATACTTGCATTCTGGGCTTCTCCATTCATGTGTCTATTGTACCAGACTAGAGTAGTCTAACTGGTCTAGCCGTGCTTTTCTTTTTGTTATCTAGTGACTGTTCCATGTTGGATGCTCTCTGGCAGCTGTTAAACTGCAAAATAAATATCTTCCCATAGGTACATCCACTATGCTTCTTTCACCGAACTCTTTTTCTTGATCTTTTAATCTCTTTACTTCTAGGCCTTCAAACAATCAGCCAAGCTCTTTTCTACTGCCCAGGAATCTATGTATATTCTAACCTTGGGCCACTTCTCTTTTCTCATGAAGCGGATAATCTGGTACAACACATGAAATTCTGCACATTAAGAAGATTTTCTCTGATGACTGTCTTCTGAAACCACCCCTGCGTAGGGCTCTAGTGAAGCCAGAGTTTATTTAAGCTTCCACCCATATACTAAGCTGGTCCAACCATGAATTAAGCTCCTCCTTTTCCTTTCTTGATTAGCTGATCATAAGGTACCTCCCCCGTCTGACCAGAGGTATGAAGTTAGGAAGAGAGACTGGTGTAACAGTAGTGAATATTTTGGGGGTACCAAACACCTGCTCATGTAGCTTGCATGTGACTTCTTGCTCTGCTGATCCTGAATGTACCACCTCCAAATAGTGATGGGCTGATCTTGGTCCTGCCTAACCTTAAGATTTGGTTGATCTGAAAGAACCCAGGTTATCATGGGAAGTTTTTAATGCATATGCATGTTTCAAAAGCTATCTTCAGGTAAGGTACTGGGCTATGAGGTACTGGGCTGTGGGAAAGGCACAGCACCTGACCACAAACTTCATTAGTCTATTTTCTACATAGCTGCTAAGGATGTCAAATTAGGCCACTTCTCTGTTCAAAACACCTCAATGACTACCCATGCCACTTAAAATAAAATCCAAGGCCACTGCAATGACCTACAAGGCCCTTGTGTGATCTGGCACTTTCATACATCTCTGCCCTCATTTGAAACCACTCTCCTCTCTCTGTTCTAGCCACACAGGCCTCCTTGTTCTTTGAATTTACCAATAATGCTTCTATATCAGGGTGTTTGGACTTAGTGTATAATTTTTCCAGAACATTCTACCCCCAGACATCTGCATGGCTTACTCTATTACCTCATTCATAATTCTGGTCAAATGTCTCTATATCAGAGAGGAATTGCCTGACCACCTTAGCTAAAAAGTTACTTCCCATCTGTGTTATGAAACGTTTCCTTAGTTCTGCCTTAGATTTCTTCAGAGCATTTAGCACCACTTTTGTATCATATAATTATTTGCTTATATACATTCTGTTTTCTCCTGTTATGTTATAAGCTACAGGAGCACAAGGATTTTTGTTTGTCTTGTTTAGTATTGCATTCTAGACCCTAAAAATGTGTCTGGAATATTAGGTATGCAATACATATTTGTGGAATGAATGAATAAATGAATGAATGCAGTTGTCGTTCTTTTGGGCTGTCTACATAGCAGCCAGAGTTACCTCATTAGAATATGTGAGATCAGGTCACTCCACTGCTCAAAACTCTCCAATCATTTTCCATCTTAGAGCGATAGCTGAAGTCTTGCTCTTAGTCTATAGGGCCCTACATAATCTGATCTCATTTTTCTTGCTTACCTTCTTTTAGTCATATTTGCTTTTCTTTGAACATCTCAGGTCTTCTCTGAATTCAGAGCCTTTGGACTTGATGTTATATCTCCCTGAAATGCTCTTGCCCAGATAGTTGGATACCTTTCTGCTGCCTTACCTTCTTTGGGTTTTTACTCAAATGTCACTTGTTAGGAAAATTTTTTTGGTCAACTTACTTAAAATTACAATTCCTCTCTAACTTTGACTATCCCTTTTACTCTGCTTTATTTTTCTCCCTAGTAATTATCATCTAATATACTATATATTTTATTAATCTGCTTATCATTTCTCTCCTTCACTGCACTGTAAATTCCATAAGAGTGAGCATTTTTTTTCTCTTTAGACAGCTATGTTTTCAGCACTCAGAACATTGCCTCGCATATGGTAGATACTTATTACATATTTATGGCATGAAGGAATTCAATTTCTAGAGGCAACACTGTCAATCTAGTGGCATAATCCAGTATCCCGGGTGTGTAAATTTCTGTATTTGTTTCCAGTGGCAGAGGCAATAACATTGACAGTAGTAGTGGGTTTGTCACTGGACCAATTCTGTGGCACAATTTTTTTTTCTACACATTCTTCATTACAGATTATCTAACTCTTTTGAGGATTCTGAGAGCTGCTCAATATTCTTGAATAAACTTCTTGTATGCTTAACTAGCCAAGCTGGTTTCTGTTGCTTGCATCTGAGAATGCTAACTGATATAGACATTAAGATTATTCCAGCAAAGATTAGTTGCAGCAAAATATCTTCTAAGAAATATGGGAAATCTGGAATTGGTTCTGTGTTTGGTTGCAACTGAAGGTAGTGAACATCCAGATAGTATTTAGAGATGGGATCCATTGTTGGGTCCAAAGGTAAAATTATTCCTCCATTGGGTTTTAAGATCTCTATGTCAGCTGAGCCCAGAGTTGTAGGGCTGGGAGGAAAAAAAATTTATAAAGGGGTCCAGAGCAAATGAAGGGTGCAAGGCAAGTTGCTCTATCACTTGGAACATATGACCCAGAATAAAGATACCCATGGCAAGTTGAGATGAGAGACGGATCCTGGGATAAGCCTTTTGTAGCAAGGAGAACCACAATGCAGACCCAACAGGTTTTAGAATAAAGCTATATTTTCTTTTTCAAATCACCTTTCTCCTTTGAGAAATAGCTCCTAGCTTGCTGATCTGGGCTCTGGTAGAGACTGAAAACCTGACCATGGACGTCAAGCACCTTATATGACCTGAGCAAGCCATCATGAGATAGGTGCTATTTGATCCACTAAGTCATAAACTTGGGCATACAACAGCATTCCACTATTCAGAGGAGGTAGTATATACAATATTGGACTTGAATAGGTCCTGTAGGCATAAGGAATTTGTGTGAGTGGATGATTCACACTCCCAATATGCCTATTTTGATTGCACTGTCATCCTTCTTATAAATGACACTCTTGACTTCCTGGAGACTTGCTGATGACCAGCTAACTGAAGAAAAAAGAATGAGCCTGGTTTATAGATGGCTCTGAATGATGTGCTGACACTAGGCAAAAAGTCGACTACTGCAGTATTACAGGCTTACTTAGAGGTTACCCTGAAAGACACTGACAAAGGGAATTCCTTTCAATTGGCTGAAACTCAAGCTGTATATCTCACCGTCCACTTTGCCTGGAAGGATATATGACCTGAGGTGTGGATCATTACTTATTCATGGGTAGTGACTAATGGTTTGGCTGGATGATCAGAGGATTTGAAAGAAAAAGATTGGAGGATTAGTGATAAAGAAGTTTGAGTGAGAGGCTTCTGCATGAACCTCTCAGAATGGGCACCAAGTGTGAGAATGTTTGTGTCCCATGTGAACATCCACTAAAAGTCATCCTTGGAATAAAAGGTTTTCAATAATCATACAAAAGTAATCTTACCTTATAATAACAGTAAGGGTTTTCCCCTCCAGTCTCCCTAGTGCTTGCTTGCAGGTTATTATAAGGTGATAGTCATAGTGGCAGGAATGGAGTTTTGGCCTGATATCAATAGTATTAAATCTCTCTCACCAAGGGTGGCCTTACTGAGTGGCCAATTTGCCTACAGTAACGGCTGAGCCCCAATACAGTCAGCCACCTAGAGACACATGGTTACAGTGGACTCTGTCATGAAGAGGGCTGTGTTTCCCTTGCTGGCATAAAAAAATTTGATATGTTTTCCTTGCCCATCATGCTTCTCCTAGCACCATCATTTTTATACTGAATGCCATATAAACATTCATAGTATCCCACACAATATGACCTTCAATCAAAGAACTCACCTTTTATAAAAAGAAGTAAGGGAATGAATTAGCTGATTCCCATATGATTCACTGTTTTTTCCATGAACTCCATCACCCAGAAATAGATTGATTTGTGGAGCAGTATGCTTTCTTGGAGGCACAGTCACTGTGCCAACTGAGAACTGATCATGTGAGATTCACGTACTCTTCTATGGGATGCACAGAAGTATTTGTTATGAACCAATGATCAAGGTATGGTACCACATCTCCCATACTCATATTACACAGCTCTGGGAACTAATGGGAGGAAGTGGGAATGGTATTTCACCTAATAAAGTACTTATATAGCAACTCTAGGGTTTGTTGATCGAAAGATCTCAGTACTCAAAAGAGGAAAATTTCTACCAATAAAGGTTACACTGAATTGAAAAGTGAAAGAAATGTTAACTGGCCATAGAGTAAACAGGCAAAAAATGGGGTTACATTATTAACTCGAATAAGGTTGTCATTACACAACTGAGGTAGACAGAAGTAGCATCCATGAAGGAGGTTCTCATATTATTATGTCCAGTGGCCAGTGATAAAATAAAATATAGGGATCCTGATCAGTCAGAACCACTAAGCTTAGATATTTCACCTGACCTGGTAAAGAGCCCTAGCAAGTAGAGGTGCTATCTGAGAAAAAAGGGAAGATTAATGGCCAGTAGAGCAAGGAAGTAGTTAATACCATTTTTGGCTTTGTGATTAGATGCAGAAAAGAGGATTACAGCATTGATCCACCTCATTTTCCTTACTGTGCTATATGCTTTTGCATAGTTTAACTAACTTCTACCTCCCCAAATATTTTCCAGGTGTGTTAATAATCATTAAAATTATGAGGTATCTTGGTTATCATTAAATTTACCAATTATAATATTGAGAAAGTGTTGTGATGCAAAGGGAGGAACAAGGGCCATTACCAAGACATCATGGATTTAGAGCTGCATGAAGTAAGTGATAAGAGCTTTTGGTTGTCCAAAAGTTTTGTCTTAGTCCACTCAGGTTGCTATAACAAAATATCACTAAACTGCGTTGCTTATAAACCACACAAATTTATTTCTCACGGTTCTGGAGGCTGGGGAGCCTAAGATCAAGGCAGTGGGAGATTTGGTGTCTGCTGAGAGCCAGCTTCCTCAGGATGCCTGTCTTCTCACTGTATCCTCATGATGGATAGGGGCGAGGGAGGTCTCTTGAGCCTCTTTTATAAGGGCTCTGTCCTTATGACCTAATCACCCCCGAAGACCCCATCTCCTAATACCATCACTTCGGGCGTTAGGATTTCAACGTATGAATTTGGAGGAGGGGCATAAACATTTAGTCCATTGCATATCTTTTGGAGAGATAAGGCAGTTTTGGTTGTATAAAGAACAATTATGTTGTATCACATAAGAATGTGGTATTATACAGTGGTTTGGGACCTTGAGAAAATTAATCTTTTTTGACCTCAGTTTTCTAACTCATAAATGGGAAACATAGTACTTACCTGATATGGTTATAGTTAAAATTAAATGAGTAAGTATAGAGTCAGCCCTCTGTATCTGTGGGTTCCTCATCAAGTGCATATGAAGGGCTGACTGTACTAAGCCATTTTATATAAGGGACTTGAGCACCCACAGATTTTAGTGTCTGCAGGGGGTCTTGGAACAAATTTCCTGCAAATACTAAGGGATAACAGTGAAATGCTTAGACAAGTACCTAGCACAAAGTCAGAGCCATGCAATCCTAAATAAAATAAGGTATGGAAAGAACAGTGTATGCTGATGTTAGGTAGTTGCAATAGTGTATCTTAGTCATCATTTGTCATTGTGTTTTGGTCACTCAGGATCTAACCTTATCTTCTTATGTTTATGAAATCCTCCACCACAGGAGACAAAGCTAACATCCCACTTACAGAAGCTGAAAAGTCCAGGTACTTCCTTTCCCAGCCTCAGTGTAGCTAGGACTTGGGCACGTAACTTAGACATTGCTAATCAAATGACCCTCCCCCTAGCTTTTGAATAGGAAACAAGTGATACAAAAAAGGAACTGGGTGGAAATCATCTTGGCAGGGGTAGAAGTGATGACAGCTTTGCTCAGTCATTACAGACTCAGAGGCAGTGAGTGCTTCTAAGAGTGACCACCCAATGCCTTCCTCAGTGGTCTGTCTGGGCCCTTTTGCACCAGCAGTGATGTCTTCACTAAATCAACTCTGCAGTGTGATTAAGGGCATTTTTGTTCGTTGCACAGTATGCACACCCAGTTTTTAGGCTCCTTCAGAGATAGTGAACAAATAAAAAAATATATTTTTATTTCTCAATAGAAATAGTTTTATTTAAACAAAAAAAATTTGTTTCTTACAATTCAGATCATTGGTCTATAATATATTTCAGTTGTTCATCTTAATGAATATTTTAGAATTAATAATTTATTTTGCCTTTGAGTAAATATGATTGAAAAAACATACTGTTTGAGAAGATATTTACCTTTATTAAATTAAATTACAAAATTTTATTTCTTGTGTTTGAGAAAATTTGGATTTGCTTCATTACTGGCTGAATATGTGCCTAATAAATAAATGTGATATTCTTAACAGCATTCTTAAGATGTATTCATTTTATAGAATTATTTTCAGAACTACAGAAACACTGCTATAGTGTGAAGACTGGAAGATGTTTCAAATGTATTTAAAACACTTTTATAATGCCAAGATTTTCATAGCCGTGCTTGTGAATTTGGCTCTTGTCCAAATGTATTTTGATAAATAAAATATTCTCCATGGTCTAACTGATCTTCTTCTATTCCATTCTATCATGAAATCATGTCCAGAAACTGGGGCACTGAAAGAAAGAGAGTATAATAAATGAAGGGTTATTTTTACCTTATTGCAAAGTCTAGAAGAAAGGGAATGTTACTGAGAGAGAAACATCAGAACAACAGAAAATTGTTGGTTAATTAATAGTTTCATCTTTAAACATTCTTTCTCCTCAGTTTTGCCTCATGTGAAAATCCCCCATTAAAATTTTACTAAAATGTTAATATCTCTTCCTGTGAAAATTCGTTTTAAACTGTCCTTAATGATTCTAATGTGAGAGCGAGAGCTCCTAATATATCTTGAAACAATTCAAGAAAAGGACAGCTGCAAATGATAAATTTAACTTACTTTAAACTTTTCTTTTTATTTATTTAACTATTCTAATTAACATTTGACTTTTAGGTGCTTGAAAAACAGGACAAAACACTAAATAATTATCCTTATCAATGTTATTCAATTTTCCACTTTCCACTGATGACCTTTTATATTAGGCAAATTTATGAAAGGTTATGGTGTAGTTTTTCCATGAAAAAATATTGTATTAACCTTAATTTTGAAAAGAGCACATTTTTTTGCAGGAGGGAAATATGTAAGCATGTGAATTATTTTTCTTCGGTTATAACTAGCAATTTGTTTCTGTGGGATTTGTGTTGCTGTTGGAGTAGTCAGTGCACCTACATTCATCTATTTTTTGTGCTGACACATGGTCATAGGCTGACTATAAATGGAAAATAGGCTCATGCATTCTTATTTTGCTAAAATGTAATGTTTACTGACTTGTTTTCCATCAATGCCATATAAGGGGCTTTTCACGTGGAAATATAAATACCCCTGCCCTCTTTCTTTCAGCTCTGCTCCAGTCTTAAAGTCAGTAAAACCCATGTTTACTATCTTCTCTAGTAAAAATAATGCAATGGTGAGAAAAAAATATAATTGCACACCATTCACTTTAATGCCATCATTACAATAAGAGTTTAATTTGCCATGTTTAGTAGCAAAATGAATATAGTTCACTTTGACACTGCCCTGATTGCAGATATCCTAATGAATAATTCTATGATTGATTGGCTTGATGATATCAGAACAATTATAGGCCTGTACAAACATTAAATAGCCAAATTGTTGGGGGGAAAAGCACACCAAGGCCTGGAGTAGAATGTAGATGGAGTTGGAATATAAGGAGTACAATAGAACCCTTCTTTATGGAAATGTGCTTGGAACAATTTCACAGGAAGCAGTTGCTGTTAGACACTATTGCTATAGCTGAAAGAACAATTTTCTCTTTTGTAACAACAACAACAAAATGCACTCCCCCAGCATCACACCCTCTTAGTTTAGGTTATCAAGGGAGGTTTTTCCCAACAAGATCATCAATTCTATAACACAATTATTTTTTTCTGATATTATAAATTAAAAATCAGTGCATTGACAGTCACCACCACCTTTGAAAAATAAACAAAAATCCAAAAGCAGGAGTTACGTGTGCCTAATTGAATGAAATACAACTTGATTTCATCAGTGAATTATGCTGTTCTTTATTCATCACTATTCCGGATGTGAGCTTGAAGAAAAGTTTACAGTGCTTCATTCTCAGTCTCTCTTCCCCTCTCTGTGTTTCTCCCCTGCTCTCCCTTCACACATACACACACACACACACACACGCTCACACATGTGTGTGCACACACACACCCTACACAATTAGTTAAAACCAAGCTAAATCATTTGGGTCAAAGCTTTCTTAACTTTTTGAAGTTCTCTCAAGATCATACTCAAATGTTCCTGCCATAGCTTGGATACACAACAGCTGGAGGTATGGACTAGTGGAGCTGTACTGAAGACTAGGTCATCATTTCCGTAATTCCAGCCCTTAATGGGTTTCTAATTCAGCTGTGCTAGAGCACAATATGTGCTGATTTACATGTCTTCAGTTGACACAGACATTTCATGAAAATAAAACACTGGGATATGTATTACAAGGCAGCTTCCAATGCAAAAGATGAATCTTCTGTAAAAAATGAGATACACTCTTCAAAAGGCTAGATATAACTCATGTTGTACATTACATATCTTAAATCATTGTACGAAAGATCAGTAAAAGCACAGTAATGTTATTCAATTATTTTTTAATTTCCCAGAGAATGGCTCAACATGCTATGAGTTGGAGATATTGGAGACAGTACAGTGGAGGCTGAGTCCTGGAAAATAGCACAACATCATTACCCCTTACCATATTTTAGTTGACACCAATGATATACTATATCAATGGTTTCCCACACTTGGATGCTCATCAGAATTAATATGAGAGCTCATTAAAAATCAGGATTTCTGGGCTTTACCCAGACTTACTGAATCAAAATCTTTGGTATTACGTGCATGGAATCTGTATTTGCTCCAGCACCCTTAATCCCCAATGATTCTGACACAGCCAGAAAGACCCATGCTTAGGATTTCTCTTCCTTAGATTGAACATCTAAGCCCAGATCCTATTCTTGGCAGCAAAACTGATTTGGTGTCCATGCTCATAATACTACTTCTCTTCTCCATACCTCAGTTTCACCATCCCAATGTGAAGAGATACTGCTAAATACAAATAACCACCTTAGTACTCTGGGCCTAAGAACATCAGAAAGAGTCTAAAAATTATAGTACATTTAGGCTATGTTTACCAAAATGAAAACTTCTGAATATAGGGACTTGATTATAGTTTTTAACATTATGAAATATACAGGTTGGTGAATTTGGGCTTTTTTAAACAAATCCCATAAAAATTAGAGCCAAGAGCAATATTGCAGTTGAAGATGGCTAATTTAAGAGCAAATTAAGATCTTTTCATGAAGCAGGTAGTAAATCTATGAAAGTAATTAGAATGATAAATGACTAACTCCAAAACATAAATGCGTTCAAGAAGAGTTTTAATAAATTGTGGAGGATAAATCCATAATGATTTGTTAGGGAAGATAAGAAACCTTTGAGGTGACCCATATTAAAGCAAATATGGGCAACAATGGAAGTGAAAATGCATGTTTTTCAGTTCGATAAAAATTCTCAAGACCAAACCACAGGGGGATAAGATATAGTTAGACTACTTTTAAATCAATGAATTTAAAGAATTTTGAGATTACTGAATATTATTATCTTTCTTCTACTACAGAGTAGGTTGATATACAAATCAAACAGTCTCATTGATTTTTAGAACTCTTTTAATGATTTCAGTGTGGAAACTGAAGGGAATGCTAACAAATTTCAGAGGTATAAGTGCAAACTGAAATGAAGCAGCTCAATTTTACTTCTTGCATAATGCTGCATCATCAAAATCAGACATATGAATGTATCATTAGGTTATTAAAGTTGTGCCTTTTAATTTGTTCTGGTACCTGGTGTTCTGGTTAATTTATGATGATTGGTAAATGTACTGATAAAGTGCCTTGGGTCATCTGCATAAAACTTGGGGATGTAGATGATATTTAAGCTAGCATTTTTTTAAAAATATACTTATGCACTCAATCTGACTTCTATTTAAATTTTGGACAGAAAGTAGATATATATTTTTTTATTAATTTTAAGCAGTTCAGTAATCCATATTGTGATCATGGGTACGTGTGGTAAATACATGGTATAATGTCTGCAATACTGACCCCACACCTGCCTCTTTAGCCTTCAGCATTTCTCTGCATCTATAATTCAAAGTAACAATAACATTTTTTGAATATGTATCTCAAATCAATAAATCTCATTTCATCTCTAAATTCCTGGAGTGCAATAGACTCGACTTTGGTTCTCCTGACCCCCAAATTGCTTCCAAATTTTGCTGAAAATTCCTTTCACATTTATTTAACACTGATGTTGACTTTTAGTTCTGGGATTATGAATATAACCTAAAATTAATAGAAAGAATTTATAAGAAAGACAAAATGAACTCTTTGTTGTCTCCTATCTTATACTTTTACCAAACTTTTTTTTCCTGAGGATAAGTCAAGTATAATTGGAGGGTTTTTTTTCTAATTTATTTATTTAATTTATTTATTTGTTGGGTCTTTGTTGCTGCACAAGGGCTTTCCCTAGCTGCGGAGAGCAGGGGTTACTGTTCATTGCGGTGTGCGGGCTTTTCATTGCAGTGGCTTCTCTTATTGCAGAGTACGGGCTGTAGGCACATGGGCTTCAGTAGTTGTGGCTTGCGGGCTCTAGAGTGCAGGCTCTGTAATTGTGGCGCACGGGCTTAGTTCTCCGCGGCATGTGGGATCTTCCTGACCAGGGCTCGAAGCTGTGTCCCCTACATTGGCAGGCAGATTCTTAACCACTGCGCCACCAGGAAAGCCCCTTTTATTTTTTTAAAATTTATTTATTTTATATATTTATTTTTGTAATTGGAGTCTTGATGGTTGGTTATCTTTTTTTCTTTGCTGTGTGTGTCCTGAGAGTTAGAGCAAACTGGGAAAATGATTAAGTATTAAAATATTTTTCTAAATAGCTTTTCTTGATTTCCTATGGATCACTGTGAAGGTCAAGGCTGTATGTACCAGTAGAGTTAATCTGGCTCTGCAACTATACCGTAATATTCAACACAGGAAGCTTCTGTGCCTGGTGGATCTCTGACTCTGCCAGTTGCTGGGAAATGGTGGATTGAAGGACTTTCAGAGTGGTTCATAACTTTGAAAAATCAATTATCAGTTGAGGGCCTTTAGAATACCCTAGTTTCTAAGCATGGCATTCTGCCACAAAAACACTCAAAATCTTTTTGCTGTTATAGTTAAATTGTAGACAAAAATCCATTCTAACTCCTCCTGTTAATCAATGCTGGGACGAAGCTTAGGATTTTGTTCACTTAAAAGCAGACACATTTGATCTGGAAATGCCTTGCTATAAATGTCCGGGTATGTACCAAACTTCAAATTTTGATTAGGTCTTTCACTTGGTGTAGTGAACAATGCTCATATTTTCTTTTACCCTATTTAAAAAAACAGGTGAAAATGTAAGGAAGAGTTGATTGATACTATAAATTAACATATAAATGAATATATGCATATGATACATATATATATATAAAACTGATCTCATATATATATTATGGTTACATGTGTGTGTATGTGTGTGATTTATGAAGAATTAAAATAGATCCTAAATTGTTAAAATCAGGTTCTTGATGGCAAAACAAAACTTGTTAAAAAAAACCATTTCAACTATAAATTTGTTGTGAACTGGCCTACATACAAGAATTGAAAAAAGAGTTCACAATGACTATAATGATGGTATGTGTACATAAGAAGAGAAACAAATTGATAAAGGTGATAAGAGCTGTTACAAAAATTATCAGAGTTAGATTGCCTCCCTCCCTCCTGCCATCCCGGTAAATGTAGTTAACTCACTAATGGTAAAAAGTGGTCCTAACCTGTGGAATCCTATCTCATACTCTGACAAAAATTTTTGTCAAGATAAGACTTAGTGGCATTTAATGTCACTGACTGTCCTCTTCTGCCTAGGATTGAAAGGTGTCCCCTGTTGTGGGAGTTCCAGTGCTAAAATTGGGACAGGCCTGGGCAATCTGGGATGGTTGTTCACCATGGGTCTGAGGACGTCTTTTCTGTCTCTGAGCAGGAACACATCTAGAGGGATGGGTCTACAGATCTGTGGATATGTTTAAGACCATGTTACACTCCATAAAATGCATTATCTGTATTTGAAATCTTACATGATTACTTCTTTCCCAGCCTCTGACTTGCCCAGGAGGCAAGTGAAAAGAAACAATAGAAGACCATGATTTTGGGTCAAACAATTTAGTACAATTGGAAAATGCTTACGTCATGTAGAAGTGACAACAGAGTTGGAAGAAATCTTTAACATCTTGTATACACCTGATTTGATATGAGTTTATTACAGGGCTGAAGGTATACTACTGGCTCAGCTAAAAGTATCAAGGATTATTCAGTCCCAAATAATTTTTTTAACATCTTCAGAGATAGCAATATCATATTAATGAGCCCAGTGGCTATCTTAGGGGTGAAATCTATAAATATATGATTTTTGTTCATGTTCTGGGTTTTTATTACTTGAATGACAAACTAGAATTAATGCTACATAAAGATATTAGCAAAGTTCTGCAGCAACTAACATCAAAAAAGTGGAGGAAAATAATGAAGACAAGCCCCATTTCCTAATAGATACCTCTGGATCTCCAGCACCTAAAATAGTTTTTGGCACATACTAAGGCCTCTCTAAATATGTGTGAAATGAATGAATGATCAACAGCTATGACACCAAAACACATAAATTAAATCTATCAACAGATGTTATTGAATTCCTGCTAAGTGCAAAATCTGAAAGTCCATTTGTTTTGCTTATCCATTCCTCTCTATTATTCTTTGATCATTTTTGTTTATGTATGTCAAAATTCTGACCTGTTTGGAAGTACAGGTATAATCTTTTAATTTCTAGCCTAATTAGTAATGATGGTGTTAAAAGTCTCAGAAGAGTCATTTTTCTAAAATTCTGAACTGGAAGCTTTGAACCCCTAATTATTATATTTCCTGGGTTTATGACACTTTCTAAACATGATGCTAGAGCCAACTGTGGTCCAGTTTAATAGCTATATAGTTCATACCACACTTTTCCATTTCACTGATGGTTATATTAGCAGGGTGGAATTGAAAACCTCAAAAAAAAGAAAAAAAAAAACCCTATTTTAGTCTATTGGATCTGCTGCAGAAAGAGGTAAGTTTACTCTGATAGGATTTGGTTTTCACAAAGCTATTATGGCTTTTAGTTCATTTCTTTTCCCATTTAATTTGCCTACAAATAGATCTGAGGACAAACTTTGAATTTTTAAAAATATATATACAGGTAAAGAAGCTAAACTTAGATGCCTATCATTTCCAGTATCATCACTTTCCTCTTGGAGAAAATGTGTAAATATACTACTGGTATGGTCCCACAATAACTTTGACCTAATTTTTATAGAAACTTAGAATAAAAATCATCAGGGTCTGCAGATTTGAATACTATGTTTATGTCTGAAAACTGTAGCACAGTCAGCATAGTCATTTTGTTTCCTCTGACAGTTAATAGCATTCTACAACGTGACTGCTTGTTAAAAAGAAAAACAAGGTTTGCATTTGGTCGATCCATTTTTCTATAGTGTAGCTTTGTAGGAAATAGGCTTAAATAACAATGATCCAAACTTTCTAACCACTGGGTTAAACAATAGTTCTAGGTAGACCCCTGAAGCACTGGCAAAAGAAGATCCACTCCCTGCTGTTCTTGAAAAAAGAGTATGTGTTTCCTGTCATACAAAGGGAGACTCATGGTAATTTGTTTCCCAGCTTTTCCTATCATCAATCCCAAAAGCACCCAAGAGAAACATTTTTCCTTTTTGCCAGTTCCTTACTAGATAATTCTCGCTACAAATCTTTTAACGTACCTTTGTCTTTGAATTGTGTATTAAGTATTCCAGCATTATGATTTTACATTCCTTAGACATTTACAACCCTATGTTTTTGCTTTGTATTATAGCTATTTGGATGCTAGTCTGTCAAATCCTTAATAAAGGGGAAACAAAAACGTGCTTTAACATCATCATTTCATTGTCCATGTTGCCTAGCACATGCAACCTAATCAAATGTGAAAGACCATTTGTCAGTCCAATATGCTGTGACACACTGGCCTAGTTCCAGAACAGGAAGGAACCAAACCAGTCACTTATATGACTATCTTTATATATCATGGCAGATTAGAATCATCATGTGTTCTATACAGGCTTGATTGAATTTAGAGAACCAGGAAACAGAGGGAGATAGGGCAGACAGTATAGAGCATCTAAGAGCTCAGGCTGTGTAATCAGAGCAACTTGGGTTTGCATCCCTTCTCTTCAACCTCCTTACTGAATGACCTTAGAATGACCTGGACTTATGTTAGACTTGATCACAGAACAAACGTTAACCAGCTTATCGTTTGTCACACAATCTACTAGTCCAACAGCAGAAGAGGTTGAAGAGTGGGGATATAGACAGAGCTAAGCTAAGGCTATGTGTGAAAGGAGTCATTTAGTTTGTTACATGAGTTTTGACTCAGCTATATCCTTTCCCTCTGATTGAGTTGCACTAGGGAGAAACCAACCGAAAATACTAAGAATTAATTATTAAGTCATGTTTATATATTTATATCTTTCATATATATTCATCTATTTATTTAATATTTAGTGCTTTAATTATTAAACTGTTTTTGAACATTGTTTATGGGAGAATATTCTTTGGCAGCCAAAATATATTCTCATGTATAACCATCTGACCAAGGATCAGAGAGTCATAGAAACATGAGAGAGCCTCCATCTCCTGAATCACTCATGGTGTTTTTGAAGTCAAAGTCCTTAAAACCGATAAGAGGACAGAATACTTTGCTTACTTAAAATGTCAACATGGGGGCTTCCCTGGTGGCGCAGTGGTTGAGAGTCTGCCTGCCGATGCAGGGGACACGGGTTCGTGCCCCGGTCCAGGAGGATCCCACATGCCGCAAAGAGGCTGGGCCCGTGAGCCATGGCTGCTGAGCCTGCTCGTCCGGAGCCTGTGCTCCACAACGGGAGAGACCACAACAGTGAGAGGCCTGCGTACCGCAAAAAAAAAAAGAGAGAGTGCATGGAATTCTGAAAAGAAAAGAAAGATGTGGAAAAATAAAACTCTTACAAAATATCAACATGTGATTCATTCCCTGAGCAGTTCAGTAGATGATTCTATATCAGAAAGTCCTTCATTTCAGTACTGGAAGAAAAAATAATAAAAATTCTCCTGCTATTCGGAAAGGTATTGATAAACTATCAAAAGTTTTACAGATTTGAGATTAATTTCATATGAATAGTAATGTGAAGGACTGGATGAATTAAGAGGACTTGAGGTCCAAAGTATTTAGAAAGCTTTGTTATTGGACTGCCAGGAAGTATAATGATGTTCAGCAGGTTTACTCCTTGATTTTAATCATGAAAGGGGTAAGAAGGCCTTATTGACAAATTAAAATGGACTCAACTTTGGTCTCATCTAATTCCTTATCTAATTATTTGATATGGCCTGTGGTTGGAAAGAAAGTAGCATTGTGTCATTTACATTTTGCAAAACTGAGCTATCACTGGGCTACTTTGGAAAGGCCTGCTGCAGAGTTTCCTTTTCTCCACTTAAGATTGTCCACCACCCCATCAGCAAATTATGTTGAATTAATTTGTTAGGGACTAAAAGAAATAAGAAGAAAACACTGAAGGAACATGGAATTCAATCCCATTTCACATTTAATGAGCTTCTATAATGCTCCACCTGTGAGCACCCAGGAGATGTCATAGTAGATAAGTACTAAGGATCCAAAGTGAAGAAGACATAATTCCTGCCCACAAGAATCTTATAATCTCAAGTTAGAAGGAGAAAGCAGGCTACATAGTGCATATTTAAGGTATATTTAAGTAGATAAGTTGAGTGAGAGAGTGAGAGAGTGAGAGAGTGAGAGAGAGAGAGAATTTGGCTGGTGCACTAATCCAATTTGGCTTGTCCACTAATCCATTAAGTGAGCAAGGCCCTATAATTAGTATGATAATGAAAGACAGGAAACTGCAATTCCCTCAGTGTAGGTTCCCACTTACCTCTCACAGTGTGAACATCTCCCTGTGCTGTCTGTGATTCTCAAGTTTAAGAGTTATATTTTTTATACAACTTGGTCCCTACATGCAAGGCAACTAACTATTTCACCTACTATTCAGCCTGAGGGATAACCTTCCTAAGACATTTATTTTCAAGGTGAATTTGAAACTAATGTGAGGTTTTCTTTTTTCTTATATTTTTAGACTTCCACTCCCCACATAAGGTATGATTTCATTGTATAACTAAGTAGGAATATGATCATAAAGGTACACAAAGAGGGAGTAAATTCTTCCCAAGCATGGGGGCAATGAAGGCTTCAAAGAGGTTGTGGCCTATGAAGGAAAGATCTCAAGAGCGTGATAAAAAGGAAGCCGATTATAGGTATAGGAAGGAAAAACTTTTCCTTGATCCTCTTAGGGTCTGGTGCTGGACCTGAAAATTAAAATGACAAAGACAGATTAACAGGAAAAAAGCATACAAATGTATTTAATATATTTAATATATGCTTTACATGACACAGGAGCCTTCATAAGGAAATGAAGACCCAAAGAAACAGTTAAATCTGAGCATATTTATACTAAATTTGATGAAGGGTAGAAAGTCATGGGAAAATGCAGCAGGACAAAAGAGTATTGAGGTAAGGGTAGTAAACTGGGGGAAACAGTAAGGTTTGTGTCTTCAGATTCTCATCTTCAGAGGTAAGGATGCTCCTTTTCTTTGGGTATGGAGAGGATACCTCTCACAAGAGGGTTTTATGGCCTGATTCAGCAAATAAGGGGAAGTTAGAGAGTCCCTGTACCTGCCATTTCTCAAATTCCTTCACCCTAAAATATTCCATATGCCAAGGTGCCATATTTTGGAGTAGCATATTCTGAACCCCATCATAGGCAAAGTGAGTGGTTTACTATTATGCAAAAATATAAAGCACCCAATGCATGACAAGTTTGGGTACTATGAGTATACTGGGCTTGGTAGTGGATAAAGCAGTTGAGGAAAGTCATGAGAGACAAGGCTGAAAAGCCAGGTGGAGTTAGATTGTGATGGTCCTTAAATGCCATGTTTGAGAAGTATAGCCTCTGCCCTGAAGGTGATGACTGTCAGTAAGGACTTTTAAACAGTAGAGTGATATTATCATATTTGTATTTTAGAAAGGTAATCCTTACCTGCCACCTCACACCTCTGGCCTGGCAGAAGCTGCTTCTCACAAGTAAGATAGAAAACCATGAGAAGAGAGCATCTTTTGGGAACAGTGAAAATACGGATACCTGAGTATTCAATGGCCAAAAAGGATGCAGGTGAGCACAGAACCATTTAGATATTTTCACCACACATCCTGGGGCAGGGGATAACAGTGACATTGGCATTTGAATACTTCTGTGAAAGGATGAGTCCTTCCTGGGCAGAGGCAGTAGGTATCAGCTGCTAAAGACAGAAGCCTAGAATCATAGATTAGCATAGCTAGAAGGGGTGCTAGTGATTATCCAGTTTAGAAGTAGACAAACTATGGCTTGCAGGCCAAATCTGGCTTGTAGTTTTTTATGACCTTTGAGCTTAGGATAATTTTTACATTTTATTTATTTATTTAATATTTATTTATTTTATTTAATTCATTTATTTGGCTGCCCCGGGTCTTAGTTGAGGCATGAGGGATATAGTTCCCTGACCAGGGATTGAACCCTGGCCCCCTGCATTGGGAGCACAGAGTAGTAACCACTGGAGCACCAGGGAAGTCCCCGGTTTTTACATTTAAAAGGGTTGTAAAAGGGGGAACAAGAAGAAAAATGTGACTAAATATATGGCCCACAAAGCCTAACAAATTTTCTATGTAGTCCTTTGCAGAAAAGTTTGTCATAGTCTAATTTAACTTCTTTGTGTTATAGGGAAAAACTGAGGCCTATTTATTCATCATATACCTACATACATATATATGAAATGGCCTTCTCTGAAAGATCAACCTTATGTCACTGACTAATTTTATTTTCAAAATATTTAAGTTCACTTTTTTTTTTTTTGAGGGCATTAGGGAGGGCCAAATTTGAATGTCCTTGAAAGGCAGGCATGTTCTATGGTATATGGTACATAATTGTTACATTTTCTAACATACACCAACACCACCCCTACCCCTTTCCTATTCTTTGGTATAAGTGTCTTTAAATACCCTGGGGGAATTATTGATTTTCTGAATAGTTTGTGTAGAGTTGATCCCACCCAAGCCCCAGGTACAGGAATATGCTATTGGCCTAAGCCAGAGACATCTCATGCCTCTGGTCATAGTTATTGAAATAGGGATGGACACATGATCTAGTTCAGAGTACTGATTATCAGACCCAGTACTTTATGTTAACAGTTTTAGAAAGAAGAACATTCATTTTCCTTTTTTCTATATTTGAACATGGAAGAAAAAGCCCTAGAAATATGAACAGCCATCTTAACACAATCAGGACATGAGAATCAAGTCAACATGAAGGAGAGGAAGATTGAGAAACTGAGAGACAGAGACTGATGACACTGTTTGGAACCCCTGGATCAAGCTATACCTGAAACATATATTCCTGGACTTTTGTTTAGGTGAACTAATAAATTCCTTTTTGATTAAGTTGGTTTGAGCTTGTTTTCCTGCCATTTACAATCAAGAGTCAAACTATGTGATTGGCAATCTAAAACCCATTGACAAAATCTAGCTTACTGCCTATTTTTGTACTGCTTATGAGATAAGAATGGTTTTATCCATTTTTAAATGTTTGGGGGACTTCCCTGTTGGCACAGTGGATAAGACTCCACACTCCCAATGCAGGGGGCCCGGGTTCAATCCCTGGTCAGGGACCTAGATCCAACATGCATGACTCAAATAATAGTTTGCATGCCACAACCAAGGAGCCGGTGATCCACAACTAAGACCCGGTGCAACCAAATAAATAAATTAATTAAAACAAATGATTGTAAAAAAAGAATATTATTTTGTGACACATGCAAACTGTGTGAAATTCAAATCTCAGTGTCCATAAATGAAGTGTTATTAGAACGCAGCCATGCTTATTCATTTATGAATCATCTATGTCTGCTTGTGTGCTCTAACGGTAGAGTTGAATAGTTGTAACAGAAACTGTATGACCTACAAAGCCTAAAATATTTACAATTTGGCTGTTTACAGAAAACGTTTGCTGACCTCTGGTTTAACTAAAATGGTGATGCCCAAGAGTTCTTTTTATTTAAGCTTCCTATTGGTCTCCTAGGGAGATGGTAATGGGCTCATTGAAATTTATGTTTCTATCTAAGACTAAGAATTGAAGTATAGGCTGGAAGAGAGGGGTAAGGGGTCACTTCTAACCACTGAGGGAATAATTCAGTGGGTAAGGAATTTATTCACTATCCTGTAAGAGAAATTGTCTTACAGGAAGAGAGAAGAGAGAATTTTGAGTAAGTTGTTAAATATCATTAGGTGAATGTTTTCTGGCCTAAGCCCTGGAGAAGCTGTTTTACATTTCCATCTTTAGAGGGAGGGAGTGAAAAGTTGACATTCATTCTCTACAATATTAGATATTGTGCTTAGGTTTTGGTCTCATATTATGTTTGATTCATCCTCAAAATAATTATATGAGCTAAGTCATATTATTATTCCCACTTTTATGATGAGAAAACTGAGACTTTACCCTGCTCCACTTAGCTAGTAAGTACCAGAGCTGAGATTTGAGCACAAATCAGTTGGGCTCCCAAATCTATGCTCTTTCTGCTGTATCATGGGGTGGACAAATCTGAATGAACAAGACAAGCAGAAGAATTCTAAAAGTCTGAGAACTGTAAGAAACTGAGTTAGACTGTTCTATTTAGAAGCCTTATTGAACAAGAATTACAAACTGATGGAAGAAAGTCCATCTCCAATAGAAAGTAGCATTTTGTAGCACTTTTGAGAATGAAAGGGGACACTGTAAAAAATTTTGCTGGGTCAAGAGAATTAATCTGAGATTGTCTTGGGCTATCCAGGATGTATAGTGATCCTAATTAGTAGTTACAACAGCCATATGGTTGTGGGAGGAGTCCTGAAAATCAGACATTGATAAATTATACCAAGATTATTAGAAGAATGGTTTTATCCATTTTTTTTTTTGCGGTACTCGGGCCTCTCACTGTTGTGGCCTCTCCCGTTGTGGAGCACAGACTTCGGACGCACAGGCTCAGCGGCCATGGCTCACGGGCCCAGCCACTCCGCGGCATGTGGGATCCTCCCGGACTGGGGCACGAACCCGTGTCCCCTGCATCGACAGGAGGACTCTCAACCACTGTGCCACCAGGGAAGCCCCCATTTTTAAATGATTGATAAACTATACCAAGATATACCACGACCAGATTATACCAAGGTCAACTGAGAGCATTGGAGTAGAGGCTACATTGGGATGGAGCAGATAAATGCACGCTAGCAGCTGCTCAGGACAATTACAGTGCTGATCCCCAAGAAGGCTTTGCTAAGTGGTAATGGAAGGACGCAAAGGGATGGGCTATTGTCAATTTTTATTGAGCTCAGAGTCAGAAATGACTGTCATTGTAACTCAAACCCACCTTCATTAGAGACCTCCAAGCTGGGGAAACGTGGATTAAATTTACCACAAGGAATACTCCCTTCCCTCTGTTTTCAAGAATGATGATAAAGAGACCAGTGTAGGTTTCCAGCTTTTAGCTAGCTTGCAGGTAGCTATTGTGAGGATTCCTCTGAGACATACCTGGTAGGGCTTCTCTGAAGGAATAGCTGAACAATGATAGCAATTCTCAGCTTGCCATCCTTCTAGTCCCAGACCTACTTGCCAGGCTGTTCCAGTCCTGTGCCGTTAAACTGAATTACAGGCTCACCACCCTCTCACATGTTTTCCAAGACAAACAAAAACTGTTTTTATTTAGCCGTTTCGCCTTTCTTATATTTCTTTCCTCTTTTGATGGTATCAATTTTCTTTCATTCATTTTTAGCCTCTGCCCCCATTCTTGTCCTGCTGTCTGATTTCTAATACAACTGCTTTACAAGGGGTGCCATTTTGAAGATGAGGAAATGAGCTTTTCTATTTTTCTGATAATGTACTCGTAACCAAATAAGGTAGCAACAGGAAGAAAGCCATTCTCTTTACCTGTGTGTTCCCTCCCCTTCAAGATTTTTTGTAAATCCATCAACATTTCTTGTGCTGTCAAAACCCATAATAAATTGTAGAACTTGACAGCTGCACATTTATTGGCAAACACCACTTTGAAAGGATGTGTCCCTAGAGGATCAGTCTTGACAGTGTTTTTAACCAACATGCCTTGAAACACTGGTACAGACATGAGTCGATGAAAGCAAAGCTCTGTTCATGGATTGTGCTGATTCTGCACACCCATTCACCCTCCATGCCAAACCATCATTTGGTTATTCATTGCAAGTCCCACCAGCCTGCACAATGCTTGCCTAATGGATTCGAGATAGCATCTTATATATGCCAACATCTTGTATAATACCCAGATTTGATATGCCTTTACTCCTAGACTCCACAGCTTGAGATTTAAATGTGACAATGCTATTATGTTACAGTTTATCTTGAAAAACCACATACCTCTGGCTAGGCAGGACAGGCAACCTGGTACCAAGGGTATTTGGGGGTTTCTTTCAAGCACATTATCAGGAGATACAGCAGGAAAAAAGTAAAGAGCCAGACCTGATGGGGTAGAAAGTCAGTCCTCTAGGCAAACAAAATTGCTTGGTCTTTACCACTGAATGGCGTTTTTCAAGAACACACAGAATAACAGCCAGAGCAGACACATAGGAGGCTTTTCATAGGCAACATAAAGGATAGCCAAGAGAAAATCATGATTCTGCAACTAACATACTACGTAAGATGGAAGGGAGTAAAATGCTGCTATACTTTATAAAACTCATGTTGGTTGGCTTTCTTTTTCAAAGGAACCACAGAGGTTCCTCTTTCAGAAGCACTTCCTTTCCCTTTACTTTAGATGCCCTAGTAATGTGCAGTAAGGGAATTGTGTGCATTAATGATATTCCTACTTCCAATCAAATTGTGGTTTCTAGATTACTGATTCCTCCTCGATTTCTCTAATAAGTGGCATCTATGCTGCTTAGCAATTAGATCTAAGAGCCTCAGAATGGTTTGCAGGTTTGCCTGGCCTGAAAGGTGGAGAAAGGATTGTAGATAGAGTGCCTTATGCTATCTCCCAGTATTTTTGTCTACATGCCAAATTAAACGAAGTTGAAAGCTTTGTATTATTAATTTGAAGAAAATGGCTTTGTGATACAGTGTGCTCAATGTCTGAAACATTTTAAATATTTTAGTACCTACTATAAGCTATGCATGTTAAAGCCTAGCTATTGAAAAAAATGACCCAAAATGATTGAATTTAAATGATTTAAAGGGTCCAAGAAAGAATCCCATTTGGCTGTCCCTGAATTGATAGTTTAATAGGTGATGGCATCTTCCTATCTATTAAACATCTTATCAGATTTATTCGTGTTAGATGATAATTTCCCAAATATATTGAAACATCACCACTATTTTTAGTAATGCATACATAATTTAAGGAATCTTCTTAAAAGAAAGTCAATTAATCTTTTGATAGCCAGGAAATTATGTTGTGGTAAAAATTAACAATTTTAATGTAAGTAGAGAGCATAATTTTAACTACAACCTTTTACCACCACCTCTCTTAGCCTTTGCTTGTCACTTTCCGTGAGTATATATAAGTTGTTTGATATTCCAAAAGCATATATGTGAACGTGCAAGGGACCTATTAAATGTTGTTCTCAGTTAAACACAGTGATTTGTATAAATAATAACAAATATAGAAACAAAAGAGTAAAACCAAAAATGTGTTCTTATTTCTTAGAGTTTGTCTGGTAATGATGCTTTCAAAACTTCTAAAACTGTCAGAAATAGTTATGCTTTACTATACATGTGTGAAATTGCAGTCTAAAAATGTGGACTTGCTTTGGTCTTTTTGATTTTGCCCAGTATAAAGAAGTAAATACATTATTTGAATGAAGGTAATGATATTTGCAAAGTCATAGAGAAATAAACTTCTATAGAATCTATAATGGCATTTTTGCTTTCTATGGTTAAACTTTTATTATGTCAAGGCCCTACATGAAAACTTAAATGTTCTTTCTGCCAAGTTCAAAAAATTTTTTTATATGCCACCTATCAGTTTCAGGACATATCATTGGAAGTCAGATTTTCTATGGTTACACATCCAATTACTCTGTGTATATGGTAGCTGTTTTCTGAATACATGAAAAATATCTAGATATTGTTCAGTATTTTCAGTTTTCATTGGGGTGTTTGGTATCACCTAGATCTAGCATGATTCTCCAAAGATGCCATTTTAGATATTTACTTAAATAGAAACTACTAAGATTTGAAAAATACAGAATCTTTTTTTCATTTCATTTTATTGAAGTATAGTTGATTTACAATGCTGTGTTAATGTCTACTATACAGCAAAATGATTCAGTTATACATATGTATACATTCTTTTTCATATTCTTTTCCATTATGGTTTATCTCAGGATATTGAATATAGTTCCCTGTGCTATACAGTAGGGCCTTGCTGTTTATCCATTCTATATATGAGTTTGCATCTGCTAATCCCAAACTCCCACTCCATTCCTCCCTCACCAACCCCCTCTGCCTTGGCAACCACAAGTCTGTTCTATATGTCTGTGAGTCTGTTTCTGTTTTGTAAATAAGTTCACTTGTATTACTTTTTTTAGATTCCACATATAAGTGATTTCATATAATATTGGTCTTTCTCCTTCTGACTTACTTCACTTAGTATGATGATCTCTAGGTCCATCCATGTTGCTGTGAATGGCATTATTTCAGTCATTTTTATGGCTAAGAAGTATTCCATTGTGTATTTGTAGCATATCTTCTTTATCCATTCATCTGCTGATGGACATTTAGGTGGTTTCCCTGTCTTGGCTATTCAAAAATACAGAATCTTAACTTAAAATATCACTGCATAACTTTACTTCCAAATAGTCATCTAATGTTATGGGTACAAATTATTTGACATTTGCATTTCTTATTTCTCAACAGTCCTGCAAAGAGGTTAGTGGATAATCCACTTTACATTTAACATCTGAGGAGGCAAAGGCCCAAAGAGATACAATTGCTGGATTCACCAGTCATTCAAGTAACTATTCTACAGAAAACAGCACGAATAAAACTGTAATTCTTTCATTCACTCAACAGTTATCAATTGATTGCTTATTATGGATGAAGCACTATGATAACTGTGAATGATACAAGGAAGCAGAACATGTTCTTCATTCCTAGAGCTCTGTTTGATAATGATTAACTCAAAGTTTCTTAGGGTGTCACAAACAGATATGTTTTATCATACTTGTGTAGAATTACTGTTTCTAGAAGCATAGAGTAAATTTAAATTAAATACATTTACAGATTATAATGCATTAACATTTTAAGGAAGAAGGTGATTAAATGCAAATGGAAGGTACAGGCATTAAGTAAATAATAACATAGTCAAAGAGTATCCTCTAATTTCAGCTTCTAATCCATAGGCCTGTTATGAAGCTCCATCTCAAGAAATCTTAACTGAGATAACTTCCCATCTTCTGCATATGAAAAAGGTGTTCAACATTTCCAAACGTACTGGCTATAATAATAATAAATTATTTTATCTCCAATCTTGTAAATTTCCTGTGATTTTTAAATTTATTTTATTTTATTTTAAAAATTAATTAATTTATTTATTTTTTACATCTTTATTGGAGTATAACTGCTTTACAATGGTGTGTTAGTTTCTGCTATATAAGAAAGTGAATCAGTTATACATACACATATGTTCCCATATCTCTTCCCTCTTGCATTTCGCTCCCACCCACCCTCCCTATCCCACCCCTCTAGGTGGTCACAAAGCACCGAGCTGATCTCCCTGTGGTATGCAGCTGCTTCCCACTAGCTATCTATTTTACGTTTGGTAGTGTATGTATATCCATACCACTCTCTCGCTTTGTCACAGCTTACCCTTCCCCCTCCCCATATCCTCAAGTCCATTCTCTAGTAGGTCTGTGTCTTTATTCCTGTCTTACCCCTAGGTTCTTCATGGCATTTTTTTTTCTTAAATTCCATATATGTGTGTTAGTATACAGTATTTGTCTTTCACTTCCTGACTTACTTCACTCTGTATGACAGACTCTAGGTCCATCCACCTCAATAAAAATAGCTCAATTTCATTTCTTTTTACTGCTGAGTAATATTCCATTGTATATATGTGCCACATCTTCTTTATCCATTCATCCGATGATGGACACTTAGGTTGTTTCCACCTCCTGGCTATTGTAAATAGAGCTGTAATGAACATTTTGGTACATGACTCTTTTTGAATTATGGTTTTCTCAGGGTATATGCCCAGTAGTGGGATTGCTGGGTCATATGGTAGTTCTATTTGTAGTTTTTTAAGGAACCTCCATACTGTTCTCCATAGTGGCTGTATCAATTCACATTCCCACCAGCAGTGCAAGAGTGTTCCCTGTTCTCCACACCCTCTCCAGCATTTATTGTTTCTAGATTTTTTGATGATGGCCATTCTGACTGGTGTGAGATGATATCTCATGGTAGTTTTGATTTTCATTTCTCTAATGATTAATGATGTTGAGCATTCTTTCATGTGTTTGTTGGCAGTCTGTATATCTTTTTTGGAGAAATGTCTATTTAGGTCTTCTACCCATTTTTGGATTGGGTTGTTTGTTTTTTTATTATTAAGCTGCATGAGCTGCTTGTAAATTTTACAGATCAATGCTTTGTCAGTTGCTTCATTTGCAAATAATTTCTCCGAATCTGAGGGTTGTCTTTTGGTCTTGATTATGGTTTCCTTTGCTGTTCAAAACTTTTGAAGTTTCATTAGGTCCCATTTGTTTGTTTTTGTTTTTATTTCCATTTTTCTAGGAGGTGGGTCAAAAAGGATCTTACTGTGATTTATATTGTAGAGTGTTCTGCCTATGTTTTCCTCTAAGAGTTTGATAGCTTCTGGCCTTACATTTAGGTCTTTAATCCATTTTGAGCTTATTTTTGTGTATGGTATTAGGGAGTGATCTAATCTCATACTTTTACATGTACCTGTCCAGTTTTCCCAGCACCACTTATTGAAGAGGCTGTTCTTTCTCCACTGTATATTCCTGCCTCCTTTATCAAAGATAAGGTGACCAAATGTGCATGGGTTTATCTCTGAGCTTTCTATCCTGTTCCATTGATCTATCTTTCTGTTTTTGGGCCACTACAATGCTGTCTTGATTACTGTAGCTTTGTAGTATAGTCTGAAGTCATGGAGACTAATTCCTCCAGCTCCGTTTTTTGTTCTCAAGATTGCTTTGTCTATTCGGGGTCTTTTGTATTTCCATAAAAATTGTGAAATTCCTTGTTCTACTTCTGTGAAATATGCCAGTGGTGGTTTGATAGGGATTGCATTGAATCTGTAGATTGCTTTGGGTAGTAGAGTCATTTTCACAGGGCTGATTCTTCCAATCCAAGAACATGGTATATCTCTCCATCTATTTGTATCGTCTTTAATTTCTTTCATCAGTGTCTTATAATTTTCTGCATTCAGGTCTTTTGTCTCCTTAGGTAGGTTTATTCCTAGATATTTTATTCTTTTTGTTGCAATGGTAAATGGGAGTGTTTTCTTGATTTCACTGTCAGTATATAGGAATGCCAGAGATTTCTGTGCATTACTTTTGTATCCTGATACTTTACCAAATTCATTGATTAGCTCTAGTAGTTTTCTGGTAGCATCTTTAGGATTCTTTATGTATAGTATCATGTCATCTGCAAACAGTGACAGCTTTATTTCTTCTTTTCTGATTTGGATTCTTTTTCTTTCCTTTTCTTCTCTGATTGCTGTGGCTAAAACTTCCAAAACTATGTGGAATAAGAGTGGTGCGAGAGGGAAACCTTGTCTTGTTCCTGATCTTAGTGGAAATGCTTTTAGTTTTTCACCATTGAGGATGATGTTAGCTGTGGGTTTGTCATAAATGGCCTTTATTATGTTGAGGAAATTTCCCTCTATGCCTACTTTCTGCATGTTTTTCTAATCATAATTGGGTGTGAATTTTGTCAAAAGCTTTCTCTGCATCTGTTGAGATGATCATATGGTTTTTCTCCTTCAATTTGTTAATATGGTGTATCACGTTGATTGATTTACGTATATTGAAGATTCCTTGCATTCCTGGAATTAGCCCCACTTAATCTTGGTGTATGATCCTTTTAATGTGCTATTGGATTCTGTTTGCTAGTATTTTGTTGAGGATTTTTGCATCTACGTTCATCAGTGATATTGGCCTGTAGTTTTCTTTCTTTGTGACATCCTTGTCTGGCTTTGGTATCAGGGTGATGGTGGCCTCGTAGCATGAGTTTGGGAGTGGTCCTCCCTCTGCTATATTTTGGAACAGTTTGAGAAGTGTAGGTGTTAGCTCTTCTCTAAATGTTTGATAGAATTTGCCTGTGAAGCCATCTGGTCCTGGGCTTTTGTTTGTTGGAAGATTTTTAATCACAGTTTCCATTTCAGTGCTTCTGATTGGTCTGTTCATATTTTCTATTTCTTCCTGATTCAGTCTTGGCAGGTTGTGCATTTCTAAGAATTTGTCCATTTCTTCCAAGTTGTCCATTTTATTGGAATAGAGTTGCTTGTAGTAATCTCTCATGATCTTTTGTATTTCTGCACTGTCAGTTGTTACTTCTTTTTCATTTCTGATTCTATTGATTTGAGACTTCTCCCTTTTTTTCTTGATGGCTCTGTCTAAAGGTTTATCAATTTTGTTTATCTTCTCTAAGAGCCAGCTTTTAGTTTTATTGATATTTGCTATTGTTTCCTTCATTTCTTTTTCATTTATTTCTGATCTGATTTTTATGATTTCTTTCCTTCTTCTGACTTTGGATTTTTTTTGTTCTTCTTTCTCTAATTGCGTTAGGTGCAAAGTTATGTTGTTTATTCGAGATGTTTCCTGTTTCTTAAGGTAGGATTGTATTGCTATGAACTTCCCTCTTAGAACAGCTCTTGCTGCATCCCATAGGTTTTGGGTCATTGTGTCTCCATTGTCATTTGTTTCTAGGTATTTTTTTTTATTTCCTCTTTGATTTGTTCAGCGATCTCTTCATTATTAAGTAGTGTATTGTTTAGCCTCCATGTGTTTGTATTTTTTACAGACCATTTCCTGTAATTTATATCTAGTCTCATAGCCTTGTGGTTGGAAAAGATACTTGATCCAATTTCAGTTTTCTTAAATTTACCAAGGCTTGATTTGTGACCCAAGATATGATCTATCCTGGAGAATGTTCCATGAACACTTGAGAAAAATGTGTATTCTGTTGTTTTTGGATGGAATGTCCTATAAATATCAATTAAGTCCATCTTGTTTAATGTATCATTTAAAGCTTGTGTTTCCTTATTTATTTTCATTTTGGATGATCAGTCCATTGGTGAAAACGGGGTGTTAAAATCCCCTACTATATATGTGTTACTGTCGATTTCCCCTTTTTTGGCTGTTAGTATTTGCCTTATGTATTGAGGTGCTCCTATGTTGGGTGCCTAAATATTTACAATTGTTATATCTTCTTCTTGGATCGATCCCTTGGTCATTATGTAGTGACCTTCTTTGTCTCTTCTAATAGTCTTTATTTTAAAGTCTATTTTGTCTGATATGAGAATTGCTACTCCAGCTTTCTTTTGGTTTCTATTTTTATGGAATATCATTTTCCATCCCCTTTCTTTCAGTCTGTATGTGTCTCTAGGTCTGAAGTGGGTCTCTTGTAGACAGCATATATATGGGTCTTGTTTTTGTATCCATTCAGCCAGTCTGTATCTTTTTGTGGGAGCATTTAGTCCACTTACATTTAAGGTAATTATCGATATGTATGTTCCTATTCCCATTTTCTTAATTGTTTTGGGTTTGTTATTGTAGGTCTTTTCCTTCTCTTGTGTTTCTTGCCTAGAGAAGTTCCTTCAGCATTTGTTGTAAAGCTGGTTTGGTGGTGCTGAACTTTCTCAGCTTTTGCTTTTCTGTAAAGGTTTTAGTTTCTCCATCAAATCTGAATGAGATCCTTGCTGGGTAGAGTCATCTTGGTTGTATGTTTTTCTCCTTTATCACTTTAAATATATCCTGCCAGTCCGTTCTGCCTTGCAGAGTTTCTGCTGAAAGATCAGCTGTTAACCTTATGGGGATTCCCTTTGGTGTTATTTGTTGTTTTTCCCTTGCTGATTTTAATATGTTTTCTTTGTATTTAATTTTTGACAGTTTGATTAATATGTGTCTTGGCATATTTCTCCTTGGATTTTTCTTGTATGGGACTCTCTGTGCTTCCTGGACTTGATTACCTATTTCCTTTCCCATATTAGTAAGTTTTCTACTATAATCTCTTCAAATATTTTCTCAGTCCCTTTCTTTTTCTCATCTCCTTCTGGAACCCCTATAATTCGAATGTTGGTGTGTTTAATGTTGTCCCAGAGGTCTCTGAGACTGTCCTTAGTTCTCTTCATTCCTTTTTCTTTATTCTGCTCTGCAGTAGTTATTTCCACTATTTTATCTTCCAGGTTATTTATCCATTCTTCTGCCTCAGTTATTCTGCTATTGATCCCATCTAGAGTATTTTAAATTTCATTTAATGTGTTGTTCATCATTGCTTGTTTCATCTTTAGTTCTAGGTCTTTGTTAAATGTTTCTTGCATTTTGTCTATTCTATTTCCAAGATTTTGGATCATCTTTATTATCATTATTCTCAATTATTTTTCAGGTAGACTGCCTATTTCCGCTTCATTCGTTAGGTCTGGTGGGTTTTTATCTTGCTCCTTCATCTGCTGTGTGTTTTTCTGTCTTCTCATTTTGATTATCTTACTGGGTTTGGGGTCTCCTTTTTGCAGGCTGTAGGTTTGTAGTTCCCGTTGTTTTTGGTGCCTGTCCCCAGTGGCTAAAGTTGGTTCAGTGGGTTGTGTAGGCTTCCTTGTGGAGGAGACTAGTGCCTGTGCTCTGGTGGATGAGGCTGGATCTTGTCTTTCTGGTGGGCAGGTCCATGTCTGGTGGTGTGTTTTGGGGTGTCTGTGGCCTTATTATGATTTTAGGCAGCCTCTGTGCTAATGGGTGGTGTTGTGTTCTTGTCTTGCTAGTTGTTTGGCATAGGGTGTCCAGCACTGTAGCTTGCTGGTTGTTGAGTGAAGCTTGGTGCTGTTGTTGAGATGGAGATCTCTGGAAAATTTTTGCCATTTGATATTATGTGGAGCTGGTAGGTCTCTTGTGGACCAGTGTCCTGAAGTTGTCTCTCCCACCTCAGAGGCACTGCAGTGACTCCTGGCTGTAGCACCAAGAGCATTTCATCCACATGGCTCAGAATAAAAGGGAGAAAAAGTAGAAAAAAAGAAAGAAAGAAAGAAAGGAGGGAGGGAGGGAGGGAGTGAAGGATTGAGGGAGGGAGGAAGGAAGGAAGGAAGGAAGAAAGGAGGGAAGGAAGGAAGAAAGAAAGAAAGAAAGAAAAAAATTATTAAGGAAAAAAAATTTTTTAAAGAAAAAGCAAAACAAAAAAACAAAAGAAAAAACCCTGACGGATTGAACCCTATGACAAATGTGGAAGAAAAGCTATACAGACAAAATCTCATGCAGAAGCATACACATACACATTCACAAAAAGAGGAAAAGGGGAAAAAATCATAAATCTTGCTGTCAAAGTCCATCTCCTCAATTTGGGATGATTCGTTGTCTATTTATGTATTCCACAGATGCAGGGTACATCAAGTTGATTGTGGAGCTTTAATCCGCTGTTTCTGAGTCTGCTGGGAGATATTTCCCTTTCTCTTCTTTGTTCGCACAGCTCCCAGGGGCTCAGCTTTGGATTTGGCCCCGCCTCTGTGTGTAGGTCGCCGGAGGGCGTCTGTTCTTCCCTCAGACAGGACAGGGTTAGAGAAACAGCTGCTTCGGGGCCTCTGGTTCACTCAGGACCGGGGGAGGGAGGGCTACGGAGTGCAGGGCGAGTCTGCGGTGGCAGAGGCCAGCGTGATGTTGCACCAGCCTGAGGCGCGCCGTGCTGCATTCTCCCGGGGAAGTTGTCCCTGGATCCCGGGACCCTGGCAGTGGCGGGCTGCACAGGCTCCCCGGAAGGGAGGTGTGGATAGTGACCTGTGCTCGCACACAGGCTTCTTGGTGGTGGCGGCAGCAGCAGCCTTAGCGTCTCATGACCATCTCTGTGGTCCGCGCTTTTAGCCGTGGCTCGCGCCCGTCTCTGGAGCTCCTTTAAGCAGCGCTCTTAATCCCCTCTCCTCGCACACCAGGAAACAAAGAGGGAAGAAAAAGTCTCTTGCCTCTTTGGCAGGTCCAGACTTTTCCCTGGACTCCCTCCCGGCTAGCCGTGGTGCAGTAACCCCCTGCAGGCTGTGTTCACGCTGCCAACCCCAGTCCTCTCCCTGCACTACGACCGAAGCCTGAGCCTCTGCTCGCAGCCCCGCCCACCCCGGCAGGTGAGCAGACAAGCCTCTCTGGCAGGTGAGTGCTGGTCGGCACCGATCCTCTGTGCGGGAATCTTTCGGCTTTGCCCTCTGCACCCCTGTTGCTGTGCTCTCCTCTGCGGCTCTGAAGCTTCCCCCCTCCGCCACCCGCAGTCTCCGCCCGCGAAGGGGCTTCCTAGTGTGTGGAAACCTTTCCTCCTTCACAGCTCCTTCCCACTGGTGCAGGTCCCATCCCTATCCTTTTGTCTCTGTTTATTCTTTTTTTCTTTTGCCCTACCTAGGTACGTGGGGACTTTCTTGCCTTTTGGGAGGTCTGAGGTCTTCTGCCAGCATTCAGTAGGTGTTCTGTAGGAGTTGTTCTACGTGTAGATGTATTTCTTTTGTATCTGTGGGGAGGAATGTGATCTCTGCATCTTACTCTTCCCCTCATCTCCTCCTGTGATTTTTGACTTTGCTGCTTTTTGTGTCCTTTACTAACTGAACTGCCGAATGCTGCTATTTCATCTGTCTCTCTCTCTCTCTCCCCCCTCTCTCTCTCTCTCACACACACACACACACAGACACACAGACACACACACACAGACACACACACACACACACACACACACACTCACAGACTCTTACCCTGTGTTTTCCTTTCTCTCTTCCTTCAGATCAACTTAGTTTCTGGACATCTCATTTAACTATCATACCTTCTTCTCAATCCTTAATCTCTTCTTTAACCTTTACCAACATTATATTAACAAGGACCTTGATGGCTCATTTCCTACTCAAACCTGAATGTATAATATGATCTTGGAGATCTATACCCATTCATTACATCTCATCTTCAATTTTGCCCAAGTAACCTCTTATTCACAAATTGTTTGCTTTTTTCCCTGTAGTGTACCTAAATTTACTTCCAGGTTTTAACCAACTTAGAACATTTTGTTGATGATTTCTGTCTCATAAAGAAAGGCCATAATCCATGTACCAGAGTAGACTGGATTCATCTATTCTTTCTTTGATCTTAGACCACAAAGTCCTGGTGTGGTAAATTGTATTTCTGTTGAGAATAAATTGATCCCAATCTGTAAGAACCATCCGTAAGGGAGTTCTTTGCTCTATTGATACCAGCATTGACCACGTGACTTGCTTTGGCCAATGAAGTATAACTCTCTTCCAAGCAGATGCTTTATGAGCCAGCATGCGCTATTCTATGCTCACCTTCCCTCTCTACCATGAGATCAGAACTATCCTAGAAAGGGACTTATTTATTAATCTGAGTCCCAGAGTAAATACATCATGGAGCATAGCTGCAGCTGACCAACAGTAGACCTGTACTTTGAATGAAAAAATAAATTTTGGTTGTTTTAAGCCAGTGAGATTTTGTGATTGTTTGTTACTACAACACAGAGTAACCTAAGCTGACTGATAATATGTGCTTATTATCTGTAATTTGCCTGTGGTAGTTAGAGTGGCATCATGAACCTGAAAGTAAACAACATGCATGCTGTAATACCTGCTCCTTTTCCTGATGTCCAACTTTTTGTGTCTTTAGTTATCCAGGTGGGAAATCTTGCTATAATTTTTTATTTTCTTCCTGTGTCCACCCACCATCCCTTCCTTAATTATGATCCTTGTACCAATAAACTTTCTAAAAGCCATATGTTCTAATTTTAAATAGTACTCAGGTCTCTTGCTCCTAACTCTTTCCAAGAAGCAGTAGCTCCTGACATGCGTTAAGAGTCACAATTAGAAAAACAACACCTCACATCAACTAAGCATGGAAAGGGCTAAGTACCAACACTGCCTTGTTTAATGATAGCAATACACTAAGCTTGGTGTACTATTGATATTATAGTCCCTATTTTAAACATGGAGAAACTAAGTCAGAGAGAGCTGTAAGTATTTTGTCTAAAGTTACACATAAGTGTCAGAAATAGGATTTGAACCCAGTCAGGCTGGCATCAATGTCCCATCATTTTCACCATTGCTCTAAACTCTTTAGTAGGATTTGTAAGGGATGGTGCTTCTTCTAGAAAGAGGAAAGTGTATAGTAAAAGCTTTGTCTTCTCTGGGAGCTTCTCTGTCTCTGTTTCTGTATATCTCTCTGTCTCTCTGTCTCTCTTTGACAGAGGACCTTCTCCTCCCCAAATTGACCCACCTTGAAGGCCCACCTTCTGACTTTCCTTGGAACTTGGCCATTTTTCTGTGGTATAATGAGTTGACTCTGGTTTGGGTGGGGCCCAGAGGCAGAAGAGAAGGAAGTAGGTAGTTCTCCCCCAGGTTGAGAAAGGAGGGAATTTTTTTCAGCATTTTGTGCTTCTCACAGTGAAATGGTAGAATCTAGAGGGGTAGGGTCAGAGATTCTTTTAGGGACAAAACCAAGCTTTTTAAGATTCACATATGGCCCATTCCTGACCCCAGGGAAGGAGTTTTGGGGTCAAAACTCTGACCAGGAGATGTGCATGCATTTGGTTGGAGTGTTCCCCGTACATTTAATCTTCAGGAAACTGGCTCCAGCAGAAATCGAGTTGAGGATTTAGGGGCCTGAGGACCTTGAAAAATGTTCATCAGAGACAGGTTAATACAGTAGTCTTTTTCTGTTTTTTTTTTTTTCTTTCCCATTTTCATTCTAGTCTGGGCCATTATCTCTCATCAGGTTATTGTAATAGTTTCTATTTTCTGGTCAGATAACTTCACCTGCTTCCTGCTGATGATTGAAAGCATTCTAAAGTACTTTGCTTGGCTGCAACCACCCCTTTCTGTTTTACTTCTTACTTTTTCTTTCAACACTTTACATTCCACACATATTCTGTATTTCCTGCTTCAGTTTCTTTGTAGAAACTGTTTCCTCTGCCCAAAATGTCTCCCCTCCCCCCTTCCACATATTCAAATTCTCCAAGTGCAGATTCATCTCCTCCAGGAAGACTTTTCCGATTCTTTAGCCTAATGTAACCTCTCATGCCTCAGAAATCCAACAGAAATGGTCTCTTTTTCTCTCATGGTACCTATCTATTATTACTTTTCAGTTAATGAGCCAGGCTTTAGCTACTTCATAGTAAGAATATACACTTCTTGAGGACAGGGGCTACTTGGCATTTATCTTTATATTCGCATGGCTCTTAGCCTTTGTTCCTTCACCCACTCATTTATTTATTCAACAGCAGCAAACAAAATAGAGATGGTGCCCGTGTTCGTGGAGAGAATATGAAATGCATTAAGTACACATAGTAAGCCTTCAAATATTTGTTGAGTGAGTGTTAATCACAACTGATATATTTACTGGTCTCTATTAAAATTAATAGGCTCTTAAGTAAAAAGAAATATCATGTTTATATTTAAAAGTACCTCAAGGTGAATACAAAGGTCTATAGGATTCATTTAATGTTTATAATCCACAAGGAAGTTTAAGACACCATAAATTCAATGAAAGTTGATAGTAACAGATACTTTAAAATATTTTAAATATTGTTTTATTTATTAAACCTGTTTTTATAAAAATCCATGTATGAGGGATCTATTATGAATTCTGATCAAACATTTTCTCAAGAATTTGTATTTAATAGAATCAGGGTCTCAAGATTCATTCAGCCATACTCAGCACACAAGATGCTCTTGATTAATTTTACTATTAAAGTGAAATGGTATATTGGCCCAGGGATTTTGCCATTTAAACATTAATTCTAATGGCACAAAAGACACACCTAGCAGTCTGACAGAAATTAGTGGAGCTCTGGTGTGATATGCACAAATTATAAAAACAAGAACAACACAAAGGCAGCCAACTTAAAAAAAAATAGTATTTTAAAGACAACTCCTGTCTTTTAGCCTAAACAATCTTGATTACTTTGAGAGCTACTCTTCTAGGTTATCTGGGATAATCCCCACCACTCCTTCAAAATGAACCATAAAAAGCATCATAAAATGTAGTTTACTGATTTCAGGATCACTTGACCCACAGACCCTAGCAAATCCAGTTGGGAATCCTAGTGACAAGCAACTCTCATGTAGCCAGGAAAGAAGCAGGATTGTCACCGAAGTATTACTGCCATTGGCCTTCAAAGCATCCCACCTCTGATCACCTTCCCCACTGATTGTTTTTGTGAGCTAAATGTCTGTGTCTCCCCAAATTCATATGCTGAAACCCTATCCCCCAATGTGATAGTATTGTTACCGAATTGGTCAGCTGGACCCACACTGGGGTCCTAGCCTGAGCCAAGACATCTTTTCCTGGCCAGGGAGGTTCTTTTTCTGATCGGATTTGAGCAGCCAATAAAGAAACTGATGCTGAGACTGGAAAAGCGCAAGCTTTATTCAATGGCTAAAGGATGGATAAGTGGGAACCTAGTTTTCAAATTAACTTCTCAACCCAATTCGGGTGTAGATACCAAATATATAAGAGGATTGAGGTAAAAGGGAGGGAATTGGAAAGAGTGGGAAGAATATTCATGACTTATCTGAGAACAGGGATGTAGTTTGGACATGGAACTGATGTAACTCTCCTTTCAGTCCCTTATGGGTTTTTCCGGTTGTTGGCATGGCAACCGTCAACTGTTATGGTGCTGGTGGCTGTGTCATTTAGCATGCTAATGTATTACAATGAGTGCATAATGAGGTTCAAGGTTTACTGGAAGTCAAATGTTCTGCCATCTTGGGTCTATTTGGTTCTAACCAGTTCTTATTTTTTTCTCTTTGCAGCTTCCTCCTGAAACTTAGATAAGAGTAATTGGTTTTTATTCGAGGGAGGGGCAAGTGTTTGATTCTGAGGTGACAGCCTTGGTAACAGTGTTAGGAGGTGGGGCCTTTGGGAAGTAATTAGGATTAGATAAAGTCATGAGGATGAAGCCCTCATGAATGGGATTCATGCCCTTTTAAGAGTCACAGGACAACTTGCTTCCCCTCTCTGCTCTCTACCATGTGACGATACAAGAAGCTGGCAGTCTGCAGTCTGAAAAAGGGTCCTCACCAAAACCCCACCATGCTGGTGCCCTGACCTTAGGCTCTCAGACTCCAGAACTGTGAGAAATAAATTTCTGCTGTTTATAAGCCACCCAGTCTATAGTAGTTTGTTATAGCAGCCCAAACAGACTAAGACAGCTAGTAACTAAAATTTCTTAATTAAAAATTCAATTTTTTCCCTTTTTAAAAATAATGTAAATATTCCTGGTGTGGCTAACACATAAAAACCTATCTGTCATTTATGGGAAAGTGGAATGGTTCTCAAACATCAGGGGACATTGAAATCCCCCGGAGGTCATATTACCACCCAGAATGCTGGACTCCATCCCCAGAGTTTCTGATTCAGTCAGTCTAGGGTGGGGACTAAGAATGTGAATTCTTAACAAGTTCCCAGCAGATGCTGAAGTTACAGGAATCACCCTTTATTTGAGCACCCCTGGTTTAGTGTAAATGAGCTATCAGATAGTTTCCTGAGGGCAGATTTTGAAAGCTAAAGAGAGAGAAGGAGAGCACGAAAGGGGGAGGGAAGAAAGAAAAAGAGACAATAAGAATCACTCTAAGACAAGCTGCACTTTACATATTTCTGAAGGCCTGAACTAGTGACCAGAAATCTTTGAACTGCAATGTGTAGTTGTGGAATTGGCACAGTGCACTCACCTGTAGAATAGAAAATACAGCTTCCTAAATACAATATGCTTTACACCTTAAAAGGGGAATTTCAATAAATGGGATAAATGTTTATTTAACAGTTTACAAATATAGCATGCTTTTCCAAGTCAACTGGCCTTTAAAAAGTGTGATTGCTTTTTTTGTCCAACAATAAAAGACTATTTTGTGCTATTTCCCCCATGAGTACTGCTGTTATTACTTAATATTTATTAAGTAGCCACCATAGTGGCTTTATTCTTACAGAAGGGGTTTTTCTTCTTTACATTTGTGTGTTAAATAAGATTTTCCTACTTCCCATCAAACTGAAACCATATTAAACAATACAGAGCAACTTGAAGCAGACTGGGGTATAGGAATTAATGTCCACATTTCTGTATTTAGAAAAACTGAGAACAACAAACCAAACATTTCCTCCTTTTAGCTTGAGCCTATTGTATCTATTAGGAATGCAGTTGCAAATGCATCCAATCAATTAAACAGGTCACACACTGATGAGCCTTAAGATTTATTGGTTAGAAACAAAATGTAGGAACATATCATGTAAAAGGAAGTAGGAGCCATAGTTTAAAGGAAGATAAATTAGACCTCGAAGGTAATAATCTGCAGAAAAGTCATTTTAAAGAGACACTGTACACGTTGGATCTGAAAACTTGAAGAGAACAAGAATTATAATAGTGCTAAAGGGTGAAGCTGAGAATTTAAGGACTACAGAAAATTTGATAAAAAAGAGTCATGCTTTATAATGTGGATTAGGAAACTGCAAGGATAGAATTCACAGTCCTTAATTCTAGTATTTGGAAAAAGAAAAAATTTATTTCATGATAAGACATAATAACAATTCTAGCATCTCAAAATAATTCATCATTTCTAGTTCAAATGTTGTAAAATGAATCACAACACAAAATATGTCTTCAGACATATTGAGCTTTCTTTCCCCTTTCTCCTTGGATTTCTCTCTACCAAATATGTGAATGTAAAAATATGGAAGAGACTAAGATAGAGAATCAGCACATAGAACAAGATGGAGAAAACATCCATTAGGTTCTGCTGAAGGTTGAATTGTGTCCTCCCAAAAGATATGTGGAAGTCCTAACCTCTGGTACTTTAGATCATGACCTTATTTGGAAATAGGTTCACTGCAGATGTAATTATTTAAGCTGAGGTCATACTGGATTAGAGTGGGCCTTTAATCCATATGATTTATGTCCTCATAAGAAGAGAAGAGACACAGATACATAAGGAGAAGCCATGTGAAGACAGAGGAAGAGATTGGAGTGATGGATCTACAAGGCAAGGAATGCCAGGGATCGGCCACTGTCACAAGAAGCTAGCAGAGAGGCATGGAACAGTTTCCCTCAGAGCGCTCAGAAGGAACCATTCCTGCTGACACCTTGATTTTGAACTTCTAGCCTCCAGAACTTTGAGTGAATAAGTCTCTGTTGTATTAAATCACCCAGTTGGTGGTACTGTGTCACAACAACCCTAAGGAACTAATACAGCGTCTTTCTCAAAATTTTGTGTTTCAAGATTTGTTCACAAAGGGCTAAGCCTTACACATTGACTCATATTGCACCACTTAAGCCAGTCAAAATCTTTAATAAAAATAAAATCATGAATAGATTAGATGTGTATTTATGGGAACTGTTCTCAAGAATGTACACATAGTAGTGTAATAACAGTTTATGCACATTCTAATGCATATTTTACAAATAGAAATGAAAAAGGAGATAAAATTGAAATAAAAGTGCCTGAAAATATTCTGTATTTAATCTTTAATGGTACATAAAGCATTTTTGTTCTCACTCATATGTTATTATAAATGTTATACATAATTATATTTTAGTGAGAGTTACCTACTCAAGACTGGATGTAGTTCATTACTTTAAATTCTTGGTTTAATAGTTTGTGATACAGTGATTTAATGGCCTGATTATAAATTCAGTATATTTTCATACCTGGTTTTAATGGTTGTAATAGTTGAAAAGATACTTCACAAAAATATATAGATCCAAATGAAAGGAGTGTACTGTTGGTTGCATTTCCTAAATACTGATGCTCAATAGTGAGTTCCAAGCACCAATTTTGTAACAGTTTTTGGTTAAATTAGGTGTTTTTGTTTTTAATCATTTGGAAGTAAATTGCAGACATCATAGTGCTTTACTCTTATATATTCAGCTTGTATCTACCGAGTATAAAGACATTCTCTTACATAATCACTCTACTCTCACAACTAAGATAATGGCAATAATTCCCTAGTATCACCTAATACATAGTCCATATTAAAATTTCCTTAATTGTCCCACAAATATTTTTTACAGCTCTATTTTTTGAACCAATGTGCAATCTAAGTTCACACATTATAATTTTTGTGTTTCTTTAGACTCTTTTAGAAAAGAATACCTCTCGCTCACCTTGTATAGTTTTCATGATACTCATTTTTTTTTTAAGAACCCAGAACTGTCGTCCCATAGAATGCCCTGGATTCTGGGTTTATCTGGTTGTTTCCTCCTGGTATTGTTTAACTGTAAAAATCTCATGTCTTCCTTACATACTGAAAGTAAGGTCTCTAGAGGCTTATTAGATTAAGATGAAATACTTCAGCAGAATATTTCAAAGGTGATATTTGTTCAATTCAACTTGCATCATCTTGGTCGGCACATTAGGTCTGGTTGCACCTATACGAGTGACTAACTTTGACCGCTTGTTTAAGGTGGTGACCTCCAGACCCCTCCACTGTAAAGGTCCCTTCCCCTAGGTACACTTCCACATGGTGAATATTCTTTTCTGCAACAATCTGTCACCTAATTGCTTTAGCATTCATCAGTGATCCTTGCCTTGATCCATTTTTGCTTTGAAGGTTACAACATCATGGTTTTCTAAATCCATTATTCATTTTATATTTAAGTTGTTAACTGGCATTCTATAAAGAAGAGCTCTCCTTTTATCCACCTTTTTCCTTTTTTTTCTTTTTTGGAGGGAATAAGTATCACTATGGATTAATGGGTTTTATTTATTCAGTGTGTTACAAATAATTATAGATATTATTCTTTGAATGATCAAAGTGTTTCAAATATGGCCAGTGGAAGCTTCTTATAGCCGGATCCTGTATTATTCTGAAGTGACGTGTCCCTGTCCATCTCTGAGTACCTCTTTGCTCTTTATGGCACAAGATGTCTCAGTCTCACCCTGCCTCAGACATGGAATCACCGTTTCTCAAAGGAGCCTTGGTTCCTTTGATTAGGAAATTGAATTACAAGTGCACTAGGTGTGTTAATGCTTCTGGGGTGTCATTGTTTCTAGGATTACCTATGTCAGAGCTAGGGGAAATACTTTTTAAAATTATCAGTTCATACTGATATTTTTAGTTCATTTTATTTAAAAAAGTTTGTGATAAAAACACATAGGATAAAATTTACTCTCATACCCATTTTTAAGTGCACAGTTCAGTTGTGTTAACTATGTTCACATTGGTGTGTAACAGATCTCTTGAACTTTTTCATCTTGCAAACCTGAAATTTTTAAAAAATTTATATAATTTTTAGAGGTTACTTTCCATTTATAGTTATTACAAAATATTGGCTACATTCCCCGTGTTATACAATACATCCTTGAGCCTATCTTACACCCAATAATTTGTACCTCCCACTCTCCTACCTCTGTTTTGCCCCTCCCCACTTCTCCCCACTGGTAACCACTAGTTTGTTCTTTTTTAAAAAATTTATTTATTTAATTTATTTATTTTTAGCTGCCTTGGATCTTCGTTGTTTCACGCAGGCTTTCTCTAATTGTGGAGAGTGGAGGCTACTCTTCATTGTGGTGTGCAGGCTTCTCATTGCAGTGGCTTCTCTTGTTGTGGAGCATGGGCTCTAGGCACAAGGGCTTCAGTAGTTGTGACTTATGGGCTCTAGAGCTCAGGCTCAGTAGTTGCGGTGCACGGGCTTAGTTGCTCCGTGGCATGTGGGATCTTCCTGGACCAGGGATTGAACCCATGTCCCCTGCCTTGGCAGGCAGATTCTTAACCACTGTGCCACCAGGGAAGTCCCAACCACTAGTTCTTTGTATCTATGAGTCTGCTTCTTTTTTTGTATATTCATTACTTTGTTGTATTTTTTAGATTCTATATATAAGTGACATCATTCAGTATGTGTCTTTCTCTGTCTGACTTGCTTCACTTAGCATAATGCCCTCCAAGTCCATCCATGTTGCTGCAAATGGCAAAATTCCATTCTTTTTTATGGCTGAGTAGTATTCCACTGTGTATATATATACCACATCTTCTTTACCCATTCATCCATTGATGTACACTTATGTTGCTTCCATATCTTGGCAATTGTAAACAATGCTGCTATGAACATTGGGGTGTGTGTATCTTTTTGAATTAGTGTTTTTGCTTTTGTTTTTGTTTTGGATATATCCCCAGGAGTAGAATTGCTGAGCCATATGGTAGTTCTACTTTTAGTTTTTTTGAGAAACCTACATATTGTTTTCCACAGTGGCTGTACCAACTTACATTCCCACCAACAGTGTAGGAGGGCTCCCATTTCTCCATATCCTTGCTAACATTTGTCATTCATGTTCTTTTAATGATAGCTATTTTGACAGGTGTGAGGTGATATCTCACAGTGGTTTTGATTTGCATTTCCCTGATGATTAGTGATGTTGAGCATCTTTTCATGTGCCTGTTGGCTATCTGCATTTTCTCTTTGGACAAATTTCTATTCAGTTCTTCTGCTCATTTTTTAATTGGGTTGACAAACCTGAAATTCTATATCCATTGAACAACATTTCTCCATTGTTTCCTCTCTACAGCCCCTGGCAACCACTATTCTACTTTCTATTTCTGTAATTTTGACTACTCTAGATATCTCATATAAGTGGAATCATACAGTACTTGCCTCTTTGTGTCTGGCTTATTTTACTCAGCACAATGTCCTCAAAGTTCATCCATCATGTAGTATGCGAGATTTCCTTCTTTATAAGAAAATAATACCCCATTGTATGGATATACCACATTTTCCTTTATTCACTCATATGTTCATGGGCATTTGGGTTGTTTCCACATCTTGGTTACTGTGAATCTTGGCTGCAATGAATATGGGTGTGACATTCTGCTTTTAATTCTTTTAGCTATATACCCAAAAGTAGAATTGCTTGATCCTATGGTAATTCTATTTTTAGTTCTGAGGAACCTCCATGCTATTTTTCATACCAGGTTTCAGTTCACGTTTTTTTTAATTAGAGTTTTCTGATGCATCTCTTTTTCTTAACTCCGAAAATATAGATGCCTAACCATATATATACATGTACATTTATTTACTTTATCCTATGACATACCTAGATTAGTTTCAAAACTATAATCAATTTTACTAACAACAAGAAATCTACTGAACTTTCTTTGCAGTTCTTTTGTCTTTGAAATATATCCAATTAAGGATGTACAGTCAGAATACTGTGTCAAAAAATACTTTAAGTAATCATTTTCTTTATATGGTTATGTTTGATACATATTTATGCTCATATGTTTCTATTTGTGCTTAAAGTTTATACTTTTTAAAATTTATTTTGTTTTTTAAATAAAGTGTTTGCATAGTTCAAAAGTCAACACTATGTTAAAAGATATACTCAAGGAGGAGACTTGCTTCTTTCTCTATGCCTTCCACTTCATTTTCCCATTTTTGTTAGTTTAGGATAATTTTCTAGTTAGTCCTTCCATCCTTCCTGTATTTCTTTTTGCAAGGATAAGCAAATCTTCCTCCTTTTCTTTACTTTGTTGGTTGCGTGTACCTCATTGTATGAAGGTATCATAGTTTATTCCATCAGTCCCCTATGAATGGATAGCTAGGTTGTTTCCAAGTTTTGTTATTGCAAATAATGCTTCAATGAATAACCTTGTGCATATATTTCATATTTTTGGAGTTATATCTTTAGGGTAGATTCCTAGAAGTTGAATTACTGGGTCACAAAGTAAAAACATATAATTTTGTTAGATGTTGCAAATAACCCTCCATGGGGGTTTGACATTTTGCAGAGCCACTAGAAATTTAAGAGTCCCTATTTCTCCACATCAAGCTAATAGACTTAGTTGTCAGCATATTTGAGAAATGCTATCTCAGTGTAGTTTCAATTTTAATACCTTATTAAATGTGAGAGCATTTTTCACATGTTTAAGAACCATTTGTTTTTCTTTATATGTAAATAGTTTATGTCTCTTGTCATTTTTTTTATTGTGTTTTCAATTTTTAAGGATTCACATATATGTGTATTATTTGCTTTTATAGGTGACACCCATAGTTTCAGCCATAAAGTCACATAATGTTGGAGATATTTCCAAATATTCCTTTTTAAGATGTTCTCTCCATTGTGTGAATTTCTTTTGAAAATCAGATGTCCTTTTCATTATGGGTAAAATAACACTTTTCTTTTGAAGGTGTTGATGGAGTGTTCATTATTTTTAAAGTACATTCTAAGTAACACATTACTGAAAGTCTTTTGTCATCAGAATAAGGTCGGCACACTTGGAACACTTATCTTTCAGTAAAAGAAAAATGTCTAATATATATTTAAGCTCTACAATTCCCTAAGTACCTTACCACAGGATAATCAAAGAACCTCTACAATACAAAATAGTTTCGGGCCACTCACCATATCTATATTGAAGAGATTCTACTATTTAATGTTTTATGTAAAATTAACTATGTTGATGGCATCCTGTAAATTATAAGCAAACTATTTTTCTTTTCATACCCCAAGGGGTTATTTTATACATAAAAATTTGGGGACCACTTTTACTTAGAAAAGCCAATGACTGTTCAGTCCAAGCCAGAGATCATAGCAATGTCCTTAGAATTAGTCTAGATGGTCTTTGTCTCTTGTTAACCTCAAAACCTTTTCACATTCTACTTTGTAAGTCTCTACATCTTGAAAGTCACACCGTTGTATTTCACTTGGGTTTAAAATATCAATTTCAGTTAATCTTGCTGAAGGCCTCACATACAGTTTCAGAATATCTTCCTAAAGAAGGTACAAATTTTTAACTGCCCATGCTCTTTCTCCCTTTCTTCTGATAAAGAACCCCTTTTATGTTTATGAGTAAAAATTCATAAAAAGTTCACCTGGTAAACTTCCAGTTCAGTGATCCTCCACTTTCCTGCCATGGGGGTGGACACATGGGCCAGAAATTGTTAGTCAGAGCACTTCATCACTGTAGATAAAGTGATCAATTCAAGGTTGGTCATGTGATACAAACTAGACCAATCAGAGTTCTTTATAGTGATTGGTATCGATTTTGATAGAAAATGAGTCTCTAAAATGGATCTTTAGTCTTCTGAGAGAGTGAGTTCTAAAAACTATGTAAGTCAGGAACTGCAAGAGGATATTCTTGACATATTACAACCTATCTCAAAATGAATCTAATGCAGAGGTAATCAGAGATGAAAATACAGACATTGAATCTTGAGTTGATTGCTAGGTCCTGGGATCCAGCCATGCCTGAAGTGAGACTTATTCTCATAAATTTTAGTTATGTAAGCCAGTAAATTCCCTTTTTAGTTTCAGCAGGATTAAACTTTTCCATTGCATACAGTTATCACTTGGGAGTGGCTGCCTGGCCAGAGACTATATTTCCAAGCTACTCTGGCATCTAAGTGGGACCTTGGGACCACTTATTGTCAATGGGAAGAACCAAGCAGGACTAAGGATGTAAAGAAGCAGGTGTTCCTTCTGTGCCTGCTCTCTCTTACCTTTGTCAGCTGGATACTGATGATTCTGGGGCCCTAGAGGATGCTATAGCTACAAAGTGAAGGGTACCAGAGTGCCTGAATCATCACCATATGGAAGGCCAACATCTGCACTGGATTATTATGTGAGCGGAAATAAATGTGTGAAGCCACTGAAATGTTGAGATTTATTTGTTAAAGGAGCTAGTATAATTGTAACTAGTATACCACATACTGCCTCATATTAAAGATATTTGTTGGCTTGTCTTGCCTCACTATTAGATTAAGATTACCCTGAGGGCAGAGACCGGGACTTCCTCATCTTTGCAGCCCCTGTGGCATAGTACTTGATACATTGAATTGAATGAAACCTTGGAGTGCCAAGAAAGTCTAGCTCAAAATAACTCAAGAATGGCTTACGCAAGTTAATTATGATTATATTCTTTTTAAAATAGCAGCTTTATAGAGATATAATTCACATACCCTACAAGTCACCCACTTAAAGTGTATAGTTTTTAGTATATACACACATTTGTGCAACCATTACCAAATCAATTTTAGGACATTTTCATCACCCCAAAAAGAAACTCCCTACACATTAAGAGTTATTCTGCATTTCCCTCTTATTCGCCTCTCTTATCATACCTAGGCAACTGTTAATCTATTTTCTGTCTTTATAGATTTGCCTATTCTGGAAATTTCCTATAAATGGAATCATGTAATATGTGATCTTTTGTGTCTGGCTTATTTAATTGAAATATGTTAATTGGCACAATGTTTTTGAGGCTTATCCATGTTCTAGCCTATATCAGTATTTCTTTTTCTTTTCATTTTTTGTTTTTGCAAAAGAGTTCTGTTGTATGAATATACTGCTTTTTGTTTATCCATTCATCCATTGATGGACATTTGAGTTGTTTCTACTTTTTGACTATTATGAATAATACCATTATGAACATTTGTATACGTGTTTTTGTGTAGAAGTATGTTTTTATTTCTCTTGGGTATATACCTAGGAGTGGAATTTCTGGGTTGAAAGGTAACTATATGTTTTATTTTTGAGGAACTGCAAAACTTTTTCCAAAGCCACTGTTCCATTTTATATTTTCAACAGCAATGTTTGATGGTTCTAATGTCTCTACATACTCACCAGCACTCATTTCTGTCTTTTTTTTATTATAGCTATTCTAGTTGGTATAAAGTGGTATCTCATTGTAGCTTAGATTTGTGTTTCTCTGATGACTAATGATGTTGAGCATCTATTCATGTGCTTATTAGCCATTTGTATATCTTCTTTGGAGAAATATCTATGCAGCTCCTTTGCCTATTTTTAAATTGGGTTGTTCATCTTTATGTTATTGAGTTCCATGTGTTCTTATAATCTGAATACAATTCCCTTTTCAGATCTATAATTTGTGAATATTTTCTCCCATTCTTTGGACATCTTCTCATTTCTTTGATGCACAGAAGTATTTAATTTTGATGAAGTCCAATTTATCTATTTTTCCTTCTGTTGCTTGTGTTTTGTGTTCCATATCTAAAAAAACATTGCCTGATCCAAGGTCTCAGTGGCTCACAGCTATGTTTCCTTCTAAGAGTTTTATGATTTTGGTTCTTATATTTATGTCTTTGATCCATATTGAGTTAAGTTTTATATATGGTGGAGAGCAAGGATTCACCTTCATTCTTTGGCATGTGACTATCTAATTGTCCTAGCACTATTTTGTTGAAAAGACTATTCTTTCCCTACTGAATTATCTTGGCTTTTTTGTCAAAAATCAATTAACCTTAAACATGAGGACTGTTTATTCTATCCCATTGATTCCAAAGATATCAATATGTTTATCTTTATGCCAGTACCATAAGTCTTCATTACCATAGTGTTGTAGTATATTTTGAAATAAGGATGTGTGAGTTCTCCAACGTTGTTCTTTTTTATCAAGATTGCTTTGGCTCTTCTGTGGCTATTTCATTTCTATACGAATTTTAGGATAACCTTATCAATTTCTGCAAAAAAGGCAACTGGGAATTTTATAGAGAATCTGTAGATCAATTTAGGGGGGTATTGTTATCTTAAATTATTTAGTCTTCTAATCCATGAGCATGGGATATCTTCTCATTTATTTGATCTTATATTTCTTTCAATGATGTTTTGTAGTTCTCCATGTAAAAATTTTGCACTCTTTTGGTGCAATTTACTCTTAAGTATTGTATTATTTTTGATGCTATTATAACTGGAATTGCTTTCTTAATTTTATTTTTGGATTTTTATTGCTAGTGTACAGAAATACATTTTTTTTGTATACTGATCTTGTATTCTGCAACCTTGCTGAACCTGTTTATTAGTTCTAATTGTTTTTTTTGAGAAGTCTTTAAAAATTTTCCGTATAGACTGTCATTTTATCTGAAAATAGAGTATAATTATATCTTAACAGGCTGCAAGAAGAGTCCTTAGAAAGAACTTTCTGCTGGTTTAAGAATACCAATTGTATAAGTATGAAGTAAAGAAGGCTCTTTGAAAAGTGTTGCCAGTTTCTAAGGCCAAGGGAGAGCTTTTCAGGATATTCTGCTTTCTCAAAAATATTATTTATGCAGAATGTTTTCTCTGGCAATCTATGAGAGAAACTTCTAAGTACTGAGTTGAAGTTAACTGGAAATCAAGATCAAATTGTTATATAGTGTAAATAGAATATTACTCCACCCATCTTATCTCATTAGAATAAGCATCCAGCAGGATATTCTGGCTGCATGAGATTTCTGATTATTTATACTTTCTCAGAAAACTTTCCCTACTGAAAACTTTCCCTTCTCAGAAAACTTATGAAGGAGAAAGACAACACTATTGGTAGACTACAGGAACCCATACCCTGAAAACCCTCCAGCCTTTAAACCACACATCACTGTCCTGATGAAGTGTCTACATAACTGTCCAAATAAATTATAGGATCACATTTGTGGGAGTTGCTCTGTAGAACACACCTCATTATGTGTAAATACTGTAAGAATGAGCTTATAGGAGCCAATCCCCCCTTAGCCCTGAAGTTTACAGGACAACATGGGAACAGGGAAGAACATAAATTGGAATCAGGGGAAACAACAAAAATGAGTTTGAATCCTGTCTTTATTACCTACTTAGCTCTCCGAGTCTCATTTCTTTATCTATAAAATTAAGATGCTAATATAATAATAATCTCACAGGATGACATAAGACAGACAATCTATAGATAGAATTTTATGGATGGTGATAGTCTACCTCTTAGAAAGTCTAAGAAAGAAATCAATAAAAGTTAGATCCTTATACTCACTAGGGGCAAAATAATGTTTAGGGTAACCCTAGAGTTCACTGACAAGCCTAAATCACCATAATCCCTTGTATATTTCAGAGATATAAATATTTCAGATCCATTGCATATACAGTTTTCCACATTTTATAGTATACCTTGAGTAATTTGGTGTCATACAGTTGCTTTAGTGGAAGTCATTCACATACACTAGTTCATGGACATGTATTCATCTTCTCAGCCTACCTTCCTTTGGAGAACCACTCCTCCCCATTGCATTGCAATATTTCTATGCTTATGTGGTTTTATTCACATTGGTCTCCCACATGGCCTTGGGACAGGAACAGTCCCAAAACTAGCCAAAAAATATATCATGACTCTGACCAGAGCGATTAATTCAGTGATAGTCATGTGACCCAACACAGCCCAATTAAAACATACTTTGGAATTTTTCAAGAGCTATTAGGAAGTATGCTATCATTCTTCTGGAATTAGGAGCTGTAAGAATGACATGGGTTTGGGGCTACTGGCAACTATCTTGTTGCCACATAGAGAAAACCTCCTGGAAAAGAAGACAAATAGAAACAAGCAGAGTTGTAGTCAAGAGTTGGAGAAAGAAACAGTTAATGCTATTATTTGAACTGGATTAAAGTATGCATTAAACATTTCCAGCCCCCCTGGACTTCTTAGTTATGCAAATCAACTAATTCTTATGCTCTCCCCCTACCCTCTTGACAATTTATTCAGCTAGTTTTAGTTTGGTTTCTGTCTCTTAGAATTGAAAATGTTCTGACTGACACTGCATTCTTCGCAATACAAGCTTAGGATTCCTTCCACTACCCCATGCTGAGTCTAGTAGGTAATAATAGGGGCAAAATTACAAAATAGAGATGTAGAAGAAGAGAAAAAGAAAGGGAACAAGAAAAACAGTTAAAAAATAAAATATACAAGGCAAAATGCATACATCTCCATGATAGTAAGGGATGGAGACAATGGTACCAACCAGTTCTTGCCATGTGTTACTCATGGCCCTTTTTCATAGCCTTTACCATGCAAATGGTCTGGGCTTAAGTCATTATTTATAAAAACAAGATTACTACCAATAAGATATGTGGACAGTATTCTTGAAACTTAATGTAAATCTCTCTATTGTGGCTCTAATGATATTGAGGAGCTCCAAAGAGAACTGACGGCAGATTGACTATGGGATGTTAGACACTGAAGCACGAAGTTGGAATTACTGTGCACTCTGCCACAGAAAAGCATGCAAAATCTTTTTAAAAGTTCACTATCAAAACTTTTAGCTATTTCCTGATGTTATTGATGAGAGGGGAGAATATTAATTTAAGAAACTGAAGGCTTATGTGTCAAAGAGAAGGTGAGATTGGTCAGGGAAGGAGCTTTGGGAAGTAAATGGCTTTAGAAGCCAACCCAAATGGCATCCTTGGCATAGGAATAAGAAAGGAGGTCTCAGGGCAGGTGAGGCACACACAGAATTACAAGTGTACATTATGGAACTCACTTATGTGATTGGCTAAGTCAGGGGTCAAACAAACTACAGCCTTTGGATCACATTGGCCCCCTGCCTGTTTTTATAGGGCCCACAAGCTAAATATGACTTTTACATTTTTAAATGGTTGAAAAAAGATAAAAAGAAAAATATGCTTTTTTTATACAGAAAACTATATGAAATTCAAATTTCAGTGTCCATAAATGAAGTCTACTGGAATACTGGAGTGCCCATTTGTTTCAGTATTGTCTGTGGCTGAATTCAGTTTACTACAGCAGAGCTGGGTAGTTCCAAAGGAGACCATGTAGTTAAAAGTCTAAAGTATTTATTGCCTGGCATTTCACAGAGAAAAGAGTTTTCCAATCGCTTAACTAGGACAACAGGGCCAGAAAGCCAAGAAAGGATAGGAGGTAATAGTGTGGTTAAAAAGACAGTGTGTGGAGTCAAATTGTCCTGGTTCAGCTGGTTTAACCTGAACAAGTTACTTAATGTAGCTTAAATTCAGTTTTCTCAACTGTAAAATAGGGATGATAATACTACCTGTTTAATAGGGTTTTAATGAGGGGCAAGTGGCATAATCTCAACAAAGAATTTAGCACATGATAAGTGATAAAAATGTTGGCCATGGGGTGGACAGGGCATTGTAAATCTGGTAGGAAGGACTTGGGTGTCTTCTTGGCTTCCCATTGAATTATGAGTTATTTTGTTCCTTTACTGAAACATAGTTCATGGGTGTGGTTTTATGAGTCACTATTAAGTTGCAAAAAAATAAGATTGGTGAGCAGCAAAGAATAACCTCTATTTGTTGCTTTTCATTTGCGAATTTGCCTATTACCTGCAGTGCATTGATTCAGTTGGCTGACTACTTATGTATATACAAGAATAAGATGTGTGTTCACTCTGACAATGAGGAAGGACACTTGAAAATAAGTGCCAAATATTCAGTGCCTTTGAACCTCACTCAAATAATATACCACAGACAGAAAGATTATAGTTTATTTTTTATACTTGAGTCAGTGTATTTATTGATGGTTTTAGGAAAGAGAATATATATTGCTAATTGTCACGACATTGTTCTTGGTCTCTCTGATGAGCTCAAGGAGTGGAAGGTCATGGGGGATGAGGAGTTACAGTGTCCTTATAGACTGGGTGAGGTGTTCTGTGGGGACCCAAAGACCTGGACTAGTCTTTGTTTTTAGATGTCCATGTTTGTCTCTAGTGACATAATTCATTTCCAATTTTTATCTTCTTTAGTTGGAAATCTCTTACTGCCTGTACTTTGGTGACAGAGACTTCAGTGCATGAGCACATTGTAAATGAGAGTATAAAAGAATGTAAATGAGTTGTCTTAAGTGTCACAACCAGGAATGAAAATGGAAATAAATCTCAGGAGTTCCTATTCCCAGGTATGATTCTCTTTCAGTTTTCAGACTCAATGAAAATTTAAGAGTTCAGAAAACATAATTTTATCCTTTCATTATAGAGAGAGGATGCCTTGAAAGATAGACAGTCAGAAGGCAGTCAGAAAGTTAGAAGTAAATAAAATAAAAACACCCTTCAAAGCTAAGTTGTCTAGGAAATAAGGAGAATATCTGGTATCCTAAAAAAGATAAATCACAACTCACTACTGAGGGTTTATTGCTTAGCTCAAAGTTCCATTTTAAGTCGCCTTACTTTACCTTGTTCCTGACTGTTATGGATCTGAAGTTAGAAGAGAATAGCAAGATATTTATGTTTTAATTACCGTAGAGTGCTGCCCACCTTAAGTAACTGGTTAAAATGACTGGAGATTTTAGAAGATAAAGTATAAAGAGATAAAGTTTTCCCACTAAATGAATCAGTCTTCTGCCTGGGTTTGGCATGGTAACACCAATGTAGCCATGCTAAACCATCTCACGTAGAGTTGGAACAGGCATGGATTGTCACTTGTGGAAGGCAGGGTTAATTAAGTTAAGGACTTTCTTCTTCTTGGCTAGGAAGAGCAGAAGATGGTGTTCAGGAGGGATCCTCTTCATCCAGCCTGACAACTATGTTAAATCTCAAAGCCTGGCAAAGGCATATATGAGGTGGTTCTTTAAAAATTTAGATCCAAGCACTAAAATGCCTTGAATTGTTGAAGCTATTTTTTTAAACTCTGCTTTAAAAAAAAAATAGATAATGCTTTAAAAGCACTCAAAGGTTATACATTTAATGTCAAGAGCCATTTGAATGTGAATATTGATATCTTAGTTATACCGTGTGATGCTTTAAAAACCAAATAATGAACAAAAGTGCTGTGCCACATCAACTTATCTAAATCAACTTCAGGCTGTTTACAAAAAAAAAATGTTTGCCAGACTGATCATTATATTTTCAAAAATGCACCCCCTTGTATAATGAGTAAATTATATATCAGACATATTGGTATTTAATAGGATATATCTGTTGTCCATATAGGATTTGACATAAATCACCAGTTTTCTAGAGTTTAATCCATCACAATTTCAAGCTTTGTTGACTATTGTCACTATTTTAGCTTTGCTCTTCAAAGGTTAACCGAATAACTGCAATTTAACATAAACATATTTAGTGGAATTGGACCAATGATTAAATTAAAACAAACAAAAAAATGATGGGCTGGTGAGCAGATTTTTTTTTTTTTTGGGGGGGTGGGGTATGCGGGCCTCTCGCTGTTGTGGCCTCTCCCGTTGCGGAGCACAGGCTCCGGATGCTCAGGCTCAGCAGCCATGGCTCACGGGCCCAGCAGCTCCGCGGCATGTGGGATCTTCCCAGACCGGGGGACGAACCCGTGTCCCCTGCATCGGCAGGCGGACTCTCAACCACTGCGCCACCAGGGAAGCCCAGGTGAGCAGATTTTTATGTCACAATCTCCAGTACTTAATCATCTGGATCTCAGTTTACATTCATCTCATGTACATGTGTTTGCTGTTTGACTGGGAAAACCATGCAGAAAGAGTAACATAGAATCTATATTCTACCTTTTATAGATAACTATTTAGATATGATGGAGGAGTAGATTACTTTTCAAAATTAAGCAAGCTCAAATAATTTTTGATAATAGAGCCTGATGGGTCAAAAGGGAAAATTAGCTATGTTGGCATATTAAGAAGAAATTTGAATGACTTCACTTTAAGGCATGATATAAATGATAAAATGAAGTCACACAAATTACCTATTGACAATTAGAAACAAAGACAACTGAATAGCTTAATTAGAAAATATGTGAGGATTTATTAACTGAAATATTTTTTCTTGAAATATTAATATTACATCCCTCAACATTAAAGGAGATACTTTTGACAATATTTTAATGCTTCTATGTTTTGCTGAAAATCCCGGTGGGTGCCTGGAAAAGTTATTCATCTATTTTGGGTACATGAAAGTCTCCTTTTGTTGCTCATATGTCCACTATTTAAAGATTCTTCAGTTTTGTGTATGTTATTTACTTTAGCTTCACTAAGTAGAAAAAAGAGCTAACATTTTTGATCACTTATTAAATGCCAGCCACTTATTTATCTAATTTAATTTAATTTTCAAACCACCCTTTAAAAGATAAGCATTATCATCATCATCATCCCCAGTTTGCTAATGAAGAATCAGGATTAGAGAAATGATGTGGCCAGGTGATATCAAATAGCTAGTAAATGACATAGGTTGGATCTGGACCCAGGAATAATTTTCTATAAGCCTAATGATTTATTTATTTTATAACACTTCCTTTATCTTCCTGTCTACTGAGCACTTGCTACATCCATGTTATTGTAGTAGGTATTCGGATGTTTGACAAGCCGTATAATAACTTTGCTTATAAAGAAAAGACTCATTCTTTATTTGTACCTTGTTTTTTGTCTGCATTTTCTTAGATTTGCCATCAAATTTGCTGATGTGTTTTCATGCACTATTTTTTTTTTGGTATGCGGGCCTCTCACTGTTGTGGCCTCTCCCGTTGTGGAGCACAGACTTCGGACGCACAGGCTCAGCGGCCATGGCTCACGGGCCCAGCCGATCCGCGGCATGTGGGATCCTCCCAGACCGGGGCACGAACCCGTGTCCCCTGCATCGGCAGGCGGACTCTCAACCACTGCGCCACCAGGGAAGCCCAAGATTTCTGATTTTATCTTGATTGGTGAATCTTTCCTGATTTCTGTTCATCAATACCTCTTTGAGAACTGACTTTCCTAGACTATTACTATGATTTAATATCTATTGAACTTGTCAAGCATTTGCAAAAGTAAAAGTAGACCTGGCTTGCTCACAATAAGCCTACTTATGTCTTATTTCTGCTTTGAAATAGACTTGAAAATGTGGAGAGGAATATTTCTAAAAATATTCGATGAAACTTCCAAATTTAATGAGGTTCTGATTTGGTTAAAGATTGTAGGTTTCAGACTGCTCATTCCAATTTTACCTGAACAGGTTTGTCCATCCTTGTTATGGATTTACACTGATGTCTCGTACCTTTCTAACATTTATAATCCATTTGTGATTCTATATGAATTTGCCAAGAACTCAAAAGTCAATTCTGTGAAATTTTTAAGGAGATCTTTCTTCCAGTTATCTCTTAAGAATAAGATTTCTTTAAGCTTTGCACAATTCAGAAGGGAGCCTAGGTTCTATTTGAGTATAACAAGACAAGAGTAATTTTGTTCTGGTGCTTTCCATTCAGCCTCTACTAAACACTGGCATTTGTATATATAAAGCAAATATCATATGACCACATCTTACTAGACATTTCAACATGAATATTTATTCTTTAGACTTATGCTGATAAACGTATGGCTCCTAGAAACCAAGTTTTCGAATCAACACGAGTGTCAGAAGTCTGCAAAAATTTAAGTCACTACCTTCCGAGAATCATCAAAAAGTTAATTTAAATTCATCAACTTCCATTGATGCTTTTTAAAGAAATTGATGTTTGTAAACATTTGTAATTTGAGTAACAAGGCAAAAGTTATTATCGTCATCTTTCTTTTTGTGCACAAAGTTTTCTGAATTCTTTCTTTTTCCTTTAGACCACATTCCAAAGGGAGTGATCATCTATTCCTGGGAGCCATGTTTTCCAATGTGCTGTCTTTTTTTTTTTTTTTTTTTTTTTTTTTTTGCGGTACGCCGGCCTCTCACTATTGTGGCCTCTCCCGTTGCGGGGCACAGGCTCCGCTCAGCGTCCATGGCTCACGGGCCCAGCAGCTCCGCAGCATGTGGGATCTTCCTGGACCAGGGCACGAACCCGTGTCCCCTGCATCGACAGGCGGACTCTCAACCACTGTGCCACCAGGGAAGCCCTGTGCTGTCTTTTCTTGATATCTAGAGGGTAACATCCTTGGTCTTTTAGGATCCTGAGGTTCTCTCAGCTTTGAGGTCAGAAGGCAGCACAGAGCCATGTTTTATTGTACTGACCCCTGGATCTGTGTCAGAGCACACCTGGGGTCAAGAGTCAGCCTGTAAACTGATGACCTCTGAAACCTGGCTGAGATGTCTGAAGCTGGTAGGGGTCATGCAGTTGGAGAAGCCACTGAGGCATATAGACTGAATGGTGTGATAATGAAAAATGTGGGCTATAGTGGCAGACTTCCTGGGTTTGTAATATATTTTAACCATTTACTACCTGTATGGACATGGGTAAGTTGTTTAATTTCTCTAAGCCTGTTTTATCATCTGTAAAAGGGGGAAATTGATAGTATCTGCTTCATAGAATTATTATGGAGACTTAAAGGAGATAATGTATGGGAAGCACCAAGAATAGTACATGGAACATAGTGCATAATTATACTGATAATAATAATGATAGCATAGGTGTATAACTTTATAAAATATCTTTATAATAACCTTGGTGTCACTCATTTTTTTTTGCATGGCATACCACGGTGTGTCGCCTTAGTTAAATAATATATCCACTTAAGGACTTCCTGGATTGTGTTACTTTGAGATCTAGAAGAAGTTAATGCCAAGATAGGGTTAGAAAAGCAAGAGATTAATTGCAGAAAACACCTGTGAAAGATAAAAGTAGAGGGAGCTAGAGTAGACAGGGAGAGCCTTCAGAATGCAGTGCCAGTCTGACACCTGTGAAATAAGAGAAGGAATAAAGGAAAATGGGGCAACAAGATAATTAGACTGCAGCTCCGTTTTGAGAAAGCCTTGGCCAGGCAATCTGGGAATCCCTGAACCACAGTTGCCTGCTAGAGGAATCCCCAGTTGGGCAGGAATGAGACTGCACTAGTACTCCTACCATGCTCCCCCATTGACTGAGAGAAACAGGGCATATTTGTGGCCTTACCCTTCACAAGAGAACACATCTGGAGGCTGTCAGTTAAGTAGGTACTTCATGGCAGTTTCTCTTGAAGAAAGTCTAAGTAGCACATCTCAATGCTGGATGCTGGATATTTTTGTATTACTATAAAACTATTGAGTTGTGTTCTGGGATGCAGATAAGTTAATTGGGAATAGTTTGATCCTTTCTGGCCTGGATTTTAAGACTTGTTAGGGAGGATCACAGCCACATTTAGTCTAAGGCCAGTTATTTCCCATTACTGAGGCAATATCTCTCCAAGTATTTGACCCATGAGCTAGGAGCTTTGCTAGTCTGGTTGGTGGGAACAGGCACTAAGTGTTGGCCCTGTGACAGCGCTGGATACTATTTCCTCTAATCTTTTCATGTGGTTCTTTTTCTGAGTCTCCTCACTTGCATGCACTGATCAGCACTCTGCAGAATACTCCAAGAGCGATCTTCTGTTAGATCTCTGGGCTTTCCTCTCTGGGCAGCTCTCTTCTCTCCAGTACTGTGTCCTATAAACTCAAGCTGCCATGGTCTCTCTAGTTCCATCTTCTGATCTCAGGTTGTCTGCCAGACTCAGCCAAGTTTTTCCCTCATTGAACCATGGCCTATAAATGCTCTCAAACCAGCAATCTGGAACAATCCTAGGGCTCACTTTGTCTCTTTCCTGTCAATCAGGGATCACTCTCCCTTGCTATCTGATGCTGACTGTCTTACAAACTGTTATATCACATATACTTCGACTGGCTTTCTGATGTTTCAGGCAGGAAAGTAAATCTGGTCCTTGTTACTACATCTTGGCCAGAGGTTAAAATTCTGTTTTACAATTTGAACATGGTACAAAATTTATATTGCTGATTCAGTTCATCAAAAAGATGGCCCATATTTTGCCACTTTCTCTAAACCTAAAATATCATACTCCTCACCTTATGTAGCACACACTGTTCTATTAGTACAAATTCAAATACTTTTAATGGGAAGGAAAGCAATTGATAATGACCTGAACCTCGAAAATTTTAAATTTGTTCCAGATACACTGGGAAATATTTATAATTTTCAAGGCAATTCAGTAGTTGGCTATATGCAGAAAATAAATTCAAGTTAACATTTCTTAAAGGCCCTGATATTATTTTTTTTTATTGAAGTATAGTTGATTTACAATATCAACTATGGTTATATAGTTGATATATAGTTCTATATATGTATATATATGTACACATATAGTGTTAGTGTCCAGTGTACTGCAAAGTCATTCAGTTATATGCATTTTTTTCAGATTATATTTCATTATAGGTTATCAAAAGATATTGAAAAAATTCCCTGTGCTATATAGTAAATCCTTGTTGCTTATCTATTTTATGTATAGTAGCTTGTATCTATTAATCTTATACTCCTAATCTCTTCCCCCTTCCCTCCCTCTCCTTTTTGGTAAACATAAATTTGTTTTTTATGTCTGTGAGTCTGTTTCTATTTTGTACATAGGTTCATTTGTATTATTTTTTAGATTCCACATATAAGTGATATCATATAGTATTTGTCTGACTTACTTCACTAAATATAATATTCTCTACGTCTATCCATGTTGCTACAAATGGCAATATTTCATTCTTTTTTATGGCTGAGTAATATTCCATTGTGAATATAGATAATACCACATCTTCTTAAGCCAATTGTCTGTTGATGTCACTTGGCTTGGTTCTATGTCTTGGCTATTATAAATAGTGCTGCTATGAATATTGGGGTGCCTGTATCTTTTCAAATTAGAGTTTTGTTTTTTCCAGATATACACCCAGTAGTGGGATTGTTGGGTCACATGGTAGCTCTATTTTTAGTTTTTTAAGGAACTTCCATACTGTTTTCCATAGGGGCTGCACCAATTTACATTCCTACCAATGGTGTAGGAGGGTTCCCTGTTCTCTACACCCTCTCCAGCATTTGTTGTTTGTAAACTTTTTAATGATGGCCATTCTGACTGGTGTGAAGTGGTACCTCCATTGTAGTTTTGGTTTGCATTTTTCTAATAATTAGCAATGTTGAGCATCTTCTCATGTGCCTCTTGGCCACCTGTATGTCTTCTTTGAGAAAATGTGTATTTAGATCTTCTGCCCATTTTTTATTTTTTATATTGAGTTGTATGAACTCTTTGTACATTTTGGATATTAACCCCTTGTCTGTTGCATCATTTGCAAATATTTTCTCCCATTTAGTATGTTGTTCTTTCATTTTGTTGATGGGTTTCTTTGCTGTGCAAAAGCTTTTAAGTCTGATTAGGTCCCATTTGTTTACTTTTGCTTTTATTTCTTCTACCATAGGAGACAGATCCAAAAAAATATTGCTACCACTTATGACAAACAGTGTTCTGCCTATGTTTTCTTCTAGGAGTTTTTTCATTTTGGGTCTCAGATTTAGGTCTTTAATCCATTTTGAGTTTATTTTTGTGTATGTTGTGAGGAAATGTTCTAATCACATTGTTTTACATGTGGCTGCCCAGTTTTCCCAGCACCACTTATTGAAGACACTGTGTTTTCTCCACTGTATATTCTTGCCTCCTTTGTCATAGATGAATTGACCATAGGTGCATGGGATTATTTCTGAGCTCTCTATTCTGTTCCATTGATCTATTTGCATTTTTTTTTGGTGCCAATACCATACTGCTTTTTTTTAACATCTTTATTGGAGTATAATTGCTTTACAATGGTTTGTAAGTTTCTGCTTTATAGCAAGGTGAATCAGTTATACATATACATATATCCCCATATCTCTTCCTTCTTGCGTCTCCCTCCCTCCCTCCCTCCCTATCCCACCCCTCTATGTGGTCACAAAGCACTGAGCTGATCTCCCTGTGCTATGAGGCTGCTTCTCACTAGCTATCTATTTTACATTTTGTAGTGTATATATGTCCATGCCACTCTCTCACTTTGTCCCAGCTTACCACTCCCCCTCCCCGATCCTCAAGTCCATTCTCTAGTAGGTCTGAGTCTTTATTCCATTCTTGCCCCTAGGTTTTTCATGACAATTTTTTTTCTTTTTTAGACTCCATATATATGTGTTAGCATACGGTATTTGTTTTTCTCTTTCTGGCTTACTTCACTCTGTATGACAGATTCTAGGTCCAGGTACCTCACAACAAATAACTCAATTTCGTTTCTTTTTCTGGCTGAGTAATATTCCACTGTATATATGTGCCACATCTTCTTTATCCATTCATCTGTTGATGGACACTTAGGTTGCTTCCATTTCCTGGTTATTGTAAATAGAGCTGCAATAAATATTTTGGTACATGACTCTTTTGGAATTATGGTTTTCTCAGGGTATATGCCCAGTAGTGGCATTGCTGGGTCATATGGTAGTTCTATTTGTAGTCTTTTAAGGGACCTCCATACTGTTCTCCATATTAGCTGTATCAATTTACATTCCCACCAACAGTACAAGAGGGTTCCCTTTTCTCCACACCCTCTCCAGCACTTACTGTTTCTAGATATTTTGATGATAGCCACTCTGACTGGTGTGAGATGATATCTCATTGTAGCTTTGATTTGCATTTCTCTAATTATAAATGATGTTGAGCATGCTTTCATGTGTTTGTTGGCAATCTGTATATCTGCTATGGAGAAATGTCTATTTAGGTCTTCTGCCCATTTCTGGATTGGGTGGTTTGTTTTTTGATATTGAGCTGCATGAGCTGCTTGTAAATTTTGCACATTAATCCTTCGTCAGTTGCTTCATTTGCAAATATTTTCTCCCATTCTGAGGGTTGGCTTTTGGTCTTCTTTACGGTTTCCTTTGCTCTGCAAAAGCTTTGAAGTTTCATTAGGTCCTATTTGTTTATTTTTGTTTTTATTTCCATTTCTCTAGGAGGTGGGTCAAAAAGGATCTTGCTGTGATTTATGTCATAGAGTGTTCTGCCTATGTTTTCCTCTAAGAGTTTGATAGTGTCTGGCCTTACATTTAGGTCTTTAATCCATTTTGAGTTTATTTTTGTGTATGGTGTCAGGGAGTGTTCTAATTTCATACTTTCACGTGTACCTGTCCAGTTTTACCAGCAGCACTTATTGAAGAGGCTGTCTTTTATCCACTGTATATTCTTGCCTCTTTTATCAAAGATAAGGTGACCATATGTGCATGGGTTTATCTCTTGGCTTTCTATCCTGTTCCATTGACCTATATTTCTGTTTTTGTGCCACTACCATACTGTCTTGATTACTGTAGCTTTGTAGTATAGTCTGAAGTCAGGGAGCCTTATTCCTCCAGCTCCATTTTTCCTTCTCAAGATTGCTTTGGCTATTCAGGGTCTTTTGTGTTTCCATACAAATTGTGAAATTTTTGTTCCAGTTCTGTGAAAAATGCCAGTGGTAGTTTGATAGGGATTGCATTGAATCTGTAGATTGCTTTGGGTAGTAGAGTCATTTTCACAATGTTGATTCTTCCAATCCAAGAACATGGTATATCTCTCCATCTATTTGTATCATCTTTAATTTGTTTCATCAATGTCTTATAATTTTCTGCATACAGGTCTTTTGTCTCCTTAGGTAGGTTTATTCCTAGATATTTTATTCTTTTTGTTGCAATGGTAAATGGCAGTGTTTTCTTAATTTCACTTTCAGAATTTTCATCATTAGTGTATAGGAATGCCAGAGATTTCTGTGCATTAATTTTGTATCCTGCTACTTTACCAAATTCATTGATTAGCTCTAGTAGTTTTCTGGTAGCATCTTTAGGATTCTCTATGTATTGTATCACGTCATCTGCAAACAGTTACAGCTTTACTCCTTCTTTTCTGATTTGGATTCCTTTTATTTCTTTTCCTTCTCTGACTGCTGTGGCTAAAACTTCCAAAACTATGTTGAATAATAGTGGTGAGGGTGGGCAACCCTGTCTTTTTCCTGATCTTAGTGGAAATGCTTTCAGTTTTTCACCATAGAGGACAATGTTGGCTGTGGGTTTGTCATATATGGCCTTTATTATGTTGAGGAAAGTTCCCTCTATGCCTATTTTCTGCAGCGTTTTTATCATAAATGGGTGTTGAATTTGGTCGAAAGCTTTCTCTGCATCTATTGAGATGATCATATGGATTTTCTCCTTCAATTTGTTAATATGGTGTATCACGTTGATTAATTTGTGTATATTGAAGAATCCTTGCATTCCAGGGATAAACTCCACTTGATCATGGTGTATGGTCCTTTTAATGTGCTGTTGGATTCTGTTTGTTAATATTTTATTGAGGATTTGTGCATCTATATTCATCAGTAATATTGGCCTGTAGTTTTCTTTCTTTGTGACATCTTTGTCTCATTTTTGTATCAGGGGGATCGTGGCCTCGTAGAATAAGTTTGGGAGTGATCCTCCCTCTGCTATATTTTGGAAGAGTTTGAGAAGGATAGGTGTTAGCTCTTCTCTAAATGTTTGATAGAATTTACCTGTGAAGCCATCTGGTCCTGGGCTTTTGTTTCTGGGAAGATTTTAAATCACAGTTTCAATTTCAGTGCTTGTGACTGGTCTGTTCGTATTTTCTGTTTCTTCCTGGTTCATTCTCGGCAGGTTGTGCATTCCTAAGAATTTGTCCATTTCTTCCAGGTTGTCCATTTTATTGGCATAGGGTCGCTTGTAGTAATGTCTCATGATCCTTTGTGTTTCTGCAGTGGCAGTTGTTTCTTCTTTTTCATTTCTATTTCTATTGATTTGAGTCTTCTCCCTTTTTGTCTTTATGTGTCTGGCTAAAGGTTTATCAATTTTATGTATCTTCTCAAAGAACCAGCTTCTAGTTTTACTGATCTTTACTATCATTTCCTTCATTTCTTTTTCATTTATTTCTGATCTGATCTTTATGATTCCTTTCCTTCTGCCAACTTTGGAGTTCTCCTTTTCTTCTTTCTCTAATTGCTTTAGGTGCAAGGTTAGGTTGTTTATTTGAGATGTTTCCTGTTTCTTAAGGCAGGATTGTATTGCTATAAACTTCCCTCGTAGAACTGCTTTTGCTGCATCCCATAGGTTTTGGGTCACTGTGTTTTCATTGTCATTTGTTTCTAGGTATTTTTTGATTTCCTCTGTGATCTCTTGGCTATTAAGTAGTGTATTGTTTAGCCTCCATGTATTTGTGTTTTATACAGATCTTTTCCCGTAATTGATATCTAGTCTCATAGCATTTTGGTCAGAAAAGATATGTGATACAATTTCAATTTTCTTAAATTTACCAAGGCTTGACTTGTGACCCAAGATATGATCTATCCTGGTGAATGTTACATGAGCCCTTGAGAAAAGTATGTATTCTGTTGTTTTTGGATGGAATGTCCTATAAATATCAATTAAGTCCATCTTATTTAATGTATCATTTTTTTTGTTTTGTTTTTTCTTTTTATTTTTTTTTTTTTTGCGTTACGCGGACCTCTCACTGTTGCGCCTCTCCTGCTGCGGAGCAAGGCTCCGGACATGCTGGCTTAACGGCTATGGCTCACATGGCTCACGGGCCCAGCTGCTCCGCGGCACGCGGGATCCTCCCGGACCGGGGCACGAACCCACAACCCCTGCATCGGCAGGCGGACTCTCAACCACTGCACCACCAGGGAAGCCCTTTAATGTATCATTTAAAGCCTGTGTTTCCTTATTTATTTTCATTTTGAATGATCTGTCCATGGGTGAAAGGGGGGTGTTAAAGTTCCCTACTATGATTGTGTTACTGTCGATTTCCCCTTTTATGGCTGTTAGTATTTGCCTTATTTATTGAGGTGCTCCTATGCTGGGTGCATAAATATTTACAATTGTTATATCTTCTTCTTGGATCGATCCCTTTATCATTATGTAGTGTCCTTCTTTGTCTCTTGTAATAATCTTTGTTTTAAAGTCTATTTTCTCTGATATGAGAATTGCTACTCCAGCTTTCTTTTGGTTTCCATTTGCATGGAATATCACTTTCCATCCCCTCACTTTCAGTCTGTATGTGTCCCTAGGTCTGAAGTGGGTCTCTTCTAGACAGCATATATATGGGTCTTGTCATTATACATTCAGCCAGTCAGTGTCTTTTGGTTGGAGCATTTAATCCATTTATATTTAAGGTAATTATCAATATGTATGTTCCTATTCCCATTTTCTTAACTGTTTTGGGTTTGTTATTGTAGGTCTTTTCCTTCTCTTGTGTTTCTTGCCAGGAGAAGTTCCTTTAGCATTTGTTGTAAAGCTGGTTTGGTGGTGCTGAACTCTCTCAGCTTTTGCTTTTCTGTAAAGTTTGTAATTTCTCCATCAAATCTGAATGAGATCCTTGCTGGGTAGAGTAATCTTGGTTGCAGGTTTTTATCCTTCATCACTTTAAATATGTCCTTCTACTCCCTCTGGCCTGCAGAGTTTCTGCTGAAAGATCAGCCATTAACCTTATGAGGATTCTGTTGTGTGTTACTTGTTGTTTTTCCCTTGCTGATTTTAATATGCTTTCTTTGTACTTAATTTTTGTTAGTTTGATTAATATGTGTCTTGGGGTGTTTCTTCTTGGAATTATACTGTATGGGACTCTCTGTGCTTCCTGGACTTGATTAACTATTTCCTTTTCCATATTATGTAAGTTTTCAACTATAATTTCTTCAAATATTTTCTCAGTCCCTTTCTTTTTCTCTTCATCTTCTGTGACCCCTATAATACAAATGTTGGTGTGTTTAATGTTGTCCCAGAGGTCTCTGAGACTGTCCTCAGTTCTTTTCATTCTTTTTTCTTTATTCTGCTCTGCAATAGTTATTTCCAGTATTTTATCTTCCATGTCACTTATCCGTTGTTCTGCCTCAGTTATTCTGCTATTGATCCCTTATAGAGTATTTTTAATTTCATTTACTGTGTTGGTCATCATTGCTTGTTTCATCTTTAGTTCTTCTAGATCCTTGTGAATTGTTTCTTGCATTTTCCCTATTCTATTTCCAAGATTTTGGATCACCTTTACTATCATTATTCTGAATTCTTTTTCAGGTAGACTGCCTCTTTCCTCTTCATTTGTTAGGTCTGGTGGGTTTTACCTTGCTCCTTCATCTGCTGTGTGTTTTTCTGTCTTCTCATTTTGCTTATCTTACTGTGTTTGGGGTCTCCTTTTCACATGCTGCAGGTTTGTAGTTCCCGTTGTTTTTGGTGTCTGTCCCCAGTGGCTAAAGTTGGTTCAGTGGGTTATGTGTGCTTCCTAGTGGAGGGGACTAGTGCCTGTGTTCTGGTTGATGAGGCTGGATCTTGTCTTTCTGGTGGGCAGTTCCATGTCTGGTGGTGTGTTTTGAGGTGTCTGTGGCCATATTATGATTTTAGGCAGCCTCTCTGTTAATGAGTGGGTTTGTGTTCCTGTCTTGCTAGTTGTTTGACATAGGGTGTCCAGCACTGTAGCTTGCTGGTCGTTGAGTGAAAGTGGGTTTTGGTGTTGAGATGGATATCTCTGGGAGATTTTCACTGTTTGATATTACATGGAGCTGGGAGGTCTCTTGTGGACCAGTGTCCTGAAGTGGCTCTCCCACGTCAGTGACACAGCACTGACTCCTGGCTGGAGCACCAATAGCCTTTCATCCTCACAGCTCAGAATAAAAGGGAGAAAGAATAGAGAGAACAAAAGAAAGAGGATTAAATAAAATAAAATAAAGTAAGATAAAATAAAAATTTAAAAATAATTATTAAGAAAAGAATTTTAAAAAGTAAAAAGAAAAACAAAAATACGGACAGACAGAACCCTAGACAAATGGTGAAAGCAAAGCTATACAGACAAAATCTCGTACAGAAGCATACACATACACACTCACAAAAAGAGGAAAAGGGGAAAAAATAATATATGTTGCTCCCAGAGTCCACCTCCTCAATTAGGGATGATTCGTTGTCTACTCAGGTATTCCACAGGTGCAGGGTAGATCAAGTTGATTGTGGAGCTTTAATCCACTGCTTCTGAGGTTGCTGGGAGAAATTTCCCTTTCTCTTATTTGTTCGTTCAGCTCCTGGGGTTCAGCTTTGGATTTCACCCTGCCTCTGTGTGTAGGTCGCCTGAGGGCATCTGTTCTTCACTCAGACAGGACAGAGTTAAAGGAGCAGCTAATTTGGCGGCTCTGGCTCACTCAGGCCAGGGCGACGGAGGGATATGGATGCGGGGCGAGCCTGCGGCGGCAGAAGCCAGTGTGACGTTGCACCAGCCTGATGTGTGCTGTGCGTTCTCCAGGGGAAGGTGTCCCTGGATCACGGGATCCTGGCAGTGGCGGTCAGTAGAGGCTCCCAGGAGGGTGGTGTGGATAGTGACCTGTGCTCACACACAGGCTTCTTGGTGGCTGCAGCAGCAACCTTAGCATCTCATGCGCATCTGTGTGGTCCACGCTGATAGCCGTGGCTCGCGCCCATCTCTGGAGCTCCTTTAAGTTGCGCTCTTAATCCCCTCTCCTCGCGCACCAGGAAACAAAGCAGAAAGAAAAAGTCTCTTGTTTCTTCGGTAGCTCCAGACTTTTTCCCGAACTCCCTCCCGGCTAAGTGTGGCACGCTAGCCTCCTTCAGACTGTGTTCACTCCTCCAACCCCTGTCCTCTCCCTGTGATCTGACCAAAACCGGAGCCCCTGCCTGCCCCAGTGGGTGAGCAGACAAGCCTCTCAGGCTGATGAGTGCTGGTCGGCACCGATCCTCCGTGTGGGAATCTCTCTGCTTTGCCCTCTGCACCCCTGTGGCTGCGCTCTCCTCTGTTGCTCTGAAGCTTCCCCCCACCCCCGCCACCCACAGTCTCTGTTTGCGACGGGGCTTCCTAGTGTGTGGGAACCTTTCCTCCTTCACAGCTCCATCCCACTGGTGCAGGTCCCGTCCCTATTCTTTTGCCTCTGTTTTTTCTTTTTTCTTTTGCCCTACCCAGGTACGTGGGAAGTGTTTTGCCTTTTGGGAGGTCTGAGGTCTTCTGCCAGTGTTCAGTTGGTGTTCTATAGGAGCAGTTCCACATGTAGATGTATTTCTGATGTATCCATGGAGAGGAAGGTGATCTCCGCATCTTCCTCTTCTGCCATCTTCTCAAATCCCCCTACCATACTGTTTTGATTACTATAGCTTTGTAGTATGGTCTGAAATCTGGAAGAGTTATGTCTCCAAGTTTCTCAGGATTGCTTTTGCAATCCTGAGAAAAGCCCTTAAATGCAGGGTAAATTCTTACAAGGACCACAGAAATCAAGACAGACCTACCAGCTCTATAAAATACATACAAGAATAATTTCATTTTCAATAATAGTGGCAACTGACTTGATGTTTCCCTGAGTGCTTTTTCCATTTGAGACCTGTGAGCAAAGGAGCCAAGGAGGACATATAAGTATGCATAATAATCTGCAGTGTTGTAAATGGGCCACAAGAATTCCACTGTTTTGAAGTTTAATTTGTAATTTACATCTTAATGATTTTTACCTCATGCAGGTTTACCACATTGATTGGTGTCTGCTTAGTACTATGAGTCTGATCATTTGGAGTAATTTTCTGAGAAGTGTGTTTATACATATACAATTATAAAATGAATGTTTCTTTGCTAAGGTTGTTATAGTTATTGTAAAGCTAGGACTTGCACATATTTGCAAAGTTGAAGAGTTTTATTTCTGTCTTTGTCTAGTGTTTCCAATGTCTGAAGTGGATAGTTCTTGTTCATTTAAGAGCTGTTGTGATCTGACTTCAGAATTCAAGGATAGCCACAGGAGTTTGTGTTTTATATTGACTTTTCACAAAATCTGCACTTTTCTGATGAAGAGAATGTATTCAGATCCTTGAGTTTCTCTACATGAGAGAAATGGTTATTTATTCACTGTATACAAGAAGAAGAATCCAATACTCTAGTGTTACTTATCTCCAGATTGCAGAGTCAAGTAATAACTACCATCTGTAGAATTTTACCATTTTAATGATGAATGAACAGCACAATATTCAATGTTTCAAAAATATTGTAAAGCTATGTCTTCAAGGTCAAAACCACGGTTGAAAAGTGAAAGTAAATTTATTTTAAAAATAACAAACTAACTCATTTTCAGTGAATTGATGACATATTTTGTCATCATATAGGCACTAACTCACCCATTTTATTTTTATAAGAAATAAAACTAAAATGTTCAATGACTTTTCTTGAATTCTAATCACCACTAGCATTCTGAACAAGATGCAGGCTGACGTCTCAGGCATTGTGACACAATCATTCACATCATCTTTGTGTCTTTCTTCCTCATTTTTAAGCTTTCTTTGGTAATTCCTTCTCAATAAACTATTCCAACATAGTAGGTAAATCCTCATTTGAAGTAGAAGTCTACAACAGCTAAAAGAAAACAAAATATTGCTCATAGGAATTTCAGGAAATTCAGCAATGAAGCACTGTAAATAGATTAATTCCTCAAATCATCTTCAGTAAGCCATTATCTCTACATTGACAATTAACATGGTTGTTTAAACAATATAATGATGGATCAATTTTCCTAATATTTGCAAAATTAGTATCTGGATGTTTTATGTTGTGTACAGTTCCATAAAGTCAGAACTCAATGCTTTAGGGTGGCAAATAATTTCAAACCATTTCTCAAGGAAATAGAGGTCCAAATATCAAAATCAAATAGAAACTTTTGCAGTTAATTTTATAGAATTTTTAAAAAAAATCTAAAACATTATAATTTATCTTTCCTAATTTCTTTAAGCTCAAATTCCTGAATCCCGGGTGTATCCTACCTGTCTCTGCCCCTCCTCAAGATCTAGTCCTAACCTATTTTTCCACCAGTCACCTAGTAGTTGGCAACATAAATTGTGATCCAGTCTGATACTTTTCCCCTATGCTCCTGCCACTGTTCTCTCTATATTTCTTTACTTATGTATATCTTATCCCTCCTTCAAAATCCAGCTCAAGCCTCCCCTTCTCCTTAAACATCTCCTTAATTTTCTTAGCTCTTCTTTACTCCAGGTGTGATCTGTGGATAAACAAACCAACATCGCTAGGGAGCTTGTTAGAAATGCAGAACCCTGGGCTCCCTCCCAGACCTTCTGAATCAGAATCTGCTTTTTCACAAGATCCCCAGGTTTTTGCATGTAAATGAACATTTAAGACCTCTTCTTCAGCTCATAGTGATCTCTCATTTATTTCACATTTCCACAGTAGTTCTTGTCTATATTTTTACCAGATTAAACTAATTAGTTTTTCATGGGTGTGTCTTGTCTCTTCACTTAGAATACAAGCTTTCTAAAGGCAGTCACCAGGTCTTATCCCTCTTAATAAACCTGATGGAACTTAATGCTTTATTTCCCATGCTGTGTTTTCATTCTGTGTTTCAACTTGCAGGTACTTCTAGTGCACGATGTTGCTTTCCCTTCAGATGAGAGGAATGCAAATTCTACTGCTTAGCTTGGTACCTAGCACATAGTGAGGAGCCAAATAAATATTTGCTGAATGTTTAAATTGCTGAAATTAATTTTGACAAGATGAACCTGGTCTTCAATTTTGATTCAGTTGTGCTTCTTCCCAGTCATGTTCTTGGGAGAACAGTGCATAATGAGAATATTAACACAGTCTTCAGCCTATAAGGCTTCTGGGGACATTTACTTGAATTCTAATTGGGCTATTAAAACATTACTAATCATGTTCCTAGAATAGCTGTTTAATCTTCAGGGTCATTGAGCTTAAAAGCAATCTTTCACCCTTCTCTGCAAATCAGTATACTGAGATTTGTTCAACTGCTAATTCTGTCTCGCTATAATATGGTGGTTAAACATATAAGCGTTGGCATCAGGTTGCCAGGGTTTTCCTCTGGGCCTACCACTTCCTACCTATGTGACCTTGGGTGCACTACTTTACATCTCTGTGCCTCAGTTTCTGTGTCTAAGTGGTGAGGATAATAATATTCTTTACATCATAGGGTTGATGTAAATATTAAATTAGGTAATACATTTGAGATGCCCAGCAGAGTGCTTGATGCATATTAAGTCCTAAAGAAGTAGAAGAACCTATTATTAAGAAAACACACGGCCAGGAACTCTGCATTCCTGAAATGCTATTCTAGAGTTTCAAACGTTTATATGTATGTAGTGTGGGAGCATTTTAGATAGGTTTCTATTCTGTCCCCTTTTCCTGACTCAGTATTTAATTTATGTTTGCTGGCTGGGATGGCTTCAGGTGATACATAACTCTGATACCTGCTGTAAGGATATGTGTTTCTATTCGTGTTTTCATTGTCCATTCCCTAGGTACAGGTACAATATTAAAACTGAGTGCTGACTCATCCCAGAAAAGACAGAAGACTCCTCTCCCGGTTCAGGTGCAACTGACTCAGTCAATTCAAATGACCTTCCAATAAAGGGTTGAGTAAGCAGATGGGAATTGGGTTATGTCCAGAATGCTTAATACCTTGATCGTTGCCATACCACTAAAGAAAACAAATACGGAAGATGAGGTTCTTTTTAAATGATGTGAATGATACCTAAATAATGTCATAATGGTAAATAATGAAGCTTTATAATTGGGCATAATATAAATGATGCATTCCTGGGCAGTGAACATGTACATTACAGCTTGGCAAGTTAAATATTTTCTAAAATCTTTGTTGGAGATTTACAAAAATCATGCTTTTTCATCTACAAAAGAGCAAGTTTTAGAATGCTGTTGATTATGTAACAATGTTGCTGTCTAAAAACATAAAATATTTGCATATTCAATTAATCAAACAATACAGTTGATTCTTTATCATACTGTATTCAAAGCTGGAAACACTGACTTCTCACCCTTAAGTGGCAGCCTTGGGGTTTTGCAAGCTTAGGGTAAGTTTAATTAAAGTCAAGGGAGAAAACCAATTAAGCACTGAGAAGTGCTGGAATCTCTCATGTACTCTAAAGACAAAAATACCATTTAGAATAAGATGATGCTGTAATCTCAGTATAAATGTCATTGTCTAGTTCAGCAATTCTGGTGGCCCAGGTGTTCTGAGCACTTTGAAGAGCAGCTAGCTTATGAGCTTTCAATTTATAACTACATTGAATAATTTCCACTCACTTTAAATCTCCTCTGATAGGAAGTGCTTAGAAGGGAGACTGCATAAGTACAAAGAGTGACCATACTTTAAGTCCTCAAATACACCTATATTAAAGTGTGTCTTCAAAAAGCATTTAGATTCAAATCCTATTTGAGTAGGTTTGGAAAGCAGAGGGTTAACATTTTCCATCACTGCTACATGCAAAAGTGATGCATGTAAATGGATAAAGGGATCCAGCTTAATGCAATGAAATTTGTGTCATATTTATATTTTAGTGACTTTTGATGCAGTGTCATTACAGTTCCCCATCACTATTGTGCAGTACCGCCCACTGGGAAAATGGTAGAGCAGAATAATGTGCTGCTATACAGCTTGCCAATCAATCATGAAACCATAGAAAGAAGCAACTACAAGCATTGCTTCAAATGCAGTCCTGGGAAGCTGTGAGGGATGGGAGGGACAAAGCAGTCAATGGCAACCAAAAAATGGAAGTTGATTAAATGTGATTTACTGGGATTTATTTTCTTATCTTCATTTCTCTTTCTTGCAAGTATTAATTGCAATGTAGAACATGAATATGGAGAGTACATTACAGAAAGTCAGGGCTATTGCTCTAATTTGTGACAAGCAAATCAGCTATATGGGGAATGTAGTACAACAGTGTGGGAACCCTCTGCACTTTGGTGTGACCTCTGATGGAGCCTTCAAGCTAGTGAGGTCAGTTGATTTCACCCCTGAGAAGTCTTGCAGATGTTCCTTTAGTGGTATCTAGCAGATCTTTCTGAAGACTGCTTAGGGAAAAACACATATAAATGCCTTACAATAAAGCAGCATTATTTTAATAGCCATTTTTAGCTCTTAGGTTAATATGTTATAAACCTTAGCAGTGGAGAAAATTTTCTATGGTTACTGTTTAGTACAAATAGAAGTTGCCCCATGTTTGGAAATTGTTAACAAATCCCACTGAGGATTTTAACTAATCCTATAGCATTGTGGTGATATCTAAAAATGATGCTGCAAGTGACCAAATATCACAACTCAAATATACTTGCAAGGCTAGCTGATAACACATTTCCAGTTTCTGAAAAAGAAGGCTTTAAAATTATTAATAATTTCTAGGTCAGGCAATGTGGTGTAGAGGAAAACACAGTAGATGTGGGTCAGGACCTCTAGATTCTATTCTGTCTCCAATTTTGATGTATAGATTGGACAGGTCCTTCAAGTCTCTGTGCCTCAGTTTTCTATCTGTATACATCAGAGGGATGGGAAAAACAATTTCTGAACTCCATTTCAGTTCTAAGTATTCAGAAATTCTCTTTATCAAAGCTAGCTTCTCATGAAGCCGCAACTGCGATGTTAACAAAATGCCTGAAAAGTGACCATCAAATTTCCAGAGAGAGGCCGGGAATGGGACAATTAAAATTAGTTCTATCCTGTTTAAATTGCAGTGGGAAAAACAAATTTCAAGTTTGCCATTATCCTACTATTTGTTTGTAAACATGATACATCTTGATAGTTAGCCTAATGACTTAGGAAGCACTTCCTGTGTAGCTTTCTACAAGTGACTACCACCCACATCCAATGTGTCACCAAGTCCCAGTGATCCTCCAATTCCCTTGACTATTTTGCTGTTGCCTTTCCCACCCACATACCTCAGAGACTGAAAACTGAGCGAAATTCTTAATTGGTATCAGCAAAATGTGCATGTATAGGAATAAGAATGTTTTTGACTATCAATTCTAAACCCAAGTAATCTGGATTTGGGTTGTAGAACAGAGAGGGAATATCAGTTGGCAGTGGCCAACAGAGTCACTCAGGACTGGCTAATGTACTAGACAAGAGTGGTGATTACAGTAAACTGACACAGGTTCAGGTTTGGTCAGTTGTAGATTTTCGACAGAACCTTGCCAATACATAATGTTTTCATATGACTTCCATTCATATCAAGACAGTTAAGAAATTTAGAATGCTAACTCTACACTGCTTTCTGCAAATACATAGAAAATTTACATCACATCATAAATCACAAAAATTCAGAGTTTAACATAATACAAAAACCTACATCACCAGAATGCATTTGATTTTAATAATTTCCTTATACAAAGGAAAGCAAACATAAAAATTAACACATGCAAGCAGTCAGGAAAGAGACTTACAGCTTCAGAGCACGGTATGGCAGCAAGTGCATAAGTCTAAAGGACCCGTGCTGCCATTCCAAGCCTTGCAATTTAGGACATTTGTTCTGGGCTTGGCTCTATCATAGGCTATATAAGACCTCAAAAAGTCATTTAGCTTGTCAATTCTTAGGTTTACAGACCTCATTCACTTAACCATTGTGAAGAAATGACTGTGTATCTTTTTTTAAAATTTAGTATGTGCCATTGAGTTTTTACTTAAATCTTTAGAAGAGAAAAGCCAAAAAAATTGGCAAGGGCGTTGACACCTATACGAAGTATCTGGAAATGAGTCAGGTCAAAAATAAAATGCTAGGAGTTTTCCAGGTGACTAAATGAATTACCTTTAGTATTTGAGGCAAAATAAACATTAATGAGAAAAGAAGACGGGATGCAGACAAGTGAAAGTATTCAGTTGTCATCTCCCAAGATTCAAATGAAGCTGTCCATAGAAGTTGCTCAGTACCTAGAGTCATGAAATGTGCCTTCCAAGATTTTTTTTTTTTGTTCTTAGCATAAGAGAACGAGCAAAGGTTTTTCTATATTCTGATTAAGAGAAAGGAAACAGTATATTTCAAAGAAACCTTTTGGGAAAAGCCAATTTCTTCTCTCTAAAAAAGTGAGGTGGGGGATGAGGGTGGGAGAGATATAGTAGGACTAGACCTAAAGTGTTGCTTCAAAACTAATAGGTGTGCAAATGAACTCAATTAGTGTAGTCTTTATGATAAACTGCAAGAGAAATAGGAAATATCGATGCTTCTCAAACTTTAAAGCAGCTGGGAGTGAACAAAGAAGAACGAAGATGCATCCAAACCCAAGAGGAATAAAGTTGATGCCTGGAATCATCATACATAAGAGAAAATTAAATTTTGGTTTAAAATACAGACTTTTTGAACTTCTAATCACAATTCTTCTGAAAGACATAAGAAAACAAAATCTCAAAAATAAAGTTTCCACTGCCATCAAAAATTAATTTATTGTAAAAGCTAGTGGCAGAATCTGGTACCAAATCTCGCTTTAGTCAAAATTCATTAATTCAACAAATATTTTTTGGGCACATTTTGTGTGCCAGACATTCTTTTTTTTTTTTTTTTTTTTTTTTGCAGTACACGGGCCTCTCACTGTTGTGTCCTCTCCCATTGTGGAGTACATGCTCCAGACGCACAGGCTCAGTGGCCATGGCTCACAGGCCCAGCCACTCGGCGGCATGTGGGATCTTCCTGGACCGGGCACGAACTCGTGTCCCCTGCATCGGCAGGCAGACTCTCAACCACTGCGCCACCAGGGAAGCCCCAGACATTCTTATAGGCACTTGAGAGTATGGCAGTGAACAAAACAGACAATGATCCCTGCTCTCAGGGGAGAAGATAATAGACAATAAGTAATATGAAAACTATATAGTATGTTAGAAGGTGATAATCACACTGGAGGAAAAAATAAGACTGTGGTAAGAAGTATAGGGAGTGTAGGTTGTGGTTGGAGTTATAAATAGGGTAATTTGGGTAAGCTTCATTGAAAAAGTGACATTTGATCAAAGACTTGAAGGGTATGAGGTTGCAAGTATGTGGATATCTAAGGGACAGCATCGCATTACCAAGGCCTTAAGGAAGAAATATGCCTGGTGGATTTGACGAACAGGACATCAGTGCAACTGGAGCAGAATGAGTGAGGGGAAGAGTGGCAGGAGATGAGATCAGAGGGATAAAAAGGAAAGAGTTCACATAGGAACTTGTAGGTCATCATGAAGACTTTGAGTTTTACACTAAGCAAAATGGAGAGCCATTAGAATGTTTTGAACACAGGAGTAACTTGATATGCCTTCTGAAAAGATCACTTTAGCTTCTATGTAAGAATAGACTGCAGTAATAAAAACAGTAGACATGGAGAGGCCAATTAGAACAATATTTCAGTTATTCAGAGGTGATGATTATATTCAGAGGTAAGAAGTGATGATGGGTTGGACCAGGGAAGCAAGAATTGAGACAGTAAAAAGTAGTCAGATTTTGATATAATGTGAAGGTAGACCGAGATGAGAGATTGGATGTAAGGTACAAGAGGAAAAGAGAAGTCAAGGATGACTATGATTTGGGGCCTAAGCCACTAGAAGAATTAGAGTTTCCATTTTCCAAGATAGAGAAGACTGTGGGACTCTCTGCTCAGGTTTGCAAAGGAAGGTAAGAAATTTCATTCTGGACATATTAGGTTTTGGAATGCTTATTAGATATCAAGTGGAGGTGTGAGTAAGCAGTTGTACAGAAATTAGTACAGAAATCTGGAGAAAGGACTGATGGAAGTACAACTTTGGAAGTTAACAGCACATAGATGGCATTAAATCCATGAGAAGAGAGGAGACCACCTAATGAGTGAGTATAAATAAAGAATAAAAAAGTACAATGCCAAGCCCTAGGGCATTCAAACATTCGGAGGTTGGGGAGAAGAGGAGGAACTAGCAACAGATACTGAGAAGGGGCACACAGTGAGGTAGGAGGAAAATCAGGAGAGTGTGGTACCCTGAAATCCAAGTGCAGAAAATCTATTAAGTGTGTCAGATGATGCTGGTTGGGGTTTCTCAGCCTTAGCACTATTGACATTTGGGGCCAGAGAATTCTTTGGTGGTGGTGGTGGTGGGGAGAGGGGGTCCTTTGCAGTGTAGGAAATTTAACAGAATCCCTGGACTCTACTTACTAGATGCTAGTTTGGTCCACCATCCCCTGGACACCACCCCCACAATCCCTTGAACTGTGACAACAAAAATGCCTCCAGATATTTGGCACCAGGTGTGCAAAATCACCTCTGTTTGAGAACTGCTGTGTTAGATCAAGTAAACTGAAGATTGGGAATAGACCACTGAAATTAACTACATGGAGGTCATTGATGACCTTCAGCACTTTCAGTGGAGTAGCAGGGGGTGAAAGCTGAAATACAGCGGGTTTAAGAGAGAATTGGAAGAGAGGAATTTGAAACAGTAATGTATAAACAAGTCTTCAAAGAGTTTTACTGAAAAGGGAACAAATAAATGGAGCATATTTTGTGGAGAGATCAGGATTAAAGTTTTTTCCTTGAGATGGGAGAAATAATCACATGATTGTATTCTGATGGAAGGATCTCAGAGAGAGGAAAAAAATAAAAGAAGTGGAAGAGGATTGTTGGATGGATCCCCTTGTATAGTGGAGGGGACATGGGATTTGGTACACAAGATGGGGGAGAGACTTTAGATGATAACATGGATATTTCATCTGTGGTAGCAAGTGGGAAGGCAAGGAATATGGTTGTGGATACTGGTAGGAGGGTTGTTATAGTTTGGGTGGGAACTGTGGGAATACTTTTCTGATTGCTTCAATTTTCTCAATGATGAAGAAGCAGAGTCAGCAGCTCTCATGAGGGTGGGTAGTGAAGTGTCAGGAGTTTGAGGAATGAGAATAAGTATGATATATTCATCTAAGAGAATTGGATGATTAAATAAAGTTAGGAAGTTTATTATGATTCACAGGCATCACTGTGTACTTGAGATTCATGGTCATGAATTTAAAGTGAGCTAGTTAGTGTGAGTGGGTATTTTTCTTTAGCCAGGTTCAGCTGCAAAGGTATAGACACAGAGTAGGCAGAGAGCTGGTGTATTAGTCAGCTCAGGCTACCATAACAACAACAAAAAAACATAACAAAAAAGGGTGTGAGAAAAGGCAGGGAATAGTACCCCATATTATATACAAGTCAATGATTATATTAATTGATCATGGATTTAAGATGGGTAGAGGGAGAGAGGAATTCAAGGGAGTGAAGAATGGAAAATATAGAGTAGGATGAGTGGACTGGAAGTCTCTGTTCAAAGATTGTTGGAGTTAAAGTATTTTAGGTTATAAAATTTAAAAAAATAGGAGGTGGTGGTTGAAGAATAGGAAATTGAAATTGAGATTTTGGGGGCAAGGCAGTTATTGTCAATGACAAGTTCTGAATTATGATCTTGCAGTGGATGCTTTAATGTGTTGCTACAAACGTCCTTTCAGAACAAGGACACTCATTTTCCCAGCTTCTGGGAGTGTTGTCTGCTAAGAGTTCAAACATTTGAGTCTTTTCCTGGGCAATGCCCTCCACTGAAGGTAGCTGCCTTGGCCAAGGTTATGCCCCTACATGGGGGCAGCCCACATTCAGTGAATGGTCAGTTTAAAGCTCTGAGGGGGCATCTCAGCTCCAGAGCTCCCTGTGAGTTCAAATGAAGCCTTCGTTACTACTAATCTGCAACTGACCTTTCTCTGCACAATCTTGCTTCTTTCATTGCCTCATAGGTGTTGTTTCAGAGAGCAGCCCTGGATAAATTTCCTGCACTCAAATATTCATCTCAGAGTCTGTTTCATGGAGAGCCTGACATTGCATTTCAGGTGGTAGGCATGCTTTGAAAAAGTAGACTTTAAAATGGGATATTGTATCTGGATCACTCATCAGGTGACTGGAAATAAGAATGCTGCCTCTGGTGAGAGGTGGTATATGGATAGCCTTTGGCATGTTATAGCAAAATAATTGTTAAAATTCTCAGGGTGCAGGGGAATGCATTGGCAGTGGCAATCGCTCAGGAGTTTGAGAGGAATGATAAGGACAATGGACAATGGACGGTTGTGGCTGAGTGTGACAGATGCATGGGAAAAACCATGAAAGGCTGAGGGTGATTAATGACCAACTTAAGGTGAAGTGTGAAAGTCAGAGGGCCTTGGAAGCATTTAAAGAGACTTTTACTTTCTATAGCCAGAGGATCAGACCCAGGACTTAATTATAACGACAGTGCAGGTCCAGGTAAGGGTTATGTTCCCATCTCTGGCATGTTTATTACAGAAAGGAGGAGCCCCTAGTTGAGAAGGAGAGGAGGCCTGAGATGTGGGATGGGGACATCTGGTAGACACCTTTGACTTCTACAACATGGTTGGACCTTGAAAACATGATGGTAAGTGAAAGAAGTCACAAAGACCATATATGGTCTCTATTCATGGCAGGCGGACAGGAGGATGGCTAAAGGGCACAGTGTTTCTTTGTGATTGATGAAGATATTCTAAAATAGACTGTGGTGATTGTGGCACATATCTGTCAATATACTAAAAAGCATTGTATTGTGCACTTTAAATGGGTAAATTGTATGGTATGTGAATTGTACCTCAATAAAGCTGTTTTTGAGACATCTTGAATTCTCTGATTCCCCTGAATTCTCTGGATTTGCAGAAGTGATCTGTTTCTCCCTCTTAAAGGCAGTGTTCCCAGCTTGCTTGAAAATGATGCAGTGTTTGTTTTTTTTTTTTTTTTGGTTGTGCCGTGCGGCTTGTGGGATATTAATTCCTTGACCAGGGATCGAACCCGGGCCCACAGCAGTGAAAGCCCTCATCTCAACCACTGGACCAACAGGGAATTCCCACAGAGGCCTTTATTGCAAGAAAAAGAAAGGCCCTTTATGGTCTTCCCTTAGCTCCCCTCCTAGCCATCAAACCAATATTTAGAGTTATGTCACATATAAGCTGGATGTGGAAGTGTGGAGCATGGGAAGGGAGGAAAAGGCCAAGGCAAAGTCTGAAGAACCTAACCAACAGGTGCTGGGATCTGATAAAGTATGTATGGGACTGTATCCCGAGGATGCTGGATCAAGGGAGGGTGTGGGCAAATATCTCAATTCTCAGTTAGAGAAGTGAGAATTTATCGATATTGACACATTCTCTTCTAATACAATTTAAACACCCTGGCAAGGATCCTGGATGATGGGGCTAATGTGCTGCTAGGATGGCACTTGGGATTTTGGATAAAGTCATGGTCCAAAGTAAATGAAGTAAAACTTTCAGAACTGCCATGGAAGATGATGGAAAAAGATATCAAAATGCTTAGTGAAGTGGCCATGCTAGAGAGGACTGATTCTGAATGACCAGAAAATGCACCAGCTGTCTATGTTCCTCCAGTAAGGTCTGGAGGATACCCCATGGATCAAAGTAATGAGGAATGTGTTGGTGAAACAGGCACCATGAGCACTGAGAAGTACAGTGGTTGCCATTACCTGTAGGCAAGGATTGATAATAAGAGTTAGTCATTGAACTGAGTCCCCTGAAAATAATAGTAGGTCAAGGGATCCTGACATAATAGAGGTCAGGTTGTTGTCTTAACCAGAGACAAGGTGTGCACAGTTATTATAACAAGAGGCAGGATTGGAGTGGTAGCCAGGGGGCCTTACCCATGGTGTCCTATAGAGATGGTTAAGGAGAACAGTACTCCCCAGCAGTTGACTCTCCTTTTCTTTGTCTTGGGTTAGGTTCCCTGGAAGCAGAGTCCGAGGCCAGAATTCTTGTACAAGTGCTTCATTGAGGGAAGACTCTCTGGAGGGGTCTATAGGGAAGTGAGGGAACCAAGCCAGGGCAGAGGAAGTTGCTGAGAAAAAAATATGGCTTCCAATAGATATTTGTCAAGCCGTCACCCTGTGCTTGCCCTGCCCAACCAGTACCTTATTCACCTACATTCTACTCACATGACTGACCTTCCTACATATATATTGCCCCAGGTCCCAGCTAGTGATTGTTCTTATCAAAGGGACAGTGAGCAGAGTGCCCCTCTACTGGTTTCCCTGGTAACTAATGAGCCCACCTGACATCAATTACCCTGTAACTGGTAATCTCCCCTTCCTACTCACCCTCTGGCCCCCCAGCCCCAGGAGCAAAGATTGCCTCTCTGTCCTGCCCACCATCCACTGCACAGGGTGGGGTGTCACTCCAGGACCTTGCTTCAGATGTGTAAGCTCCCCCATCCATTAAACCATTGATGTCTCTGTTGCTGACTCTGGGCTCTTTCTTCAGTCTTGAAGCTGGGCAAGCACAGGCCTTGTAGGCCTATGGGTGCAACCCTACACACACGTTGGTGGGGGAGATTTTGAGAAGGTCAAGAAGATAGGAAAGTGAGAACTCCACCCAAACAAGTACTACACATGAAGGTACCTCCAGCATCACTTCAAACCCTCTCAGCCTCACCTCTATTGCAGCCCCGACCAGAGCAGCCAGTTCACATGGAAACAGGTGCTCTCAGTTCCTCACAGGTGTAGCCTGATGGTACCTCAATTTGGGCCGGCACCTTGAGTCTTGGTCTTCCTACCCCAGAGCTTCTCTGAGGCTGAAGTGTGAAACACCCATTGAAACCTATTCACATTCAAGCTTGTAACACCCAGTTGTGTGGGGGAATTAGAGCCCCCTGTAGGCCAACTTTTGACTCATAAGGGATAAATGTTTATCCCTTTCTTTCCCTAGGTAGATGATTCTGAGATGCATTTCAGAAGGCTCCTCAGAAGTCCTCTTCAAGATCAAGCATTCACCCTGTAATGATGGGAAGCTGTCAAATTTTCAAAAAATTTTCCAACACGAAAACTGTAAGGTACTTTATTCAAACAGTTGCAACAGACAGACAAATGAATTTGGAGGATGATAAGGGTTTTACAGGGAAAGAAGACAAAAACAGCAGAGTGCAATTGCACGATTGGTGGCCTGATTTGGTCAGGCAGATGTTGCAATTTGTCGAAGGAAGTTGTTTTTCTTTGTGATGTGGCCCATTTCAGGCCATGAAGTCCTGGTCTCAGAATTGTTCTCTTCTCAGTATTCCTCAGAAGGAGGAATTTAGAGGGGGTGAGTGAGTCTGTTGGTCCCAGAGAGGAAAGGAGTGCATGAATGTTCAGATCAGATAATTTTAGTTCTCCAAATCACCTTATATAAGGCTCTCCCTCCTTCCTGTTTCCCTCTCTCTGTCCCTTGCTCCTGCCCTCTGAGACTCAACTACCTCCATCAGCCTTTGTCTCTGTCTCAGCCTCTGATTTTAGGGAAAACCTGTGCTAAGACAAGGAATGAGAGTAATACATTCTTACTTTATTTAAAGGGCCTAAATAAATCACTGTTATATCCCACATCAGACTTCCAGCATGGCCAACCAAGGAAGTTACATTTTAACTCCCCTATTTATTGAACAAACAATTCTAATTAATCAACTTACCATCAGGGTTAAAATACAGCATAATTTGATGATTTGATGTACTGTATTACAAGATAAACTGTCATTCATGAAACTACTTCCTAGCTATAGCATGAGTTCTGTTTTAACATGGTAGATATTTATCTCTCATTTTCTCCTGCTTTTATAGAGGTTGTATGGATGAATTCAATTTTGTAAATCCTTCCACCTTCTCAGCTGAAAAGAGCAAGATGTAAATATTTGTATTATTATTTTAATGGATTCAAGAAAAAAAACAATCAAAACAAATAAACCAATCCTCTCAAATACGACCAGCTAAGGCTATTTAACAGCAAGAAGGTATCTGTTGCCTTCTGGTTGCTGAAACATATATTTCACTTCTTTCTTAATTACATATTTGGTTGGTTGGTTGATTGATGTGGAGGACAGGATGTAGAGGACATTGAAAGAAATTCTACAGCATTAATTAAAATAATATCCTTTTACAAACATCTTGATGATAAAGATTAATTGACTTTTTCACTTTATCAATTGAGAGTTGTCATGACTTCAATCAAATTGCATCAGAATAACATCCCACGTGGCAGTCCTGAAAACAAGCACAGGGTAAGTGCTCAACAAATGTCTGTTAGAAGAATAAAGATGAGACGGATGAGGGGAATAGGTTTAGGGCTTCACTTACATGTAGAAAAGAGTATTGTTTCCAGCTTGCTTACTGTTCCCGATCCTAAGTATGAATAAAAGCTGGTGATGGTAATGGTTGAAACAGCAGCACAATTAGCAAGTATCCTTAGACAATATCTACAGTTGTTGAAAGCTTTTTCGATGACAAAGAAGTGCCAATTGTGTAATTTTCAATTTTCACTTGATTTTTATTTTTACCCTTTAAAAACCTTTTAAACTATTACTAATTATTTAAGAAATAAGACATGGCTTGTGATTGTTTCTGTAGCATTGGCGATATTAATTTTCCTGCCAGAAAATCTGTCTAAATATCTTTTGTGAAATAAATGGTGTTTACTTATTAATCAAGTGGATTTTTTTTCTTTTATTGGTTCATTTGATTTTTTTTTTTCAATTAAAATGGTGATTTTGCTAGCAGAGGTATAGGTTTGTGAGGCAGGCCCATAGAAGCTGTTTTTTTAGTTCCTTTCACTGTGTAGTGCAGTACATTGCCACCAGGATCACACAGACCTGGGTTCCAAACCTGATTCTGCCTCTTCCTGGTGAATGATTTTGACCAAATGACCTCTCAAGGTCTCAGTTTTCTCATCCATAAAGTGGCTATCATATTGACCTTCTCGTCAAATTGCAAAGGTGAAGCACTAACCACAGTATCTGGCCTGTGGCTTAAAATGTGGTAGCTATTTTGATTAAGGAACAATTCAGCCCTATGCTTTTTCAATGGAAATATAATTTTACAACCATTTCTTTACATTTTCTATACTTCATAGTAGAATAAGTTATGCTGTTCTTTTTTTTGCCATGTAAAAAATTATTTCTTATTAACAGTTTCTTTTTATTAAGGCAGTCCATATGACCCAGGAGCTAGATGTTAAAGGGAAGATACTAATTAATTGTTACATTATTTTATCACAGTAGCAAATTTTTCCCCAAGTTTTATTGAGATATAATTGACATATAGCACTGTGTAAATTTAAGGTTTACAGCACGATTTGACTTACATATATCGTGAAATGATTACCATAATAAGTTTAATTAACATCGATCATCTTATACAGATTTTAAAAAATGAAAAAAAAATAACATTTTTTTCTTGTGATGAGAACTCAGGATTTACTCTCTTAACAACTTTCATATATAGCATACAATATGTTGTTATTTTGAAATAAAGTTAAAGCACTAGTTTATATCAATTTAACAACAATTACGGAGCATTTACAGTGAGCCAGGCACCCTAGGGCTACAGCATGGAAATTACAAACTACAAAAATGATACATACACACAGACAATATATGTATATCTCTCTACATATCTATATGTATATATAATATATATAGTTAGTATTTTGTAGCATATCTTTCTAGTCTTTTCTATTTTGTAAATATTCAAAGTTTATTTTTTTAATTGGGAGTATACCATGCATATTCTTTTGTAAACTGCTATTTTCATGTGCAACACATAGTAAATAGTTCCCTTTGATCTAAAATATTCTTCTACAACATGATTTTTAAATACTACCTACTAAAACAGTGTAACACATATCATAATCTATTTTACCAATCCCCGATGGTAAGTATTTGTATTGCTCTTAAAACTTCACTTTTATAAATAACACAGTGACAGACGTTGACACCATCACATCCCATTTCATTTTCAGCAGATGAGTTCACAGAGGAAATAGCAGCCATCAGAAGAGGATGTCCTTATCATCTCATCACCAACTTTATGACTTACTTGCAGCCCCACACATTATTTCCTTCTTTCCTAAGTCTTGTAGAATCTGCTTCCTTTTGCATTTTCAGAGAACACTGTCTTTGATTATTTCTTCTTTCTCCTGTATATGAATTTTCTTCCCTTTCTCTAGGTCAACATTTCATCATACTTATATGTTTGCCATCTTAAAAAACAAAAACAAATAGGAAAAATCTCCTTCACTAACCTCATGTCTATCCCCAGCTACTCTCTCTTCTCTCTCCAATTTCTGAGCCAAATTTTTCAGAAAATATGTTACAGTTGTCTTTGCTCAAAACAGAAACTTGGAAAGTGTTTTTCTATTTTTGTTTTGAACACCTCTCTCTTTCTCAAACTCATATCTAGTCAATCAGAAATTACTACCCATTTTACCTTCTAAATAAACTCGAGTCCATTTACTTCTTTTCATTTCTACTATTTTAGTTCATACCATTGCTCTCTCTTGCATGGACCACTGCAGACTTGGATCCTAACAGTTTTCCCTGCATCTACGGTTCCTCTCTTTCAAATGTTTTTTACTAACAGAAGCCAGAAAAACCCTTTTAATGGCAAATCTGATCATGTCAACTCTGTCCCCTCCCCCCAAGACAGATGCCTACAATTAAACCCCTTCAATGGCTTCTCACTGCTTTTCAGATAAAAAACAAATCCTTAGCTGCATGATCTGCATGATCCCAACTCTCTTACCCTCATTTCTTACCATGCTCCCCCTTACTTTCTATACCTAGACACACTTGCCTTCTTTTAATTCCATAGATATGCCATGTTTCTTCCTGTCCCAGATCTTTGCAAATGCCCTCTCCTCCACCCAAAACACTAATCATCACAGTATCCTCACTCTACTATGCCTAGTTGATTTACACATATCCATCACGTTTTAGTTCATGTCATTTCCACAGAGAAAACTTCCAGGTTACAGCCCCTCTATTTCATGTATACTCATATATAACTCTTTCCCTTGTCAGAGCAGCAAACTAGCATTTATTTACATGACTCTTTTATTAATATCTGTCTCCCTCACTAGATTGCAATCTCCATGAGAATGAGGATAATGCTCTTGCTTACCATTACATCTGCAACATCTAATAGTACCAGCCTAAGAGCAGGTGCTCAATAAATATATCTGTTGACTAAAAGGACAAATGGATGCCAACCAGGATTATACTCCCATAACTGAAACTGTTCTTCTTAAAGATGTTAATAACCTTGTTACTAAATCTGATAGATGTTTTAAAATTCTTATTTCACTTGGTTGCTCAGCAGCATATGAGAATTTTTTTTTAACCAGTGCTCCCTGAGAAGTTTTCTCCCTTTGTTTTCCAAGACAATGATTGTCTTGGACTTCTATGTTTATTCATTTTTCATGGCCTTTACCTAGTTCCTCTTCCTCTGCTCATTACTTAAGCATTCATGGTCTACAGGATTCTGTTCTTCATCCTTTTCACTACTAATTTATATTCTTTCAATGGATGATATCATCTGCTCTCATTGCTGCAATTAACATGTATGTTCTGATGACTCTCAAATCTACATCTCCAACCAAGATATCTTCCCTGACCGTTGGACCTGTATATCCAATGGCCTACTATACAAATTTATGTGGCTGTCTTATAAGCACCTTAAATGGAACATGTCTAAAATTGATTGTTTTGCTTTCCACACTCAATTTCACTCTTTGGTGTTTCCCATCTCAACAAATGACACTGTTATCCACCTAGCTTATTAAGTTAGAAACCTGGTAGTCATATATGATTTCTTCCAACACATCAAGTCAATATCCATGCCCTACTGCATCTATCTGTTGAATTCCATATTGACCCTCATTCAGGCCACCAAGATTCTTGCCCAGATTATTGAACAAGCATCTTAAACTGTTCTTCCTGACTCCGGTTTTACACTCTTTAATTCATTCTTCTTCTTCTTTTTTTTGGTAACTAGAATAATTTAACCCTACTTTTTTATCATGCTACTCCCTTATTTGAAAGATTTCTTCATTGGTCTTAAGATAAAGCCATAGCTCCTTTGTAGAATTTATAAAATCTTTCTTATTTCTTGAGCTGTATCTCTTGCCTTAATCTACTGGCATTTGATTTTCCAGCCATGTTAAGCCTCCTTTCCATCTGCTAGCATGTCATGTATTCTCTTACCTCAAGGCGTTCATGCATGATCTTCTCTTCCTCTCCCTGCAGTACCCTCAACCAACTCTTCACCCAGCTAAATCCTACTCATTGTTCATATCTCAATTTCAAATCACTTCTTCTAGAGAACTTTCCCTGATCCACACTGCCATCAAAGTCTAGGATATGTACTGCTCTTCTGTGCTCCCTTATTGCTCTTTCTCTCCTGTATTGCTACTTATTATATTTAACTGTAATTATATATTGTATATATCTATTGTATAATACATACAATTATATCTATTGTATGTATGTATATATGTATTTTCCCTCTAATTTTATAGAGGAAATAGATCTTGTAAGCTCTTACAGATCTTGTAAGCTCTGTGATGACAGGAATTATGACTCTTAAGAACATTTATATCCCCGGCTCCCTAGCACAGTCCCAAGCACAATTCAGATACATAATGTATATTGACTGACTGAATGAATTTTCCCAATGTAATATGTTTTATGACTATGTTTTAGAATAGTGAAGGAAATTAGGATTATAGTGATACATTTTACACATATTCTTATCTTTTGTTATTAACACATCTATTTTTTAGATAACAAGAGTTAAGGAGCAGGTTTGCACAGGTTCTATTATAGAATTATATTCGTGTAGGAAGTTAAGTGCTTTGTGATCTTTCACAAGAGACTTATATTTTGGGAACATTAATTCCCTCATCTGAAAAACTAATGTCATTTAAATGGGTAAACTCTAATGTTCCATGCAATCTATGATTATATGAAATCACAGGTATGTTGATACTACCTCAAAACAGTTAAAACTACAAAAACAGCAACACTGAGTATTTCACAATAGTGTAATAGAGTTTTTAGGTAGGGAGGGGGAGGGGTTTGATTATTCTGGTAAGCTAAGAGTGCTCTATTTAAAAGTTCTCCTAGTAGTCTAACTTGACCGCATACAGAATGGCAAAAGAAGCCTAGTCAGGTGATACTGTAAGTCAGAGTTCTGCAGCATAAACTACAGGTTCTGAGAAGCAACTTTACTGAAGAGGATGTAGGAGGACACAAATTTAGCAGCCGTGAAACTAAATAATGCAAAGATAGCTAAATTGGAGAATGATGAATGTCAAAATGGTAAAAATCAAGAGATCAGGTATTGCTACACAGCTGTGGCTCCTGGTTAAAAATGGCTGACTGCTTCCAGAAGCCATTGAGGCATAGGAAGTATAAAACTTCCCTCACTGAGGCAATGTATCAGCTGCCCAAACCTCCTCCTCATCGGTCAAGCTTGTTGGCCTTTGACTCCACACAACATTGTTATCAATGATACTTCAGAAACATCTGTTCTTGAGCTGTCCATTACTGCAATGGCAGACAGCAAATCTAATAGCACCAAAAAGGAATGACAGAAGACAATTTAACATGCAGTAGGGGTGGGAAACAACACAATAACCACCATCAGAGAACACCAAATCTTTCAGCATTTCGAAGCCTAGCTAAATTACTAGCACACAATTGGAAATTTCTTCTGTATTCATGATGTCATTGACAAATAAATCAATGAATGACTTAAATTATTGCCCTACACAAAGTATACGATGTTGCCTATAAGTCAAAATAAGATTAAGTTGAATATGATGGTGAGTCACTTGCAGTGCAATTTAATACTTTTTATTTGTACAGGATAGTTAGAGTGCAGGTTTAGATCTAGTGCTATTTTAGCCCAATATTAATTTCCTCATTCACTCATTTGTTCACTCATTCACTGTTTCATTTATTCAACAAATATTTGAGTTCCCACTCTTCTAGGCGCTGAGGATGTACCAATGAATAAAACAGATCAAAATCCTTACCTTCTAACACACCATTGTAAAGCAATTGTACTCCAATAAAGATGTTAAAACAATCCTTACCTTCATGGGGCTTATATTCTAGTGATAACAGAAAAAGAAAATCAAACAAATAGTATATATAATGATAAGTGTTTTGAAGAGAGGTAAAAGCAGAGAATCGGAGTTGGAATGGAGGAGAGAGGTCTACAGTTTTGAATAAGGAGACAGAGAAACTTCTCTAATAAGTTGACAGGACTAGACAAGAGGTGAGATAAGAAAGAGAGGTTTGTGGGGGAACAACTCCTGAGGCAGGGTGAATGGTAATGCAAAGGCCCTGAGGCAGGAGTGAGCCTCCAGGTTAGAAGGAAAGCAGGGAGTCCAGTATGGCTGAGTTAGAATGAGATAGGGAAAATGAAACAGGATTCCATCCTAACTGTTATAAAACTAATTTTCTTCTCTACCTTGAGAGCTTTGTAGCTGAAAATGGCCTGTAAAAGATAACATTCTCTTTTCCATATGCTTTTTGGCAAAGGCAAGTGTGTTCCAGGAAGCTGTTAGGGATGAACTTTACTCAAGAAGAGAGTTACTGTGTGCAGATGCAAGTTAAATTTACCATTAGTGAGACCATGTGTGAGCAAATTTCTTAAGTTTGGAGAGATTACATCAGTGAATATAGAGTTGTCCCAGTTTCTTTTTTATTTTTTTTCTTTCTCCCTGCTTCTGATGGAGATTTGAAAGAATCAATCTGGAAATGTTCTCAGCAGGAGGCTGGCATAGTAGGCCTCTCATAGGAAGAAGTCTTTAGGGTGGCAACCTTTTTTGAGAAAAGGAGCTGTGTTTTGGCTCCCCAAAATCAAGAGGCTTCTGGAGCAGACCCTATGTGTAGGGAATGGGGGAGTGGGAAATGAAGGGAGTAAAAGCAGGATGTGGTGAAACATGTTGACGTGGGGGGCGGGCATTGTGGAAGGAGTATGATGTTTCTATGGTGATCCATAGACTGCAAACATTCATACCTTCCCTTCCTCAAATTTATGTATGTATTGTATGTATGTATATATGTATTTTCCCTCTAATTTTATTGAGATATAACTGACATACAGCACTATGTAAGTTCAAGGTGTACAGCAAAATGATTTGACTCACATACATCATGAAATGACTACTACAATTAGTTTAGTGAACATGCATCTTCTCATATATATACAGAACAAAAGACATATTTTCCTTGTGATGAGCACTCTTAGGATTTACTCTCTCAACAACTTTCATATATAGCATACAGCAGTGTTAATGTTATTTATCATGTTGCACCTTATGTCCCTGATACTTGTTTATCTAACAACTGGAAGTTTGTACCTTTTGACTGACTTCATCCAATTCCCCCTCCTCCCACCCCTCACCCCTGGTAACCACATATCTTCCTCAAATTGATTAACGATTGTGGGAACCCAAAAGTCAGTGTTAGGCTCTGTGTTCATTTGTTTCTTCTTCTCTATTTCTCTGAACTTTTATAGGCAGATAAAAATAACATGGCTAATCTTCATAATAATATTTACCTATTCTTTCTTTTTTCTTATTAGAAAAATGTATGCCAAATGGACCTTCTAACAGATTATATAAAAGAGTGATCCCAAAGAAGAAGAACAACAACTAAAAAGGTCAGCCATTTAAAGTTATGTGGACAAAATTTATATTCCTTTCAAACACTTTAAGGTTAAGATTTTTCTACTCAATGTTCACTTTTCATTGTGAAAATTGCTCTTAGAAACAAGAACCATTTGGGAAACCAAAGTTGATTTTACCTCCTACTAACTGATATTCCCAGCCTTCTAGAATCCCTGCAGCCCTCTGCCCCCACCCTCTTCAGCTTCTCTTAATGCTCCTTCCTGGAAATGGAAAAACATAACACCAAGTGTTCATTTTTCTGAAAATATATCTTCCTCATTTTAACTTCAAATCGTTTTTTGAAGGTCTGGAGGATGCTGCATCAGCAATCAAAAAATCAAGAGTGTTAGAAAAACATTTTGTGAAGTACAGGACCAAGTAAAGTGAACACTCAGCAGGCACATTCCTGCCTTTCTGTGTCACAGTTTGCCAGCGTGTTGTGCACAAATATGATCCATGTGACTCCTCCACAGTCTGTGTGTGTTTGAAGCAGTACTGCTGGCATTCAGAGATGGGTTGTGCTACCTATTTTAGGCATAGGAAAGAACTAAGACATTTGTGTTTGAAAATACATGGGAAAAGCTATGTACTCTAGTCAACACCTGTGGCTTTTATTTCAACTTCATTAGTTTCAACTCTTCATTAGTTTCAAAAATATGCATCCTTGATGGGATATTTCTAGCCCCTCTTATTCCTTGTCTTCATAAGATATGAATGTTCAAGTGATTTGACAGTGAGCAAAGATATTTTTAGAATTGATGGTCGTATCAACATTTTTATTCAAACAGCTGTTAAAGAGACAAACCAGAAAGGAAAAATTATAGGTAAGTCAGCAGTAGCTAAGGAGATACGGAAACATTTACTCTCCAGCTCTTTCATTTTTAGCCTGCTAATTTTCAGGTGACTGTTTCTTATATACGACATTAATTCAAAAATTTTGGCTTACCAAGAATGTTGTGAGCATATTCTTGTGAGAAGTAACTGGTAAAAAAGATGAAAAACAATTGACTGGAGATGGAGACACAGTGACGTAATACTTGTAAAATGGGGACAAAACTACTTAATTGAATAATTTAATTGGAAATTATACACGTTTTAACACAGGGCACTGTGAAAAGTTACAGTAAAGGTCAGACTCATATTTACAACTCTCTTCAGCATTTCCACTTGTATATTTCACAAACCACTCAAATTCAGCATGGACAAAGCTGAACAAATCATCACCTTCCTCAAACTTTGTCCTCATTCAGCACTTTATATATCCAATTATGCAAGCAAGAAACCTGGCAGTCATCCTTGACTCCTCTCTTTTCTCTCATACCCCACAACTAATTAGTCATAAAAGTCCTGCTGAAATATTATACAAAGAATAATAGAATGGTTGCCAAGGAATAAGGAGAGGTGGAGGTGGGAAGAAATCACGGGAGGAGTACATGGAGCTATATAAAAGGGCCACATGAAGGATCCTTGTAGTGATGGAAGTGTTCTGTATCTTGATTTACCAACATCAATATCCTAGTGGTAATGTTGTATTACAATTTTGCAACATGTTACCACTGAGGCAAATTGGGTGAAGTACACATAGAATTTTTCTGTATTATTTCTTATAATTGCATGTGAATATACAATTATCTCAAAATAAAAAGTTTAACTAAAAAAAATGTCCTGTCAATTTTTACACCTAAAACATCTCTCAAATCTTTCAAATATGTCTGCTTTTCTCATTCTCACTGCCACATCTTTGTCCTAGTTACCATGATTCCTTACCTAAACTGTGGAAATACTCATCTAACTTAGTTATCTCTAATCACAATAATCTTTAAAAACTGCCTTGGGGCTTCCCTGGTGGTACAGTGGTTAAGAATCCGCCTGCCAATGCAGGGGACACGGGTTCGAGCCCTGGTCCGGGAAGATCCCACATGCCGCGGAGCAACTAAGCCCGTGCACCACAACTACTGAGCCTGCACTCTAGAGCCCGTGAGCCACAACTACTGAGCCTACATGCCACAACTGCTGAAGCCCACGTACCTTGAGCCCGTGCTCCACAACAAGAGAAGCCACTGCAATGAGAAGCCCGCGCACTGCAACGAAGACTAGCCCCTGTTCGCTGCAACTAGAGAAAGCCCATGCGCAGCAACGAAGACCCAACACAGCCAAAAATAAATAAGTAAATAAATTTATTAAAAAAAAAACTGCCTTTGGATTCTGACATTCTCTTTCTTAGAAATATGTAATTGCTTCCCATTGCTGTTAGGATGAAGATTAAAACCTCTCATATGGCCCTTATGTGCTCGTTTCATACCACTTTTCATCCACTCTGAATTGGACCCACATAGACTTTCAGTTCCTGCAATGAACTCTGTTCCTCCCCATCTCAGGACCTTCCCCCATGCTCTTCCCTCTGCTTGGAATTTTCTTTCTCCTTCTCCCCTTCTCAGATCCCAGTCTAGGGCAGATGCCCCTGTGATGCACCCTCTAAACATCTCTAGAGTATTGGTCAAAACTGTAATTAAATAGTTAATTTTGGAAGTAGTTTTTTTTGTTTGTTTGTTTTGTTTTTTTGCGGTACATGGGCCTCTCACTGTTGTGGCCTCTCCCGTTGCAGAGCACAGGCTCCGGACGTGCAGGTTCAGCGGCCATGGCTCATGGGCCCAGCCGCTTCGCGGCATGTGGGATCTTCCCAGACTGGGGCACGAACCCGTGTCCCCTGCATCAGCAGGCGGACTCTCAACCACTGTGCCACCAGGGAAGCCCTGGAAGTAGTTTTAACTGTCTTTCCCACAAGAGTACAGGATGTCCCCTACATAGAAATAAGTTCTGTTCCGAGAGTGCATTCGTAAGTCCAATTTAAGTCCAACAAAGTTAGCCTAGGTACCCAACTAACACAATAGGCTATATAGTACTGTACTGTAATAGATTTATAATACTCTTCACACAAATAATACATAAAAAAACAAACACAAAAAATAAATAAACCATTTTTAATCTTATAGTACAGTACCTTGAAAAGTACAGTAGTGCAGTACAACAGCTGGCGTACAGGCGCTGGCAGCGAGTGAACAGGCAAGAAGAGTTACTGACTGGAGGAGGGAGGGGAGGTGGGGGATGATAGAGCTGAAGGATCGTCAGCAATAGGAGATGGAGGGCAAGTTGCAATTTCACTCACACCTGACACTGATGGACACAAGTTCGCATCTTTGAAAGTTCACAACTTGAAGGTTCGAATGTAGGGGAATCACTGCATAAGTTCCAGGAAGGCCAGTACCATTTGTTTGTTTTTCACCGTCATATTCCCAAGTGCTGATCAAACACCATGTACATAGCAAATTGCTTACTATATATTTTTATTGAATGAATGTTGAGTGCTTTACAGTGAGGTGGCATCATTTAACTTACCTCAGATATTGTATTTTGACAAGTCCCATATATATATTTTTTAGCTGCAATGTCTCAATTGTCAATCAGATATAGGTGACCAAAAGAGTATAACCCAAGTATATCCATTTGAAAAACACAGATATATCTATTTTCTAGATAATTTTCAAGGTTCTACCTTCATGTTTTTTGAAGGCATGACAGATATAGTAACTAAATCAGGGGGCAATTTTTAAATTTTCCCTTCCCCTCAAGATACAGGAGACACAGGAAAGTATAGATAAAGGCATGAAAGGCAGTTGTTTCCATGACCACCCATTAAAAGTATTTTTTTTTTGTCCTTAGATCATTCAGATCATATTTAGTATATACTGAATCACATACATTGGTGCTATTATGTGAATTTCCTCTGATTTCCACTGAAAATTCCATGTAGCATCAACGCATCATTGTAGGGCCACACTTTTAATGTATTTTTAAGTTGTATGATTTAGACCATGGACATAAATGTGAAATTTGAATTTGCTGGTCTTTTCACCTCTCATGTCAGAGCCCTATTTTATTTTGTCATTCCCATAGACAATTTCAATCAATGTAGCATCCTATGCTATAGTTCTATCTATATATTAACATACTAACTGATTTTTACGGAGAAACTTCCTTTAATAGAATTTGCTTTTCAAATAGAACTCTTTTGGATGCAAAGGCTTCAAAATATAAAGAAATAAAATTGTAGGGATGAATGACTGACATTAAAATTGATATTTTTGAGCTGTGCACTTTTATAAAGCTTACTAATTCTCTAAAAATAACAAGAAGTGAAGTAGAAAGTAATATGCCAGAAATATTTGATGCTGGAACCTCAAAGCAACTCATGGAAGGCAATATTTTATCTGGCTTTTATATATTATGCATATCCATTTCCTTAAACTTTTTTTCTTTTTAAGTCTTCCAAATATATTTCAAATGTAATATTCTTTTTTAATACTAATTGTTGATATTTATATTATAGCAAAATGTATATTTGGACAAATCTACATAACTTTGTTCAGTGCTCATTATCAGTTCTTACTATAACATTTTATCAAGATTTATTGTTTTCTTTCTTCATAAAAAATAGAACAGCTTCAGTTACTTTTCAGGAAGAATACTTAGAGAATATATATCTCAAGTCTTTGCATATATGAAAATATCTTTGTGGATATGATAAAGAGCCAATAATTAGAAGTCTAGAAATAAACACACAGTCATCAATTTGGGAATTTCAATAGATGGGATGATTTTAGCTTTTAAAGGGTTAAAGAAATTAAAATAATAAATTTCAAGTTACACTAAGGAATTCACTAATAAACAGTTACACACAGCCACTGGTGCTCACATTTCTTTAGCCAAAGCAAGTCATATATGTCCATCCCTAACTTCATGGAAGGTGGGCAAATGATATCCTACCTTAAGCCCAGAAAGAGAGGGAAATATAACTATTTGCAAACAAGTAATCACCATGTATGAGAGAGAGCGAGATAGAAAGATAGCTTATAAAAAAACTATATATATATACGTATATATATATATACGTATATATATGTATATATATATACACACACACATATATATATATAACAGATGTATTGCTAGGTTTATATATATATATATATATATATATATATATATATATATATATGTAAGAGATGCATTGCTAGGTTTATCCTAGTGAAACATTCAAATAAGTGACCCCATAAACTTCTAGAGGGAAAGACTACTTTCAAAAGAATAAAATCAACTTCTATACACACTTCTCTACAATACGAAATATTATAAAACAATAGAGCAACATCCATCAGAATTAAGAGAAATGATTACTTAAATATTTTCACTGGATTAATCTGTAACATATTGTTTTGCACTTTGTCCCACATTTCCTGTTTTTCTTTTTTCCTCCTCATTTCCTTCTTTTAGATTTATTTTTTCTCCTTCCATTTTTTCCTCATCACCATCTTGAAATACATATTTCTATTTTATTATTTCAGTGTTTATCCTAGAGTTTTTATAAAACCTAGGATTTTGAGATAATTGTAAGAAATAATACAAAGATTGTAGGAAATAATAGAAAGATATTCCATGTTCACTTACCCATTTCCCCGCAATGGTGGTGTCTTGAAGAACTATAATACAATATCAAGACCAAGATTCTGACAATGATACAGTCAAGGTGTAGAGCAGTTCATCACTGCAAAGATTCCTCCTGTTCTCCTTTTATAGCCACACCCACCTCCTTTCCCACTTGCCTCCATCCCTGGCAACCGCCTACCTGTTATCTATGTCTATAACCTTATCATTTCAAAAATGTTATATACATGGAATTACAGTGTGTGACCTTTAAGGATTGACTTTTTATACTCAACATAATTCCCTGGAGATTCTTCCAAGTGGTTGAATGTATGAATTTCTTCATATTGCTGAGTAGAATTCCATGGCATAAATATACCACAGTTTGGTCATTAATCTGTTGAAGGACATCTGGGTTTTTTTCCAGTTTTTAATTGTTAGGAATAAGGCTATGATAAAAATTTGTGTACAGGTTTTTTTGTGTTAACCTAAATTTATATTTGTCTAGGATTAATGCATAAGCGGTACACTTGCTGAGTTGTATGGTAGTTGCATGTTTAGTTTCATAAGAAATAGCTGAACTGTTTTCCACAGTGCTTGCCCTATTTTATATTCCAAGTGTAGTTTCTTCATGTTCTAGCCATCTTTAAGTGTTATCATTATTATTTTACCCATTCTTACAAGTGTGTAATGATATATCATTGTGACTTTAATTTGCCTTTCCTTAATGGCTAATGATATTGAGCATTTTTTTTTATTAATAGAATTTATTTTTGTAGAGCAGTTTTAGATTCACAGCAAAATTGAGTGAAAGGATACAGGGACTTCCCATATATCCCTGCCTCTACACATACATAGCCTCCTCCACCATCAACATCCCCCATCAGAGTGGTACATTTATTACAATTGATGAATCTACATTGTATGGATTTTGACAAATGTATAATGATATGTATTCACCATTACAGTATCACACAGAGTAGTTTCATTGCCCTAAAAATCATTTGTGTTCCACCTATTTATCCCTTCCCTCCCTCCAGTCCTTGGAAACCACTGATCTTTTTACTGTCTCCATAGCTTTGACTTTTCCAGAATGTCATAGAGTTGGAATCATACAGTATATAGCCTTTTCAGATTGGCTTCTTTCACTAAGTAATACACACTTAAGTTTCCCCCATGTCTTTCATGGCTTCATAGCTCATTTCTTTTTAATGTTAAATAATATTCATCATCTGGATGTACCACAGTTCATTTATCTATTTACTTACTGAGGGACATTGTGCTTGCTTCCAAGTTTTGGCAATTAATAATAAAGCTGCTATAAACATCTGTGTGTTGGTTTTGTGTGGACATAGTTTTCAACTCCTTTGAGTGAATACCAAGGAGTATGATTGTTATACTGTATGGTAAGAGTATGTTTAGTTTTATAAGAAACTGCCAAACTGTCTTCCAAAGTGGCTGTATCATTTTGAATTCCCACCAGCAATGAATGAGAGTTCCTATTGCTTCAAATCCTCATCAGCATTTGTTGTCAGTGTTCTGGATTTTGGCCATTGTTACACATGCGTAGTGGTATCTTATTGTTGTTTTAATTTACATTTCCCTTATGACATTTGAGGTGGAACATTTTTTTATATGCTTGTTTGCCATCTGTATATTCTTTTTTGGTGAAATGTCTGTTCATGTCTTTTGCCTATTTTCTAGTTGAATTGTTTGGTTTTTTTATTGTTGAATTTTGAGAGTTCTTTATATAGTCTAGATAGTAGTCCTTTGTTGAAAACGTGGTTTGCAAGTATTTGCTCTCATTCTGTAACTTGTCTTTATGTGTTCTTAGTGAAGTCTTTTGCAGAGCAAACATTTTTTTTTAATTTTGATGAAGTCCAATTTATTGATTTTTAAAAAATGGATTCTACTTTTGATGTCAAGTCTAAGAACTTTTAGATTCATCCTGAATCCTAGAGATTTTTCTCCTATGATTTTTCTAAAAGTTTTATAGTTTGACATTTTACATATGTTTGTGATCAATTTTGTGTTCAATTTTGTATAAGATGTGAGGTTTAGGTCAAGGTTCATCTTTTTTGCCTAAGGATGTCCAATTGCTCTGTCACAATTTATCAAAAAGACCATCCTTCCTCCATTTCATTGCTTTTCACCTTTGTAAAAAGTCAGGTGGGCATATTTGTGTGGTTCTGTTTCTAGTTCTCTATTCTGACCCATTGATCTCTGTGTTTATCTTTCTGCCAACACTGCATAGCCTTGATTACTATTTATATACATATATACATTATATCAACTTTCTCTTCCTCTCCCTTTCACACACTCTCTCTCTCTCTCTCTCTCTCATATATACATACATATATACACACACATATATATGTATATATATATAAAGAACATGTAGTGCTGGATGAAAGATAAATATATATGATATATATATATATATATTGCTCTGATGTCAACTTTATCAGGTATAATATAGACATTCCTGCTTTCTTTTGATTAATTTTATATGGTATATCTTTTTTTCATCCTTTTAAATTCAACCTACCTATGTCATATTTGAAGTGAGTTTCATATACAGTTGACACTTGAACAATGTGGAGGTTAGGGGTGCCTGTCTCCTGTGCAGTCAAAAAGCTGCATATAACCTTATAGTCTTCCCTCTGTATCTGAAATTCTGCATCCATGGATTCATCCATCTGCAGACTGTGTAGTACTATAGTATTGAAAAAAAATTGAGTAAAAGTCGATCTGTGCAGTTCAAACCTGTGTTGTTCAGGGGTCAACTGTATTCATCATATTGTGGTATCATGTTTTTTTAATCCACTTTGCCAATATCTCCTTTTCCTTGATGTATTTAGACCATTTATATTTAAGGTAATTATTGATATATTAGGGCTTAACTCTGCCATTTTATTTTTTGTTTTATGTTTGGCTCCTTTGTTTCTTTATTCTTACCTTCCTTTTGATTATTTGTTTATTTATCTTTTTTTTCCTTTGGGTTATTTGAACATTTGTTTTAGGATTCTATCTTGACTTATTAGTAGTTTTATTGAGTATATCATCTTCTTAGTTATGATGATATAATTATCATCTATATTGCCTCCAAGTGGATATATAAGATCAACTCCCTACTGGGCCACATTGCCATTAGGGAGTGTGGAAGTGGAGGGCTAACCTACACCATTTTGTTGCTGCAGGGTGGGTAGCAGACGCTCAGCTACCCACTAAACCTCAGTAACACCAGGGGAGGGGAGTAAGTGGAAGTAGAGTACCAACTAGCTACACTCCTCATAACTTCCAATGACTTGATGTCATATTGGGTGGAGACTTAACTCCTCATGGAGCCCCCTGACCCTAAGGCAAGGGGAGAGCAGAATGTCACCAAGCCAATCTCCCATTATTGGACCAACTTGTTGGTGTAGGGTGGAACTGGAAGCTCATGTTACCATTGGATCCTAGTGACAAATGAGGGGGGAGGCAGGTGGCATGTCAACTAGCCCTGTTTTACATCATCCCCTTCAGTCTTGTTGCTGCTGGGTAAGTGTGGTTGTTCAGCTTCCCAATGGACTTCGTTGATCTCTGGGGTCGGGGCAAAGTGGAGTGCTTACTAGCATTGACTTGCACCACTTTGTTCAGTCTCATGACTTCTGGGTAGCAGTGGAGACTCAGCTCACCATTAGAGCACATAGACACTACCCTTGGGGAGTTTGGGAGCACTTTCTGATTCTCCTGAGAAGGAATGGAAGATCATTCCTCTGTTTGACCTGCCAATACCACCTGTCAAGGTGCCAATACCACCTGTTTCCATTAACAGTGTAGGGAAGATTAGCTCCTTGTTAGGCTCCACCAACACCACCCAGCAGGGGAATCGAAGCATGCTGTCTGCTCCAACAGGGCTGAAAGATGGGATGAAGATCAATTCCTCACTTGGCCCTGCTGAAACTACAGTAGGGGTGGGTGATGGGGGAGTACTTCCTATTGGTGTTTGACTGGAGTAGGGTGGTATGATGGACTGAATTATATCCCCCTCCCCCTCCAAATTCATGTGTTGAAGCTCTAACCACCAATATGATTGTATTTGGAGATAGAGCCTTTAAGGAGGTAATTAATAATGAGGTCATAGGGATGAGGCCTTAATTGGTAGGACTGGTGTCTTTACAAGAAGAAGAAGAGAGACCAGAGATCTTTCTCCCTCTGTGCACATGTGCACAGAGGAAAGGCCATGTGAGGATATAGTCAGAAGGCAGCTATCAATCCAGGAGGAGAGGTCTCACGGGAAACCAATCCTGACCTATGATCTTGGACTTCTAGCCTCTAGACTGTGATAGAAAATACATTTCTCTTTTTTAAACCATGCAGTCTGTAGTATTTTGTTATGGTAGGGTGTTCTATATATTTCAATTAGATCCTGTTTACTGGTTATATTATTCAGTTCTATATGCTTGTTGATTTTCTGTCTGATAGTTCTATCAGTTAGGATGCTGAAGTCCCCAACTATAATTATAGATTTGTCTTTTCTTCCTGTCAGTGCTATCAGCTTTTGTTTCATGTGTTATGGCAGCCCAGGGCAGACTTTTATAAGCAGATACAGCCAAAATGTTTTCCAGTTGTTAAGCCACCATTTCCTAGTCCTTTGGTTACATAGAGCAGGTTTTTCTTGGAGCTTTCTTTTCCTGTGCCTGTTGGTATTTCTGGGTTGGGGGCTTCTGTAGCACGCTGTCTGGTATATATGGGGGATAATAAGGAGACCCAGAGAACTCACCACTGTATCCTTTCTCATGTTCTAAGGTCCCTAGGCAGCTCGTCTTCTTCTTTCCATCTGTCAGGGATTTCCTAGGCTTGTTTGTTGTGTTATGTCCAGTGTAATTTTAGTTATAAAGGAAAGGACCTGGAAGGAATATGGCTGCTCTATCTTGGTGATAGCTATAGTATGTTTCACTAATGTTATCAAAATCTAAAATTAATAAGTATATTTATCCTTCTCCCAAACATTGCAAGGACATCGAAGACTTTAACTATGATCATTTTACTTTCAGTTCTTTATTTTATTGGTTTAGAAATATTAAACTTATAATCTCTGTCTTATAATTGCAATATCTAAACTTTTTGATGGTCTAAAGTCATTGTCATTGGTTATTGCCGACTGCCACTCAATTCATTGCTTTTGTGTGTGTGTATAGTCAGAGAAGTGTTTGTTTTATTTATGCAAAAATGTTAACAATGTTCATCTCTGAGTGATGAATTTATGGATAATTTTATACTACATTTTTATACGTTTTATTATTTTCCAAATTTCCTACTATAAGTATAGATTACGTTTATAGTCATATAAAACCATAAATCTTTTTCTTTTGAAGCTAACATTTCTCATTAGAAAGCTAAGCTTATTGAATATGCCATATATCCACTCAATTAAGTGAAAATGATTTTAATTAAACAAATCATTAACTTGGAGAATAAATCTGTATATGAAAGTACAATTAATTAATTTGCTAATTTTTTAACCTGTTGTGGTCATTACCCTGGGTTTTCCTTGGTGAGGTTGTCTATAATGAGCCAATATGCAAATATTTTCTCTCCCATAATTGTGGTTAAATCGGGACAACTAATGTCAATAAAATAAATGTTTAATTTAAAATGTATTTGAAAGAAGAGCCCCAGTCTGGCTGGATTTGTTAGTTTTATGTCAGATGGTGAAGAGACCTGTAAACAGAAATGCTGGAGAGGTTTGAGGGAAGAACACACGATATTAGTGGGAAGATGATAAGAATCTTTATGGTAGTTACTGGTAGAAATGTTAGAAACACTGCTGTGGAACAATATAGCCAGACAGAAAAGCACCATATCTTTAGAAATCCTCAAGGAGTGAGCTTTTTCTGCCCCCTTTAATATTATCTTTTGGAGTTGAACAACCTAATTAGGCCTTATCACATTTCTGTAGGGTGAGTATGGATTTGGTGTAAGTCATATCCACAAAGGCTTCCGCCTTAGTTGGCCAGTCAATAGCATGTGAACCTGAGGCAGCTTCTTTGATCTTTGCTTTTCTGCCTACTGCTAGTGATCCCTTAGGCTGGCATGCTTAGTGGTCAGCTCTCTTGCTTTTACCCCATCTTTCTATGGCACGATATTGAATCTCAATTTTTTTCTATTTTTTTTAATTTTGGGGGGCTCTGTTAAAAGATAGATGGTGCCATTCCATTCTCCTCATACTATTATATCATTGAAATCTTTTTTAACATTTAAAATGAATTTAGGATTGCATCAAAGTAGCTAGACAGGGCAAAATAATCTGTGAATACATATAAAGTTCTTTACAGGGACTGATATTTAGTAGATGTTCAACAAATATTCCCATCTGTCTTGATTAAACTTCTAGAGAGAAGAAATGTCCTCTAAGCTATTTAATTTACTTTTTAATTCAACAAATGTTTTAATTCAACAAATATTATATTGTCTGCATAGTTTATTTTCTGTTCATTATTTTTTTCTGCTATTTTTATGATTAGCAGACTAGACGTGTCATTACCCATAATGTAGAAATATGATGATAGTGCACATATACCCATTGTGCATAAAATGAAGCAGTGCGGTATAGGACAATAAATGCTTGTCTTTGAAGACCTATGTGATTACCCGGCCTGCTCCACTTTATAGTTGAATGACCATAAATCAATCACTTATTCCCTTTGAATCTCAGCTCATGTACAAAAATGGAGTCAATGATACAGACATTGACTGTCTAATAGAATTGTTACACATAGCAATATACAAAACATTTAAAAAATATGTGCCAAGGTTTTAAAGTGCTATACAAATGTGTTGTGTATCTAAATATATTAGCTACTCACTTAATTTTAAAGGTTTCATTTTATGCTGAGGTCAAAGTTCTTTGAAAATGTTCCACACAATATTTATAGTGTACAATAAGTGTAAATGATTACTTTTTTATAGGTGAGGAACTTTAGTCAGAGAAATTAAGCAGGAGGATAAACTGAGAATAGAATTTCAGTCTCGTTCTCAATCTGATATTTTTATGTGGTAGGTCATATCTTCCTCTTCACCTGTTCCTGAAAACTAAAATTAATGAAAATGTCTTAATGAATAATGAAATGAAAATAACAAGTTATAGAATGTTCAGCTGTGGAGTTTGTGAAACTGTATAGTAACCTCACTGATAGGCAAACATATCTTGTCCAAGAGTGTACATTTCAGTTCAGAGTTCATAAATGAGAAAGCTTAATTTAAAATGTGGTCAAATATATAGTACAGTACAGAATCTTGTCCCCTTCTCAGATAATAGGGTACAGATTATATGAAATGAAGAGTTCTTTCCTTTTTTAAATTCAATCACCAAGCAATTTATAGAAGCTTAGTTTAATCTGGAAGTATCAAAAACCTAATACAGTTGAAGTACCTATTAAACAATTTAAGACATCTGTTATCATAAATGATATTAAAGTAATGAAGAGGTCAAAAAAATCATTTGATAGTTGTTTCTTTGAGACCAAATCCACATACCACAAAGCTGATCAGTAAAGGAACAACCAAGAGGATGTCTGTGCTTTGTAGATGTTCTGACCACATTATTCTTTTTTAGATTTAATCTCATTGGCAAAACACAATACAGTAGCTGCTTTAGTTACAATGAATTTTGGTTATGTCACTTTGAATCACACTCTAATTGTCACAGAAAATGAAGACAATGAAAAAAAAAAGCCTGTGTTCATTTCAAATATATTCATGAGCCATAGACCCAGGGCATTGTTTTCCTGATCATATCCCCAAAGACGTCAGTCAGGCCTTTTCAAATCCAGCCATCTCTTTTGTCAATAAGTCTGCTTAAGAGATGAGATGATTTTGATTCAAATTCAGTATCAAAATATCAAGCCCAACACAGTAATCTCAAACATTACCTATGCATTACCTCTAACTCAATATGCAGAAAACACTTACCCTCTGACATTTCAGAGTAATAAATCAGCACCATCTGTCCCTGGGCTCTGCTTCTTCTCTCCTCCTTACACTCTGCTCAAGGGCATTCATCATGTTCCTTCCATTAGTGCACACCATAAAGATGTGTTGTTCTGACATCTGTATATCAGCCAAAGTTACACTGCAGGGATGCCAAAATACCTTATCATATTGTCATGAATGCCAGCCCCTTTTTTCCCCATTGAAAAGCTCTTTGGCTGTCTGGAGAAAAATGGCTGGACATAAATTTACCATTATTGGTTGCATTTTGTTTGAGAAGAACCCAATGTCAATTACATTACTGCCTGATCTTAGAGTGATTTCAAACATCAGATAGTGAGCGTGAGAATGGAGAAATATAATCCTGTCTTCAAATATGACAATGCCCCAAATTGTAGCTAATTTGACAGCTTCTGAATATAGGGTTTATATACTGCAGATTAGTTTTGTTCCTCGCAGAAAAAAAGTGTATTATGGTACACAGATTTAACAATTGTGACTCCACTAATCCTAAATGACCTTGAAAATTGTTGCTATGTGGTGATTTATATTTTATAATCATATTCAATAACTCTGCTTTAGAGGAGAGAGTTAACATAGCATGCAGCCTATGTTTCTCTAGTCACCATTCCATCTTCTATAACACTTCAGAGGTGAGACAAACTTTATTCCTCTGAGAAAATGCTTCCTCCCAGGATGTGATGCAATTGAAGAATAAGTAAATGGGACTAAAAGTGGTGATATACATGGTTTTCAGTATTCCCTTACAATACTTCTAGATAGGAACATTTGGGATGGTTTTATGGAAGGAGCAGAGGCAAATAGTTAGGAATCTTCACTTGTTATCCCATATTTAATTCTCCCAAAAGTTCTGTTTTATGGGAAGAAACAGTCTCAGAGAAGATGAGCAATTGAGTAACTTTTCTGAGCCACATATTCCCCATTTGGCTAAAAGATTAGATACCTCTAAGACATCTAATAGTTATGGCAGTCTTACTTATTCCCACCTCACCCCCTTTCAGGATCTGCCACACCTCAGATTCCAGAATACTACAGAGGTTGTTGTTGTGTGTGTTTAGGGGTAGTGGTTGTGCTGGGAAGGGGAGGGGTATATGAGACCCATGAATCTTGCTTTTTGTCCTCTTCTAACTTTGATGCTTTAGCTCATGCCTTGCACCTCAGTATCCCTAATCACTGGATTTACTGCCTGGAATACAAGTTCCCTAGTGTCTAGGTCTCCTGCCAGTGGACTTGTTGCCTTTTAAGTGCTTCTAAAATACCTAAACAATAATTTTTTCAATGTCATGTCTTCCTGAATTCCCATTACTTAGTTATCCTCTGCTTTCCATGCTGGCCTGACTTCCAGATTTCAAATCTTCCTTTAGATTTATAATCCAGTGTTCTGAACCATATGTTTGAAGTAAACAAACCCTAATATTACTGTGTTGTCTGGATTTTTTTCATCTTGCAGTTTTACCTCAACTTTTCCCAGTTTTGCCTTTCTTAACTGCAGTCTGATTCCCAACTTTGACAAAGTTAGTGGTCAAAGTGCACATTTTTTCCGATCTTAATATTGATTGGTGCATGTATGAGTGTGTTGTTAATGGGGGAAAAAAAACCCACTCTTCCTAATGTCCACCCTTCTTTATCTGCTTTATTACATTATCCTAAAAGATCTGTTTTTTAGGAATGATTCTGTTTGGGTTGTTGGAACTATAGAGACCTATGAACTACTTCTGCAACGCTTAGGTGATTGTCTCATTAGAAACACAAAAGATCAGGTAAGGTAAAAGAGAAGAAAATGTACCATGCCAATATTTTTTTTTTAAAATCACAAATAGAAAACCAAATATTTTACTTTTTCTGAAGGCTAAAACATAGTTATCATTAAGTTAGAATTTTTCTTGATTAGGTTATAAGTGGAACACTATAGAAGGATGAATGAGTTCACATTACAAGTCATTTTACTCTTGCAATTTGGATGTAAAATATAGTTTACATTTAAATTGTAAAATTAAAAATGTGTCAGGCAACTTAGAGAAGTATATGACACTTATATTGCAAGTCCCTTAATATGACCATTTAGTTTATATGACCACCTGTAGTGCCTATTCAATGTGAGGATAAGTTTTAATTGAGGTATGACAAAAAAATGTTTTTGGGAGAAAATGAATTACATGGACAAAAATATGTTTAATCAAAATAATATCAATGGATTCCACCTAGGAACATTATCTTTACTTGTGATTATATTATTCTGGAAAATAAATGATAAAATTGAGAATTGTGACCAAAATTACAAAACACAAGATGTTTTAAGAATAAATGCATTCTTTTTCTTTAGGGGTTTACACAACCATTTTGTCTCATTATGCCTTATTGGTGTAAACCCCTGAAACAAAACTGCATGTATTATTAAAAATGGCCACCAGAAATCCCTGGCCAACCAGCATCCTCCTTGCAATTTCTGTATCACCCTTATTTAACTAACAGTTACAGTGGCATTTATCTTTTCCTAGTCTAGGAATGCAAGCATTGCTATCTACAATATTTTTATTTAAACTATTATAAAAAGCATATCTTTGTCATATTTAATATCTTTTGTGCTACCAACAAGAAAGACTATTTTCTTTTAGATCAAAGAGTCTTTATAATAATCTTCTATAAAAACAAAAAAGCAAAGTCAATTCTGTGATGTGAGAGCATATTTTTTTCCATTACACTCCAACTCTAAAAACTGATCAAAATTATAGCAAAGAAACCATTTTCCCAGGTTTGAGTTGATATTTTAGAAATACATACACACACACATACACACACACGTCTCCTAACTTGATTTTAAAATGAGGTTGAGTCTTCCAATATACACTATGTGGGTTTAGGCAATTGCCCATATCAAATTTGTGAAATGTATTGATTTTTAATGAAAATATATTGAAAGGGTGGGAATACCATAACATTTCAACTATCTTGCCTATAACCAAATAAAGTGAAGTGTGTTTGTTTTTAAATTTACTCTTAGCTTATCAGTGCTGTTGTCAAAAAGAAGGCATAGTCTCAGGCAGAATACAGGTGTCGACATTTTTGGATTTCATTTTCTCTAAATAGGCTTCTTTTTGAATAAGATTGCATTCAAAGGCTGTCTTTCAAGACAGTTCTATTTCTCTTTGAAGTGAGAATTTTCTGTTCCTACGTTTGCATTTTTAAAAGTATTTTAGAAGGAAAAGATGTCACCTCAAATCAGTGACGCAACACTTACTAACTTGAAAATTTAAAGGCAACCATGGTACTCTATAATTAATATACTTCAAAATTTCCTTCAACTACTCTTCAGAGTGGCATTCTGATAAACAAATCCTTTGAAAACTCACAGCCAAGAGTAAGAGTAGAATAATTATTTGGATCTTGTGAACAGAATTAGAGAAAAGGAAAAACACTTTTATCACTTTTCTGAAAATAACTGATCAGATAGGCCTGATTTTTTCTTCATAAGTACAAAAGGCCTGGGATTCCTGATATCCATTCCATTTCACAGCTCTGGCACCATGTATATATTTAAGTTTCTCTGGTAAAATGTTTTCAAAATCACGGTAGCAAATAATTCTGCTTTTGTTTTGTTGTTTGTCTGCTTTTTGGTGAGTCTTCCTGAAAAATCTGTTTTTATATACATATGTTTCAAGAGAAAATTAAAGACATTTTAAGGGCTTTGCAGGGAAATGTAGAAAAAATGTTAGTAGAGATGACAAGTCTATTAAAATTACGACCTTTCTTTTGATGTTTTCTTAATTTCTGCCCATGAAGGAATTTAGAATATGTCTCCTCAAAATATGCCACTATAGCATGTTGATAATTTTGAATTAATAGCAGATGCAAGAACAGCACTCTGACTCTACTTTTGATTCCTGAAAGCAGGGGATGAAATTCTTATATGAGACATATCCTCTCTATACTAGAAGGAAAGAAACATTCTTTTTTGTTTTTAATTTTGTATTAATTTGTATTAGAGTATAGTTCCTTTCTTATCAAGGATGAGAAATAGAGACCAAGAGAATTCTATACAAAGAGACCTTGTTAAAATAACTCTTATCTTCCTTCAGCTTCCCCACATAACTTAACTACTTTTCCACAATTGCCTCTCGCACTTCAACCCACTACAGAAGCATGTAGGTTTGACATTTCTTTGGGTCTTCATTCCTTATAAGGGCCCCCGTCTCACATAAAATTAATATAAATGTATATGCTTTCCTCTTGTTGACCTGTCTTATGTCAGTTTATTTCTCAGGCTCAACCAAAAAACTCTAAGAGGGCAGGGGTAAAAATTTTCCTCCCCTATACCCATGTAAGAATGTAAAGAGAAGAAGACTAATAATTATTAATTAAATATTGTCAAAGCATGTGAGGGGAAAATATCTGTGAAAAAACAGGCTCTTTTCTATTTTTTTCTTTAGTTTTCCAGTCTGGTGGCTCTATTACATCCCTGGCAATAATCAAGCCAGGGTTCCTGAAAAAAATGGGTGTCTTTGGGCCTGTAAGGCAAATGTATGTAACTGCTCACCTGTTCTAACAAAACTGCTACTTGGTAAGTTTAGTTTAATCTTTAATGGATAGTATTTATTATTTTTCCTTTTCTGCTAGCTCTTTGTGCAGCTATGTAGCCATTTACTTTCTCTTTGTGTGAGCTCATACGTTTATAAAATCTGATACCTTCCTCTCAGATGTCTTAACAAGTGGAATGCTTGTGAAATGCTTGGAAAGTTGTGAAAGCTACTTCCTATTTAGAACATGTAATAATCAGCATCTTTCTGCTTTGAGAAATTAAAATACTTAGTCAAGATTGTAGTAAGAAAAATCCTCTTAGATTGTAGTACTATCACCTAAGTAAGGGTCAGCAAACTATGGCCCACAGGCCAAATCTTCTCTGAAACCAGTTCTTGTAAATAAAGTTTTATTGGAACACAGTCACACTCATTTGTTTATATACTATCTATTGCTGCTTTCACACTGCAACAACAGAGTTGAGTAGTTGAAATAGACTGTAGGTTCTGTAAAGTCTAAAATATTTACTAATTGGCCCTTTATAGAAAAAAATTTGCTAACTGCTCACCTAATCAACATTATCTTGAGTTCTGTTGAGATTATTCATGTGTCAAGATTTGCATTAAGAAGTATTCATTTTATAACAGATAGGCCCCTATATACTGTTTACTATAAATAGATATACATTAATTCCCTTCTCTCAACCCTACATCTTCCCTTTAAGAACTGGGACTTTATGAAAATTTATCAGGAATTCCCTTGCGGTCTGGTGGTTAGGACTCAGTGCTTTCACTGCTGGGGCCTGGTTTCAATCCTTTTTTTGGAAACTAAGATCTCACAAGCCACATGGTGCAGTAAAAAAAAACCAAAAAATGAAAATCTATCATCTCTATTCCTACACTGGTGCTGTGAAAAATCTGTCTCATTAACTCATTCATTCATTTATTCATTCATGTTTACTTAGTAATTACTATGTCAGCCACTGTGCTAGATGCTTGTGCAATAGTGGTGAAAACCTCAGAGACAGTCCTTGCTTTCCCAAAACTGACCTGTAAGTTCTATGCATTCCTTCTCATGGCCAATCTTTCCTGCAACATCTCCCAATTATTTCCCTCCCTACCCCTTGTGGGTCAGACTGGACTATTCACTAACCTCCAAAGGCAATACTGTATTATTCTTTCCATCTGGAATACCTCTCTGTTCCACTGCCAGCTGTCAAAATCCTACCATGGGTTTCCTCGTAAGATGAAAGCCTGGCTTGTTTTATAGCTTTTCCTTTCAATCCTCAAATTTCAAGAAGTGGTATATAATTGATATAAACAAGTAGTAAAGCTATGATTATCCCCCCAAAAAAACCAAACAAACAAAGAAAACCAATAATGGTGGACTAGACTCTGTGAGAAAACCTTGAAAGAAGGTGACGGGCAATAGATAATCAGCTTGAAGAAAGAAAAACATAACCCAAAAACATATGAGGGACTATTCTACTATAAAACACAGGAGTAAACGCCATGCTTGTAGAAAGGTAATACCAGGAGTAAGAAGAAGCTCAAGGGCAACCAACAGCAAGGATAATTGGAGTACCACAGAATGGGAAACTGGTCACTTTGGCCACTGAAATTTACATCCCACCTGACATTTGGAGTAGATAGTAGCTGTGTCAGTGTCTACTTTTAGGCAAAAACAGGTTTAAGAGGTGAGGAGAAACTCCTCATGATACATGAGATGATTTTTTTTTTTTTGGTAGTACACTGACATTTTTAAAAATTAATAGTTATATGTAACTGGCATAGTAACCTATGATTTCATGGATATAACTACTTAGAGTGAGTTTAAATTGAGTTAAAAGTGAATTAACTTAAAGTTATTAATAAAATAAAATTATAGTGGTGTTCAGATATAAAAATTGTGAAAGTGATAAACAAATGACTTAAGTTTGAGAAATACTGTACTAGAATATGTATTACAAGAAGAAAAAATAAATCTAAGATGAGAAAGTCAAATATAAGAAAAAACAATGAATAAAGGACCAAAGGGTAACAGATTATGCCACCCCAACATATGCCACTTTTGACATAAGCATTATTTTGAGCTGAAGGCAACTGAGAAGAAGCCAATGCAAGAGAAGATTTTTCCCCTTGTTTGTCTAAGAATAAGACATAAATTTACAAAGGCATTCCTCATCCTCTCTCTACCAGAGGACAAAAGTTTACCAGAGAAAACTTTAAAGTTTTACCAGAGAAAATTTTAGGCCCTTAACAGCCTGGAGAATGCACCAGAGGAGTCTACATAACAAACTTTACTAATTAGTCTTTACCTCTGCCCTTGTAGATATAAAACTGCTTTCCTTTGTCCTGTCATTTCTCCACAAATTTATTGTTCTTTATTGAAAATGCCATGTAAACTGGAATTCTAAGCCAATTTGGGTACTTATTTCTCCCTGGGTATCTCCTATATATGCATGAGGTATACATTTTAATAAACTTCTGTTTGTTTTTCTCTTGTTAATCTTTTATTACAGAGGTCTCAGCCAAGAACTCAGAAGGGTAGAGGAAAAATTATTCTTTTTCCCCTACAGAAAGTAATACAAATTGTTAAAACTGATAACTGTTGATGGTAAGAAAAAAAAGTTAAATTTGAAACTGGAACTGAACTCCACATTTTAAAAGGGAAAGAGGAAGAGGGAAAGCAGGAAGAAAAGAGGTATGTAGGACTTCCCTGATGGTGCAGTGGTTAAGAATCCGCCTGCCAATGCAGGGGACACGGGTTCGAGCCCTGGTCCGGGAAGATACCACATGCCACAGAGCAACTAAGCCCATGCGCCACTACTGAGCCTGAGCTCTAGAGCCCACGAGCCAGAACTACTGAGCCCGCGTGCCACAACTACTGAAGCCCGCACACCTAGAGCCTGTGCTCCGCAACAAGAGAAACCACTGCAATGAGAAGCCTGCACGCCACCATAAAGAGCAGCCCTGGCTTGCAGCAACTGGAGAAAGCCTGCGTGCAGCAATGAAGACCTAACACAGCCAAAAATAAATAAATAAATAAAATTAAAAAAATAAAAAATGTATGTAAATATGTGCTGCATTTCTTGTTTTTGGTTGAGGGACAGAAAATAAATACCAATGAATACTTTTGAAAATCTAGGTTTAAATGTTCGTATTGTTGTTGAAACCAAGTTCCTGTGCCCCAGGCACAGTAAGGCCAAACAAACCTAATGTTGGCTTTTGGAGCAGAGAAAGATTTATTGTAGGGCTAAGCAAAAAGAATGGGTAGCTTGTGCTCAAAAGACCAGAATTTCCCAATGGGTTTCAGGGAAGAAGTTTTTATAGACAAAATTTGGGGGGAGGGCTGCAGGGTGTGTAACCCTCTTCTGATTGGTTGGTGGTGAGGTAACAGGGAGGTGTTCCAGGAATCTTGGTTATCAGCCTTCTTTTTCCAACCAGTCTGGGGTCCATGTGCTTGTGGTCAGTCTGAAGTTACCATCCTCTACCTGTGTGGGGGGCCTTAGCTCCTGTAGAAGAACTCAGAGATATGTTTCAAATTGTTATGCACATCCCCAGAGGAGGAACCAGGACCAGGTCCCATGATGCACTATTGTTTCTTTCTGCATTTCCTCACTCTCCTAATTAGTAACTGTTGAATCTGCCCTTTGGAACTCAGGGAAGGGCTAGGAGGCTGAAACCTTTTTCCTACAAACAGAAATGGGGGACACGGAAAGGCTTTTGTACTTGGAAGGGCCCCACAGGGTCCTGCTCGGTTTCAATCCCCGCTTTTCTTTAATACTCCTCAATCTTGAGGGGAACAGATGTTGGACAAGAAAGGGAATAATGTTTTGGTTAGAAAGGTTAATCATAAACTCAGCAGAGAAACTTGGTTTTAGGGGGACTCAGTTTCAGTATTAAAGTTTAAGGATAATCACTAGCAGAATACACATGTAGAGAGAAACACACATAAACCTAAATAGAAACATATACTCACACACATATTTCAAAAAATTAAGAAAAAACATGAATTAAAGAAAAAATACTTAAATGCATAGATAATAGAAAGGACAAAATTATACATTGGGAATAAGACCAAATATATATAGGAGTAATATAAGGAGGTTAAACTCTCTCAGATTGGCTAAAAACGTCCAACTGTTGTTTACATGAGACACAAGAAGTTTGAGAATAAGAGATGAAAAATATACTAGGAAAATATTAATAAATAAATGCAGGTGTGACATTATTAATATCAGAAAAACAGAATTCAAAGCAAAAAGTGTCAAAAGGGCACAGAGAGAATATTTTATACTGAAAGAATAATCCATCAAAATATATAGCAGTCATGAACTTTTATTACTTAATTATGTAGTTTCAAAATATATCAACAAAAACTGATAGAATTTCAATGAGAGCCAGGAGGAAACACTTAACTTTGCATAATAAGGTCAGGAAAAGCAAAAAAAAAAATAATAATAATTTCAATGAGAAATCTGCAATCGTAGTGAGAATATAACATATTTCATTAAGTTTCTAGATCAAGTACATTAAAAAAGTGAGAAAGAATATAGAGTATTTGAATGTAACAATTAAAAAATTCAATTTAATAAACATATAAACACATACACACACACACACTCACAGTTGTACTGTTGCAGGAGAACAGGGTGTGAGAATCGTCATGTCCCAGATCTCAGGTGAGTTCCTGGGATGGGCCACCAAGTGAGGGTCCTTAGCTTCATGCAGGAACGAATATAAGAATGAACCATAGTAAAGTGAAAGCAGGTTTATTTAGAGAGATACTCCATAGGCAGAATGTGGTCTGTCTCAGAATGTGAGAGTGGCCCTGGGATGATTAGTTTTTATAGGCTAGGTAGTTTCATAAGCTAATAAGTGGGAGGATTATTCCAACTATTTGGGGGAAGGGGTGGGGATTTCTAGGAATTGGGCCACTGCCCACATTTTAGCCTTCTATGGTCAGCCTCAGAACTGTCATGGCACTTGTGGGTGAGTCATTTAGCATATGCTAATGTATTACAATGAGCACACAGTGAGGCTCAAGGTCTACAGAAAGCCGAATCTTCCTCCATCTTGGGCTTAGTAGGTTCTAACCAGTGTTTTTTGTATCCTCAATGGCTATGTTATTCTTTTAAAGGTTGTTCCCTGCCCTCTTTCCTCCTGTCTCAGTACTTGTAAAAAAATACAGATTATTTTCAAGCACATGTAAAATATTCTCAAAAACAGACCATATACTAAGCCTCTAGAAAAAAATCTCAACGAATAAAAGAATTAAAATCTTCTAGGCCACTTTACCCTTCTTGACCACCACACAATAAAATTAGAAAGGAATAACCAAAATGTAACAAGACAAAAGAAAGTCCTATATACCTGCAAATTTAAAAGCACACTTTGGAATATCTCTTGGGTTAAAAAGGAAATAAAAATGAAAATTACAATTTATGTAAAACTGAATGACACCACATATCAAACTGGTAGAAAGGGACAAAAAGGAAATTTAGGGGAATATATATATAGCTCTAATAAAATGAATTTATTAGAAAACAAAAGTACAAAATAAAGAAAACAAACTTTTGACTCATGAAGCTGATAGAAGAACCACAAAATACATCCCGTTAAATTGAAGAAAGAAATTAATAAAAATAAGTGCAGAAATAATAGAAAACAAAACAAAATAGAGACTTGATCAATAAAACACAAACTAATACACTGCAAGGACCAAAAAATAGACAAACTTGTTGAATGTAATTAAGAAAAAAAGGAAAGGAAATTCAAATAAACAGCTTAAGGAATAAAAAGGGGACATATTTATTTATTTTTTTAATAAATTTATTTTTATTTATTTATTATTTTTGGCTGTGTTGGGTCTTCGTTGCTACACACGGGCTTTCTCTAATTGCAGCGAGCAGGGGCTACTCTTCATTGCAGTGCATGGGCTTCTCATTGCGGTGGCTTCTCTTGTTGCAGAGCATGGGCTCTAGGCCTGCAGGCTTCAGTAGTTGTGGCTCACAGGCTCTAGAGCGCAGGCTCAGTAGTTGTGGTGCACAGGCTTAGTTGCTCCATGGCATGTGGGATCTTCCTGGACCAGGGCTTGAACCCATGTCCCCTGCATTGGCAGGTGGATTCTTAACCACTGTGCCACCAGGGAAGCCCAGGACATATTTTAAGAAGAAATTAAAACTTCTTATTAACTCAGGCTATGGAAATACTATATTAGAACACTGATGTGGTAAAATCACCAAGATATTTGTTGAATAAAATAAATGAATTGCAGATCCCATGCAAAGTATGATCCCATTCAGGTTAAACACAAAGCAAAGCAACATTGTGTATGTAATCGTGTTAGAAAACATCTGGAAGGACTCATTTCCTAACTGATAATAGCACTTACCACTGGGAGACAGGATAGGGCATTTGAGGTAGTGTGCAAATTGTGTCCTAGTCTTGTAATATTTTAATTATTTTACCAAGGGAACATATTCATTTATTACTTGTTTAATTAAACATTAGCCTAAAACAAAAAAGCAATCACAACAAAACAGTAATATTGACCAATTAACTTGTTATTATGATTGGATTATAGAGATAATGGAGAGAGTTTAAGGAAACAATGAGGCTAAGAGGGGCAGGCAGGAGTCAGATAAAAGGTCCTGCAAAATATTCAGTTGGCCAAAAAGTTTGTTCAGGTCTTTCCATAACATCTTACCAAAAACCCAAACAAACTTTTTGGTCAGCCCAATATTATTGATTTTTGCCACAAAGGTGAAATGGGAGCAGTTGAAGAGTATTAAGAAAGATTTGTGCTTGAGAAAATTAATCAGATGCTAGAGAATATTTTTGCACATGAATGCATTTGTAGTAAAGAAGTTATTTGTGAGCATACCTTATTTGCCTGTCTAAATTGTACATTTTTGAGAGCAGGGCATGTGTTTCATTATTTTGGAATTGTACCACAATGCCTATCCAAATGTTGTTTTGTAAGTCAGCATAAGAAAGTTTGTTAAATCAAATTTGAATTGTGGTGCTCTGATTCCATGAAAGTGAGAGTATTCACAAAAGCCTATAATTCTCCTTAATTCCTAGCATATTATCAGAATGATTAGAAGGATTTTGTGATTCTTAGAGAAAAATATTTAAAGTGCAAAAATGATCAGTTATTAATGACAACCACTGCTGAATATTGTGGTAAGTGAAACTGAGCAGGACACTGTGGGGCTTCTGGGCATGGAAGCCTTTCCATGTCCCCTGTTTCTTGTTTGTAGGGAACAGACTCCAGCCTCCATAACCTTCCCTGAATTCCAAAGGGAAGATTCGAACAATTGTTAATCAAGAGAGGAGCAGCCAATAGACCACCTGAGGCAAGATTAAAGGAAACAGAGAAGCTCATCAAGAAGGTTACCTGAGACCAGATTAGAGGAGAGCAGGCCCTGCACACACCCTAATCTTATCAGCAACCCCACCCCTGAACCGATGCCATAAAACTCCTCACCAAACTCCCTGGGTCGGGACACACAGTTTTTGAGGCAGGAGCCTGCTGTGTCCCCCTTTGCCTGGTAAAGCAATAAAGCTAGTCTTTTCTACTTCACCCAAACCTCTGTCTCTGAGATTTGATTTGGCACTGGTGCCCAGAGGCTGAGCTTTTGGCATCACAATTTTTCCTGGCATTCAACATTGCAATTTAGAACTGTAGTACTTACTAACAGAAAATGAAGATATAGTTAAAGTCCTATGCTTCACTATGGAATCTAAATACCTCATTTCAAGCTATATGAGAAAAAAAAATCTTCACAATGTTTCAGTATGCTTCAAAAATGCTAATTGTTCTCTATGCTATTTGCTTGATTCAAGCAAGGGGCAATCCATATATTAACCATGTGAAGCAATGGGTGCACAGGTTGAAATTATTGCCTACACTGTAGTTCCCCATGGCTAATTTAGGGTTCAAGCAGGTCTAAGGGACCAATGAGTCCTTGATGCATAACTGCAGTGATTTTTGTCTTTTAAAACATTCTGAATCAAAGAAGAATTTGCCCATCAGAATAAACTGCTATTACAAGCAAAGTTCTCTCACTGGTAATTGTTAATGAATAATCTGACAAGGAGCTTCTTACTGTTAGGCAGTCTGTCATCTACGAGGCTCTCACATCAACCATTTCTGGACTTATGCTACAGTAATGATAATTTAAAAAATGAGTCATTTTACTAAATCTCATGTAATCTTGATATTTTGTGTTAACTTTCTTTCCTTTTAGTCACAGTCATGTTCTTTGCTCAAGACTTAAAACAATTCAAACAGGTCAGTGAGAGCTGAAGAGGAACCTATGCTCTAAGGCCCTGGCATCTTCCTTTGAGATCTTTTAAGTATGTTCTAGAATGTTCTAGTTTTAGTATTCACTTCATACTGCTAAAAGGTAGGAAAGCATTATTGTCAAACCCTTCTACTATCTTTTTTTCCCAGCTTTATTGAGATATAATTGATGTATAATGTTGTGTAAGTTTAAGATATACAATGATTACTCCAATAGGGTTAGTTAATACTTCTATCATTCTACACCTCACATAATTACCTTTTTTTTTATGGCGAGACCACTTAAGATTTACTCTTTCAACAACTTTCAAGTACATAATACAGTGTTACTAACTATAGTCACCATGCTGTACATTATATCCCTAGAATATAGTCATCTTATAACTGCAAGTTCGTACTCTTTGACCAACATCTCTCCATTTCCCCCACACCCAGCCCCTGGCAAGCACCATTCTACTCTCTGTTTCTATAAATTTGGCTTTTTAAGATTGTACAGATAAGTGAGCTCATACAATATTTTTCTTTCTCTGCCTGAATTATTTCCCTTCTACTATCTTTTGAGAGATTTTTTTTAATACTTATGACAAAGCAATTGCCTTATACTAGTAAGGTTCTCAAAATATTTTATAGAAAAGTTACAATGCTATTTTCCACACACTTATGGAAACATCTCCACATCATTCAAACTCTTTCAACTATTCAACTATTGAACACAGTTGTCTCTCCTGTATTGACATAATTTGTGGGGAGGAGAAAACAAACAAATAAATAGACAAATCTACCCCCCTCTCAAAAATAAAAGGAATAAATGCAATAACCCTTTCCTCTGATCCCCTCTTTTTTTAATTAAATTTATTTATCTATTAATTTATTTATTTTTGGCTGTGTTGGGTCCTTGTTGCTGCACGCAGGCTTTCTCTAGTTGTGGCGAGTGGGGGCTACTCTTCGTTGTGGTGCACGGGCTTCTCACTGCAGTGGCTTCTCTTGTTGTGAAGCATGGGCTCCAGGAATGCAGCCTTCAGTAGTTGTGGCTTGTGGGCTCAGTAGTTGTGGCTCACGTGCTCTAGAGCGCAGGCTCAGTAGTTGTGGTGCATGGGCTTAGTTGCTCCACGGCATGTGGGATCTCCTCGGACCAGGGCTTGAACCCATGTCCCTTGCATTGGCAGGCGGATTCTTAACCACTGTGCCACCAGGGATGCCCTGATCCCCTCTTATATCTTTGTTTGAACGCTGGTTTGTAAAAAGTGCAGAAAGTGAATTGTTAGATGATGTTCATCTTGTAGCTTTACTCTCTAACAAACTCTGAGGAGCTTTCCTGGAAAGGACAAAGAAGGAGCAGTTACTTTGCTCTATAGAGAAAGTCCTCTTTAGACTTACAGCAAACCACATGACAGAAAATGAGCCAAGTACTCAAAAGTTAATGATAATGTGTAATACCTAAGAGTAAATGAACTATGTGCAAGTCTTTGTTCGCTTTGGATTGTCTCTTCCTCACTAGAATTACTATCCAAACAGAAGTCAAAGATATTTTTTTAAAAATCCCTTCTTCATTGGGTACCCTGAAATTTATATTCATTCTCCCAATTTATGTTGCAATTAAATTTGGGGCAATATAACTCTACAAATAATCACACCAGTTTTTCCTTTTTCATTAAAACAAGTGCCATCTCCACAGGTAAATGTAGGGTATTTATATACATATATGTATATACCTTGATTTTTAATTCAGAAGCAAGCTCATCAATAATGCATGCATTCTCTTGTCTTTATTGGTAGTTTGCCAAAGGTGTATGCCTCTGCATAGGCCATAGAGAAAGAGTTAAGTAGAGAAACAAAACAATTAGCCCGTTTTAGTGCCCCAAATAAGTGACAATAAGGTAAGGCAGAGTGGGTTACCTGCTGTTTGGTACTCATAATAAGTATTTTTAACTGCATTCATTAACTTATTATGTTATAAATAATTATGCGGATTTTAAACACAAAGTGTTAGTTTCCATGGAAGAAGATCCATTATTGTAGTGTAATTATCCAGATATTTTTTGTTTGTTTTGAACCTATGTAGCACTAAATTCTATCAAAAATGTCATTTGTTAATACAGATGAAATCATTTTAATGGCAGCACCTGTCTTTTTATAATGCTATTTAGGTAATTTTGAACCTATAATTGGTCTATGCTTAAGGAAAAAAATGGAAATTATAATAAAATGATTGACTTTTTTAAGAGAGGAGAGGAGAAAGAAGAGGGGAACAAGTCATACAGGTACCCAAGACACTGATCAGGAGGATAGCCCAGGGATGGAATAGGGTTCCAGCTTGGGGGTAAGGGCACAGGGCTGACAGACAAACAGCTCCTTTCCTTCACTCTTGCCTCCCTGCTGCTCTGTTTCTCATTAATTATTCCTGTCTAATGGAGCAGGAATGAAAGCAGACTAGAGGACTAAAAAGGAGGCTGGAGGCCTGCTGTGATACCAGCCCAGATGTGGTTGTCCTGACCCTGACTTTGGGGGCCTATGGAAGGCCCCCTTGCCCACTTTGTCCTGGCTGACCAGGAAAAGGAGACAGGGAATGATTCTCCTTGAACCCATTCTCCCTTCTCTGGGCACTGAACTTTGGGCAGGTGAGAGAAGTGGTCCTTGTGTGAGGGGACCAGCACGATGTGAGCTCCAGGGGTTTTTCTGCTTGCTCTTTTTGGTTGGTTTTTTTCCTGACCTCAGTAGTTTCCTAATGTGCATGTGCAGATCAGTCTATAGCCAAAAAACTCAAGGGAAACCTTCATAGGTCTTCAGAACTCTTACTGGGCAGCTCTCTCCTGTATGGTACTCTGCCCTATGAATTCTATCTGCCTGACTTCGCTGAATGCTGAAGTCTGTCTCAACTTTGGGAAACTGTCAGGCTCTGTTTAGGTCCTCCCCTCCCTGTTCTACAGCCTGGGCACTCTCCAGACATTAAGCCAGAATAATCATAGGGTTTACCTCATTTTCTCCCTTTCTTTTGGAAATAACTCTTCTGGACTCTCTCTTGTCTGATGTCTGAAAACCATTGTTTAAATATTTTTCTTGATTTTTAGTTAAGGCAAGAGGGTAAATCTTGTCCTTCTTATTCCATTACAGATTGAAGTGTAAATCTAGTTGTATATTTTGGTTCGACAAACAAGAAAACAAAATCCACAAATTGACTCAGATTTTGGTTTGAACTACCATTTTAAAATCATATATATAGAGAGTGTACAAGAAATTATCCATATCCTTTGAGTTCTAATCACAGATTGCTTTGCATTCCTGTTGGGGACAGAACAAAATCTTACAGCAAATTCTGTTTCCTGAATCTTAAAGCTAAATTAGTTCTTCCAACCTATACATAGAGCTGGGAATGTGTGTGTCTATGTTTGTTTCTTTAGTGTTCCATGTAATCAGTTCTCAAGACCTTTCCCCAGATCCAACTTTTTGTAAATGTGCCATGGTACATTGTAGCTGCTATATTAAGTCTTTTTCTTGACTCATTTCACTCTTTACTATCACAGACTTAAATCAAGCACCTGTTTCATTCAAACATATATATTAAAATAGAATTTTGTTTGATTTATTTGTATATATGTCTTTCTCTGTGTGTGTGTATATATACATATACACACAGAGGGAAAGACACAGGCACACACACACAAAGTTAGACAGAAAATTAAGCACATGATCTTAGCTTACCTGTGTGAAAACTGTAATTTATTTGAATTGCAATAATTTCAGAGTGATCAAGGTGGTGGAGTTGCCTGCTTTCTATATGTGAATTTATTTTCTTCCTGCATTTTTACCTTTCTTCCTCAGGTTTTCCATAGCTTCAACACTACTGCTCTGCTCTGGCTATGCATGCTGATTCTTGGACTATCAACCACTTTTTACTCTCTCTAAACTACCAGAATGATGAAATCATGAATGCTGAGTGACATTTAATAAAATCGTACTTTATATTACAGTTTTCTTATTTGTGATTTATTACAAGGATATACTATGCAGAAAATCATTTTGGTTTCCACCTTCTTTTATTTTGTGTTTCCAAATGCTTTATTGAAAATACTTTGGCATAACTGGCCTATCAGATGACTTTTGAACCTAGACATAAATCTTTGTTTTTTTAATTAAATTTTATTGGAGTATGGTTGCTTTACAGTGTTGTGTTAGCCTCCACTGCACAACAAAATGTATCAGCCATACACATATAGATATCCCCTCCCTTTTGGACTTCCCTCCCATTTAGGTTACCACAGTGCACTAGGTGAGTTCCCTGTGCTATACAGTATATTCCCATCAGTTGTCCATTTTATACGTAGTATCAATTATGTATATGTGTCAATCCCAGTCTCCCAATTCTTCCCACCCCACCCCTTTCCCCCTTGGTATCCATACATTTGTTCTCTTCTAGACATAAATACTTGAGTCTAGTGGCAGGGAGGGGGAGATGGGATTCTGTCACCCTGGCTGAGATGTTTACCTTTATGTAAATGTGCAAAGCTTTATGTTCAGTTGGGGCCCATGAGTGATGCTTTAAAATGACATTTTCCAAAGTCAAAGAGCATGTCCACACTGGGAATGGAATTAAAATATGTGGTCCCTGGCAGTGATTCCCTCTGATATTTGTGTTCCACATTTGAATATGCAGTTTAACAATATTACTGACTCACATGCTGAGAGCACAGGATTTATTTCTAAAAATAAGACATGAGACATCATTTATAATTTTAGCAAATGTTCTGTTTTTTTAAAAATTAGGGACATTTAGCCCTATATCATGCATCTGAAATCCACACTATGTGTTTAATTTGGAAAACCCACAAGTTCAATTTACATTAAACCATATCTTATTTTACAAATTCATTTTACTTCCTATGCAATGTGGTTTGCAATGAAGAGTGAAAGTTATCTGTATAGACTTTTGGCTATATAACCAATCTTCTAGGAGCTGATTTTATTTATTGAAAACTAGCTGGATATTATAGTTGAACTCTTTTAGTCAAGTCCACTTGCCAAATGTGAATCAGGCCATAATTACTCACTATACAACATCCTTTTTATATATCACATAAGCTGATTGTTCCTGTCATTTGTTTATATTCAAAGCTTATTATATTCAAAGTTTATGAAAATCAAATTGAGAGCTACATGATGCCAACAACTTGAAATATGGAAGTCATTCAAGAGCACTCTTCATTTGGTCTTGAAGACTATAATTTTGGAAACAAACTGTGGAAACAAAATTATTTCTTAATTGGAAATAAACCAGAGCTACCTAATACAATCAGGTCCTAAGAAGCCATCAGGGAAAAAATAATTACATCTGGCTATGGGAAATGCTATTGAATCAATCAAAGCAGGAGTCATGTTGTCTTTTTGGGACTTTTTTTACTTACCAAGAGGGACATAATTTTGTTGATCAATAAACATTACTGATTGTCAGATACTGAGATAAAAATATATTCAGGTTATGATCCTTCTTCAAAATTTTCTAAAATCTTTTTGGAGATATGACATACATATATGAAAAAAGAGGAACAATGATACAAAGTAAAATATACTACTACTACTAATATATCTAGGAAGACAAGATGTAATTCCCATGAATTACATGGTGAGGAAAGTCTTCATAAGTAAACTGGAATTAAAGCTGGATCTAGAAGAAAATGGTTATTAAATAAATGAAAATGAAGGAAAGCATTCAAAGCAAAAGAAATCAAATGAGCAAAAACACAGATAGATGAAGAGGTCACACCTCCAGGACAGAAGAATCATCTGGACAAGAAATGAGGAAGGTAGCAATTTTGAGTTTTTTCACTTTTGCATAAGTTACTTCTTCAGTATTTATAATCAGCAACAAAGCAAGTCTAACTTGTGAAGAACCTCCAACTCCTGGAAGTATTTTGTGCAATATAGAGTCCTGAATATTTTTTGAGTAGTAGAATGACAATTGATGTTTTCATAAAGTTAGTTTGGCAACAGACGATAGTGTGACTTGGACCAGAAATAGATTTGCAATGAGAAGACAAATTTGAAGATTAAAAATTGATAGTTGCAGGTCTGTGGTTATTATACCATGAGATATATTGTTATAAGTAGAATTTGAAAGGAAACGAAAGCTGCATAAAGATGGTAAGACTGGTTGATTTGTCTTAGTGAAGGCAGGAGAGGTAAGAGAAAATTTGGAAATGGGAGACAAATAATATAGTAGGAAAATAATTAAATTTAGAGTTGAATTGTTTTTAAAGCTCTGTGTGACTCCTGACAATCCATTTTGCCTTTCAGTATTTCTTGCTCCCTATGCAAAATGAGGAGATTTGGGTGAGAGGGTATCTTATGTCCCTTGCCAGTTCCCACATTCTATGATTCCAAGCATGTGAATAAATTGAATAAATGTAGGTGTAATTGAAAATGAGCAATAAATACCAAAATAAAAGATATACAAACTGTGAGACTTCAGAGGAGAGAGACATTGTTTTGATCTGGGGTTATCTGAAAGTCTTTACAGCATTTTGTAGCATTCTGACTGGGTCCTTAGAAGGACAGTGTAGGCATTGGGTGAAAGGAAATCCCAGGAGAATAACGTAATCATGTATGATTAATATGCTGTTATTATCAAATAGTGATCAGTACAAAGTTAAAAGAACACATTTAATGATGTACATCATTTATAAAGGTTAAAATGATTCTTTTTGAGTTCCACTTATGGGACTATGTGTGTTACATATCTTGTTCGTCTACAACTTGCAGATAATTATGCCTACCTTGTGAGGTTTCAAATAGGAAAACATGATGTTTAGAGAGATTGAATATCTTACTTGAGATCATATAATTAGTAAGGAACAGAAATGGAGTTAAGAACCAGGGTTATGTGACTACTAAATATATTCCCTTTCTGCTTGACTGTGGCATCTTCCATTGTGCTTCATGGTAATTAGGCCTAAAACATTTAGCACTTAGAAATACAATAAATCTCATCATAGATCAGCATTAACAAAATTTATAATCAATTTTAATTCTAGGGAATACTAACTTTGCACCCTAAATGAAATGTTACCCCCTTCCCCAAAAGAAGAATTCCATTCTTCTCATTAGTTTTCCAGTAAGAAGTAAAAGCACAATTGCTAACAGTTTCTGCAGATAGCAGGGAAGATTCAAGCATCTTATATCTTAATCACCATAGAGACACAATGATATTCATCTATTCACAATGAAAGATGACTATTCTCTTCTTCCATCCCCCAGAACTGTGGTTCCCTCTTTTCCTCTCATGTATGCCCATTGGTCTAGTCAGTTCCATATTCATGCTCATTGGCCTATACTTTCATTCACTGCTAATACAAACACATGCACACCTCTTATGAGAAGCCTATGGGTCATTTTTCAGGGCTCTTTGCTTGCCTGAGAGTGGACTCAGTAGGGTTTGAAACAATATAAATATTATATGATGAAGGAGTGAATTGTCTGCCATACAGTGATAGCATATTCACTACACTGCAGAGTGATAAGTATACCCAGTCAGGGGATAATGGCATAAGGAAAGGAGAGTAGGAATCTGGGAGCAGATGTATGGGAATGGGGCAGTTAAGAGAGGGCCTAGTAGAAAGGAAAAACCTAGACCCCCTTTTCTATTTTCTGTCTCTTTGTCCCCCTGAACTTTCTGCCACCAACACCATTAAAAGTCAGGTGTAATCCAGGGGTATACCATAGAGCGAGAGTCAGCAAACCATAGTCAAGGGCCAAATTCAGCCTGCTACCTGCTTTTGTTCAGTCCATGAGCTGAGAGTTATTTTTACATTTTTAATGGTTGAAAAAAATCAGAAGAAGCATAATATTTGGGGATGTGAAAATTCTATGAAATTCACATTTCAGTTCCAAAATAAAGTTTTACTTAAACACAGCCACACTCATTCATCCATTTTCTGTAGATAATTTTGTGTTACAACAGCAGAATTGAGTAGTTGTGACAGAAACTCTATAGGATGCTCTTATTTCTCACTGCTACTATAAATCATAATGATGTAGTTATCAGCATTCTGAATGCCACATATATTACCTATCTGTGTGAAAAGACATTTTCAAAAATGAAATTCTTAAAATCTCATTTACAGATAGCATTAACAAATGAAATTTGCAGTTAATTTTAATGATTGGGAACACTAACTTTGAACCCCATGAAATGGGGTAAAATGAAATTTTACTGCTCCTTTCCCAAAAAAGAATTCCATTTTCTCATTAGTAGACTTATATTACAAAAAAATAGATGATGATTATTATATTTATAATATTATTATTATTATATTTTGAATTTTGTCAATAAAAAATTGAGGAAGTTTTCTCTTTTTTAATGTAAGTACTTTCATAATATCCTCAATTTTGCCTCTTGGCCTACAAAACCTAAAACATTTATTGTCTACTCTTTACAGAGAAACATTTGCCAATCCCTGCTATAGAATGTTGGGGAACTTACTGGGAAAAGGAATCAAGAAATATTGGAAGTAATCCTGTAGTCTGCAAGCCATAACTAGAGATTTTTAAATTTGTTTTGTGCTTTTCCTGCTCTTCACTGTAGTATTAGGAACCATGTGCTGTAGATTTGAAATAACTTAAGTGGCTAAGCAGCAGCAAAAAGGTGTGAAAGATTAAAATATCTATCTCATTAAAAGGTTGGAGCTGTTGCCCATAATTAACTCCTTCTATGGGAATACTAAAAAGAGGGAAAAAAGAGCCTCAAAAATCAACAACCAACCAACCAAACGAAACCTCCTTTTCCTTCCATGCTCAGGTTTTGATGTGGATTTTGTCAGTATAAGGAAGTTCAGCTTTCATTTTACATGGCTTACTTTATATTTGCTTGTATGCTGTTTTTAAATGCCAAATTATATCTTATTTAGATAATGCTATGGATAAGAGTATCTGAGGCACATTTAAGGCATTCTCTGGAGTGCCAGGGCAAACAGAGAGGTAGGGATGGGAGAAATACATCTACGTGCAAATCACAGAGAGATCACATAGTCAGTGATGGGTCACAATGGACACAGCACAGAGCTGTCCCCATCTGTCTCATATCTATATTCCAAAGTAGGCTTAGCTGGAAGGGTATATTCATGCTTTCATTCATTTCTATGTAATAATTATGCAGCTGAAACTGTGCTGGGTACAGAGGGTGGGAAGAAGGTAAGAGCAATGCCTTGAATGAACTCACAGTCTAATGGGGGGAAAAGACATAAGAATTACAACAAAATGTAATAAGTGGTGGTATACCTATTTGGTAATTACTTGTACAAAATTAGTATACAATATAATGAGAAGAAAGAGGAGGTTCTACTGGCTCTGTCTTGGGGAGTTAGGAAAGGCTTCACAGCAAAAATGACCTTTCAGCTGAGTTCTATAGGTGAGAGGGAATTAATCAGAAGAAAAAGAGTTATATAGAAGATGGAAAAACATAGAAGCACAAAAAAACATTTTTTGGTGTGTGTTCTAGAAGAAAGTTTTGTATGGTTACAGTACTTCCTACTTCCTGATTATGAGTGGTTAGGGAAGAATGAATGAAGGTGAGAATAGAAATGTTTCTATAATTTAGGGAAGGATTGAAAATACTTGTTTTTTTCTTCCTACTACTTATGAATATATTGTTTCTCATTGGAAGAATAAATAGCACAAGAGAACTTAAAATGGAAAGACAACCTTATACCTATTTAAAGATCAACATTCATATCTCAGAGTGATGGCTGTTTCTAGAAATACTGAACTTTACAGTGTTTCTTTAGACCAGTAAATCCTATTTTAACGCATTTAAAAATTTCATATGTATGATGTACTTTCTAATACATTCTTCCATTTTGAAACTCGTGATATTTGTTGGAAGTGTTTATAGTCCCATTTTATTAGATGAGAAAACAGAAGTCCTAGAGTTTAATTGAATTACCTCAACAGCAGACCTTAATGTAATTTAGAACAGAGATTCTTATCCCTCAGGACCAAAGCTCAGCTCATTTGCCATTGTCAACCACACCCCTCTGAATCACCTTTAAAATTGTTCACTTGTTCTTGGAAATAGTCTCAAAGACTTACACCATCTGGACAGGACAAATCAATTTAGATGGAATCAATTTGGCGATGTGTTTCTATTCAGTGGCATTGTTTTCCATTTGAAGCTTTTTCTTGCTAATGAATCTTCCCAGACCCTCTGCTAAAATCACATGTGAGTTTCCATTTGTGAATATCATTTTCCTAGATTTTGACAGCAGAGGAGAGAGAAGTTAGTAGAGCACTGAGTTCATGATTGTAACTGAATCTGAAAAAGACCTTGAATGTGTAGAGAGTGACACTGACAGCCCCAGGTGACAATGGGAGACATTTATGGCCTCAGGTTATCAGCGAGTTCTATAGCACTTTTACCATTTTAGGCCCTGGTGAGGCCAATGGCTTGCTTGTCTCTGTAATCCCTACATCTCTAGTTAATCTTCTGTTAGAAGTCATCCTCCCAGCCTCAAGGAAAAAATGAAATGTAAAAGAAAGAAATGAAAATGTAAGCAATATTGCATCCTGAAACCTAGATCTGAAAGGCTACAGTGAATATAAGCATGAACACAAAACAGTTCAAAAAGATTCACAGCTGTTCACTTATGGCTTATTATACAAAACAAAATCATTGAATTATGATGAATTAAAAGATTCAGCAGCTATATAGTTTGTTTGAATCCCAAATAAGAGTCACTGTAGGGAGAGGTTCTACAACCGTTTGTCCTAAGTTACCATACAGCTCAAATTTATACAACTCTCTCTCTTTGCAATTGACTTATTCCCATTAGTATTTACACTCCACTGGTACAGGGACAAATATTAGCTAAATCGTTTCTGGAAATTTCTGTTTCATAGACCAATGTATCCTCAAAGCTTACCACAGTAATGAGAACATAGTAATTTCAATGTTAACACATATTGTAATCTCAATAACAGCACCAGTTATAATAACACTTTCCAATACTCACCCCCACCCACAATCCCCATCCCTTCTCCAAAAACTTCTTCCAAAGCCTAGAAAACAACTTCAGAAATATTTGCTATCTGTAGTCTGGCTTGCAGGAGAACAATCTGTATCAACAGAAATCAGGAAAAAAGGCTGAACAACGTAATTTCAAGTGAAGAAACCCTGTAGGAAGAGACTAATCTCAATAACACTCAATAAATCTCAGCTAAATAATTTTTGGAAATTTCCCTAAAACCCAATTATTATGGCACTGGCAGGTACCATATTTCTCTGTCATGGTTTTCTATTTCTCAAAGTGTGGTCTGCAAGATCCCTTCAGGGGATCCATAACATTCACACTATTTTGTTTTGTATTTGTTTTATAATTTTTATTTTATATTGGACTATAGTTGATTTACAATGTTGTGTTAGTTTCAGCTGTAGAGCAAAGTGATTCAGTTATACATATGCATATATCTATTCTTTTTCAAAAATTTTCCCCATTTAGGTTATTACAGAATATAGAGCAGAGTTCTCTATGCTATACAGTAGGTCCCTGTGGATTATCTATTTTATATATAGTATTGTGTATATGTCAATCCCAAACTCCCAATTTATCCCTCCTCCCCACCTTTCCCCTTTGGTAACCATAAATTTGTTTTTTAAGTCTGTGAGTCTGTTTCTGCTTTGTAAATAAGTTCATTTGTATCATTTTTTTGTTTTAGATTCTGCATATAAGTGATATCATTTGACATTTGTCTTTCTCTGTCTGACTTACTTCACTTAGTATGATAATCTCCTGGCACACTATTTTTTTAATAATCCTAAAATTCATTCATTGTGCTGAAATTCACGTTGATGATGCAAAAACAGTGATGGGTAAAACTGCAGGGGCTTTGGAATGAAATAGCACAGTGACAATGAACAGTAAGATTAGTCGTATTCTTCACCACCATGCATTTGCAGTTAAAATTAAAGCCAGTTTCACTTAAGGATATCCTTGATGAAGTGTAAAATTTGTTAATTTTATTAAAGCTTGACACTTATGTAAATGTCTTAATAGTCTTGATGAAATGGAAGTGCACGTAAATTACTTCAGTATACTGAAGTACTATTACTATCTCAAGGAAAAGCACTTGTGCAGTTGTTTGAGGTATGTGCTCGAAAGGCTGATGTTTTTCATAGAACATTATTTTTACTAGAAAGGATGAACATAGACTTTTGTTATTCAGACTTGGATATGAGGCAGATGTTCTCTCAACATGAATGAAGTGAGTCTGTTTCTCTAAGGAAAATAACTGGCAGAATTTTTGGCCAATAATGATAATATTTAAGATTTCAAGCAGGAGTTAGAATTTTGGACAACTTGTTACTATTATTACTTCCATGAGATTGACAGCTTCCCAATACTTGAAGACTTTTCTGATAAGATTAGTGGCGATAAAAATAAAGGTGACTTTGTGATAGTGTATAATGAAATATATCAATATTTGGAAGATCTGTATAACTTAGTGAATGAATATTTTCCAAATGACCAATAACTGATGGTATAAAATCATGTATAAAAGATCCATTGAAAATACAAGTTTATCAATAGCTTTTAATGTAACAGAGTACAAACAGTTCATTGACATAGTTTCAAATTTTATATCACGACTGTTTTAAGAAGCTACCTCCTGGTTGAGTTTTGGTAGAGCAGGGTTTTAGGGAATGACTAGTTTTCACTAGACAGCAAAGAAGAGAAAGAAGAATCCATGTCAAGGGCAGAGCTTATACAGACTCATAGAAACTTGAAAGAGCATGGTGTGCTTGAGGAATTATATCTGGCTTCATGTTGCTGGGTCATAGAATAAGAAGCGAGGGGGAACAGGAAGTGAACTAGATCACCAAGGGTCATGAATGAAATAAGAATGCAGATTTTATCATATGGTCAATTTGAAGGAACTGGAATTTGTCTAATATTTCACCTGAGAAAGCGTGGGCCATAGATTTTATTCTGGAAAGCAACTTAGAAGGCTGTTGCAATACTTCAATTAAAAAAGTTTTGGTACTTGGAATAAGACAGTGGTAGTGCGTGTTGGAAAGTAGAAGACTGTTTCAAAATCTGTGTGTGTTGAAATAAAAATAAATGATTTAGATACTGAATACTGGTAATGCAAAAGAACAACAAATCTAGAATGGCTCCCAGCTTTCAGACTTTGTGACTAGAAGGATTGTAGAGTTAGTCCCTCTCTACCCACTAAGTCTGAAAGCATTTTAACTACAAAATCTATTTCTTTAATAGATATAGGGCTATTCAGGACATCTATTTGCTTTTAAGTGAGATTTGGTAATTTATGTCTTTCAAGGACTTTTTCCATATCATCTAAGTTGTAGAATTTATTGACATAAAATTGTTCATATGATTCTCTTTTAGTATTTGTAGAGTCTCTAGGCAAGTTCAACCTTCTTATCCCTGATAATTGTAATATGTGTGTTCTCTCTTTATCCTACCCTGTCTTTCAGGGACTCTAATTACACATATATTAGGTCATCTAAAGTTGTCTCATGATTCACTGATGCTCTGTTCTTTTCTGCTTTCTTTCTCTTTTTCTCTCTCTCTTTCCTTCCTTCCTTTATTTTTCTTCTCCATATTTCATTTTGATTAGTTCTTATTGCTATATCTTAAAATTTTACTAACATTTTTCTTTTACAGCATTTGATCTCTGTCCATCCAGTGTATTTTTTATCTCATTCATTGTATTGTAGCCATCATTATTAGATATTTAATTTGGATCAATTTTTTATCTTTCATGTCTCTCCCTATGTAATAATTATAATAACTGTTTTAAGGACCTTGTCTGTTAATTTTAACATCTGTGTAAGTTTTGAGTCCATTATGATTGTTTGTTTTTTTCTCCTTATTGTTGGTTCTGTTTTCCTGCCTCTTTGCATGACTCAGTTTTCGATTGGATATTAGCTACTGTGAATTTTACCTTGTTGGGTGCTGCATATTTTTCGATTCCTAAAAATATTCTTGAGATATTTTTTTCTGGGATGTGGTTGAATTGTTTGGAAATAGATTGATCCTTTTGGGACTTACTGTTTAGATTTGTTGAGTGAGACTGAAAAAGTATTCAACCTAGTCCTAATATTTCCTACAAATAAGTCAAGACCCTCTACTCAATGACTTGTGAATCATAAGGTTTTCCAGTCTGGCTGGTGGAAACAGGCACTATTTCTGGCCCTGTTCCTTCCCAGGCCTTGGGTAATTTTCTCACACACATTTGCTGATCAGTAGTCAGTTTAATACTGAAGGGGACCCCTCTGCAGATCTCTAGAGTTTGCTCTCTGTGCAACAATTTCCTTTCTGGTACTCTGTTTTGTGAACTCTAATCCCCTTGTTCTCTCCAGACTCTCAACAATGTCTCCTCAGTTTTGGACACTCTTCCAGGCTCTGACTGGGTTCTCCCTTCCTGTGCCATGGCCTGGAAACTCTCTTGAGGCAGTGATAGGGAATAATCATAGGCCTCAATTTGTTCCCTGCTTCTCAGGTGTCACTGTCCTTCATTGCTTGGTGTTCAGTGATTTGGAAACCATTATTTCATGTATTTTGTCTTGTTGCTTTGTTTGTTTGCAGGTGGAAGAGTATATCTTGTCCCCCCTATTCTATGTTGGTCAGAAGCAGAAGTCTTAGCTGCTATTTTTAATGTACCCTCACCCCTCTGCTAGTCTACATCTATTCAGAGACAGCACATCCCATAATACAATTGAGTAGAAAGTAGGAATTGAAATGGAAATATCACATGGCATACTGGGAAATATAATCCTGACAAATCACTTATATAGAAAGAGAAACAGAAAGACTCCATGTAGAAGTACATGCTAGGAATTATGAGTTTTCATATATGTAATGGACTGAGTATTCAAAGAGAAACGGTGTGGACCCCAGATTAATGCATGACATAGAATCTAAGACTGAGACATGAAATGAGACAGATGAAGCTATCCCACTTTGGTTGGGAAGAGTAATAAGGCTATGAAATTACTGCTTAGGAAAACAGAAGAAGGACCTCACAAAAGACAAGAAAAAGGATTTGTAGCAATGGTCAGTGATTACTTGTATTTACCATCTTATACAACAGGAAATCAAGCTATGGGTATTTCTCTTACCAGTGGAGCATATTACTTTCCCTTCCTTGCTTCCTTCCTTCCTTAAGTAAAAATAACTAACGTTCCTTGAATATTTACTTATGTAATCAGCACTGCTCTAAAATATACTAATTCATTTAATACTCAAAACAAACCTTTAAGTACCTTACTGTCCCCATTTTACAGAGATGAAACTGAGGCACAGATGGTTCAAGTAACTTATCCAAGGTCATCCAGCAGTGGCAAAGCTGAATTTAATGCCAGTCAGTTTGGCTCTATAGTCCATGCCTTTAAGCACCATGCTATATAACTGTCTAGAACCAATGAAGAAACATGCTCCAAAAAGAATATTTTCCAGATAATAATACGTTATAGCAATTTTTCACAACTTTCCATTATGCACATGATTCTCACCCATGAACTGTTTCTAAAGATGCTTTCTAATTTCTTACTAATGGACACATCTGATATTTATCTTTCATTAAGTTCTCAGTAGCAATTGACCATTCCCTCCTCCTTGAAAGATGTTATATTCTCCTGGTATCTGAGAAACTAGTTCCTTGACCTATCTCCCCTTCTCTGTCAATTCACGTAGCCAATAAATATTTACTGAGCCATTGAATTTGTGCCATTCTTCTAGGTACTGAAGGTAAAATGAGAGATTTGAAATCCCTGCCCTAAGGAGATTGAATTCTACTGGGAAAGAAAGCAATTTAAAAGTAAAGCATAATTGTGAAACTTAAATACTGTGGAAAAGTAGGGGGATAACCAAAAACATTCCCTCACCCCGTCCCAATCCTGCTTTCAAGAAGTAACCATGTTAATAATTTGGTGTGCTTTCTTTCAGATATGTATGTAAGGACACACACACACACACACACACACACATGCTGTATGCACACACACACACACACATATATATATATATACAAATATACACATATACACATATACACTTAAATACATCTAGACACACAGAGAAATACATTTGGACTTAGTTTTCCACAAAAATGTCATTATACAACATATTTTTCTACCATGAACTTTATTCATTTAAGAGTGCATCATTAATATTGTTCACATACTTTTTCCTTATCCTTTAACCATTCTCAGTTGATGGGCATTTAGGTAATTTCCAAATTTTTGAACACAGATAACGTTGCAATGAATAAATTTGTACATGAATGTTTGGGTGTTAATGCTAATATTTCCTTAGGCTAGATCCCAATAATTGGAACTGAGCTTTTGAAGAGTATGCATACATAAACCAAAGGCATGAGTTCATCATGCCTTTTATATATTTATTTATTTAATTTATTTTTTTCATCCCTAGCACTTATTTATCTTATACCTGGAAGTTTGTACATTTTGACTACCTTCATCCAATTTCCCCTCCCCTACCCCCACCTCTGGTAACCAAAAATGTGATCTCTTTTTCTATGAGGTTGTTTGTTGCTTGTTCCTAGTATACAACATAGTGATTCAATATTTCTATACATTTCAAAATGACCACCATAATAAGTCTAGTTACCATCTGTCACCAAAGATACAATATAATTATTGACTATATTCTCCACATTCTGTATTTCACACCAGTGACTCATTTATTTTGCAATCATGCCTCTTAATATCTACATAAATAGATAAGATTTATTTTTTTACTGGAGTATAGTTGCTTTACAATGTTGCATTAGTTTCTTCTGTACAGCAAAGTGAATCAGCCACATGTATACATATGTCCTCTCTTCTTTGGAGTTCCTTCCTAATTAGGTCACTACAGAGCATTGAGTAGAGTTCCCAGTGCTATACAGTCTGTTGTCATTAGTTATCTATTTTATACATAGTAGAGTATATACGTCAATCCCAATCATCCACTCCATCCCACTCCCTCTTCTCCCTTGGTATCCATACATATGTTCCCTACCTCTGATTCTCTCTTTCTGCTTTGAAAATAAGCTCATCTATAACATTTTTTTAGATTCCACATTTATGCATTAATATACAATATATGTTTTCCTCTTTGTGACTTACTTCAACTGTATGACAGTCTCTAGGTCCATCCACATCTCTGAAAATGGCAAAATTTTGTTCTTTTTATGGCTGAGTAATATCCTGTTGTTTATGTATACCACAACTTCTTTATCCATTCATCTGTTGATGAACATTTAGGTAGCTTTCATGTCCTGGCTATTGTAAATAGTGCTGCAATGAACATTGGGGTGCATGTATATTTTTGAATTATGGTTTTCTCAGGGTATATGCCCAGGAGTGGGGTTGCTGGGTCATATGGTAGCTTTACTTTTAGTTTTTTAAGGAACTCCATACTGTTCTCCATAGTAGCTGTATCAGTTTACATTCCCACCAATAGTGTAAGAGGGTTCCTTTTTCTCCACACCCTCTCCAGCATTTACTGTGTGTAGATATTTTGATCATGGCCATTCTGACTGGTGTGACATGATACATCATTGTACTTTTGATTTGCAGAGACAGAGAAATATGTTACAGACAAAGGAGCAAGGTAAAAATCCTCAAGATCAAATAAATGAAGAGGAAATAGGAAATCTACCTCAAAAAGAACTCAGAGTAATGATACTTAAGATGATCCAAAATCTTGGAAACAGAATGGAGGCACTGATTGAGAAAACAAGAAATGTTTAACAAGATTTAGAAGAAGTAAAGAACAAAGAAATAGTAATGAACAATACAATAACTGAAATGAAGAACACACTAGAAGGAATCAAGAGCAGAAAAACTGAGACAGAATAAAGAATAAGTGAGGTGGAAGATAGAATGGTGGAAATAACTGCCAAAGAGCAGAATAAACAAAAAAGAATGAAAAGAACTGAGAACACTCTCAGAGACCTCTGGGCCAACATTAAATGCACCAACATTCGAATTATAGGGGCTCTAGAAGAAGAAGAGAAAGAAGAAGGGTCTGAAAAATATTTGAAGAGATTATACTCGAAAACTTCCCTAACATGGGAAAGGAAATAGTCAATCAAGTCTAGGAAGCACAGAGTCCCACACAAGATAAAGTGATGATAGAGAAAAAACTACAGCCAAGGTTATTCTACCCATCAAGGCTCTAATTCAGATCTGATGGAGAAATCAAAAGCTTTACAGACAAGCAAAAGCTAAGAGAATTCAGCACCACCAAACGAGCTTTACACAAGAAAACAAAGAAGCTTCTCAAGGCATAAACACAAGAGAAGAAGAAGAGAAAGGACTACAAAAACAAACCCAAAACAATAAAGAAAATGGTAACAGGAACATAAGTATCAATAATTACCTTAAAAGTAAATGGATTAGGGCCTCCCTGGTGGTGTAGTGGTTGAGAGTCCGCCTGCTGATGCAGGGGACATGGGTTCATGCCCCGGTCTGGGAAGATCCCACATGCCGCAGAGCGGCTGGGCCCGTGAGCCATGGCCGCTGAGCCTGTGCATCCAGAGCCTGTGCTCCGTAGAGGGAGAGGCCACAACAGTGAGAGCCCCACATACCACAAAAAGTAAATGGATTAAATGCTCCAACCAAAAGACACAGACTGGTTGAGTGGATGCAAAAACTAGACCCGTATATATGCTGTCTACAAGAGACAAAATTCAGACCCAGGAACACATACAGACTAAGAGTGAGGTGGTGGAAAAAGATATTCCATACAATGGATATCAAAAGAAAGCTGGAATAGCAATACTCATATCAGATAAACTAGAATTTAAATAGAGACTGTAACAAGAGACAAGGGAGGACACTACATAATTGTCAAGGGATCAATCCAAGAAGAAGAAATAACAATTATAAACATTTACATACCCAACATAGGAACACCTCCATACATATGGCAAATGCTAACTGCCATAAAAGTGGAAATTGGCAGTAACACAATAATAATTGGGAACTTTAACACCCCACTGAAATCAATGGACAGATCATCCACACAGAAAATAAATAAGGAAACACAAGCTTTAAGTGACACAATAGACCAGACAGACTCAGTTGATATTTATAGGATATTCCATTCGAAAGCAGCAGAATACACTTTCCTCTCAAGTGCACATGGAACACTCTCCAGGATAGATAACATCTTGGGTCACAGATGAAGCCTTGGTTAATTTAAGAAAATTGAAATTGTATCAAGCATCTTTTCTGACCACATCACTCTGAGATTAGAAATCAATTACAGGAAAAAGAAACCATAAAAAACATAAACACATGGAGGTTAAACAATATGCTACTAAATAACCAAGAGAACACTGAAGAAATCAAAGAGGAAATTAAAAAAAAAATACCTAGAGACAAGTGACAATGAAAACACGATGACCCAAAACTATGGGATGCAGTAAAAGCAGTCCTAAGAGGGAAGTTTATAGCAATGCAATCATACTTCAAGAAACAAGAAAAATCTCAAAAAACAACCTAAACTTACACCTAAAGCACCTAGAGAAAGAAGAACAAACAAAACACAAATTTAGTAGAAGGAAAGGAATCATAAAGTTCAGAGAAGAAATAAATGAAATAGAAAAAAAGAAAATAATAGCAAAAATCAATAAAACTAAAAGCTAGTTCTTCGAGAAGATACACAAAATTGATAAAGCTTTAGCCAAACTTATCAAGAAAAAAAGGGAGATGATTCAAATCAATAACATTAGAAATGAAAAAGGAGAAGTTACAACAGACACCACAGAAATGAAAAGCATCATAAGAGACTAGAACAAGCAACTGTGTGCCAATAAAATGGACAACCTGGAAGAAATGGACAAATTCTTAGAAAGGTACAACCTTGCAAGACTGAACCAGGAAGAAATAGAAAATATGAACAGACCAATCACAAGTAATGAAATTGAAACTACAGTTAAAAACCTTTCAACAAACAAAAGTTCAGTACCAGATGGCTTCAGAGACGAACTCTATCAAACATTAAGAGAAAAGCTAGCACCCGTCCTTCTCATAATCTTACAAAAAATTTCATAGGAAGGAACACTCCCAAGCTCATTCTGTGAGGCCACCATCACCCTGATACCAAAACCAGACAAAGATAGTACAAAAAAAGAAAATTACAGACCAATATCACTGATGAATATAGGCTCAAAAATCCTCAACAAAATACTAGCAAACAGAATGCAACAGTACATTAAAAGGATCAATCAACATGATCAAGTGGGATTTATCCCAGGGATGCAAGGATTCTTCAGTATACACAAGTCAATCAATGTGATACACCATATTAACAAATTAAAGAATGAAAACCATATGATCATCTCAATAGATGAAGGAAAACTTTTTGAAAAAATCCAACACCCATTTATGATATAAATTCCCCAGAAAGTGGGCATAGAGGGAAACTACCTCAACATAATAAAGGCCATATATGACAAACCCACAGCAAACATCATTCTCAATGGTGAAAAACTGAAAGCATTTCCTCTAAGCTCAAGAACAAGAAAGGATGTCCATTCTCACCACTATTATTCAACATAGTTTTTGAAGTCCTAGCCATGGCAAACAGAGAAGAAAAAGAAATAAAAAGGATTTCAAATTGGAAAAGAAGTAAAATTGTCACTATTTTCAGGTGACATGATACTATACATAAAAAATCCTAAAGATGCTACCAGAAAACTACTAGAGCTCATCAATTAATTGGGTAAAATTGCAAGATACAAAATTAATACACAGAAATTTCTTGCATTCCTATACACTAACAATGAAAGATCTGAAAGAGAAGTTAAGGAAACAGCTCCATTTCCCATTGCATTAAAAAGAATAAAATACCCAGGAATAAACCTACCTAAGGAGGTTAAAGACATGTAATCGGAAGACTACAAGATACTGATGAAACAAATCAAATATGACACAAACAGATAGATATATACCATATTCTTGGATTGGAAGAATCAATATTGTGAAAATGACTATACTACCCAAAGCAATCTACAGATTCAATGCAATCCCTATCAAATTACCAATGCCATTTTTCACAGAATTAGAACAAAACATTGTACAATTTGTATGAAAACACAAAAGACCCCGAATAGCCAAAGCAATCTTGAAAAAGAAAAATGGAGCTGGAGGAATCAGGCTCCCTGACTTCAGACTATACTACAAAGCTACAGTAATCAAAACAGTATGGTACTGGCACAAAAACAGAAATATAGATCAATGGAACAGGATAGAAAGCCCAGAGATAAACCCACGCATCTATGGTCACCTAATCTATGACCAAAGAGCCAAGAATATACAGTGGAGAAAAGACAGTCTCTTCAATTGGTGGGGCTGGGAAAACTGGACAGCTAAATGGAAAGAATGAAATTAGAACACTCCCTAACACCATCCACAAAAATAAACTCAAAATAGATTAAAGAGCTAAACATAAGATTGGATACTATAAAGCTCTTAGAGGAAAACATAGGCATTACAGACTTTGACATAAATCACAGCAAGATCTTTTTTGACCCACCTCCTAGAGTAATGAAAATAAAAACAAAACGAGGGGGGACGAGGGGAAGATGGCGGAAGAGTAAGATGCGGAGATCAACTTCCTCCCCACTGATACACCAGAAATACATCTACACGTGGAACAACTCCTACAGAACACCTACTGAATGCTGGCAGAAGACCTCACACCTCCCAAAAGGCAAGAAACTCCCCACGTACCTGGGTAGGGCAAAAGAAAAAAAGAAAAAACAGAGACAAAAGAATAGGGACGGCACCTGCACCAGTGGGAGGGAGCTGTGAAGGAGGAAGGTTTCCACACACTAGGAAGCCCCTTCGCGGGTGGAGACTGCAGGTGGCGGCGTGGGGGAGCTTCAGTGCCGTGGAGGAGAGCCCAGCAACAGGGGTGCGGAGGGCAAAGCGGGCAGATTCCCGCACAGAGGATCGGTGCCAACCAGCACTCACCAGCCTGAGAGGCTTGTCTGCTCACCCGCCGGGGCGGGTGGGGCTGCAAGCTGAGGCTTGGGCTTTGGTCGGAGCACAGGAAGAGGACTGGGGTTGGCGGCGTGAACACAGCCTGAAGGGGTTAGTGCACCACAGCTAGCCGGGAGGGAGTCAGGGAAAAGGTCTGGAGCTGCAGAAGAGGCAAGAGACTTTTTCTTCCCTCTTTGTTTCCTGGTGTGCAAGGAGAGGGGATTAAGAGCGCTGCTTAAAGGAGCTCCAGAGACAGGCGTGAGCGCGGCTAAAGGCGCAGACCACAGAGACGGACAGGAGACGCTAAGACTGCTGCTGCCACAACCAAGAAGCCTGTGTGCGAGCACAGGTCACTATCCACACCTCCCTTCCAGGGAGTCTGTGCAGCCCGCCACTGCCGGGTTCCCGGGATCCAGGGACAACTTCCCAGGGAGAACGCATGGCGAGCCTCAGGCTGGTGCAATGTCACGATGGCCTCTGCCGCCTCAGACTCGCCCCACACTCCGTGCCCCTCCCTCCTCCCGGCCTGAGTGAGCCAGAGCCCCCGAATCAGCAGCTCCTTCAACCCTGTCCTGTGTGAGTGAAAAACAGACGCCCTCCGGTGACCTACACGCAGAGGCGGGGCCAAATGCAAAGCTGAGCCCCTGGGAGCTGTGAGAACAAAGAAGAGAAAGGGAAATCTCTCCCAGCAGCCTCAGAAGCAGCCGATTAAAGCTCCACAATCAACTTGATGTACCCGGCATCTACGGAATACATGAATAGACAACGAATCATCCCAAATTGAGGAGGTGGATTTTGAGAGCAAGATTTACGATTTTTTCCCTTTTCCTCTTTTTGTGAGTGTGTATGTGTATGCTTCTGTGTGAGATTTTGTCTGTATAGCTTTTCTTCCACCATTTCTCCTAGGGTTCTATCCATCCGTTCTTTTGTTTTGTTTTGTTTTGTTTTGATTTTTTTCTTTCTTAATAATTAATTTTAATTTTAATAACTCTATTTTATTTTACTTTATCTTCTTTCTTTCTTTCTTTCCTGCCTGCCCTCCTTTAGACAACAAATCATCCCAAATTGAGGAGGTGCACTTTGAGAGCAAGATTTATGATTTTTTCCTCTTTTCCTCTTTTTGTGAGTGTGTATGTGTATCTTCTGTATGAGATTTTGTCTGTATAGTTTTGCTTCCACCATTTGTCCTAAGGTTCTATCCATCCATTTTTTAAAAAATTTTTTAACACTTATTTTTTAATTTAATAATTTTATTATATTTTACTCTATTTTATTTTACTTTATCATCCTTCTTTCTCTTTTTTCCTCCTTCCCTCCTTTGTTCCTTCCTTCCTCCCACTGTCCCTCCCTCCCTCCTTCCTTTCTTTCTTTCTTTCCTTCTTTCCTTCTTTCTCCCTTCCTTCCTTCCTTCCTTCCTTCCTTCCTTTCCTTCTTTCTTTCTTTCTTTCTTTCTTTCTTTCTTTCTTTCTTTCTTTCTTCCTACTTCTACTAATTCTTTCTCTCTACTTTTCCTCCCTTTTATTCTGAGCCTTATGAAGGAAAGGCTTTTGGTGCTACAGCCAGGAGTCAGTGCTGTGCCTCTGAGGTGGGAGAGCCAACTTCAGGACACTGGTCCACAAGAGAACTCCCAGATCCACATAATATCAAATGGCGAAAATCTCCCAGATATCTCCATCTCAACCCCAGCACCCAACTTCACTCAATGACCAGCAAGCTACAGTGTTGGACACCCTATGTCAAACAACCAGCAAAACAGGAACACAACACCACCCATTAGCAGAGAGGCTCCCTAAAATCATAATAAGTCCACAGACACCCTAAAACACACCACCAGACGTGGACCTGCCCAACAGAGAGACAAGACCCAGCCTCATCCAGCAGAACACAGGCTCTATTACCCTCCACCAGGAAGCCTACACAACACACTGAACCAACTTTAGCCACTGGGGACAGACACAAAAACAACGGGAACTACGAACCTGCAGCCTGCAAAAAGGAGACCCCAAACACAGTAAGATAACCAAAATGAAAAGACAGAAAAACACACCACAGATGAAGGAGCAAGATAAAAACCCACCAGACCTAACAAATGAAGAGGAAATAGGCAGTCTAGCTGAAAAAGAATTGAGAAAAATGATAGTAAAGATGATCCAAAATCTTGGAAATAGAATAGACAAATTGCAAGAAACATTTAACAAGGACCTAGAATAACTAAAGATGAAACAAACAACGATGAACAACACAACAAATGAAATGAAAAATACTCTACATGGGATCAATAGCAGAATAACTGAGACAGAAGAACGGATAAGTGACTTGGAAGATAAAATAGTGGAAATAATTACTGCAGAGCAGAATAAAGAAAAAAGAATAAAAAGAACTGAGGACAGTCTCCGAGACATCTGGGACAACATTAAAAACACCAACATTGGAATTATAGGGGTTTCAGAAGAAGAGAAAAAGAGAGGGACTGAGAAAATATTTGAAGAGATTATAGTTGAAAACTTCCCTAATATGGGGAAGGAAATAGTTAATCACGTCCTGGAAGCAAAGAGAGTCCCATACAGGATAAATCCAAGGAGAAATACGCCAAGAGACATATTAATCAAACCGTCAAAAATTAAATACAAAGAAAGCATATGAAAAGCAGCAAGGGAAAAACAACAAATAAACACAAAGGAATCCCCATAAGGTTAACTACTGATCTTTCAGCAGAAACTCTGCAAGCCAGAAGGGAGTGGCAGGACATATTTAAAGTGATGAAGGAGAAAAACCTGCAACCAAGATTACTCTACACAGCAAGGATCTCATTCAGATTTGATGGAGAAATTAAAACCTTTACAGACAAGCAAAAGTTGAGCGAGTTCAGCACCACCAAACCAGCTTTACAACAAATGCTAAAGGAACTTATTTAGGCAGGAAGCACAAGAGAAGGAAAAGATGTACAAAAACCAACCAAAAACAATTAAGAAAATGGTAATAGGAACATACATATTGATAATTACCTAAAATGTAAATTGACTAAATGCTCCCACCAAAAGACACAGATTGGCTGAATGGATACAAAAACAAGACCCATATATATGCTGTATACAAGAGACCCACTTTAGACCTAGAGACACATACAGACTGAAAATAAGGGGATGGAAAAATATATTCCATGCTAATGGAAACCAAAAGAAAGCTGGAGTAGCAATTCTCATATCAGACAAAATAGACTTTAAAATAAAGACCATTACAAGAGACAAAGAAGGACACTACATAATGATCAAAGGATCGATCCAAGAAGAAGATATAACAATTGTAAACATTTATGCACCCAACATAGGAGCACCTCAATACATAAGGCAGATACTAACAGCCATAAAAGGGAAATCGACAGTAACACATTCATAGTATGGGACTTTAACACTGCTCTTTCACCAATGGACCGATCATCCAAAACGAAAATAAATAAGGAAACACAGGCTTTAAATGATACATTAAACAAGGTGGACTTAATTGATATTTACAGGACACTCCATCCAAAAACAACAGAATACACATTTTTCTCAAGTGCTCATGGAATATTCTCCAGGATAGATCATATCTTGGGTCACAAATCATGTCTTGGTAAATTTAAGAAAATTGAAATTGTATCAAGTATCTTCTCCAACCACAACGATATGAGATGAGATATGAATTACAGGAAAAGATCTGTGAAAAATACAAACACATGGAGGGTAAACAATACACTACTTAATAACAAAGTGATCACTGAAGAAATCAAAGAGGAAATAAAAAAATACCTAGAAACAAATGACAATGGAGACATGACGACCCAAAACCTATGGGATGCAGCAAAAGCAGTTCTAAGAGGGAAGTTTATAGCAATACAAGCCCACCTTAAGAAACAGGAAATATCTCGAATAAACAACCTAAACTTGCACCTAAAGCAATTAGAGAAAGAAGAACAAAAAAACCCCAACCTTAGCAGAAGGAAAGAAATCATAAAAATCAGATCAGAAATAAATGAAAAAGAATTGAAGGAAACAATAGCAAAAATCAATAAAATTAAAAGCTGGTTCTTTGAGAAGATAAACAAAATAGATAAACCATTATCCAGACTCTTCAAGAAAAAAATGGAGAAGACTCAAATTAATAGAATTAAAAATGAAAAAAGAGAACTAACAACTGACACTGCAGAAATACAAAAGATCATGAGAGTTTACTACAAGCAACTATATGCCAATAAAACGGACAACCTGAAAGAAGTGGACAAATTCTTAGAAATGCACAACCTGCCAACGTTGACTCAGGAAGAAATAGAAAATATGAACAGACCAATCAGAAGCACTGAAATTGAAACTGTGATTAAAAATCTTCCAACAAACAAAGGCCCAGGACCAGATGGCTTTACAGGCGAATTCTATCAAACATTTAGAGAAGAGCTAGCACCTATCCTTCTCAAACTCTTCCAAAATATAGCAGAGGGAGGAACACTCCCAAATTCATTCTACGAGGTCATCATCACCCTGATACCAAAACTAGACAAGGATGTCACAAAGAAAGAAAACTACAGGCCAATATCACTGATGAACAGAGATGCAAAGATCCTCAACAAAATACTAGCAAACAGAATCCAACAGCACATTAAAAGGATCATACACCATGATCAAGTGGGGTTTATTCCAGGTATGCAAGGATTCTTCAATATATGCAAATCAAACAATGTGATAAACCATATTAACAAACTGAAGGAGAAAAACCATATGATCATCTCAATAGATGCAGAGAAAGCTTTCGACAAAATTCAACACTGATTTATGATAAAAACCCTACAGAAAGTAGGCATAGAGGGAACTTTCCTCAACATAATAAAGGCCATATATGACAAACCCACAGCCAACATCATCCTAAATGGGGAAAAACTAAAAACATTTCCACTAAGGTCAGGAAAAAGACAAAGTTGCCCACTCTCACCACTCTTATTCAACATAGTTTTGGAAGTTTTAGCCACAGCAATCAGAGAAGGAAAGGAAACAAAAGGAATCCAAATCGGAAAAGAAGAAGTAAATCTGTCACTGTTTGCAGATGACATGATACTATACATAGAGAATCCTACAGATGCTACCAGAAAACTACTAGAGCTAATCAATGAATTTGGTAAAGTAGCAGGCTACAAAATTAATGCACAGAAATCTCTGGCATTCCTATATACTAATGATGAAAAATCTGAAAGTGAAATCAAGAAAACACTCCCATTTACCATTGCAACAAAAAGAATAAAATATCTAGGAATAAACATACCTAAGGAGACAAAAGGCCTGTATGCAGAAAATTATAAGACACTGATGAAAGAAATTAAAGATGATACAAATAGATGGAGAGATATACCATGTTCTTGGATTGGAAGAATCAACCCTGTGAAAATGACTCTACTACCCAAAGCAATCTACAGAGTCAATGCAATCCCTATCAAACTAACACTGGCATTTTTCACAGAACTAGAACAAAAAATTTCACAATTTGTATGGAAAAACAAAAGACCCTTATAGCCAAAGCAATCTTGAGAAGGAAAAACGGAGCTGGAGGAATCAGGCTCCCTGACTTCAGACTATACTACAAAGCTACAGTCATCAAGACAGTTTGGTACTGGTACAAAAACAGAAAGATAGATCAATGGAACAGGATAGAAAGCCCAGAGATAAACCCACACACACATGGTCACCTTATCTTTGATAAAGGTGGCAGGAATGTGCAGTGGAGAAAGGACAGCCTCTTCAATAAGTGGTGCTGGGAAAACTGGACAGGTACATGTAAAAGTATGAGATTAGATCACTCCCTAACACCATCCACAAAAATAAGCTCAAAATGGATTAAAGACCTAAATGTAAGGCCAGAAACTAGCAAACTCTTAGAGGAAAACATAGGCAGAACACTCTATGACATAAATCACAGCAAGATCCTTTCTGACCCACCTCCTAGAGAAATGGAAATAAAAGCAAAAATGTACAAATGGGACCTAATGAAACTTCAAAGCTTTTGCACAGAAAAAGAAACCATAATCAAGACCAAAAGATAACCCTCAGAATGGCAGAAAATATTTGCAAATGAAGCAACTGACAAAGCATAAATTTCCAAAATTTATAAACAGCTCATGCAGCTCAATAACAAAAAAAACCCAGCCGGGCAGAAGACCTAAATAGACATTTCTCCAAAGAATATATACAGATTGGCAACCAACACATGAAAGAATGCTCAACATCATTAATCATTAGAGAAACGCAAATCAAAACTACAATGAGATATCATCTCATACCAGTCAGAATGTCCATCATCAAAAAATCTAAAAGAAATAAGTGCTGGAGAGGGTGTGGAGAAAAGGGAACTCTCTTGCACTGCTGGTGGGAATGTGAATTGGTACAGCCACTATGGAGAACAGTATGGAGGTTCCTCAAAAAATTACAAATAGAAGTAACATATGAGCCAGCAATCCCACTACTGGGAAAACCATAATTCAAAAAGAGTCATGTACCAAACTGTTCATTGCAGCTTTATTTACAATAGCCCAGAGATGGAAACAACCTAAGTGCCCATCTTCGGATGAATGGATAAAGAAGATGTGGTGCATATATACAATGTAATATTACTCAGCCATAAAAAGAAAAGAAATTGAGCTATTTGTAATGAGGTGGATAGACCTAGAGTCTGTCATACAGAGTGAAGTAATTCAGAAAGAGAAAGACAAATACCATATGCTAACACATATATATGGAATTTAAGAAAAAAAATGTCATGAAGTACCTAGGGGTAAGACAGGAATTAAGCCACAGATCTACTAGAGAATGGACTTGAGGATATGGGGAGGGGGAAGGGTTTGCTGTGACAAAACGAGAGAGAGGTATGGCCATATATACACTACCAAACGTAAGGTAGATACCTAGTGGGAAGCAGCCGCATAGCACAGGGAGATCAGCTTGGTGCTTTGTGACTGCCTGGAGGGGTGCGATAGGGAGGGTGGGAGGGAGGGAGTCGCAAGAGGGAAGAGATATGGGAACATATGTATATGTATAACTGATTCACTTTGTTATAAAGCAGAAACTAACACACCATTGTAAAACAATTATACCCCAATAAAGATGTTAAAAAATAAAATAAAATAAAATAAAAACAAAACGAAACAAATGGGACCCAATGAAATTTAAAAGCATTTGAACAGCAAAGGAAACAATAAAAAAAAAAAGACCCACATATAAGGAGAGAAAATATTTGCAAACAAAGCAATTGACAAGGGATTAATCTCCAAAATATGCAAACAGATCATGTAGCTCAATATCAAAAAAAACACACAACCCAATCAAAAAATGGGCAGAAGACCTAAGTAGACATTTCTCCAAAGAAGACATACAGATGGCCAAGAGGTACATGAAAAGATGTTCAACATCACTCTTTATTAGAGAAGTGCAGATCAAAGCTACAATGAAATATCACCTCACACTGGTCAGGTGGTCATCTTCAAAAAAATCTACAAACAATAAATGCCGGAGAGGGTGTGGAGAAAAAGAAACCCTTTTGCACTGTTGGTGGGAATGTAAATTGATAGAGCCACTATGCAGAACACTATGTAGGTTCCTTAAAATCTAAAAGTAGAACTACCATATGACCCAACAATTCTCCTTCTGGGTGTATACCCTGAGAAACCCATAATTCAAAAAGACACATGCATCCCAAAGCTCATTACAGCACTATTTACAATAGCCAGGACATGAAAGCAACCTAAATGTCCATAGACAGATGAATGGATAAAGAAGTTGTGGTACATATATACAATGGAATATTACTCAGCCATAAAGAAGAACGAAATTGGGTCACTTGTACAGTTGTGGATGGACCTAGAGTCTGTCATACAGAGTGAAGTAAGTCAGAAAGAGAAAAACAAATATGTATATTAACACACATATGTGCAATCTAGAAAAATGATACAGATTACCCTATTTGCAGGGCAGGATTATAGACGCAGATGTAAAGAATGGACTTGTGGACTTTGGTGGGGGGAAGGGGTGGTGGGTTGAATTGGGAGATTAGGATTGACATATATACACTACCATGTGTAAAACAGATAGCCAGTGGGAACCTGCTCAGCTCAGTGCTCTCTGGTAACCTAGATAGGTGGGATGGAGGGGTGAGGGGGGGTCCACGAGGGAGAGGATATATGTATACGTATAGCTGATTCTCTTCATTGTACAGCAGAAACTAACACAGCATTGTAAAGCAAGTATAACCCAGTTGAAAAATCAGATAAACTTGAAATTAACATATTTTTCTTATTTTCAGTAAATACATTTAAGGTTACACATATTCCTTTCAGAACCACTTTGTTTCCAGACTAAGACTTTGAGATGCAGTAACTTCATTTCTTAATTTTCTGTATTTCAGTTTTGATTTCTTCATAAAGCAAGTTAATTAGAATAGCTTTCAAATATTTGTCTAGTAATCTTTGTGTTTTTTAGCTAATATTTTGATTTATTTTTAGCTGATGACAGTGAGGTTGAAGAAAGTAAAGTAAAGTAACCTCTATGTTTTCTGCTTTTGTACTTTATTGAATCTTTCTTTGTGACTTAGTAATGGTAAATACTGTAAGTATTTTGTTAGAATTTTGTGGCATTTTGCAGAATTAATTTTGTGAGAAATATATGTCATCAGCTTTGACAGAGTAGCTTGCAGCAGACCAATACTCCTGCTGAGAACAAACAGAAAACCTGGATAAAATACAAGATTTATTTTGAAGTTCTCAGGATAATTTCAAAACAACTAGGATATGGTGGTCCAAATCGAAAAGAGATTGGAAGTTATTGAGGTAAGCCTAATCTTTTATTTGCTGCTTTTCCTCTTGGTCCATTTGTTGGTGCCAAGAAAGAAGCAGAGAATCCAGGATAGCTTTGGTCAATATCACAGAATAGGGGGACAGATACTGGATTTCTGGTATTTTAAAGCATCACAGCATGAGAGACTAATATACCAGAGAGGAAGAAGGCACAAATACATGAGCTAGACACCTGGCACCAATTTCCTCCTCAAGGCCTTTTCTCACTGAGCTGCACAGGGCAAGATGGTAAGATACCAAGCAGAAAACTGCTGAAAAGCAAAGTGGAGTTTCCATGGTTTCACGTCCTAGCAGCAAAAAATTGAAGTTAAGTGTCCCTCATTATGTAGTATCACTAAGAGACACTACAGGCTTTCAGTTGGAATATATGAAGGATTCAACTCCAGGAATGTGGGAAAAACAGAAGGAGAGGGAGTTTATAGAGACTGCAAATAGGAATGGACCACTTCAGTCCAGGACCAGATTCAGGTGATCTGCCCCTTTGCAGCATAGATAGGAAATAGAGTAAATCTTCTCTGGAAGAAGATAACCTCATGTAGATCTTCCATAAGTTTTCATAGACAATTTCTAACACTCAGTAAACAGAAATAACCAACTTCACAAAATCAATTTCAAGAGAAAATCACGGACAATAGAAGCGGACCTTCTGGGAATTCAGCCATTCATTTGACAGACTTTGACTTTAAAATTTGTGAGCAACATCTTCAAGAAAATAGATGGCAAGAGAGTAGTTTTCAATTTTTCCAAATGAATGAAAGACATTAAACCACAATCCAAGAATTGTGATGAACCCCAAGCAGAATAATACAAAAAGAAAGCCACATATAGACAAATCACAGTGAAACTGAAGAAAGCTAATGTCAAGGAGAAAATCTTGAAAAAATCTAGAAAAAAAGACTCACCACCTTTAAAACAGCAGCAAATATACAGAAAACTGCAAAGCACTGCTGTGAGTAATTAAAGAAAATGAAATAATTGAAGGAATAAACCAGGCTAATGAACTGGAAGACTTTATATTGGAATTATATCAGTTTTCCCCAAATTTGTCTGTAGGTTTTGTGCAATTCCAATAACAATATCAACCAGTTTGTGTGGGTGTGGGTGTGGGTGCGTGATTTCAAGAGCCCATTCCAAAATTTATAAGGAACTGTAAAGGCCCCAAATAGCCAAGACAATCTTGAAGAACAAGAACAAAGCTGAAGGATGTACACTACCAGATATTGGGGCTTATTTTTAGAGGTATAGTAATTAAGACACCGTTAATTGTGCAAGAATAGATGAATAGGAGAAACAAGAGAGTTCAGAAATAGAGTTGCATGATCAAGTCTGCATTAAAATTCAATGAGGGAAAGAATAACATTTTCAATAAATGGTGTTGGATTAATTGGATATCCAAATTAAACCTTGATTTATCCCTCCTACCATATTAAAAAATTAATTCCAGATGTATTGTGACCTAAATATAAAAGATAAAGCATAAATCTCGAATAAGAAAATAGTTTAATCTTGGAATACACAAATATCTCTTAAACAGGGCACAAAGAAAAATATCCATAAAGAATATATAATAAATTGGACTACATTAAAATTAAAAATACATTTTCATCAGAAGACATAATTAAAAGAGTAAAATGGAAAGCCATAGAGTAAGAAAAGATATTTGCAGTTTTTTATATATAAAAAAGGACATGCATCCAGAGCAATGAGCAAAGTAAAAGACCCAAGAGAAATAAAATGGAAAAAAGACTTGAATAGGCTCTTCAAAAATATATATCCAAATGGCCAACACACATATTAAAAAAAATAAGACAATGCAAATTAAAACTACCATGAAGTACTGCTAGACATTCACTAGAATGAATACTTTAAAAGACTGGCAATACTACATACTGGAAAGGATATAGAGCAATTGGACCTTTCATACACTATTGATGGAAGTGTAAATAAGTATAAACACTTTGGAAAAAGTTTTCAGTATCTTTAAAAGCCTATACTAATTAGCCTATACTAATCATGTAACCCAACAACACTCCTAGGTATATGCCCATGAGAGATGAGTGTGTATATCTACCAACATAATATAGAAGAATGTCCGTAGCAACTTTGTACAGAATAGCCCCAAATTGAAAACAATCCACATATTTATCAACAGTAGAATGGATAAATAATGTGTTAATATACTGTATTACTACACAGCAATAAAAATGAAAGAAAATCATTATTACATGTAACATTAAGAATGAATCTCAGAAACAATATTGATTGAAAGATGCTAGGTACAAAGAATAATTACTGCAAGTTTACATTTCTATAAAATTAAAAAAATCAGCCTAACAAAACTACTTTGTGGCATTAGAAATCTGGATAATGATTACTTTTGGTGGGGGATAGTAACTAGTTGGAAACATAAAGAAGGCCACTGTTGTGTTGGTGATGTTTGTCAAAGAGGTGAAAGGATCAAAGAGCACCTACATTACCACAACTGAATTTTTGAAGGTGAGGGTATTGGTCAGTGCCAGAACCTTAATATGATATGCTGATAGGAGAATATTTGAAAATTTATGAAAAAGATAAAAAAATATCCAACTAAGAAAATCTAATTCTGAAAGATATATGGTCTAACTGATGCAATATTTGACGATTCAAATTATTGTGAGGAGTTTTGGCTCATTGTTAGTAAATTCTATCAAAATATATGTAAAGTAGTAAATATTCTTTATATACTTGATGGAAGTAAACATGTTAATATCTCTTTAGGGATCTAAGCTGCATATCTGAGCTATATATATATATATTCTCTCATGGAGACAAAAATCTCCCGTTTTGCTGAGTTTTGCTTCACTCTTTTGTCCAGAGCTAACCTAGGGTAGCTTTGATATTTTGAGATATATATATATATATATATATATTTTTTTTTTTTTTTTTTTTTTTTTGCGGTATGCGGGCCTCTCACTGTTGTGGCCTCTCCCGCCACAGAGCACAGGCTCCGGACATGCAGGTCCAGTGGCCATGGCTCACGGGCCCAGCTGCTCCGCAGCATGTCGGATCCTCCCGTACCGGGGCACGAACCGGTGTCCCCTGCATCGGCAGGCAGACTCCCAACCACTGCACCACCAGGGAAGCCCCTGAGCTATATATTTAAATGATGTTTATTCATTCATAGATATTTTTTAAAATTTTGTGAGTGCAGAATGTAAAAGTTATAGGCTATATTTTCATTTTCTGAAATAAATTATTTGAACTCCACATGGAGCAGTAATCTGAACTTCACTTCATGTCATTCATTTATTCATACAGAAAATTTATTTAGCAGCTCCAATGCATTATATACCATGGTAGCAATGGGAAGAATATGCAACACTTGCCCCTAAGAGTTTTCTGACAGTTTGGTATCAGAAACAGAAACAAACATGGGAGAAGTATAGTATGCTGGTTAATAGAATGACGTTTGGAATCAAATTGCCTGGGTTAAAAACCAAGCTTCTCCAGTTGCTAACTGGGTGACTTTGGACAATGTGCTTAACCTCTTTACGCCCATTTCTTCCTCTTAAAATGGAATAGTAGTATTAGACTTACAGGGGTATTGTGAGGGCTAAATTAAAGGAGAGAGTATGTATAACTTGCTTAACACAATGTCTAAATGCCTAATAAATCCTAATTATTATTGTAAAGTCACCACACATTGTGATATATTTTATGATAAAGGTCAGTACAGGGTATTATGTGAACCCAGAATAGAGGTAACACACTAAACTTGGTTTAGGGAAGAGCTTCTGTAGGTGACATATTCTAAGGTCACAATTCAAATATTCTTATTGATTGCCTACTAGTGCTAGGTATTGTGCTAAGTCTTGAGAACATAATGTGAACAAATAATAATTTGTTCCCTCAAGTTGTTTGCTGTCTATTGGGGAGGCAGACAACTATAATGTAGTATGATACATGCTGTGATTGGGTAAAGTACAAGGCATCATAGGTACATAAAGGCAAGGTATCTCACTCAATATTGGGAGACCAGGAAAGGCTTTTAAAGGGAAATGTTACTTAAGCTTAGATGTAAAAATGAATAGTAGTAGTACAGGAGAAGTAAAGGAGACTCAGTATTCCAAAAGAAGCAATGAGTACATAGAGCTGAAAGGAAGAGAGAGAACAAAACAATTTTCTAGAACAAACCGGATATTTGCATAGTACACCCCTCTCCAGTTTTAGATATGAAAGGATTTCATTAGCATTTGAATAGACAGTAAGGAGGGCTAAAACGTCAAGGCCTGAATTTCTGTACTTTGGCAAATTAAAAAAATATATATATAAGGTTTATGAAAAAAATGCTATAGCCTAGAGAAGGCTAAGAAGAAAAGTACATCTCTGAAAAAAAATACTAAAGGAAACAGAAGAACAATATAGAAACTACATGTTTCAGTTTCTCATTATATAAGAATGCATTTTTCTATGCTATAAAACATGACTACTGCAAGGCAAAAATAGTTTGAGATTTAAAAAAAAGGACAACAGATTAAAAACAAGATATATGGGAATAGACTAATGTGAGATAATGCAATGGTAAAATTAAAACTCACCAAGTAAGAATTAGAATTGATCCTCCAAAATAAATCAGACACGTAGACTGTATTAAGCTAAAAATTGAGCCCCCCCAACAAAATATCCACATCAAATCCTTGGAACTTACAAATGTTACCTTACATACCAAAAGACATGATTAAAGATCTTGAGATGTGGAGCTTATCCTGGATTATCCAAGTGGGTCCTAAATTCAATCACATGTATCCCTATAAGAGAGAGGTACAGGGAGTTCTGAGAGAGATACACAGAACAAGAGAAGGTGATATTGAGATGGAAGCAGAGATTAGAGCAATGAAGCCAAGAAATGTCAAGTCACCAGTAGGTGGAAGAGGCAAGAGACAGAATCTCCTGCAGAGCCTCTGTAGAGAGCACTGCAGACACATTGATTTCAGACTTAATGGCCTTCACAACTGTGACGGAATAAATTTCTATTTTTTTAGGCTACTAAGTTTGTGGCATTTTTTTACAACTTCAGGAACTAATACATTGATTAATACTAATAACACAACTATTTTCATATATGCAAGAGTTTAAAAAAGAGCTTACCCTGGTGCCCATTCTGAAAAAAATGTTACTTCAACAAGTATTAAGGGTTATAGACAACTGAGAGGGAAATAAAGATCATGAACTCTGGAATGTTAATATCATAGTATAGAAGCATTGGAAATGCATTTTGAAATTAAATATATATTAAGTAGAAATAATCATTAATAGGTCACATAGATAGCTAAAAGTATAGATAGCTAGAAAATTCAAGACAAAAGCCAAAAGTACTCTTGGAGTTTTATGTTTAAAAATATTAATAATATGATAACACAAAGTAAACAAACTAGTAAAACTTGCCAAATCACCAAATCCACAAAACCTTCTACTGAAATCAACATGTAGTCTCCCTAGTGCTTTCCAGTCGGAGAATAAGAATAAAAGGGAGAGGGTGCTCTTTTGGCTGCTATTTGACAGAGCAATTATTGCATTTCACACAAATGACTAGCAAGAAATACGGGCAGTGACTAGATTTTTCAGAAATTTTTTTTGTCACACAGATAAAATTATTATGAGAAATGCTTTGAAAATTTGGAATCTTGTACATGTGAATTTTTATACATTTCTACTTTTTAGGCTTTTGAATTTCAAAATGCCCAAATGATGGAATTTCTTTTCCTTCTTCCTTGAAAATACATGATACATAATAAAATGCTAAATTGAAATTAGGAATCTTACCATTTACTAAACATATATTATTAGGCAAATAAATTAATATAATTATCTAGATTATGCTTAAGTTCTTTGATGACCTAAAGTCAACCTGTATTTTAAGATTTAGATAAAATTGAGTTCCTTATATATTTTGGATATTAGCTCCTTATCAGATATATGGTTTGCAAATGTTTCTCACATTTTGTAGGTTGCTTTATACATACAACTTAATAGCAAAAAAAAAAAAAACTGATTAAAAACTGAGCAAAGGACCTGAATGCATCCCTTTTTCAAAGAAAACATGCAAATGGCCAACAGGTATATGAAAAGGTGCTCAACATCACTAATCATCATGAAAATTCGAGTCAAAACTGCAATGAGATATCACTTCATACCTGTTATCCAAAAGATGAGATATAAAAAAATGTTGGCAATAATGTGGAGAAAAGCGAACACTTGTGCATTGTTGGTAGGAGTGTAATTGGTACAGCCATTATGGAAAACAGCATGGAGGTTTCTCAAAATAAATAGAACTACCATATAGCCCAGAAATCCCACTACTGGTTATATATCCAAAGGACATGAAATAAATACCTCAAAGATACATCTGCACTCCCATGTTCACTACAGCATTATTCAAAAGAGCCAAGACATGAAAACAACCTAAGTATCCATTGGCAGATGAATAGATGAGGAAGTAGTGCTCTATATACAATGGAATATTATTCAGGTGCAAAAAGACGGAAATCCCATTGTTTTTGACAACATAGATGAAACTGGAGGACATTATGCTAAGTGAAATAAGCCAGACAGAGAAAGACAAGTACTTTATGATCTCAGTTATATGTTGGAATTTTAAAAAGTTGAACTCATAGAGCCAGAGACTAGAATGGTAGTTACCAGAGGGGTGGGGTGGGTGGGGGAAATGGGAAGATGTTGGCCAAATGGTACAAATTTTCAGTATAAGAGGAACAAATTCTGAGGATCTAATGTACAACATGGTGACTATAGGTAATAATGATGCATTGTACACTTGAAATTTGCTAGGAGAGTAGCTCTTAAGTGTTCTCACCACACCAAAAAATATATATATATAATAATGTGAGATGCTGAATGTGCTAGTTAACTTGGTTGTGGTAATCATCTCACAATGTGTATGTATACCAACTCATTACATTGTGCATTTTATACATAAATACAATTTTGTCATTTATACTTAAAGCTGGAAAAAATAGTAAATGACTTGACAATACACTTGGAAAAGTGTTTAAATAAAATAGACTTAATCTTCACCCATATGTGGTGGGAGGTGCAGGGTCCTTTCCAATATCTCTAATCTACATTTCTCTTGGTCACCTCTGTCTTTGATTTCCTGATACTGCTTTATTCTTGATTCCCATTATGCTTCTCACATATTCCAAATGTGCAGTCACCATACAACTCTATGCAAAACACTGCACTTACTCTAGCATTCCCTCAATGTAGCACTGATGCAAAACTTGGTTGTAGCAGCCTTTTACTGAAGCTTTAAACACAGCGGGAGATGGCAAAATATAGGGCAGAACAGGGTACTTAAAATGAAATACCAGGCATTCTTTGCCTATTCTTGCCACTAGAAATTTCTCACTTGTTTATTGCCATTTACCCAGCCCTTCAGTTTTATTCTCTCTCATAGTTACCCCATGCATCTCTCCCCTCTTGACAAGTTCTGTCCAAAGAAATTCAGCTGTTTGTTTGCCTCTGTCCCTGTTTTCCCACCGAGACAGGCCATGCCCTGGGGATCAAATTTTTAATATACAACAATCTATTAAGATATTTTGCTAAATAAAAAAGAATTCTCTCCCTGAAGTAATCTGCTGCCAAATTTTAAAGTAAAAATAACTCACGACTTTAAAAATATTTACCTCAATTACCTCCAAAACAGAGATGAGAGGTTTCAAAATAAAAGATGGATATATAACAGAATCATTCAAATACAAATATATATGTATGGAGCAATAAGTCTAACACAATCTGGGTTAATATAATTAGTGAATTTGAATATTAAATTCAAATTCTGGAAGCCAAGGCCAAAAATTGAAAGCATGGTGGAATATCTAATCCTCATTATTTGATAGAAGCATTAGGCTTTAATGATACTATCAAACTCTTCCTCATATTAGAGTCCCAAATTAATTTATTATATTTGTAATTTTATAAGGGCCATCACATAGTGAGTGACATCTTTATATTTTATAGAGCATACAGAAACTTCTTTTTAAAGACCCTTTCTTAACTTTTCTATATGGCCAATAAAGATAAAATGTAACTCAGTAAGACATTTTCCAGAATTTAAGTTAATGATATTAAGGTACAAAAATTTTTGGTGACTAAGTAGTTACTAGTTAAAATTTAAAATAGCTAGTGTAGATTGATAACAACTCTCTTAGGCAGGGGTCAACAAACCACAAGTCAAAGGCCAAATCCAGCCTACTGCCTGCTTTTGTATGGCCCATGAGCCATGAATGAGTTTTCCATTTTTAAATGGTTGAAAAAAATCAAATGAAGAGTACTATTTTGTGACATATGAAAATTATATGAAATTAGAATTTCACTATCAATAAGTAAAGTTTGATTTGATACAGCCATGCTCATTTATTTACATATTGTCATTGCTTGTTTTCACGCTTTGAGTGAAGAGCTGAGCCCTCCCAACAGAGACCATATGACCCACAAAGCCTAAGACATTTACGATGTGACCCTTTACTGAAAAAGTTTGTCAATCCTGCCTTAGACTGACAGACTTAATTAACAAATGGCTTCAGTAGGCTCTTGACAGAAACTGGGTATCATTAGTTTAATCCTGAGAGTTCTGTAGAACAGTTGAGCAGGAAGCATGTGCTATGAAACTCTAAGAATCTGACTTACATTCTCTCCCTATAGGAGCGTTACCCCACCTCCACAGTGAATTGGGTCACAGGTGTAACTGGGAGTGAGCCAAATATTTTCTAAGCAAGAGCTATGATTGCTACAACCCCTATGCCTGAGAAAGCACTTGACTGAGACTCAGAGGTTTTTCTGACATAATTAAGAGGATCAGCACCTGCCCACCCTAATATTAAAAAATTCCTATGTGAGCATTTTAGCAACTTCATTGAGATATAATTAATTCACATACCATACATTAACCCACTTAAAGTGTACAGTTTAATGTTTTTAGTGTATTTAGATATGTGCAACCATCACCACAGTCAAGTTTAGAACATCTTTATCACCTCAGAAAGAAACCCTGTACCCTTTAACAATCACCCTCTATCCCTTGTCCCTCCCCTAGGCCTAAGCAACCACTAATTTACTTTCTGGACATTTCATATGACTGAAATGATATAATATGTAGTCTTTTGTAACTGGCTTCTTTCATTTATCATAATGTTTTTAAGGTTTATTCATGTTGTCATATGTATCTGTACATTATTCCCTTTAATGGCTGAATAATATTTCATTCCATCAATATAGTATATTTTGCTTATCCATTCATCAGTTGATGAATATATTGAATTATTTCCAATTTTTAGGTATTATGAATGCTTTTATGAAGAGTGGTGTACAAGGTTTTGTGTGGTCATATGTTCTCGTTTCTCTTGGGTAAATACCTAGGAATTGGAATCACTGGGCCATATGATACCTCCATGGTTAATCATTTGAGGATCTGCTACACTGCTTTCCAAAGCAGCTGCCCCAGTTTACATCCCTAACAGCAGTGTATGAAGGTTCTTATTTCTGCACATCCTCCCAAACAATTGTTTCTGACGTTTTGATTCTAGCCATACTAGTGGGTGTGGAATAGCTCATTGTGGTTTAGATTTGCATTTTCTTGAAGACTAAAGGTGTTAAAGATCTTTTCATATGTTTACTTCTCTTTTACTTCTCTTTTTCCAGAGTTTACTTCACAGAGTTTCTCTTTTTCCAGTGTTTTAAGGTAGAAAATTAGGCTATTAATTTTGAATCTTTCTTCTAACTTTAAAAAAAAACTTTATTGGAGTATAGTTGATTTACAATATTGTGTTGGTTTCTGCTGTACAACAAAGTGAATCAGTTATACATATATATATATCCAATCTTTTTAGATTCTTTTCCCATATAAGTCATAATACAGTATTGAGAAGAGTTTGCTGTGCTATACAATAGGTCCTTATTAGTTATTTATTTTATATATAGTAGTGTGTATATATCAATCACAACCTCCTAATTTATCCCTTTCCCTCCTGGTAACCATAAGATTGTTTTCTACATCTGTGACTCTATTTCTGTTTTGTACATAAGTTCATTTGTACCATTTTTTTAGATGACACATATAAGCAATATCATATGATATTTCTCTTTCTCTGACTGACTTACTTCATTCAGTATGACAGTCTCTAGGTCCATCCATGTCTCTACAAATTGCACAATTTCATTCCTCTTTATGGCTGAGTAATATTCCATTGTATATATGTACCACATCTTCTTTATCCATTCCTCTGTTAATGGACATTTAAGTTGCTATCATGTCCTGGCTACTGTAAATAGTGCTGCCATGAATATTGGGATGCATGCATCTTTTCTATTATGCTTTTCTCAGGGTATATGCTCAGTAGTGGGAGTGCTGGGTCATAAGGTAGTTCTATTTTTAGTTTCTCAAAGACCCTCCATACTGTTCTCCATAGTGGCTGTACCAATTTACATTCCCACCAACAGTGTAGGAGGGTTCCCTTTTCTCCACATCCTCTCCAGCATTTACTGTTTGTAGATTTTTTGATGATGGCCATTCTGACCTGTGTGAAGTGATACCTCATTGTAGTTTTGAACTGCATTTCTCTAATAATTACTGATACTGAGCACCTTTTCATGTGCTTTTTGGCCATCTATATGTCTTCTTTGGACAAAGGTCTATTTAGGTCTTCTGCCCATTTTCTGATTGGGTTGTTTGTTTCTTTTAGATATGGAGCTGCATGAGCTGTATGTATATTTTGGAAATTAATCCCTTGTCAGTCGCTTTTTTGGCAAATATTTTCTCCCATTATGTGGGTTGTCTGTTCATTTTGTTTATGGTTTCCCTTGCTGTGCAAAAACTTTTAAGTTTCATTAGGTCCCATTTGTTTATTTTTATTTTCATTACTCGAGGAGGTGGGTCAAAAAAGATCTAGCTGCGATTTATGTCAAAGAGTGTTCTGCCTATGTTTTCCTCTAAGAGTTTAATAGTGTCCAGCCTTACATTTAGGTCTTTAATCCATTTTGAATTTATTTTTTTGTATGGTGTTAGGGAGTGTTCTAATTTCATTCTTTTACATGTAGCTGTCCAGTTTTCCCAGCACCACTTATTGAAGAGACTGTCTTTTCTCCACTGTATATTCTTGCCTCCTTTTTCATAGATTAGGTGACCATGGGTACATGGCTTTATCTCTGGGCTTTCCATCCTGTTCCCTTGACCTATATTTCTGTCTTTGTGCCAGTGCCATACTATCTTGATTAGTGTAGCTCTGTAGTATAGTCTGAAGTCAGGGAGCCTGATTCCTCCAGCTCTGTGTTTCTTTCTCAAGATTGCTTTGACTATTTGGAGTCTTTTGTGTTTCCATACAAATTCTACATTTTTTGTTCTAATTCTGTGAAAAATGCCATTGATAATTTGATAGGGATTGCATTGAATCTGTAGATTGCTTTGTTTAGCATAGTCATTTTGATAGTTTTGATTCTTGTAATCCAATAACATGTTATGTCTCTGTGTGTGTGTCATGTTTGATTCCTTTCATCAATATCTTATAGTTTTCTGGGTACAGGTCTTTAATGTCCTTAGGTAGGTTTATTCCTGGGTATTTTATTCTTTTTGATGTGATAGGAAATGGGATTGTTTCCCTAATTTCTCTTTCTGATCTTTCATTGCTAGTGTATAGGAATGCAAGAAATTTCTGTGTATTAATTTTGTATCTTGCAACTTTACCAAATTAATTGATGAGCTCTAGTCATTTTCTGGTAGCATCTTTAGGATTTTCTATGTATAGTGTCATGTCATCTGCAAACAGTGACAGTTTTACTTCTTTTCCAATTTGAAATCCTTTTTATTATTTTTTCTTCTCTGATTGCCATGGTTAGGACTTCCAAATTTATGTTGAATAATAGTGGTGAGAGTGGACATCCTTGTCTTGTTCTTGACCCTAGAGGAAATGCTTTCAGTTTTTACCATTGAGAATGATGTTTGCTGTGGGTTTGTTGTATATGACCTTTATTATGTTGAGGTAGCTTCCCTGTATGTATGCCCACTTTCTGGGGAATTTATATCATAAATGGGTGTTGGATTTTGTTAAAAGCTTTGCCTGCCTCTATTGAGATGATCACACAGTTTTTATTCTTCACTTTGTTAATGTGGTGTATCACGTTGATTGATTTGTGTATATTGAAGAATCCTTGCATCCCTGGGATAAATCCCACTTGATCATGGTGATTGATCCTTTTAATGTATTATTGCATTCTATTTGCTAGTATTTTGTTGAGGATTTTTATGCCTATATTCATCAGTGATATTGGCCTGTAATTTTCTTTTTTTGTGGTATCTTTGTCTGGTTTTGGTATCAGGGTGATGGTGGCCTCATAGAATAAGCTTTGGGAGTGCTCCTTCCTCAACAATTTTTTGGACGAGTTTCAGAAGAATAGGTGTTAACTGTTTTCTAAGTGTTTGGTATAACTTGCCTGTGAAGTTATCTGGTCCTGGACTTTTGTTTGTTACAAGTTTTAAAATCAGTTTCAATTTCATTACTTGTGGTTGGTCTCTTCATATTTTTTATTTCTTCCCGGTTCAGTCTTGGAAGGTTGTACCTTTCTATGAATTCGTCCATTTTTTCTAGATTGTCCATTGTTTTGGCAGAGTTACTTGTAGTAGTCTCTTATGATCCTTTGTATTTCTGTGGTGTTAGTTGTAACTTCTCCTTTTTCACTTCTAATTTTGTTGATTTGAGCCCTCTCCCTTTTTTTCTTCATGAGTCTGACTAAAGCTTTATCAATTTTATTTGTCTTTTCAAAGAACCAGCTTTTAGTTTCATTGAATTTTTTACTATTTTTTTCTTCATCTCTATTTCATTTATTTCTGCTCTGATCTTTATGATTTCTTTCCTTCCATTAATTTGGGTTTTCCTTGTTCTTCTTTCTCTAGTTTCTTTAGGTGTAAGTTTAGGTTGTTTATTTGAGACTTTTCTTGTTTCCTGAGGTAAGATTATATTGCTATAAATTTCCCTCTTAGAACAGTTTTGCTGCATCCCATTGTTTTTGAATTGTCTTGTTTTTGTTGTCATTTGTCTCTAGGTATCTTTTAATTTCCTCTTTGATTTCTTTGGTGGTCCATTGGTTGTTCAGTACCATGTTGCTTAGTTTCCATATGTTTGTGTTTTTTACTGTTTTTTTTTTCCTGTAATTTATTTCTAATCTTCTCTATATTGGTGCTTTTATCTATAAATCTGTAAGTACTATGTTAGCTGCATCCCATTTTTTTTTTTTAGGTTGTATCTTCATTTTCATTTAAGCAAAGTACATCTTAACTTCCCTTTTGATTTCTTCTTTAACCCATTGGCTATAACAGAATATGTTGTTTAATTGCCACATCTGTGAATTTTACAAAAGTTTTTTTTTTCATTATTCCTTTCTAATTCCATTCCATGTGGTCATGGAACATACTTTGTATGATTTATAACCTTTTAATTTTATTGAGGTTTGTTTAATAGTCTAGTATATACTCTATCCTCAAGAATGTTCTGTGTGAATTTAGGAATAATATATTCTGTCACTGTTGTTGGGTAGAGTATTCTATATATATACATGGTTAGGTACTGGTCGATTTATAGTGTTGTTAAAGTCTTCTCTTTCCCTGCTGATCTTCTATTTAGTTGTTCTGTCCATTATTGGAAGTTGGGTATTGAAGTCCACAACCATTATATTTCAATTGCCTATCCCTTCATTTCTTTTAGTTTTTCCTTCTTATATTGTGGTGCTCTGTTATTAGGTGCATATATGCTCATAATTTTTATATCTTTCTCATGAATTGTCTTACTTGTTATATCTTTTTTGTCCTTTTACTCTCAGTCTATTTGTATCTTTGAATCTAAAGTTTGTCTCCTATAGACAGCATGTAGTTGAGTCATATTTTGGTTTTTTTTTTAACACTATTTAACAAGCTCTGCCTTTTGATTGAATCATTTAGTTCATTAACATTTATTATTATGATTGATATATTGTTTTATGTTTCCCATCAAAATTTTTGTTTTTTATATGTCGCATGTGTTGTTTGTTCTTTTATTCCTTTTACTTATTTATTTTGCATTAAGTGAATATGTTCTAATGTATCATTTTCTTTAATAGTTTTTTATTGTATTTATTTTATTTATTTTTGAGGAGTAGTTTAAGGCTTACCACATCCATCTTATTGTATCTGATTCAGCTTCCAATTTGTGCTAGCTTAATTCAAGTGCTAGAGAAATGTTACTCCTATATAGCTCTATTACTTCCCCCCAACTTTCTGTTGTATTTTTGTTATATAATTTCATCTATTAATGTTACAAACCTAATGATACCTTGTCATAATTATTACTTTAACATTTTTGGTCATTTCCTTAGCCTAATTCAGCTTTGCTCCCACCAATCTCCTAGTGTTATTATCAGTGAATATATTATACATATATTACATTTTTATATGTTATAAGCCCAACAACAAACACATTATATACATATTATCTTATACAAGTACTTTTTAAATCTGTTAAGAGGAAGGAGAAAAAAATGCATTTCTACTGTCTTTTATAGTTGCAATTACCTTTACTGGTGTTGTTTGGTTTTTCATGTGGATTTGAATACTGTCTGAGGTTGCTTGCTTTCAATCTGAAGACCTTCCTTTAGTATTTCTTGTAAGGCAGTTCTGCCAGAAACATATTCTCTTAGTTTTTTTTTATATCTGGGAAAGTCTATTTAATATTTATTTTTGAAAGATAGCATTGCTGGATATAGGATTCTTGGTTGAAAGTTTTGTTTTTTTGAGCAGTTTGCCTTCTGGCCTCCATTGTTTCTACTGAAAAGTCAGTTATTCAACTTATTGACACTCCCTTGTAAGTAATGAGTAATTTTTCTCTTGCTCCTTTCAGCATTTCCTCCTTGTCTTTGACTTTCAGCATCTTTTACTCTGTGCCTTTTTGTGAATCTTTTTGTGTTTATACCACTTAGAGTTTTTTGACTTTTTTTTCAAATATGTAGGTTATTGTTTTTCAGCAAATGTGTTAGGTTTTCAGCCATACTTTCTTCAAATATTTTTCTTCTCCTTTCTTTCCCTTCTCTCCTTTTGGTAACCCCATACTGAATAATTTGGTTCACTTGATGGTATACACATTTCTCATTTTTCTTCATCCTCTTTTCTGTTTTTTTGGCTTCTATGATCTTTATTCCTGTATCTTCAAGTTTGCTTATTTTTTCTTCTGCCAGTTCAAATCTACTGTTGAGCCCCTCTAGTGAATTTTTTTATTTCAGTTATTGTGCTTTTCAACTCTTTCATTTCCATTTGGTTCTTTTTTTGTAATTTGTATCTCTTTATTGGTATGTCTCTGTTTGATGCAACATTGTTGTCATACCTTCCTTTGCTTCTTTAATCATGGTTTCTTTTAGTTTTGTGAACATTGTTAAAATGGCTACTTTAAAGTCTTTTTCTGATAAATCTGACATCTTTTCACTGTCATAGGCACTTTCTGTTGCCTGTTTTTTCTCCCAGTTGGTGGGGCATACTCTTCTGTTTCTTTGCATGCCTCATAATTTATTATTGTAAACTGTATTTTAGATAATAATAATAATAATAATAATATTGTAGCAACTTTGGGTAGTATCCCCCCAGGAGCTTATTATTGTTTTGTGTTTATTTATTTAGTGGTTGACTTTTTATTTTAGTGAAGTCTACGCCCCCCTTAGTGTTCAGCCTCTGATATTGTTGTTCATAGAGGCACAGCTTTGGTTATAATCTCAGTTATGCTGAAATGACAGTGGTTTTTGAAGGGCTCTTTTCTTCTTTCCCTGACCACACCCAATTGCTAAACTCCAATAATTGGCAAATGATTGCTCAATTGTTTGCAGCAATGCTCTGGGGCAAAAATTGTTCTGCAAATGAACAATTCTGGCTCCTTTGAAGAAATACTTTCTGACATCAGTATTTGATTTTTGTTCTGAGCCCAGGAGAGCTTCTCCCAGCTGTTTCATTCCTGGTTTTCTCCTTCAAACTAGCTGGCTTACACTTTAACCTCTATCTTAAATCTCCTCCCAACTGCCTTTCATTACACTTATTGGATGAGCACTCACTGAATAAGCACACATTGCAGTGGGCAGCAGCCTAGATACTCTCTGTTTGGATCTCCTGGCATAAAATCACTACCCTCCAAGCTGGAGCAAGAGTGAAAAGAGTTCACTATTCTCAGAGGTGCTACACTAAAGGTATAGCCTCCATTCCATAAGTCAGGGCTGAGCAGAAGGAAGAAGACCTTCTCTCGATTGTACTCAACCATGACTTAGCTTCAGCAACCAGTAGCTGGGGGCAGGGTGAGAAATGCTGACACCCTGTTTCTCTGGGAGGAAAATTTTCCATCTTGGTGTTATTGGGAGAAAGGGCTCTATATTCTTGGCTACAGGAGTTTGGAGTAGTCTCTGGCCTTGTTTGAGCTAGGAGGTGGGAAAGGGACATAGTAATCTTGGTTCAAATAGATGTTTCTTTATTTTCTATTCACCCTTAGGATCATTTCCAGAGGCTTTAAACGGTTAGATATTTTTTAAATAGTTTTCACCTGTTTCATTAAAGTCAACTTCTATGTGATATTGATTAAAATTGATTTATTGATTGATAGTTCCTTTTTATAAAAAAACAATTTTAGTATCTTTGGACCTTAGCTTCCACCACTATAGAATGATGAGTTTGGTGTAAAGTAAGGCTTTTTTTCACTGAAAATTCCTATATTTTTCTATTTTAATACTGCAACAAAATACATAAGTCTAAATAACTTAGCTTATGCCACAAATTCAATGAAGGAAAAAATGGTGAAAAGAGTTTTTGATTTATGTCAAACAATATGAAATAACTAGTTATGCATAAGTAATTCAGATTTTAAATAATAGAATACAGAAAAATTGCCTATTGATTCTTCCAACCAAGAACTTTTATCATGGGAGGGGTATCCAGTTACACATAATGCCATAGTTAATCAATTGTTGAAAGAAAGAAAACAAATTCTCCATAGGGTATTCCCTGGTGATTTTATTTTATTTTTTATTAAGTAAACATTGCTGATTTTGGCTTTCTAAAATATATTGACTCTCCCAAGTTTTAACTATCAGCAACGTGCTTTTGTTAAACTAAATTCAAGTTAATTTTATCCTCTATGACAGTTTGTGAGTTAAAAAATACCCTCTTGTGGTTGCTATCAAAACCATATATATAGCTTGTTTAGCAAAGGAGGTTAATGAGGGAAAAACTTACCTTAATGATTAAAATATGTCTCAGACTGGGTCACAGTGTTCCCTAAAGTAATTCATTAATTCATTCTATGAAATTTAATGTGGGAATGGAACTCTAAAGAGAAATGTAAAGTTTAAGTATTATTCTGTTTGGAATGTAAAGGCATTACTTATCTACAATTGACATTGTGTCTCACTACATAGAAGCCTAGAAAATAAATTGTTTTGCTTACCAGTTCTATAATGCTAAAATGGTAGAATTCATTGTTATGATTTCCAGAACTGTGGCTGTAAAAATATTCAATATTTTATCTGATATTTTGAAATAAAAACAGCATTCTTTCTAGTAGGAAGAGATTTGCTATTGGGTTTGAACATGTCTTCATTTGTACGTAAACCTCTTTTGTAATTTAGATTTGTAAAATAAAAACAATTTGTAAAATCTATCCCAAGGACAACTTCTAGTTTCAACTCCAACATGTAAAGAGCTTGAAAGTCATCACTCTTGTCCTTACAATAAGAGAAAGCTGGACAAAGACTTTTCTTGGACATATCATAGAACTAAGTAGCAGGGCAAACTACAACTTCCAAATATGAAGAGAGAGGTAAGTCCAGAGAATCAGAACTAAGATCTGTTTACCTAGAACAGAAGCCACTACAGCTGTAAACTTGTGATCACTGAAACAGTAATTTTGATAAATTGCTGGAAGCTGAATATTGGCTATCATGAGAGTGAGAAAGTTCTTAGAGCAGTAGTCTTACATATTTGGGGGTTATACCTCCAGATATCCTATCAGGTTCTCACAGTAAAGAAATGAGAAAGATTACCTGTTGGCTCTGACAGTGGGAGGGGAAGGTACTCCTTGTGAAATGCACCAGACCTTCTCCACAGCAAAGGACTACCCTCCAGGGGAAATGACTTTACTAGAGTATTATCTCAAAGCCATGGGGGAAGGACATTCTTCTCACTGCAGCCCCCTCTATTCTTTTTTACTTAATCAGTAGGAAAAAAATAAAAAACTATACAAGAAGAAACACTTATGAAGGTCACAGCCAGAGACACTGCCCACTAAAAGACTAAGATTTAATTGAAAGAACAGAGAATACTCTTTCTCTCACACCTCTTACCACCTCACCAACAGGGCTTCAACATTATAACAGTAGATTAAAAATGAAAGAGCTGTCAGATATAGAATCTCTCTGAGGAGGAATAATTAAGGAAACCCAAAGTCAAGAGGAGAGAAAAAAATAAGGACACTAGATAATTTGAAGTCTCTGGCACTTATAGATTATAGCAAACATTTAAGAAAGGCCAACTCCTAGCCAGATTAACATAAATTCTCACACCAGATGCCTATTTACTTCAGTTCCTATTACCTAATATGTGTCTGGCTTTCAACAAAAAATTACAAGGCACAACAAAAGATAAGACAAAAACACAGACTGAGAAGACAAAGCAAGCAGAACAAGATGTAGATATGACACAGATATTGAAACTATCAGAGAAGAAATTTAAAATAACTATGATTAATAAGTTAGCAACTCTAGTGAAAAATATAGACAGCATGCAAGAAGAAATGGGTAATGTAAGCAGAGAGATAGAAACTCTAACAAAAAAAGATTTTTGTTTAATGGTAGAAATCAAATCACCATAGATATGTAGAATACCTTTGCTGGGATTAAAGATAGACTTAATGTGGCTAAGAAAAGAATCAGTGAGCTTGAATATAGATCAATAGAAACTTTCCAAACTGAAAAGCACAGAGAAAAAGAACAACAACAAAAAAAGTAAATAGAATATTTGAAGTAATAATGGCTGGGAACTATATGACAGACATCAAATCACAGATTCAGGAATCTCAGTGAACATCAAGCAGGAGAAATACTCCAAATTACTACATGTAAGCATACAATATTCAAACTTCAGAAAAGCAAGGAAAAAGAAAAAAATCTTGGAAGGAGCCAGAGGAAAAATGTCTTGCCTATAGAAAAACAAGGATAAGAATTATAGTGGCCTACTCCTCAGAAACCATGCCAGCAAAAAGAAAGTGAGTGAAATATTTAGTGTTGAAAGAAAAAAAAGATCCACTAACCTAGAAATGTATATGCAGAAAATTTTCTTCATAATTGAAGGAGAAATAAAAACTTTCTCAAACAAACAAAAGTTAAGGGGATTCATTGCCAGTAGTCCAGCTCTGCAAAAAATAGTAAAAGCTTTTCTTCAGGCATAAAGAAACTGATATAGGTCATTGTGATATTGTGATTTATAAGAAATATATATTTGGTCATTTGGATGAACAAAATATATTTAACATATATTTGGTCTTTGCCCACAGTTCCTGGTTCACGGCTTCCCAAACCCTTGGAATTTTCTATGTATTGAGAATGGTAAAGGTGTTTCTAGTTATGTGAATGAGGTAACTTTTAGAAGCACCTAAGGATGGGGGCTATTGGTCAGGAGAATGATCCAATGAGTTAATGGGTTGGAACTTTTAGTTCCACTCCCGTATTTCCTTGGAGGGGAGAGAGGCTTAAGATTGAATCAATCTCCATTGGCCAATGATTTAGTCAATCATGACTATGTACTGAAGCCTCCACAAAACGCAGAGGGAGAGCTTTTTGGTCCCTTTTTCAGAGAACTTCCACATTTTGGAAGCAGAACACTTTTGCATGTCACTGTGCCAAACCCCAAGCTTCAAAGACATAAGGCCCTTTGTTTGGGACCTTGCCCTATGTATCTCTTCATCTGGCTATTGATTCATCTCCTTTAACATCCTATAATAAATAAGTAATATAGTGAGTAAATAAGTTCCCTGTGTTCTGTAAGCTGTTCTAGAAAATTAATTAAACCCAAGGAGGTGGTTATCAAAACCTCTATTTTGTAGGCAGTCAGTCAAAAGCACAGGAAATAATATGGGCTTGTGACTGGTGTCTAAAGTGGGGATGGGGGTGAGTGAGTGTGTAGTCTTGAAGGACTGAGCCCTCAACCTGTGAAATCTGTGTTACCTCCAGTTAAATAGTGTAAAAATTGAGTTGAATTCTTGGACATTATGCTGGTGTTCAAGAATTGCTTGTTAGTGTGGGGAAGCCTCTAAATACAGAGGTTGGAATTTGGTCTAGGAACCTTTTTGCTGTTGGATACTTGTATGTACATAAAAAAAGGAAGAGTATTGGAGGAATAATTGAAGGCAATATAAAATATTTAGTTTATCTAAGAAATAACTCTTTAAAGTAATAATAGTAACAATGTATTGGGTGATTATAGCATATAGATAAGTGAAACAAATGACAGCGAATGTTATAAGGGACAGGAGAATTGATAATACCATATTATAAGGCATTTGCACTACCTGTAAGGCAGAATAGTGTTATTTGAAGGTAGACTTATATTAGTTAAAATTGCATTATAAATAAAATTAGTTATAAATACTGGGGAAACCATTAAAATAATTTTCAAAAGAAATATAATTTAAATATATGTTAAGAGACGAGAGAAAATAAAATTATATAATATGATCAACTAATATTGGAGAAGGTGGTTTCTGACAACAAATAGAAAATTGTTACAAACATAGCAGATATTAATCCAAGTATATCAGTCATCACTTTAAATGTTAGCGGTATAAACACATTAATTGAAAGAGATTGTAAGAGTGACTGAAAAAACAAAACTAACTATATTTTGTCTATAAGAATCCCACTTTACATATAAAGACTCTGATAGGTTAAAAAATAAAGGGAGGGAGAAAAATATTCCATGCTAACATAATTCAAAAGAAAACTGTACTAGCCATATTAGTTTTGGACAAAGCAGACTTCAGAACAAGGAGATTTACCAGGGAAAAAGAGGGGCATTACATAAACATTTTCTCTAAGAAAAAATAACATTATTAATGTGTTTAAGCCTAAGAAAACTTGAGACAAAAACAGAGAGAATTGTAAGGAGAAAGAAAGAAATCCACTATTATAGTTAAATTCAACATCTTTCTTTAGTAATTGAGAGATCAAGCAGGGAGAAAATTGGTAAAGACATAGTTTACCTGAATAGCACTATCATTAAGCTGTTAATAGCACTATCAAAAATCTATCTGATATTTATAAAATACTCCATCCAACAACAGAATGCAGATTCTTCTTGAATTAGCATAGAACATTCACCAAGATAGACCACATTTTGGATCATAAAACACACCTTAACAAAGTTTAAAAGAGTAGAAATAATACAAAATATGATATCAGACCACACTGGAATTGAACTAGGAATCAATAACAGAAAGATAGTGGGAAAATCCTTAAATATTTGGAACTTAAACAGCACACTTCTATGTTACATATGGGGCAAAAAAGAAATCTCAAGAGATTGAAAAACTTTTTAAAACTGAATGAAAATTAAAATACACCTTATCAAACTTGGAGGGATACAGCAAAATCAGTATTTAGAGGGAAGTTTATAACATTAAATTCATATACTAGAAAAGAACAAATATTTAAAATTAATTATGTAATTTCTACTAGAGTTAATCAATGATTTTGGTAAAGTTGCAGGATACAAAATTAACATACAGGAATATCTTGCATTTATATACATTAACAATAAAAGATCAGAAAGAGAAATTAAGGAAATAATCCCATTTAGCATTAAAACAAAAAGAACAAAATACCTAGGAATAAACCTACCTAAGGAGGTAAAAGCCTGTACTCAGAAAACTATAATATACTGATGAAAGAAATCAAAGATGACACAAACAAATGGAGAGGTATACCATGTCCTTGGGCTGGAAGAATCAATATTGTGAAAATGACTATGCTACACAAAGCAATCTACAGATTCAATGCAAGCCTTATCAAATTACCAATGATATTTTTCACAGAATTAGAACAAAAAAATTTACAATTTGTATGGAAACACAAAAGACCCCAAATATCCATAGCAATTTTGAGAAAGAAAAGCGGAGCTGTAGGAATCAGGTGCCCTGACTTCAGACTATACTACAAAGCTACACTAATCAAGATAGTATGGCACTGGCACAAAAATAGAGATATAGGTTAATGGAACAGGATGGAAAGCCCAGAGAAAAACCCATGCACCCACGGTCACCTAATCTATGACAAAGGAGGAAAGAATAAACAATAGAGGAAAGACAGTCTTCAATAAGTGGTGCTGGGAAAACTGGAGAGCTACATGTAAAAGAATGAAATTAGAACACTCCCTAACACCATACACAAAAATAAACTCATAATGGATTAAAGACCTAAATGTAAGGCTGGACACTATAAAACTCTCAGAGGAAAACATAGGCAGAACACTGTTTGACATAAATCAAAGCAAGATCTATTTTGACCACCTCCTAGAGTAATGAAAATAAAAATAAACAAATGGGACCTAATTAAACTTAAAAGCTTTGGAACAGCAAAGGAAACCATAAACAAAATGAAAAGACAACCCTCAGAATGAGAGAAAATATTTTCAAATGAAGCAACTGACAAAGGATTAATCTCCAAAATATACAAACAGCTCATGTAACTCAATATCAAAACAAGCAAACAACCCAATCAAAAAATGGGCAGAAGAACTAAATAGACATTTCTCCAAAGAAGACATACAGGTGGCCAAAAAGCACATGAAAATATGCTTAGTATCAGTAATTATTAGAGAAATGCAAATGAAAACTACAATGAGGTATCACCTCACACAGGTCAGAATGGCCATCATCAAAAAATCTACAAACAATAAATGCTGGAGAGAGTGTGGAGAAAAAGGAACCCTCTTACACTGTTAGTGGGAATGTAAATTCGTACAGTCACTATGGAGAACAGTATGGAGGTTCCTTAAAATCTAAAAATAGAGCTACCATATGACCTAGCAGTCCCACTACTGGGCATATATCCAGGGAAAACCATAATTTGAAACCATACATGAACCCCAATGTTCACTGCAGCGATATTTACAATAGCTGGGACATGAAAGCAACCTAAATGTCCATCAACAGAAGAATGGATAAAGAAGATGTGGTACATATATACAATGGAATATTACTTAGTCATAAAAGGGAATGAAATTGTGCAATTTGCAGAGATATGGATGGACCTAAAGACTGTCATATGTAGTGACGTAAGTCAGAAAGAGAAAAACAAATATTGTGTAATATTGCTTATATGTGGAATATAGAAAAGTGATACAGATGAACTTATTTTCAAAGCAGAAATACAGACACAGACTTAGAGAACAAATATATGGATACCAAGGGGGAAGGGGAGGTGGGATGAATTGGGAGATTGGGATTGACATATATACGCTACTATATATAAAATAGATAACTAATAAGAACCTACTGCATAGCACAGGGAACTCTCCTTAGTGCTCTGTGGTGACCCAAATGGAAGGAAATCCAAAAAAGAGGGGATATATATATACATATAGCTGATTCACTTTACTGTACAGCAGAAACTAACACAGTATTGTAAAGCAACTATACTCTAATAAAAATTAATTTTAAAAAAATCAAACCACAAAGAGTAAAGACATTCATTTTAATGATACTTTAGGGCAATTGTTTTCAGCCTGGCTCTTCCTGAACCCTCAGATCCCACACAGAGGCCTCCTCCAGGGCAACCTTGGGAGATGAGACAGAGATAAGACCTTGATCCCCTTGTTATCCGGTTTCCATTTAGGATTTTAAAACAAACAAATAAATCCCTGTCGCAAAGAAAAAAAATCTATAATCACAGATATACAACACTGTGAATGTACTTCATGCCACAGAACTGTACACTTTAAAATGGTTAAAATCATAAATTTTATGCTACATATATTTTACTGCAAAAAATCTGTCATGTAAAAGAGGAAAACTGTTCTGACTGCTTTAAAATGAAAATAAATAGATTACACAAATTAAATATACAGCAGGCCCCATGTACTAGAAAAATACTAACACATAAAAATACAATTTTACTGTGTCAAATTTGCTGTGTCCATAATTCATAGGTTATTATAATAAATACTAAATATTTCATTATCAAAAATAAAAAACTAAAATTAATTATGTAATTTTCTACCTTAGAAAATCTAGAGGAAGAAGAGCATTTTAAGCCTAAAGCAGGCAGAAAAAAAGAAATAATAAAATTCAGAGCAGAAATCAATGAAATTGAAAAATAGGAAAATGATATAGAAAATTAGTCAGACAAAAGCCAGTTCTTTGAAAATATCAATAAAGTTGGTAAGCCTCTAGCCCAACTAACCAAGAGAAAAAAAGAGAAGACTTAAATGGACTTTAAAAGTAATAAACGAATACTATAATTTTGACTTATGTTTACACATTTGATAATTTAGACGAAAAGAACAAATTTCTCAAAAGACACAAAGGAGACTCACACAAGGAGAAATAGATAATTTGTATAGCTCTATATCTAATAAAGAAAGTAAATCAATAATAACCTTCCAAAAACATAATCATCAGAGGCAGATGATTTTACTGATGAATTCTGTCAAACATTTAACAAAGAAATGATACCAATTTTCCACAATATATTTCAGAAAATTGATGCAGTGGGAACATTTCTTAACTCATTCTATGGGATCACCATTATCATAATACCAAATCCACATAAAGACATTACAAGAAATGGAGATATGCAAATGGAAAATAAACATGTGAAAAGATGAGTCACATGATTTGTCATGAAGGAGTTGCAAATTAAAATAATAAGATATCACTATGAGCCTATTAGAATGGTTAAAATTTTTAAAAACTGACAATAACAACTGCTGGTGAGAATGCAGAGCAACAAGAATTCTCATTCATTGCTAGTGGAAATGAAAAATAATATAGGTACTTTGGAAGACAATTGGTATTTTCTTCCAAAATTAAACATAACATTATCATATGGTCCAGCAATTGCACTCCCACGTATTTATCAAATTGATTTGAAAACTTATGTCCACAAAAAACCTGCACATGAATGCTTATGGTAGCTTTATTCATAATTACCAAACCTGGAAAGTAACAAAGAAGTCCTTCAGTAGGTGAATGGACAACAAACTCTGATATACCCATACATGGGAGTACTTTATAGTGATAAAAAGAAAATCCTCAGGACATGAAAAAAAAATCACTATTAAATGCATATTGCTAAGTGAAAAAAGACAGTCTGAAAAAGCTACATACTGTACAATTACATTTTATGACATTCTGGAAAAGACAAAACTATAAAAAAGTCCCTGGTTGCTAGGGGTTTGGGGATGTTGATTAGGTGAGGCATAGGGGATTTTTTTTAGGTCAGTGAAACTATTTTGTATGATACTATAAGGGGTGAAAACAAGATATTAAATGTTTGTCAAAGCCAATTAATTTTTACAGCACAAAGAGTAATCCTTAACATATGCATTCCAGGAAGGACTGCAAAGTGTGGCAAAAGAATCTAAATATGTTACAAATGTATTTTAAAACCTCACTGAAAGGGATGGGGGAATAAATTGCTGACCTAAGTAACTATGGAAATGAATTCAGTCTGTAAGACTGAAGGCAAAAGGAACTTCATGTAAACACTGTACTATACCTGATAAAGAGTTCCCACCAGGATATCAATTCTGATACTGCAATATATGTATACTGAAATTTAAAAATTCAGTAAATATATGATTGATGGTGGGAATCAGATTTCTCACTGTTTGAGTGAGAATTTACAGATAAGGAAGAGAGGAGTATAAAATGATCCAAGTGGTAATGGATTAGAATTTGGAGACATCAGTATGATGATGGAGACATCAGTAGCTTAATATAGACATAGATGGAAACATATACAAATATGTATAGATATGTGTATTATTTATAATATAATTAGTATAAACACATATATTTCCTTGTTATGTCAGCTAAGAGAACCTATAACTAACAACACCCCAGTAGCAATGAGCACATACAGATTTTGTTTCTAAGACCAATCTCCAATAAAAGTGACACGGCTTCTTGGAGAAATGGCTGATCATAGGACTGGGGCAGAAAATATATAGATAAACATGGAGTATATTTTAGTACCTAAAACTAAGGAAGTTCTCAAAGAAAAAAAGAAGAGAAAAGAAAAGGAAAGGAAAGAAGAAAAGAATAAGAAAACCACATTGATGGGGGTAGGGAATACTCAAAGGTACACAGGAGCCAATTGAAAGATCTCCCAATGGATAAAACTGGGAGATTTTTAAGCAATAAAATACCTCAAAGTATAAAATAAAGATCCATGAATCCATACTGGTATAAATAAATGGCTGAATAAATAAATAAATGGGGAGAATAGACATATGTCCCATGCAAAATAATTCCAAATAATATATGTATACTCCACTTTTAATGACATAGAGCATAAGTCCCCACTCAAGTGTGGGCTGTGCATCGTGACTTTCTTACAAAAAGTACAGTATGGAAAGGGAGGGAAAAAAAGGTTAACTGTACAGTGAAGTAGCCTGAAAAACACTGTTAAGCCAGGTGATCAAGTTAACATCAACAGTTGACTTTGATGTTAACTGTCACTTTACCTCTGTAGTCTTTCAACCCAAAACACATAACCCCAGTCTAATAACAATAATAAAAAATCAGACAAATCCCCATTTATGGATATTCTACAAAGTAACTTGAACAGTATTCCTCAAAACTGTCAAAGTCAGCAGAAACAACAACAAAAACAAAGGAAAATCTGAGACATTGTCACAGCCAAGAGGAGTCTAAGTAGACATGAGAATTAATTGTAATGTGGAATCCTGGATGGGATCTTCAAACAGAAAAAAACAGTAGAAGAAAACTAAGGGAATCTGAATAAAGGTTGAATATCAATTGATAAAGAATGTTTGATATTGGTTCATAAATTTTAATAAATGTACCATTCTAATGTAAGAGGTTAGTAATAGGGGATTCTATTACTAGAATGTGTGTGGGGGGTATATAGAAACTCTCTGTACTGTCTGCCATAATTGTGTAAATCAAAAACTATTCTAAAATAAATTTTATTAAAAAAAAATCTGTTCCTAGGAGCTAAGAACCTCTAAGGATATATAGGAATAGTCAGATTTAGAAAACCAGAATAACAATAATCAAGTCACTAAATGTATTTTACATTGGTTTGTCATGGATTTGAGGAAGTTTTGAGTACATGTTTTAGGACAAGTGATAGCAATCACAGATGTTCATAAAGTTGTCAATATTTCTCCAATTCACTAACTGCTATTGGCAGGTGCTGACATAGTCTAGCAGCTGCCAACACCAGAAGGTGTCATATCCCATGAGTAAAAAAAATGAGTCCTTATTCCCTAACAAATAAAATTAGATCATCTTCATTAAATAAGTTGGTAATTCTCTTTATATTAGGAGCAATAGATATTGCCAAGTGGAAAGGGATTTTTATTCTTCTTTCTTTATCTGGAACCTCAGACAATAGTGTGCAAGGCTTCCTGGAATAGGAAACGAGAGTAGACATTTATTTATATAAACGATTTATGTAACTATTCTCTTTATGTAAGATTCTTTGAGGGCTTTTGTCATGTTTGTGTGGTTAAGAGGCTGATGAATCTCTTTTTCCTTATATGTGTACTTTGCTACAGGAAGAGGATGTATATAAGAGATAAAAGTTCAAGGCTGAGTAAAGGTTTAAAGAAGTTCTTTAGGTTAAGCCTCAATTTGTCTGTTTTTTCTTCTTTGAAAAATAATTCTAGAGAAGAACTAAGGCTGTTAATATTTTTTTGTATTTCCCTTGGGGAAGTTCACTGTTTATGAAATGGAGGTTTACTTCCCTTTCTTTTCATATCATTATAAGTAATCTTTCACATGTGTAAAGATGTGTAGCTTTCAGTGCAATAAAATCATTGTCTTCCAGAAAGCCTTTGGTGTTCTCTTATACGTATTTTACAGGGTTTGAGCATATGACTCTCATGGTCTATATCAGCCTTTTATTAAATATTGTTTTATGCTAAAAGCCAATAGAGCATTATTACGCCACACTATTTTTCAAAAAAACACATGTCCAGAAACTTTTTCTTTAAAATAATTTAACATTTTTATAAAAAAAATACTTTTTAACTTGCTACCCGTATTTTAAAAATAGAATAAAATAATGATTGGGGGAAAAAGTAAAATTCATAAGGTGAATAAAATATTAGTAAGTTATCATCAGTCATACTTCATTTTACACCCTGAAGAGCAATCTAGGGAAGAAAAGTGTCTTTATTGGATAAACCAAGAACCAGAAGTATCTCCAGTATCTCCAAACAATTGTTGTGGTTTATATTTAATAAAATTAAAAAAAATATATGACAAAGCAGCTTGAAATAGCAGGAAAGAATAGTGTTAGACTGAACTAGCCACCATTTATTTTTTGGCACATGTTATTTGGGAGGTTTAACCAGAAATTTTAAATATTACCTAATTTTTGTTCTGCCTTCATGAAAATTTTAAAAGAGAAAATTTATAGCCAGTCTATCAAAATATTAATAAAAACATAGGCCAACCGGGTTTACCCATACTTACTTACATCTATAATTTCTCCAGTACAGCATCTACCTACCTAATAATTATAGTCTCCTGTTGACACCAGTGGCCTAAGGCTTTGTATACGAGCCAATGTATCTACCGCCATTTTTTTCTGAGGTTCTCCGACATATTTTGTTAAATTTTGTTCCACTGGATACAAGTTGGAAACTTGGTTAGGACTGAGTGTTGATATAAACTGTAAGTAACAAAAGACTTGTTACCTTTCAGGCAAGAGGAAGAAAGATCTGAGATCCTAGCTGGCTAAGGAAAGCTGAGTGAGGAGAAAAATGGTTTGAAGGAGCAATGCTGCCATTGCCTGCCTCCTTGGTCAAGAAGAGTCAATCCTGACTACAACCTTCTACAGTACGGTCTTTTTCGTTTTTTCTTTTATTTTGTGGTACGCGGCCCTCTCACTGTTGTGGCCTCTCCTGTTGCAGAGCACAGGCTCCGGACGCGCAGGCTCAGCGACGCTGGCTCACGGGCCCAGCCGCTCTGTGGCATGTGGGATCTTCCCGGACCGGGGCACGAACCCGTGTCCCCTGCATCAGCAGGCAGACTCTCAACCACTGCGCCACCAGGGAAGCCCTGTTTTTTTTTTTGTTTGTTTTTTTAACATCTTTATTAGAGTGTAACTGCTTTACAATGGTGTGTTAGTTTCTGTTTAAAACAAAGTGAATAAGTTATACATATACATATGTCCCCATATCTCTTCGCTCTTGCATCTCCCTCCCTCCCACCCTCCCTATCCCACCCCTCTAGGTGGTCACGAAGCACCGAGTTGATTTCCTTGTGTTATGCAGCTGCTTCCCACTAGCTATCTATTTTACATTTGATAGTGTATATATGTCCATGCCACTCTCTCACTTTGTCCCAGCTTACCCTTCCCCCTCCCCATATCCTCAAGTCCATTCTCTAGTAGGCCTGCATCTTTATTCCCATCTTGCCCCTAGGTTCTTCTGACTTTTTTTTTCTTTTTTTAAATTCCATATATATGTGTTAGCATACAGTATTTGTTTTTCTCTTTCTGACTTACTTCAGTCTGTATGACAGTCTCTAAGTCCATCCACCTCACTACAAATAACTCAGTTTCATTCCTTTTTATGGCTGAGTAGTATTCCATTGTATATATGTGCCATATCTTCTTTTTTTTTTTTTTTTGCCACATCTTCTTTATCCATTCATCTGTGGGTGGACACTTAAGTTGCTTCCATGTCCTGGCTATTGTAAATACAGCTGCAATGAATATTTTGGTACAGGACTTTTGGAATTATGGTTTTCTCAGGGTATATGCCCAGTAGTGGGATTGCTGGTTCTTATGGTAGTCCTATTTTCAGTTTTTCAAGGAACCTCCATACTGTTCTCCATAGTGGCTGTATCAATTTACATTCCCACCAATAGTGCAAGAGGGTCCCCTTTTCTCCACACCCTCTCCAGCATTTATTGTTTCTAGATTTTTTGATGATGGCCATTCTGACCAGTGTGAGATGATATCTCATTGTAGTTTTGATTTGCATTTTTCTAATGATTAATGATGTTGAGCATTCTTTCATGTTTTTGCTGGCAATCTGTATATCTTCTTTGGAGAAATGTCTATTTAGGTCTTCTGCCCATTTCTGGATTGGGTTGTTTGTTTTTTTGATATTGAGCTGCATGAGTTGCTTCTATGTTTTGGAGATTAATCATTTGTAAGTGGCTTCATTTGCAAATATTTTCTCCCATTTTAAGGGTTATCTTTTTGTCTTTTTTATGGTTTCCTTAGGTGTGCAAAAGCATTGAAGTCTCATTAGGTCCCATTTCTTTATTTTTGTTTTAATTTCCATTTCTCTAGGAGGTGGGTCAAAAAGGATCTTGCTGTGATTTATGTCATAGAGTGCTCTGGCTAAGTTTTACTCTAAGAGTTTGATGGTGTCTGGCCTTACATTTAGGTCTTTAATCCATTTTGAGTTTATTTTTTTGTATGGTGTTAGGGAGTGTTCTAATTTCATTCTTTTACATGTAGCTGTCCAGATTTCCCATCACCACTTATTGAAGAGGCTGTCTTTTCTCCACTGTATATTCTTGCCTCCTTTATCAAATATAAAGTGACCATATGTGCATGGGTTTATCACTGAGCTTTCTATACTGTTCCATTGAGCTATATATCTATTTTTGTGCCAGTACCACATTGTCTTGATTACTGTAGTTTTGTAGTATAGTCTGAAGTCAGGGAGCCTGATTCCTCCAGCTCCGTTTGTCATTCTCAATTTTGCTTTGGATATTCAGGGTCTTTTGTGTTTCCATACAAATTGTGAAATTTTGTGTTCTAGTTCTGTTAAAAATGCCAGTGGTAGTTTGATAGGGATTGAATTGAATCTGTAGATTGCTTTGGGTAGTAGAGTCATTTTCACAGTGTTGATTCTTCCAAACCAAGAACATGGTATATCTCTCCATCTATTTGTATCATCTTTAATTTGTTTCATCAGTGTCTTATAATTTTCTGCATACAGGTCTTTTGTCTCCTTAGGTAGGTTTATTCCTAGATATTTTATTCTTTTTGTTGCAATGGTAAATGGGAGTGTTTTCTTGATTTCACTTTCAGATTTTTCATCATTAGTGTATAGGAAAGCTGGAGATTTCTGTGAATTAATTTTGTATCCTGCTACTTTACCAAATTCATTGATTAGCTCTAGTAGTTTTCTGGTAGCATCTTTAGGATTCTCTATGTATAGTATCATGTCATCTGCAAACAGTGACAGGTTTACTTCTTTTTTTCCGATTTGGATTTTTTTTTTTTTTTATTTTTCTTCTCTGATTGCTGTGGCTAAAAATTCCAAAATTATGTTGAATAACAGTGGTGAGAATGGCAAACTTGTCTGGTTCCTGATCTTAGTGGAAATGTTTTCACTTTTTCACCATTGAGGATGATGTTGACTGTGGGTTTGTCATATATGACCTTTATTATGTTGAGGAAAGTTCCCTCTATGCCTACTTTCTGCAGGGTTTTTATCATAAATGGGTGTTGAATTTCATTGAAAGTGTTCTCTGCATCTATTGAGATGATCATATGGTTTTTCTCCTTCAATTTGTTAATATGGTGTATCACATTGATTTATTCGCATATATTGAAGAATCCTTGCATTCCTGGGGTAAACCCTGCTTGATCATGGTGTATGCTCCTTTTAATGTGCTGTTGGATTCTGTTTGTTAGTATTTTGTTGAGGATTTTTGCATCTATGTTCATCAGTGACATTGGCCTGTAGTGTTCTTTCTTTGTGACATCTTTGTCTCGTTTTGGTAACAGGGTGATGGTGGCCTTGTAGAATGAGTTTGGGATTGTTCCTTCCTGTGCTATATTTTGGAAGAGTTTGAGATGTTTCTTGTTTCTTAAGGTAGGCTTGTATATCTATAAACTTCCCTCTTAGAACTGCTTTTGCTGCATCCCATAGGTTTTGGGATGTTGTGTTTTCATTGTCATTTGTTTCTAGGTATTTTTTGATATCCTCTTTGATTTCTTCAGTGATATCTTGGTTATTAAGTAGAGTGTTGTTTAGCCTCCATGTGTTTGTATTTCTTACAGATTTTTTCCTGTAATTGAAATCTAGCCTCATAGCATTGTGGTCAGAAAAGATACTTGATATGATTTCAATTTGCTTAAATTTACCAAGGCTTTATTGCTGAACCAAGGTATGATCTATCCTGGAGAATGTTCCATCAGCACTTGAGAAGAATGTGTATTCTGTTGTTTTTGCATGGGATGTCCTATTAATATCAATTAAGTTCTACTTGTTTAATGTATCATTTAAAGCTTGTGTTTTCTTATTTATTTCCATTTTGGAGTATCTGTCCATTGGTGAAAGTGGGGTGTTAAAGTCTATTATGATTGTGTTACTGTCGATTTCCCCCTTTATGGCTGTTAGCATATGCCTTATGTATTGAGGTGCTCCTATGTTGGGTGCATAAATATTTACAATTGTTATATCTTCTTCCTGGATTGATCCCTTGATCATTATGTAGTGTCCTCCTTTGTCTCTTCTAATAGTCTTTGTTTTAAAGTCTAATTTGTCTGATATGAGAATTGCTACTCCAGTTTTCTTTTGATTTCCATTTGCATGAAATATCTTTTTCCATCCCCTCACTTTCAGTCTCTATGTGTCCATAGGTCTGAAGTGGGTCTCTTGTAGACAGCATATATACAGGTCTTGTTTTTGTATCTATTCAGCCAGTCTTTGTCTTTCGGTTGGAGCATTTAATCCATATACATTTAAGGTAATTATCGATATGTATGTTCCTATTACATTTTTCTTAATTGTTTTGGGTTTATTATTGTAGGTCTTTTCCTTCTTTTGTGTTTCCTGGCTAGAGAGGCTCCTGTAGCATTTGCTATAAAGCTGGTTTGATGATGCTGAATTCTCTTATATTTGCTTATCTGTGAAGCTTTTAATTTCTCCATCAAATCTGAATGAGATCCTTGCTGGGTAGAGTAATCTTGGTTGTAGCTTTTTCTCTTTCATCACTTTAAATATGTCCTACTATTCCCTTCTGGCTTGCAGAGTTTCTGCTGAAAGATCAGCTGTTAACCTTATGGGACTCCCTAGTATGTTATTTGTTGTTTTTCCCTTTCTGCTTTTAATATATTTTCTTTGTTTTTAATTTTTAATAGTTTGATTAATATGTGTCTTGTTTCTCCTTGGATTTATCCTTCATGGGACTTTCTGTGCTTCCTGGACTTGATTAAATATTTCCTTTCCCATATTAGGGAAGTTTTCAACTATAATGCCTTCAAATATTTTCTCAGTGCTTTTCTTTTTCTTTCCTTCTTCTTAGAACCCTATAATTCGAATGTTGGTGCATTTAATGTTGTCCCAGAGGTCTCTGAGACTGTCCTCAATTCTTTTCATTCTTTTTTCTTTATTCTGCTCTGAAGTAGTTATTTCCACTATTTTATCTTCCAGGTCACTTATCCATTTTTCTGCCTCAGGTATTCTGCTGTTGATTTCTTCTAGAGAATTTTTTATTTCATTTATTGTGTTGTTCATCACTGTTTGTTTGATCTTTAGTTCTTCTAGGTCCTTGTCAAACGTTTCTTGTATTTTCTCCATTCTATTTCCAAGATTTTGGATCATCTTTACTCTCATTCTGAATTCTTTTTCAGGTAGACTGCCTATTTCCTCTTCATTTGTTAGGTCTGGTGGGTTTTTACCTTGCTGCTTCGTCTGCTGTGAGTTTCTATGTCTCCTCATTTTGCTTAACTTACTGTGTTTGGTGTCTCCTTTTTGCAGGCTGCAGGTTCGTAGTTTCCATTGTTTTTCTGTCTGTCCCCAGTGGCTAAGGTTGGTTCAGTTGGTTGTGTAGGCTTCCTGGTTGAGGGGACTGGTGACTGTGTTCTGGTGGATGAGGCTGGATCTTGTCTTTCTGGTGGGCAGGTCCACGTCTGGTGGTGTGTTTTGGGTTGCCTGTGGCCTTATTTCGATTTGAGGCACCCTCTGTGCTAATGGATGGGGTTGTGTTCCTGTCTTGCTAGTTGTTTGGCATGGGGCGTCCTGCGCTGTAGCTTGCTGGTCATTGTGTGGAGCTGGGTTTTGGTGTTGAGATGGAGATCTCTGGGAGATTTTCACTGTTTGATAGTATGTGGAGCTGGGAGGTCTCTTGTGGACCAGTGTCCTGAACTTGGCTGTCCCACCTCAGTGGCATAGCCCTGACGCCAGGCTGGAGCACCAAGTATCTATCCTCCACATGACTCAGAATAAAAGGGAGAAAAAAAAGAAAGAAAGAAGAATATAAAATAAAATAAAAGTTGTGAAAATAGAAAATAATTATTAAGAAAAACATTTTTTTTAATATAAAAGAAAAAACAAAAAAACGGACAGATAGCACCCTAGGTCAAATGGTAAAAGCAGAGCTATACAGACAAAATCACACACAGAAGTATTCATATACACACTCACAAAAATAGAAAAAGAGAAATAAATAAATAAATAAATAAATAAATAAATAAATAAATATATATATATATATATATATATATATATATATATATATTGTTGTTCCCAAAGCCCACCTCCTCCATTTTGGATGATTTGTTGTCTATTCAGGTATTCCACAGATGAAGGGTACATCAAGTTGATTGTGGAGATTTAATCCACTGCTCCTGAGGCTGCTGGGAGAAATTTCCCTTTCTATTCTTTGTTTGCACAGCTCCCAGGTTTCAGCTTTGGATTTGGCCCTGCCTCTGCATGTAGGTCGCCTGAGGGCGTCTGTTCTTTGCTCAGACAGAATGGGATTAAGGGAGAAGTTGATTCTGGGGCTCTGGCTCACTCAGGCCGGGGGGAGGGAGGGGTACGGATGTGGGGCAAGCCTGCAGTGGCAGAGGTCAGTGTGACGTTGCACCAGCCTGAGGCACACCATGCTTTCTCCTGGGGAGGCTGTCCGTGGGTCACAAGACCCTGGCAGTGGCAGGCTGCACAGGCTCCTGGGAGGGACAGTGTGGATAGTGACCTGTGCTTGCACACAGGTTTCTTGGTGGCTGCAGTAGCAGCCTTAGCGTCTCATGCCCGTCTCTGTGGTTTGTGCTGATAGCCCTGGCTCACGCCCATCTCTGGAGTTCCTTTAAGTGGCGCTCTTAATCCCCTCTCCTAGTGCACCAGGAGACAAAGAGGCAAGAAAAAGTCTCTTGCCTCTTCGGCAGCTCAAGACTTTCCTGGACTCCCTCCCGGCTAGTGGTGGCGCACTAGTCCCTTCAGGCTGTGTTCACACAGCCAAACACATTTCTCTCCCTGGGATTGGACCGAAGCCCAAGCCTCAGCTCCCAGCCCCCACCCGTCCCGGTGGGTGAGCAGACAAGTCTCTTGGGCTGGTGATTGCTGGTCCGCACCGATCCTCTGTGGGGGAATCTCTCCCCTTTGCCCTCCGCACCCCTGTTGCTGTGCTCTCCTCCGTGGCTCCGAAGCTTCCCCCCTCTGCCACCTGCAGTCTCCCGCCCATGAATGGGCTTCCTAGTGTGTGGAAACCTTTCCTCCTTCACAGCTCCCTCCCATTGGTGCAGGTCCCATCCCTATTCTTTTGTCTCTGTTTTTTCTTTTTTCTTTTGCCCTACCCAGGTATGTGGGGAGTTTCTTGCCTTTTGGGAGGCCTGATGTCTTCTGCCCGTGTTCAGTAGGTGTTCTGTAGTGGTTGTTCCACATATAGATGTATTTCTGATGTATTTGTGGGGAGGAAGGTGATCTCTGTGTCTTACTCTTCTGCCATCTTGAAGCTCCTCCCGGGCCTTTTGCTTTTTTTTTCCTTTTAGTTGATTGGAGAATCCAATTATACTTAGGAGCTAAAAAGAAGTAGCTATGGCTGTTTAAAGCATCATTGTTCAAATGAGTGTTTTTCATTCAAACTGTTGATCACAACCCATTAGTGGGTTAAGAAATCAATTTCATAGGTTATGGCCATCATTATTTTTTTTAGGTGATAAAATAGCATATAAGGTACCAGAGGGCATTACATATGATAAAGGAAATATTGTTTCATAAAATTTTTGTTTAAGTTGTATAAATAAAATCATATGTGTTTACTGGGTCATGGTGTAAAATGTACTTTTTCCTGTGGGTCATATTTAAATAGTTTGAAAGGGTTATGTATATTGACTTGATTTACTTTTGTATGTCATTAACATTAAATAAACATCAATACTGAAGATAAAAAGTATTTTTTTGTTAAAATATCCATGCTTTTATTCTAAACCTATTTATATGAGGAAATTTACCTTAGAAAATAGTGGCATAACTTGAAATTTTGCCATAATGCTTTGTTTTGACAAGTAGCATGACACGAGAAATTTTAGAGAAAACTTGCCTGGGTTCCACTTGCAGATGAATCATTCATTTATAATGTTTGTGACCTTGCAAAAGTTGCTTGGCACCCCAATTTCTTCAGCTGTAAAATGAGACTTTCTATATATTTGAATATTGTGAGGAATAAATGAGATAAGCTATCGAAAGTATGGCACAAGACTAATATTTATTGAACACTAAGTGCTAGATAGTGCATTAAGTTCTTTAATCAACTCAATACTTTCTGGGTCATATCATGGTTTTTCTGGCTCACTGAGAAATCTCTATTCTGTTTCCAGTTCTTGTTTGCTTCCATTCACAGATTTTGCCTGAATGTACTCTAAGAATCACCAGTCAGCCCCTTAAATATTCTAGCAGTTGTAAAGTAATTTCACAGTGTTTTTGTATTGGACAATGTTAGGTATTTCAAAATGAAAATGAAAGATTTCTTGTTAATCAAAATGTCATATATATAGTATATTTATTGCACATAGTATATTATATATATAATATATAAATATAATATATATAAAACTAGTATCTTTGACTCTGTTTCTAAACCCTAAAGTCCTGGTTTCTGTGGTTCCTCCACCCATTTTTAGTTTCTCCAGCATCCTTCTAAGCTATATGAGCTAATTATCTTCTTAGATTTGATTTAACCTAATTTGAGTTGATTCTTGTCACTTGGAACTAAATGGGTCCTGATGAGTCACTTCTGTAAACATATGCAAATAAATCCAGCCTTCCTATCTCTTGACTTTTTATAGTGTTTTCCCCTTGGGTTTCTTGAAGAATTTCTTGATTAAGAAATTTATTGTTTATTGTTCTCTGTATTACTCTTATCACATGATAAAGTCTACTTTTTTTTTTCTTTTTAGTACCAGAACAATTTCACTGGCCTAAAGGGTATAGCAGGTGTTACTGGCTGTATGTTGCTTAGAATGATCATAAGTATTTCTGTAGACTAGAAATGGCACTCCTGATGCAGATACAATACATGGCTGAAGATTGTACATGTATATATGATTGTGTGTGGGGGTGTGGGGGTGTGTGTATGTTTAGATGGGTAAGAGTGTCTAGATAAAGAGAGCTAAGGAGTTTTCAATTGGTCACCCAATGAAATAGTGCTTATCAAAAGCAGTAAAAATATTGTTATTTTTTCTTTTATAAATTTGTTCCTAGCATATTTTAGGAACTATTTTGACCAATTCTTTTCAGGGAACTTTGATCATCCACCTTGGGAGTCATATATCTGGGAACACCTGGAAGTGGGAAGAGGTGCCAAAAGTACAAAATTACAGAGTTTTCTTTTTATGGTTGAAAACTGATATCAATACAACTTTACTCCAAAATAATCTGAAAGTATAATTTCTTACCCTTTTTGCATATACTCATTTCCAAAAAGTATATCTGTTCTGGAATCCAGTGAGGTTTTCTTTCTCAATGCAAATCCAGTCATTCATGTCAGAGGTTTATACACTATCACAGTTATCAAGAAAGACTTTCCAAAGATTAGAATTGCAATTTGCAAACGAGGTAAACTCCACAAAATCATCTCCATGCAAACTGTAGATACAAATGCTTCAGCTCCATAAATGCTATAGGCTGTTGGTAGACTTCTTGGTCTACGCTTGGTCATCAAATACATCTTCACTTCATTCCAGGGCAGTCTATCCACCATCTGATGTTTCATACTGTGACTCAGACTCTCAAAACCATGCCAATGCAATGCAGCCACTTCACCCAGAAAGCAAGTTAAATAAATGTTTGGGAAATCACTGACTTGATTATTTGTAATTATGTAGAGTGAGCAAACAACTGATCAGCTGAAGACCTTATTTTTTAACCCATTGTTTTAGCATCATGCAAAATAAATTTAAAGCGTGAAAGAGCTTCCTTTTTTATAGTGTTGTTGTGGTTGCTGCTGTCATTATTTTCTCTCCTATTATAGATAAAAGTGTTCCATTTGGGGTCCCTATAACACTACTTCTGAATGTGATCTTCCCAAAATGCTACTATAGATTACTAGCAGATACTAAATGATTGCTGTGGTATTGCACAGATGTATTTTCCCATAAGATGTTCAACATAGCATAGCAAAGCATAAGTAAGAGTAGTTTCAGAATGATTACACTGCAGATATTAACACTAGGGTACTGAGAATTCTACCTTAGAATTTGAAGTGAAAAATATATTTTCACTTACAGTATTATGAAAGGAAACTAATAGATACCTGTAGGGAACATACTTTCTCATCAGTCAATGAACAAGCATATTTTTCTTATAGTAACAGGGGCCTAATTGATTTAACATGCATAAAGTGAGGCCAGGAGGGAAGAGATAGTGAGTTACATATTTACCATGGAAAGCCTGGTAATTTCCTTTCAATCATTTTTGAAATGAAATACATTCTTTTCCATGAATGAGACCCTAAGTCTTTTTTTAAATTAAATTAAATTTTTTTTTATATAGCAGGTTCTTAGTTATCTATTTTATGCATATTAGTGTATATATGTCAGTCCCAATCTCCAATTCATGCCACCACCACCACCACCGCACTTTCCCCCCTTGGTGTCCATATGTTGGTTCTCTACATCTGTGCCTCTATTTCTGCTTGCAACCTGGTTCATCTGTACCATTTTTCTAGATTCCTCATACATGCGTTAATATACGATATTTGTTTTCCTCTTTCTTACTTACTTCACTCTGTATGACAGTCTCTAGGTCCATCCACGTCTCTACAAATGACCCAATTTCATTCTTTTTATAGCTGAGTATATCCATTGTATATATGTACCACATCTTCTTTATCCATTCATCTGTCGATGGGCATTTAAGTTGCATCCATGACCTGGCTATTGTAAAGAGCACTGCAATGAACATTGGGGTGCATGTGTCTTTTTGAATTATGGTTTTGTCTGGGTATACGCACAGTAGTGGGATTGCTGGGTCATATCATAGTTCTATTTTTAGTTTTTTAAAAAAAACCCATACTGTTCTCCATAGTGGCTGTATCAATTTACATTCCCACCAACAGTGCGAGAGGGTTCAGTTTTCTCCACACGTACTCCAGCATTTGTTGTTTGTAGATTTTCTCATGATACCCATTCTAACTGGTGTGAGGTGATAACTCATTGTAGTTTTGATTTGCATTTCTCTAATAATTAGTGATGTTGAGAAGCTTTTCATATGCCCCTTGGCCATCTGTATGTCTTCTTTGGAGAGATGTCTATTTAGATCTGCCCATTTTTTTATTGGGTTGTTTGTATTTTTAATATTGAGCTGAATGAGCTGTTTATATATTTTGGAGATTAATCCTTTGTCCGTTGACTCATTTGCAAATATTTTTTTTCCCATTCTGAGGGTTTTTTCATCTTGCTTACAGTTTCCTTTGCTGTGCAAAAGCTTTTAAGTTTCATTAGGTCCCATTTGTTTACTTTTGATTTTATTTCCATTACTCTAGGAGGTGGGTCAAAAACTATGTTGCTGTGATTTATGTCGTATGTTTTCCTCTAAGAGTTTTAGAGTGTCTGGTCTTACATTTAGGTCTTTAATCCACTTTGAGTTTATTTTTGTGTATGGTGTCAGGGAGTATTCTAATTTCATTCTTTTACCTGTAGCTGTCCAGTTTTCCCAGCACCACTTATTGAAGAGACTGTCTTTTTCCATTGTATATCCTTGCCTCCTTTGTCATAGATTAGTTGACCATAGGTGTGTGGTTTTCTCTGGGCTTTCTATCCTGTTCCATTGATCAATATTTCTGTTTTTTTTGCCAGTACTAAATTGTCTTGATTACTGTAGCTTTGTAGTATGGTCTGAAGTCAGAGAGTCTGATTCCTCCCACTCCATTTTTCTTTCCTCAAGATTGCTTTGGGTGTTCAGGGTCTTTTGTGTCTTCATACAAATTAAATTTTTTTTGTTCTAGTTCTATAAAAAATGCCAGTGGTAGTTTGATAGAGATTGCATTGAATCTGTAGATTGCTTTGGGTAGTATGGTCATTTTCACAATATGGATTCTTCCAGTCCAAGAACATGGTATATCTCTTCATCTGTTTGTGTCATTTTTGATTTCTTTCATCAATATATTATAGCTTTCAGTGTAGAGGTCTTTTACCTCCTTAGCTAGGTTTATCCCTAGGTATCATATTCTTTTTCTTGCAATGGTGAATCGGATTGTTTCCTTAATTTCTCTTTCTGATCTTTCATTGTTAGTGTGTAGGAATGCAAGAGTTTTCTGTGCATTAATTATGTATCCTGCAAATTTACCAAATTCATTGATTAACTGTAGTAGTTTTCTGGTAGCATCTTTAGGATTATCTATGTATAGTATCATGTCATCCACAAACAGTGACAGTTTTACTTCTTCTTTTCCAATTTGGGTTCCTTTTGTTTCTTTTCCTTCTCTGATTGCTGTGGCCAGGACTTCCAAAACTATGTTGAATAATAGTGGTGAAAGTGGACGTCCTTGTCTTGTTCCTGATCTTAGAGGAGATGCTTTCATTTTCTCATCAATGAGAATGATGTTTGCTGTGGGTTTGTAGTATATGGCCTTTATTATGTTGAGGTAGGTTCCCTCTATTCCCACTTTCTGGAGAGTTTTTATCATAAGTGGGTGTTGAATTTTGTCAAAAGCTTTTTCTGCATCTATTGAGATGATCATATGGTTTTTATTCTTCAATTTGTTAATATGCTGTATCACATTGATTGATTTGTGTATATTGAAAAATCCTTGCATTCCTGGAATAAACCCTACTTGATCATGGTGTATGATCCTTTTAATGTGGTGTTGGATTCTGTTTGCTAGTATTTTGTTGATGATTTTTGCAGCTATATTCATCCATGATATTGGTCTGTAATTTTCCTTTTTTGTAGTATCTCTGTCTGGTTTTGGTATCAGGGTGATGCAGGCCTTGTAGAATGAGTTTGGGAGTGTTCCTTCCTCTGCCGTTTTTGGAAAAGTTTGAGAAGAATGGGTGTTAGCTCTTCTGTAAATGTTTGATAGAATTCACCTGTGAAGCCATCTGGTCCTGAACTTCTGTTTGTTGGAAGATTTTTAATCACAGTTTCAATTTCAGTGCTTGTGATTGGTCTGTTCATATTTTCTATTTCTTCCTGACTCAGTCTTGGAAGCTTATACCGTTCTAAGTATTTGTCCATTTCTTCCAGGTTGTCCGCTTATTGGCATAGAGTTGCTTGTAGTAGTCTCTTAGGATGCTTTGTATTTCTGCAGTGTATGTTGTAACTTCTCCTTTTTCATTTCTAATTTTATTGATTTGAGTCCTCTCCCTCTTTTTCTTGATGAGTCTGGCTAAAGGTTTATCAATTTTATTTACTTTCTCAAAGAACCAGCTTTTAGTTTTATTGATCTTTGCTATTGTTTCTTTGTTTCTATTTCATTTATTTCTGCTCTGATCTTTATGGTTTCTTTCCTTCTACTAACTTTGGGTTTTGTTTGTTGTTCTTTCTCTAGTTCTTTTGGGTACGATTAGATTGTTTATTTGAGATTTTTCTTGTTTCTTGAGATAGGATTGTATTGTTATAAACTTCCCTCTTAGAACTTGTTTTGCTGTATCCCATAGGTTTTGGATCGTCGTGTTTTTGTTGTCATTTGTCTCTAGGTATTTTTTGATTTCCTCTTTGATTTCTTCAGTGATCTCTTGGTTATTAAGTAACATATTGTTTGCTTCAATGTGTTTGTGTTTTTCACGTTTTTTCCTTATATTTGATTTCCAATCTCATAGCATTGTGGTCAGAAAAGATGCTTGATATGATTTCACTTTTCTTAAATTTACCAAGGCTTGATTTGTGACCTGAGATATGATCTATCCTGGGGAATGTTCCATTTGCCCTGAGAAGAAAGTTTAATGTGCTGTTTTCAGATGGAATGTCCTATAAATATCAATCAAATCTATCTGATCTATTGTGTCATTTAAAGCTTGTGTTTCCTTATTAATTTTCTGTCTGGATGATCTGTCCATTGGTGTGAGGTGTTAAAACCCCTCACTATTATTGTGTTAGTGTTGATTTCCTCTTTTATGGTTTTTAGTATTTCCCTTATATACTGAGGTGCTCCTATGTTGGGCACATATATATTTATAATTGCTATATCTTCTTCTTGGGTTGATCCCTTGATCATTATGTAGTGTCCTTCCTTGTCTCTTGTAACACTCTTTATTTTAAAGCCTATTTTATCTGATATGAGTATTGCTACTCCAGGTTTCTTTTGATTTCCATTTGTATGGAATATCTTTTTCCATCCCCTCAATTTCAGTCTGTATGTGTCTCTAGGTCTGAATTTGGTCTCTTGTAGACAGCATATATATGGTTCTTGTTTTTTTATCCATTCAGTGAACCTGTGTCTTTTGGTTGGAGCATTTAATTCATTCACATTTAAGGTGAATATCGATATGTATGTTCTTATTACCATTTTCTGTTCTGTTTCTTTTTTTTAACATATTTATTGGAGTATAATTGCTTTACAATGTTGTGTTAGTTTCTGCTTTATAACAAAGTGAATCAGCTATACATATACTTATACCCCATATCTCCTCCCTCTTATGTCTCCCTCCCACCCTCTTTATCCCACCCCTCTAGGTGGTCACAAAGCACTGAGCTTATCTCCCTGTGCTATGCAGCTGCTTCCCACTAGCTATCTATTTTACATTTAGTCTATTACCATTTTATTAATTGCTTTGGGTTTGTTTTCATAGGTCCTTTTCTTCTCTTGTGTTTCCCACTTTGAGTAATACCTTTATCATTTTGTGTAGAGCTTGTTTGGTGATGCTGAATTCTCTTAGCTTTTGCTTGTCTGTAAAGCTTTTGATTTCACCATTGAATCTGAATGAGATACTTGCCAAGTAGAGTAATCTTGGTTGTACATTCTTCCCTTCCATTACTTTAAATATATCATGACACTTCTTTCTGGCTTGTAGAGTTTCTGCTGAGAAATCAACTGTTAACCTTTTGGGTATTCCCTTGTGTGTTATTTGTCATTTTTCCCTTGTTGCTTTTGATAATTTTTCTTTGTCTTTAAATTTTGTCAATTTGATTACTGTGTATCTTGGTGTGCTTCTCCTTGTGTTTATCCTGCCTGGGACTCTCTGTGATTCCTGTACTTGGGTGGCTATTTCCTTTCCCATATTAGGTAAGTTTTTGACTATAATCTCTTCAAATATTTTCTCAGGTCCTTTCTCTCTCTCTTCTTGTTCTGGGACCCCTATGATGAAAATGTTGGTGTGTTTAATGTTGTCCTAGAGGTCTCTTAGGCTGACTTCATTTCTTTTCATTCTTTTTTCTTTATTTTGTTCCACAGCAGTGAATTCCACCATTCTGTCCTCCAGATCACTAATCTGTTCTTCTGCCTCAGTTATTCTGCCATTGATTCCTTCTAGTGTATTTTTCATTTCAGTTATTGTATTGTTCATCTCTGCTTGTTCTTTAATTCTTCTAAGTGTTTTTTCTTTAATTCTTCTAGGTTTTTATTAAACATTTCTTGCATCTTCTCGATCTTTGCCTCCATTCTTTTTCCGAGGTCTTGGATCATCTTCACTATCATTATTCTGAATTCTTTTTCTGGAAGGTTGCCTATCTCCACTTCATTTAGTTGCTTTTCTGGGGTTTTATCTTGTCCCTTCATCTGGTAGATAGTCCTCTGCCTTTTCATTTTGCTTATCTTTCTGTGAATGTTGTTTTCATTCCACAGGCTGCAGGATTATAGTTCTTCTTGTTTCTGCTATCTGCCCTCTGGTGGATGAGGCTATAAGTGACTTGTGCAAGCTTCCTGATGGGAGGGACTGGTAGTGGATAGAGCTGTGTATTGCTCTCATGGGAAGAGCTCAGTAAAACTTTAATCTGCTTGTCTGGTGATGGGTGGGGCTGAGCTCCCTCTGTGTTCATTGTTTGGCTTGAGGCAACCTAGCACTGGAGCCTACCTGGCTCTTTGGTGGGGCTGATGACAGACTCCTCGAGGGCTCACACCAAGGAGTACTTCCCAGAACTGCTGCCAATGTTCTTGTCCCTGAGTGAGCCACAGCCACTCACACCTTTGTAGCAGACCCTCCAACACTAGCATGTAGATCTGGTTCAGTCTCCTATGGGGTCACTGCTCCTTCCCCTGGGTCCTCATGCATGCACTCCTTTGTGTGTGCCCTCCAAGAGTGGAGTCTCTGTTTTCCTCAGTCCTGTCAAAGTCCTGCAATCAAATCCCGCTAACCTTCAAAGTTTGATTCTCTAGGAATTCCTCCTCCTGTTGCTGGACCCCCAGGTTGGGAAGCCTGACATGGGGCTCAGAACGTTCACTCCAGTGGTTGGACTTCTGTGGTATAATTGTTCTCCAGTTTGTGAGTCACCCACCCAGTGATTATGGGATTTGATTTTATTGTGATTGCACCCCTCCTACCATCTCACTGCAGCTTCCCCTTTGTCTTTGGAGGTGGGGTATCTTTTTTGGTGAGTTCCAGTGTCTTCCTTTCAATGATTGTTCAGCAGTTAATTGTGATTCTGCTGCTCTCGCAAGAGGTAGTTAGTGCACGTCCTTCTACTCTGCCATCTTGAACCAATCTGAGACCCTAAGTCTTTATCTTTTATTTTAAACAACTATCTTCTTGAATCTCAGATTACTTCTTGAGTCTCAGATTACTGTCATCAATGACCTCTTTATTTTCCAGAGAGCTATTATATTATCACAAGACAGGATAGCTACTTAATTTCTGGGCCACCTAACTTCTCCATGTGTGCAGATTACATTTAATACGCCATGTGGTGCAGTAACTGATAATAAAAGAAATGTATGTTCAGATCAAAATAAATTCTGTGAGACGTTTCATATGAAAGAGAGGTTAATGGATTTCAGGAAAGAAATGGACAATAGTGTTTTGTCATTCAGTTCTAGTGAGTTTTAATGATTGTTGGTACTTGCCCTTTCCTTATCATAATAATTTATAATAAATGGAAACACAGGAGACATTTCCCTTTAGCTGAGAAAGAGCAGGTTGACCAGTGACTTGTACATGCTTGACCTGTCCCTCCACAACTTATTTAAAAACAAAATGAAGGTGATATGAAAGGTAGCTTTGTTCTGAAGAAACAAGTTTGATTAGGAATTCATTTACTGGTTTGACTAGTAACTGTGCACAGCACATACATAAGACCTTTTCTAGATTAACTTTGGAATTAGTGGCATGAGTGGTGCAGAGTGTCTTATGAAAAACCTTGAGGGAGGCAAGTCTTTCCTAAGAGCACTCAACACATCAGGACTTGGTATCACATTACAAAGTAACCAGTGAATTAGTCAATCTCTCTGAGCAATTCAAGTGTTACCTAAAAAATTATCATGAGCAACTTTGTGAACAAGAAATAATTTCACAAAAGTGTTAAAAGATGACCAATAAATGTCATTGGTGCTAGATTTTAAAGGGACCCCTTCTGAACCAAACAAGTTTCCATAGGCTGAATCATTCTCTCCTTAATTCATCTCCCATACTGTGTCATTCTTCTCTCCTTTGAGGTCATGTAGCACTTTTCTGTATCTCCATTAGGGGGCCTGTGACTTTCTACTGTCTTATCTTCCTCTACTAGAATGGAAACTCTTTTAGGGATCTGAGTTTTTCATCTTTGTATCCTGCACAGTTACCTGCATGTAGGAGTGGCTCAATAGTTGTTGAGTAAGTAAATAACTCAGATGACCACAGATCCATTCACAAAATCCTGGAATGATGGGAGGTAGCTTCTGGAACAATAACGAGACAGTTTTAAGCTGAATTAAAGGAAGTACTATTACAAAGTTGATAATATATATTTCTTTGTTTCAAGGAATTATAAACACTTTAAAAAACTGAGAAACAATTTTTTATTCAGCAAGTTTTTAATTGAGCTTCTGCAGTATACTACTTTACACGGAGCAGTGGCTATAATGATGAATAAGACATGGTATCTTTCCTAAAGGAACATAAATGTGCTAATCTCATGCAAGGCATACTTTTTTGGGGAGGTGGGTATTAAATCTACAAAGAGTTATTAAGAGAAGTCAAGAATTTCTTTTTTATGATTATAGTGTTAATCTTAAAAGAATTTGTCACAGAGGGAAATTAGGTCTATCTAAAACCCATCCCATAGTGCTGTCTCACTACTAGATTCAGAGCATGGATGATTAGACATGACCACCTCTCAATCCTTGCCTCCCTGAGGATCTTGTGTACTTACTGTGATAATGCAACTTAAATAGAATTAACATGGATTCCATTCATATGCAACTTGCTTACTAGGAGTTGTCTCAACCTCTGCAACCATCAGAATAGCTGACATGACCTGCACAATCTCTATACACAAAATTAATCACACATCTCATATTTATAGACTCAAATCATTTATATATAAACTCACAATACTATTTATAGTTTCTTAATTTTGGGAATGTGACCATTAAAAGATGAATTATAATAGATCAGTGTTCTAGTGCAGTTGTTAAATTTCGTCTCTAATTAAATGTGACATTTTGTACTTGGTCTTTTGGAGAGAAGGACACTCTTCAGAATATTTAATAGGAGACATCTGCTGAAAACTTTTATTTTCATAAGTGAGGAGGTATGGCTAGCTCACAAGATGAATTCCCATTAACTTTCCCTTTCATCACTAGTGATTATTTCATCCAATAGACTACTCAAGATTTTAAATATTATTTCCAATGTTCTTTAAAATAGACTTCAGGTTACTTTCTCCCTTTCCCCTTTACCACCCTACAGTGTATAAAATCTTGAATCAGAATGAGTTTAAAATTATTTTCTGCTAACAGATATGCATTTATTAAGAACTTGGGAAGTACTTGCCTAATATGAATTGGTTTTCAGGCAAAAATTTGGTTTAGTTTGGGCTACAATAACAAAATGCCATAAAATGGGTGGTTTATGAACAACAGAACTTAATTTTTCACAGTTCTGGAGGCTGGAAGTTCAAGATCAGGGTGCCAGCCTGGTCTGGTTCTTGTGAGGGCCATCTTCTGGATTGCAGACTACCAACTCACATGGCAGAAAGAGGGCAAGAACTCTCTGGGGCCCCTTTTATAAGGGCACTAATCCCATTGATGAGAGCTCCATCCATATGACCTAATTATCTTCAAAAGGCCCCACCTCCTAAGATAATCACATTAGGGGTCAGGATTTCAACATATGAATTTTGGAGGGACACAAGCATTTGGCCTATGACAAATTTTTCTAACAAGAATCTCTGAGATGCATCTTACAACATTGTCATTTACCTCCAAATTACTAATGCAATAATGCTATGAAGAGAGTTGTCACTGATAATATATAATAATAAGCGATAACAATACCATTTACATAGCTCCTTTCATCTTGAATGTTCTGAAAACATCCTGTAAAAGAATCATTTCTGATGTGTAACCATCTCTGGGGAAAACGTGGAAGCTATTTAACAGATGGCCATCAATTAGAGACAGGAAGTGAAGAACTTGTTTCCCAGCAGAAACTGCTGGATATACAACATAATTACCTAATTTAGAATTGGTTTAGGACAGTGGAACTAATTAATGTCCACATCCTTGAAAAAGTGGCACTGGGATAGTTAGTGAGTATAAAGTGATCAGGACTTCAATTGTGCATCTTAGCTAAAAAACAAAGCTTCCAACAACAGTGTCTTTACAAATGCTGATTCAGTGCTGCCTGAGCACTGAGTCACAGTGTGAAGCAATCAAGAGATGTGATCATTTCTTAGCTGGAAATATAATGTACACGCACAAACACACACAGGAATATAAAAAGTCTGTGGATTTATTGAGTGAATTTGCAAATGTAGTCATGTGTCCTAACATCAAATGCCAACTGTTAATTTTACTATGAAGCTTCCCTCCTTCTTGATTCAACAGTGCAGTTGTACCCCACTACATGGGATTCACCAACAAGAAATTCACCATAACAGGAAAGTAGGAAATAAATTCAATATATGCTTCCAGAAACCTCACATGAACAGAAACTTGCCAGCAGACAAATAGCTTCCAGGAGCATATACAAAATGAGATCTCCAGTTATCTGTACCTTGCCACAGAAACAGCAGGATGTGACCAGCTGCTACTCGTGTCTCCCACAGCCTGATCTTGGATAAGCCATCAAATCTAGGCTGTGGCAGTAGGGGATAAGAAGTTGCCTGCATGAAGCAAGCATTTGAAATTAAGCAAGGTGGAAAGAGCAGGGCTTCCTGCATCCTATGCCTGAATTGAGCCATGGCTTCAGGCAGGTGGCAGATGTTCTGAGTTAGTGGAGTAACTATACCCCTCTTTGTGCTATAATCACCCAGAGGCAGGAACAGCAAATTTTAAAAAAAAACAAAAAAATTTGGGAACACATTCCTTACATTATTAGAAAGATCAATGGAAAAAGATAATTTGTTTTATAGAAATTTGCTTTACGAGCAATTTTTCTGGGTGGTAATTATTATTATTATTAATTAATTTATTTATTTTAATTTATTTATTTTTTTGCGGTACGCAGGCCTCTCACTGTTGTGGCCTCTTCCGTTGCGGAGCACAGGCTCCAGACGCGCAGGCTCAGCAGCCATGGCTCACGGGCCCAGCCACTCCGCAGCATGTGGGATCTTCCCGGACTGGGGCAGGAACCCGTGTCCCCTGCATCGGCAGGCGGACTCTCAACCGCTGTGCCACCAGGGAAGCCCTCTGGGTGGTAATTATTAGTTAAATCAAGTAGTGCTCAAACATGGTGTGATCTGCTATTAATTAAATGGTTAAATATTGGAAAGACAACAATAATAAAAAATTTTTTTGAACATTTAATAAAAGAGTTCAGGGGAAAAATAGACCCCTTGAATAATTCAGCTGGATATTTGGTACAGAGCTCTCATGTCTTTATTTCCAGGGATATTTTGAGGCTAACATTGGGGTATGAGGCTATTCCTATCTTCCCAACTCCCACCCCATCACATTAATTAGTAACAATTGTAAATCCTTAGGATAGGAAGTGGAGTAAGACCAATTTCCTAGACTCAACTCACGTTGCTATGTAAGTTCAAATTAGGCAATGTCAAAGAGTGAAATCTAGGATGAAGTGCAGTAAAGTTTATCTGACATCTTTAGGCACGGGGGGGTGGGGGGGGGTGGGGCAGGGGGGGCCCTTTACATAAGTGCTTTTCCATATAATGATGTGAATCTCTATTGGCCTGATTTTTTAAATTTGATCTATGTTTAAGAAAAAATATTCTAAAATGAATAAGACATTCCTCTAACTCCCTAAAGAAAATATCCATTAGATAGTTCAATAGGATTATTTTTTAATAACTTCTGATTATTATAAATAGTGATCATTTTGTGTTGAAAAAGAGTGATGCTCTCAGATGTTATGGAGTTTGTGGGTTGTTTGCCCAATTGGTCAGCAAAGCCATATTTTTTATGCTTCAGTCTGCTATTTATGGCTGTCCTGTCTCTAAGGATTGTCAGCTATCCCATCAATGTGCCTACAATGTATGCCTTCTTTCACCAAATTTCAAATTTACCATTATTGCTGTATTTTTCATTAAGACACAAAGTAATAAAGCCTATAATAATATGACACCAATAGAAATGGGACATTGTATCATGGGCTTGATAACAAATATTTCAGTTTCTTGTCTGATTCTCGGTAATGTTCTGGATGGCTGAAAATTTCAAAGTCCAGTCTTCAAATAAAAAGTAACTTACAGTTCACAGTACTTCATTAGAAAAAAAGGAATCAGGAAAGAAACAGAGTCATAGTGGCCAGGATGGGTACAAAGAATTTTCAGAGAGAAAGACTTTAAGGCCAAGCCTAAGAAAGAAATTCAGTCTCAACCCTCAGTAGAATTGTTCTAAATTTGGTTTCTTTATAAATAACCTAATGATATAAATCTTAACATTAAGGTTATAAGTAACAACCTGCAAGAACAATCTTAATAATATAATTCCAAGGCAGCCATTTACAATGTTTAAAGTTGCAATTGACCAAACCTTCTTTCATACTTTCAGTCCTGATTGGTATCTTTGTACAATCAGTTTTATTTATTCTAGATTGGATCATTGAAGCTAATGGAATAAGTGTAATGAATATTTTCAAGTACGTAAGGTCAGATATCATGTCCAACATGTATCTTTTTTTTTCCTCCATTGAAATCATCTCGAGTTGCCTCACCTCCTTCTAAAATGGTATTGTTTCAAGTCTTCCAGTAATCCTTATGACTCCTCTGTCAACGTGCTGCATTTTCTCAGTGGGCATTCAGAACTGGGTACAATGGTTTGATTGTAATTTTGTCAATGTAGACAAAGGTTATGTGCTACTTTATCTAAACTACAATGCTTTTCTGAGCACTTTTTCAGTCATAGCACCCTGTATTTTATTTTACCATCTTTTTGGTATTTTTAGATATTTAAAATCCAATATGTTAGGGAGTATTTTTGACATAATTTCATATTTTATGCTGCATACTATGAATGATGGGATGATGTGCTTTCTTAATGGGTGCTTTTCCTACTGTGTCTACTACGGAACTTTTTGGACTGTTGGTCTAAAGTCCCTTTCTTTTAATTTTAATATAATTATATTTTATTTTTAGGATCCTTGAACCAATGCCAAAATACTCAAAGGAAGTTCCATTTTAGGCAAGCTATAATTGGATAACTGGATCATTAGTAAAACTGATTTTTGCCAGTGTGGATGTCCTGGAAACTAGAATAGGAGTTCAACTACTGTTGACCCTTGAACAACATGGGTTTGAACTGTGTGGATCCACTCATGTGCATATTTTTTTCAATAGTAAATGGTACAGTATTACACGATCCACAGTTGGTTGAATCTCTGGATGCAGAACCGAGGATACAAAGGAATCTTAGATACAGAGGGCCAGCTATAAACTATATGTGGATTTTCAACTGCATGGAGGATTGGTGCCCCTAACCCTTGCATTGTTCAAGGGTCAACTAAGCTCAGGACACCATTCTTCTTTTACCCCAAACTAAGCTTACATTAGCTTTATTGGCAACCCTATTATGCTCTTATCATAGTTTGAGCTCCCTGTCAATTAATAACCTTAGAATCTTAAAAATATTTTAAATTTATTTTTCACTGCAGCAGGAACACAACATGAGATCTACCTTTTTAATGAAATTTGAAGTCTGCAATACAGTCTTGTTAACTATCAGCACAATATTGTACAGTATATAGTACTATAGGCACAGCAGATCTTTAGAACTTACTTATCTTGCATAACTGAAATTTTATATTCATTGAACAGCAACTTCCCCCTCCTTCTTGTACCTGGCAACCACCTTTCTACTCTCTTTTTATGAGCTTGATCATTTTAGATACCTAATGTAAGTGAAATCATGCAATACCTGTCCATCTGTGACTGGCTTATTTCACGTAACATAATGTCCTCAAGCTTCATCCATGTTGTCACATATGGCAGGGTTTCCTTCTTTTTTAAGGCTGAATAATATTTTATTGTATTTATACACCCCATCTTCTTTATCCATTCATCCATCAACGGACATTTAGATTATTTCCATAACTTAGCTATTGTAAATAATGCCACAATGATATGCAAGTGCAGATATCTCTTTGAGATCCTAATTTCAATTATTTTGGATATATGCCTCAAAGTGGGATTTCTGGGTCATATAGTGGTTCTAGTTTTAATTTTTTGAGGAACTGCCATACAATTTTCCATAGTGGTGTCACCGTTTTACATTCCCACCAACAGTGTACAATTTTTCCACATCTTCAACAACACTTATTATCTTTTGTCTTTTTGAGTAAAGACATCCTAATAGGTGTAAGGTGACATCTCACTTACTTCTAGGTGATCCAATTTGTTTTCACATAATTGTTCATAATAGTCTCTCATTATCCTTTATATTTCTATGGTATTGGTTTTAATGTCTCCTCTTGTATTTCTGATATTATTTATTTGAGTCGGCTCTCTTTCTTAGTTTATCTAGAAGTGTGTCAATTTTCTTTATCTTTTCAAAACACCAACTCAAGTTTTATTGATCTCTTTTATTGTTTATCTATCTCTATTCCATTTATTTCTGCCTGCTAACATTTTTTCCATTTCTTCTGCTAACTTTGGGCCTAGTTTATTTCTCTCTTTATAGTTCCTGTATAAAGTTAGGTTGTTTATTTGAGATCTTTCTTTTTATTTAATGCAGACATTTATAGTCTCTAGGTATCAAGTCTGGCTAGCAGGTGCCCTCACAGTGGTGGTGGTACTGGTGTCTGATACATGAACACCCATGGGCAGTGATGGAGCTGGGGTCCCTAGTGCAGGTGTACATGGTGAGTTAGTAACTCTGGCATCTGGAGTGCTGGCTAGTTCATAGCAGTGGTGGTTCCAGTGTGTGAGATGTGGGCACATAGAGTGGCCTCAGGGCCGGAGTCTGGAGTGCAGGTGTATGTGCAGCAGCTATAGCTCTGGGGTATGGATCCTGTGAGGGGTTGCGGGTGGCAACCCTTGTCCCAGTATGGTGTAACAATATTTCCTTCTGTGGGGGTGGGCAGTGCATCTCCCTTCCCAGGGTGATCCATGGTGGCAATGGCTGTTGGTTAACTTAGTGGTTAAATTTGCCAGTGTTCTCTGCAGAGCAGTCTGCTGGGATCCATGCCAATGAACACTATGATGTCCTCCACTTTGAAAGCTGCAAGGAATCTGCAGCTGTCACAGGAGCTGTTGAGGTCTTCAGCAGCAAAGGATGCTGGGGTCCTCCACAGAGCAGGCAACTGGGGAGTGTAATAGCACCCACCATGTGGCTGATACTGATAACTCTCACATTCTTTGCTCCTAGCTGTTTCCAAACATCTTAGCTAAGCTGATCTCTCCAGCAATCCTTTATGTGCAATTATTCTCCACTTTTTGCTCCACTGTGTTACTATAGGTTATTCATTGGACTTTTGAGCACTCCCAGGGCTATTTTCTTTGTGGATAGCTAATTGTTTTCATTGTTGTTATTGTCGTTGTTGGAAATGAAGGCTGGTATCTCTTATTCTGCCATCTTGTTGACATCTCCAGAGTATTTTTTAAATATTATATGTTAAACTCATTCTGCTCTTAAACCAAACTTACTCTTTGTTATATTTGACAAATTATGGTATGTCTGTAGCCAAGTACTCATTAGATCTTGTTTGTTATCCCGGCCATCAATAATGTGTTGAGATTGCTTTCTTTGATCCTTGATCCTGTGAATTTGATGTGTATATTATCAATATGCTCATCTTGGTAATTGATTCTTAAACAAACATTTATTGACTAACTAATTTATGCCAAACATGGGAATGGTGAATATGAAATGTCTGGCCTCATAGTGTTCATAGGCTGGTGGGGCCTTTCCTAAATACAGAAAGAAGAGCAGGACCAAGGACAGGTTCCTGTGGTGTTTCACTAGAGAGCTTTCTGTAAGTTGACTTTTGCTCACTTGATTGGAACCTTTTGGGTATTGTTTTTTAGCCAGCTATGGATCAACATCACTATCCTTATACCAGTCCCACATTTTGGTACATCTTATGCACAAGATAATGTGAGAACCTGTCATATTCCTTGGAAAAATCCACATACACTATCTGTAGCATTCTCCTGATTAGTAAACCTTGAGGGGAATGGGAGATAGAACAAATGGCAAGGAGGGTCCAAGTGATGTGCTGTTTGTTTTCATTTGAGAGCTAGCATGGGATGGAGTGGCAGAATAGGTAGTTTGGAAAAGATGACTAGAATGTAAGGAGATAATAAGGTGAGGAAGAACAAGAGAAAGGTCCACAGTTATATGAATAGCAAAATGCATGGTTGTGAACTCTTTTGGCCTCTGGATAAATGCTGCCAAATAGAAAACATTTTCCATGTGCCTGACCAGAAGACCCAGCTACATGCTGCTCTTCATTTTAGTTATATTCTAAAAGCTATGGTTTGTTTTTCAGAAAAGCTGTCCTTTTACATTTTCTGCATGATGCAGTGAATTGCAATGTTCATGTCAGATAGCATTAATCTGAGAAGAAAAGAGGACAGTGCACCTTCAAGAAATGGAGTCATTTTCTTCTGCTTGCTTTCCTTTTCTATTTATCAGCATGAGAATATATGTAACTCTGTGAGTGGAGTTAAACATTTTGATCACAGGCTATCTTCTTTAAAAAGAAAAACAAAAAATTAATGCAAATTAAAAAAATAAAAGGAGGGTTGCCTTCAAAAACACAGTCCTGAGGTATTTTTGACAGAGTTACTCAAAGAATCCAGAAAGGAAAATTGCCTATTTGGTGCTGCTTTAATGAGTCTCAGAACATTTAAAATCTGCAGTGTGATGAAAAAAAAAAACACACAAAATCACTGGAATATGAGCAGGACACTTGGATTCCAGTCCTGGTTTCCTGTATATTATGGGCAACTGACTTCTCTTTTCTAAGTAAGGTCATCCTTCTGATAATTAAGAGGGTTAGACATCATTTCAAAGGTACTTTTAGCTCTGATTCTATTCCTTACAAAGGAAGCAAAATGCTATGAAAGCTCATAATGACTTTCCTGTGTATTCTTGAAATGGGATGGCATAAAGTTGAGTCTGTCTTACAAAATTTTCTAAAAAAACTCTATTGTTAAACCTTCTTGAAAGGGGGTCAAGACTGTGGGGTCTTCCACTGAACTTCAAATAGGCTGAGGCTCTGGTCTTACTATGGTTCTCTGAAACTTTAGGTCTGGCCCTTCAGACCATGGAAGAATTTGGCTTACTCCACCCTCCCCTGTGATAGTTCCCTAATCTGTAGTGAGAAAAAAAGCCTTGCCCCTCTCTTATGCAGGCCACACTCAAAGTTCTCTCCTCTGTTGGCTGGAGAGGAAGTGCAGAAGCAAGCACTGTTAGGCCTGAAGTAAGTGCCTTATCAGAGAAGGTTCAAACAGGACTGACTTTGGGGTTGTTTATTTTTGGATGGCTGCTGGGAACTAGGCTGAAGCTAAGCTCATGATAGGGTTGCAAAGGGAAGGGACTGACAGTCAGGAATGGGTCATGGGAAGTAAGGTGCTCTGGAAGCAAGGTCATCTGAGCCTTAGTCTTAGCCCTTCAAAAACCCTAAGAATTTAGATAAGACACTTTTACAATTGTGGGTTTCAGTTTCTTCATCTATAAACTGAGGGGGTAGCTTAAGAGAGGAATCTCATACTCAGATACTTTCAGGGACAAAACTGAGTGTAAGACAACAGGGAATGGTGGGTACCTAGGGGAACTGAAGGATTTATGCTTTGCCTAAAGGAATTCTAACTAAAAATTATTTTAGAACTCTGATACAAAAGTATCTGCTCTGTATCATGCAGCATTCTCCAGAGAAACAGAACCAATAGGATGTTTGTTTGTAGTTTGTAAAAAAGGCTGGCTCATGTGATTGTGGACCTGTCAAGTCTGATTTCTGTAGGGCAGGCCAGCAGGCTGGAACTCCAGATAAGAATTGATGTTGTAGTCTTAAGCCTGAAGTCCTTAGGGCAGGCTACCAGTTGAAAACTCAGGCAGAATTTCTGTGTTATGGTCTTGAGTAAAAGAATTCCTAGTCTCCAGGAAGCTTCAGTTTTTAATCTTAAGTCTTTCAACTGATTGGATGACGCCTACCCGCATTATTGAGGGCAATCTCTTTTATGTAAAGTCAACTGATTGTAGTTATTTACCACATCTGCAATACTTTCATGGTGACAGCTAGACTAGTGTTTGACCAAACAACCATAGCCTAGCCAAGCTGACACACAAAATTAACCATCACATGTTCTCATATAGACTCCTAGACTATATCATTTCTAAGGGTCTTTCAAGCACTGATGTCTTATTATTTGGTGGTAGTACTTTTAAAATCTAAACCAAAAGTCCAAGTCCTACTCCAACTAAAACACATAAAAGCATTTCTATATAGAAATGTTATTGTTTTGGGGTAAAAATAAGAGGAAGCAAGACTGGACATCCACTTCTGTTCCAGTGTAGGCCCATGGCCCTTGTAACACTTTTTCTGAACATTGCCCACAAAATAATCCTAAACTTTTATCATCTTTCAATCCTTATACAGTAGTTGTTCATACTTTGCTCATTGCTTTTATGTCAGTCAACTGGAAGGTGTGGTATATTTGGACGGATTTGTTGGCAATGCCTGATTTGACTTTTCTAGCATTAAAAAATAATTTTTAATAGGCATGGGTATAAAGAGAGTGGGGGCAGTGTTGTTTCTTAGACTTTGAGAGCTCACTTGTATCTGTTGAAAATCTATACCCTTTGGACAAGATTATTCCCCTCTGGGCTTCATAGTATTAACTGTACATTTCATTTCTCAGAGGCTATGCATATTTGTTTTGGTTAGTCTTCTTAAAAATAAAGATAATAGGAAACAAAACAAATCATCGATTGTACTTACCGTTATATGTTGGCATGCTTTGAACCTCACTTCCATAATGAGTGAGGCTAAGGTTCTAGATGAGCCTGCCTCCTGTCAGTGACATTTGGCAAAATTGGGATTATTGCATTCTAGCCTCAGGGGGCTCACTGATTTTCCTTATAAATGTTGGGACCATATTTTACAGCCCCAATCCACACATTTCTCCTGAAAAAAAAAAGTAAAATAATTAAATATCAGGATTGAGTATGCAGATTTTAGAAATTTGGGGATGAACATCATCATTTTGTGCTTTCCAAAGAGGGGCATTAAATACCAATGTGTAAAGAGAAGCTATAACAGCTATAAGTTATTTTATTTAAAACTGAGTAGAAATATTGCCTCCTAGAATGCTTTCTAACAAATAGACAGTTTTGAGGCTCTCTTCAATACAAATTGGGCTTTCTTATGGAGAATTACACTGAAAATTCCCTCAATCAAAACAGAGATCCATATTGTCCAAGAAGCAGTTGGTCTGCCAAAAAGGCAATTTCTAAAATTTGAAGGAGAAAAATCTGTTGTATTTCTTTTAAAGTGATTCTAGCAACTTTTAACATCTCTATTCAGACTAGGAACAAGGTTAATTTTAGGTGCTATCCTATGTGACTATATGGCAGATTCCAGGTGATAGGTGTCTTTGAGAGACCTTGGAATAAAGCCATCATCCATACAAAGAAGGCCCAGGAAAAACAACCTATGCAAGAAGGGTAAAATTCTGCAGAATTGGTAAAGCTACCCTTAGCTCCATATTCTATTTCTCAACCTCTGCAGTTTCAGGCATCCTGTTCTCCTCCTGAATTATAACTTCAGAACTGTCTTAAGAGCCTATTTTTCACTTACTAAATTACCCCCCATCTTTGCCAGTGTCTTTCAGCTAAATTCCCCGCTGTATGTACTTAATACTAACTCAGCACAATCTTGGTATCTACCTAGCCCCAAACCCTATATGATACCAGGTAAAGCATTCTAAAAGATGTGAAAGAAATTCTTCTCTTATATTAGCTGATGCCTGTGAAATTCATATGTCATTAACTTTATTATTATTATTTTTTACAATTACACGAATGGCATTTCTTTTAAAAGAGCATGATTGACACAAATCATAAGAATAACATTTACACCAGGCTGATAGGAAATGTTTCTTTGAGGAAAATACTGTCTTGAAGTCTTTCCAAAGTAGCTTATTTCTTCTTGAGTAATATAAATTACAATAAATGGAACAACCACTCAGAAACTACTCTCTTATTGGTCATAATGCTCTTCTCAATTGAACATCACATAAGTCAAGATAAAAGCTTGGAAGAAATATTTAAGTATCTCAATCTGATTTCACTTTAATTAATACTAAGTGATACAGAAATGCACAGTAATAACTGACAACTAGATATTTCAATTGCTGAGACTTTAGAGTGTCTAGAGACAGAAGAAAATAAATTAGGCCCCACAGATAACTTTATATTACATGGGACTATTCAAGTTTCTTTCATTCTTAGAGTGAACGTAAAATTTATCATTCAAACCAGAACACTTTTGAGAGTAAATGAAGCAGTATTAAAACTTACACCAAGATAAAATGAGTTACCCAGAGCCTTTCCCAACAAACAAGAGCACAGCGTAACCCTAGGGGTATAGATTTTGTTAGTCTGTTTGACCTCATGCTCAAATCAGAAAATGACAAAATGTAAAGGATGGGCATTAAGCACAAAAATTACAGCGATTCTAAGAGTTACGATCTAGATGCTTCTAACACTGTTATAAGAGACCATTTTTTGTATCTATATACACAGATATTTTCTTCAGTATTCACATCCCTTTGAAATTGTCTTCCTTTTAACTCTTAATTTCTTAAATGTGTTTTTGGTACAAGCCTGAAATCATCATTAAATTGCCACAGATAGTTCTGCCTTGATCACATTTTTCTTCAGTCTTTCCCTTCATGTATCTAGGAGCTAGCTCTCTACTTTGATTTGCCTGAGATTTTGAAAACTAGAAATGCAAACATAATTTTACACCATAAACTGGACTAAATTTCTTTTCCTCCTCAGAATTCTTTGGAGGATCTTTGTTAACATTAGTTGAAGTTGTGTGGCTCTTCCTAGCCATGTGGCATGTGGATTATTTCCCTGAAATTTGTTTGAACTGATTTATTCTTCATGACCAACTGAAGGCATTTATCAAAATCATTAAAATAAACCCACTTTTCATTCATTCATCTGTCCAGGTGTTCTAGACAGATATGTTTTATGATCAAGGCAGCATCTTAGTAGCTGGATGAAATATTCAAATATCAAAGTGGATTATAATTATGTTGGAGAAATGCACCTCTAAACTCCTAGAAGAATATTTTGGCAATTTTAACTAGTAGGTGCTTAAGTAGCTCACATATATTTTAACTTGAAAAACACATATATGTTTTTCTAAAAAGGCTGTACAAACTAATTAGTGAGCATTAATACCTTTTTCTTGTATCACAGTTTTTTTTTTTTCTAGAGAAGTACTAGATAGAGATAAGAGAGTCTGTTATTCTTCTAAACCATTTTTCTTAACTTTTCCTTGTAAGAATTTGAGAATTGGAACAAACCTTTATGGTGCACTTTAGAGTATGAATAATAATGTTTCTATATGAAATGGGATCATTTTATACGGTACATACAGAAACAAGTTTTGCTTTTATTCTAAGGCAGAGAGAAATTAAGACTTAATGAGTAACTTTTAAGAATTGCCTCACTGGAATAGAAATCTGTGTCCTTTAATACTTTGAAACACTCTGCTTCAATATAAGACATTTAACTCTACAGTGAAAATTACAAAGGAAAAGAACATCTGATTTAATCAGAATTGTTTTAACCAAAATAGACACTGAGACACTAAACCAGAAAATCTAGAGTACATTTGTTGACTCAAGATCCTAATTTACATCCAAATCGACTTCCTTAGTTCTGAATTTGCCATATTATGACGCTTTGCTGAAATGTCTCTTAGACCCATTGTGCAGATGGCTGGACCTAAAACGTTGCCAGAGTTAAAGGCAACCAGACAGTCATGAATCCAAATTACTATGTGGCATTAAAAGAGTGGTTTAAATTACAGGAAAAAACAGCAAAATTATTGTCTCAGGGCAGAGGAGGTGATCAAGATAAGTAAACTAGATAACAGAAGTTGGTAATATTAGCTTGTGTGGTCAGGGCTGCAATTTCAGACTCTGTGGCCTAATGAACATACTCAAGTTTTGTGATTAAGAATTGTGTGTCAGCATCTTTATAGTTCAGAGAGAAGTGCTTGAAAGTTGTGATAGAACACAAGGCTCTTTCTGACAAACGATAGAATAATGAAGCCAAGCAAGTTGCTAACTGATTAGAATCAAACCAGTATTACATGGCTAATGTTTTAATTTTTTTTTTTTTTTTTTTTTTGTGGTACGCAGGGCCTCTCACTGTTGTGGCCTCTCCTGTTGCAGAGCACAGGCTCCGGACGTGCAGGCTCAGCGGCCATGGCTCACAGGCCCAGCCGCTCGGCGGCATGTAGGATCTTCCCGGACCGGGACACGAACCCGTGTCCCCTGCATCGGCAGGCGGACTCTCAACCACTGCGCCCCCAGGGAAGCCCTAATGTTTTAATTTTTATACCAGGATCTGAGCAAACTGAGAGAGGGGCTTTGAAACATTCACTTTTATCTCACTGATGTCTAGCACATTATGTGGTATATACATCAGACTCAATATGTGTTTATAAAATGAATCAATGAAAAGAAAAAATCCTAGATACACTAAAGGGGAAGGTCATGTGAAGATGGAGGCAGAGATTGGAGTGATGCATCTATAAGCCACAGGAATTGCTTGCAGCCACCAGAAGCTAGGAGAAAAGTATGGAATGGATTCTCCCTCAGAACCTCCAGAGGGATCCAACCCTACCAACACCTTGATTTCAGACTTTTGACTTCCGGAAATATGAGAATAGATTTCTATTGTCAGATTGTGCTAATGTGTTATGGCAGCTTAGGAAACAAATACAGTGGCCTTCTGAATTCCATGTGTGTTCTGAGTTGTTGACTGACTGACCTGAGCCTGTCATTCTCTTCTTATCAAGGTATTCAAGAAATATCCAACTCTACAATCCTTTTATTTACTACTGATTCCATATTGTTCAAGTGTTATTGCTGCTATATAATCTCAGTACTTCTTGAGTCCAGTTCATAGATGAGACAGCTCACTATGTTGGTGCAAGCAAACAATTGACTGTTGGTGCACTATAGCACCACTCAGGGATGACTTCATAGGAAAATAGTGAGGGAAATCTCCCCAGCGATCAAATATCTTCAAATCTCCCATGACTACTATCAATGGAGGGAGAAGTGGACAAAGTTAAGGATTCATAGACACATAGTCACTGGTCAGTGACATATCTGTTTGGTCAGAGATAAGGAGGAAATGAGATTGAAGGTCAGATACAGAGTTCTAGAAACAGACATTTTAATGGACGTATGGGAGTGGGTATAAATTGGGTGGAATTTGCTGTTTTGTATTAATGCCCACTATAGAGCATTTGCTACAGAGAAGCTTTGAACAACTAGGTGATAGGATAACTCACCTGGTGAAGATCATCCATCATCTATACTTGGTCACAAAAAGACAAACAACCCAATTTTAAAATGTGCAAAAGGCTTTAACAGACGTTTCTCCAAAGAAGGTATACAAATGGGCCAATAGGAACATGAAAAAAATGCCTATATCATTAGTCACTAGGGAAATGAAAACCAAAACCTAAATAAATACGACTTCGAACATACTTGGAAGACTATCATTCAAAAAATGTAAAACGACTAGTGTGGGTGAGGATGTGGAGAAATTGGAACTCTCATACATTGCTAATGGGAATATAAAATGGAACAGCCACTATGCAGAACAATTTGGCAGTTCCTCATAAAGTATAACATAGAATTAACTTTTGACCCAACAATTCCACTACTATGTATACACCCCAGAAAACTGAAAACAGGAACTTAAACAAATACTTGTATGCCAATGTTTATAGTAGCTTTATTCACAATAGCCAAAGCGTGGAAACAACCTAAGTGTCCATCAACAGGCAAATGGGTAAATAAAACATGGTATATATATATATATATATATATATATATATATACACAATTGAATGTTATTTAGCCATAAAAAGAAAAAAAAAACCTTCTGATACATGTTATGACAAGGATGAACCTTGAAAACATTATGCCATATGAAATAAGCCAGACAGACATAAAAGGACAAATATTGCATGATTTCTCTTATATGAAATAGCTAGAATAGGCAATTTCATAGAGACAGAAAGTAGATTAGAGGTTACAAGGGCTTGGTGGAAAGGAATATGTGGAGTTATTCCTTAATATGTAAGCAGTTTCTGTTATTAGGTAATGAAAAATTTTAGAAATAGATCATGGTGATGGTTGCAAAACTTCGTGAACATATTTCATGCCACTGAATTATACACTGAAAAATGGTTAAAATAGCAAATTTAATGTTATATATATATTTTACCACAATAAAATGAAAACAAGTAGTAAGGAAAAAGAAAGCAATGGGAAAACATTGCTGATTATCTCAGGAAGGGAAAATGAATATCTCTCTCAATTATTAATAGCTATATATCTGGAATTGGCAATTTTTTTAAGAATGAAATTTATTTCTCTATAAAACCTATGGTTATGCTTTAAACATGACTCCGAACATATGGTGTGTACCTGGTATATACCTAGGGAGCTTGTTACAAATAGAAATTCCTGAACCTTGCCTCCAGATATTTAGATTTAGCAGATGTGAGCTGGAGCTGAAGGTATTGTAATTTAACCAATATTGCAGGTGATTTTGATGAGAGTGATCCACAGACATGCTTTGAGAAACAATGTTATAAATAATGGTTAAGTCCTCAGGCCAGACCACAGAAGCTTATCTCCAAATGTACATGGATTTAGTAATATTTCAGTGATGTCTAACCACCATTTCTAATTCTATTCAATGAAAAAAATGGTGTCTTGATATCCTTTCTATAGTGTTGAATAGGCAATAATAACTTACTAGCTCTGTACATTTCCATATATAAGAAAAGTCACTTCTCTAAGTCAATCACCATTCAAGCACTCTGATTAGTATTCAAAAGACAGATATCTCACCTAGTTTAGAATGCTAGAGAACTTTCAGCATCCACTTGTATTATTATAGGTCATTTGTAAAGCATTTTAAGACAGGGACTTTGCAATACGGATTTCTAGAAAGCTAAAAAGAGCCTGAAGTTTAAGATTGTGTATCTGACTGGGTATATATTGTATAATTTATTATATTTTAGTCAACTTTTATTTATGCATGCTTGGCCTCAGTCATTGGATTGCGTAAACTTTGAGGAAAAAAACATGTATGAATTTTGTTGTGTTTCCCATCATACCTGATAATGTTATTGACCCCAGACTTATCAACAGGTATGTCAACAAGCTAATAGGCTTAGTGCAATATAGCTCACAATAGCAAACTAGGTCTCTTTGGATAATATTAGCAGAGCATTAATATGATTAGGATTGCTAGCTGAATTGTCTACCTGAGGGCACAGAGCAGACAAAGGCAACCATTACAAAACTGGCTCCTGGAATATTAGGGAGAAAAAGATAAACAAAAGAAAATAAATGACTAAAAGAAAACTTGATTCTTGAGTAGCACATATGGCTTTTCTTTTCAGTTTTGCTCTATTTTACAATTCACTGTGTATCATTTGACTTTTTTTGCTTTACAAAACAACTCAGAAGTATTTAAATCAAAAGACAAAGTAACAGCCTGATTCTGTGTCTTCTGTTTCACAATAAACTTGGTCAGCATTTGACACATCTTAATAAATGTTATATATAGAATGGATTGGCACCAAGCTCCAGCATCTCTGTGTTTGAAATGTGTCATTCTTCCAAAATGAGATTATCTTTTTGTTCAATCAAATTCAGATGTTGTCCCTCATAAGTTTACTTTATCCTTGAACTAATCGAAAACACCAGAGGGTGACAGTAAGCAAGACTCACTTCTTACAGAATCTTATCATACTAAAAGAAATGTGCAACTATTATGAATTTGAACTAACTCTTCAAAGTTACTGATCTACACTTGAAGTTTATTCATGAAATTCACAAGTACTAGACACAAATAGTTATTTCTTCAATAGCAAGTAGGTGCCTTGAATTCAGATATTGATTATATTAAGGGAATGAAATCAGGATCCTGAGTTCCATTTGTACTTGTGGAACTGGCCTCTATTTCCCTGATAAATCAGATCCTCCTTTGTCCATCACTTTTTTTTTTACCTGGTCAATAAGACAAAGAGGAATGATATAAATAAAGCAATAATCTAGAGTTAGACTTTGAGCGCCATACCTCCCACATACTTCACCATGTGACTGCACAAGTACTTTATCCTCTGTAAATATGTCTCAAAAGAAAGATATTAATAATTACTTTACAGTTACTGATAATAACGTACAGTGCTTTTGTAAACAGTAAATGAGATCATGTATGTGAAAATCACTTTGTAAAAGGTCAAATGATAAAGTCAGCCACTGTTGCTATTACTATCATTATCATAATAAGTTTCTGCTTCATAGGGTATTATGAGGATTTACTAAATGGAATAAAGCATCACTTCAGTAATCAAAACCCCTTGAGTTTAACAATGATAACAAAGATAATAGCTAGCATTTGCCACAATCCAACATGATCTGACCCCTGCTTACCTATCTGACCTGATCTAATTTCCTACTTCTCTTTCCCTCCTCACTTACTATTTTCCATACACATCAATGTCTTTGTTCTTCCTAGAGAACACTAAGATTATTCTTGCCTTATTAGGAACATTACACTGGCTGCTCTCTCTACATGAAATGTTCTTCCTCCAGATGTGTTCATGGCTCTCTGCTTTGACATCTTCCAGGTCTCTGATGAAGTGCTACATCCTTAAGGAAGAAGCCTTTCCAAACAACCTTAAGTAAAAATAGCACACTTCCTGCCTTTATAGCCTCTCCCTAGTCCCTTGTTCTACTTTAGTTTCCACATGGCACTTATATCTGATATTATTTGTTTGCTTATGTATTATTTATCTTCCCAATCAGCATAGGACATCTATGAAGGCAAGGATTATTTTCTGCTTTGGTTCACCATTGTTTCACAGAACAGAACAGTGACAGGCATATGGGAAATGCTCCATAAATATTTTGTTGAGTGAATGAATTACATTTATTGAGCTTTATGTGCCAGGGCTTGTTTTACAGATCTCACTGTGTTTAGTATTCACAGTAACCCTATAAAGTAGATACCATCATTTCTATTTTGCAGAAGAGAAAATTTAGGTTTAGGGAGGTTAAATAAGTTGTTTGAGGTCACACAGTAAATAAATATGAAATCTAGGATTTGAACCCAAGTAGTATGACTCTGGTGGCCGTCTTCTTCTTCTTCTCCTTCTCCTTCTCCTCCTCCTCCTCCTCCTTCTCCTTCTCTTTCTTTTTCTTCTGGTACATTACATCCCTAGTACTTGTTTATCTTATAAGTGGAAATCTGTACATTTTGACTGCCTTCATCGAATTTCCCCTCCCCCCATCCCCTACCTCTCGTAATCACAAATCTAATCTCTATAAGTTTGTTTGTTTGTTTTTGAAGTATAATTGACTATAACACTATGTTTGTTCCTGTTAAACAACATATTCAATATTCAGATTGATTTAATATTTCTATACAATTCAAAATGATCACCATGATGTCTAGTTACGATCTATCATCATACAAAGATATTACGTAATTATTGACTATATTCCCCACACTGTACATTTTATACTTATGACTCATTTATTTTGCAACTGGAAGTTGTTCCTCTTAATCTCCATCATTCCTTTCTTTCCTCCCTCCACACTCTCCCCTCTGGCAACCACTTGTTTGTTATCTGTATCTATAACTGTTTCTGTTTTGTTATGTTTGTTCATTTGTTTTGTTTTTTATATCCCACACAGAAGTGAAATCATACAGTATTTGTCTTTCTCTGCCTGATTTATTTCACTTATCATAATACCCTCTAGATCCCTCCATGTTGTCACAAATGCAAGATTTCATTCATTTTTATATGGCCAAGTAATATTCCATTACACACACACACACACATACACACACACACACACACACATACACACCACCTCTTCCTTATCCATTCATCTATTGATGCTATTGATGCTTCCATATCTTGGCTATTGTAAATAATGCTGCAATTAACATAGGGGTGCATATATCTTTTCTAATTAGAGTTTTTGTTTTCCTCGGATAAATAGCCAGGAGTGGAATTGCTGGAGCATATAGTAGTTCTATTTTTAATGTTTTGAGGAATCTCCATACTGTTTTCCATAGTGGCTGTGCCAATTTATATTCCCACCAACAATGTATGAGGCCTCCCTTTTCTCCACATCCTTGCCAACACATGTTTTTTGTTGTCTTTTTGATAATAGTTTTTCTGAAAAGTATGGGGTGATATCTCATTGTGGTTTTGATGTGCATTTTCCAGATGATTAGTGACGTTGAGCATCTGTATGTCTTCTTTGGAAAAATGTGTATTCAGGTCCTCTGTCCATTTTTTAATTGAATTGTTTGTTTTTTGATGTTGAGTTGTATTAGTTCTTTGTATATTTTTGATATTAACCCCATATTGATATATCATTTGCAAATATCTCCTCCCATTCAGTAGGTAGCCTTTTTGTTTTGTTGATCATTTCCTTCACTGTATAAAAGGGTTTAGTTTGATCTAGTCCCATTTATTTTTGCTTTTCTTTCCTTTGCCAGAGGAGACATAGCCAAAACAATATTACCAAGACCAATGTCAAAGAACTTATTGCCTACATTTTCTTCTAGAAGTTTTATGGTTTCAGGTCTTACATTTAAGTCTTTAATCCATTTTGAGTTCATTTTTGTGCATGGTATGAGACAGTATTCCAGTTTAATTCTTTTGTATATAGCTGTCCAGTTTTCCCAGCACCATTTATTGAAAAGGCTGTCTTTTCCCCATTGTATATTCTTGCCTCTTTTGTCACAGTTTAATTGCCCATGTAAGTGTAGTTTTGCTTTTGGGATGTCTATTCTGTTCTATTGATCTATGTGTCTTTTTTTTGTGCAAGTATCACATTGTTTTGATTACTATAGCTTTGTAGTATAGTTTGAAATCAGGATGTGTGATATCTCCAGCTATGTTCTTCTTTCTCAAGATAGTTTTTGGCTTCTCAGGGTCTCTTGTGTTTCCATACAAATTTTAATAATAATCATTCTAGTTCTGTAAAAAATATCAGTCTGTAGATTGCCTTGGATAGTATGATCATTTTAACAATATTAATTCTTCCAATCTATAAACACAGTATAGCTTTCCATCCGTTTGTGTCATCTTCAGTTTCTTTCATCAATGTCTTACAGTTTTCTGACTACAGATCTTTTACCTCCTTAGTTAGATTTATTCCTAGGTATTTTATTCTTTTTGATGTGATTATAAATTAGATTGTTTTCTAGTGGCTTTATTCTTAATACTCTAGTACCTCTAGAGTTTATTTATTGAGCACTTACTATGTACCAAGCCCTGTGTTAAATGTTTTATGTACATAATTACATTTAGTCCTCATTCCTGTTTTTACAAAGGAAGAGCTTGAAGTTAAGAGAGGTTGAGTGATATGCCCCAATCACACAAATTGTAATGGATTATCCTTTATGAAATACCTAAATAGGGATGATGAAATTGACTTCTCATTCCAGAGGATAATAGAAGAAATAAGCGAGTAGTGAGACATTTTAATTCTCTGGCCCTGTGATATCTCTTTTCTAAAGCCGCATTTTTCACGTCTTTTGGCTAGTGTTAAAAGTATTACAAGCATTCCCTTCTCTCCACATTCTCATCAACACTTGGTGTCTTGCTTTTTTGATAATAACCATCCTAACAGGTGTGAGGTGATATCTTATTGTGGTTTTAATTTTTATTTCCCTGATGATTAATGATATTGAACATCTTTTCCTATAACTGTTGGTCATTTGTTTGTCCTCTTTGGAGAAATATCTATTCAGGTCCTTTGCCTATTTTATTTGGGTTATTTGTTTTTTCAGTACTGAGTTGTAGGAGTTCCTTATGTATTTTGGACATTAATCCTTCATCAGATAAGTGGTTTGCAAATATCTTCTCCCATTCTGTAGGTTGCCTTCTATATACACTGTTGGTGGGAATGTAAATTAGTGCAGCCACTATGGAATAAAGTATGGAGGTTTCTCAAAAAATTAAAAATAAAATTACCATATAATCTAGTAATTCCATTTCTGGGTATATATAAAAAGGAATTGAAATCAGGATCTCGAAGAGATATCTGTACACCCATGTTCATTGCACCATTATTTGCAATAGCCAAGACATCAAAGCAACCATAATGTCCATCAGTGGATTACCTCACTTATATAAGAACTATAAAATAATCAAATTCATAGAAACAGGGAGTAGAATTCTGGTTATTAGGGGCTGAGGGTAGGAGAAAATGGGGATGTGTTAACCAAAAGGTACAAATTTCAGTAATGAAAGTCCTAGAGATCTACTCTACTGCATAGTGCCTATAGTTAATAATACTGTATTGTAAACTTAAAATTTACTAAAAAAGTAGATCTTATGCTGAGTGTTATTATTCCAAAAAGGTAAAGAAGGCAGGAGAAAATTTTTGGAGGTGATGGATATGTTTATGCCATTGATTGTGGTGATGGTTTCATGGGTACATATTTAACTCTAAACTCATCAAGTTGTACACATTAAATATGTACAGCTTTTAAAAATATCAATCATATTTCAATAAAGTGTTTTTTAAAAAATAGGACTAATAAAGTTTGAACTGCAGTCTTACAAATATATACTCCTATTCATAATGGTGGCAAAAGTGATCCCACTGCTCATGTCAAACAGCTAGTTAACTGTAGCACTGAAACGATCTTTGTACTCCTAACTTAATTTCTAATTCCATTGCACTTTGTCCTCATTAATACCTTGCTTTAATCAGCTGAGCTAATTGGAAGCAAAGACTTATGTGTGTTTTAACCTGTTTTAACACTTCCTTTTATAATTTCAAATAAATTTCAATCAATCATCTCTCCTGCTATATATAGTTTACATATTCTTTTTATTCACAACTATTTCACCCAGAGAGTTAGATGTTTGTATATCTATTTAAGAACAAGATTTTTGAGGGCAGAAACCATGGGCAGTCTTTATTATATGACTTTAAGGATTCAAAAAGAGCTATGCACTATCTGGACACTGAGTAGATACTGGATCATTTATGTTAGTTGCTTTAATCTGAGCTTGCAGCCCAATAAAAGAAAGATTCCACAGAAACACAGGGTATTCAGAGAAAACAAAAAACACATAAAGGCTTGGATACATATTAACACACACACACAGAATTCCACAGCATTTAAATTTATCCTTATTATCTTGGCTTGTACAGTTTTCCTTTTACCAAGGGATCTCCCCCAACAGTCGTTCATGATAAACAACAAGTATCATGGGCATTCCACTCTGGCATTTGCCAAAAGGAAAATGAATAATCCAGTGTTTGTTTAGCTACAGGGACAGGCATGTTTTGCTATTAGCAGAGAGAACCTTGGCTGAATTAGTGAGTACCAACTGACTCCATTCCACTAAGCACAAATGGGAATCTTCTCTATTGTCTGGTCGCCAGACAAATATATGCACTTATGCAAGTACATTTCCATATTCAGAAGGAAAGGGTATTATGTGGGATACTTGCCATTTTTCAGTAATTATGAAAGAAACAATCTCTGCAGGGCCCAGTATAATTAAAACTTTTGTTTAAAAAAAAGTATGATTAATCTACACTTATTTCAAAGCTAAGTTCTGTTTTTTCTTGGACCACTGATCTGATTTTCACAAGTAAAAAATGAGCCTCAACCTTTACAACACTGGTATTTCTTTCTGGTTGGGAAGAATATTAACAGTATGAACTTAAACTTCTCTCAGAGAAAAATGGAGTTTTTAAATAAATCTGTTTCCAGACAGATGGTGAGAAAGGAAAAACTTTGTTCCCACTGTTTTTGCTACTATTTTCCTACAATTTCACCTATTCTATGTGGTCAACGTCAAATGAACGGATATTGTATATGAATACACTGTTTGATGGCAAGGAGCTGATAATCCATTTAGCAGAAGGACACATGCTCAAAAACACCTAGACTGAATATTGCTTTTCATAACCTTACTTGATAACCTTAACTTTGCCTAAGGTTACTAAGGGCAGAGTAATCAATATTCACTCAATATCCACTGAGCTAATACACTTTATGAGGAAAAAGAGTAATTTATAATTGATATTCAGTGGAAAAAGTCAGAGAGGGCTTCTTGGAGGAAATAGCTAAATTTTGTGAGCTGAATTTTAAAGGCATTCAGAGACAATGCATCAGCTGAGAGAGGGCATTCCAAGTAGAGAAACATTAATTTCCCTATAATAGAGGAGGGTCCATTTAGAGAGAGTGATGAAAAATGATGATGATGATCAAGGATTGCAAGTTGATAGAGATCCCTAAAAGTCAGGCAAAGGAATGTACATTTGCTAATAAAAGCCATAAGAAAGTACTTTAGTTTTATGAGGAAGGGAGTAATATAATAAAGCCAAGCCAGGCTACAAAGTGGTAGAGCATACTGGTAAAGATAATAGGATCTGAAGCTCCGTTTCCTGTGTTTCAATTCTGACTCTTCCACTTCCTAGTAACTTTGTGTAAGTTTTTGAACTTCTATGTTTCTCATTTTCCTCAACAGTAAAATAGATCTAATAATTGTGCCAACTTCATAGAGTTGATATGAACATTTGATGATTTCATGCAAGTAAAATGATTGGGTAGTGCCTTACACAGAGTAACCATTCAATAAATGTAAATGTTAGCTTCTTTGTGAAACAGAGGCAGGCACTTTATCCCTGGGCCATTTCTCAATCTAGCTATCCTCATTGTTTTTATACCTTTTAATTTAAATCTTGTTCTTCATACAAACAAACGAGTTTGTTCATCCTTACTATTCAGACTTTGAAAATTTTATCCCCGCATGTCATAGCCTATTCTTTTTCACCAATCCACATTCCTACTCTAGGTACAATCCTTACCTCACATGGTCTTCCTTCACTAATCCCACACAAATGTTACCACTCCTTCAGCTTTCTTTCTATGACACAAGTGCTCCAGTCAACTTTCCTTGTTTTACTGTGATTCTCTTGCAGATTCAGTCCTTTCTACCCTCCATTGAAAATCATCCTCCGAAGATGTCTAACTTGACCAAGAATAGAAGCCAGAATTCATCAGTGTCATCCACCCAAATTTATAATTATTTTCTTCACAATCTGAATGTATTGCTATAACGTTTCTCTATTGCTGATTAGTCAAAGGGAAGGACAAAGCTTTCTGGAAGCAATGAATAAGTACTGAGTACTTACAATATGTAGGCATTGAAGTCCAACTCTCTAGGTTTGTATCCTGACTATTCTGTTTACTTAGCATCCTTAGGCAATGCTGTTAATATTTCTGAGCTTAGGTTTCCTCACCTATAAAATGGAAAACTGAGTAGTAATCACCTCACAGGATGGTTTAGAAAATTAAATATGGCAATGAATTTAAAGGGCTTAGCACAGTGCCTGGTATGTAGAAATAATTAATAAATGGTAACTATATTATAATGACTATTATTTCATTTAGTCATAACCAAAAAATGGGAGAAATTATTATCTCCATTTTGTAGAACAGGAAATAAGCTTAGAGAAGTATGAAAGACCTTGTTCAAAGCAACAGAGCTAATAAATGGCAGAATTTAGATTTCAACTGAATTTGCTATGCTACTGTTTCACTGCATTTTATCCTGTGATTTTTCTGCATTTCCATAACCTTTTAGGTATTTAGAAGGGCAGAGTATTACTTTTTGTCAATTCAATTAATAACACATTTTTTTCTTTACTTAGGGTTGTAGAATGACCAGCCATGGACAAAACCATCTGGGTCTTGCCTCTGGGTGCATTACAGAATGAGATGTCTTTAATGAAAACCTGTAGGTGACTGAGAAAGCCTTATCATATGCAAATAGCACTGCATCACTGAGGGAGAGCCCTGACTTCTTGTTTCCCAGAGAAATCCTGAAATGAGTATCAAGGTTTTATTTATTTGCATTTAATTGTGTATATTACCAGTAGGTGTCCCTAATTCTAAGAACATATAGTAAAACAATTAATGTAACCTCCAAAAACTGGGCTTAAAACTCAACATTCAGTGTATAGCCTGTAGGAAATTCACAGCACTGCTAAATCAATTACCGGAAACCAGTACTTCCCCAAAGCATGTGTGGCAGAACACTGATATAACAAGAAGCTACTTGAAAAACAGCATCCAGTGCTCAAGTAAGGTTGTGAAGCACTGCACGCTATATTTCCTAGCCCCTTCTAGGAAATTCACAAAATTGTATTAGTTAAGGTTCTTTGGGTTGCAAATAACAGAAATCAACTTGAGCTAGAATAAGCCTAAAATGGACTTTATTGGAAGGATACTATGGTAATTCACAGAAATCAAAAGAACTGTTGAATGATGGAACCTCAGTAAGAGTAACTACTGAACATCTCAGCAGCAAGAATTCACAGAACTTCCCAAACGTACATCCTGACACCAGTGCTGGACAGGATGCATAAAATCCTCTTGGAAATCTTAGAACTACAGTGCTTGGCATATAGTGCATGGCAAGTCTTCAGTAATTCTGAGCTACCTTTATTAAACATTTGCTGTATAAATTAGGTATAAGACATTGCAATTAGAGATCTTGGGGCACAAGAATCAGTGTTTTTGCATAACTTCCATGTAAGGGTGAAGTGGAGTCAGACTTAGAAACCACTTCTTATGGACCACTTAAGTGACACAAACAGCAGCGATGCCCTGCCTCCGTATCTCTCAGCTCAAAATTCTATGAGGACAATTACTTTTATTGGGCTCTTGAAGTTTTAATATTTTATTTCCTTGACCAATCAGCCAAGTTCAGAGAATCAGAACATATGTGACTGCAGAGGACATATTTCTGAGTAATAGGGGCAGTTCCCATAGAAGGGGAAATTTTTGTGAACTGGGTAACCACCCCATGAATTGTCAGCTTTTAAAAAGATTCAGAGAGGTGCCTTTAAAAAAAAATATGCTTAATTTCATCGAATTGGGCTTTGCCTAAACTCATTTTACCACAAAATCACATTTTTGCCCAACATTTAATAATCTCATTTGGAACCAGAAATCTGTACCACACACATTAGGAAATGTTGAGTTAGAAAGTTATTAAATTAATGCTATTATGGCCCTCCTCATCTTCACTAGATTTGTGCCTTACCTAAATTTCAACTGCTACTCCCATAGTTTCTATTTTGATATGACACAGGGTATGTCTATGTTTCACAATTCCAAAAGGCTATTTCTGTCTCAGCTCACTATGCCATGAGATGCTCTGTAACAAAAAACACAATGAAGTTCTATATACTTGAATTAAGATTAGCAAACATTGCATATATACACTTTGGAAATTTCACAATGTGCTTAAGCCTACAAATGACTGAGAAGACTCTTAGCAAAGATAATTCTTCAAGTTTGTTTAACCTAACATTTCCCCAATTTATTTCTTGACAGGAACTCCTGTGAATGAAACCTACTTCAGCCACATGCAGGAGAAGAGTGGAAGACTGGTAATAACAAATCCAGTTTTTCCTACTTTTCTTCTATGTTGCCTCTGAATATCTTTCTGGTCTAGGAAAAACAATCATCTTAGAATAGCCCCACAGAGTTTCTGGTCTGACACTGACCCTGGTCAGCTATTACTTTAGGCATCTTTTTCTAACTCGTTCTGCCTTTTCTTCTATTACAAGGAGAACAAAGGTTATACCACATTCTTCTGAACCAGTTAAATATTGTGTCACAAGCAACTGATATGAAAGTCATGTTCAGATAGAAAATCTGGTTCCTTGCAATTGTACAGCAAAAACAACTTCTGTTTTATTTTACAGCATTTAAAAACGTTTTCACTGAAATGCAAAATTGAGCAAGCCACAAAAATTGGATTAACAACAAATCAAAGAATGCCTGGAGCAACTCATAGGTTATATATTTATCTTATGCATAAGCCTCTCTGCTGTCTGCCTTTAATGGATAATATTACCTAAAGCCTTTTTATGTACTTCAAACAATAAACAAACATGTGACAACAGGTGTGTTCACCTACAGAATTCACATCTGCATTTGACATGGCTGCCCTTGAGTTTCACACGTTTACAGTACCAAGTTACTGTGCCGCTTAGCATGGGGGTGACTTGGATAAGCTTTGAGGTTGAGCAGTTAGTACTATCCCTAAAGAGAGAGCTATCTGGGTCTTCCTCAAACATTTTCCATTGCAGTTTTCGGAGAAAGAACATGGCTGCGATAGTCACAAGAAATAGGGAAGATAAAAATATCAAAGCAATATTGAGACTAAGCTTCCTGATATTGCCTCCTGTTCAGCAATGCTTGGCCAAAAGGAAAACAAATATAAGTCAAGCTAGGGTCTAATAGGCATTTGACTACTGTTATTTTATATAAGGTCAGAAATGAAACACAAAGACCCAGCTCAAGCTGTCTGCCACCTGTTTGGGTCTGGCTACATGAAGCTGCCACAAATTCCCTGGTGGCTCCTCTTCCCAACTACCTAATAGGTTAACCAGCCATCTGTATCTCCTGCCATCACTAATCAGGGAGGTACACACATCTATTGTCCTGGAGCTTCAGGGTTCTTAGAGCATTTGGGTTCTTGCTGATGGCTTATTGCTTAAGGAAAGCTAGGCTGGTTCACAGAAACTTTCTGAAACCCTCCTTTCCACTCCTTCTGTGACCCTGTGACAGCTTTCCAGTTCATTCCACCCTTCAATGGTCCCTCCTTCGATTTCCATTTAATCATTAAAATCATCATCATCAAGCTGTCTTTCTCCTGGACTCCATCTGCTTTTGCTTTCAAATTCCACATGCTCTGGGACAAAGCACCCCTGAGAATTCCATCTATTTTTCAGTCTTCAAAACTTGGGTTTGGCAGTTGCTGGCTCTTAATAGGGGGGAAACCCCAGCTGTTTGGTCCCGAAGAGGGAAACTGCACACATGCACAGTCACAATTAGGCAACAGAAAGGAAGAAAAAGAGAGAGGAAAAAAAGGGGACAAAGTAAAGAAAAGAAAGAAAGAAAGTAAGAAAGAGATAATGAGTACATTGGGGGAGGGGAGATGTTTGTCCTAATGAAACCTGTTCATAATTTCAGAAAAGAGAAATGAAACGCAATAGGGTGTGTTCCAGATTTGTTTATTTTCATTACTTTTCTTGTTTTAGCTCATAGATGTTAACCCCTTACATCTAATTATTAAATATCCACAGCAATATACCTAAAATACCATGTTTGCCTCACAATACAACCTTTCCTTTATGTGATAAATTCCATTATGTGATAAACTTAATCTCTTAAATGTCTTTCTAACATTCTTTAATTATAAGAATTAAGCCCGAACTTTGGTTATAAACACTGTGGCAATGCAACTCTTATTTCTCTTGTACAAAAAGAAAGGCAGTACCCATGTTGTATGTGAAAGTCTTTTACCTGGAGAAAAGAAAAGAATGTTTTGATTATAGTAATTCAGTCTTTCATTAGTACTATTCAGTTTTGCTACTGTTCCTCATTCCAATATTCAGAAACTAATTAAGCAGTCTTAATTATTAACTGTCACATGTCCGCAATGCATGTCAAACAGTAAATTAAGTGTCTTAACAGTCCCTCAACCCTGCTGTTTTCTATCTCTCTATTTCTTTAGAACTTATCACTGACACCTAGGTGACTCAGACAAGAAGAGTCTAAACGAAACAGCAAATGATAGTTATTGTGGAAAGTGAATAAATACCAGGTGATGAATTTAAATAATATAAGGACAATAATACAGATGAAAAGAAACTTGAGAGCTGTGAAATAATTTGGGTAAAAGAAAAAGTTCAGGCTTTATCTAAACCAATGATTTAATATTGGTAGCAGTTAAAATTATAATTAAATTATTCACTCATTTTATTTTTCCTGCTTACCTTTATAGTCACTTACACATGTGCTTTCCCCATATTCCTTTTGAGGAGGCAATCATAAAGATTAAACTATTCCAGAGGGCCTCCTTCTTACCCAGACAGTCTTTCCCTACTGAAATTTTCAGCTCAAATTTCCCAACTGGTTTTCAAGCACACATTTGGCATCAATGCTTCTGGTTAGAAAAAGTAAACTATTCTGTTTTTGAAAGTCTGCCTGCCTCAGAGCAAATCAGTATTAATAAATGCAGCAAATATATATAGATATTTTTAAGTCCACTTCTTAGTCACAAAAGATAGCAACTAGTAAACATATATATGTGATACTCTCTGGGGACTTTAAGAAAAGTTTGAACATGATGGCAATTTACCAAGAGACTGTCAACAAATCTATGGAAAATATGTGAGCTCATGAGTAACATAAAATATGTATATTAAAATAATGAAATATAATTCTTCTCTTAGCAAATTAGCAATTATTTAAGATAATGAAAATGCTCAATGCTTGCAAAGGTGTGTGGGAACAGTCTTCTTTATATATTGTAAGTGGAAGTGAATTTGGTAAAACACTTTGGGAAAGCAATTTGAAAATAAGTATTAGGCTTCTTAAAAACAATATTACTATGACTCAGTAAGTTCACCTCTAGGACACAATGCTTCAGAAATCATCCGAAGCACAATCTATTTTATGCACAGTGATGATCATCAGAGTGTAGTTGTATAACAGCGAAAAACTGGAAGCAACTGATAGAATTGTTTCATAATCTATGATGCCATCCACAGAATGAAATACTGTGCAGCCACTGTAAATCATGTTTTTGAAGACTTAGAAACATGTGTGCATAATATAGTATTAAATGGAAAAATAATACAAATGAGTACATTTATACTGTATAATTAAGGCAATGTTAAAAAAATGTATTTACATAGAGAACAGAGGTGTGCTTTCCAAGGGGGAGGAGGGTTGAGGAGGGATGGAGTGGGAGTTTGGGGTTAGCAGATGCAACTATTATATATAGAATGGATAACAACAAGCTCCCACAATATATTCAATATCCTGTGATAAACCATAATGGAAAAGAATATGAAAAAGAATGTATATACATGTATAACTGAATCACTTTGCTGTGCAGCAGAAATTAACACGACATTGTAAATCAACTATACTTTGATAAAAAAATAAACAACTCTAATAAAAAGACGTTCCTTCCCATTGTAAAGACATCAAAATATAATCTTTCTGTTTTTTTTACAAATGGAAAAAATATCATTAGAGTGGAAAAAGAGACTGGAAAGAAATATACCAAAATTACAATGAGGTAATACATTTATAAGGCTTAGTCTTTAAATACATAATTTGTCACTTCTACTCTTTGAGATCATTTAAAAATACCAATCCATATAATTTTAAATTGCATATAATCTTAAATTTAGTATAATTTATTAAAATTCTTATACAGGAATGACCATCATAATTTTGACACCATATCTAGTGCATGTGATGTAAATCATGTAAATATAAGATTGAGTTAATCCACCTGAATACATTGCTGTTTAGACATGCTTTTATGATCAGCCCATTATGGACACAGTCTGATATTATTCTACTCAATTTATGATTTATTCTTTGTGTTTCTAACTATGACTTTCTAATGGTTGAACCTGAAACTGTTAGCAGAAGAGTCTGGAGACCCCTCCTCCCTTGGGCCTCGGTTCTTGGTAAGAATGCAAAGAAGAATCTGAGGTCTTACCGGTTGCAAGGGAGTTTATTGAAGATAAGGAGAGAACACCTCAAGAGAGAGGTGGGCCAGGCCAAGGAAGGCAATGGCCCTGAGGGCTGGGGTGTAGTTTTTTTAAGGCAAGGTCGTTGATTGACAGTCTTGGTTGACAGCTATAGGTTATATAACAAGATGCCCTGCTGCACATGTCCTTCCCATAATTCAGTCTGTTCTAATCAGATGTATGTATTCATAGAATATTTATGAACATTTAATGAGCCTAATGGCCACCAAAGGTTATCTATGGACATGATAGCATGAGGTGTGCACACGTGCCAGAGTGGGGAAAGTCCTTCCTGTCGGCCAGTGGAGGATGTTTCTGGTCCCCTGACCATCTTAGAGTACTGATGGGGGCATATTTGGGGCAGGGTTGGCAAATAGCTTGGTGGGATTAGGCGGCTATAGGGCGTTCAGCTGACGGGGCTGCCTCTCATTGCTCATGGCTAACTTCCTGCCTAACATTCCCCCCTCAAGTGTGATCTCCCCAATCAATTCATTGGGGAGCTGGGCATCATTCGCTCTGACTACTTCCTGCAGTCCTGGGATGAAGAGGGGACTTGGATGTCCATCACTTGCTAACTGTCAACGAGAGGGGCTGGAAACGGCTGTCAATGTCCATCCAAGTGGGAGTGGTATGAGGACGTTGTCAGAGAAGCTAAAGGGTGGTATCCTTGTTGCATCAGGAGTTGGATTTGTATCTTATTAATCTGGGAGGAAACAAACCAGGATAGTAAGTTGAGGAAGCAAGGAACAAACAGTAGAATTAAGAAAATACATATAAGTGGAATAATTTGGGGCCAGAGCAACTGCAAAAATGTTTCTTTGACAGACTGGAACAAGGACGTCATTGTGGTTATCCTGTTTAAAATTTGATTTGTTTCGAATAGGTTTGTGGTGATTTTTCCCAATCTGCTGATGTAGAGGCAGCATTCTTCATCTAAGAAAGAACATGTGCCCCTTCTGCCTTGGTTAAAAGGTCGAGCACCCACTGATTTTGGAGTACCATACCTGCCAATAAGTTTATTTGGGTGTGAAGTTCACCCAAGGCGGTGGACATTTTGGACATGGCCTTGGTTAATTGAGTGGATATATGAATTGAGGTACCCCTTGTTGCCGTTCTGGTGATGCCTATTAGGATAGAGATGAGGGGAATGAAGGTAGGTCCCATTGGTGCCTGCCCTGTTCTGGTTCAGAGATGGACTACTTTATGAGGCATTGGGAAGGATCCATTGACCCAGGTAACATTTGGTATAATGTAACACAGGGAACATTTTCCTTTCCACCTCCGGGCAGGCTCATGTATGCTGAGGTCCCACAGATGAAGAAGTGGGCTTGAGACGGGGGTAAGTTGGTTCCACATGAATAGGAATAGTGTAGTTGGGGGATGGGTGTTACTGGCCATTGGGATTCCCAGCCGACTTCCTCAGGGAACAGAGGGTCCAAACTTGCCTGTGTGGATTCTGCAAGCAGCATAGAATTTCAGAAAGTGGGTTTGTTGTCCCCAGAACAGTAATTGTGTGAGAAGTGAGGGGTGACCAGAGATGTTTAGTGAGACCCATCCTGCAGAGATGGAAGTACTATTGGAGTCTATGGTAAAGAGGGGCTTTTTGGCACTTGTATTTTAAAGACCACAAGGTCGTGATGTTTGGCAGGGCTAGTAGTTTTTTTGTATCATTTAACTTCTGCTTGGATAGTTTGGTTGGTTGTGTTCCAATGTTGTTCACTTGTCAGGGGAAGAGTCAGGGTGAAGTTGTGGTTGTATTGTGTGGAGATGTTATCGACGGGGTACCCTTGTGGGTGACCACCCTGAAAGCAGATGGGGTATATGAGAAGCTCGGTTAGGTTTGTTAGGACACGTCTGGGTTGTGGGGTTGATAGATTGATAAGAATGAGATTTAGTCATTCTCGTAGGACTTGAAGAAAGATAGACTCTATATGATCTGACCTGAAGCTTGTGGTCTTATGATGGAGTTGGGCTCTGGGGAAACTGAGACATTGAGTCGTTTCTATTGGCAAGGGTAATATTGTCTGAAAGCTAGTGCCAGAGGTGCATAGCCAGCAGGAGGATAGATTGTGGGCAGTAGCTAGAGTCTGTAAGTAGTCCTTTGGGTCTAAGAGACAAGAGAGTTTAGGTTGTATGATGGACCAGAGGAGGGGTAAGATAAGAGTGAGAAAGAGTTTGGGTGGCATTTGGTAGAGAATGATGCCTGTCATAGGCCTTGGAAAGATAGGATGACCAAGGTTGAGCACCGCAAGTGTGAGATAGGATTATCCATGGGAGGGCACAGGCTCAGAAGAAGGAAAGGACAATCAAGAGAACAAGACCATTACATGGGCAGTTGGCCGTGTATTTAAAGGGTTAGGTTGTTACTTATCTTTGGTCCTTTTGAAGAGGAACTTAAGGTCTTCAAGTGACTCACAGGTGTAGGATGTTTGTGTGCCTGAGTCTTCAGGGGGCTGTTTCCAAGGCTTCACCCTGGAATGGTGAATCCAGCTGGAGATTCCTAGAACTTTGATGGCTGTAGTTGAGGAAAGGAGGACTGGAAGAGTCCCCTTCCAAATAGGGTCCAGTTGGGACTTAGGAGACCTGTCCTTCCAGGTTCTAATAAGGACCTTTTCCCCAGATTGATATAGTATGGGTGACCGAGGGCTAGGAGGATTGGTTTTAGGCCAAATTCCCTAAGGGCCTGTTGGAACATTGAGAGTTCAGTTACATAAGATTGTAGCCCTAGGGTTGCCCTATCCCTAAGGAGGTCTGATGTTAGGAAAGGACATCCGTATAAGGCTTCATAAGGACTCAGTCCGAGGGGGTCCTTTGGAGTTATTCTACTGTGGAGGAGGGCAATAGGTAAGAGGATTACCCAATCTAAGTTTCCTAGGTTAGCTTTCGGAGGATATTTTTGAGGGATTGATTGGCTCTTTCTACCTTTCCTGAGGATTGGGACCTCTAGGAGCAATGCAGAGCAAACCTTATGTCGAGGGCTTCGGCAATGGACTGGGCTATAGTGGAAATAAATGAGAATCCATTATCACTTTGAAGGGAGAGGGGAAGGCCAAACCGGGGAATGACTTCTTGCAGAAGTTTATTGGTAACTTCTAGGGCTTTTTCTGTCCTAGTTGGGTAGGCCTCTATCCGTCCTGTGAAGGTGTCTACAAAGACTAGTAAATATCTGTAGCCCCGGGAAGGAGACATCTGGGTGAAATCAATCTGCCAATCTTCCCCAAGATAAGTTCCATGTCACTGGATGGGTTGGACCAAGGAGGGATATTTATTTCCCTGGGGGTTATTATAGGAACAGGTTGGACAAGAGCTGGATACCTGTTGGATTACTTGATTAAGTCCTTTGCCTTTTAGGACTCTAGATACCAAGGCAGAGAGAGCATCTCTGCTCAGATGTATGAATTCATGGAGGGCCTTTATGAGTTTCCATTGGAGGTTGCCAGGGACAAGAAGAGTCCCATCAGAAGTTTACCATCTGGATGAGTCTAGGTGAAAACCCTTCTGAGCTGCCCATGTCTTTTCTTCCTCCATATAGGTAGGTCGAGGAAGTGACAGTGGGGCAGGGATGAGACTTCCCTGTAATGGGGCTTCTTTAGAGGCAGCCTGCTTAGCAGCTTGGTCCGCAAATTGGTTTTCCTTTGTAATGTCAGATGAGTCTCGCTGATGGCCTTTACAATGAACTATGGTTACCTCTGTAGGCAGGTGGATGGCCCTGAGTAACTGATTAATCTGAGGGCCATATTTAATAGGGCTGCTTTGGAGGTTAAGTATCCTCTTTCCTTCCAGTTGGCTGCATGGGCATGTAGGATCAAGAAAGCATATTTAGAATCAGTGTAAATTGTGACTCTTTTTCCTTTAGCCAATTCTAATACTCGGGTGAGTACAATGAGTTCAGCAAGTTGCGTGGATGAGCCCTGAGGCAGAGCCCGGGCCTCAGTGATCTCATGGAGGGACACGAGGGCATATCCACACTTGCGTTTTCTCTCTGCTATATAACTGCTTCCATCGGTGAACCAAACCTCATCGACATTGACCAAAGGTTGATCCAAGAGGTCTGGGCGGGCATTTAATCAATTTTATTTATCAAATAAAAGGATTTGATATCTGAGGATCCTATTGTCTAAAAGCCAGGCTGAGGCCTGGTTATTAAATAAATCTGGTACCTGATGGGCGGTTAGAACCCAAACAGGTGCTCCCAGGGTGATTTTAAGGGCCTCCTCACTTAGGAGGGATAGTGCTCCCAGTGCCCTAACACAGGGGGACCAGCCCTTAGCAGTGGAATCCAGCTGTTCAAAAAGATAGGCTGTGGAGTTTCTCCTAGCTTTTGGGTGAGGACCCTTAAGGCAACGCCCCCTTTTTCGTGGGTGTAAAGTTGGAATGGCTTGGAAGGGTTGGGTAATTCTAAAGGTGGAGCTCTGCAAAGGAGACTTTTTAAGGTTTCTATGGTCTTCTGTTGGGATGGCCCCCATTCAAGGGGAATTTGATCATCTCTGCCTTTTAGGGCTTCATATAGGGGCTGTGCAATGAGACCGTAGTTGGGTATCCAAATCCTACAATACCCGGTTAGGCCCAGGAATGCTCGCAGCTGCTTACGGGTGGTGGGAGTCTGTAGGTCAGATATAGCCTTTATACCGTCTGCTGAAAGGCTGCACCTGCCAGGGGTCAATATCGTTCCAAGATAGGAAACTTGTTGTTGTACTAGCTGAGCCTTAGATTTGGACGCCTTATAACCCCACTCAGCCAGAAAATTAAGGACCTGAGTGGCATGTTGAATGGCCTGTGGTTGAGAGGGGAACAAATCAAGAGGTCATCTACATACTGTATGAAAGTTCCCCCCTCAAGTGTTAGATCTTGTAAATCTCGGGCTAGCACCTGTCCAAAGAGGTCGGGGCTATCCCTAAAGCCCTGGGGCAGAACTGTCCAGGTCAGTTGTTCAGGGGCTCATAGTGGGGATCCCCATTTGAATGCAAACAAGTATTGTGCTTCTAAGGCCAATGGGATGCAGAAGAAAGCATCTTTTAAATCTAGGACTGTGAACCAACTGCTATCTGGGGGTACCTTTCCCAAATGTATGTAAGGATTGGGGACCATTAGGTGTAGGGGAATTACTGCCTCGTTAATCCTGGATGAGGTGGTAAGTGCCACCCTTTTTCTTGACCTCTAGTATTGGGGTATTGTAAGGTGAATTTGTGGGGGTAAGGAGCCCATAGGACAGGAATTTGGATATGATGGGTTGAAGTCCCATGTGGGCTTCAGGCCTAAGGGGGTCTTGTGTCTTTCGGGGAAATTTATGTGTGTCCTTTAGAGCTACTGCGACCAACGTTGTGTTTTTAGCTTTTCCTGGGATCCCCTGGTCCCAGGCCAGTGGGTTGACTTGTTGTAGCCAGTCTGGCCCTGAGGGATTTTTGATATCTTTATTAGTTACGAGAGCTCCTAAGGTTTTCCAGAGGTTGTCCCCTGGATGGGGTCCATGTGACCCTCCTAGGGAGAGAGAGAGTGGCATTCCATTTTGGTAGTAGGACCCTCCCCAGGAATGGGCTAGGACAGTCAGGCAAATGTAAAAATCTGTGGGAGAATCCAAATCCCTCCCAGACATAGAAGAGGGGTATAGTAAAAGGCCTGCAGAATGGCTTGCCTGTGACTCCCATGATGGTACAGGTCTATGAGAAGGGTCCAGAGAAAAAAGTCAAGACAGAATAGTTGGCCCCAGTATCAAGTAAGAAGATGGTTGACTTACCCGCCACATCCATTTGTACCCTCGGCTCCAGTCCAGTCATGTGGATCTGTTGGATTGGGGCCTCCTCAGTCTTGGGCAATCATCTGGGTTGCAGCCTCTGGTCCTCAGTCCCTTTGGATAGAGGGGCAAAGGGCCACCCAGTGTCCTGATTGATGGCATTTATAGCAAGCAGTCTTAGGAGGTTTATCTCGATTGGGGCACTTCTGTGCCCAATGGCCCATCTGGCGACAAATGTGACTTTTGTCTCTTTTGGGCTGTAAAGTCAGTGTCCTTTTGGGGGCAGCTTGGCCCTGTAGAGCAGCCATCATTTGGGCATGCCTGGATTCCTTCCTTCTTTCCTTCTCCTGGGCCTTGGCCTCGGCCTCTTGGTCTTGGTTATAGAAGACCGTGGAGGCTGCATTCAGCAGTTTATCTAGGGTGACATTAGGTACTTGAAGTCGTTTTTGTAATTTGTGTCTAATATCAGGTGCTGAGTTAAAAATTTATCTTTTATAATAACTTGTCTCTCATAAGAGTCCAGATCTAGGTTTGTATATTTAGTGAATGCTTCCCCCAGCCTGTGAAGGAAGGCTGTTAGATTTTCCCCAGGCTCTTTGCTGATTGCTGTTACTTGGGAGTAGTTTATGACTTTATGTTGGGCTGCCTTAAGGCCTGCTTTGATACAGATGATAAAATGATTTCTTTCCCATTGATGTTCTTTCTGATTATAGTCCCATCCAAGATCAGTGCTGGGGACTGCCGTTTCCCCAGTGGGGTATTTAGTATCACAAAGGTAGAGTCCATCAGCAAACTTTTTTGCCTCTCTTTTAACTCTTTCTATGTCAGTATCAGAGAGTCTGATTTAGAATTATGGTGATGTCTTTCCAGACATGGCTCATTTCATAAGCCATAGTAATATGTTGGAATCCCTTGGTATATTTAGGGGATTGTCCGAAAAGCTACCCAATCTGCCTTGATCTGTTTTAGTTCTACTCTTGAGAAGGGCTTATGGACTAGTTGTGGCCCAAATTTGCCTCCTGGTGCTTCTATCATGGGACAGACTTTAGCTGATGGAGGCAATGGATGTCCCTTGTAAGGTGGTGGGGCAGAACTAGGGGGTGATGTGGCTGGTGAAATTGAGAGATTTTCCTTAGGTAGCAGGGTGGCAAGGTTGGTAAGTTTACAAGTTGTGAGGATGTCCTGGCTGCCCTGTAGGATGAAGGAAAGTTGTACATATGGGATTTCAGACCTTTTGCCCTGCCTTTTGCAAAATAGGCCTAAATGGAGAATGGTGTTATAATTAATGGTCCCATTTAGGGACCAGGATTCCCCATTCCAAAGGTGATACTGGGACAGACCGTATTACAAAAGAAAATGAGTCTCCTCTTTCGTAGTGTGGCGGGGTTGAATCGCGACCAGTTTTGGAGGATGCATCTCAAGGGTGTCCCCTCGGGGGCTGTTGGTTGGTTTCACATCTGGAAAATAGTAGGACAATTAGAGAGCCTGGCAACCCAGGGTCATAATTGGCAGTCTGGCTTAGGGTCCAGCACTATATGGGAGTTGGGGTGGATATCTCCTTCTTGTACCCAACTAAGAATGTCCCACACCCCTGGTGGCCAGTCAGGGACTGGGGTGTTCCTTATCCCATTGGGAAAGTAGGGGCTTACCAGAATCTCCGAATTTGGTCTGAAGAGGTAGGCTCAGGTCTTAACAATGGTCGGACGGGGAGGAGATAGGGAGCAAGAGTCTGCTTGACCGATGGAGGATTGAAAGAGAAGGCAGGAGTTGATAAATGAGCAGGTCCTCTGCGCCTGTGCAAAGAAAAAGGAGTGATAGAAATCTGGAGAGAGAAGGTCTTTTACTTACAAAGATCCGAGTCATGGAACCAAAATGTTAGCGGAAGAGAGTCTGGAGACCCCTCCTCCCATGGGCCTCGGTTCTTGGTAAGGATGCAAAGAAGAATCTGAGGTCTCACTTGTTGCAAGAGAGTTTATTGAAGATAAGGAGAGAACAGAGAGAACACCTCAAGAGAGAGGTGGGCCAGGCCAAGGAAGGCAATGGCCCCGGAGTGCTAGGGTGTAGAGTTTTTAAGGCAAGGTCGTTGATTAACAGTCTTGATTGACAGCTGCAGGTTATAAAGCAAGAGGCTCTGCTGCACATGTCCTTCCCATAATTCAGTCTGTTCTAATCAGATGTATGTATTCATAGAATATTTATGAACATTTAATGAGCTTAATGGCCGCCAAAGGTTATCTATGGACATGATAGCGTGAGGTGTGCACATGTGTCAAAGTGGGAACAGTCCCTTCTGTCGGCCAGTGGGGGATTTTTCCAGTCCCCTGACCATTTTGTAGTACTGATGGGGACATGTTTGGGGGGGTGTCGCAAATAGCTTGGTGGGGTTAGGCGGCTATTGGACATTCAGCTGACGGGACCACTGCTTGTTGCTCATGGCTAACTTCCTGCCTAACAAAACCAAGTAGTGTTTTGTTTTGTTTTGTTTTTTTAAGTTCTTTCTTAACAGTGAGGGCATCTATTTTCTGCATGGAGGTAAAATTATCAGCTAGTTTTTTTGTATAAGTCAAATTAGGTTTCAGATGAGAGAAACCACATCTATTAGCTAGAACTGATGCTGCAACCTGGAAAAAATAAACTAGTTTGAGTCTCCCCTAAAAGAGAAATTTTACTTTAGATTAAGCCTGGAGTGAATCTGGTGATCCCAGACACTCTAGGACCTTGAAGGAAGAATTAAACTGGTTTTATTACTGTTGTAAGGATTAGAAATGCCATTAGGTTGGCCCAGAGCTTGGTCTGAGCTGAAATTACAGGGGAGCCCTTCAGAAACAGCCAAGTACCAAATAAATCATCAGTTGAATGACTGCAGAGATGATGACTCTCCCCCATCCCCATATGCTCCCCACAAGTTTTATATTTCTTTCCTCTATAAAGCAAGAATTTTGTTGTTTTGTTTCAGCTGATACTGTAGGTCATAAGGTTCATTTAAAAAGATAGTAACTCCCTCTTGCATTGTTCTTTTTCTTTGAAGAAGAAACTATTGACAGGATTTGCCACCAATATATGGTACCCAGAAAGACAAGGAGGTACTTACAAATACTCTTCATAACTCAACTTGAATCTGAGGCCTTGTGTTTGGCACAATTGGCACAATTTACACTGAGTATGCTTAATTAGCAACTCTATCAACTGTTACAAAGAACAGGGCAATATTACCTCTGCTTCTTGGATGCATGCTTGGGATTTGCTCAGAAACAGCAATCTCAGAATTATAGAAAAGCCGATTTGTTAATTGTAGTGGAGTTTCAGCCAGTTTCAGTTATACCTTGTTGCTCAAGGATGTATTTCACTGAGTGACTTAATGTTGCTTCTGAACCTCCCTGCTTTTAATTACTCCCTCTTCAGCTCACTATAACTATTTTTTGTATGTTCAGTCGCCATTTGCTCTAAGCAATTAACTGACACATTTGAGTTGAACTGTATCTAATAAACACAGCTTATGTATTAGAATGTTTGTTACCTAGGACCTAATTGGCACTATATATAATGTTTATTATGGCTTATAGGACACATCAAGGAAATTTCACACTGTCCAGATCTCACAATTATATAGGTAGTTGAGGGAGAAACCTGTTTAAGAGACTTTAAGTTTGGTTCATGAGGCCTTCCTTGATTTGTTTCTGTCCTTTAATGATCAATGCAGTGCTGTCCGAGTATAATTATTTGGTTACAGCTTTCATTTCCTTATAACTAACTAATACACACCTGCCTAAATCAGTCAAATATATTTATATTTGACAAATATATTTATATTTGACTGATTTATATAGCTTATAGGTGGCTTATACAGAGACAATGTCTAATGAATTTATTGATTAATTCTTTAAGTTCTCTTTATCCAGAAATTTACTAATCAGCATATAGCTATAACATATTCTGAAGTTTATCTACCATTAATTTGAAATACTAGTTTGGTTACCTACAGGATTATTCAGGCCTACCTTACATAATTAAAAAGTACCTTTGACTTTCATACCTCCTCACCCCCTCAATCTTCCAAATAATTTTCTCTCAGAGAATAAAATAATCTTCTTACTGTGAACTGTTATTATTTTCCCCAGTGGTTTCCCCAATTATCTCTGTTCAAAATATCTTTACTGTTATTTTTTTTATATACATCATAAGACACAGCCTCTTCTTATCTGTTAAGTCCATCTGTAGCACAGTAAAAATACCATATCAATCAAACTCTATTGAATTGTTATAAAGAAATATAGCAGCATATATGAAAACCTTTCAAAGGGTAGTTTCTTCTGTTCCCTTGGTACTCTCACATGGGTTGTTCTGACATTCTGTACAGTGACATAGTGGCTTAACTTGATTGGCATCTAACATCACTTGTAGCACAAATGTGAGATTCCAGTCTGCAAGGAATTGGGTTAAAGTGCTATGGGATTAAAATGCAGTTCGACTTTTAGCTTTCAACTTGTGATAAAATGGAAAAGAAACATTTATTGTATGGTTTCCATTTTTTTTGCTATTGATATTATTATTTAGCAATAAATTATAGTAAATTAAGTATATATATATATCCAGTATATAAATGTAACTTGAGTAATACATAAACATTAAAGTATGTAGGTTTTAACCACCTACTGCAAAGCACAGAATACAAGACTTTATTTTTGAATTATTTCAATGCTTCTAAGAAGGACAAATGACATTAACCTATAACAGTCAAGTTTATGGAGTTTAGAATCATAACATCACAGAAGAAAAATATGTGTTTTTCGTTAATTGTCCTACAAAATGTACAAGTATTAACTCTTTCCCAACCACACATGGTGGGCAGAATCCAGTGATTCTGAGCTTCTCATATGCATGTGTCTCAGATTCATTGCTTTTCCTCACTAGATGATTTTAATGATTTTTATGTAATACCTGAGGGGTACCAGAGGCTAGGGGGTGGGGAAATGGGAAGATATTGGTCAAAGGGTACAAACTTTCAATTATAAGACAAATAAGTTCTAGGGATCTAATGTACAGCATGGTGATTAAAGCTAATAACACTGTATTATATACTTGAAAACTGCTACAAGAGTAGATCTTAAATGTTCTCACCACAAAAAAGAAATAGTAATTATGTGATGGGATGGAGGTGTTAGCTAAAACTATGGTGGTAATCATTTTGCAATATATAAATGTATCAAATCAAGATGCTGTACACCTTAAACTTACACAATGTTATATGTCAATTACATCTCGATAAAGCTGAAAAAAATAGTGACATTTACTTGAAAGAAAAACCCAAATATGTTTTATACACTCTATGTATATGTTTCAGTTACATTTTTTAAATCTAAAACCAAAAAATAATACCTGAAATCCATAGTGGATATCTGGCATAGATAGTCCTTGTTTATAGAGAAGAGAAGCACCTGCTCATAATGTCCCCCAAACCCATTAAAATTGTGAGGGGAGGGCAGAGGGAAAGGAATTATTCAAAATGTTAACTTAGTTAGTTGATAACTTTTGTGGAGGGTGGAGATAAGTTTGTAGATATAACAAAAGAATGAATTGGGATATAAAAAAGATGAAATGCTTTGTGGACATTCTTGGAACAACCTGTAAATCACTGCCACTTGACTCCCATGTATATTTGTTACTTCAGTGGATATGTTAATCTGCAGTTTACACAGGTTAGGTTAGTTTAATAACAATTGTACAAAATTATATATCTGGATTAATTAATTCATACACATACACATAAATTAGTGGCCACAGTAAAAAGAAACATTCTTAATATCCCAGCATGTGACTATTTACTGTATCATGACTCATCAGTATTGATTTTCTGAGGACAGCCAGTTTTAAAACATAGCAACATCACTGAGTAAGAAAACCTAACAGAGAAGCAAGAAAACATAACCACAATCCTTCATACAATTTCTAATATGAGAAATTACTTCTTTTCTTTTCTTAGTATGGATGTCAATCTCAGTCTGAGGTTTAGGAGTAATTGGATACTGTTTCTAGGATCTCTTGGGAGAAAATTCTTTTTGTTCATAACTTGTATTCAAAAGGTCACAAAAGTCTCAGGGCCTTTGTAAGACACACTGTCTGATCATTTCTAGTTTTTTTTGTTAGACCACTTAATCATTTCAGGGCAATGCTTATAAGATCATAAATTAAATTATGTTGACATAACAGCATTATTGATGACTTTGCTTAAAGTACACCAGGAAAATTTTGAGTGAAGAAAATGATCCTCTGATCCCTCCTCTGGATGTCACCCAGTGACATGTTCCACTAGACAATCTTGTCTCTCTGGGGCATGATCAGGCTCCATCTAAGATACCACATAATGTTGCCAAAGACTGAAGCTGGCAATAACTCATGCAGAACCAATTCAACCAGGATTCATGAAGCAACCAGTGTTTTTTGTTAAGCCTGTGGAAAATGTTAAACCTAATATTTAACTTTTGACGTTTTCCAAGAGTTATGTTCATAAGTGTAGTGCATTTATTTTAAACAAATATATGTGTATGTGTCTGTGTGTATGTATGTGTGCACGTGTGCCCATTAACCAGATCTACCTAAAAATACGCTTAGTCAAATGAAATTGCAAATTGTTGGAAAAACTTAGGGTAGAAGTTTTATATTCATTTGCTTTTGTGCTTTATGATATACATATCTCCACACAAATTCAACTCCCCATCAGTCAAAGCAAACATCAGCTGGGGCACATGCCCAGCACCGTCCTGTCATCTGGCCCAACCCTTACTAATGTTGAAACTTCTGACCCCGCTTTCCTTTCTCTAAAGATCACATTGTATGCACTCTTTCTCTTCATGACATGTATATATTGATTAAATTGAAAAAAACAAAACAGGAAGAGTTTTCTGCAAAGACAATATTCATTTGTATTATAGATATGAGTGGGGCAGGTATCAAGGGCTAATATTAGAACTGAATAATTATATGTATTCATTTTAATTTCAGGAGGGTTTCAGTCAAGAGCCAGTTATATTCCTGTTACTTTGCAACAGCATATGCTGTCTGCATTAACAATTGGTATTTTTCTTCGTGAATGCACTGATTCATTCCACAGACATGTTATTGTATACTTACTGTTGTCTACCTTTTATCTACTAGGCACTGTTTTGGACTCTAAGAATATAACAGGAAAGCAGCAGGACATGGCTCCTGCCCTTAAGGAGACAGTATAAAGCAATGGCTAAGAGGCTACATTCTGGAGTTGGTTCAAATTCTGTCTCTACCACTCAGTGGCTATGTAGTCTTGAGAAAGATATTTAACCTCTATGTGTCTCAGTTTGCTCATCTGTAAAATGGATTGATAAGAGTTATCATTGTTTTGTTTTGAGGGGTAAAAATATAAAATATGTAAAGTACTTATAATAGTGCCTGGCCCATAGTATAAATTCAGTAAAGAGTAGTTATTATTTTTATTGTGGAGGAAGCTTACCATTAGTCAAGAAGGAAGATGTGAAAACAGATAAATGCAACACAATGTGATATATACTAAACTAGAAAAGTCAAAGGTACTGTGAAAGCCACAGGATACATAATTTAATTTGGTGTACCCTGGAAGGCTTCCCAAAGGAAGTGATATTGAAGTTGGGACCTTTGGAGGATGAGAAATTAGCTAGATAGGGAGGCACTGGGAATGCACGGGACACTATGGTTTCCACAGAAGAAAAAGACCAGAGAAAGAGAAGAACATATTCATTCAGGAACCGAATGCCTTGAAAGTGCAAAATTTTTTGTTATCACAATTGGACCATACTTATGTTTTTTTTATGATATCGTGCTTAGGTGGTTCCTTGTCCTTAAACAGCTTGGAAGTCAAAGGAATCCAACAATTAAAAGACTTTATCCCCCAAACAGTTATTCCTCTCCCAAACCCCCTCCTTTTAAAAAAATAACATCAGACCTCTATTTAAAAGACTGTTATTGGGGCTTCCCTGGTGGCACAGTGGTTGAGAGTCCGCCTGCCGATGCAGGGGATGTGGGTTCGTACCCTGGTTCGGGAAGATCCCACATGCCGTGGAGTGGCTGGGACCGTGAGCCATGGCCGCTGAGCCTGCGCATCCGGAGCCTGTGCTCCGCAATGGGAGAGGCCACAACAGTGAGAAGCCCGCGTACCGAAAACAAAACAAAACAAAAGGCTGTTATTGGACTCATTTAAAAAATCCCATTTACAAATGTACCCATACTATTTCTATAGCCACTACATTATTCACCTAAGAACTTGCATCAACCCCATACCTACACAGAGATTTTATACTTGCCTCGATATGTTCACAGACTTTAAATCTAACTGCTGCCAGTCAGAACTCTAGGATCCAAGATGCATAATTTGCATAGAACAATTTTTACTGAAAAAAAGTAATTTCATAGATAAGCTTTCCCTATTAAGAGAATCTGATAAAGGGTGAAAGTTGTGAAACACTTTCTACAAAAGAAAATATACTTTCTGGTATTTTTCATTTGCTATGAGTTAAAAGGTCTCATTCTGATGCATTGTCCTTCACTCGGGATCTCCATTTTAAAGATCCTACAAAAATGCTAATACTTCCTGGCAGCTTAAGCAGGTCACAGCTCAAATGAGCTCTCAGCAAGGCTCCCATGGGAAAGGGACAGTGTCACATTTCTCCATTTCCAATACATAAGAATTCAAATATTCTGGAAGAAAATGTTGTTTATTGGCAATGGTACTGACAATAACAAAGAAATTGAGAAAATAGTTTATTATTATTAAGTGCATTTAGACAGGAGTTTAATATATTCAGTTCAGATATTTCTGTCCGACTGGAGGTAAAAGGCAAAGTTTTAATTGTTTTAGTAGACCATGAACTGATTTTGTTCAAGAAAACAAGAGAAAGAAGCAATTCTTTCTCTCCACAACCTTACAATGTCATATCCTTCCTTGTCAAAAGTGAGGCAAGTGCTTATTTCGTATGCAGTAGGAGAATATACTGAGGAGTGCTCTCATTGAATACCATTGGCCCACTTCATCTTTGAAAGAAATTTTAATTTCAGTGTTAACTGAAATAGTCCTTATTCTATGCCAGAATTTAAGGAAAGGTCATAGCATTCATAGATTCAAACAGAGATAAAACAAGAAAGATTCTTGAAGATGCTTTGAAAGATCAAAGAAAGAATCTGAACATCTACCTTGAGAGACAAATCAATTTCATCAGGATACAACAGGTATAAAATGTGGAATAGTTCAGAAGCTGATTATCCTCAAAATGTGTGAACACATCAAATTCTTTCCAGCATTTTGAGATGAGGGTCATTGGTAAGGTAACCACTCTGGAGCACATAGGAGGAAGATCCCCCATATAAGGAAATGAAGCAAAAACAACTGCATTTCCCAAAACTAAGGACAAGAAAATGCAACAGAATGTAAGATGTGTGCTACAGAAATGTCTAATACTTAACCTGCTTGTACTGCATTTTTAAAGAAAGGCCTTCATACATAGGGCAGAAGAGTTATAAAAAGTCATCCATGTGAATGGAAGTACATCTACAAAGAAAGCTGTTTAAAGACTTTTGCATGGTATTCAGTGATAGTGGCTGGTGAAGACAGTGAATTTGTCAACACACTGGAAATCTTACAAAACTGTGCCTAAGAGAGACAGAGAAGGAGAGAGAGAGAGAGAGAAAGGGACAAAGCCATGCTGTGATGTGATGTCCCTAAAGTTAAATAATAATAAAAGAGAGAAATAGAAAAAGAAGGAAAGAAAGAAAGAAAGAAAGAAAGAAAGAAAGAAAGAAAGAAAGAAAGAAAGAAAGAAGAAAGAAAGAAGAAAGAAAGGAAGGAAGGAAGGAAGGAAGGAAGAAAGGAAGAAAGAAAGAAAACAAAAACTACTCTTTTAAAACAGTTTCTAAAATGTGGAGCATCTCATTGCTCCTCACTTTCAAAACTTAGCCTGCATCAGAATCAAGAGTATATGTATATCTGCCATGCTTATTCCAGCACCTGAATCCATATACTTTTCTCATTCTCAGCATCTATCATAGTGCTGATCACAGGGTGAGTGCATAATATCTTCCTAATCATTGCCTAATTAAAACTGATTTTAAAAATATTCATCAAAAATCCAGAAAATATTTTCAGTTAAACAAGTCAGGCTACTCAAAAGACCAATCAACACTTCCTACATGCTAAGCATAAGTCTATTACATCTATTAACTTTTTAAAAGTCACAATAATCTTATGAAGTAGGCACTCTTATTATTAAACAAGTGGGAAAACTGAGACCTAGAGTGGTCAAGTAATTTGTCCAAGGTCATACAGATAGTAAGTGGCAAGAGCCAAGATTCACACTAACTGTTTAGCTTCAAAGTCTGAATTCTTATTCTCTGTACCACACTGGGATCCTTTGGGGACTGGAGGTAATCTGGAGTTGAAGTCGTGAGTATCTGTATCAGAAGAAACCTAGAGCAGCCCTAAGCTCAGAGCCCAGAACTCTGGGGTTGGGATAATACCCAAAGGGCTTGTTCAACTAGCCCCATGCCCTGTCTAAGGATCTGAATTCCTTCCATCAAGAACACAGATCTAACGGAATACCTTTATGATAGCATCAGCTATTGTATACTTAGACAAACATTTTTATCCCTTAGAAGATTTTCTATACATCCAAGGCAGCTAGGTGACCTGTGATTACTCTGACTGGTCTAACTCTATATTTTGGGGCACTAACAACAACAAAATAATATTCCTCAAATGCACTATTGCATGCAGTTTTAATGAAAGTAAAAAAAAGAACACTCAAACCTGTATTAGCTGTGGATTGGCTTCCAGCATTTTCTTTTACCTTATTTTTTTATGTTTATTGAATGACTTTTCCCTTTGTAGACCTGACTGAGAACAACTTGACCATGGAACCATATTTTACTCACATGAAAATGTCAAGACACGTGAAAAAGCAATAAAAACACAGAAGAAATACTGAGAGAATTTATAAAATAATGTTGGTGGGTGCCTTGTTTCTCTGATGTTCATTGTCTGCACATACAGAAGTAGATTCACGAAAAACAAAAAGTATATATTTTAAATTTTTCTATACTTTAACAAATAAAGAACAATTTTAGATGCCACTTACCAAAATGTAAGCACATAATTCAGCTAATAATCATCAATATTTTCCACTTTTCCTCAGTACTAAGATAGATAAAATGAGTGTCTTCTGCCTTATTCATCTTCAACTCCCCAGCAGTTAACACAGTGACTGGCACTCAGTGAATGCTCAATAATTTTCTGCTGAGTTGAACTGTAAAGGTGAAAATCTAGTAGTCATAAAACCTACAGAGTTATGCAGGGAGGCATATAAGCAAGACACTACGGATATTAAATCCAAGTGTACTAGTTATTTACCAAAGATGTCTGTCAAACAATTGAACATGCTTATTGTTTATTCCCATCTACAGTTATTATCCTAGTAGTAACAAACATTTGTCAGTTACCTTCTAGGTGCCAGACCCTGTAGTGGAAATTTAATGTATTTATCTTTTAAGTTTTTCATCAGCCCTGTGATGTAGGTATTACTACCACACAAAGTGAAGTTCAGAGAAGTTACATAACTTGCCCAAGGTCACACAGTTAATACATGGTAGAGTTAGGATAAGAAACCTAAGTCTATAAATATCTCCAAAATCTATACTCTAACCATCATTTATGCTGCTGTCTGGAATTTCGAGCTGAGCCATGTGTATCAACTTTAAGAAAAACAAGTTTACTGTTTAAACATGCCAATAAGAACTACATTGGAAATATCAAAAGAATAAAATATCAAAGAGAAAATATGAAACATTATGAAAAGGGTTTTCCTGTGTCTGGGGATGATTGGGTTGATTATCTATATGTGTGCAACTTTTTCAAAACATGAGGCTTTAAAAATTTAAGGGAACAACTAAAGACTTCTGGAAACAGCTCATTTACTACAGGGTATTTTAAAAAGAATCAGTAATCAGAGGCTATAACTAGAAAAAGACAGAAAGCCTTGACTATAATGTCAAACATAATAAAAGCACCTCCATGTGTGGTGTCCTTTATTCTCTATATTGTAAAGCTAGTTGCATCCAAAGGCTCCTACTTAACATATCATTGAGGGGCAACATTTTTAGTAAAAGTAAATAAATAGATACTCTGTGTGAGTGTGTGTGTGTGTGTGTGTACTTTTTGCTACTAGACCGATTTTATAATTTCATTTATGAAATATAAGCATGCTTTTATTTGCTCCCTTTATGCTTTGTTAAACTGAAGGCTAGTGAGGAAAATGTCGAGACGTTTGACTCTTCTGTCATCTTTTGTTTCTTTCTTAATATGGCAATGCTTTTTTTTTATTAGGTTTTATAAGTTTTGAAGTACTTCAACACCCTTCACCTCAGTTCTTCCTCACAATATCAATAGTGATATGGGCAGTACGATTTCAACCATTTTGCAGATGAGGATATTGCAGCAGAAGAAGACTTGTGGCAAAGCAGCATCAGAACCTAGTTTCCTGGCAGCCAGGTCCATTGTTCATTCCTCTAATGAAGCACTGATCTGGACATTTTCATTGGTCCAAACTTCCTGCTTGAGTGTCTGCACTTTCAGTTTCTAGCCCATCTGAGAGGACAATAAATATTGACCATTGTTGAAAAGAGTCACCAAAGAAAAAATAAAGAAAACTCAAAACAACAAACAAACCTAAACAGACCAAAAAACCAAAAGTCACCCAAATACTTTTGTCATTTTAAACCTATAATTTCTCCATGAGTAAGGCTGAGAGAATCTAGTCCTAAATTTGTCCAGCTACACCTTCCCCCATACCCTCGTTTACACCACTGGCTTTAATAGCTAGTAACAGGCATTAGAATGATGCCAGGATTAAGGGCTGTGTGAGGATTGGCATAAAGGGATTTGAAAGCTGTGTTTGATGTTTTTTTTTAACACTTTTACAAACTCCTCCCCAAAGCCTTAAACATCAAGTTTCTTATTCCTTACACAAGTACTTGTCTCCAGCAAACCCTGTCCTTTGTTTAATTTTCAAATGCCATTTGGGGAGAATAGAAATTCCTAGGAATCAAAAGGGTATCCACAGCAGAACAAATAGAATCTTCATATCCATGTTGGAATGATCAACAGTGTGTGTATGTGCATGTGCACGTGTGTGTGTGTGTGTGTGTGTGTGTATTCCTTAAGCTGGAATTGGTATGTTTAAAGACAATGCTAAAAGCCTTGCAAAACACAAAGAAGCAAACCATCTCTGCAATTATTGGAGGAGATTTGAATCCATCAAGCACTATTTAATTATATATTTTAAAGTTTCAATTTAAAAACAAATCCAGCAGAATGATGGCATTGTGGGTTTTTTTAATCATTTTTTAAATCAAATTCCTTAACAGATTAGTCTATGAAAGGAACATAATCAATCTGAAATTTCCTGGGATTATTAACCATTTGAAATGCTGAGAGTTTTGTATTGGCCAATCCATCAAACAAAAAGATGCATCTTTAAGGCATGAAGGGGTTACTGATTCCTTGACCCATGATTATTTTCCTATGTGGAAAACACAATTAGCAACAGAGATAAAACACTTCTCTAAACATCCCATAATTCAACTCAAATCAAACTTGATTTGTTTAGAAATCTACTTTTTTTTTCCTGAGGGACTGTGATACAGCTGCTGTAGGATTATCATGAGATTAACAACTTCTGTGAGATTTTCCGATCAGATGTTAGACTTTGTCTGGCAGAGAAAGCACTCTTTGTAGGATAAGCAGTGATTTGTGTGTGGATACTGATGGAAGCAGTCTGTTAGGATTTTGCTTGCCCTCTCAGCTGAGCCAAACATTGGGAACCTTAAATTTCAAGTTCAAAGTTGAAAGTAGTACAGGGTATTCAGCTAAAATTCCCACTGCCAAGGAATGAATTGTCTATATATTTTTCTTAACCTATCATTTGTTGGCATTTTCTCTGGACTTGCTAATGCAGGATTTCCAGACCCCTTGTTAAGTGGCCTAATATTCAAATTTTCTAAAAGTTCCCAGAAAGATTTTATATATGCCCATAAATAAACCTTGTCAGCGGTTGATTGCCTTTTTCATGTTCTCTCTCTTCAGCCTCCTCTACCTCCCAGTGATATACACTAACGCTTTTTCTTGTGTCCAGAAAAGAGCCACTTCTGCTCAACACCACCATCTCCCTGTGGGCACTACTCTCTCTTTCAGGATTCTTTGTCACATCTGCTTAGTACCACTATTTCATACCATAATTGTGCATGTTCTTTGGATTCCTCAATATTCTTGGATCACCTTATGTTCATTGTAGAACTGGAATAAATGCTTCCCTCCCATGTAAATATTAGAATTTTTCTGTTTATAAATCCTCCAACATTTTTCAAATTGTTTAGTAAAGCTGTTCTTTTATGGTTTTTCCTTACTTACAATGAATCTCTACCATCACCACTACCTTACCCCCCAACATGGCACATAAGATTCAGTTTCTGACTTGAAGAGTCTACAGAAAAATTCAAGTGATAAACACCACATTTTACAGAGGTTCACATGCTCCCAAGTCTTTCTTCTTATAAAACACGTGTTTATATAGTAAGATTTATCTTGTCTTTCAATTGCACAACTTTACAATGATCTCCCTAAATCAGATATTGTAACAGTAGAATATAGTGGGGCTTGGAATCAGACCTACCTGAATTCAAATTCTGGTCTTGCCACTGATTAGTCATTTCACAGTGTTGTGCCAAAAATTAAATGATTATATAAGGGTTTTTTTTTTTTTCATACTACCTGACACATAGTAAGCACTGAATAAATGGTAGCTAATATTATTGATAGGTATATATTTTTATATTTCTGTTTCTTTGGTTTGACTGTATTATAATTATCTCTTTCATCCTCTTGGAGTTTATTTGGTAGAGTAACAAGATAAGTGTTTTACTTTTTTTTCCAAAACATAATGAATTATCCCAGCAGGATATTTTAAAATTCATCTTTATATTTCCAATAATTTATAATTCCTCTTTTACCACATACTCTTTATGAGTTCTAGGGTTTGTTTTGTGTTGTCTATTTTATTCCATTGATCTGGTTATTCTTGCACTAGTATCATACTGTTTGAATTATTGATGTTTTAAATAAACTTTAATGACTGATGGCTTTCTCTATTACTCTTTTTTTCCCAATAAGTTCTTTGGTATTCTTGCTTTTCTACTATTCACAATATATCTTAGGATAATTCTGTCACATTAAAAAGAATCTTACTGGTAATTTTATTGTAATTATATTAAAATTAAAATGAATATGAGATAAACTGAAATCTTAACAATTAATTTTCCCATCTGTCCACTTATGATGTATCTTTTTAAAAACACACTTAGGAACCTGTAGGAGGGGTAGTTGCATTCTGGTCCAGTTCTTCCTATAACTAGCTACATGCCTTTGGATAAATCTCATAATCCTTATGTAATTCCTGCTTTGCAGAGCTCATGGAATTTATATTAAGTTTAAGTGACTTAAATTATGCATAAAATAGTAAAGAGTTAAAAATTCATACAGAAGCACAAAGATATTACTATTAGTAAAAATGTTAAACTTTGAGGAAAAGGCCAATTTTGCATCAAACGTATTGCTCATCTCAAATAAAGGATCTCTACAGAAAAAGAAAAAAAAAAAACACTGAAACTCAAAAAAGTAGAGAGATTCAGGGATATCAGTACTAACCACTATGAATTTTACCCTAATATCACCTTATGGTAAAGACATTTCACCATGGAATCTGTTCACTGGACCTAGTAAAATCAACCTTATGTTTACATAGATTCTTAGAGTTTGAAGGGAATATGAGGTCATCTAATTCAAACTTTCACTAAGTGGAAATGCCTCTCCTCTAATATTTCCAGCAGTAGCAAATTCACTACTTCATAAATAATTATTAGAATCCTCATATTTTATAGCATCCTCATCGTAACAATACCTGTCTTTGAGCAGCTTCCATCTATACATAGGTGATAAAGGAATAGGAAGGTGAAGTATCTAATTCCATCTGTCAGGAAGTAAGGAAGGGAGTGCCCAATCAAGCAGTGCATTCCAGAGGAAGAATGTCTTGAACTGAATCTTGGAGAGAGAGAAGTTAAGGAATTCCAGGTTGAAGAACATCACTGAAACTATGACACATTTGGGAACTCTAATAAGTTTGGTTCTGCTGAAGCAAAGCATTATATATAAGAGAGTAGTGGAAGGTGAGGATGGAGAAAGAAGCAAGTAACTGGTATCTGAGAGTCTTCAGTGCTAAGTTGAAGAGTTTAGATTTTATTGACAATGGGAAGTCATTAAAACATTCTTTAAACTCAGCAGTTTAAAGAATGTTGTCCTAGTTGAAGGACAATTCCTAAATCCTAAAAGTTCTCATCACAAGGAACAAATATTACTTTTCTTTTTCTTTTATTTTGTATCTATGTGAGATGATGGATATTCACTAAACTCATTGTGGTAATCATTTCATGATGTATGTTTCAAATCATTATGCTGTACATTCTAAACTTATAAAGTTCTGAATGTTAATTATATCTCAATAAAACTGGAAGAAAAAACCAGAATATATCATCTATATGTTTTCCAGATTGTCACCAATAAGGTTCCCTTACCCTGAACTCATTGTAGTTTGTTTAGGTTTATCCTAAATTGTAATACCCAGAATTAAGTCGATACTTCAGATGTGATTTAATGATGCAAAGTAGGGTGAGAATATTTTATTTTATTAATCTTACAAAAATTTCTTTTAAATAAGATTCAAATTACATTTGGTTTATCTTGGAGTTGGAGTGGGGGCAATATATCAGACAATGGAAGCTTTGTTATTATGCACTAACAAAGAACTCCAATATCTCAGTGACTTAACACAACAAAAGTTTATTTCTCACTCACATGTAATATGCAATATGGATTGACAGGGAGTAGTCCACTCATCACAGTCACTCAGGGATTCAGGCTGATGTAAACTCCATTACAAAACCTACTTCCATAGTCAACAAGACAGGAAAAAAGAAACTATGCACTGGTCCTTAAAGATTTTAAAACAACTCAATTAGCCTCACCTAAATTCAAAGCTGGTGAGGACATATAGTCCTACCATAGACTTGGAAGGAGAGAAGAGCTAAGTAAGCTATTTGACTAGTCCTGATGACTTCCATCAGCTTACAACTAAATCACAAGGGGCTTGTGACCAGTTAGATGCTCCAGATATTTTTTTTTGCTTTTTTTTGGCATAAGTGGCTGTCAAGCCAGGTCTTCCTAATGTTATAAAATCCTTCTTTTTGGTTAAAAGGGTTACAGGATTGGATTCAATCTACTGATGCAGCCTTTTTGCTATGGTCTGAATATTTTTGTCACCCTCAAATTCATATGTTGAAACCCTAACCCCCAAAGTGATGCTATCAGAAGGTGAATACTTTGGGAGATGCAATATTCTCACAGATAAAATCAAGTTGAATATGAGCAAACAATGAAAAATTATAAAATGCAGAAAGAAAGATGACACTGTGAAAAAGAGTCAGCATAAACACCAATCATTAAATTTAAAGCCTGAAGAACATGAGCTACTGAAAAGATCAGATACAGATAAATACATTTGAAATGCTTAAAGATTTAGAAATATAGAGGTCAAAACACGACAAAAAACAGCATACAGTCCAAAAATACAAGGTGCTGAAAGAAACTCTAAATGACAGACTTTAAGAAAAGGAACAATAAACATAGTAAGAAGGACTAAGTTGCCAGGAAGTATAGTAGACAAAGATATGGGTCAATGTCTTTCATCTAAACCAGGAGTGAGTAAACTGTGGCCCATAGACCAAATCCAACCCATCATTTGTTTTTCCTAAATAAAGTTTTATTGGATTACAGCCATGTTCATTGTGATGGCTAATTTTATGTGTCAACTTGACTGGATCATGGAATCCTGATACATTTTGTGAATTCTGTGTGTGTCTATGAGGGTATTTCTGGATGAGATTAATATTTAAATCAGTATATTGAGTAAAGCCGATTGCTATTCCTAATGTGGGTGGTCCTCATCCAATCAGTTGAAGATCTAAATAGAACAAAATATCTGACCCTAACAAAAGTAAGAGGACACTCTTACTGCCTGACTGCCTTCAAGATGGGACATTACCTTTTTCATGCCTTCAGACTCATACTGAAGTATTGACTCCTCCTGGGCCTTGGGCCTGTTAGCAACTGGACTGGACCTACACCATCAGGTCTCCTGATTCTCAGGCCTTTGAACCTGACTAGAACGACATCATTGGCTCTCTTTGGCCTCCAGCTTGCCAACTACAGATCTTGGGACTTGTCAGCTTCCATAATCACCTTACCCAATTCTTTATAATAAATCTCTCTCTCTCCAGACATATATAGATCCTATTGGTTCTGTTTTTCTGAGAAACCCTGACTAATATATTCATTCATGTATTGTCTATGGCTGCTTTTGCATTACAACAGCAAAGCTGAGTAATTGCAATAGAGATTGCATGGCTCACAAAGCTGAACATACTTCCTATCCGATCTTTTACAGAAAAAGTTTTCTGACTTCTGCTCTAAACCAACATGGAATACAAAATGATGGTGATTATACAGATGATATAATGACAATGATAACAACTAACATTAGAGTAAGAAAATAAGATGAAACTAAAATAATTGGCCACGAATAATATCTAGAAAAGAAGAGATTATCAAAGTTAATGTATTTTAAAATTATTGTATTGATTGAGAGAAGAGAAGCGATATTGATTAAAATTAGATTTCATTAAGTCAAGGATGTATATTATCATTATAAGGCTAATCATAAAAATAAGTAAAAGCATAACTTCAAAAATGCTAAAGGAGAAATAAGTAATAATAATTTTAAAACACTCAAATATTCCTCCCAAAAAAGGTTAAGAAAAGGAAAGCAGAAGAAGCATAGGGAAAAAAAGGTGAATAGAGGGCTTCCCTGGTGGCGCAGGGGTTGAGAGTCCGCCTGCCGATGCAGGGGACACGGGTTCGTGCCCCGGTCTGGGAAGATCCCACATGCCGTGTAGCAGCTGGGCCCGTGAGCCATGGCCGCTGGGCCTGTGTGTCCAGAGCCTGTGCTCTGCAACGGGAGAGGTCACAACAGTGAGAGGCCCGTGTACCGCAAAAAAAATAAATAAATAAAAAAAAGGTGAATAGAAAGGTTAATATAATATGATAAAAAATCTAAATATATCATAATCATAACAGTGCAAATGGACTAAACTTACCAGTTAAAACACAGAGACTATTTAATTACACTTAAGAAAAGACAGCCATGAACCCTTTACAAAGAACACAAAAGAAATGTATACCGTAAAATACTAACCAAGAGAAAGGCTGGTGTAATTTTATTAATATTATTTTAAAGTATTCTAAGGAAGAATCATTTTTAGGGATAAAGAGCACTACCAAATAATGCTAAAGTACATCCCACCATGAATATGTAAATGTTATAAGCTCATATGCATCTAATAATATAGAGCCAATTTATTCAAACAAAACTAACATAATTATAAAGAGAAACAATTTTCCCATAAGAGCAGGAGATTTTTCACATGATTCTTTCAATAAGTGATAGATCAAGTACACAAAAACATTAATAAAACCATAGGAAATTTGAACACTGCAACTAACAACCCTGATATTATTAATATATGCAGAACCCTGCACCCAAGAAGTAGAAAATATACATTTTTCTCAAGCACACATGGATCATTTATGAAAATTTACCACAGACTAATCCACAAACGTTTCAACAAATTTCTAAGAATAACTATACAGACCACACTCTCAACAATTATATATTTAAGTTTGTAAACAAAATAACTAAAAATAGTACCAGACTTTTGAAAACTAAAAAAAATAAACCACTATAATTCATAGGTCAAAGAACCATAATGAAAAACAGAAAAAAAATATATAGTGCTAAAAAAAATTAGAACATAACTTTTAAAATATGTGAGATGCAGGTAGAACAGAATATCAAGGAAATTTTATGGCCTCAAATGTTTATGTTAGAAAAAGCTAGAGGCTGAAAATTAAATAGGTAAACATTAATTTTGAGAAATAGAAAAATATCAACAGAATAAATTCAAGGGCAGTGGGCATTAGGAAATAAATATATGAAGAGAAATTCATCAAGTAAAAATAATCATTCCAATAAAGAGGTTCAACAAAGAAAAAAATGGTTCTTTGAAAATCATGAATAGACTTGTTTTTGGCAATACTTATCAAGAAAAAATTTAGAGTGAATAAACAGTATTAGGAATGAGACAGAGATATAATTACAGATGCAATAGAGGTTAGAAAATAACAACTACAACTATGAATAATTTTATGTCAAAATTCTGAAGAAATATGATTAAAAATTGATAATTTTTATAAAAAAATATGACTTCAAATTGAGTCAATACAAAATAGAAGCCCTGAATAGACTTATAATCATTAAAGTAATCAGATCAGTAGTTAAAACCCTTTCCCATCCAGCCGCACACTGCACAAATAAATGGGCCCAGACTTTCAAACATCTTTGTAACAAACATTGGAAGAACAGATCATTTGAATTGTTGAAAACCCTTCCAGATATTAGAAAATCAGACAATTCTTCCCAACTCAATTTTTTGAGGCAAGTATATGGCTGACACTGAAATCAGATTAAGAAATTATGAGGAAGGAAAATTACTAGCTATATAAGTTAGTTATATAAGCCAGGTATATAAGCCAGCTATATAAGCAATGGAATGCAGAATACATACATATATATATATATATATATATATAATTTTAAAATCATGACCAAATTGGGTTTATCCCATCAATGAAAGATTGATTTAACATTTGAAAGTCTGTTTACATAGCTAACCATATTAATGGACTAATGGAGAAAAACTATATCGTTACATCATCACATGCAGAAAAATCATTTGACAAAATTTGCCATTTTCAGTTAGCATATTGAAAAGAGTAAAACACTGCCTTATTCTCATAAGGAGTATTTATCCAAAGCTATGAAAAACATTATGCTTAATAGTATAATCTTGAAAGTTTGTCATGTACCAAAAAAACCCCCCAAAAAAGCGAGATAGGTATGCATGCTATCACAACTTCCTATCAACAATATAGTGAAGGCCTCAGCCAAGTCAGCAAGATGATCAATTATAAGAAAGAAAGAAACAAAATGTTCATTACTTACAGTCAAGGAGATTGCACACACAGAAAATACAAGAGAATTTATAAATAAATTATTAGAATTAATAAAAGTCTTCATAAAAGTCTATGAATATATAAGATCTATATTCCAAAATCAATTGCATGCCTAATTACTAGTAACAAGTAGCTATAAAGTGTAATAATACAAAAGGATGCCACTTAAAATAGTAACCAAATATATTAGGCACTTAGAAATAAATTCTAGAGATGTGCAAGTCATTTAAAAACATCATTTTAAAACTAAATTAAAAGATATTAAAGAAAATCTACATAGTTGAGGAGAAAGTTCATACCCATAGTTTAGAAGAATCAATGTCATAAAGAAGTTAATTCATATTATATAAAACAAACAACCCAATCAAAAAATGGGGAGAAGACCTAAATAGACATTTCTCCAAAGAAGACATACAGATGGCCAAGAAGCACATGAAAAGCTGCTCAACATCACTAATTATTAGAGAAATGCAAATCAAAACTACAATGAGGTATCACCTCACACCAGTTATAATGGGCATCATCAGAAAATTTACAAACAACAAATGCTGGAGAGGGTGTGGAGAAAGTGGTACCCTCTTGTACTGTTGGTGGGAATGTAAATTGATAAAGCCACTATGGAGAACAGTATGGAGGTTCCTTAAAAAACAAAAATAGAATTACCATATGACCCAGCAATTCCACTACTGGGCATATGCCCAGAGAAAATCATAATTCAAAAAGACACATGTACCTGAATGTTCACTGCAGCACTATTTACAATAGCCAGGTCATGGAAGCAACCTAAATGCCCATTGACAGACGAATGGATAAAGAAGATGTGGTATATGAATACAATGGAATATTACTCATCCATAAAAAGGAACAAAATTGGGTCATTTGTAGAGACATGGATGGACCTAGAGACTGTCATACAGAGTGAAGTAAGTCAGAAAAAAAAAATTTCGTATATTGAATAATATGTGTGGAATCTAGAAAAATGGTACAGATGAACCGGTTTGCAAGGCAGAAATAGAGACATAGATGTAGAGAACAAATGTATGGACACCAAGGGGGGAAAGTGGGGAATGGGTGGGATGAATTGGGAGATTGGGATTGACATATATACACTAATATATATAAAATAGATAACTAATTTAAAAAGTCAATTCATCTTAAATTATTTCAGAAATTGAATTCAATTCAATTCCAGTTAAAATCCTTACAGTGATTTTTGCAGAAACTTGACAAATTGATTCTAAAATTTCTATGGAAATACAATAGGCCAAGAGTAGCTGAAACACACCTAAAGGAGAAGGACAATATGGAGGAATTTTCCCTACCAAGTATCAAGATACCACAAAGATACTGTAACTATGCCAATGTAGGGTTGGCCCAGAGATGAAAAGACTATTGTAATAAATTGACAAGGAACCAATATCCAAATATCCAAATATAGAAATAACTGCTACAAAGTGAAAGAATCCAACACTAATAGAAAAAAAAGGTTAAATATATGAATATATAATTCACAAAAGAGGAACTCTAAATGATTAATCACATATGAAAAAATACTCAACTTCAAGTCTGAGAACACACAATTTTCCATTTACCAAAATGGTAAAAAACTAGAACATGCTGAACATGTAGAGCATTAAGAACACAAACAAAAATCCAGTCCATCTGGAAAATAATTTGGCATTATGTGATAAATTTGAAGATGAGCCTGTTCTATGATCCAGCAATTCCATTTCTACATATAATTTAAAGAAATCTGTGCACATGTATACAAGGAGACATATTCAAGAATGTTCATAGAACATTTTTTGAAATAACAAAACACTGAGAGAGCACTAATGTATACGAAAAAATTGAATAATTAATTTGCTGTATATTAATCCAATGGAATATCATCCTGCAGTGAAAATGAATGATACAGATCTACATGTATCAGCATGGATAAATATCCAATATATAGTGTTGAGCAAATCACAAGCTGCACCATTTATATAAAGTTTTAAAATATTTAAAACAATACTATCTATTATTTAATGGTATGCATATGTAGTGTATAGTGTAAAGACATGAATATAAATAATATGAATATTATTTTCATAATATCAGAATAGTGATTTTTCTGGAGCAGAGGAAGAGAATCTGATTGGTAAGGGTGTACAGAGGTCTTCACTGTATTTGTTTCACCTATTAAGTTGGATAGGGTGTATACATGTATGCTTGTTTTATTATGCTCTGTATGTTTATGCTTTATTATACATTTTACTATGCATAAACTAGTTATTAATAAATTTAATAAAGGGAAAAAAGTCTTCTGAACTCTTAGCACATTTATCTTTCTGCATGGAGACAATAAATATTAACGGAGATTGAGAAGAGGAAACGGATTTTGCTTGCTCTTAGTTTATTCTCGCTGCTATAACAAAATATGATAAACTGCGTGGCCAATAAAGAGCAGAAATGTATTTCCTACAGTTCTGGAGACTGCAAGTCCAAAATCAGGTTGGTTGAGCTTTGGTGAAAGCCCTCTTCCGGATTGCAGACTGCCTACTTCTCATAGTATCCTGACATTGTGAATCTCTTTGTGTCTTCTTGGAGGCTCTTTATAAGGGACTAATCCCATTCATGAGGGCTCTGCCCTCATGACTTAATCACCTAAAGTCACCACCTCCTAATATCATAAACTTAGTGGTTAGGATATTAACACATGATTTTTTTTTTTTACATCTTTATTGGAGTATAACTGCTTTACAATGGTGTGTGAGTTTCTGCTTTATAACAAAGTGAATCAGTTATACATATGTACATGGGAATGTATACATATGTTCCCATATCTCTTCCCTCTTGTGTCTTCCTCCCTCCCTCCCTCCCTATCCCACCCCTCTAGGTGGTCACAAAGCACCGAGCTGATCTCCCTGTGCTATGTGGCTGCTTCCCACTAGCTATGTATTTTACGTTTGGTAGTGCATATATGTGTATGCCACTCTCACACTTTGTCACAGCTTACACTCCCCCCCCGTATCCTCAAGTCCATTCTCTAGTAGGTTTGTGTCTTTATAACACGTGAATTTTGAGGAGACACAAACATTCAGAACACAGCACTCTACCACTTTGCCTAAGTTGATACAAATAAAAACCTCTGGTGCTCATCATCGAATTTTGTCGGAATATATTCTCTTTGATTTAGTTGCATCTGATGTTATGTCAGTTTTTTTATGTTGAGTTTAATTATTTGTAGCAAAAACAGATACTTTTTCAAAGTCTGTGTTTTACAGATTTATAATTTTTTTTAAAATAATTAACAGCATGTTTAAAAAAGATGAAAATCCAACACTCTGATCAAATATTAGGAACATTCTTTAATAAAATCTGACCCCAAATTATTTGCTCTTGGCTGAGTTGGAAAGGTTTCTAAAATATTAATAAACTAGAAAGTTATCTTTCTTTTTTTTTTTACATCTTTATTGGAATATAATTGCTTTACAATGGTGTGTTAGTTTCTGCTTTATAACAAAGTGAATCAGTTATACATATACATATGTTCCCATATCTCTTCCCTCTTGTGTCTCCCTCCCTCTCGCCCTCCCAATCCCACCCCTCCAGGCGGTCACAAAGGACAGAGCTGATCTCCCTGTGCTATGCGGCTGCTTCCCATTAGAAATCTACCTTACGTTTTGTAGTGTATATATGTCTATGCCTCTCTCTTGCTTTGTCACAGCTTACCCTTCCCCCTCCCCATATCCTCAAGGCCATTCTCTAGTAGGTCTGTGTCTTTATTCCTGTCTTACCCCTAGGTTCTTCATTACATTTTTTTTCCCCTTAAATTCCATATATATGTGTTACCATACGGTATTTGTCTTTCTCTTTCTGACTTACTTCACTCTGTATGACAGACTCTAGGTCTATCCACCTCATTACAAATAACTCAATTTCGTTTCTTTTTAAGGCTCAGTAATATTCCATTGTATATATGTGCCACATCTTCTTTATCCATTCATCCGATGATGGACACATAGGTTGTTTCCATCTCTGGGCTATTGTAAATAGAACTGCAATGAACATTTTGCTACATGACTCCTTTTGAATTACGGTTTTCTCAGGGTATATGCCCAGTAGTGGGATTGCTGGGTCATATGGTAGTTCTATTTGTAGTTTTTGAAGGAACTTCCATACTGTTCTCCATAGTGGCTGTACCAATTCACATTCTCACCAGCAGTGCAAGAGTGTTCCCTTTTCTCCATGCCCTCTCCAGCATTTATTGTTTCTAGATTTTTGGATCATGGACATTCTGACTGGAGTGAGATGATATCTCATTGTAGTTTTGATTTGAATTTCTCTAATGATTAGTGATGTTGAGCATTTGTTCATGTGTTTGTTGGCAGTCTGTATATCTTCTTGGAGAAATGTCTATTTAGGGCTTCTGCCCATTTTTTGATTGGATTGTTTGTTTTTTTGTTATTGAGCTGCATGAGCTGCTTATAAATTTTGGAGATTAATCCTTTGTCCGTTGCTTCGTTGGCAAATATTTTCTCCCATTCTGAGGGTTGTCTTTCGGTCTTGATTATGGTTTCCCTTGCTGTGCAAAAGCTTTGAAATTTCATTAGGTCCCATTTGTTTATTTTTGTTTTTATTTCCATTTCTCTAGGAGGTGGGTCAAAGAGGATCTTGCTGTGATTTATGTCATAGAGTGTTCTGCCTATGTTTTCCTCTAAAAGTTTGCAAGTTTCTGGCCTTACATTTAGATCTTTAATCCATATTGAGCTTCTTTTTGTGTACGGTGTTAGGGAGTGATCTAATCTCATACTTTTACATGTACCTATCCAGTTTGACGAGCACCACTTATTGAAGAGGCTGTCCTTTCTCCACTGTACATTCCTGCCTCCTTTATCAAAGATAAGGTGACCATATGTGCGTGGGTTTATCTCTGGGCTTTCTATCCTGTTCCATTGATCTATCTTTCTGTTTTTGTGCCAGTACCATACTCTCTTGATTACTGTAGCTTTGTAGTATAGTCTGAAGTCAGGGAGCCTGATTCCTCCAGCTCCATTTTTTGTTCTCAAGATTGCTTTGGCTATTCGGGGTATTTTGTGTTTCCATACAAATTGTGAAATTTTTTGTTCTAGTTCTGTGAAAAATGCCAGTGGTAGTTTGATAGAGATTCCATTGAATCTATAGATTGCTTTGGGTAGTAGAGTCATTTTCACAATGTTGATTCTTCCAATCCAAGAACATGGTATATCTCTCCGTCTATTTGTATCATCTTTAATTTCTTTCATCAGTGGCTTATAATTTTCTTCATATAGGTCATTTGTCTACTTAGGTTTATTCCTAGATATTTTATTCTTTTTGTTGCAATGGTAAATGGGAGTGTTTTCTTGATTACACTTTCAGATTTTTCATCCTTAGTGTATAGGAATGCCAGAGATTTCTGTGCATTAATTTTGTAGCCTGCTATTTTACCAAATTCATTGATTAGCTCTAGTAGTTTTCCGGTAGCATCTTTAGGATTATTTATGTATAGTATCATGTCATCTGCAAACAGTGACAGATTTACTTCTTCTTTTCCGATTTGGATTCGTTTTATTTCCTTTTCTTCTCTGATTGCTGTGGCTAAAACTTCCAAAACTATGTTGAATAAGAGTGGTGAGAGTGGGCAACCTTGTCTTGTTCCTGATCTTAGTGGAAATGCTTTCAGTTTTTCACCATTGAGGACGATGTTGGCTGCGGGTTTGTCATATATGGCCTTTATTATATTGAGGAAAGTTCCCTCTATGCTTACTTTCTGCAGGGTTTTTATAATAAATGGGTATTGAATTTTGTTGAAAACTTTCTCTGCATCTATTGAAATGATCATGTTTTTCTCCTTCAATTTTTTAATATGGTTTATCATTTTGATTGATTTGAATATATTGAAGAATCCTTGCATTTGTGGAATAAACCCCACTTGAGCATGATGTATGATCCTTTAAATGTGCTGTTGCATTCTGTTTGCTAGTATTTTTTTGAGGACTTTTGCATCTCTGTTCATCAGTGATATTGGCCTGTAGTTTTCTTTCTTTGTGACATCCTTGTCTGGTTTTGGTATCAGGGTGATGGTGGCCTCGTAGAATGAGTTTTGGAGTGTTCCTCCCTCTGCTATATTTTGGAAGAGTTTGAGAAGGATAGGTGTTAGCTCTTCTCTAAATGTTTGATAGAATTCACCTGTGAAGCCATCTGGTCCTGGGCTTTTGTTTGTTGGAAGATTTTTAATCACAGTTTCAATTTCAGTGCTTGTGATCGGTCTGTTCATATTTTCTATTTCTTCCTGATTCAGTCTTGGCTGGTTGTGCCTTTCTAAGAATTTGTCCATTTCTTCCAGGTTGTCCATTTTATTGGCATAGAGTTGCTTGTAGTAATCTCTCATGATCTTTTGTATTTCTGCAGTGTCAGTTGTTAGTTCTCCTTTTTCATTTCTAATTCTATTGATTTGAGTCATCTCCCTTTTTTTCTTGATGAGTCTGGCTAATGGTTTATCAATTTTGTTTATCTTCTCAAAGAACCAGCTTTTAGTTTTATTGATCGTTCTATCATTTCCTTCATTTATTTTTCATTTATTTCTGATCTGATCTTTATGATTCCTCTCCTTCTGCCAACTTTGGAGTTCTCCTTTTCTTCTTTCTCTAATTGCTTTAGGTGCAAGGTTAGGTTGTTTATTTGAGATGTTTCCTGTTTCTTAAGGCAGGATTGTATTGCTATAAACTTCCCTCGTAGAACTGCTTTTGCTGCATCCCATAGGTTTTGGGTCACTGTGTTTTCATTGTCATTTGTTTCTAGGTATTTTTTGATTTCCTCTCTGATCTCTTGGCTATTAAGTAGTGTATTGTTTAGCCTCCATGTATTTGTGTTTTATACAGATCTTTTCCCGTAATTGATATCTAGTCTCATAGCATTTTGGTCAAAAAAGATATGTGATACAATTTCAATTTTCTTAAATTTACCAAGGCTTGACTTGTGACCCAAGATATGATCTATCCTGGTGAATGTTACATGAGCCCTTGAGAAAAGTATGTATTCTGTTGTTTTTGGATGGAATGTCCTATAAATATCAATGAAGTCCATCTTGTTTAATGTATCATTTAAAGATTGTGTTTTCTTATTTATTTTCATTTTGGATGATCTGTCCATTGGTGAAAGCAGGGTGTTAAAGTCTCCTACTATGAATGTGTTACTGTCGATTTCCCCTTTTTTGGCTGTTAGTATTTCCCTTATGTACTGAAGTGCTCCTATGTTGGGTGCAGAAATATTTACAACTGTTATATCTTCTTCTTGGTTCAATACCTTGATCATTATGTAGTGCCCTTCTTTGTCTCTTCTAATAATCTTTATTTTAAAGTCTATTGTGTCTGCTATGAGCATTGCTAATCCAGCTTTCTTTAAGTTTCCATTTGCATGGAATATCTTTTTCAATCCCCTTACTTTCAGTCTGTATGTGTCTCTAGGTCTGAAGTGGGTCTCCTGTGGACATCCTATATATGTGTCTTGTTTTTGTGTCCATTCAGCCAATCTGTGTATTTGGTGGGAGCATATGGTCCATTTACATTTAAGGTAATTTTCAATATGTATGCTCCTATTCCCATTTTCTTAATTGTTTGGGGTTCGTTATTGGAGGTCTTTTACTTCTCTTGTGTTTCTTGCCTAGAGAAGTTCCTTTAGCATTTGTTGTAAAGCTGGTTTGGTGGTGCTGAACTCTCTCAGCATTTGCTTGTCTGTAAAGATTTTAATTTCTCCATCAAATCTGAATGAGATCCTTGCTTGGTTGACTCACCTTGGTTGCAGGTTTTTCTCCTCCATCACATTAAATATGTCCTGCCACTGCCTTCTGGCTTGCAGAGTTTCTGCTGAAAGATCAGCTGTTAACCCTATGGGGATTCCCTTGTGTGTTATTTGTTGTTTTTCCCTTGCTGCTTTTAATATGTTTTCTTTGTATTTAATTTTTGATAGTTTGATTAATATGTGTCTTTGTATGTTTCTCCTTGGATTTATCCTGTATGGGACTCACTGTGCCTCCTGGACTTGATTAACTATTTCCTTTCCTTATTTGGGAAGTTTTCAACTATAATCTCTCCAAATATTTTCTCAGTCCCTTTCTTTATGTCTTCTTCTTGTAGAACCACTATAATTCGTATGTTGGTGTGTTTAATGTTGTCCCAGAGGTCTCTGAGACTGTCCTTAGTTCTTTTCATTCTTTTTTCTTTATTCTGCTCTGCAGTAGTTATTTCCACTATTTTATCTTCCAGGTCACTTATCCATTCTTCCACCTCAGTTATTCTGCTATTGATCCCATCTAGAGTATTTTTCATTTCTTTTATTGTGTTGTTCATCATTGCTTGTTTCATCTTTAGTTCTTCTAGGTCCTTGTTAAATGTTTCTTGCATTTTGTCTATTCTATTTCCAAGATTTTGTATCATCTTTACGATCATTATTTTGAATTCTTTTGCAGGTAGACTGCCTATTTCCTCTTCATTTGTTAGATCTGGTGGGTTTTTATCTTGCTCTTTCATCTGCTGTGTGATTTTTTGTCTTCTTATTTTGCTTATCTTACTGTGTTTTGGGTCTCCTTTTTGCAGGCTGCAGGTTTGTAGTTCCCTTTGTTTTTGGTGTCTGTCCCCAGTGGCTAAGGTTGGTTTAGTGGGTTGCATAGGCTTCCTGGTGGAGGAGACTAGTGCCTGTGTTCTGGTGGATGAGCCTGGATCTTGTCTTCCTGGTGGGCAGGTCCATGTCTGGTGGTGTGTTTTGGCGTGTCTGTGGACTTATTTTGATTTTAGGCAGCCTCTCTGTTAATGAGTGGGGTTGTGTTCCTGTCTCACTCGTTGTTTGGCATAGGGTGTCCATCGCTGTAGCTTGCTGGTCATTGAGTGAAGCTGGGTGCTGGTGTTGAGATGGAGATCTCTGGGAGATTTTCACCATTTCATATTATGTTTAGCTGGGAGGCCTCTTGTGGACCAGTGTCCTGAAGTTGGCTCTCCCACCTCAGAGGCACAGCACTGACTCCTGGCTGCAGCACCAAGAGCCTTTCATCCACACTGCTCAGAATGAAAGGGAGAAAAATTAGAAAGAAAGAATTAGTAGAAGATGAAAGAAAGAAAGAAAGAAAGAAAGGAAGGAAGGAAGAAAGAAAGAAAGAAAGGAGGTAGGGAGGAAGGAAGGAAGGAGGGAAGGAAGAAAAAAGGAAAGAAAGAAAGAAGATAAAGTAAAATAAAATAAAGTAAGATAAAATATGATAAAGTTATTAAAATAAAAAATATTTATTAAGAAAAAAATTATAAAAAAAGAAAACGTACGGTTAGAGCACTAGGAAAAATGTTGGAAGCAAAGCTATACAGACAAAATCTCGCACAGAAGCATACACATACACACTCACAAGAAGATGAAAAGGGGAAAAATCATAAATGTTGCTCTCAAAGTCTACCTCCTCAATTTGGGATGATTCGTTGTCTATTCATGTATTCCGCAGATGCAGGGTACATCAAGTTGATTGTAGAGCTTTAATCCGCTGCTTCTGAGGCTTCTGGGAGCGATTTCCCTTTCTCTTATTTGTTCTCACAGCTCCCAAGGGCTCAGCTTTGGATTTGGCCCCGCCTCTGTGTGTAGGTCGCTGGAGGGCGTCTGTTCTTCGCTAAGTCAGGACGGGGTTAAAGGAGCTGCTGATTCGGGGACTCTGGCTTGCTCAGGCCGGGGGTAGGGAGGGGCACAGAGTGCAGGGCGAGCCTTCGTCTGCAGAGGCCGTCGTGACGTTGCACCAGCCATAGGTGCGCTGTGCGTTCTCCCGCGGAAGTTGTCCCTATATCCCAGGACCCTGGCAGTGGCAGGCTGCACAGGCTCCCCAGAAGGGGGGTGTAGATAGTGACCTGTGCTCAAACACAGTCTTCTTGGTGGCGGCAGCAGCAGCCTTAGCGTCTCCTGCCCATCTCTGTGGTCCATGCTTTAAGCCGTGGCTCGCGCCTGTCTCTGGAGCTCCTTTAAGCAGCGCTCTTAATCCCCTCTCCTTGCGCACTAGGAAACAAAGAGGGAAGAGAAAGTCTCTTGCCTCTTTGGCGGGTCCAGACTTTTCCCTGGACTCCCTCCTGGCTAGCCGGGGTGCACTAACCCCCTGCAGGCTGTGTTCACGCCGCCAACCCTAGTCCTCTCCCTGCATTCCGACCAAAGCCCGAGCCTCAGCTCCCAGCCTCGCCCACCCCGGCGGGTGAGTAGACAAGCCTCTCGGGCTGGTGAGTGCCGGTCGGTACCAATCCTCTGTGTGGGAATCTCTCCACTTTGCCCTCCACACCCCTGTTGCTTTGTTCTCCTCTGCGGCACCAAAGCTACCCTCCTCTGCCACCCGCAGTCTCCGCCCACGAAGGGGTTTCCTAGTGTGTGGAAGCCTTTCCTCCTTCACAGCTCCCTCCCGTCCCTATCCTTTTGTCTCTGTTTACTCCTTTTCTTTTGCCCTACCCAGGTACGTGGGGTGTTTCTTGCCTTTTGGGAGTTCTGAGGTGTTCTGCCAGCTTTCAGTAGGTTTTCTATAGGAGTTGTTCCACATGTAGATGTATTTCTGGTGTATCTGTGGGGAGGAAGTTGGTCTCCGCGTGTTGCTCTTCTGCCATCTTCCCCTCTTCTCCTAGAAAGTTATCTTTCTATTTAAAATAGTAGAACAGTTCTGAATATGCTGCAAGCTGTTCTGTTCATTTTCCATTATAATGTCCAGCAAACAAAAATATCGTCCAAATTTATATTTTATCATCTTTCAGTTATTCACCCTGCCTATTAAAATACACAAAAACTTTTGTTAAGTATGCATGATTCATATGAGAATATTCAATGGGTATATAATGGGCCTGTATAAGAAAGGTTTAATATTTATTTATGAAATACTATTTTGGCTGAAGATGCCAATTAAGTTCACTAAAACCTGAAATCTCTTGGGTGTTCTAAGGTTTAAAGTTGCAACTAGCAAATTTTAATTAAAGAGGCTTTAATTAAATGGATGAATATGTGGTAGTGTATTTAGAAAGTATCATGGAAGCTTTAGTAATGATAAGACAAAACTACTGATATTATTTTTATCAGCCTAAATGTTCTACGAGGTTGAGAGAATGGATTGATAAAAACAATCTCAGCAGAAATTCAATCAGGTTACCTTGACTTTCTATGCACAGTAGCCATCCAGAGCTTATACAAAAGAAAGTTTATTCTAGATAAAGAAGACACTCCTGGAAACTAAGCTAAGCACTAACTTTTATGCAGAAACTGTCTCATAGTACTGTATGACTGTACTAAGTAAATAGTAACCCACTGGCCTAAAAGACTAAGTAGATTATTCAAAGTGGAGTAAGCATGACCATCTAGTGAGGTCTTATCTTGTGCCACCTAATATAAATTGCTACAGTAAAAGGAAAATATTTGTTTAAAATTTTCTAATTCCATTTGGTAAGATGTTATCCTCTTGTCTCTAAGAATTAATCAGAATTCACAGTGACTGTTCTACTCAAACAAATTGAAAATGTAAGCTTACTATTGAAAAGAAGACATTAGGAACCTGTATTATTAGCAGTGGTGAGAAGAGGAGATGCTGTATAAACACACACACACACACACACACACACACACACACACACACACACACAGAACCAGCTGGGATCAAAGCATCCCATTATGTGATGTTGTTTAATAACATCTCTGCTTCCACAGCTTTTGTAAATGAAATAGAAATTAAACTAAAGAAATAGACACACTGGCTTTTTATGTCTTTCTTGTTCAGATACCCTTTTCAATAAATATTGTCACAAAATTTGGATTTACAATTTTGGATGCCTCCCAAAATGTTCCTTACCTCCTCTCCCCTCCCCCTGAACCCAGCAATCACTTCATACTTGTTTTTATTTGTTTATATTCAAGGATCATGAAATTCATATTAACAGTGAAACCTCTTTTTAAGTAAGTGGTGGGATTTCTCTGTTCACAGTCACAGTTCTGTTTTGGCAGGTAGTTAGATAAAATCTCTGCCAGGGCAGAAATCTCTGGATCTGCATAGGAAGGATTAGCCAGCCTGGAAGCAAAGAAGAATCTCATCAAGATTAACACCTAATTTCCTGGGGCCCTCACTAAAGGAAAACTACTGCCTTGATCAAGGCCACAAGGGTAGAAGTCACTGATTTTGGTTCTTTGGAAAACAGGGTTAAGAAGAATCTAAGTTTAAGGAAAGGGTGCTCCCATACCTTGTTGATCAAGAAACAACCGACAAAACGATCTCAGAACTTAAGAGAGGTATTAGAATTTATATATATTTACTATTATAAGGAACTCTATCATGAGGGTGTAAGTGGACTCCTACAAAGGGAAGAGTTTATCCACATTTAACACATTTAAATAGATTGGTCAAAACAGCCTCCGTAAGGTTGGTGAATATGTACCTTCATTCCTCATGTTGTTTGCACAATCAAGCGGTGATGGGGCAAATTCTGTTAGCTCACTGTTTCCTCCAAATTTCAATTGACTGTCATTGGCTCCCAGCTTGGAAAACTCTGTTAGGTAGATCCATTTTCCAAAGAGGAAGTAAGTCTGATCCATTGTTTGTGTTTTTTCAACCATGCTCTAAATGAGCCTCACAATTCTGCAAAGTCCATTGTAACAGCCAGTGTAGGTTGGAATTGGTCATTTTGGCTGATTCCTCTTGGTTTACTCAACAAACATTTCCTGAATGCATGCTACAATAAAGTGCTGCCAATTTTCTATTCTGGATCTATCCAACCATTTTATTTCTTCACTCCTGTCCAGCTGCCAAGTCCTGAAAGGAAAAGACTTTTCTTTAGAGAATGTTTTTTGTCCATAAAGTATTATTTATAAATTCATGGAATACCAACAGAAGCTCATGGAGTATAAAGCACACTTGGTTTAAAGTAGACAGTAAATATACTTGTTATAGATACATTGAAAGAAAAGACCAAAATTGGACTACCATGCTTTTACAAACTGTATAACACATTACATAAATTAAAAAAAAATAATTGTATTATATTAAAATTTTTAAAGTTACTAATATTTTGAAATTATTAGACAAGTCTAGATAATCAGCATGCCTTTCATGCTTCCTTTTTCCGTATTCATAAGATGTCCTATTAGTCTGCTATGCCTATTGTGCCTCAAGATCATACTATTGTCTACTTATTACTACTATTAACAGTTATATAAATATTAAAAGATTTTTCTTTCATATATTAAAAATCTAGTTTTTAATAATAGCTTTATTGAGATATCTACATGCCATAAAATTCACTTATTTAAAGTGTATAATTCAGTGTTTTTGGTGTATTCATAGAGTTGTGAAACCATCACCACTAATTCTAGACACTTCCATCACCAAAAAAGGAAACCTCCTACTCATTAGCAGTCACTCCCCATTCCTTTCATGGCCCAACCTTAGGCAACCACTAATCTACTTCCTTTCTCTATGGATTTGCCCACTCTATGCATTTCATATAAATGAAATCATACAATATGTGACCTTTTGTGTCTGGTTTCTTTCACTTAGAATAATGTTTCAAGGCACACCCATATTGTGAAATGTATCTGTGTCTCATTCTGTTTTTTATTGCCAAATAATATTATATTCTATGGCTATACAATGTTTGTTTATCCATTCACCAGTGGATGGACATAGTGTTGTTTTCATATTTTTCCTACTTTGAGTAATGCTATTATAAACATTCATGTACAAATTTTTGTGTGAACCTATGTTTTCAGGTCTTTTTGGTATATACCTAGAAATGGAATTTCTGGGACATGTGGCAATCCTATGTTTAAGTTTTTGAGGAACTGTCACATTTTATTCCAAAGTGGCTTCACAATTTTACTAAAATATTTTATTCTTAAAGTAAAACTGTTATCAGGATTATTTTGTTCAAGTTTTAATCCTTAATATCTCACAAACACTGGTATCCAAGGAATAGAGTTTAGAAAATCTAGCCAAATTCTTTATCTCATTTTCTACTCAGTATGTATTTGGTTATGCCGTTGGTATGTCTGGTGCTTTAGAGGGAATGGAGGTAAGAAATGGAATATTACACAGTCATGTCTGAAGTTTCAATTCATGTATTTGAAAAAATATGGTCTCATGGAAATTTTATTTAGAAAAGACACATTTTATGTTTGTGAAACATCAAAATAAAAGTCATAAATCTTTTTTAGTGAGGGAACAAGATTGATTTTTGGTGTCTGGAAATAAAGACAGAATTGGGATTTTGAGATCCCATTTAGGATTTTAATATTTAATTTAATTTAATTTTCTAAGTTACTCCTTTGTATTTGACTGGCCTAATTCTCGGAAGTACTCTCTTAGAGTCTTCTCTCAGAGGTACTTGAAAACTTTGTTAATTAATCCCACAAAATACAGAAAAGGCCTCAAGAGAACAGTCTTACATAAATCTTATGTTATGTAATATAATGTGACCAAAGGGATTTTGCTACTTCTTCCTGTGTTTTAAAGGCTGGTTAACTTTCTTATAAAGAAATGTGATTTAATCTTAGCTTTCACTTTTTCTGGGACTCTTGTCAGATCAACGTTCTTATACCTGCCATTAGTCATGTGATTGTTCAAATAATAAGCCTTAGGTTCTTTAAACACTTGCATTCATTCAGTTCTTTCTATTAATTTGTGCTGAATCAGAGTCTCATCATCGTATTTCGAGTACATGCTGTACTATCTAGGAAACTGAATAACCCCTTATAAAGATCAAATATCTTGCTTATGAAATTGCAAAAGTTGTTTCACATTGAGACAGTTAAATGACTAGAAGCAGAAAAAAAATTGTTATTTTGTCTCTTTCATTGACTTCAAACTCTGGCTATATCCATTCCAATACCTCCTTACTCTGGGGATCATTGAAGTTAGAGAGCAAGGTTGGAGATGATAATTGAGACAGAAGCAGAGGGCTGATATGGAGAGGCTGGAAATATAATAAAATTACCAAAGAATCGAAGTGCTGCCTCCTTCTTTATACTTCTCCACCCAGTCCTCCATAAAGCACTGATTATTTTACTAATGAACTTATCTTTGATTGGAAGGCTCACTAGAGTGCTAGCCCAGGCACAGGCTAGTCCCTTGTGCTAGAACCAATTTCAGGATGTTCAAAGAAGTCATTCAGTTGGAAGGAGTTGCTGATGAGACCACAATATCATATAACTGAGTTATAGACTACTCACATATTTTAATATCTTTGAGAAATCTTTGGGTATTAGTTTTCTATTGCTCCTAACCAAATCACCACACTTAGTGGCTTGAAACAATATACATTTATTATCTCCCAGTGTCTGTAGGTCAGAAGTCTGGACACAGCTTTAGCTGGGTTCTCTGCTTCAGAGTGTCACTAGGTGGCAATCCATGTGTCAACTGGGTTTGCAGTCTCATCAGGGAAAGACTGCTTCCAAACTCATTCTGCTTGTTTACAGATTTCATATTCTTGCTCCTTCAAGATTGAAAGCTTCAGTTTCTTGCTGGAGGCTTCCCTCAGTTCCTAGAGACCACCTACCATTCTTTGATGCAAGGGCTTCTCCAATATGGTCACTTACTTCATGGAAGCTTACTTCTTCAAAGCTAGCAAGTAAGAGGGAGCAAGTCTGCTTGCAAGACAAAGTCTTATATAATGTAACGCTCATGGGAGTGACATCCACCACCTTTGCCATATCCAAGGTCTTGGAAGCAAATCCCAACCTCATTCAAGGAAAAGGGATAACACAGAGGCAGGGATCATGGAGAGGGCATTTTAGAATTTGTCTGCCACACCTTATACTTTGCTTTAGGCATCACTCAATAGCAACAGTTCTCTAGGATAAGCCCTGAGGGGAAGGAATTTCTCACTTACGTTTTCATTCAGTAGGAGACTTAGGAGATGAGTCAAGGAAGCAAGGAAGCATAGCCTACTAACAGTTGGAGAGAGACGGAATGAACATTTAGAAAGCCAGGAAGCTCGAAATCCACCTCTATCCATCTCTGGAAAGCAAGCAGGAATTGCCTAATGGGGTAACAGTTGATAATGATGATTTTATTTATTATCACTTATAACTAAGGCTAAACTGCTCCTGCCAATACCTAATGGAAGATTGGGAATCTGGAACACACACAATGGATAAAGGGTCATATGACTGTACCTTTACGTCTCTGCTGGAAGAATTTGCATATTTTCTCAAAGCATTAGAAAATCCAAATGAACTGGAAATAAAATATTTGATTTTCCAACTCTCCAGAGAGACAAAGGAAAAACTAACTCACAGACTCATTTTGGATTTTTCTTCATGATTTATAGCACTGTGAGTGTGAGAAACCCAATTTATTTTCTTCTCAGTTTGATACACCCTAAGTCCATTTTCACTTGGCCTTGTCTATTCTTACAAATATGTCACATTTTGACTCAGTTTGATGACATAGTGAAAATGTGCAGGGATGTGGTAGTAAACAGATGTGGTCGCTTGATTCACATTACTTATTAATCCCGCTCAACTTTCATTTATGAAGAATTTTGATAATAGGTAAAATTGAAATTATCTCAGGATGTCTCCCACTATACAACATGGTAGAACTGATTCTACCAGTGAAAAGAGAATAAAAAGCAGTTACATATTAACTTTTTTTAACCTATCCATGTTGATTTAATTTTCTTAATTTTTTAAAATTTATTTTTAAATTTTAAAGGATTATAGTTGATTTACAATGTTGTGTTAAATTCAGACATTAACCCTTTAAGGACTCTTTTTATATACATTTCTTAAATCATTACTGCTCACTGAATCAGACCTCTGATGTTATTTCCTAATGGCTTCTAGAGAGACTGGCAACGTAACAGATCTGGAAGAAACAGTAGGAATAATGTACAAAATTGGCAAGGCTTTTGACATTGTTATCACTAAAACTAGGAACTATGAACTAAACAGAGCATTTGCTCAGTAAATACTTAAGCACTTATGACAGGACTATCACATTGTACAACTCTAGAAGGCCACATTCTGTTTGTAATTTGTTCCAGGGGCTGCAATTCACATAGACCACAATTCACTCTGAATTGTCCCCTCTGGGGTTGTACAATTTGGCAGCCCTGACCATGGGGCCATAATTAAAGAAATGTTATAAAAATCAACTTCAGCCTCACTTGTTGGCATAGAATGGTTGCTTGGTAGCGTTTTACATTTATAGCTAATAACCTTGAATGCAGGATACAAGAGCAAGCTCACCAAGTTTGTAAATTATATCAGTTGCACGATTGTGTATTGCTACTATATCTATGGCTCTTCCACTGGTTCAGGGCATGGGAAGCTTTGGAAAGCTGATTTTCTACCAATGGAGATTTCATTAATGTTGAGTCTTCACTTACTCTTTCAATCTCAAAGGCATTATTAACATCTCTTTTACTGGTTTAATTTGCTACAAAGATCCTTGAAAACCTTCATAGGGAGAATTAGCCTCAGTAAAATACATCTCCAGGACACTTGTTAAATCATTTTGCCTAACAATGTGGGATTTTTTTTAAATCATGTTAGTTCCACAGACTGATATTTTTCATATATGGGGGAGATCGACATAGCTTTTAAACAACTTTCTGCACAAATTGGATACAGTGTGACAAGAATGAACTGCCGTTTTGCTATGCTTGCTTACTTCGGAAAGTCTTTGTTAAGAAATGCAGCTCAATAACAAAAAAACAAACAACCCAATCCAAAAATGGGCAGAAGACCTAAATAGACATTTCTCCAAAGAAGATATACAGATTGCCAGCAAACACATGAAAAAAATGCTCAACATCATTAATCATTAGAGAAATGCAAATCAAAACTACAATGAGATATCATCTCACACTGGTCAGGATGGCCATCATAAAAAAAATCTAGAAACAATAAATGCTGGAGAGGGTGTGGAGAAAAGGGAACACTTTTGCACTGTTTGTGGGAATGTGAATTGATACAGCCACTATGGAGAATAGTATGGAGTTTCCTTCAAAAACTAAACATAGAACTACCCTATGACCCAGCAATCCCACTACTGGGCATATACCCTGAGAAAACCATAATTCTAAAAGAGTCATGTACCAAAATGTTCATTGCAGCTCTATTTACAATAGCCAGGACATGGAAGCAACCTAAGTGTCCATCAACAGATGAATGGATAAAGAAGATGTGGCACATATATACAATGGAATATTACTGAGCCATAAAAAGAAACTAAATTGAGTTATTTGTAGTGAGGTGGATGGACCTAGAGTCTGTCATACAGAGTGAAGTAAGTCAGAAAGAGAAAAACAAATACCGTATGCTAACACATATATATGGAATCTAAGAAAAAAATAAAAATTAAAAGAAAGGTCATGAAGAACCTAGGGGTAAGATGGGAATAAAGACACAGACCTACTAGAGCATGGACTTGAAGATATGGGGAGGGGGGAAGGGTAAGCTGTGACAAAGTGTGAGAGTGGCATGGACATATATACACTATCAAACGTAAAATATATAGCTAGTGCAAAGTAGCTGCATAGCACAGGGAGATGAGCTAGGTGGTTTGTGACAGCCTGGAGGGGTGGGATAGGGAGGGGGGGAGGGAGGGAGATGCGGGAGGGAAGAGATATGGGAACATATGTATATGTATAACTGATTCACTTTGTTATAAAGCAGAAACTATCACACCATTGTAAAGCAAAAAAAAAAAAAAGGCGTTAAGCTTATCTACAAATGTGGAAAGCAGAAGAGGAAAGATTGAACTGAAGCTTTCCTTAAAAGCAGTGAGAATGTCTATCTGAACTGAAGTTTCACATCTCTTGATTATTTGATCCTTCATTTGATAGAATTAACATCCAAGTCACTACATTATTGTAAAAAAAGTCTGCCCAGCACTGATCCATCATATCCTTCTCCCCCAAACAATGTGCATGCACACACACACACACACACACACCAATATTCAGTAATAATTAAATATTTACCAGACCTATTCCTATCAAGTTTCATGCATCAACTCTTTGGTCAACAACTACCTAAGTGTTGGGATAATTTTAGAGCCTGAAGGCATGTTACAGGCTTTCTAACACATGCCTTTCATTTTAAACATGAGGAAACACGCTCAGTGAGGGTATGCGATTTGTACAAATCTGTACAGCTTTGGGCACAGTGGTAGGGTAGAGTAAACCCTTTTTCTCTTGATGCCTAATTTAGGGCAGCACACTGTTTCACCCATGCTTTAGCACCCCAGTCGTATGTCTACTTTATATTGCAACAATGCATAACTTAAGTGTAGTTTAAGTCCTAGATATATATATATATATTCATATACATTTTTTACTCTAAATTTTTCTGTGTCCCTTCTTTACTCAGTTGCCCTGTACTGATTCCCATGGGCATATAATACCCTTGCAAATAAAACAATAGCTAGTATATTTAGTGCTTACTTTATGTCACATATTATTCTAAGCACTTTATGCACACTAAACCATTTAATTCTCACAACAAACCAATGAGTCATGGGCAGTTATTATCCTCATTTTACAAATAAGAAAATTGAGGCACAAGAATCTAAGTTACTTACCCAAGGCCACACAGATACTAAGTGGGATCCTGATATTTGAACTCACACACTATAACTTAGTTCATATGCAATAAAATTAGTTATTAAGTATATCTCTATAAATCAAATCATTCTACTATTTATTTACAGATTAAAATATAGTTACAAGAAAGAATATGGCATCCCAGGACATTAGGAAAATTAGACATAAATGTTGAAACACTTTAAAACCATATTAGAGAAAATTTGATAAAAATATTATATGTCTCAGAGTGCAAATGCTGTGGCAGAATTATGCTACTTATGTTAAATGTATTATTTTAGAGCAACTCTATCTCATGAGAAGAAATGTCTTATTAGTTGCCTTGTTTCATACAATCAACATGTCCCTAGGATGACTAAATTTTTTTTTACCTGATTTGATGCTGCACATAAATGTAATAATTGAAAAGAAAATCATTCAATGTAATTTGTCATGATTATGTGAATAAATCTCTGGCAAATTTATTGCAAAAGAAAACATTATCCACCAATATAGCGATTTTATAAATTCGTGATTTTTATGTAAGAGGTTGTAGGGCATTCATATATTATAGCTCTTTTTAACTTAGGTATGGCACTCTATCTCTATCACAAGTAATCTGTCACTTATAAAAATTTTAAAACTTGAATTAGACTTACTTTTGTATCTTAGAAACAAAAATCCCATAATTCTACCACCTGTGACATTTACAAAATATACTATATGCTAATTGACCCAAAATTCAAATAATACAGATAGATATAATGAAAAATAAAAGCCTCTCTTCTTCCTAGTCCTGACCTCTAAAGGTTAATATTCTTAAAGTTTTGTGTACATTCTTGCACAGAATAAATCAAACACACACACATCCAGTTTAAATGTATATCATGCAATTCTTTTTTATTTATTGCAATGGTATTATACTCTATAGACTGTAAAAAAGTTTGCTTTTTCACCTAATATCTTTTCTCATCTGCACATGTAGACCTAACTCATCCTTTTTTATGGCTGCATATTATTCCATGTTATCTATGTATTTTTATATATGTTTATATACACATATATTATATACCATATATGTGTATATACACATTATATATGTGTATGTATATACAGTAAATATATATACTGTACACTGTTTATAGATACTCTGGGAGTGTGTGTATATACTATAAGTATATATACATGCATATACACATACACATATATGTATACTTTGAGAATTTCAAAGTTTTAATTATAAAAAATGTTGTAAAGAAAGTTAATGCCCATATATCTTTGCATGTTTTGGCTAATAAATATGAAATATAAATCTATAGTAGTGGAATTTCTGCATCAAATAGTCTGTGAATTTACTCTTTTGGTAGATATAGCTAAACTGCCCTTCAAGGAATTCAACTAATTTGATTTTTCATCAACTATGTTTGACAAAACTTTGTTTCCTCAACTCTCACTAATACTGGGTTTTGATTTATTTTAGTTTTTGCCCTTCAGGTAGTTTAAAATATTATCTCACTGTGTGGGTATGCATTTCTTAAACTATGAAGGAGTTTGAGCACATTTTAAAGTTTCTTCTATATCTTTTTCTATTAAGCGAACTGATTACATCCTTTGCCCATTTAAAAAAAATAATGTTTGTCATTTCCTTTTTCTGATGTAAGAACTCTTTCTATATTAAGAAAATTATCCTTTTTGTTACTGAAAATGTTGCATCTCCCCTCTAGTTTTTCATTTGTCCTTTGACTCTGTTTCCTTTTCTATATAATATTTTAAAATAATTATATGGTAAAATTTATCAATCTTCAAATCTCCTTGTTAGAGCCTTAAAATTATGAAGTTAAAGATTATTATTTATGTCTCAAGTCTAATGGATTTTACCTGGTCCAACACACCATAAATTATCCACCGTAAGTACATATTATTTCTCTACAGTTTAACTCAAGATAAACTGAGTTTAACTTGAGTTAAGACAAGCATCAAATCTGCTTTACCCATTCCTCCTCATCTTCTAGACTATGAAGCAGCACCCTGCCAAGTAATGCTAGAGCCTCAGACAAAGGGGAAAATCAGTAATGCTGATCCTACCTTTACTTAAAATTTTGATATTTTGTTCATCAAGGATTTTTGCATTAATTTTGTTTTTTTTTAATATTGCAGTAAAACAGTATTTTTCTTCATTGCTGAGTTTGTTGGTGCACTCTTAAATTTTGTGCCCCACTTGCTTCACCCTAATCCAAGCCCTACTCTAAACGTTGGATTTCCCAGAGCTCCGTACAGAAGTTTTTGGACCTTTTCTTATCTATATCTGCACCCACTTCCTTAATAACCTCATACTTTGCTTCTAAATACCACCTATACATTGATGACTCCTAAGTTAATATTTTCACCCTCAGTCCTGAGCTCCAGACTCATAATTCCAATTGTCTACTCAATTACTCTACCATGTGGAGGTCTAATATCTATCATAACCCTAAGATGTATCTCATGTAAAGCTATTATTTCTTGTCTCAATGACTCCCTATGTGCTGGCACTTGCTCTGCTTGTTTTGAACTTTTACCCTAGTTATGGCCCACTTCTGAGACCCATCCCAACATGTGTGTTCAAGCAACAAGCCTCATCATGACTTCCCCATTTCACCACTTTCCTCCTTTCCACATTGACCCAGTTACATTGATTACCTAGCGAGCATGTTTCCCACGTGCCACAAGTTCCAGCACCCATGACCCTCAATAAAGGTGCTAGCCCACAGGTCCTTGCTCCACTCTCTCCTTGCCTGCCATGACCAAATTTGGGGGGCTTTTGCATGGCCCTCAAGGAATTCCATGCCTCTCTCTCTAGGACTTGTGAATATGATAAATCCTTTAATTTCATATGCCTCTCTGAGGATAATCTCTGTGGTTGTGATCCTTCAAGATTTACTCCCCCGTTTACTGCACAATGTGGAAAACAAAACTCTTGAATTCTGCACCTGTCTTCTCCCCAGCCACTGCTTCCTATCTTTGCAAATGGCACCACTATCTACTTATTTACTGAAACCAAAAGTTGAACCATCATCATTGACTTATTTCTTCATCTCTCCGTCAATCCAATCTACCAATACCAGTCCACCTATCCCTATATGTATCCTAATTCCATCCACTTCTCTTCATCTCTACCACTATTATCGTATTCCAAGCTCCTACATTCTCTTGCTTCGATTATTGGAATAGCTGCTGCTTCCACCCTTGCCCTTGTCACCATGTCTCTCCTCTACATAGCAACCAGAGAAATTTTAAATCATATGTAAGAACATGTCACTCCTCTGCTCAAAACCCTGATATGACCTACAATTTTACTGAGTACAATGCTCCTGCAAGAGCCTATAGGATTCTCCATGAGCCATATAACTCTCACCTCTACTTTTATGAGTTCCTCTCCTACTGTCTCCTTTTACTCAATTGGTCATATTGGTCTCATTTCTCTTCCATGTAAATACCAAGCATACCCCCCACGTTGGGGATTTTGTGCTTGCTGTTCTTTGTCTGGAATGTAATGTTTTCCCAATATCTGAATGATTCTTGGCTTCATTTCTGTCAGCTCTAGGCTCACATACCATCATATGAGAGAGACTATCTATGACTCTTCCGTACAAAATAGAACTCTTTCCCCACTACCATCAGCACTCATTAAACCTTTTAATTTGCTTTATTTTTCTTTTTTCGGACTTTCCATCATTGATATACCATGTGTTGTGTGTGTGTGTGTGTGTTTTACTGCTGTATCCCCAGCACTTAAAGTCTAACACATTGTATGGTCTCAATCAATATTTGTTGAATGAAGGAGTGAATTGAATCCATGATTCATTCTCCACAATGACTGCTCAGTAATTCTTTCCTCTTTTTGAAACTCAAATCTTCTGCCTACTCCTCTGCCTAGTTCATTTAGAGAACTCTCATCACACTTTGCTTATAATGAGGCTATCAGGTATAAACTTCTTAAACTATTTATTTTTCATCTCAAGTTTTCCTGATTTATGTACTAACTTTTTAATGTACCATGATGTTTTAGAGACACCCTTTCACTTATCAACAACTTTCTTTAACAGGTGGTAGATTAGTGTAATTACTTAAAGGCATGGTTCTGGATTTAACTCCTTGGCTGTATGACATACAGAGAGCGAGTTACTTAATGGTTCTGTGCATCAGTTTCTCCACATACAAAACGGCAGCAGCAATAATACCTACCTCATAAAATTCTTGAGAGGATTAAATGACTTAAACCATGCAGTCAAATTCTTCATCATCATCATCATCATCCCAAACAAGTTAAAAATTTGTGAAGATATAGGTCAGGTACTGTTCTAAGCAGTTTAAACACATTAAAATATTTGTTCTCATCTCACTTTTGTAGAGTCTTATGTTTGTTTGTTAATTATCTTTCTTCATTCATCTTTATTGTTTTGAGTTTGTCATGGTTGGATATTCCTCTTTGAAATACTTGGTTCATACAGCATTTTCTTCTCCTGAGTATTAAAAGAGTTTCCTTCCCTATCATCTCAATTCTTATGTCAAAATGTGAGGTATTTCATATTCATGCTGTACGTATTTATTATATGTTCACTACTGCTGCGCAATATACTGTGCTAAGTACTACAGAGATCATGACTATGTATAATACATACTGTCAACATTTAAAAAATATCACAATGCCTAGTGCTGGAAGGGTAATCATATATACTTGTTGGTGATATTTAAAATTGGAGAAAAATATATAATATATGTACAGCAAGGCCAGTAAAGACATGTATTCCCTTTGATCAAGCAACATTTGTTATAGAAATACATCCTAAGCTGATATTTTATAGTATGCAAAAAATTATATGAATGAACATGTTGATTGTAGCATTATATATGACAGAAAACAACTTGAAAGGTTCTGCATGTAAAACAATGGAATCAAGGTACATGGTGATTATCCAATAAATTCATGTTCAATAAAATTATGGTTTATTAATGGAACGGAATATTGTGTCACAATTAAAACTTAAAACAAATATTTATACTGTACTAAGTTCTGAAAGTATAAAATTAGATACCAACTTACTTCAAACATGTAAAATACATTTTTATATGGGCATTACAAGATAATAAATAAATTATAATTTAAGAATTACAATATAAAAATTATAATTAAAAATAAGCAAATAAAAAAGTTATAAGGTGCTACCTCAGATTAATTTTTGTCTTTTCTTTTTCTCAAAATTGTCTTTAATATGACTGTTTCTATTGACTTTCATTTAAAACAGGGAAAAAAAATTAAAATATGTAGAGTGCATGGTTCCAATCCTTGGTGAACTTATAGTGATGTGGCACATACATTAAACAATTAAGTAAGGTAATACAATAAGGCAAAAGATTCAACATTCATTCATTCAATGAGTTTCAATTAACATGCACAGTATAGTATACATTTATGCATATATATATATATCATACATATTTATGCAGGTGTGCCTCGTTTTATTGTGCATAATGTTACTGTACTTCACAGATACTGATTTTTTTACAAATTGAAGGTTTGTCACAATCCTGCATCAAAGTCTGTAGGTGACATTTTTCCAACAGTATTTGCTCACTTAGTGTCACTGTGTCACATTTTGGAAATTCTTGCAATATTTCAAACTTTTTTTATTATATTTATTATGGTGATCTGTGATCAATGATCTTTGATGTTACTCTTGTAATTGTTTTGGACTGCCACAAACTACACCCTTTTATTTTTTTATTTTATTTTATTATTATTATTTTTGAACATCTATTGGAGTATAAATGCTTTACAATGGTGTGTTAGTTTCTGATTCACAACAAAATGAATCAGTTATATATATACATATGTTCCCATATCTCTTCACGCTTGCATCTCCCTCCCTCCCACCCTCCCTATCCCACCACTCCAGGCGGTCACAAAGCACCAAGCTGATCTCCCTGTGCTATGTGGCTGCCTCCCACCAGCCACCTACCTTACGTTTGGTAGTGTATATATGTCCATGCCTCTTTCTCGCTTTGTCAAAGTTTACTCTTCCCCCTCCCCTTATCCTCAAGCCCATTCTCTAGTAAGTCTGTGTCTTTATTCCTGTTTTACCCCTAGGTTCTTCATGACATTTTTTTCCCTTAAATTCCATATATATGTGTTAGCATACAGTATTTGTCTCTCTCTTTCTGACTTACTTCACTCTGTATGACAGACTCTAGGTCTATCCACCTCATTACAAATAGCTCAATTTATTTTCCTTTTATGGCTGAGTAATATTCCATTGGATATATGAGCCACATCTTCTTTATCCATTCATCTGATGATGGGCACTTAGGTTGTTTCCATCTCTGGGCTATTGTAAACAGAGATGCAATGAACATTTAGGTACATGACTCTTTTTGAATTATGGTTTTCTCAGGATACATGCCCAGTAGTGGGATTGCTGGGTCATATGGTAGTTCTATTTGTAGATTTTTGAGGAACCTCCATACTGTTCTCCACAGTGGCTGTATCAATTTACATTCCCACCAACAGTGTAAGAGGGTTCCTTTTCTCCACACCCTCTCCAGCATTTATTGTTTCTAGATTTTTTATGATGGCCATTCTGACTGGTTTGAGATGATATCTCATTGTAGTTTTGATTTGCATTTCTCTAATGATTAGTGACGTTGGGCATTCTTTCATGTGTTTGTTGGCAGTCTGTATATCTTCTTTGGAGAAACGTCTATTTAGGCCTTCTGCCCATTTTTGGATTGGGTTGTTTGCTTTTTTGTTATTAAGCTGCATGAGCTACTTATAAATTTTGGAGATTAATCCCTTGTCAGTGGCTTCATTTGAAAATATTTTCTCCCATTCTGAGGGTTGTCTTTTGGTCTTGTTTATGGTTTCCTTTGCTGTGCAAAAGCTTTGAAGTTTCATTAGGTCTCATTTGTTTATTTTTGTTTTTATTTCCATTTCTCTAGGAGGTGGGTCAAAAAGGACCTTGCTGTGATTTATGTCATAGAGTGTTCTGCCTATGTTTTCCTCTAAAAGTTTGCGAGTTGCTTGCCTTACATTTCGATCTATAATCCATATTGAGCTTCTTTTTGTGTACGGTGTTAGGGAGTGGTCTAATCTCATCCTTTTATATGTACCTATCCAGTTTTCCCAGCACCACTTATTGAAGAGGCTGTCCTTTCTCCACTGTACATTCCTGCCTCCTTTATCAAAGATAAGGTGACCATATGTGTGTGGGTGTATCTCTGGGCTTTCTATCCTGTTCCATTGATCTATCTTTCTGTTTTTGTGCCAGTACCAAACTGTCTTGATGACTGTAGCTTTGTAGTATAGTCTGAAGTCAGGGAGCCTGATTCCTCCAGCTGCGTTTTTCCTTCTCAAGATTGCTTTGGCTATTCAGGGTCTTTTGTGTTTCCATACAAATTGTGAAATTTTTTGTTCTAGTTCTATGAAAACTGCCAGTGTTAGTTTGATAGGGATTGCATTGAATCTGTAGATTGCTTTGGGCAGTAGAGTCATTTTCACAGGGTTGATTCTTCCAATCCAAGAACATGGTATATCTCTCCATCTATTTGTATCATCTTTAATTTCTTTCATCAGTGTCTTATAATTTTCTGCATACAGGTCGTTTGTCTCCTTAGGTAGGTTTATTCCTAGATATTTTATTCTTTTTGTTGCAATGGTAAATGGGAGTGTTTTCTTGACTTCACTTTCAGATTTTTCATCCTTAGTGTATAGGAATGCCAGAGATTTCTGTGCATTAATTTTGTATCTTGCTACTTTACAAAATTCATTGATTGGCTCTAGTAGTTTTCTGGTAGCAACCTTAGGATTCTCTATGTATAGTATCATGTCATCTGCAAATAGTGACAGTTTTACTTTTCCTTTTGCGATTCGGATTCCTTTTATTTCCTTTTCTTCTCTGATTGCTGTGGCCAAAACACCCAAAACTATGTTGAATAAGAGTGGTGAGAGTGGGCAACCTTGTCTTGTTCCTGATCTTAGTGGAAATGCTTTCAGATTTTCACCATTAAGGACAATGTTGGCTGTGGGTTTGTCATATTTGGCCTTTATTATGTTGAGGAAAGTTCCCCCTATGCCTAGTTTCTGTGGGGTTTTTATCATAAATGGGTGTTGAATTTTGTCAAAAGCTTTCTCTGCATCTATTGATATGATCACATGTTTTTTCTCCTTCAATTTTTTGATATGGTGTATCACGTTGATTGATTTGTGTATATTGAAGAATCCTTGCATTCCTGGAATAAACCCCACTTGATCATGGTGTATGATCTGTTTAATGTGCTGTTGGATTCTATTTGCTAGTATTTTGTTGCGGATTTTTGCATCTATGTTCATCAGTGATATTGGCCTGTAGTTTTCTTTCTTTGTGACATCCTTGTCTGGTTTTGGTATCAGGGTGATGGTGGCCTCGTAGAATGAGTTTGGGAGTGTTCCTCCCTCTGTTATATTTTGGAGGAGTTTGAGAAGGGTAGGTGTTAGCTCTTCTCTAAATGTTTGATAGAATTCGCCTGTGAAGCCATCTGGTCCTGGGCTTCTGTTTTTTGGAAGATTTTTAATCACAGTTTCAATTTCAGTGCATGTGATTGGTCTGTTCATATTTTCTATTTCTTCCTGATTCAGTCTTGGCACGTTGTGCCTTTCTAAGAATTTGTCCATTTCTTCCAGGTTGTCCATTTTATTGGCATAGAGTTGCTTGTAGTAATCTCTCATGATCTTTTGTACTTCTGCAGTGTCAGTGTTACTTCTCCTTTTTCATTTCTAAATCTATTGATTTGAGTCATCTCCCTTTTTTTCTTGATGAGTCTGGCTAATGGTTTATCAATTTTGTTTACCTTCTCAAAGAACCAGCTTTTAGTTTTATTGATCTTTGCTATCATTTCCTTCATCTCTTTTTCATTTATTTCTGATCTGATTTTTATGATGTATTTCCTTCTGCTAACTTTGGGTTTTTTTGTTCTTCTTTCTCTAATTGTTTTAGGTTCAAGGTTAGGTTGTTTATTCGAAATGTTTCCTGTTACTTAAGGTAGGATTGTATTGCTATAAACTTCCCTCTTAGAACTGCTTTTGCTGCGTCCCATAGGTTTAGGGTCGTTGGGTCTCCATTTTCATTTGTTTCTAGGTATTTTTTGATTTCCTCTTTGATTTCTTCAGTGATCACTTCGTTATTAAGTAGTGTATTGTTTAGCCTCCATGTGTTTGTATTTTTTACAGATCTTTCCTGTAATTGATATCTAATCTCATAGTGTTGTGGTCAGAAAAGACACTTCATACAATTTCAATTTTCTTAAATTTACCAAGGCTTGATTTGTGACCCAAGATATGATCTATCCTGGAGAATTTTCCATGAGCACTTGAGAAAAATGTCTATTTTGTTGTTTTTGGATGGAATGTCCTATAAATATCAATTAAGTACATCTTGTTTAATGTATCATTTAAAGCTTGTGCTTCCTTATTTATTTTCATTTTGGATGATCTGTCCATTGGTGAAAGTGGGGTGTTAAAGTCCCCTACTATGAATGTGTTACTGTCGATTTCCACTTTTATGGCTGTTAGTATTTGCCTTATGTATTTTGGTGCTCCTATGTTGGGTGCATAAATATTTACAATTGTTATATCTTCTTCTTGGTTCGATCCCTTGATCATTATGTAGTGTCCTTCTTTGTCTCTTCTAATAGTGTTTATTTTAAAGTCTATTTTGTCTGATATGAGAATTGCTACTCCAGCTTTCTTTTGGTTTCCATTTGCATGAAATATCTTTTTTCCATCCCCTTACTTTCAGTCTGTATGTGTCTCTAGGTCTGAAGTGGGTTTCTTGTAGACAGCAAATATATGGGTCTTGTTTTTGTATCCATTTAGCCAATCTGTGTCTTTTAGTTGGAGCATTTAGGCCATTTACATTTAAGGTAATTATCGATATGTATGTTCCTATTTCCATTTTCTTAATTGTTTTGGGTTCGTTATTGTAGGTCTTTTCCTTCACTTGTGTTTCTTGCCAGAGAAGTTCCTTTATCAGTTGTTGTAGAGCTGGTTTGTTGGTGCTGAACTCTCTCAGCTTTTGCTTGTCTGTAAAGGTTTTAATTTCTCCATCAAATCTGAATGAGATCCTTGCTGGTTAGAGTAGTCTTGGTTGCAGGTTTTTCTCCTTCATCACTTTCAATATGTCCTGCCACTCCCTTCTGGCTTGCAGAGTTTCTTCTGAAAGATCAGCTGTTAACCTTATGGGGATTCCGTTGTGTGTTATTTGTTGTTTTTCCCTTGCTGCATTTAATATATTTTCTTTGTATTTAATTTTTGACAGTTTGATTAATATGTGTCTTGTCTTATTTCTCCTTGGATTTATCCTGTATGGGACTCTCTGTGCTCCCTGGACTTGATTAACTATTTCCTTTCCCATATTAGGGAAGTTTTCAACTATAATCTCTTCAAATATTTTCTCAGTCCCTTTCTTTTTCTCTTCTTCTGGAACCCATATAATTCGAATGTTGGTGCATTTAACCTTGTCCCAGAGGTCTCTGAGATTGTCCTCAGTTCTTTTCATTCTTTTTTCTTTATTCTGCTCTGCATTAGTTATTTCCACTATTTTATCTTCCAGGTCACTTATCTGTTCTTCTGCCTCAGTTATTCTGCTATTGATCCCATCTAGAGTATTTTTCATTTCATTTATTGTGTTGTTCATCATTGTTTGTTTCATCTTTAGTTCTTCTAGGTCCTTGTTATATGTTTCTTGCATTTTCTCTATTCTATTTCCAAGATTTTGGATCATCTTTACTATCATTATTCTGAATTCTTTTTCAGGTAGACTGCCTATTTCCTCTTCATTTGTTAGGTCTGGTGGGTTTTTATCTTGCTCCTTCATCTGCTGTGTGTTTTTCTGTCTTCTCATTTTGCTTATCTTACTGTGTTTGGGGTCTCCTTTTTGCAGGCTGCAGGTTCGTAGTTCCTGTTGTTTTTGGTGTCTGTCCCCAGTGGCTAAGGTTGATTCAGTGGGTTGTGTAAGTTTCCTGGTGGAGGGCACTAGTGCCTGTGTTCTGGTGGATGAGGCTGGATCTTGTCTTTCTGGTGGGCTGGTCCACGTCTGGTCGTGTGTTTTGGGGTGTCTGTCGACTTATTATGATTTTGGGCAGCCTCTCTGCTAATGGGTGGGGTTGTGTTCCTGTCTTGCTACCTGTTTGGCATAGGATGTCCAGCACTGTAGCTTGCTTGTCATTGAGTGAAGCTGGGTGCTGGTGTTGAGATGGAGCTCTCTGGGAGATTTTCACCGTTTGATATTATGTGCAGCTGGGAGCTCTTGTGGACCAGTGTCCTGAAGTTGGCTCTCCCACCTCAGAGGCACAGCACTGACTCCTGGCTGCAGCCCCAAGAGCCTTTCATCCACACCGCTCAGAAGAAAAGGGAGAAAAAGTAGAAAGAATGAATTAGTAGAAGTAGAAAGAAAGAAAGAAAGAAAGAAGGAAAGAAAGAAAGAAAGGAGGGAGGGAGGGAGGGAGGGAGCAAGTAAGGAAGAAGGGAAGGAAGGAAAAAAAGAAAGAAAGACGATAAAATAAAATATAATAAAGTAAGATAAAATATAATAAAGTTATTAAAATAAAAAAAATAATAATTAAGAGAAAAAAAATCCAAAAAGCAAAAAAAATGGATGGATCGAACCCTGGAACAAATGGTGGAAGCCAAGCTATACAGACAAAATCTCACACAGAAGCATACACATACACACTCACAAAAAGAGGAAAAGGGGAAAAAATCAAAAAATCTTCCTCTCAAAGTCCACCTCCTCAATTTGGGATGATTTGTTGTCTAAAGGAGGGAAGGAAGGAAAGAAAGAATGAAGATAAAGTAAAGTAAAATAAAGTTATTAAAATAAAAATAATTATTAAGAAAAAACTCAAAAAAAAAAAAAAGGACGGATAGAACCCTCAGACAAATGGTGGAAGCAAAGCTATACAGACAAAATCTCACACAGAAGCATACACATACACACTCACAACAAAAGGAAATGGGGAAAAAATAATAAATCTTGCTCTCAAAGTCCACCTCCTTAATTTGGGATGATTCCTTGTCTATTCATGTATTCCACAGCTGCAGGGTACATTAAGTTGATTGTGGAGCTTTATTCCGCTGCTTCTGAGGCTGCTGGGAGAGATTTCCCTTTCTCTTCTCTGTTCTCACAGCTCCCAGGGGCTCAGCTTTGGATTTGGCCCCGCCTGTGCGCATAGGTCGCCTGAGGGCGTCTGTTCTTTGCTCAGACAGAACGGGGTTAAAGGAGCCGCTGATTCGGAGGCTCTGGCTCACTCAGGCTGGGGGTAGGGAGGGTCCCGGAGTGCAGGGCGAGCCTGCGGCTGCAGAGGCCGGCGTGACATTGCACCAGCCTGAGGCGTGCCGTGCGTTCTTCCGGGGGAGTTGTCCCTGGATTCCGGGACCCTGGCAGTGGCGGGCTGCACAGGCCTCCCGGAAGGGGGGTGTGGATAGTGACCTTTGCTCGCACACAGGCCTCTTGGTGGCGGCAGCTGCAGCCTTAGCGCCTCATGTCTGCCTCTGTGGTCCGCGCTGTTAGCCACGGCTCGCGCCCATCTCTGGAGCTCCTTTCCAGACTTTTCCCCTGACTCCCTCCCGGCCAGACGTGGCGCACTAACCCCCTGCAGGCTGTGTTCACGCACCAACACCAGTCCTCTCCCTGCGCTCCAACCGAAGCCCGAGCCTCAGCTCCCAGCCCCGCCCACCCCGGCGGGGGAGCAGACAAGCCTCTCAGGCTGGTGAGTGCCAGTCGGCCCTGAGCCTCTGTGCGGGAATCTCTCCGCTTTGCCCTCCACACCCCTGTTGCTGTGCTCTCCGTCGCGGCTCCGAAGGTGCCCCCTTCCACCACCCGCAGTCTCCGCCCACGAAGGGTCTTCCTAGTGTGTGGACACTTTTCCTCCTTCACGGCTCCCTCCCACTGGTGCAGGTCCCATCCCTATCCTTTTGTGTCTGTTTATTCTTTTTTCTTTTGCCCTACCGAGGTACGTGGGGGGTTTCTTGCCTTTTGGGAGGTCTGAGGTCTTCTGCCAGTGTTCAGTAGGTGTTCTGTAGGAGTTGTTCCACGTGTAGATGTATTTCTGTTGTATATGTGGGGAGGAAGGTGATCTCGGCGTCTTACTCTTCTGTCATCTTCCCGGAAGTCTCCCTACACCCTTTTAAGATGGCAAACTTAATCGATAAAATGTGTGTGTTCTGACTGCTCCACCGACTGACCATTACCCCATTTCTCTCCCTCTCCTCAGATCTCCCTATTCCCTGAGACACAACAATATTAAAATTAAGTCAATTAATAACCCTTCAATGGCCTTTAAGTGTCAAATGAAAGGAAAACCACACACCTCTCATTTTAAATCAAAAGCTAAACATGATGAAGATTCATGACAAAGGCACGTTGAAAGCTTAGAGAGGCTGAAAGCTAGGCCTTTGGTGCCAAACTGTTAGCCATGTTTTGAATGCAAAAGAAGTTCTTAGAGGAAGTTAAAAACGCTACTCCAGCGAAAACACAAATGATAAGAAAGTTAAACAGCCTTATTGCTGATGTGGAGAACGTTTTAGTGGTCTGGATAGAAGACCAAACCACCTACATTTCTTTAAGACAAAGCCTTATCCAGATCAAGGCCCTAACTCTCTTCAATCCTGTGAAGAGGTGAAGAAGCTACAGAAAAAAAAGTCCGAAGATAGTAGAGGTTGTTTCATGGGGTTTAAGGAATGAAGCCATCTTCATAACAGTGAGTCACTTTTTTATACAGCAGAGATTGACACAACATTGTGAATCAACTATATTTAAATTTAAAAAAAATGTTCAAGGTGAAGCAGCAAGTGCTGATGTAGAAGCTGCAGCAAATTATCCAGAAGGTCTAGTGAAGATAATTAATGAAGATGGCTACACTACACAACAGATCTTCAATGTAGACAAAACAGCCTTATGTTGGAGTAAGATATCATCTAGGACTTTTATAGCTAGAGATGAGAAGTCAATTCCTGGCTTCAAAGTTTCAAAGCACATGCTGACTCTCTTGTTTAGGGATAATGCTGCTTGTGATTTTAAGTTGAAGCCAATGCTCATTTACCATTCTGAAAAACCTAGGACCCTTAACAATTATGCTAAATTTACTCTGTGTGTGCTCTATAAATGGAACAACAATGTCTTCATGACTGCACATCTGTTTGCAACATGGTTTACCTAATATTTTAAGCCCACTGTTGAGACCTACTGCTCAGAAAAAAAGATTCCTTTCAAAATGTTACTGATTATTGACAATGAGATCGGTCACACAAGAGTGCTGATAAAGATGTACAATGAGAGTAATGTTTTAATGTCTTCAAATGCAATATCTATTCTCCACCCTAGAAATCAAGGAGCAATTTTGATTTTCAAGTCTTATTACTTACGAAATACATTTTGTAAGGCTATAGTTGTCATAGAAAGTGATTCTTCTGATTGATCTGGGCAAAGTTAATTGAAAACACTCTGGAAAGGATTCACCACCTAAATGCCATTAAGGAGATTTGTTATTAATGGGAAGAGGTCAAAATATCAACATTAACAGGAGTTTCAATGAAGTTAATTTCAATCTTCATGGATGACTTTGGGGGTTTAAGGCTTCAGTGGAGGAAGTAGCTGCAGATGTGGTGGAAATAGCAAAAGAACTAGAATTAGAAGTGGAACCTGAAGATGTGACTGAATTGCTACAATCTATGATAAAACTTGAACAGATGAGGAGTTGTATCTTACTGATGAGCAAAGAAAAGTGGTTTCTTGAGATGGAACCTATTCCTGGTGAAGATGCTGTGAGGGTTATTGAATTGATAACAATAGATTTAGAATATTACATAAAATTTAGTTGATAAGGCAGTGTCAGGGTTTGAGAAGATTGATTCCAATTTTGGAAGAAGTTCTACTGTGGGTAAAATGCTATCAAACAGCATTGCATGCTATAGAGGAATTATTTATGGAAGAGTCAATCAATGTGGCAAACTTCATTGTTTTCTCATTTTAAGAAATTGTCACAGCCACCCCAGTCTTCAGCAACCAACAGCCACTCTGATTATAGGCAACCATCAACATGGTGGCAAGACCCTCCACCTGCAAAATTATTACAACTCTCTGAAGGCTCAGATGATGGTTAGCATTTTTAGCAATGAATTATTTTTAATTAGCATATGTACATTTTTTAAACATAATGCTATTTCACACTTAATAGACTACAGTATAGTGTAAACATAACTTTTGTATGCACTGAGAAACCAAAAATTTGTGTGACTCACTTTATTGAGACATTCACTTTATTGTGGTGGTCTGGAATTGAACGTGCAATATCTCCAATGTACACCTGTACATATTAAATATTGTTTAAAGAATAAATGAGCATGAGTCTTTTGGGGAGCAGTCCTAGAAATCTTAACTTCTAGGTTGAGGTTTTGGTCATCTACTCTTTGATTCTAGAATTTCTCGTCTTTTTCTGGTAACATCTTCCTCTAATTTGTTATCCCCAGCAACAACTCCTCTTATTTTCTGTTGGCTAGAAGGAGTAGACTTGCTATTAAATAACAATCAGACTAATTACATTCCACTTTGATTTGCAAAGTGAGACTAATACTTTTTCTTGTCAGTTTTTTGGAGATTGTCTATTATGTTTTTTATTTACATAAAATACTAGCAATTTGATGGTGGTAGGGAGAGACATGAATTTAGTTGAGGGATTAAGAAGGACTTGTGAAAACTAGGGATATGTGAATCTATAAATCTAAGGCTAAATGAGTTCAATAAAGAGTGATGATCCTCTAATTTAACTATATTTATTATTACATGCTGAGAATTATCTAAAACTCCATAATATTAATATTTCAGAGAATTGATTGTCATATGAAACTCTTCATTTTAAAAACTGGCCTCAAAATCTAGCCAAAAATAGTTCCTTATTTTCATTCCCCATCAATCCATTTGACATTTTTAGTACTTCTTGGATTTGAGACTAGGACAAAAATAACAGAAGCACATATTATAATAGTTATTTCTGAATCCAAGAACTTCATAAGTGCACAAAATAAATGTTTTATAAACTACAAAATAAAACTGCTGCTGGGATGACTGAACATATTTCTATAAAATGAAAATAAAAGTCATATTCATTAAAAATAAGTTTATATATGTTATAATATTATTTGAATTATTACAAAAAAATTAAGAGTTAGGGAGTATGAAGTATTTTGGTTTTCCTCTCACTTTTATTCTCATCAGTGGTCTGTGGAATAATTGGTTTAATGAATGAATTCCAGACAGTCCTTTGAGCTGGTTAAAAATGCCAGAACAAGATGTTCTCATGTCATAACATCTACTTCTTTTTGAAGCTTATATTAAGAATTATTTCTATGAAGACTTTTCTCATATTTGTTCTTCTCTCTCTCCTTTCAGAGAGAATCTTTGTACAAGCCAGTGTTCCATGTATGGATTTCTATTTGAACATCTGTAAATGTGACTGAACTTATTCGTTTACATGTTTGTCTCACTCATCCTGTGGACTCAGAGCCCTGCTTCTTAAGGACAAGGATCGGATCTCGCTCCCCTTGTTTCCCTAGTACCTGACACTGAGTGTAAGATTTAATAGTCCTAATTTTAATCCCTGTCAGTGTTCATATCTCTTACATGTCAAATTGTAGTATCCTTCTGCTCTGACACTGGGCTTAGTGATATAAGTAGCTTTGGTCAATGAGATGTTAACAAATTGTGATACAAAGGTTGGCTTGAAATGTGCTTGTGTGATTGGGCTTGCTTGCACTTGCATTCTGCCATTACTATGAGAACATGCCCATGTTAACCTGCTGGAGGTTGAAAGACACAGAATCACTCCTGATTTTCTAGGTGAGGCCATCTTAAATCACTTAACGAACAGCCAGCTCCTACCTATGTGAGCAAGACTAGCTGAAACCAGAAGAACTGCTATTCAGCCATTCCAGATTCATAAAAATAATTTTGTATTGTTATATACAAGTTAGGTTTTGATGTTGCTACTTGCAGTCATTTTGGCATTAAATAGCTAATTCAAAGAGAAAAGCACATAGGATGTGCTTCATAATTGAGCAATGAAGGATGCTTCTAGGTGGCACAAGGAAAAGGAAAAAAAGATGAAGAGGAAAGCAAAGGTAGAAGACATGTTTGCCTCCTAAAATCCTCTTATTAAAACTCCCTCACTATAGCTCCACTCATATTAAAATAGTAGATAAGATGAAAAAGGAAACTTTTCTTGGCTCTAAGCCATTGAGCCTGGGGAAAAAAAATGAAGCTGATATTAACTGAATGCTACTATGCCCCAGACATTTTCACACATGTTATTTCATTTAATCCTCATGTCAACTCAGGAGATAGGAATTGTTGTCCCCCTTTCAGAATGAGAATAATTAGGCTCAATGGAGTAACTTGCCTAAGGTTATACATTTAAAAAGGCATAGAGTTAGTGAGAGAAAGCTCATTGTGGAAACTGTATTTATGAGGTGGAGGAGTGAGGCATACAATGAACAGATTTAGAAAGCCTAATGCCAATTGGAGACTAATAAAAATATTTATTGACCACCTACCATGTGTTAAATACTTTGCTAAGTACTGAAATATAATAAACATTGAAGAATGATATTATTTGAAGGTATAATGAAATAAAATCAAAATATATATTGTAAATGCTGGAGAAATCACTAAAATTTTAAACCAGAGAGGTATCACTAATAAGCAAATAAAAGAGATAAAATGAAATTTAAAAAAATAATCTCAAGTTATGCAAAAGAAGATAATAAAACAAAAACGGGAATGTGATGAATAGAAAATAAATAGCAAGATAGATATAAAGTCTACCATATCAATAATATAAAGGGCTTAAAAATTCTAATTACAAGACATAGATTTAAAAATTAGGGCTTCCCTGGTGGCGCAGTTGTTGAGAGTCCGCCTGCCAATGCAGGAGACACAGGTTCGTGCCCTGGTCCGGGAAAATCCCACATGCCGTGGAGCGGCTGGGCCCGTGAGCCATGGCCACTGAGCCTGCGCGTCTGGAGCCTGTTCTCCACAATGGTAGAGGCCACAACAGTGAGAGGCCTGCGTGCCGAAAAAAAAAAAAAGATGAAAATTCCAAGACCTACCTATATGCTATCTATAAAAAACCCACTTTAAATATAATGATAGAGGTTAAAAGTAAAAGAAAGGAAATAAAGGTATCACGTAAAAACAGATTGAAAGAAGGCTGGAGTGCTATACTAATAGCAGCCCAAGTATGTAGACTTCAAAACAAGGAATACTACTAGGGATAGAGTTGGATATTTCATAAGAATAAAGAGATAAATTCATCAAAGAGACATTAAAATCCCTAAATAAGCATGTATCTAATAATAGGATTTTAATATACACCAAACAAAAACTTATAGAAATGAATGGAGAAGAGGCAGAGCCACAATTATAGTTGAAGGGCTCAAGATTCCTATCTTAGTAATTGAGGTAAAGTGACAAGGAAGCAAAATTTGGTTGTTTATTCATTGCATACTTTTATTCTCTTTTTCTCTGAGACTGGATATTTATCAATATAGAGAGGAATATAATAAAAAATAGGTGCCCCTTCTTTTTGGACCCTAATTTGTTCTATGAACCCTAATTTGTTCTATCTCTTCTTTTTTATGGAGTCAGTTTTTCAAGTTAAAATGGCAGCTCTAGCATATCGGCAAAAAATAATAAATTTTAAAAATTTAATATCATTTAGTATAAGTAAAGAGCCAAATTGTACTCTGACATTCTGTAGACCCACTCTGATCATGGCATGATGAATTTTTTCAATCCAAGGAGGCTTCAGCCAGTATCTTCAGGCAAATCAAATCTACAGATACTTTCTCCTACTTTGTGTCCTCCTCATTCCTTTAACTAAGCCCCTTTCCTATTTCCTATCTCAGATGTCAGTATAGAATAACTGATAATTACAGGGACATTATTATACTTTAATGATAAAATGGCTACTTGTAAGGATTGCTCTACTACTATAATTACTCTTCATAATAGTTGCTGCTACATTAGTTATTGCTATATTTTTATCCACATTGTCATATATATTTTAATTCTCAAGGTTTCTCTCCTGTAATCTGTCTCATTTTCTCCCTATTTCTAGGTAGAGGAGTTTGTCATGGCATTCAAAACTTACCTCAAAGCCAGAGGTTTTGGTCACTAGACAAACATCCATGCTTTGAAGTTTGACATTTTAGACACGTTTTTGATCATGTGTAGCTCTTCCAAGCTCTGCATGATTCTTTGTGTAGTCCCATCTCTGGAAAAATGTTTTCTTTTTCCTTTGAGAAAAATGGAAATTTTGTAATATCATAACTAGTACAATTTTTAATTACACATTTTAAAGTAAGCAAAATTAAGCTTTGCATTAAAAGTATATACAACATACAATTAATATTTATCCCCAAACTTCAAAGATGGCTCAACATCAGGAAATCTATATTAACAAATTAAAGAAAATTGATAAACATAATTATCTCATATTTCTTTACTAGATAAAGTAAAACTATTCAGTATATCTCAACTCACATTCTTGATATTAAAATATATCATCTCTTCTTAGAAAATTAAAAAGAGAATTTTATGCCTTGATAAACAGTATAATACATAAAACCACAACCAACATTATCCTTAATGGTGAAGTATAATGCATTTGAATTGAAATTAGGAATAAGATAATAATATCTACTATTACTGCTAATATTTCAACATAATTCTTGAATTGATACCCATTGTAATAAGACAAGAATATTTCATTCATTTTAAATATTAAAAGGTATATTGATCAGGTATTATTAACTTATGACAACAGAAATCACAGTTGGTAGACTAAACACAAAGGTATTTATTAATCATTGGAGAAGCAGAATCGACCAGGAATAACTCTTAAAACCACATCAAAGAACTAGACCCCCGAAGGGAGCTACTGTCTTTGTCTTGAGGAAGCTATCATATCAGGAATTTGCCTGCCATTGAGAAAGTTACCAAATCAGATGCTGGCTGCAGAACCATGATGTCTTTGCTACAAATGTGCCAGAAAAATGCATGACTTGCATTTGCCTCTCTCTTCACATAACTCATTTCCAAATTAAAGTGAGATTTGAGCGCATGTGATTTATTGAACCTAAATTATATTCAGAATCCTAGCTGTAAGAGACTGGGAGAGGTAGGGCACAGATTCCATTTGCTGTAGCTAAAAGAGGGTTCAAATGGATGTTGAGTAAGCCTACTCATGGTCTCTATCACAAAATGGAAGGAACAAAACAGTCATTTTCTCACAGACCATATATTGCTCAACACAGAAAAATCTGAGAGAAGCAACTAAAACTCCAGTAAAATATCTATAATCATTCCCAAACTAGATTAATACAATATATTTAAAAGAGTTACTGTACAAAAAATTAATCAGTTGAAGAATGGAACATAGTGATCATATTCACAATTGCAACAAAAATTTTCAATATTGAGGAATACAATTTATAAGATATGTATAAGATTATATGAAAATAAGTTACAAAAATATGCTTAATATAGTAATATATGGAGATATAGCCTATTTTCTTATATAGAAAGACTGAATAGCATAATGACCATCTGCATTTCATTTTTTTTTTGTATTTAATATTCCACATATACTTTTTTAATTGAATTTTATTTGATTGTCACAAATATTCATTTTTATGGACTTTACACACCTTATTTTAAAGTGGATTTCTTGGATCATATATATTTGTGCCAATTTTGCTATGATAATTAAAAAAAAAAAATTCACCTTTTGATCCTCTTAGCCCATTTCTCCCATCCACAACCCCTTGCCTCTGGCAACCATCATTCAGTTCTCTGTATATATGAGTTTTTTGTTTTTGTATTTAGATTCCCCATATAAGAGAGATCATATGCCATTTTTTTTTCTGTATCACTCATTTGACTTAGCATAATGCCCTCAAGGTCCATCCATGTTGTCACAAATGGCAAGATTTCATTCTTTTTAATGTCTGAGTAATATTACTTTGTACATATATGTAGCACAGTTTTTTGTGTCCATTCATCCATTGATGAACACTTAAGTTGTTTTTATATCTTAGCTATTGCAAATAGTCCTGCAATGAACATGGGGGTTCATATATCTTTCTGAGTTACTGTTTTTGTTTTCTTTGGATAAATAACAAGAAGTGGAATTGCTGGATCATATGGTAGTTCTATTTTTAATTTTTTGAGTAACTTCTATACTGGTTTCCGTAGTTGCTGCACCAATTTATGTTCCCACCAACAGTGCACCAAGGGTTTCCTTTTCTCCACATTCTTTGCCAACTTGTTATATCTTTTTGAAGATAACCATTCTGACATGTGTGAGGTGATATCTCATTGTGGTTTTGATTTGCATTTCCCTGATAATTAGTAATGTTAGGCATTTTTCATGTGTCTGTGGCCATCTGCATGTCTTCTTTGGAAAAACGTCTATTCAAGAATTCTGACAATTTTTTAATTGGGTTGTTTGCTTTTTGATATTGTGTTGTATGATTTCTTTATATATTTTGAATATTAATCCCTTATCAGATATATGGTTTGAAAATATTTTCTCCCATTCAGTAGGTTGACTTTTCATTTTGTTGCTGGCTTCCTTTGCTGTGTATAAGCACTTTAGATTGGTATACTCCCACTTGATTATTTTTGCTTTTGTTGCTTTTACTTTTGGTGTTAGATTTTGAAAAAAATTCATTGCCAAGATCTATGTCAAGGGGCTTACCACCTATGCCTTTTTTTTTTTTTTAGGAGTTTTATGATTTTATGTCTCATGTTCGAGCCTTTTTTCTGTTAATTTTTGGGTACAGTGTAAGATAGTGGACGAGTTACATTCTTTTGCATGTTTTACTCAAAACTTTTCTATGGTATTTGACACCTTTAGCTTTTCATTCACTTATTACTTGTGTCATCTAAAAAATTAACTTTAAATTTGCAGACTCTTTTGTGTCTAGCATTTTTCCCTCATTCCAAATAATTTCCTGTAATTACAGATAAAATTCCAATAGACTTATTCATATTATTATTATAACTCACATATACTGAGCATTATACATTGAACCGGCTACTGTGCTAAGTGTCTAACTTGTAGTACTTTTGTAATTCTTTCCAGGACCACCTTAGTTTAGTACCATTATTGTGTACCAGGTACTTGTTAAATGCTTTATTGATATTCTCTCATTTATCCTTCCAACAATCCTAGAATTTGGCTACTATCATTTACTTTCATTTTCAGGTCAGGACACAGCGGTTTTGAGAGGTTAGATAACTTTCACAAGGTGGCACAGCTCCTCTGTTGTTGAGATAGGATATGAAGCTAGTTTGTCTGATTCCAGAAACCATACTTTCAGCCACAAAATTGTACGTCCCCTTCTTCAAGATTATAAATATTCTGAGTCATAATGGGAAATCTCAAGCAGTTACCAAACAGATGTGGAACACAATTGTGTCTTGACTTTTAAAATTTAATAGGTATAATTTTAGTTGAAGAGGCCTGACTTGGTAGTCATGAGTGAAGCTCTGCTTAGTCATAGAACAATATTAAATCCTTCATTTACTACCAAGATTTAATGCTCCCACCCTGACCAATGCATGCCATCTTCCAGGGCCAGCTCTTTCATTAAGGGCTGGCCAGTTTGGACTCATTATAACTTCACTGAGAGTTAGAACTTAGTACTTTAAGTCTTAGACTCTACAAGCATTTAATCATTCTAATTGTTTTGTTACCTGTCATGGCATGAATATAATTGCCTTTGTTTCAACATTTTGTATTCCTCCATAGGAATCTCTGAAATATGACTTTTATCTCTTGTAAACTGGAGTAAATAAAATACAAAGGAGTTGTGTGCAACATAAGCCTCATATGTCACTAGCATTCTCTTTTGTCCTTTTATATTGTGGTGCTAAGCTTCTAGATAAATACTATTTTATGAATTTAAACAACTTTTCTTGATCATAGCTTTCTTCCATCTACTATACCTTGTTTCCAATCAATTCTTACCAATTCATTTTTATCATGATTTGAATTTTTAAAATTTCTCTTTTTTGCCTTAATATACCAATTTCCCACCATTTCATTCTGCTTTCTGTGTAATGTTTTAATTCTAATACAGTGACATTTTTACCTTAATCACTTGGTGAGTTTCCTCATCAATCTTGATCAATTCTTATTCAATAGGTTATTTTTCTACATGCCTTGCTAATTACTGGCTTGGCAACATAAGCTTTAAGCTTTGTGGTATAGATGCATTTGTTGTCCTTAATATCTCCTATTGGTTTTTTCTTTCCTTTCATAAACCTCATTACCAGGTCTGATTTTCATATTTATCAAGGTTTGTCATTTCAAAGGTAAATGTTTTCGTCCTTTCTACCATTGATGTTCACATTTGTCACAACTTTGTCAACCAACATAATTTCTCTTAACAAATCTTTAAATATTATGAACACTGATTAGATAAGCTCATAAATATTCACCAAACTAACACACATACCAAAGAAAACATGTCATTGGAAATATTAGCAGTATGTTTAAACAGCAGCAAAAGGAGCTTGACTAAATCACAAAAAGAAAATATTTTAGGCTTAAATGCAAATATATGAGCACAGACTACCTTGCCACAAAGCAAAACTTAGCAAATTATTAGCCACCCAATTAAACCTAGTACCAGCACTGAGATAAGTAAAAATTGCAAAGAAATTATATCCATGTAACTGGGCTTGAAATTATTCATCTGAAAAGTTGTATAAGATATCAGCTATGGGGACTTCCCTGGTGGTGCAGTGGCTAAGAATCCACCTGCCAATACAGGATACCTGGGTTAGATCCCTGCTCTGGGGAGATCTCACATGCCACAGAGCAGCTAAGCCTGTGCACAACTACTGAGCCTGTGCTCCAGAGCCCACATGCCACAACTACTGAAGCCCACACACTCTAGGGCCCGTGTGCCACAACTACTGAGTCTGAGTGCTGCAACTACTAAAGCCCGTGTGCCTAGATGCCGTGCTCTGCAACAAAAGAAGCCACTGCAATGAGAAGCCCACACACTGAAACAAAGAGTAGCCCCCCTCACCACAACTAGAGAAAGCCCGCATACAGCAACGAAGACCCAATGCAGCCAAAAAAAAAAAAAAGATATCAGCTATGCAAGATTGATGAGACTGAATGTCTTTGGCCTCAGTAAGGAGACACTATAGAATGTAAAGTCAGCCTCACTTGGACTCCAGAGTGTATTTATATGAATTTTATGTTCAGGGCTGATATTACTATAATAGGAGTAAAGGGAAAGCTGCACATGTACAAACTTTTGCGTGAGATGAATAAGGTAAAGTGCATTTCAAAAACTATATGGCAATTTTGTAACCTGCCAAGTTGGATAAGCTTCTGGCCAAAAAAGGTACACAAAATAATCAAAACTCCAGAGGCTATATTCATGATTTGTTGCCATGAAAATTAAGGTTTGGGCCAAAAATGAAATAATGAATTTCTTAACTTTACTTTTCTCTATTAATTAAAATTTTAACTCAGGATGGTTTGTTCATTCCTTTGATTGACCTCATTGGTATCTCCCAAGCCTGAAATAGCTCTCTCTAGGAAGTGGCATCCTTACAGGATTTCCATTTTTTTAATGTATAATAAAATATCTGGCAATCAGCAACACTTGAAAACTCAGGCTTTGCATATTTAAAAATCCCAGAAAGACAACTTAAACTGCTCTATACTAAGAGAACAAAATTTAGAAATATATACACTTTATATTAGAATACTAAAATTGACCAAATCACAATGTTTTTAATAATGATGAAAGAGAACCCATAAAATATTTGTAAAGTCAGTATAGCAGTGTAATGGCTTTAAAGAGGGTCTGCAGCTCTTATATCCTGTGACAACATTTTGGCTATATGTGTTAGTCAGTCTCTAAGGTAACCCCCAATGAATTCTGCCTCTGGATATTCATGTCCTGGCTCCATTCTCCCCTTGAGTGAGGACCAGATGACTCGTGACTCCCTTTTAAACAATAGAATACAGCAAAAGTGAAGAGATGTCACATATGAGAATAGGTTACCAAGAGATTACACCCTTGGGTGGCCTCTTTTGCTCTCTCACTGTCTTGCTCACTCACTCTGAGTTGTCATGTTTTGAGCTGCCTTACGGAGAGTCCCACATGGCAAGGAACCGATGTCTCCATCTATCAGCCAGTGAAGACCTGCAGCCTTCCAAGAACTATGTGAGTACATTTGGAAGTGGATCCACCCTTAGTAGCACCTTGAGGTGATTGCAGAACCTACTGATAACTACTTAATTGCAGCCTTGTGAGAGACTTTGTGTCAGAGACACACAGATGAGGCACATCTAGATTCCTGACCCACAGAAAATGTGAGATAATAAATGTTTGTTGTTTTAAGCCACTATATATTGAGGTTATTTGCTAGACTGCAATAGACAACTAATGCACCATAGTAGCGTTATTTATTATTTTTTGTTCATTATGACTAAGGATCTTCTTATATATTAGTAAGGTAGATGAAAAGGGATAAGACAAAATACTTTAAATTAAAACTCTATTGTTAACTTTGGAAGGTAATTTACACACCAAGGACTGACGATTCTCTCTTTAAAATGTTGCATTCTATCGTCACTTCATAGCATTAATAGGATCTAAGCATTAACCCACGTGAGGCTTGCATTACAGAGAAGTTAAACTGCAAATATGATGATTTGCAACAAGGTAAGTGTGAAAGTAGAGAGAAAATATCACTATAGTCTTGCTGGAGAAGGACATTAAGACAGAATTCTCCTTCAGCTTCTCCATTGAAAAATACCTCTCAACATTAAGTATTACCATATATATCTAGTTAGTCACACCAGAGCTCAGCTTCATACCTGAACCTAAGTAAACACTGGGGATACCGTCATGCTTTTGTTTTCCCACACAAAATTTAGTGAAATTAGAAGGAAAAACAATAAGAAAAAGAGTTCAGTTCATAAGTATGCCAAAATGGGGAGGGGAAACATCTTCTTGTAAGTTCACTGTGAGGAACTCACTGATTTTTCTTCATTTTTTGTATTGTTTTGTTTTGTTTTGTGAGACACTTCAAGACTGTTAGAAGGTATGCTCAGATATGCAACAGATTATGAACTGATTTGCAGGGGAAGTATTTTTTCTTTGGCAGTAAGTATAAAAGCTGAGACAGTTCCAATCTGCACAGCCTCATTGGCCACAGAAAGTAGTAAGTTGTCATTAACATCTACTGCTAGTCACTGTAGAGTGTTCTCAAGTGATAGACCCATGAAGAAGATGAAAACCTTGTAGGCATAGAGAAGAAGTATTAGTCCAAATGAATTATTGAAAGAATCGAATTAAGGAACTTTCTAAATATATTCATTTCCTAGGGTTGCTGTAACAAAGTATCACAAACCAGGTAGCTTAAAACAATAGAAATTTAGTCTCTCACAGTTCAGGAGGCCAGACATCCAAAATCAAGGTGTTGGCAGGGATGGTTCATTTTGGAGGCTCTGAGAGAGAAACCATCCATGCCTGTCTCCTAGTTTCTGATGGTTGTTGATAAGCCTTGGCATTCCTTGACTTGTAGACACATCATTCTAATGTCTACCTCCATCTTAACATTATATTCTATTTTGTGTCCCTGAGTCCTCTCCACTTCTCAAAAGGACACCAGTCATTGGATTTAAGATCCTCCCTAAATCCGGAATGATTTCATGTAGAGATCCTTAATTAATTACTTCTGCAAAACCCTATTTCCAAATAAGATCATATTCTGAGGTTCCAGATAGACATGAATTTTGGGAGGACATTATTCACCCCACTACACTAAAGTTAGGTGTATAAAAAAGGTAGCAATGTCCTGCTTGAATATTTGTATGAACTAAATTTACAAACACAGTCAGGCATTGGTTAAGATTTACCCAAAAATTTTAAAAGATTCAAAATCAAATGTAGGATAGGTACTTACAATAAGATTTTGTAGTCCTTATTTTTGTTTGAGAGATCAGACTTATTAGAATGTTGTTGTCAGACAGTATTAAAAAAATGTCAGTCGCCATGGTCCCCTCAAGGATATTTGGCAACTATGCTAGGCATTCTGCACTGCAAACTTCACAAACAATGCAAAGGCAGAAATTCTCAACTCTAAACATTTGCTGAAGGATATGCATTCTGGAATAGGCAATTAATTCATGCATGGGTGACACTGAATCACCCAGTAAATGACCCAGTGGTAAACCATATGATTCCTACTTTGATTCACTAACTTTCAATAAAATCAAATTGACTTAAGGATAGGAAGTTGAACTACTTCTTACAAGTTTCTACATGCTGCTCCATGTTGCTTTTCTCTTCATTTCACATACTTGCCTGGATAATGGTTTGTTATTGGAGTATATATCACTTGCCTAACCTCTAATAAATTAGTGTTTAAAATTACTAATAAATTAATGTTTAACATTTTGAAAAGTAGCATTCCAGTGTTGGGGAGCATAGAATGAAATAAATACTACCAAACGTTGCTAATGAGAATTATCTTCCATAGAGCCTTTCTAGTGTGAATTCTGGAAATATGTCACAAGTCTTAAGAATACTCATATTCTTGTCAAAACATCCACTTAAAAATAAATTGATAGCGCTTCCATGGTGGCACATTGGTTGAGAGTCTGCCTGCCGATGCAGGGGACACAGGTTCGTGCCCCAGTCCAGGAGGATCCCACATGCTGTGGAGTGGCTGGGACCGTGAGCCATGGCCACTGAGCCTGTGGATCTGGAGCCTGTGCTCTGCAACGGGAGAGGCCACAGCAGTGAGAGGCCCACATACAGCAAAAAAAAAAAAAAAAAAAGATAAGTACACAAAAACGTATGTTCTAGAATATTCATGGCAGTATTGTTTATAAGAGTGAAAAAATAGAAATATCCTAAATGTCCCAAACAAGGTTTTGATTATATACAAGTGAAGACATAGAAAAAAATGGAATGAAATACTATGTGGTCATTAAAAGTAATTTAGTTGAAAAATACTTAATGACATAAAGGATCTTTATGGGTGATTGTGAAGTGAAAAAAAGTAAAACAAGACAATATAAAAAATGTGATCTCATTTATGTAAAAAAATGCCAAGAAAGAAAATCCTAAATGTATATAGATTAAAATGTTAATGGGGGGGGACAAGGGGAAGATAAAGGAAGAGTAAGACACGGAGATCACCTTCCTCCCCACAGATACACCAGAAACACATCTACACGTGGAACAACTCCTACAGGACACCTACTGAACGCTGGCAGAAGACCTCAGACTTCCCAAAAGGCAAGAAACCCCCCAAGTACCTGGGTAGGGCAAAAGAAAAAAAGAAAAAACAGAGACTAAAGGATAGGGACGGGACCTGCACCAGTTGGAGGGAGCTGTGAAGGAGGAAAGGTTTCCACACACTAGAAGCCCCTTTGCGGGCAGAGACTGCGGGTGGTGGAGAGGGGAGCTTCGGAGCCGCAGAGGAGAGCACAGCAACAGGGGTGCAGAGGGCAAAGCGGGGAGATTCCCACACAGAGGACCAGTGCTGACTGGCACTGATCAGCCTGAGAGGCTTGTCTGCTCACACGCTGGGGTGGGAGAGGCTGCGAGCAGAGGCTCTGCGGAGAGGACTGGGGTTGGCCGCGTGAACACAGCCTGCAGGGGGATACTGCATCATGGCTAGCTGGGAGGGAGTCCGGGGAAAGGTCTGGAGCTGCCGAAGAGGCAAGAGACTTTTTCTTCCCTCTTTGTTTCCTAGTGCGCGAGGAGAGGGGATTAAGAGCTCTGCTTAAAGGAGTTCCAGAGACAGGCGCGAGCCGCGGCTAAAAGCACAGACCCCAGAGAAGGGCAGGAGACACTAAGGCTGCTGCTGCCGCCACCAAGAAGCCTGTGTGCGAGCACAGGTCACTATCCACACCTCCCTTCCGGGGAGACTGTGCGGCCCGCCACTGCCATGTTCCCGGGATCCAGGGACAACTTCTCCGGGAGAACGCACGGTGAGCCTCAGGCTGGTGCAACGTCATGCCGGCCTCTGCAGATGCAGGCTTGCTCCACACTCCGTGCCCCTCCCTCCCCACGGCCTGAGCAAGCCAGGGTCCCCAAACCAGCGGCTCCTTTAACCACATCCTGTCTGAGCGAAAAACAGACGCCCTCCGGTGACCTACACGCAGAGGCAGGGCCAAATCCAAAGCTGAGCCCTTGGGAGCTGTGAAAACAAAGAAGAGAAAGGGAAATCTCTCCCAGCAGCCTCAGAAGCAGTGGATTAAAGCTCCACAATCAACTTGATGTACCCTGAATCTGTGGAATATATGAAAAGACAACAAATCAACCCAAATTGAGGAGGTGGACTTTGAGAGCAAGATTTATGAATTTTTCCACTTTTCCCCTTTTTTCTGAGCTGTGTGGATGAAAGGCTCTTGGTGCTACAACCAGGAGTCAGTGCTGTGCCTCTGAGGTGGGAGAGCCAACTTCAGGACGCTGGTCAAAAAGAGACCTCCCAGCTCCACATAATATCAAATGGCAAAAATCTCCCAGAGATCTCCATCTCAATGCCAGCACCCAGCTTCACTCACTGACAAGCAATCTACAGTGCTGGAAACCCTATGCCAAAACGCTAGCAAAACAGGACCACAACCCCACCCATTAGCAAAGAGGCCGCCTAAACTCATAATAAGTCAACAGACACCCCAAAACACACCACCAGACTTGGACCTGCCCACCAGAGAGACAAGATCCAGCCTCTTCCACCAGAACACAGGCACAAGTCTCCTCCACCAGGAAGCCTACACAACCCACTGAACCAACCATAGCCACTGGGGACAAACACCAAAAACAAAGGGAACTACGAACCAGCAGCCTGCAAAAAGGAGACCCCAAACACAGTAAGATAAGCAAAATGACAAAACATAAAAACACACTGAAGATGAAGAAGCAAGGTAAAAACCCACCAGAACTAACAAATGAAGACAAAATAGACAGTTTACCTGAAAAAGAATTCAGAATAATGATAGTAAAGATGATCCAAAATCTTGGAAATAGAATAGACAAATTGCAAGAAACATTTAACAAGGACCTAGAAGAAACAAAGATGAAATAAACAACGATGAACAATACAATAAATGAAATTTAAAATACTCTAGATGGAATCAATAGGAGGATAACTGAGGCAGAAGAACGGATAAGTGACCTGGAAGATAAAAGAGTGGAAATAACTACTGCAGGGCAGAATAAAGACAAAAGAATGAAAAGAACTGAGGACAGTCTCAGAGACCTCTGGTACAACATTAAATGCACCAACATCCGAATTAAAGGGGTTCCAGAAGAAGAAGAGAAAAAGAAAGGGACTGAGAAAATATTTGAAGAGATTATAGTGGAAAACTTCCTTAATATGGGAAAGGAGATAGTTAAAAGTCCAGGAAGCAGAGAGAGTCCCATACATGATAAATCCAAGGAGAAGCATGCAAAGACACATATTAATCAAACTGTCAAGAATTAAATACAACGAAAGCATGTTAAAAGCAGCAAGGGAAAAACAACAAATAACACACAACGGAATCCCCATAAGGTTAACAGCTGATCTTTCAGAAGAAACTCTGTAAGCCAGAAGGGAGTGGCAGGACATATTTAAGTGAGGAAGGAGAGAAACCTACAACCAAGATTACTCTACCCAGCAAGGAACTCATTCAGATTTCATGGAGAAATTAAAACCTTTACAGACAAGCAAAAGCTGAGAGAGTTCAGCACCACCAAACCAGCTTTACAACAAATGCTAAAGGAAATTCTCTAGGTAAGAAACACAAGAGAAGGAAAAGACCTATAATAACGAACCCAAAACAATTAAGAAAATGGGAATAGGAACACACATATAGATAATTACCTTAATTGTAAATGGACTAAATTCTCCCACCAAAAGACACAGGCTGGCGGAATGGATACAAAAACAAGACCCATATATATGCTGCTTACAAGAGCCCCACTTCAGGCCTAGAGACACATACAGACTGAAAGTAAGTTGATGGAAAAAAATATTCCATGCAAATGGAAACCAAAAGAAAGCTGGAATAGCAATTCTCATACCACACAAAATAGACCCTAAAATAAAGACTATTAGAAGAGACAAAGAAGGACACTACATAATGATCAAGGGATCGATCCAAGAAGAAGATATAACAACTGTAAATTTTTATGCACCCAACATAGGAGCACCGAAATACATAAGGCAAATGCTAACAGCCATAAAAGGGGAAATCGACAGTAACAGGTTCATAGTAAGAGACTTTAACACCCCACTTTCACCAATGGACAGATCATCCAAAATGAAAATAAATAAGAAAACACAAGCTTTAAATGATACATTAAACAAGATGGACTTAATTGATATTTATAGGACACTCCATCCAAAAACAACAGGATACACATTTTTCTCAAGTGCTCATGGAACATTCTCCAGGATAGATCATATCTTGGGTCACACATCAAGCACTGATAAATTTAAGAAAATTGAAATTGTATCAAGTGTCTTTTCCGACTGCAGTGCTATGAGACTAGGTATCAATTACAGGAAAAGATCTGTAAAAAATGCAAACACAGGGAGGCTAAACAATACACTACTTATTTACGAAGTGATCACTGAAGAAATCAAAGAGTAAATCCAAAAATACCTAGAAACAAATGATAATGGAGTGATGACGACCAAATACCTATGGGATGCAGCAAAAGCAGTTCTAAGAGGGAAGTTTATAGCAATACAAGCTCACCTTAAGAAACAGGAAACATCTAGAATAAACAACCTAACCTTGCACCTAAAGCAATTAGAGAAAGAACAAAATAACCCCAAAGTTAGCAGAAGGAAATAAATCATAAAAATCAGATCAGAAATAAATGAAAAGAAATGAAGGAAACTAGAGCAAAGATCAATGAAACTAAAAGTTGGTTCTTTGAGAAGATAAACAAAATAGATGAACTATTAGCCAGACTCATCAAGAAAAAAAGGGAAAAGACTCAAATCAATAGAATTAGTAACGAAAATGGAGAAGTAACAACTGACACTGCAGAAATAGAAAAGATCCTGAGAGATTACTACAAGCAACTCTTTGCCTATAAAATGGACAACCTGGAAGAAATGGACAAATTCTTAGAAATGAACAACCTGCCAAGACTTAATCAGGAAGAAACAGAAAATATGAAGAGACCAATCACAAGAACTGAAATTGAAACTGTGATTAAAATTCTTCCAACAAACAAAAGCCCAGGACCAGATGGCTTCACAGGTGAATTCTATCAAACATTTAGAGAAGAGCTAACACCTATCCTTCTCAAACTCTTCCAAAATATAACAGAGGGAGGAACACTCCCAAATTCATTCTACGAGGCCACCATCACTGTGATTCCAAAACCAGACAAGGATGTCACAAAGAAAGAAAACTACAGGCCAATACCACTGATGAACATAGATGCAAAAATCCTCAACAAAATACTACCAAACAGAATCCAACAACACATTAAAAGGATCATACACCATGATGAAGTGGGGTTTATTCCAGGAATGCAAGGATTCATCAATATATGTGAATCAATCAATGTGATAAACCATATTAACAAATTGAAGGAGAAAAACCATATGATCATCTCAATAGATGCAGAGAAAGCTTTTGACAAAATTTAACACCAATTTATGATAAAAACCCCGCAGAAAGTAGGCATAGAGGGAACTTTCCTCAACATAATAAAGGCCATATATGACAAACCCACAGCCAACATCATCCTCAATGGTGAAAAACCGAAAGCATTTCCAATAAGATCAGGAACAAGACAAGGTTGCCCACTCTCACCACTCTTATTCAACATATTTTTTGAAGTTTTAGCCACAGCAATCGAGAAGAAATGGAAATAAACGTAATCCAAATCAGAAAAGAAGTAAAGGTGTCACTGTTTGCAGATGACATGATACTATACATAGAGAATCCTAAAGATGCTACCAGAAAACTACTAGAGCTAATCAATGAATTTGTAAAGTTGCAGGATACAAAATTAATGCACAGAAATCTGTGGCATTCCTATACACTAATGATTGAAAATCTGAAAGTGAATTCAAGAAAACACTCCCATTTACCATTGCAACAAAAAGAATAAAATATCTAGGAATAAACCTACCTAAGGAGACAAAAGATGTGTATGCAGAAAATTATAAGACACTGATGAAAGGAATTAAAGATGATTCAAATAGATGGAGAGATATACCATGTTCTTGGATTGGAAGAATCAACATTGTGAAAATGACTCTACTACCCAAAGCAATCTACAGATTCAATGAAATCCCTGTCAAACTACAACTCGCATTTCTCACAGAACTAGAACAAAAACAATCACAATTTGTTTGGAAACACAAAAGACCCTGAATAGCCAAAGCAATCTTGAAAAGGAAAAACAGAGCTGGAGGAATCAGGCTCCCTGACTTCAGACTATACTACAAAGCTACAGTAATCAAGACAGTATGGTACTGGCACAAAAACAGAAAGATAGATCAATGGAACAGGATAGAAAGCCCAGAGATAAACCCACGCATATATGGTCACCTTATCTTTGATAAAGGAGGCAGAAATGTACAGTGGAGAAAGGACAGCCTCTTCAATAAGTGTTGCTGGGGAAACTGGACTGGTACATGTAAAAGTATGAGATTAGGTCACTCTCTAACACCATACACAAAAATAAGCTCAAAATGGATTAAAGACCTAAATGTAAGGCCAGAAACTATCAAATTCTTAGAGGAAAACATAGGCAGAACACTCTATGATATAAATCACAGCAAGTTCCTTTTTGACCCACCTCCTAGAGAAATGGAAATAAAAACAAAAATAAACAAATGGGATCTAATGAAACTTCATATCTTTTGCACAGCAAAGGAAACCATAAACAAGACCAAAAGACAACCCTCAGAATGGGAGAAAACATTTGCAAATGAAGCAACTGACAAAGGATTAATTTCTAAAATTTACAAGCAGCTCTTGCAGCTCAATAACAAAAAAAGGAAACAACCCAATCCATAAATGAGCAGCAAACCTACATAGACATTTCTCCAAAGAAGATATACAGACTGCCAAGAAACTCATGAAAGAATGCTCAACATCATTAATCATTAGAGAAATGCAAATCAAAACTATAATGAGATGTCATCTCACACCAGTCACAATGGCCATCATCCAAAAATCTAGAAACAATAAATGCTGGAGAGGGTGTGTAGAAAAGGGGACACTCTTGCACTGCTGGTGGGAATGTGAATTGGTTCAGCCACTATGGAGAACAGTATGGAGGTTCCTTAAAAAACTAAAACTAGAACTACCATATGACCCAGCAATCCCACTACTGGGCATATACCCTGAGAAAACCATAATTCAAAAAGAGTCATGTAGCAAAATGTTCATTGCATCTCTATTTACAAGAGCCCAGAGTTGGAAACATCCTAAGTGCCCATCATTGGATGAATAGATAAAGAAGATTTGGCACATATATATAATGGAATATTACTCAGCCATAAAAAAAATGAAATTGAGCTATTTGTAATGATATGCATAGACCTAGAGTCTGTTATATAGAGTGAAGTAAGTCATAAATAGAAAGAGAAATACCGTATGCTAACACATGTATATGGAATTTAAGAAAAAAAAATGTCATGAGGAACCTAAGGGTAAGACAGGAATAAAGACACAGACCTACTAGAGAATGGACTTGAGGATATGAGGAGGGGGAATGGTGAGCTGTGACAAAGCAAAAGAGAGGCATGGACTTATATACACTACCAAACGTAAGCTAGATAGCTAGTTGGAAGCAGCCGCATAGCACAGGGAGATCAGCTCGTTGCTTTGTGACCGCCTGTTGGGGTGGGATAGGGAGGGTGGGAAGGAGGGAGATGCAAGAGGGAAGAGATATGGGAACTTATGTATATGAATAACTGATTCACTTTGTTATAAAGCAGAAACTAGCACACCATTGTAAAACAATTATACCCCAATAAAGATGTTAAAAAATGTTAATGGGTCATTTATTACCTTTTTCTTTTACCTAATCTGTATTTTGTAATTAGAAAAATAAACACATTTAAATAGAAAACATATCAATAAGTGGTAACAAATTCTTAGCTTAAAATGTGAGTTTATTAGGGCATGTATTCCCAAATATTTTCCTCTTCTCCTGTCAACTTAATTTACTAACTCAGTATCTCAATTTTTAAAAAGTAAAGCAAGGGGAGATTTTCTAAACTTTAGCTAAACTGAAATCAATTTATTTTATTAAAGTTGTCCTTACACGTCTTTTATATTTAGGTGATTATGTTTTCCTGAGCAAACTTAAAAACAAATCTAACCACTAGAAAAAAAGAAAGCTTTCCAAATGCTCTTACACTGCCATTTATCAAACTATCCTTGGGGAACAACTAGCATATCTTAGGCCAGACCATTGGGCATTATAAGATCCCTCTCTTGTTGACACCCCAACATTGTATCATTGATTTCTTCTTCATTGTAAGTTATTATTGCAATTCATACCACTACAAGATCCCTGGTAAATACAATTATTTTCTATCTACTGCCCAGTCATTTTCGTCTAGCATAAAGAGAGCTATTTTGAATGTAAAGCATTTGACAGCAAGGCATCAACACATATTTCATATGATTTGATTTTTATGAATTATCAGCTGACAGGAATAAATTTGAACGACTAAAAGAAAAATAAATCTTGCTACTGGAGAACAATTAATCTACTCAAAAATAGTCATTTACTATGGAAAAAGAGTAAACTCTTCTCATATCCATCGGAATTACAACAGACATTCTACTACAGTTGTTATATGCATTCATTGAATCCTTTCCTAAACACTGAAGCCATTTCTTTTTGAAAAATTCGAAATACATCTACATTAGAGATTAGGAGCCACACTTCCATTTTCTCACCAGGTAGGTGTGCAATCAAGCAGTAAAAAATTTCTTGTAGGAAAACAACTCTAATACTTAAATCATAATTAATTTCACTGCTGTAACTTTTCCAAATGTAATATTCATTTTCATAACATTCCAAAAAATTAATTAAAATATTCAAATTAACACACTACTAATTTGATGGTTCCATTCCAAGACCTAGTAGGCATGAGTTCAAATTTCTAACAACTTTTCAATGCAAAGAGAAATGACTTAGTCTCCCATAGGACAATGAATGAAAAGTTCTTGTGTTTAAAACAAGGAACCTGAAAATCGTCTCTTGGTTTAAATTCCTCAACCACCAAGTGGAGAGGTGTCATAGCCTATAATGCACAACTCAGGAAATAATCTCAAGCATTAATGAAAAACCAAAGAAAACAGAGTGTGATCATAACCAAGTTACATAAGAACGTTTCCTCATCTGTAAAATGTATGTGGTGATACACCACGTGTAGGGTCTTCATGACAGTTACATGAGATAATATATGCCTGTTAGTTACAGGCTTAAATTTGGAATATCTTCTAGCCTGGAGGTGGTAGCAAAATTAGTATTTATATTCATTTTGTGATCTTGACAGCTTTGGAACAAGCTGCCCTATGAATCTCGTTCAACCAGAAAGCTGGCCCCTGTTTCTATCTCCAATTCTTCTAACTCTCTACTTGACCACCAAGAACAAGGGAAGAGATACAGTAACCTTTCTATTTCATGGTCTCCTATGTGGAGATCAGTCTTTCCATTTCTGAACCTGCAGCAAACAATTTCCACAAGAGATGCTATGATCATTCATCTACGTCTACACAGTGACCACCTTTAGATATTTTTACAATAGAAAAATAGACTATTTCTGGGGCTGAGTATATCAGTGAGTTGGTGTCACACTATGAATCCAGGTTATTTTTCTATCCCCCAAATTATCATTTTGCTGCTGCTTCTCAGATTATTTCCATCAAAGTACTAAAAAGCACGAGAAGATGTTACATACAGCAAGGAGAGGGTAAGAATGGGGTGGGGTGGGTTCGGCACTGTTGCAGGGTGAGGATTTAGTTTAAGTCATGTTTTATCCAATCATACAAAGTTTGCATTTCACCCCACAATATATCATGCTTGTATATGTATAACATATAAAATATATGCTGGTCATAATATTTTTTAAATGTTTTATCATTGAGTAAAACTGACTCTTCCAGAATATATTCTATCTTCAGATGAAGTATCTAAAGCTACAAGTATCTCTCTCCCTGCATACAATTGTGTACCCCAGTTTGAAGGCAGACACGTAGTGTTTCTAAGAAATTTACTAAATAATATTGGTGAGGATTACACTAGCTCAATGTGTTATCAAAAATGAATGGTTACTCCTCATTAAGAGTAGGTCCTTTGTTAGCTAAATCATAAGCAATAAGTTCTTAGTACACCTTTTCATAAAAAGTTTTGGCAAAAAATCAGTGACTGTAAAGCAGTGCAACATTGTTTAATAGTGATTAGAGTGAGGTATTGGAAGACAACTCTGAGTGTTGTGTAGCAAAAGAATCTCAAAGAACAAAGAACCTTGCCATTTTGACTTGCCCAGGAAAATGAAAGTAGAACAAATGTGTCTAATTCTCTTTTCACCTTCAAATAGTTTCCATAAGTAGTCAAGATTGTAACTTTTATATTCTGATTCTTTATTTTCCGGAATCACACAATTTGAAGATAATCAATTAAAATTTCATAACATCTCTTTGGCTCTAAGAAATAGTGTCATCACATTTATTTTATTATGTGTGACCATCAATTAAGGTGTTCCTAGCTCAGAAATTATGTGGTAGTTTGTGAATCAGTAGTGAATAGTCATTAGGAACGCATGGCATTAGCTGGGGTACAACATTACATCTGGAGGGATCTTCATTTGAAAACATCAACTTTCCCACTGGGAGAGAGTCTAAATTTGAAAAATCTTTCAAGTGACATTATTTTATGGTGTTTCATGCACGGACTGACTTAAAGCTTATCTGGTTCATACTTCACAGTTTTCAACAATTGAGTTTCTCTCCCTTGCTCTCTCTCTCTCTCTCTCTCTCTCTCTCTCTTTCTATCTCCCCCAAGTAGGTTACCTGTACTTCTTTCATAGAATAACATTCATAAGGGTCCTGGGCTGAAAGAAGTACTAGTTCGGTTTTAAATATAATTGTCATTTTGGAAATGCAGATTTGAACAATAATAAAGTCACAGTGGAAATAGTTTAACAGCTTCGAGGTGGCCTTGGTTTAATCTGGCTATTTAAAAATTACAATGCTGTAAGAATTTACTGACCAAGGCTGCAGAAGGACTGACCATTGCCAGGTTTGTGAAGCAGTTTTGTTTGACCTGCTAAATTATGTGTCATCATACAGCGACCTGATTTCTCAGGGTTCATCAGATAGTATCAAAAAATAGTTTGGAGTATTGTAGTCAAAGGATAATACATTTGCATCATCTCTTTTAGGAAAATAAAACACAAAAATTAAAGAGCTGAGCTTTGCTCAGATATGCAATCTCTTTCCATCTGACCTTCGTCATATATTGCCTTGTTTTTTAAGATTTTATGTAGCTGTTATTTCTCATAGAAGATAAGTTCCTTGAAGCTGTGGGCTGGCTTACACTTCACATCCCTCAGAGGACTTACCTTTTACATCTTGCACATGGTAACAAAGAGCTTCAGCAGATATTTTTTGAATGAATGCAACCTTTTTTCCTTACCAGCTTCCTGATCTGTGCCCATGCACAAAGGCATTCTCAGAACATATGCTAATGACACAGTTTTCTTGTATACATACAAGTAAGTCATCTGCAACTGTTCAGACTGAATGAACAGGATTTCCAAAAAATTACTGAGTAGTTAGAGAGTAATCAAGTTATGCTGAATCTCAACAATACAATTTTATTTGATTATACTTAAAGACTTGATAAAAAAAAAGCACTTCTTAGAAATTAATGTTAATGGTACTATAATTTACGTTAAAACATTAGCTTAACAATGTATCTGGGTGTAAAACTAAAACCAAATTCAGTCATTCAAAGACAGTTTAACAGATCTAATTGGGGAAGTAGCATCAAAATGGATTTTTACTGACTCGTTAGACAATGTTTATCACACAGAGCAGCAGAGGAAGCCTGAAATGCATCGATCCTGTCCCACTTTAGCTATGGGAAGACAGCCTGAGTCAATGTTCAAACAAAAAGTTTTAAGGTAAACTGTAATATTTTAGAAAACATTCAACTAGGTGAGTTATGCCAAATAACAACTGAAAAAGAAAAATACTTTCACCGCAACTTTGCTGAAGTGAATCAATTCCATCTTAGGATGAAAACAAAGATTCCAAGATTCCTAGCCTTAGTTGACAGAAACTAATTAGAAAAATTAATGTGTTAACGGTCTTCTCACCAGCAATGGATTATGTATCATAATTATCTCAATGTTTTAGTTAGAGCTGAGTTTAAAAATAGAGATTGGAGCTACCTAAAAATGACTGTGCTATATATACGATTCAGCTCATTAGACTGACACTGGGATTTTCTTTGAGACAGAATTCTATCTAAGGTGGCAATTTAGATGCCAAGTATTAGCCAGATACAATTTAGAACGAATGTGAAATAGCTCAGAGGAAAAAAAAGAAATGCTGATAATGAAAATTCTGACAAAGTTGAACCACTGGAAGCTGCCCAATGCCACCCACTACAAAGTAAACCTCCAAGAATGGAAAGGCCAATTTCATAATATAAACGATTGTAATGAAAGATTCACTTGATACTCAAAAAAACTACTGCATGCACTATAAATGTTTGTTAGTAAATAAATTGTTAATGTATTAGAGAGACCATTTCAAGATAAAAATATTGGAAAAGCCCTATCTCTAGTTTTTGGTGCATTCTCTGGAATAACTCCCAGATTTTATTTTATAAATAATGTATGATTTTCTGCTTGATGGAGTTGACTGGTTGCAATGGGCCTGTTCAATATTTCTGTGTTTGATTGTGATTTGTCCTCCAATGAGATATTCTTAAGCATTAATTTTTATGGTACAGGAACATTACTGAAACTTGTTTTCAAAGATAATGTAATGCTTTCTACTCACATTGTAGGCAGCATAATTGATGAGAGTGATGTTTAATTTCCAGGGTACAGTTATCTTGAAATCAAAGGGGTGGAATGATAATATCAAGGATGTTCTGCAATGTTGATGTGGTTAGTGCTGTCAACAGTCTTGTCAAATGAGATAGAGAATCCACTCTGTTCTGCTTCCAACATAGAATATTGTTTTTACTATTGTCATATTTCATGTGTCAACTTTTCCTACCTAGATTGCATTCAAGCCATCCTAACTTCTTAGTATCAAAGTATACTATTTTATCCGTTTATACAAAATTGTATATAGACAAGTGCGATGTAACTCATGAGTGCTGAATAATGTATTGGAAAGACCACAGGCTTTCAGGCTATACAGATCTGAATTCAAATCCCAGTTTAATCTCTAACTAGTTATGTGCTTATGGGCAAATCATTTAGCCTCTCCGAGACTTAGTTTCTCCATCTGCAAAATGAGCCTAATACAACATATCTTGGCTTGTTGTGAAGATTACAGACAACATGTAGAAAAGTGCCTAACATTCCCTAAACTGTCTTGAAGTCCATAACATGTCTTTCTCTGCTCCATTTTAGTGCTTTTGCTTCAGGATCTTTGCAGGTTCTCTCTTCCTCACTGTCTATCAAGGATCCCCAGCGTCAACAGAGATCTAGTCTCAGCAGAGACTCAGCTTCCTTTCCCATCACTCAAAGTTTTTGGAAAGAAAGTTGGACAAGCACAGTGCCTGGCATATTGCACTTGTTTGATAAATATTTAAGATTATTATATTATGTATACATTGTGAAATAAAATTAATGTTTTAGGGGAAGACAAGAAAGATTTAAGCACAAAAAATTTTCTCTGCCTTTTGGCCTCTCTCTCCTCACTGTGCATCATGTATCTGTATTATGCATCAACCAAACCTCATCCATTGGCAGAAATAGCTGCTCAACCATAAGAACAACACTCTCCCAGCACCAACAGTACAACTCTTTAGAAAATAACCTTCCTTGTAAGGGGTCACAATGACCCACCACTTTGCACTTGCAGATCTGGATTGTATAAACTGTCAATAGTAAGTCATTTAATGTATAGCGTTCTGTTTCAAAAAACTTATATAACTGCATTATGACCTATAACGGGCAGGCAGAACAGTTCTTGGAGCTTTCTGAGATATGGTTCCCAGGTTATAATCCTCAATTCAGCTCAGATAAAATCCATATCTTTCTTAGATTGACTGATTAACTTTTCATCAACAACACTTTTGTATGTGTCTAAAAAAACTATCAATGTATATACAGAATATTCATGGTGTACTGTTGAAGTAAACATCTTTTTAATTTTGCCAGCCAAACATCATAATTCATGTATCTTTCTTTTAGCATTACTCTCACTTTCCTATGAGGAACCAATTGCCATTCAGTTTTCTCAATGCATCTGGATTGAGTGAAGTTCTTGGTCTCAGAAATAAGAGTGTGATTCAGGCTTGATCAACATCACAGATATTTGTTTATCCACATAGGACCAATGCAAATAAGAGTGAACACCCAGAGTTTTGTTGGGTCACTTCTTTATGTTAGGATCGCTAGCTTGTAGAAATAACCCTGGGGTTGTTGCCATGACCTAGAGAAAGTCTGCCTGCATAGAGAAAATCTGCCACAGAAAAAAGCACATAAAGCAAGTACAGATAAAAGCTGAACCAGGAGATGCAAGGAGATCAAGTCTTGATGAAAATGTTTAAGCTCCTGAATTTAGACCTGCTTATAGCTGGATCTTCTTGGACATTTTAGTTTTGTGAGTCAAAATGCTTTAACATGAATTATCATCATCATTATCACTATCATCATCATCGTTCAATCATTCAAGCCAATTTCAGATGAGTCTTCGTCACTTGCAATCAAAAGTCCTAATACAGCTGATTTTTTTCCACAGAAATACCTCCCCACATACAGGTGGGAGCATAACTACTAACCAGAATTCTTTTCAAATTCCAATACTTTCTAAAGTGGTATCAACAATGACAGCAATAATGTAACAAACACAAGTTAAAAAAAAAATACTCACCACACTGAAAATCATCATGTATCACCATCATTTCTGAAGACCCCATTAAAAACCTCACTACTGAACATTTAAAGAGAGAGAAAAATAGCTCTATAATAGAGTTGGGCTAGATCTTTTATTCCTGGTCTGCTTTGAAATTGTGACACTTTAGGTATTTGAGTTCATGACTTCCAATAACCATGCTATGTGGCATAATTTTGTGATCTGGCAAGAATTAAAAGTAATTTTGTTTTGAGAATTTTTTGACAGCTCCTGACATTCTTGGAGACAACTTGAGTTGTTACACAACCAGGATTAGGAATCATGGCCTTAGGCTCTCTTTACACAATAGAAGATCAACTGGCAAAAAAAAAAATCTGTCAAGTGGTTTTTGAGCTACAAAAAAAAAATGTATCATTTCCTGGAATTTTTTTTACCACTGAGTTAACTAGATGTTTGATTGAGCTGACTAGATTAACCTATGGTTTTGGAATCACGTAGACATGCCTTCATAAATAAGAGCATGTTTTTCCTTATTCAGTTATACAGAATGAAGTTCATAGAGGCCAAGTTTAAAAGTTTTAATATTGTCCAGCTGTTTTCCCAGACTGGAAGACTCCACATAGCATAGATTTATGCTGTCCTGCTGAGATTAGAATTCTCTTATAGTTCAAATACCTCATTGGTCTGTATGCAGTTCTTTATCAGGTGGCATGTGTCTACCTTTGGAGATTATAACAACTAGCACTCTATTCCTAACAATAATTCTAATATTTATGAACCCATGGAATTGTTTTACTTTGAAAATGGCTAATGACAAAATGGAAAAAAAATTCAACTACCACATCGACAAACAGTTCATCATTAAACAGTTATTGAGTGCCATTAGTTGAAGAGCTAACACTACAGGAGGTTTGATACCTTCCAAAGGCAATTTTCAAACAACCATAGATGAATCAGGCACTTTAACCTGTAAGAACAAGATTTCTCAGAAGATGAAAATATTTTGGACAATAACCACTTAAATATTAAACTATTTCCTTAGATTTCATTTTTGCATGTATCTTGACAATAGGAAGTCTCTAACAGAAATGTGTTTCCTCACAATAGAAACTAATACTAAAAAGGATATACCTCTCACATATCACTTTTTAAAACCTTGTTATACTTTGCTCTGCATGTACCTCAAAGTGACGGCCTCCCATGGTCCTCAACACAGGAGCCTGGCACAAAAGATAAAACAGCCTGGTGCTACTATAAGATCGCAGACAAAATATTTTGTCCAAATCCTACTGGCAGTGGTTTGCATAGGCAGACAGCCTGCCCTCTGCCCCTTATTTGGCTAAAACTTAGCAATGAAACATGTAACTACCAGTTTATCTGTCTTTTTTTTTTTTCCTTTTCTCCAAGGACAGCCCCATTATTCTAATTCAAACATATAATTTTCAAATATGAAAGTATTAACTTTTCAGACTACCTTGTAGCCTGAGGCAGCTATCAACAAAAAGGGGAAGAGGAAAGAAGAACACCCAACCTGAGAAAGCTGAAGAGAGCCAGAGAGAAGCCAATGTGGGAAGTCAGGACCAAGACCTATCAGGTAAGCTGGGAGAACCAACTGTGAGATGACTTTGGCAAATGGTAGAGGAGAAAGTGAATTTTTTGGGTGTAAGAAATTCAATGACATAAGGGGGTCGTGATGAGGAGAAGAGGAGGAGGGAGGGAAAAGGAGGAGTTTGGAAAGGAGAACAAAGAGTATTAAAACCTGTCAGTGAGGTGCATTTAAGAAATACAGCAGAGGAAGCCTGAGTTCCAGATCTGTTCTTCCGTAGTGCAGAATGTCTGATCAACTCATGCTAGTTTCTTGTGATGCCTATTTATTTAACCAATTATTCATTCTCTGCTTTAGCTAATTCACATTTTTCTTCAGGTCTCATGTAAACTCCATACAGATTTTGAAGATTTTGTCTCTTTAAATCACAAATGATTTCCAAGTATTACCTTCTTCACTCTTCTGTTTTGAAATTTACAACTTGTAGAACATGGATTTTTTTTTCTGGGGGCGAGGTGGGGGGAGACAGGGTGGGGTGGGGTTGGAGACCAGGTTCAGGGGAGACCTTCAAGATGGTGGAGGAGTAAGACGTGGAGATCACCTTCCTCCTCACAAATACATCAGAAATACATCAACATGTGTTAACACCTCCTACAGAACACATACTGAATGCTGGCAGAAGATCTCAGACTTACCCAAAGGCAAGAAACTCCCCATGTACCTGGGTAGGGCAAAAGAAAAAAGAATAAACAGAGACAAAAGAATAGGGATGGGACCTGCACCAGTGGGAGGGAGCTGTGAAGGAGGAAAGGTTTCCACACACTAGGAAGACCCTTCTCAGGCGGAGACTGCAGGAGGAGGAGGGGGGAAGCTTCGGAGCTGCGGAGGAGGGTGCAGCAACAGGGGTGTGGAGGGCAAAGTGGAGAAATTCCTGTACAGAGGATCAGTGCCGACCAGCACTCACCAGCCTGAGAGGCTTGTCTGCTCACCCGTCAGGGTGGGCGGGGCTGGGTGCTGAGGCTCGGACTTCAGTGGGAGAGCAGGGAGAGGACTGGGGTTGGCTGTGTGAACACAGCCTGAAGGGACTAGTGCACCACAGCTAGCAGGGAGGGAGTCCAGAAAAGAGCCTGGAATTGACGAAGAGGCAAGAGACCATTGTTTCGGGTGCATGAGGACAGGGGATTCAGAGCACTGCCAAAACGATCTCCAGAGACAGGCACTAGCCACTCTATCAGTGTGGACCCCAGAGATGGGCATGAAACACTAAGGCTGCTGCTGCAGCCACCAAGAAGCCTGTGTGCAAGCACAGGTCACTATCCACACCTCCCCTCCTGGGAGCCTGTGCAGCCTGCCACTGCCAGGGTCCCGTGATCCAGGGACAACTTCCGCAGGAGAATGCACAGTGTGCCACAGGTTGGTGCAAAGTCCCACTGGCCTCTGCTGCCGCAGGCTCACCCCGCATCCGTACCCCTCCTTCTCCCAGGCCTGAGTGAGCCAGAGCCCCTGAATCAGCTGCTTCTTTAACCCCGTCCTGTCTGAGTGAAGAACAGACGCCCTCCAGCGACCTACACACAGAGGCGGGGCCAAATCCAAAGCTCAACCCCAGGAGCTGTGTGAACAAAGAAGAGAAAGAGAGGTTTCTCCCAGCAGCCTCAGGAGCAGCAGATTAAGTCTCCACAATCAACTTGATGTACCCTGCATCTGTGGAATACATGAATAGACAACGAATCATCCCAAAATTGAGATGGTGGACTTTGGGAGCAATTATAGACTTGGGGTGTGCTGTATGAGACTGACTGGTTTATGGTTTTATGTTTATCTTAGTTTAGTATTTAGAGATTATAATCATTGGTAGATTTATTGATTTGGTTGCTTTCTTCCTTTCTTTTTTAAATATATATATATATATAATTTCCCTTTTCTCTTTTTGTGAGTGTGTATGTGTATGCTACTTTGTGTGATTTCTCTGTATCACACAGACAAATAGCTTTGCTTTTACCATTTATCATAGGGTTCTGTCTCTCTGATTTTTTTTTTTTAATAATACAGCTTTTAGCAATTGTTATGATTGGTGGATTTGGTTTTGGTTTGGTTTCTCTCTTCTTTCTTTCTTTTTAATAATTTATTTATTTTTTATTTTAATAAATTTATTTTATTTTATATTTTTCTTTCCTTGTTTCTTTTTTACTCCCTTTTCTTCTGAGCCGTGTGGCTGACAGGGTCTTTGTGCTATGGCCAGATGTCAGGGCTGTGCCTTGGAGGTGGGAGAGCTAAGTTCAAGACATTGGTTCATCAGAGACCTCCCAGCTTCACATAATATCAAATGGCAAAAACTCTCCCAGATATCTCCATCTCAATGCTAAGACCCAGCTCCACTCAACGACCAGCAAGGTACAGTGCTGGACACCCTATGCCAAAAACTAGCAAGAGAGGAAAACAACCCCACTCATTAGCAGAGAGACTGCCTAAAATCATACTAAGGTCACAGACACCCCAAAACACACCACCGGATGTGGTCTTGCCCTCCAGAAAGACAAGATCCAGCCTCATCCACCAAAACACAGGAAACAGTGCACTCCACCAGTAAGCCAACAAACCCACTGAACCAAATTTAGCCACTGGGGGCAGGCAAAAAAAAAAAAATGGGAAACATGAATCTGCAGCCTGCGACAAGGAGACCCCAAACACAGTAAGTTAAGCAAAATGAGAAGAGAAACACACAGCAGATGAATGAGCAAGGTAAAACCCCACCAGACCAAACAAATGAAGAGGAAATAGGCAGTCTACCTGGAAAGTAACTCACAATAATGATAGTAAAGGTGATCCAAAATCTTGGAAATAGAATGGAGAAAATACAAGAAACGTTTAACAAGGACCTAGAAGAGCTAAAGAGAAAACAAACAATGATGAACAACACAATAAATGAAATTAAAAGTTCTCTAGAAAGAATCAATAGCAGAATAACTGAAGCAGAAGACTGGATAAGTGACCTGGAAGATAAAATAGTGGAAATAACAACTGAAGACAAGAATAAAGAGAAAAGAATGCAAAGAATTGAGGACAAAAAAAAAAAAAGAATTGAGGACAGTCTTAGAGATTCAAGGACAACATTAAACACAACAATATTTGAACTATAGTGGTTCCAGAAGAAGAGAAAAAGAAAAGGACTGAGAAAACATTTGAAGAGATTATAGTTGAAAACTACACTAATATGGGAAAGGAACTATTTAATCAACTCCAGGAAGTGTAGAGAGTCCAATATAGGATAAACCCAAGGAGACACACGCCAAGACACATATTAATCAAACTATCAAAAATTGAATACAAAGAAAAAACACTAAAAGCAGCAAGGGAAAAACAACAAATAACATACAAGGGAATCCCCATAAGGTTAACAGCTGATCTTTCAGCAGATACTCTGCAAGCCAGAAGGGAGTGGCAGACATATTTAAAGTGATGAAAGGGCAAAACCTACAATCAAGATTACTCTACCCAGAAAGAATCTCATTCAGATTTGATGGAGAAATTAAAACCTTTACAGACAAGTAAAAATTAAGAGAATTCAGCATCACCAAACCAGCTTTACACCCAATGCTAAAGGAACTTCTCTAGGCAGGAAACACAAGAGAAGGAAAAGACCTACAATAACAAATCAAAAACAATTAAGAAAATGGTAATAGGAACATACATATAGATAATTACCTTAAATGTAAATGGATTAACTGTTCTCACCAAAAGACACAGACTGGCTGAATGGATACAAAAACAAAACCCATATATATGCTGTCTACAAGAGACTCACTTCAGACCTAGGGAAACACACAGACTGAAAGTGAGGGATTGGAAAAAGATATACCATGCAAGTGGAAATCAAAAGAAAGTGGGAGCATCAGTTCTCATATCAGACAAAATAGACTTTAAAATAATGACTATTACAAGAGACAATGAAGGACACTACATAACAATCAAGGGATCAATCCAAGAAGAAGCTATAACAATTGTAAAATTTTATGCACTCAACATAGGAGCACCTCAATAGATAATGCAAATTCCAACAGCCATAAAAGGGGAAATCGACAGTAAAACAATCATAGTACTGGACTTTAACACCCCACTTTCACCAATGGACAGATCATCCAAATGAAAATAAATAAGGAAAAACAAGCTTTAAAAGATACATTAAACAGGATGGACTTAATTGACATTTATAGGATGTTCTATCCAAAAACAACAGAATACACTTTCTTCTCAAGTACTCAGGGAACATTCTTCAGGATAGATCATATCCATATCTTGGATAAGAAATCAAGCCTTGGTAAATTTAAGAAATTGAAATTGTATCAAGTAACATTTCCGACCACAGTGCTCTGAGACTAGATACCAATTACAGGAAAAATAAATCTGTAAAAAATACAAACACATGGAGGCTAAGCAACAGACTAATTAATAACCAAGAGATAACTGAAAAAATGAAAGAGGAAATCAAAAAATACCTAGAAAAAATTAACAGTGAAAACACCACGACCCCAAACCTATGGGATGCAGCCAAAGCAGTTCTAAGAGGGAAGTTTAAAGTAATACAATCCTACCTCAGGAAACGAGAAACATCTCATATAAACAACTTAAGCTTACACCTAAAGCAATTAGAGAAAGAAGAACAAAAACCCCAATGTTAGCAGAAGGAAAGAAATCATAAAGATCAGATCAGAAATAAATGAAAAAGAAATGAAAGAAATAATAACAAAGATCAATAAAACTAAAAGCTGGTTCTTTGAGAAGATAAACAAAACTAATAAACCATTAGCCAGACTCATCAAGAATAATAGGAAGAAGACTCAAATCAATAGATTTAGAAATGAAAAAGGAGAAGTAACAACTGACACTGCAGAAATACAAAGGATCATGAGTGATTACTACAAGCAATTCTATTCCAATAAAATGGGCAACCTGGAAGAAATGGGCAAATTCTGAAAAAAGCACAAACTTCTGAGACTGAACCAGGAAGAAAGAGAAAATACAAACAGACCAATCCGAAGCACTGAAATTGAGCCTGTGGTTAAAAACCTTCCAGTAGGGCTTCCCTGATGGCGCAGTGGTTGAGAGTCCGCCTGCCCATGCAGGGGACATGGGTTCATGCCCCGGTCTGGGAAGATGCCAAATGCCGTGGAGCACCTGGGCCCATGAGCCATGGCCGCTGAGCCTGCGTGTCCAGAGCCTGTGCTCTGCAACGGGAGAGGCCACAACAGTGAGAGGCCCACATACTGCAAAAAAAAAAAAAAAAAAAAAAAAAACTTTCAACAAACAAAAGCCCGGGACCAGATGGCTTCACAGGCAAATTCTATCAAACACTTAGAGAGGAGCTAACACCTATCTCTCTCAAACTCTTCCAAAATATAGCAGAGGGAGGAATACTTCCAAATTCATTCCACAAGGCCACCATCACCCTGATACCAAAACCAGACAAAGATGTCACAAAGAAAGAAATCTACAGGCCAATATCACTGATGAACATAGATGCAAAAATTCTCAACAAAATACTAGCAAACAGGATCCAACAGCACATTAAAAGGATCATACACCATGATCAAGTTGGATTTACCCCAGGAATGCAAAGACTCTTCAATATATGCAAATCAATCAGTGTGATAAAACATATTAACAACTTGAAGGAGAAAAACCATATGATCATCTCAATAGATGCAGAAAAAGCTTTCAACAAAATTCAACACCCATTTATGATAAAAACCCTCCATAAAGTAGGCATTGAGGGAATTTACCTCAACATAATAAAGACCATATATGACAAACCCACAGCCAACATCATTCTCAATGGTAAAAAACTGAAAACATTTCCTCTCAGATCAGGAACAAGACAAGGGTTTCCACTCTCACCACTATTATTCAACATAGTTTTGGAAGTTTTACCCACAGCAATTAGAGAAGAAAAAGAAATAAAAGAAATCCAAATCAGAAAAGAAGAAGCAAAGCTGTCACTGTTTGCTATACATAGAGAATCCTAAAGATGCTAACAGAAAACTACTAGAGCTAAGCAATGAATTTGGTAGAGTAGCAGGATACAAAATTAATGCACAGAAGTCTCTTGCATTCCTATACACTAATGATGAAAACTTTTAGAAAAGAAATTAAGGAAATACTCCATTTACCACTACAACAAAAATAATAAAATACACAGGAATAAACCTACCAAAGGAGACAAAATACATGTATGCAGAAAACTATAAGACACTGATGAAAGAAATTAAAAATGATACCAGCAGATGGAGAGATATACCATGTTCTTGGATTGGCAGAATCAACATTGTGAAAATGACTATACTACCCACAGCAATCCAGAGATTCAATGCAATCCTTGTCAAACTAACAATGGCATTTTTTCACAGAACTAGAACAAAAAAATTCACAATTTGTATGGAAAAACAAAAGACCCTTAATAGCCAAAGCAATCTTGAAAACGAAAAACAGAGCTGGAGGAATCAGCCTCCCTGACTTCAGACTATACTACAAAGCTACAGTAATCAAGACAGTATGGTACTGGCACAAAAACAGAAAGATAGATCAATGGAACAGTATAGAAAGCCTAGAGATAAACCCACACACACGGTCAACGTATTTTTGATAATGGAGGCAAGAATATACAATGGAGAAAAGACAGCGTCTTCAATAAATGGTGATGTGAAAACTGGAGAGCTACATGTAAAAGAATGAAATTAGAACTCCCTAACACCATACACAAAAATAAAATCAAAATGGGTTAAAGACCTAAATTTAAGGCCAGACACTATAAAACCCTTAGAGGCAAACATAGACCAAACACTCTATGACATAAATCACAGCAAGATCCTTGCTGATCCCCCTCCTAGAGAAATGGAAATGAAAAGAAAAATAAACAAATGGGACCTAATGAAACTTAAAAGCTTTTGCACAGCAAAGGAAACCCAAAACAAGACGAAAAGACAACACTCAGAACGGGAGAAAATATTTGCTAATGAAGCAACTGACAAAGGATTAATCTACAAAATATGCAAGCAGTTCAGTATCAAAAAAGCAGACAACCCAATCCAAAAATGGGCAGAAGACCTAAACAGACATTTCTCCAAAGAAGATATACAGATTGCCAACAAACACATGAACGGATGCTCAACATCACTAATCATTAGAGAGATGCAAATCAAAACTACAATGAGGTATCACCTCACACCAGTCAGAATGACCATCATCAAAAAATCTATAAACAATAAATGCTGGAGAGGGTGTGGAGAAAAGGGAACCCTCTTGCACTGTTGGTGGGAATGTAAATTGATACAGCCACTATGGAGAAGAGTATGCTGGTTCCTTAAAAAAACTAAAAATAGAACTACCATACAACCCAGCAATCCCGCTACTGGGCATGTACCCTGAGAAAACCATATTTCAAAATGAGTAATGTACCACAATGTTCATTGTAGCTCCATTTACAATAACCAGGACATGGATGCAACCTAAGTGTCCATCGACAAATGAATAGATAAAGATGTGTCACATATATACAATGGAATATTACTCAGCCATAAAAAGAAATAAAATTGAGTTATTTGTTGAGGTTGATGGACCTTGAGACTGTCACACAGAGTGAAGTAAGTCAGAAAGAGAAAAATAAATACCATATATTAACACATATATATGGAATCTAAAAAAAAAATAAAATGGTTCTGAAGAACCTAGGGGCAAGACAGGAATAATGATGCAGAGGTAGAGAATGGACTTGTGGACATGGGTAGGGGGAAGGATATGCTGGTATGAAGTTAGAGAGTTGCATGGACTTATATATACTACCAAATGTAAATTAAATAGCTAGTGGGAAGCAGCCGCCTAGCATAAGGAGATCATCCCTGTGCTTTGTGACCACCTAAAGGGGTGGCAAAGGGAGGGTGGGAGGGAGATGCAAGAGGGAGCAGATATGTGGATATATGTATACATATAGCTGATTCACTTTGTTATCAAACAGAAACTAACACACCATTGTAAAGCAATTATACTCCAATAAAGATGTTAAAAATAAATAAATCAATAAAACCTTCAGTATGTTCTCAGTTCAAGATGTTTTATACTCTTCGATATATACTGCTATTTTGGTGGTTCTTCCAACTTTATAATACACTGTTTAAAAAAATAAAAGTAGACAGTTTGGGGCTTTGGTTCACAGCAGGAATGTTTTACTTAATCTTTTATATTTTACAAGGCAATGGGCCCTTTTGAAGGTCTGATCGGGGGTAGGAGAGAAGAAAGGCCTCAGAAAGAAAGCTTTTAGTTTATAATGGACAAGAAGTATAGCAGTCAGAAAATCAGCATGGTACTGCCTTGATTCTACTTTCCTTTAGCGTATGAAATGGCTGCTAGCACCCTCAGGGGGGAAATACTAGCCTTTGTGACAAGGTCTTTTAGAAGGAAAATGTCATTGGATTGAATAATAGGGGAAACACCTATATAAACATAATATATTATCTCAATATTGTTCCTGGGTTCAGATGCTTATTTTCAATGAGCCTGTTGATATGAGGTCTAATAGGAAAGGTGTGAGGAAGGGAGGAGAGCTGCTCTGGGACACAAGAGTTTGTGCAGCTGTTCAAAACATGTAACTGCTTTTGAAACATTGGCAAGATCACACTCACAGGGGCTTCAACTGACCTTTTCTGGGTGGAAAAGAACAAAAAAAGAATGCCATCAAGAAGTGAGAAAAAAAACTTTGCTCATGAAGAGAGAAACACATTTTTATTTATTTCTGCTCTTCTGACAGTCCCTGAGATAGAACACATTAGTTGACAGTAGCCTTTATATACAAAAGGACTCTTTTTGATACACTTCCTTCTCACCAAGTCATTACCAGAGTTCATTGTCAGCCAGGTCATAACAGAGAGCTCTCTTAGTACAGCATGAATAGTGTCTGGATTACTTTTTAAAAGGTAGAATGGAAAGTTTTTGGCTTTGGCAAGCCTTGTTTGCTGATGAGAGTCAGAAAGAGACGAGACTTGTATTTAATTTTCATTAAAATGTTTTATACAGAATAATACATGATTTTTTTGAAAAAACATCAAACAGTAAAGAAATATAAACAGTTAAAAGTAAGTGTTCTCTCTTCCCCCCTCATTTCCACTCTTAAGAGATGAACACCAGTAACATTTTAATGTGTGTCCTTTAGCATTTTTTTCTATGAACATACAGGTACGTCTACATATGTGTAAACATATACATCATATATATATAAATGTTTTATATATATTCATATATATGTCATATGTATTATATTCTTTTTATATAAAAATATATAAAACATTTCTTCTCACAAAAATGGAATTATTTTCCAACTTTCTGTGCAACTTGCTTTTTTCAGTAAATGTATCAAAGATTAACTTCTATGTAAGAACATACAAATATCCCACATTCTTTGTGATGGATGCAAAGCATCCCATTTTATATGTACCATAATTTATTTACTCTCCTGATATGAACACTTTGGTTGTTTCTAGTCAGTTGTTATAAAAAATAAAGCTGTAATGAATGTCCTTTAGCATATGTCCTTACATAGTTATGCAACAATTTTTGTATAATACTTTGTATTAATCATTATGTCTATCAGGTATTATTTGAAATGATTAAAATAACTATAACATATATTTAACATATGAAGCACAATAACTAAGTGAATAATTATGAATCCATCACTCAAGGATTAAGGCATTGACATTCCTTTGTATCTCCCTGTGTGCTTGGTCCCTATTTCTATCCCATTCCCCTGACTCCACTGCCTGCAACTCACTTAGAGTTTGCTGGATTTTTGTATGTTGCTTTTTTTAAAGTTTTTTCTATTATTACTGAATGCATAAATGATGAACTTGATTTGAATGTTTTTGACCTTTATAAACTTTTTATTTTACTGTGTGTAGTCTGCAGCTTGCTTTTTTTCGTCAATATTATATTAAGGGTTTACCCACATTGTTGTGTGTATCTATGGCTAATTCATTTTCATTTTTAAACATTCCAATTTGTAACTATCCTATAACTTATTAATCCATTCTCCTGCATTGCTGGATCATATAATATGTACATGTTCAAATTTCCAAGACAGTTCAAAATTGTTTTCCAGAATGATTGTAGAATTTCAAAGTTTCATTAGCAGAATATCAGAATGTAAGTATTATGGTTGTTCCACATTTTGGTATCATCACACTTTTTAATTTTAATAGACTTCTTAAATTTTGCCAATTTTTTTAGTGTGTGTATCTCATTTTGCTAGTAATTTGAATCTCTCTGATTCCTAATGAGGTTAAAAAACTTTTAAATATATTCATGGTTCTTTTGTTTTCCCTATTTTGTGAAATGGTTATTCATGCTTCTGCCCAGTTTTCTATCGAACTGTTTGTCATTTTCTTATTGATTTCTGACAATTCTTTATATATTCTAGATAATAAAATTTTGTCAGTTTTATGTACTTCAAATATCCTCTCCTAGTTTTTCATTTGTCTTCCCACTTTCTTTATTCTGTCTTTTCATGAACAGACATTCTTATTTTAATCTAATTAAATTTATTAATCTTGTATTTTATGGTTAGTGCTTTGGGTGTCTTTAAAAAAATTCCTTCCTTACTTTGAGGCCATAAAGCACTCCTCCTGTAAGTTTCCAGGTTTTGCCTTTCACGTTTAGTCCTTAATCAATCAGAAATTGATTTTGTTGTTTGTGAGATAAGGATACTACATCTTTCTCTTATATATAATCAGTTGCCTCAGCACAACTTATGAAAGAGTCCATCCTTTCCCACTGATCTTCCATGGCACCTCAATCATAGATTGTTTATACATATGCCAGATTGTGGCTGAGTCTGTATTCCAAAGATGGCTGCACAAAGAGTCCATGTTTGCTCCCCTTTAACCTGGCCATGTCAGTGACTACAGTGGGAGTCTCACTGGTTGAGATTTTTCTTTTTTGGCTGCACAACCAGGCATGTGGGATCTTAGTTCCCCAACGAGAGATCAAACTGGGGTCCTCAGCAGTGAGAGCATGGAGTCCTAACCACTGGACTGCCAGGGAATTCCCCACACTGGCTGACTTCTGAGGCTAGAGCATAAAAGATGATGCAGCTTCTTTTTGTCTGGCTGGCTCAGGCATGTGGCTTTTGAGCCTGAAGTCACCATGGAAGAATTCTGGCTGTATTAAAGCTAACATGCAGAAAAAGACAAGTGAAATAGATTTAAATTCTCAAGGTGCCCCAAGTATTCCAGCCCCCAGCTGTTTGAGTTTTCCCAGTGTCGGCACCAAAGCCTTTGAGATGGCCCCTGGCTTACCACCATCTGACAACAACCTAATGAGACCCCAAGCTAGATCCTCCCAGCTGAGCACTCCCAAATTCCTAACCCACAGAAACTGTGACAGGGAATAAATAATTGCTGTTGATTCAAGCCACTAAGTTTTTGGGATGATTTGTTACATAGCATTAACAGAAAGATCATCAAGTCTCCTTCTGAAATCTCTATGTGTTCATTGGTCAGTTTTTTTATTACTTAACTTCTTTGCAATTCAGTCTTTTAAAGTGTAAAATAAAGAAAAGGAACACAGCAATACCACTCCTGGGCATATACCTGGAGAAAACTATAATTCAAAAAGATGCATGCAACCCAATGTTCACTGCCGCACTATTTACAATAACCAGGACATGGAAGCAACCTAAATGTCTAATGACAGAGGAATGGATAAAGAAGATGTGGTACATATATACAGTAAAATATTACTCAGCCATAAAAAGGACAAAATAATGCCATTAGCTACAATGTGGATGGACCTAGAGATTGTCATACTGAGTGAAGTAAAAGAGAAAGGCAAATATCCTGTTATCACTTATATGTGGGATCTATAAAAAATGATACAAATGAACTTATTTACAAAACAGGAGTAGAATTATGGATGTATGAAAAAAACTTATGGTTACCAGGGGATAACGGGGGGAGGGATAAGTTGGGAGATTGGGATTGACATATACACACTACTATATATAAAATAGATAACTTCTAAGAACCTGCTGTATAGCACAAGGAACTCTACTCAATACTCTATAATGGCCTATATGGAAAAGAATCCCCCCCCAAAAAAAGAAGAGTGAATATATGTATATGCATAACTGATTCACTTTCCTGTACACCTGAAACTAACAGAACATTGTAAATCAACTGTACTCCAATAATTTTTTTTAAAAAATAGCTTCATAAAAAAAAAGACAGAAAAGGAACACTCTCCTCATAAGGCTGTAGTTAAGATTAAATGTTTTTTATCAATGCCTAACATATAGCACATAGTAAGTGCCATATAAGTGTCAACTATTACTAGTGGCACCACTAGGACTACTACTAATGATTAAAATTATTATTATGTTTGAACGTGTAACTTATTATAATTTTCATATCATTATTATTGTTCATAATATCCAGTAGGGTTATTTCCCCTATCTTTTTTTTTTCTTCTTCCTCATGTTTCTTTTGACTATTCCTGGATGTTTGTTCTTTCATATAAATTTTGGAACTGCTTCTAAATTTCCTCAAAATAATATGTTCATATTTATTTTTTTACATATTTATTGGAGTATCATTGTTTACAATGGTGTTAGTTTCTGCTATATAACAAAGTGAATCAGTTATACATATACATATGTTCCCATATCTCTTCCCTCTTATGTCTCGCTCCCTCCCACCCTCCCTATCCCACCTATCTAGGTGGTCACAAAGCATCGAGCTGATCTCCCTGTGCTATGCAGCTGCTTCCCACTAGCTATCTATTTTACGTTTGGTAGTGTATATATGTCCATGCCACTCTCTCACTTTGTCAAAGCTTACACTTCCCCCTCCCCATATCCTCAAGTCCATTCTCTAGTAGGCCTGTGTCTTTATTCCCGTCTTACCCCTAGGTTCTTCATGACATTTTGTTTTTTTTAGATTCCATATATATGTGTTAGCATACGATATTTGTCTTTCACTTTCTGACATACTTCACTCTGTATGACAGACTCTAGGTCCATCCACTTCACTACAAATAACTTAATCTCATTTCTTTTTATGGCTGAGTAATATTACACTGTATATATGTGCCACATCTTCTTTATCGATTCATCCAGTGATGGACACTTAGGTTGTTTCCATCTCTGGGCTATTGTAAATAGAGCTGCAATGAACATTTTGGTACATGACTCTTTTTAAATTATGGTTTTCTCAGGATACATGCCCAGAAGTGGGATTGCTAGGTCATATGGTAGTTCTATCTGTAGATTTTCAAGGAACCTCCATACTGTTCTCCATAGTGGCTGTACCAATTCACATTCCCACCAGCAGTGCAAGAGTGTTCCCTTTTCTCCACGCCCTCTCTAGCATTTATTGTTTGTAGATTTTTTGATGATGGCCATTCTGACTGGTGTGAGATGATATCTCATTGTAGCTTTGATTTGCATTTCTCTAATGATTAATGACGTTGAGCATTCTTTCACATGTTTGTTGGCAATCTGTATATCTTCTTTGAAGAAATGTCTATTTAGGTCTTCTGCGCATTTTTGGATTGGGTTGTTTGTTTATTTGATATTGAGCTGCATGAGCTGCTTGTAAATTTTGGAGATTAATCATTTCTCAGTTGCTTCATTTGCCAATATTTTCTCCCATTATGAGGGTTGTCTTTTGGTCTTTTTTATGGCTTCCTTTGCTGTGCAAAAGCTTTCAAGTTTCATTAGGTCCCATTTGTTTATTTTTGTTTTTATTTCCATTTCTCTAGGAGGTGGGTCAAAGAGGATCTTGCTTTGATTTATGTCATAGAGTGTTCTGCCTATGTTTTCCTCTAAGAGCTTGATAGTTTCTGGCCTTATATTTAGGGCTTTAATCCATTTTGAGCTTATTTTTGTGTATGGCATTAGGGAGTGTTCTAATCTCATACTTTTGCATGTACCTGTCCAGTTTTCTCAGCACCACTTATTGAAGAGGCTGTCCTTTCTCCACTGTACATTCCTGCCACCTTTATCAAAGGTAAGGTGACCATGTGTGTATGGGTTTATCTCTGGGCTTTCTATCCTGTTCCATTGATCTATCTTTCTGTTTTTGTGCCAGTACCAAACTGTCTTGATGACTGTAGCTTTGTAGTATAGTCTGAAGTCAGGGAGCCTGATTCCTCCAGCTCCGTTTTTCCTTCTCAAGATTGCTTTGGCTATTAAGGGTCTGTTGTTTTTCCATACAAATGGTAATTTTTTTTGTTCTAGTTCTGTGAAAAATGCCAGTGGTAGTTTGATAGGGATTGCATTGAATCTGTAGACTGGTATGGGTAGAAGGGTAATTTTCACAGTGCTGATTCTTCCAATCCAAGAATATGGTATATCTCTCCATCTATTTGTATCGTCTTTAATTTCTTTCATCAGTGTCTTATAATTTTCTGCATACAGGTCTTTTGTCTCCTTAGGTAGGTTTATTCCTAGATAGTTTATTCTTTTTGTTGCACTGGTAAATGGGAGTGTTTTCTTGATTTCAATTTCAGATTTTTCATCCTTAGTGTATAGGAATGCCAGAGATTTCTGTGCATTAATTTTGTATCCTGCTACTTTACCAAATTCATTGAGTAGATCTAGTAGTTTTCTGGTAGCTTCTTTAGGATTCTCTATGAATAGTATCATGCCATCTGCAAACAGTGACAGCTTTACTTCTTCTTTTCTAGTTTGGATTACTTTTATTTCCTTTTCTTCTCTGATTGCTGTGGCAAAAACTTCCAAAACTATGTTGAATAAGAGTGGTGAGAGTGGGCAACCATGTCTTGTTCCTAATCTTAGTGGAATGCTTTCAGTTTTTCACCATTGTGGATGATGTTGGCTGTGGGTTTGTCATATATGGCCTTTATTATGTTGAGGAAAATTCCCTCTATGCCTCCTTTCTGCTGGGGTTTTATCATAAATGGGTGTTGAATTTTGTCAAAAGCTTTCTCTGCATCTGTTGAGATGATCATATGGTTTTTCTCCTTCAGTTTGTTAATTTGGTGTATCACGTTGATTGATTCGCGTATATTGAAGAATCCTTGCATTCCTGGAATAACACCCACTTGATCATTGTGTATGATCCTTTTAATGTGCTGTTGGTTTCTGTTTGCTGGTATTTTGTCGAGGATTTTTGCATCTATATTCATCAGTGATATTGGCCTGTAGCTTTCTTTCTTTGTGACATCCTTCTCTGGTTTTGGTATCAGTGTGATGGTGGCCTCGTAGAATGAGTTTGGGAGTGTTCCTCCCTCTGCTATATTTTGTAAGAGTTTGAGAGAGATAGGTGTTATCTCCTCTCTAAATGTTTGATAGAATTCCCCTGTGAAGCCATCTGATCCTGGGCTTTTGTTTGTTGGAAGGTTTTTAAGCACAGGCTCAATGTCAGTGCTTGTGATTGGTCTGTTCATATTTACTATTTCTTCCTGTTTCAGTCTTGGCAGGTTGGGCATTTCTAAGAATTTGTCCATTTCTTTCAGGTTTTCCATTTTATTGGCATGAAGTTGCTTGTAGTAATCTCTCATGATCTTTTGTACTTCTGTCGTGTCAGTTGTTACTTCTTTTTCATTTCTAAATCTATTGATTTGAGTCTTCTCCCTTTTTTTCCTTGATGAGTCTGGTTAATTGTTTATCAATTATGTTTATCTTCTCAAGGAACCAGCTTTTAGTTTTATTGATCTTTGCTATCATTTCCTTCATTTCTTTTTCATTAATTGTGATCTGATCTTTATGATTTCTTTCCTCCTGCTAACTTTTGGGGTTTTTTTTGTTCTTCTTTCTCTAATTGCTTTAGGTGCCATGTTAGGTTGTTTATTCGAGATGTTTCCTATTTCTTAAGGTAGGTTCGTATTGCTATAAACTTCCCTCTTAGAACTGCTTTTGCTGCATCCCGTAGGTTTGGGGTCATCATGTTTCCATTTTCATTTGTTTCTAGGTATTTTTTGATTTCCCATTTGATTCCTTCAGTGATCACTTCGTGGTTCAGTAGTGTATTGTTTAGCCTCCATGTGTTTGTATTTTTTACAGATCTTTTCCTCTAATTGATATCTAGTCTCTTAGTGTTGTGGTTGGAAAAGATACTTGATAAAATTTCAATTTTCTTAAATTTATCAAGGCTTGATTTGTGACCCAAGATATGATCTATCCTGGAGAATGTTCCATGAGCACTTGAGAAAAATGTGTATTCTGTTGTTTTTGGATGGAGTGTCCTATAAATATCAATTAAGTCCATCTTGTTTAATGTATCTTTTAAAGCTTGTGTTTCCTTATTTATTATCATTTTGGTTGACCTGTCCATTGGTGAAGGTTGGGTGTTAAAGTCCCCTACTATGAATTTGTTACTGTTGATTTCCCCTTTTATGGCTGTTAATATTTGTTTTATGTATTGAGGTGCTCCTATGTTGAGTGCATAAATATTTACAATTATTATATCTTCTTCTTGGATCGATCCCTTGATCATTATGTAGTGTCCTTCTTAGTCTCTTCTAATAGTCTTTATTTTAAAGTCTATTTTGTCTGATATGAGAATTGCTACTCCAGCTTTCTTTTGTTTTCAATTTGCATGGAATAACTTTTTCCATCCCCTTACTTTCAGTCTGTATGTCTCTAGGTCTGAAGTGGGTATCTTGTAGACAACATACATCTGGGTCTTGTTTTTGTATACATTCAGCCAGTCTGTGTCTTTTGGTAGGTGCATTTAATGCAATTACATTTAAGGTAATTATCAATATGTATGTTCCTATTTCCATTTTCTTAATTGTTTTGGGTTCGTTATTGTAGGTCTTTTCCTTCTCTTGTGTTTCTTGCCTAGAGAAGTTCCTTTAGCATTTGTTGTATAGCTGGTTTGGTGGTGCTGAACTCTCTCAGCTTTTGCTTGTCTGTAAAGGTTTTAATTTCTCCATCAAATCTGAATGAGATCCTTGCTGGGTAGAGTAATCTTGGTTGTAGGTTTTTCTCCTTCATCACTTTAAAAATGTCCTGCCAGTTCCTTCTGGCTTGCAGAGTTTCTGCTGAAAGATCAGCTGTTAACCTTATCGGGATTCCCTTGTGTGTTATTTGTTGTTTTTCCCTTGCTGATTTTAATATGTTTTCTTTGTATTTAATTTTTGATAGTTTGATTAATATATGTCTTTGCATGTTTCTCCTTGGATTTATCCTGTATTGGACTCTCTATTCTTCCTGGACTTTATTAACTATTTCCTTTCCCATATTAGGGAAGTTTTCAACTATAATCTCTTCAAATATTTTCTCAGTCCCTTTCTTTTTCTCTTCTTCTTCTGGAACCCCTATAATTCATATGTTGGTGCATTTAATCTTGTCCCAGAGGTCTCTGAGACTGTTCTCAGTTCTTTTCATTCTTTTTTCTTAATTATGCTCTGCAGTAGTTATTTCCACTATTTTATCTTCTAGGTCATTTATCCGTTCTTCTGCCTCAGTTATTCTGCTATTGATCCCATCTAGAGTATTTTCAATTTCATTTGTTGTGTTGTTCATCGTTGCTTGTTTCATCTTTAGTTCTTCTAGGTCCTTGTTAAATGTTTCTTGCATTTTGTCTATTCTTTTTCCAAGATTTTCGATCATCTTTACTATCATTACTCTGAATTCTTTTTCAGGTAGACTGCCTATTTCCTCTTCATTTGTTAGGTCTGGTGGGTTTTTATCTTGCTCCTTCATCTGTTGTGTGTTTTTCTGTCTTCTTATTTTGCTTATCTTACTGTGTTTGGGGTCTCCTTTTTGCATGCTGCAGGTTTGTAGTTCTCATTGTTTTTTGGTGTCTGTCCCCAGTGGCTAAAGTTGCTTCAGTGGGTTGTGTAGGCTTCCTGGTGGGGGGTACTAGTGTCCATGATCTGGTGGATGAGAGTGGATCTTGTCTTTCTGGTGGGCAGGTTCACGTCTGGTGGTGTGTTTTGGGGGTGTCTGTGAACTTATTATGATTTTAGGCAGCCTCTCTGCTAATGACATAGGGTGTCCAGCACTGTAGCTTGCTGGTAGTTGAGTGAAGCTGAGTTCTGGTGTTGAGATGGAGATCTCTGGGAGATTTTCGCCATTTGATATTACGTGGAGCTGGGAGGTTTCTTGTGGACCAGTGTCCTGAAGTTGGCTCTCCCACCTCAGAGGCACAGCTCTGACTCCTGGCTGTAGCTCCAAGAGCCTTTCATCCACATGGCTCAGAATAAAAGGTAGAAAAAATAGAAAGAAAGAAAGAAAGAAAGAAAGAAAGAAAGAAAGAAAGAAAGAAAGAAAGAAAGAAGGAAAGAGGATAATATAAAAGAAAATGAAGTAAGATAAAATAGTTATTAAAATAAAAAATAATAATTAAGAAAAAATTTTTAAAAAATGGACGGATAGAACCCAAGGCCAAATGGTGAAAGCAAAGCTATACATCCAATATCTCTCACAGAAGCATACACATACACACTCACAAAAAGAAGAAAACTGGAAAAAATAATAAATCTTGCTCTCAAAGTCCACCTTCTCTATTTGTGATTATTCATTGTCTATTCATGTATTCCGCAGATGCAGGGTACATCAAGTTGATTGTGGAGATTTAATCCACTGCTCCTGAGGCTGCTGGGAGAGAGTTCCCTTTGTCTTCTTTGTTCGCACAGCTCCTGGGGTTCAGCTTTGGATTTGGCCCAGCCTCTGGTTGTAGGTCGCCTGAGGGCATCTGTTATTCACTCAGACAGGACTGGGTTAAAGGAGCAGCTGACTCGGGGGCGCTGGCTCACTCAGGCTGGGGGGAGGGAGGGGTGCGGATGCGGGATGAACTGGCAGCGGCAGAGGCTATTGCACCAGCCTTGACTTTGCACCAGCCTGAGGTGTGCCATGCTTTCTCCCGGGGAAGTTGTCCCTGGATTCCGGGACCCTGGCAGTGGTGGGCTGCAGAGGCTCCCGGAAGGGAGGTGTGCATAGTGACCTGTGCTCGCACACAGGCTTCTTGGTGGTGGCAGCAGCAGCCTTAGCGTCTCATGCCCGTCTCTGGGGTCTGCGTTGTTAGCCGCAGCTCACGCCCGTCTTTGGAACTCCTTTAAGCCGCACTCTTAATCCCCTCTCCTCACGCACCAGGAAACAAAGCGGCAAGAAAAAGTCTCTTGTCTCTTTGGCAGGTCGAGACTTTTCCCAGGACTCCCTCCCGGCTAGCCATGGTGCACAAAACTCCTGCAGGCTGTGTTCACGCGGCCAACCCCAGTCCTCTCCCTGTGCTTCGACCGAAGCCCGAACCTCAGCTCCCAGCCCCCGTCCACCCTGGTGCATGAGCAGACGAGCCTCTCGGGCTGGTGAGTGCTGGTCCGCACCGATCTTCTGTGCGGGAATCTCTCAGCTTTGCCCTCCACATACCTGTTGCTGCACTCTCCTCCATGGCTCTGAAGCTTCCCCCGTCCACCACCCACAGTTTCTGCCCATGAAGGGGCTTCGTAGTGTGTGGAAACCTTTCCTCCTTCACAGCTCCCTCCCACTGGTGCAGGTCCCATCCCTATTCTTTTGTCTCTGTTTATTCTTGTTTCTTTTCCCTACCCAGGTACGTGGGGAGTTTCTTGCCTTTTGTGAGGTCCGAGGTCTTCTGCCAGCGTTCAGTAGGTGTTCTGCAGGAGTTGTTCCACGTGTAGATGTATTTCTGGTGTATCTGTTGGGGGGAAGGTGATCTCTGCGTCTTACTCTTCCGTTATTGTCCCCCTCTCCAATATGTTAGTATTTTAAATGTAATTGAATTGACATTATTATTCAATTTGGAAAGAATTAATATTTTTAAGATTCCTAGAATTGTAAACCCAGCAAAATAATGTTTCAAGAACAGGAGTGGGAAAACCTTTCCTATAAAGGGCCAGATAGTAAGTATTTTCAACTTTGAGGGCTATGCAGTCTCTACTGCAATTATTTAACTCTGCATTTGCAGAGGAAAAGCCGCCATGGACAGTACTTAATCAAATGCACATGGTTGGCCAGATATGGCCCCCTGGTCATAGTTTGCTGACTTCATTCAAGAAGAGAGTGATATAAAGTCTTCTTAGCTAACTTGATTGTATATCAAGCTCCATACACAAAATAGATCTCTTTTTGAGCTCTTTTTCTATTCCTTTTGTCTATTTGTCAGTGAGTTCACCACTTAAGATATCCATTGAATTTATCATTTATTTAAAGAATGATGATTTTTATTTTTTTTTCAAATTTATCTGCTCACATTTTGTTTCTTGTAGATTACCCATTTTATACTTCCATCCTTTACTCATTGTGGTTTTCTATTTAATTGTAGTTTTAATATATTCTGTATTTGAAAATTTTAGATTCTGGCTCCCCTATGGGGCTAAATTTGTTGGGGATTTGTTGTTGTTTATCCCTGCTAACTCTAACTCATGATGGTTCATTTCATTTTGTGTTTTGTGATCTTCAATTATGAGCTTAGAATTATTATTTTTTTCAACTTTATATATCCTGAATGCTTTCCTCCAAAGAGGAATTGTATTTGCTTTTTCTGAGAGCCATGGATTGCTACTGACCTGGAATATCTTCATTTTTATCATCCACACATAGGCCTCCACTTTACCCAGGATTCTCAGGTTCAAATATGCCTCTTTCTACCTGCAGTGTGGTTTTCAGCATTTATCATTAGGACAACCAAGTATTTCATGCATTTTCTGCCCACTCCTCTATTTTCAGCTTGCTTTTTCTCAATCTATTGGAGATTTCCTTATTCTATCTGTGTAATACAACAAATATTATACTTTATGTGGTATCTATTTTTATTTTTTGAATTAAGAGCACTCCCTCAGATAATTTAATTTTCCATAGTGCCAGAAGCAGTAATATCTGATAGCTTTTTTAAAATAGAAATTATAATGGAGAATAAGATATGTGACTTTAAGTTTTGTTCCATGTTACCAATTGCCATCTGGAAAATGTTTAATCAATTTATGCTCTCAATGACAGTGAATGAGAGCAACCACTATCTCCTATCATTGTCAACAGTGGATATCATTCATCTTTTTATTTTCTCTTTCAGATAAACATGTATGTCGCTTGTTGCCATAGGGAAGAGAGAAATTAAGATACATAGAATCAGGATACATACATAGTTTCACTGTTTACCTGCAGGACACTAAACAAGGATTCCATAATCCTCTGTGCTGAGGTGACCAGCTTTCTAGGCCTGCTCAGGATCTGCTGTGCATAAATGAAGATCTTGGAGGCTTCATTATCATTTTGAGATTGGAGGGATGGTAGCTATCCTTTGGCCTGGACAAAATACTGTATGACGAAGTGAAAACCATGTGCACTCCCAACTACATTCTCCCTCTGGCACTGTGACCTTGAAGAAATTGTGTCTGTTAAACCTTAATTCCCATGTTTGAAAGAAAATGGGGAAAAATATATTCTGCTTCACAGTCTGACTCCATAAATTTACTCTAAGGTCTTTAGAAAGGTGTTACATAAATCACGTGTATCATGAGAATGCAATTTCAGTGTATGTTCAGAGATTCTAAGGATAAAAACTTCTCAAAATACTGCTTCTATTGACAGAATCTTTTCAATTCTATTAATTTGAGTGTTTAGTAACTGGCCCAATAAAATCATTGCCCTTAATTGGCACTTAACTAACCTGGTGCAATGGGAAAAATTAGAAAAAGCCTTATGAATAAAATCTGATTATCATATCCTTCTAACGACCCTAGGCCCCAGGTTCCATTAGAAAGATAGTTGAAGTGCAAAGACGTTCTGACATGGGGTTTGTAAATTAAACCAAACTTAACAAGATGACTGATGGCTATCTCAGCATATACCTGAATTTCCTTTCAACAAGTATACTCTCCAATACACTTTAATGCTGAGGCATTATGCTTAGCGGGAAAAAATGCCTTCCCAGCAACAAATCAAGAGTTAGTATTTGAGAGGCAACATGAACTGACATTTCTATTAGCATAAGAGTGTTTTAGAATGTCAGAGAGATCACAGTGTGACTATTAATACTGCATTAAGTCCATTTATATTTCTTAGCTTGAAAAATCTTTTTCTAAAATAATATCTCAGAGTCTTCCTCAAAATTGTGCAATTCAAATAAGTAGGCACTGCTTTTAATTTGATTGAAAAAAATTTAAACTAATACACATTTCCAGAGGCCATGCATTACTTTTTATTAAATTATGATAGCAAATGACACATTTGTATCCTATTTTAATCTCTGTGTTGACCCAACTTTAAAATCAATTAAGATGATTATAAATGACCTTGGTCTTTTCATCTGAGAAAAGCTATCTGAGTAAAATTAAAAGTATATTTTTGTTATTTGCCAGTATTTTAAAAATATGCTATCTTAGAGGAAAAGACCTAACATATATGTCAATGCTAGCCCTAATGCATATAAGTTTAAAAATAGAACTCAGCTATTTATCCATCATCCTTTATTGGCAATAATCAAGACTCATCTATCCTACCTCCTAACCTAGTACTACATGATTCAGTCTTTCTTGGTCATCTTGAAACAGAATATAAAGGCAATGATTTGCAATCTCAGATGAGGTATAAAAATGACAATTCTTTGACATAGGTAAGATAGTTTGAGGCTTCTCGAATATTGAGGCTTCATGATGTTTTGCTGCATTAGAGATAGCTGCTAAATCAGAGGTACAGGAGACAAAGCCAGAGCAGCAGGTTGTAAATAAGGGAGATATGATGAGGAAGCCTGCCTGTGTCTGGTAGAGCTCAGTAGAAGGTTAAACCCATGCCAAACAGAGGCAATGAAACGTCTTTCTATAGGGCAAACACAAAAATAATTTTCTCTTTACTTATCAACAAAGCAAGCAAACAAACAAATAAATAAGGTGGATTTCACAGCAAAAAGAGAAGCTCTTGTAACAATACACAAGGTGGCTTGGAAGGAAGCACAGATCCGATTAATACATGGGCATCCCATCTCTGGAGAACAAGGTTTAATTCCAGCTCCTGTCACAAATGAAATGAGTTTGACGGTCTGTAGTGAGCAGTAATGCATGACACAACAAACTGCTGCACTCCTTGGCAGAGAAAATCAAGAGTGTTCTATCTAGAACAAAGTTAATCCTATTTGATAGAAAATAACTCATAATGCAATTCCTTTAGGTAGCTGGGGAGAAAAATCCTTTACAGATAGTGAGCATTGTTGATTGCAAGGTACAGAAAGCAATTGTCCTCCAACTCATTACTCTTTTTGGTCGGTTGATCAAAAGGAGTTTCAAGAACCAGAAGTATAATCTTTCACATTTTTATTAGCAACAAATAATATTGGTGTGTCATTAACCCATGTGCCAACTCCAAAACAGATATCTATGCACTAGGATAAAATTGTCCAAGGGTGTGTTTTGTCACCGACATATCAGCATGTGACTCACCCAAGCTTGAGGGCACAAATCATTAATTTTTAAGGCTCATGGAGTAAACCTCATATATAGTATAGTTTTGAGGTATATTTCTGGCTACCAATTTCACAATTTTAATTTCAACCAACTGCTTTGTGCTATCACTTCACAGCTATTCATCCTTTGAAAATAATGCAATAATAATGTTTCTCAAGGCTTTCATATACATAGGCTAAGTAATTTACTAAATAAAGCATTGTTTTTGGTCTCCAACCATTCTGTTTCCAATCCCTCTTTCTAGACCACTCCAATAAGCTATGTGGTTTTTAAGGAGTCATTGCATTCCTGTGTCAGTTTCATCATTTGAGTCTAGACACTAAATCACAATGATGAAATACTGCAAAGACCTCAGGGATTAACCACATTTCCTGTTTTAACACTAGAATGTTGCCAGGACTTGTGATTTAAGGCTTGTATTAATACAAAAGCCTCTCTGACCAGTCGTTTTATACCAAAAGACATGAAACATATTTGTTTGTTCACTGAGCCATCATAGCCTTGACATATAGATCTGCAAAAAATCAGTCTGTTAAAATGATTTTCTCTTTCCAATTGTCTATATTCTTAAAATGACTCAGTATATGTCAAACTCTATTTTAAAATTTAAAAAAACAATTGGTGTACAACACTGGATGTTGATTGGGCTAATTAAATTGTATAAATAGGAAGAGTTGATGTCATTAGTGAAATATTGAATGAAAAATTTAAGTTCAATAATAAAGCAGAAAACACGTTCTCTAATGAGTGTGACAAAAAAACTACGAAAGAACACTTATTAAGCACTGCTTTGTATTCCAGGCACATGCAAGATGATATACATCCATTGTTTCACTGAATCCTCACAGCAACACCATGGGTGGATATCTCGCAGATGGGGAAATGAGTTCATACAGTTGAAATAACTTACTAATGTCACATATAAATGATAGAACTAGAAATTCTAAGTCTGACTAACCTGCAAAGCCATTATTTTCTCTACACTTACAGCATGTTATACTTGTGCAATAATTAAGGTATAGGTTAAACTGCTGTAACAGAGAGACCCCCAAAACAGTGACATACATAAGATATTTGTTTGTTTATTAATTTGTTTATTAAATAAGTTTACTTTTCTCCCCCATAATGGTCTTGTAGGCCTCTGCTGGATTTTCAGCTCTGTTCCACAGAGTCATTCATGGTCACAAATTCCTCCCCTCTCTCTGGTCATCCATCCTTTAGGGTGTTCTCATCTGCATCATCAAAGCAGGGTTGCTTCCATGTTCATATTCCAACATACAGAAAGAAGCAAAAAATAAAAACATCTAGAGAAAGTAACATGGCTTTCAAGTGGAAATGGTTCACATTCACTTACTTTCACATCCCATTGGTCCAAACTTAATTCTTTACCTCCTGGTCAAGAAAAGTGGGAAATTTAGTCTCAAGTTTGGTGGCTATGTGCCTATAAAACAAAGGGAGAATGGATTTGGAGGAAAAATTAGTAGAGTGTCACTATTAAAGATTGTACAGAGGGGTCAGGTTTATGCTGTGTGTGGTGAAGGGACACCACGAGAGAGTTAAGAACACAGTGTAAGCATAGAGTGTGCTCGGATGAAGATGTGATGAGAGGAATACATTGTGCCCCAACAATTGTGTAATGAATGGACGTTTGAGTTTTGAGGCATATTTTATCTGAATTGCTTCTTGAATGAGAGGTTAATTATTTATAATATATTATAATATGATATATTATAATACAGGCTGTGTATAAAATATAAGACATTTGGACTATAATTAAGGATATTTATTACATTCTAATCTTAATTTACTATCAAAACTTAAAAATCATTTATTACAAAAAGTAAAAGGTAATAGATAAAGCAGGTTTGGCAAAACCTTGAATGCTGTTGATTCTGGGAGTTGAGTATAAAAACATTTACTATTCATTGCTTTCTATTTTTATATGTTTGAAGGGTTCACAATACCAATGTGAATAGACTGATAAGTGGAAGCAAAGAATAGAAGTGAAAGTCAAACCTCTTTGTTTTCTAAAATGATTCTATTTAACAATTTCAGATGGTGTACGTTCACAGTAATGACCTGTTATTTAGACCACATCATAGCAACTTTAATTCCAATGCTGTTGTCCTTTTAGTGTTTTTCAGGTGGAATGTCTTCTTGTGTGTTTCTATTCTTCGCCACATAACTTGCTCCAATGCTCTAACTTAAATTTATTTCTCCATCCTCTAAAATTTTTCAGTAATGATAGACCACAATACACATCTTTGTGCTTCATCAGATATTATCAGATATGGTTACTCAGTGTCTTGTAGTCTTAGAAGCTTTATGTCAAAATATTCCTTATCATAAAATTATCAGTAGAATTTTAAAAGACAACTCTCTGTTAGACAAAATTTACATTTTTTCAGAGTTTGGATTCTTATCACTACATTTTTGTTTCTGAAAGAACTGGATTTATCACCCTTATTATTTATATGACTTTAGGTAAGTAACACAACCTCTCCGTGTTCCAGTTTCTTCATTTGTAAAATAAAAGTAATGATGCTTACTATGTAGAATGTTGTGAGTATAAAATTGAACACCTTAAGGTAAAGCATGTAGCAGAGTGATTGGCATATGTTAAGTGCTTAATAAATTTCAGTTCTCTATTCTCCTGCCTCTAAACATGATATAAGGAACAGGTGTTAATTCCAACAACTTACTTTACATGTTTTTAACAACTTTATTCTTGTATATTTTAATATTATAAAATCCATCCATTTCAGGTATAAAATTTAATGATTTTTTTTTTTTTTTTTGCGGTACCAGGCCTCTCACTGTTGTGGCCTCTCCTGTTGCGGAGCACAGGCTCCGGACACGCAGGCTCAGCAGCCATGGCTCACGGGCCCAGCCACTCCGTGGCATGTGGGATCTTCCTGGACCGGGGCACGAACCTGTGTCCCCTGCATCGGCAGGTGGACTCTCAACCACTGCGCCACCAGGGAAGCCCAAATTTAATGATTTTTACTAACTTTACCAAATGATACAATCATCATGATAAACTAGTTTTAGAACAGTTTCATCCCACCCAATAACACCCCTTATGTCAATATGCTTTATCATCTTTAAACATACTTTCTTTTATTGGATATTGCTTAGAATAAGACTTATGTACTTCTATTTCAAACTTCTAACATCTTCCCAAACTACATTGAGCCTTACAATGCTACTATCTTAACTGGTTCCCAGGCTATTGCTTTGCTTCCTGTGTTGCTGTAATGCACAATAAATTTGAACCTGAACAACTTGGGCAACAGAATCTTTAATAGTGATGACGTTCGACTACTAAGTATCTAAGCAAAGCTCTTCAAGCCACAGCAACGTGGAATATATGCCTTTCTTTGAGCCTTTTTCTTATGCTAACACCTATAACATGTAGTAACTAGTCTCTTTTTACCTTCTCAGTCAATGAGAATCTGACATGAGACAAAAATATTGATTGCTTATATTCATGTCTGTTTTAGCCAGAGTCCTCAGAAGTTTCTTGTTGATTAAATGTTTCCTATTACTATTATTATTATTAATTAATTTAGTGCTTAATATATACCAGGAATCATGCAAATATTTCTTATGCTTCATTTCATTTGATTTTTATGATAACTATATTAAATAGCTATTACCATCTTTATTTTGAAGATATAGAAATGTGTTTCCTATTTTACAGATGAGGAAACTGAGGTCTAGAGATGTAAAATACTTTCTGAATATCACATAACAAGTAAGAAATAGAGCCTGACTACAAAGCCCTCTTAGCACTTTCTCAAGAGTAAAGGTCACAAACTGAGTGCTTAGTAAATATCAACCATTATTATCATTTACAATTATGAACCCATAAATACCCTGTGTGTGGTAGGCATTATTAACCCCATTTAGTTGAAGAGGAAACTGGGGGTCTGAGAGCTTAAGTAACTTGCTTAGTAGCTCACAAGTACTAAGTAACAAATGTGGAACTTAAACCAAGTATGCTCTTGGACCTCCCTGCCTCTGAGTCAAATACTGGTCTGTGACTTACTAGCTATTTGACCATGGGAAAATTATTCAACATTTCTGTGCCTCAGTTTTCTTATCTACCATATGGGGTTAATGATAGTAGCTACTGAATAAATTGTGAAGATTAAATTAGTTAAGATATATAAAACACTCAGAACCGGGGCCTGGTACTTAATAAGTGCTATATAAAAACTAGCTACTATTATTAGTAGAAGTGGTATCTCTTATTATTATGCTCTGCTTTGGGCCATGTATTATTTATCATATAAAGAGCACTGTTTTTCTGCCTCATAATCTTCTGCATAGTCCTGTTTCCTTGCAACAACTTTTTTTTTTTAACACCTTTATTGGAGTATAACTGCTTTACAAATGTTGTGTTAGTTTCTGCTATATAACAAAGTGAATCAGCTATACGTATACATATATCCTCATATCACCTCCATCTTGTGTGTCCCTCTCACCATCTCTATCCCACCCTTCTAGGTGGTCACAAAGCATGGAGCTGATGTCCCTGTGCTATGCGGCTGCTTCCTACTATCTATTTTACATTTGGTAGTGTATATATGTATATGCCACTCTCTCACATTGTCCCAGCTTACCCTCCCCCTTCATTATTTCCTCAAGTCCATTCTCTATGTCTGGATCTTTACTCCTGTCCTACGCCTAGGTTCTTCAGAACCATTTATTTTTTAGATTCCATATGTATGTGTTAGCATACGGTATTCGTCTTACTCTTTCTGACTTACTTCACTCTGTATGACAGACTCTAGGTCCAACCACCTCACTACAAATAACTAAATTTTGTAGCCTTTTATGGCTTAGTAATATTCCATTGTATATATGTGTGACATCTTCTTTATCCATTCAACTGTCAGTGGACACATATGTTTCTCCCATTACCTGGCTATTTTAAATAGTGCTGCAATGAATACTGTGGTACATGACTCTTTGAATTATGGTTTTCCCAAGGTATACGTGCATAAGTGGGATTGCTGGGTCACATGGTAATTCTATTTTTAATTTATTTAGGAATCTCCATGCTGTTCTCCATGGTGGCTGTATCAGTTTACATTCCCACCAACAGTGCAAGTGGGTTCCCTTTTCTCCACACCCTCTCCAGCATTTATTGTAGCAGATTTCTTGATGATGGCTATTCTGACTGGTATGAGATGATATCTCATGGCAGATTTGATTTGCATTTCTCTAATAATTAGTGATGTTGAGCATCCTTTCATGTGTTCCTTGGGAATCTCTATATCATCTTTGGAGAGATATCTATTTAGGTGTTCTGCCCATTTTTGGATTGGGTTTGTTTTTTTGATATTGAGCTGCATGAGCTGCTTGTAAAGTTTGGAGATTAATCCTTTGTCAGTTAGCTTCGTTTGCAAAGATTTTCTCCCATTCTGAGAACTGTCTTTTTGTCCTGTTTATGGTTTCCTTTGCTGTGGAAAAGCTTTTAAGTTTCATTAGGTCCCATTTGTTTATTTTTGTTTTTATTGCCATTTCTCTAAGAGGTGGGTCAAAAAGGATCTTGCTGTGATTTATGTCGTAGAGAGTTCTGCCTATGTTTTATTCTAAGAGTTTTATGCTGTCTGGCCCTACATGTAGATTTTTAATCCATTTTGAGTTTATTTTTGTGTATGATGTTAGGGAGTGTTTTAATTTCATTCTTTTATATGTAGCTGTCCAGTTTTCCCAGCATCACTTATTGAAGAGACCGTCTTTTCTCCATTGTATATTCTTGCCTCCTTTATCATAGATTAGTTGACCATAGTTGTGTGGGTTTATTTCTGGGCTTTCTATACTGTTCCATTGATCTATATTTCTGTTTCTGTGCCAGTACCATACAGTCTTGATTACTGTAGTTTTGTAGTATAGTCTGAAGTCAGGAGTCCTGATTCCACCAGATCTGTTTCTCTTTTCAAGATTGCTTAGGCTATTTGGGGTCTTTTGTGTTTCCATACAAATTGTGAAATTTTTTGTTCTAGTTCTATGAAAAATGCCAGTGGTAGTTTGATAGGGATTGCACTGAATCTGTAGATTGCTTAGGGTAGTATAGTCATTTTCACAATGTTCATTCTTCCAATCCAAGAACATAGTGTATCTCTCCATCTGTTTGTATCATCTTTAATTTATTTCATCAGTGTCTTATAGTTTTCTGCAAACAGGTCTTTTGTCTCTTTAGGTAGGTTTATTCCTAGGTATATTATTCTTTTTGTTGCAATGGTGAATGTGAGTGTTTCCTTAATTTATCTTTCAGATTTTTCATCATTAGTATATAGGAATGCAAGAGACTTCTGTGCATTAATTTTTCAATGTGCTACTTTACCAAATTCATTGATTAGCTCTAGAAGTTTTCTGGTAGCATCTTTACTTTTCTCTATGTATAATATCATGTCATCTGCAAATAGTGACAGTTTTACTACTTCTTTTCCAATTTGGATTCATTTTATTTCTGTTTCTCCTCTGATTGCTGTGGCTGAAACTTCCAAAACTATGTTGAATAATAATGTTGAGAATGGGCAACCTTGTCTTGTTCTTGATCTTAGTGGAAGTGGTTTCAGTTATTCACCGTTGAGGATGATGTTGGCTGTGGGTTTGTCATACATAGCCTTTATTATGTTGAAGTAAGTTCCCTCTAGGCCTACTTTCTGAAGGGTTTTTATCATAAATGGGTGTTGAATTTTGTCAAAAGCTTTTTCTGTGTCTCTTGAGATGATCATATGGTCTTTATCCTTTGATTTGTTAATTTGTTGATTGGTTTGCATATATTGAAGGATCCTTGTATTCCTGGGATAAAGCCCACTTGATCATGGTGTATGATCCTTTTAATGTGCTGTTGGATTCTGTTAGTATTTTGTTGAGGATTTTTGCATCTATGTTCATCATTGATTTGGGCCTGTAGTTTTCTTTCTGTCTGATATCTTTGTCTGGTTTTGGCATCAGGGTGATGGTGGCCTCGTAGGATGAGTTTGGGAGTTTTCCTCTCTCTGCTATATTTTGGAAGAGCTTGAGAAGGATAGGTGTTAGCTCTTCTCTAAATGTTTGATGGAGTTTGCCTTCTCTAAATGTTTGATAGAGTTCTTCTGTTGGAAGATATTTTATCACAATTTCAATTTCAGTGCTTGTGATTGGTCTGTTTATATTTTCTATTTCTTCCTGGCTCACTCTCAGAAAGTTGTGCTTTTCTAAGAATTTGTCCATTTCTTCCAGGTGGTCCATTTTATTGGCATTTACTGCTTGTAGTAATCTCTCATCATCCTTTGTATTTCTGCACTCTCAGTAGTTACTTCTCCTTTTTCATTTCTAATTCTGTTGATTTGAGTTTTTTTTTTCCTTTTTTTTCTGAGTCTGGCTAATGGTTTATCAATTTTGTTTATGTTCTCAAAGAACCAGCTTTTAGTTTTATTGATCTTTGCCATCATTTCCTTCATTTCTTTTTCATTTATTTCTGATCTGATTATTATGGTTTATTTCCTTCTGCTAACTTTGTTTTTTTTTTTTTTTGGTTCTTCTTTCTCTAACTGCATTACATGTAATGTTAGGATGTTTATTTGAGATTTTTCTTATTTCTTGAGGTAGGAATGTATTGCTATACACTTCTCTCTTAGAACTGCTTTTGCTGTATCCCATAGGTTTGGGGTCGTCATGTTTTCATTGTCATTTGTTCCTAGGTATTTTTTGATTTCCACTTTGATTACTTCAGTGATCTCTTGGTTATTTAGTAGCATATTGTTTAGCCTCCATGGCTTTGAATTTTTTACCATTTTTTCATGTAATTCATATCTAATCTCATAATGTTGTGGTCAGAAAACATACTTGATACAATTTCAATTTTCTTAAATTTACTGAGAATTGATTTGTGACGCAAGATATGGTCTCTCCTGCAGAATGTTCCATGAGCACTTGAGAAGAACGTGTATTCTCTTGTTTTTTGAAAGGAATGTCCTGTAAATATCAATTAAGTACATGTTGTTTAATGTGTCATTTAAAGTTTGTGTTTCCTTATTTATTTTCATTTGGATGATCTGTCCATTGGTGAAAGTGGGGTGTTAAATACCCCTACTATGATTGTGTTACTGTTGATTTCCCCTTTTATGGCTGTTAGCATTTACATTATGTATTGAGGTGCCCCTATGTTGGGTGCATAAATATGTAAAATTGTTTTATCTTCTCCTTGTATTTATCTCTTGATCATTATGTACTGTCCTTTGTGTCTCTTGTAACAGTCTTTATTTTAAAGTCTATTTTGTCTGCTATGAGAATTGCTACTCCAGCTTTCTTTTGATTTCCATTTGCATGGAATATAATTTTCCATCCCCTCACTTTCAGTCTTTATGTGTCCCTAGGTCTGAAGTGGGTCTTTTGTAGATAGCATATATACGGGTCTTGTTTCTGTATCCATTCAGCCAGTCTATGTCTTTTGCTTGGAGCATTTAATCCATTTACATTTAAGATAATTATCAATATGTATGTTCCTATTACCATTTTCTTAATTGTTTTTGGTTGGTTTTTGTACATCTTTTCCTTCTCTTGTGCTTCCTGCCTAAATAAGTTCCTTTAGCATTTGTTGTAAAGCTGGTTTGGTGGTTCTGAATTCTCTCAGCTTTTGCTTGTCTGTAAAGGTTTAAATTCTCTGTCAAATCTGAATGAGATCCTTGCTGGGTAAAGTAATTTTGGTTGTATATTTTCCCCTTTCATCACTTTAAATATGTCCTGCCACTCCCTTCTGGCTTGCAGAGTTTCTGCTGAAAGATCTGCTGTTAACCTTATGGGGATTCCTTTGTATGTTATTTGTTGCTTTTCCCTTACTGCTTTTAATATTTATTCTGTGTATTTAGTTTTTGATAGTTTGAATAATCTGTGTCTTGGAGTGTTTCTCCTTGCATTTATCCTGCATGGGACTCTCTGTTCTTCCTGGACTTGATTGACTGTTTCCTTTCCCATATTAGGGAAGTTTTCAACTATAATCTCTTCAAATATTTTCTCAGTCCCTTTCTTTTTCTCTTCTTCTGGGACCCCTATGATTCAAATATTGGTGTGTTTAATGTTGTCCCAGATGTCGCTGAGACTGTCCTCAATGCTTTCCTTTTTTTTTTTTTATTCTGCTCTGTGGTAATTATTTCCACTATTTTATCTTCCAGGTCACTTATCATTCTTCTGTCTCAGTTATTCTTCTATTGATTCCTTCTCGAGAGTATTTAATTTCATTTATTGTGCTGCTGTTCATCATTGTTTGTTTGCTCTTTAGTTCTTCTAGGTCCTTGTTAAACGTTTCTTGTATTTTCTCCTTCTATTTCCAAGATTTTGGATCATCTTTACTATCATTATTCTGTATTCTTTTTGGGTAGACTGCTTATTTCATCTTCATTTGTTTGGTCTGGTGGGTTTTTACTTTCCTCGTTTATCTGCTTCATATTTCTCTGTCTTCTCATTTTTCATAACTTACTGTGTTGGGGACTTCTTTTCGCACGCTGCAGGTTCATAGCTCCTATTGATTTTTGTGTCTGCCTCCAGTGGTAAGGTTGGTTCAGTTAGTTGTGTAGGCTTCCTGGTGCAGTGAACAGTTGCCTGTGTTCTCATGGATGAGGCTGTATCCTGTCTTTCTGGTGGACAGGACCACGTCTGGTGGTGTGTTTTGGGGTGTCTGTGAATTTACTATTATTTTAGGTAGCCTCTCTGCTAATGGGTGGACTTGTGTTCATGTTTTGCTAGTTGTTTGGCACGGGGTGTCCTGCACGGGAGCTTGCTGGTCATTGAGTGGAGTTGGGTCTTATCATTGAGATAGAGATCTCTGGGAGAGCTCTCATCGATTGATATTATGTCAGGCTGGGAGGTCTCTGGTGTCCAATGTCGTGAACTTGGCTCTCATACCTCAGAGGCTTAGTCCTGACACCTGGCTGGAGCACAAAAACCCTGTCAGCCACACAGCTCAGGAGAAAATGGAGAAGAAAAAAGAAAGAAAGAAAATGAAATAAAATAAAGTTTTTAAAATAAAAATGTTTGTATTATTAAAATAAAAAATTAAAAAGTAATAAAAAAGGAAAGATCAACCAAACCAATAAACAAATCCATCATTGATAACAAGCGCTGAAACTTATGCTAAGTTAAACATAAAAATCAGAAACTACTCTGTTGCATAAAGACAACCCCAAGTCTACATTTCCTCCCAAAGTCCATTGCCTCAATTTTAGGATGATTTGTTGTCTATTCAGGTATTCCACAGACGCAGGGTACATTAAGTTGATTGTGGAGATTTAATCCACTGCTCCTGAGGCTGCTGGGAGAAATTTCCCTTTCTCTTCTTTGTTCACACAGCTCCTGGGATTCAGCTTTGGATTTGGCCCCACCTCTGCATGTAGACGCCCTCAGAATTCTGTTTCCTGCCCAGACAGGAAGGGGTTAAAACAATGTCTGATTAGGGCACTCTTGCTCACTCAGTCTGGGGGGTAGGGAAAGATACAGCAGTCATAATTGGAATGCAGGGTGAGCCTACAGTGACAGAGGCCAGCATGATGTTACAACAGCCTGAGGCATGTCATGTGTTCTCCAGGGGATGTTTTCTCTGGATAAGGGGACCCTGGCAGTGGCAGGCTGCACAGGCTCCTGGGAGGGGAGGTGTGGATAGTGATGTGTGCTCATACACAGGCTTCTTGGTGGTTGCAGCAGCAGCCTTAGCATTTCATGCCCATCTCTGATGTCTGTGCTGATAGCCGTGGCTGGCTTCCATCTCTGTAGCTCGTTTAGGCAGTGCTCTGAATTCCCTCTCCTCACGCACCCCAAAACAATGGTCTCTTGCCTCTTAGGCAGGTCCGGACTTTTTCCCAGACTCCCTCCCAGCTTGCTGTGGTGCACTATCCCCCTTCAGATTGTGTTCATGCATCCAACCTCAGTCCTCTCCCTGGGATCTGACCTCCGAAGAAGCTGGAGCCTCAGCTCCCAGCACCCACTGACCCCGGGCGTCAGGTGAACAGACAAGCCTCTCAGGCTGGTGAGTGCTGGTCGGCACTGATCCTCTGTGCAGGAATCTCTCTGCTTTACCCTCTGTAGCCCTGTTGGTGTGCTCTTCTCTGTGGCTCCAAAGCTTGCCCCAAGCCCACCCCTGTCCCCACCAGTGAAGGGGCTTCTTAGTGTGTGGAAACGTTTCCTCCTTCACAGCTCCCTCCCAGAGGTGCAGGTCTGGTCCCTGTTCTTTTGTCTCTGTTTTTCCTTTTCTCTTTTACCCTACCCAGGTACATGAGGATTTTCTTGCCTTTTGGGAAGTCTGAGGTCTTCTCCCAGCGTTCAGTAGGTGTTCTGTAGGAGTTGTACCACATGTAGATGTATTTCTGATGTATTTCTGGGGAGGAAGATGATCTCCACGTCTTACTCCTCCTCCATCTTGAAAGTCCTCCAACAACTTCTAAAAGATGTTTCAAAGTTATATTTTTAGCATTACACCAAACCAATCAAAACTATTTTTAAAGATGTAGGACTGAGTTTTTCACACTGTGCATTTGTGATTAATATGCTTTCCAATGTGATAAGAGTGTATGAGAACAGAAATTCACTCTCTTTTTGTGTGATAAGGGCCAAGCTTCATACTATTCTCGAGAATCTCTATAGTCTTGTTTCTCACAAGCCGTGGGGAAATAATGCCGTTATCAAAGCTAATGAACTGAGAGGTCTGTATCATTATTATGAGCAGTGAGCCCAAAAGGAAAAGGCCCAAACCTCTTGGCCAGGACAAATATCAGCTGGAGCCCTGGGGAGGCTTTTTACAAATTTCAAACACTACTTAGCAGGTTAGAATCATTTCTGATAAATAGAATTGCTAGCTGATATCTCTTGAAAGTGGCAAGAGTAGCTGGAAAGAAAATATCAACCTAAAATAGAGTCGTATTTCTCATAAGCAGTGATTTACAGGCGAATCCACCTGGATGGCTACAAACACTAGCTACCTAAAAAATAAATAAACAAACAAATAAATAAATAAATAAGGCTAAGCTTTCATGAATCATTTGTTATGTGTGCCAAATATACAATTGTGATTAAAACATGTCTGTAGTTTGCCCATTCATTCATTCATGAAATGTTTCTCAAGTTCCTACTACAAGCTATGCACTTTAGATTGGTTCTTTGATATTGGGAATGAATAATAACATTGTCAAAAAATGTCTTTACCTCTGCTGTGACCCTGGAGATTTCTCAGCTTCATTATAGATATATTCTGTCTTCGTTCTGGTACAGATGATCGAATCAATATCCTTATCCCAGGATATCTTAGATCCTGCCATGATAGTAGAATGTTTGAAATTAATTTACTTCATTTAAGAGAAAAATCAATATTTTGTCTGTGATCAATTTAATAGGGGCTAAGTGACTAGTAAATACATTAGTCATTTTTAATATTTACCTTAAAAGTATATTTAGTCTGGCAAAACCTATGTTCCAAACATTGTTATAAAAATGTGATTATCTTGTTCCAAAAACAGATACAGAAAAAATGGGGAAATTAATTCAACCTCTACTGCATCGTGATCCTATTTCTTTAATTACCTGAATTTAAATGTTTCAGTAATGAGCAAAGTAATTATTAAAAATGATCTGTAGATTTAAATATTCTCTTTAGTAATAGTCAAAAAATGCATATAAATTTCTTTTATTTTCCAAAAACAAAACTGACAAGAATAAATCAGAGCCCCCACCATGTATTTAATGATAATTTTGAAGTATATATATATATATATATATATATATATATATATATTTCTTGTCCTAACAATATTGAAAAGGTACTTATAATCTACACTACTTGCATTATTAGAGTCAGTTCAAAATGGGAACAATGGACCATAACTGTTGTCCTTTTTTTCCAAGTGACTTTAAAAAGACCTTTATAACTTGTAATTAATTGGCCAACTAGGGAAATCTGCTGTAGAAATAAATATAGTTCAAATAGTATTCCATAGTAGATGACATTTGTTCAGAAAACATTTTTCTGAAAACTATTAAAACATACATGAGAAACTACCAATTACTTAGCCCATAGAGAGTTCCTTACAGGAAAAGCTGGGGGAATTATCATACAATAATAATAAAAACACTGAATGTGTTACCTAGGGCATGAGATCATATACTCTTGGTGACTTTAGTCACTAAGTTTTATATCTAATTAGGTCGATCAATGTGCTTCAGCATCAGTTTAAATAGTTGACACTTTACTGAAAAATTAAAATTTATTTGCCTGAAATATGTAGAGAACTGCAGTCTTAAAGTGACATTGGATGTTTCACTCACAAGAATACTTTTCATCACTATATAACATTTAAAAAAATAATTTATTTATTATTTATATTTGGCTGCATTGGGTCTCTGTTACGGCATGTGGGCCTTTCATCACGGTGGCCTCTCTTGTTGCGGAGCACGGGCTCCAGGTGAGCGGTCTTCAGTAGTTGTGGCACACAGGCTCAGCAGCTCTGGCCTGCGGGCTCCAGAGCGCAGGCCCAGCAGCTGCAGCGCACGGGCCTAGCCACTCTGCAGCATGTGGGATCCTCCCAGACCAGGGCTTGAACCCACATCCCCCACACTGGCAGGCAGGCTCTCAACCACTGCACCACCAGGGAAGCCCCTCTATAACATTTTTGATAGGCATCTTAAAGTGAAACAGTAGATAAGAAGATATTAGTTTTCACATTTCCCTAAAGACTATAACAACTTTAATTTATTGCAGAAGAAAATGCTTGGAACACATGATGCAAATGTAGTTTAAAAAAATGTTCTATCTTGTTTTGAACTGAAATCTACAATTAAACTTCACTCATCGAAGTCTTGCTTACCCCAAACCAGTCATTTAAATGAGGTCATTTTGCAAGACATGCATATTTACATGAAAAGCTTTTTCTTTTCCTTCTTATGTGACCATTAGTTTATTCAAATGAGCTCCTTTTGGGTAATTGAAATTTGACTGAATTAGTTAGATAATGGTCAGTACTTAAATCTGTGCCAAGGTATTGTTGACCTAAAACAAATAGACTGCCAGTTATTTCTCCTGCAAGAATTGGTTTATTTGAGATCAGCAAAAATTTGGAATTGGAAGCCTGCAACCATGGCTCACCATGTGTAAGTCCTTGCACAGCAAGGGAAAGATAATTCTTTTATGGAGAGGAAGAGGAAGTTGGGAAGACTATAGTAAACAAAGATTCCATAGCTTTTCATTGGCTGAGTTGTTGCCAGGAAAGAAAATGGAGTCTTTCTTTTTCTTCTTCTTGGGTTCTGTTATCATTGTAAGACATGAAAGTTCTCCTTTCTGGTCTCCTGAGTCCATTTAATTGAGGTTTCTTTTTATTACTTTTTAATATTTTCCCCTTTTGATCAAGATCTTTCTCTGAAAGCATCACTAATCAAGAGTCAGGTTTTCCAGTTTCAGTGGCTTTTTCCTTTCAATCCCAGGAAGGATTCCTGGGTGTAGTGTCTCACGTCAGAGGGAAAGTGCACAGATTGGAAATATATTGAAATCACATTCAAATTACAAGGAGGGGTAAGAGGGAGAACTCTCAGGCACTTTTTATCTAAAGTTCATATGTTATTAATATCATAGACATTGGAGATCATATGAAGCATTATGCCATCATCAAAGGTTTGGTTACAAATTTCCAACAGGCCTGGTCTGGATATCTTGAGAAAGCCATCTCATCAGATCTTGTCTGCTTCAGTTCTGAGAAATTTTTATTTTCAGGTCACCAGATGAAGTGTAGGTCCAGTCAGGGTTTGACACTTTCTTTATGTGTGTCATGTAAATCCAAGAGCCTAGTCCCAAGAGTTTGGCAGCACAAGGGTTGGTTACCAGTACCTGATAAGAGCCTTTCCAAAAAAGTTGAAGAGCATCTTTCTGGAGGTGTCTTTTCCAATAGACAAAATCTCCAGGTTGCAATGTGTGATGCTTAAGGTCTTTGTTTTCTGAGAGCACATTGTGAAAAGATTGTTATACCAAACATGGTTACTTTAAATAGAAGTAATTAGTTTGTAATATTGGAGTATCTCCACTCTTATCAGTTGTGGATCAAAAGAGGCAGGAGCCAAGTGCATTGGGCATCTGTGACTATCTGAAAGGGTAAGAGTTTATGAGTTTCAAAAGGAGTGTATCTGAGATTTAGAAGGACCAACAGCAATGCTTTTGGCCAAGGTGTTTGAGGGTCTCTACAAATTTTTTCAACTGAATTTTAATAATACTATTAGTGCATTTGACTATCCCAGAATATTGAAGATGGTAAGCACAGTGAAAATGTTGCAAAACCAGCCAAATAGAGCAGACTTGTAGAAGTATCTGACGAGTAAAATGGGTTCTTCTATCATTATGAAGTTAAAGAGGAGTTTCTTAGGTATGAATAATCTTTCCCAAAAGGACTCTAAACATAGAAGAGATTGTGGCCTGTCTAAAAGAGAAGGCTTCAGTCCAGTGTGGATATATATACACCATAACTAAAACACATTTAGATCCATAAGATGGAGGAAGTTGTATTTGCCAGACCTTGAATTGTCCATTAGGCAATTTAAAATGTCTGGGAACAGTACAAATAGGCTTCCCTGGGTTGTACTTTGGACAAGTGAAACAAGTAAGGTAGGCATTTTTTGAGGCTTTGTTAATGTTTCCCCACCAATAGTTATTCATGAAGGCTATAATTTTTTCAGCTGACCAAGGGTTTAATGCATGTACAGTGGTAAGGAGTGGGAATTTTCAAGTCTCTAGTAGGACTGGGTTATTATTTGGTTCAAACCAGAGCTTTCTCTTTTTGTCAAACCAATAATTGCTGAATTCCCAATATTGTTTTTCTTTTCTGAGGCCAATTTTTGGGCTTCTCCAGACAGTTTTTCCAAATTATCATTTGGGGAAGTATCCCTTTGGACCATGACAGAGACTTGGCTGCTGTTGGTTCCTTTAAGGGCAGCATTCCTTACAGTAATATCAACAAGGTGATTATCTTTTAGCATCTAGAGCATCAAGTTTAGAATGTCCTCAAATCTTAATAATACCTAAAGTGGCAGGTAAAGGTATTGCATCCAATAATTCCTAAACATAGGGGTTATTTTAAATTTTATTCCTGCTGGAATTAAAGAAGTCATGTTGCTTCCACAACATTGCCAAATCATGAGCTACTCCAAAAGTATATCTACTATTAGTTTAAATATTGACAGTTTTGCCCTTGGCTAAAGTGACAGCCTGTGTAAGAGCATATAATTCAGCCTATTGAGTTGAAGTAGCCATAGGTAAATTTGTTGCCTCAACAACAAGAGTTACAATAGTAAACCCAGCATAATATTTGCCATTGTCACCTTTTAAATCAGAACCATCAGTGAACCATGAGAAGTCAGCATTACACAAAGGAATTTCTTGCAGATATCATGAAGAGTCAAGATGATTTGTCAGCATTAACCAGTCTTGAGGGACTTCGTTGTTGATGGAGGAGAGAAAAGTAGCCAGGTTAAGGTTATTACAAAATAAAAGAGTTATGTGAGGAGCAGTTAACAAAGAACTTTAGAGGAGGTGTGGTGGCTGACTGAGAAATGATGAGTGTGATGGGAATTCAGGAAGGCTTCTACTGCATGAGGTACAAAAATGGTTAAAGGATATCCTACAACAATTTTATTGTTGGCCTTGACAGAAAAGGCAGTGACAGTAATCGCTCTAAAACAGGGGGGCTATCCCCATGCCACAAGGTCAAGTTGCTGGCCATAATACCTTATGGGTCAGTGGCGGTCCCATGTTTTTGGATGAATACCCTGAAGATATTCCCTTTCTTCTCATATATAAAAAGGAAAACTGAAAATTGGGATGCCCAAGGGCAGGTGGGTTCATCAAACTCTCCTCTAAGTCCTTAAAGGCAATTTTGTCTGGTTCTACCAATAAAATTAGGTTGGAGTTGTTATTCTTTAGTAAAACTTATGGTGGTTTAGCCATAAGAGAAAAATTTTGAATCCAATATTGGAAGAAACTAACTAGCTTGAGAAAACTTCACAGTTGGTGCTTAGTTTTGGGTTTTGGGAAACTTAGGATACCATGAAGACCATCTGGGTCTAGGTATAACCCTTGTTCTGAAATCAGATGCCCTATATATTAAACCTGGGTTTGGGAAAACTGCAATTTTTCCTTGGTGACCTTATGTTCCTTTAAGGCTAGAAGGCTTAGCAGGTGGATTCTGTCTTCCTGTGAAGAAGCTTGAGGAGGAGAGCAAAGAAGCAAATCATCCACATATTGCAGCAAAGTAGAATGCCTAAGAAACTTTATATTATCCAGATCAGACATCAGGATTTGTGAGAAATAAGAAGGACTGTCAGTAAAATCCTGAGGCATTACTGTCTAGGTAAACTTTTTTGCTTCCCAGGTGAAGGCAAAAATATATTGGTTAGCTTCATCAACTAGAACACTAAAGAATGCACTGCATAAATCAGTTACAGTAAAGAATTTGCTTCCAGAAGGAGTGGATGTTAGTAGCGTATGAGAGTCAGGAACAACAGATGTGGAAGAATAACAATGCTGTTTATTGCTTGGAGATCCTGGACAAACCTCCATCCTTGTCCCTTAGGTTTTCTTACTGTTAAATAGAAGTATTACATGGACTAGTACAAGGAATAATGAGGTCTTGAGACTTGTAATCCTCTGTTATGGGCTTTATACATTAAAGGGCTTCTTTACTTATAGGGTATTGATTAATTCTGGGAAGAGGTTTTGAAGGATCTATTTGAATCTTAATGGGAGATGCACTGTGAATTTTACCAATATCAGTTGGAGATTTTGCACATAAGGTTAATGGTAACTGATTCAGTAGAGACAAATGATCAGTGTTTCCAGAATCAGCTCTAGTACTGTAAGAGATGAAAGAAATAAAATATATCAAAGGGTTATTTAATTCACCTGATTGGTTTCTTTGCCGATTACTGTCAAATTCTAGAACTATTTCCACTTTTGAGGAGAAGTATCCAACATGATGCTTCCCTAAGAAGTCTCAGCCTAATAAATGGGTAAGGGTAGAGAAACTAAGGAGAAAAGAGTGTGTATCTTTCAAAGGATCTAAACAAAAGGGAATGGGTTCAGAGAAAGGAACTTCTTGAGGTTCATTAGGGATTCCCACTCTTTGAACTGTCTTAGTACTCCAAGGCAGGGACTGTCTTATAGTACTGGAGTTGAGCACCAAGAATGTGGCTCCAGTGTCAGCTAGGACAGGAAGAGATTCATCCACAATCTGGAGAAATATTTCTCTAAGTCATTTAAGAGGGAGGATTGGGAAGATCTCCTGTAGTTTCTTAGAGCCCTATCATTGAGAATTGGGAGGACTTTGGAAAGGCAGGTTTGAGGACTGAAGGAGTCTGAAGTGATTAAACTTGTAAAAATCTGTTTTCCAATGTCCTGGGTTTGTTTGTTTGTTTTTCAATAATGGCAGAAACTAGGAGGGTTTTGGTTTTATTTAGGGGCCTTCCTTTGCTGGAGCTGAAGAATAAGAATTTCAGTGGTCCTCCTTTTAGGTGGTTCATCCAGAGTATGAGAGAACTGGTTTACCAGTATAACTAAATCTGGAGTGGACATAGTTTCCCATTCCATCCTTGTCCTTTTTACTAGAAGAGAAAGGTCCCAGTTCAGCCCATAAATATAGAGTTAAAAATGACCTGGGGTGGAATAAAAAAAATCTGAAGTTAATTGTAATAGTCATGAACAGGCTCATCAGATTTTTATATGCAAGCTTGAATTTTGTTCCAATCAATAGATTGGAAAAGCCTTAGGAATTGCCCAAAAACGTTACCTAGAGATTACCTGAGTATGATCATATAATAAGTTAGTGGGCTGGTCTCCTGGTTGTAATTCTAGAGACCTTTCAGGATTTTCCCTATAGCAGTTTTCATCCAATGCTGGGCCTGGTCTTCACAGACAAGCATACGAACTAGCTGATAGAAGTCAGAGAAACAAGTTGATAAGTTGGAATGACTGTATTGAATTCCTCAGCAAATCTGTAAGAAACTTTGGCTACTTTGGGAAAATCTTTGACTGTGGCTCACAGTTCAGTTTTAGTTTAGAGAATACAAGAAGTTAAGAGTTTAGCTTCTGGATCCTCAGAAGGCTTAATTTTAAAGGGACAGGTTCTGATACATTCAGAGGAAAAGGGAGAGGGACATTTTCAGAGAAAAAGGGCAGTTCAACAAGATAATTAGTATTGTGAAATTGAGGGTTTAGAGGAGGTATAGGCAGTATAGGAGGGAAGGAGGAAGATGGCCCTGGAGGTGGAGCCTGAACATGAGGAGCTGAGGGAGAGAGACAAGATAATGCTGGAGGCAGGGACTGAGACAAAGAAGCCAATGAAGAGGAGAATGAAACTTTGAAAGCCGTTTTATCTTTGTTTGCCTCAGTTAATATTAAAATCTTATTTTGCAGAAAGGCAGTTTTAGGCTACTGATAACATTTGGAAGCCTCAAAATCAATCAATATAAATATTCCATTCAGTTCTGGAAATTTTAGAGTTATGGTAGTCCAACTCAGTTTTAAAAGGGTAATGGCCATTGATATTCTAAATTGCCTTTAGTCAAGTTGGTCCATTTAGTTAGAAATGTGCTTAAGGAAAGACCAGGGTATTTAAACACAAAATCATTCAGAGTCCCCATAGCGGGACTCAAAATATTTAGGTAAATTGGATCCCATTTCTCAGAGGTTTTTCTCTAAAGTAAAAGAATAATTTTTAAATAGCTTAAACGCAAACAGCTTACAGCTCAAACAACTCAAACAGCCTGAACAACTCAAATTTCTCTAACAGCTTACCATTCAAACTGCTTAAACAGTTCAAATAGCTCAAACAGCCTGCAGGCCTAATACCAGCCAGTTCTAAGAGAACAGCTTCGTCCCGAAGGAGCCAAGCTGAAGGCTTCTCAACTCAGTTCCCATAGAACAGCCACTATTCTAAAGGAATGGGTTGAAGGCTGAACTAGCACAGTTCCAATGAAACAGCCCCTGCTCCCAAAGGCATGGTCCAAAGGCTAGTCAGTTCCTGGAAGAATAGCTTCTGTTCCAAAAGGAATGGGCTGAAGGCTGAACCAGTTCCAGTTGGAACAGTCTGATTTCAAATAAGACTGAAGTGCCAAACAAGCACTTGCATATAGAACAAGGCCTTAACCAGAAAGGATGAAATCTTAAAACAGATCTCTAATAAAACCTAGAGAGCTTCAAAATGTAAAGAGGACAGAAGCTTGGATCCAGTACAAAGACATACCTTCAAACTCCAGGGTTGGCAAGAAAAGCAGTGAGGAACAATGGGCTTAATGTAGGTACCACACCTGTTTACTTACCAGCCCTGGATTTGTTGGCAGGATTCTCTTGATCCCTATATTAGCCACAAAAATGTTGACCTAAACAAATAGATTGCCAGTTAGTTCTCCAGCAAAAATGTGTTTATTCAGGATTGGCAAAGAATTGAAATTCACAGTCTGTACCTGTAAGCAGTTAGGGTAGGGGGTCCCCAGACAGAGAGAACCAGGCATGGCTTTCTTGACAGAAGAGAAGCCATTTTTGGCCAAAACCATTTTGTGATCTAAGCCTGGCCACAGTACTTGTCCTTGAACAGGTCTCAGTAATTAATGATCTTAAGAGAAGAAAAGAATGCAGAAAGAATGACTGTTATCAGGCAGAGATGTAACAATAGCAAAGGTAATGTATCAGTTGTAAAGACTCCCAGTTCTGTTTCAATAGTGAAGATTACCCTGAAGTGTTCAAACACTAGATCGACTGGAACCTAAGGGATGATGTTGACTTTTTCTGACTATCGTAACTACAATCAACTAAAGCTTAGACTCTGTCAACTGCCCAAGCCTCTACTTGAATATGCATGTAGCCTTAGCTTAAAACTTCCCCAATATTGCTGTTTGGAGAGACACTGCTTTGGGAAAGATTCTCAGTGTTCTCCTTACTTGTTGCAAGTAATGATCTTCTTTCTCCTGATCTTTGGCTTTGTTGTTTCTTTTAACTTGACACACATCAAGAGGCAGACCCAGTTTTTGTGTAACACAACTGTGGCAGGCCATGTGCAAGTGCTCACAAAGCAAGGGAAGGGGAATGTTTTAATAGAGGGGAAGAGGAATTTGGGATGGCTATAGTATACAGGGTCTATGGTTTTCATTGGTTGAATGTTGCCAAGAAAAAGGAATTTTTCTTCTTCCTGTTGGGTTCTGTTATCATCACTGGGCATGTGATCTCCCCCTTCTGATCTCTCAACTCTACTTAATTAAGGTTTCTGTTTATTAATTTTTTACAATAGTATTTCACCTCACTTTCCTTCAACCAACTGCTACCTTAAAGTGAAACATTCCTAGTGATATTTGATCTGCTAGAGTCTCACCTTTAGGCCCTTGGTTGCCAGGTATCTAGCACAGAATAACACAGGAATTAAGAAAAAGCTTGAGGAGGCATTGGAAAATTATTCAGCCTTCAACTTTCTTAAAGTTGAGTGATTAACAAATATGAAGAACAGTTAGGGCTTTGGTAGTCACAGATGCTTTTCTGAAGATTCATAGTTCAGAAAGAACAATTTTTGATTGAAGTCCAATGTAGTTTGCATTGTATCCTAAGGACTATGATCTTGGCTACTGACCTCCATTGGGTGTGGAGTTGTGCTCACTCAATATCCTTGGATGATGCTGATACTTGTTTATTCAATATAGGTATTGATAAATGTCACACAAAAGAGAATGATAAAACTCATGCTGGGAAAACAAAATGAATACACTTTCATTACAGAGATATCAGAAATATTTTTCATGTCTGTTGCCTGAATATGGATGGGGGGAAATGAGTCAACAAATAATTTGGCACTAGAAAGAAAATTCCAGTCAGATTTAGGATGGAGCAATTTGACAAGATGGTAATAATAGTTGAGGACATTGCCACCAAACATGTTAATGTGAAAATCAAAATTTCCCTTTGTCATTTACTAAAGTTGTCTGCTTTGATACTGGTTTGATATTGAAACACATTCAAGAGAGCATTATTTTTAAGACATAGTGTTTTGAACTTCTGACTCATGTTTGAAAGGGATCCATAAATGAAGTTTTACTTAAGTATTCTAAACAATGCTACCTAGGAAGCAACCTAAATGTCCATCAACAGAGGAATGAATAAAGAAGATGTGGTACATATATAAAATGGAATATTACTCAGCCATAAAAGGAACAAAATAATGCCATTTGCAGCAATATGGATGGACCTAGAGACTGTCATACAGAGTGAAGTAAGTCAGAAAGAGAAAGACAAATATAGTATAATATCACTTATATGTGGAAAAATGGTACGGATGAACTTACCTGCAAAGCCAAAATAGAGTCACTGATGTAGAAAAAAAAATTTATGATTACCAAGGGAGGAAGGGAAGGTGGGATGAATTGAGAGATTGGGATTGACATATATACACTACTATATATAAAATATATAGCTAATGAGAACCTACTGTATAGCACAGGGAACTCTACTCAATACTCTGTAATGACCTATATGGGAAAGAATCTAAAAAAGGGTGGATATATGTATAAGTATAACTGATTCATTTTGCTGTACAGCAGAAACTAGCACAACATTGTGAAGCAACTCCACTCCAATAAAAAAATGAAAAAAACAAAACAAAACAAAAAAACAATGTTACTTTTAATTGAATAGCTCTTGTAAAAGGTCATTCCTATATAAATAGATAGCTATAATTACATAAAAATTAAGAATTTCCAATACTTATTAGCAGGGTTGTGACAAATATCTTTATGAAAGAACAAGTAATTGGTTCAAGCTAGTGAGGCTGGTTGGTTTTGGAAGAATTACTGACCACACTAAAAACTAATCAATATAACAACTAGTAATTATTGATAGGTCTTACACTGAAATATTTGAGTACACTGTTTTGGTGTCTGAAAATAATAGCACAAAATAAATTTTAAAATATTTTTTGAGATTCATTGCTACAGAAACAATAAGTATAGAGGAATCATTATGTAGTAGGACCAAAAATATGAAAAGTAAAGTTAGGAAACTGGGAGACATGAGATAGAACAAAAAGCTACCAGTTAAAAACAACAACATTAATAACAATATTCCCTTAAGTGTGCTCCAAGACAACTATCTTTCAGAATCTTGATTGATAACTATGTTTTCTAACCTTAAATTCACGTTTTTAATCTCATGAGAAACTCATTGCCTCTTTTTGACCACTGCTGTATTTGCATTGATGCTGTTAAAGTCATATTGGGTTCCATCTGTACAAGTTAGTGACCTCCAGGTTGTGTGTTGAATGTTATGTCTATGAGAGTCTGATTCCAAGTGACAGATGAAATCATTGAGTTGAATTGGCAACTGCAAAATGGACACAATTACATTAGTTGTGAAATTCCAGAGATAAAACTTTGCTTGATGGGGATGAAATTCCTTGCAGTGCCAAACCTGCTAGTTTTTGATAACCAACTTATATTTGGAACAATTTCTTATAAAGAGCTTTTCCAGCTAAAATTTTTATCAGCTCTGAAAGCGGAAACACCCTTTCCCTGAATCTTGAGAAAGTTAAAAAAAACACCTAGGCAATTTACATTTACCATCTTTAGACATAACTCTTTACTTTCCCTGAACCCACTGACCTGGAGGGGCTCATATATTTTGCTCAACTCTAGTTCTAGAGGATAAATCAAAAAGAAATTGGATGATATTAGTAGCACTCTAATTTTACAATCTAACATTATCCAGTACAAAAGCACAGCCATCAGCAACATTGAATTAGCTTTCATACATATGTTAAGGGAAAAAAAACAACACTTAAAAATTCATATAGAAAAAGCAGGGGGAGATTAGAAATAATTCCTGAAAGTGAAAAAATGTTATCCTGATTAAACAAAAAAAATTTGATCATGGCAAACAAAGAGTTTACTTAGTTGATACGATTATTGAAATGAAAATGATACACTATTATTTTATGGTAAACTGGCTTTTCCCATTTTCATTCTCGACTTATAACTCCAATTTTACATTCAGTTGTTAACAATCTTACAAAGTCAGTGCAAATCTACAGAGATAATGAAAAATAAATGATGCTACAAAGTCTAGTTGAAATTAACACTAGACCATTAAGATGTCAAGTTACAATGGGTTAGTTTCATCAGGTATAACATTTTGTAGTACAGTATCGGGCAACTACAGGAGAAATAAATTATTCAGACTCTCTGTTCCTTTTAGTATTCTACTGAACAACTTGTGCAAGCAGCTTCTGTCTTCTGCTCTGCCAGAGCATGGAAAATAATTCAGACTTTATTCTTATAGACTCTGAATGGGTGTCTGTGAGGATTTTAATGTTTTAAAACTTCATTATATTTTAATGACATAGTGTATCATCAGTATTGTTGAAAGTTTTCATTACTCATTGTATCAAGTTGAAATGCTCCATTACTCATTATATCAGGTTCAAATAAGATATAATTCCTTTGTAATATAATGTTTATTTATTAAAATATATTTATCTTATCTGGTTCATTAATATGTGTTTTTCATAAAAGATGTAATTTTAATAACAATTTTCCATAAAATTAGAAGAGTTATCTGAAATCTTTGAGTCAATTTAGCAGAATATTAATTTTCTAAAATTGCTATGGTAATAATGCTCTTCTAAGTAAATACAGTGAAGTTTCATTATAGAATTCCTAAAATAATGTGTAATCACCACTTTTAGTCCTTTACAAAAAATACATTCCTTAACATCAATGTTACCTTGACATTTATAATTCTGCTGTGTGGCAACTTCTTTATCTGTTGAAAATTAATTTCAAATATTTTTCTGTTGAATCAGTTCTAAATAAAGGGACATATTACATAACATAGCAACACAATCTATTGGTTGTCCATCTGGCTTACCCTAATATTAAACTTGGATGAGAGTGATTAGTAGAGTTTATAAGCAGGATTTTTTTAAAGTAAAGTATAGCTGATTTACAATATTGTGTTAGTTTCAGGTATACAGCAAAATGATTCAATTATACATATATATTTTTCAGATTATTTTCCATTATAGGTTATTTCAAGATATTGAATATATTTCCCTGTGTTATACAGTAAATCCTTGTTGCTTAGCTATATTAAGTATAGTAGTTTGTATCTGTTAATCCCATACTCCTAATTTATCCCACCCCTTCCTCCTTTTCCCTTCTGGTAACCATAAGTTTGTTCTCTATGTCTGTGAGTCTGTTTCTGTTTTGTTTATAGATTCATTTGTGTTATATTTTTGATCCCACATATAGATGATATATAACATTTGTCTTTGTCTGACTTACTTCACTTAGTATGATATTTGCTAGATCCATCTATGTTTCTGCAAATGGCAATATTTCATTATTTTTCATGTGTTAGCAGAACTTTTAACTCCACTGCAAAAACAAAACCAAAATGTAATGTTGACATCTTGTTTCCTCAAAGCCTGGAAGGTAAATGAGAGTGAAAAAGTAAAAATTATCCCAGTTATTATGGAGTAGATCAAAAATCAAATTGTTTTGAGACAAACCTGGGAATCTCAATTGTTGGGGAGATGTGTGTTTGTCAGTCAAACAGCAAAAAATAAGAATAGTATATTTGTCAAGCATATAAAGCAAATGAAAAGACAACTCCTAAAAAATGACCAACTTCTTATTTAAAGGGCCCAGTTGGCAGACGGACTCTAATGAGAGATTAACTCAAACAGAAATAGAAAAAAGAAAAGTACAAAGAATCATGAGAGATTACTACAAGCAAGTCCATGCCAATAAAATGGACAACCTGGAAGAAATGGACAAATTCTTAGAAAAGCACAACCTTCTGAGACTGAACAAGGAAGAAATAGAAAATATGAACAGACCAATCACAAACACTGAAATTGAGACTGTGATTAAAAATATTCCAACAAAAGATGGCTTCACATGTGAATTCTATCAAACATTTAGAGAGGAGCTAACACCTATCTTTCTCAAACTCTTCCAAATATAGCAGAGGGAGGAACACTACCAAATGCATTCTACAAGGCCACTATCAAGCTGATACCAAAACCAGATAAAGATTTCACAAAGAAAGAAAACTACAGGCCAATAATAATGATGAACATAGATTCAAAAATACTCAACAAAATACTAGCAAAAGGAATCCAACAGCACATTAAAGGATAATACACCATGATCAAGTGGGGTTTATCACAGGAATGCAAGGATTCTTCAATATACACAAATCAAGCAATATGATAAATCATATTAAAAAACTGAAGGAGAAAAATCATACGATCATCTCAATCGATGCAGAAAAATCTTTCAACATAATTCAACATTGATTTATGATAAAAACCCTCCAGAAAGGAGTCATAGAGGGAACTTACCTCAACATAATAAAGGTCATGTATGAGAAACCTACAGCCAACAGTGTTCTCAGTGGTGAAAAACTGAAACCATTTCCTCTATAAATTAGGAGCAAGACAAAGTTTTCCACTCTCACCACTATTATTCAACATAGTTTTGGAAGATTTAGCCACAGCAATCAGAGAAGAAAAAATAAAATAAAAGAAATACAAATAAGTAAAGAAGAAGTAAAACTGTCACTATTTGCAGACGACATGACACTATACATAGAGTATCCTAAAGATGCTACCAGAAAACTACTAGAGCTAATCAATGAATTTGGTAAAGTAGCAGGATACAAAATTAAGGCACAGAAATCTCTGGCATTCCTATACAGTAATGACAAAATTCTGAAAAAGAAATTAAGGAAACACTCCCATTTACCACTGCAACAAAAAGAATAAAATACCTAGGAATAAACCTACTGAAGGAGACAAAAGACCTGTGTGCAGAAAACTATAAGACACTGATGAAAGAAATGAAAGATGATACAAACAGATGGAGAGATATATCATGTTCTTAGATTGGAAAAATCAACATTGTAAAATGACTATACTACTCAAAGCAATCTACAGATTCAATGCAATCCCTGTCAAACTAGCAAGGGCATTTTTCACAGAACTAGAATAAAAAGCTTCACAATTTGCATGAAAGCACAAAAGACCCCGAATAGCAAGAGCATTGTTGAGAAAGAAAAACAGAGCTGGAAGAAACAGGCTTGCGAACCTCAGACTATACTACAAAGCTACAGTAATCAAGACAGTATGCTTCTGGCACAAAAACAAAAATATAGATCAATGGAACAGGATAGAAAGCCCAGAGATAAACCCACACACAAATGGTCACCTGATCTTTGATAATGAAGGCAAGAATATACAATGGAGAAAAGACTGTCTCTTCAATAAGTGGTGCTGGAAAAGCTGGACAGCTACATGTAAAAGAATGAAATTAGAACACTCCCTAACACCATACACAAAAGTAAACTCTAAATGGATTAAAGATCTAAATGTAAGGCCAGACACTATAAAAATCTTAGAGGAAAACATAGGCAGAACACTCCATGACATAAATCACAGAAAGATCTTTTTTGACCCCCCTCCCAGAGAAATGGAAATAAAACAAAAATAAACAAATGGGACCTATTGAAACTTAAAAGCTTTTGCACAGGAAAGGAAACCATAAACAAGACCACAAGATAGCACTCAGAATGGGTGGAAGTATTTGTAAATGAAGGAACTGACAAAGGATTAATCTAAAAAATTTACAAGTAGCTCAACATTAAAAAAGCAAACAGCCCAATCCAAAAATGGGCAGAAGACCTTAATAGACATTTCTCCAAAGAAGAAATACAGATTGTCAACAAACACTTGAAAGGATGCTCAACATCACTAATCATTAGAGAAAGGCAAATCAAAAGTACAATGAGGTATCACCTCACACCAGTCAGAATGGCCATCCTCAAAAAACCCACAAACAGAGGGGAAGATGGTGGAAAAGTAAGACATGGAGATCACCTTCCTCCCCACAGATACACCAGAAACACATCCACACGTGGAAAAACTTCTACAGAACACTTACTGGACGCTGGCAGAAGACCTCAGACCTCCCAAAAGGCAAGAAAGTCTCCACATACCTGGGTAGGGCAAAAGAAAAAAGAATAAACAGAGACAAAAGGATAGAGATGGGACCTGCACCAGTGGGAGGGAGCTGTGAAGGAGGAAAGGTTTCCACACACTAGAAGCCCCTTCACGGGCAGAAACTATGGGTGGTGGAGCGGGAAATCTTCAGAGCCGCAGAGGAGAGCACAGCAAAAGGGGTGCAGAGGGCAAAGTGGAGAGATTCACGCATGCAGGATCAGTGCTGACTGGCACTCACCAGCCAGTCTGTTCACCCACCGGGGCAGGCGGGGCTGGGAGCTGAGGCTCGGGCTTCGGTCGTAGTGCAGGGAGAGGACTGGTGTTGGTGGCGTGAACACAGCCTGCAGGGGGTTAGTGCACACTGGCTAGCCGGGTGGGAGTCTGGGGAAAAGTCTGGACCTGCCAAAGGGCAAGAGACTTTTTCTTCCATCTTTGTTTCCTGGTGCACGGGGTGAGGGGATTAAGAGCGCTGCTTAAAAGAGCTCCAGCGACAGGCGCAAGCTGCGGCTAACAGCGCGGACCACAGAGACGGGCATGAGATGCTAAGCCTGCTGCTGCCACCACCAAGAAGCCTGTGTGCGAGCACAGGTCATTATCCACACACCCTTTCCGGGGAGACTGTGCACCCTACCACTGCCAGGGTACCGAGATCAAGGGACAACTTCCCCAGCAGAACGCAAGGTGCATCTCAGGCTGGTGCAACGTCACGCCAGCCTCTGCTCCCGCAGGCTCGACCCACACTCTGTACCCCTCCCTCCTTCCTGTCCTGAGTAAGCCAGAGTTCCCAAAGCAGTAGCTGCTTTAACCCCGTCCTGTCTGAGCGAAGAACAGATGCCCTCTGGTGACCTACATGCAGAGGCGGGGACAAATCCAAAACTGAGACCTGGGAGCTGTGAGAACAAAGAAGAGAAAGGGAAATAACTCCCGGTGGCCTCAGAAGCAGCGGATTAAAGCTCCACAATCAACTTGATGTACCCTGCATCTGTGGAATACATGAATAGACAACAAATCATCCCAAAATGAGGAGGTGGACTTTGAGAACAAGATTTATTATTTTTCCCCCATTCCTCTTTTTGTGAGTGTGCATGTGTATGAGTCTGTGTGAGATTTTGTCTGTATAGCTTTGCTACCACAGTTTGTCCTAGGGTTCTATCCGTACTTTTCTTGTTTGTTTTTTTGTTTCTTTTTAAAAATTTTTTGTAATAATTATTTTTTATTTTAATAACTTTATTATATTTATCTTATTTTATTTTACTTTATCTTCTTTCTTTCTTTCTCTTTTTCTTAGCCTACACAACCCACTGAACCTACACAACACACTGAACCAACCTTAGGCACTGGAGACACACCTCAAAAACAGCAGGAACTAAGAACCTGCAGCCTGCAAAAAGGAGACCCCAAACACAGTAAGATAAGGAAAATGAGAAGACAGAAAAATACACAGCAGATAAAGGAGCAAGATAAAAAAGCACCACACCTAACAAATGAAGAGGAAATAGGCAATCTACCTGAAAAAGAATTCAGAATAATGATAGTAAGGATGATCCAAAAGCTTGGGAAAAGAATGGACAAAATGCAAGAAACAGTTAACAAGGACGTAGAAGAAATAAAGATGAAACAAGCAACAATGAACAACACAATAAATGAAATTAAAAGTACTCTAGATGGGATCAATAGTAGAATAACTGAAGCAGAAGAACGGATAAGTGACCTGGAAGACAAAATAGTGGAAATAACGACTGCAGAGCAGAATACAGAAAAAAGAATGAAAACAACAGAGGACAGTCTCACAGACCTCTGGGACAAGATTAAATGCACCAACATATGAATTATAGGGGTTCCAGAAGAAGAAGAGTAAAAGAAAGGGACTGAGAAAATATTTGAAGAGGTTATAGTTGAAAACTTCCCTAATATGGGAAAGAAATTAGTTAATCAAGTCCAGGAAACACAGAGAGTCCCATACAGGATAAATCCAAGGAGAAATACGCCAAGACACATATTAATCAAACTGTCAAACATTAAATACAAAGAAAACATATTAAAAGCAGCAAGCGAAAAACAACAAATAACACAAAAGTGAATCCCCATAAGGTTAACAGCTGATCTCTCAGCAGAAACCCTACAAGCCAGAAGGTAGTGGCAGGACATACTGAAAGTGATGAAGGAGAAAAACCTGCAACCAAGACTACTCTACCCAGCAAGGATCTCATTCAGATTTGATGGAGAAATTAAAACCTTTAAAGACAAGCAAAAGCTGAGAGAGTTCAGCACCACCAAACCAGCTTTGCAACAACTGCTAAAGGAACTTCTCTAGACAAGAAACACAAGAGAAGGAAAAGACCTATAATAACGAACCCAAAACAATTTAGAAAATGGGGATAGGAACATACATATTGATAATTACCTTAAATGTAAATGGACTAAATGCTCCCACCAAAAGACACAGATTGGCTGAATGGATACAAAAACAAGACCCTTATATATGCTGCCTACAAGAGACCCACTTCAGACCTAGAGACACATACAGACTGAAAGTAAGTTGATGGAAAAAAATATTCCATGCAAATGGAAACCAAAAGAAAGCTGGAGTAGCAATTCTCATATCAGACAAAATAGACTTTAAAATAAAGACTATTAGAAGAGACAAAGAAGGACACTACATAATGAACAAGGGATTGAACCAAGAAGAAGATATAACAATTGTAAATATTTATGCACCCAACATAGGAGCACCAAAATACATAAGGCAAATACTAACAGCCATAAAAGGGGAAATCAACAGTAACACATTCATAGTAGGGGACTTTAACACCCCACTTTCACCAATGGACAGATCATCCAAAATGAAAATAAATAAGGAAACACGAGCTTTAAATGATACATTAAACAAGATGGATTTAATTGATATTTATAGGACACTCCATCCAAAAACAACAGAATACACATTTTTCTCAAGTGCTCATGGAACATTCTCCAGGATAGATCATATCTTGGGTCACAAATCAAGCCTTGATAAATTTAAGAAAATTGAAATTTTATCAAGTGTCTTTTCCGACCACAACACCATGAGACTAGATATCAATTAGAGGAAAAGATCTGTAAAAAATGCAAACACATGGAGGCTAAACAATACACTACTTAATAATGAAGTGATCACTGAAGAAATCAAAGAGGAAATTAAAAAATACCTAGAAACAAATGACAATGGAGACACGATGACCCAAAACCTATGGGATACATCAAAAGCAGTTCTAAGGTGGAAGTTTATAGCAATACAAGTCCAACTTAAGAAGCAGGAAACATCTCGAATAAACCATCTAACCTTGCACCTCAAGCAATTAGAGAAAGAAGAACAAAAAAAATCCCAAAGCTAGCAGAAGGAAAGAAATCACAAAAATCAGATCAGAAATAAATGAAAAAGAAATGAAGGAAACAATAGCGAAGATCAATAAAATTAAAAGCTGGTTCTTTGAGAAGATAAACAAAATAGATAAACCACTAGCCAGACTCATCAAGAAAAAAAGGGAGAAGACTCAAATCAATAGAATTAGAAATGAGAAAGGAGAAGTAACAACTGACACTGCAGAAATAAAAAAGATCATGAGAGATTACCACAAGCAACTCTATGCCAATAAAATGGACAATCTGGAAGAAATGAACAAATTCTTAGAAATGCACAACCTGCCAAGACTGAATCAGGAAGAAACAGAAAATATGAACAGACCAATCACAAACACTGAAATTGAGACTGTGATTAAAAATATTCCAACAAACAAAAGCCCAGGACCAGATGGCTTCACAGGTGAATTCTATCAAACGTTTAGAGAAGAGCTAACACCTATCCTTCTCGAACTCTTCCAAAATATAGCAGAGGGAGGAACACTCCCAAATTCCTTCTACAAGGCCACCATCACCTTGATACCAAAACCAGACAAGGATGTCACAAAGAAAGAAAACTACAGGCCAATATCACTGATGAACATAGATGGAAAAATCCTCAACAAAATACTAGCAAACAGAATCCAACAGCACATTAAAAGGATCATACACCATGATCAAGTGGGGTTTATTCCAGGAATGCAAGGATTCTTCAATATACGCAAATCTATCAATGTGATAAACCATATTAACAAATTGAAGGAGAAAAACCATATGATCATCTCAATAGATGCAGAGAAAGCTTTCGACAAAATTCAACACCCACTTATGATAAAAACCCTGCAGAAAGTAGGCAGAGAGGGAACTTTCCTCAACATAATAAAAGCCATATATGACAAGCCCACAGCCAACATCATCCTCAGTGGTGAAAAACTGAAAGCATTTCCACTAAGATCAGGAACAAGACAAAGTTGCCCACTCTCACCACTCTTATTCAACATAGTTTTGGAAGTTTTAGCCACAGCAATCAGAGAAGGAAAGGAAACAAAAGGAATCCAAATCGGAAAAGAAGAAGTAAATCTGTCACTGTTTGCAGATGACGTGATACTATACATAGAGAATCCTACAGATGCTACCAGAAAACTACTAGAGCTAATCAATGAATTTGGTAAAGTAGCAGGCTACAAAATTAATGCACAGAAATCTCTGGCATTCCTATATACTAATGATGAAAAATCTGAAAGTGAAATCAAGAAAACACTCCCATTTACCATTGCAACAAAAAGAATAAAATATCTAGGAATAAACCTACCTAAGGAGACAAAAGACCTGTATGCAGAAAATTATAAGACACTGATGAAAGAAATTAAAGATGATACAAATAGATGGACAGATATACCATGTTCTGGGACTGGAAGAATCAACATTGTGAAAATGGCTCTACTACCCTAAGCAATCTATAGATTCAATGCAATCCCTATCAAACTACCACTTGCATTTTTCACAGAACTAGAACAAAAAATTTTGCCGTTTGTATGGAAACACAAAAGACCCCGAATAGCCAAAGCAATCTTGAGAAGGAAAAACGGAGCTGGAGGAATCATGCTCCCTGACTTCAGACTATACTACAAAGCTACAGTAATCAAGACAGTATGGTACTGGCACAAAAACAGAAAGGTAGATCAATGGAACAGGATAGAAAGCCCAGAGATAAACCCACACACATATGGACACCTTGTCTTTGATAAAGGTGGCAGGAATGTACAGTGGAGAAAGGACAGCCTCTTCAATAAGTGGTGCTGGGAAAACTGGACAACTACATGTAAAAGTATGAGATTAGATCACTCCCTAACACCATACACAAAACTAAGCTCAAAATGGATTAAAGACGTAAATGTAAGGCCAGAAACTATCAAACTCTTAGAGGAAAACATAGGCAGAACACTCTATGACATAAATCACAGCAAGACCCTCTCTGACCCACCTCCTAGAGAAATGGAAATAAAAACAAAAATAAACAAATGGGACCTAATGAAACTTCAAAGCTTTTGCACAGCAAAGGAAACCATAAACAAGACCAAAAGACAACCTTCAGAATGGGAGAAAATATTTGCAAATGAAGCAACTGACAAAGGATTAATCTCCAAAATTTACAAGCAGCTCATGCAGCTCAATAACAAAAAAACAAACAACCCAATCCAAAAATGGGCAGAAGACCTAAACAGACATTTCTCCAAAGAAGATATACAGGCTGCCAGCAAACACATGAAAGAATGCTCAGCATCATTAATCATTAGAGAAATGCAAATCAAAACTACAATTAGATATCATCTCACACCAGTCAGAATGGCCATCATCAAAAAATCTAGAAAGAATAAATGCTGGAGAGGGTGTGGAGAAAAGGGAACCCTCTTGCACTGTTGGTGGGAATGTGAATTGGTTCAGCCACTATGGAGAACAGTATGGAGGTTCCTTAAAAAACTACAAATAGAACCACCATATGACCCAGCAATCCCACTACTGGGCATATACCCTGAGAAAACCAAAATTCAAAAAGTGTCATGTACCAAACTCTTCATTGCAGCTCTATTTACAATAGCCCGGAGATGGAAACAACCTAAGTTCCCATCATCGGATGAATGGATAAAGAAGATGTGGCACATATATACAATGGAATATTACTCAGCCATAAAAAGAAACGAAATTGTGCTATTTGTAATGAGGTGGATAGATCTAGAGTCTGTCATACAGAGTGAAGTAAGTCAGAAGGAAAAAGACAAATACCATATGCTAACACATATATATGGAATTTAAGAAAAAAAAAGTGTCATGAAGAACCTAGGGGTAAGACAGGAATAAAGACACAGACCTATTGGAGAACGGACTTGAGGATATGGGGAGGGGGAAGGGTGAGCTGTGACAGGGCGAGAGAGAGTCATGGACATATATACACTAGCAAACGTAAGGTAGATAGCTAGTGGGAAGCAGCCGCATGGCACAGGGATATTGGCTTGGTGCTTTGTGACCACCTGGAGGGGTGGGATAGGGAATGTGGGAGGGAGGGAGACGCAAGAGGGAAGAGATATGGGAACATACGTATATGTATAACTGATTTACTTTGTTATAAAGCAGAAACTAGCACACCATTGTAAAGCCATTATACCCCAATAAAGATGTTAAAAAAAAAAGAATGTAAAAAAAAAAACAAAACTACAATGAGATATCATCTCACAGCAGTCAGAATGGCCATGATCAATAAATCTAGAAACAATAAATGCTGGAGAGGGTGTGGAAAAAAGGGAACACTCTTGCACTGCTGGTGGGAATGTGAATTGGTATAGCCACTATGGAGAACAGTGTGGAGATTCCTTAAAAAACTGTAAATGTAACTACCATATGACCCAGCATTCCCACTACTGGGCATACACCCTGAGAAAACAATAATTCAAAAAGAGTCATGTACCAAAATGTTCATTGCAGCTCTATTTACAATAGCCTGGAGATGGAATCAACCTAAGTGTCCATCATCAGATGAATGGATAAAGAAGATGTGGCACATATATACAGTGGAATATTACTCAGCCATAAAAAGAAACGAAATTGTGCTATTTTTAGTGAGGTGGATGTACCTAGAGACTGTCATACAGAGTGAAGTAAGTCTGAAAGGAGGTAACAAATACCATATGCTAACACATATATATGGAGTCTAAAAAGAAAAAAAAATTGCTATGAAGAACCTAGGGTCAGGAGAGGAATAAAGATGCAGGTGCAGAGAATGGACTTGAGGACACGTGTAGCAGTAATGGTAAGCTGGGATGTGGTAAGAGAGTGGCATGGACATATATACACTATCCAATATAAAATAGATAGCTAGTGGGAAGCAGATGCATAGCACAGGGAGATCAGCTCGGTGCTTTGTGACCACCTAGAGGGGTTGGATAGGGAGGGTGGGAGGGAGACGCAAGAGGGAGGAGATACAGGGATATATGTATATGTATAGCTGATGCACTTTGTTATAAAGCAGAAACTAACACAGCATTGTAAAGCAATTATACTCCAATAAAGATGTCAAAAAAAAAAAAGAAAAGGAAAACAAAATATAAAAGAAAAAAGAATGTCTTAGAATACCTTTGAAAGACTGGTGGCATGCATTCTTGAGTACTTAGGTTGCTGGCAGATATTTCTTTAGTTACCAGTATTATGTTTAAGGCTTTTTGTTAAGAAAAAGTGGGAAAGGGTAAAGAAAAATGTTAAGGGAAGGAAACTAATATTTAATGAATGACCAAAAAGCTATGAGCTAAGAATTATTATATCCATCTTACAGGTGAGGAAACAGAGGCTCAGGAAGTTTAAATAATATATTCAATGTAGCACTGGTAATAAGTGGCAATATGAAGATTCTAACAAGTGTATCTGGTTCTCTGTTCTACACAAACATGTGTTGCTTGGATAAATGGAAGGATGCTATGAAGATCTACAAAGTGAATGTAGTCTTTCACTAAGAAAATGAATACATAAATTTTGAAAATCATCTGTTTACATGGCATCAGAAATGTAATTTCTATTGTTTTCTTCCCATTTTTAATCAATTGCTCAGCATCACATATACATAATCGTGTTTTCTTTGAGAATATTATGATTTACTAACAGAGACACCGACACTTTTCAAAAAGACAGATGAGGAAAATATCATCTTCAAAGACATCGAGATAGTGTTTAAAAGAAGAAATTATTTATATGAAAATATATTAAGCAGGATACAAAAGTGGGTCATAGGGTCCCTCTATGTGGAGGCAATGATAAATGGCAGAGTCCTCCACTTATAAATGACTTCATTTACCAACACCTGTCATGTTGGTAAATGAGAAGCCTTTTCAGTCAGTCATGAGAAGCCTGTTTACCTTGGATATCTTTAAAAGCAAACAAAAAACAAAACAAAACAAAACAAAAAGCTAGACATACCACTTTCCTTCTGAACATTATGTTGACTGGATATGAGGCCCAGAACTTCTGTAGCCATTTCAATATCAGCCTGAGAATGCAGCCAACACCCTCCAGATGAGAGTAGAGATAAGGGAATTCAGAAAAGCAGAGCTAGAGCTTCGGGATTACATCAACTCTGAAGACTGCTCTGTCTCTGGACTTCTAGTTATTTGAACCAATTTATTTCCTGTATTATTAGGAAAAAATATGCCCGTAAAAAAGGAAACCTATACTTATTGAAGAAAGTATTTTCATCATGTAGCATTTTGTAGATAGAAACTAGCAACTTAAATGAACCCTGAGCAGCAGGTAAAATGTAGACAATCTGCTAAAAAAAATTTTAGCCAATCACCAATTTACTAGAAAACCTGTTCTAAATTTCCTATTTCTTCCAAAAGCAAATGAATAAAAAGAAAACATTATTCTAGTGCCAAATTTTGAGTAGATGATAATAGGATGTCCAAATGGCAGCAAAATTATTTCCTTAAATCTTTATTGAGATAAGCCCCATTAGGATGGTAAAATTCCATAGTTTCACAGCTGATGCAATGATAGCAAAACAATATCCATCTACATTACCATAATCATAAACAGATAGTGCTGAGGTTTTCTGCAAATATTAACATAAGTGAAATGGGCATTCGTGCCATTTCATTGCACAAGTGTTCTTAATTTGTTCAAGAACAAAGAGTAATTTCTAATTATATTTTGGAAATTGCAGAAGTACATAAACTATACCAAAAATATAGAGATTATTCCAATTCTGAATACATTCCTGGTTTTAAACAATCTCATCCACATGTATAAATTCAAAGAACTGTTGAAGGGAACCACACTACCCAAAACAGAAACATAAGCACAATTTGTACTTTGGTGCCTTATTTCTCTTAGCATACTATCACTCCTTCTCTACTCTCCATGCTAAAGCAGAAATGTTACTATCAAAGCTTTAGTTAAAAACACTGATGAACAGAGAGGTCAAGTCATCTGTGAGAAGGCACACAGCTACTGACAGAGCTGGAATACTGACTCAGGTTTGTCTGACCCCCAAACTGCTAAACCACAGTTGCTATCCAAACTCTGAAGAATCCATTTTGTTTTTGATAGGAAAGAAGGAAGGAACAAAAGAAAAGAGGAAATGAAGGAAGGAGGACGAAAGGTTAAAAAGGAAGGCAAATTCTAGCTCTGCCATGACTGAAACATAGTCTTTTCTCTCAAAGATCTTATAGCCCAGTAGGGGAAAATAAGAGAAATACACAAACGATGCATAGTGCAAACTAGAGAAAAATGTTCCATAACATAGCTAAGGTCCAAACGCAATTGGAGTTCATAGGTAAATGGATAGGCAGGGATTAGGCAATATCCAGCCCAGAGATAGCTACTTGGTTTAATGTTTCTCTTGACAGTGTTTCTCTGGTAATGTTTCTCTCGGCCTGATGTTTATAGGATTAATTATGCCCCAGCCTAGAGTCACAAGAGCAAAAGATTGTTTGTATCTACAAAGAACATTAAAAAAAGGGACAGGTAGAATGCCTGCCAGGTATTGGCCATACCTGACATAGCCCAACCTGGTTGATCTTAGCCTTTGGCTCTGAATGTTTATTCACACAGAGTATTTTTCTAAACGGCACCCAAAGATTACTTCTCCTGAGCTTCAATATGGTCTACATCAACTTTGTAGTGTTGATCTAGGTTTTCTCCAGGCTGCCTCTACAAGTAGTCCTTTAGAATTACAATTTTAGTCAATTGAAATGGGTTAAAAAGGCAGGTACAAAAGATTTTAGGGAAGAAGTCAATTTGAGATGGACCTTGGAGGTTGACTAGCATTTCTCTGTGGAGAGAGGGAGAGAAAGCACAGCATAAACAAAGGCAAATGAAAGGGTAACACAGGTCATTTTCAAAAAGCCAGCAGTCTGGTTTCATTGGTCATAGGTTGAATGTAGAGGAACTACAGCAGATGGAGTTTGGTACCATATCATAGACAACCTTAAATGCCAGAGTCAGTGATTAATACTTTGTTTTGGCAATAGGAAGGTACTGAAAGTTTTTAAACATGGAGGTGATTGATCAGGGTTGCTTTAAACAAGAGTTCTGTAACAGTGTATGTAACATTCAATGTCATGAAGAGGAATAAGTGGTGACAGACCAATTAGGAAGTTTTTAAAATAGTCCTGGATGAAAAGTAACAAGAGCATTAACCAGAGTGTTGGCGGTGACAACAGCTAGGAGGAGACAGATGCAAGAGATATTGAGGCAGTGGAATCAAGAGCACTTGGAAACAGATTATGTGCGAAGGGTCATGGAGAGAAAGGAGTCTAGGGTGACTGAAATGCTCAAGCCTGAGTAACTGGGAAAGAAGTTGTAGTATTCATAGTAAAAGCAAAGTCAGGAGCTGCAGTTTAAGAAGGATGTATATGGAAAGGACCAGTGGGCTATCCAGTGGGAGATGTAAATCCTGCATTTGGCCACATGGATCTGAAGTTCAGACAACAGTTGAGGGTCACTATTTAAGAGTTCACTGGAAAAAAGTGACAGTAGAAGACCCTGGATTGGTTAAAATAAATAGCAAAGTGTTATATACAATGAGAACAATCTTCCAGATGTTGTGTGAATGGAGGTGAGAGTGGGAAAGATGAACTGTGGCAGCTCAATGAATAGTACTGTGAAAACAAGATAGAAACTGAAAGATAAATTTCTGTTGTTACTAGACAGATATAAAATGTTGTAGGCCCCTGTTAAATTCCCCCCAAAGTCAACAGAGGAAAGTGAAGATCTTACTAGGAGAAGAGAAAGCACTGTGAACGCTATAAACACAGCACACAAAATTGGGCTTAGCAACCTAGAATGTCTTTGAAGGCTGATAGATAATTTTACTACAAACAGTTTCTGTTATGTTTTATATATTACGCTATGGATTCATTTAAAGCTACAGCAGGTTAGCCTTAAACTGAACTTGAATAATCAGTGGATCAAAGTTTTGACATATGTTCCTTTTACTTTAATTCAAAGCATCATTAAATCAAATATGGATGCATTTTTACTGTCCTTTGATCTGTGTCTTCTGGGGATTTAAAATAACATTTTCTAGTGAGTCAAAGCTGCATTTAAATTGTATATAAAGGGTCTGACTTCACTTCATAAAAACAAGGACATTCAGAATTAAAGCTGAAAACATTGACCTTAACTTACCTCATCAAAACCATTGAAAAAAATTTTTTTTTGTTTTGTGTGGTTTTCATATTTTTAGAAAAAATGCAAATGTGAGAAATCAAAGTATGAACCTGGGTATCTAATAAAGGTGTCCAAAAAGAAAGGGCTAATGGAAGCAAAGGAATGAACTACAAATCGAAAATAAGGAAATTACTGCATCCTCTATACATATTATCCTATGACTTTCTTTGCATCTTTAAATTAGTATCAAGATTCTTTTCTTACCTGAGCAAAAAAAATAAGGAAGTTAATTCCTGTTCCTCTATTTGTGAATCAGGAGGCTAGACTACATTGTCAAACTGACAGTGATTGTTTCCATTATCTTTCCTTCCCTGATTCCCTGAATGGTGCCTTTTATCTTATTCCTTTGTCACCATACCCTTCTCTTGTGACTGCATTTTTTTTTTTTTTGTCTCCAAGTTTACTTTCTAACCCATCTCCTCAAAACTTGGATGTCTTGTTTTCTCTTGTTTGTCTTGTCTTCTCTCCTTTAAGAATATTTTTCTCCTTTAAGGTAAAAACTAGCTAATCAGGTAAATTTATGGGAGAAATTGTACTATTAATTTTGCTGTGTTCTTGAGAGTGGCTAGAACTTTCTCTAGCATATTTTATCCTTCCTCATGTATCCATTTGGAGGGACTTTGGGCAATTCACTTCTGCTCTCTGGGCTTTAGTTCCTCCGTCTGTGAAATGAGGAAATTGATGAACTATTAGCCCAGCATTTTTGTGGTTTCTAAATCTTCTCTTTAAAAAAGTTGACTTTAAAGATATTTCTCTTATACTCTTAGTAAAAGATATCCTAAAAGTGTCAATTTCAAATGAGGCAGGAAAACAGGATGATAAGCCCCCAGAGGAAGAGGATCTTTTTTTTTTTTTTTTTTTTTTTTGCGGTAAGCGGGCCTTTCACTGTTGTGGCCTCTCCCGCTGCGGAGTACAGGCTCTGGACGCGCAGGTTCCGCGGCGTATGGGATCTTCCCAGACCGGGGCACGAACCCGTGTCCCCTGCATCGGCAGGCGGACTCTCAACCACTGCGCCGCTAGGGAAGTCCAGGAAGAGGATCTTGTCCACCTTTGATATCATCATCTCTAGATAGCTGCAGATTCTGCTTACCTGTAAGGCTGTTCCTGAAAGGAAACTATGTATTTGCTTTTGCAGACATTTAAAACAAAAGATCAATATTCTTTAAAAACTTGGCTTTTTATTTGTTGACTAAAATATTTTAAAAGTGAGAAACGGTTGGGATTGAAATGGTTCATTAGTCTGTACTGTATTCCTTTCCTTTTCTTCTTTTTCTCACCCTGTCTCTGTTATCTTATGCAGATCATTCCCAGTGCCCGTGGGCAGTCACCTCAATTGTGGAGCACAAGCAAGTTGCACATTTATGGCTGGTCAGCAAATTGAAGAATCATGCAATCTGTGAGTTTCTAATAAAGGCCAAAATAGGTACTAAAGGATCTGACAGTATTTTATTTAGTATTTCAACATGCATCATTTTCTTGTCACAATGATTTTTTTTTTCAGTTCCAGCAGAGTGTGGCTGCTTTTTAGACTGAGCTCTTTCAAAATAGTGCAATTATTCCAGCTACAGATCAACCTTTTCAAAAGCATTCATTTAGCAAACGTTTTCACTCTTGCTCCTGATAAAGTTTTACAGTGGTCTGCTTTGCATAGCTGTTATCCTCTGTGTTGTTGCTAACAACCATAGTCTACAGAAATCCTCTACTGGTTACTTCTACCGTAAATAAAGGTTTTTATCAGGTAAGAGGTTTTTTAGCACCTTTTTCTTATCAGTCTTTGGTCATTAAGATCAGAAGGTAAATAGAGTTGCCTTGCTATTTATAAAAGGATAAGTAACAAAGTAACACTCATTTAGATTACAGATCAGAGTGCTTACCCTATCTGAGGTTTACCTATAAATGCATTCTCAAGTGATTCTTTTCAGTAAAAAGTATCCTTTCTGATCCTTACCTAAAGAAATAGCCAAATTTTTGTCCAGGCCTCTAGTGGTAGCCAGTGGAAGCTTGTAAACATATGAGAACCATTCTAGTACCCAACCTTCTGCAAAGCAATAACCTTCTTGAGAATGCTGGTATAACTTCATGAAGACTCAGTTTTCCAGCTTGCAAAATCTTAGGAGCCTTCATTATGTTAATTCTAAATCAACAGCATGGATGTAGCAAATGCAATGTCTCAGCTCAGCTCAAAGTTTCAAGCTTTCACAAATTTTATATGAACATTTCATTACGTATGGCTCTCTCAGTTCAATTCTCATCCATCACCATCCCTGTATAAGTATGCAAGGCTGTTATCATGAAAGATAAGAAAAATGGCTTTACATGGTAACTTTAACCTGTAATTTGGAGTAGTTGCTTCTCACAATTCCCATCTGATAAATCTATCTTCCTCTTGTGGATCCTTGATGTTCGATGATAAACATTACACTCAATGAAAATTTCAATTTTCCCATCTGGATCAACCTGTTCCCTCTGGCTTCTGTTGCTGAGAGTACTTAGCAGAACTCTGTATGTCCTTTTCTACATCTAGCAGTAGTAGATTAGATAAGAAGCCAGACTACAAAAATATCTGGAAAAGCTAATATAGATAAGGTATGAATATCTTAACCTGAAAGTAGAATATAAAACTTTATATGGTAAAAGACAATGCAGATTGTCACCATGGAATACTTTAATCTTAGTTTAAGTGGAGGTACTATAGAAAAAAGTACAGAAATTCCAAATGTTGTGGTGGATATTTACTATGAGATATATACTCCACTGGTTTACTCCTTTGCAAAGCTGAACAGGACCCTGTAGGGGCTCCTGGGCATGCGGAGCCTTTCTGTTCAGCCTCCATGACCTTCCCTGAGTTCCAAAGGGCAGATTTGAACAGTTGCTAATCCAGGAAGGGAAGGGATGCAGAGTCAAGGGAGCAGCAGCCAAGAAACAATAGTACAACCTTGGGTCAGGGTCCTGGTTCCACCTCAAGGGACACACATAACAATATCTTTAAGCCCTTTTATAGAATTAAAACCCAGCAAATGGAAGATGTTAGCATTCTCCATACCAGAGAAGACCACCTGAAGTCAGACTAAAGGAACCAGAGAAGCTCATCAAGAAGTCTCCCTGAGACCAGATTAGAAAAAGGCAGCCCCTACACACACCCTAATCTTATCAGCAGCCCCATCCTTGAACTATTGCCATAAAACTCCTCACCAAACTCCCCTGGTTTGGGATGCATAGTTTTCGAGGGCAGGAGCCCTCTGTGTCCCCCTTTTGCCTGGCAAAGCAATAAAGCTATTCTTTTCTACTTCACCCAAAACTCTTTCTCCAAGATTTGATTTGGCACCAGTGTACAGAGAGGCTGAGCTTTCAGCATCATTTGCTTGGTATCTACCACATGTCACCCAGTTTTCTTCTGAGTGTTCCTAATGTTAGCTGTGTTCAATATATATTCTCAATATAAAATAAGTTTTTATCAGTCAATAAGAATAATATTAGTGACAACAAATCAAAGGATAAATGGTATGAATGGGCATACTACAAAAGAAAAATATGAAAAAAATGATTGAACCTCACTATTTAACTTGGAAAAGGAAGGAAAATATGGTAATCTTTAATGTTCACAAGGGTGTAAAGAAACAAAAAGTCCCGTAAAATTAAAGTAGAAGCATTAATTAGTACAAATTTTCTCAAAGGCAATTTGGCAAAGTATACTAGGTAATTTAAAGCAATAACTCCATACCTAAGAATTCATCCTAAGAAAAATCAGAAAGGAAGTCCAAGGTTAATCCATATGGATGGTCATCACAAGTGTTTGCCCTAATAGCTTTAAAAGAATGGCAACAATTTAGAGGCTCAATAATGGGGAACTGATTAAATAAATGATAGTATATTTATGTTATAGAATAATGAGTCCAATAAAAATAATTTTTTGAATTACATTTAAGGGAAATGTTTGTGATATACTGTAAAGTGGAAAAGCAATTTATAGATATACATGTACTGAAAAAAAAGCAGTTTATAAAAAGACTATATATCTCTAAGTTTATCTTATCTATGTAGAAAAATATATATGCCAAAATATTCACAGTGGTTGTATTTGGGTGCCAAGATAGATGATTTTGATTTTCTTCTTTATACTTTTCTACAATTAATATCTGCAAGTTATAACAAATTTAAAAGAAATTTTGTTTTGATTTATTCCATCTATTATATAGTGGTTTTAACATGATGGTATAAAAATATACACATTCAGATGTAATGATGTAGTCTTCAAGTATATTTGAGACTTTAAAATATTTTTCTTTTTACAGTAATAATATCCACTTCAGAAAACATTGAAAATGTAATAAAATGTAAAGAATGAAAAAGTTTGCCATTTCATTACCTCACGTTAATCATAATTATTTTTTTAGGTACATGCATTTTGGACATATGCATGTGCATGTGTGTGTAATGCTCACATTTTCTTTTATTAAAAAAAAGGTTATGCTTCACAATAATATGATATTTTCACTTAACTGTTTGTCATGAACATTTTGCACATTATTAAATGTTCTTTTTCAGCATTATATTTGATTATTAGTGTTCCTTTTGTATGAATATACAGCATTTATTTAATGACTGTTCTATTATTGGGTATTTGTTGCTATTCTTTAATGCTATAAACAACACTTCAAAGTATTCTTGTAGTAACATCTAGGTGCACATACATTATTTCCTTGGTATAAATTCCTATATTAAGAAAAAGGGCATGCAAAATTCCATAGCTTTTGGTGAATACTGACACATTTTCTTCAAGAAAGACTGTACTAACTTATTTCCCACAAATCATGGATGACAATGCCCATTTTCCTGCACCTTTACTGAGAAAGAATATTATTATTTCTTAAAATGCTTTGTTAACTTGATGGTTAAAAATATTAGTTTTTAATATAATTTCTTTGGGACAGCCCCTGTCAATTTCTTTCCTTATATTTATAAGCCATCTAATTTTCTTTTTTGTTGTATTGTCCTATCCTAACTTTGCCCATTTTTGTATGCCTGTTCATCTTTATTGATGTCTAAGAGCTCTTTTTACAATGAATAACCTCAGTCTGGGGTATATTCTATGTGTACTTTTCTTAGTTTGTCATATGCTTTTTAGTTTTGTGAATGCTATCATACTTAATTATTGTCATTTCATGTATTTCAGTTCCTTCATCTACATATTCTCTTAATTGCTTTTCAACTATTAGTCATAGATAGGCAGCATGGAAGAGCTGTTATTTCACCTAACATTGGATTCTTATCTGTAAATTATTGCCATCCTTTATGCATACACTTCACTGTGGTGTTATTTTTAAGGCATTATCTCCAAACAAATGCAATGTCCAAAGCCTATCTATAACAGCATGATTTTCTCTTAGAAGGCATCAGTAATTCTGTCAAGCAGTTCCATATAAAGCAAGGGATCAGCCAGATGCATAGAGTGGAAATAAGAAAACAAGAGAGCTGATAAGTACACTTCTATTGCCCTTTGCTGTGGTTTCCTGAAAACCTTATATCAAATTCATGGCTAGAGCTGAACCACATGTTGTGTCCCTTGTCAGACATTCTTTTCCAAAAAAGGATATCTAATAACTATATGAAAGTGTGTGCAGAAAAATAATTACAGGTCTTCTGGGGCTTCTCCACCAAGACTTTCAGTATCAAGTGTCTCACGTTCAGATTATAAATCTGCCCTTGTAACTTGTACTTTGGAGGGTTCAGCTGAACTGAGAAGCAATGGGAAGGATTAGTGGATTACTTTCTCTCCCTGTGCAGTAATGGGAGATAAGCACTATCCACAGGCTCCTGAAGCCTAACTAGCTTACAACACGTCAGAAATGGTGCCTTTAGGATTTACATAGGCGTATCCGTTCAAGGATCCTGTGCAGAAACATTATTTAAGTGCTTATAATACAGCTCCTGCTGTCATATGACTTTACAATGCCAAACCATGCTGAAATCGAGTATAAAATCAAGAATTTTTAACTCAGAAAGAATCACTTAATTCAACTATCATAAGAGGAAACAGAAGCTCAGAAATCTGAAGTGACTTGCCTGAGATGACCTTGTGAGTTAGTGACTCTTCAATAATTAGCATTGCTATCAGGTAGAGATGCCTAGGAGGTAGAAGTCAGTAGGCGTTGGACAGCCCAGGGTAGGCCATAGTGGTGTGATATTGGGGGGTTGGGGTGGTTTTACTCTTCCAGGATGAGGAATAGTTCAAGGTTTGTCAGCTAAAACATTGTATGGGACATTTGACATTAAAATCCTGTATGGAATGAGAAATAATGCAGAAAGAGGCAGGAAAGAATCCAGGAAGAATTTGTATTTACTTGACAGTACTGTGAGAGACCACTTTGAAGTATACAGGATTCCTTAAATAAAACATCTAAGAAAAGTTTAAATGTGGGAGTGAAGCAAGGCATCTGTCGATCCTTCTATGAGAAGTTGATGGTAAAAGAGCAACTTCAGGTTCCAGTTCTTTTATTTCATCCTCACTTCACTCTGTCACACATTTAGTTATACAACTGAAACGACCAGCATTAACAAAGTACTAAGTTGAAGCACTGTTTTAGTATTAACTCAGAGGGATGAGTCATCCATGAAGATCCACAAACCTCTTCTTTACAGGATCTTCTTTCTAAGTCATTTGTAGAATGTTCAAAATGGAAGGGCTTTTAGAGATCATTTAGTTCACCCTCTGCACCTCACAGGAAAGAAAATCGGGGTCCAGGGAAAAGAGGTGATTTACACAAAACTTTTATTTATGGCAGAGCTAGAGCTCTGGTCTTCTGGATCTCAGGCCAGTGAGTTTGTGCCTCCCATCCTACTTCTCACCAAGATGCTAATCAGCTCTAAGTTGGTTACCATCTCAAACCAGAAGAAGACACTTCTTTAATGTCAGGATCTTTAGAAAAACCTCATGCCCAAGGTTTGCTTTCTTTCTTTTAATCTCTAGAAATCTCTCTCTCTCTCTCTCTCTCTCTCTCTCTCCCTTTCTCCCTCTTTCCCTCTCTCCCCTTCTCTCCCCTTCTCTTCCCTTCTCTTCCCTTCCTTTCTCTGGTCTATAACAATGATATCATTGGGAACTGATATAGTGATAACTATATTTGTTGAGCCAAATCAAGTGCTAGTTGCTCTCAAAATCCAAGTTTTATTATTATACTGGGAGCTCAGGGTGGTGGCTATAGTGGAAATAACACAGTAGGCATTTCTGTAATATTAAGTGAAATCATTTTGTAGAAATGAATTTATGATAATTGATTTTTAGGTTGGAAATCCTGTTATATAAAGTATATCTATATTACCCAGTAGCACACATACACCCTCCCACACCCACACAAATATTTTTAGGGGAATGGCCATAAATTATCTCTGTTGGTAACAAATTAAGATTTCTTCTTAATTGGAGCTGAACTTTCTAAGGGTAACACTTGCCTGGGCCTGTTGACTTTTAGCCAACTACTTTCCAGAAGGATAGACACAATATTGCAGAATTGTATGGCCACTGCATCCACACCCCTAAATTTACATATTATGAAATAAGGACCTGGGGAGTCTTATAGCTCAAGGAGGAGCAGAACAAGTATAAGCTTCAAGGCCTATCAGTCCAGGCTCTTCCTTCCTACTGTGTGCTGGTGTTTCTACTCTCTACTATCACATTCTTCTGATTACCCAGAGGATGTCTTCCTCATGATGTTTGGTTGGATTGAGAATTAAAGGTACTGGCAAGCCAGTTTTATTAAGTTGTTTTCTCCCATAGTGCAAAGAACAAAACTGAATATTTAAATGAACTATCCTACAATGCTTTTTAAAAACTTTGGCATCAAAAATACGATTTCAAGTTCATTCCATTCAAAAAGTAAGTGCTAAATTCAAAGGGAAATGTGCAAGATCACAGGATGGGGCTAAGACACCCTAAATGTGTAGGTATTGAATTTTTTTCAGTTCACACGGAGAGTAAAACAAGTTATCCCGACTTGAATAAAAATAGTACTGTAATTAACGAAAAGAAATGTTTTGCTTGGAATCCAGAATTGACTGTGAGCTCTATCTTATGAGTGTTTGATTTGTCATATTTTAAAGCAAAAATGTGTTACAAAAACAGTAATGACAGTAAAAGTCAACTGCCTAAGTTTAATAGTAGAATAAAAGTTCCATCTTATATTTGTATTGCGCTTTTCAGTTTTTAAAAGCAATTCCAAAAGTCTTCATCATATTTTTGGAGCCTCATAACAACCATGTGAGATAAGTAGCAGAGGTATGTTCCTTGTAGGGAATGCAAGTATCTCTTTTTACAGATAGTGCAACAAAAGCCCAGGGAACACTACAACAATTTGGTAGTAAGTGGCTTCAACAGGACTAGAATCTAAGTCCTCCATCTTGTGATTCAGTAGACTTCTAATGTTATTTATATATTTTAATGAGAGTAAACAATCTCCACTATCAATGTTTTATTGCTCCAACTACATACATTTCTATAGAAATCACATTAACAAGAATGACACATACAACTATAATTCAAAATGTTGCATGTAGGAGTCTTATTAAATAGAAGTCACAACTTTTTATCGGAGAGCTATTATATGTGCATGTCTTTTTACGGGACTCAGAATGGAAAGTAATCTTGAATGAATGTTGTAAGTTTCTCCATGTAAGATCCAACACAAGCAGAGATTTGGATCACTAGAGTGAAGTTGGTTTTGAAAATGAAAGGAGAAAGGAGAGTTTTAATAACCTATGACATAGTAGAAATTGTCAAGAATGACTTACCAGTCCCATCCAGGAATGCCAAACAGAAGAAAGCATGTAGAAATCAAAAGTACACAAGCCCACAGATCTTCTACTCACATTTTAGAATACCCACTTGAGATTCAGCAACAGTTACTTAGAGATTCTGCTACTTATATGTTAGTGGCTTAGTTGATTAAAAATAATAGGTGCTATTCTTGGGTTTTTAGAGGAACCAGTAAAAATAAAACATTTCAGTGCTGGGTACCAGGAAATCGAACTATAATGTGGGGGTAGGTGCCTGGTGTGAAGAGGGAAGTGAGAAGCATACTTTGAGCTATTATTGTTAGGAAAGCATATATAAATACGATATAGACTGTAAGATTTAAAGACAAAGGGATTCACTTTGGGCTCACTAAGAAGGATTAATGACCAGGGAAAGGGAAAGTTCACCTCTTATGTGCTCTCATAGCATAATGGATTTCCCCTATTACCTCTTCTTTCTTTCTCCTGTTTATTTGTCTGCTGGTTCCACTAGACTGGAAAATCTGTGAGGACATGAAACATGTCTGTATTGTTCTTTGCTTTATCCCTAATGCCTTGTGTGGTGCCAGGCATACAGTAAGACTTAAAATATGTCTGTTAATGGAAAGAAGGGAGGAAAAAAGGAAGAGAGACAGGAGAGAGAGATGGAAGCAGGGGAAAAAGGAGGGACATTCGAAATGAAATGAATTTACCAGAGACTGATCATGTTATACCTAACTGCATTTATACAATATATCAGCTTAAATTTTTATTTCTCTTGATTGGAATGTAAACCAAACAGCATTAAAATATTATGCTATGTGCATTTTTCTGGATGTTTATTACACTTCAGTAAAGAGTAAAAATGTGTCTTTGAAAAACAAATCCTACAAAATGTATTCAAATATTCACAGATTCAGAGTGGGCACTATTTATTGAATGAATTTTCCCTGCAGTAACTTTAAACTTCAAGTCTTTTCCCATAATAATAATTTAATACCTTCTCTAAGAATATGCTGCCAAATTCCTATGGACATTCCATTCTATATTCAAAAATAAGCTTACCATTCAGAAGTATGAAACAAGTTCTGTTCTTCTGTCTGCCGGTGACTAGGGGGCAACTATTTAGGGCTTTTCACTTTTTCTCCTTCATGTGCTTTGGGAACCCTGAGACCTAAATGGAAAACAAGTATTTATCTACTTTTCTTTGTTGCTACTTACAGTTCTATTGGTGAGGTTGTTTTCATCTATCAGATAATTTCACAATTTTTACTTTGGAACTGAAAAGCTATTTGTGTATATAAAATATGAGGTCAAAACCAAACTTTGAAATAAGTGGCTAGCATTGTGAAATCATAGCAACACCCAGCAGAATTAGGAAGTCAAAAGATGTTGGTTTTCCCATCTCTTCTAAGTGAAACATTGATTTGCTTTCTATGGAGCTAAGCTGAAAAACACTGAAAGTGATTCTTTTTCCTCCTTCCGTGATATTGAAATTAAAATGAGCTCATTTCTAGAAGCCACTTCATATAACTTATGCAAAACTATCATACCAATTTTCAACATTTTACTAACTCTTTAAATCAGAGTCTCTTGCTAGTCCTTATTAAAGCTTGTTATTTCCCCATGGGATGTAATAATTGTGTTTTTCAAAATCATCATCTGTAAATACTGTTAGCTTCATGAGTGTATTCAAACTTCAAGCATTTAAAAAATTAGGTTATGTTACCGAACATAATATTTTTAAAGTTATGTGAACTTTTTCTTAGAAAATATCAAACATATGCAGAAATAGAGGGAATAGTGCTCCAATCACCCAGCCCCCCAAAACTTCAATAGCCCTCTTGGCTCATCTATACTTCTACTCACTCCACTTCCCTTTGCCCTGAGATCATCAAAAATTTAAATAACAAAAGGTGTGTTCAACTACTTTAAAATTATATTTTCCCAAAAAGTGATTATGTAAAACTATGGTAACAAAATACATAATGTAACAAGTTACATGTACCTATACCTTAGATGAATATTAAGGACGTTTCATTGCAGCATTAAGTTATGAACTTTAATATAAGCATTATCACAATAGAATTAAATTGAGATATAGAAATATTATGTGTACAAATATACACACAAGGATATATGTAATATTTATATCTTTCATATTTCTGTTTATACGTCTAAATTTTTTCCTTTAAGTCAACTGATTCTCAATGCCTTCCTTTGATATAAAAATAGACTCATTCTTCCTTTTAAAATGGGAAAATAAAGGCAAGTATATTCAATAGTTTACTCAAGGCCATGGCCATAGTTGGAAACAGAAAAGTAATTGGTATTAAATAGCTTCCACACTCAAATGCTGTAGTCAGACCACTGTAATAGCTTTCTTGTCATTCATTACCATTATCAGGAAATGTGCCTGGTGAGCTTCTGTTTTGATATTCCAAGAAGAGGATTATAATTATTTACTTTACAGATATATAAGGTGGGAATGCTATTTTTAGTAATATCTCATGAAATATTTGGAATAAAAAGGAGAAAACTAAGAGAAAGATGTAAAGAAAACAATTTTGGTAGAAATCAATTGTAGAAGAAGAAAAACAATATTGTTTCATTGTGCAGTTATGTTTTAAAACTTTAGGAAAATTCGCTGGACATATTGAATATTTTATTTCGGCTCTATAATAAGTAGTTTAGAAAAATTAAGTTAAAGTCACGTTTGTGTAGTTAATGGAAGATTAGCTGAGTTTCCAAACAAAAAAAGAGCAGAAAAGTATATGGTATATTTAAGGCCAGTGAAAAGATTTTTGCCTCTGTAATCTTTTATTGGAAATAATTGTGAAGATTTGCTCATAAATGGCATCAACTGCTAAGGACATATGTACACTGACTTAAAATGGGAGTGAATCTTTTTGTTCAAGAGATTTTTCAAAGGGTTAGTAACATGTATTTATTTATAATTATTTTCCAAATTGCAGAAAAGCATTGTAGGTAAAGTATTACATATATTCCTACAGGCCACTTTGCTACTAAGAGGCAAAATTAAATGTCTTTAATAAAAGTGGATCTAGAAATATAGTAAAGATATGCAAAGGAAATTGAGAGTGCTGGTTAGTAAAATACTTCCACTTAAAATAAGTGTTCTAGTTAAGATAGAAATGTAGCATCAGGACCTCAGCAAAAGTATAAAGTAGATGGAGCTTCTTTCTTAAAATTCCTCAACATACCCTCCTCCCTATTACCAACATTCTATATCTTTATGCTGCCTTGGGCTCCTTGTATCAGAGGAAAAAAGCCACTAATGTGATATTTATTTAATGGATTAACTCTCCAGGGGCATTTGCATTTTAAAAGGCCACCATAGAAAGGGTCGCATTTAACCCAAAGGAGGGCTGGCAAATATGCTCAAGTTTAATACATACTCCTATCAATGAAAGATTTACTGTAACTTTCTGTTTGGTGCTTTTAAAGTATAGGAATTATAATTTTGGTTTCACTTCATTTCTCAGAGCAACACATTGTGAGCCTCACACTTACATGAAGGTTGCAGATCACTATCACCCCTGCATGACATTCTTTGGAATATCTTTTACATTCACTAGACCGTGAGCTTCTTGGGAGTTGAGACTCTGCCTTATTAATCTTGGCATTAGTAGAGTGTGCCATAGCCTGGCAAATAAGAAATAATAAATGCTTGTAGAATGAATAAATGCATAAACAAGCAGAGACGTGTCAATGTACTACATAGTTACTCAGCGTGATCTCACACAATACCATTTAAGGGAATGTATACCATAAAAATGCCTAACATATAATAATACTGTGTATTAACTATCAAGACTGTTATAATTAACTGTGTGTGTTTGTGTTTGTGTGGGTACACTTGCATATGTGTACATCTCCCTGTGAAATTATAGGAAATACATGTATAGTGCTCTCTGCCCCTGATTCCTGGCACAGCACTCCTAAAATCATTGGAATTTCCTATGTGATAAGAGTGGTAGGAGCGTCTTTTGTTCCAATATTTGTCTTTTGACCCTGGTTCCTGACACAGAGCTAAACCCTAGGAATTTCCTGGGTGACTGCAGTGTCCTTTGTTCTAATGAGGTGACTCTTGGTGGGCTCCTGGATGGGAGCTGCTCACCAGAAAGAACAAGCCATAATTCTACATAGATAGTGTCAGTACCGAACCGAATTTTAGGACACCCAACTGGTGTTGGAGAATAGGTTGGTGTGGGAATAAACCCAGACCCTTGGCGTCAGAAGTGTTGAGTGTGGTAGCAGTGTGAGAATAAAGGAAAACAGCTTTCTCTAGACACTTCCCCACTAGTGAAAAAGATTTTTCAGAACAGAGAGCATGTTTTGTCCATCTTTGTAACTCACAAGTACTGTGCCTGGCACATAGTAGGTATTCAATTCATTTTTCTTGAATAAATAATTGATAGATCATATAGATAAGTAAAAAATTAAAGTATAATTCATCTATGTTTAATTCATAAGGACATCTTATCCTGTTACAAATGATATTTTTCTCTGTAACCTTGGAAAGCATGATAGTACTGTTAAGGACTATTAGTTGACTTGAAAATTTATATTCAAATGATAGTAATAAGTAGAGTTGTGTCAACCATGGGTGGCAAGTGTAGGGAATAGGGGCAGAGGTGATATTTACCTCCCCCAAATATTTTATTTCATTCAGTTTAATATTCTCACCAATTTTCCAGATACATAGAATTAGGTGGGGTTGACAGTGCTTCAAAGACTCAAAATACAAAGTGAAATATACAACTAAAAGGCAAAGAACCACCAGCAGGTATCCCATAATTCCCAAACCAGAATATGAATTAATAATGCAACTCCATGCGATAAAAGTTATGGTAATCCTGGTATGCATTACTAGAAGCTAGACATTTTCTTTCTATATTTATGTCTGTCTGACTGTGTCTATCTGTATCTATCTATCTATCTATCTATCTCTATCAAGCTTCCAATCACTTCCAACAATCTTGTGAGCTGTATTCTACTATTACTCTAATTTTATTGGTGATCAAACTAAGAGTCACCAGGTTAAAGTAACTTGCTCAAGTCATACGGCTGTAAAGCTCACTTTTCACTAGATCATAAAACTTCTGATAGTCCACAAGTCTACCTAATGTTCTATACAAAACCTGCTCATTGCCTGAATCTCTCTGCTTTGGTTCATGCTGTTTCTCCCACTTGGAATAACATCCCTGGTCCTTTCTCCATATGTCCAAATTTTATCTATTTTTCAAAGATGAATTCAAGCCCATTTCAACTCTGGAGATTTTTCAATAATTTCCATCCCTTCCTGATGTCCTGTAGTGTGGTAGGCAGTATTCTTAATATGGATACCCAAGAGTCTTGTCCTCTGGTTATTCAATCAAACATTAATCTAGATACATTTCTGAAGGAATTTTGCAGACATAATTAAAGTCCTAAGTCAATTGATCTTGAGATATACAGATTACCTCTGTGGGTCTGCCCCAATCAGCTGAGCCTTTTAAAAGCAGAGAATTTTCTCCAGCTGGTCAGAGAAGGAAGAGTCAGGCTCAAAACACAGGGGGAATTTGGTGTGCCATTGCTGGCTTGAAGGTGGATGTGACCAAAAAGAAAGAATGTTGATAACCTTTAGGAGCTGAGAGCAGTTTTCGACTGACAGCCAGGAAGAAAGCAGTGACCTCCATTCCATAACCGCAGGGAGCTGAATTCAGACAACATAAATGGGATCAGAAGCAGAGTCTACCCTGGAGCCTCTAGCTAAGAGCCCAAGCCAACTGACACCTTGATTTTGGCCTTGTGAAACCAGGATCAGAGATACCAACTGAGTCCACCTGGACTTCTGTCTTACGGGCCTGTGAGCTCATAAATTTGTGTTGTTTTCAACCACTAAATTTGTGGCATTTTGTTATGCAGCAATATCAAAGGCTGGTGCTTGATTCAAATCAACACTTGACTGTATTACTTCATTCAGATAATGCATGTGGAGATGTTTAAATATTGATATTCTTAGAACATTTTTTACATGACGGTCTTATTTCCTTAATATGCTTTTAAGCTCTTTTACACAGATCCCACATTTTATACTGAAAAAAATAATAATCAAAACCTTTCCCACTGAGCTAGGCACATCACTAACACTCCATAAATAACTGATAAAGTGAACATAATATAAACAGAATGTACACCTCTTTAGCCTTTGCTTTCATTCTTGAAATATCATGAGAGAAACTGCTAGAATTCTTAACCATTTGTCATGAAACTACTTTTGTAAAGAAGCAGCCACTTTAATTTGAAAGGCCATGTATAAATAGTTAATATTCTCCAAAGTAAGGAATACATGTGTTTTGCTAAAGAGTTAACATGTGCTAGTTTAATATAATGCTATAATTAAGGTTCACATGGATGCTGTAGATGTTATTATTGTGCTTGTTGCCTAGACAACCATATGTACTATGCTCAAAAGGTTGAATTTTTTTTCCCCTCCTAAGTGAGAAAGAAAAAAACTTACTTAAAAATCTTTTTAGAAAAGAACAACCTGGCATTTTTAAAATCTGGTATTTCACTTCATCTTATCAAAAGTCATTCCCCCAAAAATGTCAAATATGAAAGCACCAACTTTTTAATCAATCCATTTATTTATTTTTCTAGGATTGCTTTTTGGTTGTTTTTTGTGGGTGCTAGGGCTCCTGTGTTATTCCCTTACCTCATCCCTCACATTGGAACAAACACCACATTCATCCACATTAGTCATCAGAAAATACAACAGGTATTCCTATATTGTGATATTGTTGTTATATAGTCATACCCTGAGAACAAACTTTCTAAATTTCAATGACTATATTTCCTAATTTCAATCAGACAAGTAAGTCACCATTTGAAAATTCAGGCATCCTGTCATATTGCTGTAGTCATCTTGAGTCATTGACAAATGTTGTGCTTTATTCCCATTACCAACCACTTAAGCAAAGAATGTGTTGGAGAAAAGGCAACATGCTTTATACAAGGAGAAATCAAGCATGACTGATCTATTGTAATTCTTCCAGGGGAAAAATACATATGCAGATAAAGGGAGTCCAGCAGATAGAATCTATTTAGATTTTCACAAAAAAACTTTTGACAAGATTCCACATTTTCAAAGGCTGTTAAAAGACAAAGCAAAATGAAACAAACAATAAGCAAAAGCATACCACTATAGAAAATCAACAAATTTCAAAGGAAAAGAGCAAGTGTAAAGGAATAAAAGAGTTACAAAGCAGCCAGAAAATAATAAAAAAAATGGCAATATGTCCATAAAGAAAACAAACAAACAAACAAACTTCATTACAGAATAGAGACTTGGCTTCAATTTAGGAAACAAATAAGCATTTCTAAAATAGAAAATTATGAACACTAGCATTCTCTGGGGATCTGGGTAGTTAATATTTTACAAATGATCCTCATGTAAGGGCATAGGAAAGTCTTTAAGCTGGCAGAAGTCTTCAAGCACTTTTGTGCAGTTAAATGATCAAGGGATGTAAGAAGATCCAGCAAGGCTTTGTGACCCTACAAAATGGCAGAGTGACAGTGCAAGGCCATGTCCTCAGGGAAGTGTTATCTAAATTGTACCCAAAGGAAACCCAAGAAAGGACCTGGGAATCAACAGAAACTATTTCCCAAAGATATCTGACCAATGTGTTGCTGACGTTAAAAAAAAAAAAAAAGGAAGAAAAAAGAAATAATTGATGTACTTCATTAGGAGAGGAATGAAATGGAAAACAGTAAACATTCTCCCTTTGACTGCAGATTATTGTTGCAGTATCAAACAATTATGATCAGTGAACTAAATTCAGGAAGCAGTGGAATAAAAGGAACAGATCAAGGGATTGGGCAGATTGTTTCCAAAAATGAGGACTGATGGGAGGTAACACTAAGGTGAGGATGTAATTTACTTTTTTAAAAAACTTTAATTTACTGAATCCCCAGATACTTGAATGAAATAGATGAAACTTAAGAAAAGTTTAGCAAAAAAAAAACAAAAAACAAAAAAACCCAAGAAACACTGAAGATCTACATCCTACAGAGAAGAATAGATGTATGGAAACTCTTATTACTAGAGGTTTTTTTTTTACTTCATCTCTTTCTCAAGTGATAGACTTTTATTTCTAACCTCTTGTTTGACTCCTCTACTTCATTCTTGCACAGACCCATTAAAGCCAACATCTGTAAAACCAAATCTTTTATCTTCTGTCCCCTATATGTGCTTTTCTCCTCTTGTGTGCCCTTCTCACTGAATAATATCCCACAGTCCTTTTAAGTGCCTTCCTCTCCCAAACAGCCCTCTGCATCACTGCAAAATGACACAGCTACATGTTTTCAAATCCTGCCAGTTTGATCTCTAAAATATGCCCCAAATCTAGACCTACTTCTCCGTTCCTACTGCCATCACCTTGATTATACCCCTAATCATAGTTTGCCTGGACTATGTTAGGAACTTCCTCAACTGTACTAATCTGTTTCTACTCTTTCCTCTCTCCCCTTTTTCAGACCACTCTGCACCCAATTTCAAGACTTACCTTTAAAATTCATGTTTGGTCATGTGATTCTCTTACATAAAAGTTTTAAAAGGCCTCCCACTGCACAAGGGATAACTTCCAAACTCCTTACTCTGCCATTTAAGCCCCAATAGGGTCTGGTCCTTAACACTTTATCTCTTGTCTAATCACTGCTTTCCATTCCAGGCTCCGTAAGCTCCAGGCACAGCAGACTACCTGTAATTTCCAACATACTCCATGAACTCTCATGTTCATACTTCTATAACAGCATCTACCTCTTCTTATTATAGTCGATTGTCTCCTCACAATCTCATGAGCACTTTGAAAACAGAGAAGATACCTTTTGTTACAAAATTATAAAGGGATAAAAAGAGTAACTCCATAAACTTTGAATGATTAAACAAACAAGCTAACCAGGGCAATGTGTGTTGAAAATATGAATCTCTTCCATAAAGTTTTTTTTTTTTTTGTGACAAGCTCATAGGTGACAAAACCATAAAGAAACCAAAGATAATATCTTACTCATTTAATAAAATAAAATGTACTAGTCAAATGCCTGGTATAAGGTGTATCCTTACTGCGTATGGGAGCAGTGAGAGAATTCCTATCAGTTTGGGCTAGTTCATAGCAGTCATTTGAAGATACAGCTTTTCTTTTTGAAGTTTCCAGGTTCCTACGTTTCTTTTTTACACTGAAAAATTCTAAAGCTATTTCTGATGCTTCCTTGGGTGGATTCCCTGATTTGAAGCACCATACAGATTCTCGTCATTTTCTATGCCCTTAACACAGATTGCCAACAGCCATAAAACTAAAAGTTGCCAAACTTCCTCGAAGGACACACATATGGAAAGCGATCCATCAAACGTTATAAATGGTAGTATCTAGTTCTGAATCAGAGAGGGCACTTCAAATTGGAAAGTCAATTTCCCAAACCTGAAAGCATTTGCAAACATTCACAGATGTAGTGACAGCACAACTACAAAAATAAGCTGAGTTTTGAAAAAAAGCCATTTGATACTTAGAGTAATGGTGCTGAAATTTCCTCTAGAGAAATTGCTAATAACTCTTCCTTACTAGAATGTAACTAGGCAGCGATCACAAACTTCGTCATTTTTGATTTGTGTAATCTATAAATTAGGAACACTTTTATATGCTTATTGCCCAGTTCTATTCCTGTGTGTCCCTCCCCACCCGCCAGTAAGCTTTACTTTCTATATTTATGGTGTCTTCTAAGACTCAAACCCACAGTGCATAACAGAGGCATAAGACTTCAGCATATGTTTTTCTGGAATCAGATTCCCTTTAGGAGAGGTTTCTTACTTTCTGTTCTTTAAAATTTTTTTTTGAATTTATTTTTTATTGCAGACATAACATCTCTTCCTCAACAAGGGATTTGCCACCTCAGGAATATAATATTTTCCGTATAATATTCCATATAATATTGCCTTGCTGCTGCTCAGGTTTATTACATAAACTGAGCCCAACAAAGGGGAGGTAGGGAAAAGCCACACATTTGTCAGCAGAGTCCTGGCATTTTATTTTTTAGACATCCCTCAAACTTGCAAGATAACATGCTGTCAAACTTGAGAATCTCAGTACACGTAACATAAAGAGTTCAAGGGCTGACTGCTGAATCCAATCTAAGTGCCAGGCGCCAAAACTTTTCATGCCTGGGTTTTGCTGAAGGACTCACATCTACAGTTCATCTGTCCTTTTCAATGTATGTACAGTAGCAGTTGGGGCTATGCAATTTCCCTTCTCCAGGAAAGGTATTGATTGTTTAGGAGTTATTGTCAGCATTTTAAAATAAAATATGCTTTGCTTTTATCATCAGAGGGAGGAGTATATTATAGATTGTAATTTACTCGTGCTAACTCTGGATCTGCAGGTTTGTTGCTTCAGCGATTTAGTGGATTCTCAGTGGATAGTTTGTTACATCTCTAATTTGAACATATATCTGCAGCATGTGTTTAATGTTATGCAGTTTTCAGAGAGGCATGAAGATTTTGGCACTACAAAGCAAAAAAGTGAAGGGACTGTGTGGCTCCAGGGACTGGTCTTGAGATAACTGAGCTAGTTGGAAAATCAAATCCAAATCTCACCACCACAAAGGTCATACCGAGAAAGGATGGCTGTAGAAATCATCTGAGAAAATACCAGTGGCAAAAGCAAGCCTGCAAACGGCCTAACAAAATACCCTTCACCAACAGAAGAGGAAGGAACTTAGTCCTTATATGTTAATTACATGTTAACAGAGGTGAAATGTCTTTCCTTCTTTAACTCTAAGCGTGGCTTCTTTTGTGCTGGCAAAAAGTGTCCCTGTCTTGGAGGATGTCACCTCTCTGGGATTCTAGAGCAATGTGTTTTTCAAGTGGTGATCTCGGCTGGGGGATCTCTATTGGGAAAGGTGTTATTTAAGAATTCTGAGGAATCCAAAATATGAAAAAGTTAAATTCCTTTAAAATATACTACATAGTGGGAGAGATATTGTATACAGGTAAACTAAAGAAAAGAAGATGACTATGCTAAAAATGCAAAAGCAAGATAAAAGCAGACATTTGTGAATGCAAACTAATAAACCGCAGAGTTCCGGGATATCCTTTGTTGTCTGATCACTTGTTTTGCTCATCTCTTCACCCCAGGGTTTGGGCTGAACCATTAAAACAGGTGATCATTTTCTTTCCTTTCTTTTCAAATTATTATAATATTTGAAAATAGACTGGTTGCCTTATATTACTCTGATAGGCTCTTTCTGTTACCAAGGCTGTGCAGAGACCTAATTTCTGCTTCTCCCTCTCTTCTTTGTATCATTTCCCTCATCTAACCCCTGATGCTAGACAATCTTAGACATCAATTAACCACAAAACATGTCTTCTCCCCAAATGTGAATAGTTCCAAGGCATGGTTCATTACTTATTCTGAGAAGCGATGTAAAATGCATAAAACCTGATTTTGTTGCCACTCAGATTATTAAAAATTAATAACTAAATGCCAAGGCTAGGGTATAAATGTGCCTTTTGAAGGCAGAGACACCTGTTCCAGATACGCTATTACTCACACTGGGGTGAGACAACAGCAAGATACTTGCCTGTAGGGAGTTTGCACTATTTGTGTTTTCTGATATTTTCAATAAACTGCTTCCCACTTCTAACTATTTCTGAAGAATAAAATGAATTTTTGAAATCCCTCCAGCTTTTAAAACCAAACATGCTTTATGAAGCTATTTGTTCAAAATATATTTTTCAGCTAGTGTAGCCTTAAAATATTTCAATTCCGTACCACAGAAGACTCAAACAGAATTGTCAAGTCTCACTTATTCTTTCTTACCAACCTCTAATCTGCTACTCTGTATGTTCTGCAAGCACAGCTTTGGAAGCCAATAAATTAATATTTGAGATGTTTAGCAGTCTGCTCAGTTGCAACCCTTATATCTTTTAAGACACAATATACAGTAAGATTTTATACGGGGAATAAACAGTCTTTGCAGTAGATGATTTCAAAGCTTGAGTGCTTTAGCCCTTTACTGAATGCAGTAAATTTTAGTTAGATTGTAATCCCATTCATACTTTGGCTTTTAGAATGCCTAACAACTTGCAGCAACTACAAATCATTACACAAATGCAATAGAATCATAGTTTGCACAATAAAATTCCTATCATTTTCAGTAAAAAATAAAAAGTATATTTCTATATGTAGGTTAATCATAAATATGTATCTGCCAGCTATTATTCCACCTAATGTAGCTCCCAAAATTTCACTGTATTAATTCATTTGGTACTTATGACAATCATGGCTTAATACAGACTGATTGAAGCATCATGGAGTCCACTCCAAAAGATTCATTGGCTTCCTTAAAAGCTTTTATAGCATCATCCTACTAGGTGTATTAAAAATAAAATGTCAATTTATTATAACTATAAATCAGCCATTTAATAAGATTTGAAAATCCTATGTATAGAGTCAGTAATATCAAAATGCTTTTTCTCAACATTAAAAAGAAAAGGTTTCTAATTAAGTTTATAATGGAATGAACTGTTAGGGAGAATCAGAGCATGGGACTTATTGGGCCAAACATGTTTAAATGCATCTTAAGCTTTTTCATTTTGCCTGCTGTGTCACTCTTCTATACTAATGTAGCAGATGAGACCCTCAACCAGACACTGAAAAAATACTTCTGATGAGATGAATTATCTTCATCTCTAAACCATTTCAATAATTAATTTAGAAATAAATGTATTACAAACTCAACAGCAGTATGCTTGTATTAGACTCTTTAAGGGAAGATATTCTATTTTATACACTCTTTTAACTGTCATAACTTCTGCTGCCATGCTTTCCGTAATCTAAAGTTGAACATTTTTGTCGATTTATATATATTTATTTTATTTTTTAATTGAAATATAGTTGATTTACAACATTATTTTAGTTTCAGGTGTATAACATAGTGATTCAATGTTTTTAAAGATTATACTCCATTTAAAGTTATTATAAAAATATTGGCTAAATTCCATGTGCTATATAATATATCTGATTAATGTATATTGAATAATACTTTGGTTACTCTGCTTGAATTAAGTAACAGGGTAAAATTTCATAAATGATGATGAAGCAATAGGAATTCTGTTCTGCTTGCTAAAGAAATATTGTTTTTAGGTAGTATTTTTCGGTCAGTGGTTGTTGGGGAAGAACAATATTTGTGTATATGTGCAATAATAGTCATATTTAAGAGAGGCTTGTTGCAAGCTTCTGGTGGAAATGATTCATGAGGACTTATTCCATTCTGTTGTATTTATTTACCTTTGTAAATGAAATAAATTTATCCCCAGTTCATCTTCACTAAATTTAGTTTGATTCACACTTGGAAACCTTTCTGCAAATGCTGCAGGATCTTATAATAGTCCAAAATATCAGGCTTTTTATATAAGTGTTATTAGTCTTTTATGGGCCATCTTTGCAAAGCATTCTATAATGGAAGCTTTATAGTTTCAGTAATATAGGTACAGTTCATCAGCATTTTCTACTTTTGTAAATTGTAGAATTAGTCAGTTCAACTATACTTTGCCCAGAACGTAATACTTCATCAGATTAGGATCTGATTAGTATCCTACAGTTTGTGGGATATGTGAATTTGGCTATTTATTGTGGATTGCTCTTGAGAGAAGTAATATATGTTTTTTATACAATCACAAAACCAAACTCCTCTAACCTTCAACATGACCTCTCATTGCACTTCATGATTGATTTGCTGTTTAAAGCTACTAGATTTAGAGACCATAAGGTTATAAGTGGGGACAATGCAAATTTGTGCACAGCAGAAGCACTGGATTTTTCAGATTTGGAGAGAAATTGTAGGGGAGGTTTTGTCATTTAGGCCTTCTTAAAGTCAAACTGGTCATGTATAATCTCATATTTCTGTTATGCTCTTTTTGGTTCATCATTTATTTTGAGTGCATTAAGATTCTTTGTGCAGGTATGATGTATAATTTAGCACATTAAGTACATAGATAAAAATTTGATATGTCACAGTTTCTGAACAGTGGAATGGATACACAAATACACAGCCTGAATGTATCCATTTAATCTTATGCTGAGTTTTATGGCAGCTTCATGATCTGAGATTTCAAAATTGGTAATAGAAACAAGTAAGGTCAGTTTTGAGTCAACAGTTAATGAAGAATGACCATTAAGATTTATATGACAGATTGTTCACAATTATTTCTTCTGTTTCTATCCAAAATGATGTATGTGTGGGCAGATCTCTATGACAAAACCCTGACAGCTGAGTGAGAAAACAATCATCCTATCTGTCTTGACTGAGGAAAGGGTTCTAGGAAGCAGGACAGTGTCAGACAGCTCAGGTGGGTGATCAGACATCAGGGTAACCTGACCTTGTTGGCACATCCCATGAAGTAGAAGGAGAATTTAAGTATTAAACTCTAGAAACTTTTCTTATGAATTATACATCCAGAGGCCCCAAATCACAACCTGTCCAAACCGAAGATTGTATTGAGCTGCTGTAGTAGACAGTATTCACATTCTAGGATTGACATACTGCTTCTAAGTGCTCCTATATAATTTTTGGGTGGTTACGGCTTCCTTCCTTCCTTCCTTCCTTCCTTCCTTCCTCCCATCTTCCTTTCTTTCTTGCATGTTTCCTCACTTCTCCCTCCTCTCCTCCTTTTTCTTCCTCCTCCTCTTCCTTTTCCTCCTTTTCTTACACATTTTCTTAACCCTCTCCTGTTCCTCCTCCTCCTCCTTTTTCTCTGCCTTTTTTTCTTCTTAATCGCCAAAGCCCCTTATGATTAAATGTATGGAATCTCAGCTGTTTTGAAAAATTAAGTAGAACAAGCATTTAGCAAGTGAAAAAAAATTGGAAAAATAAGCCATGTAATTAAAGAATCTATAGCAGATAAATCCAGTACAGTGAGAAATGGTGTATTCTCTTTTTCATTAACACATTAGATCCAAGCAAGAGGAACCCCGTGGTGAACAGACTCTTAGAGTGAGCTCCTACCTGTTAGTGTCCACACCCATATAATCCCTCCCTTTGAGTGTGGGAAGGACCTGTGACTTGCTTCTAATGAATAGAATATGGCAGAGATAATGGAATGCATATGATTCCATGCATATTTGATTATATAAGATTGCAGCCCCAGTCTTCCTGGAGTTTCTTCATTACTGTCTTTGAGGAAGCAAATGGGCATGTTGGAAACAAAGATATGTCAAGGTGCTATGAATGACTTCCAGGAGCTAAGGGTGGCTTCCAGCTGACAGCCTGCAAGGGCTAGCAGCCAACAGCTGACAAGAAAATGAAGCCTTTAGTCCTACAACCAAGAAAAACTGAATCCTACCAACCAACTGCACTTGGAAGTGGATCGTATCCTGGTCAATCCTGTGAAGCTACAGCCCCACCTGACACTTTGAATGCAGCTTTATGAGACTCCGAGGCAGAAGACACTGCTAAGCTATGCCTGAACTCATGGATCATAGAAATAGTGAGATAACAAATATGTGTTGTTTTAACACATTTAACAATAGTAATACTGTTATGCAGTAATAACTAACTAATACAGACCCCTTTCCTGGGGCCTCCACACAAAGACATATATAAACACACATACTTGAATAACTATATTAACACAGGTGTGCTGTCACTCAGGTTCTGGTGCGCTATCCTGGCATAACAAGACCAGTAAATCTTACCTTCTGCTCATGTGCCTGCTGTTCAGACTCTAGGGAATCACTCCACATCTCTTTCTTTATGTACTCCAAAGAAAAGACAATTGCATCAGGATGCTGTAAAGGTTTTTTGAGTTGTGCCAAAATCAGAGAAGAGCACTACTTTAGGATATGAGGGGGATTTGAACAGAAGAGCTTAAAAGACAAAATAATTAAGTAGTCCAATCCTTATTCCTAGATAGCATGAATGCAATAAATATTGCCTAATGAAGTATTATTTCCCAGGAGTGTCAATTGTCCAGTTTCTTACTTCTAGTGATATTTTAATTCATGGTTCTAGGGGCACTCACAAATTAACATGGTATTCACAAAAGTTGCACGTAACAGCTGATGACTATATAGTAATATTAATTCATTTTATTTTTTAATTTGTATATAAGGAATACTGTATATGACATGTTATGTTGACAACTATATGAAATTGATCACTAGAATTGCAAATCATTTTAAAATCCAATCTTTAATCAAGATTTAATTAAATTTTTAAAAAGATATAAAAACTTTACCTTAAATTTAAAATTTGATTTAAATTTTTAGTTTTCACAACTTATAATTTGTACTTTGTCTTTTATTTTAAGTCATTATTTTGAATTTTTAGAAGATGCATGTGAAAAATGATTTTAATTTTTCAAAAATTTACATTTACTATAATTTGTATTCCTTAATGAATTATATTTAAATTTTATTCATTCTGAATAAAAATACTTTTAATTTTTAAAAATTCTTTAGATAAAGGGTCAGTGAACAATATAGCCTGCAGGCCAAATCCAGCTTCTTTCTGAGTGACCTGCAAGCTAAGCACGGTTTTTACACTTTTGAGTGTTGAAAAAAATCAAAAGAAGAATAACATTTTGTGACATATGAGTTATGTGAAATTCAAATTTCAGTGTCCATAAATAAAGTTTTATTGGAAAACAGTCATGGCCATTCACTTATGTATCTTCTATTGCTGGTTTCACAGTACAATAACAGAGGTGAGTAGTTGCTAAACAGACTAGATGATTCACAAAGCTGTAAATATGTACCATCTGGTCCTTTGCATTAAAAGTTTCCTTGACCCTTACTTTAGATCTTTACTGTCAGTAGAACATATATTATGTGAAAATCTTCATTATAACAACAGAATTACTTATTTTGCCAAAATAAAGATAATTAAAAGTTATACTCATGAAATAAATATATAGTGATTTTTGAATTATATATGTCTTTATTTTATTACTCACGTGAATATTGCTGTTTCATGATCAGAGCACCCAGATATGCTCAATAATAGCATTCACTGATTTTTGATAGTTTGCCAACTTTCAGTTATATAAAAAACATAGCTTTTATATATTCTTCCCAATTTTGTTGTTATGAAGATCAACGTTATGAGTGTCAATTTTGTTATGAACATCGAGGTAGGAGGACAGAATATATTTATTTAACAGTTTGTTGATTAATACCTTTAAAATATTTAGGAAAATGTATGTAGCTTCTAGTTGTACTCTTAACTTGGGCCTCACAAATTTCTGGGAACTGCCTTTTTAAAAAGAATGTCCTTCAGAGTTCAGAAATATTCCCTCCAAGTGAACACATACATGCACACACGCACACACATGAGTGTGCATCCATGTGTACTGTATCAGGTTTGGTTTTCAAATGACCATTCTATACATTTTGTTTTTTTTTTAGGAGTCAGCAAATGTTCAGACATTTAATTTCATTCATGTATAAATTAGCAGATTTGAGTAAATCAAATATTTATAGTTATTAAAAGAGGTAGGGAAAGGTTGAAGAAGCTGAGAATTTAAATTAGAAATGCCTTAACAGGTTTGTGAGACACAATTCCTGAGAAAGTAACACATTGGATGAATGGTACCCAAAATTAAAGGCAATGGGCATTTAATGAGATCTAACTAAGTTACACATATGACTAGACCTTGATTGATTCAAATGAGGAATCATATGTTCGAATCATTCAGGAGGGTATACTGAGAACCTGTAGTTGTTGAAGCTTTAGCAAAGTACCTTTGGGCAGACAGAATAGTTGGGTAAATAAGCAAAAATGAGTCTAGAAAAGGAAAACTTTTATGATTTAGACTGGGAAATATAGTTCATATCATTTTCCCCCATCATTTATCACACAACAAATGCATGAGGTGATTAGTATGAAGAGGTATAGAATCATTGTATTTAAAACCTTTAAAAGATGTAATTTCAGATGAGTGGGGTTTTATAGTTGTACTATGAATATTAGAGATATGTTTTTTATTGGAAACAGACTACTTAATAGATTTTCTATTTTAAATCAATTTTCACAGTGCTATATTCTTACTTAAAAATTGTGTACTATGCAGATATGATCAGCATATGTCTACTTTTTATTCTTCTCTTTTGCAAAACTAGACTTTGTGCACAAGAAACTCTCAGTTCAGTCACCACATCCCAGAACAATGTTTTTATTAATATATTTTATTTAGTTTAAGGTTTATAGAAAAACTGAGTGGAAAGTACAGTGAATTTCCATATGTTCCTTCACCATTACCTCTACCCCCTTCCCCGCTTTCCCTATTATTAACACCTTATATTAGGTACATTTGTCACAATTGATGAACCAATATTGATACATTATTATTATTAATTAAAGTTCGTAGATCACACTAGAGTTTACTCTTGGCGTACATTCTATGGGTTTTGACAGATGTATAATGACATGTATCAACAATTACAGTATCATACAGAGTAGTTTCACTGCCCTTAAAATCTCTACTCTGCCTAATCATTCTTCCCTTCCCCCTAACCCCTCACAACCACTGATCTTTTGTTTTCTCCACAGTTTCGCCTTTTCTAGAATGTCATATAGTTGGAGTCATACAGAATTCAGCCTTTTCAGAGCAACTTCTTTCACTTAGCAATATACATTAGGTTCTTTCATGTCTTTTCATGATATGATAACTCACTTCTTCTTATTGCAGAAAACTATTCTATTAAATGGATATATCTCAGTTTGTTTATTCATTCTCCTTTTGAGAGAGATCTTGGTTGCTTCCCAGTTTTGCCTGTTGTGAATAAAGCTGCTATCAATATTATGTGCAGGTTTTTGTGTGAACATAAGTTTTCAGCTCATTTGGGTAAATATCAAGGAGTACAATTGCTAGACTTGTGTGGTAAGAATATGTTTAGTTTTATAAGAAGCTGCCAAACTGTCTTTCAAAGTGGCTGTATCATTTTGCATTCTCACCAGCAAAGAATGAGAGTTCCTGTTGCTCCACACCCTCACTAGCATTTGATGTTGTCAATCTTTTGGACTTTAGACATTCCAAAGGTGTGTAGTGGTATCTTGTTTGAATTTGCAATTTCCTTACGACCTCTGATGTGGAGCATATTTTTATATGTGTATTTGCCATTCGTACATCTTCTTTGGTGAGGTGTCTTTTCAACTCTTTCGCCTATATTTTATTTGGGTTGTTTGTTTTCTTATTGTTGAGTTTAAAATGTTCTTTGTATATTTTATGTCAGTCCTTTACCAGATATGTATTTTGCAAAGGTTTTCTCCAAGTATGTGGATTGTCCTTTCATTCCCTTAGCAGTGACTTTCACAGAAGAGATTTTAATTTTAATGAAGTCCAAGTTACCAATAAATTTTTCATGGATTGTGCTTTTATGTCATATCCAAAAAGCCAGAACCATACCTGTGGTCATCTAGATTTTCAACTATGGCATCTTCGAGGAGTTTCACAGTTTTGAGTTTTAAATTTTAGGGCTATGATACATTTTGAGTTAATTTTTGTGAAGGTTTAAAATCTGTGTCTAGATTCGTTTTTTGCAAGTGGATGTCCAGTTGTTCTGTCACCATTTGTTGAAGACTGTTCTTTTTCCATTGAATTGCCTTTGCTCCTTTGTCACAGATCAGTTGACAGTATTTTTGTGGACCTGCACACAAACGTAAACCCACTGTTTCTGCATTATATATGTATAATATTCTTTAAATTGTGAATATCCTACTATTGCTATGAATTTTAAGCTACCTGTCTATCTCTTCCTCATGTGAATGTAATGGGTCCCATTTACTTTAGAAAGTACATTTAAAAGATGTGCAACTTGGGCTTCCCTGGTGGCACAGTGGTTGAGAGTCCGCCTGCCGATGCGGGGGACATGGGTTCATGACCCGGTCCGGGAAGATCCCACATGCCGCGGAGCGGCTGGGCCCGTGAGCCATGGCCACTGAGCCTGCGCGTCCGGAGCCTGTGCTCCGCAATGGGAGAGGCCACAACAGTGAGAGGCCCGTGTACCACAAAAAAAAAAAAAAAAAAAAAAAAGATGTGCAACTTGAGGAAGTCAAGATCATTTCTAACATAACAAGTGTTCAACACAAGATAGAAGCAACATTTTACCCTTACAACTAAAGCTGAGGCACCTAGATGGAGGGAAACTAAATTTTTGGTGGTGAGCATGCTGAGAGTATACAGAAGTAACAATGTAATGTTGTACACCTGAAACGTATATAATGTTATAAACCAATGCTACCTCAACAACAAAAAAATTACTTCCTTAGGAGAATCAATTGTAGAATTGTTAATAAAGAGTATGTATATTTTATTATTTGTAAACTGTGTGCTACATATCCTTTGTATCAACAAAATTTTGCAGTAAATTTCTATATGCACGTATATTCCACTGAAAATATTTTAAAAAATAAAAATAAAGATGAAGCACCTAGCTAACTATATGGCAATGTACAATTGCTAGTCTTATTTTTGCAGGCAAAAAAAAAAAAATTGGAAAATTTGCCCTTTCAAAATAAAGTGATTGCTAAAAGTGGTATGAAGTTCACCTTAATGAGATATGAGACCAACTATTGAAATGTTAATAGTATTAAACATTTTTCTAGAATGTAAATATCTAACTTAAATCAATAAAATGCAAGCATTGAGGTTACAGAGTTCACTTCTATGTCTGACCATGATCACCTTCATAACACTATCTTCTGAGAATAAACAAGAACTAATAAAAATAAACAAAGAGAGAAATGATAAAAGAGAATATAACTTGACAGAGATCTGCTAGCTTTATGTAGATAATACTGACAGGCATATCAATGATTTTTTTCTTGAGTTCTTTTTATCATAATTTTTGAGTATATTTCATTTGAAATAAGGTTTTATTCTCATAACACACAGTTTTATTGTCGTGATTGAAAGATATTGCCCTCAAAACTCAATGAGACTTTTTGAAACACCACCCACTCTTTTCTCACATCATTCAAAGTCCCTCTAGTTAGAGCATAACAAGGAACACTAGGTTGACATTTATCAGAAACTTTGTGCATAGTTATTCCCTTTACACCCTCTCTCCTTTCTTTGCAATTCTTACAGTTTACCTGTGAAAGTTGAGTGTTGGTGAACTTAGAAATGTCATTGTGTCTTTCTGGTTTAATGTCAAAAACTACACCAAATGCTAGAACAAATCTTCTCAAACAAGTTTGCCACCCACATTGAAGGTGAGTAATGCTTTTCATTAAAGGTTTCAGAGTAAGTTCGCTTGTTCATTTTGGCTCACCCCACCCCCTTTCTGTAGGTGACAATATCACATGCCTTTGTCTCATGTCATAATATATATATATTCTCTGTCATTTACACAGTCCAAATATTTTGGTGTTATTGGGAAGAAAGCCTGGCTTCACCACCACTTAGGTGAAGCAGAAGGTAAATGCTCTATGCCTATTTCTTTATCTTGAAATGGAGTGTATAATAATAATAGACTGACTAATGAGACAAACAAAAATGGAAATAGTTAATGTGAGTTTCCACTGTATGCAGTTCTGCACTCCTGACCTGAGGGAAAAGTGAAGAACTCAATTCAAGGGGTTAAGACTGCAGATAAGATAAAAGTAACACTATATATGAGGTCATCTTAGACTCTGATTTCACATACATTGTGATATGTTGTATATTTACAGTGATTTAAGCTTCTGTTGGATGTTTATCCTCATAAGGTTTTAAAACCTTAAAAGACAATCTGTTTCTTTTTCTTAGGACTAACATGGAGGAAGTATTTGAAGTTAATATGAAAAGGTCTTAACCCTAGACTGGAAAAAGAATTTCTTGCATATACAAGGCCACTTAATGTTACTGCTTCTAATGTAATAATGTTGTGTGTACACTTTGCCTATCGGAATTCAGCGTTGAAGACTTTTCAATTGAGTTATCTCCCATTCATATGTAGACCATCCTAATTATGGGAGGAGAACTTTGTTTTATATATTCTGCATTTTGTTACCTTGGGCTTGGGTCATGCTATAACTAGATATCTATACAATTAAATTGCTTTCGCAGACTTTTAACCCTATTCTCACAGCGTAGGTGAGAAGAAACATCCCGTTAATGGTGGTTTCACTTGCTCTAGGTCAGCACCTTGTCTAGATTATACATCATTCTTTTGTTTGTGAACTGAAAGGAACACTAAAGTTTGCTAATGCCCTAGTTACCCTAAATTACCATGGTGAGTATGACTGTTGTTTTGGACTTTAGAAACTGGGAACAATTTTGGTGCTTTTCTTTCTGAGGTCATTTAGCCCTTTAATCAAATCAGTAGTCACTAAGAAAGGAGGCTGTGGTTTCTCCAGAGTGGTGGAGTCACTAAGTCAGCTCTCAATTTAGCCAGCAGTGTACCTCACCAAAACCAAAGGAACCATGGAGTTCTTGACTCAGGCTTTGCAAGTTAGAAAAGGGGCATTTTTCATTCTCTTTGATTCTTAATATTATAGGATATGTACAATCAAAATGTAAAGGTTCTATGTTGTGTATACTCAAAAGGAGAGACTGGCATTTATCCTAGGAATAAAAAGAGAAGGTTGGAAGGGACCTTAGGGAATTTCTGGGTATGGAATTGATCTCCAATTGTCTTCTAAACTTAAATTTATTCTTCTTTTGAACGTTTTAAGGGTTAGTTTTTATTTTAATCCATAAAATAAATATTAAATAAGTCTGATTTGGAAACCATAATTCAAATGTTAAGAGTTGGACCAGAGTAAGTACGTTTTATATTATTGTATGATTGGTCAAAATATTTTCCTTGTGTGAATACATATCAGAATATTAATGACATCAATGAAAATATGGAATCATTCAACATACATTTTTTACTTTCCAAAAATTTTTCAGAAATGAGTTACAATAAAGTAAGACCAACTTCTCAATGACATTCCTTACTGAAAAATAATAACTAAAATAATACTGTATACATGTCATATTTCACATATTCTATAGCTAGTGCAGGACTAGATTTAAGGAATTCAACTGTACAGTTATCACCTACTACTTTTTGGAAGATTAAACAATAGTCTAGTTGATATACTTAACAAAAACTATATTGCTTTTTTTAAACATATTTACTGGAGTATAATTGCTTTACAATGTTCTGTTAGTTTCTGCTGTATAACAAAGTGAATCACCTATATGTACACATATATCCCCATATCCCCTCCCTCTTGTGTCTCCCTCCCACCCTCCCTAACACACCCCACTAGGTGGTCCCAAAGCACCAAGCTGAACTCCCTGTGCTATACAGCTGCTTCCCAATAGTTGTCTATTTTACATTTGGTAGTGTATATATGTCCATGCCACTCCATCACTTCGTCCCAGCTTACCCTTCACCCACCACATGTCCTCAACTCCATTCTCTACGTCTGCAACTTTATTACTGTACTGCTCCTAGGTTCTTCAGAAACAATGTTTTTTTTTTAGATTCCATAAGTATGTGTTAGCATACAGTATTTGTTTTTCTCTTTCTGACTTACTGCACTCTGTATGACAGACTCTAGGTCCATCCAGCTCATTACAAATAACTCAGTTTCGTTTCTTTTGATGGATGAGTAATATTCCACTGTATATATATGTGCCACATTTTCTTTATCCATTAATCTGTTGATGGACACTTAGATTGCTTCCATGTCCTGGCTATTGTAAATAGTGCTGCAATGAACATTGTGGTACATGACTCTTTTTGAGTTATACTTTATTCAGATTTATGCCTAGTAGTGAGATGGCTGGGTCACATGGTAATTCTATTTTTAGATTTTTAAGGAATCTCCATACTGTTCTTCATAGTGGCTGTATCAATTTACATTCTCACCAATAGTGCAAGAGGGTTCCATTTTCTCCACACCCTCTCCAGCATTTATAGTTTGTAGATTTTTTTTTTTTGCAGTACACGGGCCTCTCACTGTTGTGGCCTCTCCCGTTGTGGAGCACAGGCTCTGGACACGCAGGCTCAGTGGCCATGGCTCACGGGCCCAGTGACTCCATGGCATGTGGGATCTTCCCAGACTGGGGCACGAACCCGTGTCCCCTGCATCAGCAGGCGGACTCTCAACCACTGCACCACCAGGGAAGCCTTGCTTGTAGATTTTTTGATGATGGCCATTCTGACTGGTGTGACGTGATACCTCATTGTAGTTTTCATTTGCATTTCTCTAATGATTAGTGATGTTGAGCATCCTTTCATCTGTTTGTTGGCCATCTGTATATCTTCTTTGTAGAAATGTCTATTTAGATTTTCTGCCTATTTTTGGATTGGGTTGTTTGATTTTTTGATATTGAGCTGCATGAGCTGCTTGTATATTTAGAGATTAATCATTTGTCAGTTGCTTCATTTGCAAATATTTTCTGACATTCTAAGGGTTGTCTTTTTGTCCTGTTTGTGGTTTCCTTTGCTGTGCAAACGCTTTTAAGTTTCATTAGATCCCATTTGTTTATTTTTGTTTTTATTTCCAATTCTCGAGCTTGTGGGTCAAAAAGAATCTTGCTGTGATTTATGTCATAGAGTGCTCTGTCTATGTTTTCCTCTAAGAGTTTGATAATGTCTGGCCTTACATTTAGGTCTTTAATCCATTTTGAGTATATTTTTGTGTATGGTGTTAGGGAGTATTCTAATTTCATTCTTTTACATGTACCTGTCCAGTTTTCCCAGCACCATTTATTGAAGAGGCTGTCTTTTCTCCATTGTATATACTTGCCTCCTTTATCAACAATAAGGTGATCATATGTACATGGGCTTATCTCTGGGCTTTCTATCCTGTTCCATTGATCTATATTGCTGTTTTTGTGCCAGAACCATACTGTCTTGATTACTGTAGCTTTGTACTGTAGCTTTGTAGTATAGTCTGAAGCCAGGGAGTCTGATTCCTCCAGCTCTGTTTTTCTTTCTCAGCATTGCTTTGGCTATTTGGGGTCTTTTGTGCTTCCATACAAATTCTGAAAATTTTTGTTCTAGTTCTGTGAAAAATGCCATTGGTAGTTTGACAGGGATTGCATTGAATCTGTAGATTGCTTTGGGTAGTATAATCATTTTCAGAATGTTGATTCTTCCAATCCAAGAACATGGTATATCTCTCCATCTCTTTGTATCATCTTTAATTTCTTTCATCAGTGTCTTATAGTTTTCTGCATACAGGTCTTTTTTCTCCTTAGGTACGTTTATTACTAGGTATATTATTCATTTTGTTGCAATGGTAAATGGGAGTGTTTCCTTAATTTCTCTTGCATATATTTCATCATTAGTGTAAAGGAAAGCAAGAGATTTCTGTGCATGTATTTTGTATCCTAACACTTTACCAAATTCATTAATTAGCTCTAATAGTTTTCTGGTAGCATCCTTAGGATTCTGTATTATAGTACAATGTCATCTGCAAACAATGACTGTTTTACTCTTTCTTTTCCAATTTTGGTTCCTTTTTTTTTTTTTCTCTGATTGATGTGGCTAATACTTCCAAAACTATGTTGAATAATAGTGGTGAGAGTGGGCAACCTTGTCTTGTTCCTGATCTTATTGGAAATGATTTCATTTTTTCACCATTGAGAATGATGTTGACTGTGTGTTTCCCTCTTTGCCTAATTTCTGGAGAGTTTTTGTTATAAATGGGTGTTGAATTTTGTCAAAAGCTGTTTCTGCATCTCTAGAGATTATTATACGCTTTTTATCCTTCAATTTGTTAATATGGTGTATCACACTGAATGATATGCATATATTGAAGAATCCTTGCATTATTGGGATAAACTCCACTTGATCATGGGGTATGATCCTTTTAATGTGCAGGTGATTCTGTTTGTTAGTATTTTGTTGAGGATTTTTGCATCTATGTTCTTCAGTGATACTGACCTGTAGTTTTCTTTTTTTGTGACATCTTTATCTGGTTTTGGTATCAGGGTGATGGTGGCCTCAAAGAATGAGTTTTAGAGTGTTCCACGCTCTGCTATATTTTGGAAGAGTTTGAGAAGCATAGCTGTTAGTTCTTTAAATGTTTGATAGAATTCGCCTGTGAATCCATCTTGTCCTGGGCTTTTTTTTGTTGGAAGATTTTAAATCACAGTTTAAATTTCAGTGTTTGTGATTGGTCTGTTTATATCTTCTATTTCTTCCTGGTTCAATCTCAGAAAGTTGTGCTTTTCTAAGAATTTGTCCATTTCTCCCAGGTTGTCCATTTTATTGGCATATAGTTGCTTGTAATTATCTCTCATGATCATCTGTATTTCTGCAGTGTCAGTTGTTACTTCTCCTTTTTCATTTCTAATTCGGTTGATCTGAGCCTTTTCCCTTTTGTTCCTGGTGAGTCTGGCTAGTGGTTTATCAATTTTGTTTATCTTGTCAAAGAACCATCTTTTAGTTTTATTGGTCTTTGCTGTCATTTCCTTCATTTGTTTTTCATTTATTTCTGATCTGATCTTTATGATTTCTTTCCTTCTGCTAACTTCGTTTTTTTTTTTCTTTCTCTAATTGCTTTAGGTGTAAGGTTAGGTTGTTTATTTGAGATTTTTGTTGTTTCTTGAGGTAGGATTGTACTGCTATAAACTTCCCTCTTAGAAATGTTTTTCTGCATCCCATAGGTTTTGGGTCATTGTGACTTCATTGTCATTTGTTTCTAGGTAATTTTTGAGTTCCTCTTTGTTTTCTTCACTCATCTCTTGGTTATTTAGTAGCATAATGTTTAGCCTCCATGTGTTTGTGTTTTCCACATTCTTTTTCTTGTAATTGATATGTAGTCTCATAGCATTGTGGTGGAAAAGATACTTGATACGATTTCAATTTTCTTAAATTTACCAAGGCTTAATTTGTGGCCCAAGATATGATCTATCCTGGAGAATGTTCCACGAGCACCTAAAAAGAAAGTGTATTCTGTTGTTTTTGGATAGAATATCACATAAATATCAGTTAACTTTATCTTGTTTAATGTGTCATTTAAAGCTTGTGTTTCCTTGTTTATTTTCATTTTGTCTGATCTGTCCATATGTGAAAGTGGGGTGTTAAAGTCCCCTACTATTATTCTGTTACTTTTGAGTTCCCGTTTTATGGCTGTTAGCATTTGCCTTATGTATTGAGGTGCTCCTATGTTGGGTGCATAAATATTTACAATTGTTGTATCTTCTTCTTGGATTGATCCCTTGATCATTATGTAGTATCCTTCTCTGTCTCTTGTAATAGTCTTTATTTTAAAGTCTATTTTGTCTGATATGAGAATTTCTACTAGAGCTTTGTTTTGATTTCAGTTTGCATGGAATATCTTTTTCCATCCCCTCACTTTCAGTCTCTATGTGTCCTTAAGTCTAAAGTGGGTCTCTTCCGGACAGCATATATATGGGTCTTGTTTTTGTATCTATTCAGCCAGTCTATGTCTTTTGCTTGGAGCATTTAATCCATTTACATTTAAGGTATTTATCTATATTTATGTTCCTATTACCATTTTCTTAATTGTTTTGAGTTTCTTTCTGTATGTCTTTTCCTTCTCTTGTGCTTCCTGCCTAAATAAGTTCCTTTAGCATTTGTTGTAAAGCTGGTTTGATGGTGATGAACTCTCTTAGCCTCTGCTTGTCTTTAAAGTTTTTAATTTCTCCATCAAATCTGAATGAGATCCCTGCTGGGTAGAGTAATCTTGGTTGTAGGTTTTTCACTTTCATCACTTTAAATATGTCCTGCCACTCCCTTCTGGCTTGCAGAGTTTCTGCTGATAGATCAGCTTTTAACCTTACGCGCATTCCTTTGTAGGTTATTTGTTGCTTTATCCTTGCTGCTTTTAATATTTTTTCTTTGTATTTAATTTTTTGTAGTTTGATTTATATATGTCGGCATGTTTCTCCTTGGATTTATCCTGTATGGAACTCTCTGCACTTCCTTGACTTGACTGACTCTTTCCTTTCCCATACTAGGGAAGTTTTCAACTATAATCTCTTCAAATATGTTCTCAATCTCTTTCTTTTTCTCTTCTCCTTCTGGAACCCCTATAATTAGAATGTTGGTGCATTTAATATTTTCCCCAATGTCTCTGAGACTCTCCTCAATGCTTTTCATTCTTTTTTCTTTTTTCTGCTCTGCAGTAGTTATTTCCACTGTTTTATCTTCCAGGTCACTTATCCATTCTTCTGCCTCATTTATTCTTCTACTGATTCCTTCTAGAGATTTTTAAATTTGATTTATTTTGTTGTTCATCACTGTTTGTTTGCTCTTTAGTTCTTCTAGGTCCTTGTTAAACTTTTCTTGTATTTTCTCCACTCTATTTCCAAGATTTTGGATCATCTTTACTCTCATTACTCTGAATTATTTTTCAGGTAGACTGCCTATTTCCTCTTCATTTGTTTGATCTGGTGGGTTTTTACTTTGCTTCTTCATGTGCTGCATATTTCTCTGTCTTCTCATTTTTCATAACTTACTGTGTCTGGTGTCTCCTTTTCGCAGACTGCAGGTTCATAGTTCCCATTGCTTTTGGTGTGTGTCCCCAGTGGGTAAGGTTGGTTCAGTGGGTTGTGTAGGTTTCCTGTTGGAAGGGACTGGTGCCTGTGTTCTGATGGATGAAGCTGGATCTTTTCTTTTTGGTGGGCAGGACCACGTCTGGTGGTATGTTTTGTGGTATCTGTGAACTTATTATGATTTTTGGCAGTCTCTCTGCTAATAGGTAGTTTTGTGTTCCTGTCGTGTTAGTTGTTTGCCTTGGGGTGTCCAGCTTTGGAGCTTTTTGATCATTGAGTGGTGCTGGGTCTTAGTGTTGAGATGGAGATCTCTTGGAGAGCTTTCACTGATTGCTATTACGTGGGGCTTGGAAATCTCTGGTGGTCCAATGTCCTGAACTTGGCTGTCTCACCTCAGAGGCTCAGGTCTGACACCTGGCCAGAGCCACAAGACCCTGTCAGTCACACAGCCAGGTATGTGGTGAGTTTCTTGCCTCTTGGTAAGTCTCAGGTTTTCTGCCAGCGTTCAGTAGGTGTTCTGTAGGAGTTGTTCCACATGCAGACGAGTTTTTGATATATTTGTGAGGAGGAAAGTGATCTCCACGTCTTACTTCTCCACCATCTTGAAGGTCCTTCTCTATAACATAGGTTCTCTTTTTTTCACAGCGTTCCCAGGAACCTTCAATTGAAGTCTGAGAAAGCCAATTATGTAGAGCTGTGATAGAAATTAACAACTAAAGCAGTGCCATTTGAATTGAACTCCAGATACAAATGCTGGTCCAGGAACCGTTTGATTGTTTTCTTTAGATGGCTTGCATGAAATTGATTTTTGGTCAATTATGATAAGTCAGAATGGAGGAGACTCCTTGCCTGACAGCAGTTTTCCAACAGCCAGTTGCAGAGGCACATAAGCCAGGGTCCTGAACAAAGGAGCTCCTGTCCTCCTAGAGTTTGGGGACCTGCACACTGGACAATGGCATGAGGAAGTGTTCTGTTTCCCCAACCTGGAAGCTCTTTGAACCAGGTCCTTTTTCATGATTGATTAAATCATTGACCACTCTATATTTCTAATATATACTCTAAAATTTGTTGTTCCTTAATTGTACCTGACAGTTTCTATACTTCAAGCTTAATCAGCAGTAAATGAAGAAAATAGATGGTATCACATGGATTGAAAATATCCAAACTTCATTCTTTCTCTACAAAGCTAGAAATTGTGAGTTGCAAACTTGTCTTGAAAGAATATTTGTTTCAAAACATAGCCATGTACTACCTTCATGTGTTTCCAGAAAGTAGCATAATTTAGAAGAATGAACAATAATTTTAAAGCTGGTAGACTGGGGTTTGTCCCGAGTCTAGTAGCTTTGTGACTTAAGTGATATTTCTTAATACTTCTGAATCTCATTTTCCTTATTGGGAAAATGAGGATTTAATGATACCTAATTCTCAGGATTGCTGTTAAGTTTTAATTAAATTTATGGAAAGGAAGTATTATAGAACATGACAAAGAGTAGGCTTTCAATAGACCTTCTCTCTCTCGTATTTCTCATTTATTGGAAGTATAAACATTTCAAATGTATTCTAAATCATTAACTTTAACCTATATAATGCTAGTAAGCTTTCAGAGCATGCCTGAAAACCAGTGCTGTACTTTTATTTCTAACAAAGCCTGCAAAATTATAAAATAACATCCTTTAAATCCATGGGCAATTGTTTGTTATAGTATAATTAGTGTCATACATTGTTTAATTTCCTGAAAATACAAGACTCTGCACATTTTATATTATGACCCTTCCTACATAAGGTTCTCAGTATTGTAATGGACACTAGCATGGATGAGAGTATTTGTTTATCCTAAGTAAACAGAGAAAACTCATTTGAACCAGAGTTTCTCCCTTCTGGTTGGGAACAGGGAACACATATTGCTATAGTTAACAGTAGAATTGCTATACCTTGACATAATTTGTGTGTGACCAAAATTAGTTATGTTAAATAGCTAAAAAGAATACAGAATGACCCAAGAAAGGAATGTGAAGATTAAATACTGTCAACGATTAGGAAAGAATATCACAAACCTGAACCTTAATTAGGTAGATCCATAGTGAAGTTCATACAGGATATAGAGTCCTGTGAAATAAATAATATCATGCAATTGTATAATCCGAGGGCAAATGAAAATTCAACCCCAATAAAATCCTATCTGGATAGGTCTCCTTAATCTTTCTAGGATCAAATAACTCAAAAGCTAATTGAGCTGTGACCGTGCCAGTGATAAGGAGCGATAAGAGCTGAGTTGGGACCCTACAGAAATAAATCACTGAGGGAAAGATCAAGGCCTGGGAAGCTATAGACTGGCAATGCTGTGGAAAGACAGTTGTAAAATAGCACTAAAAAATGGAAAAGTCACAAGCATTTTAACAGTGTTTTGCTACTTACAAAGCCTTTCACATACATTATCTCATTGGATGCTCCCTAGAATGCTACATGGCTGACATAAAAGCTAGAAAGATACAATGACTTTCCCAAGGTTCTATATCCAGGATCTCAGACTCCATACTCCACACCCTTTCCACTATTATCACACCACTTCTGAAGAATAAGCATAAAGTTCTCTGTTTAATTCTTCAAAGTGAAAGGAATCAAGATATTTAGAGAGCAGAGCTATGGAGTGAGGAAACTGTGGGCATGGGCCAATGTTGTATATCCCAAACTGAGTAGACAGCCTTTCAGGGAAATTCTGTGACCAGAGTTCAGAGATATGACTAGAAAAGGAAAGAGTAGTTTGTGGGAATGGGCTAGCTGCTTCTTAAATACATTCTCCCCTTGTTTGTTCGATAATAAAATGTCCAATATTTAGCTGAGCATAAAGCAAAGCTGCTGAAAAGTACATTTCCCAGTATCTATCACAGTCAGGTACAGCATGTGACTAAGCTCTGATGATAGGATTTAAACAAAGTTGATACTTGAGACTTCTGGGTTATGACATTAAGAAAAGGTCATGCCCTCCACTACCTTCTCTCCATTCAACTGACTAATATGTGGATAAAGATGGCTGTAGCTAGAACAGCCATGTAAGGTACGAGCTGGCACTTCAATAGTGACAATGGCAGATTCAGAAGGAACCTAAGTCTCTGAACACCAGGTAGTCAAGCCTGGCTCTGGATTACTCACCGTCAGACTTGTTATGTGAGAAATAAATGTTTATATTTTTAAGCCACTGTTATTTGGTCTTTATTATGGAAGAAAAATCTATTACCTTAACTTTAGAAATTTTGACCTGAAATTAAGGGAAATTCAGTCACAAAGGTAAATCAATTTACCTTTTTCTGGGATCAAGGGAATAAAAAGAGTACACTTCACACTGGAATAAAGAGTAAAGTAGTAGTATGATATAAAAGCAGGTTAGGAAAGAAAGGTGGGGAATATAGAAGCAGTAGCTGATCTAATGGATAATGGAGTAAATAGGGACAGAAAGCTACAGCTAGGCAAGAGGAACCTCTGTCTCAAAGGCTGCCTGGAGCCACATGTAGTCTTATGGTATAACCAGTAACAATATGTGTCTACTTTCTTAACACTTTCTCAGCAGTTTAGTTAGTTAGCTTCCAGGGATGGTATGAAAGTTTCATTTCATACAACAAATTCCACTGAGTAATAGAGACTGTTTGAATTCAATGCTAAGAATAATCCTGAAGCCACTCCTTGGTGTAGAAGTGAGGAGCAGTGGCGGATATATCCTGTGTGTGGCATCTTCCAGTTAGAGTCTATATGGACAGCATCATAATGATGGAAAATGGGGATGAGACTGGGAAATAATACTTTTTAGGTTACTGTTTGATAATTTCTCCTGAGGGTTATGGTGGATATGATTTCCAGTGCTGAATAGACTTGGAAAGCAACAGAGGAATTGCTTTAATGAGATAAAAATGGTATTTATAGAATCAAGGATAGGGACGATAAGCAGAATTAGAAGAAGAGACAGTTGGTCAGCGGGGATGAAGGGATTCTGAATTTTGCATGCCTCTCATTAACATATTCTTGACCTTTAAATTAACGGTTTGAATGTTGCATTATAGGCAGCTTGCCTGAAGTATTTTTCATGAGAGAATAATTCTGGATAAAGGTCTTATGTGAAACAATTTAATTAACCTTTTTTTTTATTCTCATAAGGCAATATTAAGAGGTCAATATGTCAATTGTAGTAGTGGATCACTCACTAATTTTTATGTTTCCAATACTTTCTTAAATGGATATTTAAGTTATAAGTTCATAGACTTCTCCTGAAAAACACAGACATCATTTTCTTGAATAAGAGGTATCAAGAGCATTCTTTTAAACTGCTCCCATATACTTGTTTCATCTTTTTACTTACCTATAATTTTATTTTATTCTAAATGAGCAAGTGCTGCTTTACATTATGAAAAAAATGAAAAATTAATTTAAAAATTTTTGTTTTATTAAGGTATAATTGATATACATTATATTAGTTTCACATGTACCAATAATGAATCAATATTTGTATACATTATGAAATGATCACCATAAAAAGTCTAGTTAACATCCATCACTATATACATAGTTACAGAATTTTTTCTTGTGATGAGAACTTTTAAGATTTACTCTCTGCAGCTTTCAAATATGCAATACAGTATAATTAACTATAGTGAGCATGCTGTACGTTAAATCCCCATGATTTATTTATATTATAACTAGAAGTTTGTACCTTTGACTTCTTTCACCCATTTCTTGCACCCCTCATCCTCCAGTTCTGACAATCACCAATCAGTTCTCTGTATCTGTGAACATGTTTTTTTTTTTTTGTTTTAGATTTCCCACGTAAGTGAAATCATACATTATTTGTCATTCTTACATTTTCTTTATCCATTAATCCATTGATGCACACCTAGATTTTTTCCATAACTTGGCTGTTGTGAATAATGCTGCCATGAACATGGTGGGGTACATATATCTTTTCAAGTTAGGGTTTTTAATTTCTTTGGAAAAATACCCAGAAGTTGAATTGCTGGACATATTGTAGTTCTATTTTTAGATTTTGAGGAACCTCCATACTATTTTCCAAAGTGGCTGCACCAATTCACATTCCCATTAACAGAGTACAAGGGTTCCCTTTTCTCCACATCCTCGCCAAAATTTATTTATAGACCTTTTGATGATCATCATTCTGATGAGGTGTGAGGTGAGGTGATATCTCATTGTGATTTTGATTTGCAGTTCCCTGATAATTAATGATGTTGAATATCTTTTCATATACCTGTTGATCATCTGTATTTATTCTTTGGACAAAATATCTATTTAGATCCTCTGTCCATTTTCTAAACAGATTTTTTTTTTTTTTTGCTACTGAGTTGTATGAGATCTTTACTTATTTTGGATATTAACACCTTATCCAATCTATGATTTGCAAATATTTTCTCCCATTCAATAATTTGGCTTTTTATTTTGTTGCTGGCCTCCTTTATTGTGTAGAGGCACTTTAGTTCAATGTAGTGCCACTTGTTTATTTTTGCTTTTGGTGTCAAATCCAAAACAAAATCATCAAGATTTAGGGGGCTTGCCACCTATGTTTTCTTCAAGGATTTTTATGGCTTCAGGTCTTATGTTCAAATACTTAATCCACTTTGAATGAATTTTTGTGTATGGTGTAAGACAGTGGTCCAGTTTCATTCTTTTGCATGTAGCAGTTCAGTTTGTCCAACACCATTTATTGAAGAGACTGTCTCTTCACCATTGTATATTCCTGGTCCCTGTGTCATAACTTAATTGACCATATACATGTGGGTTTACTTCTAGGCTCTCTATTCTCTCCCACTGATCTATGTGTCTGTTTTTCATGCTAATACAGTACTGTTTTGATTACTACAGCTGTGTAATAGATTTTGAAATCAAGGAGTGTGATCCCTCCAGCTTTGTTCTTTTTTCTCAAGATTGCTTTGGCAATTTGGGGTCTTTTGTGGATCCATACAAATTTTAGAATTGCTTGTTTTATCTCTGTGAAAAATACTATTGGAATTTTGATAGGGATTTTATCAAATCTGTAGATTGTTTTGGGTAGTATGGACATTTTAAACAATATTAATTCTTGTGATCCATGAACACAGGATATTTTTTCCATTTATTTGTGTCTTCTTCAATTTCTTTCATCAAAGTCTTATATAGTTTTCAGTGTATAGATCTTTCACTTCCTTGGTTAAATTTGTTTATAGGTATTTTATTCCTTTTGATGAAGTTGTAAATGGTATCGTTTTCTTTATTTCCCTTTCTGTTAGCTTATCATTAGTGCATAGAAATACAACAGATGTTTGATATTGATTTTTTATCCTACAACTTTACTGAATTTGTTTATTAGTTCTAGGAGTTTTATGACAGAGATTTTAGCATTTTCTGTACATAATATCATGTCATCTGCAAATAGTGACAGTTTTTCCCTTCCCTTCCAATTTAGATGAATTTTATTTCTTTTTCTTGCCTAATTGCTATTTCTAGGACTTCCAATACTATTTTGAATAAAAGTGGTGAAAGTGAGCATCTTTGTCTTGTTTCTGATCTTAGAGGAAAGGCTTTCAGCTTTCCACCATTGAGTATGATGTTAAGATGAAAAATTATTTTAATTTTAAAAGGAAAATTGTCTTTAAAATAAAAATGATACATGCAGATAAACCTGGAAGAAAATATCTTCAAATGTTAATAGTCATTATGTTTGATGATGACCTGTGTTGTTTTGCTTTCTTCAATTTTTATATGTTTAAAAATTTACCTTGGGGCTTCCCTGGTGGCACAGTTGTTGAGAGTCCGCCTGCCGATGCAGGGGACACGGGTTTGTGCCCCGGTCCGGGAAGATCCCACATGCCGCGGAGTGGCTGGGTGAGCCATGGCCGCTGAGCCTGCACGTCCGGAGCCTGTGCTCTGCAACAGAAGAGGCCACAACAATGAGAGGCCCACCTACCGTAAAAAAAAAAAAAAAAAAAAACAATTACCTTGTAAGATTATGTGTTACTTTATAACAGAAGAGCCATAACAATACCTTAATGTAAAAGAAAAAAAAATTACCCTCTAATTCTAATAGTCTTCTGAAAAGACCTCTGGCAAAAATCAAATGCATAGCTATTTAAACTCCTGGGAAGTCCTAAGAAAGATTTCAAATCTATATTACTAAGCACTTTCTGTATCTTTGGGAAGTTCTTTCTCCTACCTAACCCAAATTTTCTCTTACTGTCATTAAATGACCTCTCTCTCTTTTTGTCACTTTCAATTTTTTGTTTGTAACTCTCTTTCCCACATAGCTATTCATTGGGAGATATATTTCATTGAAATGACTGATGTTTTGTGTTAAATGGAATAGCATTCTTTCTAACAGGAACTATGTTAGGAATAATCATTTCTATGAGAGGTTTCTAAAAGTATAAAGAAAATTTCTGTGTTTGGTTATTAATTAATGCTTTCCAAATTTCACCTGCTTTTGCCATGTACACACAAGACACACAGAGGAGCTGCATGATGTCCTTTTGGGAAGGAATGGCATGAGAAATTCAAAGAAGGTCTTAGTTTTTTTGCAAAACTTCCGGTAGAGTATTGGAAGAGTTTACTCTTAACTTGAAAAAGGCAGACTCAGTAAGCCCAAATCAGGGTATAATTGGTGTGTAATCCATGCCATTGAATAAAAGTGTCACTAGTGCTTTCAAGATTTAGGGGGCTTGCAGTGGTACAGATGATGATGTTTGCATAATGATAAATATATTACTTCAACAATAGAGTCTGGTTCAGAATCTAGAAAATTGTTAGGTGGCCAGCAGAGGATCAAACCTGGTGAAATGGACTCTACATTGGTGTGGTGGCAGCAGGCAGGAGCCAAAGATATGAAGGACCTTGGAGGCCATGTTAGAAGCTGTAAAAATTACTAGCATCAAGAAGGCTTTTAGGGAGTTATTTGGTTAGATCACTGTTTAGGAATGTCTCTCTGACAGTTACGTGAGTAATTGATTGGAAGCAGAGTACAATCCAAGCAGGAAAAAATGAGAATTTGAACAAGGGCAGATGGAAAGAGGTAAATGTACAAATGTGATATCAGCATTAGAGTCAGCAGAGCTTGGAACTGTGATATGTCTGGCTCAGTGTGAGTAAAGGCATAAGAAATAGTCTAACACAGCTTGGATGATCACCATTAGTGGTTGTAAGCAATTATAAGAAGCAGATTTGTGGAAAGACAAATTATTTGGCTTTGCATGTACTAATTTTGAACTTGACAGAAAAGAATATTACTGGTATCCAACATAATAGGCATAGAATACCACTATGTATCCAGGTCATACACACAGATTTTCCAAAGAAGTAAAATATTTGACTAAAGAATACAAAGAACAAATATTAATTACCAAATTTCTAAAAGTGGATTTGCTCAGTTGTTATTTAGAATATCTGGATAACCAGTAAATGCAAATCATATATTATATGAGATGGAGAAATTCTCCTAGGGTATGATTCTGCTGCAAATCTTACTCTACTGGTATAAAAGGGTTGATTTCTCACAACGTCAAGTGTTATATTCAGGTGAGAACTAACAATTGTGTCTATTGAAAAGCAACATACTCTAGGTGCTGAAAATAATGAAGCAGAAGAAAATGAATGAAGATCTAATGACCAGGTGAGCAAAACACAATCAGCCCGAAAAGTGATTGAGGTGAATTGAACCTACTGATCACTTTATATTTTTCTATATTCTGGTTTGGCCCATTCATTTAATTGTTTATTACCCACCCATTCCAAATTACAGTATCACAGTACTAAATGCACTGTCATTGATGAAACATATCTCCAGAACCCTCATCATTATGCTTTCTTGCCATGGATACCTTAAAACACTATTTTTATTTTCCCCTTCTTTCCACTTACGTAGCAAAGTATTATCAGTTCTATTCCTTTTGGTGTCCCACTCTTAAGCTTGGTCAGTCAGTTTATTAACAGAGACTCTTCTTTCTTGAAGGTAAACTTAAAATTTTCTCACTTTTCAGGCACTGGGCAAAGGTAGACTAGTTTGCCTAATCTACCAAAAATACACTCCTTCCCATAAGTTAGCTATGAATTGCGTGGAACTTGGACTTTCTGTAAATCTCAAAAGATAATTCCTTTCCTTTTTGGATTTCTGCCTTCCAATAATACATCCACCAGTAGGTGAATATAATATTATACAATAGGTAAAAATATTGTGAATGTGTATGCTTTGGTGGGTGGAAACGGATATGAAGGCCTTATTGAATGTATGGTCAAGATGTTATCTCCTCTAGCAGAAGAGGGTAAAGTTTTGTTCCAATATCTGATGAATACCAGGCTTAAGTATATCAATGTGACTGAGAAGAAGTAGTCCAAATGGGAAACTAAGGGTACTCGGTAGGTTGTGGAAGAGAAGTGCAGCATTGGTTGAAGGGAGTGAATATATATAGTGCCAAGAGTTACTGATGGTCTGTGATGGTCAAAGTTCAGCAGTATACTCGCTATACAGTTTTTTATGTTCCCCAAGTGAAAGTTCATATAAAAAGGTAGCATATTTAGTGGTGAGACTGGTATTCTCCAATGATTCCACCAAATAAATATGCTATCTTGGCCTTGCATTTTTTAATGACCTGTATCATGTAAAATATACCCAAAGAATTATAATGATCAAATTACTAAAGGCTCATTATTTTTTATTTCTATGACTGGATCAAGTGATGGGGCGTACTGATAAAAACATATGCCCACTAGGGGCCAGGTGCCTACATTTTCATGAAAATGGTTTTGAAAAGGAATTTACAATGTTAAAATGTATTTAATCTTGCCTGCAATTATTGTGTTATGTTAATGGAAAGTTTAGTATTAATATAACAGACAATGTTAGAAAAAAATCAATCTTGATTTGAAAGATTCATGATGAATCAAGTGGACAGGAAGAGGGCATGACTGCACCCATCACCAGTTATTAGGAAGAATTTACAATGCACATCCCAATCTGTTTTTCTCATTTAATTCTTTTTGAGGTGCATGCAAGTGTTTTTTCCATAATGATTCAATTAACCAATGTTAATTAACCAATATTTTTTGCTAACTTATTAGTAATATAAAATGAAACAATCTTATTTAGTAATGCCAAGGCTCAGAAAATAAAGCTTTACTAGTTCTTCAAGTCATTAACAGCCACCAAAAAAAAAGTTTAATTGATACACTTAAAGTGTAATTTGGGGCTTCCCTGGTGGCGCAGTGGTTGGGAGTCCACCTGCCGATGCGGGGAACGCAGGTTCGTGCCCCTGTCCGGGAGGATCCCACATGCCGCAGAGTGGGTAGGCTCGTGAGCCATGGCCGCTGGGTCTGCACATCCTGAGCCTGTGCTCCACGACGGGAGAGGCCACAGCGGTGAGAGGCCCGTGTACCGCAAAAAAAATAAAAAATAAAAAGTGTAATTTGTTTTAAAGTAATAATGTGAAGTACTACACATTTTTTACAGGGTTAGAGTGACACAAGGGCAAATAGAAAAGTGCTTATTTTATAGAAATCTAGGCTTTGGCTTACCATCATACTCAACATTGGCCTCACTTTACCCCAATAATCTATAGGATTCCAGGATCCTATAGATTAATGCATGTACAGAGAATTCTGTTAAAGAGGGTAGCTTGCATAGTGGCATTCAATCCTTTTTTCCTGGATCCTTTCTCCACACAACTGACTTAAATCATGAAAGGAAAAGAGCCTATTGGTCGGACTTCATGGGGAAAGAGGGAGTTAAGCAGAGGGTTGTGTAGAAGAGCAATTTAGGTCAAGGCCTCATATTCACACAAGGCCTCCTCAATTTAGATTTCTCATATTGTCTCCAAATATTGCTGTGCATAGAATGCATTGTGTTTTAAATGCATTAGTTTGTGTAATTTAAACATTTTAAAGCACTTTTAATGCCTGTGAAGACTTGTAAAATAACATGAAAACTACAGGGGACCCTATATCAAGTCAGGAAGTCAGAGAAGGGTGCCATTCTTAAGCCACAAACTTGTTAAGGTTTTTGCAATGTATAGAACAGAGAAACAAGAATGATCAAAGATACTGAGCAACCATTTCATAACTGTCCCACATGAGATAGCAAAATCCCTTAAACACCATTGGAATGGATACCTGTTACATGTGTGGCTTCCTAGCATTTAAATGCTATACCTATTTGGGGAAAATTCCTCATTATGTGTCCTGCTGATTAGATGGTTTTACCCTGCTATAGAAGCTATAGCAGGGAGATCCTTCCTTCCCTTAGTCTTTGGCAGCCAAGGAGCATCTAGGAACCTGACCTAGGCGCATTTAGATATACCCACCTGAGACTGAAGGTTAAGAGAGTATTACAAAGAAGCAGGAGGAGTTTAGAAACTATTCCAGGAAGAAGTGCTGATACCAAGTGTTTGCAAAAGCAATATTTTTGGTGGTGGTGGTAGTGTGGTAACCTAGCCAAACTACTCCTCCTGCATTATTTTGACTGCTTAACTTCTCTTGACTCCTGGTTATTTTTGAGCTTCTTTCTCCTATCTTTCCATCAGTTCTGTAAGCCACATATTACCCCTTCAACACATATCTTTTTTCCTTAAGTTAACTAGTTTTCATCCCTGTTTCTAAAACCGAGAACCTGACTATTTCAATGAGTATAAATTTTTAGCAGTGAAGGACGAGGCAAACATGAAGATCAAAAAAGACTGGGTGCTACTCTGCTGTGGATCAACGTCATTGAAAGTGAGCACTTGAAATCAACTGCACTAGGAATCCTAAGGGTGAGGATAACTACATAAACAAAGCCTGGAGATGGCAGAGTTCTCTCAGGAAAGGAGCAAAAAGGGTACCAAACATAGTTATATACGGACATGGCATGGGTACCATGCCTAAAAGAAAACTAGATGTAGAATATTGGCTTTTGGTGCAGCAGCACACAAGTATTTCATTGCAATGTTGTGGCAGAAAAAATAATAGGAAACAATATCCCCAAATATGGGGAATCTTTAATTATATTACATTCTTAAGACAAAATACTAACCAAGCATTACAAATCATGTTGAAGATCCTGAGTAGTGAAGATGTTTGTGATACACTGGAAGGCCAAAAACAGGCTATGATGCAATAATATACAGTATGATTCCAGCCAGATACACTTGGACAGACAGTCTTGGGTTTGTATCCTTGATTTGCCTTTTACCATATAAATGTTAATAACTAATTTAATCTACACGACCTTCACTTCCCTTATCTATAAATGGACATAATAATACCTACCTCCAAAGGTTGTTGTGATCATTACATATATGAAAGCACTTAACATAATCCTTATTTTTACTTCCACATATCCAAAATTTTACCCATTACCATTTTTATCTTACATTGGTGGCATTTGGGCTAACTTTTGTTATTTTCTTTTGTGCTCTGTGTCTTTCTCATTAAGAATATATGATTCCATGATTAGGTAAGACATCAAAAAGAAGTTATTATTTAAAAAATAAACAGAAACAAGGAAAACGTAAAGACTTTAGTTGAACACATTGAAAATGATTCAGAGGATGGGCAATGTAATTGACGATTTAGAGGAGAGTATTTAGAAGAGAAAACTGAAAAGTAACAATAGGCATTTAATAATAATAATAATAATAATAAATGGTATTTAATAGAGAAGTACCTGTCTGTTCTCAAAGCTAGTGTGATGAAAAGAGGAAATGGATTTAATTATATCTAATTAACATCCTTCCTGTGATGGTGGAAGAAATTATAGAATAAGAAGTGGTTAAGAATGCAAACTCTGGTATCAGAGAACCATTGTGCAAATTTTGGTTCTGCCATTCTCTTAATTGTGTGATCTTGATTAAAGATATTTAATTTCACCTAAGCCTTGATTTTCTCATCTGTTAATTGTGGATGAGATAATACAGATAAAGACCTAAATATAGTTTCTGGCACAAACTATGCTTTCAGTAAATGTTACTTTTATTTAATAAATACCCTGTGCACTGAATGAAAGAAGATTTGAAGTCTGCAGACAAGTGTTTAATCTCAGCTCTGCCATATACACACAGGACAAAACACTTCCCTTCTCTGAACTGAGTTTCACTATGTATAATGAAAGAAACCACTATTCCCCCATCACCTTTCCAATGCTTGTACGTGGATCAAATGAGATAAAAAGTGTATTATTTGGAAAATATTAAGTAGTTTATAATATAAGTATTATTTGCATGAATTATTGACTCATGTCATATCAGTAAAGTACCACATCTCCTGTTCTTACTCAAATTATCAAATAATATGGCTTCTTTTCTTAGTAATTGGACATAGTTTCATTGAATGCAGTGCTCAAAGAATATGGGTCATCTTGAGAAGACGTCTCAGGTGTTTGGAACCCTATTATATATAAATGCATTTGTCTTGTTTAAAACTTCTTGATGATGATTTAGTCATCATAGAAAATTGTTCAACATGACTAACGACAAGTGATGCCAGACAAGTGTTTGGCATATGAATGATAGAGCGAAGACATTCAGCTTTCTATTGTTTTACCATTGCCCAAAGCTAGATTGATTTAAGTTCTTTTAGAGCCCAGTCTATTTTACTTTTACTATTATTATTATTACTTTATTCTCTTAACAAGCTTAATGTTTTTAAATTATTTATTGAATTATAATTGACATATATTAATTTCAGGCATATAGCATAGTTATTCAATTATTTTATGCATTAGAAAATGAAAGTCACAAGAAGTCTAGTTGCCATCTGTCACCATACAGAGTTATTAAAATATTGTGACCATATTCACTATGCTGAGCATTACATCTCCATTTGTTTTTGGCTGGAAGTTTTTAACCTCTTAATCTTTTTTACCTATTTTCACCCATTCCACCACACCTTGCTCCTCTGGTAACCAGTAGTATGTTCTCTGCCTCTATCAGTCTGTTGCTGTTATGTTTTGTTTGTTCATTTACTTTGATTTTTAGATTCCACATATAAGTGAAACCACATGGTATTATTCTTTTCTGTCTGACTTTTTTTACATAATATAATACCCTTTAGGTCCATCCATGTTGTCCCAAATGGCAAGATTTCAATCATTTTAGTGGTTGAGTACTATATATATATATATATATATATATATATATATATATATATATATGTTATCGTCTTTATCCATTACTATATATATATATATATATATATATATATGTTATCTTCTTTATACATTAATCTATTGATAACTCTTAGATTACTTCCATATCTTGGCTATTGTAAATGATGTGGACGTGAACATAGGGATACATATATCTTTTCAAATTAGTGTTTTTGTTTTCCTCCCATCTCATCCAGAATTGATTGCTGGATGGTATGGTAGTTCTATGTTTAGGTTTTTGAAGAGCTACCACAGTTTTCCATAGTGGCTGCCCAAGGGTTCTCTTTTCTCCATATCCTCATCAACACTTGTTGTTTCTTGTCTTTTTCATGATAGACATTCTGATAGGTGTGAGGTGATATCTCATTGTGGTTTTGATTTGCGTTTCCTTTATGATTAGTGATGTTGAGCATCTTTTCATGTGCCTGTTGGCCGCCTCTATGTCTTCTTTGTAAAAATGTCTATTCATGTCCTCTTCCCAGTTTTTAACTGGGTTGTTTGTTTTCTGCTTTTGAATTTTATGAGTTCTTTATATATTTTGGATATCAAAACCTTATCAGATATGTTGTTTGCAAATATCTTCTTCATTCAGTAAGTTACCTTTTAGTTTTGTTGATGGCTTCCTTCACTGTGCAAAAGCATTTTAGTTTGATGTAGTCCTCTTTGTTTATTTTTACTTCTGTTTCCTTGCCTGATGAGATATAGCCTCCCAAAATACTGCTAAGATCAATGTCAGAGGGCTTACTGCCTATGTTTTACTCTAGGAGTTTTATGGTTTCAGGTAATACATTAAAATATTTAATACATTTTGAGATAATTTTTGTATATGGGATAAGACAGTTATCCAGGTTCATTTTTTTTCATGTAGCTGTCCAGTTTTCCCCACTTATTGAAGAGACTGTCTTTTCCCCATTGTATATTTTTGTCTCCTTGGTTGTAGAATAATTGATCATATAAGCTTGAGTTTATTTATGAGCTCTCTATTCTGTTCCATTGATCTGTGTGTCTGTTTGCCTGCTAGTGACATACTGGTTTGGTTACTGCAGCTTTGTAATATAATTTGAAGTCAGGGACCAACCTCCAGCTTTGTTCCTCTTTCTCAAGTTTGCTTTGGCAATTTGGATTCTTTTGTGGTTCCATATGAATTTTAGGATTATTTGTTTTAGTTCTATGAAAAATGCCATTGATATTATGATAGAGATTGCATTGAATCTATAGATTTCATTGGGTACTATGGACATTTTAATGGTGTTGATTCTTCCAATCCATGTGTATGGTATATCATTTTATTTGTGCCCTTTTCAATTTCTTTCATCAATATCTTATAGTTCTCAGTGTACAGGTCTTTCACCTCCTTGGTTAAATGTATTCCTTGGCATTTTATTATCTTTGATGTAAATGTAAGTTAAATTATTTGCTTAATTTCTTTTTCTGAGAGTTCCTTATTAGTGTACAGAAATGCAATATATTTCTGTATATTAATTTTGTATCCTGCAACTTTACTGAATTCATTTATCTATTATCTATTCTAACAGATTTTTGGTGGAGTCTTTGGGGTTTTATATACATAATATGTCATTGAAAATAGTAACAGTTTTACTTCTTCCCTTCCAATTTGGATGCTTTTTACTTTTAATTTATTTTTTATTTTATTTTTTATTTTATTTTATTTTTTGCCTAATTGCTGTGGTTAAGACTTCCAATACTATGTAGAATAAAAGTGGTGAGAGTGGGCATCCTTGTCTTGTTCCTGATCTTACAGAGATAGCTTTCAATTTCTCATCATTGAGCATAATGTTAGCTGTGTGTTTTTCATGCATTACTTTTATTATGTTGGGGTATGTTCTTGTTATACCCATATTGTTGAGAGGTTTTATTATAAATGGATGTTGAATTTTGTCAAATGATTTTTCTGCAGCTATTGACATAATCATATGATTTTTATCCTTTTTTTGTTAATGTGGTATATCACATTGGTTGATTTGTGGATTTTGAACCATCCCTGCAACCCTACAATAAATCCCACTGGATTGTGTTGTGTGATCCATTTAATGTATTGTTCAATTTGTTTTGCTCATATTTTGTTGAGGATTTTTCCATCTATGTTCATCAAAAACATGGGCCTGTAATTTTCTTTTTTTGTAGTGTCTTTTTCTGGTTTTGATATCAGAATAATGCTGGCCTCATAGAATGAGTTTGTAAGTGTTCCTTCCTCTTCAATTTTTTAGATAGTTTGAAAAGGATAGGTATTAAATCTTCTTTAAATGTTTGGTGTAATTCACCTGTCTGATCCTGGACTTCTGTTTGCTGGGCATTTTTGATTCCTGATTCAATTTCATTACTAGTAATGGTCTATTCAAATTTTTTATTTCTTTCTGATTCCGTATTGGGAGATTGTACATTTCTAGGAATTTATCAATTTCTTGTAAGTTGTCCAATTTTTTGCACATAATTGTTCATAGTATTCTCTCATGATTTTTGCACTTCTGTTGTCAGTTGTAACTTCTCTTTCATTTCTGATTTTATTTATTTGAGCCTTCTCTCTTTTTTCCGTAATGAGTCTGGGTAAATGCTTATCAGTTTTGTTTATCTTTTCAAAGAACCAGCTCTTAGTTACATTGATCTTTTCTATTGATGTGTGGTCTCTATTTCACGTCTTTCCACTCTGATCTTTATTATTTCCTTCCTTCTACTAACTTCTTTTTCTAATTCCTTTAAATGTAAAGTTAGATTGTTTATTTGAATTTATTTTTAATTGAGGTAAGCCTGTATCACTATGAAATTCTCTCTTAGAACTATCAATACTTTTGCTACATCCCATAGATTTTGGAAAGCTGTGTTTTCATTTTCATTTGTCTCCAGGTATTTTTAAAATTTTTCTCTTTGATTTCTTTGTTGATCCATTGATTGTTTAGTAACATGTTGTTTAGTCTCCATGTGTTTTTCCAGTTTCTTCTTGTAATTGATTTCTAGTTTCATACCATTGTAGTTGGCAAAGATGGTTGATATGATTTCAATCTTCTTAAATTTACTAAGACTTGTTTTGTGAGATAACATGTGAACTATCCTGGACAATGTTCCATGTGGTCTTGGAAATAAATTATTTTCTGCTGCTTTTGGATGGAATGTTCACTATATATCTATTAAGTTTATCTGATCTAAAATGTCATTTAAGGTCACTGTTTCCTTGTTGATTTTTTGTCATTTACTGGATGTTCTATCCACTGATGAAAGTAGGGTATTAAAGTCTGGTACTATTATTGTATTTCTGTCTATTTATCCCTGTATTTCTGGTAATATTTGCTTTTTTATGTTAGGTGTTTCTTTGTTAGTTCCCGAAATGTTTACAAATGTCATATCCTTTTGTTGGACTGACTGCTTTATCATCATGTAATGCCCTCTTTGTCATTGTTACAGTCTTTGTTTTAAAGTCTATATTGTCTAGTATAAGTATTGTTACTCCAGCTTTCTTTTTGTTTCCATTTGCATGGTATATCATTTTCCATTCTTTCACTTTCAATCTTTGACTGTCTTTAGGTTTGAAGTGAGTCTCTTATAGGCAGAATACAGAAGGATTTTATCCATTTAGCCACCCTATGACTTTTGATTAGAGCACTTAGTCTATTTACATTTAAATAAATTATTGATAGGTATGTACTTATTGCCCTTTTGTTAATTTTCTGACTATTTTTGTAGTTCTCTGTTCCTTTCTTCTTGTGTTTCTCTCTTCGTTTGTGATTTGATTGTTTTCTTTATTGTTATATTTAGTCTTCTTTCTCATTTTCCTTTGCATATTTTCTGTAAGTTTTTTTCTTTGTGGTTACCATGAGATTCACATATAACATCTTATGTATATAACAATCTTTTAAGTTAATAGTAACTTAATATTGAACACATTCCAAAACTTTATATTTTTACTCCACCCCCAATGTTTTGTATTTTTGATGACATATTTTATATCTTTTTATTTTATGTATCATTTGATTATTTATTGTATTTTTAATTAACTTTACTACTCTTGTCTTTTTCACTTTGTACTTGCTTTATAGGAGATTGAATCACTACCTTGATTATTTATTTACTTTTTCCAGTGAGAATTTGACTTTCGTATATTTTCTTTTTATTATTAGTGTTTTTTTCTTTTTAGTTTAGATAACTCCTTTTAACATTTCTTTTAAGTCTGGATAGGGGTAATGAACTCCTTTAGCTCCTGTTTATCTACAAAACTTTTCATGTCCTCTTCAATTCTGAGTGACAACCTTGCTGGGTAGAGAATTCTTGGTTGGCAATTTTTTTCTTTCAGCACTTTTAATATGTCATGCCACTCCTTTCTCACCTGTAAATTTTTTGCTAGAAACCTGCTGATAGCCTTATGGGATTTCCCATATATGTAATAAGTTGCTTTTTACTTGCTGCTTTTAAGATTATCTCTTTATCCTTAAGTTTTACCATTTTAATTATAATGTGTCTTGGTGTGTTTCTCTTTGGATTCATCTTGTTTGGTACTCTCTGGGCTTCTTGGTCCTGAATGCCTATATCCTTCCCCAGATTAGGAAAATTTTAGCCATTATTTCTTCAAATAATATTTCTGTCCCTTTCTCTCTCTTCTCCTTCTGAAGAATCCTGTAAAGTAAATTATATTCCTCTTGATGTTGTCCCAGTGGTTCTTTAAGGTATTCTCATTTCTTTTAATTTTTTTTTTTATCATTTTTCTGCTTTGAGTGTTTTTCATTGCTTTGTCTTCCAGCTTGTCGATTTGTGCTTCTACTTCATACATTCTGCTGTTGAACCCCTCTCATGTATTTTCAGTTCAGTTACAACTTCTGTTTGGTACTTTCTTATATTTCCTATCTTCTTGTTGAAGTTCTCACTGTATTAATCCATTCTTCTTTGGAGATCAGTGAGTATTTTTATGACTATTACTTTGAACTCTTTATCATGTAGGTTGCTTATCTCTTTTTCATTCAGATTTCTTTCTGGGGATTTGCCTTGTTTTTTTCAATTTGAAACATATTCCTCTCTGTCCCCTCATTTTGAGTGTCTCTGTGTTTGTCTTTATGTATTAGGCAAAATGGCTACCTCCCTCTTTCTTAAAAAGTTGTCTTGTGTGAGAGCTGTTCTATGTGGCACAGAAGTGCAGTCTCCTCTGGCTACAAGAGATAGGCATGTCTATGGGCATCTGCCATGCGGGCTGCATGCATCTGCTAGCTGTGATAGGGCCATGGTTGCTGTTCAGGGAGGGTAATGCTCAGGGAGCTATTCCTGATCCAGTTGCGGCCTAGCCATTGTGCAATGAGGGAAGGTTTAGAGTTGGTTGCCCATCCTGGTTGCAGTTTGGTCTCTGTGAGGGATGGGTACAGCTAGGAGCACTCATATGGTTGCAGAGTGGTCTTTGTGCAGGGGGTGTGGAGGTCAGGGTGCTCCAGACTGGTTGTAAGTCCGCTGTTGCAAAGAGATGTCAGGGCCTTGGGTGCTTTCATAGCCCAGTTGCAACTCGGCTGCTATTCAGGGAGGGCTTAGCTCAGCACATTTGCCTGTCCCAGCTCTGCATAGGTCTGATTTATTCTTGATATGCTCCTGTTGTTGAGGTTGTGCCAAGGCCTGTCAGTGATCCAAGGGGAGGAATCTCATTTAGCACCTAGTTTCAGGCTGATTGGATGCCAGACCTTTATTTATTTATTTATCTATTTATTTATTTTTGGCTGTGTTGGGTCTTCGTTTCTGTGCGAGGGCTTTCTCTAGTTGTGGCGAGCGGAGGCCACTCCTCATCGCGGTGCGTAGGCCTCTCACTGTCACGGCCTCTCTCATTGCAGAGCACAGGCTCCAGATGCGCAGGCTGAGTGGTTGTGGTTCACGGGCCTAGTTGCTCTGCAGCATGTGGGATCTTCCCGGACCAGGGCTTGAACCCATGTCCCCTGCATTGACAGGCAGATTCTCAACCACTGCACCACCAGGGAAGCCCAATGCCAGACCTTTTGACAGCAGCTTTTAAAGTATGTGGATATAGACAGCCCTGTGGGGCCATAATCATAATTCCTGCTGGCCTCCAGACCAGGAGATCTGGTGGTGTCCTCTGGGCCACAGTTTCCAAAATTGGGACTCTTGATGAGTTTATAAGGTCCTTTCTGGGAAGTCTTGTTGAGCTGTAGTGAGACTAAAGGGGTGTGCAAGAATGGTGTCTCCCTGCTTACTTTACCTGGGAGTGCCTCCTTATCCTCTATTTGTATAGGAAACCTAAATCCTGTCTCTGGGGACAAAGCTCCAGGCTAAATAAATAGGGCTTTTTCACAAGAAGACTGGGGGTGTGTTTCAGTCTGCTGTTTGTGCAGTGCCCTGAGGGTGGTGGCCTGCCAAGAGCCGTCTTTCTGATTGTTATAGTCCCTTGGAACTCAGGAATACCAGCCCCCTTGTCCACCAGGCAATGAAAGGTTATCCACTAGGTGCCTTGTGTGTGCCTGCTAGTTTTAGCTAGGCAGCTGGAGAGTGTAGGCGACAGGGCTTGCTCTCTTGCTTCAGAAAGGCAGTGGGAAAATAACTTGGCTACATGTGCCACGGGCTTCAGGAATGCAGCATGAGAGTGCCTTGTTTGTGCATGTACATCGGCTTTAGGCCGAAAGCAGGAGTATGCAGTTCATTTCAAAATTTGCATTTCCCGTGCAGTCTCTAATGGAATGCTTGCAAATACTTTTAGATTTGCCAGAATGCAGTCCAAAACACCTATTGCATTTGTACTGGAGGTCTCCTCCTTAATCTTGATTTGCCCTATTCAGTTGTTTATGTTTCTCAAAGGAACTCCTTGGCTTTTATCTCTGAGTTGCAGACAGAAGCTGAAAGCAGTGGCCTTAGAAACAAGGATTTTGGCAAAAAAGCAAGTGCCTAGGGGTAAAGAAACTCAGGATATTTCAGCACGCACAGTGTTTCGACAATGGCTCAAATTGTCATGGAACAATAATTTAAAAACATTGCCAAGATCATAGTCTCAATAAATTCATGGTAAAACTGGCTTGTCAAATTCTGCTTAGTAGGAATAGGTAAATTGCTTCAGGGCCTTTTCTTTTGAAAGGATGAATGGTAATTATCATTTAAATATCTCTTCCTCAGATTTTACAGTTTTATAGCCAAGGATGATAAACAGCAACAGTCAGTACCTCAGTGGTGCTCACATGTTCAAAATACTTAGCAGACACTAAGTAGAACCTGGGGATCTGGGATGTGCAGTGTCACTGGGATTGCAACTAGGAGACTACACACTACAAAGATTTGTTTCTTGTGATCTGTCCAATAGCTTTTCTTGAATATTTAGCAGCCTACTCACTTCCCAGGACAGATTGCCATTAATGGCATTGATTAGTGTTGTAACTGGTTTTCTTAGGTTGACAGCCACAATTGACTCCACGATGCCTACTATTCTGTTTCTCCTATGCACTTTTGTGACAGAAAAGCCAGCATTCTGACAATATTGATGAGACCCAAAATGGAAGGAGGAAAAATAATTTCAAAATTTTGAGTTGATTAAAGGTGCTCTCTTGTCTGTATTTTCTGAAATTCCCACATTCAACCATTTGAATGTTGATCTTTGTTGCAAATAGGCTGTCTTACACAATATTCACCAAAGAAGACACACTTAAAGATGCAAATCAGGCTGAGATGAACTTCCTATTACTAAAGCAACTACAATTTGAAATTATTATTCCATCAAACAAAATACTTAGGCAATGCAGTCTATGCATTGATGTTTAGAAAGTGTACCAATTTCCTTTTTTCTTTACATGATGTTACAGAACTGTGGTCATCTTATTAGCAATCATTTAAAATATCACTATTAAATTATTTTCCAGTATCTCATGCATGTCTAAATCTTAAACATTTTCTGGAGTTTTGTGATTCAACAGAAGCAAGTTTAAAACTCTATTGCACTTCATTTATGCACATAATTGTTTATGCTAAACTTTTCCCTCAAAACTTATGACCCTTTTAGTACATATTTTAAGGCTGTTTTATCACTACTACAATAGTAACAATGCTATAAGACATCCATGCTGAGATGATAGTATCATAGTAACAGCCTGAAAAATGTCTTAGAAACCAGAGTCTATCTGATAAGATTGATAATTCAATTAAACTTTCTTGATATAGTTGAAATAAAGTACCTGCACTGGGACAAGCCACCCAGAAACTAAGGTACATCAACCAAATACCAGCACTATCGTAGACTAAAGTAGAATAGAACAATACAATTGACACAATAACAGGTAACTAAGAGGGATATTGTGAAGATTAAATGAAATAACATTTTGGTGGGAACCAAGTTAATAAAGGTTCTTAATTTTACCTATACCCTTCTAAATAAATGCCCCTCATACTCCCTGAGTACTAGTGTATTGGGGGTGTGGGTGGAGCAAAAGAGAAAACTAGTGTGGTGCATTTAAAAAATGCATTATTTGTTGTAATGTCATGTATAGGTTAGCATAAAATTGTTTCAAGGAAATGTAACAACCTTAACAAAGAAAAACAATAGATGGATTTTTATTTGTTTGTTTGTTTCTTCCAGTTTTACTGGGATATAATTGACATACAGCACTGTGTAAGTTTAAGGTGTACAGCATAATGATTTGACACATACATCATGAAATGATTACCACAATAAATTCAGTGAATATCCATTATCTCATATAGATACAAAGTAAAAAGAAAAATAATTTCTTATGATGAGAACTCAGGATTTACTATTTGTTTTTAATAGATGGATTTTAGATTAGTGCTAATCACTTTACATGGATAGTCATTATATTCTTACACAAAAATGTTGAGATAAGCACTATTACTATATCCATTGTAAAGAGGTAAAAATTGAGGCTCAGAGATTATGTAATTTGCCCAGAGACACAGAACCAGTAATTTGAACTCAGTTCTCTTTGATTCCACAGCATATACTCATAATTGCCATACATACTGCTTCTCAACAAAAAGGAAGTGATTCATTCAGCAAGAAATATCAGGTTGTAATTTCACTAAAATTAATAACTCTGATAAAGAAGTAAAATGCCTTAAAATTGATTTATAGACCAGAACTGGGGTTATTTTAGCCCTCAGAAGAGAAGGTTTGTGTGCAAGAGCAGATAGCTATCTTTATATATGTGTTAGTCTGCTACAAGGAAAGGGGAGAATTATTTCAGGTGTTTCCTTTAGTAGGGTGCTTCAGACCTGCTAGAACCAAAGGATGGAAGTTCTAGTAAGGCAAATATTGGCTGAATACAGTGAAACAAAACAAAACATTACACCTTCTAACAAACAAGGCTTTCCAAAGATGTCAAAGTTGAAGGATAGACAATAAGACTGTATTAGAGATGTTAGAAGTAATTTATGTCACCTTTCTCTCCCAACTGAAGGGAGATTTAAAGCCCCTCTAACCTTTGGATTTTATGGTTTCCAGCTTTATTGACAGACACTTGAGCTTCATGCCATTATTTTCTTAGGCAAAAAGTTATCAATAAAATAATGTTATTCCTGTTTTTAAGTGAAAGCATATTATTGTAAACTAGAGCATCAAAATTTGGGAAACAATTTGTATCATGATTTTATAAAAGTTTATAAAGAGTACTGTTTTTGGTATACTTCAACCTATAAAGGTGTTTTAAGGGTTTACCTAATCATAAATTTCCTCCGTGAAATAGTTCTTCTAGTATATATCAGAGAAACACATTTTATAAGGGATGTAGCTTTAAGTGGAAGGAGTGACAATGTTTACAAACTTATTTCTCTATGATATTTTCTCCCTTTTTTTCCTATTTTCATTTGTTTTTGTTGTTCTGTGCCATGTGTTTGTGAAACTGAATCCCCCTAAAACTGAGTTCCTCTGCCAAGTTTCTGATTAACCTCTGTATCCAAAATATTATTCCCTTTCTTGTCTAACACCTGTTCTCCTCACGATTGAGGAGAATCAAAGAAAAGGAGGGATTGAAATTGAGCAGGATCCTGTGGGGACTTCACAGACATAAAAGCTTTTCCATGTTCCCATTTCTTGTTTGCAGGAAAAAGGTTTCAGCCTCCTAGACCTTCTCTGAGTTCCAGAGGGCAGATTCAAACAGTTACTAATAAAGACAATGGGGAAATACAGAAGGAAACAATGGTGTAATATGGGGCCTGGTCCTGGTTCCTTCTCTGGGAATGTGCATAATAATTAGATGCATATCTGTGAGATTTTCTACAGGAACTAAGGCCTCCACCCAGGTGGAAGATGGTAACTTCAGACTGAGCAAAACCATGACTGGTTGGAACCAGAAGGCTGATTGTTGATATTCCTGGAACACCACTCTCTTACCTCACCACCAACCAATCAGAGGAGGATCACACACCCTGCAGCCCTCCCCCTAAATTTTGCCTATAAAAACTGCTTCCCTGAAACCCATTGGGGAGTTCTGGTCTTTTGAGCATGAGCCACCCATTCTCCTTGCATGGCCCTGCAATAAAACTTTCTCTGCTCCAAACTCCGATGTTTGGTTTCGCTGTGCGTTGGGCACATGAACTTGGGTTTGACAACATTTGGTGCAGCAGACTACACCTGGAATTATCTTCTGCTTAGAAATTCAAGTCTTCCTCCTATTCTTAGCTTAACAGGACTAGGAGTGAAGTCTAAAAGAAAAGAAGCAGGAAATGGAATACTTAAGTCAGCTGGGCTTGAGGCTTTTCTCCCTAAAACACTTTCACCACTCTTACCTTTCCAAAACATGCTCAGCCGTCAGAATACTAAGATATGGGATGCCAATGTTAGGCCCTAATCCTTGTGTAAACTAAAGCTAGAATGAAAAATTGATTCTTTAGTTTAGTTCATGGTAGTGGATCAATGTCAGTAGTTTTGACCAATGCACCAAGGTGCTATAAAATGCTAACAATGGGAGAAACTGAGTGTGGGATATAGGGACACTCTGTGTACTATCTTCACAACTTGTCTGTAAATCTAAAATTATTCCAAAATAAAAAGTTTGCTTAAAAAATAGATCTTTAAAAAACTCATACACATAGTACAGTTCACTTTGTAAGAGTAGGCAATCATAAGAATTTGAGGTCTAAGCTTCAGCTGGGACTAGCATACATTTTTCCTGCACATGCCTTAAGGGCAAGGAAGTAATGTTAGGTGGGGATTAAATAATTCAACTTTGTATCTATCCCTTTTTCCCTCAGGGACATAATAACATTTATATTTTTTTCTTGTTGATTATGGGAAACACATTACAAAAGTATTCTTTACCCTGGACCAATGTGCTTAGGGCAAAAGGAACAGGGTTATACTTGGGAATAATGACTGGGCTATACTTACTTTTACATCTGTATCCCAATAAAACCACCATGTACTGAGTGCTTAATCTGATTGCCCTCATGCTGGTTGTGACAGAAATTAGAAATCCTAGAATGCCCTGAGAGCTCAAAGTGTTCATCAGCAACTTGGACCTTCTAGTCTTAGCCATAATTACTCTGGGTATCTCAGCTGACTCAGACAATTTTGATTAAAAATAAAATAGGGCAACTTTAGAAAAGTTATTAGATTTGTACATACTCAAGTCTCTATAATAAATCATTCTCATTATCACCCTTTAAGAATAGATTTGGCTGCTCTTCTTCAAGTATACCAGCATTACAATGAAAGCAAAACATTCTGCTATTAGGCTTGTATGAAAGACTCAAATACTAAAAAACATATCTTTTGTGAAAAGGAAACAATTCACCTATTCAGGCTAAAGATGTACTCCTTAAAGGAGGTCAAGAAAATCCCCAGGGTGCCAAAGTGTTTTCAGGAATGACAGGCTCCCTTTAGCTCTCTAGAAAATATACAACTTTTCTCACAGGTAATGCCTCCCAAACATGTTAAATTCAAGCCTTCAAAGAGCAATTGAAAGAGCTTGACTAAATTTCAAATGTAAAGGTAGGGAAGTGGAAGCTACTTTAAATAGAGATGAAATCTGAAGAGAACCTTCTTTGTTTGGCCAGTGGAAAGGTTCCAGAGGGGTGTGTGATTGGTAAATAAACTATATATATTTGTCTTTACTTTATGGGAAAAGCCCTGGTAGAATATATTGCCCACGGGGTTCCGTGGACAGTTTATGCTGCTGCCCAAATGACTGATAATTTTCTTGTGGAATAAGGGGAGGGTGAGCAGATATAGAGGCTGCACTGCACCAACACTGTAGATGGTTTGTGTAAATGAAGACAGAAAACAAAACTGAGAGTGTGCAATTTACCAGTAAAACAAATGAATTGATGGACATTTTAAGGTTGGTTTCAAGAAGGGAGAATGGAAATAGGATGCTCATAAAATCCTTATCTAAGTATATTATAGGATTTGTTAGAAAAGTACTTTCTAAATGAAAGAAATAAAACAATTATTTATAAAGCTAGGCATTTGAGCTATAGCAGAGACAAGCAAGTAAAGAACATTCAAAAAATTCTGGTTATGGAAGCAAATGTATCAAGATCTATAATGTACATTTTATATAACTTATAAAACTCAGAGTGTTTACTCAGAGATGCCTTACCTGAGCAAATACTTAAACAAACATCAAACCCTTTGACCAGGAAATTCTATTACTAGGTATCCATTCTACAGAAATATTTACACATGCACTCAAAAGATGCATGTGTAAAGATGTTCATTGCCACATTGACTGTCATAGCAAAAATATAGAAACCACCTGAATGTTTGTTAACAAAGAAATATTTAAATATAGCTGTTATGGTCTGAATGTTTGTGTCCCCTCAAAATTCATATGTTGAAATCCTAACCCTCAAGGTGATGATATTAGGAGGTGGGACTTTGGGAGATGATAAGATCATGAGGATAAGCCCTCATGACTGGGATTACTGCCCTTATAAAATAGACCTCAGAGAGTTAGTTTGCCCCCCTTCCACCATGTGAGGATACAGTGAAAAGACAGCCATCTATGAACCAGAAGCAGGTCCTCACAAGATTCATTCATGAATCTGTCAGGCATCCTGATCTTGGACTCCACAGCCTCCAGAACTGTGAGAAATAAATTTCTGTTATTTATAAACTACTCAGTTTATGGTATTTTGTTATAGCAGCTCAAGTGGACTAAGACAATGATATACCTCATAGCTGTTTACAAAAATAAAGTACCAACATGGAAAGATTGTTAACATATTATGTAATTATGAAATCAAGTGACAGTACAATATATTTAGTTTGGTGCCATTTATGTAAAAAAACACTAAGTTATATATTTGTATATGTATGTAATATCAGGTAACATGTATGGAGCACTTTTGAGGGGAAGATTAGCATATAGTACAGTAGTTAAGAATGTGAACTTTGTAGAATAGTGGTTACCAGAGATGGGTAGATGGGGGAAATTGGGACATGTTGGTCAAAGGGTGCGAAGTTGCAGTTATGGAGGATGAGTAAGTCTAGGGATCCAAAATACTGAATGACTGTGGTTAATCATATGGTATTTAATACTGGAAATTTGCTAAGAGAGTACATTTCAAGTGTTCTTATCACAAAAGAAAAGAATAGTATCTATGTGAGATGTTAATTTGCTTGACTAATAATCATTTCACTACATATATAAAATTATTATGTTGTACTCCTTAAATATACAGATTTTTTTAATTTAAAAAAGAATGTGAACTCTGGAGCCAGACTTCCTGGGCTTCACAAACTAGTCCTTCCATTTATTAGCACTATCACCTTGAGCAAGTTATTTAACCCCTTTGTGCCTTAGTTTCTTCACCTAAAAAAGGGAGACCATAACTGTGATGGTTAAATAGAGTAATGCATGAAAAGTGCTTGGCACATAGTAAGTGCTAAATAAATGTTAGTTATTGTTTTATGGACTATACATGTTAAGTGACTTCTATGCATTTATCTTCATAGCATAGCTACTCCGTGAAGTTAATATTAGTATTATCCTCATTTTGCAGAGGAGGACATTGATAGGGAAAGGTGAACCAGCTTTTCTAAGGTCACATAGTTGGTAAACCTTGGAGGTCATATTTGAACCCAATATCTGATTCCAATAGTTGTGCTTTTAACCATTACTCTATTCTTCCTCTCCACACACACACACACATGCACACATAGGTCTAGAAAAATATCTAATAGTTGTTAAATTTGGATGGGCAGTGGAGTAATAATACTGAAAGGGGACCACTATTTTCTACTCAATATACTTCTATAGCCTTGTGAGAGATATTCAAGTTTTACATGTGTAACTTAAATAATAATTAATAATAAAGAATCAAAGCATCATAGTAAATAAGTGTAAATGTATTTAATATAGTTAATTTGGGATACAAATTTAACAACTTCTGTTTATTAAAAGACACCATCAAAACAGTGAAACGGCAAGGCACAGAATGGTAGAAGATATTTACAATACATAAAGCTAACAAAGACTAGTAGACAGAAAATACAAAGAAATCCTACAAAGCAGTAAGAATGAGATAGAAAAATAGGAAAATCAACAAAATATTTGAAATGAAACTTTAGAAAGAAGAAATACAAATGGCTAATAACCATAAGGAAATGCTTTTGAACTCACTAATATTCATGGTATGCAAATTAAAACCACAATGAGATATACATTGAGAACATCAGTGACTAAAGTTTTGTGTTTTGTTTTCTAGAATGTCTTTATTAGCTAGTACAAGAATTACAGTCTTTTAAACTTGTTTTTTGGAAAGCAAAGTTGCAGTGCTTTAAAATTGAGGATGCTTGCAGCTGCTCTGTACTCTTACTGAGTCATTACCTATTTGATGAGTGCATACCAGTGATCTGGGTTATTCAAACCTACTTAACTGAAGAAGGGATCACTGAGCAGGTCAGTGAGCTGTCCCCCAATTAAGGCAATGTATATTTATTTATTTAATAAGTTTTTTCCTTTGCCACAAATTCAGCTAAAAGCCTTCACTCCTCTGCCATAAGTTTTGATTGAGGATCCTAAAAATGCATTGAATGACATATTTTATGTGAGCACCAGTGCATAATAATTCAGGTAAATGTACACAGAATTGTTCATCATTTCCTGGATAAAAAGTAGATCATCATTACTCCACAGTAATAATTTATTCTGGTTGAAGGACACTAAGATCCAGAGAGTTTTGGTCAGCTTATGGCTTCTGTCTGGCCATTAAATTACACTTCAAAGTCTCCTCATTCCCATTGACAGAATGTGTGAGAAGAGTCTACATTCACGCTTGCATAACCTTTGCCATCAAAGCACTTTACCAGCTTTTATTCTATCAGTTCATCTATATATGACATTTGCCATGTCTTTCTCTGTAGTGAGAGCATAGCTTATAACTAATGTCTCTGAAATCCCCTGAGTACAGAATGCCTGATAATAAAAAGGAAATTCTGATATTTCATAGCTCCCTGACACAATAACTACCAGAAGGCTCAAGCTAGAAGAAATGCTGCGTGCTAAGACCCTTTCAGGCTGAAGATTTTATTACTAAGAGCCACAGGTGAATATCAGGAGCCTTAAGTTCTGTGCCTAGCTCCAACTCTTACTAGATTTCACATCATGGACAGGTCACCAAAACTTTGATATTCTATTTCTTAACTGGTAAAATCTAAGTAATATTAAGAGGTTTGATGCTAGCCTGGATTTGCCAATATGAAAATCACAGGTTGGACTGGATTAGACTAGAAATCATAGGAAAGACTAGATGTGTTTAAAATTATTTTAAAATTTACTGTTAGTTTAAGTTTGTTGAAAGAAATATTTTGCCTAGCTGGAAAGGGACTATTACATTGCAAAAAGTTCTATAGAAGAAAAAGGGAAGATTTCAGAGCTTTATAAGGAGAAACACACATTCCACTTTATACAATAAGATACTAAGTAAGATTCTCTAGAATCTCAATTCTGCCTCTGCAAATAGGAAGTTTTTGGCCTCTGGCAAGTTACTCAGCTTCTAAGTGAAAATATCATTTTAGATGATTATTAACATCCTTTTCATTGTTACTCAAAATCTCAAATATTTTAATTTAAAAGTATAATATTGCCTCCAATTGGCACATAGTCCCTTAGATTAACTTATGTAGTTTTTTTTTTTTTTTAAGAGGATGGTGCCTGGTAATAGTTACATCTTGAAGATCTGTGCTGAATCTCACATATCTATTAGGACTCACAGAAGCAAACAGCTGATCTCGATTGGAATCACTATTACTTTAGGAGTCATTATTCAGATAAAACAGCTTTAAAACTGCAAACACTTTTACCATGCTAAGAAGAGATTCAGAAGATTAGTAGAAAGAAGGTATATTTGGATACTTTATTTGAGATCTGTAACCCCATAGGTAAAATAAAGGGCTAAGGGATTGAGAATGGAAGAAGGTATGTTTTGGCCATGTGCTACCAGCTTGAATGTAGCCAAGATGAATAGTGACACAGAGCTATTATCATCTGTTAGCTGTTTTGTGGCCTATAAACAATATGTTAGCAGTCTCATTTCGAGCCCAGATGGTTTGAAAGCCCACCTTGCAAACAATGTTAATGTGGTTGGCACAAAATGACACCTTTTTGGCAGAAGAAATCTCAAGGATCAAGTGTATGCATATGCAACTTTTTGGTTTCCTTCTGTAAGACTTTCCCACAGACTCAGGCAAAATACCACAAAGAGACCTGATCCAGTACTTCTCATGTTTAGGGCACACAATTAAGGACTTCGCTGAATTTCTAGAAGTGTTCATCAGCAATATTTTTTCTGACTAGAACAATATTTCTGAAGGATACAAAAAGTGAATGGAGTAGAAGTCAAGAGAAAGAGCAGTAACAAAAAGGATGTCCACAGTGGAAGGATTTAATTAGCTGATCAGATACAATTCACATCTTGGTAACTGCAATGAGGTGATACATTACTATAAGAAGCACAAAAAAATCCCTTTAATATTGCAAAAGACTAATTTTTTTCTAAATTGTATTTTAAATGATGAGAAAAGCTAATTCCTTACACTAAATTTAGGTTGATTCCTTTTGAAAAGGTAGCAGCTTTGAAAGGTTAATAGTCACCCCGTTCTTTCTTTTGTTATTCATATTTTTCTGCATAAAGTGAGGTACATAGGCAACAAAAATTGATATATAAAAAATGTATTTAATGTGTTCACATTTGCTTTTGTTTGCATTTGAATTTGTAAGTAAGTTCTTAATTATCATGACTGAGCCTGATTGCTGCCCAATCCCTTTAGAGATCCTATACCAACTTTCAGTGAGGCAATTAGAGGGTTAGAGACCAGAGCCAAAAAAAAAAAAAGTGGATTAGAAGATAATAGAGGAGCAATATTTTATTGTTTAAAAATTTAAGGGGGCTGAGGAGAAGATGGTGGAAGAGTAAGATGTGGAGATCACCTTCCTCCCCACAGATACATCAGAAATACATCTACACATGGAACTGCCCCTATAGAACACCCACTGAATGCTGGCAGAAGACCTCAGACCTCCCAAAAGGCAAGAAACTCCCCACGTACCTGGGTAGGGCAAAAGAAAAAAAAATAACAGAGACAAAAGAATAGGGACGGGACCTGCACCACTGGGAGGGAGCCCTGAAGGAGGAAAGGTTTCCACATACTAGGAAGCCCCTTCGCAGGTGGAGACTGCGGGTGGCGGAGAGGGGAAGCTTCAGCGCCATGGAGGAGAATGCAGCAACAGGGTTGCGGAGGGCAAAGCGGAGAGATTCCAGCACAGAGGACTGGTGATGACCAGCACTCAGCAGCCCGAGAGGTTTGTCTGCTCACCCGCCGGGACGGCCGGGGGCTGGGAGCTGAGGCTCAGGCTTCAGAGGTCGGATTCCAGGAAGAGGACTGGGGCTGGCGGCGTGAACACAGACTGAAGGGGGCTAGTGCACCACAGCTAGCCGGGAGGGAGTCTGGGAAAAAGTCTGGAGCTGCGGAAGAGGCAAGAGACTTTTCTTCCCTCTTTCTTTCCCAGTGCGTGAGGAGAGGGGATTAAGAGTGCCACTTAAAGGAGCTCCAGAGACGGGCGTGAGCCATGGTGATCAGCGCAGTACCCAGAGATGGGCATGAGATGCTAAGGCTGCTGCTACAGCCACGAAGAAGCCTGTGTGTGAGCACAGGTCACTCTCCACACCCCCCTTCCTGGGAGCCTGTGCAGCCTGCCACTGCCAAGGTCCCATGATCCAGGGACAACTTCCCTGGGAGAAAGCACAGCACGCATCAGGCTGCTGAAAAGTCATGGTGGCCTCTGCTGCCGAAGGCTCGCCCCGCATTCCATACCCCTCCCTCCTTCCTGTCCTGAGTGAGCCAGAGCCACCGATTCAGCAGCTCCTTTAACCCTGTCCTATCTGAGAAAAGAACAGATGTCCCTCAGGCGACCTGCATGCAGAGGCAGAGCCAAATCCAAATCTGAACACTGGGAGCTGTGTGAACAAAGAAGGGAAAGGGAAATTTCTCCCAGAAGCCTCAGGAGTAGTGGATTAAAGGTCCACAATCAACTTGATGTACCCTGCATCTGTGGAATACCTGAATAGACAACGAATCATCCCAAATTGAGGAGGTGGGCATTGGGAGCAAGTTATATTATTTTTTCCTCTTTTCCTCTTTTTGTGAGTGTGTATCTGTATGCTTCTGTGTGAGATTTTGTCTGTATAGCTTTGCTTTTGCCATTTGTCCTAGGGTTCTGTCAACCCATTTTATTTTTCTTTTTTACTTAAAAATTTTTTTTTCTTAATAATAATTTTTTTATTTTAATAACTTTATTTTATTTTATTTTATTCTATCCTCTTTCTTTCTATTTTTTCTCCCTTTTATTCTGAGCCGTGTGGATGAAAGGCTATTGGTGCTCCAGGATGGAGTCAGTGCTGTGCCTCTGAAGTGGGAGAGCAAACTTCAGGACACTGGTCCACAAAAGACCACCCAGCTCCACATAATATCAAATGATGAAAATCTCCCACAGATCTCCATCTCAACACCAAAACCCAGCTTCACTCAATGACCAGCAAGCTACAGTGTTGGACACCCTATGCCAAAAAACAAGCAAGACAGGAACACAGCCCCATCCATTAGCAGAGAGGCTGCATAAAATCATAAAAAGGTCACAGACACCCCAAAACACACCATCAGATGTAGACCTGCCAAACAGAAAGACAAGATCCTGCCTTATCCACCAGAACACAGGCACTAGTCCCCTCCACCATGAAGCCTACACAACCCGCTGAACCAACCTTAGCCACTGGGGATAGACACCAAAAACAATGGGAACTACAAACCTGCAGCCTGCAAAAAGGAGACCCCAAACACAGTAAGATAGGTAAAATGAGAAGACAGAAAAACACACAGCAGATGAAGGAACAAGGTAAAAACCCACCAGACCTGACAAATGAAGAGGAAATAGGCAGTCTACCTAAAAAAGAATTCAGAATAATGATAGCAAAGATAACCCAAAATATTGGAAATAGAATAGAGAAAATGCAAGAAAGACTTAACAAGGACCTAGAAGAATGAAAGAGGAAACAAGCAATGATGAACAACACAATAAATGAAATTAAAAATACTCTAGAAGGGATCAATAGCAAAATAACAGAGGCAGAAGAACGGATAAGTGACCTGGAAGATAAAGTAGTGGAAATAACTACTGCAGAGCAGAATAAAGAAAAAGGAATGAAAAGAACTGAGGACAGTCTCAGAGACCTCTGGGATAACATTAAATGCACAAAAATTTGAATTATAGGGGTCCCAGAAGAAGAAGAGAAAAAGAAAGGGACTGAGAAAATATTTGAAGAGGTCATAGTTGAAAACTTCCATAATATGGGAAAGGAAATAGTTATACAAGCCCAGGAAGCACAGAGAGTCCCATACAGGATAAATCCAAGGAGAAATACGCCAAGACACATATTAATCAAACTGTCAAAAATTAAATACAAAGAAAACATATTAAAAGCAGCAAGGGTAAAACAACAAATAACACACAAGAGAATCCCCATAAGATTAACAGCTGATCTTTCAGCAGAAACTCTGCAAGCCAGAAGGGAGTGGCTGGACATATTTAAAGTGATGAAGGAGAAAAACCTACCAACAAGATTACTCTACCCAGTAAGGATCTCATTCATATTTGATGGAGAAATTAAAATCTTTACAGACAAGCAAAAGCTGAGATAGATCAGCACCACCAAACCAGCTATACAACAAAAGCTAAAGGAAAACACTAGGCAAGAAACACAAGAGAAGGAAAAGATCTACAATTACAAAAACAAAACAATTAAGAAAATGGAAAAGGAATATGCATATCGATAATTACCTTAAATGTAAGTGGATTAAATACTCCCACCAAAAGACACAGACTGGCTGAATGGATACAAAAACAAGACCTGTATATATGCTGTCTACAAGAGACCCACTGCAAACCTAGGAACACACAGACACTGAAAGTGAGTGGATGGAAAAAGATATTCCATGCAAATGGAAATCAAAAGAAAGCTGGAGTAGCAATTCTCATATCAGACAAAATAGATTTTAAAATAAAGACTATTACAAGTGACAAAGAAGGACACTACATAATGATCAAGGGATCGATCCCAGAAGAGGTTATAACAATTGTAAATATTTATGCACCCAACATAGGAACACCTAAGTACATAAGGCAAATACTAACAGCATAAAAGGGGGAACTGACAGTAACACAATCATACTAGGGGTATTTAACAGCCCACTTTCACCAATGGACAGATCATCCAAAATGAAAATAACTAAGGAAGCACAAGCTTTAAATGATACATTAAACAAGATGGACTTAATTGATATTTATAGGACACTCCATCCAAAAACAACAAAATACACATTTTTCTCAAGTGCTCATGGAACATTCTCCAGGATAGATCATATCTTGGGTCACAAATCAAGCCTTGGTAAATTTAAGAAAATTGAAAGCTTATCAAGTATCTTTTCCAACCACAATGCTATGAGACTAGACATCAATTACAGGAAAAGACCTGTAAAAAATACAAACACATGGAGGCTAAACAGCACACTAATTAAAAACCAAGTGATCACTGAAGAAATCAAAGAGTAAATCAAAAAATAACCTAGAAACAAATGACAATGGAGACACAATGACCCAAAACCTATGGGATACAGCAAAAGCAGTTCTAAGAGGGAAGTTTATAGCAATACAATCCTATCTTAAGAAAGAGGAAACATCTCAAATAAACAACCTAACCTTGCACCTAAAGCAATTAGAGAAAGAAGAACAAAATACACCCATAAAGTTCAGATCAGAAATAAATGAAAAAGAAGGAAATGATAGCAAAGATCAAGAAAAGTAAAGTCAGGTTCTTTGAGAAGGTAAACAAAATTGATAAACCATTAGCCAGACACATCAAGAACAAAAGGGAGAAGACTCAAATAAATAGAAATAGAAATGAAAAAGGAGAAGTTAACAACTAACACTGCAGAAATACAAAGGATCATGAGAGATATCTACAAGCAATAAATGGACAAACTGGAAGAAATGGATAAATTCTTAGAAATGCACAACCTGCCGAGACTGAACCAGGAAGAAATAGAAAATATGAACAGACCAATCACAAGCACTGAAATTGGAACTGTGATTAAAAATTTTCCACGAAGCAAAAGCGCAGGACCATATGGCTTCACAGTCGAATTCTATCAAATGTTTGGAGAAAAGCTAACACCTGTCCTTCTCAAACTCTTCCAAAATATAGCAGAGGGTGGAACACTCCCAAACTCATTCTACGAGGCCACCATCACCCTGATACCAAAACCAGACAAAGATATCACAAAGAAAGAAAACAACAGGCCAATATCCCTGATGAACATAGATGCAAAAATACTCAACAAAATATTAGCAAATAGAATCCTGCAGCACACAGAAAGGATCATACACCATGATCAAGAGGGGTTTATTCCAGGAATGCAAGGATTCCTAAATATATGCAAATCAATCAACGTGATACACCTTATTAACAATTTGAAGGAGAAAAACATATAATCATTTCAATAGATGCAGAGAATACTTTCAACAGAATTCAACACGCATTTATGATAAAAACCCTGCAGAACGTAAGCATAGAGGGAAATGTCCACAACATAATAAAGGCCATATATAACAAACCCACAGCCAACATCATCCTCAGTGTAGAAAAACTGAAACCATTTCCACTAAGATCAGGAAGAAGACAAGTTTGCCCACTCTCACCACTAGCATTCAACATAGTTTTGGAAGTTTTAACCACAGCAATCAGAGAAGAAAAAAAAAAAGAAATCCAAATCAGAAAAAAAGAAGTAAAACTGTCCGTATTTGAAGATGACATGACACTATACATAGAGTATCCTAAAGATGCTACCAGAAAGCTACTAGAGCTAACCAATGAATTTGGTGAAATAGAAGGATACAAAAATAAGGCACAGAAATCTCTTGCATTCCTATACACTAATGATGAAAAATCTGAAAAAGAAATTAAGGAAACACTCCCATTTACCACTGCAACAAAAATAATAAAATACCTAGGAATAAACCTACCTAAGGAGACAAAAGACCAGTATGCAGAAAATTATAAGACACTGATGAGAGTAATTAAAATGATACAAATAGATGGAGAGATATACCATGTTTTTGGATTTGAAGAATCAACATTGTAAAAATGACTCTACTACCCAAAACAATCTACAGATTCAATGCAATTCCTATCAAACTACCACTGGCATTTTTCACAGAACTAGAACAAGAAATTTCACAATTTGTATGGAAACACAAAAGACCCCAAATAGCCAAAACACTCTTGAGAACGAAAAACAGAGCTGGAGGAACCAGTCCCCCTAACTTCAGACTATACTATAAAGCTACAGTAATCAAGACAGTATGGTACTGGCACAAAACAAGAAATATAGATCAATGGAATAGGATAGAAAGCCCAGAGATAAACCCACGCACATATGGTCACCTTATCTTTGATAAAGGTGGCAAGAATATACAGTGGAAAAAAGCCTCTTCAATAACTGGTGCTGGGGAAACTGGACAGGTACATGTAAATGTATGAAATTAGAACACTCCCTAACACCATACACAAAAATAAACTCAAAATGGATTAAAGACCTAAATGTAAGGTCAGACACTATCAAACTCTTAGAGGAAAACATAGGCAAAACACTCTGTGACATAAATCACAGCAAGATCCTTTTTGACCCACCTCCTAGAGAAATGGAAATAAAAACAAAAATAAACAAATGGGACCTAATGAAACTTGAAAGCTTTTGCACAACAAAGGAAAACATAAACAAGACAAAAAGACAACCCTCAGAATGGGAGAAAATATTTGCAAATGAAGCAACTGTCAAAGGATTAATCTCCCCAATTTACAAGCAGCTCATGTAGCTCAATATCAAAAAAAAAAAAAAAAAAACCCAATCCAAAAATGGGCAGAAGACCTAAATAGACATTTCTCCAAAGAAGATATACAGATTGCCAACAAACACATGAAAAAATGCTCAACATCATTAATCATTAGAGAAATGTAAGTCAAAACTACAATGAGATATCATCTCACACCAATCAGAATGGCCATCATCAAAAACTCTAGAAACTATAAATGCTGGAGAGGGTGTGGAGAAAAGGGAACACTCTTGCACTGCTGGTGGGAATGTAAATTGATACAGTCACTATGGAGAACAATATGGAGGTTCCTTATAAAACTAAAACTAGAACTACCATATGATCCAGCAATCCCACTACTGAGCATATACCCTGAGAAAACCATAATTCCAAGTCATGTACCAAAATATTCATTGAAGCTCTATTTACAATAGCCAGGATATGGAAGCTACCTAAGTGTCCATCAACAGATGAATGGATAAAGGAGACGTGGCACATATATACATTGGAATATTACTCAGCCATAAAGAGAAACGAAAATGAGTTATTTGTAGTGAGGTGGATGGACCTAGAGTCTGTCATACAGAGTGAAGTAAGTCAGAAAGAGCAAACAAATACTGTATGCTAACAATATATATATGGAATCTAAGAAAAAAATTTAAAAAGTCATGAAGAACCTAGGGGTAGGATGGGAATAAAGACACAGACATACTAGAGAATGGGCTTGAGGATATGGGGAGCAGGAAGGGTAAGCTGTGACAAAGTGAGAGAGTGGCATGGGCATATATACAGTATCACATGTAAAATAGATAGCTAGGTGGAAGCAGCTGCATAGCACAGGGAGATCAGCTTGGTGCTTTGTGACCACCTAGAGGGGTGGCATAGGGAGGGTGGGAGGGAGGCAGACACAAGAGGGAAGAGATATGGGAACATATGTATATGTATAACTGATTCACTTTGTTATAACGCAGAAACTAACACACCATTGTAAAGCAATTATACTCCAATAAAGATGTTAAAAAAATAGAAAATAAGTAAATAAATAAATAAAAATTTTAAATGGTTTTCCTATCAACCAACAATTGCCACCCCATTTTCCCGATTGATGGAAAGACGAACAAGGAAAAATTAAGAAGATTGCTGTTTGATTAACAGGATTCTCAATAACGATCAGGGAAAGAAGAAAAAAGAAAAGCAGCAAATTTCATCCTTTCTCATGTCCATTTGAAACATCACAATTAATTATATGATGAGGAAGATAATCCAAATGCCACATATATTTTAAACTTCGTTAATTTTCATATTGAAATTCTTACGAAATTCTGAACATTAATTTATATTAAACCATGGGACAAAAATACAACAGAAAAGTAAATAATATTTTGATCATTAATTACAGAATATTTGTTTATAGACTACTTTTATTTCTTATATTAAAGTTCACCATGATCCCTTTTTCTTGAGCTTTAGAGACATGCCTGATAAATATTATCAAGTGATTAGCTAAAATTTTTAGTATCTTTTTATAAGTTGTATTGTGTCATGTTTCATATAATTTGGTTTTCACTGAATGTCTTTTTATACTACAATTTCCTTTAAAAGAATAAGCGTATCATTTTGAAAAAAGAAAAAATAATAACTTTAAACTTCTAAATTGTGTCAAAACCAAAATGTGAAAAACCTGCATGAAGGGAAGGAAAAACTCTACAAGAGAACGTTAATAATAGGTTAGAGTATGTGTAGAGACACACCATTCTTTGATGAGAAGGCAACAACATTTTGTTGTAAATTCTCCCAACATTGATTTTAATACGTAAAACAATCTTAATGAAATTAAATCTTGCTTTCTAGAGCTTTACAAAGTTATTTAATTTAAATATTTATTTTAAGACTCTTATATGTATATATAACCTTATATAAGTGAGATAGAATTATAACATATGACATGTATGCTTCTTTAGAGTAGAAGTTTACCACTTTTTGGCTTTTCTTGCTTGGCATTTAACTTACCTCTCCTTGTTCTCTCCTCTTCTCACTCTATCTAAATGATATCCTCCATAAATTATATTAAAACCTATTATGCTATGCATAATTCCATATTTTTCATACTTATATACACAAATACAAATGTACACACATATGGAGTGGTTTGGACATGGTTTTACAAAAATATTATACCATACCTACTTTCTGCATCTTTACTTTTTCATTAAACTATATGTCATGGCAATCTCTCCAAGTAAACAGTTATAGCTGTAATTTATTATTTTTAATGGCCACATAAGTTTCCATGGTGTTGACAGACTCTAAGTATATTCAGTCATTTTTTTTCTTGGTAGATGTTCAATTTGTTTTCGATTTAATTGCACTACAAATAATGCTCTAATAAAGGCTTCATGACGTATATCCTTATTGCTGCTTCTGTTTCTAAGGGATAGAACTCTAAAATGGAATTACTTTGTTAAATTGAAGATTAATTTTAATAGATGCCAACAGATCACCTTTTCAAACATTTGTAAAAAAACTAATAACTTCTTTTAAGCTCTGAGAGTACCTTTATGCCCATATCCATGCTGGTAATGTGTTATTGCACTTTATTATATTTCATTGTCTGATGGATGGGTAAAAAAATCAATCTCCTATGATTTTAACTTGCATTCTCCTGACTGCTAGTAAGTTTGAACAACTTTGTGTGATTATTGACCATTCGGATTTCGTATTCTGTGAATTGCTTATTCCTATTTTTTGCCCATTTTCCTGACATTTTTATTTCTACTGTCAGTTTATAAAATGTTTGAAGTGTAGCTCTTTATCTGCTTGTATTGCAAATGTAGGCTTTTCACTCTAATCTAATATTCCTTTATTAACTTCATATATGTGTTTTTGTACTAATATTTTCAGTTACATGTAGCTAAACATATCTAGATTTTATTTTGTAGATTTTGGGTTTCCTCTACCCCCAGATTATATGAGTAGGCAAGTAGATTCAGCTGTAAGCTCTACTGTTTTACATTTAAGCCTTAAATAATTCTGGGATTTGTTTTTATATGATATAAGATATTCAATAAACATTTTTTTTCTTTTCAAAAGAAATTAAACAGTTGTGTCAGAATCATTTATTAATTGAGTTGTCTTTATTCAATAAATTTGAAAGGACACTTTTTCATATATTAAATTTTCTGGATAGTGGGAATTATTTCTGTGTTCCACTGATGTTTTTGTCTATCTCTTTATCAATACTACATTTATGTTATTAAGGTAGCTTTATATAGCATTCTGATTATTGCTAAAGAAAGTTCTTTCTCAAATTTCTTCATTTTCATGCTTTTTAAATGGCTCTTCTTAAGTATGTATGCTTAAATTTTAAGACTATTTATCTAGTTATAGAAAACTCTACTAGGACTTTAATCAGAATTACATTCAATATATACATTAAAATTTTTGAGATGTAATATTTTGAGAATATTAAATATTCCAATCCAAAATGATCATATTCTGGGAATTCCCTGGTAGTCCAGTGGTTAGGACTCTAGGCTTCCACTTCAGCGGTCACGGGTTCAATCTCTGGTTGGGGAACTAAGATCCTGCAAGCTGCATGGCCAAAGAAAAAAAGATTGTATTTCTTTCAAATTTTGTTTTTATGTTCTTTAATACAATTTTATTGAAATAAAATTCATACCATATAAAATTCATTTTAACTATTTTAAAACACACAATCCAGTGTGTTTTAGTATATTTGCACTATTGTACAAACGTCACCTCTATCTAATGCCAGAACATGTTTTCACTCCAAAAAGGGACACCATACTGCTCAATTCCCTCCTCCCTCCATCCCTGACAACCACTAAATTGTTTCCTGTCTCAATGGATTTACCTAATCTGGGCATTTCATATAAAATGGAATCATATATTATGTGACCTTTTGTGTCTGGCTTCTTTTAGTTAGGACAATGTTTTCAAGGTCTATGCACGTGTAGCTTATGTCAGTAATTTATTCCTTTTTATGGCTGAATAATATTTTATTGTACATATATAGCACATTTTGTTTATACATTTATTAGTTGATGGAGATTTGGGTTGTTTCCACATCTTAGCTATTTTGAATAATGTGTCTATGAAAATTTGTGTACAAGTTGTTTTGTGAGCCTGTGTTTTCAATTTTCTTGAGTGGGATTTCTGGGTCATATGGTAAAACTATGTTTAACTTTTTGAGGAACCACCCAAAGGTTTTCTACAGTGACTGCCCTATTTCACATACCCACTGACAATGTATGAGGGTTCCACTATCTCTAAATACTTGCCAGCATTTGTTATTTTCCTTCTTTTCTCATTATTATAGCTATCCTAGTGGGTGTGAAATGGTATCATGTGGTTTTGATTCACATTTCCCTAATGACTAATTATGTTAAGCATCTTTTAATATGATTATTGATCACTTGTAAGTCTTTTTGGAGAAATGTCTGTTTAAATCCTTTGCCTATTTTAAAGTTGGATTATTGGTCTTTATATTGTTGTGTTGTGTTGTTTATATATTCTGGGTACTAGACCATTATCAGATATGTGACTTGCAAATATTTCCTCCTATTCTGTGGGTTGTCTTCTCATTTGCTTGATATTATCCTTTGGTGAATGAAAATTTTTAATTTTAATGATGCACAGCTTACCTACTTTTGTTTCTTTCATTGCTTTTTTTTTGGTATAGTACCTAAGGAATCACTGACTAATCCAAGGAAACAGATTTACTCCTAAATTTTCTTCAAAGAGTTTTATAATTTTAGCTCTTAGATTTAGGTCTTTGATCCATTCCGACTTAAGTTTTTGTATATGGTAAGAGGCACAGGTCCACCTTCACAGTTTTGCATGTGGATATCCAGTTGGTCTAACAACTTTGTTTGTAGATATCCAGTTGGTCTAACAACTATTCTTTCCCTACTGAGTGATCTTGACATCCTTGTTGAAAATTAATTAACCCCAGATGTATGGGTTTATTTCTGGACTCTGAATTCTATATGTCTGTCCTTATGCCAGTACCACACTGTCTTGATTATCACAGCTTTGCAAAAAGTTTTGAAATCAGGAAGCCGAGTCCTCCAAATTTGTTTTCTTCTTCAAAATTGTTCTGGTTATTCTATGTCCCTTGTATTTCTAACATTATTCAATATTTAATCTAAAACAAGGAATAAAAATAGATAATTCTGAGGGAAAAAGTAATCAATGAAAACTTGCTATGTAAGATATTGAAACTATTACATAACTACAGTAATTTAAGTAATGTGGTGCTGGTTCCAGAGCACATCAGAAAGTTCAAAAGAAAATTTATGCAAAACCAAATTTAGTATATGATAATGGTAGCATTTCAAATTAATGGACAAATGAGTTATTATTTAATTATTGGGAAAATTGACAGGCCATTTAAAAACTTGAAGCTCAATATATACTTCATTGCTTAAATTAAAAAAAATCTTATATGAATTAGAAACTAAATGTAAACATACTGTATAAGTACAAGAAGAAACTATAGGAAAATATGTTAAAATTTTGAAACAAGGAAGATTTTTCTAAGCAAGTGATAAAATATGGAATTAATAAAGACACAATTATTTGAATGCATTGTAATTTAAATCTTCAGTAAAAAAATGAGCAAATATAAAATAAAATCACAACTTGGAAAAATTAGTTGCAGCATATAGGATACAGGATTGGTGGAATGAATATATAAACAACTTTTGTAACCTAATATGTAAAATAGAACACCTCAATAGAATAATATATTAATTATATATAAAGGCAATTCACAAAATCAGAATACAAATGTTTTTGTTTGTATTTAAAACATTTAAAATTATTTAGTCTTACTAATACTCAAACACATAATAATGCAAAAATATGATATTAGTTTTAGTTTTGACCATTTTGGTAAAGGCAAAAATAATGAATTATAATAATACATTGTTAGCAGACCTTCAAGATGGCGGAGGAGTAAGACATGGAGATCACCTTCCTCCCCATAAATACATCAAAAATGCATCTACATTTGGAACAATTCCTACAGAACGCCTACTGAATGCTGGCAGAAGACCTCAGACTTCCAAAAAGGCTAAAAGATCCCCACGTACCTGGGTAGGGCAAAAGAAAAAAGCAAAAAAAGAGACAAAGGAATAGGGACAGGACCTGCACATCTGGGAAGGAGCTGTGAAGAAGGAACAGTTTCCACACACTAGGAAGCCCCTTCACTGGTGGGGACAGGGGGTGGGGAGCTTCAGAGCCACAGAGGAAAGCACAGCAACAGGGGTGCAGAGGGCAAAGTGGACAGATCCCTACACAGAGGATAGATGCCTACCAGCACTCACCAGCCTCAGATGCTTGTCTGTTCACCCACTGGGGCAGGTGGGGGCTGAGAGCTGAGGCTCGGGCTTTGGAGCTCAGACCTCAGGGAGAGGACAGGGGTTGGCTGAATGAACACAGCCTGAAGGGGGCTAGTGCATCACAACCAGTGGGGAGGGAATCCGGGAAAGAGCCTGGAACTGCCAGAGAGGCAAGAGACCATTGTTTCAGGGTGTATGAGGAGAGGGGCTTCTTGCTCCGTGTGCCCACAGACAGCAGAGCACCACCTAAGCAAGCTCCAGAGATGGGCATGAGCCACAGCTATCATCTTGTACCCCAGAGGCAAGCATGGACTGCTACCACTACTACCAAGGGTCCTGTGTGCAAATGCAGGTCACTACCCACATGCTCCTGGAAGCCTGTATAGCATGCCACTGCCAGGGGCACGTGATCCAAGGCCAAATTGCCTGGGAGAGCACATGACATGTCTGAAGCTGTTGCAACCACACACTGGCCTCTGCCACTGCAGGCACTCACCGCAGACCAATTATGACTACTGTACTCCTCCCTATCACTGGCCTGAGTGAGCAAGAGAGCCCTAAACAGCCTCTACTTTAACTCCCTCCTGTCTGGGTGGGGAACAGACACCTGAGGGTGGCCTACAAGCAGAGGTGGGCCCAAAATAACAGCTGAACCCCAGGAGCTGTGTGAAAAAAGAAGAGAAAGAGAAATCTCTCTGTGCAGCCTCAAGAGAAGCAGATTAAATGCCCACAACCAGCTTGGTAAACCCTGCATTTGTGGAATACATGAATACACAACAAGTGTTCCCAAAATTGAGGCAGTGGACTTTGGGGCAACTGTGGACTTTGGGTTTACTCCCTGCATTTGATTTCTTTTTGGTTTTATGTTTATGTTAGTTTAGTTTTTAGTGCTTGTTTTCATTTGTGGGTTTACTTATTGGTAGGGTTGATCTCTTCCTTTTTTTTTTTTTCTCTTTTTGTGAGTGTGTGTGTATGTTTCCTTGTGTGATTTTGTCTGTTTAGTTTCACTTTTAGCATTTGTCTTGGGGTTATGCCTGTTTGGGGTTTTTTCTTTTATTTTTGTGAGTCTATGTGTGTATGTTTTATGGGTGTTTTGTCCCTTTAGTTTTGCTTTTACCATTTGTTTTTTTCTTCCTTTTCTTCCATGCCATGCAGCAGGCATGGTGTTGCTGCTCTGGCCAGGTGTTGGGCCTGAGCCTCAAGGTGGGAAAGCTTGGAGCTCCACAGACAGGCACGAGCCACAGCTCTCAGCATGGACACCAGAGACAGGCCGGAAGCACTAAGCCTGCTGCTGCAGCCAACAAGAAGCCAGTGTGCAAGCACAGGTCACTATCCACACCTCCTCTCCCGGGAGCCTCTGCAGCCCACCACTGCCAGGGTCCTGTAATCCAGGGACAACTTCCCTGGGAGAACACAAGGCATGCCTCATGCTGTTGCAACCTCATGCTGGCCTCTGCCACTGCAGGCTCACCCTGCATTCCGTAACCCATCATCCCAACTGGCCTGAGTGAGCCAGAGCCCCATAATCAGCGGCTCCTTTAAACCGTCCGGTCTAGGCAAAGAACAGACACCAGAGGGCAACCTACACGCAGACGTAGGGCCAAACCCAAAGCTGAACCCCAGGAGCTGTGCAAACAAAGAAGAGAAAGAGAAATCTCTCCCAGTAGCCTCAGGAGCAGCAGATTAAATCTCCACAATCAACTTGATGTACCTGCATCTGTGGAATACCTGAATAGACAATGAAACATCCCCAAATTGAGGCCATGGACTTTGGGAGCAAATGTAGACTTTGGGTTTGCTGTATGCAGCAGGCTAGTTTCTGATTTTTATGTTTATCTTAGTATAGGTTTTAGAGCTTGTTATCATTGGTGGATTTGTTTATTGGTTTGGCTGCTCTCTTCTTTTTTTATTACTTTTTAATTTTAATAACTTTATTTTGTTTTATTTTATTATTCATTTTTCTTTCTTTTTTTTCACGATTTTCTTCTGAGCTGTGTGCTGATAGGGCCTTGGTGCTCTGGCCAGCTGTCAGGCTGGAGGTTCTGAGGTGGGAGAGCCAAGTTCAGGACATTAGACCACAAGAGATCTCCCAGCCCCACATAATAACAATCGACAAGAGCTCTTCCAGAGATCTCCATCTCAGTGCTAAGACCCAAATCCACTCAATGACCAGCAAGCTCCTGCACTGAACACCTCATGCCAAACAACTAGCAAGACAGGAACACAACCCCAACGATTAGCAGAGAGGCTGCCTAAAATCATAGTAAGTTCACAGACACCCTAAAACACACCACCGGACACAGTCCTGCACACCAAAAAGACAGAATCCAGCCTCATCCACCAGAACACAGGCACCAGTCCCCTCCACCAGAAAGCCAAAACAACTCACTGAACCAGACTTACCCACTAGGAGCAGACACCAAAAACAACGGGAACTACAAACCTGAAGCATGCAAAAAGGAGAGCCCCAACACAGTAAGTTAAGCAAAATGAGAAGACAGAGAAATATGCAGCAGATGAAGGAGCAGTGTAAAAACCCACTAGAGCAAACAAATGAAGAAGAAATACGCAGTCTATCTGTAAAAGAATTCAGAGTAATGATAGTAAAGATGATACAAAATCTCGGAAATACAATGCATAAAATACAAGAAACGTTTAACAAGGACCTAGAAGAACTAAACAACAAACAAACAATGATGAACAACACAATAAATGAAAGTAAAAATACTCTAGAAGGAACCAATAGAAGAATAACTGAGGCAGAAGAATGGATAAGTGATCTGGAAGACAGAATAGTGGAAATAACTGTCACAGAGCAGGATAAAGGAAAAACGAATGAACAGAATTGAGGACAGTCTCAGAAACATCTGGGACAACATTAAATGCACCAACCTTAAAATTATAGGGGTCCCAGAAGAAGGAAAGAAAGGGAAAGGGTCTGAGAAAATATTTGAAGAGATTATAGATGAAAAATTCCCTAATATGGGAAAGGAAAGAGTCAATCAAGTCCAAGAAGAGCTGAGAGTCCCATACAGGATAAACCCAAGAAGAAACATACCGAGACACATATTAATCAAACTATCAAAAATTAAATACAAGGAAAAAATATTAAAAGCATCAAGGGAAAAGCAACAAATAACATACAAGGCAATCCCCATAAGGTTAACAGCTGCTCTTTCAGCAGAAACTCACAAGTCAGAAAGGAGTGGAAGGACATAACTAAAGTGATGAAAGGGAAAAAGCTACAACCAAGATTACTCTGTCCAGCAAGGGTCACATTAAGATTTGATGGAGAAATTAAAACCTTTACAGACAAGCAAAAGTTAAGAGAATTCAGCACCACCAAACTTGCTTTACAACAAATGCTAAGGAACTTATTTAGGCAGGAAACACAAAAGAAGAAAAAAATGTAAAAAAACAAACCCACAACAATTAAGAAAATGGTAATAGGAACATACATATCGATAACTACCTTAAATGTAAATGGATTAAATACTCAAACTGAAAAACATAGACTGACTGAATGGATACAAAATCAAGACCTGAATATATGATGTCTACAAGAGACCCACTTCAGACCTAAGGACACATAGAGACTGAAAGTGAGGGGATGGAAAAAGATATTCCATGCAAATGGAAATCAGAAGAAAACTGGAGTAGCAATACTCATATCAGACAAAATTAGACTTTAAAATAAAGACTATTACAAGAGACAAAGAAGGACACTACATAACGATCAAGGGGTCAATCCAGGAAGAAGATATAACAATTGTAAATATTTATAAACCCAGCATAGAAGCACCTCAATACATAAGGCAAATGTTAACAGCCATAAAAGAGGAAATCGACAGTAACAAAATAATAGCAGGGGACTTTAACACCCCACTTACACCAATGGACAGATCATCAAAAGTGAAAATAAATAAAGAAACACAACCTTTAAATGACACATTATATCACATGGACTTAATTGATATTTATAGCACATTCCATTCAAAAACAACAGAATACACATTCTTCTCAATTGCACATGGAATATTCTCCAGGATAGATCATATCTTGGGTCACAAATCATTCCTTGGTAAATTTTAGAAAACTGAAATTGCATCAAGTATCTTTTCCAACGTCAACACTATGAGACTAGATGTCAATTACAGGAAAAAATCTGTAAAAAATAAAAACACATGGAGGCTAAACAATACACTACTAAGTAACCAAAAGATCACTTAAGAAATCAAAGAGGAAATCAGAAAATACCTAGAAACAAATGACAATGAAAACACGATGATCCCAAACCTATGGGATGCAGCAAAAGCAGTTCTAGAAGGGAAGTTTACAGCAATACAATCCTACCTCAAGAAAGAAGAAAAATCTCAAATAAACAACCTAACCTTACACCTAAAGCAATTAGAGAAAGAAGAACAACAAAAAAAATCAAACCCACAGTTAGCAGAAGGAAAGAAATCATAAAGATCAAATCAAATAAATGAAAAGTAAATGAAGGAAATTATAGCAAAGATCATTAAAATTAAAAGCTGGTTCTTTGAGAAAATAAACGTAATTGATAAACCATTAGTCAGACTCATCAGGAAAAGAGGGAGAAGATTCAAATCAATAGATTTACAAATGATGAAGGAAAAATAACAACTGACACTGCAGAAATCCAAAGGATCATGAGAGACTCCTAAAGCAACTAAATGCTAATACAATGGACAACCAGGAAGAAACGGATGAATTCTTAGAAAACTGCAATCTTCCAAAGCTGAACCAGGAAGAAATAGAAAATATGAACAGACTAATCACAAGCACTGAAATTGAAACTGTGATTAAAAATCTTCCATCAGACAAAAGCCCAGGACTAGATGGCTTCACAGCTGAATTCTGTGAAACATTTAGAAAGGAGCTAACACCTACCCTTCACAAACTCTTCCGAAATGTAGCAGAGTGATGAACACTTCCAAACTCATTTTATGAGACCACCATCACCCTGATACCAAAACTAGACAAAAATGTCACAAGAAAAGAAAACTACAGGCCAATATCACTGATGAGTATAGAAGCAAAAATCCTCAGGAAAATACTAGGAAACACAATATAACAGCACATTAAAAGGATTGTACACCATGATCAAGTGGGGTTTATTCTAGGAATGCAAGGATTCTTCAATATTTGCATATCAATCAATGTGATAAATCATATTAACAAATTGAAGGAGAAAAACCATATGATCATCTCAATAGATGCAGAAAACTTTTGAAAAAAATTCAACACCCATTTATGATAAAACCCCTCCAGAATGTGGGCATAGAGGGAACCTACCTCAACATAATAAAGGCCATATATGACAAACCCACAGCCAACATCATTCTCAATGGTGGAAAACTGAAAACATTTCCTCTAATATCAGGAACAAGACAAGGTTGCCCACTCTCACCACTATTATTCCACATAGTCTTGGAAGTTTTAGCCATGGCATTTGGAGAAGAAAAAAAAATGAAAAAGAATCCAAATCAAAACAGAAGAAGTAAAACTGTCACTGTTTGCAGATGACATGATACTAAACATAGACAATCCTAAAGATGCCACCAGAAAACTACTAGAGGTGATCACAGAATTTGTATAGTAGCAGGATACAAAATTAATGCACAGAAGTCGCTTGCATTCCTATACACTAACAATGAGAAACCCAAAAGGTAAATTAAGGAAACACTCCCATTTACCATTGCAACAAAAATAATAAAATACCTAGGAATAAACCTACCTAAGGAGACAAAATTCCTGTTTGCAGAAAATTATAAGACACTGATTAAAGTAATCAAAGGCAATACAAACTGATGGAGAGATATGCCATGTTTTTGGATTGGAAGAATCAACATTGTGAAAATGACTATACTACCCAAAGCAATCTACAGATTCAATGATCCTTATCAAATTACCAATGGTGTTTTTCACAGAACTAGAAAAAAAATTTACAGTTTGTATGGAAACACAAAAGTCCCCAAATAGCCAGAGCAATCTTGAGAACGAAAAAAGGAGCTGGAGGAATCAGGCTCCCTGACTTCAGACTATACTACAAAGCTACAGTAATCAAGGCAGTAGGGTGCTTGCACAAAAACAAAAACAGATCAGTGGAACAGGGTAGAAAGCTCAGAGATAAATCCACACACATATGCTCACCTTATCTTTGATAAAGGAGGCAAGAATATACAGTGGAGAAAAGACAGCCTCTTCAATAAGTGGTGTTGGGAAAACTGGACAGCCACATGTAAAAGAAGGAAATTAGAACACTCCCTAATACCATAATACCATACAGAAAATTAAACTCAAAATGGATTAAAGACCTAAATGTAAGGCCAGATTCTATAACAGTCTTAGAAGAAAACATAGGCAGAAGAAAACATAGGCAGAATACTCTATGACATACATCACAGCAAGGTGCTTTTTGATCCACCTCCTAGAGTAATGTAAATACAAACAAAAATAAACAAATTGGACCTAATTAAACTTAAAAGCTTTTGCACAGCAAAGGAAACCATAAACAAAACAAAAAGATAACCCTCAGAATGGGAGAAAATATTTGCAAACAAAGCAACTGACAAAGGAGTAATCTCCAACATATATAAACAGGTCATGCAGTTCAATGTAAAAAAAAAACAATCAGGGCTTCCCTGGTGACGCAGTGGTTGAGAGTCCGCCTGGTGATTCAGGGGACACAGCTTCGTGTCCCGGTCTGCAAAGATCCCACATGCCGTGGAGCGGCTGGGCCCGTGAGCCATGGCTGCTGAGCCTGTGCGTCTGGAGCCTGTGCTCCACAGCAGGAGAGGCCAAAACAGTGAGAGGCCTGCGTATCAAAAAAAAAAAAAATCAACCAAATCAAAAATCGGGTGGATGACCTATATAGACTTTTCTCCAAGAAGATAGACAGATTGCCAACAAACAGATGAAAGGATGCTCAACATTACTAATCATTAGAGAAATGCAAATCAAAACTATAATGAGGTATCATCTAACACCAGTCAGAATGACCATCATCAAAATATCTACAAACAATATGGTAGAGAAAGTGTGGATTAAATGGAACCCTCTTGCACTGTTGATGGAAATGTAAATTGATATAGCCACTATGGAGATTAGTATGGAGTTTCCTTAAAAAACGAAAAATAGAACTACCATGTGACCCAGCAATCCCACTACTGGGTATACACCCTGAGAAAAACATAATTCAAACAGTGTCATGTACCACAATGTTCATTGCAGCACTATTTAGCCAGGACATGGAAGGAACCTAAGTGTCCATCAACAGATTAACAGAAAAAGAAGATGTGGCACATATATACAATTGAATATTATTCAGCCATGTAGAGAAATGAAATTGAGTCATTTGTAGTGAGGTGGATCGACCTAGTCTGTCATATAGAGTGAATTAAGTTCGAAAAAGAAAAATAAATACTGTATGGTAACACATATATATGGAATCTAAAAACAAGTGGTTCTGATGAACCTAGTGGTAGGATTGGAATAAGGATGAAGACATGCAGAAGGGACTTGAGGACACAGGGGAGGGGGAAAGGGAAGCTGAGACAAAGTGAGAGAGTAGCATTGACATATATACACTACCATAACTTTTACACTACCAAATGTAAAATACATAGCTAGTGGGAAGCAGCTGCATAGCCCCAGAAAATCAGTTCAGTGTTTTGTGACCACTTAGAGGGGTGAGATAGGGAGGGTGGGAGTGAGGCTCAAGAGGGAGGGAATATGGGGATATGTGTAGACATGTTGCTGATTCACTTTTTTATACAACAGAAACTAAGACAACACTGTAAAGCAATTATACTGCAATATAGATGTATACATAAATAAATAAAAATAGGAAGAAAACTTTTACTCTTTGAAAAAAAAATAATATATTGCTAGATGAAACGTAAATTGAAGTTACCCAAGACAATTTTTCAATATGTATTAATATAAAAGATATGTAATTCTAGTAAATTATCATCCTACTTTGTAATGAATCTTTCATACAAATAAGCACTACCATAGTAGTAAGGAAATAAGTGGTTTTGAAATTTATTATTTTATATAATGGTGGAGAAGTATCATAAGGGCAGAGTGAAAAGTTGGTTTTGGAATCCAGTCAGCTATAAACTAGAATACTGGTCCTGCTGGATATGAGTACAGTGACCGTGTCAAATCTCTCTGAATTTTAACTACTTTAGTGTTTAGACAAAAATACCAATACCTACCATGCAAAATTAACAAAATTTGGTGAGGTGATGACTTTAGCGTTCTCTGCTGGGTTGAATAGTATTCCTCCAAAATTCAAAATTCATGTCCACTTGGAACCTGTGAATGAATATAACCTTATATGGAAATAGTACCTTTACAGATGTAATCAATTTAAGATGAGGTCATATTGGATTATGGTGGGCTCTATAGCCAATATGACAATGCCCTATAAGAAGAGAGAAATTTGGACAGAGTCCCAGACACACAGGCTAGAAGGCCTTGTGAAGCCAGAGTTAGAGATTGGAGTGATGCATCTGCAAAGCAAGGAACGCCAAGGGTTTTCAGTAACAACTAGAAGGTAGAAGAAGGAAGGAATCTTCTCTATAACCTTCGAAGGGACCATGGCCCTGCTGACACCTTGATTTCAGAATTCTGGCCTCTAGAATTCTGAGAAAATAAATTTCTCTTTTAAGCCACGAAGTTTGTAGTACTTTATTATGGCAGCCCTAGGAAACCCATGCATGCATTTAGTAAAGTACTTTGCAAAGTAAGAGCTCATTAGAGGGAAATTATTTTTATTGGCTGGTGACCAGCTTCTTTCTTATACACTATTTTACTTTATGGTTTATGCTCCCTGTGATGTAGGTAGTTTTATTATTTCCAGTTTTCAAAAAAGCAGCTTAGAATCAGAAGTTAAGTATTTTGCTACAGATCACAAAATTAAGAAGTAACTGCCATTTATTTCATATTTACTTGACTAAAAATACTCAATTTTTAAAGCATCACTTAACATTCTTGTTTTAAATTCCACCTCAAATGCTGACAGATAATTAGCCAAGTTTGTCTGTGCTAAGTTTTGAACTGCCAATTGGGAAATCCTAGAATTACCATGTGCTTTTAGGTCTCCGTGTAATACATAAGAAAAATATAGGGAATTCTGGATATTTACAGCAATTTTCATTGACCAGGACTAAAGAGCCTGATAGAAAAGTCTGGTAAATGGTAATAGTTCAAGCAATTGGACCTAAGATCAAATCTATCAGTACATGGTATGGCTAATCACACTTGTACTGATGTGTTTTATGTGAGCAAATCTTTCCATTAGAAGAAAATAAGTTAGGCTAAGAGGGCAAATTCATATCACTACTTTACAGAGTAAAGAAAAAGGATGAAGCAATAGCTTTTAAAGTTGTTAGGCTATTGTTTCAATTCTCTAAGGTACTACATCTTAAAAGGCCACAAAGGAAAAAATTTGAACCAAGGATTCAAAGTCCATAAAATATTTCCTGAAAACTAACCTAGATTTTTTCCAAGTTGTGAATCATGTTATATAACCAATAAACATACTGCTAATCTTCATGACTCATTCTGAAATAGGCATACATTTCCACTAGTGATAAAATACCATTAAATTCCAAGTTCTCAGGAGCATTTATTTCTAAAGTTGCATTGGAGGCCATATTAAGTAAAGGAAGAAGGCAAACTCTAGAAGGCAACGCCAGACTCCTTTGCTATGTATGACTTCACTCTACTTGACCGGCCTAGAAAGGGAAGCAGTATTTTCTATTCAGTCAAAGCCCAATTCAGAGTGTCCTTACCTCCATAACTTCTTCTCCAATGACTCTAGCCCATATTAATCCCCCTCTTCTCTTCTCAGACAACCAATAGAGCTTGTCCTTTGATTAATGCACTTTTTTCCCTAACATCATTGTGCACTTACTATGTGCCAGACGTTGTGAAAGACACATAGCTCACATTATCTCATTTATTGCTCACAAAAAGCTGTGAGGCAGGGATTTGAGTAGATGCCCTGCCTAAGGATGAAAGTCAAAATCATGCTGATCTTTACCTTTTGTCATGCCTCTAGGGACGCTAAGTGCTATTACTATTATCCAGAAACTCAGACAAATAAGCCTCATCTCATCAACAGCTTCTAAAGGGCAAAAAAGAATTACATTTTCAACAATCTTCACAGTAGTTTACACAGTTAGTTCTAGGCCACAAACAAGTTCTCCACAAATACATGTTGAATAGTAGATGCTAAGTTGGGAAAAGAAGCATGTTGTGTGGAAATAATATTCTACTGGAAGTCAAGAGACATATGTCACACAGATGTGATCTTGATGAAACAATCTCCCTGAGCTTCATTTTACTTTACATAGTTTGAACGGATCCGATTATAAGATCTCTGACATTCTCTCTCACTCTGACACTAAATGTCGACCAAAAGGTCCAAGGAACTGTTACTTAGAAAGGAAAGGGTTACCACCCACAATCAAAGTAGGCTGGATAAATATTTTAAGAGCATTTTGAATTATTACTTCATAGGATACTGCATCTGCCATAGCTGAAGAGAAACCTCAGTACCAGACAGAAATAAAGCAACACCTTTTGGGTGAGAGCAATGCATAGATTTGACTTTTCTAAAGCTGGTGCTGAAATAGACTCCTAATAAGTCTTCCTGCCTCCGCTCCAATATTTTCTCCACAATATAATCAAAGCTGTCTTTCTACAATTACAAACAAATCACTTCACCTGATTAAAAGTCTTCCGTGGCTTCCATGTGCTCTTTGAAAAAGATCAAATCTTCAAAATGGTCTCTAACTTCAACTTTCACCACTGTCTGCTTCAAAATCTTTATTCTAGGCTTCCAGCCATACTCAACTTATTTTCAGATACCTAAATGAGCCAAAAGTACACTACTCTGTTGGCCTTTGAACAGACACACCAAATAAAAATGCTGAGGATATTTTACATGTGAAAAAGCAACTGAATGTTCATAGCAGCATTACTCTAAATAATCAAAAAGTGAAAACAATACAAATATCTATCAACTAATGGATGGATAAACAAAAGGTAATTCAGTTGTCCTTTGGTATCCCCAGGGAATTGGTTCCTGGACTTGCCTTGGACACCAAAATCCCCGGATGCTGAAGTCCCATAGTAGGTCTTCCGTATCTGTGGGTACCAAATCAGTGGACTCAACCAACTGTGGATAATAAACATAGTACAGGATCTGTGGTTGGTTGACTCCATGGATGCCACTCCCATTGATATGAAGGGCCACCTGTATTGAAAAAAGTCTACCTGTAAGTGGACCCACACAGTTCAAACCCATAATTTTCAAAGTTCAACTGTATATCTATGCAATGGAATAGTACTCAGTCATAAAAAGGAATGAAGTACTGATACATGGCACAACATATATGAACCTTGCATGGCACAACATAGATGAATCTTGCAAACATTATGCTACAGGAAGAGAACCAGACACAAAAGGCCACGTATTGCATGACTGCATTTATATGAAATGTGCAGAATAGGCAAATCCATAGAGACAGAAAGTAGATTAGTAGTTGCCAAGGTCTAGAGGAAGGGAGAGTGAAGAGTGACTGCTAATGAGTATACAGTTTCTTTTTGGGGAGGTGAAAATGTTCTAAAATTAGATTTTAGTTATAGTTGCACAACTTAATACTAAAAAGCATTTATACCGTACACTTGAAGTGGATAAATTATATTATGTTTGAATTATATTTCAAGAAAAGTGTTAAAAATGCAATTAAGGATGCTGTGAAAGTCATTATAGAAGTGGCAGAGAAGTAGCGTAGTCCAGTGCAAATAAGTAATTGAACTTAGATTGGAGTGTTGGAACCTCAGCTTGGTGGTTGTGTGAGCTTGGGTAAACCAGTTCTCAGCCTTTAACTGCAAAACAGGGGATAATACAACCTGTACTAGTGTGAGGATTAAATGGGATAGAGTAGGTAAAAATGCTTTGTAAATGGCAAAATGCTCTTCAAATGTAAGATCTAGTAAGATAATACATTATATAATTATTATTGCAATATATGGTACATATGTGAAGTCCAGTATTTAACACCTGTTTTTTTTTGTTTTTTTTTTTTTGCGGTATGCGGGCCTCTTACTGTTGTGGCCTCTCCTGTTGCGGAGCACAGGCTCTGGACGCACAGGTCCAGCGGCCATGGCTCACGGACCCAGCCGCTCTGCGGCATGTGGGAACTTCCTGGACCAGGGCACAAACCCGTGTCCCCTGCATCGGCAGGCGGACTCTCAACCAATGCACCACCAGGGAAGCCCAACACCTGTATTTTTATTCTTAGTCCCACAAGCCCCCTTGATAACAAACAGAAGAATTAAGTTCAGATGAAGAACAATGCTCTTAATTATCCCCTTTTAATTTTAGATAATATAAAATTATTCTATTATATTTGGTTGATATTTAGATAAGTGAATTTTGTTCATGAGTCTCTGAACACCACATTTTCATCTTATGCTAATACTCTAAGAAGGCAATTTTGTTCAGAAAATCCAAAGATGATAACTCTATGGAAAAGATTTGAAAGCCAGGCTCTATAATATGACATTAAGAAGGCAGGGAAGAGAAGAGGAAGGATGTGTATTTCTTTATAAATCTTTGCTAAGAATCTTGGGGTGGGGAGAGAGAAGCAAACATCTGTAGTGGTAAACTTTTTTTCTCCTTAAACCTAAAGGACAGCTGAAAAACAATCTGTTGTTTGTATAGAAAGAAATGCTAGTAAAAGAGGAAGAAAATACACTTGGGGGAACATCTGCTCTGAGAAATCACTTGAAAAGTAAGCATGGGGAAACATTTGCACAACATACAGCATATACTGTGCTGCAGAAATGGAGAGAGAATAATGCAGGGAAGATCTGCATGCATAAATATATGTGGCATAGGGAAACAAGTAAAAAATATATATTAACTATTTTCATTTTCAAAATTAATTAGCAAATATATTTTAATACTAGGCTGTAAATGTCATTATCACTAGAACACAGTGACCTCAAATGACATCTATCGCTCTAGCATAAGTTAACCTCCCTGCCCAAACTTATGAGGTGCTCATTGTAAGTAGAGTAAAATTGAAATGGAGGATGTTTTCCCTGCTTTTGAGGAGCTCTTGGCTAATTTAGAAAGATAGAGTCAATGTCTAGAGAGGACATATTGACATATACAACACCATAGAAGTAAATGTAAATATGACGCCGAGAACACAGAAGAGTAATGAAAATTTACAAAAATGGAATAACCTGGATGGAGTGGGGTTACTCAAGAAAGGTCAGAGGTCATTAGCCACATTAGCTGCCCTTGAGCCAAATCCAACCAAAAGTTTTCTTTGGTTTGGTTTGTGTGCACTCACGTGCACACACACACAAACACACAAACACAAATTATATTACATGTTTAAAAATTGAGAAGGTTACCATAAGAATTTAGATACCTGGTTTCTTCTGAAAAAGTAGATAATCAAAAAAACTGGGTCTACTTTCCTGCGTGGCAATAGTCAGCTTGACCTAAGTCACAGCTGCGTACTTTAGAGGCAGCCTGTGTTCTGTCCACCACGTTCCCCTCCACTCCAAATTACATCTCTAGTGCATTGGTTAAGAAGATTGCTGTAAAGGCAAATCAGAGCAGAAGCTCTCAAATACTAGGTATGTAAGGAATATTTGTATGTTGTGTTTGTATGTTTTATGTATGTATGGAACCATTGAGTATGTATGTATGTGCACACATGTATGAAACACCTGGCCTCAGTGTATGTTACATAAGAAACATTTGAGGTGTTGATTACAAATACCATTTCCTGGAATATACCACAGAACTACAGTCTCTGAGGCCAGGTGACTGGAATATGCATTTTTTTAAAAACTAGCATCATAAATATTTCTTAGATACACATAAATTTGCAAACCACTGTTCTTGGCCATCTCCACTCAAATTCACTTTACTTACTGGTGGAAGATTAACCTTAATCTACATGTTGCTTTCTGCTAAAAAATCTTTAATGATTTCCTCTTATCTACTGAATAAAGTTCAAACTAGTCAGTCTGGCATACAAAGCTTGCTATGATATATTCCAAGGCACTTTTTCATTATTTTCTGACTACATAAATCTTTCATTCTTTTCAGGTTGAACTACCTCTTCCTCATAAATGCCTCATACCTCTAACCACTAGGCCTTGGCAGAGGCTTAACCTTATATGTGAAAATGTATTTTTTCTATCTGCCTATTAACTGATACCTAGGTAGATACCTAACTTAACTTGGGGCAATCATAATTTTTCCCCAGTGTTTCTCCCTAAGAGGTTGTAAAACTCAAGAGCCCATTACATTTATGTGTTCATATATGTGGGGCAGAAAAGCAGAGAAAGACCTGGAATGGACCTTAGGTATATATATTTTTGACAAGCAATTTGGTGGGTGATTCTGAAGTAAAGGAAATACTTTCAGAACCACTGGTATAGGAAATAAACATTGATCTGGAATCAGAAGACCCGTTACTAAACTTGAGCCCACCATTAACTTACTGGGTGATAGCATAAATCGGCAAAGATTTCTGAACTTCAGATTTGTCCATCTGTAAGATGTAGGAGTGGTACAATGAAAATGATTATCAAAATATTGAACGATTGGGAATGCATACTTCTCTTCTTGTTGAACGTTGCTTTGCTATTTCTCCAACAGACTGTTTCTAACCTTTACAGTGTGATGCTCTGAATTTGTCCCAAACATAGTTCCATGATTGGTGACCACAAAAATATCCTACTCTGTAGAATAGGACTTGAGCCAGGTGACATAAAGGTTTTCTTCCCTCATTGACTTCAGAGAAGGAGTTGTGAGAAAAACAAAAAGAAAAGAAAACAACAACAACAAAAAAAACGGAGATGCTAAGTATGTGCTGAAAGTGAACTGTCCACAGAAGCTGAAGCTGAAATCATACAGAGATGGACAAAGGGAATTTATTACAGGGTTACAGAGAACCATCTGTTATGGGGTCTGATTTAAATCTTTGGCTGTAGCAATTTTATTATGAACTTTATGTCTAAAAGCAATAACAGTGCAATAAATGAAATCTTATGTACGTGTCTGATATTTTTATCGGTAGCTAATATACCATTCCTACAATATTTCTTAACATCTAACATGACCCTTGGAAGATTGTCCCTGGATAGAAATTTTCTAATTCTAGAAAGGAACTTCTTGACTCACTTGTTCTTCATGGTAATATGACTAAAAAGTCCTGTACACAAGATTGTGCTTAATTTGGAAAAGTATCTTATTCAAACATATGGTAAATACTAGGGATGATATGGAACATTTGTTAAACTACCAAAAGATCCAAGAACACTTCCCTGGTTCCAAGAAGTTTATATATACACATATTAATAAATATATATACATATATATAAATAAATATATACACATATATATTTTATTTGTATAAATATACAAATATATATATATTTAATATATATATATTGCCTCGTCTTCAAAATTCCAAATGATTAGATAATTCAATTCAATGAGAAAAAAAAGCTGTTATACTTACTTTGGATACATTATAAAACAAATCATCAATTTGCTTGTGGCATCTGTAGACAGCCACAGTTTTTCAATTATAAATAAATAAAACATCTCAGCTTTATATACCATTACATGGTGGTCTGAAGAAGATTCTGAACAAGTTGCATATTAAGTATTGGGTGGAAAAGAACAACTGCCTTGTTTCTCAAAAGGAGTATTAAGCTTCCAGTAAAATTCAAGTATTTTCAAAAGATTTATCTCCCTCTTTCACATTGATAGGAAATGTATAAAATATGTTATGTCATATGTTGGAATAAATTTGTTAGATACTCAAGTAGATAATGAAGTATTTGAAATTTTGGAGAAGGTGAAGAATCATGAAAATAACCATCTGCTTGGGTATTACCTACCACTCCTATTACCTTCTTTCTCTTTTGTTGACTTCATAACCATTTTGAAAATACACAAAAAGATAGAAAACATAGTCATTAAGAGTGAGAACCTGCACAACCTGAACTGGTCATATACAGGTTACATAAATAGAGACATTTTTCTAACGTAGATTTAAATTGACAAGTGATTAATTTAAGGAAGGGAGCTGCCAAAAGTAAGTTTCCTTTAAATGCCAAAACCAGTTGTCTTGTTATTTGAAAAGTGCCAAAAATATTGACTGACCTGAAACATTGATTAAAAGCTGATTGCTTTGACCAAATACTTCTGAGAGTTTCTCCAGTGTGGCTCTGCTAACTTTGGAAAAAAATTTGACATACCTAAAAGGTTGTAAATTCTTTAAATAAATATGCCATTATTTTTCAGAATTGTTACTTTCAACGTTTTTGTTTTGATTCAGGCAATCAGATCCCTTAATTTGAGCTTTTGAACATGAATCTTATTATGTGAACACTTATAAAAGTGTAAAATTGAATCACTATATCTTGAAAATAAATATTTTAGATCTATTAATTAAACTTATTGTTAGAATATTTATAATTCTTTTATCACAGTAATCTAAACACGACAAAATGTTTCTTTTCGGGGGGGGGGTTCTGGACACATTACACTTTTCAATGTAGATTAGGATTTATTTACACCAAAATAGACTTTATAATTCAACTTCTACTTGCTGAGGTAATTATATACTATGATATTATTGAATGCTAGTTAGAATTAAGCCCAGAATCTTCTGACATACTGAATTTATTCAAATTTTTATATTATAGCCTGTCTCACAGGCTATAGTTTTCACACAAATGATTTGATTCTTTTTATGAAGTATGGGATAAATCACACTAATTGTATATACATACAAAATACATTTCTTCATGAGAATATAAAGACTAAACTAGTATTTAGATTATTTAAAATTCCATTATAAAATTTTATATAGAACCAATCTTACAGAAGAGCATACATTGTTTTCATAATTAATGCATACTCTATCTTTATTTTTTGGTTGTTAACAACTTAATTTATATATAATTCAGAAACCATATAATTCACCCATTTAAAGAGGCTGTGGGGTGGAGGAAAAGAGGGAAAAATGTAAAGTGTATAATTCAATGGGTTATAGCGTATTTTGAGCTGTAAAACTATAACCACAGTCATAGAACATTTTCATCATCCTCCCCCCAAAACCCCTCTACAAATTTAGCCATTAACACTTAATCCTCCCCCTTCCTTCTGTCCTAAGAAACCACTAATCTATATTTTGTCTCTATCACTACGCCTTTATGGATATTTGATATAAATGGAGTCACATGCATTGTGGTCTTTTGTGACCAGCTTCTTTCATATAGCATAATGTTTCCAAAGTTCATCCATGTTGTGGCATGTATCAGGGAATCATTTTTTTTTAGCCAAATAATATTCCATTGTAAGGATATACCACATTTTATTTATCCATTCATCAACTGATGGACATTTGGGCTATTTACATTTTTGGGCTGTTATGAATGATACTGTTATGAATATCCATGTATAAGAATTTGTGTGGATATATAATTTCAATTCTCCTGTTATATCATTAGGAGTGGAATTGCTGGGTCATATGGAAACTTTATGTTTAACTTTTGAGGAACTGCCAGACTGTTTCTCATAGTAGCTGCCGATTTTACATTCCCAACCAGCAGTGTATGATGGTTCAAATTTTTCCACATCTGTGTCAATATTTATATTACATTTCTTTTTCTTTTTGTGGTAAACAGGCCTCCCACCGCTGCGGCCTCTCCCGTTGCGGAGCACAGGCTCTGGATGCGCAGGCCCAGCGGCCATGGCTCATGGGCCCAGCCGCTCCATGGCATGAGGGATATCTTCCCGGACTGGGGCACGAACCCGCGTCCCCTGCATCGGCAGGAGGACTCCCAACCACTGTGCCACCAGGGAAGCCCTATTTTACATTTTTTGATTAAAGACATCCTAGACATCTTAGTGGGTGTGAAGTGAGTATCTCATGATTTTGCTTTGCATTTCCTTACTAATGATATTAAACATCTCATCATGTGTTTGTTGGCCATTTTCATAAATTCTTTGGAGAAATGGCTTTTCAGGTTTTTGCCCATTTTATAATTATTTGTCTTTATATTGTTGAGTTGTGAGAGTTATTTTCATATTCTGGATATAAATTTCTTATTATATATGACTTGCAAATATTTTCTCCAATTATGTGGTCTTTTTACTTTCTTGATGGTATCTTTTGAAGCACAGAAGTTTTTAAATTTGATGAAGCCCAGTTTATCTATTTTTTCTTTTGTTGCTTATGCTTTATGTGTCATATTTAAGAAACCATTGCCTAATCCAAGGTCATGAAGGTTTGCATGTATTTTTTAAGAGTTTTATATAATATATTGTATCAATTCTGGATACTGGCATCCCTGAACCATTACTGGGCTTTCTGTTGTTTGCTTGACTGGACTCTTTTAGTAAAGTCTATTTCCCTTGCAGTGTAAAGTCTTTTATGTTGCATCTCAGAGTGTGTAGCCTTTGGGTATGTGCACAGACACTCTGGAATGATAGTATTTTTAACAGTCATTTAGCCAAGTATCATTAGCATAGCATTTTAGCAGTCTTTTCTTTGAGTCTCCCTTTCCAGTAGTTAGATAGATTCCACTAATTGCTGGCACATTGCTTTGTTGGTTTGATCATGCTCTGGATCCTAATTTTTCCACAGTTTGATCCACTTAATTTGGGGCCCCTTCACAGGGATAGTTTTTGAGGCAGGCATTTGAGATTTTTTCTTATATCAGGAGGTGTCTTAGCTATCACTTTTCATAGTTTTCTCTGGTAAAGCAGCTGGCCTGTGATTTTGCTTGTTGTCTCATGGAGCTACCAGTCTCTTTTTATTTGCTTATCACCAAAGTCTTCATTGTTTTCAAGAGGGCCCTTAGGCTTGAACTTCCCCACACTTCATTTCAAATGAAGTCAGTTCATCTGTGGAACGTTTCAGAACTCTCTGTTCTTATAAACTCTCTCTACCCCTGGGAGAAAGATCTCTGGACCACTACTGGGGATGCTAGACACAGTGGTAGCCTCTGGCCTTCTCCACTTGCTTCTCACAGTATTTAACTTCTGCCCTATGAGTGAGCTGGTTAGGATTCCAGGATCAGGATACCAGGATTCTCTGTCTCCAGCCATTGGAGTGGAGCCTCTACCATATGAATGGAGACTTATTGGAGGAAGAAATCTCCAACCTCTCCACCACACTCACCTAGAATTTAATTTTTGCAATGAGTAGCTTGGGGAGGGGGAAATGAGAAATGCTAGCAGCCTGCTCTTCCCAGATGATACTATGGCCCTTGACTGAAAGCTGGGGGGAGAAGGTGTCCTGTGTTCTTGGCTACAAGGAATGGAGTTGGAGTTTCTAGGCAGGAGTGAGGGATGGAATGGGTAATGGTTTAAATGTTAAAGACTTTTGCTGTTTTTACCAAGTTTTAGTATATTTTCTTGATTTTTTTATCATTTGCTATATGCCCTGAGGTCAATTTATAGAGACTTAAAAGAAAACATATATATATTGATATACATATAGAATAGATATAGGTATATAGATCTATATATATATTGAGAGGTATAAATTATATATAGATATGTATTTATCTATATGCATAGTTATCTATCTATCTATCTATCTAATCTGTATCTCTATCTATATCTATCTAGCTTGTTTCACAGTGAAACAACTATGCTTGTTTCACTGGGTAGCAGGTTATGGAACTCTTCATGCTGCCATTCCAAAAGTGGAATTATTTATCTTTAAAGAAACAAACTTTTCTTCTTTTTCTTTTTTAGTTAAACAATGATTTTATGCTTGATTACAACAGACACATTTATGCAACCAGGGAAGAGGTTGTGGATGACTCATATTTCCAACTGGGGGTAAGACTCCTTTGGTCTTGTAATATCAAGCCAACTGGTGAATATGGCTGTCAATCAGAATCAGACAGAATTTAGCATCTTTATTCTTTCTGTTCCTCTCAAGATGCTTTCAAACAGCAACAGCTCTCTTAATTAAATGATAGAGATCCTCAGGAAGATCAGGAGCAAGTCCTTGGGACTTAAGAATTCTCAAGATTTTATTGCCTGTCACAAAGCGTACTTGTGCAACACCATGTAAGTCTCTCAGGATCACACTGTTTTGTAAGGGAGTCAGGTCCTTCTTGACCAGTTTGTAGATTTACTCCTTCACATTGTCAGATGTCAGCTTCAGCCAGGTGGGGACGCTGTGGCAGTAGGTCAGAGCCTTGTGGGACAGGCCCTTCCCTGAAACGTGCATGTGACCCATGGTGGTGGCGGTCTCTAAAGAAACATACTTTTTAAGGTTCAACATGAAAATCATTGTTCATTAGTATTGAATGTCTGCTTCATCAGGCCAATGATTATTTATCTTGTTTTGCCTATAGTTGAATCACCTTTAAAATTTATATTTCTTAGATGATGCTATTATTTTTGAAGGATAAAAAAAATCAAGGTTTATGCTTCTTTATGTAACACAAACACACACATATGTTTACACCTACACATTATAGTGGCCTTAATAGATATTGATTAATTATTAATTCCCTGAAATAATATCAGACATCATGTTTCTTTTGATGAGTTGCTCTGCCACACTCCAACAAACATAATACTTGCCCCCATGACCACAGGAATCTATAAGTTGAACTAGTCACTGAAGCTGGGTCAAATAGAGCCCTATCTTTGGGTAATTTCTTTTTCTGTAACTGAGAGTTCCTTTTTTCTCTAGACCATAAGCTGATATGATATGATATGATATGATATAAAACTGAAGTTCTCTCTGGGCCCATCGCCATCCATATAAAGGAAGCTTCCATATGGTACGAGAAAATGAAGTCAACACAGAAAAGTTGTCACTAAGTGAAGAGAAAGAGAAGAAAAGAGGAGAGACAGAGAGAGAAAGAGATAATTAATAATATTGTTTGAGACTCTGAATATTGTTTCTGAGGCCAGATCTAAGCCTGATATTCCTATAACTTGTTTGAGTTGGCTTTCTCTCACTTGCAATTGAAAGAGCCTTTATTGATACATCATATATATATATATATATATATATATATATATATACATTATAACTGTAAAGACATAAAAGGTCATATATATCTATATTTGTGTATGCACATACACATCAGTAAAATGTGTATATTAGGAATTATAACAAATCATGGACATTAAGGACATGACAGAACAAAAATGACAAAGTTCTTGAATCTAAATTTTCGTATTGGGTTACACAAGTAATTTCACTGTGTAGAGAAAATCTTTCAAAAATTTTTTTCATGTAGTAGATTCACATAGTCAGTCAGTAGAATTTGCTGAGATTCCACTTGTATCAGCATTACATTATACTTAAAATAAAAGAGGATCCTATCACAATGGCTTAAAAATATTGTAATTTGTCTCTTACACTAAGATGCCCAGCTTTATGCAGTTTGAGAGTGCCATCAGTGACCTACTTTTTTTTTTAATCATCTTTAACTTCTGCCTTTTCTAATGTGTTGGCTTTTGTCCTTATGTTTATTGTCTTATGGTTAAAAAATAACTGCTGAGTCTCTAGGCTTCACATCAATGTTCCAGTCAAGATGAAGAAGTGCAAAATGGCAAAAAAACAAAACAAAACAAAAACAAAAACTCAAAGGTGAAGAAGCGATGAAAGATGTAGAATGAGCATTTAGATATAAAAATTTAAGACCTGATATCAAGGTCTTGGATTTAGGAGTCACTGGTGTATGGATAGTAATAAATCTATGGGACTGGATAAGGTGATCCATGCAGGGAATGGAGAGTGAAAAGATAAGGCAGGTGGCAAAAAAGAATTTCAGATAATTTTACCAGTTAAAGCTCAGGGTCCAGATGGCCAATAGACATATGAAAAGATGCTCAAAATTATTATTTATTAAGAAAATGGCATTTAAAACACAAAGAGATCACAAACATGCACACACACACCAGAATTGGTAAAATTAGAAAGACTAAAAAGACCAAGTGTTAGCAAGGATGTGGAGCAACTTGAGCATTCATATGTTACTGGTAGAAGTGTATAGTGGTAAAACCATGTTGGGAAACTGTTTGGAAGAATCTATCAAAGATAAAAATATGTCTATCATATGGCTCACCAGTACCATTCTTGGGCAAATATCCATAGGAGTGTTTATGTTCACCAAAACACATGCATAGAAAAGAGCCAAGAAATTTAAATACTGTAATGTCCAATAACAGTTGAATATATTGCAGTACATTTATACAATGGAATATTAGTTCAGTGAATGAACTAATACTACACACAACATGGATGATTTTTACAGACATGATGACTGGCAGAAATAAGACATAAAAGGGTACATATGGTGATAGACAGGAGAACAGTGGATAACTCTTGGAACATATAGATTGAAAGGGGACATGAGGGAGATTATAGGATTTTAGAAATGTTCTATATTTTATTTTATTTATAAATGTTTTATTTATTTTATAAATGTTCTATCTATCTATCTATCCATCCATCCATCCCTTTATATATCCTCACTTTGTTCCTTGAAAAGGCCTAGAAATAATTACAAACCCAGTAACAATGAATATCCCTAGTACACTCAGATTGTAAACTTGAAATATAATTTTTTATTCAATGTAACCAGACCTTTTTGGGAAAAATGACTGATCCCAGGTATGGGGGAGAAAACGTAGAAGGTGAAGCTGGAACATTCTGAGATACCAGATAGAAAGGAAACTATCAATGCTTATTAGGGTCATGTCAAAAGGACTTAGAAGATAACTTGGATAGGCCTCACTGGCCAAAGAAAAGACAATTTAAACTTCAGTAAGGATACATATAGCAAAGATGGAAATCTATGAAGTGTGTTTAATCTCTTGAGTTTCAAATTATATTAATCAGGATATACTGATTTTTTATTTATTGAGGATGACAGAATTGATTCATTCTCTTGAAAATTGGGTAAATAAGGGGAGGGACTCATGTATTTATACTGATTTTCCTATGTAAACTTTACCAATTGATAACCAAATAGTTGATGAGGGTAAGTATCTCCTTTTAAAATTCTTACAGTAAAGAAATGAACACAAAATAATTGAATTAGTAAATATCCATTTTTTTACTTCCCAATGAATTAAGAGATTTATGCTTTGTATATTAATCATTGCTAAAAAAAAAAAGAAAGAGAAAAAAACAGGCATTATGTGACTCCTGATAAAATAACACAGTATTGCCCATATTCTTGCTGAAGAGTTTGAACATGAGTCTGATCAAGCCTTGGAGCTAGTTGTCAATTTTCAGGAAATAGAGAGGACAGAAGAATATTTTGGACTACATCATGTCTGTTCAATCAATGGAATCTATACTGTGGGAAAGTCTAAAATTTTAATAGTTCATGTTCTTCAGCAAGTAAATTGTAAGGGAGAGAAAGGAAGGATGAGGGAATATACTGATTGTAAGAGACAAAATATTTCTCATATTTTGTCACATATCACATATTTTTAAAATTGGCATGGCTAAACTGTAATGTCTAAGAATGCAAACTGGGGTGATAAAACCAAGCAAGTAATAAATTATGATAAAAGTCAGAATGGTGGCCTTTTTGTGAGAGAGGGTAGGGACTGAAGTGAAAATAGAGGACATGGAGGGAGCACTTGGGTAACTGAATGAATTTCATTTCTTGAGCTGGGTGGTGGTTATAGAAGGATGTTTGTTTTATAGTATATATTTGTTTAATGTGATTTTCTTTGTTTCATTTTATTTTAAAGTTAAAAGTCAAAAAATGAACAAAATAATTTAAAAATAAGCATAATAAAAATAAATGTGCAATAAATTCATTTTTCAGAGACAGAAACAGAATTTTTCAACAGCCATTCCACACTAAAAGAAAAATTAAAGGTGGCTCTTTTGGAAAAAGGAAAAATAATGTTAAATAGAAAATGAACACACAGAATGAAATGTTTAACACTGAGAAGGGAAAATATGTGAATAAGTATAAATGAATACTTACTTGTATCAATAACAGCAATATTATGAAGAATTTAAAATATATGTGGAAAATAACATAATTGAGAGTGGATATAAATTGATTTAAATGTTCTAAGTTTCTGTAAGTATCAGGGAAGTGGTAAAAATAATATTTTTTAAAAGTGTGATAAGTAAGGCATATGACGTGATCTTTAGGATAATTATTAGAATAGTAAAATAATAAACAACTATAAAATTAATACAAAGAAAATAAATATAAGCCCAACTATATAGAAATGGCATTAAATAAAAGAGAAAATGTTCCAAGTAAAAATATTGATTATTAGAATTGATTAAAAAGATAAAATCCTGGGCTTCCCTGGTGGCGCAGTGGCTGAGAGTCTGCTTGCCGACGCAGGGGACACGGGTTCGTGCCCTGATCCGGGAAGATCCCACATGCCTTGGAGAGGCTGGGCCCGTGAGACATGGCTGCTGAGCCTGCGCGTCTGGAGCCTGTGCTCCACAACGGGAGAGGCCACAACAGTGAGAGGCCCACATACTGCAAAAAAAAAAAATAATAATAAAAATAAAAAAGATAAAATCCAACCATATATTATTTAAAAGATACAAAATTTAAATATAAGGATAGAAAAAATTTAAAAGAAAAATAAATGAAAATCATACACCATGTAAACACTAACCAAAAGTAATCTGGTGTAGCTATACCAGTACAGTAAGTCCCCTACATATGAACCTTCAAGTTGCAAATTTTCAAAGGTATGAACGTGTGTAGGCACATCCAATCATGTAAGTTAGTTCCCATGTCTGGCATACATTGTCACGTGTGTGCATCCTCTACCAGTGGTTGTTCTTTTGTGTACTTTATTATACAGTACCATATAGAGTACAGTACTGTGGTATCTTTATTTCAAACCCAGGATGTCCAGAAGCAAGTGTTAAAAGCAGCAGTGATGTAGCTGGTACTGCTAAGAAGCACCAAGAATTGGAGGCTGAGAAAGGATAAGGAGAGACAAGAGGAAGAAGAAGTAATTGAAGAACTGAAGAGATTCATGATGCAGGAAATGGCAAGGGGATTTTCTTTATTTGAGGAGGTATTGTTAGTTTTTGAGGCACAGGACCCATACGTAGAATGGTACACAAATGTTGTAGCAGCTGTTCAGAATGCAATCCAGTGCTAACAAGTCATCTATGATGAGAAAAAAAAGAGCTAAGAGCTACTACCCAGACATTACTTGATCGTTTATTCAAGAGGGTAGATAGAATTGAATCCAGCAAGGAACCAGAACCTGTGCCATCAACGTCAGGCATGAGTGAAATTTCAACTTGCTCCCTGTCTCCTATTGCTGATGATCCTTCAGCTCTACCATCTCCCACTTACTCTCCCTCCTTCAGTCAGTAACTCTTCTTTCATGTTCACTCAATGTGAGCCCCTGTATGCCAGCTGTTGTACTGTACTACTGTACTTTTCAAGGTATTGTACTATAAGATTAAAAGTGTTTTCTTTATTTTTTGTGTTATGTATTATTTGTGTGAAAAATATTATAAACCTATTACAGTACAATACTATATAGCTGATTGTGTTAGTTGGGTACCTAACCTAACTTTGTTGGACTTACAAACAAATTGGAGTAATGGACATGCTCTTATGAACTTGTTTGTATGTTGGGGATTTACTGTAATGGACATAGTAAATGTTAGAATAGCTTAGGGATAAAGAGAGGCATTCATAATGGTAAAATGTCAGTATAACAAGAAAATATCATAACTCTAACTCCTCATTTAGCAAACACTGTAGCCCCAAGGTATATAAAGTAAAATTAACAAAAATAAAAATAGATATACAAAATCCATGATCATAGTAGTAGTCTTTCTCACATATATTTCAACTTAGAATAGCAGGAAAAAGATAATGATATAAAAATTTGAACAACACAATTAATTAATTTGACCTAATTGACATATAGAACACTGTGCCTGACAATGACAGGACTCAGCTCTTTTCATGTGTATAGAAAATATTTATTAACATGGACCACACACTGGTTCATAAAGAAAGTCTTGATATATTTCAAAGTATCAAATCACTCAGATTTTATTTTCTGGCCATAACTGAATTAAGCTAAAACTCAATAAGAAGGCAATAATTATACAAAATCCCATTGTCAGGAAATTGAGCAATTTATTTCTAAATAATCCATGGGTAAAAGCAGAAATCAAGACAGAAGTTCTAAAGGATTTTGGAAGAAATTATAATAATATGGTATGACAAAAGAAAACGTGAGGGGGACAGCTAAGTCATGTACTTAGAGAAAAAATTATTACCCAGAGTGTTTTTATTAGAAAAGAAGAAAGACTGAGAATAAATGATTTAGGCATTTATATCAAGAACCAAGAAAAAAGTCAGGCATAAGAAAGGAAGAAGGAAGGAAAATGTAAAGATAAAGTAGGAATTAATGAATTAGAAAGCAGATAATAAATAGAGAAAAATCAGTGAGATCAAATATTGGTTCTTTAAATGCGTTAATAGAAATGATAAATCTATAGAAATACTATTCAGGAAAATAAAAGGGAGAGAGAACAAGGACATCACTACAGATTCTACAGACATTTTAAGGTAATGAGAGGTTACTAGAACTACTTTATGTAGATGCTATTAACAGTTTACGTGAAATTGAATATTCCTCAGAAAACGTAAGCTACCAAAGCTGATAGAGGGTACTGAAAATCTTTTTACTGTGCTTTATTTTAAAGAAAGTGGCTTTGTTTTAAAAGTTTCCATATGCACATGCACATATACACATGCACACACACATTTAGGCTCACGTGGCTTTCCTAATGAATTCTTCCAAATATTTAGGAAATAAGGAGCACAAATTTTGTACAAACACTTCCAGAAAACACAAGAAGGAGCACTTCCTCAATGTGCGGGTTAAGGACAGTATAACCTCAATTCTATATTCTAAAATAAGCATGGAAGGAAAGGAAAATTACATATCAGTCTTCTCATTTACATAGATGTCAAAATAACAAGACGTTAGCAATTGAAATCATTGACATATTAAAAGAATAAAACATTATATTCCACGGAACCTTATTTTAGTTATGTAAGAGTGTTTTACTACTAGAAAATCGGTTATATTAAAAGGAAAAAAAAATGTGGACACTTCATATGATCATCTTTGACAAATGCAGACAAAACATTTGATAAAATTCAACAACATGATAAAACTCCAACTAAATTAAGAATAGAAGAAAAAGAGGCTCCTTCAAGATGGCAGAGGAGTAAGACATGGAGATCACCTTCCACCAGACAAATACATCAAAACTACATCTACAAGTGGAACAACTGCTAGAGAACACCTACTGAACACTGGCAGAAGACCTCAGAATTCCCAAAAGGGTCTTGGTACTCTGGCTAGGTGTCAGGCCTGAGGCTCTGAGGTGGGAGAGCAGAGTTCAGGACATTGGTCCACCAGAGACCTCCTGGTGGCGAGAAGTCTCCCAGAGTTTTCCATCTCAACACTAAAACCCAATTCCACTCAACAACAAGCAAGCTACAGTGCTGGACATCCCATGCCAAACAACTAGCAAGACAGGAGAACAACCTCACCCATTAAGAGAGAGACTGTCTAAAATCATAATAAGTTCACAGAGAACACAAAACACACCACATGAGGCAGCCCTTCCCACCAGAAAGACAAGATTCAGCCTCATCCACCAGAACACAGGCACCAGTCCTCTCCACCAGAAACCCTACACAACCCACTGAACCAACCTTGCCCACTGGGAACAGACAACAAAAACAATAGGAACTATGAAGCTGCAGACTGCAAAATGGAGACACCAACACAGTAAGTTAAGCAAAATGAGAAGACAGAGAAATACACAGCAGTTGAAGGAGCAAGGTAAAAACACACCAGACCAAACATATGAAGAGGAAATAGGCAGTCTACCTGAAAAAGAATTCAGAGCAATGATAGTAAAGATGATCCAAAGTCTTGGAAATAGAATGGAAAAAATAAAAGAAGCATTTAACAAGGACTTAGAAGAACTAAAGAGCAAACAAACCATGATGAACAACACAATAAATGAAATTTAAAATTCTCTAGAAGGAATCAATAGAAGAATAATTGAGGCAGAAGAACGGATAAGTGATCTGGAAGACAAAACAGTGGAAATAACAACCACAGAGCAGAATAAAGAAAAAAGAATGAAAAGATTTGAGGAAAGTCTCAGAGACCACTGGGACAACATTAAATGCACCAACATTTGAACTATAGGGGTCCCAGAAGGAGAAGAGAAAAAGAAAGGGTTTGAGAAAATATTTGACACAATTATAGATGAACATTTCCCTAAACTGGGAAAAGAAATATTCATTCAAGTCCAGGAAGCACAGAGTTTCCCGTACAGGATAAATCCAAGGAGAAACACGCCAAGACACATGTTAATCAAACCCTCAAAAATAAAATACAAACAAAAAATATTAAAAGCAGCAAGGGAAAAGCAAAAGATAACACACAAAAGAATCCCAGAAGGTTAACAGCTGGTCTTTCAGCAGAAACTGTTCAAGCCAGAGGGAGTGGCAAGACATATTTAAACTGATGAAAGGGAAAAACCTACAACCAAGATTACTCTACACAGCAAGGATCTCACGCAGATTCAATGGAGAAATTAAAAACTTTACAGATAAGCAAAAGCTAAGAGAATTCAGCACCACGAAACCAGCTCTACAAAAAATGCAAAAGGAACTTCACTAGCCAGGAAAAACAAGAGACAGAAAAGATCTACAATAATAAACCCAAAACAATTAAGAAAATGGTAATAAGAGCATACATATTGATAACTACATTAAATGAAAATGGATTAAATGCTCCAACCAAAAGACATAGACTGGCTGAATGGATACAAAAACAAGACCTGTATATATGCTATCTACAGGAGACCCACTTCAGACCTAAGGACACATACAGACTGAAAGTGGGGGGATGGAAAAAGATATTCCATGGAAATAGAAATCAAAGGAAAGGTGGAGCAGCAATTCTCATATCAGAAAAAAATAGACTTTAAAATAAAGACTATTACAAGAAACAAAGAAGGACACTACATAATGATCAAGGGATCAAACCAAGAAGAAGATATCACAATTGTAAATATTAATGCACCCAACATAGGAGCACCTCAATACATAAGGCAAATGCTAACAGCCATAAAAGGGGAAATTGACTGTAACACAATCATAGTAGGGGACTATAACACCCACTTTCACGAATGGACACATCATCCAAAATGAAAATAAAACAGGAAACACAAGCATTCAATGATACATTAAGAATGATGGAAATAATTGATATTTTTAGGACATTCCATCCAAAAACAACAGAATACACTTTCTTCTCAAGTGCTCATGGAATATTCTCCAGGATAGATCATATCTTGGGTCACAAATCAAGCCTTGGTAAATTTAAGAAAATTGAGTCATATCAAGTATCTTTTCCATCCAGAGTGCTAAGAGACTAGATATAAATTACAGGGAAAAATCTGTAAAAAATACAAACACATGGAAGCTAAACAATACACTATTTAATAACCAAGAGATCACTGCATAAGTCAAAGAGGAAATCAAGAAATACCTAGATACAAATGACGGTGAAAACAGGACAACCCCAAACCTATGGGATGCAGCAAAAGCTGTTCTAAGACAGAAATTTATAGCAGTACAATCCTACATCAAGAAACAAGAAACTTCTCAAATAACCTAACCTTACACCTAAAGCAATTAGAGAAAGAAGCCAAAGCAATCTTGTGTAGCCAAAGCAATCTTGAGAAAGAATAATGGAGATGGAGGAATCAGGCTCCCTGACTTGAGATTATACTACAAAGCTACAGTAAACAAGACAGTATGGTACTGGCACAAAAACAGAAAGATAGATCAATGGAACAGGATAGAAAGCCCAGAGATAAACCCATGCCCATATGGTCACCTTATTTTTGATTAAGGAGGCAAGAACATACAATGTAGAAAAGACAGCCTCTTCAATAGGTGGTACTGGGAAAACTGTACAACTACATGTAAAAGAATGAAATTAGAGCACTCCTATACACAAAAATAAACTCAAAATGCAATAAACACCTAAATTCAAGGCCAAGCACTATAAAACTCTTAGAGGAAAACATAGGCATAACACTCTGTGACATAATCACAGCGAGATCCTTTTTGATACCCCTCCTAGAGAAATGGAAATAAAAACAAATATAAACAAATGGGATGTAATGAAACTTAAAAGCGTTTGCACAGCAAAGGAAACCATAAAAAGATGAAAAGACAACCCTCAGAATGGGAGAAAATATTTGCAAACGAAGCAACTGACAAAGGATTCATCTCCAATATATACAAGCAGCTCATGCAGCTCAATATCAAAAAACAAACAACCCAATCAAAAAATGGGCAGAAGACCTAACTAGACATTTCCCCAAAGAAGATATACAGGTTGCCAACAAACACATGAAAGGATGCTCAACATCACTAATCATTAGAGAAATGCAAATCAAAACCACAATGTGGTATTACCTCACACCAGTCAAAATGACCATCATCAAAAAATCTACAAACTGTAAATGCTGGAGAAGGTGTGGAGAAAAGGGAACCCTCTTGCACTGTTGGTGGGAATGTAAATTGATACAGTCACTATGGAGAACAGTGTGCAGGTTCCTCAGAAAGCTAAAGAGAACTACAATATGACCCAGGAAAATGACTACTGTGCATATACCCTGATAAAACCATAATTCAAAACGAGTCATGCAATATTCGTTGCAGCTCTATTTACAATAGCCAGAACATGGAAGCAACATATATGTCCATCAACAGATGAATAGATAAAGAAGACGTGGCAAATATATACAATGGAATGTTACTCAGCCATAAAATGAAACAAATTGATTTACTTGTAGCCAGTTGCATGGACCTAGAGACTGTCATACAGAACGAAGTAAGTCAGAAAGAGAAAAACAAATACTGTATGCTAACCCATATATATGAAATCTAAAAAAAAAAAAAAAATGTTTCTGAAGAACCTAGGGGCAGAACAGGAATAAAGACACAGACATAGCGATTGGATTTGAGGACCCAGGGAGGGGGTTAAGGTAAGCTGGGAGAAAGTGAGATAGTGACATGGACATATATACACTATGAAACATAAAATAGATAGCTAGTGGGAAGCGTGTACATAGCACGGGGAGGTCAGCTTGGTGCTTTGTGTCCACCTAGACAGGTGGTATAGGGAGAGTGGGAGGGAGACGCCAGAGGGAGGATATATGGGGATGTATGTATATGTATAGCTGATTCACTTTGTTATACAGCAGTAACTAACACACCAGTATAAAGCAATTTTACTCCAATAAAGATGTTAAAAAATATATATAAAAAAGAATAAAAGGAAACTTTCTTAATGTGATAAAGGACGTGTTTTAGTTAGCTACTGCTGCCATAGCAAATTACCACGATTTTAGCAGCTTAAAGCAACACAAATTCATTATCTCACATGTTCTGTGATCATAAATTTGGGTGGACGTGGCTGAAATTAAGGCATTGTCATGGATGTATTCCTTACTGGAGGCTCTGTGAAATAATCTGCTTTTGACCTTATTCGGGTTTTTTGGAGAATTCACTTGTGCAATAATAATAAACTTTTTCCTTGCAAACTATCATCTGGAAGCTATCCTTACCTCCTAGAGGCCTCTGTCTAGTCCCTGTAAATAGCCCCAGTGTAATGGTGTGGTAAACCCTTCTCATGATTTTACTCTCTCTGAGTTCCTCTGCAACATATTTCCTGCTTCCTCTTCCACCTTATTTTTCTAACTCTAAACTGAGAAAGTACACTGCTATTAAGAGCTCATGTGATATATTTGGCCAACCTGGATAATCTCCCTATTTAAGACCTGTAGTCTTAATTACATCTGCATAATCCGTTTGCCATATAATCCAATATATTCACAAATGTAAGAGATAAGGCACAGATATCTTTGGGGGAACATACTGCTCACCATAAAGAATCTATTGATACAAAAACTTTATAGTGCATACGATACTCAATCAGGAAATATTGGAAACTTTTCTACTGAACTCAGGAATGAAATAAAACTGGCCACTATCTCCAATTTTATTCAATACTGTGCTTTAGGAGCCAAACTAAGGAGGAAAGAAAAATAAAAGGTGTAAGGTTTGGAAAGCAAATAATAAAACTCTAATTACTTGTAGATGACATAATTATGTACCTAGAAAATTCAAAACTGACTATGCGCCAGCATCATACAAATTGAAACACACTTCTTAAAAAAGTAGCATCCAACTTTGCTTGAGTGAATGTAAAATGGTGCAGGCACTGTGAAAAGCAGTTTGATGGTTCCTCAAAAAATTAAACACAGAATTACTTTATGATCCAGCAACTCCACTCCTAGATATATACCCCAAAGAATTGAACACAGGAACTCAGATAATTTTATGCCAATATTCAGAGCAGAATTATTCACAATAATCAAAATGTAGAAAAAAATGCAAATGTCTATCAGAAGATAAATGGATAAAAAAGGATGGTGGATACATAAAATGGAATATTATTCCAACATAAAAGGGAATGGAATTCTGATATATATGATACAACACGAATAAATCTGAAGGCATTATGATAATTGACACAAAAGGACATATATTGTATAAACCCACTAATATGAGTTATATAGAATAATCAAATTCATAGAGATCAAAGGTAGAATAGCAGTTACCAGGAGCTGGTGAGAGGGGCTCATGGGGAGTTGTTTAGTGGGTGCAGAATTTTGCAAGATGTAAAAGTTTAGGAGACTGGTTGCACAAGTAGTGAGAATATTCTTTTTTTTAACAACTATATTGGGGTATAATTGCTTTACAATGGTGTGTTAGTTTCTGCTTTATAACAAAGTGAATCAGTTATACATATACATATGTTCCCATATCTCTTCCCTCTTGCATCTTCCTCTCTCCCACCCTCCCTATCCCACCCCTCCAGGCGGTCACAAAGCACCCAGCTGATCTCCCTGTGCTATGCGGCTGCATCCCACTAGCTATTTACCTTACGTTTTGTAGTGTATATATGTCCATGCCTCTCTCTTACTTTGTCACAGCTCATCCTTCCACCTCCCCATATCCGCAAGTCCGTTCTCCAGTAGGTCTGTGTCTTTATTCCTGTCTTACCCCTAGGTTCTTCATGACATTTTTTTTTCTTAAATTCCATATATATGTGTTAGCATACAGTATTTGTCTTTCTCTTTCTGACTTACTTCAGTCTGTATGACAGACTCTAGGTCTATCCACCTCATTACAAATAGCTCAATCTCATTTCTTTTTCTGGCTAACATTCCATTGTATATATGTGCCACATCTTCTTTATCCATTCATCCGATGATGGGAACTTAGGTTGTTTCCATCTCCGGGCTATTGTAAATAAAGCTGCAATGAACAGTTTGGTACATGACACTTTTTGAATTATGGTTTTCTCAGGGTATATGCCCAGTAGTGGGATTGCTGAGTCATATGGTAGTTCTATTTGTAGTCATTTAAGGAACCTCCATACTGTTCTCCATCGTGGCTGTACCAATTCACATTCCCACCAGCAGTGCAAGAGTGTTCCCTTTTATCCACACCCTCTCCAGCAATTGTTGTTTCTAGATTTTTTGATGATGGCCATTCTGACTGGTGTGAGATGATATTTCATTGTAGTTTTGATTTGCATTTCCCTAATAATTAATGATGTTGAGCATTCTTTCATGTGTTTGTTGGCAGTCTGTATATTTTCTTTGGAGAAATGTCTGTTTAGGTCTTCTGCCCATTTTTGGGTGGGTTGTTTGTTTTTTGTTATTGAGCTGCATGAGCTGCTTGTAAATATTGGAGATTGATCATTTCTCAGTTGCTTCATTTGCAAATATTTTCTCCCATTCTAAGGGTTGTCTTTTGGTCTTGTTTATGGTTTCCTTTGCTGTGCAAAAGCTTTGAAGTTTCATTAGGTCCCATTTGTTTATTTTTGTTTTTATTTCCATTTCTCTAGGAGGTGGGTCAAAAAGGATCTTGCTGTGATTTATGACATACAGTGTTGTGCCTATGTTTCCTCTAAGAGTTTGATAGTTTCTGACCTTACATTTAGGTCTTTAATCCATTTTGAGCTTATTTTTGTGTACGGTGTTAGGGAGTGATCTAATATCATACTTTTACATGTACCTGTCCAGTTTTCCTAGAACCACTTATGAAAGTGGCTGTCCTTTCTCCACTGTACATTCCTGCCTCCTTTATCAAAGATAAGGTGAACATATGTGCATGGGTTTATCTCTGGGCTTTCTATCCTGTTCCATAGATCTATCTTTCTGTTTTTGTGCCAGAACCATACTGTCTTGATTACTGTAGCTTTGCAGTATAGTCTGAAGTCAGGAAGCCTGATTCCTCCAGCTCCGTTATTCATTCTCAAGATTGCTTTGGCTATTCGGGGTCTTTTGTGTTTCCATACAAATTGTGAAATTTTTTGTTCTAGTTCTGTGAAAAATGCTAGTGATAGTTTGATAGGGGTTGCATTGAATCTTTAGATTGCTTTGGGTAGTAGAGTCATTTTCACACTGTTGATTCTTCCAATCCAAGAACATGGTATACCTCACCATCTATTTGTATCATCTTTAATTTGTTTCAACAGTGTCTTATAATTTTCTGCATACAAGTCTTTTGTCTCCTTAGGTAGGTTTATTCGTAGATATTTTATTCTTTTTATTGCAGTGGTAAATTGTAGTGTTTTCTTGATTTCACTTTCACATTTTTCATCATTAGTGTATAGGAAGCCCAGAGATCTCTGTGACTTAATTTTGTATCCTGCTACATTACCAAATTCATTGATTAGCTCTAGTAGTTTCCTGGTAGCATCTTTAGGATTCTCTATGTATAGTATCATGTCATCTGCAAACAGTGAGAGCTTTACTTCTTCTTTTCTGATTTGGATTCCATTTATTTCCTTTTCTTATCTGATTGCTGTGGCTAAGACTTCCAAAACTATGTTGAATAAGAGAGGTGAGAATGGGCAACGTTGTCTTGTTCCTGATCTTAGTGGAAATGCTTTCAGTTTTTCACCATTGAGGATGATTTTGGCTGTGGGTTTGTCATATATGTCCTTTATTATGTTGAGGTAAGTTCACTCTATGCCTACTTTCTACAGGGTTTTTATCATAAATGGGTGTTGAATTTTGTCAAAAGCTTTCTCTGTATCTGTTGAGATGATCATATGTTTTTTCTCCTTCAATTTGTTAATATGTTTTATCACATTGATTGATTTGTGTATATTGAAGAATCCTTGCATTCCTGGAATAAACCCCACTTGATCATGGTGTATGATCCTTTTAATGTGCTGTTGGATTCTGTTTTCTAGTATTTTGTTGCGGATTTTTGCATCCATGTTCATCAGTGATATTGGCCTGTAGTTTTCTTTCTTTGTGACATCCTAGTCTGGTTTTGGTATCATGGTGATGGAGGCCTCGTAGAATGAATTTGGGAGTGTTCCTCCCTCTGCTATATTTGGAAGAGTTTTAGAAGGATAGGTGTTAGTTCTTCTCTAAATGTTTGATCGTATTCACCTGTGAAGCCATCTGGTCCTGGGCTTTTGTTTGTTGGAAGATTTATAATCGCAGTTTTAATTACAGTGCTTGTGATTGGTCTGTTCATATTTACTATTTCTTCCTGAGTCAGTCTTGGCAGTTGTGCATTTCTAAGAATTTTTCCATTTCTTCCAGGTTGTCCCTTTTATTGGCATAGAGTTGCTTGTAGTAATCTCTCATGATCTCTTGTATTTCTGCAGTGTCAGTTGTTACTTCTCCTGTTTTCATTTCTAATTCTATTGATTTGAGTCTTCTCCCTTTTTTCTTGATGAGTCTGGCTAATGGTTTATCTATTTTGTTTATCTTCTCAAAGAACCAGCTTTTAGTTTCATTGATCTTTGCTATTGTTTCCTTCATTTCTTTTTCATTTATTTCTGATATGATTTTTATGATTTCTTTCCTTCTGCTAACTTTGGGCTTTTTTTGTTCTTCTTTCTCTAATTGCTTTAGGTGCAAGTTTAGGTTGTTTACTCGAGATGTTTCCTGTTTCTTAAAGTAGGATTTTATTGCTATAAACTTTCCTCTTAGAGCTGCTTTTGCTGCATCCCATACGTTTTGAGTTGTCGTGTCTCCATTGTCATTTGTTTCTAGGTATTTTTTATTTCCTCTTTGATTTCTTCAGTGATCACTTCGTTATTAAGTAGTGTATTGTTTAGCCTCCATGTGTTTGTGTTTTTTACAGATCTTTTCCTGTAATTGACATCTAGTCTTATAGCATTGTGATCAGAAAAGATACTTGATACAATTTCAATTTTCTTAAATTTGCCAAGGCTTGAATTGTGACCCAAGATATGATCTGTCCTGGAGAATATTCCATGAGCACTTGAGAAAAATGTGTATTCTGTTGTTTTTGGATGGAGTGTCCTATAAATATCAATTAAGTCCATCTTGTTTAATGTATCATTTAAAGCTTGTGTTTCCTTATTTATTTTCATTTTGGATGATCTGTCCACGGGTGAAAGTGGGGTGTTAAAGTCCCCTACTATGAATGTGTTAATGTTTATTTCGCCTTGTATGGCTGTTAGTATTTGCCTTATGTATTGAGGTGCTCCTATGTTGGGTGCATAAATATTTACAATTGTTATATCTTCTTCGATCGATCCCATGATCATTATGTAGTGTCCTTCTTTGTCTCTTCTAATAGTCTTTATTTTAAAGCCTATTTTGTCTGATATGAGAATTGCTACTCCAGCTTTCTTTTGGTTTCCATTTGCATGGAATATCTTTTTCCATCCCCTTACTTTCAGCCTGTTTGTGTCTCTATGTCTGTAGTGGGTCTCTTGTAGATAGCACATATATGGGTCTTGTTTTTGTATCCATTCAGAAAATTTGTGTCTTTTGGTGGGAGCATTTAGTCCACTTACATTTAAGGTAATTATCGATATGTATGTTCCTATTCCCATTTTCTAAATTGTTTTGAGTTCGTTATTTTAGGTCTTTTCCTTCTCTTGTGTTTCTTGCCTAGAGAAGTTCATTTAGCATTTGTTGTAAAGTTGGTTTGGTGCTGTTGAACTCTCTCAGCTTTTGCTTGTCTGTAAATGTTTTAATTTCTCCATCAAATCTGAATGAGATCCTTGCTGGGTAGAGTAATCTTGGTTGCAGGTTTTTCTCCTTCATCATTTTCAGTATGTCCTGCCACTCTCTTCTGGCTTGCTGAGTTCCTGCTGAAAGATCAGCTGTTAACCTTGTGGGGATTCCCTTGTGTGTTATTTGTTGTTTTTCCCTTGCTGCTTTTAATATTCTTTCTTTGTACTTAATTTTTGACAGTTTGATTAATATGTGTCTTGGAATATTTCTCCTTGGATTTATCCTGTATGGGACTCTCTGTGCTTCCTGAACTTGTATAACTATTTCCTTTCTTATATTAGGGAAGTTTTCAACTATAATCTCTTCAAATATTTTCTCAGTCCCTTTCTTTCTCTCTTCATCTTCTGGAACCCCTATAATTCGAATGTTGGTGCATTTAATGTTGTCCCAGAGTTCTCTGAGACTGTCCTCAGTTATTTTCATTCTTTTTTCTTTATTCTCCTCTGTAGTATCTATTTCCACTCTTTTATCTTCCAGGTCACTTATCCATTCTTCTGCCTCAGTTGTTCTGCTATTGTTCCCATCTAGAGTATTTTTCATTTCATTTATTGTGTTGTTATCATTGTTTGTTTCATCTTTAGTTCTTCTAGGTCCTTTTTAAATGTTTCCTTCATTTTGCCTATTCTATTTCCAGGATTTTGTATCATCTTTACTTTCATTATTCTGAATTATTTTTCAGGTAGACTGCTATTTCCTCTTCATTTTTTAGTCCTGGTGCGTTTTTATCTTGCTCCTTCATCTGCTGTGTGTTTTTCTGTCTTCTCATTTTGCTTATCTTACTGTGTTTGGGGTCTCCTTTTTGCTGGCTGCACGTTCATAGTTCCCATTGTTTCTGATGTGTGTCCCCAGTGGCTAAGGGTGGTTCAGTGGATTGTGTAGGCTTCCTGGTGGAGGGAACTAGTGCCTGTGTGCTGGTGGATGAGGCTGAATCTTGTCTCTGTGTTGGGCAGGTCCACCTCTGGTGGTGTTTTGTGGTTTTGATTTTAGGCAGCCTCTCTGCTAATGGGTGGGGTTGTGTTCCCATTTTCCTAGTTGTTTGGCATAGGTTGTCCAGCACTGTAGCTTGCTTGTCGTTGAGTGAAGCTGGGTGCTGGTGTTGAGATGGAGATCTCTGGGAGATTTTCGCCTTTTGATTTTATGTGGAGCTGGGAGGTCTCTTGTTGACCAGTGTCCTGAAGTTGGCTCTCCTACCTCAGAGGCACAGCAGTGACTCCTGGCTGAAGCACCAAGAGCCTTTCATCTACACGACTCAGAATAAAAGGTAGAAAAAGAAGAGGGAAAGAATTAGTAGAAGTAGGAAGAAAGAAAGAAAGAAAGAAAGGAGGGAAGGAAGGAAGGAAGGAAGAAAGAAAGAAGAAAAGAAGGAAAGAGAGGAGGGAGGGAGGGAGGGAGGAAGGGAGGGAGGGATGGTGGGAGGAAGGCAGGAAGGAGGGATGGAAGGAAAAAAGAAAGATAGAAAGAAAATAAAGTGAAATAAAATAAAATATAATAAAGTTATTAAATTCAAAAACTAATTATTAAGAAAAAATAATAATAAAAAAAGGAAGGATAGAACCTTAGGACAAATGGTGGAAGCAAAGCTATACAGACAAAATCTCACACAGAAGCATACACATACACACTCACAAAAATAGGACAACTGGAAAAAAATCATAAATCTTGCTCTCAAATTCCACCTCCTCAATTTGGGATGATTCATTGTCTAAAGGAAGGAAAGAAAGAAAGAAAGAAAGAAAGAAAGAAAGAAAGAAAGAAAGAAAGAAAGAAAGAAAGAAAGAAAGAAAGAAAGAAAGAAAGAAAGAAAGAAAGAAAAGGAAGAAAGAAAGAAAGACAGAAAGAAAGAAAGAAAGAAAGAAAGGAGATAAAGTAAAATAAAATTATTAAAATTAATTATTAAGAAAAAAATTAAAATAAAAAAACGGATGGATAGAACCATAGGACAGATGGTGGAAGGAAAGCTATACAGACAAAATCTCACACAGAAGCATACACATACACACTCACAAAAAGGGGAAAAGGGGAAAAAATCATAAATCTTGCTCTCAAAGTCCACCTCCTCAATTTGGGATGATTTGTTGTCTATTCATGTATTCCACAGATGCAGGGTACATCAAGTTGATTGTGGAGCTTTAATCCACTGCTTCTGAGGCTGCTCGGAGAGATTTCCCTTTCTCTTCTTTGTTCTCACAGCTCCCAGGGACTCAGCTTTGGATTTGGCCCTGCCTCTGCGTGTAGGTAGCTGGAGGGTGTCTGTTTTTTGCTCCGACAGGACGGGGTTAAAGAAGCTGCTGATTCGGGGGCTCTGGCTCACTCAGGCCATGGGGAGGGAGGGGCGTGGATTGCGGGGCATGCCTGTGGCAGCAGAGGCTGGCGTGACGTTGCACCAGCCTGAGGCCCGCCATGCGTTCTCCCTGGGAAGTTGTCCCTGGAGCCCGGGAACCTGGCAGTGGCGGGCTGTACAGTCTCCCCAGGAGAGGGGTGTGGATAGTGACCTGAGCTCACACACAGGCCCCTTGGTGGTGGCAGCAGCAGCCTTAGCATCTCCCACCTGTCCCTGTGGTCCACGCTTTTAGCCGTGGCTCGCGCCTGTCTCTGGGGTCTGCCCTTTTAGCCACGGCTCACGCCAGTCTCTGGCGTTCCTTTAAGCAGTGCTCTTAATCCCCTCTCCTCGCGCACCAGGAAACAAAGAGGGAAGAAAAAGTCTCTTGCCTCTTCGGCAGCTCCAGACCTTTTCCTGGACTCCCTCCCAGCTAGCCATGGTGCACTAACCCCTTCAAGCTCTGTTCACGCAGCCAACCCCAGTCCTCTCCCTGCACTCCGACCCAAGCCCGAGCCTCAGCTCGCAGCCCCGCCTGCCCCAGAGGGTGAGCAGACAAGCCTCTCTGGCTGGTGAGTGCCAGTCCGCACTGATCCTCTGTGCGGGAATCTCCCTGCTTTTCCCTCCACACCCCTGTTGCTGTACTCTCCTCCGCAGCTCCGATGTTCCCCCCTCCGCCACCTGCAGTTTCTGCCTGCAAAGGGGCTTCCTAGTGTGTGGAAACCTTTCCTCCTTCACAGCTCCCTCCCACTGGTGCAGGTCCCGTCCCTATTCTTTTGTCTCTGTTTTTTCTTTTTTTTTTTTGCCCTACCCAGGTACGTGGGGAGTTTCTTGCCTTTTGGGAGGTCCGAGGTCTTCTGCCAGCATTCAGTAGGTGTTCTGTAGGAGTTGTTCCACATGTAGATGTATTTCTGGTGTATCTGTGGGGAGGAAGGTGATCTCCGCGTCTTAATCTTCTGCCATATTCAGAACACCCCGAGAATATTCTTAATACTACTGAACTGTATACTTAAAAATGGTCAAAAAGTTGAGTTTTATGTTATGTGCATTTTACCACAATTAAAATCTTAAACAAATAAAAAATTGCACCCCAAGGCATAAAAATCAAATATCTACCACTTCCTCAAATGAAAGATGTACAAGTCCTCTATATTGAAATCTAAAAACACATTATGGAGATAAATTTTAAAACATTTAGAGAAATATATCACATTAGTTTGGAAAATTCTATACTGTAAATATGTCAATTCTTCCAAATTTTTCTAAAAGTTCAATGAAATTACAATAAATATATTAGCAAATTTTTGAGGAAATGATTAACCTGATTCCAAAACTCAAGTGGAAATGCAAAGGACTAAGAACAGCCATAGATATCTTGAAGAAGAAAGGAAATATTGAGGGCATGAACTATCAGATAACAAGATGTATTATAAGAAAAATAGAAATTGTGACAGTGTGATACTGGCACAAACTGACTAATGGATCAGAGAAAAGAACCAAGAAACAGACACACATACACAGTAACTTACTTATGACAAAGATGATACTGTAGTGCAATGAAGAAAGAAGGATCATTTTGGTAAATTGTGCTTGGTGAATTGGATATATGTATAAAAACACTTTTATCTAGGACTACACTAATGATTCTCAAAGTATGGTCCATGGACCCTGGGACTTCCCAAAATCATTTCAGACAATCTTTGAGGTAAAAACTATTTTCATAACAATACTAAGACATTGTTTACCTTTTTCACTGTGTTGGCATTTGCAATGTTGGTACAAAAAGAAGTGAGAGGTAGAACCCATGGTATCGTAGCACCAATCAAGTCAGTGGCAGTAAACTATACTAGCATTCATTGTATTATTTACCACGATACACTCACAGTAAAAATAAAAGCCAGTTTCACTTAAGAATGATCTTGATGAAATATTAAATTTTATTACTTTTATTAAATCTCAACCTTTGGTAAATATTTTTAAAATATATTGTTTGATGAAAAGGAAAGTATATAATAAAGTACTTCTGCTGTGTACTGAAGAATGATGGTTGTCTCAAAAAAAACTACAACAAAAAAAAAACACTTGTGTGGTTGAGTTGCCAACTAAACTAACAACTTTTTACATGGAACACAATATTTACTTGAAAGAATGATTGTCAATCTGTGATTATTAAGACTTTATTATTTGGTGGACATATTCCTGAAAATGAGTGAAGTCAGCCTGTCACTTGAAGATAAAAAACTCATAGTATTTATTGTGTTTATAAAATTTGATTTTCTAGTGAAAAATGGAGTTATGGATAACTTGTACCCACCACCGTAAAACCGATATCTTCCAAGTACTTAAATATTTTTGAGATGAGATTTAGGGTGGTATCAACAAATGTGAATTTTAATATTATAATAGTAAAATGTGTCAACATTATAAAGATCTGCATAAATCAATGAATAAATATTTTTCAAATAATCAATATATGATGTTACAAAATCATGCATAGTTTTTTTTCAAATTATTTTCCCATTTAGGTTGTTACATAATACTGAGCAGAAAGAATAGATACATGTATATGTATAACAGAATCACTTTGCTGTACACCTGAAACTAACACAACATTGTTAATCAACCATACTCTAATATAAAATAAAAAGTTTAAAAAACTAATTATATAAATATAAATGCAGTTGTTCACATTGTCTTTTTAGATTTGTTAGGTTGTACGTTGAACTACTATAATAAAGAGACTCCAAATTTCAATACAAAACAAAACAACAAAATCATGCATTGGTCAAAGGTCCATTCAACATGTAAAATACATCAATTACTTTTAAAGTAACAGTACAGTCAATTAAATCTCAATTTAAAACACACAAGAAAATAAAGTAACAGTACAAAAAGTTCATTGATATTTTTTAAGATTGTATATTACAGCTAACCTTTAAGAAACTACCACTTGTCAAGTGTAGTATAAAGAAAGCCCACAATTATCTTAAAAAATCAATATAATACTTTTTCTTTTTCCAACTACAATCTGTGTGAGATTAAATTTTATTCAGAAACTTCAACCAAAACAACATAGCATAACAGATTGGAGAATCCAGCTGCTTTCTACTGTTATGTATTGAAAAGTTTTGTAAAAGTGTAAGAAACAACTTTACTCTTCTCACTAAATAGGCTCTTTCTTTTGAAAACTATAATTATTTTTCATTAGATACATTAATAACATTAACATGTAATTTTATAATATCAATCAAATTATTAAATAAATATTCCTAAATTTTCTCATTATTATTTTCTATTATGATAAGTATCAATAGATATAGCCAATGTAAACAAAAGCTGTTTGCAGCCTTCACTAAGTTTTAAGACTATAAATGATTTCTGAGTCTAAAGCATATGAGAATCACTGCCATACGACAAAATCTGTTCCTAAAGGCTTAATATATAATTATGAATGATAAATTCATAACTCTTATAGAGGAAATCACAGAACATCTTCCTGACATTAGAAGAAGCAAATCTTTCTTAATATACAAAAAGTACTAACTATTAAATTAAAAATGGCAAGTTGGACTATATTAAAACTAAGAACTTCTCCTCATCTAACGAAACCATTAAGAAAGTAAAAGAAAAAAAAAACCTCATTCACAGTGTGGGAAATGATATTCATGGCATATACATGTGACAAAGGACCCATACTCAAATATATGAAATATTATTACAATTTAATGAGAAAAAAGACTGACCGTAGACAAATGGGCAAAAGTTTTGAACAGATACTTTACAAAGTCATCAATGTGCTGGATCTGGATCTTTTACAGGCTCTTAACTCAAATTAACACTTTTGGTTTTATTTTTTTTGCGGTACACGGGTCTCTCACTGTTGTAGCCTCTCCTGTTGTGGAGCACAGCCTCTGGACGCGCAGGCTTATCAGCCATGGCTCATGGGCCTAGCCGCTCCACGGCATGTGGGATCTTCCCAGACTGGGGCATGAGCCCGTGTCCCCTGCATGGGCAGGCAGACTCTCAACCACTGCGCCACCAGAGTAGCCCCCTGGTTTTATCTTGATAGTCACGATTTTTCAAAGTACGGTTCAAGTCCCATTTGCATCAATATAACCTGGTAGACTTATGGAAAAAGAATAATTTTGATTCCCACTCTATAGGTATGGTGTCCAAAGCACTGAGAATGCCATAATTTTTTTTTTGGTCTTTCATGTTATTATTATGTATTCCAGTTGCTTTTGTTCATCTGGAGCCCAGGAAGGCTGTTGCTATTTTTGTGTTTTTGATGTCAACATAATCTGGGAGTTATGGTGATTTGTTTTCAATTATGTCCCATAAAATGTAGGATGAAAATTCACAATACATTTTCTCTAGGACAAAAAAGGAAAGTGAGTGATAATTGTTGCAAATAAGTATCCAAAATGCAATTTGGATACCATATACAGGCCAGTTCTAGTCATTGCTGACCATATTAGACCAGTTCTAGTCATTGATCATCTAACATGGACCAGTTCTAACAATGAGCTGAAGTGAAATCTGTGAGAGGTAAAAGTATGTGGGGGTGAGTGTATAGACTATAAGTTCCCATAGTGTGGTCTCTGAACCAGTAGCAGACACATCACCCAAAATCTTGTTAGAAATGCAAATTCTCTGGTCCCACCTGACTGACTGAATAAGAAATTCTGAGGGTGGGCCCAGAAATCTGTTTTAACAAGCCCTCTAATTGATTCTAACATATGCTAAAGTTTGAGAACTACTGGTAGAAACAATTATTTTGAGAAATTTAGTTGTAAAGGGAAGATATCTAAGCATATATAAATACCAATGAAAAAAGTCTGTATGGATGAAGTGGTTGAAAATATGGTAACAAAAAGGAAATTTCTTGCTGTGCTGTTTTTGAACAGCTATGAGATGATGGAGTTCAATCACACTTCAAAGGAAAGGGTTATTTATGCATTTTAATAAAAAGGAAAGGTAAAAAGGAAGGGTTCAGAAAATAATAGCTAGTATTTATTGAATCATTACTATATGCTAGATACCATTCTTACATATTCATAAGGAAAAATTCTTGTAATATTGTTGTAACAATCCTATATTAGATTGTTATTAACCCTATCTTACTGGTGAGGAGACAGAATGGGAGAGAGGTTTTATAGTTTTCCCAAAATTATACAGCTAGTAAGTGATAATGCTAGGTTTCAGACACAAGAGGTCTAGCTTCTGAGTTTATGTTCCTAATATAGCATTATTCTATGCTACATCTTAGATTCAGGTAGGCTTTTAAAAGTGATGTATGGAAGTTGAGAGAATTCCTATTAGATGGCTTGTATTTTCCCTGGGAAAAAAAACTGCTGAAAGTGAGTGAGGAGGAGGAGAGGTCAGATAATGGAAGTCAATGGGGCTAATTTAGAAATAACCATTGTAGTTTATGGGAGGGCCACGTGAGGGAAAAAAAAATACATAATTAAAATGACCAGAGTGTTTGGAAGCTGATTCGAGGTTTGGTGATCATTAATTCAGAGTCCTACTAAAATCCTTGTGCTATTGTTTCATCTGTCAGCAATGAGCCTCTGTGTAGGTGCAGAGATAGTGGATATTTGGTTTTATCCAGATTTGGGATTTTTGATGGAGAGTTATGAAGAGAAGACTGGGGAGCAGGATGTTTTCTGGGTTGTCACTAGGCATATTGAAATAATAGGCAATGCTATGTTAACTAGGTTTACCAAAATGTAAGTTAAAATGAAATTATTTATATTGTCAAGAAAGTTAGAAAAGAAAAAATAATTGCACATATTCTTAGAGCTATTTTTAAGACTCTGTTCCCTGGCAAGTCTTTAGCCATATGTATGAATATTTTACAGTACTTAAGCATACTGTGCCTTCAATTTTGTGCTGTTTCTTCACTTAGAAAATATTTCTTTCATTTGCTACAGTTTTTTATTTATTGCCTTAATAGATATTTTACACATTTGTTGTAGCATAGTTACTTATTGCTTCCCCTATGTGGAACCATTATTGTTGTCTCCAGTATTCTAATACAAATATATATATAAATCTTTGTATAGGGATTTTTGTCTTCTTTTTTGAATACATTTCTTAGAACAATTCCTTGAGACAAGATTATCAGAAGATAGGATATGAGTGATTTTGTGTCTCTTGAACTGTTGAAAATTTCAAATTGCTATCCAGAATAATTGTCCTAATTTACCCCACCACCAGAAAAGTGTGAATATACCACTTTCTCTACATAGTCTCCCATTATAAGGCTTTTACGAAATATTAATTAAAATAATTAATAGTAGAATAACACTGCTTTTATTGTAATGATTACTATTCTTATTACCAGTCAAATGAAAAAAATTCCATATTTTTGTTTGCCTTTTATATTTCCTTTTGGGTGAAATGTCTTTTCAAATCTTTAGCCTGTGTCCAGTATGTCTATTATGATCTTGGTGGTGTTCTTATTTGAATAAACTCAATAAAAAGTACGTAGTAAAATACTTCTTCTCAGATATCATAAATATAGTAGATTCGTACAAAATAAAGCATAAATTCCCAGTAGCTCTGAGTGTCCATATTATTGCTTCAGTGCATGTTCAAATGTATAGCTTTGGACATATTCACATATTAACATGATATTCACACAAGGCAGCTGAGGAAGATTTTGCAATATTAAATAATTGACATAATTCTCAAATTTGTAATTGTGTAAATATAAATAACAAATTAAATGTATTAGTTGATATACTTTGACTAGTAGAATTCTGAATAGTTTTACTTACAAAGAGAGGTAATAAAATTTACTTAATTTGCAAAAGCTATAAAACTTCAGCTTTATTCATATATATTCGATTTAAATTTTTACTATTCATTAAATATAATTTGTTGTCATTTAAGTATAATAAATATTGTGAATTTTTACATTAAAAATAATTTGTTTCAACTATATATGAAAACTACATTGAACTGTTTATTATATACATTTACTTCTTATTTATATTTTGATAAAATATATTCAAAATTTGTACACTATGAATACAATACCATTTTATTTTTTAATTCTTTAGATCATGAGTGTCAACAGCCAACAAATTATGTGAAAACTTAATTACAATGTAGTGATTATACTGAAATAAAGAAAAACAAATGTTATGAAATAAAATATAATTTATGTATTAGGTATATATTACTAATCCAAACATTAGCTGACCCAACATCACAATAATGATAAATGTGGTCAGCTTTGATATTTTGCCCACCTTCAGTCACACATTTTACTCTACACATTTTAAAATTTTGTCATTATGATGATGTATTTGTTAGATTGATTTATAAATTATAAATATATCTATACATAAGATATGTGGGCCTTTATTTGTACTCTTGCTCCAGGCCCCACAAGTGTTAGAGGTGGGTACATATATGAGTTATTTCATAAAGTTATTAAATATACAAATGAAGAGTCACACTTTAAGCAAAGTTATGTATACTTATCACAGAAGTAAAATATTCACCCTCTTGAGTTCTAAGTATTTGTATCAAAGTCTTTGCTCTATTATAGAGTGATCTCTTTTAGTGTGGCAGAAAAAAAATGTCTGCGTACATGCATATAGAAATTTAAAGCCCTTGTATAATAAATTAACTGAAAACCAAAACACAAATCCAGAGTATTTTTTAAGGCATTTTCTTTCATATTTATATTGCTCTAGTGCTTTCAAACAGAATCTGAGAGACTTTATAATTGTCAAACCTTGAGCTACTCTTCTATAATTGTTGGAATACATGTAAGAATCAGTTTTCTTTTTTTTTTAGATGCAGTCATCACCTCTGGAAAAATGGAAGGTATAATATTTAAAGCAGTTGTTGAAAATCTCACTATAAAAGAAACCAAAGTGCACTGATGAGGGAAAAATCATATGTCATAAAGAATGCAACTGCTTGAACTAAATCCCAATGTGTGTTCCAAAGTTACAATGTTTAATCAATTTTAATGGACAGTCAGCAACTGTGTTTTTATTAACATGTAGCACAGTCTCATATACTTCAGTTACCATGACATTTCTTAGCATTTACACTTCTGGTTTTCTATACAATTTATTACAAAATAAATCCCCAATGCTAAACAACTTTGCACTCTAAGCAGCCTTGGTCATTTTAAGATGGAAAACATAAAAGATACTGGTTTTGGCTTGTTAATTTTTTGTTTTCAGGATTTTAAGGGAAAAGATGCATCAGCAGTTCAAGCAATTTGTCTTTACTACATTTTTTTTAGGGAATTAGCAATGCTGAATAGGGAAATCACTAACGAAGTAAATGATTCTCCTTTTTTTGGTACATTTATTGTGGTCTAGTCAACAATGTGATCATAGACTCTCCACCTTTTTCTATTTCAACCTGAAGAATTAATGACAGAAAATAAGGTTGTATGATGATGAGCAGATCCAGGTTTTTGAGACCTGAAGCTTACATGATTTGGGGGGATCATCTTTAAGAAAAAATTGTCAATTACAATTAAATACATAAATTAAGCACAAAAGCTAATAGTTATTCAGAATGATAAATTAACTTGTAATAAATTACACATTTCAGAAAATACATCAAATATATATATGACAAAATTCAGAAAAAAGAATCAGAACATTTTTATTAACTATCTTACACACTTATGCAAATACTTTTAACTTGTGATTTTTGGCTGCATAATCAGTGATCTGCACATACGAAAATAATTTTGCAATAATTTCTATACAGAGAATAAGGAGATTAATCAGTATCATAATATAGTTAGTTCCTGTTTTAGAAGTTTTGATAATCTCAAAAAGTTCCTTTCAGTTTTATAACTCATTATTGACAATGCCATATAAACTTTCGGATTGCTGTCAAATTTAGGAAACCTTTATCAAATATTTTTCATATGTCAGATGTAAGATTTCAAGGGCTTTTCAAGTTTTCCTGTTCAGCAACAACTTTGAAGTAATCTTAGAATTGACAGCACTGATTATCCAGTTTGTAACCAATTACTTTGTTTTACTGATGGATTTTGAGGTTTTCGTTACTTTTATCAGTATAAGAAATTCACATCAAATCAGCAAGAAATTTAAATATTTTTTCAATGTGATCATGATTCATTCCTTTTTAATTGAATTATCAAAAAAGCCAAGAGGATATTAATAATTAACTTCATGATATCCAAGTAATTTCTATTATGTCATCACTCTATTTTCTTGTTTTTTTAATTTGAATTTTCTTTAGTACATAAATTTTAAGATGATAAAAAGGTATCCTTTATAGATGTCTAAATCAAGAATCTATAGTTTCTCATGTGTTTTGTTGAAACATTTCAAATCTTCTTTAGACGTTGCAGTTAAAATGGCATATTCCAAATTCAACTCCCCTTCAGTTATATCCCCAAAATGCACAGCCACTCCAGTGCCACCTGATGGAAGGGGACATGTGAAGGAAATTTGGAGTGGAAAAAGACAGTCATCATAGCAGATTGTGGTTAAAATATCTTATGTGTTCAAATTCTGCATATACCTAAATCCATGTGAATATATTAAGGCACATCCAGTGTAAATTAGATTCATGGTAAATCAAACTCTGGGTCTGACAAAAAAATGTTTCTTTAAATGATGAATAGGGATTTACTCTAATGCTGTCAGATGTCTTACATTAATGCTAACAATCTTTTCCTCACATTCCTTGAATTGTGATTTTTTTCATGATTTCATAGGATCTAAGATCTTACTATTAGAAGGGGCATCAAGATATGGTTTAGGTGTTTATATATAGGCATATAAGTTATTATTATGCCAACTTTATTGACAAGGCAACGAGGCTCAGGGATTTTATAGGATTTAGTCAAGTTCTCTCCCCTGCCAACAACCCCTGGAACACATCACTGTGAGTTAAGAATTAGAAATCAAGACTGGGAACTATTAAATTGCCTTATGCCAAGGGCATTTCAAACAGGAATCAAGAGAAGAGGAGCTAGCGCATGAATTAGAGTGAATATTTCCATTTCTGTTTATAAAATAATAAATATTCATTGGAGAACATTAATAAGAGAAAAAAGCAAAAGGAAGAAAATAAAATTTACTCCAAATCCCAGCTACCAGAAATAATCATTATTGGCATGTTATATAGCCTTCCAACATTTGAGCTATTTCCAAGTTTTTATTTTTGTAAACAGTATTGCAGCTGACATCCTTGTATAAAGTTTGTTACACATTTATAATTATTTCCTAAGAATAAATCCCTAGATAAATTTCTAAGAGACCTGATACAAATTGCTAAATTGTTTCCAAGAAAGATCTCAATTTACATCCACCCACTTATTAATTAAGGGTTTCTACATCTCCACGATATAATATGAAATATTTACATCAAAAGGAATGTATAATGTTTCAGAAATATGGGCAAACAAGATGGAAATTACCTTTTCAGAACACTTAGCACACAGGTACATATTATTCTAATACTCTGTACATCCAAGAAACTCTTTTTTTTTTTAACATCTTTATTGGAGTATAATTGCTTTACAATGCTGTGTTAGTTTCTGATTTATAACAAAGTGAATCAGCTATACGTATACATATATCCCCATATCTCCTCCCTCTTGCGTCTCCCTCCCACCTTCCTCATCCCACCTCTCTAGGTAGTCACAAAGCACCGAGCTGATCTCCCTGTGCTATGCGGCTGCTTCTCACTAGCTATCTATTTTACATTTGGTAGTATATATAAGTCCATGCCACTCTCTCACTTCGTCCCAGCTTACCCTTCCCCCTCCCCGTATCCTCAAGTCCATTCTCTACATCTGCGTCTTTATTCCTGCCCTGCCCCTAGGTCCTTCAGAACCATTTTTTTTGTTGTGTTTTAGATTTCATATATATGTGTTAGTATACGGTATTTGTTTTTCTCTTTCTGACTTACTTCATTCTGTATGACAGACTCTAGGTCCATCCACCTCACTACAAATAGGTCAATTTCGTTTCTTTTTATGGCTGAGTAATATTCCATTGTATATATGTGCCACATCTTCTTTTTCTATTCATCTGTTGATGGGCATGTAGGTTGCTTCCATGTCCTGGCTATTGTAAATAGAGCTGCAATGAACACTGTGGTACATGACTCTTTTAGAATTATGGTTTTCTCAGGATATATGCTCAATAGTGGTATTGCTGGGTCATGTGGCAGTTCTATTATTAGTTTTTTAAAGAACCTCCATACTGTTCTCCGTAGTGGCTGTATCAATTTACATTCCCACCAACAGTGCAAGAGGGTTCCCTTTTCTCCACACCGTCTCCAGCATTTATTGTTTGTAGATTTTTTGAGGATGACCATTCTGACCAGTGTGAGGTGACACTTCATTTTAGTTTTGATCTGCATTTCTCTAACGATTAGTGATGTTGAGCGTCCTTTCATGTGTTTGTTGGCAACCTGTATATTTTCTTTGGAGAAATGTATAATTAGGTCTTCTGCCCATTTTTCGATTGGGTTGTTTGTTTTTTTTTTGATATCGAGCTGCATGAGTTGCTTGTATGTTTTGGAGATTAATCCTTTGTCAGTTCCTTCATTTGCAAATATTTTCTCTCATTCTGGAGGTTGTCTTTTCGTCTTGTTTATGGCTTCCTTTGCTGTGCAAAAGCTTTTAAGTTTCATTACATTCCATTTGTTTATATTTGTTTATTTCCATTTCTCTAGCAGGGGTGTCAAAAAGGATCTAGCTGAGATTTATGTGATAGAGTCTTCTGCCTATGTTTTCCTCTAAGAGTTTTGTAGTGTCTGGCCTTACATTTAGGTCTTTAATCCATTTTGAGTTTATTTTTGTATATGCTGTTAGGGAATGTTCTAATATCATTCTTTTACCTGTAGCTGCCCAGTTTTCACAACACCACTTATTGAAGTGGCTGTCTTTCCTCCATTGTATATTCGTGCCTCCTTTATCAAAAATAAAGTGACCATATGTGTGTGGGTTTATCTCTGGGCTTTCTATCCTGTTCCATTTATCTATATTTCTATTTTGTGCCAGTACCATATTATCTTGATTACTGTAGCTTTGTAGTATAGTCTGAAGTCTAGGACCCTGATTCCTCCAGATCCATTTTTCTTTCTCAAGATTCTTTTGGCTATTTGGGGTCTTTTATATTTCCATACAGATTGTGAATTTTTTTGTTCTGGTTTGGTGAAAAATGACATTGGTAAGGATTGCATTGAATCTGTAGATTGCTTTGTGTCATATAGTCATTTTCACAATGCTTATTCTTCCAATCCAAGAAGATGGCATATCTCTCCATCTGTTTGTATCATCTGTAATTTCTTTCAAAAGTGTCTAATAGTTTTCTGCATATGGGTCTTTTTTCTCCTTAGGTAGGTTTATTCCTAGGTATTTTATTCTTTTGGTTTCAATGGTAAAAGGAAGTGTTTCTGTAATTTCTCTTTCAGATTTTTCATCATTAGTGTATAGGAATGCAAGAGATTTCTGTGCATTAATTTTGTACCCTGCTGCTTTACCAAAATCATTGATTAGCTCTAGTAGTTTTCTGGTAACATCTTTAGGATTCTATGTAGAGTATCATGTCTTCTGCCAACAGTGACAGCTTTACTTCTTTTGTGATTTGGATTCTTTTATTTCTTTTTATTCTCTGATTGCTGTGGCTAAACCTTCCAAAACTATGTTGAATAATAGCGGTGAGAGTGGACAACCCTGTCTTGTTCCTGATCTTACTGGAAATGGTTTCAGTTTTTCACCATTGAGAATGATGTTGGCTGTGGGTTTGTCATATATGACCTTTATTATGTTGAGGTTAACTCCCTCTATGCGTACTTTCTGAGGGTTTTTTACCATAAATGGGTGTTGAATTTTGTCGAGAGTTTTTCTGCATCTATTGAGGTGATCATACTGTTTTTCTCATTCAGTTTGTTAATATGGTTTATCACATTGATTTATTTGCATATATTGAAGAATCCTTGCATTCCTGGAATTTACCCCACTTGCTCATGGTTTATGATCCTTCTAATGTGCTTTTGGATTCTGTTTGTTAGTAATTTGTTGACGATTTTTGCATCTGTGATCTTCAGTCATATTGACCTGTAGTTTTCTTTCTTTGTGACATCTTTGTCTGGTTTTGGTATCAGGATGATGGTGGCCTTGTAGAATGAGTTTGGAAATGCTTCACCCTCTGTTATATTTTGGAAGAGTTTGAGAAGGATAGGTGTTAGCTCTTCTCTAAATGTTTGATAGAATTCACCTATGAAGACATTTGGTCCTGGGCTTTTGTTTGTTGGAAGGTTTTTAACCACAGTCTCAGTTTCAGTGCTTGTGATTTGTCTGTTTATATTTTCTGCTTCCTCCTGGTTCAGTCTCGGAAGGTTGTGCTTTTCTAAGAATTCGTCCATTTCTTCCAGGTTGTCCATTTTATTGGCATATAGTTGCTTGTAGTAATCTCTCATGATCCTTTGTATTTCTGCAGTGTCAGTCTTTATGTCTCCTTTTTCATTTTTAAATGTATTGATTTGAGTCTTCTCCCTTTTATTCTTGATGAGTCTGGCTAATGGTTTATCAATTTTGTTTATCTTATCAAAGAACCAGCTTTTAGTTTTATTGATCTTTGCTATTGCTTCCTTCATGTCTTATTGTTTATTTTTGATCTGAACTTTATGATATCTTTCCTTTTGCTAACTTTGGGATTTTTTGTTCTTCTTTCTCTAATTGCTTTAGGTGTAAGGATAGGTTGTTATTTGAGATGTTTCTTGTTTCTTGAGGTAGGATTGCATTGCTATAAACTTCCCTCTTAGAACTACTTTTGCTGCCTCCCATAGGTTTGGCATTGTCATGTTTTCACTGTCTTTTTTTTCTAGGTATTCTTTGATTTCCTCTTTGATTTCTGCAGTGATCTCTTGGTTATTAAGTAGTGTATTGTTTAGCTTCCATGTGTTTGTATTTTTTACAGTTTTTTCCCTGTAATTTATATCTAGTCTCATAGCACTCTGGATGGAAAAGATACTTGATATGTTCTCAATTTTCTTAAATTTACCAAGGCTTGATTTGTGACCCAAGATATGATCTATCCTGGAGAATGTTCCATGGGCACTTGAGAAGAAAGTGTATTCTGTTGTGTTTGGATGGAATGTCCTAAAAATATCATTTCCATCATGTTTAATGTATCATTGAAAGCTTGTGTTTTCTGTTTTATTTTCATTTTGGATGATGTGTCCATTCGTGAAAGTGGGGTGTTATAGTCCCCTACTATGATTGTGTTACAGTCAATTTCCCCTTTTATGGCTGTTAGCATTTGCCTTATGTATTGAGGTGCTCCTATGTTGGGTTTAGAAACATTTACACCCTTCTTGGATTGTTCCCTTGATAATTATGGAGTGTCCTTTTTTGTCTCTTGTAATAGTCTTTATTTTAAAGTCTATTTCTCTGATATGAGAATTGCTCCTTCAGCTTTCTTCTGATTTCCATTTGCATGGAATATCTTTTTCCATCCCCTCACTTTCAGTCTGTATGTGTCCCTAGGTCTGAAATGGGTTTCCTGTAGACAGCATATATACAGCTCTGTTTTTGTATCCATTCAGCCAGTCTGTGTCTTTTGGTTGGAGCATTTAATCCATTTACATTTAAGGTAGTTATTGATATGTATGTTCCTATTACCATTTTCTTAATTGTTTTGGGTTTGTTAATGTGGGTCTTTTCTTCTCTTGTGTTTAGATAAGCTCCTTTAGCATTTATTGTAAAGTAAGTTTGGTGGTGATTAATTCTCTTAGCTTTTACTTGTCTGTAAAGATTTTAATTTGTCTGTCAAATCCGAATGAGATCCTTGCTGGGTAGAGTATTCTTGGTTGTAGGTTTTTCCCTTTCATCACTGTAAATATGTCCTGCCACTCCCTTCTGGCTTTCAGAGTTTCTGCTGAAAAATCAGCTGTTAACCTTTTGGGGATTCCGTTGTATGCTATTTGTTGTTTTGCCCTTTCTGCTCTTATTATTTTTTTCATTTTATTTAGTTTTTGGTAGTTTGATTAATATGTGTCTTTTCGTGTTTATCCTTGTTTTTTTCCTGTATGGGACTCTCTGAACTTCCTGGAATTTATTGACTGTTCCCTTTCCTATGTTAGGGAAGTTTTCAACTATAATCTCTTCAAATATTTTCTCAGTCCCTCTCTTTTTCTCTTCTTCTTCTGGGAATCTTACAATTTGAATGTTTGTGCATTTAGTGTTTTCCTAGAGGTCTCTGAGACTGTACTCCATGCTTTTCATTGTTTTGCCTTTATTCTGCTCTGTGGTAATTATTTCCACTGTTTTATCTACCAGGTCACTTATCCATTCTTCCGCCTCAGTTATTCTGCTCTTGATTCCTTCTACAGAATTTTAAATTTCATTTATTGTGTTGTTCATCATCATTTGTTTGCTGTTTAGTTCTTCTATGTCCTTGTTAAACCGTTCTTGCATTTTCTCCATTCTATTTCCAAGATTTTGTATCATCTTTACTATCATTATTCTGAATTCCTTTTCCAGTAGACTGCCTATTTCCTATTCATTTGTTAGGTCTGGTGGGTTTTTGCCTTGCTCCTTCACCTGCTGTGTGTCTCTCTGTCTTCTCATTTTGCTTAACTTACTGTGTTTGGGTCTCCTTTTCTCTGGCTGCAGGTTTGTTGTTCACATTGTTTTTGGTGTCTTCCTCCAGTGGCTAAGGTTGGTTCAGTGGGTTGTGTAGGCTTTCTTGTGGAGGGGATTGTTGCCTGTGTTCTGGTGGATGAGACTGGATCTTGTCTTTCTGGTGGGCAGGACCACATCCGGTGGTGTGTTTGGGGGTGTCTGTGACCTTATTATGATTTTAGGCAGCCTCTCTGCTAAGGGTAGGGCTGTGTTCCTGTCTTGCTAGTTGTTTGGCCTAGGGTGTCCAGCACAGTAGCTTGCTGTCATTGAGTGGAGCTGTGTCTTAGTGTTGAGACAGATATCTCTGTGTGAGCTTTCATCATTTGATATTACATGTAACTTGGTGGTCTCTGGTTGACCAATATCCTGAACTCATGCTCCCACCTCAGAGACACAGGCCTGACATCCAGCCAGAGAACCAATACCTTGTCAGCCACACGGCTGAGAAGAAAAGAGAGAAAAATAGAAAGAAAGAAATAAAACAATAAAATAAAGTTAAATAGTTATTAAAAATTATTAAAAATTAAAATTTAAGAAGTAATAAGAAAAAAGAAGAAAGAAAGAAGAGAGCAACCAAACCAAAAAAAAATCCACTGATGATAACAAGAACTAAAAACTATACTAAAAATAAAAAAAGGACAGACAGAACCTTAGGACAAATGGTAAAAGCAAAGCTATACAAATAAAATCACACAAAGAAGTATGCACATACACTCACAAAAAGAGAAAAAGGAAAACTATATATATATATATATATATATATATATGGAAGAGAGCAACCAAATCAATAAACAAATCTACCAGTGATAATAAACACTGAATGCTAAACTAAGATAAACATAAAACCAGAAACAAACTTGATGCAGAAAACAAACCCTAAGTCTACAGTTGCTCCCAATGTCCACCACATACATTTTGGGATGATTCATTGTCTATTCAGGTATTCCAGAGATACAGCGTACATCAAGTTGATTGTTGATATTTAATCCCCTGCTCCTGAGGCTTCTGGGAGAAATTTCCCTTTCTCTTCCTTGTTTGCACAGGTCCTAGGATTCAACTTTTGATTTGGTCCTGCCTCTGCATGTGGGTGGCCTGAGGGTGTCTGTTCTTTGCTCAGACCGGATGGGGTTAAAGTAGCAGCTGATTAAGAGGATCTGGCTCACTCAGGCTGAGGGGAGGGAGGGTTATGGCATGCAGGGAAAGCCTGAAGTAGCAGAGGCCAGGATGACATTGCAACAGCCTGAGGTGTGCCGTGTGCTCACCCTGGCAATGGTGGGCTGCACAGCCTCCTGGGAGGGGAGGTGTGGAAAGTGACCTGTACTTGCACACAGGCTTCTTGGTGGCTGCAGCAGCAACCTAAGCATTTCATGCCCGACTCTGGTGACCACACTGATAGCCGTGGCCCTTGCCTGTCTCTGGAGCTCGTTTTGGCAGTGCTCTGAATCCCCTCTCCTCACACACCTTGAAGCAATGGTCTCTTGCCTCTTAGGAGGTTCCAGACTTCTTCCCAGACTCCCTCCCAGCTAGCTGTGGTACACTAGCCCCCTTCAGGCTGTGTTCACGCAGCCAACCCCAGTCTTCTTCCTCTGATCTGACCTCTGAAGCCCAAGCCTCAGCTCCCAGCCCCCACCTGACCCGGTGGGTGAGCAGACAAGCCTCTCAGGCTGGTGAATGTTGGTCAGCACTGATCCCCTGTGAGGGAATTTCTCCACTCTACCCTCGGCACCCTTGTTGCTGCTCTCTCCTCCATGGCTCCAAAGCTTCCCCAACCCTCACCTCTGCCAGTGAAGGGGCTTCCTACTGTGTGGAAACCTTTCCTCCTTCAATACTCCCTCCCAGAGGTTCAGGTCCTGTCCCTATTCTTTTGTTTCTGTTTTTCTTTTTTTCTTTCACCCTATCCAGGTACATGCGCATTTTGTTTCCTTTTGGAAATTCTGAGGCCTTCTGCCAGGGTTCAATAGGTGTTCTGTAGGAGTTGTTCCACAAGTAGATGTATTTTTGATGTATTTGTGGGGAGGAAGGCGATCTCCACATCTTACTCCTCTACCATCTTGAAGGTCTCTCCCAAGAAACTCTTTTGAATAACTTTCTTGTTATGCTTTGATCTTACAGATTAAATCATTAAATTAAAATCCATAGGAAAAACAGATAATGACAGTAGAGTTCTGGGATATATTAGAAAATTGTTGCAGCGATATTTATTTAGGATAATATATCAGGTAACATTATTGTATAGTTATGGTGTTTAAATGCCAGATTGTCGAAAAAAGTATAGCCCTAAAAATCTGGGCTCAGTATGGAAAGAATAGGGATGTACAATTCTGGGTGAATTGGTTGGACTCCAACTAAACACTACAGTTATTGCTTGAATATTAAATACCTGTCTTTTGTCTATTGTATAAGAACAATTATTTTAAAATTATCTAAAATTCTGGTGAGATTTATAATGATTATAAGGCAAAGAATGACATATAGCAATGAAGCCATTAGTAGTAATATAATATTAAAATAAACTTCAAATAGAACAAATTTATATATAAATCTAAATTTTTAGAACTTATACATGAGGATGATTTATTTTGTAAATTAATTACCACGTGCAGAAATCCCTTCAGAGTAATAATTTCATCAAGATAGAAGGAATAGAAAGAGGTGACCTTTTGTATTACTTAAAGAATTTACCAAACCGTTCAAAAGAGCAAATAGTCTTTAAAGTACTAACCCTTTTTAACTGGGCAGAGACACTTAATTAACATACGATTATACCACATCTGTAGGGATTTAATAACTAAATTCACTCTGAATTCCTTTAGAGTAAAAATCTATAAAGTACTGTGAGGGCTGACACTGGGCCAACAGATTTTAACTTAAAAAATTGTGGTTTAAAAAAAAATTTAGTTGGGATAGCTATATAACTACAGATTACACTTTCTAAGAAAATCTGTATTTAAAAGACCAGGATACCCATGGGGTACATTTTCCTATCACTCTGCTTTAACCTCTAAGGAATTTTGTTTCTAGGGCTGCAGTTTTAATTACATACAATAAAACTGAGTCCAGTTAAAAGAATATCACGATGAAGATAAAAAGCTGGACAAAATCTCTGAAGTGGTATTTATAAAATATAAGCACACTCCAAATAAACAACACCAAAAAATTCAAATGAATATGTCACAAAGCCTATTATTTCACTTTTGATACAAATTTAAGACATCGCAGTAACATAGTGATAATGAAGTCTAAGTTATAGAATACTTCAAAATAACATATATATATATATTTTGTTGTTGTTGTTGTTGTTTTTGTTTTTTTTGCGGTATGCGGGCCTCTCACTGTTGTGGCCTCTCCCATTGTGGAGCACAAGCTCCAGACGCGCAGGCTCAGCGGCCATGGCTCACAGGCCCAGCCGCTCCATGGCATGTGGGATGTTCCCGGACCAGGGCACGAACCTGTGTCTCCTGCATCGGCAGGCGGACTCTCAACCACTGCGCCACCAGGGAAGTCCTAACATATATTTTTAATTAAGGTAAGTGAACAGTGAAAACCTTGTGAATCAAATATAAAACATAGTTTAAAACAGCTGTGAGTGGAAACAAATAACTCAGATACCTTAAGGAATTTATGGTATAGTTAAGGGGAGCAATTTTCCTGTAAGAATATTCTAAATGCAAATCTAATTTATCAGGCAGTGCAAAAGAATAGAATATTTCCATAAATACTACAGGGCTATAAATAATAAGAATAATCAGAATGGGTATGCTAGTATCTGTAGATTTTAGCTAATATTATCCACAAATACTGAAGTATTTTTGAAAGAGGTTGTGTTGAATCTGTTGATGGGTATCTGCTGACTGAGAAGGACTCAAATTATTCTAAGAGCAAACTAGTTCAATATCAAAGAGCTGTTCTAAAATGCTTATCGCATGTTAAATCATTGAAGCCTCACAACAAGTTATTTAGTGGGTACTATTGTTAAACACATTTTTCAGAAGAAGAAGACAGAGGCAAGAGGGTTTAAGTATTTTACCCATGTCCACACAGCTGGCAAATGATAGACCCGGCATTTCAACAAGTTTGACTGCTTTGAAGATAGGAGTAAGATCTTTAGGGAGGTGAGAGCAGATGTGATCTATTTTCTGAGTATGTCTGCTTGGGAAAATAAAAGTGCATTTCCTTTAAAAGTGCAGGGATCAAGGTATATATGTGTAAATTCATTATTAACTATCTAGATACAGTTAAGTACAACAACCTGCCCAGTCTCAGCTAAGTCAGCAGTAAGTGTTCATTGAGTACACAGTAGGAATGATAGACAGATTAGGGTTAGGGACAGGCATAACCCCAGTAGAGTTAAATGATAATAATTAAAGTACAGCTTGCTAGGCATTTTTCAGGTTTTATCTCTAATCTTTGCAACATTTCAAAGAGTAGGTATATTGATTTGGAAGTTTTTGGTTGTAAATAACTGAAACAAACTTTAACTAGGTTAACAAAGAAAAGGAATATTTACTGTTTGGAACCAGGACTGGTTCATGACACCCAAAGCCTTGAGTAGAAAGGCCTTGGAAAAGAACTGGAATAAGGAAATTGGAAGCTGTCAGGTAATCAGGGAGCACTTTCCCTCCATTTCTTGCCTCTGATTTTATTTTCCCTGAGGGTCTGCTTTATCTCTCTCGCTCTTTTTTTTTTTTTCTTTCTGTACGCGGGTATCTCACTGTTGTGGTCTCTCCCACTGCGGAGCACAGGCTCCGGACGCACAGGACCAGCGACCATGGCCCACGGGCCCAGCTGCTCCACAGCATGTGGGATCTTCCCGGACTGGGGCACGAACCCGTGTCCCCTGCATCGGCAGGTGGACTCTCAACCACTGCGCCACCAGGGAAGCCCTATCTCACTCTTTAGCATAGTTCTCTGTTACACAGTCCCCATGGCAGAAGTGGCACTCCACAGGTCTCAAGTTTATAAACGTCATTTCTAACTCCAAAGATGGGAGGAGATAGGGAAAGAAGCTGATTGGTTCAATCTGGGCTGGATTTGGGTCCAACAAATATGACTGGGAATGGTCATTTAGCACAAATATGGCTATTGGCAGTCCACTTCTGTGAACCAGGGTTTCCATTAAGGGAATCAATATGAGCTTAGGTATACATAGTAGGTATTATCATTTATCTTACAGGTTTAAGAGTCTCAATAGGGTAAGTAACTCCTCCGAAGTCTCAACCAAAACAGAAATGAGCTTTGGACCCAGGTCCTTATGCTCACAAAGCTGTCTTTTCACTATTCTATAACCTCTTCCTAAAGCAAGAAGCATTGTTATACAGAAAAGCTGAGAACTACATAGATTTACAGTTAGCTAAAACTAAGGGTGTAGCTGTAAATGCAAACTAGAATGCATTGAGATGGCATGATACTTCAGGATCAAAACAGATCACAACAGAATCAGTAGATAAAATTTATTGAAGAGAAGTAAGAAACAGGTAAATGACTTGATCATATATATGCTAGTGCCCAAGCCAGAACTAAATGTAGCTGCGAACAGGCTTTGCGGCTTTTATGCCTCGTTTTTAAGGCAGTGCCTATGAGATGTCAATAGTCCTGGACATTCAATAGTCCTAAGACACTCATTCAGTGAACACTTATTGAAGATTGAGAATCTAGTCTGGCAGGTAATGTATCCTGAGGATACAGCAGTGGACAAGACAAAGAAAATCCCTGGACTCAAGGAACTTACTTTTTAGGTGGGGGAGACAACTGAAAAAAACAAATAAATAGTATGTCAGGTGATGATGAGTGCTAGGAAGGAAAATTTAGCAGGGTAAAGGGATAGAGAGTAAAGAGGGTCTATAATTTTAATTAGGGTGGAGGGTGTTAAGGAAGTCCTCTTTAAATAAGTAAAATTTAAGCATAAAGTAAATGATTTGAGATAGGAAGTCATACAGATATCTGGGATAGACATGCACTGGCCCTCCATTTGAATGCCTGCTTCATTGGTGTTCAGACCTTGTGTAAATTGAGGAATGCCAATTCTTAGTAACGCTTGAATCTTGGGGATCTTCTTTTATTAGAATATCCCCGTGGTAGATTGATTGCAAAAATGGCTCAAATCTTCACTTCTCTTGGCATCTATGCCCTTAGCAATGTGAGTTTACAGTTCTTCCCCTCAATAGTTAAAGCGTATTTCCCCACTCCTTAAATCTGAGCTAGCCTTGCTGCTTAATTTGTCCAACAGAATGTGGCCAACGATGGGCCTGTTTTGAGTCTAGGCCTCAAGAGGCCTCACACACTTGTACAATTTCTTTTTAAAGGGTTCCTACCTCCTGCATAAGAACAAACTTAGGCTATTCTGCTGGAGGACATGAGACCATGTGGAGCAGAGCATTTTCAGCCTGGTGGCCCCAGATGAGGACTCACTCATGTGAGAGAGCCAAGACCAGCAAATTTGCCCAGCTGACCTGCAGATCTCTGAGCGAGCCTTGTTAAGCTCAGCCAACACATTGACTTACGAGCAGCATTATAATATATGGTTATTGGTTAGGCCATTGAAAATGGAATGGTTTGATATACAGCATTATTATGGCAACAGATAAACTCATTCTTTTCACATTTTTTTCAGAGAATAATAACTGTCAGGAGTCAGGGAATCATGATTATTTAAATTTGGAATGTATACTTACAACTCAACCTGGGATACTTTCTTCAGTTTTGAGAGGTGTGTGTGTGTGTGTGTGTGTGAAAAGTGCATGGGTCATGGGGTGAAGGGCGAGGAAGAGTGAGAGAGAATGTTGAGAGGATCAGGGCAAGTTTACTGTCTGCCAGGTATGCAAACTTGAAACACCTCTTCTTATTGCACCTGCCCACATGATGATGTGATGAAACCATTACACATAACTCCACAGCCACAAGTTGGTAGAATATGACAGGGGCTTCAATGGGAAATTTTGTGTTCTTTCATTTAGGCTGCATCCTTCCCTTGTTACTGACAGTGCCCCCACAATCTAGATAAAAGCCCACACATTCTCATTTTAAATAATACTGCTGGAAACCAAATTTATCACACTCACTATACAAAACACATTTGAAAGATGACAAGAGCTAAATTACAGCCTTCACTTTCACCCCATCAATCTTCTTGATGTCTGCTGCAATCTCACTTGTACAAAACAATTCCAATTAGATTTTATAAAAACACTAAAAATTTCCTAAAGTGGCAAAATCCTTCTGCTTTTTTTTTCATTTTTGTAATGTGTTTTTCTGTGAGCTTACTCTATTTCTGTTTATTCAGACAATAATATGATGCTCTGTGTATAAAGAAATGTTTATGAACCATCACTAAGATGTATATTTTGAGCTGTGTTTTACAATTATAGGGATGGATTTACACTGATCTCTCTCTCCTCTTTCACCCAATGTCCAAGTCTGAGGACTGCTTTCTATAGGCATGGAAATAGAAAAGAAGTGAATCCTGCGCATATCCTGAACTTAACTGTGTCCTCATCAGTTAAGTTCAGTAAGTCCTGGCTTTAATTTCAATAGAATCTCTTGATGTAGGTTTCAAAATATTTTTTCAACTGTTATCACATTCTGACTTAAAATTGACATGCTGAGCTTCTTATTTTAAGCTCCACAAATAAAAATTACAAAAAGGATGTTTCAGCAAGCTCATATGGCTATTTCCTTCACCAATAGTTGGTATTATTTTCAATTACTTTTCTCTTGGTGAATAAGCATATTTGTATAAAAGAGACAAATTTAATAGTTTGCAATTATTTCAAGGATAATATTTTAAAAAGTGAAACAATTGCACTATGTGTACTTAATATTACTTATATTTACAAATTGGTCCTTGGCATTGGTCTTAGATAATTTCTCACTAAATCACATATTAGCATAGACATTTAATGTATATATTTTACTTATTATTTAAATGTATTTACTTATTTGTGTACTGCTTCATTCCAAAATAAGGATTTGAAGTTTGATAATTCAAAGATAAGTTCGATAACATTTGAATAATACTTCTTTTATAAATGTGTTCCTTAGAATGATGCTGTCTTGAGATCTAACAATTTTCAAAAGTGACATTAAGAAACTACTACACACTGTAACAAGTTATCATAACAGCCATTGGGAAATGCACAAATGTTTACATAAAGAATCCAATTTAAAACACTACACAAAATTTTTTAAACATCTTTGTTGGAGTATAATTGCTTTACCATGTTGTGTTAGTTTCTGCTGTGTAACAAAGTGAATCAGCTATATGTATACACATAACCCCATATCCTCTCCCTCTTGCATCTCCCTCCCACCCCTACACAAATTTTTTAAAGTATTTCTGTTAGCAATTAAAAAAATATGTATAGGGACTTCCCTGATGGTGTAGTGGTTAAGAATATGCCCCTCCAATGCAGGGGACACGGGTTTGAGCCCTGGTCTGGGAAGATCCCACATACCGCGGAGCAACTAAGCCTGTGAGCCACAACTACTAAGCCTGAGCTCTGGAGACTGCAAGCCACAACTACTGAAGCCCATGCACCTAGATCCCATGCTCCACAACAAGAGAAGCCACTGCAATGGGAAGCCTGCGCACTGCAACTAAGAGTAGCCCCCGCTTGCTGTAACTAGAGAAAAGCCCCCGTGCAGCACCAAAGACCCAACGCAGCCAAAAATAAATAAATAAACTAAATAAATTTCTAAAAAAAAATACATAGACATGGTCAATTTACTCTTCTTAATAATAATTGGTATGCTGAAAATTTGTTAGTTCTCTATTTAAATAGTAATTTCCTATAAATTTATTTGCAGGATACAATCTATTCAGCTCTATAATAGACATTACATTTTGGATCAGGAAAGTATCATCTATATGTTACGATCATTCACTTTTCTGCTTAAACCCCACTAGAGGACACTCTGCAGACCTTAAGTGCTCTCTTTTCCAAACATTTGTTGGTGTTTTGCCCATACTCCAAAGGAAATTGTGCCTTGAACTTGAAAATGGCTTTTAAGTCATGGTGTTCACATCTACCAGTGATTTCTGCTACACAAATGGGCTATTAGGGTTTGTATTTTCTCAAGGACAATTTTTCTCATCATATCTCTAGAAATCATTTCAACCATAGTTGAAATGACCAGGATAGTTGTACATTTTCTGCCTCCTTACAATACTAAAGCATTGATTGAGCATATGATTTCTTGCCTCATACGACATTACTTGTAAAGTAGTTTGAGATCTACTTTCTGACTTTGGAAAAAAAATTATGCTTGAGAGTAAGAGAACCTATAGAAATTAAGTCCAAATCTCTGCTTGCAAGAAAATCTTCAGCAAGTAAAGGCAAGCTGTATCTATTTTGGATAAGGCTGTTTCTTTTAAAGGTTGAATATTAATAAATTTCCAGATATTCCTGCAGCTTTAGTAATTTTATTCATCAGGGACCTTGATGATTCTGATAGAAATATACTAGTGTCCATTATTAATCCTCTGCATATGCAGTTATTTAAACTTCGGCAGCACAGTGGAGGAGAAAGAACTTAGTTCTGCAGTTTACAAAATCTGGATCAGAATCATGGACCCACCACTAATAACCCATATTCTCTTGGTCAAATATGCCTCTTGTTGAGGCTCCGTGTACCATCTCTAAAAGTGACTCTATCACTACCTTACCTACTCTCCGCTGGAGTTGTTAGGAGGAGGGAATGGGATAATATATTTAGAAGTTCATTACAATTGGTAGATATGTTGAAATAAAAGCTAGTATTTTCTTGAGACAGGTAATATGCTCACTACATATATGATGCTGAGTCTGCTTATTTCTCCACCTCTTTTCTTCCACAGAAGTTTGCACTAAAACAACAGTTGAAACCTTTTATATATATGATTTACAATGTGATGATACATCAGTGACAAGAATCTGTAATAACAGAGGCTACAGCTTTTTTAATGTTAGTGATTTTGGTGAGGTGAAATTTATCCTCACAAGATTACACAGACAGGTTCAGAGGAGCGGTGGTTTTCATCTGACTTCTTTTTAATTTGAAGAATGTTAGTGACATAGGAGAGGTTTTTGAAAAGGAGGAAGAAGAGTGTTTGCCAGGCTTGGGGTGATAGGAATTTCATGGTAAAAAGCATCAAGTTAAAAGTGAGAAAACTAGATGAAAGGAGCAGTGAGATGGACATGGGCTGATCTCAGAGAGTAGGCATCAAAGGAAACACTTCAGGAAGTTTGACATATCCTAGTGAAAGACTCTTTAGTAGAAAGCAAGTGTGGTCTGTATGGCAAAAACAAGAAGCCACTATAGAGTTGAAGAGAGGATGAGTTAGCCATTAGGAAAACAGCAGTATAGCCAGAGCCCGCTGAAAGAGAAATAACCAGGCATGAAATGGGCATTTTGGAGATTAATTTCTCTAACAATGGATTATTCTGTTGAAAGAAATAGCTAGAATAAATAATGGCTTAAACTCAAGTTCTAAGCATATAAGCTAATTTTGTAAAGCACCTCACCCCTCCACTCTGATTTTCTTCTCACAGGCTCCTATGTACTACGGAAGCTACTTACTGACATAGATGGGTCTCTGCTAATGAAGAAATCTCGAGAGTTATGTAAATGCCTGATCTTAAGCAACAATAAAAGAAAAAGCAGTCTACTTTTAAATAGACCAGTATTTAACTAGCTGTTTTCAGTCATCCTATACCATGGAAAAGTGGGGATCTTTAAAACATAATGCTTCA